>NC_071517.1:36679810-39179810 GCF_027887155.1 Malaclemys terrapin pileata | reverse complement strand
GATCTCAGGAGTTACCCTGCCCAGCCAGCAGGCAAGGTGATGACAGTGGGCGATCAACTGTCTGTGAAAAGAGGAGTTTGTCTTATTGTCAAGGGACGGAGAAACTCAGCCAGCAGCAGCGGGATGCAGAACACTGCCCTAGTGCGGAGGTGACAGCGCCTCCAGGATCCTGACATCCCAACACTTATACACGTTCCTGGAGCCTCCCAACCCCCCTGGGCTGTAGCGATGGGACCCCAACCCTACTGATGGCAAACGGGCCTGAGCTACTGGCTCAGGGTCACACCGAGTGTCACAATCATGGATGGACCCCTTCACTAACCACTACTGCACACTCCCTCCCACAGCTGGCAATTGCAACCAGGCCCTCATGTCCGGTCCCCCTGCCTTTGAGAGGGAGTGTCACTCCTGGTTCCATTGCTGCCTATTGATCTGTGGGACTTTGGGCAAGTTGCTCCCCCTCTCTATGACTCTCGGGTACTCACATCCCTGAATGGGCTTTAAAAAAGACAATGGTTCAAGTTTGGCCCCAACTATTTCTTGTTTCTCTAGACTAGCCATTTTAGCAAAGTTTAGAATTCTTGACGTTCAACACCTGGAAACATCCCTTTGCAGACGGCTTGAACATCCCTTATCTCACCCAGGCTCACTGCTGGCTGGAGTTAGAGAACTGACCCTATTCCCTTTGGACCTACCCAAGGTGTCACACAGCAAAGCGGTGACAGTGCAAGAAAGAGAAGCCAACAGTCCTGACTCCTGTTCTAACTAACAGACAACAACCCCCCCGGAGGCAGGGATAGAGCCCAGGAAATAAGGGGTGAAAATTTTCCTGGAAACCGTTTTCTGTCAGAAAATCCATTCAGACTAAACCACTTTGTTTCTTGAAATCATAACAAGTAGGAGGAAAATTCTTTGCAAAAATATCTGTTTGCAAAACAAGAGCATCTCCTGTTTGTCACAGTGCATTAAACTGTCTCGTTGTACATAAAGGGGAGACACTATGATCTAGAAAATTAGACGAGATGCTTCAGTCTGAGCTAAGTAGTTGCTGCTCTTAACAATTTCAAAATAATAAAATACAAATAAAATAGATTATGTCATAATCTGATATCTCTCAATGTGATAGGACACCTCCTATTCTGCTCTGCTACTAGAGACACTCTTCAATGGATCCCCATCATCCACCCAGCGCGAGGTAGGTGGGAGAGGATTGTTATTCGTACTTGACAGAAGGAGGAACTAAGGCTGAGAAAAGAGCAGTGACTTGTCTTAGCTGATGCAGCCAGTCAGTAGCAGAGTTGCTCTCAAATGAGCTACAGACCAACAATTGTTCATAGTAATTATTCAGCAAGTATTTTAGAAGAATTGGAATGTTAGAGAGGATCATGAACTGCTCAGAGACAATTAATGGAGAGCAGCATCAACACTGGTCAAACATATAACTGGTTGTGACTTATTTGCTTGGTCATAAAAGACAACAACAAAGACCAGAGTTTCCTCCCTGTCAATAGCCCCCTCCTGAGCCAATCAAGGTTGAAACTTTGAGGGGTGGGAGGCGAAGGGGTCTCATCAAATAGCCCAAAGAATGGCCCAGGTCAGCACTGAAGACATCACTCTCGAAGCACTATTCCAGTCTCACCTCTCTGTGAGGGCCTCCCACAACACCCCCGGCCTTTGCTGCACACACAGAGCTCCTGGTGGTGGGAGGAGAGCAGAGTAAAAGGACAAATGAAGCAAGAAGAGAAAGGTAGGAGGGACAGAGGAAAAGGGAAAACAAAAAGGAGAAACCCCAATGTCCCCAGTGATTCTAAGAGACAAAGTCCTACATTGGGAATACAATGCTGCCACTTCAATCTAGTGTTTTCTATTCCTAGAATTCAGCCGGCACCTGATGGATTAGACTGAACAGGTTCCAAACCTCTCGGAGGCTCTTACCTTCTACACAGGGATGTCTGTTTTCCAGCAAAAGCAATAAAAGAAAAGGAGAAAACTCTGAAGAGGGTCCTCCTTGCGCTCACGTACGTGAAAGTGAATTCTCTCTCAGTCCTCAAGGAGAGACCTCGAGAAGGAGACATGCTGAAGCAAAGCCACAGGGATCTCCAAGGTTGCCCCTATCCTGCCTGGCTGATGTCAAGATCTCTCTGTGAGATCATCACCTCCCCACCACCTTTGTCCAATAGGCTGAGGTCCTGCCAAAGGCCCTTGTGATGTCACTGCCACATCCACCCCTCCCCTGCAGTGCTGATGTCCTGCCCCTGTCCAGCCACATTGGATGTTTGAGCTGCTTCCCCTGGATCACCCCACTCAATGACTCTTCATTGTGGGGATGACACCGACTACACAGTAGAACACGAGAGGCTCTTCCCCGGGCCGCAATCAGGTTTTCATAAGTTAGTAGACTTTACGGCCAGAAGGAACCATTAAAGCATTTAATCTGATCCCCTGCGTATCCTAAGGCCTCCTGTATGTCAGAAGAGCTGGGTTTTTCTTTTACTCAAACATTTTCCAGAAAGACATCTAGTCGTTATTAGAAGAGATCAAGAGATGGAGAAGCCATCATTTCTCTTGGTAGTTTGTTCCAATGACGAATCACCCTCTTAGAAATCTGGGTCTTACTGTCATTATACTTTTTCTGATTTCTGCTTCCATCCATGGGGTCTTGTCATTCCTGTCTCTGCTAGATAAAAGAGCCTTTTTATACTCAACATTTTCTCTCCATGAAGTCAAGCAACTCACCACTCATTCTTCTTTTGTATATACTAAACAGATGGAGCTTTTTCAATGTCTCATTATAAGGCATCATCCCCATTACTCAATTATGAATCTTTTCTGTACCCTCTCCAATTTTTTTAACATAATATTCAAAATGTGGACACAAAAACTGGATTCAGCATTCCAATATCAGTCTCACCAATGCTGGATCACTTCCTTTTCCATACTCACTACTCTATCCATCCAAGAATGGCTTTAACCTTTTTTACCACAGTTTCACATTGACAGATCATGTTGAGCAGCTCATCCACTATGGCCCTAAAATCCTTTTCAGGGTCACTGCTTTCCAGCGGACTGTCCCCCATTCTGTAAGGTGCCACCTGACTCCTTTGTTACTGGAAGTATGGGTTTGCATATGGCTTTATTAAAACCTAATTATTCAGTAAGTATTTTAGAAGAACTAGCCCATTAGAGAGAGAATCATGAATTACTCAAAGAAAATGAATGGAGAAAAGCAGCAAGAGCAATCAAACATGTTTGTTTATGGCTTATTTCCTTGGTCTTAAAAGAGAGTAACAAGGACCTGAGTCTCCTCCCTCACAATAGCCCCATGCTCACCCAATCAGCATTGAGACTCTGAGAATCAGAAAGCTGAGAGTTCTCACCAGATGTCCCAGGTCACCACCAGAGGGAGTCACTCTTAGAGCACAATTCCAGCCACATGTCTTTGGGAGGGCCTCCCACAATGAGAGTTGGAGTGCAAACCCTGCCCCCCTACCCACTCCCCACATGCACAGACAGGTCCTAGTGGTGAGAGGAGAGCAGGGGAAAAGGACAAAGATGCAAGAGAAGAAGAGAAAGGAGGGAAAGACAGGAAAAGGGAAAACAAAAAGGAGAAACCCCAATTTCCCCAGTAAATCTAAGGGACAAAATCCTAGATCGGAAATAAAATGCTGCCCCCACAATCTAGTGTTTTCCTTTCCTAAAAATCAGCCGGCACCTGATGGATCAGACTGAACAGGTTCCAAACCTCTCGGAGGCTCTTACCTTCTATACAGGGACGTCTGTTTTCTAGCAAAATCAATAAAAGAAAAGGAGAAAACTCCGAAGAGGGTCCTCCTTGCGCTCACGTACGTGAAAGTGAATTCTCTTTCAGTCCTCAAGGAGAGACCTTGAGAAGGAGACATGCTGAAGCAAAGCCACAGGGATCTCCAAGGTTGCCCCTGTCCTGCATCCCTGTCCTGCTTGGCTGATGTCAAGATCTCTCTGTGAGATCATCGCCTCCCCACCACCTTTGTCCAATAGGCGGAGGTCCTGCCAAAGGCCCTTGTGATGTCACTGCCACACCCACCCCTCCCCTGCAGTGCTGCTGTCCTGCCCCCGTCCAGCCACATTGGATGTTTGAGCTGCTTCCCCTGGATCACTCCACTCAATGACTCTTCATTGTGGGGATGACACCGACTACACAGTAGAACACGAGAGGCCCCACTCGAACTTGGCTTTCGCCTAGGGCGCCAAATGGTTGGGGGCCCCAAAAAGCAGTGCCCTGTCTCGGCAGCTAGGAGCCACCTTCCGGAGGACCAGAGAGCCAAAGCATCGGCTTACGGGTGTGGCGAGCTCAAGCCATGGAGGAGCCGGTGCGGTGTGGGGGGGCAGCATCCCTGCAAAGGCAGCGGCGCCACTATCGGGGAGCAGCCGTGCCCCCCGCCCCTCCTGCCCAGGCTGCGGCCCAGCGCCCCCCCCGGGGCTTCTGCAGGCTGCAGCAGATGCATGCAGGCGGCGGCCCCCACGCGCCCCCCAGCTCCCTCCTCGCCATGTTTGGGTTCTGCAGCTCCCAGGTGTGTGAGCCACCATTGCCCCTCCCGTAGCAGGCTCAGGGCCCTGAACCTGCTCCAGGACAATTACTTACTAGCTCCATAGTACAGTGTGTACAAAGAGATGTGAGTGGGGGAAGTCTGTGTGTAGTGCCTGGGAGATGGCCTGAATGGAGACTGGAAAAGGGCAAGTTAGTCATTTTCATCCTCCCTTTGCCTCCACTACTTGCTGCCGACTGTATGATGCTGATGCTCGATTTAGAGGAAAAGAAGTGGGATATTGGATCTTCTCATTTTGCCCACTCTCCCATCCACTCTATTTAGAATCCCCAAGACTTGATTTTAATAAATAATTTCTATAATAATTCCTCATTTTTTATACTGAGTCATGTTATTAAGTCCTGCCTAACTATAAAGACAATGAAATTCCACATTTTTAGACAATACCAGTTGCTTCTGTGAGTTGCTGAAAATAAGAGTCCCTTTCAAAGTGAATTTTATTTTATTTTCCATATTCCGTTGTGGTATTTTCATTTCTGGAGGGTCTTCCAATAAAAGTGTTTTCCATCTGTGACTGTTTGTTTGTTTCAAAATGTTCTTCTGATTGTGTAGGATTTGCAGTATGCAGCAAAATCTGACCAGTCAGATTTCCTGATCTATCATCTTTTTCCTGCTTTGTCCCTAACTTTGCTGTCATTTTCCATATTGGACACGTGAAAGACACATTTATTTCATTCAAAGATAGAACCAGGGTCATCTTAGAGTGCTGGTCGCTACATATCTTATGTATATTTGTTTAATAAAGTATTAAATTTATTTTGTGATATAAAGTAATATTCCTTTTGCAGTACATGCAATAGTGTGAGAGTTGATTTGAATAAGTGCAGAAATTATCACTCAGAAAACTAGACTCCTTTCCTATTTCAAAATAAGGAACTCATTCCTCTAACTGACAGCCAGAACTAACTGTTTTATGCTGAGAAATGCTGAACTTCTGAATTGTTTATATAAACATTGGGAACAATACTTATAAATTGATGCTATATACACTCACATCACACACAAAATCAGTACAATGGAATTTTACTTTAAGTCTGCAGATCTTTAGAAATTATGAGTAAAAATGATCAGAAGGGGTTTTCAGAAATTGTGAAGAAATCCATCACCCTTTCCCATTTCTTATCCTCTTCTGCCTTTTGATGGATATTGTTTGTCAAGATGAAGAATTTTTAAATGATATCACATTTCAATATTTACTACTAATTACACACAAACAGCATAACAAATAAAATAATTATAAATGTTGATCATTGCTGTCAGTTTCACTTCAGGATTATGTATAGCTTGAAGGGCAGATTATTTTTTCCAGCACAGGGAAAGCTGTAGAACTTGCCAGTAGACACTCAGCTTTCTCCATTCAGTACCATAGAATATCAGGGTTGGAAGGGACCTCAGGAGGTCATCTAGTCCAACCCCCTGCTCAAAGAAGGACCAATTCCCAACTAAATCATCCCAGTCAGGGCTTTGTTAAGCCTGACCTTAAAAACCTCTAAGGAAGGAGATTCCACCACCTTCCTAGGCAACCCATTCCAGTGCTTCACCACCCTCCTAGTCAAATAGTTTTTCTTAATATCTAACCTAAACCTCCCCCACTGCAACTTGAAACCATTACTCCTTGTTCTGTCATCAGGTATCACTGAGAACAGTCTAGATCCATCCTCTTTGGAACTCCCTTTCAGGTAGTTGAAAGCAGCTATCAAATCCCCCCTCATTCTTCTCTTCTGCAGACTAAACAATCCCAGTTCTCTTAGCCTCTCCTCATAAGTCATGTGCTCCAGCCCCCTAATAATTTCTGTTGCCCTCCACTGGACTCTTTCCAATTTTTCCACATCCTTCTTGTGGTGTGGGGCCCAAAATTGGACACAGTACTCCAGGTGAGGCCTCACCAATGTCGAATAGAGGGGAATGATCACATCCCTCGATCTGCTGGCAATGCCCCTACTTATATAGCCCAAAATGCCGTTAGCCTTCTTGGCAACAAGGGCACACTGTTGACTCATATCCAGCTTCTCGTTCACTGTAACCCGTAGGTCCTTTTCTGCAGAACTGCTACCTAGCCATTCGGTCCCTAGTCTGTAGCAGTGCATGGAATTCTTCCGTCCTAAGTGCAGGACTCTGCACTTGTCCTTGTTGAACCTCATCAGATTCCTTTTGGCCCAATCCTCTAATTGTCTAGGTCCCTCTGTATCCTATCCCTCCCCTCCAGCGTATCTACCACTCCTCCCAGTTTAGTGTCATCTGCAAACTTGCTGAGAGTGCAGTCCACGCCATCCTCCAGATCATTAATGAAGATATTGAACAAAACCGATCCCAGAACCGACCCTTGGGGCACTCCGCTTGAAACTGGCTGCCAACTAGACATGGAGCCTTTGATCACTACCCGTTGAGCCCGACGATCTAGCCAGCTTTCTATCCACCTTATAGTTCACTCATCCAGCCCATACTTCTTTAACTTGCTGGCAAGAATACTGTGGGAGACTGTATCAAAAGCTTTGCTAAAGTCAAGGAATAAGACATCCACTGCTTTTCCCCTCATCCACAGACCCAGTTATCTCCTCATAGAAGGCCATTAGGTTAGTCAGGCATGACTTGCCCTTGGTGAATCCATGCTGACTGTTCCTGATCACTTTCCTCTCCTCTAAGTGCTTCAGAATTGATTCCTTGAGGACCTGCTCCATGATTTTTCCAGGGACTGAGGTGAGGCTGACTGGCCTGTAGTTCCCCGGATCCTCCTTCTTCTCTTTTTTAAAGATGGGCACTACATTAGCCTTTTTCCAGTCATCCGGGACTTCCCCCGATCGCCATGAGCTTTCAAAGATAATGGCCAATGGCTCTGCAATCACATCCGCCAACTCCTTTAGCACCCTCGGATGCAGCGCATCTGGCCCCATGGACTTGTGCTTGTCCAGTTTTTCTAAATAGTCCTGAATCACTTCTTTCTCCACAGAGGGCTGGTCACCTCCTCCCATGCTGTGCTGCCCAGTGCAGCAGTCTGGGAGCTGATCTTGTTTGTGAAGTCAAAGAGATTTCAAGTAACAAGCCCACCTGTAAACATGTCTAAAATATTACCTCTGTATTAACACAATAAATGGGAACTGAATTGTCAGAGTTCAGTCAGATACCCCTGCTGTATTAATATAGCTGTTTCTGTCTGTAGCTAGAGCAGACATCGTGCTAGTACTAATTACCAATCAACGCAGGATAATCCATCCATTGGTGCAGCCTCAGCTCTAGGGTTACCATCCGTCCGTATTTCCCCGGACATATCCGGATTTTGCATCTCTAAATAGCCGTCCGGGAGGAATTGGTAACATGGTTAAAATGTCCGGGGAGGTTTTCTCCCTCGCCTCCCTCCCTCCCTTCCATGCAGAGTGTGGCTGCTGATTGGGCGGCTAGGCCGATTGACCCACTCCCATTGGCCTCCAGCAGCCAGAGCCCTCCCCTGCTCCCCCCTCCCTCTCTCTGTAGTCCTGTGTAACACACAAACCGACCCACGTGGAGCCAGAATGGTAAGAGGAGTCGTGGGGGGGGGCAGTCAGGGAGCGGGGGAGTGTTGGATGGGTCCCCAGCCTCCACCTGCCATCCCCCCTCTGCGCATCCCCCCCTCCATGGGTCCCCCCTCCCTGTCTGCCTCTCCCTTGTCTGCTGTACTGCCAGAGCCAGCAGCAACTGCTGTCTGCTGCCCCCGGGTCCTAGCGTCCCCCATCCACTAATGGGAAGACAGGCTGCCCTTACCCTGCCCTTCCACCCTAGCCCTGAGCCTCTCCAACACCCCAAACCCCCCAGCCCCAGCCCTCATCCCCACACACCCTAATCCTCTGCTCCATCCCTGAGCCCCCTCCTGCATCATGAACCCCTCATCCCCAGACCCACAGCCCTCACCCCTGCATCCCCTCCTATCCCCAAACTCCCTCCCAATCCCCCTCCCCCTTCCCACACACCCCCTCCTGCCCTCAAACTTCCTCCCAAAGCCTGCACCCCCTCCCTTTGCACCGCCTCTCACCCCCAAACTCCATCCCAGAGCCTGCACCCCACACCCCCTCCTGCACACCCACCCCCTGCCCCAGCCCGGAGCCTGCACCCAGCACCCAAACTCTATCCCAGAACCTGCACCCCTCCTGCACCCTAATCCCCAGCCCAGGACCTGCACCCCAGACCTCCTTCCCCCACCCAACCCCCCTCCCAGAGCCTTAGGCAGGTGGGGTGGGGGGTTCTGGGCACCACCAAAATTTCTACAACCCTGCCACCCATGCGAGTGGATAAGGGTCAGGACAGTCAGGGGACAGGTAGGGTCCTGGGGGGGGGCAGTTAGGGTAGGGGGTTCTCAGCAGGGGGCAGTCAGGGGACAAGAAGCAGGGGGGGTTGGGGTTCTGAGGGGAGCAGTCAGGGGGTGGGAAGTGGGAGGGAGTGGATGGGGCGGGGCGGGGCTAGGGCGGGGCTTCCCCCCCCCCCCCGCCAGTGTCCTCTTTTTTGTTTGTGGAAATATGGTAACCCTAAATTAGCACAGTGCTTCCACCATGGCAGAACCTGCTTAGTCTCTGCCACAGTGTGTTTGGTACTTGGGGCTGCACAAATGCTAATTAACTGGTGCATTTCTTGTGAGTGTAAATCCTCCCTTTCTTTCAGTAAAAGGGCGTTAACACTCCATCTAGAAAAAAATTTCTGTTTTAAAATCTCCAGCCATTTTGCCATGGCCTGGAGATCTTAGGCAGAAGCAGGCACTGTTGTTAACTGTTTCAATGGCATTTTGGCCCTGGGAGGAGGAATTTACCCAAATATCCCAAATATCCCCCTTCCCAATCTCCAGAGGGGGCCCAAATGTTTCTTCTCCTGATGTTACTGCTGCTGTAAGATTTGAGAGTGCTGTTTTAACTCTCTGTACCCAACCTGTTTTTCAGTTTCTCTATCTGTTGCTTGCCTGGGCCCGATCCTGCTTTTTCCAATAGACAGTTTCTTTCCATGGGCACAAGCCTTGTTCCACTACCAATTTAGCAAGGAGGGTGGGCTTTCCAACTAGCCCCCACCCTTCCTGGTTCCATTCCTTAAACATTTTCTTTAAAATTGTGAAATTACCACAATATTACTTACAAAAAAAACAAACAAACATAAACCACACTACACTGCCCAAACTCCTATATCCTTCAGAGTTTGGTTTAACAGAACAAGATCTGCATCTTATGTTTTTAACCCACTCTGGGACAGAGGGAGAGAAGCTAAGCTTCCCTCTGTATTGCTCGGCCTGCTACCACCGAGGGTTCATACACCAATTATACAAATCCTTCCCCGGATCAGAGTTAGAAACACTAAGTTCTCCTCTTTAGCTCAGTCTTCCTACAGCTGAGGGTGTATGTACCTCTATAACACAATTTAAACCTAAGCTCCTATATCCTTCAGAGTTTGGTTAATCCTTCCCCGGATTAGAGTGAGAAACACTAAGTTCTCCTCTTTAGCTCAGTTATGAACACAATTTAAACCTAAACTCCTATATCCTTCAGAGTTTGGTTAATTAACTGAAAGTTTACACTCTTTTTCCTCTAGTGCCAGGCTTGCTAAAGCTGGCGGTGTGCACACCAGTTTTATAATAACTGTGGATTCTATGCTTGCTCCCCCTTTCGCATTCTCCACCAAAATGTTGTACTTAAAGTACTGCACAGGATCTTTTCAGGGGGAATAAGGCAAAACGCCACATTTATTAGTAATACATGTATTCACTAACACTGTATTATATGCATATAATATATTACACTTACACTCACACACACACAAACACACTCCGTCTTGTTGTTCCCAATTAGTTGCTCCCCTTAACTTCACTGGTGTGACAATGCGGTTCTGGCGGAACCCAACTGAGAGTGCCAACTCAGGACAAATTGCTTAAACAGGGCAGTTGCAGCCCAAGGCTGGGGTATTTTCCACCTCTAAGGCAAACCAAACCAGCCAGACTAAGGGAACTTCGGTCTCACCCCACTGGCTAACCGCAAGTCTCTCAAGCAATCTCCTTAGACACTCCAGTTTCCCAGTATAACCACCAGTGCCACTCGTACGGGGACAACTGGTTATGAAAACCAATACCCAAGTAAAAGAAAAAGGTTCTCCTGATCCCAAAGGACCAAGCCCCAGACCCAGGTCAATATACAAATCAGATCTTTCCCACAAATCACGCTGTTGCCAATCCTTTAGAATCTAAAATCTAAAGGTTTATTTATAAAAGGAAAAAGATAGAGATGAGAGTTAGAATTGGTTAAATGGAATCAATTACATACAGTAATGGCACAGTTCTTGGTTCAGGCTTGCAGCAGCGATGGAATAAACTGCAGGTTCAAATCAAGTCTCTGGAATACATCCCCCGCTGGGATGGGTCCTCAGTCCTTTGTTCAGAGCTTCAGTTTGTAGCAAAGTTCCTCCAGAGGTAAGAAGCAGGATTGAAGACAAGATGGAGATGAGGCATCCGCCTTATATAGTCTTTTCCAGGTGTCAGAATACCTCTTTGTTCTTACCATGGAAAATTACAGCAAAATGGAGTCTGGAGTCACATGGGCCAGTCCCTGCATACTTTGCTGAGTTACAAGGCGTATCTGCCTTCTCTCAATGGGTCCATTGTATAGCTGATGGTCCTTAATGGGCCATCAAGCAGGCTAGGCAGAGCTAATCTCAGCTTGTCTGGGATGTCACCCAGAAGCATAGCATAAGTTTGCCATACAGACAGTATAGAGCCAATATTCATAACTTCGACCACAAAACTGATACACACATATAGACAGCATAATCATAACCAGTAAACCATAACCTTGTCTTAGACACCCCATTTGATCCCCTTTATACAAGATTTGGGTGCCACTACAGGACCTTGGTTGCAACAATGATCTATGTGGTCCCAGATTATATCAATAACGTCACAACTGGCCAGGTGAGTTAGATGGGGGAGGGGGTGGAGCCGGGCTTCTGCCGATCCGGATCGATGCTCCCATGTTGACAAGACGAGACCCGGGGTCCTCTGCAAGACACCTCACTTTTATAGGTTTCAGAGTAGCAGCCGTGTTAGTCTGTATCCGCAAAAAGAAGAACAGGAGTACTTGTGGCACCTTAGAGACTAACAAATTTATTAGAGCATAAGCTTTCGTGGACTACAGCCCACTTCTTCGGATGCATCTGAAGAAGTGGGCTGTAGTCCACGAAAGCTTATGCTCTAATAAATTTGTTAGTCTCTAAGGTGCCACAAGTACTCCTGTTCTTCTTCTCATTTTATAGCAGCTTCCCTCTTATGCAAATCTATACCAGATTCAAACTCTGTGTCTGTGTCCATTGGTCCTTTGTGCTGCTTTCTTTTGAGTGTTGTCCCAATGCTGCAAAGAGGGTGTTTCCAAAAGAAGGTGCTTGCTTCTAACCCCCGAGGTCTTTGGGTATGTCTGCTTGTCTTTAATGAGCCCACTTGACATGTTTTATTGTCCTTGGGTCTGGCTCCCAGCCCCTCTCCAACAGTTGAGGCTGTCTAGAGGTGCTGCCTTCCATGCCTTCCTCATCCACACCTCATTCATTCAACAGGGCAATTGATTAAGAGTGGGGGGGAGAGCTCTTGTTCTACTGCTAGCAAAAAGAAATTTTTCTTCTATCTTATTCTATCCTTAGGGGCTATAATATTATACCAAGGGCAATGCAAAGTTTCTAAATGAGGCTTTGATACAAAGTCCCATGAAAACAGAGGTCACACGTGGGTAGACCCACCACAAGGTTATATGAAGAGGCACAATGTAAAGTCATATGAAAATTATCAGAGATTTATATACAGGACTCTAGCCACATGCAGGAGACCCAATGTCATTTATTTTCATTAAATATGTAGACGAAATAATGAAATAAATAAAATTTCAAGCCGAACGTGTATTAATTCTAATGAACAATGCCACATTATGCAGTATTCATTTTTGAAAGTTTATAATAAGCGATGCTCTGGGGGGAGGGGCGGAGGAGGGGGGGCGCAAGGTGGAAGTTTCGCCTAGGGCACAAAATATCCTTGCACCGGCCCTGGGGGCATGTCCACGTTCCTATGAAGAAGTGGCAAAGTAAGTAATGAATTTACACGGGCCAGGCTCCTGACCAGTGCAAGGCAGCATAATTCTGGGGTGTAAGGCAGGGGAGCTGGGGGGAATTGGCTGGAACCTCCCTATTGACGGTCCATGAGTGGCTGGGAGATCATTCATGTAACACTGCTGGGTGTGTCCCTGCCTGTGAATGGCTATGTATGTGCAGTGTCTGTCAAGGCTAGTAGCTTGACACCAGCATCACAGGGTGAAAGGCAGCCCCGGTTGGTGGGTTTGGAGGGCTCAGTGGTCCCATAGTCCAGGTTGTGCTGTGGGGACCCGTCACACCCACCTCCTCCTCTCAGGTAACCCCTCAACCTCTCTTCCCTCCCCTGTCACCCATTCCCATGTATTCCCATCTGTATAATCCCCCATCCCTCGATGCAGAACTAAACCCCTCTTCCCCATGCCGCCTACTCCTCTGCCCCCAACACCCCTCTTCATCCCAGCCAGCCGGCAGACGTGTATTTTTTTTCTTACATTCAACTCAATTCATTTCACCTCTATGTTTTCATAATGATCTGACGGTGGTGAATATGGGGGTTCCAGGATGCTGCTTTGATGTACTGAGGCCTTACCTTCAACTCAATGCATTTCACCGCTCTGTCTGTAACACAATAATGTTTCAATGCTGCATCTGATCAATTCCAACACTTCAGCAAATGTTCTAGGCATCAACAGGCAGAACTGCCCTGATTGTGTCAGAAATCTGGAAGCAGGAAATGGGAGACACTTGGGGCCCCTGGTACTGGGTGGGGTGGGCAAATGGGGGCCCTTGATGAAAGAGTTGGGGGTAACTGAACCTTTAATCCCCTCTGTGGTCTATTGAGAAGCCACCTACAACAATGGGAGCGACAATCATTCCTGGTGGGGAAGCTCCTGCGCCAGCCAGTTTTGTGCTGGTGAACAGGGCAGGGATTTTGCAGGAGGCCTCCACATGCGCTGTTTACACCGGTTGGTGAAAGTCTCCCTCTAACTCCTCCCAGCTGCGAGTGATACAGACTCAGCAGAAATTCTGCCCAAGTTCAAAATCGAGGCAAACTGGGCAGGTGAGAGTCTCCTAGACATGGAGCGGGGGTGGGGCAGGGGGCTGCAGCAGCCAGGGCCCTGGGAGAGGAGCAGGGAGGGGAAATTCAGTCTCATTCATTCATTTCACAACAATGGGCCTCACCTCATGGAACTAGCTACAGGCAGAACAGCCAAAAGCCCTGAGCCCTGGCACTTTAGGGCCTGTACACAATTGATTCTGCTTCCCCCAGGATCTCTCCTTAGACTCTCTCCTGTTGCACTGTGTGTTCCAGTGTGACTCACTAGGGGCTCTCACTTAGGGGGCTTGGCCAGGGCCGGCTCCAAGCACCCGCTTAACAAGCGGGTGCTTGGGGCGGCCAAGGGAGAGGGGCGGCACCTGCGGCAATTCGGGGGCGACAGGTCGCTCACTCCCTCTAGGAGCGATCGCAGCTTTTTTTTTTTTTTTTTGCTTGAGGTGGCAGAAATGCTGGAGCCGGCCCTGGGCTTGGCCCTGCAGAGAATTGCCACCAGCAGGGGCAGCTCCTCCTTGGGGGAGGGTGGAGTGAGGTCCCAGCAGGAATGTAACTGCTGTGCAGTGCAGCTGACACACTGTAGGGGGCAGCACCGCCTGCTGCCACTGGGGAATCCTGGAGGCTGCAATACACCAGGCTGCTACCGATGCCTGTGCCTCACTCAGGCTGCAGGCAGCACCGGGAGAGGCCCAGAGCAGGGCACAGAGGTGGCTGTGGGGCTGTTTCAGCTCATACGCACTGAGAGGTCTCGGGGGGCTTGGTGATGTAGGGCTCCCAGAGGCAACCTGGAATAATGGGGAGCCCAGCGCTGGCCCTGGGGGGATGGTTCCCCAGCCCCACAGATCTCACTGCCGGGATGTTTCCCCTGAGACTCAGCCCCACTTTCCTCTTTGTTAATTGCTCCCCATCCCCCTACTGCTTTTGCCCCTCATTTTTTTATGTTCAAAAACAGAACCAGAAACAATAGGGCCCCCTCAGATGGTGGCCACAGAAAATACTGACCTTAGGACCAGTTCTCCATACACATCTCACACTGCCCATAAGACCTCCTGTTCTCGGTCCAATCTCTGAGCACAGTCCTGCATGTCTGGATGGGTCCCTGCACAGCTGGGATGTGCAAATCCCCTCATGCAGCCCCCTCCCCCCCACCAGCTAGGATGGGGGACTGTGGAAAGTCTGGAGGATGAAGCCACATTAGCATTGGCCTCCCCCCTCCTCAGACGCAGTGGGTGGGGACAGAAATGAGGACACCCCAGGAGGGGGGTGTCTAGCGGGACCTGGGATTATTCTGGGAGTGACCAAAATAAAGGCCCACCAGGGCTGATGGGAACTTGGCCCCAGGGAGGGTGTTGTAGGGCCCTGAATGGCAGCAGGGGCCACGTTTCTCTGGGTCTCTGTCTCTGGTTTGTTTGTTTCCCCAGCTGCCCCCACCAGAGGGCTCTGGCTATTGCTCAGGGAGGGGAGGCTGCTCGCTCCTGTCCCTGGACAGATGCTGCTGCAGCCGCCATTGTGAACCAGGAGCCCAGGCCGAGCCGCTGCTGCTCCCACAGAATTGAGTATTCCCCTTTTATTATTGAATATTCATATTAAATCTTCTGAATTATGATGCTTTTTTCCATAATCCAATACTGATACTAGAATTCCCTCCGATTTCCTGCCTGTCCCTGTAATTCTCAATAAGGCTGTGACTGGGCCATGGGGATTTTTAGTATATTTCACTGCAGAAGTGTGGGAAAAACACAAGGAGTCATGGAAAGGTCACTTGGCGAGACCTGATCTGGTTTTAGCCCCAGACAGAGCAGCATGAGGGGTCACTCTCCACCCAATGGGGGCTGCTCTGTGTGTGACTGGGGCCCTCCTCCCCTCAGGCAGCACCCAGAGTGGTCACAAATCTAAATTTAATTTCCCACCATCATCACCATCTAGGGTGACCAGACAGCAAATGAGAAATATCGGGACAGGGGGTGGGGGGTAATAAGAGCCCATATAAGAAAAAGACCCCAAAATCGGTACTGTCCCTATAAAATCGGGACATCTGGTCACCCTACCACCACCCAGCCCTGCCACTGACACGGGCAGCAGGGTGCCCTGGATGATGCTGCATTAACAGGGCAGGGTGGGGGATGGAGCCAGAAGATCCCGTGGCACTTGGGGGTGGGGGGCAGCAGCAGAGGAGGGGCAGGTGATTGACTGTTGGGGGTTGGGGGCTGGGTTTGGTTAATTATAAATAATTTGCGGGAACGGAGCACAGTCTGCAGAGGACATTACATCAATATTTAATGAGTAGTTGGGAGTTAAAAGGTCCAGTCGACTGGCCTGTTAGCAGCCAGGCAGCACCGTCCGCCACGTTTTGTTCCATTCAATCCTTACAGCCCCTCATCCCCGCAGGGTCCCAGCATTGTCTAGCCGGGCACCAGCCACACATCTCGCATTCGTCCCCTGGGATTCTCTCCTGCTCCCTTCTCTCCCCAGGGGCAGGGATTTTCACTCTGTGTATCTGTTGGTGGATGTGGTGCCTGCCGTGCTCTGTGCACTGGTGACTGGAGGCAGGTCTGACACATCCCCTGGCACTGGGAACCCAGCGTGGGGATGTTCAGGGGCGTTCTCAGCTCCTGCGGGAGTTTGTCCCATAGCCTGGGAGCGGCTCCTCGCCAGGCTGGCTGATCCCGATCAGCAGCTCTGTGAGTGCAGTGACCCCACTCCCGCTCCATGGCTTTGACTCCATCCTGGGCTTCCCCTCAACAGCACCTTCCCAGCACATGTCCCTGGTCTGGACTGACCTTTCTGCTGCTGGTCTCCCTCTGGGGCCATGGGAAATGGCAGGGGAGGGGCCAGCACAACCAGCTCTGTCCCTGCATGGTCCCGATTCCCAATTCTGCTCATTGTCAGGCAGCCAGGCCAGAAATTAAAGCCAGGAAAACAAGAATAAAGTAACATGGATCCCAATGACATCTCTATTGGGTCTGTGAAATGATGGGGTTAATGTCACACCCAGCAGCAGCATCTCAGCACACAAGGGGGATACACAGAGAGAAACACAAAGGAAGTCAATGTTTGTGAGGATCTCATGACTCCCATAGTGTGTGTGGGATGCTAAATCAGCCGTGTTACTAGGTGTGTGCGATGAAGCCCTTTTAACACTGCAAAGCCAAGCTGCTTCCAGCCTCCCCTGTCTGACCTGAGCATAACACTTGCCCAGCTCAGGTTCACCAGTTCCCTTGCCACAGATGGCACTGAGGGCGGGTGCTGCTGGGTACAGAGCAGAGCAAGGAGGGGTCAGGGGTTCTGGTTGTACAGGAAGGTGCCCAGGTGAAGGACGTGGAGTTGGGGAGAAGCCGTGTGGTCAGGTGAAGGACGTGGAGTTGGGGAGAAGCCGTGTGGTCAGGTGAACACGTGGCGAGAACGGGAGACAAGCTGCCTGGGCTCCTTCCTGTGAGCGGGTCCCATTTACCCAGCCTGGGCCCATCACTCACACAGCCCTGGGGCAGGGGTCTCACTCCCCTTCCCCTGCCCAGCTACCAAATCCCCTTCCCCAGCTCACCTCACCCTTCCATCTTACTGGGACCAGCTCCCCAACACGGCTGAGTCTGCAGCGTGGAGCAGCCCATACAGCAGGGCCCCGGCACTCTCACTCCTGCCTCCGCGCTGGCCCCTGTGGCTGTTTCACTCCCCTCCTTGGGCAGAGACTCCCCCAGGGCAGGAAATGCCGGAGGTTCCCATCTCGGAGTCAGATAACACAGTGAATGGCCCTGAAAGGACCTGGGAATCCCCCAAACTCACTCCCCTAATTGCACAGGCACAGCCCTGCCAGGTAACGCTGAGTGGGGCCCTATCAGTGCAGCAGATAAAGGTCTCTCTTGTGCTGGTCACTGTGTGTAAGAGGGATGTAAATTCCTTTATCAGGCCCTGGTCAGCATCCCAGTCACAGCCCCTCAGTGACACCACAGACAGATCTCTATTGCAGTGACTGGCTACAAGAGCTTCCTGAACCAACGCTTCTTCCCCAATGTCGCTGAGATCCAGGTCTCAGCGCGGCTCCCAGAGGCTGCTCAAGGAGTGTTGTAGGGATCCTGGGGTAATATTGCAGCAACAGTGAGACACTCACACCCAGGAGAAAATGGGCAAAATTTGGCCCCATCCCAACTTTTAAATGGGGGATGGGTCATCCTGTAAAGTAGACACCAGAGGACATGCAGAAAAACAGGTCAATAACAGTTCCCTGCAAAGCAGTGTGGGATAGCTATTGGAGGACTGCCAAAATGGTGTGCAGCAGGATTGTGTGCACACAAACAGTAGACGGATAGAACTTTATTCGCAACATGGGGATTCACTTTGCAAAAGGACTCCAGAGTTCTCCATGAATGCAGAATTAGTGTGCTGGGAAGGATTGTGGTATGTGTGCACATACATTTTTAAATCAAATTAACTCAACTTAATCCAGTTTAACCCCCCTGTGTAGACAAGTAGGGTGGCCACTGACACATCCCCAACTACTGCACATTCCAGAACTTCTGGAACAGGATGGGCCTGCCCTTGTTGGCTTGACCCTGCCTCTGCCATCATGACTTCACAGGCACCACGCGTGCAAAGTCACACTGTACAGAGGACACTGTGGGGACTCTGTTTTGTTAATTGATGTGAGAAAAAGAAAGGAAGGATCATATCTTGATTACCAATTATATGTAGATAGAAAGTTAAAAATCAAATGACTTAATGCTGACAGAACTTCAAAGACAAATATATAATCTTGTGTGAGTTCACTTAAATATATTGCTTAATTAATTATATCATTTTTTCACCTATTAATTTTCAAAGATGTAGTGCATGAGGTGGGTGTATGTACCCTGCCTTCCAGAGAGAACCAGTCAAGACAATAAACTGAGGGGGGGGGAGAGAGAGAGAGCAGCTGCAGATGTGTGTAGTTGTGATGTTCACGACACATGTACATTATAAGCGAATAACCTCCTCTGACAATGTAATGGTTTATTTTGTTAAGATAAATATTTTGGATTTCTTGAAATTCCACAGTTGAAATACAAATGACGTTATTTAGAGAAGTAAAACTTCAATATAGACTTGAGGGAAGAATCAAAAAATAAATGTAAATAATTCCAATTCTAAAAATACGTTTAGATGCTTGTTTTTGAAATACTGTTGAAATGAAAATTAAAATGTTCTTGTATTTACACCTTGTTACAATAATATTTTCTAAATTAGAATAATCTTTTTTCTTTCATATTTTACGTTGAGCTTTCACGGGGTAGAAAATTCTGACAAGGGTAAATGACCCCATCCACCCCCATCTGCTACCCCTGGGGCAGGGGACGGGGAAGGTGAGGGCTGGGGGTTCCCAGGTGTCTGTTTTTTGACTGGAAGCTCCAGTTGAAAAGGGAAACTGGCAGCGTCCGGTCAGCACAAAAACTCCAGTTGCTGCAGTAACTGGCCCCCACTACTGGGGGCGGGAAGATCAGCAGTGCTGGGAGGGGACAGTCTGTGCCGCGGGGTCACTGTCAGGGACAGAGATTCCCCCCGGCCTGAGCTGGGACCGGGCAGATTATCAGGGGAGCCGCGTTTGTACCCCCAGCGTTGACACCAGGATAGAAATAAGGGCGGAGCGTCCCGGAGAAGGTGCCAGTGAAAGTGAAGAGATGGGACCTGTCAGTCACATTGTAAAACGAGACCTCGCCCGCCTCATAGTCCAGGAAAATCCCCACCCGGCTGGGCCTGACGCTCACGGGGAGGGGGGTTGAGGGGGAGGTGAGGGCCTTGTATTCCCCATCCCTCAGCCACACGACCCAGTATCCATCCTCAGGTCTGTATGTGACCTGCCCCTTCCTGCTCACAGATTCCCTACAAACCCCCAGGTCCCAGCCTGTCTTGTCTCCCACCTCCACCTCCCAGTAACGCCTCCCGCCCGCGAACCCCTCAGTGCCCAGGACAATGGTATATTTATCAAATCTCTCAGGGTTGTCGGGCAGATCCTGGCGTTTGTCTCCGACTCTCACACGTTTCCGATCCTCAGATAGGATGAGTTGGGGATGAGCCGTGTCTGGATCCAGAGTCACGTCCACTGGGGAGAGAGTCACAGAGTCAGGGCCGGGGGAAGGGGCTGGTCACTGAGATCAAAGGGAAATTAACCTGCACCCGTGTTAATTGCTGGGGATGGGGGTCGTTGCCTGAGGGGAGTCAGGGCCCGTCTAATAGGGTTACCATATCTCATAAATAAAAAAAGAGGACCCTCCACGGGCCATGGCCCCGCCCATTTCCTCACCCCTAGCCCCGCCCCAACTCCGCCCCTTCCCCACCCTAACTCCGCCCCCTCCTCCCTCCCACTCCCAGCCAGGGGGAAAGGGCTGCCCCAGTGCTACCAGCTTCATGGTTTCCCGGGCAGCCCCCAGACCCTGCGCCCCCAGCTGGCGCTTCCCCAGCGCATCTGGAGCCCGGGAGGAGAAGCGCCCAGCCGGGGGCGCAGGGTCTGGAGGCTGCCCAGCAAACCGTGAAGCCGGTAGCGCTCGGGCTTTGGGCAACCCCTATGCCTCCGGACCCTGCGCCCCCAGCCGGGCACTTCCCCTCCGGGGCTCCGGCGGCTCTGCGTAACTTACACTGTATAAGTTACACAGAGCCGAAGATGAGCAGAGCCCCCGCAGCTGGAGGCTCTGCTCCTCTTAGGCTCTGTTTAAGAGCCGGGCTGCCCCAGCGCTACCGGCTTCGGGGCAGCCCCCATGCCTCCAGACCCTGCGCCGCTGGAGCCCGGGAGGGGAAGTGCCCGGCTGGGGGCGCAGGGTCCGGAGGCAGGGGGGCTGCCCGAAGCCAGTAGCTCTCGGGCAGCCCGGTTCTTAAACAGAGCCTCCAGCGGTTGGGGCTCTGTGTAACTGACACTGTGTCAGTTACACAGAGCCCCGGTGGGTGGAGGCTCCAGCCCCCGCGGCTCTGCTCCTCCCTGACTCTTCGGCTCTGTTTAAGAGCCGGCTGCCTCAGCGCTACCGGCTTCGGGCAGCCCCCCTGCCTCCAGACCCTGCGCCCCCAGCCGGGCACTTCCCCTCCCGGGCTCCGGCGGCGCAGGGTCTGGAGGCACGGGGCTGCCCGAAGCCGGTAGCGTTCAGGCAGCCCGGCTCTTAAACAGAGCCGCCATTTTCCCGGACATGTTTGGCTTTTTGGCAATTCCCCCCGGACGGGGGTTTGACTGCCGAAAAGCCGGACATGTCCGGGAAAAAGAGGATGTATGGTAACCCTACCCTCTAACTGTGAGGAGACAATGAGGGGAAAGGGCAGGAGGAGCGGGGGAGGGGGGGGAGGGTGAGAAGCTGTCACGGGAGGCGCGGGAGGGGACAAGTAGATGCTGGGAGAGAAAAGGGGATGGGGAGCTGACAGGAGCAGAGGGGGTGGAGGGAGGGACATAGGGGAGGGGCGGGCACAAGGGCAATGGGGGGACAAGGGAAGGGACGGGCACAAGCAGGACAGAGGGGGGTGAATGGAGGGGCAGGTTCCAGAGGGTTGCAGGGGGAGAGGGTGGGGTGGGCTCCATGGGAGAAGAAGGGGACAGACCCCAGGAGGCTGCGGGGGTCAAGGGATGGGGCAGGCACCAGGGGGCGAAGGGGTGTGAGGGAATGGGGAGCTCCAATGGGGCAGGGGAAATCAAGGGGAGGGTGAGCTGCCAGGGGGTGAGATGATGAGGAGTGGGGCAGGTGGAACCATGAGGGGGAGCAAATGGGCAGGCACTGGTGCCAAAGGGGCAGAATGGGGGTTGACGGAGCAGGTGAGCCGAAGGGGGGCAGAGAGAGGGGTGTGGAGAAGGGCGGGACCAAGGGGGGCAGAGGGGTGTGAAGGGAAATGTGGACACCAGGGTGGCAGAGGGAAGATGAAGGGAGGGGTGGGACCCAGAGGTTAGGAGGAGAGGTGAGGGGTGGGGCTGTGCTGAGGTAAGGGGAAGGGCTGAGACCAGGGGTCCCAAAGGGGGGTGAGGGAAGGCAGGCAGAGGGGGCAAAGGAAACAGCAGGCACCAAGGAGGCAGATGGAGTAAGGGTAGAGCTGGGACTTGGGGCAGAGGAGGAGCTGGCACCAGGGGACTGGAGGAGTGGTGAGGGGCACAGTTGTCAGGGAGCCAGAGCGGGAGGGGAGGGGCGGGGTGAGAAATAAAGAGAAGGTGGCATGATTGATGGTGGCAAAGGGGCGAGAGCAGAGCGGGGTCAGTGGGGCAGAGGGTGGTGAGGGGGTGGGCAACAGGAAGGAAGGGAACAAGAGGAGTGTCAGGTGTTGGGGGGCAGGGGGAGGAAAGAAAGGGGTAGGCAGCAGAGGGGTGCGGGGGTAAGGAGAAGATCAGGTGAAAGGGGGTCAGCGTGGGGCTAGAGGAAGGGTGGGCACAGGGGGGTCAGGGAAGGGGTGGGTGTCAGGGGTCAGAGAGGGTGGGGGGAGGGGCAGGTGCCAGGAGGGCTGAGGGGTGTAAGAAGGGCAAAAGCCAGGACAGCAGAGGAGGGGGAGGGGTGGGGTGGCTCTCAGAGGGTGGGGGGGTGATGGCAGTGGTAGGCACCAGGGAAGCAGATGGGGGTGAGGGGAGGGGTGGGAGAGATGGCACAGAGGAGGGAAAGGGGAGAGGTGGATGCCAGGACATAGCAGGGGTGTGAAGTGATGGGTGGGCTCCAGGATGCAGAGGATGTTTGGGGGAGAGGGAAGGTGCCAGTAGGGCAGAGGGAGAAGGGACGGGTGAGTTCCAGCGGGGCAGAGATGGGTGGAGGGCAGGGGCACGTGCCAGGGAGGCAAAGTGGGAGTAGAGGGGCAGGGGCCCAGGGGATCAGAAAGGGAGTGAGAAGAGAGGGAGGGATGTTGGTGAGGGGTCAGAATAGACCGAGGGTCCAGGTAAGGGAGGGGCAGGAACCAGAGAGGGGTGAGGGAGGGGTAGGCCTCAGGGAATCTCTCTTGCTTTGGTGTCACGTGTGGTTGGTTTCTCGCTCAGATCAGGTCGGTGCTGTCCCCACACACACTGGGGGTGCAGCCCTGCCCCAGGGGGAGCTGCTGGGACTCTCCATGCTGGCGGGCCCCACCTTCCAGCCAGGCAAACACCACAGCCAGCCCCTCCCCTCGCCCGGCCCAGCCCCACCCCCACGGGGGCAGTTGTCTGGATTGCGCTCACTTGGGGGGCAGTACAGTGGAAGATTCTGAGGGGGTATAAATGCGCACTAATGGGCTGTTTCTAGTGAGGCCAGGGCAGTGGGGAGAGAAGGGGGCATTTCCCCACTTACTGACCCCTCCATCTGGGAGAAGCTGCACCGGGGACCAGTCCCAGTTCACACCCGCACAGCACGTCTGTACTAGGGGTTTGCACCAGTGCAGCTACATCGGTGCAAGGAAACCCTGGCAGACATGGCGTGAGATACTGGTGTGCCAGGGGCCGTAACCCCTCCCCTCACTGGGGTCATAGATCAATAATTACAGGGTCACTGGAGCAGGGGAGCTGGACTCTGGGCTCCCAGGTGGGGGCCGACCCACTGGGCTGCAGAGTCATTCTCACTCCCACGCTCTGGCCCAGTGCCCATGGCTGTGTTTAGACACAGGGGGACGTCATCAGACACCCAGAGCCCAGCGGTTTGAGCCCTCATGACATCACTGGGGGGGATTGAACCTGGGGTTCCCAGGTGAGGGCCCAGCCACTGGGCTAAAGGCTAGAAGGGAAGAAGCAGCACCTTTTTCTGTTCATTGAAACTTGACAGCAAACGCAAATAGTTTCTGTTGACTCGAAATATAATTTTGCAGCAAATAAACTATTTGTCCAAAACATTTCACCCAGCTCCACTGCAAACCTGTCTGAGCAACTTAGGAGCCCAAATCCCAGGTTCAGGACATCAGCTATGAAACACTCCAGAGCTGCTGTTTAATTTGCTCTTGGCAGACAAATGCCCCCTGAGGCCCTGATCTCACCCCCACAAATCAGGCTGAAAATGGAGACTCGGCTCCAGACTGAACTATCTGCCCAGAGCGATTGTCCCATGGTGGATAATGGTCACAGAGACCATCTCAGAGCCCCAGGGGCTCAAGTGTCTCCATTTAACACCTGCGCCATCCACCCCCCTCGCTCTCATTAACCAGCCCTGGGTCAGACACACTGGCAACTTTCACACCCAGACTCTGGAGACACTTTGGGTCCTTCTACACAGCCTGCAGAAGCGAGTCTCAGAATGGAGTGGACAGATTCAGGCTTAAGGGGCTCCCTCTTTGGAATTAAAAATAGCCGCGTAGATGTTCAGGTTCTGGCTGGAGCTCAGGCTCTGAAGCCCAGGGTGGAGCCAGATCTGCCCCTCACAGCGCACGCAGGGACATTGTCTGGGTCCACGTCCCCTTCACCCCCTTCCTGGGATGGGGAACAGCAGCCCCAGGACCTCTCCCTTCACCCCGAGGGCAGGGGAGTGAGAGCCTCGGCCTCCTGGGCATTGGGGCCTCCCAGCAAAGGTTCCTGGGTGAGCGTGAAAGTGTCTCCACCCAGAAAGCTCTGTGCACCCGGCAACTACACAGATATGCCCGTGGATCAGGATCCAGGATGGTCCTCTCCCCAGGAGTGATGGAAACTCCCTAAAAGTAGAGGGGTCACCCAATCGTGCCAGCCCTTCTCCTCGAGCTCCTGCCCCTGCACCGCCCCTTCTCCCCGAACCCCCATCCTCACATCGCCCCTTCTCCCCGAGCCCCGGCCTTCACACTGCCTCTTCCCCGTCAAGACCCTGACCCCCTGGTCGCTCCTCTCTGCCCCCTCCCCCCCCATTGCTCGCCCTTACAGCCGGTAAAAAGTGGGAGGCCTAGCCCTCCTATTAGTAAAAGTGATGGGGCCATGCCCTCCTGGTCTCCCTCTTCCAGTGCCCTTTACTCACCCCTGCAACCCTTTGGGGCAGTGTCAGTGAGTTCAGTGCTGGGGGTACGAGTGGGGTTTTACACCCCGGCTGCTGGAGCTCTGTGTATCGAGGGTACGAGGACATCACAGTGGCCGTGTGAGCCCCGCACTGTCCTGCCAACATGGCTCAGCCCTGACACTGCTGGAGCCTCTCCCTGGGGAGGAACCGTCCCTGCGACTCCTTCAGGCCTTGCCCTCCCTGTGGAGGTGGCTGGTAAGGGTGCTGTTAACGAGAGTTATGATGTGAGCTCCTGTGCGCTGGGAACCAGACTCTGAGCCTGGGCTGAGGTCAGTGACTGGGGAGTGAAAGGCCCCAACTCCCATCACTGTCCCCTTGAGCCAGCTGGTTCCTCTTCCCCATGCAGTGCGATACCAGCGATGCTCACACTTGGTGACACCCCCAGTGACCCAGCGGGCAGGGTGAGGGCCTGCTCAAGGAGCAATGGGCGCAATCTACAGCAAGGGAGACTGAGGCTGGAGAGGAGGAAACACTTTCTAACTCTCAGCGCTGTGAAGCTCTGGACCAGGCTCCTAGGGAGGCTGTGGGATCCCTGTCATTGGGGGTTTGTAAGAACAGGACAAACCCCTGCCAGGGATGGTCTAGGCCCTGCCCCAGCACAGGGGGCTGAATTAGGTGACCTCTCGAGGTCCCTTCCAGCCCTGCATTGCCATGAGTCTAGGTTACAGCTGTTCAGGGGCCGTGGGGGGGTCTAAGCATGGTGTGTGGCACATCGCAGAGTTAACAATGCTGAGAGACTGACTGGTTTCTTTGCATCAGTTTCCACCAGAAAGGTTGCTGGGGAGAGACCTGCCCTGGAGCTTCTCTGTTCAGGAAATAAAGACCAGGGAGCGAGGAGTGAAGAGGAGATATTGGAACAAACTGACAAACTAAAGAGCCAGCAGCCACCAAGAGAGATTAGATCCCTGCAAGATGGCAAATCCCAGGAGCTCTCAAATGACATCACATGATATGGCTGAACTGCTAACAATAATATGCATCTCATTAAAATCAGCTACACTTCTGGAGAATCGGAGGGTTGGGAATGTTGTAGCCAACTTTAAAATTTTGGTAGGAGTAATCCTGAGAATTACAGCCCAGTGAGCCTTACGTCAGTACCTGCTAAAGTAGTTGAAACTAAAACAGAATTCTAAACCAGCTCTATGAGAATGATAGGATAAGGTCTGACTAGCAGAGCTGGAAAGGAAACCTGTGTCCCACTAATCTATTAAATTGCTTTAAGTATGTCAGTAAAATCGTGCACAAAGGAGAACCCATTGGCATAACTGATGTGGACTTTCAAAGAGCCTTTAACAAAGTTCCTCACAAAAGATTATTAAGGAAACTAAGTCATCGTGGGGTGAGGTGTAAATTATTGTCCTGGAAAACTGTAAAGCAGCAAATTTCAAACTGTAAGAGGAAATGACCTCTCAAGGTCCCTTCCAGTCCTATGGTTGGATGATTCTATGAAATACTGTTTTATAGCATGCATAATTAGTCTGTGGAACAACTTGTCACAAGATAGCATTGAGACCATGAGTTTAGCAGGAGTAAAACAAAAGATATTTAGATTGACAATGAGAACATACAAATTTATACTGGGTAGGGTTAAAACAAAAAGAGACAAGCAAAGAAAAAACCCCAAATGGACAAAGAATTCAAAAAGGCCCAGGCAGTGATATGGGAATGTGAATCTCCAGACTTATCACAGTTCTCAAAAAATGCAAGCATTCTAGAGGGCAGAGAAACCCCCTCCTGCTTCAGGGCACAAGCCAATTGCTAACTGATGGGGGTCAGGAGGAAACTTTCCCTGGGGGCAGTTTAGTCTGTCATCAGCCACTAGGGGGTTTCTTGCTCCTTGTGAAGCAGCTACTGCTTCTTTTTTAGAGCCCGATTCAGTGAAACACTTAAGCACACACTGAATAGGGATGTACTGACTCGTGGGCTTAAAGTGCAACATGTGTTTAACTACCCTGCTGAATTGGGGCCCTAGTGAACATACACTAAAGGCCTGTTTAGATAATTATCCCCAAATAAAACAACTACTTTGAGGTTAAAGCTTTTATGAAAATCAACTATTATTTTTGGCTGAGGGAAGTGAGGCCCCACACCGAACTCAATGGCATTTCTATCTGTCAGTCTGTCCATCTGTCTGCAATGTGATAAGTTTGACAACCACATTCCATCAACTCCATTTCAGAGTATGTTTTAGGCATCAGTGGGCAGAAACTTCTGGATTTTGGTGAAAAATGGAAAACTATAAAAGCCTGATATGCACTAAAATCTCAGGATACTGGGTGAGGCAGTGACCTCAGGGTTAGGATTAGGGTTTAGGGTCAGGGTGCCCCTCATCCCCATCCAGCCATCGCCCTAGCCAGGTCACTTGTCCCCAGTCCTTCCAAACTCCTCCCCACACCGCTGATCTAGGGTGACCAGATAATAAGTGTGAAAAATCAGGACAGGTGGTGGGGGGTAATAGGTGCCTATATAAGAAAAAGCCCCCAAAATCGGGACTGTCCCTATAAAATTGGGACATCTGGTCACCCTATGCTGATCCCACTCCCGTGCAGAACCCTGTTGATTTTGGTGAAAACCAGAAACATGGAAAAATGGATTATAGTAGACTTTGGTTTTCCAATTGTTACCTAGCAGCTCTGTGTTCTTGGGGAACCGGGGTGCAGTACCCAGCCTGTCTGACTCAAAAAAGACCTCCCCCTGCCCCCAGCCTCTGCTTGAAAGAAAACCGATCAGAAGAAAGACTTACAAAAAGCAATGAAAAGTCATACCTAAATCCCTGGGATAAGGGTGACAGGATTAAGGAAACTCCCCTAGCCTCATTTGCATCAAAGATGGGACAAGGAGGCATCTCCATTAGCATACAGACTGGAAAACAGAGATTCCAAGGCAAGAACCACAGGGAACTCTGGGACCAGAAAAGCAGGGAAGCAATGCATCATGGGGGATCTCTGCTCCAGATGTTAGTGAACCTATGCGTGCACACACCCAGCTCAGTGGTTATCAGACCAATTCTAGTAATAATTCCTTTATTGGTATCCAAAATAGTGAAGCTCCCTAATTGCATTGTGAGCTCCCTTGAAGGAACACTGCACATAGCCAACTCCCATTGTCTAGCCTGAACAAAACACTTTAGTACACTCCCTTGAGCGATCAGTTTACCCATAAACAAATCTAGTGTTCTCTTCCCCAAACCATTGTTGTTTCCCTACAAACACCCCTATCCATACTCAAGTGAGTGTTCTGATGCCTGATCCAAAATCTGCATCATTTCCACTGGGACTTCATCTTCTCTTGACTGATCGTGCTGGGGGCTCTGCCTGTCTCCAGCACTCCAGACCCTCAGCTACCACCATCTCCTGGGACCCCCCTGATCGATTCAACTGTCACGAAGTGGTGAGAACACACACACACACTCTCTCTCTCTCTAGGTATAGCCTTCTGCAGGGGCAGCTCTATGTTTTCTGCCGCTCCAAGCCACTTCGGCAAGCCTGAGGGTGGTCCGCTGGTCCCGCGGATTCGGTGGCGTTTCTGCGGGTGATCTGACGGCCCCGCGCCTTCGGAGGGCCCTCTGCCAAATTGCCGACGAAGCCGCGGGACTGGCGGACCTCCAGCAGGCATGCCACCGAAGGCTGCCTGACTGCCACCCTCACGGCGACCGGCAGGCCTCGCCCTGCGGCTTGCCGCCCCAGGCATGAGCTTGCTGCACTGGTGCCTGGAGCCGCCCCTGGCCTTCTGACCCTGACTTGTGTGATCAGCTATAATTTTGTAAACCTGACTTTTATAATCAAGTTTAAGTTAGATTTAATATTATAACTGTTTGTTTGGCTCCCCTATGGTTATTACCTGGAAATAAATAACTTTCATGATTAAGCTGGTTGCTTCTCTCTCTCTCCCCCTTCCACTCCCCCATGGATGTTTTTTGGTTTCCTGATTTGCTCTGTAGCACGTTCCTCGCACCTAAGCTAAAAGATCCCTGCAGCGCCCAAAGATCCTGTGGGGTTTGCTCATCAAGTGGGTTACTACCAGAACAATTGTAACGTGAAAGTGGGGGTAGGGACATGCTGAACCTGGGACATATGAGTGTGGCAGATTGAAAGTGCTGCTCAACCCAGCCTGCTCAGGGTTACTCTATTCCATGCGGTGCCCATGGCATATGAGGGTGACAGCTTGGAAATGCTGCTCGACCCAGCCTGCTGAGTCCAGGGACATATAAGGGGTCAGCTTGGGAGTGCTGATTAACCCGGTCCTCTCAGACATGCTCTGGTAATGCGTATGTCTGTGTGTTCATCTGATTCTGGGGCTGGAAGAACTGAGCCCTGGGGAACCTAGGTCCTGCACGATAGCTCCATTGGGCGGGGACTTGTAGAAGGGAGAAGTAGAGCTCTGTATGAGAACACAAGTGACACAAGCAGCACATTGATAGAAGTACAGAACCCCCTGCCCCCAAAAGAGTAACCCTAATAAATGAGTGTACCCCAAAGTAACGGGCAAAGCTGGTAACAATGCTCAAACACTGTGACAGGGTCACACTCTCATGAGTAAGTCTCACTCACTGAGCAGCAAACCACTGACCCAACCTCACACTGGGCTGCACTCAGAGCAGACGAGGGGCCCGTAGGATTCAGCTTGTTACCCAGTAACTCACGGCCCAGGTCAGACCACAGCAGCCAGACCGGCCCCTCCCCCAGCTCAGAAAGTTCAGCAGCCTTGGCTAATGGGGGCTGGGGCAGTGCTGAGCGGTGGCCACGCCATGCAGCCCTCACGTGTCCCAGGAGAGAGGCACAGACATGTCATCTGTTACCAGTCTGTGCTGCTCCCAGCACAATGGGCCCAGTCCAGGCCTCACAGCACCTGGCTCAGGGACACCCATTAACTCAGCCATGGAGGGATCAGGATGTCAGAGTGATGGGGCCTGGTCAGATACCTGGGCAAGTACCAGCAGGTGGCTGTAAGTAGCAGGCAAACTGCCCAGCACTCAGCGCATCAGCCTCCAGCTATCAAACAGCTCCAAGCCTGTCAGATGGGTGCATGCGTGTCCTGGGTCCCAGGCGCTGTCCAGATCCCCAGGCACAACACAGCTGAATGTCCCAGTAGACTCCACTCACCTCCAAATCTTTTCAACACTTCATTCATGTCAAGGGAAATTTTATACATGTCCTTCAGGTCAGTAGAAACAGCTTCTGGTTCCTGGAGTTTCACATTCTCACTCCTATGAAGAAAACGTCCCATCATCACTCAGCTGCTCTGTACACACGTCATCCCAGAACCACCACCAGGAATATAAGAGCAATGAAAGTGGGAAACACACCTGCTCAATGTGCTTTTCACATCCTGAAAGGAAAAAGACAATCAATGTTCTGTATTAACACAATGTGCATGAAACTGAGTGAATCTCGCTCTGGGCATCAACCTTTCATCTAAAAAATAGATCAACCCTCCCAGGCTTCACTGTTTTGTGGTAAAATCTCATCCACCGTTTTGCAGTAATACTTGTTTCATTTATGTAGGTGAGACAGGAATTTAGCTGAAGGTTTCTACCTTCTAGGGACCCAACCCATCAGTATCTGTGTTTATCGACTGTGTTGGGTCCAATGTTCTGGGGTCAGAGCAGGGATGGGTTTAGCTCAGTATCATTTTTGTATCATCCATTTACTCTCCCACGGCGTCACTGGGTCTCCAGGAGGAGAATTCCACTCTAACATGAACAGCCATATTTTGGAACTGATGGAGCCCTTAGCCAGATGTTCTGTTTGTCTGTAACCACAGAACACATTTACTCTCATTGTTGGGATCCAGACCCAGGGATCTGAGCTATAACTCTGGATGGTGGAGAATTTTGATGCCGTCTCACCTTTAGCAGCTCGACAACTGGTTGCTGACACTTCTCCTCGATCTCTGTGATCAGCTGCTGCAGAGAGGAGCTTTGCTGGGAGAGTTTGGTGACATTTTCCTGTAGTCTCTGCAGAGTCTCCCTCTCCTCCTCCTCCAGGCTCTGCAGAAGCAACTGCTCCTGCTCTCTCAGCAGCGTGTGCAGTCTGTTAAATTCACCTGCAATCGTCTCTCTCCTGTTCTTCACATTCCTCTGGAGATAGAAGGATAGGAAAGGCACATAGAAAACATGAGCCGGATGTTGAGTTACACGGACTGGGCCTCTGACCATGAAGCAGGGGATATTAGGTCAGTATCAGGTTTGTAAGGATATTTACGTACCATAAAGGGTTTGTTTTAGTTCAGAGTTAATAAGGCCAGTTCCACAGTGGGGTTGTCCAGGGTGCTTTGTAAAGCCGCAGTATGTTATTGCAGGTGGCATGGGATGGACACAGTGGAGTGGGGAGAAATCGAGGGAACAGGAGAGATTTACAGGGGGCTGCACAGGGCGTACGTGGGGGGATTTGGGTGCCCAGTGCTTTGCCCTCAGACACCACAGGGAGCCGTCACAGTGAGATGTGGGCGATGCTCCTTCTTTGACAACCTGCTCCCAGGGCTGCAAAGTTCTGGACCTTGGGCTGGTGCTAATAGTCCTTTGGGTGCCAGCCTGGGACTCACGTGGGTGTTGGGCACCCAGGGCATTGTCAGGGCTGGCTTTGGCCTCACCCAGCCTGGTCGAGTGCCCCATGCCCATTTGTCTAGTGCCCCTGGGATCACAGCCTTTAGGGAGCCCTCTAGGCTCACAGAGCAGCGGGTTGGCTGATGCCAGCTGTGTCCCCACCTGCTCCCTGAAAGGATCTGCGGGAACGATGCTGAGCCAGTGCTGATCCTGGCTGGGGGAGGGGCTGGCTGCTCTGCACTGGCCTCTCTAGCTCCCCTGCAGCTCAGCTCAGTCTGTGCCCTGCGCTGACCCCCTCCCTTCCCTGTGCAGGGCTCTGACCCGTCTGTCTGTCCAGCCCCCTGTGTGGTGGGGGAGGGGCTGTGCTCCGTTTCTGAAGAGGCAGCTGCTTGAGTGCTGGAACTTCCACCTCCTACCTCTGCCCCGGCTAACCCGAGTGGCGCAGCGTTATCATATCTCCTAACATCTCCCCCCGTCAGACACGGACAGCGCATCCTTCATGGGGCCTGTCACCTCCCGGCCCTGCTCCCACCCCTGGGGATACCCCCACCTGGCTCAGGCCCATGACAGCCCCTCTCAGTGGGTGAGTGGCCGCCCCTGCTGGGCCTTGTCTCACAATCACTGGGACTGCAGTTACTCTGCCGAGTGACACTGATCATTGGGCCGTGACCTCTGGTGATGTAGGACGTAACTCGCTCTCACGGGGCAATAATCAATGGTTTCAGAACCACCCCAGTGACTGTCCCAAGGGGCAGCCGTCTCCATGGCGCCGGCTGGTCACTTTGCGGGACACATTCAAATCTGGCTGTTAATTGTTATGCACCTAAATCCCTATTGTCTGGGGGAACTGAGCACCAGCTGCTTCCGGTGCGGGCAGTGGGAGCTGCTGCGGTTCTGTCCTCTGAAAATCAGCCACTTCCGCCGGGCTCTAAATACGGCTTCAGATGCAGAACCAGAGGCACCAGCTCTGAGCATTTCAGCTCTTGTAAATGGCCATTTTTATCTGAATAGTGGGACACCTACTTCTCCTCTCATCCCTGCTGCTGGCACCTTCCTCACACCCCCTATGCTCTTGGCAGGGATTTCACTGTAAAAGGCAGGTGAACCGGAACAGACATTGTGTCCCCTGGGTTCATCACCTGGCTACAGACAAGCACAGGTGAAGTCACAGTAACAGTAGCAGGTGACTGGGATGAAGCGGCCACGTGATGGCAACAGAGGCTGTGAAGTGGCCGAGCGCTGCCTGGCTTTACTCTGACCTGCCCCTGGCTCTGTTCACTCAGGGGGTGTCCACACTGCAATGAAGGTGTGACAGCACCGTGTGTAGACACACCCAGACTAGCTTTGATCTGGCTAGCTCAGGTACTGGTAGGTATGAAGCCGCAGCAGCACGGGCTGTACAAGCCCACCCAGACCCCTGGGTGTTACTCAGTGACTAGCCTGCAGCTGGCTGTTGGGGCCATGTAGATGCAGCCTAGGGGCAGATTTTCTACAAAGCTCCACACCCACAACTGGGTTTGATGCTCAGAAGAGCTCAGCTCCCAGCATGGCCCCAGCCCAGCCAGCTGAGTGACTCTGAACCTCACCCATGGGGGCAAATCATCCTCCCAGCTCCAGTGTCTGGCCCAGGCACTGGGCAGAGTCACTGCAGGGATTGTGGGTGCAGAGCGAGAAGGAACAATCTGATTCCTCCAGGCTGCAAAGAAGCTGCAGAGCTTTGTCATGGAGGGCATTGAAAACCGATGGCTGGAGCAGCCGACACACCATCCCCACCTGCAGGAGGGAAACAGGAGCCATGGAATAGTGGAAACACTGCACCCCATATTGAGAATTTGCCCCATCAGAGATCTCAGAGGGGGGTCTGCACCAGTGTACAAGGGCCAGGAACGGCCCCTCCTCCTCTGCCTACGGGAGCTGCTGTGCTGAGATCTGTCCCAGAGAAACAGCCTGATGCTGCCAGCACCCTGGATGGCAGGTACCATAGGCCAGGGGAGGCTGAGCCTCCCCAGACAGGCTGCAGCGCCCCTCCATTTGGAGGCAAGCTGCAGACCTGCCGCCTTTGGAGTGCTGCCTGCGCTCCGCCCGGAGGCCTCAGTCCCACTCTTCCCCCGAAGAACGAAGCACCCGCCGCTTGCCGCCCATCAGGTATGTGGGGGGCCCCCGCCACTTGCTCCTCTCTGCCCCCCCGTCACTTGCCCTTAAGACAGGAGGGGGCAGAAAGCAGCAAGCGGCAGGTGAGGGGGCCTTGGGGGAGGGGGTGGGGGAGAGGAGCGAACTGCAACAGTGAACAGTGAGCCTCTGGGGAGGGGGCTGAGAGGGAGTGGGCCATGGGGCAGAGCAGGAGCGGAGCGTGGCCTCGGGGAGAGGAGGACAGAGGGGGTGGAGCAGTGGGCAGGGCGATGATCCGGGCGCAGGGGAGGTTCCGGCACTCATATCCGGCCTCCCCCAATGCCAGATGCATGCGCTGCCCATGGCCAGCACCAAGCCTGTGCAACGGAGCAAACAACCAGAGCAGGTTCATAACCTCATCCTGGAGCTTTACGGCCCCGTCATTCCTGGGAGCTGCAGGGGGAAGGGCTCAGGGAGGAATAAACCCAGACACCCACCTGCCATTCTGTGGTTTTCTCCTCCTCTTTAGACGTCAGAGCCAGGGCCTCTTCCAGCTCCTTCCTCAGAGGGTCCAGGGCTCCCTGGAGTTTCACCTGCAGGGGCATTGTGTGCGATAAACAGCCATTAGTCTGCCTGTCCGATGGGTGGACAGTACTGTCCATATTGGCATTTCATACACCAGCAGTAAATACCCTGGACGCGAGCAGCAGACTCGGCTCTGCCGGCCCCAAAGGCCTCATGGGAGCAGAGACGCCAGTCTCAGAGCAGGGGCTCTGCTTCCTGCAGACACTCAGGGCTTCTCAGAGCCTGTGTTTGAGCTCAAGTTTCCCATCACCGAGCACAGGCCAGAGGGGAAAGAGCTGGGAAGGTTCTGAACGATCCCTCCTGCCAGTGAGAGTGAAGAGGTTGGGACAGCACCTCGCTGCCCTGTACCCAGACCCAGGCCAGGAACAAGACCCCACTGTGCTCTCGTCTGTCCAGGCTCACATGTGGCCTCCCTCAGGCAGCAGCTGAGCACCTGAGCCAGCGCAGTCCCATTAACTGTACACATGAGCATAGCTAGGAGGGGAGCAGGGGGCGCGGCCGCTCCCCCCTGAGCAGATTTTCTAAAAGCGGCCGGAGCCAGGTTTTGCATGGCCCTCCCGCATCCCCAGCCCCGCTTGCTCGTTTCAGGCGGCGTCGGCCGGTTTCCTGGCTCCCCCCGCCCGCAGCTGCCCAGCTCGCTAAGCCGAGCCTCGCTTGGTGCACGCTGCCCCCGCAGGGGTGGGCTCTGCCGGGAGGGGAAGGGACAGCAGCACAGCCCCCCAGCGTGGCGGGAGAAGGGGGGGCTGAGGAGCAGCAGCCCTGAGCCCTTTAAATCCCCCCCCTTCGCAGCTCTGGCAGCTGGGCTGGGGCCGGGATTTAAAGAGCCGTGAGCTCCCGCTGCTGCGGGGAGCCCTGAGCCCTTTACATCCCGGCCGGCCGGCCCCAGTCCTGTTTAAATAATTTTTTTAATAGTGTTTTAAATAATTTTTTTCAGTCCAGAGGAAATTCGTCACTTATCTTTTTTAACTTTATAAAGTGCTGTGCACAGCTATAACAGTATAAAAACATAAAACAAAGAAAACAATTATTTTCAGGTGTGATTAATAATTCAAAGGCTTAGAGTCAATGCAGGTCACCAGATATATACAGGCGAATGTATTTGATTGCTCACAAACCAACTACGGGTATTTTTGTGATCTAGCTGAGACCCCAACAGGTATCAAATACTTAGTTACATTTGTAGCTTGGTATATATTTTCCCTTTCTCTCTCTCTCTCTCTCTCACTCTCTCTCTCCTTCAGGGATGCTATTTTAATTTTGTTGTCTTCTTTTTCTATTGCCAGCTATAGTTACCACACAAGAGACCAGTACAACTAGTAAGTCTTTTCTCACTCTTGCCTTACTCTTGGACAAGGGGGATCCAGTGGACATGGTGTACTTAGATTTCCAGAAAGCCTTTGACAAGGTCCCTCACCAAAGGCTCTTACGTAAATTAAGTTGTCATGGGATAAAAGGGAAGGTCCTTTCATGGACTGAACTGGTTAAAAGACAGGGAACAAAGGGTAGGAATTAATGGTAAATTCTCAGAATGGAGAGGGGTAACTAGTGGTGTTTCCCAAGGGTCAGTCCTAGGACTGATCCTATTCAACTTATTCATAAATGATCTGGAGATAGGGGTAAAAAGTAAGGTGGCAAAGTTTGCAGATGATACTAAACTGCTCAAGATAGTTAAGACCAAAGCAGACTGTGAAGAACTTCAAAAAGATCTCACAAAACTAAGTGATTGGGCAACAAAATGGCAAATGAAATGTAATGTGGATAAATGTAAAGTAATGCACATTGGAAAAAATAACCCCAACTATACATACAATATGATGGAGGCTAATTTAGTTACAACAAATCAGGAAAAAGATCTTGGAGTCATCGTGGATAGTTCTCTGAAGATGTCCACACCATGTGCAGAGGCGGTCAAAAAAGCAAACAGGATGTTAGGAATCATTAAAAAGGGGATAGAGAATAAGACGGAGAATATATTATTGCCCTTACATAAATATATGGCACGCCCACATCTTGAATACTGCATACAGATGTGGTCTCCTCATCTCAAAAAAGATATACTGGCACTAGAAAAGGTTCAGAGAAGGGCAACTAAAATGATTAGGGTTTGGAGAGGGTCCCATATGAGGAGAGATTAAAGAGGCTAGGACTTTTCAGCTTGGAAAAGAGGAGACTAAGGGGGGATATGATAGAGGTATATAAAATTATGAGTGATGTAGAGAAAGTAGATAAGGAAAAGTTATTTACTTATTCCCATAATACAAGAACTAGGGGCCACGAAATGAAATTAATAGGCAGCAGGTTTAAAACAAATAAAAGGAAGTTCTTCTTCACACAGCGCACAGTCAACTTGTGGAACTCCTTACCTGAGGAGGTTGTGAAGGCTAGGACTATAACAGCGTTTAAAAGAGAACTGGATAAATTCATGGAGGTTAAGTCCATTAATGGCTATTACCCACGATGGATAAGGAATGGTGTTCCTAGACTCTGTTTGTCAGAGGGTGGAGATGGATGACAGGAGAGAGATCACTTGATCATTACCTGTTAGGTTCACTCCCTCTGGGGCACCTGGCATTGGCCACTGTCGGTAGACAGGATACTGGGCTAGATGGACCTTTGGTCTGACTCAGTACGGCCGTTCTTGTATTCTTATGTTACGGAATATTCTTTTCAATATGTGATCCATGTTTACATGCCTATTGAAGGGTAGCCCTTAAATTCACAGTGGATTTCTTGAATTCTCACTTCCATTTGTATACATACACACCTGTATTCTCATGGACATAGCAGATATCTGCAGAAGCAAATGCAATATTTCTTAATCTGGCTTTCTTTTCTCTTAAATAGAAAATTATTCTTGGAGCAACTCCATTTCAGATTTTTTTAACTCTTTTTCTTGTCCCCCAACAAATAATGGTGTGAACACAGCTGTGTATGGCCCTGCATATAGTATCCATGGTACCTTCCCTACCAGATTTAATAATTTTATCTTAAGCTGAATTGATGTGTCCATAAAATCCTATTTGCTCTGCAGGGTTTGGAGTTGACCTCTGGTTCTTTTGCAAGGGGGAATTAAACGGCAAGAAATGAAGAGGAAACTTGTGGTACTTTCGTCCTTCCAGACTCCTTCACAATGTTTTCCCCACAGCAGCAAGTGACCTAGCTTATTACAATAGCACATGTCAGATGTAATTCTACTTTATTTTTGCCAGTAACTCAAAGTTTATTGAAATGTTTTTTTTTTTAAAGTATTTTATTTTGGCTTTTTATTTATTTATTTACCAGTTCCTCCATCTACTACACAGGAGCCCATTACTACATGTAAGTTTGTATTCCAGTTTAAAGAGTGGCCTGTGATTTCACAGGGCATGTACTAGATTCCTGTCTCCACTGCTTTACAGAAATATACCTGCATTCCAATGGAAAGAGCAGATATTTGCAGAAGTGAAGCCATTTTCTTCTTCTGTGGCTTGCTTACTATTTTGACAGTAGGAAATTATTCCATAGGTGGCTCCTTTTTCCATCCTCCTAAGCCCTTGTCTACACTGGAGGGGGGGTTGCACTGATGTGCCACGATGTAAGCAACTACAGGTGAACATTACTAGTTTAGATGAGCTGCACCAATGCAACACCAAGAAATAAGGGAACCATCGGCTGGAAACCAAGCGTGCAGCACTACAATAGGCACCTGTCACTTGGAAGTTAACACGGCTTCCAAGCTTTCAGTTTTCTCACATCAGGACATCCAAGGAGACCTCGACAGAACAGCACAAAAGCCACAATCTGGTGGGCAGAGCTCCTGGTGGCTCTAAAGCCCAGCTGGTGCCAATGGAAGAGGTGGAGAAGGAAGAAAAAGGGGGGGAGGAGGGGATTTTTTTTTCCTCGTGTTCTCTCTTCACCGGCATTTTTTCTCCGCGAGCCATGGCAGCCCGGGGAATGACTCTGCCGCAGCCGAGCCGCCGCTCTGCTCCGGGGGCGAGGAGTGACAATTACAAACGACTGTATTCTGTGATTTACTTTCTGGAATCTAAAGTATATCTAAGAATAATCTGAAGTTCTCCTGTGAAATACCGGCTGTGCAAACCCTTCCGTGGCTGGATCATTCTTGTGTTTTTATTTCAAGTACAAATAAATATACATAACGAATTTAAAAGTATGTAATTAGTAATTTGATATGTCGGGTGGCGCCTTTTTTTATGTGTTCGTTCCCCCTGATGTTAGAACCTGGCTACGCCACTACAGAGTGAAGCTGTGATGTGGCTGGAGGTCAGTGAGGAACAGGGAACACACTCGGTCTGGGGGAATGTGCCACCCATAATTATAACTGCTCCAGAGCTGTAATACCCCAGGGCTCTCTTCCCCTTTGACAGCGTGTGATTCATTCACACAGCACAGCAACGTGCTCCTGCCCCGTCAGCCCCGCTCTGCGCAACACCCCTGGCAGCCCCCCAGAACCCCCACCTGAGATCTCCCCATTTCACTCTCTCTTTTCTCTGAGCTCTCGAGTTCTGTCCTCCTCTCTGCCCAAGGGCCCAGTCTGCTGCTGAGAGCTCCTGGGGTGCTGCTTGACTGACAGCCCTGCAGTGCTGCAGGGAAGCAGGGAGGGAAGGAGGAGCCAGCAGGGGCTAGTGAGAGACAGGAGGTGGAAAAGCAGCCTTTGCATCCAGCAAAACAGCTTCGTAAATGAGCAGGGATCAGGAGGGGGGGGGGGTGGGAACAAATATTGCTGGATTCTTTGAAGCTCCACCCACAAAATAAGCCCCACCCATGTGAGTCACCAAAAGGAGACACCAGGATCTGTTCAAATTGTGCATTGTTCAAAACAGGATGGAGTTGCTAATTGGCTCCAAGGGGCTCCTGGGGCCAGACTCCCCTCATGGGGCTAGAATATACCCCGGGGCTCTGCTGAGCTCTCTGGGCCTGGTCCTTCTTTACTGGGGGGAAAATAACAGGGGAAAACATCACCCGCATGTGGCACTGGAAGGAGGCGTCCCTGGCAATAAACGGTGCCGAGCTGTAATTCTCCCTCTCCACTCTCACATGGGGAACAAAATAATTAACGGTGTTGATATTTAAAGGATCAGTTCTCCAGTCTGAAGGTAACCCACTCCCATAGACTGGCCTGCAGCTCTTGTGATTTAAACCTCACTGATTGTTAACACCGGCCATTGTGTAAATAGTCCCCTTATTTCAGCAGGGGAAGCTGGGTTTGAAAAACATTCAGAATCTCAGAGAAAAGTTTCCCATATCAGATATCTTTTAAGACTTGATATCCTGATTCTGTCGCCACACTGCCAGATCATTAATTTTGTTATAGCATCTCCCATACAATGAAGGCTTTACAGAGCTGAATGATGCATCACACCTGTGACAGGCAAATTTCAGTGAAATCAGCCTGTGATTAAAATCCAAAGTTATTACCCATTAAACTTGCCAGCAATTCCCTACCTTGTACTCCTGCGCAGCCTCCTTTATGGGAACCACCCTGTGATCTCTGTGATCCCGGGACAGATGGCAAACCAAACAGACAGAAGTTTGATCCTCTTCACAGAACAGTTTCAGAGCCTCCTGGTGTTCCCCACACACCCCGTCCCCTCCTGCTCCCTTTGCTGCCTGTAAACTCAACCGTTTGGCTATTTCTACAACATTTGCCAGCTGCCTGTTCGGCCTGAGGTTTCCCTGTTGCACAGTTTCTCTGCACTGAGGGCAGGAGACGTCTGTATCGGATCCCTCCCAGCACTGGGTGATGCAGACTCGGCAGAAATTGTGCCCACAGTCTATAATCACCAGGTCCTTAAAATACTCCAGGCAGATGGGGCATGTAGCTTCCTCCCGGAGACTTTCCACGGGGTTGTCTGTGGCCATGGCTCCCTGTGGACAGGGTAACAGGGTTAGTCTCACTTTTCTGAGCTCAGAAATAAGTCCCGCCTGCAGCAGCAGCAATTGGGTGTTTCCCTTCCTGGAACTGACTCAGGCTGTTTGCTGAGCTGGAGACAGATCACCCCTAATGTTCCAGCCCTGGAGGCTTTGGTGAGAAATGTCCCAATAAGGCTCCGATCCTGCAATCAGCCCCCTCTGCTGGTGGGGGGGGTCACTGGGGCTTCACATGGACATCAGCTTCCCCTTGTCCTGATGAGCTGACAGAACTGCGTGTCTAAGGAGTGATATTTAGGCTTGGCAGAATTCATTCGATTTAATATGTAATTTTGACAGATAAGATTAATATTTATTTGTAAGATTTTTTTGTATTTATCTATTTAAACTTCCAAAGTTTCAGTTTTTATCAATATTATTGTGCACAGTTGTGGGAAATTGGGGGGGGCATTCAGACAATATTTTAGTCAGACAATAATTAGTTTATGACAGTAGACACGGAGATTCAAAAAGTTTAAAAGTGTAACTGTTAAAACACAAATTGTCAGCATCACATGTCCAAATATACTAAGTAAATCTCCTTAAATCAAACTCTAGTAAGTTCTCACGCAACGTTTTTCTTACTGTGCCTATTTGAAATTTTCACTTATCAATGGAAATATTTTTCCATGGTTTGTTTGTGTACAGTGAAATCAACAGTTACTGACATCTACCAATAAAATCTCATCCTTCCGAGTCTAGGGATATTCAATTCACAGGCCAAAAACTTGGCTAAGCTGGAATCAATGTTTCAAAGGCCTGATTCTGACATACGCTAAGGCAGCTCTGCCTCAGTGTAAAGGAGACGCAGTGTCAAAAGTGTTGCCAACATTCATGATTTTATAATGAGTCTCATGAACATAAGAATGGCCAGACTGGGTCAGACCGATAGTCCATCTAGCCCAGTATCCTGTCTTCTGACAGTGGCCAATGCCAGGTGTTTCAGAGGGAATGAACAGAACAGGCAATCATCAAGTGATCCATCCCCTGTCACCCTGTCCTGACTCATGATTTTCAAAAGTTTGGGGTTGGTAATCCCGTGCCACTGAGAACTCAGGCCTTAAAACTCTATCTGCTATCCCTGAAGAGCCCCCTAATTTAGTGCCATCGTTTATCTAAAACAGCAGAGTTAATAGAAAGGGAAATAGACAGAGAGGGCAAGGTGTGGGAATGCGCATGGAGCTGGGCTGTGGGCACTTTTATCTTTCTGGTTGCAGTTTCTGTGTCCTTCCAATCCCATTGGTGGCTGCACAGTGGAGTGGAGAAGAAAAGAGGCAGAGAGAGACTTGTCCTCCAGCTGCGGTCAGTCTGAGAGAAATTGTCTGGGGTCCCATTATCCACCCATGGTCACTCTCAGTCCCCTATTGGGTTCCGTGTCCCAGCGGGTTCCTTACCCCTCTGTTGGAGCAGCAGCTGGTAGAGCCAGTAAGTCCCCTCCCTGGCCTGCCGGCTGATGTCCTTGTCTGGGTCACTGAAAACAGAGCCAGCTGTGCCACGTGGTGACCCATCCTAGGGAACTCTGCTGAGATCTAATGGAAGGGAGAGAAGAGGGGACTCCATCAGCATTTTCCTGTCAGCTCCCTGTACCCCTGGGCCAGAAGGCGCCTTCCCCTTAGCCCCTCTGCAGGAGATGCTGGGGGAGAGAAGCCTGAGATAGACCCTTCATTTGCTCTGCTGCCAAGGGAGCCAGGAGCTGCTTTGGGATGCCAAGCAGGGTCTGGAGCATGGTCCCCTTAAAGGCCCAGGGACAACACTTAACCAGGACAAGAAGAACTTGACTCAAGCCAAGCTCATTCCCTGCTCTGACTCTGCCTCCCCATGAGGAACACTCCTAACCCACAGCCCCTGCAGCAGCAGATCCTACAGCCCGTTGGAACCAGCCCTCCTATGCCTAGAGTCAGGAAGCTGGGGTCAGAGGTAACTTACGTCAAACTCAGGGAGGGTGACTGTGTATCTGAGCAGGGTTGTGCTGCTCCTAATGGCCCTGGCTCTCTCTCGCGACACCCTGGACACGATCCAGAGGTTGACATACTGTGGGGAAAGGAGGCAGGTCAGGATCAATGGGCAGGTGCACGTGCTTTGCAAATGAACCCCCCCTCCCCCAGCCCCAGGGGCCCGAGACATTATGAGCAGGGGGAAATAGCTGAGTCATTGATCACAGAGCTTTAGAAGGGGATTCTTTCCCCCAGGACGCAGCTTGTATCCTGCAGGTCACAACTTGTCAGGGTCTCTCTAGATTGGGACAAGGTTCGGTGTCGGGGCTGGTCCCATCTTCCCAGAACTCCTGATTCCTGAACAGTTCACCAGAAAGGAGACTGAACCCTCGCCCTTCCCTGCTACTAAAATCCTTGGTGGGATGTAGGGAGTCACTGAGAGCACAATCCCCCCAGGAATTTCAGAGCATGTCAGAGAGAAGGGCTGATTCCCTGGGGTCCTCCTGTTTCTCTAGGAAGGAGCATGTGCCTCTTCTCTGAGAACCATCTCCGGAATCTCATGGCGTGTGTGTGTTGGGGGGGGGCGGGGGAAGGGTGGGTTTTCAGACTCTCACACCCCAAGGCAGCCAGGGGCCCTGTGGTTATTGTTCGAAAGAACCAGGCGGAGCTCTGGCTTGAAGTCCCAGCTCCTTCCTCTGTCCCTCAAGAAAGAAAGACCTGACACTGCATTGTACTGACCTCCCCAACCAGGGACGGCCCACTGTGGACCCAGCTAGGAGGACAGAGTAGAAAATGGATCTTCCAGTCTCTCCTTACCAGTCCCCCAAAGAGTTAAGGTAAAATTGGTTCCCACCCCTCCTTATGGGGCTCACCTCCAAGATGCAGTGGAGCCTGTCTGCATCTGGGGACTCTGCCAGCAGGTTCCCCAGCATGGCATCCAGGAGCTCTGGCATGACTTTGTGCAGCGCCTGCAAAGCATGGGTCAGAGTTAGGGAAACTGGGCCTACACCTGCCACAGGATGGGAAGAGGGGTCTCTGGGAAGCACTGGTGAGACTCCCAAACACATATCTTGGCCTCTCTCATTCACATCCCACTGCAGGCAATTAGCAAGGATTGATGACACCTGGATCTTTGATCCATGAGCTTAGCAGGTCTCTGCAGAGGGCCTTGTAGGCAGAAGAATATGAAACAGCCAAGTTGCTATGGATGGAAGCTGGGCTGCTGGGCAAAACACGGCATAAGAAAGAAAGAAAGAAAGAAAGAAAGAAAGAAAGGAATCCCCCAGGGAGGGGTAATCCTCTGGAGGGAAGGATCCAACCCTGCAGCTTGTTCCATCTCTGCCTACCCCATCCCTAAATCTGGAGCTCCAGCGAATCAAGGGAGCAGGGACCAAGGACCACTCTGGAAGAGGAGGAGGATGGAGGAGGAGGATGTACCTGGATGTGGGTGGTGTCCTTCTCCGTGCCCAGGGTGAAGACATAGTGAAGGGCAGCTCGCAAGAGGTGGGTCTCTAGGTCTGGCTCAAGGGAAGGGTTCATGGTGCTGGCAAGAGAGAGGAGCTGGTATTAAATTGTGCCGTATGAGGGTGGGACTGTCGCCAACACGGACATGAAACCACAGGGATATAGGCACAGGCTGGCGAGAATGGAAACTGAGGCACTGAGCTAGGGAATGACAAGGCCAAGGCGTCACAGACAGACAGTGGCAGGACAGGAATAGCGCCTGTTCCCTGGAGTCTGCTGCCCTTCCTGTATCTGAGCCTGGGAGTGAGCCCCTCCCGCAAGGCCCCTGTAATGTTATTGGAGTGAAAAGAACAGCCCAGCCAGGAGAGAGTGAACCTTCCCACCCCACCAGCTCTGCCAGAGGAGCCACTCTTAGGAGGTGACCTGGGAGCGGGAGGGTCAGTGACTCCCAGCCTTGGGCCAGAGCAGCACTGGGGGTAGGGGAGCCAGCGGGGGGGGGGGGGAGCTGTCTCTGTACCTGAGATTGCCCACTGCAACCAGGGAGTTGGCGAGGATGGCACTGGGTGGAGAGTCTTTAGGTAGCTCCTCAGTGAGCTTCTGTGAGGCACGAAGGAGACAAAGGAGCGTGTGAGATTCGGGCCCTACTGACACCTCCCAGTGAGGAGATTACACAGCCAGTGCCCCACATGGCCAGCAGGATCCCCCACTACCTCCTGCTCCTCCGATTTCTTCCTGCCCATCAAACTTGTCCCCTTCCAGGATTCCTGCCCAGCTCAGTCCCAATCCCCTTCTTTCCTCCTCCCTGTCAAAACTGCCCCCATTCATCACCATCCTGACTACCGAGCTGGGACCATGTGATTCCTTGTCTCCCAGCCCCACAATTCCCCCACTGCCCAATCTCAGAATTTCTCCCTTCTCTTCTCCCCAGCCTTCAGCCCCAGCAATCCCTGCCCTCTGCTGCCCCCTCCAACACCACCCAGCTCCCACCCATTAGCCCGGTGATAACTCTGCCAATCCCATGTCTCTCTTCTCCCTCCAGCTGCCATATGACGTGTCTCACTCACCACAATCCTCTTCACCACAGCCGCCTTGCAGCAGCGCGGCTCCAGCGTATCCTGCCCTCTCTCCTGTGCAGCGAGACACGCGGGGTGGATGGCCTGCAGGAACATGAGCTGCTGCCCCTCATCCTGTACCCACCAGGAGTGGGGTATAGCGAGAGAGAACCTGTTAGCTAGGGACCTTCCTGCCCCACCCACACCAGCTCCAGGGCTTAGCCCTCAATGGGGGATTGTGGGGACCCGCCTATTGTCCAAATCCCCCACAACTCCTAACCTAGCAGGATCAGGAACTGGGACAGTGCCTGTGGGGGGAGGAGACCTCGGCTGTTGTGGGACAAACACCCCCATCTTGCGGGTCCCACATCATGGATGTAAAAGGCCCCCTTAGGGGTGGTGGATCATCAGGGACAAGACCCTCGGTAGGGTGTGGGGATGCTGGGAAGTGACAGGACAATCTTGGTTCCAGCCCAGGTGGGGAACATTTGTACTTTTTTTTTTACTGGAGCTGCTCTCTGATGACCTTGAGAGCAGCTTCATCTGTGGCCATGTCCACACATTCCTCCTCCTCTGAATCCCTGGGGGTCCCTGCACCCGGGAGAGAAGGGAACAGGGTGATGCCTGCTGCCACTTGGGGGAAGGACAGGGGCGTGGTGGGGAGAGCAGGATTAAAGACCCCCCTTCCCACCTCAGGCACCCAGGGCAGATCGGGCCCCACACCTCCCTCTCAGGGATGCCTCCAGCCCCCAACAGCTTCAGAAGCCCATAGCAGAGAGCCCCCCCTCCACTGTCCAGGACTCCATGGGAGGTGCCGACTCCCCCAGCCCTGGAGCATCTAGGACCAAAGTGGCAGCAGCTCTTGATACCCCCACCCCTAGTTCCTCTTGCTGAAGGGGCAGCTGTGTGACTGCTGCTGATGTCAGTGGGGTTCACGTGTCTCAGGCCAGACACCTGGGCTGGGGACCCCTCCCCCCACCATATCACTGGGAGAGTGTCTGGGCCCAGGGTGTTCATATCCCCGTCCTCAATCCTCCCTGAGCCCAGCCTGGCTCCCTACCTGGAACAAAGCAGCAGCGTCCACCGGCGTCACTGCTGCCAGAGTCCCAGGTGCTGCTGCTGTCCCATGCTGAGCTGCTGGTGCTGGGACAGGGATCTTCCACCTCCTGGCCTGAGGGGGCTGGAAGGCCCTCAGTGACCGGGCAGGGTGATGTCTCCTGCTGGGAATGAGGGCTGGGATCCTGGGGCCGCTGCTGCCCACACAACAAGCCCCAGAGCCACCCTGCCCGGTGCCCCTTCTGGGCTGGGTCCTGTCTGCAAAACCACATCCTGAGCCAGCTCCATTTGGGCCTGGTCGGGGCCTCTCCCAGCTCGGCGCCTGCGCCGGGAGCGGGTTTTGTTTGCCAGAAGGCTGGGCACTTCCGCCTTCTGGCCTGGACGGGAGCTGCTTCCCCGCCAGCGGGGACGGAGGGGTTGCTCTGCCCCTTGGGAAGATGGCAGCTGCTTCCCTCAGGCTCTGGGGCCACCTGCAGAGCCTTCTTCCTGAACATCCTCATGAGCCTGGCCATCCTGGAACCGAGCGGGAGCAGGTGTGAGTCTGGGGTCAAGGCAGCCTTTCACTCATGGGCCTTTTCGGTCCCTCCTCCTCCCTGCTCCAACCAGAGCAGCCCCTTCTCCCCCCACAGGAGTGCAGGGAGTGCAAGCTACACACACTGGCAGGAGTTCATTGCATGATCTGCTCCCAACGTTCCCCCTCGTAAGCCCTGCTGCTGCTGCAATAACCAAGAAATCTCCTCCTTTTAGAGCAATGGGGTTAGTCCCAAAGACCATCGGTTACTCTGGACGAGCAGCCGCCTCCTGTCATCCCAGGCCACACTCCCCGACCCAGGCTAGAGAAGGAACAGAACCCAGGAGTCCGAACTTCTCCTGGGAGACCATTCCAGATGTCAAAGTCACAAAGACCCTAGGCACAGGAAGACCAGGGCCCTCCTCATTCCCCATTGATTTCCATGCTCAGCAGCTCACAGGGTCTGGCCCAGCTCAGAGACTCTCAGTCTGGGGAACAATGTCCCACAAGGGAAGGGCTGGGAGCCCCATTGCTGGGACCATTCCAAACACACTGGAGATGTCTCTGAAGAAGCCCCTGCCCAGTCGGAGAGTGAGGGGCTATCGGGGGCTGTTTGCAAATGAAATCCCCCTTTGGAAATATTCTCTCCCCCTGTTTCTGCCTCTCCCCAGACATACAGGGGAAGCCACTAAGGAACCCTAATGCCACTCACTTGCTCTAGGTGATGGTATGATGGATGGCGGATGTTCAGGGTCAGCAGATGTCCCTCACCCTCCTCCTCACTCCCCAAGCCCAAAGCAGGCTGGAGAGGGGGTGACCCGAGGAGTTACCCTGCCCAGCCAGCAGGCAGGGTGATGACACTAGGGAGATCGACTGGCTGTGAAAACAAGAGTCTGTCTTATTGCCAAGGGATGGAGAAACTCAGCCAGCAGCAGCGGGGTGCAGAACACCCCCCTAGTGCGGAGGTGACAGCGGCTCCAGGATCCTGACATCCCAGCACTTTACATACCTTCCTGGAGCCTCCCAACCCTCCTGGGCTGTAGCAATGGGACCCCAAATCTACTGATGGCAAACGGGCCTCAGCTACCAGCTCAGGGTCACACCAAGTGTCAGAGCCATGGATGGACCCCTTCACTAACCACTGCTGCACACTCCCTCCCACAGCTGGCAATTGCAACCAGGCCCTCATGTCCGCTCCCCCTGCCTTTGAGAGGGAGTGTCACTCCTGGTTCCATTGCTGCCTATTGATCTGTGGGACTTTGGGCAAGTTGCTCCCCCTATCTATGGCTCTCTGAGACTCACATCCCCGAATGGGCTTTAAAAAAGACAATAGTTGAAGTTTGGCCCCAACTATTTCTTGTTTCTCTACACTAGGTATTTTAGCAAAGTTTAGAATTCTTGACATTCAACACCTGTAAACATCCCTTTCTCCTTCACAGATGGCTTGAACATCCCTTATCTCCCCCAGGCTCACTGCTGCCTGGAGTTAGAGAATTAACCCTATTCCCATTGGACCTACCCAAGGTGTCACACTGCAAAGCGGTGACAGAGCCAGAAAGAGAAGCCAACAGTCCTGACTCCTGTTCTAACTAACAGACAACAACCCCCCCCCCCCCGAGGCAGGGATAGAGCCCAGGAAATAAGGGGTTAAAATTTTCAATGGGAAAACGAAAAGGAGAAACCCCCGATGTCCCCAGTGATTTTAAGGGACAAGTCCTACATTGGGAATACAATGCTGCCACCTCAATCTTGTGTTTTCCATTCCTAGAATTAACCCAGCACCTGATGGATCAGACTGAACAGGTTCCAAACCTCTCGGAGGCTCTTACCTTCTATACAGGGACGTCTGTTTTCGAGCAAAATCAATAAAAGAAAAGGAGAAAACTCTGAAGAGGGTCCTCCTTGCACTCACATACGTGAAAGTGAATTCTCTGTCAGTCCTCAAGGAGAGACCTCAAGAAGGAGACGTGCTGAAGCAAAGACACAGGGATCTCCAAGGTTACCCCTGTCCTGCCTGGCTGATGTCAAGATCTCTCTGTGAGATCATCGCCTCCCCACCACCTTTGTCCAATAGGCTGAGGTCCTGCCAAAGGCCCTTGTGATGTCACTGCCACACCCACCCCTCCCCTGCAGTGCTGATGTCCTGCCCCTGTCCAGCCTCATTGGATGTTTGAGCTGCTTCCCCTGGATCACCCCACTCAATGACTCTTCATTGTGGGGATGACACTGACTACACAGTAGAACACGAGAGGCCCCCCTCGAACTTGGCTGTCGTCTAGGGCGCCAAGTGGTTGGAGGTAAAAAGCAGTGCCCTGGCTCGGCAGCGAGGAGCCACCTTCTGGAGGACCAGAGATCCAAAGCATCGGCTTACGGGGGCGGCGAGCTCAAGCCATGTAGGAGCCGGTGCGGTGCAGGGGGGGCAGCATCCCTGCAAAGGCAGCGGCGCCACTATCGGGGAGCAGCCGCGCCCCCCGCCCCTCCTGCCCAGGCTGCGCCCCGGCTTCCCCCCGGGGGCTTCTGCAGGCTGTAGCAGATGCATGCAGGCGGCGGCCCCCGTGTGCCCCCCAGTTCCTTCCTTGCCATGCTCGGGTTCTGCGGCTCCCAGATGTGTGAGCCGCCACTGCCCCTCCCGTAGGAGGCTGAGGGCCCTGAGCCTGCTCCAGGACAATTACTTACTAGCTCCATAGTACAGTGTGTACAAAGAGATGTGAGTGGGGGAAGTCTGTGTGTAGTGCCTGGGAGATGGCCTGAATGGAGACTGGAAAAGGGCAAGTTAGTCATTTTCATCCTCCCTTTGCCTCCACTACTTGTTTCTGTCTGTATGATGCTGATGCTCGATTTAGAGGAAAAGAATTGGGATATTGGATCTTCTCATTTTGCCCACTCTCCCATCCACTCTATTTAGAATCCCCAAGACTAGATTTTAAAAAAATCATTTCTATAATAATTCCTCATTTTTTATACTGAGTCATGTTATTAAGTCCTGCCTAACTATAAAGACAATGAAATTCCACATTTTTGGACAATACCAGTTGCTTCTGTGAGTTGCTGAAAATAAGAGCCCCTTTCAAAGTGAATTTTATTTTATTTTCCATATTCTGTTGTGGTATTTTCATTTCTGGAGGGTCTTCCAATAAAAGTGTTTTCCATCTGTGACTTTTTGTTTGTTTGTTTGTTTGTTTGTTTGTTTGTTTGTTTGTTTCAAAATGTTCTTCTGATTGTGTAGGATTTGCAGTATGCAGCAAAATCTGACCAGTCAGATTTCCTGATCTATCATCTTTTTCCTTCTTTGTCCCTAACTTTGCTGTCATTTTCCGAATTGGACACGTGAAAGACACATTTATTTCATTCAAAGATAGAACCGGGGTCATCTTAGAGTGCTGGTCGCTACGTATCTTATGTATATTTATTTAATAAAGTATTAAATTTATTTCGTGATATAAAGTAATATTCCTTTTGCAGTACATGCAATAGTGTGAGTGTTGATTTGAATAAGTGCAGAAATTATCACTCAGAAAACTAGACTCCTTTCCTATTCCAAAATAAGGAACTCATTCCTCTAACTGACAGCCAGAAATAACTGTTTTATGCTGAGAAATGCTGAACTTCTGAATTGTTTATATAAACATTGGGAACAATACTTAGGAATTGATGCTGTATACACTCACATCACACACAAAATCAATACAATGGAATTTTACTGTAAGTCTGCAGATCTTTAGAAATTATGAGTAAAAATGATCCGAAGGGGTTTTCAGAAATTGTGAAGAAATCCATCACCCTTTCCCATTTCTTATCCTCTTCTGCCTTTTGATGGATATTGTTTGTCAAGATGAAGAATTTTTAAATGATATCACATTTCAATATTTACTACTAATTACACACAAACAACATAACAAATAAAATAATTATAAATGTTGATCATTGCTGTCAGTTTCACTCCAGGATTACGTATAGCTTGAAGAGCAGATTATTTTTTCCAGCACAGGGAAAGCTGTAGAACTTGCCAGTAGACACTCAGCTTTCTCCATTCAGTACCACAGACTCATAGACTCATAGATTATCAGCATTGGAAGTTACCTCAGGAGGTCATCTAGTCCAACCCCCTGCTCAAAGCAGGACCAATTCCCAACTAAATCATCCCAGTCAGGGCTTTGTTAAGCCTGACCTTAAAAACCTCTAAGGAAGGAGATTCCACCACCTTCCTAGGCAACTCATTCCAGTGCTTCACCACCCTCCTAGTCAAATAGTTTTTTCTAATATCCGACCTAAACCTCCCCCACTGCAACTTGAGACCATTACTCCTTGTTCTGTCATCAGGTACCACTGAGAACAGTCTAGATCCATCCTCTTTGGAACCCCCTTTCAGGTAGTTGAAAGCAGCTATCAAATCCCCCCTCATTCTTCTCTTCTGCAGACTAAACAATCCCAGTTCCCTCAGCCTCTCCTCATAAGTCATGTGCTCCAGCCCCCTAATCATTTTTGTTGCCCTCCGCTGGACTCTTTCCAGTTTTTCCACCTCCTTCTTGTAGTGTGGGGCCCAAAACTGGACACAGTACTCCAGATGAGGCCTCACCAATGTCGAATAGAGGGGAATGATCACGTCCCTCGATCTGCTGGCAATGCCCCTACTTATACAGCCCAAAATGCCATTAGCCTTCTTGGCAACAAGGGCACACTGTTGACTCATATTCAGCTTCTCGTTCACTGTAACCCCTAGGTCCTTTTCTGCAGAACTGCTTCCTAGCCATTCGGTCCCTAGTCTGTAACAGTGAATGGGATTCCTCCATCCTAAGTGCAGGACTCTGCACTTGTCCTTGTTGAACCTCATCAGATTTCTTTTGGCCCAATCCTCTAATTTGTCTAGGTCCCTCTGTATCCTATCCCTCCCCTCCAGCATATCTACCACTCCTCCCACTTTGGTAAAAAGAAGAACAGGAGTACTTGTGGCACCTTAGAGACTAACAAATTTATTAGAGCATAAGCTTTCGTGGACTACAGCCCACTTCTTCGGATGCATATAGAATGGAACATATATTGAGGAGATACATATACACACATACAGAGAGCATAAACAGGTGGGAGTTGTCTTACCAACTCTGAGAGGCCAATTAATTAAGAGAAAAAAAACTTTTGAAGTGATAATCAAGCTAGCCGAGTACAGACAGTTTGATAAGAAGTGTGAGAGTACTTACAAGGGGAGATAGAGTCAATGTTTGTAATGGCTCAGCCATTCCCAGTCCTTATTCAAACCGGAGTTGATTGTGTCTAGTTTGCATATCAATTCTAGCTCTGCAGTCTCTCTTTGGAGTCTGTTTTTGAAGTTTTTCTGTTGTAATATAGCCACCCGCAGGTCTGTCACTGAATGACCAGACAGGTTAAAGTGTTCTCCCACTGGTTTTTGAGTATTTTGATTCCTGATGTCAGATTTGTGTCCATTAATTCTTTTGCGTAGAGACTGTCCGGTTTGGCCAATGTACATGGCAGAGGGGCATTGCTGGCACATGATGGCATATATCACATTGGTAGATGTGCAGGTGAACGAGCCCCTGATGGTATGGCTGATGTGATTAGGTCCTATGATGACAGACCTGCGGGTGGCTATATTACAACAGAAAAACTTCAAAAACAGACTCCAAAGAGAGACTGCAGAGCTAGAATTGATATGCAAACTAGACACAATCAACTCCGGTTTGAATAAGGACTGGGAATGGCTGAGCCATTACAAACATTGACTCTATCTCCCCTTGTAAGTACTCTCACACTTCTTATCAAACTGTCTGTACTCGGCTAGCTTGATTATCACTTCAAAAGTTTTTTTTCTCTTAATTAATTGGCCTCTCAGAGTTGGTAAGACAACTCCCACTGTTTATGCTCTCTGTATGTGTGTATATGTATCTCCTCAATATATGTTCCATTCTATATGCATCCGAAGAAGTGGGCTGTAGTCCACGAAAGCTTATGCTCTAATAAATTTGTTAGTCTCTAAGGTGCCACAAGTACTCCTGTTCTTCTTTTTGCGGATACAGACTAACACGGCTGTTACTCTGAAACCTCCCACTTTGGTGTCATCTGCAAACTTGCTGAGAGTGCAGTCCACGCCATCCTCTAGATCATTAATGAAGATATTGAACAAAACCGGTCCCAGAACCGACCCTTGGGGCACTCCACTTGAAAACGGCTGCCAACTAGACATGGAGCCGTTGATCACTACCCGTTGAGCCCGACGATCTAGCCAGCTTTCTATCCATCTTATAGTCCATTCATCCAGACCATACTTCTTTAACATGCTGGCAAGAATACTGTGGGAGACTGTATCAAAAGCTTTGCTAAAGTCAAGGAATAAGGCTAGGTCTACACTACCCGCCTGAATCGGCGGGTAGAAATCGACCTCTCGGGGATCGATTTATCGCGTCCCATTGGGACGCGACAATCGATCCCCGAATCGACGTTCTTACTCCACCAGCGGAGGTGGGAGTAAGCGCCGTCGACAGAAAGCCGCAGAAGTCGATTTTGCCGCCGTCCTCACAGCGGGGTAAGTCGGCTGCGATACGTCGAATTCAGCTACGTTATTCACGTAGCTGAATTTGCGTATCTTAAATCGACTCCCCCCTGTAGTGTAGATGTACCCTAAGACATCTACTGCTTTCCCCTCATCCACAGACCCAGTTATCTCCTCATAGAAGGCAATTAGGTTAGTCAGTTCTAGGAAATGCGGCAGTAACTGTTAAGTCTAATTACAACACCATCAGAGCCAGATTTTCATGTAACATGGGTGACCAGTTGTGTGGTGCACAACCACTGCACGTGTGCGAGCAACTCAGTGCAGCGGAGTTAAGTGTGTGAGCAACTCAGGTTAAGTGCGGCTGGGCAGGCTGCAGCACCCAAGAGATTTTTGTTCTCCCACTGAATGACAGCAGATGCACCAGTAACTTTACTAGGTAGAAGTTTAATGACCACATTAGGGCCATATCCTCCCCATTCCCAGCATTGGGCCAACTGGTCCTCATCATTCTCCTGATTGCTTGTATTGTGATTGATGGGAGATCTGCTGTGGATTGAGGTGTGTATATGGGCCTGCCTTTGCAGGCTCAGTCCTGGCCCAGCATTCGAAATAAATTGCCTTGAGTTTCAGAAGTACTGAGAACCCTGGAGTTCCCACAGACATCGGGGGAACCGCAGGTGCTCAGCATCTCTGAAAATCAGGCCCAGAATGACACTGACACCTCTGCCCTGGGCCAGAGCTCTCTGAGTAGGGGGATTCATCAGTGATTGGTGTGGGGCATAGTAAAGCAACCAGGACACTCATGACGGAGGCTGGAACTCTGTCCTCACCTCAAACCTGTGGGGAAGACAGGCCTTCAGACACCCCTCCCACCTGCATTGCACTTTCCAGCCCAGGAGCAAGGAACCATTTCACACCTTAGCGCTGGGGGGAGCTGAAGCCCAGAACGGGGAAGTAACTTGCCTGAAGTCATCCAGTGAGTTGGTGGCAGGGTGGAGAATAGAAGCCAGATCCCGACTCCCAGCTCTGTGCTCTGATCCCCAAAACAGCCCTTTTCTGCATCCATGGGGCGGAGGGCAGGAGGGACTCTAGTCACATGCAGGAGACCCAAGGTCATTTATTTTCATTAAATATGTAGATGAAATAATGAAATAAATAAAATTTCAAGCCGAACGTGTATTAATTCTAATGAACAATGCCACATTATGCAGTATTCATTTTTGAAAGTTTATAATAAGCGATGCTCCGGGGGGAGAGGCAGAGTGCGGGGGTGGGCGCAAGGTGGAAGTTTCGCCTAGGGCACAAAATATCCTTGCACCGGCCCCGGGTGCATGTCCACGTTCCTATGAAGAAGTGGCAAAGTAAGTAATGAATTTACACGGGCCAGGCTTCTGACCAGTGCAAGGCAGCATAATTCTGGGGTGTAAGGCAGGGGAGCTGGGGGGAATTGGCTGGAACCTCCCTATTGACGGTCCATGAGTGGCTGGGAGATCATTCATGTAACACTGCTGGGTGTGTCCCTGCCTGTGAATGGCTGTGTATGTGCAGTGTCTGTCAAGGCTAGTAGCTTGACATCAGCAAAACAGGGTGAAAGGCAGCCCCGGTTGGTGGGTTTGGAGGGCTCAGTGGTCCCATAGTCCAGGTTGTGCTGTGGGGACCCGTCACACCCACCTCCTCCTCTCAGGTGAGCCCTCAACCTCTCTTCCCTCCCCTGTCACCCATTCACATGTATCCCATCTGTATAATCCCCCATCCCTCGATGCAGAACTAAACCCTTCTTCCCCATGACGCCTACTCCTCTGACCCCAACATCCCTCTTCATCCCAGCCAGCCGGCAGACGTGTATTTTTTTTCTTACATTCAACTCAATTCATTTTACCTCTGTGTTTTCATAATTATCTGACAGTGGTGAATATGGGGGTTCCAGGATGCTGCTTTGATGTACAGAGGCCTTACCTTCAACTCAATCCATTTCACCGCTCTGTCTCTAACACAATAATGTTTCAATGCTGCATCGGATCAATTCCAACACTTCAGCAAATGTTCTAGGTACCAGCGGGCACAACTGCACTGATTGTGTCAGAAATCTGGAAGCAGGAAATGGGAGACACTTGGGGCCCCTGGCACTGGGTGGGGTGGGCAAATGGGGGACCTTGATGAAAGAGTTGGGGGTAACTGAACCTTTAATCCCCTCTATGGTCTATTGAGAAGCCACCTACAGCAATGGGAGCGACAATCATTCCTGGTGGGGAAGCCCCTGCCCCAGCCAGTTTTGTGCTGGTGAACAGGGCAGGGATTTTGCAGGAGGCTTCCACATGTGCTGTTTACACACCTGTTGGTGAAAGTCTCCCTCTAACTCCTCCCAGCTGCGAGTGATGCAGACTCAGCAGAAATTTTGCCCACAGTTCAAAATTGAGGCAGACTGGGCAGGTGAGAGCCTCCTAGAGATGGAGCGGGGGTGGGATGGGGGCTGCAACAGCCAGGGCCCTGGGAGAGGAACAGGGAGGGGAAATTCAGTCTCATTCATTCATTTCACAACAATGGGCCTCACCTCATGGAACTAGCTACAGGCAGAACAGCCAGAAGCCCTGAGCCCTGGCACTTTAGGGCCTGTGCACAATTGATTCTGCTTCCCCCAGGATCTCTCCATAGACTCTCTCCTGTTGCACTGTGTGTTCCAGTGCGACTCACCATGGGCTCTTGCTTAGGGGCCCTGGCCCTGCAGAGACCTGTCACCAGCAGGGGCAGCTCCTCCTTGGGGGAGGGTGGAGTGAGGTCCCAGCAGGAATGTAACTGTTGTGCAGTGCAGCTGACACACTGTGGGGCCAGCACCACCTGCTGCCACTGGGGAATCCTGGAGGCTGCAATACACCAGGCTGCTACCAATGCCTGTGCCTAGGGTGACCAGATCACCCAAGACAAATATCGGGATGCGGGCGGAGGCGGGGGGGTGACGCGGGGGTGCGTGGCGGGGGGCGGGGCCAAAAAAAAAAAAAAAGCTTCCTCCGCAAGCGCTGGAGGGAGGCCCGGGAGACTCAGAAGGAGCGCGGGGCCGGGGTGAGTAAGAGTCCGGCCTGGCCCCGAGCAGGCAGGACTCAGTTGGGTGGTTGGGAGAGGAGGGGGGCGGCCCGCGGGGCCAGGCGGCGGCTGTTGTTGTCCCCCCGGCCAGCGGGACTCGGGAGCAGCCGCTGCTGCAGCTCCCACTGCCGCGGGGGAGGAAGCGGCCATGGCGCTCCGTGGCTGCGGCGCCTCCGAACCCCCCAAGCCGGGGCCTGCTGCAGGGACCCAGCAGCGCGTACGCTGGGCCCAGCCCCTGGTCAGCGTCTGGGCTGCTGCCCAGCTGGTGCTATCCCGCGGCGGCCCCGGAGTGGGGGCAGCAGGCCCCAGCCCCCCTGTCCCGCAGGGGAACGAACGGGGCTGGGCGGCCGATGCCTCCGCCCCGGGGCTGCCGCGGGATAGCACCAGCTGGGCAGCAGCCCAGACGCGACTGGCCAGGGGCTGGGCCCAGCGTACGCGCTGCTGGGTCCCCGCAGCAGGCCCCGGCTCGGGGGGTTCGGGGGCGCCGCAGCCGCGGAGCGCCATGGCCGCTTCCTCCCCCGCGGCAGTGGGAGCTGCAGCAGCGGCTGCTCCCGAGTCCCGCTGCCCGGGGGGACAACAACAGCCGCCGCCTGGCCCCGCGGGCCGCCCCCCTCCTCTCCCTACCACCCAACTGAGTCCTGCCTGCTCGGGGCCAGGCCGGACTGTTACTCACCCCGGCCCCGCGCTTCCCCTGCGTCTCCCGGGCCTCCCTTTGCGGAGGGAGGGGGAATGGTGAGCCCGGGGAAGAGGCGGGGATTCGGGGAGGGAGCCAATAGGGGGAGGAGGGGGCGGAGTCGGGGCGGGGGGGGGTGCGAGCACTTCCGGGCTCTAGGCTCCGGGGCATTTCCTTGTTTGTCCAGTGTCCCGACCGCATGTCGGTTGGGACGCGGGACAAACAAGGAAATATCAGGACAGTCCCGATAAAATCGGGACGTCTGGTCACCCTACCTGTGCCTCACTCAGGCTGCAGGCAGCACAGGGAGAGGCCCAGAGCAGGGCACAGAAGTGGCTGTGGGGTTGCTGTGGGGTTGTTTCAGCTCATATGCACTGAGAGGTCTCGGGGGGCTTGGTGATGCAGGGTTCCCAGAGGCAACATGGAATAATGGTGTCAAGTATCAGAGGGGTAGCCGTGTTAGTCTGAATCTGACTTGCATCTGAAGAAGTGAGGTTCTTACCCACGAAAGCTTATGCTCCCAGTACTTTTGTTAGTCTCAAAGGTGCCACAGGACCCTCTGTTGCTTTTTATGGAATAATGGGGTGCCCAGCGCTGGCCCTGGGGGGATGGTTCCCCAGCTCCACAGATCTTGTTGTACTTAAAGTACTGCACAGGATCTCCTCAGGGGGAATAAGACAAAATGCCACATTTATTAGTAATACATGTATTCATTAACACTGTATCATATGCATATAATATATTACACTTACACTCACACACACACAAACACACTCCGTCTTGTTGTTCCAATTAGTTGCTCCCCTTAACTTCACTGGCCAGGTGAGTTAGATGGGGGAGGGGGTGGAGCCGGGCTTCTGCCGATCCGGATCGATGCTCCCATGTTGACAAGATGAGACCCGGGGTCCTCTGCAAGACACCTCACTTTTATAGCAGCTTTTCTCTTATGCAAATCTATACCAGATTCAAACTCTGTGTCTGTGTCCATTGGTCCTTTGTGCTGCTTTCTTTTGAGTGTTGTTCCAATGCTGCAAAGAGGGTGTTTCCAAAAGAAGGTGCTTGCTTCTAACCCCCGAGGCCGTCGGTATGTCTGCTTGTCTTTAATGAGCCCACTTGACACGTTTTATTGTCCTTGGGTCTGGCTCCCAGCCCCTCTCCAACAGTTGAGGCTGTCTGGAGGTGCTGCCTTCCATGCCTTGCTCATCCACACCTCATTCATTCAACAGGGCAATTGATTAAGACGGGGGGGGGGGGGGGGGGGGGGGGGGGGGGAAGCTCTTGTTCTACTGCTAGCAAAAAGAAATTTTTCTTATATCTTATTCTGTCCTTAGGGGCTATAATATTATACCAAGGGCAATGCAAAGTTTCTAAATGAGGCTTTGATACAAAGTCCCATGAAAACAGAGGTCACACGTGGGTAGACCCACCACAAGGTTATATGAAGAGGCACAATGTAAAGTCATATGAAAATTATCAGAGATTTATCTACAATCTCACTGCCAGGATGTTTCCCCTGAGACTCAGCCTCACTTTCCCTTTTGTTAATTTTTCCCCATCCCCCCTGCTGCTTTTGCCCCTAATTTTTTTTTATGTTCAAAAACAGAACTAGAAACAATAGGGCCCACCCAGATGGAGGCCACAGAAAATACTGACCTTAGGACCAGTTCTCCATACACATCTCACACTGCCCATGAGACCCCCTGTTCTCAGTCCAATCTCTGAGCACAGTCCTGCATGTCTGGATGGGTCCCTCCACAGCTGGGATGTGCAAATCCCCTCATGCAGCCCCCTCCCCCCCACAGCTAGGATGGGGGACTGTGGAAAGTCTGGAGGATGCAGCCACATGAGCATTGGCCTCCCCCCTCCTCAGACGCAGTTGGTGGGGACAGAAATGAGGACACCCCAGGAGGGGGATGTCTTGAGGAACCTGGGATTGTTCTGGGGGTGCCCAAAATAAAGACCCACCAGGGCTAATGGGAACTTGGCCCCAGGGAGGGTGTTGTAGGGCCCTGAATGGCAGCAGGGGCCACGTTTCTCTGGGTCTCTGGCTCTGGTTTGTTTGTTTCCCCAGCTGCCCCCACCAGAGGGCTCTGGCTATTGCTCAGGGAGGGGAGGCTGCTCCCTCCTGTCCCTGGACAGATGCTGCTGCAGCCGCCATTGTGAACCAGGAGCCCAGGCCGAGCCGCTGCTGCTCCCGCAGAATTGAGTTTTCCCCTTTAATTATTGAATATTCATATTAAATCTTCTGAATTCTGATGCTTTTTTTCCATAATCCAATACTGATACTAGAATTCCTCCGATTTCCTGCCTGGCCCTGTAATTCTCAATAAGGCTGTGATTGGGCCATGGGGATTTTTAGTATATTTCACTGCAGAAGTGTGGGAAAAACACAAGGAGTCATGGAAAGGTCACTTGGCGAGACCTGATCTGGTTCTAGCCCCAGACAGAGCAGCATGAGGGGTCACTCTCCACCCAATGGGGGCTGCTCGGTGTGTGACTGGGACCCTCCTCCCCACAGGCAGCACCCAGAGGGTCAAAAATCTAAATTTAATTTCTCACCATCACCACCACCTAGGGTGACCAGACAGCAAATGTGAAAAATCGGGACAGGGGATAGGGGGTAATAAGAGCCCATATAAGAAAAAGACCCAAAAATCGGTACTGTCCCTATAAAATTGGGACTTCTGGTCACCCTACCACCACCCAGTCCTTTCCCTGACATGGACAGCAGGAGCCCTGGGTGATGCACATGAACAGGGGCAGGGTGGGGGATGGAGCCGGAAGATCCCATGGCACTTGGGGGTGGGGGGCAGCAGCAGAGGAGGGGCAGGTGATTGACTGTTGGGGGTTGGGGGCTGGGTTTGGTTAATTATAAATAATTTGGGGGAAGGGGGCACAGTCTGCAGAGGATATTACATCAATATTTAATGCATAGCTGGGAGTTTAAGGGATCCAGCCCACTGGCCCGTTAGCAGCCAGGCAGCACCGTCCCCGACGTTCTGTTCTGTTCTATTCAGTCCTTACAGCTCCTCATCCTGCAGGGTCCCAGTCCTAACCGGGCACCAGTCACACAACTCGCATTCGTCCCCTGGGATTCTCTCCTGCTCCCTTCTCTCCCCAGTGCCAGGGATTTTCACTCTGTGTATCTGTTGGTGGATGTGGTGCCTGCCGTGCTCTGTGCGCTGGGGACTGGGGGCAGGTCTGACACGTCCCCTGGCACTGGGAACCCAGCGTGGGGATGTTTGGGGGGTTCTCAGCTCCTGTGGGAGTTTGTCCCATAGCCTGGGAGCAGCTCCTCAGCAGCCTGGCTGATCCCGATCAGCAGCTCTGTGAGTGCAGGGACCCCACTCCCGCTGAGGCGCAAAGATTCAAGATGATCACACTAGCAGCAATTATTCCATCTCTAGAGCAGGGAGATTGGTTCTCTGCCCTTGACGTACAGTATTTCTACATCTCAATCCTACCATCCCACAGAAGATTCCTTTGATTTACCTATGGGCAGGACCACTACCAGTACAGAGTACTTCTATTCAGTCTCTCACTGGCACCCAAAGTATTCTCCAAGGTCCTCTCTGTCATAGCAGCACATCTACGAACATTGGATATCGTAATCTACCCATGTAGGAATGTGTTGCTCCCTAATCACAAGCCTTGAAGAACGGCAAACTGTTCCCTTGGCAATGAGGCAGGAGTGACCTTGTTCTAGCACCTATGTTTGGAAAACTTATTGGCAACTTGACATCACCTTTGCAGCTGGTGTTCACGCGCTCAAGAGATGGGTTCGTTATCTTATGTGCATGTATACTGCCTGGCTTTTCTATGCGCAAGATTTGTACCAATGAGAAGCGTTGTAAGCAGGGAAGTGTAAAGAATAAAAGCCCCAGGAAAAGTTCCTGGAGGTAGAGGGGCTTTTCGGCTACCACAGACCTGGCGTTCTGTTTCCTTTCCTGCGTTGTCACCACAGCTGGTGACCCCGACGTGATAACCCCCTACTCACCTGCTGGATATGCCGAGCGCGCCCGCGGCTGTTTGCCGCCCCTTATTCATGAGTATGGGGGACGAACTTTCCAGTGCCCAGAAGGAGCACACAAGAGAGTTACAAAAGATTACACGGCAGCGATCATGCATCGTTGTCCCGGTCGCTCATATTGAGGACCCCCTAAGGGAAATAGACCACCAGTGCCCCTGGTATCCGGACTGCGGGTCGTTATGGCTTCTTGACTGGAAAACAGGTTGGAAACTTTGAGGGCATAGAGGAAGGAAAGGAGTAAGTAATTATAGGCATGGGGATTTCAAATCCCCAGGATGATAATTGGAATGGTAAAATGTGTATGAGACAGAGTTTTTGTACCAAGGTGCAAAGCTCTCCTTTATTCTGCAGAATAAAGCAACTCCTCCTTATCCCTGTCTGGCTGTTATTGGCTCTCAGCCAGGTGGACCCGATATTTCGGTAACAGTTTCTGGTGACTCCGCCGGGACTCTCCTGGCTCGGACATTGGACTCCGAACGGCTGCGGCAAACTGGGAACGGCACCAACGGGGTGTTTCGCCCCTTTTCTCTGCTTCACCACAGCCCCTGGGGTTCGTGCTCCGATAAGGTGAGTCCTAATAGGATAAGGAGACACTCTCTGGTAAAACCCTCTAAGGATAGCTCTTTGAATTATATGTTAAGTAAATGGCCTTTACCCGGTGTTCAATAAAGAAATAGTTACACCTTGTGTAAAAATGGATGTGGCTAGTGTTGTGGAAATTGATTTGTGGAGAACATGTGCAGTATATATTGTAGTAGAGGTAAAAGAATTGCAAACCTACCAATATAGGTTGTGTTGTCTTTTTCAGATCACTGTGTGTTTGAAAGCAGGAGTTAGAAGTAAAAGGCAATCAAAAGTCCGGGAAAGTTAATTGTGTCCCTTTTTAAGTAAGAATCTTTAAGCCGCGGATAGCTTTAGATCTGGAAGCAAGCCAGAAAGCATTTGTATTAATGCAATTTTCTAACTAATAAGGTAGTAGCCACTGAAACCTGGGCTGCATATGAAACAAATACAAGGAAATATGTGGTGATTCCTCTGTTTTGCCTAAAATCAACAAGAGTATGTGTATATAAAGGAAATATTTTAAGCAATGACTGACTGCCCAGAAGGGGTAGACCTCGGTTCTTCTGTCTTTCAGATCATCAGAGAAAACGGATGCCAGCTGAATAGCATTCAATGTACCATGCATTCACTGGTACAATAGGAATTATTTTTGTGTTCTTTGTCCTGTCTTGTGGTGTTTGTCTTGTGGCCAGAATTGTTGGGTTTAATATTTTCATAGGACAGTCTAGCTCAAATTTAAATAGAAAGGTTAAATCAAAAAGCAGATACTTGTTTTATTCAACTTGGAATACAAAGTGTTTGGATAAATCAGGAAAATGTGATATACTAAAGTCTGATATATTTGCTTAAGTAAGAAAAAGAAACTTCATTGGCCAGATTTTTTAATTGAAAAATTGTTGTTAAAATTTGCATACCAACAGTCTTTGGAAACAAGGACATGGAAGGTTAACCCACTCCCCATATTGCCCATGGGATCCTTCTGGCTACCTCAGATTTCTAGCTAGAGGGCTGGGGAGGGAGGAAAGCGATTAGACACCTGAGGTTGTACCGAGTGAACTCCTCAAAAGTGGGTGTGCTTGTCCCGGTTTGTTGCTCCAAGGCTCTGTAATAAAGTTATTTTACTGGAAGAGTGTACATGGCATACATTGACTAATAAGACTAATGTACTGTATAATGGCAATGTGTATGCGTTCATTGTTGGAAACAAGTGTATAAGTGAAGAGTGAAAGTTTCCTTTGTAGGTTAAAAGAAGCCGAGAAAGGGAGAAGAGGAAAAAGCACGGAATGAGTTAACTGAGGAAAAAATAGCTAGCAAGCTCAGTCCAAAGATAAGACCTGGCTGACAGCCACAAAAAGGGGGGGCCTGAATGTGCCCAAGCTACTGAGATCTGGAAAACACTGCCAGGCACTAATGAAATGTGTTAGGTTTTTTTTTCTCACAGATAAAAGAAGTGCTACCCAAAGACCCTAGCAGCCCTGCCATTTATTGAAACAAGGAAACTGAGACTATGTAAAGTCCATCAACGAAAGACTGCTTTGGCTCCATGCTGGAAAGGCCCTTTCCAAGTCCTGTTAACCACCACCATCACTGTGAAGTGCCAAGGACTGACTGCCTGGACCCATGCTTCTCACTGTAAAAAGACCCCTCCACCTCGGGAGGACTCTTTGACTGATGATAAGCCTATTTCTTCTTCTAGCTCTGCTGTGTCTTCTGGACAGCAGGAAAAAGAAAGAAAGAAAGAAAAAAAAAAAGACAAGGTGAAGTGCTAGTAACCTCTCCCTTGTCCACTGACAGACCTACTGTGCCTCTGGATTTTTCTAGAAGAAGCAAAACCATTACAAGGTAATGTGCTAGTAACCTCTCCCCTGTATGATGCTAAACCACACTGTTTCAGGAAAAGAGAAGAAGGAACACTTGCTTCATTGAAACCACAAAGTCCAGGAATTCCTGACTACAAGAGACATTAAGAACTGACCCTGGTGAAGAAACAAAGAATTATACACTAGCAGGAAGAAACTTGTGGAACCCATTCTTGGGAACGTGGTATTGATTAGATTTTAAGGTTTATTTTACAGGCTGCGCCCTGTGTTTTGGATAAGTCCTTCAGCATGTATTGCCCTCCCTAATTGGATTTTAAATGATAAGTACCAAAGGCACCTTGTTGCCATTGCCCCTGCCATCTCCTCTATTACACTATTACCCCTGTAACACATCCAAATACAGACAATGACCCAGACGTTGCTGACAGAGATGGTATTGAATATCACTGAGGCTGGGAAGGCATTGCAGTGGGATCTAGCATGTTCAGAAATTCAGGATTTCCTGAATGACTAGCTAATGGCCATTCGGAATGATCTAGAGCATCAGGCTTGGCCCACTGCCCTTACAGACACATCAGGAGTACCATCTGATCTGTGGCATGAAGACATACTTGGAGACTTTCTGGGTAAAAGTGCAAACGTTCTCAGTGCTCCTTCCAAGCATATGGACCGGTTGAGGGGGTGTGGGCTCCCACATACCGAATCCTGCCGGGTCCATAGGGAGGATGCATGTGGGATTGGGTAATTCACCAAGACATCTGGGAAATTAGACTACCTGGTATGCCCAATTGATTTTAGTAAGTGCTCCGGAGATTACATCTGACATTTGGATGGGGTTAGGGAGTCAATGGACATTTTGGCCGTTAGAACCCCCACAGCTTCAGTGTATATGTAAACTGAAGCCAGGAGAAGTTGTCACTGTTTATGACTACGTTTGCTGGGAGGGTAGTGGACAAGGAACTACCCTGACAGGACACTTACTCTTTTAAGCTAATGATAGCTGTGTGTATGTTAAAGCCTCCACATTGCAAGACATACATTTTAATTTTATTACCACTGCAGGCAATCATATTATTTACTGGCCTGCAGATAGAGTTTTTCAAGTAGCCCTTAGGTTCCAGATACCCTTTAATTGGACTAGTTTAGTACCTGATAGATTTCAGAATTTGTTTTCACTGTTACCAGAGATTCAGAAAATCTCTGAAGTACAAGGGCAAATTCACATGCTTCAAAATATATATTAAGTTGAAAAGTATGCTTTCCAGACAGCTTATAGAGTATCCATTTTATGTACTAAGTAGGATGTATTGTGCTTTATGATTAAGATTGTACAACAGCCCCATTATATTATTGCTATGGGAATGTTATTGCTTGTGTTGCTATTAGTTAGCTTAGGATTATGTTATTATTGTTGTAAAAGACGTAATAATAGTAATACCTTTCATGTTTATGCTAATCATGCATTGTCATTACATCCAATCAGAACCCCTAAGATTGAAGCATCTGATGTAGAATTTGAAGTCCAGGGCTTAATGCAAATAGAGATTTAAGAATGTTTGTTGTACTAGAAGTACAAAAGGGGGGAGTCGTGGAAGCAGAGAAAGGACTGTCAGAAAAGAACTGCTATGCATGACAGTTTGTTAGCAAGAGTCAGGCTAACTGTAACCCTGATAACGCGAGATTTGTAGAAGCGAGGATTGTGTGAGGCGGGTGAGAAAGTACTGTGTGAGAAGTTATTGTGACCTTGTATAGATAAGGTGTAGAAGACCTTGTGTAGATAAGGTCTAGAAAATATTGTATGTTGGCAAAAGTCAAAACAAGTAAGGAATTAAGATATCAAGATGGCCTATGTATAACAAAATGCAGCTGTCCCTCATTATTTCTGTAATGAAAGGTATAAATGCAAGGTCTGTTAAATACCTGCCTTGTTCCTGTCTGCAAACCACCCAGCAATATCTGGGGTGTGAGACAGTGAAAGAAATGTGCTGTTTTAAGCTTACTGATAATAGTTTTGCATGCAATAGCAAATTGATATGCTGAAATGTTATGTTTAAGCTATCCGCCAAGACGTTTTTCCTCCTTGGTGGGATTATATCTAGTTATAGCCATCCTTAGAGTGGATAAAGACCCTTTTATAGTATGGGGTCTTAGTTTTAATTTTTGATGTTTTATGTTGCTGCTTTGTTTAATGTTTACCCAATCTAGTGACATTGTGTATGCTACCCTGCGAAGGTGCTTTGTCTAAACACCGCATATATAATAAAATAGGGGGGGATGTAGGAATGTGTTGCTCCCTAATCACAAGCCTTGAAGAACGGCAAACTGTTCCCTTGGCAATGAGGCAGGAGTGACCTTGTTCTAGCACCTATGTTTGGAAAACGTATTGGCAACTTGACATCACCTTTGCAGCTGGTGTTCACGCACTCAAGAGATGGGTTCGTTATCTTATGTGCATGTATACTGCCTGGCTTTTCTATGCGCAAGATTTGTACCAATGAGAAGCGTTGTAAGCAGGGAAGTGTAAAGAATAAAAGCCCCAGGAAAAGTTCCTGGAGGTAGAGGGGCTTTTCGGCTACCACAGACCTGGCGTTCTGTTTCCTTTCCTGCGTCGTCACCACATACCCATATCTGGATGACTGCCTTCTCAGTCCTTCAAAGATGCCCTACGAGCCACACAAAGGACATTTTTGCGCAACTGGGTCTACAACTCAATACCCAGAAATTGGCCTTGACTCCAGTAAAGCATTTGGAGTTTATAGGCGTTGAACTTGATGCAGTTTAAGCAAGAGCATTCCTCCTGTTGCACAGATTCAACACTCTGTCCAGTCTCCTAGAGTCAGTTCAGGCCAGCCCACAAATGACAGCAAGAAATTGCCTTCATTTTCTCAGGCACATGGTGTCATGCATATTTTTGACATCTCATGCCCAATTACATATGAGGTATCTACAGACATGGCGCAGATATGCTTAGAGGGATAGCTCAGTGGGGGGGTGGGATCGCTCAGTGGTTTGAGCATTGGCCTTGTAAACCCAGGGTTGTGAATTCAATCCTTGAGGGTGGCATTTAGGGATCTGTCTGGGGATTGGTCTTGCTTTGAGCAGGGGGTTGGACTAGATGATCTCCTGAGGTCCCTTTGAACCCTGATATTCTATGACTCTATCCTGGGCTTCCCCTCCACAGCACCATCCCTGATCTGCACTGACCTTTTTGCTGCTGGCATCCCACTGGGGCCATGGGACATGACAGGGGAGGGGCCAGCACAACCTGCTCTGTCCCTGCGTGGTCCCAATTCTGTTCATTGTCAGGCAGCCAGGCCAGAAATTAAAGCCAGGAAAACAAGAATAATGTAACATGGATCCCAGTGACATCTCTATTGGGTCTGTGAAATGACGGGGTTAATGTCACACCCAGCAGCAGCATCTCAGCACACAAGGGGGATACACAGAGAGAAACACAAAGGAAAGTGAATGTCTGTGAGGATCTCATGACTCCCATAGTGTGTGTGGGCTGCTAAATCACCCGTGTCACTAGGTGTGTGCAATGAAGCTCTTTTAACACTGCAAAGCCAACCTGCTTCCAGCCTCCCCTGTCTGACCTCAGCACAACACTCGCCCAGCTCAGGCTCACCAGCTCCCTCCCCACAGACGGCACCGAGGGCGGGAGCTGCTGGGTACAGAGCAGAGCAAGGAGGCGTTAGGGGTTCTGGTTGTACAGGAAGGTGCCCAGGTGAAGGACGTGGAGTTGTGGAGGAGCCGTGTGGTCAGGTGAACACGTGTCGAGAATGGGAAACAAGCTGCCTGGTCTCCTTCCTGTGAGCGGGTCCCATTTACCCAGCCTGGGGCCATCACTCACACAGCCCTGGGGCTGGGCTCTCACGCCCCTTCCCCTGGCCCAGCCACCAAATCCCCTTCCCCAGCTCACTCCACCTCTCATTGCACTGGGACCAACTCCCCCACACGGCTGAGTCTGTAGCGCAGAGCATCCCATACAGCAGGTCCCCGGCGCTCTCACTCCTGCCTCCGTGCTGGCCCCTGGGGCTGTTTCACTCCCCTCCTTGGGCAGAGACTCCCCCAGCACAGGAAATGCCGGGAGGTTCCCATCTCGGAGTCAGATAACACAGTTAATGGCCCTGAGAGGACCTGGAAATCCCGCAAACCCACTCCCCCTATTGCGCAGACACAGCCCTGCCAGGTAACGCTGAGTGGGGCCCTATCAGCACAGATAAAGGTCTCTCTTGTGCTGGTCACTGTGTGTAAGAGGGATGTAAATTCCTTTATCAGGCCCTGGTCAGCATCCCAGTCACGGCCCCTCAGTGACACCACAGACAGATCTCTATTGCAGTGACTGGCTACAAGAGCTTCCTGAACCAACGCTTCTTCCCCAATGTCGCTGATATCCAGGTCTCAGCGCGGCTCCCAGAGGCTGCTCAAGGAGTGTTGTAGGGATCCTGGGGTAATATTGCAGCAACAGTGAGACACTCAAACCCAGGAGGAAATGGGCAAAATTCGGCCCCATCCCAACTTTTGAATGGGGGATGGCTCATCCTGGGAAGTAGACACCAGAGGACATGCAGGTAAACAGATCAATAACAGTTCCCTGCAAAGCAGTGTGGGATAGCTATTGGAGGACTGCCAAAGTGGTGTGCAGCAGGATTGTGTGCACTCAAACAATAGACGGATGGAACTTTATTCGCAGCATGGGGATCCACTTTGCAAGAGGACTCCAGAGTTCACCATGAATGCAGAATTAGTGTGCTGGGAAGGATTGTGGTATGTGTGCACATACGTTTTTAAATCAAATTAACTCAACTTAATCCAGTTTAAACCGCCTGTGTAGACAAGTAGGGTGGCCACTGACACATCCCCAGACTACTGGATATTACAGAACTTCTGGAACAGGATGTGCCCGCCCTCGTTGGCTTGACCCTGCCCCTGCCATCGTGACTTTACACGTACCACGCGTGCAAAGTCACACTGTACAGAGGACACCGTGGGGACTGTTTTGTTAATTGATGTGAGAAAAAGAAAGGAAGGGTCATATCTTGATTACCAATTATATGTAGATAGAAAGTTAAAAATCAAATGACTTACTCCTGACAGAACTTCAAAGACAAATATATAATCTTGGGTGAGTTCACTTAAATATATTGCTTAATTAATTCTAGCATTTTTTCACCTATTAATTTTCAAAGATGTAGTGCAGGGGGTGGGTGTATGTGCCCTGCCTTCCAGAGAGAACCAGTCAAGACAATAAACAGAGGGGGAGAGAGAGCAGCTGCACATGTGTGTAGTTGTGATGTTTACGACACATGTACATTATAACCGAATAACCTCCTCTGACAATGTCATGGTTTATTTTGTTAAGATAAATATTTTGGATTTCTTGAAATTCCACAGTTGAAATACAAATGACGTTATTTAGAGAAGTTAAACTTCAATATACACTTGAGGGAAGAATCAAAAAATAGATGTAAATAATTCCAATTCTAAAAATACGTTTAGATGCTTGTTTTTGAAATACTGTTGAAATGTAAATTAAAATGTTCTTGTATTTACACCTTGTTACAATAATATTTTCTAAATTAGAATAATCTTTTTTCTTTCATATTTTACGTTGAGCTTTCACAGGGGTAGAAAATTCTGACAAGGGTAAATGACCCCATCCACCCCCATCTGCTACCCCTGGGGCAGGGGACGGGGAAGGTGAGGGCTGGGGGTTCCCAGGTGTCTGTTTTTCGACTGGAAGCTCCAGTTGAAAAGGGAAACTGGCAGCATCCGGTCAGCACAAAAAGTCCAGTTGCTGCAGTAACTGGCGCCCACCACTGAGGGCAGGAAGATCAGCAGGGCTGGGAGGGGACAGTCTGTGCCGCGGGGTCACTGTCAGGGACAGAGATTCCCTCCGGCCTGAGCTGGAACCGGGCAGATTATCAGGGGAGCCGCGTTTGTACCCCCAGCGTTGCGAGAGGGATTGAAATAAGGGTGGAGCGTCCCGGAGAAGGTGTCAGTGAAAGTGAAGAGACGGGACCTGTCAGTCACATTGTAAAACGAGACCTCGCCCGCCTCATAGTCCAGGAAAATCCCCACCCGGCTGGGCCTGACGCTCACGGGGAGGGGGGTCGGGGAAGAGGTGAGGGCCTTGTATTCCCCATCCCTCAGCCACACGACCCAGTATCCATCCTCAGGTGTGAATGTGACATTCCCCTTCCTGCTCACAGATTCCCTACAAACCCCCAGAGTCCATCTTGTCTTGTCTCCCACCTCCACCTCCCAGTAACGCCTCCCGCCCGCGAACCCCTCAGCGCCCAGGACACAGACACAATAATCAAATCTCTCAGGGTTGTTGGGCAGATCCTGGCGTTTGTCTCCGTGTCTCACACGTTTCCGATCCTCAGACAGGACGAGGTAGGGATTTGCCGTGTCTGGATCCAGAGTCACGTCCACTGGGGAGAGAGTCACAGAGTCAGGGCCGGGGGCAGGGGCTGGTCACTGGGATCAAAGGGAAATTAACCTGCATCCCCATTAATCGCTGGGGGGGGGGGTTGTTGCCTGAGGGGAGTCAGGGCCCGTCTGCCTGTGAGGAGACAATGAGGGGAAAGGGCAGGAGGAGCGGGGGGGGGGGGTGAGAAGCTGTCACTGGAGGCGGGGGAGGGGACAAGTAGATGCTGGGAGAGGAAAGGGGAGGGGGAGGTGACAGGAGCAGAGGGGGTGGAGGGAGGGACATGGGGGAGGGGCGGGCACAAGGGCAATGGGGGGACAAGGGAAGGGACGGGCACCATCAGGACAGAGGGGGGTGAATGGAGGGGCAGGTTCCTGGGGGCTGCAGGGACTGAGGGGACGGGTGGGCATGAGAGCAGAAGAAGAGGACGGACCCCAGGGGGCACAGGGAAGCAAGGGAAGGGGCAGGCACCAGGGGGTCAGAGTGGGGCTAGAGGAAGGGTGGGCACAGGGGGGTGAGGGAAGGGGTGGGTGCCAGGGGTCAGAGAGGGTGGGGAGAGGGGCAGGTGCCAAGATGGCTGAGGGGTGTAAGAAGGGCAAAAGCCAGGACAACAGAGGAGGGTGACGGGTGGGGTGGCCATCAGAGGGTGGTGTGGGGGTGATGGCAGTGGTAGGCACCAGGGAAGCACATGGGGGTGTGGGGAGGGGTGGAAGACATGGCAGGAGAGGAGGGAAAGGGGAGAGGTGCACATAGCGGGGGTGTAAAGTGATGTGTGGGGTCCAGGATGCAGAGGATGTTTGGGGGAGAGGGGAAGGTGCCAGTAGGGCAGGGGGAGAAGGGATGGGTGAGTTCCAGTGGGGCAGAGATGGGTGGAGGGCAGGGGCACGTGCCAAGGAGGCAAAGTGGGAGTAGGGGGGCAGGGGCCCAGGGGAGCAGAAGGGGAGTGAAAAGAAAGGGAGGGATGTTGGTGAGGAGTCAGAATAGATGCAGGGTCCCTCACAGGGGTGAGGGAAGGATAAGGGAGGGGCAAGAGCCAAAGAGGGGTGAGGGAGAGGCAGGCCCCTGGGAATCTCTGTTGCTTTCGGGCCATGTGTGGTTGGTTTCTGGCTCAAAGCAGGTCGGTGCTGTGTCCACACACACTGGGGGTGCAGCCCTACCCCAGGGGGAGCAGCTGGGACTCTCCATGCTGGCGGGCCCCATGTGCACCACCTTCCAGCCAGGCAAACCCCACAGTCAGCCCCTCCCCTCGCCGGGCCCAGCCCCACCCACCCCCATGGGAGCAGTGGTCTGGGTTGGGCTCACTTGGGGGGCATTACAGTGGAAGATTCTGGGGGAGTATAAATGCGCATTAATAGGCTGTTGCTAATGAGGCCAGGGCAGTGGGGAGGGGAGGGGGCATTTCCCCACTTCCTGCCCCCTCCATGTGGGAGAAGCTGCACCAGGGGCCAGTCCCAGTTCACACCCGCACAGCGCGTCTGCACTAGGGGTTTGCACCGGTGTAAGGAAACACTGGCAGACACAGCCTGAGACACTGCTGTGCCAGGGGCCGTAACCCCTCCCATCACTGGGGTTATGGATCAATAATTACAGGGTCACTGGAGCAGGGGAGCTGGACTCTGGGCTCCCAGCTGGGGGCCCGACCCACTGGGCTGCAGAGTCATTCTCACTCCCACGCTCTGGCCCAGTGCCCATGGCAGTGTTTAGACACAGGGGGATGTCACTCGGATCCCAGCGCTTTCAGCCCTCCTGGCATCACATGGGGGGATTGAACCTGGGGCTCCCAGCTGAGGGCCCAGCCGCTGGGCTAAAGGCTAGAGGGGAAGCAGCGGCACCTTTTTCTCTTAATTGAAACTCGACAGCAAACTCGACATGGATTCGCGAATAGTTTCTGTTGACCCGAAATATAATTTTGCAGCAAATAAACTATTTGTCCAAAACATTTCACCCAGCTCCACTGCAAACCTGTCTGAGCAACTTAGGAGCCCGAATCCCAGTGACTTGCAATGAGTGACTGTCAACATCCCCAGAAACGCACAGTTACAGGCAGGCCAGGTTCAGGACACTCCAGAGCTGCTGTTTAATTTGCCCTTTGCAGACAAATGCCCCCTGGGCCCGTGATCTCACCCCCACAAATCAGGCTGAAAATTGAGACTTGGTTCCAGCCCAAACTCTCTGCCCAGAGCCATTTGTGCCATGGATGCTATGAGTGGCCTCCTGCAGCTGCACCTGGGTGTCTCCCAGAGCAGATAATGGTCCCAGAGACCGTCTCAGAGCCCGGGGCTTAGGTGTCTCCATCTAACGACTGTGCCAGCCACTCCCCCACTCTCATTAACCAGCCCTGGGTCAGACACGCTGGCAACTTTCACACCCAGACTCTGGAGACCCTCTGAGTTCATCTACAATAGGGTGACCAGATTTCCCAATTTTATAGGGACAGTCCCGATATTTGGGTCTTTTTCTTGTATAGGCTCCTATTACCTCCCACCCCCGTCCCGATTTTTCACACTTGCTGTCTGGTCACCCTATTCTACACAGCCTGCAGAAGTGAGTCTCGGAACGGGGTGGACAGATTCAGGCTTGCGAGGCTCCCTCTTTGGAATTAAAAATAGCCGTGTAGATGTTCAGGCTCAGGCTGGAGCTCAGGCTCTGAAGCCCAGGATGGAGCCAGGTCTGCCCCTCACAGTGCAAGTGAGGACATTGTCTGTGTCCACGTCCCCTTCACCCCCTTCCTGGGATGGGGAACAGCAGCCCCAGGGCCTCTCCCTTCACCCCCAGGGCAAGGGAGTGAGAGCCCTCGGCCTCCTGAGCATTGGGGCCTCCCAGCACAGGTTCCTGGGTGAGCGTGAAAGTGTCTCCACCCAGAAAGCTCTGTGCACCCGGCAAATACACAGATGTGCCTGTGGATCAGGATCCGGGATGGTCCTCTCCCCAGGAGTGATGGAACCTCTCTAAAAGTAGAGGGGTAACCGGTGCCCAAATCATGGCCCCACACTCTCATGCCGGCCCTTTTTACCAAGCTCCTGCCCCTGCACCACCCCTTCTCCCTGAACCCCCGCTCTCACACCGCCCCTTCTCCCTGACTCAAGCCCCCGCTATCACACCGCCCCTTCTCCCCGACCCAAGCACTCGCCCTCACACCGCCCCTTCTTTCCGAGCCCCAACCCTCACACCACCTCTTTTCCCCAACACCCTGACCCCCTGGTCGCTCCTCTCAGTCCCTGCCTCCCCCCCCAATCGCTCACCCTTACAGCTGGTAAAAAGTGGGAGGGAATAGCCCTCCCATTGGTAAAAGTGATAGGGCTATGGCCCCCTGACCCCCATCTTCCAGTGCCCCTTACTCAGCCCCCAACCCCAGGAGGAGAGGGGCCCTTGGGGCAGTGTCAGTGAGTTCAGTGCTGGGGGTACGAGTGGGGTTTACACCCCGGCTGCTGGAGCTCTGTGTATCGAGGGTATGAGGACGTCACAGCGGCCGTGTGAGCCCCCCACTGTCCTGCCAACATGGCTCAGCCCTGACAACTGCTGGAGCCTCTCCCTGAGGAGGAATCGTCCCTGCGGCCCATTCAGGCCTTGGCCTCCCTGCAGAGGTGGCCGGTGAGGCTGCTGTTAATGTGAGTTATGACATGAGCTCCTGTCTGCTGGGAACAGAACTCTGAGCCTGGGCTGAGATCAGTGACTGCGGAGTGAAAGGCCCCAGCTGCCCTCAGTGCCCCCCTGAACCAGCTAGTCCATTCTGATCCCTGAGCCATTCAGTGCATTCCCCTTCCCCCCCACAGTGCGATAACAGCGATGCTCACACTTGGTGACACCCCCAGCGGGCCGGGCGAGGGCCTGTGCAAGGAGAAATGGGCGCAATCTGCAGCAAGGGAGACTGAGGCTGGAGATGAGGAAACACTTTCCAACTCTCAGGACCATGAAGCTCTGGACCTGGCTCCAGGGGAGGTTGTGGGATCCCCGTCACTGGCGGTTTGTAAGAACTGGACAAACCCCTGCCAGAGAGGGTCTAGGCCCTGCCCCAGCACAGGGCACTGGAGTAGGTGACCTCTTGAGGTCCCTTCCAGCCCTGCATTGCCATGAGTCTAGGTTACAGGTGTTCTGGGGCTGGGCCCAGGGGGCTCCAAGCGTGGTGTGTGGCACACGGCAGAGTTAACATGTTAGTGACCCTGGCAGTTCAGCGTCCCTGCCAGGGGCCTGGGCTGGCACGTGTCTGGCTGCCTGTACCCGCCTGAGCTGGGTGTTACTGTGCTGTGTCGACAGGACCAAGGGCTGCCACCTGTCCAGGTTTCCCAGAATCATCCCTTTGTTCAGGTCACTGTCCTGGGAAATCGTGAGTCTGCCAGGACATTATTAGCCCCAAGTGAGATGGGGAGCTCGGGACCAGTAGGGCCCATTTACATCACGCAAATACTGGATGTGGAGGTCACTACTGGGGGGAAGTAGATCTGGCACAGTGTCCTCCTTGGCGAGGTTGGTGCCTGGCACAGCCCCAGGAACAGGAGTCCGGGGGCGGGAGGTTGGGGGGGAGAGGGAGGATAGGTGGTGTATGTGGAGCAGACAGATGTCCTGGTTTTTTTGCACCTCAGAGGTGGCGACCCTAACAGGACCCCCAGTGGTGTTTGTGTAACTGCCCTGGGTGCCCCCCTCCCTCCCAGCTCTGTGTGGTAGGATATCCCAGAGTGCATGGACCCCTGGGCCAGTGGGGCTGCAATGTGTGTGCATGGCTCCTGGGATCTCTGATCCCTGCTGGAGCTGCCCAGACTCTCCCAGCATGCACCAGGGCACACACATGGTCAGGCTGCATGCTGGGTACAAACACACACACACAAACACACAGCTCAGCCACAGAAAAGCTGCCGCGTGGGCACAGTTAGTTGTAACTGGGTCAGAAGAGTGTCACAAGCTGGTTATAAAAACCTGTCTGCCCTTGCAGTGGGGTCAGGGCCTCCCTCCCCCCAAATCCAGGGGACACTGAACAGCTCCTGTCTGGTCCTGTTGTGCTAGAAGAAAATTGTGGCTAAAGCTCGGTCTGAGCATGGTGATGCTGCTGGGAGGAGAGAGCTGAGCAGTTCCGTTTAATTATATACAGCTGAGAATGTCCATCTTGCAGAGCCCAGGCACCGCCCTGGAAAGGTGACACCAGGGGGCAGCATTTCATCACTAATCAGCCCTTTCCCAAAGGGGCCATGTCCCTGCTCTGTAATAAACCTGGGGTGTCGCCTGATCCTTTCCACCAACCCCAGGGACACTGCTGTTTCCAGCCTATTGCTTTTGATGTGAAAGTGCTGGTGCACTGGGGAAGTGAGGAGAGAGCTCCCGGGGCAAGTGGGATGTTGACATGAGTCAAGTGTCAGTGTCAGGTACAGTACCTGCATATAGCTGGGCTCTTCTCAACCCTGAAAGCAAACACAGAGAGAGATGAGAACTCCCCTGAGCACAGACACGCTGAGCAGGACACAGTGTATAACATGGATTATATTAAGGGTGTGTATGTAGGGCCAGGAAAGGGAACTTACCAAGCCCCAATTCAGTGAAGAGTTTCCCTAGAAAACAATAAATGAATAGATCTGAAACCATGCTTATAAAAAAGGATGAGAGTCAAAAACCTAATAGGAGTTTAACTCTTTAGACAAAAGGTGCACCGAGGCATTCACAACAGTTGCAGACACTTGCACAGCCCATAACAAGCAGTCTGAAGGAGTGTTAAGAAGGAAACAGCCGAGCTGCTAGCAAAAATATGCATCTAATTAAAATCAGCTAAAGACCCAGAGGAAAAGAGAGTAGGAAATATTGCACTTATATTTTTAAAAAAGTGCAAGAGTCATAAGGAGAATTACAGTCCAGTTAACTTTAATTCAGATCCCGGTAAATTGGTTGAAATTATAATTAAAAATAGAATCCAAAAGCATGTAGCTGAACACATAGGCAACGATTCCATGGGTGCTCCAGGGCTGAGCACCCATGGGAAAAAAATGGTGGGTGCTGAGCACCCATCAGCAGCCAACCCCCTCCCCTCGAGTGCCTCCCAACCGTTGGCAGCCCCACTGATCAGCACCTCCCCCTCCCTCCCACCTGCCGCAGATCAGCTGTTCTGTGGCGTGCAGGAGGCACTGAGGTGGGAGGGGGGGAGTGAGGGCCGGGCGCACTCAGGGGAGGGGGTGGAATGGGATGGGAAGAAGCGGGGCATGGACAGGGAGGGGCGGGGCGGGGCCTTGGGGGAAGGAGTGGAGTGGGGGGTGGGGCAGAACCAGGGGATCGAGCACCACCACCCCTCCGCACACATTAAAAAGTCGGTGCCTCTACTGGTCACTATCTCCAACAGGATAGAGCAGAAATTGAGGGTGGAGGATTCAGAAAAGGGAGAAGGTGGTAATTATAGCATGGAAAGACTTCAGTGTGGGGAGAGATGTTATTAAGACTGTTTAGAGAGGAGACAGCAGAGGACATGGCAGAGGTGCACATACTGATGAATAGCACGGAGATGATAAATCGATTATTGGATGGTCCTTTTCACCCTCTCTCAACATATTTTTCCTATTTTTTTAAGTTGCTGCCTTTCAACTTCGCTGAAATACTTTCCCAAGAAATACACAGTGAGTCTTCACCATCAGGTACCACTCAGACCAAGAGCTGAGTATCAGTATACATATCTAGGGAGAGTGAGGACAGTCACAGTATGTTAGCTAGAACTGCCACATCATTTGGGATGTAAAACCTCCTGATTCAGGGCATAAGCTGATCCTGAACTGCCTAGAGCTAGGAAGAAACGTGCTCTCTGGGCAGCGTATTCCATGATTGTCTTATTGGGATTTCTGGAACCTTTCTCTGAAACAACCGGTGCTGTGGGAGACAGGATCCCACAGTAGCGTCTTCCCTGGTCTGATCTGCTATGGCAAATCTGGCAAAGATTCTGATTACTGAATGTACTGGTCAAGAGTTATTACACAAAATCACATCACAGTACCTAGGTAATTATCCCAAATGTCAACTCTAAGTTAATGCATTTGAGAAAATCTGCCATGAAATGTTATAAAAATAAATCACAACTTAAATATCTGAAAGTTTAGAAATTCACAATTATACGTCTAACCCCAGTCCCAACCTTTGTGCAACCAATTTTTCCCTGGCCATCACCTTCCTGATGAGGAATGTCCCTGATGGGGAAGCTAGAAATATTATTACAACTTAACATTTCCCCATCCCTAAATATATAGTGAAGACAAAATAATACATTCATCTGCTCCCTTCTGTCAATGACTAGGAAGCAAATCCCCAGGTCATTTCAGTGGCTGGGGCACTGGTAGACATAGCTAGTGTGCGTAGAATGGAAGGGGTTACGGTGGAGCTCTACTTTGCATGCAGTATAAAGCAGAGTGTGTTCTGTTTGATAAGAGCTCTCAATAGCTGGGTAGGAAGTGTAAGTTATATTCCCTTCTCGCTAACATTAGCGAAGAAACATTACCTTTTTCTTCACGATGTTCTTCTGCAAATAAATCATAAAGAAGAGGATTTGATTTAACATATTGCACATTTACAGGAGTATTTTCTACTATTATCTATACATCCACAGGCTTACAGATGTTCCCATTGACCGCATTATCATCAGGCCCTTGTGTAATGTGATTAGGCAGTCACTTGCTCAGCTATATTATTTCCATTTTTTTAAAATTGCCACATAGTTGTGCTCCATAATTGGGGCTTCTGGTTTTGGGGTTTAACCAATAAACACTAATAAAAAGAAAATCCCTAATAAAAAGAAATACTTCCAAAGAGAACCAGCCGTAACAATACAGCAATGTCTGCCTGAGTCTGCAGAAAGCCTGAAACCATTGATCTAAGAGATCTGAACTGCCCCCTTCATCTCAGGTTGTAGACTCTAAAGCCTTATAGTGACAGCATTCATAGCTATTTCATGGCTGATAATTTGATCAGAACCACTCTGGAGTGTGCTTCTCCCTCACTGTTTGATGTAGTGACAGAAATTGGGGTACAGTGCACTGACGCAGTTACTTGCCATGAAGGCTGCTGGGTTTAGAATAATGAAATCAAGGCCTTTCCCTCCCAAATTTAATGTCACCTCTGCCTGTGGCCAAAGGGGGCAGATGTATCCCCTCCTCAGTCTGAAATACCACCCAGAATAGGTCTTCACTGCAGTTAGCCCAGATGATCAGCACCTCGGTCTGAGCCCCTGGGTTAACCTAACCTGGGTGTGAGCAACCCCACTACAAAGCCCTACCCCCGTTACTGTGTCTGCACTGGTGCTGCACACCCCATGTGAGTCCCTAGGACTGCTGGAAACATATCCCATGGTTCTTGGTGCTGAGTCGGCTGAGCTAAGCTGAGTCTTTCCCAGTGAATTATGGAAGAAATTGTCTGTGCTTCTGGCACACCCGGGGGAATCATGGGATGGCACTGGAGGACTGTCAGCACTGAGTGATTTAGCCTGTGTCCTCACTGCAGAATGGGGAGGTTACCAGCCCAAGTGAAAGTGTTACCCAGGCTCTAACCCTCAGCCCCAGATGGGCCAGCTCCCCTGGACTGAAAGCCCCACTAAACTCAGAGGGTTGTGTGTGGATGGGAGTGGGGCAGTTGGAGGTATCACTTAAGTAAGACCCTGGCTAACTGCAATAAAGACATAAAATCACCTCCCATATCTGCCCAGCTGCCCAAACCTCCAGCTCTCCTGCCCCAAACACCGGGGATGCAGTGATATAGTTATAATACAAAACCCTCTATTTTTCATGGACAGCAGCAGTGAAAGAATGCAGCCCGTGGGCACTGAGGGTCCCCTTCCTGACATGGCCACTGACCTGTCAAAAGACAGGGGATCCACAGTGATCCCAATGCACAGGCCATATAGGGGCCTCAGCAGCTCTTAAGCACTGCACAGCCCAGCCAGATCCCATAGCCACCCGTTCTGTGAGATCACAGAGAGGGGCTCAGGGGCAGAGCAGAGTGGGAGGCCTGGTCAGTGGGTCTGTGAGCTGAGCGGATTGACTGGACCCAACCTCACATCCAGAGCCGTGTTAGGCTGGGATCTGAATGAAAGCGACACAAGGAACCAGAGCGTGAGCTCTCAGCGCAGCCCCAACTCTGCCCGATGAGCATGGCCACCAGCAAAGGCCATTGGACATGATCACATCACAGTGAGCAATGGCACAGTGTACTGGGCAATCAGTGCAACACGATGTTCTGTGCCCTGAACACACTGCCTCAGGGCCCTGCCTTCCTTACACCAATTTTAACCAAGGTGCTTTTCAACTGATTCAGTTAAACTCATGAAAGTTTGTGTGTAGACACAGCACAAGGGAGTTGAATGGGGAATCCCCAATGAGATTTCGGAGTCCCCCCTGCTTAGAGAGGGAGCCAATTACGCACCGGTCTCAAAGGTTTTAGGTTGCTCATTCCTCAATGAAAGTCAAAAATTTTCACAACCCCCTTTTATTTTACTATAAAAGTCAGAGTAAAAGATATATCAATAACTAAGATAAGCCTGGATAATCCATCACAACCACTACAATGACTGTATGTGACCTCCTAAACTCGGAAGGTTTTAGCAGCCTCAAAGTTATTCTGGACATTTTATTGTCTTTGCTTTACAACTGTTATAATTTCTTCAACAACCCATAACTCTCCCCGCCCCAACCCACCCCCACACACAATAGCCTTCCGTGATCCCATTCCAGATGGTCGTGACCTGCCAGTTGATAAATTCTGGGTTAATTAGCACAGCAGGATGCCTGAGGGAATCACATTTCTGTGAAGATCTTGAGATGTCAGTCATAACCTCCCTTTGGTGTAATTGCAAATGACCCATCTACAGAGAATCTTGGTACATGTTCATGTTCCTCATTGTTCGCAAATAGTTACATAAAATCTTTAACACGCCCCATTGGCCCAGACACTGACCTTTCTGTCTCTCCAGGTCAGATCGCAGCGTCTCTAGGGGGAGAAAATGGAGAGAGGTGAAATTTCAACATCATGTTTATGGGCACATCACTACTGTTAACGTAGCACAGTCACACTAGGGTGCAAGAGGCAGACAGACAACAAATGGACACTCAGATCTTCCCAGGTGGCTTTGCACTCAGCATCCCCACTGCCTGGGACCAAGTCATGGTAGCCACCCCACTGCCTGCATCCCAGTCACACTCCTCTCAGATCTGGCTGTTGGGGCGGGGGGGCTGAGAGAAGGTCTCTTTGTCTTAGGCCAGGTGTACACACACAGTTTCACTGGTTTAATTTAGAAGTGTGTACAATAGCAGGATACCTCTCCCCAGCATGGAGGTGCTGCCATGCCTCAGTTTCCCCTCTCAGACAGTAGTTCCCCAGGGGTCTAAGGTCTGCAGCTGCTGGAGGGGTAACTTGTGGTCAAGTAATTTTGGGTTCAGTTCTCTGCACAAAGCTCTGTCAGGGCCCTTCCCCTTTCCAGGATCAACAAAAAGTTCAATGAGTAAAATAGCTGAACAATCTGCTACCCTCACCCCCACTGGGTCACAGCCCTTCTCTGGGCTCAATAATCCTTCCAGACTTCAGACAGCTCATCCCTGGCCTCTCCCATTCTCCAACTCTGCAGTCCCTTACCCAGGGCTCAGTCAGTCCTCCTCCCCTCACTGTTGGGGTTTATGTCCATCTCCTCCAGGTGGTGCTATGGGAGGCCGTGGGTTCCCCTTCTACTCTGGGTTCCAGCCCAGTGACCCTAAATATGCAGAGACTGTTCACTCTGCTCAGGACCTTGAGTTGCTTTTCCCTGGGCTGCTTCCTACATGGCCTGTCCCTTTCTGGGCTTCTCTGCAGCCTCTCCCAGGCTGCTGCTTCCCCGCCCTCCTAGGCCCTTTTCTGGCTAAGCCCCTGTCTGGCTATGTTGCCACACCTCCTCCCAGGCTGCTGTTGAGAGACCCAGCCCGCTGTGGAGAGACCCAACCCAAGTCCTTCCCTACCCCTGGTCACCAGCCTATATTCCAGCCTGGTCCCACGGCCTGCCAGGGGTATTCGCTGGAGGCTCCTCCATGGAGCCATGGGCATGGGCAATATGTCTGTCACGGTTCACAGAGTCTCCTGATACTTGTCCAGTCTGCAGTGAGGTCTTGTGATCTGTCTGCCCAATGGAGGGGGTGAGCCTGTAGTTTTGGAAGGGCCTCGGCCCACCCTGTTCCAGAGGTCATTGGATCCTAGTCAAACATCCCTCCTCACTCACAGGGATTTAGGTGTCTATGTCTGGAGGTTTGACAGTAACTTTGTGGATCCTGGTCTTAGTGGCCAAGAGGGAGCAATCAAGGGTGATCCTGGTACCAGAGTGGTTGTGTTAAACTTTGAAGATGTTGGCACCCCCAATTTTATTCTGGACATTTTATTTTCTTTGCTTTACAACTGCAATTAAATTTTGAACACCTCACAAACCACCTCCACCCATCCACACCCCACCCACCCAACAGCTTTTTGTGACCCCTGTTCAGAGAGCAGTGATCCACCAGTTGATAACCACTGGGTTCATTAGTACAGCAGGGTGCCTGTAGGACTCATGTTTCTGTGAAGATCTTGCGATGTCAGTCAACCCCCCTTTGGTGTAATACCAAATGACCCATCTACAGAGAATCTTGGTACATGTTCATCTTCCTCATTGTTCGCAAATAGTTACATAACATCTTTAACACGCCCCATTGGCCCAGACACTGACCTTTCTCTCTCTCCACGTCAGATCGCAGAGTCTCTGGGAGAGAAAACTGCTTCTTGTGAGAACCAGTTAGGTGCTCGCCTAACTCCATGTGCCAGAGGAGGAGCTGCCACCTCCCATATGACTTCTAGCTCAGTGGTTAGGGCCCTCACTTGGGACATGGGAGACCCAGGTTCAATTTCCCCTCTGCCTGCAGGAGACAAAGGATTTGACAGGGGGTCTCCCCCTCTCAGGAGTGTGCTGTAACCACTGAGCCCTGGGATATTCCGATGTGGGGCTCCCTCAGTCTCTCCTGAAGAAGCTGTTCCATTGTATATAAACAATTAAAACGTCCTTGGAGCTGGGGACTAGCTCCTGGGTCTCCCACATCTCAGGTGGGGGCCCTCACCATCAGGCTCTGGAGTGTCCCAGTGATTATAGTTGTACCTAGTGGAACAATCTCATCAGGCGAGATGGAGGTGGGAGCTCACAGCTCAGTGGTTAGGGCACCAGTCTGAGAAGTGGGAGACCCTCTATCCAAAATCTGTCACCATCAGGCAGAGGGGGGAATTCAGTTACAGTGAGCTCTCTAACCACTGGGCTGAAAGATATAAGGGAGATGGCACCACCAGGTCCTCCTCTGGCCAGATTTTGTATGTGTCCTGATTTGGTAGGAGAGGCTGGATCAGGCCTCGTAGGCAAGACAGGTGTCCAAACACCTATCTCCAGCTGCTTTGTGGATCACTCTGGGGCTTAAGTGGGAGATAGATGTCCGGGTGCCTAGAGAGAGGCAGAAGTGCACATGCCCAGAGGCAGAAACACAGGTGCCTAGGGAACTCTTACTGCAGAAGACTTAAGCATCAAGTGAGTTTAAGCACCTACAAGGTCAGGGGGCAGCCGAGCAAGGGTTTTGTGGATTGCAGCAGTGCCTAATACCGGGACTTGGGTGCCTACATGAGGAGTTTAGGTAGCTACGTCCATCTGTGGATCTGGGCCTTAGCGACTAGGTGGGAGCACTCAAGGGAGCTGCTCCTTGGTAGCAGGGCAGTTCTGCCTGAGCTGAGGTTTCTGTGTAACTGCCTGCGGGCAGTTTTGGCCACATCTGTTCCAGGTAAAGAGGACCTGTGTACATTCTGACAATAAATTACACTAGGAGACACCCTCAGTCCATGTCACTGAATTCTCTACCAATAGGGAAATGACCTGCTGCCAGGCCCCCAAACCTGCTGCCATTCAGCGAAAGTTCCATGTGCCATTCATTTAACGTCACATTTGTGTTTCCAACTGAGACAATATGGATCCCCGCTGACTAGTGAACAACAATGCCAGGACTGGATTGTTTAGTGAGAGCTATAGGGGTGAATGCACTTGATACTTTCTTCCATTTGAATGATTTGTTCTCCCTCAGCCTCTCTCCATCTCTCAGTATCCAAATCTCTCTTCAGAACATTGATTCCCAGTCCCTGAGTCAACCCCTCTCTTTAAAACAAAAAAGAAGGAAAAAACAAACAAACAAAAACAGAAAATCTCCCTTATTCTCTTCACATTCTGTCCATTTCTAACTTTACCTTTTGCTCTGTGCTGCCTCCAGAAGCAGTAACTGGCCAGGGCAATGAGAAGAGCCAGGATCACCCCCAGCGCCACCAGCCAGGGACTCACCCTTGGGAAGAACAGCTCTGCAAGAGAAAGCGCCATTGTGACAATGTGGAAACTGTCTGTAATATTTATATGATTCTCTACTTATCACCTGGGTATTGCTACCCAGTGGGTGCAGAAGGGTTAAAATGCTGCCACTGAAGCAAAGCAGGAGACGTTTGTCTGGGGTGATCTGAATGGGTCGTTCAGGACTGGCTGGGACCAGCCCATATCAATGGAAGCCCTGACAGACACAGGAGACACCTGAAGGACTAAACATTTGACACTTATAAATGGGAGGGTCCCAGCAGGGTGAACTTGAACTCAGCATGGCTCTGCAGCAGGCCAAGGATGGGCAGAGGTGACAGGAGGCAGTGATAGGAACTGGGCTCACAGAGACACAGGATCTCACCTGGGAGTAAGACAAAGGATCAGAGACAAAGAAAGGACACCAAGATGGTCCCTACAGCTGCGTTTCTCATAGGATGTCAGCAACCAGGGCGTGGGTGGTCTGACCTATTGGTTGGAGCAAGAGTTCAGCATACCAGTTAGAGCTAGATCCAGATGAGGTGGGCCTGGGATCAAAGCCAGGAGTCAAAAGCCAAAGACTAAGCCCCAGGGTTAATCAGAGTCACAGTCAGAAGGCGCAGTGGAGGGTCAGAGCCAGGAAGTAACTGGGGGCTGGAGCACGAGTGGTTACAGATGGCACAAAATGCATTGCATAGCCACTGGGCTGCTGACTGCTGCTGCAAAGCTTAAGCATCAGCAACCACTTGGTTGACTCCTGCGACCCATCAGGAAGCACGGTCAATCAGACAGCTTGTATGAGGGCCATCTGCGCTCATTAGATTGCCAGGACACTGGCTGTGCTGGAGACTGGCCCCTGACCAGGGAGCCCTGGGGCCGGAATGGGCTGTGTTTTAACCTTGGCCTCTCTATGCTAACCTGAGGGCTTCCTGAGGCTGTATTCCAGCTGACTATTAAAACACGCTCTGTTTGGAAAAGGCTGCCTGGGGGTGTCACTGCAGAGTCTCACTTGCTGAAGTACCTTGGCCCATGAAGGGAGTAAAAGTCTCTGAAAGGGCGTCTACCTCACAGGGGCTTGCTGGACAGAGCTCCCAGTAAGAAGCGGGAGTGCTGGAGCCCAGAGGCTCAGTGAATGCTGTGTGGCTTATTCTTGTGGCAAAATCTGACCCCTTGGGGGTCTGGCACTTTCAAGAGCCCCTCCCTGTTTAAAGGCCAGGGCACAGCACAAATCCTGTAAATCCATGACAGTGGGTGGCGGCTGGTGGGATACTGAATGCACCTGCAGTATTTTGCAATGGGTTACTTAATGCAGATCCTGTAAATCTGTGACAGTCAGTTTGCAAACCCTGACAGACTAAATGCAGTTGTATTGTGAGCAAAGATGACTCTGCATGTCTGACTGGAATAGTCATTGGGGGCTACCTATGGATTTCATGGTGAGCTATGGCGCTCCATGCTTTGCTTCTAAACCAGTGGAAGTCCAAGTCTTAACCTGCTTATGGAATATGGCGAAGGTCCCATCCGCACTGCAGATCTGACCTGTGTCATAGTGCAGCTGGGGACACCCTTACCTGTCTGTAGCTGCAGTGTAATTGGGCCTTACATGGGCAGAAAACACCTAGTCACATTTTTGAAAGGGTAACATGGAGGAAAACACAGGAACTAGTGAAACCAGCATGGTCTCTAAATCCTTGGGCTTCGTCTGAGGAGGAGAGGCAGATCCCCCTTCCTACAACAAACCAGTGACATACCTATGGGGAATGAACAGGGAGCCCAGCTTATTAAATATTAATCCCTCTGTGATGCTGGCAGACCAGATGCCAGCTCACGCCAAGGCCCCGGGCCTCACTGAACACTTACAAATGCATAGCTGAAAACCAGTTTTGCTTATCTAGGTGTTAACATCATCAAAATAAATAATAGAGGTTATGTTGATAGGGATGTGTTTAGCCCTGACAGACTTTTGGGAAAAAGGCAGATTAGAAAATCTCTGCTACCTTTTGAAATTATAGACTGTGATTCACCTGTACATATATTTTTACCTGCTTTAACTTCTCAATAATTCTCATTCCTTTTTCCTAGCTGATGAACTTTAATAGGTTTACTATAGAACTGGCTGCCAGCACAGTCTTTAGAGTGAGATCTGGGATTCAAATCGATCTGGATGAGAGACTGGTCTCCTGGGACTGGGTGTAACTTGAATATTTTGACAGGTTTCAGAGTAGCAGCCATGTTAGTCTGTATCCGCAAAAAGAAGAACAGGAGTACTTGTGGCACCTTAGAGACTAACAAATTTATTAGAGCATAAGCTTTCGTGGACTACAGCCCACTTCTTCGGATGCATATAGAATGGAACATATATTGAGGAGATATATATACACACATTTACCAACTCTGAGAGGCCTCTCAGAGTTGGTAAGACAACTCCCACCTGTTTATGCTCTCTGTATGTGTGTATATATATCTCCTCAATATATGTTCCATTCTATATGCATCCGAAGAAGTGGGCTGTAGTCCACGAAAGCTTATGCTCTAATAAATTTGTTAGTCTCTAAGGTGCCACAAGTACTCCTGTTCTTTTTTCTTGAATATTTTGTGATTTTTGATGTAAGTGACCATTTATCTCATAGTCCAGTTGCCTTGGTGGCTAGATTGTCAGAGGGATTTTGGAGCTTAACCCTCCTTTGAAAATCCCAGCCTTTGTTAACTGTAAATTAGGTAGGAACGTAATACTCAGGTGAAAATGCCTTTGCACCCAGGAATGTCACAGTTAATGTTTTCCAGTCTAATCAGGTGCTCAGACACCACGAGCCCGTAACTCTGTGAATACAAATATTGTCACCTGCCAACCCTGGGCACAAACTAGAAGCACAGGCCTGCTCTACACTAGAAAGTCAGGTTGACCCAGCTATGTCGCTCTGGACTGTGAAAAATCCATGCCCCTAAGCAATGTAGTTAAGCCAAGCAACCCCCCTGGTGCTGGCAGCGCTAGGTTGATGGAGGAATTGTTCTCTCAGCCCAGCTACTGCCTCTTCAGGAGGTGTAACTGCAACAACAGGAGACCCCTTCCCATTGCTGTAATGAGCGTCTACACTGACGTGCTACAGCAGGGCAGATGCACCTGTGCTGCTGCAGCATTTCAAGTGTAGAGAAACCCTGAGTTTTGGCTGAACATTTGGCCTTTGACATCTTTCTTGGTAACCTCTTCTCAGTGCTCCTCAATGTTAAACAAAACCTGACTTGGATTCCTGTTCCCCTTATCTCACTCCCTGAAGTATCATTAAATTTAACAGCAAATAAATATCTGCCCTGTAGCCTCAGTGCCCTGAGACCTTGATAAATCTCAGCAGCTAAGCAATTCTGCACTGGGCCAATGCTTGGATCAGAGACCTCCATGAAATGGGAATCTCTGCAACAGACTGCACTGAGAGTCCCAAACTGTAGGCTCTATTTAATTGATCTCTAGGAAAACTTGCTTCCCAAACTTTGCTTTTATCTCTCCTCCTCCTCCTCCCACCTTCCCTGCACTCTTATACATTCATCGGTTTAGATCCATTTTCCCTTTGTCAATTCAAAATCTAACTAAACCCCCAAGAGAAATGTATATGTACAATATCTTATTGCAAGATTTTAACTGCAACACAATTTGAGTGAGGAAAATCAAAGTAACAACCCCCTAGGGTCCTTATTTCGGCGTTGTGAGCTTGGGCACCAGGAGGGGGTTCTTCATTTTGTGATTATTAAACTATGGGCAACACCAGAGCCTATTCAGCAAATAACAGAATGCAGCAATCTGAGATTCTGAGATGAATAGTGTTGTAAACATGTGAAGTGTTGTTGTTATTTTATTACAGTAATGGCTAACTAGTAATTTAATTAACAAAAACAAAAACTTTCTTTAGTGACCATTAAGATGTTGCCACACCCACCACAACCCTAAAAGCCTAGAAATCAGAAGCAAAGGAAAATACATTCCTTCATTCCTAGCAGCCTTCACATCCTCGACATGGCTGTCAATAACACACTCCGACTCCAGCTCTCCATAAGGCTGTCCCTTCCACCTCCCACTGAGACCAAACAGCTTTTTAAAGGATGGTTTTTCATTGCGTGAATTAAATCAACTAGTTTTTTTTAAAAGAAATTCTGTTATATGCACCCGTAAACTTCTCACAGCAGGGGCAGAAAAGTTGGAACCCAAACTCTATAGAGCTTCAGAACCAACTGCTACTGGAGCTATGGCTAGCTTCCTACTAAGCTAGTTACTAGAGACAGGCCTGACCCACACTTTCCCCTGAGTTACACAGCTATTCACTAGACTGCAGTAGAAAACTGAAGTTCAGGAATGCTGGAGTGTGTTTCTGGATCTGGGAGGGCACTGTGGTGAGCTGGTCATCAATAGAATAACCAAACCACACACATAGGGACAGATCTTCTGCAAAGCAGGAGGAATCAAACCATTGTTTTGCTCACAGCTCCAAGCCCCTTTCAGCCAGCACTCTGCCCAAAACTCTCTCATTAGGCTTTTCTCAGCCCCACGCTCCGTCCTTGTTATGCTCCTTCCCTGTGTCCACCTCTGAGCTGTGTAATCGCTGCTTCTCTCTCACACACACCCCTCTACCAAAATAATACCCAGCAAAATGCCTCCACCCACATGTGCCTGAGACATGCCTTTGTTTTGGACAGTGGTATATGCTTGTATCTGGAGTGAAGGCTGCTAGTTTTTCAGCTCTCCGGTTTGACAAAAGAGCTTACTGGCTTCTTGCCACTGTCTTAAATTAAAGGCAGGGGTTATGCCCAACTAGGGAGGCCGCTCATTTGGTATTAAACCGGTTGGTGCTCTGTTTGAGACCTTTGTCCCCTGTCCAGCAATGGGACAAAACCAGACATGATTTTGTTTGGTATCAGATGGGGCATGCTGCTCTGCCTCTTCTGGCTTTCAAAAATGGCACCTTCCACCCTGGTGCAGCATGACCTCTCACACACTGTGCATACAAGGTCACACTTGTTGGGGGCAGGGTAGCGCACTCTCAAAGATAGCGTCCCCTCATTCTACATGACCTCACACGCATCATCTCACCAGCAGGGTTAGGATCATGCCAATGGGGGGGCGGGGTCAGACCCTTCCCAGAAGAACCAGAATGTCCGGTATTCCAGGAACATGTGAATGCCCACCTTATGTCCAACCCATAACAATATGACTGGTTTTGGTCGTTTTTTTTTTACCACTTTTACTACATTTCTCAAAAATAAAGGTTTAACAGTCCTGTCAAAATAAAACTCTGCCACAACTTTAAAAATGCTGCCACTCCACCAAAATATGGCACTAAGGCCTGATCCTTCACTCCGTACTCAGGTAAAGATTTAATTTAAGCCAGTGGGACTCTGTCCTGAATTCTGCCTTCTTGATGCTGCTGTTAGATTAGTGTAGTCTTCTGGATATAATGCAAGAAAGAAACCCAGGTAAGAGTAATAGAGGGAGTCTTGTGTTACCCAGAGAAAAGCTATAAACAGGGGTCAGTAATAAGTGCATAATAATATACATTCTCTACTAATATCTGCAATGTCTCATCAGACCCCGGTGCAGTGTGGGCGGGCACTGACCTGCTATGAAAACTGTTGATATTGTCTCTTGATTGAGGAGCGGGTTCCTGACAGAACAGGACAAATTCTGGTTGGAATCTTCTGTTATAACAATAGAAATCTGAGTTTGAAATAGGCCATTGGCCTCCTTGGATATTTTTTCAGAGGCAGATGATAACAGCTGCCCATGGTGATCTCTCCATTGAGCCTCAGGTTCTGGGTGCCACCCGACCGATCGACACACAACCCGGATCCCTCCATCCTGGTGACCATCAACAGAGATGTGGGGGTCCGAGCCCATAGCTAGAGGAGAATGGAATGAATCTGTGTTAATTCCACACCTTCAGCAAAGCAGACAGGAGCCTAAACCTTCAGGAGAAGTAGCAAATTAACTCTCTTTCTATGTCCCCAGCACCCACCATCAGAGCTACATGGAAAATGCTGTGCAGGTGTGTGTCACTGAGCGCTGGGCAGCCTGTTCCCTTCACTGTGGCCTGCAATAGTTTGCTCAGCTAAATATCAGAATCTCACTAGTGCACACACCCTTGAAAGCTGAATGCTTAGCTCAGTAGGAACAGTGCATGTTAGAGGACAGGGCCTGACCTAAAACCCACTGAAGTCTCTGGAAAAAGCCTTGGGTGATCTATGGTCTGAAGTGCCCGGCAGAGCAGTAGCTACGCATTTTACTGCCTTGGGGAGAGCAAGCATATTTGCGCTCCCTACCATTTTTTTATACAAAGGCAACACGTGGGGAGGAGCGGGGGGAGGGGACATACGGCCACGTTCCCCCCCCCAGATTTTTTGGTTGCTTCCCCCGCAACCCAGACAGGCTGGGTGGCCCGCTGAGGTAAGTCAGGGGATGAAGGTGGCACTCCCTCACCGACCCTCACCACGCAGGGCTGGCCTCACCATGGGGCTTTATGTGTCACCTCTGTTTCTTCCCCATTTTTCTGCCCTATTTTTCTGCCCCCATGGCTTTGTGCCCAGGGCAGCTGTCCCGCTTGCTCCACCCTGGTTACAGCCCTGGCACCTGGACTCCTGAAATTGCATGTTCAATCCCATCACGGTAGACTCAGTCCTTCAGTAGAAGATAAATAAAGTACAGCCAGTTTACTTTGTTCGTATCTCCGGAGTGAGACACAAAAACGGAAGCCCTGTCCGCTGTGTATAAACACAGAAGCTGCTGTGACATTTTTCATAACCATGGGCAAAATCCCACCCTCCATTACAATGCACTGCACTGTGTGCCCATTGGGGGATGCATTTCAGCATGTGTGCATGTGGCTTATAAAGTGCTTTAAAAGCCTTCAGAATGAAGAGTGCAAGAAATGGAAAACATTATTACAGAGATGCTGGCTGTGCCTTTGTAGGTGAGATTCCAACCTGAGGTCCATTATAAGACTCATTTTAGTCTGACATCCCTCAAATTTTAATCAGAACGAGTTATTGATATGAAAATATTATTACAGTATTTATTATTATTGTTACATTTTCAAGAGAACTTTTACCTCTAGAGATTCAAAAATCTCAAAATTAATTAAGTTCTCAAATGTCAGGCATCCAGTTGTGCCTCCTTTTGCAAATTTGGAAAAAGCCTCTCATGTTTGTTGGGGTATTTGGCCCTCAGATTATTACACTGTTCACACACATGGCTGTGTCACTCGCTCAGGCACAGTACAGCTTATGAAGAAAAGAGTTTCAAAACAAGCTATTTGTAATCTTCGTTGTCAGAAGTTTTGCAGCTGGACAGGGAACAGACGATGGGGGCTTTAGCACAACAGAGAGTAAGAAAAGCAGTTTGTGACTCTAGGGAAAGTACATTAGCTAAATGTTTCTCTTCCATCAGCAGTGAAATAGTCATCAATGATGACATTTTAAATACCCCAATGAGATGATTGGGACAGTTCACATCTCTTCACCAATTATTTCAGGATGTTGCTGGATTCAGGAAGACAAAAGTGCCTCAGTTACACTTGTTTCATGTTTGAAAAGTTTCCGAACTACAAGAGCTTTCCATATAATTGCATGGGAATTCCATGGAGTTGAAACTATTGTAACTGTCTTTGATTATTGTTTCAACCAATTTATGCAGTTCTGAAGTAAGGGTCCCTGTAAATCCAAGGGTCACCTCTAGCATCATATTTACTGATAGTTAAAAGACTGGTTGCCTTCCCCTCCCCCAGTAGAGCAGCGATTTTAACAGTAGTTTGCATGATTTTGTTTGCAGCTCAGCCACTGGACTCTTAAATTCAGATCTGAAATTTTTGTCACCTCACTGTTTTCCCTTTTTTCCAGATCATTTATGAATATGTTGAACAGTACTGGTCCCAGTACAGACCCCTGGGAGACACCACTATTTACCTCGTTCCATTCTGAAAACTGACCATTTATTTCTACCCTTTGCATCCTAACTTTTAACCAGTTACCAATCCATGAGAGGACCTTCCCTCTTATCCCATGACAGCTTACTTTGCTTAAGAGCCTTTGGTGGGGGGCCTAGTCAAAGACTTTCTGAAAGTCTAAGTACGTTGTATCCACCAAAACACCCGTGCCCACATGCTTGTTGACCCCCTCAAAGAATTCTAGTTGACTGGTAAGGCATGATTTCCTTTTACAAAAACCATGTTGATTCTTCCCCAACAAATCGTGTTCATCTATGTGTCTGATCATTCTGTTTCAACCAATTTGTCTGGTACTGAAGTTAGGCTTACCGGCCTGAAATTGCTGGAATCGCCTGTAGAGCATTTTTTTTAAAACTGATGTCACATTAGCTATCTTTGAGTTGTCTGACACAAAAGCTGATTTAAATGATAGGTTACAGACAACAGTTAGCCATTCTGCAATTTCATATTTGAGTTCCTCCAGAACTCTGGGGTGAATACCATCTGGTCCTGGTGACTTATTACGGTTAATTTATCAGTTTGTTCCAAAATCCCTCTAATGACATGTCAATCTGGGACAGTTCCTCAGATCTGTCACCTAAAAAGAATGGCTCATGGGTGGGAATCTCCCTCACATCCTCTGAAGTGAAGACTGATACAAAGAATTCATTTAGTGTCTCTGTAATGGCCTTATCTTCCTTGAGTGCTCCTTGAGAGATCAAGGAGTATCTCACAATAAGCAATTAGTCTATTTATTACACTACTGGCAAATCAAAACAGGAAGACAAAGTAACTGACCTGATACCATCAGTTCCAATATGGCTTCTTCATAAAAGATACTGGATTGAAAAAGACATGTGTACTGTCCATGATCAAAGGGCCGGACATGGTCTATTCTCAGGGAAACACTCCCATTAGTGATGTCATCTTTCAGCAGCTCTGTCCTCCCATGATATTCAAGTATCTGATCTTCATACTGATCCTGTCCCTCCTGATACAGGTGAACGAATGGATGATACTGAAATCGGAACCATCTCACCTCCATGTCCTCAGCGCTCATCCTGGGGGAGAGGTGGCAGGGCAGGACGGCCACCCCACCTACAGAGACGGTGATTGGATGGTCAGGTCCAGTCACTGTGAACTGTGCTGTGAAATGTACCGGTAGAAAATGGTGATTAAATCAGAGAGAAACTGAATGGATGTTAATTTAGTTGTAACAGAGTGGCAGGGCACAAGAGTGGGCAGGATGGAAACAGAAAGAGTGTGGATACAATGCAGCACTGGTGCTTACACTAGAGCAACCTCCTGTTCAGTTAGCAGTACTTCAATTCTCTAACACAGACAGGAGGTATGAGACTAGCACCACAAAGGGGAAGAGGCAAGGCCTGAGGCAAAATGCACTAAGGAAATACCACTGGGGCTGTGCCCCTCCAGATGACTCAAAGCAGGGCTGGGAGTTTAATGTCACAATTTAGCTCATCGTTGTCAGTAAAGCATTTTAGTCTTTGTCTATATGTTAGTTTATGGCAAAATGCTTCACTGTGCTACATGCTACCTGTGAGTCGGTTACCACAGTGATTGCATCATAGAATGCCAGAGAGAGAGAAACTGTATAGATTAATTACATACAACAAGTAGGTTAAGGTGGCCAAGTCAAGCACTCCAGAACTAGGAAATGCCAGAATGAAGGTTTCCCACAGTATTTAATTACTTGAACACGTGGTATTTTTTCCATGGGAACCCTGCCTCATTCAGTGCACAGGATGGATCGTTCTCACTGAATGAGCAGCTATTCAATGCTTCTTTTTATCCTAATCATTCAGTGTGGGGATCCAGGCCATATTTACTGCCACCCTCCAAATCCTGCACTAGATATAGAATTATATTGTCTACTCAAGGGTTTTTCTGTGGTGCTCCTCCCTATCTGAGTGTGTCAATTTCCACTAAGGAATTGATCTTCACAACATTCTTTTGAGGTAGGGAGGTATCATTATCTCCATATTACAGATGGGAAACTGAGGCACAGAGCAATTAAGGTCAGAACTGTCCACTAACTTTGAGTGTCCAAACTGAGACACCTATGGCCTCATTTTTCAGAGTACTTTGCATTCTTATGGCATGTTACACGTCCACACCACACTCCCACAGAATCTGCTGGCAGTGGTGAGTGCTTTGTAGTTTTGCAAATTAGGCCCCAAGCACTCCCAGGATACTCCTGTGCCAGGGGCGGACAGGGAGCAGGGCTGGGCTGTTAAACCAGCCACATGTCCCTCAGGGAAATACCAACCCCAAGAGGGGAAAATTCTTGGCTGGGAGGACCAAGCAGCTCTCTGGAGTGATGGTACCAGAATGCAGCCAAAAATCTGGAACAAAAGGGCCAGTTTGTGACTTGCCTAGTCTTCCAGGGTGAACAGACATGGTGAATGACATGAGGCTGTAATGTGAGAGAACTGGTACGTTTAGAAGGAGGAGGTATATGCGCAGGCAGAAATCTCATGGATAAGTAGAAATTCCCACCTGATGCCAAATTGTGAATATGCAGAGCAATGAAGAAAACGACATAGCCAGGCAGAGAGGAGCTCACAGTGAAGCCACGAAAGAATGAGAAAATCCTCCTCTTCATTATAACTTGTTCTGAACAACAGGAGAAACAAATGAAACCAAACCTGTGTTAGCAAACTGCTGGGATTTCTCTACAAGTGCAGCGAATAAGCTACAGGACACAGAGTGTGTTGCAGTACACAGGGCAGAAGCTTACAAACATGCCATGCCCTATGAAAACAAGACTAAATGTATCATTAAACCTCTTACACTCTTGTATACATTGTTGCATGAAGCTGGCCAGATCTTTGATGTTACCCTGGTCCCTTTGTGCCTCTCCAGCAGTGCCGAGGGGCCGGAAAGCCAGTGCAGGCATCCAGCTGGGAATTCTGTCAGCGTAAGGGAATCCTCAGGTGGTGTAAAGCTACCAGCTCTAGTCACCCCCTTGCAGCCCCGTCTCCCCAGGGTTGAAGGGTTGTTGGGGTGTGGTGGGATGGAAAGGGTGTGGCTGGAGTGCTGCTGAACTCCACTGATCCCCCTCAGATGTGATGGCCCTTGGGGGCTGCTGCCTGCTGGGGCAAGATGGAGAAGTCCTGAGGCTGCTTTACATAATACCAGGATCTGAACTGGCTTCTGGCAGCCCCAGGAATTGGGGCAAGTAGAAAGTTGGCAAAAAGCTACTTTTGTCCTTTCTTCCCCCCCGTAAGTCCAGCACTGAGCAGCACTGAGAGGACACTGCAGCTCTCAGACTGTCACTGAATCCCTCACACATGCCTGAGCCCAGTTCTGAAACTACATCACTGGGGCAGGTGGACAGGACCCCGCGTCCCTTAGGAGGATGCCCTGACTGCCAAACTACAGCGTCATTCTCACATACTTGGTCTCTCTGCCCAGTGACTGTTTAAGTTTTTAATCTCGGCAGGAGAGATTGAGGAATCCCCACATTGGAATGTCCCATTGCCCTGTGATTACAGCAATCTTGTGAGAGGTGGGAGACCTTCTTCAAATCCTTTGCCCCCCCCGGCAGAAGGGGGAGTTGAACCTGAGTCTCCCACATCCCAGGGGAACGCTCTAACCGATGGGCTAAGCACTGTAAGGGAGGCAGCAGCTCCTCCTCCCCCCAGTGCTTGTATCAAGAGAAGCCTTAGGCCCCAGACCCCAGGATAGGGGTTCCCAGCTGTGGGTCATTAGCAGAGATAGGCACTTCCCTGCAGCACCAGGGAGGGGCTTAGGACACACCCTCTCCTTGGTATCTCCCATTGGCTACCTAGTTTGGTTTGTGTGGATCCCATTTTTAGGTGCATCTCTCCCCCATTCATTGTAGAGGGACCCTGGGAGCCTAACCCAGGCTTTGTGGACTCCAGTGATTTTCAAGGTGTCTAAAAGTTCATAGATTCATAGATTCTAGGACTGGAAGGGACTTCGAGAGGTCATCGAGTCCAGTCCCCTGCCCTCATGGCAGGACCAAATACTGTCTAGACCATCCCTGATAGACATTTATCTAACCTACCCTTAAATATCTCCAGAGATGGAGATTCCACAACCTCCCTAGGCAATTTATTCCAGTGTTTAACCACCCTGACAGTTAGGAACTTTTTCCTAATGTCCAACCTAGACCTCCCTTGCTGCAGTTTAAGCCCATTGCTTCTGGTTCTATCCTTAGAGGCTAAGGTGAACAAGTTTTCTCCCTCCTCCTTATGACACCCTTTTAGATACCTGAAAACTGCTATCATGTCCCCTCTCAGTCTTCTCTTTTCCAAACTAAACAAACCCAATTCTTTCAGCCTTCCTTCATAGGTCATGTTCTCTAGACCTTTAATCATTCTTGTTGCTCTTCTCTGGACCCTCTCCAATTTCTCCACATCTTTCTTGAAATGCGGTGCCCAGAACTGGACACAATACTCTACCAGCGCAGAGTAGAGCAGAAGAATGAATTCTCGTGTCTTGCTCACAACACACCTGTTAATGCATTCCAGAATCATGTTTGCTTTTTTTTGCAACAGTATCACACTGTTGACTCATATTTAGCTTGTGGTCCACTATAACCCCTAGTTCCCTTTCTGCTGTACTCCTTCCTAGACAGTCTCTTCCCATTCTGTATGTGTGAAATGATTGTTCCTTCCTAAGTGGAGCACTTTACATTTGTCTTTATTAAACTTCATCCTGTTTAACTCAGACCATTTCTCCAATTTGTCCAGATCATTTTGAATTATGACCTTGTCCTCCAAAGCAGTTGCAATCCCTCCCAGTTTGATATCATCTGAAAACTTGGGCATTGCAACACCTAAGCCCCTTTGTAGATCCAGGCCAAGGCCCTTTGCAACTTATCAAGGTGTCTAATGCATTAGGGAGTCTATGTAGACATGTGAGTTTGAGTGAGTTTATTTGGCTGTTTGTGTTTTTCTTTTTCTTTCAGGTTATTTCAGTTACAGGGTCAACTGGGTGAAGTGGGATTGTGTGTTTGGGGACAGTTTGAACCTTTGCTCCCTTGATCAGCCTCAATCAGCCTTGTGATCACTCTCCCCCTGTGTGATTAATGAGGGGTAGGGCTGACCTAGGAGAGAAGGCCCCAAAAGCCAGAGGCTAAGCAACCAATGGACCGCAAAGAGAGGAGTTTGTAGGAGGGAGTAATACTATAATTGTTATGGTTAGGAAGGGCTGCATCGCCAGTGCCAACACTGCTCCTGTCTCCTTCACTTGCGCCTACATCCAAACAGACAGCCTAACCAGATCCTGGTGTCGATTTGCAGAGACTGTGGCCTGCATTTCCCATTCACAGAAAGCCAGGCTGGGGAGCGGGGGGATGGGGGGGGCGGAAACGGGACATCCAGTGTGAAGGGTGCCTGCTTGTGGAATCTCTCAGGAAGCAGGTGGGAGAGCTACAGGAAGATATGGCCAGGCTGAGGAGCATCCATGCACACAAGGAATTCATTGACAGTATTCATATGGAGACTTCCAAGGCTGAGGAAGCTATCCAGCTACATATGACTGCTGTCATGCCACTGGGGGGAGGAGATATGGCTCTGTCACAAGTAGGACACTGGCTGCTGGTTACTTCTGGCTGCAGGCAGCGCTCCACCCCTACTCCCAACCCACCCACCATGGTGATGGAGAATCATTATGCTGCCCTGGCAATGAGCGATGAGGAATCACCCCCAAAGGTTGAAGAGGAGAAGACATGTACCCCCAGGGCTGTGAGGATCTCAGCCACCACTCCCAGGAGGAAACGTAGGGTAGTGGTGGTTGGTGACCCTCTTCTGAGGGGAACGGAGGCACCCATCTGTCGCCCTGACATGGCATCCCAGGAAGTATGCTGCCTGCCAGGGGCCCGTATCCAAGATGTTACAGGATCATCGGGCCCTCTGACTACTACCCCATGCTACTCATCCATGTGGGCACTAATGATACTTCTGATCTGCTGAGGGTCATACCTTGCAGGGACTACAGGGCTCTGGGAGTAAGGGTGAAGAAGTTGGGAGCGCAGGTGGTGTTCTCTTCAGTCCTTCCAGTCAAGGGTAGGGGCCCAGGCAGAGACAGAGGCATCCTGGAGATGAATGCCTGGCTGTGAAGATGGTGTCACCAGGAGGGCTTCGGCTTCCTTGACCACGGGATGCTGTTCCTGGAAGAAGGACTGCTAAGCAGAGATGGGGTTCATCTATGGAGGAAGGGGAAGAGCATATTTGGATACAGATTGGCTAAGCTAGTGAGGAGGGCTTTAAACTAAGTTTGAAGGGGACAGGTGACCAAAGCCCACAGGTAAGTTAAAAACATGGAGACCTGGGAGAAGGTTCGGAATCTGGGGGGGGGGGGGGAAGCATGGGCTGTTATAGCAGGGATAAGGGAGAGAAGACAGAATGGGGAGAGGGGGCAGAAATCAAATCAGTATCTTAGATGTCTGTATATTAATGCAGAAAGTCTGGGAAATAAGCAGGAAGAACTTGAAATGCTAGTAAATAAACAACTATGACATAGCTGGCATCACAGAGACTTAGTGGGATAATACGCATAACTGCAACATTGATATAGAAGGGTACAGCTTGCTCAGGAAGGACTGGCAGGGAAAAAAGGGAGGAGGTATTTGTTGCCTTATATATTAAAAAATGTACACACTTGGACTGAGGTTGAGATGGAAATAAGAGTTCATGATTACAAGGAACGGTAGGAGGGAGAACAGCAAAATAAAGACAAAGGATTTCAAGAAGGCAGACTTTGGCGAGCTCAGGGAGTTGATATGTAAGATCCCATGGGAAGCCAGTCTAAAGGAAAAAACAATTAAAGACAGTTGGCAATTTTTCAAAGAGACATTATTAAGGGCACAAGAGCAAACTATACCACTGCATAGGAATGATAGGAAGTATGGTAAGAGACCACCCTGGCTTAACCAGGAGATCTTCAATGATCTAAAAATCAAAAATGAGTCCTACAAAAAGTGAAAACTAGGTCAAATTACAAAGGATGAATATAAACAAATAACACAAGAATGTAGAATTTGTAAGGCCAAGGCACAAAACGAGATCAAACTAGCAGGGCCGTCCTTAGGCATATGCAGCATACGCGGCTGCTTAGGGCACCTGAAAATTTGGGGAACCCCTGGGTCTAAGTATCCATCCTCCCGCCTCTTCCAGTCCCTGTTCTGACCTTTTCTGCAGGCTCCCACAACTAGCGGCTGCAGCCTGGTGAGTCTTACTACTGACAGGATCTAGTAACAAAGGCCTGGTCCACACTAACCCCCCACTTCGGACTAAGGTACGCAAATTCAGCTATGTTAATAATGTAGCTGAATTCGAAGTACCTTAGTCCGAACTTACCGCGGGTCCAGATGCGGCAGGCAGGCTCCCCCGTCGATGCTGCATATTCCTCTCGCCAAGCCGGAGTACCGGCGTCGACGGCGAGCACTTCTGGGATCAATCCGGGATCGATTTATCGCATCTAGACAAGACGCGATAAATCGATCCCAGAAGATCGATTGCCTGCCGCTGAACCAGGAAGTAAGTGTAGACGTACCCTTAAAAGTGAAAAAGCCTCCAGCCTGTCAGACCTATTAGCACAACACTGAAAGAGCCATTCAAGTGGTAATGAAGCCATTTAACAGGCATTTGCCAACCCCTAGGTATATACTGTCAGTTTCTGAATTTACTGTGGATTACTGTAATATTTACTCAGAACATGTTAGTCTACAGGACCTTAGTTTAAAATTTGCTTTAAAAATATTTCATTGGTGTGTTGCTGAAGATTATAAAATCACATCTCTAAAAAAATCCTTGTATAGATTTTTACATGCACAATCTGACTATTCATCTTTAACCTTAAATGCTTGGACCTTCAGACATATTTTTTTTTAAATAAACCGATCAAAACACCACCCTTATCTAAAATACACATTTTAATTTTAATTACTATAGTACAAAAAACTTGCTTCCAAAGTCTTCCTGTCCTTTCTGTCCATCCCTTTCTCCCTTTACCCCTCTGTTGAAGAGAGCCCTTAAAGGGACAATACCCCTTTCCTGCCAGATAGCTGGACAAACGAGTTTCCCTTTCTTTACTTTTGACTATCTGATGAACTACACCTCTACCTCGATATAACGCTGTCCTCGGGAGCCAAAAAATCTTACCATATTATAGGTGAAACCACGTTATATCAAACTTGCTTTGATCCACCGGAGTGCATAGCCCCGCCCCCCCTCCCCCCGAGCACTGCTTTAACACATTATATCCAAATTTGTGTTATATGGGGTCGCGTTATATCGGGGTAGAGGTGTAGTTTTAAGAGAACCCTCTAGTAAAATCAGTACCTTAGTAAGATATAAAATCCTTTGTTATGCCTAAAATCTTTGGAAACATATTGTTTTTAAGTTGGTGAGATTTCATAAACATGTCCATTGTTATGGAGCTCACACAAAGTAAATTAGTGTTCCCTCTTTCTAAAAGCAATGAACATTGTTATGAACACACTAAACCTCTGTGACTGATTAATTTAAAATAATGTCTTTGTTTCAGTGAGTTAAATATGTAGTAATCTGGAATGCTTACTTTATGAAGGTTTAAGAGTACATTTAAAATATAAAATCAGCTTAGAAATACTGATTAAGCAAATGTAAAACAGAGAAGAGCTGCATCATGTATTCCATAATATTTAATGTTGTATTCAGCAGGACAGCTGACTTGCCCTTATTACAAAGTTTTTGCAAATAAATGTCTGACAAACTTCAGGGTATATCAAAAAACCCGTGACTGACATTTTTTATTCCCAAATTTAGTGTTTTTAATTAGGTACCTTCTGCATGTCCAGGCTTCACCTTCTGGCATGCAGTGGAAAACATGCTCCATTTTCTTTACAAAGAAATTGCAGAAGAGTGGTTTTTTTTTTTCAAATGTCATTTGCTTAATTTGGGGTCAGGGATTTGGCTGGAAGGGGTGATCAGGGAGCGGGAGGGAAGAGAGGAGGGATACAGTGGGGAGAGGGTGGGGCCTGAGCAGAGTGGGGGCGGGGCCTGCGGCAGAGCAGGAGTGGAGTATGGCTACAGGTGGGCTGGGGAGCTAACCTCCTCAAGCGGCAGCTTCACCCACCATCCATGACAGCAGGTAAGAGCGGATTGGCTCCCGCACACCCAGTGCACACTGCAGTCTCCTTAGGCAGGGGCTGTATTCACAAAGCCGAATGCGTCGGCGCCGCGCATTCTGCATGAGGGAGAGGGTACGGGTGTGTCTGTGGGGATCTGTGACTCTCCACTACCATGAGGCGGGTTGGGCGACTCGGTATCCTTTGTTGCCTCATCCCTCCCCCCCCATAGGGGCACTAGTTTAATTATACTGCATAGGGGCCCATAAATTCTAAGGACGGCCCTGCAAACTAGCTAAAGACATAAAGGGTAACAAGAAAATATTCTACAAATACATTAGAAACAAGAGGAAGACCAAGGACAGGGTAGGCCCATTACTCAAGGGTGGGGAAAAAAATAATAGAAAATGTGAAAATGGCAGAGGTGCTTAATAACTTCTTTGTTTCAGTTTTCACCAAGAAGGTTGGTAGTGACTGGACATCTAGCATAGTGAATGCCAGTGAAAATGAGGTGGGATCAGAGGCAAAATAGGGAAAGAACAAGTTAAAAATTACTTAAACAAATAAGATGCCTTCAAGTCACCAAGACCTGATGAAATGCATCCTAGAACACTCAAGGAGCTGACTGAGGAGATATCTGAGCCATTAGCGATTATCTCTGAAAACTCATGGAAGACGGGAGACAGTCGAGAGGACTGGAAAAGGGGAAATACAGTGTCCATCTATAAAGAAGGAATAAGGGCAACTCAGGGAATTACAGACCAGTCAGCTTAACTTCTGTACCAAGAAAGATAATGGCGTAAATAATTTGCAAACATCTAGAAGATAATACGGTGATAAGTGACAGTCAGCATGGATTTGTCAAAAAGAAATTGTGTCAAAGCAAACTGATAGCTTTCTTTGACAGGGTAACAAGCCTTGTGAATAGGGGGGAAGTGGTCAACCTGGTATATCTTGACTTTAGTAAAGCTTTTGATACCGTCTCGCATGACCATCTCATAAACAAACTAGGGAAATGCAAACTAGATGGAGCTATTATAAGGTGGGTGCAAAACAGGTTACAAAACCATTCCCCAAGGGTAGATATCAGTGTTTCACAGTTATGCTGGAAGGGCATAACGAGTGAGGTCCTGCAGGAATCAGTTCTGGGTCTGGTTCTGTTCAATATCTTCAACAATGATTTAGATAATGGCATAGAGAGAACACTTATAAAGTTTGCGGATGATACCAAGCTGGGAGGGGTTGCAAGTGCTTTGGAGGACAGGATTAAAATTCAAAATGATCTGGACAAACTGGAGAAATGGTCTGAAGTAAATAGGATTAAATTCAAAAAGGACAAATGCAAAGTACTCCATTTAGGAAGGAACAATCAGTTGCATACATACAAAATGGGAAATGACTGCCTAGGAAGGAGTACTGTCGAAAGAGATCTAGGGGTCATAGTGGACCACAAGCTAAATATGAGTCAACAGTGTAACACTTTTGCAAAAAAAGAGAACATCATTTTGGGATGTATTAGCAGGAGTGTTGTAAGCAAGACATGAGAAGTAATTCTTCTGCTCTACTCCACGCTAATTAGGCCTCAACTGGAGTATTGTGTCCAGTTCTGGATGCCACATTTCAGGAAGGGTGTGGACAAATTGGAGAAAGTCCAGAGAAGAGCAACAAAAATGATTAAAGGTCTAGAAAACATGACCTATGAGGGAAGATTGTAAAAATTGGGTTTGTTTAGTCTGGAAAAAAGAAGATTGAGAGGGGACATGATAACAGTTTTCAAGTACATAAAAGGTTGTTACAAGGAAGAGGGAGAAACATTGTTCTTCTTAACCTCTGAGGATTGGACAAGAAGCAATGGGCTTAAATTGCAGCAAGGGCGGTTTAGGTTGGAGATTAGGAAAAACTTCCTAACTGCCAGGGTGGTTAAGCACTGGAATAAATTGCTTAGGGAGGTTGTGGAATTTCCATCACTGGAGATTTTTAAGAACAGGTTAAACCAGTGGTGGGCAATCTGCGGCCCACGGGCTGCACATGGCTGCGGTTCAAAAATGTTTAAACAAAAATGATTTTTTCATTAGAAAATGACTTTTAAAAAAGAACATTAAAAATGAATTTTCTTATTATTTGAATGTTTCTAATTTTTCAGTGAAATGATGCTGAACAAGAATATATATTTCAAACTGATTCAAAATAGGAATTCTAATCAAACCAAATCAAAACATTTTATTGACCCCTCCCCTATTCTTGCTAAAAGAATGATTGAAAAAAGAAAATAATTTTGTTTCAATAACATTTGATATAAAATGATAAGTGTATACACTATTTCAAACAAAACAAAAGTGAATAATTATTGTAAAATAGTGTTTTAAAATTAGGGTTTTTTATTACCTTTAGTTTTACAGATTTCCTCAGGAAATCTCCTCTCCAATCGTCTGCCAACCAATGTATAAATATGCCTCTTTTAATTATGTCATGAAATCCCTATTCAGCAGGATAGCAGAGCTCATATTCTGCTTTAGGCACATGCTTAATTCCCTCTCATTTCAGAAGGAGAACAAAAATTTTCTGTTTTGATTGATTGTGGAAATAATTTTCCTTTTTTCCCTTGAAAGTATCAGAAACAAAACAATTCAGCCCCACAGTCAGAGGTAGGAAACTGTAACGTTAACAGGCAGAAAGACAGAACAGCCGGGAGTGGCACAGTAAATCTCTTCCAGTATTCTCAATACAGGAAGTTATTTGTTACAAATCTCCCTGGGACGTCACTGAGAACAAGATCGGGCCCAGTGGTCTTGAATGAAACATACCCGCAAGAGAAACAAATGACTAAATCAACCTGCCGCACAAATCTCGAGTGACAATAATCTGAAGAGCATTGGAATGTAAATCATTTTGAATATACTTGTAATATACTGTTTAGATAAAGAGTAAAATAAATGTCACAGGATTATTTAATCTTCGTGTTATTAACAATCTGGCCAAGCAATAAGCAGTATATATACGGGGATATAAGGAATCATTCTGAAGCAAAGTTAACCTACCTGACTGGTCCTTCTGTGAAGTTTTCCAGTCTTCAGGGGGTGATCAAACTTCATTCGTCTTGTTGAGATGATTTACATTGTAAGTGACTATTTCAGTTGATCACATTCTAGGGCTAATGCCCTGGCTACCAAATAGCTGCAGTTTTCTCAGCTTTTCCTCGCCCTTTTGAAAAGAAATATTTGTATTCCAAGCAGAGAACGGGGCCTTCCTTTTACAGCACTGCCCGAGATGGAAAGCGAAAGGAAAGTCACACAGGCGGTCATGTGACCAGATTAGCCTTTTCTCTTAAAGAAACAGTCACAGGCCTGCTGAGCTGGAGGGGTCCATGCCCAGCCAGCAGACTCCGGCATTCAGGTGGCCCAAGACACCCAGAGCCATGGCCGTTCTCTGCAATGCTCTGCCGAAGCGGTCTAGGGAGGGCTGCGTTATTCCTCCACCGAGGCAGGACCCTTCCCCACACCCCTCAGGAGAGCTGAGCTCAGCAGCCCCCTTGCAGCGCACAAGCCAGCAGCAGACCGAGCCCGGTGGGTTCCAGGGGCCAGAAGCAGCTGTGCTGTCTCTGCCTTTGTTCCTTAGTTTGTTTGGCCATTCAATTTACTGTAGTCCCCAGAAAAGCAGGAAGAACAATATCTCTCTTCAATATCCTTCCCGGATCCAGATCACTTGGGACACCCAATTGCTTGAGTCTGCTGGGACAGACCCTTCCAGCTCAGCAGGACTGTAGCTGTTCCTTTAAGAGAAGACTCTAATCTCCCTACACAGCCGATGAAATGACTCCAACTTTTCTAGTTAAAGCATTACTTTTTTCAGAGTGGTAGCCATGTTAGTCTGTATCAGCAAAAACAACGAGGAGTCCTTGTTGCATCTTAGAGACTAACAAATTTTTTCGGCATAAGCTTTCGTGGGCTATAACCCACTTTGTCAGATGCACGGAGTAAAAAAAAGTAGGCATCAAGAATTGTAACTTAGGGTTACCATACGTCCGGATTTTCCCGGACATGTCCGGCTTTTGGGGGCTCAAATCCCCGTCCGGGGGGAAATCCCCAAAAGCCGGGCATGTCCGGGAAAATCGGGAGGGAGGGAGGGCTCGGCCGGGGCCTCTTTGGCCGGGGACGGTGCGGGGCCGGGCCGGGGTCGCGGGGCCGGGGGCATGGTGCCGGGCCGGGCGCGGTGCCGGGCGGGGAGCCAGGGGTGTGGTGCCGGTCCGAGGTCCGGGCCGGGCCCGCGGGGCCGGGAGCCGGTCTGGGGTCGCGGGGGGGTGCGCTGGGCCGCGGGGCCGCGGGCCGGTCCGGGGTCGCGGGGCCGGGCCGCCGGGGGGTGCGCTGGGCCGCCGGGGGCCGGCAGTGCTGGGCGGGCCGGGGGTGGTCGGCCGGAGCCGGCACCCCAGGGCCCGAGCCGACCCAGGCTGGAGCCGCCGGGGGGCCAGCCTGGGCCGCGCCTCCTCCCCCCACACTCCCCCTTACCTGCTTCAGGCTTCCCGCAAATTAAATGTTCGCGGGAAGCAGGGGAGGGGGCGGAGACTTTGGGGAGGGGGCGGAGTGGGGGCGGGGTGGGGGCGGGGTGGGGGCGGGGCCGGGGCCCCGTGGAGTGTCCTCCATTTGGAGGCACAAAATATGGTAACCCTATGTAACTTCAAAAACCAGTAGTAGAGCAGCACTTCAATCTCCCTGGACACTCAATAACAGACTTAAAAGTGGCATTCTTCAACAAAAAAACTTCAAAAACAGATTCCAACGAGAAACTGCAGAACTGGAATTAATTTGCAAACTTGAAACCATCAAATTAGGCCTGAATAAAGACTGGGAGTGGCTGGGTTACTACAAAAAATAATTTTCCCTCTGTTGATATTCACCCCTTCTTGTCAAATGTTGGGAATGGGCCACATCCACCCTAATTGAATTGGCCTCGTTAGCACTGACCCCCCACTTGTAGGGTTACCATATTTAAAAAATAAAAAAAGAGGACACTCCACGGGCCCTGGCCCCGGCCCTTTCCCATCTCTGGCCCCGCCCCAACTCCGCCCCATACTCCGCCCATTCCCCCAAAGTCCCCGCCCTAACTCCTCCTCCTCCCTCCCAGCCACACGAAAAGGGCTGCCCAAGCGCTACCGGCTTCACGGTTTGCCGGGCAGCCACCAGACCTTGTGCCCCCGGCCGGCGCTTCCCCAGCACAGCTGGAGCCCGGGAGGGGAAGAACCCAGCCGGGGGCGCAGGGTCTGGAGGCTGCCCGGCAAACCCGTGAAGCCGGTAGCGCTCGGGCTTTGGGCAGCCCCTATGCCTCCGGACCCTGTGCCCCCGGCCGGGCACTTCCCTTCCCGGGCTCCAGTTGCTCTGCTCCTCCCCTGACTCTTTGGCTCTGTTTAAGAGCCAAGCTGCCCGAGCCAGTGCTACCGGCTTCGGGCAGCCCCCTTGCCTCCAGACCCTGCGCCGCCGGAGCAGAGCAGCTGGAGCCCGGGAAGGGAAGTGCCCGTCCGGCGGCTTGGGGTCCGGAGGCAAGGGGGGCTGCCCGAAGCCGGTAGCGCTGGCTCGGGCAGCTTGGCTCTTAAACAGAGCCGAAGTCTGAGTCGGGAGGAGCAGAGGAGCCGCGGGAGAGGAAGTGCCCGTCTGGTATTTTTCCCGGACACGTTCGGCTTGTAGGAATGTGTTGTTCCCGAATCGTCTGCCCACGAGAACAGCAAACTGTTCCCTTGGCAACGAGGCAGGAGTGACCTTGTCCCAGTGTCTGTATTTGGGAAACTTATTGGCAACCTGACATCACCCTTGCAGCTGGTGTTCACGTGCACAAGAGATGGGTTTGCTATTTTATGTAATTGTACACAGCATGTTTTCTTCATGCATAAGAATGTAACCACTAAGAAGAGTTGTAAACAAAGTAAGGAGAAGAATAAAAACCCCAGGAAAAGTTTTCCTGGGAGGCTTTTTGCTTGAGGCTTTCGAAGCTCTCTAGCTACCAGAAACCTGGTGTTCTATTTCCTTTCCTGTGTCGTCACCACACAGGTTTTTGGCAATTCCCCCCGAACGGGGGTTTGATTGCCGAAAAACCAGACGTATGGTAACCCTACGTGACTGGTGCCCGGGGCCGGGGCGCAGCTCCAGCCCCAGGGGGACGCAAATCCGGACAGTGCCGGCTCCCCGCAATGCGCTGGCGTCCACAACCCCCCTTGGGGTGCCCCCCAGCCCTGCGATGGCTGCCGAGCGGCGCCCAGAGACACCCCCCACCCAAAGGACAGGGGCCTGCGCCCTCCCTCCCCCGACGGCTTGCTGCCTCACAGGGGCAGGTTGGTCGTGTCGCAGGGGCCGCTGGGAGTTGTAGTTCTCTAGGGTTACCATATTTGAACATTGAAAAAAGAGGACACTCCACGGGGCCCCGGCCCCGCCCCAACTCTGCCCCTTCCCCTCCCCCGGTCCCACCCCTTTCCCCGCCCCCGGCCCCGCCCAACTCCACCCCTTCCCTGCCCCCATTCCAACCCCTTCCCCAAAGTCTCCGCCCCTTCCCCTGAGCACCCCACATTCCCCCTCCTCCCTCCCAGCCACACGAAACAACTGCACCAATTCTAAAGTCAGGCACTCCACTAGTATAGACTCCCATGACTTTAATGAAGCTGCTCAGTGGAGGATCTGCCCCGGCGCTCAGTTTTTGGGAGCGGTCAGGACACGCAGCTCACACTGTTCTGTTTCCCAGCTCCCCAGATGCCTTGGAGCACCCAGTTCTCCTCCCTGACGGGTAAAATCCTGGACATTTTGAGCTATTTAATTCTTTAATTCTAAAACGTAATTCTTTATATGTAGTGAGTCCTTTCCTTTCACCAGTTCTTCAGTTTTCTTTCTCCTCATGTGCCCACGCATACTTCTCTGCAGATCGCATTTTTCTCAGCGGTGGTTGATTGCTCTTTAAGAAGGCATGAAAGTCTTTACAAGAAGTTTGTCTGAAGTTGTACTGTACAAGTAGAATTCCTTTCAACAACTCAACATTCAAGTTGGTCCTTTCCTTTGTCCACTGGCTTTGCATCAGTGAAAAAATTCGCTCTACATTTGCATTGTGAGAAGGAATAGCAAAGAAAAACTGTGCAATCTTTAACAGTTCTGAATGACACTCAATGTTTTTGGATTTCTCAAAATATTTGGTCCACTTCTGGTGTGCTAGCAAATTACTGAACTCTTCATCACTGTTGCAACTTTCTGTAAACTTCTTCAGGTTGCTGTACTGATCAAAACACTTCACGTCATCAATTTGCATCCCCTTATCGGTCAGGTACTTGATACAAGGTTCCACATCACTCCAATTCGGTGTCTCACTCAGGGTAATCCACCTGAAACAAGAGAAGTCTTCAAGGGGTCTAAGCCACATCTCCAAATATTCTAAGCATCTGCTGTACATATTATTCACTTCAGCACAGAATTTGTCACACTCTTCATCAATTCCTTCCATGCGCTTTTGTGCCAGTAGTCCCTTAACTTTCAGGGACATAAAGTTGTGAGTCTTGCGTTCAAGAAGGATAGTCTGAACCGAGTTCAAACTGTTCAGCACTTCCACAACAGAATTGCTTTCCCTTTCGATTTCTTGGATGTAAGTTTGGAATACACTCATGAGTGAATGCATGTGCCAGAGGTAAATCTCACTTAATTCATACTCAAAAAATGTCTTAAGCACTATGGGTGGTTTGTCCTGTGACAGAAAGAATGACTTCAAGGCTGGAAACATCTGTATCAGCCTTGTAATGCCCGGAAATAATGACAGCCATCGTGTCTTGCTATGAGAAAGCAGCTTTCTGTATTCAACATCAACAAACTCACAGTACTCCTTCAGTCGCTCAGTTCGGACAGTGTAGATATGAAAGTACTGGTAAATTTTAAAAATAATGTTCTCAATGTCAATGTTCATTCTTTCTGCTGCATGGTGAACACAGTTGTTCAAAATATGTGCTGGGCAACCCACACCAATTAATGTTCTCTTCTGCAACAACTTCTTTAAGTTTGCAAACACGTTCTTTCCATCTTCATCACGCCGGTGTCCTCCAAACATTGTATTGCAGTTGTCACCTGTAAATGCAATACACTTCTCGAACAAACCATTTTTTTCAAGCGTTTCTTTTACGTAATGAGCAATTGTGTCGGCAGTCTCATTAGGTGTGTTCTGGACCTCAATCAAACTTGACTGCAAACCGCCATTCTTCCAGTTGAAATACTGAATAATTACTGGAAATATTTTCACTGAACCGTGATTGCTTCCATCTGTAGCAACTCCACAGTAAGCTATGTCATTTTCTTCAAATGTTTTCAGAACAACATCAACAGAATGCGGTGCAAGCACAGAGATAACAATTGCTTCTGTCTTGGTTCTAGCACTTGAAAATTTCCGTGCCACTTCAGAATCAGGGAATGTCTTCTTCAACAAGACAGATGTGCAATCCGTTGACTTAAAGCTATTATGATGCTTAACAGTGTGAAATGCAAACGCACCCTTTGCTGCAGTAACAGCATCCTCTGATTCGCTGCCTGGTTTTACAAAATAATCTGTCAATTTTGTTGATGAGCTCTCTCCTTGAACTGCTTTTTTGTGCTTGTCTGAGTCCACATGAGTTTGTAAATCATTAGCACCTTTATTTTTCACAGAGATGTAAGTACCAGGTCTACATACCATGCACTCAGCTTCCCATTCATCTCTATCACTTCGAAAACATGGGAACTTCGTCTTTAGTTCTGCAGTGAATTTACACTTTCATTTTGGCATTGTGTTTGCTCCTAGGATCAGGGGCAGCCAGGGTCTCCACGTGCTGGGCACGCCACAAGCCAAGCTCAGTGGCTCCCATTGGCTGGGAAAAGCTCCAATGGGAGCTGTCGGAGCCAGCCCCTGCAAGTCCTGCCCCCACAGCTCTGATTGGGCAGGTATTTCGCAGTGATCCACCACACTGCTGTGTCTCATCACAAATGGGGAGCTGAGTGCCATACAGCACACCCCAGCCCCAGGAGCTCTGATCCACTTGCAGGCAAGGCAGCCCGATGCCCATCGCAGCCAGAGCTCTGATCCCTCTGCACACTCCTGCCTTTTTCACACTGCCCTCCCCTCCTCCCCCACCACAGTCAGTGCTTTTTGGCGACTCCCCAGAGCAGCTCCCCCAGCGCTGCCCCCCACCTGTGCAATCAGTGGCGCATGGTACTCCCAGCTTTGCTAGCATCCCTGGCTTACCTTAGAGCAGGCTCCGGCGACTGCTGCTGCTCCCTGACTCTTGGAGCAGCCCCATTGCCTCCGGACCCCAGCTGCTGGCCAGGCACTTCTCCTACCTGGGCTCCAGCTGCTCTGCTCCTCCCCTCTCAGACTGTAAGAGCCGAGCTGCTGGCTTCGGGCAGCCCCCCCCCCCCCGCCTCCGGACCCCACTTCTCCTACCTGGGCTCCAGCTGCTCTGCTCCTCCCCTCTCAGACTGTAAGAGCCGAGCTGCTGGCTTCGGGCAGCCCTCCCCTGTCTCAGGACCCCACTTCTCCTACCTGGGCTCCAGCTGCTCTGCTCCTCCCCTCTCAGACTGTAAGAGCCGAGCTGCTGGCTTCGGGCAGCCCCCCCCCCTGCCTCCGGACCCCACTTCTCCTACCTGGGCTCCAGCTGCTCTGCTCCTCCCCTCTCAGACTGTAAGAGCCGAGCTGCTGGCTTTGGGCAGCCCTCCCCTGCCTCAGGACCCAGAGCTGGCTGGGCACTTCCCTTCCCCGGCTCCAGCTGAGCTGCTCGGCTCCTCCCCTCTCAGACTGTAAGAGCCGAGCTGCCCGAGCCAGCGTTACCGGCTTCGGGCAGCCCCCCCCTGCCTCCGGACCTTGCACCGCGGGAGCAGCTCAGCTGGAGCCGGGTAGGAGAAGTGCCTGGCCGGGGGCTCGGGGTCCGGAGGCAGGGGGGGGGCTGCCCGAAGCCAGTAGCGCTGGCTCGGGCAGCTTGGCTCTGTAAATCTGAGAGGGGAGGAGCGGAGCAGAGCCGCCATGGGAGAGGAAGTGCCGGCCGGCATTTTCCCGGACATGTGTGGCTTTTCGGCAATTCCCCCCCGGATGGGGGTTTGATTGCTGAAAAGCCGGACATGTCCGGGAAAAAACGGACGTATGGTAACCCTACCCACTTGGTAAGGCGAGTCCCATCTTTTCATGCTGTATATTTATATCTGCCTACTTTTTTTCACTCCATGCATCTGATGAAGTGGATTATAGTCCACGAAAGCTTATACCCAAATAAATGTGTTACTCTCTAAGGTGCCACAGGGACTCCTCATTGTTTTAGAATTATGTGATGGGTTGGATCACAGAAACCCCCTTGGGAGCTGCCCCCCGGTGTGCCAAGACTACTTCTATCCCTGTTTTCCCTGCTAGCTCAAGACTCCAGCACCCTGTCTTGCTGAGCCAGACACTCCCGTCTGCTCCAACACAGACCCAAGGTCTGAATTACCTGCCCCAAAGCTGCAGATTTACCTGAAAACAGCTCACAAAAGTGTGCTTGTGTTTAGCACTCAGATGCCCAACTCCCAATGGGGTCTAAACCCAAATAAATCTGTATAAAGCTTATGCAGAGTAAACTCATAAATTGTTCGTCCTCTATAACACCAATAGAGAGAGATGCACAGTTGTTTGCTCCCCCAGGTATCAATACATACTCTGAGTTAATTAATAAGTAAAAAAGGGATTTTATTAAATACAGTATTTAAGTGGTTCCAAGTAGTATCAGACAGAACAAAGTAAGTCACTAAGCAAAATAAAATAAAATGCGCAAATCTATGTCTAATTAAACTGAATATAGATAATCTCACCCTCAGAGATGCTTCAGTAAATTTTTTTCTCAGACTGGACACCTTCCAGGCCTGGGCACAATTCTTTCCCCTGGTACAGCTCTTGTTCCAGCTCAGGTGGTAGCTAGGGGATTCTTCATTATGGCTTCTCTCCTCTCCCCCTTTGTTCTCTTGCACCCCTTTATATATCTTTTTGCATAAGACGGGAACCCTTTGCCCCTCTGGGTTTCCCCCCCCCCCCCCGACTGGAAAAGAACCAGGTTAAAGATGGATTCCAGTTCATGTGACATGATCACAAGTCGCTGTAAGACCGCAAGCCTTCATTCCTCCCAGCCTGACTCATAGGAAGGCTTGCTTGCAAACAGAGGCCCAGTCAATTGTCCTGGTTGATGGGAGCCATTAAGATTCCAAACCACTATTAATGGCCCGCACTTTGCATAATTACAATAGGCCCTCAGAGTTATATTTCATATTTCTAGTCCCATATACAAGAGTGGTACATTTATACAAATAGGATGATCACACTCAGTAGATTATAAGCTTTGTAATGATACCTTACAAGAGACCTTTTGCATGAAGCATATTTCAGTTACATTATATTCACTTATTAAATATTTATAAAACCATGTAGACTGCACAATGTCACACATTACTTTTGCTTTCCATCGTGGCAAAGGTTGCAAGAAGGAAGCACATTTATATGTTGGGAACACAATAAGATTTCTTTTAAACAGTGCAAGGAAAAGCAATGAGAAAACTCTGTGGTATTTCATAGACAGAATTATCTGTGCAACTCGATAAACTGAAATAATTAACATTTTAAGTGACTATCTCACCAAAAGAAATGAGGTCTGAGCACACCCTGGCCTGAAGATTGATTCTTCTGAGGAGTTTTACAATCAGGTAGGTAAATTTAACTTCAAAATGTCTCCTTATATCCCCTCATATATACTGCTTATTGCTTGGATATATTTTTAATAACACAAAGATTAAATAATCCTATGACATTTGTTTTACTCGTTATGGAAACACTACATTACAAGTACATTCACAATGATTTACATTCCAGTGCTTTTCAGATTATTGTCCTAGCAGTGTAACTCGAGATTTGTGCAGGATGTTGAATTATTAATTTGTTTCTTTTGCGGGTATGTTTCATTCAAGACCACTGGGCCCGATCTTGTTCTCAGTGATGTCCCAGGGAGATTTGTAACAAATAACTTCCTGTATTGAGAATACTGGAAGAGATTTACTGTGCCACTCCCAGGTGTTCTGTCTTTCTGCCTGTTAACGTTAGTTATCTACCTCTGACTGTGGGGCTGAATCCTTTTGTTTCTGATCATTTTCTTTTTTTCCCCTTGAAAGTATTTCCACGATCAATCAAAACAGAAAATTGCATCCCGTTCTCCTTCGGAAATGAGGGGCAATTAAGCATGTGCCTAAAGCAGATCATGAGATCAAGTGCACTTCTGAATAGGGATTTCCTGACATAATTTAAAAAAAAGGCATATTTATCCATCTGTTGACAGATCATCTCCTACTGTGTGAACAGTCATTGGAGGGGAGATTTCCTGAGGAAATCTATATGTCTAAAGATAGAAAAAAATAATTTTAAAACACATTTACCACTATAATTCACTTTTGTTTGGTTTAATATTGTATAGACTTTTTCATTTTTAATCAAATATTATTGAGGCAAAATTATTTTCTTTTTTTCAATCATTCTTATTCTTCTTCTAGCAAGAATAGGGGAGGGGTCAATAAAATGTTTTGATTTTATTAGAATTCCTATTTTGAATCAATTTGAAATATATATTCTCATTTAGCATCATTTCATTCCATTCCAATAATAGGAAAATTAATTTTAATGTTTTTTTCTAAAAGTCATTTTCTAATGAAAAAATCATTTTTGTTTAAACATTTTTTAACTTTCCACTGGGAGCTGCATGCGGCCGTACAAATGTAAACAAACTCTGGCAGCCAGACAGCAGATTACCCTGAGGGGCCATGTGTGGCCCGTGGGCCACAGGTTGCCCACTACTAGTCTAACCTTGTTCATAAAAATCTCCAGTGATGGAGATTCCACAACCTCCCTAGGCAATTTATTCCCGTGCTTAACCCCCCTGGCAATTAGGAAGTTTTTCCTAATGTCCAAATTAAACAGCCTGTGACGGGTTGGATCACAGAAACTCCCTTGGGACTGCCACCTGATGTGCTGAGACTACCTCTAAGCCCGTTTTCCCTGGCAGCTTGGGACTCCAGTGCCCTGCATGGTTGAGCCAGACACGCTAGCCTGCTACAAACACAGACCGAGGTCCAAACCACAACCCCCAAAAGCTGCAGGCTTAACTGAAAACAGCTTAAGAAGTGCTCCTGTCTCCAGCACTCAGGTGCCCAATTCCCAATGGGGTCCAAACCCCAAATAAATCCGTTTTACCCTGTATAAAGCTTATATAGGGTAAACTCATAAATTGTTCACCCTCTATAACACTGATAGAGAGATATGCACAGCTGTTTGCCGCCCCCACCCCCCTAAATATTAATATATACTCTGGTTTAATTAGTACGTAAAAAGTGATTTTATTAAAGATAAAAAGTAGGATTTAAGTGGTTTGACGTAATAACAGACAGAACAAAGTGAATTACCAAGCAAAATAAAATAAAACACATAAGTCTAAGCCTAATACAGTAAGAAAGTCATTACAGATGAAATCTCACCCTCAGAGATGTTCCAGTAAGCTTCTTTTACAGACTAACCTCCTTCTAGTCTGGGGCCAGCAATCACTCACACCCCTGTGCTTACTGTCCTTTGTTCCAGTTTCTTTCAGGTATCCTTTGTAGGTGGAGAGGCTATCTCTTGAGCCAGCTGAAGACAAAATGGAGGGGTTTCCAGGGGCTTAAATAGACTTTCTCTTGTGGGTGGAGACCCCTTCCTCTCTCCTATGCATAATCCAGCTGCAAGATGGAGTTTTGGAGTCACATGGGCAAGTCACATGTCCATGCATGACTCAGAACTTTACAGGTGGCAGCCATTGCTCCCATGCTACTTTGAAAATCCTCAGGTACACTTCTTATGTGAATTGGACTCTTCCAAGGTCCATTGTCCATTAAGTGTTTCTTGATTGGGCACTTAACTTGCAAATTCCTTTCCTAAGAAGCTGACCAAATGCCGTACTTACTTACTGATTGCTTAATTATTTGCTCCATTATCTTTTCTGGTGCAGGAGTTAAGCTGACTGGTCTGTAATTCCCTGGGGTTGTCCTTATTTCCCTTTTTAAAGATTGGCACTACATTTCCCCTTTTCCAGTCTTCTGGAATCTCTCCCGTCTTCCATGACTTTTCAGAGATAATCGCTAATGGCTCAGATATCTCCTCAGTCAGCTCTTTGAGTATCCTAGGATGAATTTCATCAGGTCCTGGTGACTTGAAGACATCCAATTTTGTCTAAGTAATTTTTAACTTGTTCTTTCCCTATTTTGCCTCTGGTCCTACCTCATTTTCACTGGCATTCACTATGTTAGACATCCAGTCACCATCAACCTTCTTGGTGAAAACTGAAACAAAGAAGTCATTAAGCACCTCTGCCATTTCCACATTTTCTATTATTGTTCCCCCTCCCACCCCCCATTGAGTAATGGGCCTACCCTGTCCTTGGTCTTCCTCTGCTTCTAATGTATTTGCAGAATGTTTTCTTGTTATCCTTGATGTCTCTAGCTAGTTTGATCTCGTTTTGTGTCTTGTCCTTTCTAATTTTGTCCCTACATTCTTGTGTTATTTGTTTATATTCATCCTTTGTAATTTGACCTAGTTTCCACTTTTTGTAGGAGTCTTTTTTTGATTTTTAGATCCACTTTTTGTAGGAGTCTTTTTTTGATTTTTAGATCATTGACAATCTCCTGGTTTCTCCAGGGTGGCCTCTTGCCATACTTCCTATCTTTCCTATGCAGTGGTATAGTGGTATAGTTTGCTCTTGTGCCTTTAATAATGTCTTGTTGAAAAATTGCCAACTGTCTTCAATTGTTTTTCCCCTTAAACTAGCTTCCCATGGGCTCTTACGTACCAACTCCCTCAGCTTATTAAATTCTGTCTTCTTGAAATCCATTGTCTTTATTTTGCTGTTCTCCCGCCTACCATTCCTTAGAATCATGATCATTTTTCACCCAACCTGCCTTCCACTTTCAAATTCTCAATCAGTTCCTCCCTATTTGTCAAAATCAAATCTAGAACAGCCTCTCCCCTATTAGCTTTCTCCACCTTCTGAAATAAAAAATTGTCTCCAATACATTCCAAGAACTTGTTGAATAATCTGTGCCCTGCTGTGTTATTTTCCCAAGAGATGTCTGAGTAGTTGAAGTCCCGCATCACCACCTAGTTCTGTGCTTTGGATGATTTTGTTAGTTGTTTAAAAAATGTCTCATCCACCTCTTCTTCTTCTTCATGGTTAGGTGGTCTGTAGTAGATCACTACCATGATATCACCCTTGTTTTTTACCCCTTACCCAGAGACTTTCAACAACCATCTCTTATTTCCATCTCAACCTCAGTCCAAGTGTATGCATTTTTAATATATAAGGCAACACCTCCTCCCTTTTTTTCCCTGCCTGTCCTTCCTGAGCAACCTGTATCCTTCTATACTAATATTCCAGTCATGCGTATTATCCCACCAAGTCTCTGTGATGCCAATTATGTCGTAGTTGTGTTTATTTACTAGCATTTTGAGTTCTTCCTGATTATTCCCCATACTTCCTGCATTAGTATACAGACATCTAAGATACTGATTTGATTTCTGGCCCCCCCATTCTGTCTTATCTCCCTTATCCCTGCTATAACAGCCCATGCCCCGGCCCCCCTCCCCCCAGATTCCAACCCTTTCTCCATGTTTTTGACTTACCGGTGGGCTTTGGTCACCTGCCCCCTTCAAACCTAGTTTAAAACCCTCCTCACTATGTTAGCCAGTCTGTATCCAAATATGCTCTTCCCCTTCCTCGATAGGTGGATCCCATCTCCGCTTAGCATCCTTCTTCCTGGAACAGCATCCCCGTGGTCAATTAAGTCAAAGCCCTCCTGGTGACACCATCTTTGCAGCCAGGCATTCACCTCCAGGAGACATCTGTCTCTGCCTGGGCCCCTACCCTTGACCGGAAGGATCGAAGAGAACACCACCTGTGCTCCCAACTCCTTCACCCTTACTCCCAGAGCCCTGTAGTCACTTCTCATCTGCTGAGGGTCATACCTCGCAGTATCATTAGTGCCCACATGGATGAGTAGCATGAGGTAGTAATCAGAGGGCCAGATGATCCTTGACAATCCCTCCATAACGTCTCGAATATGGGCCCCTGGCAGACAGCTGACCTCCCAAGATGCCATGTCAGGGCGACAGATGGGTGCCTCCGTCCTCCTCAGAAAAGAGTCACCAATAATCACTACCCTACATTTCCTCCTGTGAGTGGTTGCTGCGATCCTCCCAGCCTTGGGGGTATATGGCTTCCTCTCCTCCACCTTTGGGGTGATTCCTCATCACTCGTTGCCAGGGCAGCATATCGGTTTTCCATCACCATGGTGTGTGGGTTGGGAGTAGGGGTGGAGAACTGCCTGCTGCCAGAAGTAACCGGCAGCCAGTGTCCTCCCTGTATCAGAGCCATATCCTCCTCCCCTGGTGGTGTGACAGCAGTCCTCTGTAGCTGGATATCTTCCTCAGCCTTGGATGTCTCCATATGAATACTCTCAAGGAATTCCTCATGGGTTCAGATGCTCCTCAGCCTAGTCACCTCCTCCTGTAGCTCGTCCACTACTTCCTGAGAGATTGCACCAACAGGCACCTCTCACACTGGATGGTCCCCCCAGTCTGGCTTTCTGTGAGTGGGAAATGCAGGCCACAGTCTCTGCAAATCCACACCATGATCTGGGTAGAGGCATCCATGGTTAGGTTGTGTGTCTGGATACAGGTGCAGGTGGAGGAGACAGGAGCAGCGCTGGCACTGGCAATGTGGCCCTTCCTAGTCATAGAGATTTTATGACGTCTCCCTCCCACAAACTCCCCCTCAAACTCCCCTGTTCACTAGCTCCCCTTGGTCACTTAGCCTCTGGCTTTTAAGGCCTTCTCTCCTAGGTCAACCCTATCCCCTCATTAATCAGGAGATGGGATGGTGGATTATTGGTATGTTGGAAGGTGTGAATGGCAGCCATCAGCTGGTTCTTTATCTATAGACAATTGGAGACCTGATTAAAACTGATGGCTTTTGTAAACAGATGCCAGGGGCCCATGTGTGCCCCATTCCCCCTGTCTGGTTTTCTGAGTTTGTCCTAAAATTAAGAGGGTTCCACCCACTGCTGTGTAGATTGTTCCATGAAATGCTGGAATTCATCAGCTGCAGCATTCAAAAGTTATTGTGTGACACAGAAATTCAATTAAGTTGCGTAAAGGGCCTTCTTTTGCTTGGCCAATAATGTATCCTGTTCAGAATTTTCCATTTTCTCTGTATCCAGCTTGTCTTAAATCATTGCAACTATGTTACATTCAGTACATTGTTTATCTTTATATTTTCTCTCTCCTCTCCTGTCATCTGGATCAAGTTTCTGCCACAGCTCCAGAGCCAGATCCCTTCTACCCAGTGCCAGCTCCAGGCACCAGCCGACCAAGCACGTGCTTGGGGTGGCACCGTGGGGCGGGGCGGTGCTCGGGTTTTTATTTATTTTATTTTATTTTTTGTTTCGTTGGGGCAGTGCTGGAGGGGTTTTTTTTGTTTCGGTGGTGCGGCGCTCGGGGGCAGGGCTTTGGGCAGCGCGGCGCTCAGGGGGGTGGGGCTTTGGGCGGTGCAGCGCTTGGGGGGGCGGGGGCTTGGCGCGGCGCTGGGGCACCGGGGGCTGGCGCAGCACAGCGCTCGGAGGGGGGCAGGGGCTTCAGGCGGCGCGGCGCTTGGAGGGGGCGGGGCTTCAGGCAGCGCGGTGCTGGGGGGGCGGGGGCTGGTGCGGCGCTCTGGGAGGCGGGGCTTCGGGTGGTGTGGTGCTGGGGGGCAGGGATTTTGATGGCGCTGGGGGGGTTCGGCTGCGCGGCGCTCATGGGGGAGGTACGGCGGGGCGGCGCTCTTCTTTTTTGCCTGGGGCGGCAAAAAAGTTAGAGCCGGCCCTGTTTCTACCTGATGTTATCATTTTCTTCATTACGTTTTATGTTCACAAGCTGGAATCAGGTAGGAATGTCCATGGCTTCTGCTGCTTCTTACAGGATTGATTGATTTGTTTTGATTTATACAATTTCCCTGTTTCACTAGTTTATTCAAAAGTGAACAAAAATTAGCAAAAATTCCCAACTGTATCAACACCAGGAAAATATAAATAACAATTATTATGAGCTGGGTGAAAGTTTGTTATGGGTTGAGTTAAAATCTCATTCAAACTGATTTGTGAATGCACCTTTCACTTAAGATAGTTGTAAGAGGCAATAAAAGGGGCCACACCTAAACAAGGCTTAATCGAGTCTGCCCAGAGACTAGCACCATTGGTGTGAGGGGTGAAAGGACATGGGCAGGGAGGAATCCTCTGGATATTGTGACCAGATGGGGGTGTGAGAGAGCGAACACACACAACTGAGAACCAACAAGAAGAGAGAGAGAGGCAGAGACAAACAAGCAGGGAAGCCAAGCAGGAGCCTGTGAGCACAATGCGACCCTGGGAGAAGTTAGAGAGAACTTCTGGGTCTGTTGGTTAGGGAGGGTTGGGACTGTAAGCTACGAAACTGTTCCTTTTGTTCTTGCTTCCTCTTGCATTTGGAGAACCAGGACTTGGTACATTCCTTATCAATAAACGAAATTGCATCAAAGAGAATACCAGGCTATGTCAATTTCTAGGGGAATGTCTACACTACAATATTAAGACTACCTAACGTATGTCGGCATACAGCCTCTGCAATAATTACATCGCTTAGATTATAGATTATAGGACTGGAAGGGACCTCGAGAGGTCATCGAGTCCAGTCCCCTGCCCGCATGGCAGGACCAAATACTGTCTAGACCATCCCTGATAGACATTTATCTAACCTACTCTTAAATATCTCCAGAGACGGAGATTCCACAACCTCCCTAGGCAATTTGTTCCAGTGTTTAACCACCCTGACAGTTAGGAACTTTTTCCTAATGTCCAACCTAGACCTCCCTTGCTGCAGTTTAAACCCATTGTTTCTGGTTCTATCCTTAGAGGCTAAGGTGAACAAGTTCTCTCCCTCCTCCTTATGACACCCTTTTAGATACCTGAAAACTGCTATCATGTCCCCTCTCAGTCTTCTCTTTTCCAAACTAAACAAACCCAGTTCTTTCAGCCTTCCTTCATAGGTCATGTTCTCAAGACCTTTAATCATTCTTGTTGCTCTTCTTTGGACCCTTTCCAATTTCTCCACATCTTTTTTAAAATGCGGCGCCCAGAACTGGACACAATACTCCAGCTGAGGCCTAACCAGAGCAGAGTAGAGCGGAAGAATGACTTCTCGTGTCTTGCTCACAACACACCTGTTAATGCATCCCAGAATCATGTTTGCTTTTTTTGCAACAGCATCACACTGTTGACTCATATTTAGCTTGTGGTCCACTATAACCCCTAGATCCCTTTCTGCCATACTCCTTCCTAGACAGTCTTTTCCCATTCTGTATGTGTGAAATTGATTTTTCCTTCCTAAGTGGAGCACTTTGCATTTGTCTTTGTTAAACTTCATCCTGTTTAACTCAGACCATTTCTCCAATTTGTCCAGATCATTTTGAATTATGACCCTGTCCTCCAAAGTAGTTGCAATCCCTCCCAGTTTGGTATCATCCGCAAACTTAATAAGCGTACTTTCTATGCCAATATCTAAGTCGTTGATGAAGATATTGAACAGAGCTGGTCCCAAAACAGACCCCTGCGGTACCCCACTCGTTACGCCTTTCCAGCAGGATTGGGAACCATTAATAACAACTCTCTGAGTACGGTTATCCAGCCAGTTATGCACCATGCATACGGTTATCCAGCCAGTTATGCACCATGCAGTTATGCAGACATGCTTGTGCATGTCTATGTTTGTTTCTTGTATCGGCGGTGTGCATCCTCACCAGGAGTGCTTGTATCAATTGTACTGTCAGAATGGGATATTGTGAGAAGGCTCCTGAGAGCCGGAAACAATCAATGTAAGCAATGAAGTGTCTACATTGACACTGCGTTGACCCAACTACATTAACCTTCACTCTATGCCACTTGTGGAGGTGGAGTTAATAAGTCAGTGAAGGGTTAAAATCCATGTGCATCTTATATAACAACCTGGTATATGGATTGTGCCAGCTCTTTCTCAGACCCAAAGTCCAGAGAATGGTTAAGAGAACAGAGGCCTAGCAAATAGTGATCAGCTAAGAGAAAGCTGGGGTAAACAAGATAACATTGCCTTTGCTAAGATATGCTTCGTCAGTAGAAATGCCAGATGTTGAAGCAATAACTGAATAATTATGTTTCATCCAATGTTTCAAATTAAACAAAGGATCCCTGTTCCTACTGTTTTTCTCCTGAAGGGAAAACAGTCTTCCCACAGATCCAACCTTGAGTTTATAAAAAATTGGCACATGTCACTATAATGATATGGCATCCTTCCACCTCCCTTCCAAGGAACTAATGCCCTGCCTTAAGACATAAAGGAGACAATCTGTATTATCATGTCCTTTCACTGTTTCTTTGCTTTAGCCCCTAGGAATGTACCTGTTGGACAATCAAAGGAGTTGCTCCGTTCCTATGGACCCCAAATCAAAATTCAACATATATATTTTATACTAATAACATTTTATCAAAGTATTAATTAAATGTTAGCTTGCTAACTTGAGACCATGGGCAGAGACATTATGTAACCTTTTAACCATTGGCTAATGTGCTATCTTGTCTTACTCCAAAACCTATTCCAGCGTGTGGAACTGCCTACCCTGTCACTTTCCCCCGCCCATGGAAAATCTATATATTCTATTGTAATCAATTGATTGACAAAAACAACAAGGAGTCTGGTGGCACCTTAAAGACTAACAGATTTATTTGGGCATAAGCTTTCATGGGTAAAAACCTCACTTCTTCAGATGCATAGAGTTAAAGTTACAGATGCAGGCATTATATACTGACACATGGAGAGAAGGGAGTTACTTCGCAAGTGGAGAACCAGTGTTGACAGGGCCAATTCAATCAGGGTGGATGTAGTCCACTCCCAATAATAGATGAGGAGGTGTCAATTCCAGGAGAGGAAAAGCTGCTTCTGTAATGAGCCAGCCACTCTCAGTCCCTATTCAAACCCAGATTAATGGTGTTAAATGTGCAAATGAAGTTTAGTTCTGCTGTTTCTCTTTGAAGTCAGTTTCTGAAGTTTTTTTGTTCAATAATAGTGACTTTTAAATCTGTTATTGAATGTCCAGGGAGATTGAAGTGTTCACTTACTGGCTTTTGTATGTTACCATTCCTGATGTCCGATTTGTGGGAAGCTCATTAGGATGATCTCATCAGTCACCTCCAACAATGGACAATACAGCTTCAACCTCCCTTTATTAACCAGGCTTATTTATAACTTTTTGATATACACCTCTACCCTGATATAACACAACCTGATATAACACGGGTTCGCATACAACCGAGGGGTTGGATAAGGGGCAGAGGGTCTCGGGGGAGGTCAGGGGCTCCCCCCCCCAAGGTCTAGGAGGCAGGAGCTGTGGTGGGGGGCAATTTTGGGGGCCCCACAGTCCCAGAGTGACCCGAGGGATTAGTCGGGGGCCAGGAGCAGCCTGCTCCGCTTCCCTCATACTGGTCCCAGCCGTGTCGCTCAGGGGAGGGGGTTTGGGGGAAGGGATCCAGCCCACTCCACTCCGCCAGCTTCCAGCCGTGGCTCTCCGCTTCCCGCCGCAGGTGAGTGCGGGACCTTTCCCCACCCCCCACCCCAGCAACACGGCTGGGGCCAGGGCAAGGAAAGTGGAGCGGGCTGGGGCCGCGTCACTCTGTTTCCCGCCGCAGGTGAGTGCGGGGGCAGGGGGCGTCCTTTCCCCAACCTCCCCGCACTCACCAGCTGCGGGAAGCGGAGCAGCGTGGCCCCAGCCCGCTCTACTCTGCCAGCTCCCAGCTGCGGCGCTCCGCTTCCCATCGCAGGTGAGTACGGGGTCATCCTTTCCGGCGCTCACCGGCGGCGGGAAATGGAGTGCTGTGTTTGGGAGGTGGCAGAGTGGAGCGGGCTGGGGCTGCATTGCTCCGCTTCCCACCGCTGCCGGTGAGTGCCTGTCAGGGGTCGGAGCAGTCAGTGGACAGGGAGCAGGGTGGGGTGGGGTGCTGGGGGTGATTAGGGACAGGGGTCTCTGGAGGGGGTGGTCAAGGAACAAGGAACGGGGGGGCCAAAGCAAGTTCAATATAACGCAGTCTCACCTATAACACAGTGAGGTTTTTTGTCTCCAGAGGACCGCGTTATATCGGGGTAGTGGTGTATTATTTGTATCTATTAGTCTCCCATTTCCATGTTCTCTCTCTTCCTCTGTCAGTACAGGTTTAGTGTTACTTCAAACCAATCTTTTCTTGCTTTTTTGTTACTTTTATCTTTTTTTTTTTGCCTCACAAACATGATTACTCTGCAACTGCTTACACATACGCAGTTCTGTTTATGCTGTTAAACATTATCCGAACAAACTCTCTGAAAATCCACTGAAGGCTTCTGTCAGGACTAAAGATGACTTTGCTCCCAAAACATGCCACTGTTTGCTGCAGGTATCAGTTGATCTGAATTAGTCTCGGCTGGGACAGTAGTGAAAAGAGCCCATTTCCTCACCTCAATTGCATTAAAAACAAAAAAATCTTTGTTTGGTGACTGTTAACATTTGCATCAAGACACACTGCACCAGCTCTAATACCTGTGGTTCTAAAAAGTGCTGTAGCTGAATCACAGCTTATGGACTTGAAAAACCAACTAGAGCACAAGACTGGCCATATTGGGTCAGACCAAAGGTCCATCTAGCCCAGTATCCTGTCTTCCGACAGTGGCCAATGCCAGGTGCCCCTGAGGGAATGAACAGAACTGGCAATCCTCAAGTGATCCATCCCCTGTCACCCATTCCCAGCTTCTGGCAAACAGAATTAATTCATGGAAGCCCTATGGTCTGTGTTAGATAGAACATCAGATCAGATGATCACAGTGGTCCTGTCTGGCCTTAACATCTATGACTCTCTTAAAACAAAACCTTAAAGTGTAGAAGTCTGTAGTATATGGAGACCCAAACCAATTAGAACTGAAAGAGGAGATCTCTTATTCTACTACAGCTTCACATAGACAACCAAAAAGCCTAAATCTTGAAAAATTTCTTCACACCCCAGCCCCTGGAGCATGCTCAGTACCATAGGTGCCAACTCGGTGGGTGCTCCAGGTCTGGCAACGTTAAAGGAGCCTTAAAACTTCTACAGGTTTTATGCTCCTGGGGGAATAGACTGAGAATGGGAACAGTAGGAACTAACTAACTAACTAACAGTAGGCACTAACAGTAGGAACATTAACAATGTTACTATGTAGGCAGGCTGCTACATTTCTGCCTCAGAGAATGAGATCAATTAATTATCAATAGCACAATTAACAATGTTTGTTTGTTTTTACATCAAGAACAGTGTTTTATTTTGAGCATTGAAACAGATTTTCAGGAACGCACAGAGTGAACTCTTATTCTTTCATACCTTATCCCTTCTCAAGCAAAAACTGACTGAATTTTGTTTCAGTCCAACTCCTGTTGTCCGCTATAAAATGAGCCTCCAGGAAATTTAAGGGATAGCACTGGCTAATTGCATTTCCAACCCTGGCAAAACAGCTTGTTGCTTTGTTGCAATGAAGGAACATAGGCAGGAAGGCTGCTACATTTCTGCCACAGGGGACAGAGCCTGCCTCATGCCTAACAACCCAAAGCCTTTTACCTCCACGCCGGGCAAGCCGCATTAGCAAGCAAGAGGGACAGAGTGTCTCTTGCTTGTTGGCACTCACGCATGCCCAGCCCTGCCCCCTGATGTTCATTAACGTCTCCCATGCAGGCATGCATGCCCAGCTCCCCCTTCCCCCACTGCAGTGATTTGCGTCTCTGATGGCTGCTTCAGGCGTGCTGGAACAGGTGCATCACCTGGGCAGCCCGGGAAGACGTGCATGTACCCCACAGATTTCTTCTGCATTTTTCTGCGTGGGGGGCACAGATATCTGTGGACCATAAGAATTCTGCAGCCACACAGGCATGCAGAATTCTGTCAGGAGTAGCTGTAGAGGAGGGCACTGCATGTGCCTCAAGCCATTTGGAGATTATTATTTAAAAACATTTTCCCATACATGGACCAGCACCATCAACAGGAAACCTTGCCCAGGGTTGATGAGGCCACTCCCACGGGTGCAAAGGAACTTGCGGTGGAGCATAGAGCCTGGACTGGCAAACCCCACACTGCCGCACAACAGTCTCGCTCTCCTGATCCATTCTGGCCCACCACACATGACTGTGTGCGAGCCCCTTCATGCATGCCAGGCCAGGATGTGCTTCATGTAACAATGTTAGCACCACTGGTCTACTTACCGGAGGTATGATCACCCAGGGTTTTAATAAGAAGCACCCAGCCTGGACACTTAAAAACTCCATTTGGGCATAATAAGATTGGAGCTCTGTACCTACCCTCTCTGTCCAGCCATTTACAACCAATCGCTGGACTTGAGACAATAATGAGTCCCTCTCTGTCTCTCTTATCTGTGCTACATCAATTAGAGAAGTGAACAGTAGTGCAATAAGCAGGATGGTTTCTATAGGCTGAGGTACTTTGGGCAGGCTATTCAGTATCTACTCAGAGTATCCACATTAGCGAATGCTTTCCCAGGTTTATACTCAAACTCATAGTTATAAGCTGATACATGAGTCCATCTCTGGATTCTGGTAGATGCCATCACGGTACAGGTTTGCTCTCACCATACAGACCTTTCAGAGGTTAGTGGTTTGAGTGTATAAAAAAATGCCTGACATACAGCTAAGAGTGGAACTTCATTCCCACACACCACAGCTTGCCCTTCTCATTTTAGCTGGGAATAATATATTTTTTGGCTGGAGCTGGTGACCTTGGTGCATAACTGATGGAATGCTCAGATTCAGCTGGCATTTGGTGGGCTAGTACCGCACCCACCTCATATGGTGACATGTCACCAGACAATACACCTCTACCCCGATATAATGGGACCCGATATAACACAAATTTGGATATAACATGGTAAAGCAGCGCTCCGGGGGAGGGGGGGCTGCGCACTGTCGCAGATCAAAGCAAGTTCGATATAACGCGGTTTCACCTATAACACAGTAAGATTTTTTGGCTCCCGAGGACAGCGTTATATCAGGGTAGAGGTGTACTAGTTCTTCTGACTATCATAATGAACTAAAAGGTTTGATAATCTTAACTATGCATATAAAATGATGGGGTCTAAATTAGCTGTTACCACTCAAGAAAGAGATCTTGGAGTCACTGTGGATAGTTCTCTGAAAACATCAACTCAATGTGCAGCAGCAGTCAAAAAACAGAATGTCAGGAATCATTACGAAAGGGATAGATAATAAGACAGAAAATATCATATTGCCTGTATATAAATCCCTGGTATGCCCACATCTTGAATACTGCGTGCAGATGTGTTTGCTCCATCTCAAAAAAGATATATTGGACTTGGAAAAGGTTCAGAAATGGGCAACACAAATGATTAGGGATATGGAACAGCTTCCATATGAGGAGAGATGAATAAAACTGGGCCTTTTCAGCTTGGAAAAGAGATGACTAAGGGGGGGGATATGATTGAGGTCTATAAAATCATGACTGGTGTGGAGAAAGTAAATAAGGGAGCGTTATTTACTCCTTCTCATAACACAAGAACTAGGGGTCAGGAAATGAAATTAATAGGCAGCAGGTTTAAAACAAACAAAAGGAAGTATTTCTTCACACAACACAGTCAACCTGTGGAGCTCTTCTCCGGAGGATGTTGTGAAGGCCAAGACTATAACAGGGTTCAAAAAAGAACTAGATAAGTTCATGGAGGACAGGTCCATCAGTGGCTATTAGCCTGGGTGGGCAGGCATGTAAAACCATGCTCTGAAGTGATCCTAGCCTCTGTCTGCCAGAAGCTGGGAATGGGTGACAGGGGATAGATCACTGAATGATCACCTGTTCTGTTCATTCCCTCTGGGGCACCTGGTATGGGCCACTGTCAGAAGACTGGATACTGGGATAAATGGACTATTGGTCTGACCCAGTCTGGCCATTCTAATGTTCTTATGACTTTAGTAATCTCCTTGCTTCTGCAAAAGCTATTTTTTGACCCCACTGGAATTTCTTCCTATTCTATAACAGTTTGTGTAATGGAGCCAAGATAGATGTCAAGTTGGGGAGGAAAAATACTGTAATAATTTAAAAGGCCTCGAAAGGATTTTAGTTCAGACACTAACTTTGGTGGTGGTGCCTTGGTAATGGCCTATACTTTCTCCACCATGAATGTAAGCCAGTTGCATCAAATTTGTGTCCCAGATAAATGACTTCAGCAGCCTGAAAAATATACCTCTTCCTCTTAAGATGCATACCAGTGTCAGCCAATTTTTGTAATACCTGGTCCAAGTTTTGTTAGTGTTCTGATTACAAGAGAATCTTGAGTCAGAATATCTCTAAGGTATACACAGACATGTGGCAGGCCTTGGAATAAATTGTCCATCGCCTTTTGAAAAATACCCAGAGCTACTGGCACTCCTGGTGGGTGGTTGTAACAAAACAACCTTTTGGAAGTATTGATCATTACAAAGGGGTTAGATCTATTGTCCAGAGAGATTTAGAGGTATGCATTTCTTAAATCGATTTTTGTGAAAGGTTTTCCTCCAGATAAGATAGTGTACAGCTCTTCTTTCCTGGGGCACTGTTACGTATCTAACTGGGCCACATGGTTGACTATGACCTTGTAGCCCCCGCATATCCTCACTCCACCATCTGATTTCAACACTGGAACAATAGGAACAGCTCAGTCTGAGAACTGGACAAGCTCAATAATACCAGCTGCTTGTAATCGGTCGAGTTCTTGCTCTACCTTATGGCACGTGGCATAGGGTACTGACCTGGGCTTCAAGTAAAGCGATTTAGCAACTGGATCTACATAAATTCTGCCAATGATCCCTTTTCGGAGCATCGAGACCCCCATTGAACATCTCTGAATGTTTTTCAAGAAGTGCTTCTATGCTTAGCGTACGGACATAGTTGTTGCCTCCCTAGTTAAGTTTTAATAGCTTTAAAAAGTCTTCTTTTATGAGGCTGGGGCCTTCCCCCTTCACTACTACTAAAGGTGAGTATAGCTTCTGGTCCTGGTATCCCACCTCCACATTGACTGTACCTCTCACTGGAACTTGTACTCCTGTATATGGACATAACACCACCTTTGCTAATCTCAACTGTGGTGCAAATTAATTCCAGTTCTGCAGTTTCTCCTTGGAGTCTGTATTTGAAGTTCTTGTGTTGAAGAATTGCCACTTTTGTCTGTTATTGAGTGTCCAGGGAGATTGAAGTGCTCTCCTACTGGTTTTGGAATGTTACAATTCTTGATGTCTGATTTGTGTCCATTTATTCTTTTGCGTAGAGACTGTCCGGTTTGGCCAGTGTACATGGCAGAGGGGCCTTGCTGGCACATGATGGCATTTATCACGTTGGTAGATGTGCAGGTGAATGAGCCCCTGATGGTGTGGCTGATGTGGTTAGGTCCTATGATGGTGTCCCTTGAATAGATATGCAGACAGAGTTGTCAACTTGGTTTGTTGCAGTGATTGGTTCCTGGGTTAGTGTCTTTGTTGTGTAGTGTGTAGTGTGTAGTTGCTAGTGAGTATTTGCTTCAGGTTGGGGGGCTGTCTGTAAGCGAGGACTGGAATTAATTTGCAAACTGGTCACCATCAAATTAGGCCTGAATAAAGACTGGGAGTGGATGGGTCACTACAAAAAGTAATCTTTCCCTTTGCTGATACTCACACTTTCTTGTCAACTGTTGGAAATGGGTGATGTCCACCTTGATTGCATTGGCCTTGTTAGCACTACAAAAGTAATTTTCCTCCTTTGATGTTCACCCCTTCTTGTCAACTGTTGAGAATAGGCCACTTCCACTTTAATTTAAATGGCCTCATTAGCATTGACCCCTCCACTTGGTAAGGCAATTCCCATCTTTTCATGTACTGTAATATTTATACTGCGTACTGTATTTTTCACTCCATGCATCTGATGAAGTGGGGTTTAGCCCACGAAAGCTTATGCTCAAATAAATTTGTTAGCCCTGGTCTACACTGGGGGGGGGGGGAGGGAGCAGGAGAAATCAATCTAAGTTACGCAACTTCAGCTACGTGAATAACGTAGCTGAAGTCGACGTACTTAGATCTACTCACCACGGTGTCTTCACTACGGTGAGTCAACTGCTGTCTCTCACGGCGGTGGAGTACAGGAATCAATGGGAGAGCACTCAGGGGTCGATTTATCGCGTCTAGACTAGACGCGATAAATCGATCCCCGCAGGATCAATCACTGCCCGCCGATTCAGCGGGTAGTGTAGACATACCCTTAGTCTCTAAGGTGCCACAAGGACTCCTCATTGATTAAACATGGTGTACGTCAAGTCCTCAGCTTCTGGCTCCTCTTTCTTTTCTGCAATATGGTGAACCTCTTTCTCGTGACCCACATTTTCCCTTCCATGTGTCTGTTTTCTATCATACACTTTTACAAGATGACTTCACTTCTGGCAAACCCAGCACTCCATATCCTTTTATGGGCAGGAGATATTATCATGTTTCTCCCCACATCTAAAACAACTTTGTGTGTTCTTAAGGAGGTACCTCTGTTTACTTAAAGATTAATTTGCTTTGTGTAGAATGCTGGACAATTTGTACATGGTGCCCACAACTCTTTGACAATCTAAGTGCTGCCTGGTGCTTCCTTGTAAATCCAAATCATGCTGTGCAGCTACTTCCATGCTTTGTGCTATTCCCAAACCGTTCTTAACATCTAAGATGGACTCTGCCAACGGACGTCTCTGAATTCTTTTCTCAATGAAACCACAGACAAGTCTATCCTGCAGCACGGCAGTTAACATAGCTCCAAAACCACAGTACTCTGATAAACGACACAGGTTTGCTACAAAAACTGCCACCGATGTTCCACATTGGCAGGAGAAACTTACATTTAAAATGCTGCACAATCTCTGATGGCATGTGATTATATGGCACATGACAACTTTAACCACCTTATCAAAGGATTTGGCACTGGGCTTTTCCGGGGCCACCAAACTATAGGTTTTTGCTCCACAAATGCTCAATAAAATGGTTATCATCCTCTATATCATTTGTGATGAAGTACTAAGAGAGTCTGTCTCTGAGTACTGAATCCAGTCCTCCTGGTATACATTATACTCTTTCATTTTTTCCACATGCAACCATTTTTTTCTTTACAATAAAAAAAAGGTGTTCATTTATTCACACAGTATATAGAACTTGCTGCCTGTTTTCATTTTATCCTCATTGCCTATGTAGAATTCAATATCATTGACATGTAGGGCTAGAAGGGGTCTCGAGAAGTCATCAAGTCCAGCCCCCTTACGCTGACGCAGGACCAAGTAAATCTAGACTGTCCCTGACTGGTTCATCCAGCCTGCTCTTAAAAAACCCTCCACTGACAGAGATTCCACAGCCTCCCTTGGAAGCCTGTTCTGGAGTTTAACTATCCTTGCAGTCAGAAACCTTTTCCTAATATCAAACCTCAATCTCCCTTGCTGCAGATTAAGCCCATTACTCCTTGTCCTGCCTTCAGTGGACATGGGGACCCAAAAGAGATTAGAACTGGAAAAGGGGATCTTTTATTCTGTTACACATTCACAGTGACAACTAACCGAGCCTCCATCTTGAGAAACTTCTTCACGTGCCCCACAACTCCCTGGAGCACCCTTAAGGCGTCTCACAGTAAATAGCTACCGCCCATTGGCCACCCGGAGGTAATAAGCATAACAAACATGCCTCCAACATTATAAAATCAGAAATCAAGGGGAAAATCTCCTGCATTCCTTGCCCCCTTCACATCACTGACAACACTGCTGCTAACACGCTCCAACATTCTGTAAGGCTTCCACTTCCATCGCTGAGGTCCTAGTACTGCAGCACAGTTAAGCAAAGGTTTAACAAGTGCTTAAGTCCCATTGGAGACACGTTTCCATGAATATCAGCCATAAAGAAAGTGTATTCAATCGTTTTATTGAAAATATAAACTTTTATATGCTGGGCTGTATATTTATCTCATTTAACACTGATTCATTTTAGCTTCAGGCTCTGCACCTCACATCTCTGTTGAGGGTCACCAGGATGGAGGGATCCGAGTGGTGTGTCAGTTGGATGGACGGTACCCGGAGCCCGAGGTGCTGTGGAGAAATCTCAAAGGGCAGCCTTTGTCTTCATCAACTGAAGCCAAATCTGAAGAGGAACATGGTCTCTTTGAAATAAAAAATTCTATCATTATAACAGAAAATTCAAACAAGAATTTGTCCTGTGCTATAAGGAACCAAGAAAAAGAATCAATAACATTTTATATATCAGGTCAGTTACCACCAAAACCACACACTGTAATATCCAAAAGGAAGAAATCAGATTGTTAAATAATAACAAAAGTTAAAATATTTCCTCACAAAAAGCTACATTAAGATAAAGTTTAGGTTGAGAGCAAACTTTAGGATAAAATGCATTCCAGGGATATTGTAGTTACCTCAAAACAAGCGTTTTAAACCCAGTAGATTCAGGGTTAAGCTTCAATATAAAAGAAATCCAAACATGTTAATGCATAGAAATGCCCTGTAGTAACACTATATATGTATATTATTGTGATTCAAACATGATGGTTAGCGTTTGTAGTCCCATATTACATTAAATGGATATTTAAAGTCACATTAGATTTTCATTCTCATACAGTCACCAAAGGGCAGTGGTAAGGTATATTGGGGGCCCTACTGATTGGTTGGACTTTCTGTCTCCTAGTGGACTGGTTAATCAAGGTCTAGGCTTCTTGCCCCAGTGAATATGCAGAGGGAGACGTGATATGCTGTGATCTCTTCAACACAGAAGAAATTTGTGGAGTCTGTGCTCATGGCAGGTCAGAAGCAAGGCAGGGCCATGAAAGTCTGGAGCCCCGGGAATGATCCTTTAAGTGTGTCACTCACTAAAAAGCTCCATGTTTTAATGTAGAGTTTGATTTCTCACCCTTTAGCAAACTTCACAGGGAAAGGGGTTGCCATAACAACAAAACCCTGTGGGCCTGATCCAAAGCTGGTTAAAGACATCAATAGGATTTGGACAAGTTCCTATGCCAGGAATTCCTGTGCTGAAGTGAAGAGTATTTGGATATTTATCTGCTCTCCCGTAATTATTGATTTCCTCTCTTAAAGCCTCAGGTTTTCTTTTACTATGAAATTCCCTGGTGTAACAAAAGTTTAAATTTTACTTATGTGTAAGGTTTCTGTTGGGAAATTTAATGATTAACTATAATTTCTCTTCCTACGTGTTTTAACTGTAGTATTAATTTCATAAAAAGAAGGAAGCACGTTTCCCTGAATTGGCTCCTGGGTTGGGTGATGGGGTCAGAAGCCCTGGTTATCCAACAACATTAAGAACGTGTGTAAAGGAAGCAGAATTAAAATATAAACAAACCCACTACTAATTATATATATAATTATTCACACACATAGCCGCGTGCGCACACACACTGATATCAGAACAATGTGTTATTCCCTAACCCCGTTCTCAGAAATCATGGAGCCATTTTGGCTAAAACTTTTCAAAAAAAAATTCAGCCTGAGGCAGACAACCAGCATGGGAATTTTCTCCCCAAATGGTAAAGTTTGGGAAAGTAATGAGCAAATGAAAAGAAGGCCCTATAATGGGACGTGTCGAACAACTTTAATAACAAGTGATGTGACTAGCTCCACCTAGAGAGAGAGAGAGAGGAGGGGATGAGGTGTTGGGTGGTAGTACTTTTGACAGTATTTAATACATCATTTGGTACTACCAAAAGAGTGTGAGCAGAACCTCTTTTTAAAATTGGTTTCTGCCAGCTTTTATATTGCAGGGAGGAAATTTTTCTACACGTATTTCACACAAATCCTGATGTGACACATTTTCCTACAATAAAAGTGTACTGTTTGTTATTACTATTTCCAAACTAATGTGGGCTTTGTGTTTCAGATTCTTTTTTCCCAAGAGTATCTCCCTGGATGGTGGGTTGGAGTGTGACTTTGGTGATTTTGTTGGTGTTCGTCAATCTTACTCTTTTTCTGTTCAAATTAAAAGGTAAAGCTGTAAAGGGGAAAATACAGTGTAATCAGAATGAGGTTTTCTCCTTCGAAAAGACAGTTTAGACTTTTCTACGTGAGAAAGTTATACCAGCTTAAGGTGTGAATTTAAATTGATTTTGTAAAGCCAGAGCAAGCTCCTACATGGACACGTCAGTTTAAGAAGAGCTTACTTCAGTTTAGTTTAAAACTTTTCCTATTCATCTTAAGATAAGCCTAAAACCAGGTTTGCACTAGTTTAACTAGATTTTCAGTGGGGTCTGAGGGAGTTAGGGTCTCAACTCCCATTGGAATTCAATATGCTTTGGCTCTTAACTCCCCTAGGCTCCTATGAAAATCCTGCCTTATGGGGTTTTTGATTGCCTGTGTGCTGTTTGTGACCATCTCTGTTCTAGGACAGGTCTATGTGTGTAAATAATCAAATTACACTTAGAAGGTACCCAGCCTCTGTGTCACTGATTTCTCTTCCACTGGGAACTCAACATGCAAGTCCCTGGAGAGCTGCAATGGCTTGGTAGACGGGCAACTTTATTATTACTTGAGGACTCATAATGAAAAGATCCTTTTAAATCTGGAGTCACTGAAAAAGGCTCTAAATAATTGTATTTATGTTTTCTTTTTTTAGGGAAACATCTCAACACTATCAGTAAGTTCCATTTTTGCTCCTGGTAGAACCAATGTTATGTTATGAAAGATTTTTGAATGACTGTGACCATGTCAACTTGAAAATCATAAGCAATACAACCAATACTAATTGCCTAACTTGTTATGTCGGTAATGGGTAGGAAGCCAGTACTGTACATGTATCTTGAGTGAGGCATTTTCTTTCTGTTTATTATTTAGGTAAACTTCAAACAGAGCTAGGTAAGGGCACTTTTTTGTTTTGATTTTTTTCTCACACTGATGCAACCTTTTCTATGATAATGAATCCTATTGATACTGCATTTGTCTGGCTTAATTCTCATCCCCATCTATGTGTTTGCTTCCAGAGTGGAGGAGATCCCTGGGTGATGCAGGTAATTAAAAATCATATTTAATCAATGGGGGGATCATGCTCCCTTTCGCTGTGCAAATAAACAAGGAGAAAACTATACTATTTCCCAGGTGGAAGAAGGGAGGATGCTGAGGTTCAAAGGAGGGAGAGGAATGGACCATCCTCACATGTCCTCCTTACACATTGCTCCTATAACTCTGGAAACGTCCCTGCTCCGAGTGGCTGAGCAGTTATTGTTTCTTAGGATCCCGCCCTAGTGTCAGGTAGAGGAACAAGAGCGCTGACCAGACACACGAGTTCAAACCAAGGAGTCCCTGTGATCAGTGTTCAGCTTGTGCTTCTTTTCTCTTCTCTCCATCCACAGTGATCTCCCCTTTCTGCTCTCTCCATCAGATCCCAACTTCCTGCTGTTTTTAACCATCTTATCCATGTTCTCCTCCATGCATTCATTTCTATCAAACCCTCTTTCTTCTCTCTCCACCTCTAATTCTCCTCTCTTGTAGAAGCCCCTTTCTCATAAATACAAATCTTTGTTAGAAATGAAATCTAGAGTGATAATTCTCTTGGTCTGGCCTGATGACTAGCTACAGAATTTTAATTAGGGAATCTATTGAATCATGTCATTATTGACATGACAGATCTCAGCTATGTGGCAGGATGGAGCAGGTGTCAGGGTGGCATCAACAAGAGACATCCAAGCTCCAGGATTTTAAATACAAGGAAGGGAGGGCACGTCAGAGAAAAGATAGTTGTGACTATGTGAATGATGTGAGGGGAAATCCACTAGGGCTTCCCTGATTCCAGGGTCTCTAATCCCCACTCTGGGGATAGATGAGTGCACAAGGGGAAAGATTATGAGTCTCAGGACTGGGTCAGTAAATCTTTATGCTCTGTCACTGACCTGTCTCTGACTGGGGAGTGAAACTCAGAAGTGAATGCTGAGATCTCAGAGCTGCTTCCCATTCAGAGCCGGGTAAATCTTGGAGGAATATTTCCTGGTTCACTCTCCAGCTGGGACCGATTCTGTCACTGATATGATGAAACACTCCCCCAGGGCGGACCTGTGCCCCTAACACTCTGATTCTCTCCCCCCCAGCGAATGTGACTCTGGATCCAGACACGGCTCATCCAGAACTTGTCCTGTCTGAGGATCGGAAAAGTGTGAGATGGGCAGACACACGGCAGGATCTGCCCGACAACAATCCTGAGAGATTTGACACTGAGTGCTGTGTGCTGGGCTGTGAGGGGTTCACCTCAGGGAGACATTACTGGGAGGTGGGGGTGGGAGTTGGGCTACTCTGGGCTGTGGGGGTGGCCATGGATTCTGTGAGGAGGAAGGAAGGGATCAGCCTTAGCCCTGAGGAGGGGATCTGGGCTATGGATCAGAGGCAGGGCCAGTACCAGGCTCTCACCACCCCTGCGACCCCCCTGCTCCTGAGCCGGGCCCCCAGCAGGATCCGGGTTTGTCTGGACTGTGACCGGGGGCAGGTGACATTTATCGATGCTGGTGACAAGGCCCCGATCTTCACTTTCCCGCCAGGCTCTGTCCCTGGGGAGAGAATCCGCCCTTGGCTCTGGCTGGGGATGGAAAGCCAGCTCAAACTGTGTCCCTGAGAGACGGGGGGTATATCCCACTGGGGACCCTGAAATCAGCCTCTCTAGTCTCACACACCCCAGTCTCTATGATCTTGGCATCATCCAGTCCACCCAGTCCTATGGCCTCTTAATTCTATGTCCCCTGGAAACTCCTCCCCCCTCCCTCCCTGCAGAACAAAGATTTATAAAACGTCACTGAAGGTGAGACTGTCACTCATTCATTTCATATGTTACTTCCTTGACTTTGTTGCCATTTCAGTGTCATTAAAAAAACTGTTCCCAAAACCTGTGGGTCTGTTTTCCATTGGGGTGGGTTTGAAGCTGTTTCTTGGCTCCTTTTCGCTCTGACAGGTGTTCACGGTAAATAAAGCATAAAAGACAATTCTGATTTGTCCCTTTATAGTTTTCCAGCTGCAATTGTTGGGGGGCAGAGTCGTGGGATTTGCTTCCCTACTTGGTTGTGTCCCCCCAGCACCAGCAGCCAATATACTGGCATGTCCCTCTCATGAGAGCTGGGGGTTTGCTGTGATATGCTGCTATCCAGCCTGTGCTCTGTCCGTTGTGCTGTCTATAGCCATGTCAATCAGGAATTCCTCAGCTGGGCTCTGTGGAGAGGGAGCTGAATACATGGTGCTGACTCTCTTCTTTGTTTCCAGAGGCGTTGAATTTGTTCAGAGGTGGCTAAAGAGATATGAACTGTGCTGTTCACATTTCTTCTGCCCATCAGCAATTGCTGTGGTGTCCAGGGCAGTGTTCATGGGACAGGACCTGCTCCGAAGACAGTCTCCAGGGGTTTGTTTATACTAGGGTGCAGGTTTCTGTCTCTCATTGTACAATCTGTGTGTAGAGAAGGCAAGTGGTTGTTTCACCTCAGGGTCACTGGTCAAGAAAAATTCTGTGGGTTGGGGGATGTTTGGGAGGGTTATCGATAGCCTTGATTAGCTAAACTGAGGTGAAAGCATCACTTGCCTCACCTACACTAGGACTGTATAATGACATCACTGTCTTGTGTTTGCTGACTTAGGTGCCTAGTCTCCCTATACAATGAATGGAGACAGACAGGGGCCTTAAAATGCCATCCACAAAGCCGGCATGCTAGGTGCGGAGCCATCTAAACTAGCCAATGGGAGATGCTAACAACAGGGGTGTTTCCTAAGCTCTGCCCCTCTCTTGAAGATAAGTGCCTAAGTCTGCATTGCTGTGAGACACCTACCTCTGCTTAGCAATCCACGAATGGGAACCCACCTCCTGAGGCATTTCTTCTAGGAATGAGTTAGGCCCCTGCTGACCTGCACACAACATGTGGGTGGAGGGAGCGGTGGGGGTTCTTTTGGTGCTGCTAGGCCAGTGGGTCTCAAACTTTTGTACTGGTGACCCCTTTCACATACCAAGCCTCTGAGTGCAACCCCTCCTTATACATTAAAAATACTTTTTTATATATTTAATGCCATTATAAATGCTGGAGGCAAAGTGGGGTTTGGGGTGGAGGCTGACAGCTCGCGACCCCCCCTTGTAATAACCTTGCGACCCCCTGAGGGGTCCCAACCCCCCTTTGAGAACCGCTGTGCTAGGCACTTCATAACTTTAAGCCAGTGATAGCACACTTGCCTGGGATGTGAGGGACCCAGGTTCAATGCCCCCTGCCTTTGCTACAGGGGGAGAAAGGACTTGAACTGGGGTTACTCCATTTTTAGGTGGGTGCTGCAACCACTGAGCTATGGTACAGTCTGAGGGTGGGATTCTTCAGTCTCTCCTATTGCAGTTGGTTCACTGTGAGTAGATAATGGAGTGATTGGAGCTGAGGAACTCTGTTCCCATCACTCTGTCATTATTTATCCCCAGTGGAACACCTTTAACAGGAGAGGCTGAAGGATCCCAACATCAGACTACCTGGAGCTCAGTGGTTGTGACACACTGTACCTCAGAGTAGCACCCTGGAAACCCCATATTCACCACTGTTGTATAATTATGATACGTTTTGTACAATGCATGCCTTGTGGGGTATCATTTTAAAAGTCTTGATATGCTGAATATTAATATCCTGTTGGATTGTATGTGCTGTCATTGTATGGGAAGTTATGAAGTATTGCTGTATGTGTTACTGAAATATGTTGTGAGGTTCGGAACACCACAACCAGCCTTTCATTTACAACAGTGGAGTAGCCAGACAGCAGTTAATGGCTCTCCAAAACCCATCAAGGAAAAAATCCACTATCCAGAGAATATATACGATGGAGACTGACTGACCCCCACATCACAACATAGATCTTTCCAGAAAGCAGGAAGAAACTATAAAAGAGGAAGTGACATCATCACTTGGCTTTTCTCCTCCCCGCCCCCCAACTCAACACCTGGTGGAAGGTCTGAAGGGCAAAGACTTTGAATGGGGGAAGGGGGTCCCGGGCTTGAAGGCAATTCCAGCCTGTGTAGTGAGGATCTGTAGCCTGCTTGTACCATCTGTCAGGGTGGGACACTGCTTGACTGAAATCCTGTTTAGTTTGTAGAACTCAGACTGCAAATTTATTTTTATTTCTTGAGAAACCAACTTTGATCTCTACACTTGCTACTTATAATCCTTTAAAAATAATCTTTCTGTAGCTAATAAATCTCTTTTATATTTTACCTAAAACAGTGTGTTTTGGTTGAAGTGCTTAGGAAATCTCAGGTCAGTTTACAAAGGCTGGTGTGTGTGTCCTCTCCACATCGAGGGGGGGCGGACTGGGTGAAATGAACTGACACTGTCCAGGCTTCTCTGCAAGATGGTAAAGTTCTGGGGTGCAAGGCTGAGGAGTTGGGGGGAATCGGCTGGAGCCTCTATTGTTGGTTCATGAGTTGCTAGCAAAAGCATTCATGTAACTCAGTGGGGTGGGTCCCTGCCTGTGGATGGCTGAGTAAGTGCAGCACCTGCCAGAGGTTTGTAGCTTGTCAGCATCACAGTGTGAGAGGCAGCTCAGGTTAGTGGGACAGAGGGCTCAGCAGTCCCACAGTCTGGGGACCCCGTCACAGTGATTAACACGCCCATCTGAGCGGTGGGAGACACACAGTTCAAATACTTCCTGGTAGAGACAGGGGACTGAACTTGGGTTCTCCACATTCCAGCTCAGTGCTTTAACCACTGGGCTAGAAGTTATAAGGTGGGCACCAACACCTCTTCCATTGAACAGCTGTTTGAATGGGACCCAATCTGGGAGGCATGCTGGGAGGATCAGGCCTCACATGCAAGATCAGCAGCTGAATGTTGATCTTCCCCTGATCCATAACTCACTTTGGGACTTAGGTGGGAGATAGGCACCTCACACTCCTAGAATGGGGAAGCAGTCCAGAGGCAGAAACAGGTGTAAGGGAACTTGTACCCTGAAAACAAGACGTGCATCTCCCCCTTTCTGAACCCGAGTACCTGCACCCTGTCTCCGATTTCACCCATCTGCCCCACTCCTTCCCCTCCCTCGTGCCCCCCAACCCCTGTTTCACTCTCCTCTGGATACCTTTTGGCTTCTGCCCATCCCACTTGTGACGGGTTGGATCACAGAAAACCCCTTGGGGCTGCCAACTGATGTGCCAAAACTATTTGTGCCCCTGCTTTCCGGCCCCATCAGCTTAGGACTTCAGTGCAAACAACACATGTAGAACATCCTGAATGGAGCGTGGGCTGACTGGGGCATTTCGACCCTGTTGAAGGACATCACGCAGGGGGCTGAAGTGAATGATTGATAAGGGAGTGAATGTGGGATAATGTTCAGTTGACACCATTCTGCAGTCTCCTCCTAAAGTATTAATAGGTAAAAATTAGTATCTACACGCCCACTGGGAATGCTTTTAAGACATGTGACTTCTTTGAGGAAAAAGAGTATAAAAATCAAGCAAATTAAATTACTGTTGGGGGACTCCTTAATTAGGGTGACCAGACAGCAAATGTGAAAAATCAGGACAGGGGGTTGGGGGGTAATAGGAACCTATATAAGAAAAAGGTCCAAAAATTGGGACTATCCCTATAAATTCGGGACAGTTGGTCACCCTATCCTTAATTAACGCTTAAAGAAGCAACGCTGATAGACAGAGTAGCCAAAACTCTGCTCCGTGGGCTCGGGTAGGACTGTGAGCCAGAGGGGTCTCCAGGCAGCCAAGGCCTTGCCTCGAGGGAATCCGAGACAGACCAGAGGGCTGAGGAGACCAGACCTGGAGAGAAGAAGTTGTCCATAGAATTGGTAGCCACCATCTCTGTTTGCCAAGCAGGGACTGTGTGGGGCTAGCACAGGGCCTGTTTGTGTATGTTTGTGAAAGAGATGCTTGCTAAGAGGAATGTATAGCTCTTAATGTATAGTTCTTTAATGTCTAACAGAGGAGTTACGTGCTTAATGTAACCCTTTACCACTTCTGTAATTCCTTCTCAAATAAACTGCAGGGTACACAAGATAATTACTGTGTGTGGACCTTTTTCCACTGGTGTGATCTGCTCCACTAGGAGCCATTAAAGATCCATTCAGGGGTAGTAGCCCCCTGGTGCCAACACTCTCCAGCTGAAGTCACTGTGAATTACAACTGTTCAATACCTCTCACTGTGGGGCCCCCGCGACTTGACTGAGTGGGAAATAATATTGGTGCATTTGTTTTTTTCTCTAACATTTGAAGGAAAATATCTGTTTGTTAAAGATTCAATCACCTACCATCTTCAACGAGAAGCTTACAAAGCTCCCAATACACATGGGAATCACCCAACCAGCCCCCCAGCAAAAAGAAGGGAGCTGTGACTAAACTGTCCTGATATTGCTAAAGGAAAAAAAAAAGACAGAATTGGTTTTTTTTATTTAAATAAAACTCCCCCCCCCTCAAATGGTTGAAGTTTGTTTTCCCCTGCAGATTTTGTCCCATTTTCTCACTACTAATATTCAAATGTCAATATAAAATCTCACATGGTCGGGGGTTTCCTACCATTTCAATCTGCAGCAACTTCCCTGTATTTGGAAAAGAAACTCGTGCCCCAAGTTATTAGCCCTGATGTGTGTGGGTGTGTATGGGGTGGGGGGGATTAGATTGTGCAGAAATGGATTAAATTCCCATCAACATTCCCCCTTGTGTCTTAGAATCAAATCATTTTCCACTTTATGTCCATTAAAATTGTCATATTTGCCAACTCACATAAATCTCACGTACGTTCCCCATTGAGGAGAGAAGAGGAGAATCCCAGGGGACGAATGCAAGTCGTGTGGCTGGTGCCTGGCTAGATGGCGCTGGGACCCTGCGGGGATGAGGGGCTGTAAGGACTGAATAGAACAGGACTTGGGGGAGCGGCACCACCCGGCTGCTATCAGGACAGTTGGCAAGACCCCAACTGATTGGGTTAAACTCATCAACTATTGATAGAAAATCCTCTGCAGACTGTGCCCCATTCACCCCAAAATGCCCAGCCCCAATTTGCCCATCCCAGCTGCTGCCCCCTCCCAGCTGCCACTGAACATTCTGGATCCCTCCCTCCCCCTGTCAGTTAAAGGGCCAGTGCCCAGGAGAGAGAGTGGGAGAAAATGATGCTGCAGCCAAGTGGGAGACCGTGGGTCCAATCCCCTGCTCCAACCCCCCTGACACTACTGATCCACTGTGGAACAGCTTCAGGAGGGGAGATTGAGGGAGCCCCAAATCAGAATCTAACTTTCTGAGAGGGGTCAGAGACCCCTCTTCAAATCCCTTCTCCCCCTCTTCTAGACAGGGGGAACTGGAACCTGGGTCTCCCACATCCAGCTGAGGGCTCTAGCCACTAGGCTCCTCTTCCTGGATTTGGAATGAGACCCAATCCAGGAGGCAGCCTCTGATCATGCCCATAAAATCAGGCCCTGCATATGATTTAGGGTATGTCTGCCCTGAAAAATAGATAAATAAATAAAAGAAAAACAACCCCCACCCCTGGCAGCGAGTCTCAGAGCCCAGCTCTACAGACTCAGTCTCACACAGGACTCATGCTACGGCACTCAAATAGCTCTGTAGATGTTCCCACTTGGGTGCTGAAACCCAGCCAGGCAGTTTGTCTCAGAGCCCAAGCTCCAGCGTGAATGGAAACTATGACCTGGCTATTTTTAGTGCCGTAGCACAAGCCCAAGTCTGTAGACTCAAGCTTTGAGACTCGCTGCTTTGGGTCTTTTGTTGCGGTGCAGCCAGACCCTTAGAAGTTCGTCAGCTTATCTTCCACTGGTTTGTGCATCGCTCTGGGACTTAGGCAGGAGATAGGCCTCCAGATGCCCACAGGGAGGCAGTATTGCACGTGCCTAGAGATTCAAGCAGAGATGCAAAGGGAACTTTTTCTTTAAAAAACTTAGGGGCCAAGTGAATTTAGGCACCTACAGGTTTGACAGAGGGTTTGAGCATCATGGTGGTGCCAAAACCCGGACTTAGTGCCTAAAATAGGGACTTAGGAACTTGGCCTTTGGAGTGTTCAGCCCTTCCACCATATTTGGCCGAGTTTGGGAGGCTGTGACGGGGTCCCCGGGGAGCAACCTGTTGGATCACTGAGTCCCCTTTCCCACCAACCTGGGGCATCCCTCTCACGCTGTGATACTGACGTCAAGCCACAAACCTCTGGCAGGTGCTGCACTTACACAGACATGCACAGGCAGGGACACACCCAACTGAGTTACATGAATGATCTCCCAGACACACATGAACTATCAATAGGGAGGCTCCAGCTAATTCCCCCCAACTCCCCAGCCTTGCACCCCAGAACTGTATTGTCCTGCACTGGTCAGAAGCCTGGCCAATATAAGTTCATTACCCAGGCCGCCCCCTCCCTGGAGGTGGAGAGGACATGCACTAGCCTTTGTAAACTGAGCTGAGATTTTCCAAGCACTTCAACCAAAACACACAGTTTTAGATTAAATTTCAAACAGATTTATTGACTACAGAAAGATAGAGATTTTAAGTGGTTATAAGTAGCAAATGTAGAGACCAAAGCTGGTTACATAAGAAATTAAAATAAATTTGCAGGTTAAGTTCTACAAACTAAACAGGATTTGAATCGAGCAGTGTCTCACCCTGACAGATGGTCTAGTTCCTCAATACACCAGCTGAGACTCTTTTCCAGCCTGGGACCCCCTTCTGTTATAGTTTCTTCCAGCTTGGTGGAAAGATCTTTTGCTGTGACGTGGGGGTCAGTCTGTCCCCATTGGTCAAGCAGTCTCCATTGTACACAATCTCGGGATAGTGGATTCTTTCCTTGATGGGTGTTGATGAGCCATTAACCGCTGTCTGGCTACTCCATTGTTGTACCTGAAAGGCTAGTTGTGGTGTTCCCAACCCAACAACATATTTTAGTAACACGTATAGCAATAATTCATAACTTCACATACAATAACACACACAGCCCAACAGATCAAGACTTTTAAAATGATACCTCACAAGGCATACTTTGTACAAAACATATCATAATGATCTGACAGTGGTGAATATGGAGGTTCCAGGGTGCAGCTTTGAGGTACAGGGGCCTTACATTCAACTCAATGCATTTCACCTCTCTTTCTGTAACACAATAATGTTTCAATGCTGCATCTGATCAATTCTAACACTTCAGCGAATGTTCTAGGTGTAAGCGGGGGAATGGTCCCGCTATTGTGGGGAACTTTCCTGACTTCTGCACTACCCCGGTGAGGTGGGCTAGCAAAAGGATCCGAGTCCCCGCTCCCACTTCCTTTACCCAGAGGCCTCCCTGCCCTTGAGGGCTCCCCTTCCACTCTCCCGTCTGTCTGAGTCCTCGTAACCCCAACAAGGCTGGGCCCAGGATTCCTGGGGGGGCTCGACCCCCAACCCTGCTGTGGTCACCTAGGGCAGGGGCTAGGGTGTCCCCACTCCGGGGAACTCTCTCTGCACTGGGCACCTCCCTGACCCACTGATTATTCCATACAATTTAAAGCAAACACAAATTATTTAATTAACAATTAATCTAAAGAAAAGAACAAGGAAAAATGGGAAAGGTTAAAGGAAAACACATCACCCCGCTCTGTGGCAGGGAACATCACAAACAGTGTCTCTGGAACGTCAGGGCAGATCACAGTCTGCTTCTTGTAGGTCCCAGGCTCCTTCTCAGGCCCTGGCCGTGCTGCAGAGACGCTGCGGGTTGGACACTTGCAATGGTGGTGGCCACACACCTCCGGGCTTTGAGTGGTGGGACCCTTCTTCCCTGCGTCAGCCCTCCGTAGGGTTAAGGTCCCCCTCCCGGTCTGGCCTGCAAGGGCCCTTGTCTGGTGGTGTCTTTCTGTGCTGGGCCCTTTGCCCAGGTCCCCCCTTGGCTGGCCCCACTTGCTCACCACACCTGGCTCTGTGGCTGCAGCTTTGCTCCCAGCACAGGATCTGCTCCCCCTGGGCTGCGTCTCTGGCTCTGTGGCTGCAGCTCTGCTCCTAGCACAGGATCTGCTCTCCCTGGGCTGCGTCTCTGGCTCTGTGGCTGCAGCTCTGCTTCCAGCACAGGATCTGCTCCCCCTGGGCTGCGTCTCTGGCTCTGTGGCTGCAGTTCTGCTCCCAGCACAGGATCTGCTCCCCCTGGGCTGCGTCTCTGGCTCTGTGGCTGCAGTTCTGCTCCCAGCACAGGATCTGCTCCCCCTGGGCTGCGTCTTTGGCTCTGTGGCTGCAGCTCTGCTCCCAGCACAGGATCTGCTCCCCCTGGGCTGCGTCTCTGGCTCTGTGGCTGCAGTTCTGCTCCCAGCACAGGATCTGCTCCCCCTGGGCTGCGTCTCTGGCTCTGGCCCGGTTCTGCTCTCCAGCTCAGCTTGGGCCCCTGCTCTCTCCTTAGCTCGGCCCCACTCTGTCTGACTCAGGCCATTCCAGTTCACACGGAGGACGGGACCCCCCCGGCCTCCTGACTCTCTGATTAGCCTGCCCGCCCTGTCAATCAGGCTGATCTGGAGCATTGGCCTCTCCCCATTGCCCCTGGGGACTGTCAGTCTCAGGCTCCTGATTTGCCATTGACCCTTCCCCTTTTAGTGCTGGGAGCTAGCCAACCAAAACACCCCACTGAATGTTAGTAAGGGGGCAACAGTCCCCTTACATTCCCCCTTGCTAAAATACTGCCACATCCACAATATTTACACCGGTACATCCAGGCCCCATGGTAACAACATATACCCATGTCATTGTATATTAACAACCCATTAACAATTATCAAAAGAACATTTAACATATTTAACATTCCACATCTACTTCTTAATACCATACATAACAATATTCATTAAAACACTACATAGAACCAATAACATAATTATCTTTAAGTCTAACAGGAAGTATGCCCTTATTAGCCCTCTGGGACCTTCTTAAGACTGGCGGTTCGTTACCCATATTTTCTATTTTCCTATCCTCGGGTAATACTGGGTCAGTTTGAAGGATCTGGCCATTCTTGTTAGGGTTTGGGTTTGCCCCACTCTGTCCCCCTCTGTATTCGGTTTGTGGGACTAGAACAATTTCCCAATTGGTTTCAGCCTCCGCAGGGTGTACTGATCTATGCCTCCTATGGTCCCTGTCTGGACTAAGAGTACAATGTTTCAACTGGTCCCTATGTACTACTATCCCAGGACCTCCTCGTTCAGGCTGGTTAGGGTACACTGGCAGTTCGGGATTGTTGTGGGTGATCACAGTGGAGGGATTTGGCTTCCATTTGTCCTGTATTTTATTACACCTCCGGCGTCTACGGCTACGAACTGGTACACAGTCACCAGATCTGATGAGAGCCCCACTGGACTTGCTATCATAAGTCCTTTTCCTCCTTTGGGCTGTGTCTTTAGTTGTACTGAGAGCAACTTTCCAGGCTATCTTCAGCCTGTCATGGTGACCTTTGACCTGGTCATCATAATTGGTCATCTCATTCTTAGAAAAGACTTCTTGATGCTTCTCTGGCAACGCCCTTATGTTAGCCACATGTGCAGGAATCAGCCCTTGACGTGCCGCTTGAACGGGAGCTGGTAGTCTCCCATCACATCTTTCTTGAAGAAAGGTAACTCGTCCTCCCTTCTCCCTCGTCACCTGCAGCTCATTTCCTGGTACACAGCTGTGTTCGTCAAGGATCTTCCCTCTCCAAGGAGGAATAATGGTCTTCCGTTCTCTGCCCACTTTACCGTTTCCCATATGCCTTGTGGGGCCCAGGGAAAGACTCTGCCTCTCCTCTCGAGCCAGTACTCTACTCAGCACAGCATTCCTTGTAGAGTGCTCGTGACAGTTCATCCTCCTGGTCCCTTCTCCTGGTAAGAGTAGCTCCTTCAGCTCACTAATTATGTTCATCCCTAGAATCCCTGGGACTCCTTCTCCTATATGGCTCCCTTTTGAGGCTTTGTCTTTCAGGATGAAGATGCATTTTCCTGGCAGTGTCTGGCCCATATACTCTATGTCTGCTTCAAGGCACCCCACCACTGGGATTGCCAATCCATTAACAGCTGTTAGACGTACAAACCGTGTGCTGTGCATGGTCAGGTCCTTGTCCTTCAGATATTTTTGAAAATGTGACTCAGTAATGGTGGTGACTTCTGAGCCAGTATCTAACAAACATCTGGTCTTCACCCCTGCTATACATACTTCAGCAGTTAGACAGTCTCCAAATGCTCGCTTACAGAAGTCGCTAGATATGCTGGCACTGCCCATGTTCCTCTCAACACTGTATGCAGAGGGATTTTCCACGAAGGACAGGCCTAGGAAACCTTCTGCCACTGCTTGGCCTTCTACTGTAGAGGGACCACTTGCTCCTGGTGCCCCATTGGTTTTGAGTGCCTGGGACTCCATTCTCCTTCTCAGTGAACATTCTCGGCTAGTATGTCCTGGCCTTTCACAAGTGTAACAAATGTATCTTCCCAGCTCGTCCTTCAGTGGGGCTCTTCGGGATCCCGGTGCCCTTGGATACTTTGGCATACTGATGGGATTCTTTTCTTTCATCAACTCGGTCATCACTTTCAGCATCTCCCCCTGTTGGACCGCCAGTTTTTGGACAGCTTCACTTAAGCTTTCCAATGTTAGCGCTGTTTGGGGCAGGACCTTTTCCCCAGCAGCTGCATTCACTAGGCCCCCACTTCGTGTATGGGGATTAGGCTTGGCCGCCTCTGCCACAGGAACTTCCTCTTCTTCTGACCACATAATGGCAGCCTGCATGAGTTCATGGAACTTCTTACTGGGCTCTTCCTTAAACCTCCTTTTCATTTCACGGCGGAGGGAATCATCCTGGAGCCCCAGCACTAACTGCTCTTTCAGAACCGTATCTGGGTCTGGAACTCGCTGAGGGTCTCGCCGCTCCACTCTGCTCATTTTCTCCTGGAGGTCATATGCATATGCCCGGATAGTTTCACCGGGCTCCTGCTTTCTCTCAAAGAACTCCTTTAGTCGGGTTCCAATAGGTACCTTGTCCCCATACACTTCTAGGAGGAGTTCAAATACCTTTTCCACATTTTTTTTGTCCGCCACTGCCATGAACTTTACTGTGGCCTTGGCCTGGCCCTTGAGGTGTTCCTCTATGAAGTCTACATGATCTTCTTCAGGTACTCTTAGCACACGCAGAGCCGCCTTCACAGACTTGACCCACTCTTCTACCGTAATGTCTCCTGGTCTTGTCGGGAAGCCACCAAACTCCGTGACCTTCTGCTCCCGTGGGACATAAATAGTAGGGGGTTTCTTAGTTTCTGCTGCCTGTTGGTCTATTACTGCCTTAGCCAGTGATAAGGCTTCTCTCTGTTCTGTTCTAGCTTGCTGCAATGCCTCAGCTTGGTCTGATAATCTGCGCTGAAGTTCAGCAAACTGGGCCCGTAGTTCCTCAATTCCAGCCATGGTAGGATGCTTAACCAGGCCCGGACCGTGCAACTAGAATTCAACAAGTAAACCAATGGGGTGGACCCTGTGGATAGGATCCTGTTCGTGACGCCAATTATGTAAGCGGGGGAATGGTCCCGCTATTGTGGGGAACTTTCCTGACTTCTGCACTACCCCGGTGAGGTGGGCTAGCAAAAGGATCTGAGTCCCCGCTCCCACTTCCTTTACCCAGAGGCCTCCCTGCCCTTGAGGGCTCCCCTTCCACTCTCCCGTCTGTCTGAGTCCTCGTAACCCCAACAAGGCTGGGCCCAGGATTCCTGGGGGGGCTCGACCCCCAACCCTGCTGTGGTCACCTAGGGCAGGGGCTAGAGTGTCCCCACTCCGGGGTACTCTCTCTGCACTGGGCACCTCCCTGACCCACTGATTATTCCATACAATTTAAAGCAAACACAAATTATTTAATTAACAATTAATCTAAAGAAAAGAACAAGGAAAAATGGGAAAGGTTAAAGGAAAACACATCACCCCGCTCTGTGGCAGGGAACATCACAAACAGTGTCTCTGGAACGTCAGGGCAGGTCACAGTCTGCTTCTTGTAGGTCCCAGGCTCCTTCTCAGGCCCTGGCCGTGCTGCAGAGACGCTGCGGGTTGGACACTTGCAATGGTGGTGGCCACACACCTCCGGGCTTTGAGTGGTGGGACCCTTCTTCCCTGCGTCAGCCCTCTGTAGGGTTAAGGTCCCCCTCCCGGTCTGGCCTGCAAGGGCCCTTGTCTGGTGGTGTCTTTCTGTGCTGGGCCCTTTGCCCAGGTCCCCTCTTGGCTGGCCCCACTTGCTCACCACACCTGGCTCTGTGGCTGCAGCTCTGCTCCCAGCACAGGATCTGCTCCCCCTGGGCTGCGTCTCTGGCTCTGTGGCTGCAGCTCTGCTCCCAGCACAGGATCTGCTCCCCCTGGGCTGCGTCTCTGGCTCTGTGGCTGCAACTCTGCTCCCAGCACAGGATCTGCTCCCCCTGGGCTGCGTCTCTGGCTCTGTGGCTGCAGCTCTGCTCCCAGCACAGGATCTGCTCCCCCTGGGCTGCGTCTCTGGCTCTGTGGCTGCAGCTCTGCTCCCAGCACAGGATCTGCTCCCCCTGGGCTGCGTCTCTGGCTCTGTGGCTGCAGTTCTGCTCCCAGCACAGGATCTGCTCCCCCTGGGCTGCGTCTCTGGCTCTGGCACGGCTCTGCTCTCCAGCTCAGCTTGGGCCCCTGCTCTCTCCTTAGCTCGGCCCCACTCTGTCTGACTCAGGCCATTCCAGTTCACACGGAGGACGGGACCCCCCCGGCCTCCTGACTCTCTGATTAGCCTGCCCGCCCTGTCAATCAGGCTGATCTGGAGCATTGGCCTCTCCCCATTGCCCCTGGGGACTGTCAGTCTCAGGCTCCTGATTTGCCATTGACCCTTCCCCTTTTAGTGCTGGGAGCTAGCCAACCAAAACACCCCACTGAATGTTAGTAAGGGGGCAACAGTCCCCTTACATAGGCATCAGCGGGCAGAACTGCCCTGATTGTGTCAGAAATCTGGAAGCAGGAAATGGGAGACACTTAGAGCCCCTGGCACTGGGCGGGGTGGGCAAATGGGGGCCCTTGATGAAAGAGTTGGGGGTAACTGCACCTTTAATCCCCTCTGTGGTCTATTGAGAAGCCACCTACAGCAGTGGGAGGGGCAATAACTCCTCATGGGGAAACCCCTGCCCCAGCCAGTTTGGTTCCGGTGAACTGGGCAGGGATTTTGCAGGAGTCCTCCACACGCCCTGCCGGGACAGTGGACGGTATTTACACCTGTTGATGAAAGTCTCCCTCTAACTCCTCCCAGCTGCGAGTGATGCAGACTCAGCAGAAATTCTGCCCACAGTTCAAAATCGAGGCAGACTGGGCAGGTGAGAGCCCCCTAGAGATGGAGCGGGGGTGGGATGGGGTGGGGAGCTGCAGCAGCTTGGGCCCTGGGAGAGGAGCAGGGAGGGGAAATTCAGTCTCATTCATTCATTTCACAACCATGGGCCTCACCTCATGGAACTAGCTACAGGCAGAACAGCCAGAAGCCCTGAGCCCTGGCACTTTAGGGCCTGTGCACAATTGATTCTGCTTCCCCCAGGATCTCTCCTTAGACTCTCTCCTGTTGCACTGTGTGTTCCAGTGCGACTCACCAGGGGCTCTTGCTTAGGGGCCCTGGCCCTGCAGAGACCTGTCACCAGCAGGGGCAGCTCCTCCTTGGGGGAGGGTGGAGTGAAGTCCCAGCAGGAATGTAACTGCTGTGCAGTGCAGCTGACACACTGTCGGGGGCAGCACCCCCTGCTACCACTGGGGAATCCTGGAGGCTGCAATACACCAGGCTGCTACCGATGCCTGTGTCTCACTCAGCCTGCAGGCAGCACAGGGAGAGGCCCAGAGCAGGGCTCAGAGGTGGCTGTGGGGCTGTTTCTGCTCATAGGCACTGTGAGGTCTTGGGGGGCTTGGTGATGCAGGGTTCCCAGAGGCAACATGGAATAATGGGGTGCTCAGCACTGGCCCCGGGGGAATGGTTCCCCAGCCCCACAGTTCTCATTGCCAGGATGTTTCCCCGGAGACTTAGCCTCACTTTCCCTTTTGTTAATTTCTCCCCATCCCCCCGCTGCTTTTGCCCCTAAATTCTTTATGTACAGCACCAGGAACAATAGAAACCCTCCGCCCCCCCGCCCCCACCCACCCCTGATGGTGGCCACAGAAAATACTGACTCTAGGACCAATTCTCAATACACATCTCACACTCCCCATGAGACCTCCTGTTCTCAGTCATATCTCTGACCGCAGTCCTGCATGTCTGGATGGGTCCCTCCACAGCTGGGATGGGCAAATCCCCTCATGCAGCCCCCTCCCCCCCACCAGCTGGGATGGGGGACTCTGGAAAGTGTGGAGGATGCAGCCACATTAACACTGTCCTCCCCCTTCCTCAGACACAGTTGGTGGGGACAGAAATGAGGACACCCCAGGAGGGGGTTCATACAGGATTTCACGCAAGGCAAATGTCCTGCTTGGATTGGACTTAACTTTACAACCCCTGCAATGAAGTGGACCTGAGCGGATGGCTCCCCATTAAACCAAACACTTTGCATCTTTCCCCATGTTAAATACATCTGAAGTGTTTTTAAACATTGGCCAAGCTCATTGCTTATCATTATCTGTATTTATTATTGCTGCACAATAAAGCCTCTAATCAGCTATAACAAGTGCCCCTGTGAACTAATGGATGACATAGTGCAGCAACGACTTCTATTGCCCGTTGTGCTGACACAGCGTCAGGGGCAGCAGCTTTGTATAATTTTTGGTGGTGCCCAGAACGGGTCCATGTCCTGCCACCTCCCCAGCCCACACACACACACCTGCCTTGTAAGGTGGCAGGACATGATCTATATTTTTTAAAATAACGTAAAAATGGACTGGAAACAGTAAGCGCTTAACAGTTTCCCTCTATTGCACAATAGCACTATCGTCAGAAAAATTTATTTAACTAAGAATATCAACTTGATTAATACTCTTTTGAATACGGAAACAACCCAGCACTCTTAGATCAATAACCCTCAAAAGCAAATACTTTCTAAAACTAAAACAAAATGTAGCCCCTTCTTTTGCGATGTTCTTCAGGAGGGAGCAAACACTTTTCATCGTTGTTCAGTGGGGGATGGGGCTGCCCCTTGCCCAGACTGGGGCAGGAATGGTGACTGTGGGGAGAGGGGGGACAGGGTGTCACGACACTCACCCAAGCCCCAGCTGCTCAGGTCCAGGAAGCCCCCTCGCCTCCCTTGGGGTGGGTGCGTCCCTCATCGTAGCCTCATGGGGTGGGGATGGGGCTGCCCCTTGCCAAGCCTGGGGCAGGAGTGGTGACTACGGGCAGAGGGCAGGGTGTCATGAGTCTGACACTCACCCAAGCCCCAGCTGCTCAGGTCCAGACTCCCGGAAGCCCCCTCGGAGTCAGAGTTGTCTCCCTGTGGGTGCTGGGGGGAGGGGGGAACTGCCATAACATGTGCACCTCCTCCCCTCCTCCCTCTGCAGGCGCAGTAGCTGCCTCAGCCTGCCACCAGCACCGGTCCCTTTCTTGTCAGGTAGCGCAGCACGGAGCAGCAGGGCAGCCATACGCTGCACAGGGCGTAGGTAGCGATGCTCCAGGGGAGCTGCATGGCGATGGCAGGTGGGGCTGTGGGAGAGACCCGGCCTCAAACACTGGTGGAGTTGTGCCCCCGGGCCTTGAGTATTGCTGGAGCACAGGCACCACGGGCCCATATAACTCATGGCCCCTGCACAGTGTATTTATGCAAGTTTTCAGTAGCAGAAGTTTGGCCTGTATTTATTTACTTCTGAAAAACACCAAAAGTTAGATTCTGACTGTGTGGAGACATCAACTATTATAGAAACCACATTAAAATGTTTACTTTGCTTACTATATATGGGATTATAACAAAAATGTCATAGGGAAGATCCAAATGAGAACTCTAGCCTGTGTTCTTGAACATAGGTTGTTAATCCCTGGGAATTGCTGGGAGCAGATTGAATCGGGCTCTATCCAGTACCACAGAAGCGATACCAGTATGTACTGACAGCTACAGATGATTTTTCAAAAGAGATAGAAGAATTTCCACTTAGAACTGTGGAGAAGACGACATGTACAATTATATATCAACATGGTTGTCCAGAGCAGACACTGGCAGATCTAGCTTCTGAATTGAATAATGAGGTAACAGTTTACATTTAGTGTTATTTTTACTAAAGGGTCAATTACACAATCATGGCTGTGTGACGGGGGCTGTTAGCAGCTACAAACAGAGCCTTTTGGAAGCCAGCACCCTGGCCACTGAGAACACCCAGGGCACGGGGTGCAGTTAGAGGAGGAGGGACTGAGTAGTTTGGGTTTGGAAGGGCAGAGGGGATCACTGGCACCTGTAGGGAGCCTGATGAGGTCACTAGCTCAGTGCTGAGAAGAAAGCAGCAGTATAAAAGTCTGAATCAGGGAGCAGGAAGGGGGCTCCTCGTAACTGCTGCTCTGTTGTGATGCATCATAAAAAGTCATAAAGATACTTGGTGGCGGTTCCCTGGCAGACCGCCTGCTGCTTCTTTCACACAGAGCTCTGCCAGCCAGGGGTTGCAGGAACTGATGGGGGAGCCCATTCATAGTTAGAAATTTAAAAATGAACATTGCCTGCAATCTCTTCATGGCACTTCATGCTGTCAATTGTGAGTGACAACACATTTTTATGTCTTGTCAGATAGTAAAAACCATGTTGTATATTAACCTATTTGCCAACATATTTCCCCATGTAATAACACAATAAGATTGGATAAGAAAGCACAGTAATTACACATAATTCAGTGAGAAATAGGGAAAGGAACGCAGATATTTCTGAAGGAAATTTTAGGGAAAAATTATCTATTTTTAGATTAAAATGTCCCTGTGTTAAAAACTAGGAAGAACACATAGCTTCAGGAGCCCATGCCACCTAGACACCAGCAGACTGGATAAAAAGCACAAATGAATCTATCAAAAGATAATTTTAGGGTATTTATTTTCAAATAATCAAAGTAAGTTTAGGGCACTCTGCCAAGGATGGTATATTGTGAATAAATCTTCAAAACTGAATTATTACATTGAAAATGTTCATAACACATCATGTTTAAAACAAAAAGTAGTCCTAGCAATGCCATGTGATGTGCCTCCCCTCAGACTCTGCTCAGCTAGATCTTCAAGAAATTAGGTTCAATCACTCATTTCAAGGAATTAGACCAATCGGTCACTATTTTTACAGAGCATTGCAGAAAGTGGTGGACAGAACCCAGAGGAATTGTGATGAATTTCCTGGAGCAACTTCATTTTCTTTGTACTCTAAACCTCACACGACAATAAAAATATCACCCTTTCAACTGATTTATGGCCTAGAAGAAAGCTTTGCCAAAAAGCTTCACCAAATTTCATATTATGAGTCATTAAGTGCCCGTGTCTTTAACACAATTAAGTTAATTTGTGATGATTCAGCAAAGGAATACAACCCCTTCACTATTTCTTTATCAAACTACATTTGTGGTGTCCTTATAACCAAGAACATGAAGAGCCCAGCAGTACATTAAAATCAATAGTGCACAGTGACAGTACATTGCCTGCAAATAATATTTCTAAAGAAAAATAAACTAAAAAATGGAGATTGTAGAAGAGATTTCTATCTATAGGAAGATAGCATTTGAGGTTGGGGACCGTGTTTTGTTAATTGATGTGAGAAAAAGAAAGGAAGGGTCATATCTTGATTACCAATTATATGTAGCTAGAAAGTTAAAAATCACATGAATTAATGCTGACAGGAGTTCAAAGAATATTATATAATCTTCTTTGAGTTAATTTAATTATATTGTTTAATTAATTCCATCATTTTTTCAACTATTAATTTTAAAAGGTGTAGTGCAGGAGGTGAGCATATGTGCCCTGCCTTCCAGAGAGAACCAGACAAGACAATAAAGAGAGAGGGAGAGAGAACAGAGAGCAGCTGCACATGTGTGTAGTTGTGTTTATGACACACGTACATTGTAACTGAACAACCCAGTCTGACAATTTAATAGTTTATTTCGTTAAGATAAATATTTTGGATTTCTTGAAATTCCACAGTTGAAATGCAAATGACGTTATTTAGAGATGTTAAACTTCACTATAGATTTGAGGGAAAAATGAAAATTAATGTAAATAATTCCATTTCTACAAATAGATCTATAAGATTGTTTTTTAAATACTGTTGAAATGTAAATTAAAATATTATTGTATTTACACCTTGGTACAAAAATAATTTCTAAATTAAAATGATATTTTTTCTTTCATATTTTACATTGAGATTTCACAGGGGTAGAAAATTCTGACAGGGGTAAATGTCCCCATCCACCCCCATCCGCTACCCCTGGGGCCGGAGATGGGGAAAGGTGAGGGTTGGGGGTTCCCAGGTGTCCGGTTTTCGACTGGAACCTCCAGTTGAACAGGGAAACTGGCAGCATCCGATCAGCACAAAAACTCCAGTTGCTGCAGTCACTGGCCCCCACCACTGGGGACGGGAAGAGCAGCAGCGCTGGGAGGGGACAGTCTGTGCCGCGGGGTCACTGTCAGGGACAGAGATTCCCTCCGGCCTCAGCTGGGACCGGGCAGATTATCAGGGGAGCCGCGTTTGTACCCCCAGCGTTGCGAGAGGGATTGAAATAAGGGCGGAGCGTCCCGGAGAAGGTGCCAGTGAAAGTGAAGAGATGGGACCTGTCAGTCACATTGTAAAATGAGACCTCGCCCACCTCATAGTCCAGGAAAATCCCCACCCGGCTGGGCCTGACGCTCATGGGGAGGGGGGTCGGGGAGGAGGTGCAGGCCTTGTATCCCCCATCCCTCAGCCGCACGACCCAGCATCCATCCTCAGGTGTGTATGTGACATTCCCCTTTCTTTCCACAGATTCCCTACAAACCCCCAGAGTCCATCTTGTCTTGTCTCCCACCTCCACCTCCCAGTAACGCCTCCCGCCCGCAAACCCCTCAGTGCCCAGGACACAGACACAAGGATCAAATCTCTCAGGGTTGTTGGGCAGATCCTGGCGTTTGTCTCCAAGTCTCACACATTTCCGATCCTCAGACAGGACGAGTTTGGGATAAGCCGTGTCTGGATCCAGAGTCACGTCCACTGGGGAGAGAGTCACAGAGTCAGGGCCGGGGGCAGGGGCTGGTCACTGAGATCAAAGGGAAATTAACCTGCACCCCACTTAATCGCTGGGGGGGGGGAACGGGGGGTTGTTGCCTGAGGGGAGTCAGGGCCCGTCTAACTGTGAGGAGACAATGGGGGGAAAGGGCAGGAGGAGCGGGTGGGGGGAGGGTGAGAAGCTGTCACTGGAGGCGGGGGAGGGGAGGGGACAAGTAGATGCTGGGAGAGGAAAGGGGAGGGGGAGGTGACAGGAGCAGAGGGGGTGGAGGGAGGGACATAGGGGAGGGGCGGGCACAAAGGCAATGGGGGGGACATGGGAAGGGATGGGCACCAGCAGGACAGAGGGGGGTGAATGGAGGGGCAGGTTCCTGAGGGCTGCAGGGGGTGAGGGGAGGGGTGGGCATCAGGGCAGAAGAAGAGGACGGACCCCAGGGGGCACAGGGAAGCAAGGGAAGGGGCGGGCACCAGGAGGCACAGGGGGTTTGAGGGAATGGGGAAGCTCCAATGGGGCAGGGGTAATCAAGGGGACGGTGGATTCCAGGGGGTGAGATGATGAGGAGTGGGGCAGGTGGAAATATGGGGGGGAGCAAATGGGCAGGCACTGGTGCCAGAGTGGCAGATTGGGGGGTGAGGGAGCAGATGGGCTGAATGGGGGTTGAAGGAGCAGGTGAGCAGAAGGGGGGCAGAGAGAGGGGTGTGGAGAAGGTGGGACCTAAGGGGCAGAGGGGTGTGAAGGGAAATGTGGGCACCAGGATGGCAGAGGGAAGATGAAGGGAGGGGTGGGACCCAGATGTTAGGAGAGGGAGAGGTGAGGGGTGAGGCAGTGCTGAGGTGAGGGGAAGGGCTGAGACCACAGGTCCCAAAGGGGGGTGAGGGAGGGACTTGCACCAGGCAGGCAGAGCGGGCAAAGGAAACAGCAGGCACCAGGGAGGCAGATGGGGCAAGGGTAGAGCTGGGACTTGGGGCAGAGGAGGAGCTGGCACCAGGGGACTGGAGGGGTGGTGAGGGGTGCAGGTGTCACAGAGCCAGAGGGCGAGGAGAGAGGCAGGGGTGAGAAATAAAGAGAAGGTGGCATGGGTGATGGTGGCAGAGGGGCGAGAGGAGAGCGGGGTCAGTGGGGCAGAGGGTGGTGAGGGGGTGGGCAACAGGAAGGAAAGGGACAAGGGGACTGTCAGGTGTTGGGGGGCAGGGGGAGGGAAGAAAGGGGTAGGCAGCAGAAGGGTACGGGGGTAAGGGGAAGGGCAGGTGCCGAGGGATTGAGGGGGTTGAGCAGAAGGGCAGACACAGGGAGGGAGAAGCACCAGGGGGCAGAGATGGGTGAGCAGAGAGGCAGGGCAGGTGAGTAGAGGGAGGTGTTAGGAGAGGGGATTGGGGAGAGGCAGGTGCCAGGGGGTCAGAGTGGGGCTAGAGGAGGGGTGGGCACAGGGGGGTGAGGGAAGGGGTGGGTGCCAGGGGTCAGAGAGGGTGGCAAGAGGGGCAGGTGTCAGGAGGGCTGAGGGGAGTAAGAAGGGCGAAAGCCAGGACACCAGAGGAGGGTGAGGGGTGGGGTGGCCATCAGAGGGTGGGGGGGTGATGGCAGTGGTAGGCACCAGGGAAGCAGATGGGGGTGAGGGGAGGGGTGAGAGACATGGCACAGAGGAGGGAAAGGGGAGAGGTGGATGCCAGGACATAGCAGGGGTGTGAAGTGATGGGTGGGCTCCGGGATGCAGAGGATGTTTGGGGGAGAGGGGAAGGTGCCAGTAGGGCAGGGGGAGAAGGGAGGGGCGAGTTCCAGAGGGGCAGAGATGGGTGGAGGGTAGGGGCACGTGCCAAGGAGGCAAAGTGGGAGTAGAGGGGCAGGGGCCCAAGGGAGCAGAAAGGGAGTGAGAAGAAAGGGAGGGATGTTGGTGAGGGGTCAGAGTAGATGCAGGGTCCCTCTCAGGGGTGAGGGAAGGATAAGGGAGGGGCAAGAGCCAGAGAGGGGTGAGGGAGAGGCAGGCCCCATGGAATCTCTGTTGCTTTTGGGCCATGTGTGGTTGGTTTCTCGCTCAGAGCAGGTCAGTGCTGTTCCCACACACACTGGGGGTGCAGCCCTGCCCCAGGGGGAGCAGCTGGGACTCTCCATGCTGGCGGGCCCCATGTGCACCACCTTCCAGCCAGGAAAACCCCACAGCCAGCCCCTCCCCTCGCCGGGCCCAGCCCCACCCCCACGGGGGCAGTGGTCTGGGTTGGGCTCACTTGGGGGGCAGTACAGTGGAAGATTCTGGGGGGGGGGTATAAATGCGCACTAATGGGCTGTTGCTAATGAGGCCAGGGCAGTGGGGAGGGGAGGGGGCATTTCCCCACTTACTGACCCCTCCAGCTGGGAGAAGCTGCACCAGGGGCCAGTCCCAGTTCACACCCGCACAGCACGTCTGCACTAGGGGTTTGCACCAGTGCAGCTACATCGGTGCAAGGAAACCCTGGCAGACACTGCCTGAGACACTGCTGTGCCAGAGGCCGTAACCCCCTCCCGTCACTGGGGTTATGGATCAATAATTACAGGGCCACTGGAGCAGGGGAGCTGAACTCTGGGCTCCCAGGTGGGGGCCTGACCCACTGGGCTGCAGAGTCATTCTCACTCCCACGCTCTGGCCCAGTGTCCATGGCAGTGTTTAGACACAGGGGGATGTCACTCGGATCCCAGCGCTTTGAGCCCTCATGGCATCACATGGGGGGATTGAACCTGGGGCTCCCAGCTGAGGATCCAGGGCCGGCTCCAGGCACCAGGCAACCAAGCACATGCTTGGGGCGGCACCTGGTAAGGGGCAGCGGGGGGGGTGGGCGGCGCTGCATTCCACGGGGGGGGCGCTCCGGCGGCGTGGCGCTCAGCGGGGGGGGGGGCGCAGGTGCGGCGCTGGGGTGGGGTTCCGGCGGCGCTCGGTGGGGGGGGGCGGGCTCCGGCAGCACGGCGCTCGGCAGGGGGGCGGCACTCTGGGGGGGGGTTCCAGCGGCGCGGCCCTCGGTGGGGGGGAGGGGGACGGCGCTTTTTTTTGCTGCTTGGGGCAGCAAAAAAGATAGAGCCAACCCTGTGAGGACCCAGCCACTGGGCTAAAGGCTAGAGGGGAAGCAGCGGCACCTTTTTCTCTTAATTGAAACTAGTCAGCAAACTCAACGTGGATTCACGAATAGTTTCTGTTGACCCGAAATATAATTTTGCAGCAAATAAACTATTTGTCCAAAACATTTCACCCAGCTCCAATGCAAACCTGTATGATCAATTTAGGAGCCCGAATCCCAGTGACTTGCAGTGAGTGACTGTCAACATCCCCAGAAACGCACAGTTACGGGCAGGGCAGGGTAGGCTTAGGACATCAGCTATGAAACACTCCAGAGCTGCTGTTTAATTTGCCCTTTGCAGACAAATTCCGCCTGGACCCCTGATCTCACCCCCACAAATCAGGCTGAAAATGGAGACTCGGCTCCAGCCTGAACTCTCTGCCCAGAGCGATTTGTCTCATGGATGCTGTGAGTGGCACAGACCCTCTGCAGCTGCACCTGGACGTCTCCCAGCGCGGCTAGTGGTCACAGAGACCGTCTCAGAGCCCCAGGGGCTCAGGTGTCTCCATCTAACGACTGTGCCAGCCGCCCCCCTCGCTCTCATTAACCAGCCCTGGGTCAGACAGGCTGGGAACTTTCACACCCTGACTCTGGAGACACTTTGGGTTCATCAACACAGCCTGCAGAAGCGAGTCTTGGAACAGAGTGGACATAAAAGCAGAGGGGTCACCCATTCGTGCCAGCCCTTCTCCCTGAGCTCCTGCCCCCGCATGGCCCCTTCTCCCCGAGCCCCTGCCTTCACACCACCTCTTCCCCCTAACACCCTGACCCCCAGGTTGCTGCTCTCAGCCCCCTTCCCTGTTGTTGCTCACCCTTACAGCTGGTAAAAAGTGGGAGGGAATAGCCCTCCCATTGGCTCCCACAAATGATACTGCACGGTGTGACACTGAGCGGATCAAGAGTGACTACAGGGCTCTGGGAGTACGGGTGAAGGAGTTTGGAGCGCAGGTGGTATTCTCCTCAATTCTTCCTGTCAAAGGTAGGGGCCCGGGCAGAGACAGATGCATCATGGAGGTGAATGCCTGGCTGCGAAGATGGTGTCGCCAGGAGGGCTTTGGCTTCCTAGACCACGGGATGCTATTCGAGGAAGGACTGCTAGGCAGAGATGGCGTTCACCTTTCGAGGAGAGGAAAGACCCTATTCGGACACAGACTGGCTAACCTAGTGAGGAGGGCTTTAAACTAGGTTCGACGGGGACAGGTGAGCAAAGCCCACAGGTAAGTGGGGAACATGGAGACCGGGGAGATGGGTCGGAAACAAGAGGGAGTGTGGGCTATATTGGCAGAGAGAAAGGCGAGTCAGGACAAAACTGGGAGGAAAGATCAAACCAGTATCTTAGATGCCTATATACAAATGCGAGAAGTATGGGGAATAAGCAGGAAGAACTGGAAGTGCTAATAAATAAATACAACTATGACATTGTTGGCATCACTGAAACTTGGTGGGATAATACACATGATTGGAATGTTGGTGTGGATGGGTACAGCTTGCTCAGGAAGGATAGACAGGGGAAAAAGGGAGGAGGTGTTGCCTTATATATTAAAAATGTACACACTTGGACTGAGGTAGAGATGGACATAGGAGACGGAAGTGTTGAGAGTCTCTGGGTTAGGCTTAAAGGGGCAAAAAACAAGGGAGATGTCATGCTAGGAGTCTACTACAGGCCACCTAACCAGGTGGAAGAGGTGGATGAGGCTTTTTTCAAGCAACTAACAAAATCATCCAAAGCCCAAGATTTGGTGGTGATGGGGGACTTCAACTATCCGGATATATGTTGGGAAAATAACACAGTGGGGCACAGACTATCCAACAAATTTTTGGACTGCATTGGAGACAACTTTTTATTTCAGAAGGTTGAAAAAGCTACTAGGGGGGAAGCTGTTCTAGACTTGATTTTAACAAATAGGGAGGAACTCGTTGAGAATGTGAAAGTAGAAGGCAGCCTGGGTGAAAGTGATCATGAAATCATAGAGTTTGCAATTCTAAGGAAGGGTAGAAGGGAGAACAGCAAAATAGAGACAATGGATTTCAGGAAGGCAGATTTTGGGAAGCTCAGAGAGCTGATAGGTAAGGTCCCATGGGAATCAAGACTGAGGGGAAAAACAACTGAGGAGAGTTGGCAGTTTTTCAAAGGGACACTATTAAGGGCCCAAAAGCAAGCTATTCCGCTGGTTAGGAAAGATAGAAAATGTGGCAAAAGACCACCTTGGCTTAACCACGAGATCTTGCACGATCTAAAAAATAAAAAGGAGTCATATAAAAAATGGAAACTAGGACAGATTACAAAGGATGAATATAGGCAAACAACACAGGAATGCAGGGGCAAGATTAGAAAGGCAAAGGCACAAAATGAGCTCAAACTAGCTACGGGAATAAAAGGAAACAAGAAGACTTTTTATCAATACATTAGAAGCAAGAGGAAGACCAAAGACAGGGTAGGCCCACTGCTTAGTGAAGAGGGAGAAACAGTAACAGGAAACTTGGAAATGGCAGAGATGCTTAATGACTTCTTTGTTTCGGTCTTCACCGAGAAGTCTGAAGGAATGCCTAACATAGTGAATGCTAATGGGAAGGGGGTAGGTTTAGCGGATAAAATAAAAAAAGAACAAGTTAAAAATCACTTAGAAAAGTTAGATGCCTGCAAGTCACCCGGGCCTGATGAAATGCATCCTAGAATACTCAAGGAGCTAATAGAGGAGGTATCTGAGCCTCTAGCTATTATCTTTGGAAAGTCATGGGAGACGGGAGAGATTCCAGAAGACTGGAAAAGGGCAAATATAGTGCCCATCTATAAAAAGGGAAATAAAACAACCCAGGTAACTACAGACCAGTTAGTTTAACTTCTGTGCCAGGGAAGATAATGGAGCAAGTAATTAAGGAAATCATCTGCAAACACTTGGAAGGTGGTAAGGTGATAGGGAACAGCCAGCATGGATTTGTGAAGAACAAATCATGTCAAACCAATCTGATAGCTTTCTTTGATAGGATAACGAGCCTTGTGGATAAGGGTGAAGCGGTGGATGTGGTATACCTAGACTTTAGTAAGGCATTTGATACGGTCTCGCTGATATTCTTATCGATAAACTAGGCAAATACAAATTAGATGGGGCTACTATAAGGTGGGTGCATAACTGGCTGGATAACCGTACTCAGAGAATTGTTATTAATGGTTCCCAATCCTGCTGGAAAGGCGTAACGAGTGGGGTTCCGCAGGGGTCTGTTTTGGGACCGGCTCTGTTCAATATCTTCATCAACGACTTAGATATTGACATAGAAAGTACGCTTATTAAGTTTGCGGATGATACCAAACTGGGAGGGATTGCAACCACTTTGGAGGACAGGGTCATAATTCAAAATGATCTGGACAAATTGGAAAAATGGTCTGAGTTAAACAGGATGAAGTTTAACAAAGACAAATGCAAAGTGCTCCACTTAGGAAGGAACAATCAGTTTCACACATACAGAATGGGAAAAGACTGTCTAGGAAGGAGTACGGCAGAAAGGGATCTAGGGGTTATAGTGGACCACAAGCTAAATATGAGTCAACAGTGTGATGCTGTTGCAAAAAAAGCAAACATGATTCTGGGATGCATTAACAGGTGTGTTGTGAGCAAGACACGAGAAGTCATTCTTCCGCTCTACTCTGCTCTGGTTAGGCCTCAGCTGGAGTATTGTGTCCAGTTCTGGGCGCCGCATTTTAAAAAAGATGTGGAGAAATTGGAAAGGGTCCAAAGAAGAGCAACAAGAATGATTAAAGGTCTTGAGAACATGACCTATGAAGGAAGGCTGAAAGAACTGGGTTTGTTTAGTTTGGAAAAGAGAAGACTGAGAGGGGACATGATAGCAGTTTTCAGGTATCTAAAAGGGTGTCATAAGGAGGAGGGAGAGAACCTGTTCACCTTAGCCTCTAAGGATAGAACCAGAAACAATGGGTTTAAACTGCAGCAAGGGAGGTCTAGGTTGGACATTAGGAAAAAGTTCCTAACTGTCAGGGTGGTTAAACACTGGAACAAATTGCCTAGGGAGGTTGTGGAATCTCTGTCTCTGGAGATATTTAAGAGTAGGTTAGATAAATGTCTATCAGGGATGGTCTAGACAGTATTTGGTCCTGCCATGCGGGCAGGGGACTGGACTCGATGACCTCTCGAGGTCCCTTCCAGTCCTATAATCTATGAATCTATGAATATTCAGGCTTGCGGGGCTCCCTCTTTGGAATTAAAAATAGCCGCACAGACATTAAGGTTCTGGCTGGATCTCAGGCTCTGAAGCCCAGAGTGGAGCCAGGTCTGCCCCTCACAGTGCAAGCAGGGACATAGTCTGTGTCCACATCCCCTTCACCCCCTTCCTAGGACGGAGAACAGCAGCCCCAGGGCCCCTCCCTTCACCCCCAGGGCAGGGGAGTGAGAGCCCTCAGCCTCCTGGGCATTGGGGCCAGGGCCGGCTCCAGGCTTTTGGCCGCCCCAAGCAGCTAAAACAAAAAAAAGAAAATGAACAAAAAAAGCCGGGATTGCGATCTAAAAAAAGCCGCGATCGCGATCTGCGGTGGCAATTCAGCAGGAGGTCCTTCACTCCTAGGCGGAGTGAGGGACCGTCCGCCGAATTGCTGCCGAATATCTGGACCTCCCACCCCTCTCCGGAGCGGCCGCCCCAAGCACCTGCTTGAGAACCTGGTGCCTGGAGCCGGCCCTGATTGGGGCCTCCCAGCACAGGTTCCTGGGTGAGCGTGAAAGTGTCTCCACCCAGAAAGCTCTGTGCACCCGGCAAATACATAGATGTGCCCGTGGATCAGGATCCAGGATGGTCCTCTCCCCAGGAGTGATGGAAGCTCTCTAAAAGCAGAGGGGTCACCCATTCGTGCCAGCCCTTCTCCCTGAGCTCCTGCCCCCGCATGGCCCCTTCTCCCCGAGCCCCTGCCTTCACACCACCTCTTGCCCCTAACACCCTGACCCCCAGGTTGCTGCTCTCAGCCCCCTTCCCTGTCATTGCTCACCCTTACAGCTGATAAAAAGTGGGAGGGAATAGCCCTCCCATTGGTAAAAGTGATTGGCCATGGCCCCCGGCCTCCCTCTTCCAGTGCCCCTTACTCACCCTCCAACCCCAGGAGGAGACGAGCCTTGGGGCAGTGTCAGTGAGTTCAGTGTTGGGGGTATGAGTGGGGTTTTACACCGCGGCTGCTGGAGCTCTGTGTATCGAGGGTATGAAGACGTCACTTAGGTCGTGTGAACCCCCCACTGTCCTGGCAACATGGCTCAGCCCTGACACCTGCTGGAACCTCTCCCTGGGGAGGAAGCGTCCCTGGGGCCCATTCAGGCCTTGGCCTCCCTGCGAAGGTGGCCGGTGAGGCTGCCGTTAATGTGAGTTATGATGTGAGCTCCTGTCCGCTGGGAACTGGACTCTCAGCCTGGGCTGAGATCAGTGACTGGGGAGTGAAAGGCCCCAGCTGCAGGGCCAGCTCCAGGGTTTTTGCCGCCCCAAGCAACCAAAAAAAAAGCCGCGATCGCAATCTGCGGCACTTCCGCCGCGACTCTACCGTCGCCGCTTCTTCGGCGGCATGTCCTTCCCCCCCCCGAGAGGGAGTGAGGGACCCGCCGCTGAATTGCCGCCAAAGAGCTGGACGTGCCGCTCCCTTCCATGTGCCGCCCCAAGCACCAGCTTGCTACGCTGATGCCTGGAGCCGGCCCTGCCCAGCTGCCCTCACTGCCCCCCTGAGCCAGCCCAGCAACACCAGCCATTCAGTGCAATAACAGCGATGCTCACACTTGGCAGGTGCCAGTGGGATTAAGGGGGTTGAGCAGAAGGGCTCACAGGGAAGGCAGAGGAGGGGAGGAACAAGTATCAGGGGGCAGAGAGGGGTGAGAGGCAGGGCAGGTGGGTAGAGGGAGGTGTTAGGAGAAGGGATTGGGGAGAGGCAGGTGCCAGGGGGTCAGAGTGCGGCTAGAGGAGGGGTGGGCAAGGGGGGGTGAGGGAAGGGGTGGGTGCCAGAGGTCAGAGAGGGTGGGGAGAGGGACAGGTGCTAGGAGGGCTGAGGGGAGTAAGAAGGGCGGAAGCCAGGACAGCAAAGGATGGTGATGGGGGTGGGGTGGCCATCAGGGGGCAGAGGGGAGTGAGAGACATGGCAGCAGATAAGGGAAAGGGGAGAAGTGGATACCAGGACATAGCAGGAGTGTGAAGTGATGGGTGGGCTCCAGGGTGAAGAGGATGTTTGTGGGAGGGGACAGGTGCCAGGAGGGCAGGGGGAGAAGGAAGGGGTGAGTTCCAGCGGGGCAGAGTTGGGTGGAGGGCAGGGGCATGTGCCTGGGAGGCAAAGTGGGGGCAGAGGGGCAGGGGCCCAGGAGAGCAGAAATCGGGGGAGAAGAAAGGGAGGGATGTGGGTGAGGGGTCAGAATAGACCCAGGGTCCAGGTAAGGGACGGGCAGGAGCCAGAGAGGGGTGAGGGAGGGGTAGACCCCAGGGAATCTCTCTTGCTTTGGTGTCACGTGTGGTTGGTGCTGTCCCCACACACACTGGGGGTGCAGCCCTGCCCCAGGGGGAACTGCTGGGACTCTCCATGCTGGCGGGCCCCATCTTCCAGCCAGGCAAACACCACAGCCAGCCCCTCCCCTCGCCCGGCCCAGCCCCACCCCCACGGGGGCAGTTGTCTGGATTGCGCTCACTGGGGGGTAGTACAGTGGAAGATTCTGAGGGGGTATAAATGCGCACTAATGGGCTGTTTCTAATGAGGCCAGGGCAGTGGGGAGGGGAGGGGGCATTTCCCCACTTACTGACACCTCCATCTGGGAGAAGTTGCACCGGGGACCAGTCCCAGTTCACACCCGCACAGCACGTCTGTAATAGGGGGTTGCACCAGTGCAGCTACATCGGTGCAAGGATACCCTGGCAGAAATGGCCTGAGACACTGGTGTGCCAGGGGCCGTAACCCCTCCCATCACTGGGGTTATGGATCAATAATTACAGGGTCACTGGAGCAGGGGAGCTGGACTCTGGGCTCCCAGGTTGGGGCCGACCCACTGGGCTGCAGAGTCATTCTCACTCCCACGCTCTGGCCCAGTGCCCATGGCAGTGTTTAGACACAGGGGGACATCATCAGACACCTTGAGCCCAGCGGTTTGAGCCCTCATGACATCACCCGGGGGGATTGAACCTGGGGTTCCCAGGTGAGGGCCCAGCCACTGGGCTAAAGGCTAGAAGGGAAGAAGCAGCACCTTTTTCTGTTCATTGAAACTTGACAGCAAACGCGAATAGTTTCTGTTGACTCGAAATATAATTTTGCAGCAAATAAACTATTTGTCCAAAACATTTCACCCAGCTCCACTGCAAACCTGTCTGAGCAACTTAGGAGCCCAAATCCCAGTGACCTGCAGTGAGTGACTGTCAACACGCCCAGAAATGCACAGGTATGGATGGGCAGGTTCAGGACATCAGCTATGAAACACTCCAGAGCTGCTGTTAAATTTGCTCTTGGCAGACAAATGCCCCCTGAGGCCCTGATCTCACCCCCTCAAATCAGGCTGAAAATGGAGACTCGGCTCCAGCCTGAACTCTCTGCCCAGAGCGATTGTCCCATGGTGGATAATGGTCACAGAGACCATCTCAGAGCCCCAGGAGCTCAAGTGTCTCCATTTAACACCTGCGTCACCCCCGCCCCCCCCCCCCTCGCTCTCATTAACCAGCCCTGGGTCAGACACGCTGGGAACTTTCACACCCAGACTCTGGAGACACTTTGGGTTCATTTGCACAGCTTGCAGAAGTGAGACTCGGAATGGGGTGGACAGATTCAGGCTTACGGGGCTCCCTCTTTGGAATTAAAAATAGCCGCGTAGACGTTCAGGTTCTGGCTGGAGCTCAGGCTCTGAAGCCCAGGGTGGAGCCAGATCTGCCCCTCACAGCGCACACAGGGACATTGTCTGTGTCCACGTCCCCTTCACCCTCTTCCTGGGATGGGGAACAGCAGCCCCAGGGCCTCTCCTTTCACCTCCAGGGCAGGGGAGTGAGAGCCCTCAGCCTCCTGGGTAGTGGGGCCTCCCAGCACCGGTTCCTGGGTGAGCGTGAAAGTGTCTCCACCCAGAAAGCTCTGTGCACCCGGCAAATACACAGATGTGCCCGTGGATCAGGATCCAGGATGGTACTCCCCAGGAGTGATGGAAGCTCCCTAAAAGTAGAGGGGTCACCCAGTCGTGCCAGCCCTTCTCCCTAAGCTCCTGCCCCTGCACCTTCCCTTCTCCCCGAACTCCCATCCTCACATCGCCCCTTCTCCCCGAGCCCCGGCCTTCACACTGCCTCTTCCCCTCACCAAGACCCTGACCCCCGGTCGCTCCTCTCTGCCCCCTCCCCACCCATTGCTCGCCCTTACAACCAATAAAAAGTGTTGGGGCCATGCCCCCCTGGCCTCCCTCTTCCAGTGCCCTTTACTCACCCCCGCAACCCTTTGGGGCAGTGTCAGTGAGTTCAGTGCTGGGGGTACGAGTGGGGTTTTACACCCTGGCTGCTGGAGCTCTGTGTATCGAGGGTACGAGGACATCACAGTGGCCATGGGAGCCCCGCACTGTCCTGCCAACATGACTCAGCCCTGACACCTGCTGGAGCCTCTCCCTGGGGAGGAACCGTCCCTGCGACTCCTTCAGGCCTTGCCCTCCCTGTGGAGGTGGCTGGTAAGGGTGCCGTTAATGAGAGTTATGATGTGAGCTCCTGTGCGCTGGGAACCAGACTCCGAGCCTGGGCTGAGGTCAGTGACTGGGGAGTGAAAGGCCCCAACTCCCATCATTGTCCCCTTGAGCCAGCTGGTTCCTCTTCTCCATGCAATGTGATACCAGCGATGCTCTCACTTGGTGACACCCCCAGGGCCCCCAGCGGGCAGGGCGAGGGCCTGCCCAAGGAGCAATGGACACAATCTACAGCAAGGGAGACTGAGGCTGGAGATGAGGAAACACTTTCTAACTCTCAGGGCAGTGAAGCTCTGGACCAGGCTCCTAGGGAGGCTGTGGGATCCCCGTCACTGGGGGTTTGTAAGAACAGGACAAACCCCTGCCAGGGAGGGTCTAGGCCCTGCCCCAGCACGGGGGGCTGGATTAGGTGACCTCTCGAGGTCCCTTCCAGCCCTGCATTGCCATGAGTCTAGGTTACAGCTGTTCAGGGGCTGGGCCGAGGGCCCTGGGGGGTCTAAGCGTGGTGTGTGGCACATGGCAGAGTTAACACTCTTAGTGACCCTAGCAGCTCAGCGTCCCTGCCAGGGGCCTGGGTTGGCACGTGTCTGGCTGCCTGTACCCAGCTCAGGTGGGTGGTTACTGTGCTGTGTGGACAGGACCTGGGGTGCCACCTGTCCAGGTTTCCCAGGATCATCCCTTTGTTCAGGTCGCTGTCCTGGGAAATCGTGAGTCTGCCAGGACATTATTAGTCCCAAGTGAGATGGGGAGCTCGGGACCAGTAGGGCCCATGTACACCGCACAAGTACTGGCTTTGGGGGGTCACTACCAGGGGGTGGGAGGGGAGTTGATCTGGCACCGTGTCCTGCTTGGCGAGGTTTGTGCCTGGCACAGCTCCAGGAACAGGAGCCCATGGGGGCTGGTGCCCTCTCCCAGGGGTGGGATGGGACACAGTGCCCGGGGGTGGGATGGGGAGACAGTGCCTGGGGTGAGGAGACAGGTGGTCTATGTGGAACAGGAAGATTTCCTGGTTTTTTTGCACCTCAGAGGTGGTGACCCTAACAGGACCCCCAGTGGTGTTTGTGTAACTGCTCTGGGAGGTAGGATACCCCGGAGTGCATGGACCCCTTGGCCAGTGGTACTGCAATGTGTGTGCATGGCCCCTGGGCTCTCTGATCCCTGCTGGACCTGCCCAGACTCTCCCAGCATGCACCGGGGCACACATGGTTGGGCTGGATGCTAGGTACAAACACACAGACACAGCTCAGCTACGGCTGTGAGGCCGAAAAGCTGCCGTGTGGGCTGGGCACAGTTTGTTGTAACTGAGTCAAGGGAGTGTCACAAGCTGGTTATAAAAACGTGTCTGCTCTTGCAGTGGGGTCAGGGCCTTCCTCACCCCAATTCCATGGGGACACTGAACAGCTCCTGTCTGGGCCTGTTACACTAGAAGGAGACTGTGGCTAAAGCCTGATCTGATCCTGCTGCTGGGAAGAGAGAGCTTGGCAGTTCAGTTCAATTATGGCCAGATAAGAATGTCCATCCTGCAGAGCCCAGGTACCACCTGGGAAAGGTGACACCAGGGGGCAGCATTTCCTCACTAATCAGCCCTTTCCCAAAGAGGGCAGGTTTTGTCTGCCCCTTTCCATCCACCCCAGTGACATTGCAGTTTCTAGCCTATTGAATGTCATAGGAAAATGCTCTGTGCAGGGAAAGGAGCAGAGAGCTCCCAGGGGGAGGTGGGGCCTCACTATGGATAAAACATCAGTGGTATGTACAGTACCTGCATAGAACTGGGCGCATCTCCACCCTGCAACCAAACACAGACAGAGGAGTGAGAACATCCCTGAACACTGACACGCTGAGCAGGAGACAATGTCACACAGGGTGTTACAGGGGGGAATAGAACTTACTGAGCTCAGCCTGGAGTTTGTCTGAAAATAAAATAAAGAGAAATGAGTCAATATCACATTACCTTGCAGAAGAGAAGCGAGTCAAAAAGACCTTAAAGCAGGGAAGTTACAATCCTTAGACTCAGCCTGGAAGCTACATCAGCAGCCAGACACCTGCACCCCCTGAGCGACAAAGGAAGCAGGAAGGGGAGAAATACAGTAACCCCACCTGGCCAGGTGCAGGAGGTTGTTAGAGCCAAACAGGGATCCCTCTGCAAATGGAAAATATTAACCCTGTGAAGCCTGCAGAAAGGAGCATGCAGTACATCGGGTGAAGTGCATGATGGGAATTAGGAGGCTAAATGGAATTAGCAGAGTGAACAGCAAGTGATATAAAACAAATACCAGGGAATTATTTCAGTCCAGCAGAATCAGGAAGCCCGTGAGAGAATCGATGGGTCCCCTGGATCCGCAGGGGGGAAAGGGAGCAATTGGGGAGGGCAAGGACAATGCTGAGAGACTGACTGGTTTCTTTGCATCAGTTTCCACCAGAAAGGTTGCTGTGGAGAGACCTGCCCTGGAGCTGCTCTGTTCAGGAAATAAAGACCAGGGATCGAGGAGTGAAGAGGAGATATTGGAACAAACTGACAAACTAAAGAGCCAGCAGCCACCAAGAGAGCTTAGATCCCTGCAAGATGGCAAATCCCAGGAGCTCTCAAATGACATCACATGATATGGCTGAACTGCTAACAATAATATGCATCGCTCATTAAAATCAGCTACACTTCTGGAGAATCGGAGGGTTGGGAATGTTGTAGCCAACTTTAAAATTTGGTAGGAGTAATCCTGAGAACTACAGTCCAGTGAGCGTTACGTCAGTACTTGCTAAACTAGTTGAAACTAAAAGAGAATTCTAAACCAGCTCTATGAGAATGATAGGATAAGGTCTGACTAGCAGAGCTGGAAAGGAAACCTGTGTCCCACTAATCTATTAAATTGCTTTAAGTAGGTCAGTAAAATCGTGCACAAAGGAGAACCCATTGGCATAACTGATGTGGACTTTCAAAGAGCCTTTAACAAAGTTCCTCACAAAAGGTTATTAAGGAAACTAAGTCATCATGGGGTGAGGTGTAAATTATTGTCCTGAAAAACTGAAAAGCAGCAAATTTCAAACTGTCAGAGGAAATGACCTCTCAAGGTCCCTTCCAGTCCTATGATTGGATGATTCTATGAAATACTGTTTTATAGGATTCATAATTAGTCTGTGGAACAACTTGCCACAAGATAGCATTGAGACCATCAGTTTAGCAGGAGTAAAACAAAAGATATTTAGATTGACAATGAGAACATACAAATTTATACTGGGTAGGGTTAAAACAAAAACAGACAAGCAAAGAAAAATCCCAAATGGACAAAGAATTCAAAAAGCCCCAGGCAGTGATATGGGAATGTGAATCTCCAGACTTATCACAGTTCTCAAAAAATGCAAGCATTCTAGAGGGCAGAGAAACCCCCTCCTGCTTCAGGGCACAAGCCAATTGCTAACTGATGGGGGTCAGGAGGAAACTTTCCCTGGGGGCAGGTTAGTCTGTCATCAGCCACTAGGGGGCTTCTTGCTCCTTGTGAAGCAACTACTGCTTCTGTTTTAGAGCCCGATTTAGTGAAACACTTAAGCACACACTGAATAGGGATGTACTGACTCGTGGGCTTAAAGTGCAACATGTGTTTAACTACCCTGCTGAATTGGGGCCCTAGTGAACATACACTAAAGGCCTGTTTAGATAATTATCCCCAAAGAAAACAACTACTTTGAGGTTAAAGTTTTTATGAAAATCAACTATTATTTTTGGCTGAGGGAAGTGAGGCCCCACACCTAACTCAATGGCATTTCTATCTGTCCTTCTGTCTGTCTGCAATGTGATAAGTTTTGACAACCACATTCCATCAACTCCATTTCAGAGTATGTTTTAGGCATCAGTGGGCAGAAACTTCTGGATTTTGGTGAAAAATGGAAAACTATAAAAGCCTGATATGCACTAAAATCTCAGGATACAGGGTGAGGCAGTGACCTCAGGGTTAGGATTAGGGTTTAGGGTCAGGGTGCCCCTCATCCCCATCCAGCCATCGCCCTAGCCAGGTCACTTGTCCCCAGTCCTTCCAAACTCCTCCCCCCACCGCTGATCTAGGGTGACCAGATAATAAGTGTGAAAAATCAGGACAGGTGGTGGGGGGTAATAGGTGCCTATATAAGAAAAAGCCCCCAAAATCGGGACTGTCCCTATAAAATTGGGACATCTGGTCACCCTACGCTGATCCCGCTCCAGTGCAGAACCCTGTTGATTTTGGTGAAAACCAGAAACATGGAAAAATGGATTATAGTAGATTTTGGTTTTCCAATTGTTACCTAGCAGCTCTGTGTTCTTGGGGAACCAGGGTGCAGTATCGAGCCTGTCTGACTGACAAAAGACCTCCCCCCACCCCCCAGTCTCTGCTTGAAACAAAAGTGATCAGAAGAAAGACTTACAAAAAGCAATGAAAAGCCATTGGGGACATACCTAAATCTCTGGGATAAGGGTGACAGCATTAAGGAAACTCCCCTTGCCTCATTTGCATCAAAGATGAGACAAGGAGGCATCTCCATTAGCATACAGACTGGAAAACAGAGATTCCAAGGCAAGAACCACAGGGAACTCTGGGACCAGAAAAGCAGGGAAGTAATGCATCATGGGGGATCTCTGCTCCAGATGTTAGTGAACCTATGCGTGCACACACCAAGCTCAGTGGTTATCAGACCAATTCTAGTAATAATTCCTTTATTGGTATCCAAAATAGTGAAGCTTCCTAATTGCATTGTGAGCTCCCTTGAAGGAACACTGCACATAGCCAACTCCCATTGTCTAGCCTGAACAAAACACCTTTAGTACACTCCCTTGAGCCATCAGTTTACCCATAAACAAATCTAGTGTTCTCTTCCCCAAACCATTATTGTTTCCCTACAAAAAACCCCTATTCATACTCAGTAAGTGTTCTGATCCCTGATCCAAAATCTGCATCAGTTCCACTGGGACTTCATCTTCTCCTGACTGATCGTGCTGGGGGCTCTGCCAGTCTCCAGCGCTCCAGACCCTCAGCTACCACCATCTCCTGGGACCCCCCGATCGATTCAACTGTCACGGAGTGGTGAGAACACACACACACTCTCTCTCTCTCTTTAGGTATAGCCTTCTGCAGGGGCGGATCTATGTTTTCTGCCGCTCCAAGCATGGCAGTCAGGCGGCCTTCGGCACGCCTGAGGATAGTCCGCTGGTCCCGCGGATTCGGTGGTGTTTCTGCGGGTGATCTGCTGGTCCCGCGCCTTCAGAGTGCCCGCTGCCAAATTGCCGCCGAAGCCGCGGGACTGCCGGACCTCCCGCAGGCATGCCACCGAAGGCTGCCTGACTGCCACACTCACGGCGACCGGCAGGCCTCGCCCCGCGGCTTGCCGCCCCAGGCATGCGCTTGCTGCACTGGTGCCTGGAGCCACCCCTGGCCGTCTGACCCTGACTTGTGTGATCAGTTATAGTTTTGTAAACCTGACTTTTATAATCAAGTTTAAGTTAGATTTAATATTATAACTATTTGTTTGGCTCCCCTATGGTTATTACCTGGAAATAAATAACTTTCATGATTAAGCTGGTTGCTTCTCTCTCTCTCCCCCTTCCCCCTCCTCCTCCCACTCCCCCCATGGATGTTTTTTGGTTTCCTCATTTGCTCTGTAGCACGTTCCTTGTACCTAAGCTAAAAGATCCCTGCAGCGCCCAAAAATCCTGTGGGGTTTGCTCATCAAGTGGGTTACTACCAGAACGACTGTAACGTGAAAGTGGGGGTAGGGACGTGCTGAACCTGGGACATATGAGCGTGGCAGATTGAAAGTGCTGCTCAACCCAGCCTGCTCAGGGTTACTCTATTCCATGCGGTGCCCATGGCATATGAGGGTGACAGCTTGGAAATGCTGCTCGACCCAGCCTGCTGAGTCCAGGGACATATAAGGGGTCAGCTTGGGAGTGCTGATTAACCCGGTCCTCTCAGACCTGCTCTGGTAATGCGTATGTCTGTGTGTTCATCTGATTCTGGGGCTGGAAGAACTGAGCCCTGGGGAACCTAGGTCCTGCAAGATAGCTCCATTGGGAGGGGACTTGTAGAAGGGAGAAGTAGAGCTCTGTATGAGAACACAAGTGACACAAGCAGCACATTGATAGAAGTACAGAACCCCCTGCCCCCAGAAGAGTAACCCTAATAAATGAGTGTACCCCAAAGTAACAGGCAAAGCTGGTAACAATGCTCAAACACTGTGACAGGGTCACACTCTCATGAGTAAGTCTCACTCAATGAGCAGCAAACCACTGTCCCAAACTCCCACTGGGCTGCACTCAGAGCAGACGAGGGGCCCGTAGGATTCAGCTTGTTACCCAGTAACACATGGCCCAGGTCACACTGAAGCAGCCAGACCAGCCCCTCCTCCAGCTCAGAAAGTTCGGCAGCCTTGGCTAATGGGGGCTGGGGCAGTGCTGAGCGGTGGCCACACCATGCAGCCCTCACATGTTCAAGGAGAGAGGCACAGACATGTCATCTGTTACCAGTCTGTGCTGCTCCCAGCACAATGGGCCCAGTCCAGGCCTCACAGCACCTGGCTCAGGGACACCCATTAACTCAGCCATGGAGGGGTCAGGATGTCAGAGTGATGTGGCCTGGTCAGACACCTGGGCAAGTACCAGCCTCTAGCTACCACACAGCTCCAAGCCTGTCAGCTGGGTTCATGCGTGTCCTGGGGTCCCAGGCTCTGTCCAGATCCCGAGGCACAATACAGCTGAATGTCCCAGTAGACTCCACTCACCTCCGAATTTATTCAGGACTTCATTCATGTCAAGGGAAATTTTATACACTTTCTTCAGGTCAGTAGAAACAGCTTCTGGTTCCTGGAGTTTCACATTCTCACTCCTATGAAGAAAACATCCCATCATCACTCAGCTGCTCTATACACACATCATCCCAGAACCACCACCAGGAATATAAGAGCAATGAAAGTGGGAAACACACCTGCTCAATGTGCTTTTCACATCCTGAAAGGAAAAAGAGAATCAATGTTCTGTATCAACACAATGTGCATAAAACTGAGGGAGTCTCGCTCTGGGCATCAAACTTTCATCTAGAAAATAGATCAACCCACCCAGGCTTCACTGTTTTGTGGTAAAATCTCATACACCATTTTGCATTAACACTTGTTTCATTTATGTAGGTGAGACAGGAATTTAGCTAAAAGGGTTCTCCCTTCTGAGGACACAACCCATCAGTATCTGTGTTTATCAAATGTGATGGGTCCAATGTTCTGGGGTCAGAGCAGGGATGGGTTTAGCTCCGTATAATTTTTGTATCATCCATTTAATCTCCCATGGCCTCACTGGATCTCCATGAGGAGAATTCCCCTCTAACATGAACTGCGATATTTTGGAACTGATGGAGCCCTTAGGCAGATGTTCTGTTTGTCAGTAAACCACAGAACACATTTACTCTCATTGTTGGGATCCAGACCCAGGGATCTGAGTTATAATTCTGGATGGGTGGAGAATTTTGATGCCATCTCACCTTTAGCAGCTCGACAACTGGTTGCTGACACTTCCCCTCAATCTCTGTGATCAGCTGCTGCAGAGAGGAGCTTTGCTGGGAGAGTTTGGTGACATTTTCCTGTAGTCTCTGCAGAGTCTCCCTCTCCTCCTCCTCCAGTCTCTGCAGAAGCAGCTGCTCCTCCACTCTCAGCAGTGTGTGCAGTCTGTTAAATTCACCTGCAATCATCTCTCTCTTATTTTTCACTTTCCTCTTGAGATAGAAAAATAGGAAAGGCACAGAGAAAACGTGAGCCGGATGTTGAGTTACATGGACTGGGCCTCTGTCCATGAATCAGGGGATATTAGATCAGTATCAGGTTTGTAAGGATATTTACTTCTTTGGGAAATGTACCATAAAGGGTTTGTTAATATGGCCAGTTCCATCGCGGGGCTGTCCAGGGTTCTTTGTAAAGCCACAATATGTTACTGTGGGTGGCATGGGATGGACACAGTGGAGTGGGGAGAAATTGAGGGAATGGGAGAGATTTACATGGGGCTGCACAGGCTATTCATTGGGGGATTTGGGTGCCAAGTGCTGGGCACTCAGACACCCAGGGGAGCCATCGCAGCGGGATGTTGGAGATGCTCCTTCTTTGACTATCTGCTCCCAGGGCTGCAAAGTTCAGGACCTAGGGCTGGTGCTAATAGTCCTTTTTGTGCCATCCTGGGGCTCACGTGGGTGTTGGGTGCCCAGGGCATTGTCAGGGCTGGCTTTGGCCTCACCCACCCTGGTCAAGTGCCCCATGCCCATGTGCCCAGTGCCCCTGGGATCGCAGCCTTTAGGGAGCCTTCTAGGCTCACAGAGCAGCGGGTTGGCTGATGCCAGCTGTGTCCCCACCTGCTCCCTGAAAGGAGCCGTGGGAACGATGCTGAGCCGGTGCTGATCCTGGCTGGGGGAGGGGCTGGCTGCTCTGCACTGGCCTCTCTAGGTCCCCTACAGCTCAGCACAGAGGTGCTGGATGACCCTGGGGGGAGCCTGCCCTTCCGTGTGACTCGGGCCACAATGATGTTGGGGAAAGTCCCTCTCACTCTCCCTGAGATGCCAACATGGCCAGGGGCTTCAGCAGCTTCCCCTCCCTTCGGAGGCAGGCTGCAGACCTGCTGCCTTTGGAGTGCTGCCTGCGCTCTGCTCACAGCCCTCGCTCCCGCTCTTCCCCTGAAGCCTGCAGCACCCGCGGCTTGCCACCCATCAGCTGTGTGGCGGGGCCCGGTCACTTGCTCCTCTCCGCCCCTCCCCCATCACCCGCCCTTAAGGCAGGAGGGGGCAGAAAGGAGCAAGCGGCAGGCGAGGGGGCCTTGGGGGAGGGAGTGCGGGAGAGGAGCGAGCTGCAACAGTGAACGGTGTGGGGGCTGAGCGGGAGCGGGGAATGGGGCAGAGCAGGAGGGGCGCATGGGCGGGGCCTCGGGGAGAGCAGGTGAAATGGGGGTGGAGCAGTGGGCAGGGTGATGATCCAGGCACCGGGGAGGTTCCAGCACTCACGCCCGGCCTCCCCCAATGCCGGAGGCATGCGCTGCCCATGGCCGGCACCAAGCCTGTGTAATGGAGCAAACAAGCAGAGAAGGTTCATAACCTCATCCTGGAGCTTTACGGCTCCGTCATTCCTGGGAGCTGCAGGGGGAAGGGCTCAGGGAGGAATATACCCGGACACCCACCTGCCACTCTGTGGTTTTCTCCTCCTCTTTAGACATCAGAGCCAGGGCCTCTTCCAGCTCCTTCGTCAGAGGGCCCAGGGCTCCCTGGAGTTTCCCCTGCAGGGGCATCGTGTGCGATAAACAGCCATTAGTCTGCCTGTCCGATGGGTGGACAGTACTGTCCATATTGGCATTTCATACACCAGCAGTAAATACCCTGGAAGCGAGCAGCAGACTCGGCTCTGCCGGTCCCAAAGGCCTCATGGGAGCAGAGACTCCAGTCTCACAGCAGGGGCTCTGCTTCCTGCAGACACTCAGGGCTTCTCAGAGCCTGTGTTTGAGCCAAAGCTTCACATCCCTGAGCACAGGCCAGAGGGGAAACAGCTGGGAAGGTTCTGAACGATCCCTCCTGCCAGTGAGAGTGAAGAGGTTGGGACAGCACCTCGCTGCACTGTGCCCAGGCCCAGGCCAGGAACAAGACCCCCCTGTGCTCTCGTCTGTCCAGGCTCCCATGTGGCCTCCCTCAGGCAGCAGCTGAGCACCTGAGCCAGCGCAGTCCCATTAACTGTACAGGGTGACGCTGTGATGTGGCTGGAGGTCAGTGAGGAACAGGGAACACACTCGGTCTGGGGGAATGTGCCACCCATAATTGTAACTGCTCCAGAGCTGTAATAACCCAGGGCTCTCTTCCCCTTTGACAGCTTGTGATTCCTTCACACAGCACAGCAACGTGCTCCTGCCCCGTCAGCCTGGCTCTGTGCAACACCCCTGGCAGCCCCCGAGAGCCCCCTCCTGAGCCCCCACCTGAGATCTCCCCATTTCACTCTCCTTCTTTTCTCTGGGCCCTGGAGTTCTCTCCCCCTCTCTGCCCAAGGGCCCAGGCTGCTGCTGCAGCTGCTGCTGAGAGCTCCTGGGGAGCTGTTCGGTGACACCCCTGCGGTGCTGCTGCAGGGAAGCAGTGAGGGAAGGAGGGAGCCAGCAGGGGCTAGTGAGAGACAGGAGGCGGAAAAGCAGCCTTTGCATCCAGCAAAACAGCTTCATAAGTGAACCAGGAACTGACTGGGGGAGGGGCAAAGGTGGCTGGATTCTTTGAAGCTCCACCCACAAAATAAGCTCCACCCATGTGAGTGGACACCAGGACAAAAGGAGACACCAGGATCTGTTCACAGTAGATGGTGCAATGTTCAAAACAGGATGGAGTTGCTGATTGGCTCCAAGGGGCTCCTGAGGCCTGGCTCCCCCATGGGGCTAGAATATACCCCTGGGCTCTGCTGGACTCTCTGGGCCTCGCCCTTCTTTACTCGGGGGGAAATAAGAGGTGGCATCTCCCAAACATCACCCGCTTTTAGCACCGGAAGGAGGCGTTCCTGGCAATAAATGGTGCTGAGCTGTAATTCTCCCTTTCCGCTCTCACATGGGGAACAAAATAATTAACAGTGTTGGTATTTAAATGTCATTCTGGGCACCTGAGCTCACCCCTCACTGAGGCGATGGGGCCGTTCACACCTCTCAGAGCTGCTGTGCCCAGCTCTCTGCATCCCCTACATCTGGGTCACAGTTTTGAGGTCTTCTTCACAACCAAAACAGCTGGAGACTCAGTGTAAAGTGAAGTGAAAGCTGAGATCCTGGAGAACAAAGCAGGTGCTTTTCTGGAGAAATACCTGTACTTCCTGACTGTTTCTTAGCCCTGTAAGTGAGCACAGAGGCAGGGGCCTGGTCTTAACGTAACACTTAGGTCACTCTGGCTACTTTGCTGTAGTGCTGTAGCTGTGAAACACGTGTCGTGTAGACATGGCCTGGGAGTTCTTGGGGCAGAGAAGCAGCTCAATGAACAAGGGACTTGGAGGAGAAATCTGGGACAGTTCAGGCGAAACGGAGATTGTCAGTGAGTCTGGTCCCTGTGGGGAGGGAATTCAGGCCATGTCCTCCCCTCTCTCCTGGGCTGAGGGCAGGGAACTGTTAGGATATAGATATTTAGGCCTCTTTGTAAAGGCCTATACTTTAAGAATTTAGGTGTATTTTTATCACTTAGCTGGTTATAGAGGTATAAAAGAAAGAATCAAAATCACTTTCTGTATGTGTAAGGGCCATTTTTTACTGTAACAGTCTGAGGCCTGGTTCTTAGGCTGAGTCCTTTGGCTAAGCAGCAGAGGCAGACATAAACTGGGAAGTGTATGGTCACATCCTCACATTTCAAAGTAGTTACATGGAAATAAGGTGCTATTGGGCTGTTAGGAATACAATCCTGTTCTGATATTTCTATCACCTCCAGAGAAAGGAAAGATCACTTATAAATAGACACAGCTGGAAAACCCTTATGTCTGTATAGATGTAGTTGTGAAATCCTCATTTCTGTATTGTTTTGTATGTTTATTTGCATGGTCTCTGTCTGGTTCTGTAATTGTTTCTGTCTGCTGTATAATTAATTTTGCTGGGCGTAAACTAATTAAGGTAGTGGAATATAATTGGTTAGCTAATCATGCTTAGGGTTACCATTCGTCCGGATTCCCCCGGACATGTCCGGATTTTTGAGCTAAAAATAGCATCCGGGGGGAATTTGTAAATGTCCAGACTCCCCCCTCCACCTCCCCCCCCGCATGCAGAGCACGCGCGGCTAACAGGGCAGCCGGATGGATGGTGCCACTTACATGGGGCTCCGACAGCCAGAGAGCCCCTCCTCCCCCCTGCAGCAGTGCTCACTCCCTCCCTGCATTTGCAGATCGCCTCCGGCAGTCTGGAGCTCCTCCCCCGCTCCTCCTCTCCTGCCAGCCAGCCTGCCGGGATGAACGGCTCAGGCCGTTCCTGAGCAAGTTCAGAGAGACATTAGGCAAAGGCCAACAACAAGGGGGCCAGGGGGTCAGAGAAGGGGCAGGGAGGTTCTGGAGGGGGCAGTCAAGAGATGGGGGAGGTCGGGAGGTCGGGGGGGGGCTTTCTGGGGGAGGGTGTGGATAAGGTTTTGGGCAGTCAGGGTACAGGTAGGGGGTAGGGTCCTGGGGGGCAGTTAGGGGGGGGGTCTTAGGAGGGGGCAGTTAGGGGATAAGGAACAGGGAGGCTTAGGTAGGGGGTGGGGTTCTGGAGGGCAGTTAGGAGCAGGGGTCCCAGGAGGGGGCAGTCAGGGGACAAGGAGCGAGGGGGGGGGTTGGGAGTTCTGGGGGGGCTGTCAGGGGGCAGGAGTGGGGAGAGGGATCAGAGCAGTCAATGGGACAGGGAGCAGAGGGGTTTAGATGGGTCGGGAGTTCTGGGGGGGCTGTCAGGGGGTGGGGAGTGGTTGGATGGGGCGTGGGAGTGCCAGGGGTCTGTCTGGGGGTGGGGGTGTGGATAAGGGTTGGAGCAGTCAGGGTACAGGTAGGGGGTAGGGTCCTAGGGGGCCAGTTAGGATGGGGGGAGGGTCTCAGGAGGGGGCAGTCAGGGGACAAGAGGCAGGGAGGCTTAGGTAGGGGGTGGAGTCCTGGGGGGCAGTTAGGGGCAGGGGTCCCAGGAGGGGGCAGTCAGGGGACAAGGAGCGGGGGGGAGGGTTGGGGGTTCTGAGGGGGGCGGGAAGTGGGCGGGGCCGGGCTAGGGCAGGATGGGGACAGGGCTAGGGCGGGGGTCCTCCCGTCCTCTTTTTTGCTTGCTGAAATATGGTAACCCTAATCATGTTACAATGTGTTAGGATTGGTTAGGTAAATTTTAGTAGAATGATTGGTTAAGGTATATCTAAGAATATTACTATATAAATTAGGGGCAAACAGGAAGTAAGTTGGGATTCGAAAATAAGGAAAAAGGAACTTGGATTTAAGCTTGCTGGAAGTTCACCCCAATAAACATCAAATTGTTTGCACCTTCGGACTTCGGGTATTGTTGCTCTCTGTTCATGCGAGAAGGGCCAGGGAAGTGTGAGAGTGAAGGAATAAGCTCTCTAACAGGAACCTCACCAGCGTATCATCCCCAGCTTCTCACTCCCCCAGCACAGACACAGCCCCAGACGAGATGGGAGCAAGAACATGTTTCTTTCATGTGGTTCCAGAACCGTTTTATCCCACCCACGCTGTCAAAACCCAACTGTGTTAGGACACAGATGGCCCTAGCTTTGTCAGCCAATTATAGTACCATGATGTGTACATCCTGGTGTTTAATACATGGTGTACATAAGCTGTAAGGCCACCCCACATCCTACTAATGTTATCTTGGCTAATGGCTGCCGGAGTTCATATGGGTGGAGCAGGGCTGCTGGATGGGTAAGAGCTGAAGGAGAAGGGAAGAACAGGACACGGGGAAAGAAAGAAGAGCAGGAGGCAGGTACCAGCTGTGGCTTTCTGTGCCACTGACGTGCAGGGATGTGTCAGGGTCCAGATTGTTTTGTGTGCAAGCAGGGTCTGAATGAGCTCTCCCCTGACAGATAGCTGGGGAGGGCAAAAGGCTTCAGGTACAGACTGTATTTACATGAACACACCGACTCTACCTAGGTATCCAGCACAGGAACGTAGCTGAAGGGGAGCAGGGGGAGCGGCCACTCCCCCACTGAGCACATTCTCCAAAAGTGGTGCCTTAGTAGGAATTTGTAATAAGGTAGAAAGGTCCGGGATATCCCCCCCCCCTGCTCCCCTTTCCCCCCATGCAGAGTGCGGCACTGCTGATTGGCTGCCTGGGCCTGATTCAGCCACTCCCCTTGGGCTTCCAGCAGCCAGACTCCCTCTCCCCTCCCCTGCCCCCCGCTGCCTCAGGATGCTGCAGGGGAGGGGCTGTGTGCTGGCAGCATGTTTAACTTTGGCTCCAGGGGCAGCCAGTGGTTTGAGCTGCATGGTGGTAAGGGAAGTCCTTGGGGGCAGTCAGGGAGCAGGGGGAGGGTTGGATGGTTCTGGGGCAGAGGGACTTTCTGGGAGCGGGGGTGTGGAGAGGGGCTGGGGCAGTCAGGGTGGAAGGGGGGTTAGATGGGAGGAAGTCTGGGCCTCTTTCCAACAGCAAAACACAAGCATATAAAAGCCAGCCTTCAGCGTGAAGTACTATCAGATGGCCCGGGCAGTCTGCACGGCACCTGGCCCGCTTGCCTGAGCTGTATTATTAATGCATTTTATTTGGAAGATGCATCACAAGTGATTTAAAGGCCCCAAACACTGTTGAAAGAGCTGGGAAAGTTGCAAGCTTTCTCTGCTGGGCTTTTCATCTGGGTAATACAATGCAACCTGCTTGAGGCACCGCACAAGAGATATTTATTGAGGAAGTTCATGCATCTCACAGCTTAAGCTCTTCTAAACTTGCAGCCATGGCACAAAAGGATTTGGGAGCAGTTAACAATTCTGTGTGGTTAAGAGATTTTCACTTCCTGGGCCCTGCTACCCAATCCCACAGGGCCCCACAGGTGAGACTGAGTGAGTAGCCCCGCTTGTGTCCTCTATCCAGACACAATCCCTTCCCTGATTCTTTCCCTTGTGTTTGCAAGGGTCTCATTAACATGCTGCAGCCAAACGCCCCTCCCCCAGGCCTTCCCTCCAGAGACACTGCCTCTGGCTTCCCTATGCCTGACGGCAGCCCAGGCTCACAGCCCGGGGGGGAGGGATGAGACAGCAAAGGATACCGAGCCGCCCAGCCCGCCTTATGGCAGCAGAGAGTCACAGTTCTCTGCAGAGACCCCCGTACCCTCTCCCGCATGCAGAATGTGCGGTGCCGGTACATTCAGCTCTGTGAATACAGCCCCTGCCTAAGGAGATTGCAGTGCACACTGGGTGTGCGGGACCAATTCGCTCTTACCTGCTGTCATGGGCGGTGGATGAAGCTGCCATTTGGGGATGCTAGCTCCCCAGCTCACCTCTTCTGCCTGTGGTCCCGCCCACTCCACCCTGCTCTGCCTCAGGTCCCTCCCCACTCCACCCAGGTCCTGCCCTTTCCCCACTGTCTCCCTCCTCTCTTCCCTCCCCCACTCTGCTCATCCCTTCCAGCCAAATCCATGAACCCAAATGAAGCAAATGACATTTGAAAAAAAACACTCTTCTGCAATTTCTTTCTAAAGAAAATGAAGCATGTTTTCCACTGCATGCCACAAGGTGAAGCCTGGACATGCAGCATGTACCTAATTAAAAGCACTAAAATTGGGAATAAAAAATGTCAGTCACAGGTTTTTTGATATGCCCTGAAGTTTGTCAGACATTTATTTGCAAAAACTTTGTAGTAAGGGTGAGTCAGCTGTCCTGCTTAATACAACATTAAATATTGTGGAACACATGATGCAGCTCTTCTCTGTTTTACATTTTCTTAATCTGTATTTCTAAGCTGGTTTTATATTTAAAATGTACTCTTAAACCTTCATAAAGTAAGCATTCCAGATTACTACATATTTAACTCACTGAAACAGACATTATTTTAAAATAATCAGTCACAGAGGTTTAGTGTGTTCATAACAATGTTCATTGCTTTTAGAAAAAAGGAGCACTAATTTACTAATTTGAATCTGAAGAAGTGGGTATTCACCCACGAAAGCTCATGCTCCTATATGTCTGTTAGTCTATAAAGTGCCATAGGACTCTTTGCTGCTTTTACAGATCCAGACTAACACGGCTAACCCTTTGATACTTGACTAATTTACTGTGTGTGATCTCCATAACAATAGACAGGTTAATGAAATTTCACCAACTTTAAAAAATATGTTTCCAAAGATTTTAGGCATAACAAAGGATTTTATATCTTACTAAGGTACTGATTTTGCTAGAGGGTTCTCTTAAAACTAGTTAATCAAATAGTCAGAACTAAAGAAAGGGAAACTCGTTTGTCCAGCTATCTGTAAGGAAAGGGGTGTTGTCCCTTTAAGGGCTCTCTTCAACGGGGGGGGGAGGGGTTTGAAGGGAGAAAGGGATGGACAGAAAGGACAGAAAGACATTGGAAGCAAGTTTTTTGTAGTATAGTAATTAAAATTAAAATGTGTATTTTAAATGAGGGTGGTCCTTTGAAGGAATTTTTTTTAAACTATATGTCTGAAGATCCAAGCATTTAAGATGAATAGTCAGATTGTGCATCTAAAAATCTATGCAAGGATTTTTTAGAGATGTGATTTTATCATCTTCACCAACTCACTAATGAAATATTTTTAAAGCAAATTTGAAACTAAGGTCCTGTAGACTAAAATGTTCTGAGTAAATATTACAGTAACGAACAACTGTTTTTGTCAGTAAATTCAGAAACTGACAGTATATACCTGCAAAAAGAACAGGAGTACTTGTGGCACCTTAGGCCTTGGCTACACTAGCAGCTGTACAGCGCTGTGAGGTAAACCCGTCTTCGTACAGCTGAGTAGGGAAAAGCGCTGCAGTCTGTCCACACTGACAGCTGCCAGCGCAGTAGCGTGGTCACACTTGCAACATTTGCAGCTGTGTTGGGAGCGGTGCATTATGGGCAGCTATCCCAGCATTCATGTGGCTGCACCGTGCTTTTCAAAACGGGGGAGTGGGGTGGATTGTGACAGGAAGTGTGGGGGGAGAGAGAGTGTTCTTTGGAGTATGTCAGCTCTCTATTTTGCAAGTTCTGAACTCCCGGCCCCCTGCTCATTCATTCACTCACTCAAAGCAAGCTGCAAACTGTTTGCTTTTCTCTGTGGTACGAGCTTTGAAACCGGCACTTCCGCATTCCTGCAGCCGGTCACAACAATGGAGAGGATTAGCCACTTGACAAGGTGATTAGTACAGCGCTGGAAGCATTTACACTCACACCCCTGAGTCGTAGCCACTCCGCTGCAGCTGTTATTCCTCTCGGGGAGGAGTACCACCTGCAGCGGTGTACCCAGGGAGATACAGCGCTGTAAGTGCCCTGCCAGTGTGGATGAGGAGTGAGTTACAGTGCTGGGGGAGGCTTTACAGCGCTGTAACTTGCAAGAGTAGCCAAGGCCTGAGAGACTAACAAATTTATTTGAGAATAAGCTATACCTGGGGGTTGGCAAATGCCTGTTAATTGGCTTCATTACCACTTGAATGGCTCTTTAACAGTTTCAATGTTGTGCTAATAGGTCTAGCAGGCTGGAAGGCTTTTTCACTTTCAAGGCCTTGGCTACACTTGCAGCTGTACAGTGCTGTAAATTAAACCCGTCTTCGTACAGCTGAGTAGGGAAAGCGCTACAGTCTGTCCACACTGACAGCTGCCAGCACACTGTCGTGGCCGCATTTGCAGCGGCATTGGCAGCTATCCCAGCATTCAAGTTGCTACAACGTGCCTTTCAAAAGGGGTGGGGTGGAGTGTGACAGGGAGCGTGGGGGGAGAGAGAGCGGATTTTTGGAGTGCCGATACTGTGTCAGCACCCTGCCTTGCAAGTTCCGACCCCGCTCCCTCCTCCACCCCTCTCTCACTCACTGAACGCAAACAGCAGCTGTTTGTTTTTTTCTCACAGACCAGATAAGCAGCCGCTCGCGGAAACGGACCCCCTCTCCTCCCGCTCGCCGCCTCTCTCTTCAAGCAAACATTAGCTGTGGGTGTTCCAAAGGGAGCCCCCCCGCCTGCCTCTACTCATTCACAGCAAACAGTAGCTGTGTTTGTTTTTTTGATAAGCAGCTCCCGGAGCGTCTGAGTTCACAGCAAAACAAAGAGAGGCATCACAACAAAACAAGGAGAGGAACCTTCACTTAAAAGGATTATGGGGAGTTTCCGGAGGTCAATCACTGCGTAATAAGGTTACTCCCCATTTACACTGGAGCACCAGCATCTCACTCCACAGCAGCTGTTATTCCTCTCGGAGAGGTGGAGTACATGCAGCGCTGTAGCCACGGAGATACAGCGCCGTAAGTGCTCTGCCAGTGTGGACGGGGAGTGAGTTGCAGCGCTGGGGGAGCCTTTATTGCGCTGTAACTCTCAAGTGTAGCCAAGGCCTAGGTTACTAGATACCCTCCGGAGTAAGACTCACCAGGCTGCAGCAGCCAGCTGTGGGAGCCTGCAGGAAGGGTCAGAACAGAGCTAGGAAGAGGCAGAGGGTGGACACTAAGACCCAGGGAAATTTTCAGGTCCCCTACGCAGCTTTGTATGCTGTGTATGCCTAAGGATGGCCCCTGATTGAGGGGGTCACCCTCCACTGAACTGAACTCGCTAAACAGGGGACTTGGATGCCAGACCCCTATGAAGGTTAAGAGGGGGTGGGTACAGGTGTGCTTGCTGGGCAGTGTGGACTTTACCCAAGAGTCCTAGGCATGGTTTAACTTGCTCCTCTCCACGGTTCAAAGACAGAACTAATTAAGGCTCCATTAGGAGTCTTTTGTTTTTTAAGTGATCACTAGAGCTGAAATCACTTGATGTGGGACAGCATTTCGGCCCAGCCTGCTTCAGCAAGGAAGTTCCGCCTCTAAGGCCTTGTCCACACTGGCACTTTACAGCACTGCAACTTTCTCGCTCAGGGGTGTGAAAAACCACTCCCCTGAGCGCTGCAAGTTTCAGCTCTGTAAAGTGCCAGTGTAGACAGTGCCCCAGCCCTGGGAGCCGCACTCCCAGCACTGGTAGTTATTCCCCTCGCCGCAAGCATACAAGACATGTTAAAGCAATGCTGCGGCAGCGCTGCCATGGCAGCGCTTTAATGTTGCCAGTGAAGACGTGCCCTAAGAGTTGAAAATCACTTAGAGAAGTGTAGAACCTCAAGACACTGATCTGCAGAGGTCATAGTAGAGAAGCAGGTGATGGCTGGCAGGGCAGCCGGTGGAGTGGGCCAGTGGGGTGTGCGGCAGGGTGGTGACACCAGAGCAAGTGCTTGGACAATGGAGCAAGCAAGGTGCCTCCTTCCTTCCCCCCCCCCCAACCAGAGTGGAAGGTGAGCTCACACAGATGCACCTCTGAACTCTGAGTCTTCACTGACCAAGGACAACCACTGTGAGTGGGGTGTGTTGAGGGAGCAGAGAGGGGCATAGCAAGGGAAATTTTGGTTGTAGAACTCAAGAGCATGAGGCAGAAGACACTGATCAGCGTACTCTGGGGTGCGTGTTTTGCTCATGGTTTTATGTTTATGAATTCTGCTTGTGGCATTTTCCTTAATTAATGCCGGGTGACTTCCCTCCTCTCATTTAAAGTTTCTTTTCTACCATAGGCACCAACTCTGTGGGTGCTCCAGGGCTGGAGCAATCATGGAAAAAAAAATAGTGGGTGTTCAGCATCTACTGGCAGCTCTGGCGATCAGCTCTTCCCCATCCCCCAATGACTCCTGCCCACTGGCAACTCTGAGATCAGCTCCTCCCCCTTCCTCCCAGCACCTCCCACCCGCCACGGATCAGCTGTTCAGAAACTGTTCCGAGAAGCTGGGAATGGGCAACAGGGGTTGGATCACTTGATGATCACCTGTTCTGTTCATTCCCTCTGGGGCATCTGGCATTGGCCACTGTCGGAAGACAGGACACTGGGCTAGATGGACCTTTGGTCTGACAGGGGATGGCCATTCTTATGTTCTTGCTGCCCACTCCACCTGGCAGATGGGTTGCAGGGGCACAAAAGCAGTCAGCCCTGTTCTCTCTATTAGGTATTGGAACTTGCAGTGTTGGAGCAAAAATTTTTTGGATCTTTTCCCATTATCCACAACCCCCAGTGCTTATCCCCTCTGAAATCCAGGCCCCTTTCATTTAGGTGCCTAAGTTTAAGCAGCCAGGTGTGAATATTTGTCCATGTATTGATGGGGGATAAACCTGGTGTCCTTAAGGGGTTTGTCGTAAATATACAGCTACGGGTAGCATAAAATCCCTCCTTTACCTGTAAGGGGTTAAGAAGCTCAAATAACCTGGTTTGCACCAGACCAAAAGGACAAATAAGGGAAGAAGATCCTTTCAAATTTGTGGGGGGAGGTTTTGTTTTGTGCTCTCTTTGTTGTTTTCTCCAGGACAGAGAGAGACCAGGGCAGGAAAAACACATCTCCGAAGCCATATCTGAAATAAGCATCTAAGATTACAAATTGTAAGTAATAGCAAGGAAATGCGTTAGGTTATCTTTTGTTTTAGCTTGTGAATTTTCCCTATGCTAAGAGGGGGGGTTATTCCTGTTTTTTGTAGCTTTAAAGATCTGCCTAGAGGGGAATCTTCTGTGTTTTAAATCTTATTACCCTGTAAACTTACCTCCCATCCTGATTTTACAGAGGTGTTTCTTTTACTTTTTCTTTATAATAAAGTTCTGTTTTTAAGAACCTGATTGGTTTTTAGTGTCCTAAAAAAACAAGGGTCTGGTCTGTGCTCACCTTGTTTACCTATTTGGTTGGCATATTATTCTCAAGCCTCCCCAGGAAAGGGGGTGAAGGGGCTTGGTGGGATATTTTGGGGAACCAGGAACTCCAGGTGGTCCTTTTCCTGAATCTTTGTCTAACTCACTTGGTGGGGGCAGTAATACCGTCCAAGGACAAGGAAGAATGTGTGCTTTGGGGAAGTTTTTAACCTAAGCTGGTAGAAATAAGCTTAGGGGGTCTTTCATGCAGGTCCCCACATCTGTACCCTAGATTTCAGAGTGGGGAGGAAACCCTGACAGGGTTTAATTAAGCAAAGTCAACAGCATTTCCTACCTTGTAATCTTGAGCAGCCTCCTCAGCGGGAACCACCGTGTGAGACTTGTGGTCCCGGGATCTCTCACACACCAAGCAAATGGTTTCTCCATCGTCCTCACAGAAGAGTTTGAGACGTTCCTCATGTCTCCCACACAGATCCTTCATTTGCCCTTTTCCTGGTTTTAACCCCAGTTGTTTGATCTTTTGTACGATGCTATTCAGCTGTGTGTTGGGCTTGAAATCCCCTTTCTGGAACTGGACTCTGCACTGGGGACAGGTCAGGTGTGTCCCAGTTCCCCTTTCCTCACAGTACGGGGTGATGCAGGCTCAGCAGAAGTTGTGCCCATACGCTATAGTCACCGTCTCTGTCAGATACCCCAGGCAGATGGAGCAAATGGCTTCTTCGTCTTTTATTTCCTTGCTATAGCTCCGGAGGCCATGGCAGCCACGTGAGTATCTGTTCTCTCTGCCCTTTGCTCTGCACAGTTTGGGCTTCTGCTGACACTGGGAGGGGTCGCCTGCAAGTATCTGCTAGCCCCAGCCACAGAAGGAGAAGAAGAAAAGGGAGGAGCCAGGATGGGGAGAGGGGGGAAGAAAAAAGGAAAGTGAAACTGAATGAGAGTAAAATAGGGGGAAGGACAGGGAGAGGGCAAGAGAGAAGGAATGGACAGAGGTGGGGAGCAGGGATGGGAGAACAGGGGGCAATGGAGAGAAGGGGAAGAATATGAACCAATCTGATGTATATTGCTGTAAGCCTAGAAGGGATAGCATATCCCCTGCTCCAAGGCAGTAACTGACTAACCCACCCCAACACTCACTGAGGATTGAAGTGGAGACCTGCAGCGATTAGCACAAGTCTCTACAGCTGGAGCTAAAGAGTCACTCTATGAAGTTCAGATCTGTAAAAACCCACAAACCCTGTGGGTCAGCCATTAAGGGGTGTGTGTGTGTGACACACACACTCGGGGTGAAAGTAAAATGGATCTCTTACCAGTACAGGGCCAGCTCTGGCCCCCTGGAAGGAGCGGGGCCTAGGGTGGAAAGGGCAAGGCTGGGGTCAGCGTCCCCCAGCCACTCCATCTGCGTTGCCTGGTCCGCGCCACCCGGGACTCCAGCGATGATTTAAAGGGCCCACGGCAGCGGTGGCCAGAGCCCCAGGCCCTTTTAAATCACAGCCCTGGGGCAGCTACTTCTTTTGCCCCCCCGTTGGTGGCTAGGTGAGTGCAAAAGGGGCAGCAACAACTGGGCAGGGGGTGAAAAAAGGGCAGCAACGTTAAAGCGCTGCCGCGGCAACACTTTTAATTCAGCGGAACAGGCTGGTACAGGTGGCTACTTTTTAGTGGTACACTGTACCGGCCTGTACCCCCTTACTTTCACCCCTGCACACACTCACCAGAGGGTTACAAATGCACTGAGGGGATCTTTCGGATCCCTCAGGAGAGGATGGGCTGTCATGAAGCTCACATAAAAAGACATGGTTATGGATGCTTTGGAAATTTCTGTAAATATAAATGCTACAGAACATTAAGGACTCAAAGCCCCTCCCATTTTGAACCTCTTTTTGCTTTGTGTGGCAAGCTTTGGCCAAATTCTCCTGTGCTTTAGACAGTGTAAACAGGAGAACATTTAGGCTATGTCTAAACTACGCAGCTTTTAGAGACAAGGCTGTGTTGACACAGCCCTGTCGCTAAAAGTCGGACAGTGTAAATGCTGTTTGTCAGCACTTTTGCCGACAAATTACTTCTACCCCTCATGAGCAGCATTCGCTTTGTTGGCTTACTCTGACAAGCTAGAGTTGATCTCATTTTGGTGGTACAGTCTTGGTGTCTCTGTTTTGCAGGTACAGCCTGAGTGTCTCTGTTTTGATGGCACTGTCTGGGGACACAAATTGTCAGGCTGCAGCTGGATTCGGGTTTTATCTTTGACCCCTGCCCCTCGTGGTTTATGCAGCTGTAGCCATGGATCTCAGCATGCTCGGAGCTGCACACCTCAGGAGGTCATGGGAAGGAAATGGCTTGGGGACGTTCCCCTCTTGAAGCCCCATGACCCGCTCCTGGGGGCATGCAGATCCCACAGCTCTTCGGCTTGGTTGGGGGAATTAATGGTGTCTGCCCTGACTCAGAAAGCTGCTCGTCTCTCCAGATACCCACTAAAAGCATCCTGACTGCAAACAGCAAGCATTGCTGATGTCTGGCTCACAGGCCAGAGAGACCATCTAGTGGGTTATGAAGAAGGAGACATGGGAGGAGCACAGAGATGAGGAGAAGTTCAAACCAGGGTGGTTTTATCAGGGGTTCATGGACACACTGACACCCCCCAAAACCCGGCAGTGGTGTCTTCTATCCCACAATGATGAGTCTGGCTCCCTGCTGGGGGTGTTGTGACCTGGGGACTCTGACCACTTGCAGCAGCACCTTCCATCTCTGCACTGTGACCCTAAACCCAGCCTGGGGCAAAGGGGGGAGGGGCTGTAGAGTGAGCCTGCCCCTCACTCAGCCTGCAATGGGGAGCCAGGCACAGCCCCATGGGACAGGACACACCACTACAGGATGAGTGTGGGCTGGGCTCACTCTCCAGCCCACTGGTCTCCCCTCAGCACTTGGCTGGGATCAGGGCTGTGGTGCTGAGGCAGAGGGTGCTGTAGTGGTTGGTCTGTGCCCCCCTCAGTGGGCTGAGGAGGAGGAGGAAGAGCCAGTGGCAGAGCAATGCACCCATTGAATCCGGAGGCTCCCTCCACCACTGGTTCATACAGACAAGTGTTTCCCTAGGACTCCACAGCTCCAAAATGATGGGGGGTGTAGCAGGGTGGTCCCCCGCTCCTGCTGGGAAGGGCTTAAACAGCCTTGGCAGAGGGCTGCAGCTCTAAAAGCTGCGCTGATCGGGGAAGTAGCTGCAACTGGGCTACACCCCAATCAGGCCTCAGCTGGCCTGTATAAGAGGCTGGGAGCCAGGAGCTTAGGCCTGGTCCCCACTAAGCCCCCACTTTGGACTAAGGTACGCAAATTCAGCTCCGTTAATAACGTAGCTGAATTCGAAGTACCTTAGTCCGAACTTACCGCGGGTCCAGACGCGGCAGGAAGGCTCCCCCGTCGATGCCGCGTACTCCTCTCGCCGAGCTGGAGTACCGGCGTCGACGGCGAGCACTTCCGGGATCGATCCGGGATCAATTTATCGCGTCTTAACCAGACGCGATAAATCGATCCCAGAACATCGATTGCCTGCCGCCGGACCCTCCGGTAAGTGAAGACGTACCCTTAGAAGTCTCTCTTTACCTTCAGAGGGAAAAGGGCCTGGCTGTACGAGCTCGAGACAGGGTACCTGAGTGGACCAGGGCTGGGGACAGGCTGGGGAGCTCCAGCCTGGAAAACCCCAGGCTGTGGCCTAGCATTGGGCTAGAAGGTACTGGGGGTTGCAGAGGGCAGCCCAGGGGTAGGCTAAGGCAGCAGGTCCAAACCCAACCTTGCCTGTGATGAGTGGCTTATACTGCAGTCTGCCCCAGGGATCAGGGGCTAGTTGGTGACTGGCAGTGGCCTTAGTCAGAGGTGAGGTGGGGATAGTGTGTGTGGGGTTCCCTGGGGAGGAGAGACCCAGGACTGAGGGGTGTACTGCCAGGGGGCAGCACCCCAGATAAAAGGGCACCGGGATCCAGGAGGGACATGGGGGCCGGAGGACAGGCGGACCACCGGCCTGCAGGGGGCGCTCCAATGCTGAAATGAGCTAATTCCCAGAGACGACCAACAGGAGGCGCCGCAGGGGTGAGTTCACTCCTCTACAGGGGGCCTTTAAATTCCTAGACAGACACTGTGCAATCAGAGGAGGTGGGGGGCGGGATTCATGACTCCACCTTCTCCAAACTGTTACTTGATAAGGGGTCCTCGCAGGGAGCAAGGACTGCACTCCCCAAAGGGGCTGGCCAGAGTCTGACTCTGAGCTCTTCAGCTGTAAAAGTCAGAACTAACCCACACAGAATTTGCACGTTCAGAAGTGGGACAAAGAGCTAAAGTTAGGTACCCACGTTACAAACAAAGGAGGCTTCAAACTGCAAGTAAGATGGAATCTGCCCCTTGGTGAATCCGAGGTGCTCTCGACCTTCAGCTCCTTAGTGCCAGATGGTGACCAGCCATTGCACAGGGCTGAAAAGTGGAGGGAGGTTTCAGAGCCTTTTCCACCACCTGACACCTTCTGTGCAGGGGCCAGTCACATGAGTATTCCTGGTGCTCAGGCAAGCACACAAGCTGTAACCCCATGGCAGTGGGGAGGACTTGGGGCCACAGCTGGAGCTGAATGAAAGAAGTCTCTGTCATATCCCTGCTTAAAGATTACCTACTATTTTATTATTTCCCTTTTATTTTCTCATATTACTGAGCTCATTTTCTTGGAAACTAGCTGTGATCACGTGAAAGAACTGATAGAAACCATTTCTGGTTCTGTGAGTTGAGTTTGCCACAATTAAAACTGAAATCACCACCTGCCATCTGGGAATGGGATAGGCCGTGAACATTAGACTTACAAGTAATAAAGCAGAGAAGTTTTACCATAAAGTCACTCTTATCAGTTCCAGTTGCATTGCTCACCATTTACTTGCTGACATTTTCATTTCCGTGGTGAAACAAGTGAATCTACTTAGCTGCCCCTTTTCCAGAAATACCAATGCAACCTAGACAGAACTGGTCTCTAGGATTGCAGGCAATAGGATGCCTTAAAGGTGACATGGCATTGTAGTTGTTACAGACCAGCCCAGTGAGCCCTTGTGCAGTCACTAGTCTGTTGTGAGTGAACTGAATTACTGGGTCTCATATGCTTCTGAGCCAACTGGCTCTGGGCAGAGTCTAGTCACTATCCAGTCCTGCGACTCTAGGGCTCAGACCTTTTATCTACTGTCCTCCCTTAGGATGTGGAAGATCTGTAAGTGGCTGCCTAAGACTCTGAAACCAGCGTTTGAGCCCCTCTAGCCTCCACGTCACTTATACACACTCCCTCAGAACTCCACCTAGGCTGTGGGCATCCTGGGCTTACACCTTAACCATTTCAGAAACAATGTGGGCGGGAAGCAAGGCACACGGGCTTAGCAAAGGAATTTCTTAACCACAGTCTTTACTCTTAAAGCACAGTTGAGTAATATAACAAGTCTAGAGATGCACCCTCCTGCAGTCTGAGCTCGCTCCTTCTTGTGTGTCTGTGGTTTGTAGTTTTAGGCTGGTCAACATTGCCCCTACCCAGTTTCTCCTTCTTTCATGTGGCAATGGTCGGCCCCCTTGCAGAGAAGGCCCCCACCCTTGAATAGGGCCCTTGTCTCTGTGCAATGTGCCTGATCTCCCAACTCTTCAATCTGTGTACTTCCTACCAGCCGCGCATCCTTGTCCCCAGCTTCTGTATAGACATTCTACTGCTCCACAGAGATGGGTCTGTAGCTAAGAGTCATTTAAAGTTATGCCCGCCAGACTGCAGTCTTGATTGATTTCGATGATGGTCCTTCAATGCAGTGTCAAATGCCTTTCCTAGGCAGGGTAGCCATCTGGAAGGCAGCACTATAAACTGCTCCAGGAAAGTCCAAACTAGTAGAGCAGTGGTCCCCAACCTTTTTCATCTGGCACCCGCCAGACGAAAGGACCGTGGCGGCGGACGAGCATCCACCAAAATGCCACCGAAATTCGGAGGCATTTCGGCGGTGATGCCTCTGGATGACGCCGCTTGCCGCCAAAAAGTGGCCTCATCCAGAGGCGTCGCCGCCGAAATGCTGTTGAATTTCAGCGGATGCTCATCCGCCGGCCAGTACGCGGGCGCGCTTAGACACCCCCCCGCGGGTGCCATGGCGCCCGTGGGCACCACGTTGGGGACCCCTGTAGTAGTTTCAAAGCTAAACCTTCAGCATACAGTGCAAAACATAATCCATTGTTTAATACAGTCACAGCCACTCTATCATAGTGGTTATGGGGGACTTAGATATTAGTTTTACCTCTTCTTTTGTACAGCTTACAACCAGCAACAACAGATTTCAAGTTTAATTTGGTGATTCAATTGATTGCTTCAGGTGTTGTCAAATAGGTGGCAGAGATACCACCAGGATATGATTGTTTGGGATATTGGCAGACGAGATGTTCCATATGTGACATTCTGTATCTTGGGGGAGTGTCCTGGAACCCCCATAGTCCTCATTTTTTGTATAATTGTGATCTTACCTTACAAGGCATGCTTTACATGTATTAGGAGAAAGGTTATAACCCGCTGGAAGTCATTTCTCTATGTGTGCATGTATATCATTAATGCATATGAAGTTATGAGAATTGTGTTGTATGGTGGTCACTAAAACATGCTGTCAAGTATCGGGGTAGCCGTGTTAGTTTGTATCTACAAAAACAACAAGGAGTCTGGTGGCACCTTAAAGACTAACAGATTTATTTGGGCATAAGCTTTCGTGAGTAAAAACCTCACTTCTTCGGATGCATAGAGTGAAAGTTACAGATGCAGGCATTATATACTGACACATGGAGAGCAGGGAGTTACTTCGCAAGTGGAGAACCAGTGTTGACAGGGCCAATTCAATCAGGGTGGATGTAGTCCACTCCCAATAATAGATGAGGAGGTGTCAATTCCAGGAGAGGAAAAGCTGCTTCTGTAATGAGCCAGCCACTCCCAGTCCCTATTCAAGCCCAGATTAATGGTGTTAAATTTGCAAATGAATTTTAGTTTTGCTGTTTCTCTTTGAAGTCTGTTTCTGAAGTTTTTTTTGTTCAATAATAGTGACTTTTAAATCTGTAATAGAATGACCAGGGAGATTGAAGTGTTCACTTACTGGCTTTTGTATGTTACCATTCCTGATGTTCAATTTGTGTCCATTTATTCTTTTGCGGAGGGACTGTCCGGTTTGGCCAATGTACATGGCAGAGGGGCATTGCTGGCACATGATGGCATATATAACATTAGTAGATGTGCAGGTGAATGAGTCCTTGATGGTGTGGCTGATGTGGTTGGGTCCTCTGATGGTGTCGCCAGAGTAGATATTGGGACAGAGTAGGCAACGAGGTTTGCTACAGGGATTGGTTCCTGGGTTGGTGTTTCTGTGGTGTGGTGTGTAGTTGCTGGTGAGTATTTGCTTCAGGTTGGGGAGTTGTCTGTAAGCGAGGACTGGCCTGCCTCCCAAGGTCTGTGAGAGTGAGGGATCATTTTCCAGGATAGGTTGTAGAGCGTGGATAATGCGCTGGAGAGGTTTTAGCTGGGGGTTGTATGTGATGGCCAGTGGTGTTCTGTTATTGTCCTTGTTGGGCCTATCCTGTAGTAGGTGATTTCTAGGTACCCATCTTGCTCTGTCAATCTGTTTCCTCACTTCCCCAGGTGGGTATTGTAGTTTTAAGAAGGCTTGGTAAAGATCTTGTAGGTGTTTGTCTCTGTCTGAGGGATTGGAGCAATGAATCGCATGATGTACCTTGGATGAAAGCTGGAGGCATATAGATAAGTATAGTGGTCAGTAGATTTCCGGTATAGGGTGGTGTATATGTGACCATCGCTTATTAGCACTGTAGTGTCTAGGAAGTGGACCTCTTGTGTGGACTGGTACAGGCTGAGGTTGAGGGTGGGATGGAAATTGTTGAAATCCTGGTGGAATTCCTCAGGGGCCTCCTTCCCATGGGTCCAGATGATGATGTCATAAATGTAGCGCAAGTAGAGGAGGGGCACTAGGGGACTGGAGCTGAGGAAGTGTTCTAAGTCAGCCATAAAAATGTTGGCATACTGTGGGGCCATGCGGGTACCCATAGCAGTGCCACTGACTTGAAGGTATAAGTTGTCCCCAAATCTGAAGTGGTTGTGGGTGAGGACAAAGTCACAAAGCTCAGCCACCAGGCATGCTGTGGCCTCATCAGGGATACTGTTCCTGACAGCTTGTAGTCCATCCTCATGTGGAATATTGGTGTAAAGTGCTTCTATATACATGGTGGCCAGGATGGTGTTTTCAGGAAGACCACCAATGCATTGTAGTTTCCTCAGGAAGTCGGTGGTGTCTCGAAGATAGCTCGGAGTGCTGGTAGCGTAGGGTCTGAGGAGAGAGTCCAAATAGCCAGATAATCCTGCTGTAATAGGGTTACCATTCGTCCGGATTCCCCCGGACATGTCCGGCTTTTAGAGCTAAAAATAGCGTCCGGGGGGAATTTGTAAATGTCCGGACTTCCCCCCCCATGCAGAGCGCAAACGGCTAACAGGGCAGCCGGCCAGATGGTGCCACTTACATGGGGCTCCGACAGCCAGAAAGAGCCCCTCCTCCTCTCCCTTGCAGCTGAGATCACTCCCTCCCTGCATTTGCAGATCACCAGCTGGCAGTTCGCACCGGCAGTCTGGAGCTCCTCCCCTGCTCCTCCTCCCCGGCACGCTGGTCTGAGCGGCAGGGTAAGGGGGCCAGGGGGTCAGAGAAGGGGGAGGGAGGTTCTGGAGGGGGCAGTCAAGAGACAGGGATCGGGGGGGTTGGTATTCAGGGGGGGCTTTCTGGGGGTGTGGAAAGGTTTTGGGCAGTCAGGGTACAGGTGGGGGTAGGGTCTCAGGAGGGGGCAGTTAGGGTGGGGGGTCTCAGGAGGGGGCAGTTAGGGGACAAGGAACAGGGAGGCTTAGGTAGGGGGTGGGGTTCTGGAGGGCAGTTAGGAGCAGGGGTCCCAGGAGGGGTAATCAGGGGACAAGGAACGGGGGGGTGTTTGGGAGTTCTGGGGGGGGGCGGTCGGGGGCACGGGTGGGGAGAGGGATCGGAGCAGTCAGGGGACAGGGAGCAGAGGGGTTTAGATGGATTGGGAGTTCTGGGAGGGGCTATAAGGGGGTGGGGAGTGGTTGGATGGGGCATGGGAGTCCCGGGGGTCTGTCTGGGGTAGGGGTGTGGATAAGGGTTGGAGCAGTCAAGGTACAGGTAGGGGGTAGGGTCCTAGGGGGCCAGTTAGGATGGGGGGAGGGTCTCAGGATGGGGGCAGTCAGGGAAGAAGGAGCAGGGAGGCTTAGGTAGGGGGTGGAGTCCTGGGTGGCAGTTAGGGGCAGGGGTCCCAGGAGGGGGCAGTCAGGGGACAAGGAGCAGGGGGAGGGTTGGGGGTTCTGAGGGGGGCGGGAAGTGGGAGGGAGTGGAAGGGGCGGGGCTAGGGCAGGACGGGGGTGGGGCTGCTCCCATCCTCTTTTTTGCTTGCTGAAATATGGTAACCCTAGCTGTAAGAGTGCCAATGCCTGAGATGATGGGGCGTCCAGGGTTTCCGGGTTTATGGATCTTGGGTAGCAGATAGAATACCCCTGATCGGGTTCTGGGGTGGGGTCCATGTAGATTTGCTCCCGTACTGTAGCCGGACATGCTGTAAGTTGGAGAATCAGCCAGACATTAGCTCTTCAGAGGCAACAGGAAGGAAAGTAGCCAACACCCGGGTGTTGGCTAATCAATCAACCCATTAACAACCATTGTCCAGCAAGGAAGTTATGATGCAATGACTCACCTGCATGAGGCCACGCCCCAGGGGAATTGTTCAACCTTGCTTGGAGAGACTCAGCAATGCCCCCCAGACATGCCTGGACTTTCATTCTCCAAGCACATGGGACTGAGGGTATAAAAGAGACCACAGGGACCCCATGCTGGGCTTTTTTCCTTCACCCACCTACACTGCAAGCAACAAGGATGCTGAAGACTTGAGACTACAACTAAGGGGACTGGCCCAGATTTCAAAGGTGGAACCTTCATATTAAGGACTGCAATATCCAGTGGGGTGAGAAAAACTGCTTAGTCTAGTTGCCCAGTCTAATAGGGTCAAGGGTTTGGACTGCGTGCTTATATTTTATTTTATATTTATATTTTAAACTGCAGGGTTTATTCACAAACTGGAACACAGCATAGGAAATCCTTAGGGTAGCACAGAGATATGAAGGCTAAAGCATAGACCATGCTGGGTTACCCCAGAGCTCACTTAAACTGTAGTGAACCCCCGTGGGTCAAGCTCTGTCTCCCATTCTTTCCATATGACTTTCTTCACCAGACCTCTGGTGAGAGCCCCTGACTCACTCCAGCAGCCAAGTCTTAACCCCTCCACCTCAGACTTTCCCAGTCATTTGTTCTCCCGCTGGGGAATGTTGCTCCTCTTCCCTGCTGAGAGGTTGGGAAAGCTATTTCTTCTCTCGGGGTCATTGGTTGCTATGTGTCAATATCCCAGTGATTGCAATTGCCATTGTCTTCTCAGACTCTCCGTTAATATGGGCTGGCTTCCACTAGTCGCTTTCCAATGAGCCATTCAAGGTTCAGACAGCTAGGTGGCATTCACACCTATGTCTCTTAGCATACCCTGGGAGTAAACAGTCCTTTTTACCCACTAGTAGCAGTGCAACACATAGGGGAAACTGAGGGGCACATAAGAGTCATAAAAATATTACAGAAAATTTCCACTTTGTCACAACAAGTGGGAACTGTGTGTCCAGCTGTGTGAACAGTATTCTGCAGTAGAGTAAACAAGGAGTACTTTCCAGGGGTTCAGTGAGAACTTGAATAAACCATTTCTGTTATACACCAATACTAGCTGTAGTAAAACAGAACCAAGGATGGGGAGCTCTTGGGATGCAGTCAGTGATGTTTGTGTTATCCCTTCCTGAATCAATTTTGCGTTGGGGCTGTGACATTATTGACATGAACTGTGACCGTATCAATCATTGTTGCAACCAAGGTCATATAGTGGCACCAAATCTTGTACAAAGCAGGTCAGGTAAGGTGTCCATGAAAAGGTTATGATTTGCTAGTTGTGGTTATGCCATCTGTATGCATGTATCATTTTTGTATTTAAAGTTATAAGTATTGGCTCTATACTGTCTGTATTTCAAACTTGTGCTATGCTTCTGGGTGACACCCCAGACAATTTGGTATCAGCACTGCCTAGCCTGCTTGATGTCCCACTAATGACCATCAGCTATACAATTGACCAATTGAGAAGTCAGATACACCTTGTGACTCAGAAACGCATGCAGGGACATGTCTATGAACAGAACTCAAAGGTTTTTCCATCCATGTGCTGGATAGCTTGTTTTTGGAACAAAGGAAGCAGAGGCCACATGGCAAGAGAGTATAAAGGGCAGCTGTATCTCCTCCATCTTGTCTTCAATCCTGCTTCTTGCCTCTGGAGGAACTTTGCTACACTGAAGCTCTGAACAAAGGACTGAATGACCCATCCAAACTGTGGATGTACTTCAGAGACTTGATTTGAACCTGCAGTTTATCCCATCACTGCTACAAGCCTGAACGAAGAACTTTGCCATTACTGTATGTAATTGATTCCATTTAACCAATTTTAGCTCCCATCTATACTTCTTTCTTTTTATGAATAAACCTTTAAATTTTAGATTCTAAAGGATTGGCAACAGCGTGATTTGTGGGTAAGATCTGATTTGTATATTGACCTGGGTCTGGGGCTTGGTCCTTTGAGATCGGAAGAACCTTTTTTCTTTTACTGGGGCATTGGTTTTCATAACCATTCATCCCCATAAGGAGTGGCCATGGTGGTGATACTGAGAAACTGGAGTGTCTGAGGGAATTGCTTGTATGCTTTCTGGTTAGCCAATGGGGTAAAACCAAAGTCCTCTCTGTTCAGCTGGTTTGGTGCCTTAGGCCTGGTCTACACTACGGGTTTAGGTCGACTTTAGCAGCGTTAAACCGAATTAAGCCTGGACACGTCCACACAACGAAGCCCTTTCTTTCGACTTAAAGGGTCCTTTAAACCGGTTTCTTTACACCACCTCCGACGAGGGGATTAGCGATAAAACCGGCCTTTGCGGGTCGGAATTGGGGTAGTGTGGACGGAATTCGACGTTATTGGCCTCCGGGAGCTATCCCACAGTGCTTCATTGTGACCGCTCTGGACAGCACTCTCAACTCAGATGCACTGACCAGGTAGACAGGAAAAGACCCGCGAATGTTTGAATTTCATTTCCTGTTTGCTCAGCGTGGAGAGCACAGGTGACCACGCAGAGCTCATCAGCACAGGTAACCATGATGGAGTCCCAGGATCGCAAAAGAGCTCCAGCATGGACCGAACGGGAGGTACGAGATCTGCTCGCCATATGGGGAGATGAAGCAGTGATAGCTGAACTCCGTAGCAGTAAAAGAAATGGAAAAGTATTAGAAAAGATCTCCAAGGCCATGAAGGACTGAGGCCATAACAGGGACACACAGCAGTGCCGTGTGAAAATTAAGGAGCTACAGCAAGCTTACCACAAAGCCAGAGAAGAAAACGGAAGGTCCGGGGCAGAGCCGCAAACTTGCCGCTACTACGCGGAGCTGCATGCGATCCTAGGGGGTGCAGCCACCATTACCCCAACCGTGTGCTATGACTCTCTCACTGGAGAAACACACAGGGAAGACGGTTCGGGGAACGAGGAAGATGAGGATGGAGGTACTGTAGGTAGCTCACAGCAGCAAGGAAGCGGAGAAACCGGTTTCCCCAACAGCCAGGATATGTTTGTGACCCTGGACCTGGAACCAGTAACCCCCGAACTCACCCAAGACCCTCAGGGCACACAGGAGACCTCTGGTGAGTGTAACTTTGTAAATATTTGTAAACATTACGCAAAAAAAAGCAAGCGTGTTTAATGATTACTTTGCCCTGGCAATCACGGCCAGTACATCTACTGGAAAAGTCTGTTAACGTGTATGGGGATGGAGCGGAAATCCTCCAGGGACATCTCCAGAAAGCTCTCCTTTATGTACTCCCAAAGCGTTTGCAAAAGGTTTCTGGGGAGGGCTGCCTTATCCCGTCCGCCATGGTAGGACACTTTACCACGCCAGGCCAGTAGCATGTAGTCTGGAATCATTGCATAACAAAGCATGGCAGCGTATGGTCCCGGTGTTTGCTGGCATGCAGACAACATCCATTCCTTATCTCTCTTTGTTATCCTCAGGAGAGTGATATCATTCACGGTCACCTGGTTGAAATGGGGTGATTTTATTAAGGGGACATTCAGAGGCGCCCGTTCCTGCTCTTCTGAACAGAAATGTTCCCCGCTGTTAACCACGCGGTGGAGGGGAGGGGTGAAGTGATCATCCCAGAGAATCGTGTGTGTGTGTGTGGGGGTGGTTTACTTGTGTTTGTGCCGCATGTTAACCGGGAAACCGCAGCCCCTCCTTTTACATTGAAAACCCATTTTAAATGGACAACCCAATTCATCCTTGATATGGGAAATGCGCTGCTGTTTGCAACCTTTCCCGCATGTTAAGAAGGTTAAAAAAGACAAAACACTGTGGCCTACCATGGCTGCCTGCAAGCCGAAATATGCGACCTTGTAATGAAAGAGTGTACCCATTGTTCTCTAAAATGTGTCTTTTTTAACCACCTCTCCCTTCTCCTCCACCAGCTGCAAATGTTTCTCCTTCGCAGAGGCTCGTGAACATTAGAAAGAGAAAACGTAGGACGAGGGACGATATGTTCACGGAGCTGCAGATGTCCTCCCACGCTGATAGAGCACAGCAGAATGCGTGGAGGCAGTCAATGTAGGAGATGAGAAAAGCCCAATATGAACGAGAGGAGAGGTGGCGGGCTGAATGGCGGGATGAAAAGAGCAAGTGGCGGGCTGAAGACGATAGGCGGCGTCAGCTTGCAGACAGACGGCAAGAGTCAATGCTCCGTCTGCTGGAGCATCAAACTGATATGCTCGAGCGTATGGTTGAGCTGCAGGAAAGGCAGCAGGAGCAGAGACCGCCGCTACAGCCCCTGTGTAACCAACAGCCCTCCTCCCCAAGTTCCATAGCCTCCTCACCAAGACGCCCAAGAACACGGTGGGGGGGCCTCCGTCCACCCAGTCACTCCACCCCAGATGATCGCCCAAGCATCAGAAGGCTGGCCTTCAATAAGAGTTAAAGTTTTAAAATGCAGTGTGTCCTTTTCCATCCCTCCTCCCACACCCATCCCAGGCTACCTTGGCAATTATCCCCCTACTTCTGTGAGGAACTAATAAAGAATGCATGAATGTGAAAAAACAATGACTTTATTGCCTCTGCAAGTGGTGCTCGAATTGGGGAGGGGAGAGTGGGGTGGGGTGGTTGGTTTACAGGGAAGTAGAGTGAACCGGGTCGGGGGGGGGTTGGAGGGTTCATCAAGGAGAAACAAACAGAAGTTTCACACAGTAGCCTGGCCAGTCACAAAACTCGTTTTCAAAGCTTCTCTGATGCGCACCGCGCCCTGCTGTGCTCCTCTAACCGCCCTGGTGTCTGGCTGCGCATAATCAGCAGCCAGGCGAGTTGCCTCAACCTCCCACCCCGCCATAAAGGTCTCCCCCTTACTCTCACAGATATTGTGGAGCGCACAGCAAGCAGCAATAACAATGGGGATATTCTTTTCGCTGAGGTCTGAGCGAGTCAGTAAGCTGCGCCAGCGCGCTTTTAAACGTCCAAATGCACATTCCACCACCATTCGGCATTTGCTCAGCCTGTAGTTGAACAGGACCTGACTCCTGTCCAGGCTGCCTGTGTACGGCTTCATGAGCCATGGCATTAAGGGGTAGGCTGGGTCCCCAAGGATCACGATAGGCATTTCAACATCCCCAATGGTCACTTTCTGGTCCGGGAAGAAAATCCCTTCCTCCAGCTTTCGAAACAGAGCAGAGTTCCTGAAGACGCGAGCATCATGTACCTTTCCCGGCCATCCCACGTTGATGTTGGTGAAACGTCCCTTGTGATCCACCAGGGCTTGCAGCAGCATTGAAAAGTACCCCTTGCGGTTTACGTAGTCGGTGGCTTGGTGCTCCGGTGACAAGATAGGGATATGGGTTCCGTCTATGGCCCCGCCACAGTTTGGAAATCCCATTTCAGCAAAACCATCCACTATTGACTGCACGTTGCCCAGAGTCACTACCCTTGCTATCACCAGGTCTTTCATTGCCCTGGCAAATTGGATCACAGCAGCCCCCACAGTAGATTTGCCCACTCCAAATTGATTCCCGACTGACCCGTAGCTGTCTGGCGTTCCAAGCTTCCACAGGGCTATCACCACTCGCTTCTCAACTGTGAGAGCTGCTCTCATCTTGGTATCCTGGCGTTTCAGGGCAGGGGAAAGCAAGTCACAAAGTTCCATGAAAGTGCCCTTACGCATGCGAAAGTTTCGCAGCCACTGGGAATCGTCCCATACCTGCAGCACGATGCGATCCCACCAGTCTGTGCTTGTTTCCCGGGCCCAGAATCGGCGTTCCACGGCATGAACCTGCCCCAGTGACATCATGATTTCCACATTGCTGGGGCCTGTGCCTTGTGAGAGGTCTATGTCCATGTCAATTTCCTCATCACTCTCGTCGCCGCGCTGCAATCGCCTCCTCGGCTGGTCCGGGTTTCGCCTTGGCATGTCCTGGCTCTGCATATACTCCAGGACAATGCGCGTGGTGTTCATAGTGCTCATAATTGCCGCGGTGATCTGAGCGGGCTCCATGATCCCAGTGCTAGCTATGGCGCCTGGTCAGAAAAAAGGCACGAAACTAGTATCTGATGGACCAGGAGAAGGAGGGAGGGCGGGAGGGAGGGAGGGCCGAGTGACGACATGGCATACAGGTACAGGAACAGGGAATTAAAATCAAGAAAGGTGGCTGTGCATCAGGGAGAAACACAAACAACTGTCACACAGAATGGTCCCCCCAAAGATTAAACTGAAAACCCTGGGCTTAGCAGGCCGTTGATTTCACGGAGGAAGGGGAAGCAAATGAATACAGAACAAATCTATTTTTTACATCTTAAGCTGGCAGCCGACGGTGCAGCATGAGTGATAGCCTCTCCAGTATGATGACGACGGTTACCAGTCATAATATACCATCGTCTGCGAAAAGGCAAGGGGCTGCTGCTGTGTAGCAATGCAGCCCCACGTCTGCCAGCCCCACGTCCGCCAGCACCCAGCATCGCCCTCGGCCTCTTCTGGGTGCTTAGCAGACAATACTGGGCAATTGGCAGAAAATAGTATATTACGACTGGTAGCCATCATCATCGAAACAGTAGTATGTCTGCCCAGGTGGCCATGATTGACAGCCACTCCAGTACGACGATGATGGATACCAGTCATAATATACCATCTCCTGGCAAGGGGCTGGTGCAATGCAGCCCTACGGCTGCCAGCCCCACGGCTATTACTCATGCTACACCGTCTACCGCCAAAAGGCAGTTAGCAGCTGCTGCTGTGTAGCAATGCAGTCCCACGTCTGCCGGCACCCAGAGGACATATGGTGACGGTGAGCTCAGCTGAGCTGAGCGGGCTCCATGCTTGCCGTGGTATGTTGTCTGCACAGGTAACCCAGGTAAAAAGGCACGAATCTATTGTCTGCCGTTGCTGTGACGAGGGGGGAGGGGCCTGACGACATGTACCCAGAACCACCCGCGACACTGTTTTGCATCATCCGGGCATTGGGATCTCAACCCAGAATTCCAAGGGGCGGCGGAGACTGCGGGAACTGTGGGATAGCTGTGGGATAGCTGTGGGATAGCTACCCATAGTGCAATGCTCCGGAAGTCGACGCTAGCCTCGTACTGTGGACGCGGTCCGCCGACTAGAGCACCTAGAGCATTTTATGTGGGGACACACACAATCGGCTGTATACAACCGGTTTCAATAAAACCGGCTTCTATAAATTCGAACTAATTTCGTAGTGTAGACATACCCTTAATATTAAAGGAACTCAAGCTTTGGGCTGTAACTGCCCTGTTCTAAGCAATTTGTCCGGAATTGATTCTCTCAGTAGTGTCCCACCAGAGACCACATTATTACACCCAGGCTGGCTCCTTCATCGCTAACCCCACCTCAGAGTAATACAGCACCACTTGCCCTCTCCTCAGTGGTGAGCTGGAGCCCGTTCGCACCTGTTCGCAGGAACCGGTTGTTAAATTTCGAAGCCCTTTTAGAACCAGTTGTCCTGCGCGGGACAACTGGTTCTAAAAGGGCTTTTGAATTTAACAACTAAAGCTCTTGCAGCTCCCCTCCCCACCCCCAGCTCACCTCTGCCTCCTCCCCTGAACTCGCCGCCCCCTTCTCCTCCCCCTCCCAAGCTTCCCGTGAATCAGCTGTTCGCGCGGGAAGTTTGGGAGGGCTGAGAAAGAAGCGGTGGCTTCGCGCAGGTAAGCTTGGGTAGGGGGGCACGAGGAGGGCTCCAGGGAGGCGCGGCTCGGCCCAGTCCAGCTCTGGCTGAGCAGCCCCACCCCAGCGGCCCGGCCCCGCAGCCCTGCCTGCTCCTACTTTACTCCTACCCACCATTCCCAGGGCATTCTTCCCTCCCTCATCGTTTATGATCCTGCTGAGATGATGAACTTGGGTAACAGCAGCGGAAAGGAGCAGGAGACAAGCGTGGGGTACAAAGGATAAAAATAAGCAGCAGTTTATTGAGCTGCAGAGGGGAGCCTCCGGGGTCAGAGTCTCCTTTTTTATTGAACATCATTGAACTATTGTCCGACAGACAGGCCCTGAGTCAGGGTAACAGCGACGCTGAGGCTGTGTGCCCCAGAACACACTGATAGGGAATGGTAATTAAACACTCCGCTGCCTGTACAGACAGAGCTCAGGGGATCTGAGACCCTTCAGGTGTGGCTCTGAAGGGAGATCCAGGGTAAGTGCATAATTCCCTTCTCTGCTAAAGACTCCCTTAGGCAAATCACTTAGACCCAGAGTTTCCAAAGTATTTTGATGCCTAAAGATTCAGATAGGTGCCTAGTGGAATTTTCAAAGGTGCCTGGGCACTTAGCTTCCAATGGGAGTTAAGTGCTTTTGAAAATCCCACTAGATGTCTGTCTACATCTTTCGGTGACTACAGACCTTCCAAAATTTGCCCCTTAATTTCTGTGCCAGATTTGCAAAGCTATTTAGGCTCCTAAATATGCAGACAGGAGCCTAGTGGGACTTTCAAAAGTGCCTGCATGAGTTAGGTGCCTGATTCCATTAATTCCCTTTAGCTCCTGCCCCTTCTGCACTCTTCGTATGCGTATTCCATCAACGGCGCTCACTGGCAGGAATGTCCATGCGAACAAGGGATTTCTACTGCATGTTCTAAAATATTCCTGGGAAACAATGTCTGACCATTTATGCCCTGACCCAACAAGGTCCTTAAGTATGTGTATAAGGCCTGGTCTACACTTGGGCGGGTGTCGATGTAAGATATGCAACTTCAGCTACGGGGAATAGTGTAATTTATTTAGACTTACCTCCCATCCTCGTGGCACGAGATTGATGGCTGCAGCTCCCCCGTTGACTCTGCTACAGCCGCTCACCATGGTGGAGTTCCGGAGTTGACGGGAGCACATTCGGGGATCGATATATCATGTCTAGATGATCCAGCGGGTAGTCTGGACGTACCCTTACTTTCAGCATGCAAGTGTAAGCAGAGTCAGGATGAGCTCAACCCTGACATCTAATAGTGAATTGTAGAAAAGGACTTCAGGGGCTGATCTCGTTTGCATATGTGCATCCACCTTACCTAGCATGATGGGACTGCTTGCCCAAAAGGTCACTTTGGCTGCTGTGGGATCCCCAGTCTCTTTGTTATTGGGGCAGGAGTAATAAAGTGTTGTTATCCTGCTTATGTGAATCAAGGGCAGTAGAACTGTACTTGGCAGTCTGCATCTGTAACTTTCACTCTATGCATCCGAAGAAGTGAGGTTTTTACTCACGAAAGCTTATGCCCAAATAAATCTGTTAGTCTTTAAGGTGCCACCAGACTCCTTGTTGTTTATGATGGAGGGACTTGCCCTCAACTACGTAGCATTTGCTAGGCAAGGGACATGAGTTCCAAAACCCAGTGAATTGAGAGAGGTTGGGAGTAACTAATTGTACATGCTGGGATGGTGCTGTCAGTGGGTCTATAAGTACCACTTTGATGTTTCCTCTCTCCACTGTATAATAAAGAGCTAGTTTTCACTTTGTTAGGAGTCTGGTTAAAGGCTGCAGAGCTGATACCTTGGTCAAAACATTACACCTCTTTTGGGCTAGTGGTGTACTAGCACTGAGATTCCCCTACTACCAGCTGAATTTACTAAAGAGCTAAAATTGCTGAGAGCTGTGTTGGGGGGAGGGTGCTAGAGGAGAAGTGAGAGGGATAGTGGGGTGGTGAACAGCTAGCAGGACAGCTGGCAGGGTAGTGAATGGCTAGCAGGATGGCCGGAGAGGCTCCATCCACATGAGGAGCACATAAGGTGCCCCCATACCTCCCCCCGCTTTCCGCCCAGGCTGAGAGGTAAACTCTGCAGATGAACTTCTGAACCCGGGGGGGGGCCTGCACTGACCAAGGACAGAAGCTGTGGGTGGGGGTGACTGTTGGGTTGCTGGACTTAAGACCCTGAGGGGAAAAGGACACTGCCAAACTTACTTGGGAGTGGGTCTTTTGCTCATGATTTGTGTTATGAATCCTGTTTGTGGTGTTTTCCCCAACATAATGCCACATTGTTTCTCTCTGTTATTAAAAGGCTTTTGCTACACACAGACTCCGTGCTTGCGAGAGGGGAAGTATTGCCTCTTAGAGGCGCCCAAGGGGGTGGTATGTATTTGCCCCAGGTCACTGGGTGAAGGCTTGAGTCGGTTTTGCATTGTGTTATTGGAACTGAACCCCTAGATACTGAACCCCGCCCTTGTTACTGCGGGGGAAGTAGCCGCAACTGGGCTACACCCCAATCAGGCCTCAGCTGGCCTGTATAAGAGGCTGGGAGCCAGGAGCTTAGAAGTCTCTCTTTACCTTCAGAGGGAAAAGGGCCTGGCTGTACGAGCTCGAGACAGGGTACCTGAGTGGACCAGGGCTGGGGACAGGCTGGGGAGCTCCAGCCTGGAAAACCCCAGGCTGCGGCCTAGCATTGGGCTAGAAGGTACTGGGGGTTGCAGAGGGCAGCCCAGGGGTAGGCTAAGGCAGCAGGTCCAAACCCAACCTTGCCTGTGATGAGTGGCTTATACTGCAGTCTGCCCCAGGGATCAGGGGCTAGTTGGTGACTGGCAGTAGCCTTAGTCAGAGGTGAGGTGGGGATAGTGTGTGTGGGGTTCCCTGGGGAGGAGAGACCCAGGACTGAGGGGTGTACTGCCAGGGGGCAGCACCCCAGATAAAAGGGCACCGGGGTCCAGGAGGGACATGGGGACCGGAGGACAGGCGGACCACCGGCCTGCAGGGGGCGCTCCAACGCTGAAATGAGCTAATTCCCAGACACGACCAGCAGGAGGCGCCACAGGGATGAGTTCACTCCTCTACAGGGGGCCTTTAAATTCCTAGACAGACACTGTGCAAGCAGAGGAGGTGGGGGGCGGGGTCCATGACTCCACCTTCTCCAAACTGTTACTTGATAAGGGGCCCTCGCAGGGAGCAGGGACTGCACTCCCCAAAGGGGCTGGCCAGAGTCTGACTCTGAGCTCTTCAGCTGTAAAAGTCAGAACTAACCCACACAGAATTTGCACGTTCAGAAGTGGGACAAAGAGCTAAAGTTAGGTACCCACGTTACAAACAAAGGAGGCTTCAAACTGCAAGTAAGATGGAATCTGCCCCTTGGTGAATCCGAGGTGCTCTCGACCTTCAGCTCCTTAGTGCCAGATGGTGACTAGCCATTGCACAGGGCTGAAAAGTGGAGGGAGGTTTCAGAGCCTTTTCCACCACCTGACACCTTCTGTGCAAGGTCCAGTCACATGAGCATTCCTGGTGCTCAGGCGAGCACACAAGCTGTAACCCCATGGCAGTGGGGAGGACTTGGGGCAACAGCAAGTGTTGCACTGCAGAGCTGGCTGGCCATGATGGGGGGAGGGGAGACACACTGCAGCATCTCAGACACTTCTGTGACTGGGGGAGAACCAGGAGGCAACACCTCTGGCTGCCCCCATGGGCTGGTGCAGCTTTGCACCACCCCCAGGAAAGCCACTAATTCACTGCCACAATTGTCTCTTAGTGAGCCCCAGGGGACTCCAGCCTTAGGAAGAGGGCACCAGGGAATCCAGGGTTATTTCAAATCATTTGAGAGAGCTGGAGCTGAATGAAAGAAGTCTCTGTCATATCCCTGCTTAAAGATTACCTACTATTTTATTATTTCCCTTTTATTTTCTCATATTACTGAGCTCATTTTCTTGGAAACTAGCTGTGATCACGTGAAAGAACTGATAGAAACCATTTCTGGTTCTGTGAGTTGAGTTTGCCACAATTAAAACTGAAATCACCATCTGGGAATGGGATAGGCCGTGAACATTAGACTTTCAAGTAATAAAGCAGAGAAGTTTTACCATAAAGTCACTCTAATAGCTCCAGTTGCATTGTTCACCATTTACTTGCTGACTTTTTCATTTCCGTGGTGAAACAAGTGAATCTACTTAGTTGCCCCTTTTCCAGAAATACCAATGCAACCTAGACAGAACTGGTCTCTAGGATTGCAGGCAACAGGATGCCCTAAAAGTGACATGGCATTGTGGTTGTTACAGACCAGACCAGTGAGCCCTTGTGCAGTCACTAGTCTGTTGTGAGTGAACTGAATTACTGGGTCTCGTATGTTTCTGAGCCAACTGGCTCTGGACACAGTCTAGTCACTATATCCAGCCCTGGGACTCTAGGGCTCACTCCTGAGCTCATCAGACCTTTTATCTACTGTCCTCCCTTAGGATGTGGAAGATCTGTAAGTGGCTGCCTAAGACTCTGAAACCAGCGTTTGAGCCCCTCTAGCCTCCACGTCACTTACACACACTCCCTCAGAACTCCACCTAGGCTGTGGGCATCCTGGGCTTACACCTTAACTATTTCAGAAACAATGTGGGCGGGAAGCAAGGCACACGGGCTTAGCAAAGGAATTTCTTAACCACAGTCTTTACTCTTAAAGCACAGTTGAGTAATATAACAAGTCTAGAGATGCACCCTCCTGCAGTTTGAGCTCGCTCCTTTTTGTGTGTCTGTGGTTTGTAGTTTTAGGCTGGTCAACATTGCCCCTACCCAGTTTCTCCTTCTTTCATGTGGCAATGGTCGGCCCCCTTGCAGAGAAGGTCCCCACCCTTGAATAGGGCCCTTGTCTCTGTGCAATGTGCCTGATCTCCCAACTCTTCAATCTGTGTACTTCCTACCAGCCGCGCATCCTTGTCCCCAGCTTCTGTATAGACATTCTACTGCTCCATAGAGATGGGTCAGTAGCTAAGAGTCATTCAAAGTTATGCCCGCCAGACTGCAGTCTTGATTGATCTCAATGATGGTCCTTCAATGCAGTGTCAAATGCCTTTCCCAGGCAGGGTAGCCACCTGGAAGGCAGCACTATAAACTGCTCCAGGAAAGACCAAACTAGTAGAGTAGTAGTCCCCAACCTTTTTTGTTTGGCGGGTGCAAGACAAAGGACCGTGGCAGTGGACGAGAATCCGCCAAAATGCCGCTGAAATTCGGTGGCATTTTGGTGGTGATGCCTTTAGATGACGCTGCTTGCCACCGACAAGCGGCGTCATCCAGAGGCGTCACCGCGGAAATGCTGCTGAATTTCGGCGGCATTTCGGCGGATGCTTGTCCACTGGCCAGTACGCGGGCGCACTTAGATGCCCCCACGGGTTCCATGGCGCCTGTGGGCACCACGTTGGGGACTCCTATAGTAGAGTTTCAAAGCTAAACCTTCAGCATACAGTGCAAAACATAATCCATAGTTTAATACAGTCGCAGCCACTCTATCATAGTGGTTATGGGGGACTTAGATATTAGTTTTACCTCTTCTTTTGTACAGCTTACAACCAGCAACAACAGATGTTCAAGTTTAATTTGGTGATTCAATTGATTGCTTCAGGTGTTGTCAAATAGGTGGCAGAGATACCACCAGGATATGATTGTTTGGGATATTGGCAGACGAGATGTTCCATATGTGACATTCTGTATCTTGGGGGAGTGTCCTGGAACCCCCAGAGTCCTCATTTTTTTGTATAATCGTGATCTTGCGTGTAAAGCATGCCTTGTAAGGTATCAGGAGAAAGAGAAATGACTTCCAGCGGGTTATAACCATCTGTATATGTATATCATTAATGCATATGAAGTTATGAGAATTGTGTTGTATGGTGGTCACTAAAACATGCTGTAAGTTGGGGAATCAGCCAGACATTAGCTCCTCAGAGGCAACAGGAAGGAAAGTAACCAACACCCGAGTGTTGGCTAATCAATCAACCCATTAACAACCATTGTCCAGCAAGGAAGTTATGATGCAATGACTCACCTGCATGAGGCCACGCCCCAGGGGAATTGTTCAACCTTGCTTGGAGAGACTCAGCAATGCCCCCCAGACATGCCTGGACTTTCATTCTCCAAGCACATGGGACTGAGGGTATAAAAGAGACCACAGGGACCCCATGCTGGGCTTTTTCCTTCACCCACCTACACTGCAAGCAACAAGGATGCTGAAGACTTGAGACTACAACTAAGGGGACTGGCCCAGATTTAAAAGGTGGAACCTTCATATTAAGGACTGCAATATCCAGTGGGGTGAGAAAAACTGCTTAGTCTAGTTGCCCAGTCTAATAGGGTCAAGGGTTTGGACTGCGTGCTTATATTTTATTTTATATTTATATTTTAAACTGCAGGGTTTATTCACAAACTGGAACACAGCATAGGAAATCCTTAGGGTAGCACAGAGATATGAAGGCTAAAGCATAGACCATGCTGGGTTACCCCAGAGCTCACTTAAACTGTAGTGAACCCCCGTGGGTCAAGCTCTGTCTCCCATTCTTTCCATATGACTTTCTTCACCAGACCTCTGGTGAGAGCCCCTGACTCACTCCAGCAGCCAAGTCTTAACCCCTCCACCTCAGACTTTCCCAGTCATTTGTTCTCCAGCTGGGGAATGTTGCTCCTCTTCCCTGCTGAGAGGTTGGGAAAGCTATTTCTTCTCTCGGGGTCATTGGTTGCTATGTGTCAATATCCCAGTGATTGCATTTGCTATTATCTTCTCAGACTCTCCGTTAATATGGGCTGGCCTCCACCAGTCACTTTCCAATGAGCCATTCAAGGTTCAGACAGCTAGGTGGCATTCACACCTATGTCTCTTATCATGCCCTGGGAGTAAACAGTCCTTTTTACCCACTAGTAGCAGTGCAACACATAGGGGAAACTGAGACACACATAGGAGTCATAAAAATATTACAGAAAATTTCCACTTTGTCACAACAAGTGGGAACTGTGTGTCCAGCTGGGTGAACAGTATTCTGCAGTAGAGTAAACAAGGAGCACTTTCCAGGGGTTCAGTGAGGACACTGGCATGAAACAGGGCTGCATTTAATCTCCACTGTTTGGCATTGCCATATATTGGATAAAGAAGTGTAATAGCAACACAAACAGTGGTATAACATGACTAGATGGCAAATGCCTAAAAAGCCTAGATTTTGTTGATTATATTGTGCTACTAACAGCCCCCACCACCGTGCAAAAAAAAAAAAAAAAAAAAAAAAAAAAAAGCTACAAAAAAAACCAAAACCAGAGAACCTGGAAAAAACAGGAGGCCAAGCAGGGCTTAAAATTAGTTACACCTAACAAACATCCCTGAAAGTAGTAGTAGTAACATCACATTAAAATGCAAACCATCATAAAATAAGAGGAAATGTAGCACTTGAAGGGACCTCGATAGGTTGTCCAGTCCAGTCCCCTGGACTGAAGTAGGATTAATATTATTTAAACCATCGCTGATGGATGTTTCTCTAACCTGTTCATAAAAACCTCCAGTGACGGAGATTCCACAACCTCCCTAGGTAACATGTTCCAGTGCATAAGTGCCCTTACAGTTTTTGCTAATGTCTAAACAAAATTTCCCTTGCTGCAATTTAAGCACATTATTTCTTGTCCAGTCCTCGAAGGTTAAGGAGAACAATTTATCACCCTCCTCTTTATAACAACCTTTTATGTACTTGAAGACTGTTCTCATGTCCCCTTCACTCTTCTCTTCTCCAGACTAAACAAACACATTTTTTCCCCCAAATCTTTCCTCATAGGTCATGTTTTCTAGGCCTTTAATCATTTTAGTTGCTCTTCTCTGGACTTTCTCCAATTTGTCCACATTTTTCCTCAAGTGTGGTACCCAGAACTGGACACAGTACTCCAATTGAGGCCTTATCAGTGCTGAGTAGAGTGGAAGAATTACTTCTCTTGTCTTGTTTACAACGCTACTTCTGTTACATCCCAAAATGTTTGCTCTTTTTTTTTTTTTTTTTTTGCAACACTATGACGTCATTGACTCCTATTTAGTTAGTGATCCATTATAATCCCCTGATCCTTTTCTGCTGTACTCCTTCCTAGGTACAAATTGTATTTGTGCAATTGATTATTCCTTCCTAAGTGTGAAATTTTGCATTTGTCCCTATTGAATTTCATCCTATTTATTTCAGACCATTTCTCCAGTTTGTCAAGATCATTTTGAATTTTAATCCTGTCCTCTAAAGGGCTTGCAACCAGCTTGATATCATCCACAGACTTTATAAATGAACTCTCTATGCCATTATCCAATCATTTATGGAGATATTGAATAGATCTGGGCCCAGGCCAGATCCCTCCATGACTCCACTTGACTGTGAACTACTTTCTGAGTATACTTTTCCAACTAGTTGTGCACCCACCTTATAGTAGGTTCATCTAGGCTACATTTCTCTAGTTTCTTTAAGGGAAGGTCATGTTTGGAGATATATCACATCTACTGCTTCCCCCCATCACAATCAAATAAGATCATTAGATTGGTTTGACGTGATTTGTTCTTGACAAATCCATATTGACTGTTACTTAACACCTTATTGTCTTCTAGATGCTTACAAATTGATTGTTTGATTATTTGCTCTATTATCTTTCCGGGTACTGAAGTTAAGTTCACTGGTCTATAATCCCTGTGTTGTGCTATATTTGCCCTTTTCCAGTCTTCTGGGATCTCTCCCATCCTCCACGAGTTCTCAAAGACAATTGCTCGGAGATCTTCTCAGCCAGTTCCTAAAGCACTCTAGGATGTATTTCATCAGACCATACCAACTTGAAGACATCTAACTTATCTAAGACCTTGTCTACACTATAGAGTTTTGTCAGCAAAACTCAGCTTTTTTCAACAAAGCAGTGGAGATGTACACACTGCAATGTGACTTTTGGTGACAAAATAAAACCACCTCAATGAGAGACATAGGGCTTTTTGCAGCAAAGTTTTAGCAACAAAGGGCTTGTCTACACTGGCAAGTTTTGTCAGTGAAACTAATGTTGACACAAAAAAATTGACAAAAGCAAAGTGGCCAAAGCAAGTCTACATTTGCTCCCTCTGACAGATCATGTCCACATTCGGGACACCATTGTTGACAGCGTGAGCAATGCACTGTGGGTATGTATACCACAGTGTGTAGAACTGATGAATGAAATTGTTTTTTAATTGTTCACTTTTTAATGTAACTTCATAAGTAAAGTTTTATGAATGAAACAACATTCATTCATAAAACCGGTTACCCCAATAACTGGCTAATTGACAATTAAGATGCTAAAAAGAGCCACAGCGTTCAGCCAGTTGCCCTTGTAAATTTCACTGTCAATCCAATTCCTGCTTAAATCACTGAGACTTGCACTGTTTCAGTATTGTAACTTTTGTTCACTGTTTGCCATTCACTATACCTGTCTACTTCTGTTCACTGACATATTGTAATTCAAACCCCATTTTAAAATGCTTACTTCATTTTGTAAGGGCTTGCTGAAACCTTCATTTTTGCAAACCCTGCTGTAATCTTATTAGTTTAGTTTAGATGTGTGAATGAGGTATGTATGGATGATGGAATCAACCTCCAGCACCAGCCTGTCCTGATGAGATAGAGTTCAAACACCAATGGCTGAAGATGCAAACAACAGCCCTAACAAAGTAAGAAGTATTGGAGCATAAGCTTTCGTGGGTGAATACCCACTTCATCAGATGCAAGCAGTGGAGATGTGAAGGCTTGTGACTGATGAAGTGGGCATTCACCCACGAAAGCTTATGCTCCAATACTTCAGTTAGTCTTAAAGGTGCCACAGGACCCTCTGTTGCTTTTTACAGATTCAGACTAACACGGCTACCCCTCTGATACTTGAAAGTAAGAAGAGTCCACCCTAAAAAGAAAGAACAAAGGTACAATAGAAGGAAGATCAAAGCCAGGTCCCAGGCTGAAAGTCATGTCTTCAATTGATGGGTGATCAATCATACCAAACCCAGAGACAGCGTGACACAGCAAGACTTATAGACTCTGGATTCAAACTAAAGTCTACAAAAAGGATGGGTGAGATGGAAAACTTTGGAGGGTAACGTTCTGCTGCCAACATGGGAGGGCATCGGTGCATGCCCAACAGAGACCCAGCCCTTCCTTGTGCCCGGCTTTCCTGGCCAGTTAGCCACCACAAGCTACGAACCCAAGCTGCAAACTCAAGCCATGGACTCAAGCTATGTTCAGGACCATAACTATACAGCAGCTGCAGAACATCGTGTGTGTGTGTGTGTGTGTGTGTGTGTGTGTGTGTGTGTGTGTGTGTGTGTATAGGTATTAGTTATTGGTCATAAATCAAATTGTGTTATCATAATAAATGTGAGATCTTTGCCTTGTCCCCTGAAATGATCCTGTGTAGTTTTGTCTGCATACCAAGTGCCTGGCAACACATCTATCACTAGGTGTTGTGGGAAGGCGGAAATAAAGTGCGGAGCATCCTGAGACATGCAAAATGTCCCGTCATGTACTGCTTTGTGTCCCAGCCCTCCAATGGTTTCTGGTTTCCTTTTGCACTGTTCTGGCTTCCCTTTCACACCGTTTTTCCAACTGTCAGTCTTTGTAGTGCAACCCAGCATCTGCAGACGGAGAGGATGGATCTCGCATGTCTCTCCTATGCCCTGTTAGCTGTCGAGAGAACATCACGCATGGCAGCAGAGTTACTCACAAAGTTACTGACAGAGGATGAATTGCAGGCACCCGAGTGTGATATGGACAGCAATAACTTATCAATGCTTTTGGCATTCACACAGCAACTGCGTACGGTAGAGCATCGCTTTGGAGCTAGGGAAACAAGCACTGATTGGTGGGATCTCATTGTCATGCAGGTGTGGGATGAAGACCAGTGGGTACAGAACTTTAGGATGCATAAAGCAACCTTCCTGGAGCTATGTGCTGAGCTGGCCCCCGACCTGCAGTGCAAGGACACCAGATTGAGAGCTGCCCTTTCAGTCAAGAAGTGTGTTGCAATCACTTTGTGGAAGCTGGTGAATCCAGACTGCTACCGGTCAGTCACAAATCAATTTGGAGTGGGAAAGTCCACTGTTGGGACTCTATTACTCCACGTATGCAGGGCGATAAATCGCATCCTGCTGTGGAGGACCGTGACTCTGGGAAATGTGGATGACATAGTGAATGGCTTTGCAGAGATGGGTTTCCCTAGCTGTGGCGGGGCGGTTGATGGCACATACATTCCAATTTTAGCACCAGACCACCTTGCCTCTGAATACATCAGTAGGAAGGGATACTTCCCCATGGTGTTGCAGCTGCTTGTGGATCACCGGGGGCGTTTCATGGACATCCATGCAGGCTGGTCTGGAAAGGTGGATGACAGCGGGGGGATTCTTTCCAGACCTTAAGATCACAGTGGAGGATGTGGAAATTCACATAGTAATCCTGGGAGACCCGGCTTACCCCTTACAGCCCTGGCTCATGAAACCTTACACAAGGCAGCTGGACAGCAGCAAGGAGTGTTTAAACAACAGGCTTGGTAGAGCTGCTTTGTTCCTTCCCCCATTGTAGGAAATTTTCCCATGCTACTCAGCAATCACTTGTTCAGGGACCCAAGCAGCACACAGACGAGCAGCATAAGAACTGGATGTCAAACTGCACACATACAGTAGATGAACCTTGCATCCTTGCTTATCCTCAGGAGTGAGATATTTGCTTTAATTACCCCAGCCAGTGGAAAATGATGGAAGAATTTACAATATTTTTTCCAGTCAGCTGCACCGTGACCATTGAATCACCACCATCGCCCCTTACCCCAGCTTGAGCGCACACACCCCCTCAACCTGGGCTGAGCTTAGGGCTGGCTTTAGGCCGATTCAGCCTATTCCACTGAATTGGGCCCCGTGCCTAAGTGGGCCCCGCAGCTGTCCACCCCGCCCCCAGCTCACTTCCCCCTCCTCCCCTCCCCTGAATGCTCTGTCCCCCTGCTCCTCCCCCTCCCCTGCTTCCCACGAATCACATGTTCGCGGGAAGTCTGAAAACAAGCAGGGGCAGGAGGCAGCAGGTAAGCTGGGGCGGGGGGGTGCGAGGAGGGCTCCAGGGAGGCGCGGCCCAGTCCGGCCCCGGTCAAGGACCCCCGGCTCTGGCTCCGGCCTGGCTCGGGCCCCGGGGCACCAGACCCGGAACAAGCCGAGCTCGCCGGCCCAGCCCCTGGGCCTCGGCCCGGGCCCGGCCCCCAGGAATCAGTCCCCGCTCTTACTAAAGCCGGCCCTGGCTGAGCTCACCATGCTTACTTAGGGTGTTTGCTGAGATGTGCGCTTGCCAAGGGTCAGTAAGAAAGTGATTGCTATGTGAAAAGAGGTGTATTTCGCTACAATGATTCAATGCTGTGCATGAGCTAACAGTGATGTTTCTGTATGTTGTTTCTTGTGCTTTTGTAGATATGGTCTTCCGGGGAACAGCAAATGACAGAGTCACAATGGCAACATAGGGTGAGTTATAAGAGCAATAAAAATAACCTGTTTAAAAGTAAATAATTAATTTGAGGAAAACTACATTCCCAGTGAATTACAGGAACCACATTCAGGCAACCAGAATAAATAGCAGATAAGACAAACTTGTGAACAACTGTGAGGTCATATGCAGACATGTCCCCCATATGGAAACTGACAGGGAATTCCTGCAACTACCAAAAACACAAATGAAAATTATGATCTTTTTAGGATGGTGTGTGTGTTTGTGTGTGTTTATTCATGGGGGGCATGTGTGTGCGCATGCACATGGGTGTGTGTCGGTGAGTGGGTGGCTGTGAGTGTCTATGTGTGTAAAATATTTCAGTGACTCAAGTCTCCTTCAGAAGCTGATCACACCGTTTCAGGTAGGGAAGAGCAGCCGTGTCTGTGCATTGTGCTGCCCGGTTCCTTTCAGAGCAGGGAGGGCTGAGATGTTCTGTCCTGCCAGGGAAAAAGGCCCCTCTCTGGGAACTTTTATCCTCTCTGCCCCTCCCTACCCTGGGGTTTCTCCTCGGCCCCATCTGGCAGCGCATCACCTCCCCCCATTCCCCTTTTTACCTCTCTGCCCCCCTCCTTGCCCTGCCTCCACCTATTTCACCCTCTTCTGGCCAGGTTCGGCCCCTGCCCACATCCTGCCCACCGCGCCCCTCCGAATGCCTCCTCTAGCCCCGGTTACAGCAGGGAGCAGGTTCTGAGGGTGAGTGAGGGCTGCAGCAGCTGTCACTGAGCATGTTCACATGGCTCCAGTCACAGGAGTGAATTCTGAGGGGAACATTTTCTAGCCCTGCCCCGGCCGGGCTGCCCGTCCAGCTTAGGTTTCAGTCTGTACTTGGGCTCTGGTGTAGGAGCCCCATCCCCCCAGGCCTGCCCCTCCCCCATGGAGGAATTGTCCTCCCCCCATAGGAAATATGGAGCAACAGTAAATGAGTGAGCCAACAAGGGCCTGATCCTGTAACCCCTCCCGTGGGAATCGTTCTGCTGGAGTGTGTGTGTGGTGGGGGCTCTTGCCATGACTAACGGCTGCTGGGTAGAGGGGCCAGTTACAGAAGGAGCTCGGGGGAGGGAGCTCTGGGGAGAAAAGGAAGTGGCAGAGATTGTTATTGGGAGGGGGCAGTGTGACAAAGTGGGGATTTTGGTCATAGGCACCGACTCTGTGGGTGCTTTGGGGCTGAAGCATCCACAGGAAAGGAATGGTAGGTGTTCAGCACCCACTGTCGACCCCCCATATCAGCTCCTCCCCCTCCCTTTCAGTGCCTCCTGACTGCCGGTCAGCCCCACCGATCAGTGCCTCCCGCTCCCTCCCAGCACCTCCTGCCCGCCACAGATCGGCTGCTCAGCAGCCTGCAGGAAGTGCAGGGGGGAAGGGGAGGAGTAAGGACGGGGCACACTTGGGAGAGGGAGCAGAATGGGATGGGAAGAGGTGGGGCAAGGGCGGGGCAGCTGCAGGAAGAGGTGGGACGGGAGTGGGGCTTGGGGGAAGGGATGGAATGGGGGCAGGGCCTGGGGTGGAGCGGAGTGGAGGTCGAGTGCCCCCTAAGAAAGGAGAAAGTCAGCGCCTGTGATTTTGGTAATATGTTTGATTCCTGTGCACACCTCTGTGCTCTGCATTGCTATGCATGGAGTGTAAATAGTTAAAAAGCTGCTCTTGAATCTTGGGCCGGAGGTGGAGACATGAAGTGTCTGGAGTGGTGCGAGTGGGTCTGTAGAGAGATTAGCTGGAGCTTGCCTCTCTCTGGGGCGGCGGGGACCCACACCGCCTCACTAAGTTCAGGAAGAAGTCTAGCAGGGAATTAGTCCAGCCGCAGGAGTCTTCCTCCATGGCCTTTATGAGGGCAGAAACAACACAGCTAGTCGTCAGCCCATGTCCTAAGTCAGGGCAGGGCAATGGTGAGTCAGGTGCTCAGGCCCGCAGGCAGGGGCTGAGCAACAACTGTATGTAACAGTAAGCCAAAGACCTGGGAGAGGGGGAGACTGCAGGCCCTCCCACTCCACTGCGTCCCAGCCCAGGGCCGTAGCAGCGGCAGAAGACCCGCTGCTTAGTCAGTGGGGATCCTGGCCGCAACACAGTGACATGGGCTCTGGCAGTGCTGCAGCCAGACTAGGGTTGGCTGCCCCCGGGCTACTTCCACACTCCCTCTCTGGGGTACCTGGGTCAGAGTGGTGTCCTCAGGGGGGTCCAGCACCATGGGTTCCTCGGGATTGCTGGTGCAGGGCAGGCCTGGCAACTCCTCCAGGTAGCTGGCGTGGGGCAGGCCCAGCCAGCCCTTGTGTCTGCTGCAGGCCACTGGGATTTCCCAATCGCGAGCTAGGCCAGAGGCGTCTGGTCTCCCCGGCGGCTGCACTCCCAGTGAGCTCTGGGGTCAGGCCTTTATACTTCCTGTGCCACACCTGAACCTCTTGGGAGCAGGCTCAGAGCTCCCTGGTTTTGCCCATTCTGGTGTCCGGAGGGGCTCGTCTCTCTCTAGGGTGGCGGGGACCCACACCGCCTCACTACAGGGTCATTACAGACTGACCAAAAACTGACCCCTATCTGTGGAGGGTCTGGAAAGACAGTGGGAACCCCATGGACAGGCTGTTCCCAACCAGCAACCAACACCCAAAAGGAAGGAGATTTCCCTCCCCCACCCCATGGCAGGAAGGGAGGCAGAGGAAAGACCCCAGATGGAGAAGAAAGTGGAAAGGTGTCAGGTGGCTGGGGAAAGGCCTTTGGGGGAGAGGTCTGGTCTACAGACCTATATCGTTCTAACTGCATTGGTCAGGGGTGTGAAAAATCCACACCCCTGAGTGACATAGTTATACCAGTGTGACCAGGGTCCCAGGGAGCCACAATGGAGTTACTCAATTAGGATAAATTGCAAAGAATGGGGCAGGCAATCTTCAAAGCTGGTGGATATCCCAATACCAAACCAGCTTCTATATTACCTTACTGGTTACCCAGAAGCCAACAACACAGTTCCCTTAAAGCAACCCAGCCTTAGACCTCAACCCAGCCTTAGGCCTCCACCCAGACACCCAAGTCAAATATGATGAGGATTACTGAAAACCTTATTCATCATATAAGGAAGTTCTACCAATCCCAAAGGATCAGACACATTACCTCCCAGGTTAATGACTATTTTAGATCTTAACCAAATACACACTTACAGCCAATCCTTATTAAATAAACTAAAATTTATTAAAAAGAAAAGAGAGAGAGTATTGTTTAAAAGATCAGTAAACATATAGACACGAGTACAGTTCTGAGATCAGATTCCTAGTAGAGATGATGAACTTTGTAGTTGAAAAGAGTTCTTTCAGAATTAGTCCATAGGTTATAGTCCAATGTCCATATTCAGGGTGATCCAGATGGGACTGGAGATCTTAGTCTTACAACTTAAGCTTCCCCTGCATGAAGCATCAAGCAGATCTGAGATAACAAGGATCAGGACCCCAGACATTCTTATACAGTTCCAGGTCTTCTTTGACAGCTCAGAGTCCTCAGGAGACTTTGAAATAGACCTATTTCCTAAGAATCACTAGCAATTAGCTATACGGATTGATATAAGACAATTGCCTGCTTTCCACCATTTGCAGGTGATTTGCTATACACTTCAAAGAGAGATGAATACAGTATAGACAGGGACTGTTTGGTTACATTGTTAAGCTCTAACAATATATATGTAAACCCACAAAAACATAAACATTATCTACCCTAAAGTATGTCCCTAAAGGTTGAATTTGGGTCATTTATCCTGCAGGATGCTTAACCCTTTCTAGCCATGTATCACAATGGGCCTAACTCCCTAGTGTAGACAGCACGATGTCGGCAGGAGAGCTTCTCCCACCGACACAACTTATGCCGCTTGCGGAGGTGGGTTTATTATGCCAACGGGAGAATTCTCTTCCATCAGCATAGAGTGTCTCCACCACACACACTGCAGTGGTGCAGCTGCAGCGCTGTACATGTAAACAAGCCCTTAGGGAGGTGGATTAACTAAGCTGATGGGAGAGTGTTCATGGAAGTGCCAGAAAAGGGCAACAAAAATGATTAGGGGGTATGGAATGGCTTCCGTATGAGGAGAGATTAATAAGACTTGGACTTTTCAGCTTGGAAAAGAGACGACTAAGGGGAGATATGATTGAGGTCTATAAAATCATGACTGGTGTAGAGAAAGTAGATAAGGAAGTGTTGTTTACTCCTTCTCATATCACATGAACTAGGGGTCACCAAATGAAATGGCAACAGGTTTAAAGCAAACAAAAGGAAGTATTTCTTCACACAATGCAGTCAACCTTTGGAACTCCTTGCCAGAGGATGTTGTGAAGGCCAAGACCATAACAAGGTTCAAAAAAGAACTAGATAAATTCATGGAGGATAGGTCCATCAATGGCTATTAGCCAGGATGGGCAGGGATGGTGTCTGTAGCCTGTTTTCCAGAAGCTGGGAATGAGCAACAGGGGATGGATCAGTTGATGGTTACCAGTTCTGTTCATTCCCTCTGGGGCACCTGGCAGTGGCCACTGTTGGAAGACAGGATACTGGGCTCGATGGACGCTTGGTCTGACCCAGTAGGGCCACCCTTATGTTCTTATGCCACAGCGGCGCAGCTGCACTGGTGCAGCATTTAAAGTATAGACACACACACTGGGAAGGATAAAGGAATGAAGACAGTGAGAGCACAGATGGCTTTGATGGCAGCATGGTTCAAGGCAGGTCAGATGGAGAGACAGACAGAGCTTGAACCATGGGACTCATTACAGCTTGACTGACAAGAGTGGTCTATGCTTTAACCTTCATTTCTCTGTGCTAGCCTAAGGACTTCCTGTGCTGTGTCCCACTGACTAACAATCTCGACTGTTTGGATAATGCTGTTTGAGTGTCACTGCAAATGCAGGGCGAGGTGCACCAGTCCCTGCAGAGTGTACAAGTATCTGCCAGGAGTCTTTCTCACCTAAAGCCTAAGGGCATGTGGCCACCACCAGGGCAGGTGTCTGACCCACGGTATCACTGCAACACACCCAGAGCCTGGGAGGGAGCCTGGGACATGTGAGGAACAGACTGCGTACGTTTTTTATGTTACAGAGATGGCTGGTTGTGGTGTTCCCCGTGCCCATAGAGCGGGGCCTAAGTTCCCTGTAAGCTGCGCAGCTACAAGGGCCGCGCAGGTGGGGAGAGGTGCCCCTCCCCTGGCCCAGCCCACCGGAGCTGCTGCTGCTGGGGAGAGGCACCCCTCCCCCGGCTCCGAGCTGCTGTAAGAGAGAGGGCTGGGGGGAGTCCTCTTTCCCCGGGGCAGCCTGCAATCCAAACCCCTCGTCCCCGGCCCCACTCCAGAGCCCGCACCCCCAGCTGGAACCCTCAGCCCCTGCAGCCCAACCCTCGGCCCCACCCCTGAGCCCCCTCCCACACTCCGAACCCTTCATCCCCGGCCCCATCCCAGAGCCCGCACCTCCAGACAAAGCCCTCACCCCTCTGTTAACTGAACCCTTTGTCCCAGCCCTGAGCCCCCTCCCGCACTCTGAACCCCTTGGCCCCATCCCCACCACACATCACCTCCATATTGGTGCACATAAAAAAATTCATTCCACCCATGGACATAAAAAGTAGAGGGAAAATTGGGTAGGGTCCCTTGTTCCTTTCACCTTTTCCATTTTCCCCATGTTTTTCTTACAGTTTCTGTCTAGTAAATAGTAGTTGGTTTGAACTTAATGCGGTGATTAGTGGGTTAGGAAAGCAGCCGGTGAGGTGAGCATATCCCAGGGTGGGGACACCCTAGCCCCTGTCCTAAGTGACCCTGACAAGACTGGCAGGGCCGGCTTTAGGCCAATTCAACCAATTCCCCTGAATCGGGCCCTGTCCCTAAGAGGGCCCTGCGCCCAAGCCCCGGTACGGCATACTGGCAAGAGACGGTGTGCTGTACCTGGGTGGCCCAGCTTCCCCAGGGGGCAATTTAAAGGGCCTGGGGCTCCCAGCAGGGGCTGGAGCCTCAGGCCCTTTAAATTGACACCAGAACCCCACTGCTGGAGCCCTGGGGTAGGGCTGTGGGGCTCTGGGGGCTATTTAAACAGTCTGGGGCTCCCGTTGCTTCTACCGCCCCGGCCCTTTAAATAGCCGCTGGAGCCCCGACGCTTCCCCAGGGCTCCCGTGGCTATTTAAAGGACCAGGGCGGTAGAAGCAGGGGAGCCCCAGGCCCTTTAAATAGCCCCCGAGCCCCGGGCTGCTGCTGCTACCCCGATGGGGGAGGAGGGAGGAGGAGGAGGCACTTACCGTACATGGTGGGCTGTACCCGCACCCTCTGCCCGCACCAGCCCCACACCCCCTGCCCTGCCCGCAGCCAGCCCCTGTCTTCAGCCAGCTCCGCACCCCCTGCCCTGCCCGTCTGCCAGCCCATCTCCAGCCAGCCCCGCACCCCCTGCCTTGCCCGCAGCCAGCCCCTGTCTCCAGTCAGCCCCGCACCCCCTGCCCTGCCCGCAGCCAGCCCCTGTCTCCAGTCAGCCCCGCACCCCCTGCCCTGCCCGTCTGCCAGCCCATCTCCAGCCAGCCCCGCACCCCCTGCCTTGCCCGCACCAGCCTTGCACCCCCATCCTGCCCTCAGCCAGCCCTGCACCCCCTGCCCGCAGCCAGCCCCTGCCGCACCCCCTGCCCTGTCTCCAGCCAACCCCTGCCACACCCCCTGCCTGAAGCCAGCCAGTCCCACACTCCTCTGTCTCCAGCCCTGCCAACCCATGCCGCACTCCCCTGTCTCCCTGCCTTAAGCCAGCCAGCTCACCCCACACACCCCTGTCTCCAGCCAGCCCCGCACCCCTTGCCCTGCCTGCAGCCAGACCTTACCTCCAGTCAGCCCCTGCTCTGCCTCCAGCCAACCCCATGTCCACTGGTGCCCTGCAGTTCCCAGGGCAGTAACCCTGCACACCTGCTTCAAAGGGGGGGAGGGGCAGGGAGCAGCTGGGACCCACACATGTGCACACCAGGTGACCAGACAGCAAGTGTGAAAAATCGGGACAGGGGGTGGGTGGTAATAGGATCCTATATAAGAAAAAGACTCCAAAATTGGGACTGTCCCTATAAAATCGAGACATCTGGTCACCCTAGCACACCCCCAGGGAGTGGCAGGGACCCACACATGTGAAACGGAGCCCATTTCTAGTTCAGGCCCATCTTTTTAAAAAAGAACTTTAGGTAGGGTTAACATACATCCGTATTTTCCCGGACATGTCAGGCTTTTTGGTTCTTAAATCGCCGTCCGGGATGTATGGTAACCCTATTGGTACAAAAAATACATACTGTGGCACATTCCTTAAATCAGAACTTTTTATAGGGAACTGGTTGCTAAGAAATGAAAGGCTTTTTTTACATGGTTTTTTTTTTTTTAAGTCATCCCGGCTGGGGCCCCGCTGAAAATGTTTGAATTGGGCCCCGCACTTCCTAAAGCCGGCCCTGAAGACTGGGGTTTAACCATCCCAGGAATCTTGGGCCCAGCCTTATCGGGGTTACGAAGCCTGCTGCATGGGGGAGCGGAAGGGGAGTCCTCGAGGGCAGACAGGTCTCTGGGTAAAGAGAGTGGGAGCGAGGACTCAGATCCTTTCGCTCTCCGATTCCACCGGGGTAGTGCAGAAGCCAGGAGAGTTCCCCACAATAGCAGAACCATTCCCCTGCTTACACTCAGTCCATTCCCAGGTGAGAGAGCCCCCCGCTTCTTCCAGAAGCCCTTTATCCCCACCTCACGCCTTCAGTCCTTTGTTCTCAAGCCGGGGTCTGCTCCGCTTCCCTGCTGAGAGGTGGAGAACTCCATCTCCCTCTGGTTCATTGGCTGCTAGGTGTCAATGTCCTGGTGGTCGGGTTTTCCATTGTCAATTTGGATTCTTCACTGATAGGGGGTCGACCTCGACCAGTTCTTTCTAATGACCCGTTCAGGCTCAGACTGCCAGTTGACCCCCTCCCCATTCCTCCCAGCCTGCCCTGCAAGCAAACTTAGTTCTTCCCACCCCCATTGGGTAGTGTGCAAAATATAAGGGAAACCGAGGCACACATAGGCTTCATAAAAATACTGCAGAAAATTTCCACTTTATCACTCTGGTGTCATTACAGAAAGTCCCTCAGAGCATTGAGCCCTGAAGGGGCCCAGTACAAGCCTCCTGCAGGAGTCTGGCTGGGCTGGATTAGCTGCAGGGAGCCATGGAGAAAGACGGGGTCACTGAAGAAGCAATCTGGGAGTCTTGGAGGCCACGGCCCTGCCCCGTGGAACTGTGTGGCTCCTTGGGGACCAGCACATTAAAGGGGTCACTCCCAGAGGACTGGTTAAAGGTTGAGATATAGACCAGACCTTCTGGATCCATGACACTGGAGACAATGGTAAGGGGTGCTGGGCAGAGGGAGGGAGTGGCGGAGGGGGGTAGGGGCAGGAGGTGCTGGATGGAGGGGATAGGGGAAGGGCGCACTGGGCAGAGTTGGGGAGAGGGAAAGGGGGGGAGGGGCAGAGGTGTGGGGCAGAGGCAGGGGGCACTGGGCAGAGGGTGCTGGCAGGGGGAGAGGATTGACACCAGTCTCTCCATGGCTGGCAGACTCTGTGTGGAGTGACAGGGACATGGCCACATCTGGGCTATTTGCTTCCTGTCCTGTTCCGGTTCCCTGTTGTGGAGGGCGCTGGGGTTGGGGGAGGGGATCATGGGACTGATCAGAACCCGGCCGGTTGGCTCAGTGTCAGGGATCCCATGGAAATGGCCCAGCCCTCCTCTTGATCTCTGCTCTGGGGGTGCAGGTCCCCCTCTCCGGGCTGTTGCTGCCCTGAACAGCACAACAGTGACGGGACCATGATGCGTCTGGCCTCCGCCTCGAGCAGCCGCCTTCAGCACCAGCCGAGACTCCCCAGAGCTTTCACTGAAACAACTTGGTCATTAAAACTTTCTCCAAGCCAGGGACTTTCTGCGGTGGCTGGAACCAGCCCCTGCCAACATCAGCTCCTGAGTCGGAGCCTGCAGCTGAGGGGAGAGACCCGGGGGAAAGGGCTGGGACCAGGCAGGAAAGTGACTCTGCACCAATGGCCCCTCCTCGCCCCAGTTCTGCTCCTGGGCAGGGGTCTGCAAGTCCCAGAGCTGCTGCCCTCCCTGACCCCACCCCCCAGCCCTGCTCCCCTGAGCGCCTGCAGGAGCCGAGCCAGCTCCGGGAGAGTGAACGCCCCAGGACTGGGCCAGGGACTGAGTCTCCCAGCCAGAGGGAAGTGGAGAGGGGGAAGGAGGGAGAGTGAGGACTTATCTACACTACAAAATTAGATTGTCTTAGTTAGGTCGACCTACAGCCACCACAGTAATTAAATTGTTGGTGTCCACACTCCCCTCCTTCTGCCGGTGGTGCACGTCCTCACCAGGAGCACTTGCACCAACCGAACTGGGGCATTGTGGGGCACTGACAGCCAGAGAGTGGGGCACTGACAGCCATGCCGGCTCACAGCTGGAGCCTCCCCACCCCAGGGCTGACAGTGGGAGACAAAATGTGAAATAATAGCAGCTGTGAAACTGTCAACAATGTCGATTCCATTGCTGGTAGGTTCCCTACTGTGAAATTGAGCCCTGTGCCCAGCTGACAACTCGGGCTGTCAGCTCCGGGGGTGGGGGAGGGCACCAGCTGTGAGCCCCACACAGGGCTGACAGCCAACAGTCAATGTAAGCAACCTACACTGACACTGCATCACTCTAACTACATCGACCTAAGTGCTGTGCCTCTCGCACGGGTGGAATTATTAAGTTGATGTTTTGGGCGACTTACGTTGGCTGGAGCACAATTTTAGTGCAGATACTTACATCGGGCTAACTCTGTAGCATAGACCTGGCCTCAGACTGGAAGGGGCAGCAGGAACAATAAGTGGAGAGGGAGGTTCCCAGGTCAGCTCCATATCCATGGGCAATGCAACAGGGGAGGGGAGGTTTCCAGTCCCTTGTACAAATGCCCCAGGCATGAGAAGGTTTGAGGGGCTCCTCCCCCAGAGGGAACCTCACCCCTGGGAGCCTCCTCTGTGCACACCCCTCACCCTGGGGATACAAACCCTGGTGGCCCCAAACAAGCCCTGAGCCTGAGCCATGTGCAGCCCCCAGTTACTGACAGAACCTGCCCAGCTGCTGTCCTACCCTGGCCCTGGGGGGCTGTGAGCCCAGCTGTTTCCCCTCCCTGCTCCATAGCAGAGATCCCTCCCTTTCAGGTCATGCAGGCAGAAGTGGGATCCTCCATCAGCCCTGTCGCAGCTGCATGGAGACAAATCAGTCTTTATCTTGGGGAGAGTCAGAGACATGCGGGACCCTGAATCTGTCTCCCTGGGGCTGTGGCGCTGTTCCAGCTCAGGGCCTGAATGAAGAGATGGTGGGGGTAGGGCCACTCAGTCCACATGTCTGGGCTCAGTGTCTCCCCAGGCTCTGTCTGTCCCTGGGAGCTGCCAGGTCCTGTGTGCTTCCCCATAGCTCAGTGCCTCTGTGTACCCTGGAGTGAGCAGCCCTGTGTTATATCTGCCCGAGGGCGCCACCCACCCGTGGGGCCTGGGGAGAGAACCCCAGCCCAGGAACAACAGCCCAGTCATCTTGGTGTTTCCCCACCACCACCCCGCTCTGCTCAGAGGAGCTGCAGAAGACTTGACAGGACTGTATTTACTTGGCCTGATTCTCCTGCTCGCACCAGTGTGACCCAGGAGTAACAGGTTTAGTTTTACTTTCCTGTTCTCAGAAATGTGCTGCCCTAACAGCCACCGGCCATTTCCCTGCTGCCAACTGCCTCCTGCTTCTTACCCAGCATTCCCTGGGATCTGCCTGGGTTCTGCTTTGTGAATTTTTTAATAGGGCTCTCACTGTAGCTTAGGGTTACCATACGTCCGGATTTTCCCGGACATGTCCGGCTTTTGGGGGCTCAAATCCCCGTCCGGGGGGAAATCCCCAAAAGCCGGGCATGTCCGGGAAAATCGGGAGGCTCGGCCGGGGCCCATTTGTCCGGGGCCGGGGGCATGGTGCCGGGCCGGGCTGGGCGCGGGGCCGGGGTCCGGGCCGGGAGCCGGGGGGCCGGGCCGGGCCCGTGGGGCCGGGTCGGGGGGCCGGGCCGGGCCCGCGGGGCCGGGTCAGGGGGTCGGGGCTGGGAGCCGGGAGCCGGGGTCGGGGCTGGGAGCCGGGAGCCGGGGTCGGGGTCGGGAGCCGGGGTCGGGGTCGGGGCTGGGAGCCGGGGTCGGGGCTGGGAGCCGGGAGCCGGGGTCGGGGCTGGGAGCCGGGAGCCGGGGTCGGGGTCGGGGCCGGGGCTGGGAGCCGGGGTCGGGGTCGGGGCCGGGGCTGGGAGCCGGGGTCGGGGCCGGGGCTGGGAGCCGGGGTCGGGGTCGGGGCCGGGGCTGGGAGCTGGGGTCGGGGCCGGGGCTGGGAGCCGGGGTCGGGGCTGGGAGCCGGGAGCCGGGGTCGGGGTCGGGGCTGGGAGCCGGGGTCGGGGTCGGGGTCGGGGCCGGGGCTGGGAGCCAGGAGTCGGGGTCGGGGCTGGGAGCCGGGAGCCGGGAGCCGGGGTCGGGGCTGGGAGCCGGGAGCCAGGGCTGGGAGCCGGGAGCCGGGAGCCGGGGTCGGGGAGCCGGGCGGTGCGGGGCTGGGAGCCGGGGGTCGGGGTCGGGGCTGGGAGCCGGGGTCGGGGAGCCGGGCCCGCGGGGGGTGGTCGGTCGGGGCTGGCACCCCAGGGCCCGAGCCGACCCAGGCTGGAGCCGCCGGGGGGGGGCAGCCTGGGCCGCGCCTCTTCCCCCCGCCCGCCCCGCCCCCTTACCTGCTTCAGGCTTCCCGCGAATTAAATGTTCGCGGGAAGCAGGGGAGGGGGCGGAGACTTTGGGAGGGGGCGGAGTTGGGGCGGGGGCGTGGGCGGGGCTGGGGGCGGGGCCGGGGCCCCGGGGAGTGTCCTCCATTTGGAGGCACAAAATATGGTAACCCTACTGTAGCTTCACTCTCTGTTGTCTGCTGCTTCCACTCAGACACTTCCTTCTGCAACCTGCCACTGACCCTCTCACTGCCACATACTTGCTTCTGCATTTCTACATCTGTGCTGCTTGTGTCAGAGACGTAGCTCTGAGAGCATCAGATTCTGCCTTTAGATTCATCACTTCACTTTTCTTTTCAGCTCTGATTCTTTCCAATTCCTGCACTCTGTCTTCCAGCCAATCGTTCTCTTGATCCAGTGTTTTCATGACCATCCACAACCCCTGCAAGGCAGCCCTCTTCTTTGCCCTAACGTTTGGACCTCCCCACTTCCCTGCACCAACCCAGACATCCCACTGCTTGTGGAGCTGCAGGAAGGCTCCGGGGCCAGTGAAGGTGCCAGGCTTCCAGGGTTCATTACCCCCATATTCCTGTACAAAATCTGTCAAGATGTTCCTCAACATCATTTGCATCTGTTCTCTCTTTCCAAGTGTTTCCTTGTCCCTGGACATAATTCTTCACTCGAGAAGGCAATCAGCCTGAGTCCTGAGTCCCAGTAATGGAATTTATCTGTAGATTAACTCGCAAACTGCGACACGGGTACTTGTGAGGAGCAACTCCACCCTGCCGTCTATTGCAATGGACAAACTACAGTTTGTACCATCCATCTCCTTCCTCTCTACCATCCTCTCTGGGACTCCCAAAATCTGTTGCCCAGGGTTCTTTCAATCCAAAGCTCTTGGTAACTTTATTCTGTGCAAAGTGGTGTCAGGAAATAAATCCAGGGAGACACAGTCATCAGACCAGTAGATGGCTGGCACAAACAGGACAACACAAGAGTGCTTTCACTTAAAGCTAAACTTTACTTAATCTCAAGCACTTACACATGTCTGCAACAGGCTAGTAAAACACCCCTTACCGAAGTTGGGTGTGGCTCTTGAGTGGCATAGTGGCAGTTGCAAAGAATTCTTTCGGGGCTCCACTGTCCTCATGGTGGCATCATTGCATCCACATGAGCAATAGTCCACAAGCTACCTTAATTCACTTTGAATTTAATGCACTTTTAAAGTGGAATCCAGAATTCACAACAAGTGGGGAGTTAGTGTGCTTTATGGGTTTGTGTCATGTGCACACAGGTATTTTCAATCTGCATTAATTTGAGTTAGTCTGAACTAACCCCCTGTAGCGGGGCGGCCTGGCTCCCAGGCGCCCCTGGAAGGGACGAGCCAGAACAGCCGCCAGAGTGGGCGGAGCCACCGCCACCTGTCTCCGCCCCCCCGGAAGTCAAGGGGCGGGACAGGAAGTATAAAGGCCAAGCCACAGCGCTCAGTAGTGGGCCGGCAGCGGGAGAGGACAGACGCTGGTGCCTGAGCTCCCGCGGCCCTGAGCTTGCCGAGAGCCCGGTATCCAGAGGAGGACTGGCCGAGCCTGCCGAGAGCCCGGTATCCAGAGGAGGACTGGCCGAGCCTGCCGAGAGCCCGGTATCCTGAGGAGTGGTCTGAACTTCCCCCTGCCGAGGGCCCAGAGGGAGCGACAAACCTACCTGGTGCTCGGGGCCCGGAGGAGCCCATGATCTGGGACACGGCAGATGAGACTCAGGATGAACAGGTACCCACGGAGGAGGAGGAGATGGGAAGTGGCCCGGGGATAGCAGACCCCGAACCCATGTCAGTGTGTTGCGGTCAGGATCCCCACTGACTGCGCGGCAGATGGATTGCTGCGGATAGGGCCCCGGGCTGGAACACAGTGGAGTGGGTGGGCCTGTGTTCCCCCCTGCCACCCCGCGCCGGGTGGCAGTCTCTCCTCCTCCTTGTCTAAGGGACCTGGGCCTCTGACAGACTATTTGTTTGCTGCCCTGCCCTGACCTAGGGCCTGGGCTACCACAAACTGACCCAGCCCCTCACAAGGGCCTGAGCTCTGAACTGTTACTTGTGAGCTCACTCCCTGCACAAGGGCCTGAGCTCTGAACTGTTACTTGTGCGCTCACTCCCTGCATAAGGGCCTGAACCTTAAACTGTTGTTAGCTTTGTAGCGGGGCGGCCTGGCTCCCAGGCGCCCCTGGAAGGGACGAGCCCCACCCCGGAACTACTACACGTGGCAAGCCAGGCAGGAGTCAGCCGCCCAGGATGTGGGCGCGAACTCTCGACTCCGGGGAGAGAGGGGCCGGGGGAGAAAGATCCCCCTCCCGAGAGATGGATCTGTCCCAGCTCTTGGCCCTGGTGACAGAAACCCAGGAGCGGCAGCAGGCGGCCCAGTTGCAGCAGCAAAAGGAGCAACAGGCCTCACAGCTGCAGCAGCAGCAGCAGCTCATGGAGCAGGTTGGAACTCAACGGAACCAGCTCGTGCAAGACCTGGTCACCCAGCAGCAGGATTTCCAGCGGGAGTGTCTCCAGCAACTCGCAGCGGCGCTGGCCCGACCCGGAGTGGCACAGCCAGGAGGCGCAGCCGGGACTACGCGGCCCAGCCCCCCGATCCGGCTGACGAAAATGGTACCCGGCGATGACCCTGAAGCTTTTCTCGTCACCTTCGAGCGGGTGGCCGTCGTCGCCGGTTCGGCCCCGGAGCTATGGGCTTCCATATTAGCCCCATACCTGACTGGGACGGCGCAGATGGTTTACCGAGGCCTGTCGGTGGAAGCCACCCAAGACTACAGCCAAGTAAAGGCTGCCATTCTGGACGCCCTGGATGTGAGTCCCGAGACTTTCCGCCAGCGGTTTAGAAGTCTGACCTACCCCACGGGGGCCCAACCTCGGCAGGTGGCCCAGGAACTCCAGGAAACCTGCAAGCGGTGGTTACAGCCCGAGCACCGAACGTCGGAAGAGGTAATGGAACAGGTGCTGCTAGAGCAGTTCACCCATGTTCTTCCACCACGGGGACGGGCCTGGGTCCTCCACCACCGACCAGCGACCCTGGCCGCCGCCGTGTCACTAATGGAGGACTTCCTCGCGGCTGATGCGCCGATAGGCCCGGGACTCCGGGTGGCCCCACCAGGGGCGGAGCGCCCTACTCCCGAGAAGAAAGGGGCACCCGCTCGAGCAGATTTACGGGTTTCCTCCCGGGAAACCAAGGGTTGGGCTCATGCCCCGGTGGCACCCAGGTGACCCGCTCGGATCCCAACCCCCACAGGGCGAAAAGACCACCGAAGTCCGCCTGGACCTCACCCTGGGGTTTGGCCCCGGACGGGACGGGCAACCCTGGGGCCCTGTTTCTCCTGCGGGGAGTACGGCCATCTCCAGCAGGATTGCCCGGGGCTGGAGTGTACCTTTGGTCGGGTCTGTGCAGGGGAGGCTCGTGCCCGTCCTTCCCAAGCGGCTAAGATCACCGTGCCGGTGGTCATTGAAGGGTACCCGACGGTGGCCCTCCTCGACTCGGGCTGCGGACAGACGCTAGTCCGCCGCCACTTCGGCCCCCCGGCTGACGCCCGATTGGGTGAAATTCACCTGCAGTGCATCCATGGGGACATACGGCCCTACCGGAGTACCCGGGCCCAACTGATGATCGAGGGGGTCACCCGATCAATGGTGGTGGGACTTGCCCCACGACTGGCATACCCCGTGATCCTGGGCCGGGACTGGCCGGAGTTTCCAGCAATCCTCCGCCGGCACGCAGGAGACGACCCGCGGGCCATGCCAGCCTTAGAAGGGGAGGCCCCCGAGAGCGAAGGAGAGGAGAGAGAAACCCCCGAGCCAACCAGCTCGGCCGGAGAACCAGAGAATGCTCCCCCAGGGGCGGCGACGGATTCCTCGCCCACCACAGACTTCTGCCGAGACCAATGGGCCGACCCCACACTTCAGCGAGTATACGAACAATTGGCCGTGATGGACGGGACTGTCCTCGACCCCGGTCGAGCGGCCCAGTGGCCACACTTTGAGTTGCGGCAGGACTGCCTGTATCGGGTCGAATGGGACTCCCACACGGGGGAGACCCGGACCCAACTCCTCATTCCCCGGCGTCATCGACAGTCCGTCATGAAGTTGGCCCACGACGACGTCCCCGCGGCTGGACACCTTGGTCACGAGAAGACCCTGGCCCGGATTTTGGGATGCTTCTTCTGGCCGGGGGTGTACCAGGAGGTAAAGAATTACTGTAATTCCTGCCCGCGCTGCCAGTTGGCTGCCCCGGCACGGACTCCCAAGGCCCCATTGGTCCCGATGCCCCTAATTGAGACACCCTTCGAGCGCGTGGCCATGGACCTGGTGGGGCTCCTTCCCAAGAGCAGTGCAGGGTTTCAATACATCTTGGTGATGTTAGACTATGCTACCCGGTTCCCCGAGGCAATTCCCCTGCGGAACATTACAGCCTGCACCATCGCCAATGAGCTGGTGAAGATTTTTGCCCGCGTCGGCCTACCCCGCGAGATCCTCACGGATCAAGGGACAAACTTTACTTCGCGGTTGCTCCGCCAGGTATGTGAGCTTCTGGGGGTCAAGCAACTGCGAATGTCAGTCTATCATCCCCAGACGGACGGGATGGTCGAGAGGTTTAACCGGACCCTAAAAGACATGCTCTGTAAGTTCCCCCCGGAGGACCTTCGCCGATGGGACCAGTTACTCCCACCCTTGCTCCTGGCGATCTGAGGGGTCCCCCAGTCGTCGACGAACTTCTTGCCGTTCGAACTGCTCTACGGCCGTCAACTGCGAGGCCTATTGGACCTAGTGAGGGAAACTTGGGAGCAAACCCCCTCACCAGCCCAGGCCTCTTAAAGTACGTGATCCAGCTCCAGGAGCGTCTTAAGCAGGCTGGAGACCTGGCCCAAGAGAATCTGAAAGCCGCCCAGGAGACGCAAGCCCAGGCCTATAACCAGGACGCCCAAACACGGGACTTTTTACCCGGAGACCGGGTATTACTCCTCCTCTCCTCCAGTGAGTCGAAGATTCTGGCTCGCTGGCAAGGACCATATGAGGTGGTCCGGAAGGTGGGCCCGTTACATATGAGATCGACCAGCCCGATCGGAAGAAGCGGATACAGCGGTACCACATCAACCTGCTCAAGCCCTGGCGGGAACGGGAAGGGCTTTTGATTAACCCCTACCCACCAGAGCCCGAGCTAGGGCCCCAGGTAGCCCATACCCGGGATCCTGAGGAACCCCAACTTGGGGAGACCCTGACGGAGGAACAACTCAAGCCAACCCGGTGCCTCCTACGAGCCTTCCGTCACACCTTCACGGCCCAACCGGGGGCCACCTCCCTGGTGTACCATAGGATCCAAACGGAGCCGGGGGTGGTGATTCGTGGCGCGGCCAGGCCCTTGCCATATCACCGGAGATGCGCCGTGGATGAGGAGGTACGGGCGATACTGGACCTGGGGGTGATTGAACCATCACACAGCGAGTGGCGAAGCCCAGTTGTGTTGGTACCAAAGCCCGACGGCTCCCAACGGTTCTGCATCGACTTTAGGAGTGTGAATGCCATCTCCAAGTTCGATGCCTACCCCATGCCCCAGATAGACGAGCTGTTGGCCCGGTTAGGAGGAGCTCGTTACATCAGGACCCTGGACCTCAGCAAGGGGTATTGGCATATCCTCCTGGATCCTACTTCCAGGGAGAAAACTGCGTTCGCCACCCCTACGGGCCTATACCAGTTTACCCGAATGCCCTTCGGCCTCCACGGGGCCCCGGCCACATTTCAGCGCCTGATGGGCCACCTCCTCCAACCCCACCAAGACTACGCGGCGGCCTATTTGGACGACATAGTCATTTACAGCCCACAGTGGGAAAACCATCTAGAACAGGTCGCAGCCGTCCTGAGGTCCTTGCGGCCCGCCGGGTTAACGGCCAACCCGAAGAAGTGTTGCATCGGCCGACAAGAAACTAAGTATCTGGGGTACGCTATCGGACACGGACAGGTGAAACCACTGGTGGACAAGGTGCAGGCCATTGCGACCTGCCCCCCGCCCACCACAAAACGGCAGGTTCGCCAGTTTCTGGGGCTGGCGGGGTATTATCGACGCTTCATTCCCCACTTTGTGGCAATCGCAGCCCCCTTAACGGGGCTCTTGACGAAGGAAAGCCCCAGCAAGTGGTCTGGACCCGCGAGTGTGATGAAGCCTTTCAAACCCTCAAAACAAGCCTCTGGCAAGAGCCAGTCTTATATAGCCCCGATTTTAAGCGGGCCTTTGTCCTGCAAACCGACGCTTCGGAGATGGGACTCGGGGCGGTCCTCTCCCAAGAGGTCGGCGGGGAAGAGCATCCAGTCCTCTACATCAGTCGGAAGCTCTTCCCCCGAGAGAAGAACTATGCGGTGGTGGAAAAGGAAGCCCTAGCCGCGAAGTGGGCTTGTGACGCCCTGCGCTACTACCTCCTAGGAGCCCCTTTCATCTTGGTCACCGACCACTCTGCTCTCCAGTGCTTGGCCCGCATGAAGGACCATAATATGCGGCTACAGCGGTGGTACTTGGCGCTGCAACCTTATGCCTTCACCGTTCGCCATCGGGCTGGGAGAGACCACGCGAACGCCGACTTCCTTTCCCGCCTAGGAGGTATGGAAGGGTCTGGCCCCGGTACCAGAGAGCCAGCCTTGGGGGGGGGGGGGCCCTGTAGCGGGGCGGCCTGGCTCCCAGGTGCCCCTGGAAGGAAAGAGCCAGAACAGCCGCCAGAGTGGGCGGAGCCACCGCCGCCTGTCTCCGCCCCCCGGAAGTCAAGGGGCGGGACAGGAAGTATAAAGGCCAAGCCACAGCGCTCAGTAGCTGGCCGGCAGCGGGAGAGGACAGACACTGGTGCCCGAGCCTGCCGAGAGCCCGGTATCCAGAGGAGTGGTCTGAACTTCCCCCTGCCGAGGGCCCAGAGGGAGCGACAGACCTACCCGGTGCTCGGGGCCCGGAGGAGCCCATGATCTGGGACACAGCAGACGAAACTCAGGAGGAACAGGTACCCATGGAGGAGGAGATGGGAAGTGGCCCGGGGATAGCAGACCCCGAACCCATGTCAGTGTGTTGCGGTCAGGATCCCCACTGACTGCGCGGCAGATGGATTGCTGCGGATAGGGCCCCGGGCTGGAACACAGTGGAGTGGGTGGGCCTGTGTTCCCCCCTGCCACCCCGCGCCGGGTGGCAGTCTCTCCTCCTCCTTGTCTAAGGGGCCTGGGCCTCTGACAGACTATTTGTTTGCTGCCCTGCCCTGACCTAGGGCCTGGGCTACCACAAACTGACCCAGCCCCTGCACAAGGGCCTGAGCTCTGAACTGTTACTTGTGTGCTCACTCCCTGCACAAGGGCCTGAACCTTAAACTGTTATTAGCTTTGTAGCGGGGCGGCCTGGCTCCCAGGAGCCCCTGGAAGGGACGAGCCCCACCCTGGAACTACTACACCCCCCTATAGAGATAATCCCCTAGATTCCAAGGGCAGGGGCTGGGGGTTGGTTCTGTGCTATGTGACTGAACCCTCCCAGTGTCAGGGTGATGCTGGAAGGAAGCAAAGGCAGAGAGAGCTGCTTCTCAGGCACAGCGCTGGAGTGTCGGGCTTGGGATTTCTGTGGGCGCCTGTGCACTGTACATCCCCACTGCTGTTCAGGGGAACAGGACTTACTGTGTGTTTCTGTAAATAACCAGATGACACCGAAGATAACCCTGACTTCATGCCTGCAATTGCTCATCCAAACGGATCCCTGCTCCCCCAGCCAGGCCCCAAATTTCAACTGCTGCTCAGCCAAAGAGGCATCAAGCCCTGTCAGAAACCATGTGATGTGAGCAGGCATGGAGCAAATAACCTTGTATATTCATTATGTGTGATGTGATTGGTCACTTAAGTCACCTGGGTTGAAAGCACCACCAGACTGGGATGAGAGGGTTTGGGTGTGGACAGAAGGAGGGTTAGGGCAATGCCTGACTTAGAGCCGGAGTTAACTCTGCCATGAAGACAGGCGCTAACTTTTCTTTTTCCCAGTGGATGCTCCGGCCCTGCTCCACCCCAAGGCCCTCCCCACGGGGCATCTTATCCCAGGCCCCACCCTCTTTTTGCCTCTTCATGCCCCTACTCTGCCCCCTCCCGTACCTGTGACTTGCTCCTTTGCACCCTCTCCCCGCCCACCCACCAGCCTCTTGCTCCTCTCTGCCCCGTCTCCAAGAGCTTCCCACCAGCCGCTCGCTGATCAGCGGCCAGCCCCAGGGCCCGCCAAACAGCTGATCCATGGCCAACCTCAGGGCTTGCGGAACAGCTGATTGGTGGCCAGCCCCAGGACCCTGCAGAACAGCTGATTAGCGGCCAGCACCAAACACCTATGGCTGGTGGGTGTTGAGCACTCCCTATTTTTTTCCATGGGTGCTTGGGCCCCAGAGCACCCTCTGAGTCAGTGCCTATGCTGTTAGCGTAGAATGCAGCCCCCGGATTAGGTACGGCAGGTTCCTGCCGGCCAGTCCCAATACAGGATAAGGAAATAAAACCTCTTTTCCAACTACCAGAAAACCCAAAGCAAAGAGGTGACTCCTCTGACTGTTTCGGGTCAGTCTGAGGCATTTACACTGCAGGCCATGAATCAGGAAGCTGCATGTCTCTTCAGATACCTGCTTAAAGCAACCTGACTGTAAGCAACAAGCCATTGTCGATCTCTGACTCAGCCCAGGGAACCCGTCTGAGTGGTTTGCGAAGAATTGTACAGAGGTGAGGAGAAGTTTATAAAAATAAACGTTTCTGCTAAGACTCCACAGCTCCAAAATGCTTCACTAGTAAATATATTGTATGATTGTCGCATCTGGAGCAGTCAATCGATTAACAACACAGAAATTTTGTTTTTAAAAACTTTCTCTATACATGGACACCCCCATAGACCTCAAGTACACAGAGAGCAAACAGACCCAAATACAAAGAGAGAACATTACTCACAGGTGTGTCCTGTTTCCAAAGCTCAGGGAAGCCATTCCAAAGGTCACTCCCCATCCACTATATCAACGTGTCCTATATCAGCCACAATTCTTTGGTAACCCACCAAACAGTTTCATATCCAAACTTACTGAGTGTAAGTGATGCAGTGACGCCTGCCTTAGTCTGCAGACAGCCTGAAACAATAGCACTAAGAGATGAGAAATTCTCCAGTCCTCACACCTCAGTGGACTCGTGATGCCATGGAATTCAACGTGTCTGCCACAATTCACAGGTTGCCCAAAGTTTTATCTTCTGTGTCCCTGCCCTGCTGCAGACAGGAGTGGGGGGAGCCACCCCTCACCTAAACAGCCAATGCCCCAGTCAGAGAAGGAATCTTCCCTCCCTCTTTCAAACATGCAATAGTCCAACCAACACTGAGCAAACCCAGCCTGGATGCTTCAGTTTTCACTACTATTACCAGCATCAGATCTATTCCTGAACGAGCTGAGAGGGGAGCTAGCAAACGGCCCACCACAAGCTCATCTAGCTGGAGCTCACACTCCAGACACGGCTCGCTCTGGATTGAGGCCAGGCCATTGAACTGCAACTGTTCTAGGGGCACTGATGGACGATCTCCTTCTGTCACTGGACAGGTGGTTAGAAACTGACCAAGGAGCTATGAACTCCTGCTGACATGATGCTGTAAACGAGCGGCATTCCCACCCCGTTCCAGAGTCTGCACATGCTGTGTGGGGTCAAACTCACCCCTGCCCTGCCCTGGGACTTTGCTTTATTCACAGGATAACTCACAATAACACAACGGGAACTCCAGCCCCAGCTTTCCTCCCAGTCTGGCTTTTCCTAGGGCTCCTCCTGTGGTGCCAGCAGAGAATGGGCGCAGCAGGTCCTGGGGTAGCTGACAACAGGACATGCTCACTGAGCGAGAGTGCTCACAGAGGTCGAGGTCCCTGGCTGGCCCCTGGCTGCCCAGAGGGAAGTGCCTGTGAGCTCGCAGTGTGTGTGTAGACACTGTCTCACTTACATCAGCTGTTGGCTGTCATTCTTGGCAGTTTCATGGCTCTGCTGACTAAAAAGCCAGGCTGTTCCGGGGGCAGGTAGGGGGCTCCAGCTAGGGCCCAGCTGCCTTGAGGCTCCCCTGTCCTAGCCTGGCTGTACCCTCCGTGCCTGGAGATTGGATGCCCCACAGCTCACCCTGCTCCCAGCCTAGCTGCTGCCCAGGCTTCCTGCTCTGAGCTGGGCTGAGCCTGCCCTGCTCCATGCTGCCAGCCGGACTGCTGCCTGGAGGCTCCCAGCTCCCTGTGGGGAGCCCTGGTGAGGTCACTAGCTCAGTGCTGAGAAAAAAGCAGCAGTATAAAAGTCTGAACCAGGGAGCAGGAAGGGGGCTCCTTGTAACTGCTGCTATGTTGTGATGCACCATAAAAAGTAACAAAGACACATGGTGGAGGTTCACACAGAGCTCTGCCAGCCAGGGGCTGCAGGAACTGATGGGGGAGCCCATTCATAGTTAGAAATTTAAAAATGAACATTGCCTGCAATCTCTTCATAACACTTCAGGCTGTAAATTGTGAGTGACAACACATTTTTATGACTTGTCACATAGTAAAAACCATGTTGTATATTAACTTATTTGCCAACATATTTCCCCATGTAATAACACAATAAGATTAGATAAGAAAGCACAGTAATTACACATAATTCAGTGAGAAATAGGGAAAGGAACGCAGAGATTTCTGAAGGAAATTTTAGGGAAAAATTATCTAATTTTAGATTAATATTTCCCTGTGTTAAATACTAGGAAAACCACATAGCTTCAGGAGCCCATGCCGCCTAGACTCCAGCAGACAGGATAAAAACACAAATGAATCCATCACAAGATAATTTCAGGGTACTTATTTTCAAATAATCAAGGTAAGTTTAGGGCACACTGCCATGAATGGCATATTGTGAATAAATCTTCAAAACTGAATTATTACATTGAAAATGTTCATAACACATCACGTTTAAAACAGAAAGTAGTCCTAGCAATGCCATGTGATGTGCCTCCCTCAGACTCTGCTCAGCTAGCTCTTCAAGACATTAGGTTCAATTGCTAATTTCAAGGAATTAGACCAATCGGTCACTATTTTACAGAGCATTGCAGAAGGTGGTGGACAGAACCCAGAGGAATTGTGATGAATTTCCTGGAGCAACTTTCTTTTCTTTGTACTGTAAACCTCACATGACATCAAAAATCTCAGCCTTTCAACTGATTTATGGCCGAGAAGAAAGGTTTCCCAAGAAAGCTTTACCAAATTCCATGTCATGTGTCATTAAGTGCCAGTGTCTTTAATACAATTAAGTTAATTTGTGATGATTCAGTAAACGAATACAACCCCTTCACTATTTCTTTATGAAAGTACATTTGTTGTGTCCTTATAACCAAGAACATGAAGAGCCCAACAGTACATTGAAATCAACAGTGGACACTGACAGTCCATTGCATCCAAATAATATTTCTAAAGAAAAATAAACCAAAAAATGGAGATTGTAGAAGAGATTTCTATCAATAGGAAGAGCGCATTTGAGGTCGGGGAGGGTGTTTTTTTAATTGATGTAAGAGAAAGAAAGGAAAGGTCATATCTTGATTACCGATTATATGTAGTTAGAAAGTTAAAAATCCCTTGAACTAATGCTGACAGAAGTTCAAAGATTTTTATGTAGTTTTGTGTGAGTTCACTTAAATATATTGCTTGATTAATTATATCATTTTTAACCTATTAATTGTCAAAGATGTAGAGCAGGAGGTGGGTGTATGTGCCCTGCCTGCCAGAGGCAATAAAGGGGTGGGGAGAAGAGAGAGAGAAGCTGCACATGTGTGTAGTTGTGATGTTTATGACACATGTACATTGTAACTGAACAACCCAGTCTGACAATTTAATAGTTTATTTTGTTAATATAAATATTTTGGATTTCTTGAAATTCCAGTTGAAATACAAATGATGTTATTTGGAGAAGGGGGAAGAATCAAAAAATAAATGTAAATAATTCCATTTCTAAAATTATGTTTAGATGCTTGTTTTTGAAATACTGTGGAAATGTAAATTAAAATATTTTTGTATTTACACTTTGTTATAATAATATTTTCTGAATTAGAATAATCTTTTTTCTTTCATATTTTACATTGAGATTTCTCCAGGGTAGAAAATTCTGACAGGAGTGAATGACCCCCATCCACCCCCTGCCCATGGGGCAGGGGGCTGGGAAAGGTGAGGGCTAGGGGTTGCCAGTTGAAACAGGAAACTGGCAGCGTCCAGTCAGCACAAAAAGTCCAGTTGCTGCAGTAACTGGCCCCCACCACTGGGGACGGGAAGAGCAGCAGCGCTGGGAGGGGACAGTCTGTGCCGCGGGGTCACTGTCAGGGACAGAGATTCCCTCCGGCCTCAACTGGGACCGGGCAGATTATCAGGGGAGCCGCGTTTGTACCCCCAGCGTTGCGAGAGGGATTGAAATAAGGGCGGAGCGTCCCGGAGAAGGTGTCAGTGAAAGTGAAGAGATGGGACCTGTCAGTCACATTGTAAAACGAGACCTCGCCCGCCTCATAGTCCAGGAAAATCCCCACCCGGCTGGGCCTGACGCTCACGGGGAGGGAGGTCAGGGGGGAGGTGCAGGCCTTGTATCCCCCATCCCACAGCCACAGGGCCCAGTATCCATCCTCAGGTGAGACTGTGACCTTCCCCTTCCTGCTCACAGATTCCCTACAAACCCCCAGAGCCCAGCCTGTCTTGTCTCCCACCTCCACCTCCCAGTAACACCTCCCGCCCGCGAACCCCTCAGCGCCCAGGACACGGTAACAACGATCAAATCTCTCAGGGTTGTCGGGCAGATCCTGGCGTGTGTCTCCGAGTCTCACACGTTTCCGATCCTCAGACAGGACGAGGTAGGGATTTGCCGTGTCTGGATCCAGAGTCACGTCCACTGGGGAGAGAGTCACAGAGTCAGGGCCGGGGGCAGGGGCTGGTCACTGAGATCAAAGGGAAATTAACCTGCATCCTCATTAATCGCTGGGGCCGGGGAGGAGGGGGGTTGTTGGCTGAGGGGAGTCGGCCCGTCTAACTGTGAGGAGACAATGAAGGGAAAGGGCAGGAGTAGTGGGGGAGGGGTGGGAAGGTGTCAGTGGGGGCGGGGGAGGGGAGGGGACAGGCTGATGCTGGGAGAGGAAAGGGGAGGGGCAGGTGACAGGAGTAGGGGGAGGGAAGGCACAAGGGCAATGGGGGGGAAGAGGAGCAGGCACCAGGAGAACAGAGGGGTGTGAAGGGAAGGGCAGGTTCCTGGGGCCTGCAGGGGCTGAGGGGAGGGGTGGGCACAAGGGCAGAAGAAGGGACAGACCCCAGGGGCACAGGGAAGCAAGGGAAGGGGTGGGCACCAGAGGGCAGAGGGATGAGAGGGAATGGTGCGGGCTCCAATGGGGCGGAGGGAATCAAGGGGAGGGACTGGTGCCATGGGGTGGTGGGGATGAGGAATGGGGCAGGTGCCAGGACCATGGGGGGGGGGGGAGGGAATGGGCAGGCACCAGGGGGACGGAATGATGCAAGAGCCTGGGGGCAGAGGGGTTGGCTAGGGCAGGGGCAGTCATCAGTGGGTGGAGGAAGGCAAGAGGAGGGGCAGGTACCAGGGGGCTGTGTTGTGGAGGTGAGCAAAGGAGCATGTGCTGGGGGCAGAATGGGGTGATCAGAGGGGCGGGCACTGTGGGGGACTAAGGAGGAAGAGGAGGGGCATGCATCAGGGTCGTAGAGTATGAGTGAGGGGCAGGGCTGGTGCCAAGGAAAAGAGAGAGATGAGGGGAGGGGTGGGCACCATGGGTCCAAAGGGTAGGCTAGAGAAGGGGCGGGCGGCACTGGGGGATGGGGGGGAAGGGAAGGGGCTTGCACCAGGGGACACAAGGGGTGAACAGAGGGGCAGGCTCTAGGGAAGCAGAGGGGGAGTAGAAGGAGGGGCTGGCACCAGGGGAAAAGGAGGGGGTGGGAGAAGGCATAGGTGACAAGGGGACAAAGAGGGGTGAGGAGTAGGACAGGTCCCAGAAGGACATGGGATGACAAGAGGTGGGGCAGACCCCGGGAGGGGCAACAGTGGAGCGAGAGAAAGGGCAGTTATAAAGGGGGAGAGGGGCATGAGGGGTGGGTGCCAGGAAGACAGAGGTGGGAGGAGGGTAGGGGTAGTCACCAGGAGGGATGGTGGGGATGAGCAGAGGAGTAGATGCAAGGAGGGGAGAGAGGAGAGGGACAAGCACCGGGGGGCAGAAAGTGGGGTGTGGAGAAGGGCAGGCCCTATGGGAAGAGGGGTGTGGAGATGTGGGCACCAGGGGGGCAGAGGGAGGGTAAGGGGAGGGGCGGGACCCAGAGGTAGCAGAGGGTGAAGGGAGGGGAAGACACCAAGGGGCCCAAAGAGGGGCAAGGGAAGGGGTTTGCTCCAGGCAGGCAGAGGGGGCAAGGGAAGGGGCAGGCACCATGGAGGCAGATGGGGGCAATGGTAGAGACGGGTCTCGGGGGCAAAAGAGGAGTGAATAGAGGGGCTGGCACGAGGGGATTGGGGGGGTGAGAGGTGCAGGTGTCAGGGAGGCAGAGAGGGAGGGGGAAGAACTAAGGGGAAGGTGGCGGGGTGTGTGTGCAAGGGAAGGTGCAGGCACCGGGGGGTGGGTGTGAAGGAAGGGCCTTGTGCTGAGGGGAGAGATGGGGGCCAGGGCGGTAGAAGGAAGGGGCAGAAACCAAGGGCAGAGTGTGGGAGAGACAAATGCCGGGGGGACAGTGATGGAGAAGGCACCAGGGGCAAATGGGGGGTGGTGAGGGAAGGTGTGGTCATCAGTGGGTGGGAGGGCAAGAGAAGGGGTGGGTGCCAGAGGGCTAGAGGAGTGTGAGGGGAGGTGTGAATGCAGGGGGCAGAGGAGGGTGAGCAGATGGGCAGACAGCAATGGGACAGGGGAGCGGCAGGTGCCAGGGGGACAGTGGTGCGGCATGGAATGGGGCAGCCACCAGCACCAACAAGGAGAAAGAGGAGGGGCAGGTATTGGGGGTAGAGGAGGAGCAAGGGAAGAGGTGGGCGCCAGAGGGGCAGGGAGAGGGGCAGGTGCCGGGGCAGGTGCCAGGGGACAGAAAGGGGAAAAGGAAGGGGCAAACAAAAAGAAAGAAGTTGGGGGGGGGGTGCCAGGAGAGAAGGGGTGAAAGGAGGGGTGGGCACAATAAAGGCAGGGGGTGGGGCAAGTCATTGGTGATGGGGAAGAGGGGCATGAAGAGAACAGGGTCAGTGGGGCAGAGGGGGTAGGCACCACGGAGGAGGGGGGGCAACCAGAGGGGCAGGGGGAGTGAGGGAAGGGGTCAGCACCAGGAAGGTATAGGGGGAAGGGCAGGTGCTGGGGGATTGAGGGGGCTGAGCAGAAGGGCAGGCACAGGGAGGGCAAAGGAGGTAAGGACAGGCACCAGGGGGCAGAGTAGGGGGCAATGGGAGGGGTGGGCACCAGGGGGCAGAGCAGGGCGAGTAGAGAGGCAGGGCAGGTGGGAAGAGGGACGTGTTAGGAGAGGGGATCGAGGAGGGGCAGGAACCAGAAGGTCAGAGGAGCTAGAGGAGGGGTGGGCACAGGGGGGCGAGGCCAGGGGCAGGTCAGGCTTGACAAAGCCCTGGTTGGGATGATTTAGTTGGGGATTGGTCCTGCTCTGAGCAGGGGGTTGGACTACATGACCTCCTGAGGTCCCTTCCAACCCTGATATTCTATTATTCTATTCTAGGATTCTAGGTGCCAGGGGTCAGAGAGGTTGGGGAGAGGGACAGGTGCCAGGTGGGCTGAGGGGAGTGAGAAGGGCAGGAATCAGGACAGCAGAGGAGGGTGAGGGGTGGAGTGGGCATCAGGGGAGGGGTCCTGCTGTGAAGGCAGGGGACTGGACTTGATGACCTTTCAAGGTCCCTTCCAGTTCTACATTTCTATGATTCTATCAGGGGGTAGAGGGGGCAAGGGCAGTATCAGGCACCAGGGGAGAAGATGGGTAGCAGAGGGGGAAAGGAGAGAGGTGGATGCCTGGTGATAGAAGGGGGGTGAAGTGATGGGTGGGTTCCAGGGTACAGAGGGTGTTTGGGGAAGAAGGGCAGGTTCCAGGAAGGCAGGAGGCAAAGGGGTGGGATACAGTGGGGCAGAGGTGGGTGGAGGGCAGGGGCATGAGCCAGGGAGGCATAGCAGGGGCAGAGGGGCCCAGGGGAGCAGAAAGGGGGTGAGAAGGGGAGGGGGAGAAGTGAGGATAGAGGCAGGGACCAAGTGGGCACATGGATGAGGGAAGGGTACGGGAGGGACGGGAGCCAGAGAGGGGTGAGGGAGAGGCAGGCCCCAGGGAATATCTGTTGCTTTCTGGCCATGTGTGGTTGGTTTGTCACTAAGATCAAGGCTGTGACGTCCCCACACATACTGGCCGGGCAGCCCTGCCCAAGGGGGTGCAGCTAGAACTCTTCCATCTTCCAGCGAGACAAACCACACAGACAGCCCCTCCCCTCACCTGGCCCAACCCCTTCCCCAGGGCACGGGCAGTGTGTCTGGGCTGGGCTCACTAGGAGGGGGCAGTGCAGTGGGGGATTCTGGGGTGGGGTAAATACGAACTTATTTGGCAGTTGCTCATGAAGCTGGGACAGTGAGGAGGAGAGGGGGCATTTCACAACTTACTGCCCCCTCCATCAGAGATAAGCTGCACCAGGTGCCACGCAGCACGTCGGCACTAGGGGCTTGCACCAGGGCAGCTTCGAAGTGGGTTGTAGCCCACAAAAGCTTATGCTCTAATAAATTTGTTAGTCTCTAAGGTGCCACAAGTACTCCTGTTCTTTTTTTCATCGGTGAATGAAAACCCCGGCAGACACGACCTGAGACACTGCTGTGCCAGGGGCCGTAATCCCTCCCCTCTCTGGGGTTATGGATCAATAATTACAGGGTCACTGGAGCAGGGGAGCTGGACTCTGGGCTCCCAGGTGGGGGCCCGACCCACTGGGCTGCAGAGTCATTCTCACTCCCATGCTCTGGCCCAGTGCCCATGGCAGTGTTTAGACACAGGGGGACGACTTCAGCAGGAGAGATTGAGGGAGCCCCACATCACACACCTGGAGCCCAGTGGTTCCAGCCCTCACCTGAGGGGGGTGGGGGAAAGAGACCCACATTCCAATTCCTGCCCCACATCACATGGGGGGATTGAACCTGGGGCTCCCAGCTGAGGGCCCAGCCACTGGGCTAAAGGCTAGAAGGGAAGCAACGGCACCTTTTTCTGTTCATTTAAACTATTCAGCAAACTCAACATGGATTCAATCAAACCAAAACATTTCACCCAGCTCCACTTCAAACCTGTCAGAGCAATTTAGGCTAGGTCTATACTGGGGGGGAGGGAGGGAGGGAGAGTCGACCTAAGATACACAACTTCAACTATGCGAATAGCATAGCTGAAGTTGGCGTATCTTAGATCAATTTACTTGGCTGTGAGGACGGCGGTGAGTCAACCGCTGCCGCCCCCTCATCGACTCCGCTTCTGCCTCTCGCTGCGGTGGAGTTCCGGAGTTGACGGCAGAGCTATCGGGAATCGATTTTATCGTATCTACACTAGACGCGATAACATTGATCCCTGATAGATTGATCACTACCCGCCGGATTGGCGGGTAGTGTAGACGTACCCTTAGGAGCCCAAATCCCAGTGACTCGCAGTGAATGACTGTCAACATCCCCAGAAACGCACAGGTATGGGCAGACCAGGCTCAGGACATCAGCTATGAAACACTCCAAAACTGCCATTAAATTTGCCCTTGGTAGAAAAATTCCCCCTGGACTCCTGGTGTTACCCCCCAAAAATTAGAGTGAAAATGGAGACCTGGCTCCAGCCTGAACTCTCTGCCCAGAGTGATTTGTCCTGTGGGCTCTGCGAGCAGCACAGACCCTTTGCTGCTGCACTTGGGCGTCTTCCAGAGCGGATAATGGTCACAGAGACATCTCAGAGCCCCAGGGGCTCAGGTGTCTATCTAACGACTGCACCAGCCACCCCCCGGCTCTCATTAACCAGCCCTGGGTCAGACACTTTGGGAACTTTCACACCCAGACTCTGGAGACACTTTGGGTTTGTCTACGCAGCCTGCAGCAGCGAGTCCCAGAGACAGGTTGACAGATTCAGGCTTGTGGGGCTCCCTCTGTGGCAGTAAAAATAGCCACGTAGACGTTCAGGCTCAGGCTGGAGCTCAGGCTCTGAAGTCTGGGTGGAGCCAGGTCTGCCCCTCACAGCGCACGCGGGGACATTGTCTGTGTCCACGTCCCCTTCACCCACCTCCTGGGATGGGGAACAGCAGCCCCAGGGCCCCCTTTACCTCCTGGGGAGGAGAGAGGGTCATAGGGCAGCGTCAGTGAGTTCACTGCTGGGGGTATGAGTGGGGTTTACATCCCGGCTGCTGGAGCTCTGTGTATCGAGGGTACGAAGATGTCACAGCAGCGTGTGAGCCCCCCACTGTCCTGCCAACATGGCTCAGCCCTGACACTTGCTGGAACTTCTCCCTGGGGAGGAATTGTCCTGGGGCCCGTTCAGGCCTTGGCTTCCCTGTGAAGGTGACCGGTGAGGCTGCCGTTAATGTGAGTTACAAGGTGAGTTCCTGTCTGCTGGGAACCGGATTCTGAGCCTGGGCTGAGATCAGTCACTGGGGAGTGAAAGGCCCCAGCTCCCCTCACTGCCTTCCTCAGCCAGCTGGTCCATTGTGACCCCTGAGCCATTCAGTGCGTTAACAGAGATGCTCACACTTGGTGACCCCTCCCCAGTGCCCCAAGCAGGGCCCCGCACATATTACAGCTGTTCCTGGGCATGGGGCCTGCCCCTGGGAGCTATAAGTACAGGATTCGGCCCACAGTGGAGCTAACCATTAGTGGACCATGGCCGCTCGGCATCCCCACCAGGGGCTGGGCTGGCACGTGGCTGGATGCCTGTACCTGGCTCAGCAGGCTGTTACAATGCTCTGTGGCCCCGACCCCCGAACAGTTCCCATGTAACTGACCAGAGCGCCCCCTCCCTCCCAGCTCAGTGTGGTAGGATACCGCAGAGTTCATTGACCCCTGGGCTACTGGTGCTGCTATGTGTGCGCATGTCCCCTGGGCTCCTAACCTCTGCTGGTGCTGCCCAGTCTCCCAGCATGCACCAGGGCACACAGAAGTCAGGCAGCCGGCTGGGTGTGAACGTAAAACACAGCTCAGCACAGCTGTGAGACAGGAAAGCGGCTGTGTTGGCACAGTTTGTTTTACTTGTGTCAGTGAGTTACACAATCTGGTTATAAAAACATCTGCCTCTGCATCGGGGACAGGGCCTTCCTCACCCCACATCCATGGAGACACTGAACAGCTCTTAGCCCTTCAGAGTATTGTAGAGGGAAATTGCAGGTTAAAGACCTGTATGAGCATGAAAACCCTGCTGTTGGGAGGGGAGATTTGAGCAGTTTAACGCCTATTAAGGTGAGCTGAGATAATGTCTATCAGGCAGGACCCAGATACCATACTGGGAAGGTGAGGCCGAGGGGAAACAGTCTCTCATTATTCAGCACTTTTCCAAAGCAAAGGAGCAGAGAGCGTTCAGAGGCTGGTGGGGTTTTGACAGATCACATTTCAGCGGAGTTTACAGCACAGTTACCTGCATATTGTCGGGCTTTCTCCAAACCTGAAATCAAGCAAATAGAGAGAGATGAGAATTGCCCTGAACACAGACTTGCTGAATAGAAAACAATCTCTAACAACGTTTAGAAATAAGAAAAAAAAATATATTATCTACTGTGGCGCGGATTGACTCACTGGCACGGCGCCTCCTGCTGGTTGTCTAGGGAATTAGCTCTTTTCCAGCACCAGAGCACCCTCTGCCAGCTGATGTCCTGCCTGCCACTGGCCCCCATCTCCCTCCCGGACCCCAGTGCCCTTTGCCTAGGGGTCCTGCTCACCGCAGTACCCCCTCATTTTTGGTTCTCCCCTCCCAGGGGAACCCCCAACCCCCTATCCCCACCTCGCCTCAGGGGCTACTGCCAGTCATCGTCTAGCCCCCGCTTAGTGGGGCAGACTGTAAACCACTCATCATCGGCAAGGGGGGTTGGACCAGCTGCCTCTGCCTATTCCTGGGCTGCCCCTCTGCAGCCCTAGCACCCTTTTGTGGGCCCTTAACTCGGCCTGCAGCCTGGGGTTTGCTAGGCTGGAGCTCCCCAGTTCCCTCTGCCCTTCCCCACCTCAGGTACCCTTCTCTGCTTCCCAGGCAGCCAGGTCCCTCTCTCTAGCTCTGTGTGTGTGTGCCTAAGCTCCTGGCTCACAGCCTTTTATAGGGCCAGCTATGGCCTGATTGGGGCGTGGCCCCAGTTGTGGCTGCCTTCTCCACCAGCCTAGCCTTTGGCTTGCAGCCCCAGCCCTCTCCCAGGCTGGCTGTAACTCTTTCAGGCCCGGGGGTGACCACCCCACTACTGTCGATTAGGGAAATACATATTTATTTACCTGCATTTAGTAGGGCTCTTCTCCACTCTGAAATCAAACACAGACAGAGAGATGAGACCTCCCCTGAAACTCTGAATTGGAGACAATGTTGTAGCAAGGTTTATATTAGGAATAAAAGACAACTTACTGAGTTCACCCTGCAGTTTCTCTAAAAGTAAAGCAAAGAAAAATGAGTAAACATATGTTAAAAGAAGAAGGAGGCTATTCAATAAGATCCCATACTAAAGAGTAAACAAATTAAAATCTTTTGACTCAGAACAGAAGCTGCTTATGCAACCTACTCAGTTCCAGAAAGAATGCAGTACCCGTCCCTGCGCAAAAGCAGAAGCAGAAAGTGAAGAACTCCCCACTCTGGCTAACTGGCAGGTGCCAGAGGTAATTAGATCCAGATAGGGATCATTGAGCAAATGGAAATCCAACCCTACTCAGATAAAATATAAAGTGGATTTTTGGAGGGTGACATGGAATTTGAAGAGCGAACAGCCAAAGGTACAGAAATAAATAAAAGACATTTCCAAAGCAAGACGCCTCTGGAAGAACTGGTGAGTGTTCTGGATCACTGGGGTCATAAAGGGAACAGTGAAGGAGGATAAGGACATTTCAGAGAAATGAAATGATTTCTCTGCTCAGTCTTCACCACAGAGGCTGATGAGAGGATGCCTACTCTTTTCAGGTAATGAAGATGAAATTTTGTCACTGACTGAAGGGCAAAAGCAGAGATGCTGAAAACACTGATAAATTACAGAACAGTAAGTCTCCTGGCCCACATGGTTCCATTTAATAATCCTGAAGGACATGTAGAGTGGAGTGGCTGAGCTGTGAGCAAAAATATACAAACTCAGTAAAATCAGCTACTCTTTTTGGGTGCAGTAACTGTTGGAGCTATGTTTAAAAGAGACTCTCAATTTGATTAAGTTGATTGAAACCAAAATTAAAAATAGAATTATAAAACAGACAATTGTGATTTGACAGGGATGTCCTAGCATGGCTTCTGCAAAAGAAAACCACGCCTTGCTTGAATTATTTGGCTGCACTGGATAAAGGAGAACCAGCTGACAGTGTCGTGGTGTAGTAACCCTCACCCTGGCACTAGTACCTGCTGCAGTTGCAATGCTGTAGCACACAATGCTGTCCTGGGGAGAGAGACAGCCAGTGAGAGGGCAGCTTGAACTGGGGGGTGGGGCTCACAATCCACCCAAAGGGGCAGTTGGAAAAAGCTGTTAGAGAAGGGAAGAATCAAGATGCTGAGCTAGTAGATGAACCGGAGCCTGGGTAGGAGGTGAGTGAGGTGATAAAATCAAAGCAGAGCAGGAGAATGAAAGGGGATGGGAAGTGAGAAGAAGGAACTAAGGAAAACAGGAAAGGTTTCAGTTCAGGAGAAGCAGAAAAAAAATAGACCTGGGTATATAAGAGAAGGGAAGTAGAGGGAAATAAAATCTACAGACATACCAGAGAGAGAGTATCGGGGGTGGGGATGGGGGAATGAAAGGAAATATAATTGGTGAAAAAGGGAATTGATCACAAAGCTGTGTTAGATGAAAACAGATCCTGAAAATGGTAAATAAGAAGCCACTTACAAAGGGCCTAGAGTAAATGAACAAAGGGAATGACTGTTTGAACATCTATTGACAGACAAGTGAGAGCCCATTAGGTGAAGAAACCCCACTTGTGGATAAACTCATTGAAAAGAGGTACAGCCACAGGAACATCGAATCTAAGGGGCATCTCAAGCATAAGAGAAGCAAAGAACAGGACAGCAAGACTAGAACAGGACTTACAGTCAAGGAGAGGAAACGTTGATTCTCCTCTAAAGTGACTCAGTGTATTGTTAAGTAATCTCATTTGTTATTGTTAATAACAATGCATTTGGTACTAACTGCACACACAGAATGTACAAGCTCACAAAGGTTAATAAGTTGGTATTACGTAAGAAGTCAGTCTTTGGTAATGTTTGATATTATTTATGCTCCTGGTAAAATGATGGGGTTTTCCTTTTTAAAGTTCTAAACATTTTTTTTCTTTTTGTCTTGGTTTGCCTCTGCCTCTCCTCAGTTAGCTTAGCCTAGCTTAGCCGGGTCACCACAGTGGGACTTTCAGAAGCCTTTCACAGAGTCCCACACAAGAAGTTAAACTAATGATGGGGCGAGAGACAAAGTATTGCCATGGACTAGAACTGGCCGAGAGACAGAAAACAAAGTAGGGAGACTGGGTCAATTTTCAACATGGCAAAAGGCTAACAGTGGGGTGCCCTCAGGTTACGTGCTAGGCCTGGGGTTGTTTAATATATTTATCAATGACCTGGAAGAGGGGGGTGAGCAGAAAAGTAGCAACATTTGCAGATGACAACGTTATTTATAGAGACAAGGCGGGTGGGTGAGGTAGTATCTTTTTCTGTTGGTGAGAGAGACAAGGTTCAAGTTATGCAGAGCTCTCCCGTGTAGCTCGAAAGCTTGTTTCTTTCGCCAACAGAAGTTGGTCCTTTAAAAGCTGTTACCTCACCCACCTTGTCTCTCTAATATCCTGGGACCAATACGGCTACAACAACACTGCAAACAACATTATTTAGGTTAGTCAAGACCAGACAGGACTGTGAGTAACTTCAAAGCGATCTAATGAAGCTAAGGGAACGGGTAATATGTTGGAAGATGAAAGTCAATGCTGACAATCACAAAGTAATGCACACTGGGGGAATAAGTTAAGCTCTTCATACATCACACTAGGTTGTCTGCTTAATGGGCACAAATGGTCAAAAAGCACACAAATTGTTAAGGTGCATCATGAATGGGAGAAGAATAATAGAGGAAATGTTACTATGCTATTATGTAAGTCTATGTTTTGCCCTCATCTGGAATACTCTGTGCAATATTGGTCACTCTATCTCAAAAGGATACAGCAAAATTAGAGAGGTTCAGAGATGCGAGAGGAGAATGATTACAGGAAAACTAGAGTATGAGGAGAGACTGAAAGACTAGAGCTGTTACGGAGAACAGGAGTAAGAGGCAATATGACTAGAAGGATATGAAATTATAAGTAGTACAGGGGAAGGTAGATGAGGGGCTCCTATTTAACCATCCTCATAATACAACAAGGGGACTTCCAGTGAAATTGGTAGGCAGCAAATAAAAAACAAAATAATTTTTTAGCACAACACACAATTAAACTGTGGAACTCATTGCCACAGGAAATCATTGAGGCCAAGAGCACAGAAGAATTTAAAAAGTGAGTAGACATTAATCTGGATAGTGAAAACACCTACAGCTACATTATATAGGATAAAAAAATAACAGGGATAGAAACTAGAGCATGGCTAAAAACATAGGGGGAAAAGTCAAAACATTTTCAAAATCCTTCTGTTAGGTCTGAAAAGAAAGCAATTTATTTTCTAAATTTTCCGGAGAATTTCAAAACTTTTTCATTTTCAAAAGTGAACTTTTTTTCTATTTCATAATTGAAATTGTCCATTTTTTAAAACCTGGCCCCAGTAAATCACAAAACTAACTAATCATAAGAACAGCCATAATGGGTCAGACCAAAGGTCCATCTATCCCAGTATCCTGTCTTCCAACAGTGGCCAATGCCAGGTGCCCCAGAGGGAATGAACAGAACTGGTAATCATCAAGTGATCTATCCCCTATTGCCCATTCCCAGCTTCTGGCAAACAGAGGCTAGGGACACCATCCCTACCCGTCCTGGCTAATAGCCATTGATGGACCTATTCTCCATGAATTTGTCTAGTTCTTTTTTGAACCCTGTTATAGTCTTGGCCTTCACAACATCCTCTGGCAAAGCGTTCCACAGGTTGACTGTGCGTTATGTGAAAAAATACTTCCTTTTGTTAGTTTTAAACCTGCGGCCTATTAATTTAATTTGGTGACCCCAGTTCTTGTGTTATGAGAAGGAGTAAATAACACTTCCTTATTTACTTTTTCCATGATTTTACAGACCTCTATCATATCCCCTCTTAGTCATCTCTTTCAAAGCTAAATAGTTCCAGTCTTATTAATCTCTCCTCATAAAGAAGCCATTCCATACTCCTAATCACTTTTGTTGCCCTTTTCTGAAACTTTTCCAATTCCAACATAACTTTTTTGAGATTGGGCGACCACATGTGCATGGAGTATTCAAGATGGGGCATACCATGGATTTATATAGAGGCAATATGATATTTTCTATCTTATTATCTATCCCTTTCTTAATGATGCCCAACATTCTGTTCGCTTTTTTGAATGCCGCTGCACATTGAGTGGATGTTTTCAGAGAACTATCCACAATGACTCCAAGGTCTTTTTCTTGAGTGGTAACAGCTAATTCAGACCTCATCATTTTATATGTATAGTTGGGATTATGTTTTCCAATATGCATTACTTTGCATTTATCAACATTGAGTATCATCTGCCATTTTGTTGCTCAGTCACCTAGTTTTGAGAGATCCTTTTGTAGCTCTTCGCAGTCTGCCTGGGACTTAACTATTTGAGTAGCTTTGTATCATCTGCAAATTTTGCCCCCTCACTCTTTACCCCTTTTCCAGATCATTTATGAATATGTTGAATAGGACTGGTCCCAGTACAGACCCCTAGGTGATACCACTATTTACCTCTCTCCATTCTGAAAACTGACCATTTATTCCTACCCTTTGTTTGTTATCTGTTAACCAGTTACCAATCCATGAGAGGACCTTCCCTATTATTCCATGACTGCTTACTTTGCTTAAGAGCCTTTGGTGAGGGACCTTGTCAAAGGCTTTCTGAAAATCTAAGTACACTATATCCACAGGATCCCCCTTGTCCACATGCTTGTTGACCCCCTCAAAGAATTCTAGTAGATTGGTGAGGCATGATTTCCCTTTATAAAAAACATGTTGACTCTTCCCCAACAAATTATGTTCATCTATGTGTCTGACAATTTTGTTCTTTACTATAGTTTCAACCAGTTTGCCTGGTACTGACGTCAGGCTTACTGACCTATAATTGCCGGGATCACCTCTGAAGCCCTTTTTAAAAATTGGTGTCACATTAGCTATCCCACAGTCATTTGGTACAGAAGCTGATTTAAATGATAGATTACAGACTACAGTTAGTAGTTCTGCAATTTCACATTTGAGTTCCTTCAGAACTCTTGGGCGAATACCATCTGGTCCTGGTGACTTATTACTGTTTAGTTTATGAATTTGTTCCCAAACCTCCTCTAATAACACCTCAATCTGGAACAGTTCCTCAGATTTGTCACCTAAAAAGAATGGCTCAAGTTTGGGAATTTCCCTCACATCCTCTGCCATGAAGACAGATGCAAAGAATTCATTTGGTTTCTCCGCAATGGCCTTATCATCCTTGAGAGCTCCTTTGGCACCTCGATCGTCCAGCGGCCCCACTGGCTGTTTAGCAGGCTTCCTGCTTCTGATGTACTTAAAGTTATTTTTGCTATTACTTTCTGAATCTGTTCTTCAAATTCTCTTTTGGCCTTCCTACTTATATTTTTACACTTCATTTGCCAGAGTTTATGCTCTTTTCTATTTTCCTCACTAGGATTTAACTTCAATTTTTTAAAGGATGCCTTTTTGCCTCTCACTGCTCCTTTTACTTTGTTGTTTAGCCACCATTGCACTTTTTTGGTTCTCTTACTATGTTTCTTAATTTGGGGTATATATTTAAGTTGAGCCTCTATTACGGTGTCTTTTAAAAGTTTCCATGGCGCTTGCATAGATTTCACTTTTTGCACTGTACCTTTTAATTTCTGTTTAACTAACTTCCTCATTTTTGTGTAGTTCCCCTTTCTGAAATTAAATCCTACACTGTTGGGCTGCTGTGGTGTTTTCCCCACCACAGGGATGTTAAATTTAATTATATTGTGGTCACTATTACCAAGCGGTCCAACTATATTCACCTCTTGGACCTGATCCTGTGCTCCACTTAGGACTAAATCAAGAATTGCATCTCCTCAGGTGGGTTCCAGGACTAGCTGTTCCAAGAAGCAGTCATTTAATGTGTCAAGAAACTTTATCTCTGCATCCCATCCTGAGGTGACATGTCCGCAGTCAATATGGGGATAGTGGAAATCCCCCATTATTATTGAGTTTTTTATTTTAATAGCCTCTCTAATCTCACTATCCCCATGTCAGGTAGTCAGTAATATATCCTTGGTCAGGTGGTCTGCAATATATCCCTACTGCTATATTCTTATTATTAGACCATGGAATTACTATCCGTAGAGATTCTATGGTACAGTTTGGTTCATTTAAGACTTTGACTTCATTTGATTCTATGCTTTCTTTCACATATAGTGCCACTCCCACACCTGCACAACCTGTTCTGTCCTTCCGATATATTTTATACCCTGGTATTACTGTCAGTGGCGTAGCGAGGGTTGCTGCCGAGGAGGAGCGGCGGAGAAAAAAGGCGCCAGTCCTTTGGAGGCATTTCGGCGGCCCTGCGCATGCGCCGAAATGCCACCAAAAGGCAGAGCGGCGCATGCACAGGGCCACCAGAAAAAAAAATGTCGGCGGCCCTGCACATGCGCCGAAATGCTGCCAAAACGGAACTGGGGTAAGTATTCTTATTTCGGCAGCCCCGCTCCCCTGGGCAGAGCGCCGGTCCCGCTTCCCCATCCGGACCCCCGGCCACACTCTCAGGGCTGTAATCCTGGGGAAAGCATTCTGAGTCCCAACCCCACTCTCACAGCCGGAGCGCCGGGAGCCCGTGGCCTGCTCTTCTGGGAAGAGAGAAGGCCCCACTTCCCCATCCGGAGCGCTGTCTGGGCCGCCAAGACCCCCGGTCACGCTCTCAGGGCCGGAGTCCCGGGCAGAGCACCCTGAGTCCCAGCCACGCTCTCCCGATTGGAGCGACGGAAGCCCGTGACCCTGCTGTGCCAGCCGGAGCGCTGGGAGCCCTCGGCCCCGCTCCCCCGGCCGGAGCGCTGGCCCCGCTTCCACAGCTCCCCCTGCTCCCGCCCTAGCTATGCTACTGATTACTGTGTCCCATTGATTATCCTCATTCCATCTAGCTTCTGTTATGCCTATTATATCAATATCCTCATTTAATGCGAGGCACTCTAGTTCACCCATCTTATTATTTAGATTCCTAGCACTGAGGGGAAGAGATAGCTCAGTGGTTTGAGCATTGGCCTGCTAAACCCAGGGTTGTGAGCTCAATCCTTGAGGGGGCCATTTAGGGAACTGGGGTAAAAATCTGTCTGGGGATTGGTCCTTCTTTGAGCAGGGGGTTAGACTAGATGAGCTCCTTTCCAACCCTGGTATTCTATTATTCATTGGTATATAAGCACTTTAAAAACTTGTCACTTTTTAGCTGTCTGCCATTACACGATGTAATTGAATGGGACTTTTTTCATGTGACTGTTTCTCATCAGATCCTGCCTGTATTTTATCATCTTCCATCCTCTCCTCCTTACTAGGACATAGAGAATCTCCATTAGTAGATCCTCCCCTAAGGCATGTCTCTGTCCGAACCACATGCTCCACTGCACCTGTCGGCTTTCCCCAGCCCTTAGTTTAAAAACTGCTGAATGACCTTTTTAATTTTAAGTGCCAGCAATCTGGTTCCATTTTGGTTTAGGTGGAGCCCATCCTTCCTGTATAGGCTCCCCCTTTCCCAAAAGTTTCCCCAATTCCTAATGAATCTAACCCCCTCCTTCCTACACCTTCGTCTCATCCACGCACTGAGACCCTGCAGTTGTGCCTGTCTAACTGGCCCTGCACGTGGAACTGGAAGCATTTCAGAGAATGCTACCATGGGCGTCCTGGACTTCAATCTTTTGCCAAAAAGCCTAAATTTGGCCTCCAGGACCTCTCTCATACGCCTCCCTATGTCATTGGTGCCTACATGTAACACGACCACTTGTTCCTCCCCAGCACTATAAATAGATCTATCTAGATGTCTCAAGAGAGCCACAACCTTTGAACCAGGCAGGCAACTCACCATGCGGTTCTCCTGGTCATCACAAACACAGCTATGTTTCTAATGATTGAATCGCCAATTACCAATACCTATCTCTTCCTAATAACTAGAGTTCCCTCCCCCAGAGTGGTATCCTCAGTGCAAGAGGATACCACAACATCATCTGGAAGGAGGGTCCCAACTATGGGATCATTTCCCTCTGCTCTACTTGGATGCTCTCCTTCCCTGAGACTTTCATCCTCCTCAACAGCACAGAGGCTGTCAGACTGGGGGCGGGACCTTTATACTCTGCCCGGAAAGTCTCATCTATGTACCACTCTGTCTCCCTTAGCTCCTCCAGTTCAGCCACTCTGGTCTCCAAAGCCCATACACAGTCTCTGAGGACCAGGAGCTCCTTGCACCGGATGCACACATACGCCACCTGCCCATAGGGCAGATAATCAAACATGCTGCATTGGGTGCAATAAACTGGAAAAACCCCACTCTGTTGCTGGACTTCTGCCTGCATTCTCTTTTTACTCCTGCAGCTTGTTTCTTTGTTGAGATTTTGTTTTTATCAGGGGGTGGTTTGGGTTTTAAGTTTAAAGAAGTTTAAGGAATGTTAAGTGTATCTTAACTGGCAACCCCCTCTCTGGCTCTTCAAAACAAACAAATAAAAAAGACATCCAGAAGGTGCTGGTCAAAAGAGAGAGAGAGAGAGAGCGTGACAGACAGACAGACAGAGGGTGTTGACAGCACAGACAGGAAAAAGGTGGCAATAGAGGACTTAATACCATGTATTTTATTGCTTTTTTCTCCTCTTTTTTTGTGCAATTGTTGAACATTTCCTGTTTGTAGTAACACAAAGCTATAACGTAGTAATACAATGCAATACCCATATGATTATGGTTAGGACATTGTAGTGTTGGTGGTCCAGATTAAATTAAACTGATCTTTAAAGAGATTTTTTTCTCTCTCTACTCCCTGGACCCGGACTCATGGTGTCACTACAGGGCAGAGTTAAGGCTGTTTGCGTGTCCTAACAGTGCGTTTCCAGGCCATAGCATGTTTGCATTTCTTTCAAGTTTAACCTTAATTATGAATTTTTGGATTTATGATGTTTGGTTTTAGGATAATTACAGTATCCCTGTAACATATTGAAATATGTTCTCTCAACTTTAGCTCCATTTTAACTGTTTTTTTTTAATTTGTTTTGTTTTTTATTTACAAATTCTGTACATAAATTTAAAGAAATTGAGAATGGTACCATGTGATATTTCTAATATTTGAAGGTATGAAGTATCAATTATACATCTTTTTTATTGTATTTATTGTTATGGCCAGATTCACCAGCACACTGTGGCTGTTTTACCCCACTCTGGAGCAGCACAAAGCAGCCAGTTGAACTGGGTTTACAGCTTCTTTGCATCACCGGAGCAGTTCAAAGCAGCCAGAGTGTATAGCCCAGTTTTCCCCTACCTCCCCACATCCTCCTAATCCCCCCTTCTTCTTGCACTTCCTTACATTCCCCAAGACACACCCCAAATCCCCCTCCCTCTTGCACCCTGTATTTTGCTGCATACACACACCCCTAGTCTCCCCCTCTTGCCCACTCTGAGCAGGAGATCTGGTGCAATGTGCAGCATTTGAAAACAAATAGGATTAATGGTCTTTTTTGCCAGTATTTTCATAACTGGAAGTTGATCTGTCAGCAGAGGCTGGTGCATAAAATCTTCTCCTTCAGAGACACTCACACAGAACTGCCCTTGTTCACAATGGCTGCCATCTCCCATTGCTCTCAATGGGACTAGGTTACAGTGGCCCTGAGTTAAGGTCCGCTTTTTCCCCAAAGTGAACCCTTGCATCCCCTTGTTTCCAGTGACAACAAAGTCACAGCGGTCTTTGTTCTGGGCAGCCTGTAGCCTCAGTCCCATGGGAACAATAAACGATACATTCCCTCTCCTCTGCCTGACTGGAGTGAGCCCTTTTATAGTATCAGAGGGAACTTAATTAGAGTCAGGTGTTCACATTAGCATAATGGCCTCACCTGACTCTTTGCAGGTTAATTAGAGTCAGGTGTTCTCATTAGCCTGGAGCAGCCCCTGCTCTGGTCAGTCAGGTAACAGGAAACTGTTAATCCAGTGGCCAGTATATCTGCCTTCTGCTACTCTGCTATACCCAACTGGCTTGGGTCTATCACAACACTTATTAAGTTTGCAGATGATACCAAATTGGGAGGGACTGCAACTGCTTTGGAGGACAGGGTCATAATTCAAAATGATCTGGATAAATTGGAGAAATGGTCTGAGGTAAACAAGATGAAGTTTAACAAAGACAAATGCAAAGTGCTCCAATTAGGAAGGAACAATCAGTTTCATACATACAGAATGGGAAGAGACTGTCTAGGAAGGAGTACGGAGGAAAGGGATCTAGGGGTTATAGTGGACCACAAGCTAAATATGAGTCAACAGTGTGATGCTGTCGCAAAAAAAGCAAACATGATTCTGGGATCCATTAACAGGTGTGTTGTGAGCAAGACACGAGAAGTCATTCTTCCGCTCTACTCTGAGCTGGTTAGGCCTCAGCTGGAGTATTGTGTCCAGTTCTGGGCACCACATTTCAAGAAAGATGTGGAGAAATTGGAGAGGGTTCAGAGAAGAGCAACAAGAAAGATTAAAGGTCTTGAGAACATGACCTATGAAGGAAGGCTGAAAGAATTGGGTTTGTTTAGTTTGGAAAAGAGAAGACTGAGAGGGGACATGATAGCAATTTTCAGGTATCTAAAAGGAGGAGGGAGAAAAGTTGTTCACCTTAGCCTCTAAGGATAAAACAAGAAGCAATGGGCTTAAACTGCAGCAAGGGAGGTTTAGGTTGGATATTAGGAAAAAGTTCCTAACTGTCAGGGTGGTTAAACACCGGAATAAATTGCCTAGGGAGGCTGTGGAATCTCCATCTCTGGAGATATTTAAGAGTAGGTTAAATAAATGTTTATCAGGGATGGTCTAGACAGTATTTGGTCCTGCCATGACGGCAGGGGATTGGACTCAATGACCTCTTGAGGTCCCTTCCAGTCCTAGAATCTATGAATCTATGATGGCCATTTTGAAAGAGGGCCGTTCTTTATGGGAATTAAACACTATCCTTAAATCCAACCAAAATATTGATTAATGAATTTGTTAAATATCCAATATCCATGTATTACAAACATTATATTCAGATGGTAAATATAATATATTTATACAATAAATAAAAAATGTGTCTGAAATGAGTCATCTTTACAATGACTGTAACAATGATACTATTTAACCATATGTTTTGGTCATTTTAATGGCCATTAAAATAATTACAATTAGTGTAAACCAATAGTTATTAACATTGAAAGTAAATATTAACACCAATACTTTAGGATGTATTTTGGTTGGAGTTAAGGATGGTGTTTAATTTTCTAAAAATATCAGATATAATTTGTGTTGTTTTATTAGAAATTGTACTTGACTTTTTATCCTTTACTTTGTATTTCCTCATTTTTAATGGTTCCATTTATTGATTAGAGCAACTGTAACTCACATTAAATGAAGCTTTTTTGTTTCTGAATAATAATTAATTCAACCCCTCCTTCACCCTTAGCCTTTGTCCATCTCCCATAGTTCTAAGCTCTTTTTAGAAAACTGAATTAATTAACTGAATCAATTCATTCCCGTGGTTTGTTTTTAATGACATTGTCCCTCTGGTCACACTGAATTCTCCCTTCTTGTCACTTTACCTTTCGCTTTGTGTTGCCTCCAGACACAGTAACTGGACAGGGCAATGAGAACAGCCAGGAGAGCCAGGATCACCCACAGAGCCACCATCCAGGGATTGACCCTTGGGGAAAACAGCTCTGCAAAGGAAAGTACCATTAGTTTACAAACATGGAGGCCCAGATCCACAATGGCACTTAAACACCTAAACTGCAATTTTAGGCACCACTGCAACCTGGAAAACCCTCTGCTCAGCTGCCACTTGTGGCACCTAAACTCACTCAGTGCCTGACCTTTCAGGGTAAAAGTTCCCTACATGCCTCTGGGCATGCTCACTGCTGCCTTGCTCTAGGCACCCAGACACCGATCTCTATCAGTCTCCATTCACAATCCAGCCAGAGGAGGTAGAGTCACCCATCTTATATCTTCCAGCCTAGTGGTTGGAGCACTCACCCAGGATGTTGGGGCCTGGTTCAGTTCCCCCGCTTCCCCTGTATAGGAAGACAGGATTTGAACAGGGACCTTTCCTAGCTGAGGGGCATGTGCTAACCACTGAGATAGGCACATTCTGGTGTCCGGGGCACCCTCAATTTTGTCAGTTAAAGCTGTTCCAGCTTGTATTATCTACTTACTAGTCCCTGGGACAGAGAAAGAGGCAGTACTAGTGACTCCATTGCCGGGTGGTTAGGGCATCCATGTGGGAGACCAGTGCCCTGCTCTTGTGTCCCTTTAATTATTTATCCAAAGTGTATCAGCTTTAACAGGAGAGACAGAGAGACCCACCTCAGAGTATCCCATAGCTCAGGGCTTACAGCACTCCCCTGCAAGGGGGAAACCCCTCTTCAAATCCCTTCTTTCTCGAACCACTGGTGAAAAGACAAAAGGATGGTTCCTCCTCTGGTGGCCATTTTGTGCAGGGTGAAGCAGGCACCTAGCTCATTCTCACAAGAAACAACTTAGCTGCCTAAGTTGCCTGACCCCAGGTGAGGGGCTCTTGTTCGTGGATCACAAGCAGAGATAGGTGCCTCCCTGCATCGGACACTCATAGACTCATAGACATTAAGGTCAGAAGGGACCATTATGATCATCTGGTCTGACCCCCTGCATGCTGCAGGCCGCAAGACCCTTCCCTGGACTCTACCGTTGAAGTCCCCAATCCTGTGTTTTAGTGACTTCAATCGGCTGAGACCCTCCTGCTAGTGATCCCTGCCCCATGCTGCGGAGGAAGGCGAAAAACCTCCAGAGGCTCAGCCAATCTACCCTGGAGGAAAATTCCTTCCCGACCCCAAATATGGCGATCAGTAATACCCCGAGCATATAGGCAAGAGTCTCTAGCCTGACCCTTGTTGGCCATTATGCTGTTCATGTACCATTGCTTGGTTTTCCTTGGCTACTATGTTTTATCATTAAACCATTCCCTCCATAAACTTATCCAACTTAATCTTAAAACCAGACAGGTCCGTCGCCCCCACCGTTTCCCTCGGAAGGCCGTTCCAATATTTCACCCCTCTGACGGTCAGAAACCTTCGTCTAATTTCAAGCCTAAACTTCCCCCCGGCCAGTTTGTATCCATTCGTTCTCGTGTCCACATTAGTACTAAACTGGAATAATTTAAACTGAACTCTGGGACAGGGGCAGGGCTTATGGAACACCCTTCTCATCAGCATCTCCCAGGGGCTAGTTAAGGCAGCTCCCAGCCTTGTGTACTTGCTTTTGTGGATCCTGGTCTTAGGTACCTGTCTCTCCTCATTTATTGTACAGGGAGCCTGGGTGCCTAACTCAGGCTTTGTGGATCCCAGTGTTGTTCCAGTGATTTTCTAGGTCCCTAAAAGTTAGGCACTGCAATGCTCAGTCTCACAATATCTCTGTCTCTTTGTGAATCTGGGCCAGTGAGGGGAAATGCTGGATTTTGGAGATCAATGACAACACTGCATGACTGGCTGAAGGAATCCTATGGGAGCTCCCAAAGGATGTCATGGTGAGATACAGCTCCTCCATGCTTTATTACAAAGCCAGTGGAGTCCTAGCCTTATCCTAGCTCTGAAATAGAGCTGACATCCGGACTACACTACAGATTGGAATTGTGTTGTAATTGGGTCTGGGTGACACCCTGCCATGGCTGTAACTGTATTGTAGCTGGGCCTGGCAGGAGCAGAGACCGTGGGGGTGAGATTTTCAAGTTACTTTACTGAGGTGCATCTGAAAATCTCACTCTTTAATGTCAGAGTTATTAGAAAACAATGAATAAGAAACAGGAAACCTAGTGAAACCAGAGTTACTCTAAGCCAGGGCCAGATGGAGAGTTGCCACAATACATCGGTGTGACCTCCCCCAAGGACACAAGGGAAGGGGGAGCCTTGCTGGTTACAAACTCATCATCCAGTGGGTCACCAAATGCAGGAAAATGTTCATTCCCTTAGAGATTCCTAAATGGAAAACTCTGAACTCTAAGCTGAGATGGCACCAGAACAGTTGAGTGAAAATGCCCTTTCACCAAGGGATGTATCCTTTAAACATGTGCAATCAGGAGCTTAGACATTCAACTAACCCCAATGTCCCCACAGATGTTTTCACCAGCAAAATAGCACAGGTACAAAACTAGAGCCCTAGTCATGGCTGGGCTGAGCACTGGCCCTTGATGTTGTTCCTGGTGGCCTGTCCTCCGCGCTCTGCAGACTGTGTTAGGAAGAAATTCTCACTCTGATTCCTGCTCCTGTTATCTTGCTCCCTGAAGTCTTTGTGTATTTGGCAGCAAATAACTCCCTGTATTTTAACGTCACTGCTCAGGGCTTTGACCTTGTTAAACCTCTTAGGTGCAACCAAACTGGACCTGGTCAGTCCTTGCCAATGTGCAGGCATGTGTGGAGCAGCAGCACCCCAGAGAGCCTGCTCCTGCCATTCGGAGTGCAGTCCTCCCCTCCTCTCCTGCAGCTTACACATTCAGTCTATACAGATTTTGTTTTTTATTCAGAAGGTCAGAGTAGATGATCATAATCTATAAATCTATGCCATATTTCAGTAAAAAAAAATCTAAATATAGAAAAGACCACCAGTTTTCAGGCTCGTTTGCCCTGATTGAGCAATCTCAGTGTGGCCTCCTCAGCAACCAAGGTCACAGACGTGTATTATCTTTATTTATGTTGTAACCATTTCTGACTGTAATGCCTTAATATTTGTGCTCACTTAAATCTATCTCATGGTAATTAAATAAACTTATTTTACTCTTTAATCAGAACTAATTTAGTGTTCTCAACTGTGTGGGTAACTCCATTTAAGGTGACAGTCTGTATCTTGATCCCCTTAGAAAGGCAACAGACCTAATATATCTGGACTGTCCAGGAGAGGGCTGGAGAGTGCAGAACACACATTTCTGGGGAAAAATCCAGGATTCGGAATGTGTTGGGGTTACCCTGAATATGGTAACCAAGGCAGCTGGGGCTGCTGGACAGGGCTGTGGCTGTACAAAGACACTCAAAGTGTGACCTGCAGGCTGTTTGTGAGGAGCCCAGGTTAGGAACCACAACAGCAAAGCATTGTGTGGTACCCCAGCTTGGAAGGCAGGGGTGACACAGCCCCACACTGGTCTGGATTGCACTCCGGAATGCCATACCCAGCCTGTTCAGCAACTGTAACAATGTAGATTTGAGACAAACAACATTCTAAATATTGCAATGAGGATCCCCTCTGCTACTGCCTGGGTGCAGATGGGTGAGGTTTGCGAGAGAGGCTGTGGGAATGGAAAGTGAAGGTAAAACTGTTCTGGGGTGGCCTTGCCAATTGCCTGCTGTGAGGGAGGCCAGTGCTGCTGTGAGAGGGCTCTAGCCCCACTAATGGATTTTATTAAAGAATGTTTCATCTCCTTCATTCAAATATCACTGGTGCTACGTTGTTGTTGTTCAGGTGATTATTGTTCATTGATTACAATAATTTTATATTAACAAAAATATTTTATAGGCAGCATTGCCAGACCAGGTGTTCAAAAGTCATGAATCCCCCTAAATCATGAGATTTTAGAAAACAATAAATGTTACTTCGTATTTGCCTTCTGGTTTGTGAGCCTTTAGGGGGTCACATTTTCAAGCTTTTCTGTGCAATCAGGACTGTTAGAAACATTTTTCCAGGTAAAGCTGAGATTCTTCTATAAACCTGCAATTCTAGTAGATGAGGCTTTAATTGAAATAGACAATATCAGGAGTTTCATTATAAAATCATGAGAAATGACAGTGGTGAAAGTGAACAATATAAAGGCTCCCTGCACTTCCTCCTCTACAACTTTGGATCTATGATATTTCATATACTTGTGTCCAAATCTCCCATTGATTTGTGTGTGAAGAATTGGGCCCATTTGCGTGATTCTGTAATGCAACAGCAGAAAGTACATGCTCCGGGGAGATCAGGATCAAAGGGGCTGTGCAGATTCTAAATCTGAATTTCTTGACTTCTGTGAAATTTAATATAAAGTGACATTTTGGCCCCCTCAGCCTTTACTCAGGCAGAGCTCTCAGCTAAGTGAGTGGGAGTGCTACCTTGGTCTGGGATGCTGGCCTGGGTCGTTGGTGGTTCTGTGACATTGATTTAGTTTTTTGGCATGTACTACATGGGGATTGATCCTGCTTTGAGCAGGGGGTTGGACTAGATGACCTCCTGAGGTCCCTTCCAACCCTGGTATTCTATGATTCTAAGCCCTCCAGAGACAGTAGAAGAGAGGCTCATGCAGTATCTAGAAAAATATATAACTAGGAGTGAGCAATAAACACACCATCATACACACTTCCCACTAGCATCTGCCACATCCATTCTATCCCCGGCGCAGTGTGGGTGGACACTGACCTGCTATGGAAACTGTTGATAATTTCTCTTGGTTAAGAGGCAGGTTCTTGACAGAACAGGACAAGTTCTGGTTGGAATGTTCTGTTATAACAATAGAAATCTGGCTGTGAAATAGGCCATTGGCCTCCTTGGATATTTTTTCAGAGGCAGATGGTAGCAGCTGCCCAAGGTGATCTCTCCACTGAGCCTTGGGTTCTGGGTGCCAGCCTGCTGATCGACACACAACCCAGATTGTTCCATCATGGTAACCATCAACAGAGATGTGGGGGTCAGAGCCTGAAACTAGAGAAGAATGGAATGAATCTGTGTTAATTCTACACAATTAGCAAAAGAAAAGAGCAGAAGGAATGAATTAATTCTCCCTCTGCATCCCCAGAACCCAGAGTCACTGGGAACTACATGAAAAATACATGACAAGTGTTTCTTGGAGTGTTGGGAGATCTGTTCCCTTCTCTAGAATTACCCAATACTGATTTCTACCTATGGAAATTAGATCCTGAGTTTATCCACAATGGAAAATAATAAGGCAATTCCAAGAGAAAGCTGACAAAGAAAACTGCAGTCAATAAATAAATAAAATACATGGCCAGCTCCTGAGAAATGCTGAGCAGCTCAGACACTTCACTGGGAGACACAGCACTCTGCACCAACCCAACTCTGGTTCATAACAAAGAAACATCTTGGGAACATTCTACAGAACACACTGTACATTTAAATAAGTAAAACTGGGAGTCACCTGATAGACATAAAGCCTGGGACATGGGAATGGTGGGGCTGTTTTAATGGCTGAGGAATGTTTTAACTCTATTCCATTCTATTTAAAACAAAGCCAAGATTAGAAAAATCTGCAGAGTGCAGAGCACAGATGTGAAATTCCTCCAGTTCATGCTCAGAGAGCAGCTGCTGCCCCTGCTGCTCAATAACTGGAATCTGAAAGGGAATTCTGGGTATCAATGTGTGAATGAGAAACATCCAGAGTCCTCTCACCAGGAGCTCTCCTGCCCCATTTATTACACTGCTAGTGAGGTAAAACAAGCTACAGACCTGCCACCTGCAGTTCCAGTAAGGCTTCTTCATACGAGTCACTGGACTGAAAGAAACACGTGTACTGTCCATGGTCAGAAAGCTGGACATCGCGTATTCTCAGGGAAACACTCCCACTGGTGATATTGTCTTTCAGCAGCTCTGTCCTTCCCTGATATCCCGGTATCTGCTGTCCATACTGATCCTGCCCATCCTTATACCGGTGCACAACTGCAGAGAACTTGAATCGAAACCACCTCAGCTCCATGTTCTCAGCGCTCATCCTGGGGGAGAGGTGGCAGGGCAGGACGGCCACCCCACCTAGGGAGGCAGTGATTGGATGGCCTGGTCCCCTCACTGTGAACTGTTCTGTGAAATGTATCAGGGGGAAAAGAAAATTAAATTGGAGAGGAACCAAGACAGACAAGAATGTAAGTGCAGCAGGGTGCTTATTCCCATCTTTGAATTGTTCAAAAATCAGGAGTCAGCCCCCCGAAAAATGAGAGGATTGGCTTAAAAATAAAGAGATTTTTTTTAAAAATGGTAACATTGGGGTTGTTCTCTGCCTTCTGATTTCTGAACCTTTAAAGTTCACTTGGGTCACACTTCCAAGTATTTATCTGCAACCATGAGGGAGAGAAACTTACTTTAAAGCAAAATGAAAGCTGAGATTCTCAGCTAATCACAGGCCTCCGGGAGCTGTGGCTTCAAGAAACACATCAACTATCATGAGACTTGTGATAAAATTCTGTGAGCTGGTAACACTGAGGGGACATCTACACCTTGAGCTGGAGGTATAATTTCCAGTGTGGGTAGACATGTACCCACTAGCTCTGATTGAGCTAGCTTGAGAAAGCGTAGCTGTGGTGGTGTGAGCGGGGGGATGGGCTAGCTCTCCAGGTATGATCCTGGCCAGGGCCCTAAGTACATATTCAGGGAGGCTGCTCATGCCACTGTGTCCACTCTGCCTTTTACAGCATGATAGCTCGATCAGAGCTAGTGCAGGTATGTCTACCCGATCTGGAGACAGCAAGGAGCAACATCTTACATATTAAAGGCTTCTACAGTGCTAACTAATGGCTTGATGGTGTGGGAAGGGGAGGGAGAGCTGGAATGTTGGAGGGGAAAGGGGGGGCTACATGTTGTGTGGGATGATGCAGCAGGGGGTGGAGAAGGAGACAGATTCAGTAGTTTTCTCTCACACTTCCAGTCACTGTTAGCACCACAGAACTGTCCCGATGCAGAGACACGCCAGGTCTACACTAACCCCCTAATTCAAACGAAGGTACACAACTTCAGCTACGTGAATAACGTAGCTGAAGTTCGAAGTACCTTAGTTTGAACTTACCTCGGTCCACACGCGGCAGGCAGGCTCCCCCGTCGACTCCGCGGTACTCCTCTCGTCTAGCTGGAGTACCGCAGTCGACGGCGAGCTCTTCCGGGTTCGACTTATCGCGTCCAGACAAGACGCGATAAGTCGAACCCAGAAGTTCGATCGCTCGCTGCCGAACTACCAGCTAAGTGTAGACCTACCCATAGACTGTGTCTCAGATTTCTCTCACCAGCCCTGTTAGCAACTACACACTGCAAATACTTCAAACCCTGACTGTTATCCCCATTCCATTGTAACAAAATGTATAGGTGGGGCAAGGAGTGCTGAGAAACAACTTGGCAACCATGTGGCCTAGTGGAGAGACCACTGGACTTGGACTATTTCTGGCCCTGCCATTGGTCTGCTGGGTGACCTTGGGCAAGTCTCGTCACTGATCTGTGCCTCAGTTTCCCCATCTGTAAAATAGGAATAATAAATAAAGTTCCTTGAGCTCTATTGATGAAAAACTATAGAAAAGCTAGTGCTTTTTGTTATTATCTAACCACAGTTGTGTATCAACTGCAAACCTAAGTGAGAACTACAACTGTCTACTACAAAGAGTCCTTTCTGTTCAAGAAACTAGGCAGGAAAGTCACTGACAAAATCTTTGCTACTGCAGAGTTAAGGTTCCCAGTGGTATCTCAGGTCCTTCCAGAAAAATGAGTTCAGCAAAACTCAGGCCTCTGAAAACCAGCAAATGCAGAATTAAGGTACATGCCAAAGTGACCTTAACTCTGCCCTGTTTGAGTGATGACCTGATACACTCATGGCGCACAGACTCACACCCTGCCTGTGCAGATAGAGCACGTCACTCAGGGATCAGGGCACATGACAACTGCAGCACACAAACCTTCTCCTTGCCAAGGGAAGATTTGTTTTAGGTGAGCTGCTACCCACCCTGTTCTGCCCTCAATGTTGAGCGACTGCCCAGAAACAGCCCCACACTTGTTACTTTTTACAAACCTTCACCCCCTTTTACAAGCCCTTCACCCTCACTCCCAGGATTCCATCGAGCACTACATGTTCCCTTACCCAGCATTAAACACACAGACAATCCCCGTGGCAAGCAGACCCCTGAGCCCTGCTACTGACACAACTACACAGCTCAGTGCTGAAATGGGGGATACTGGATCCCTCAAGATACACCTGCATCTCTCTCCTTTCATCACATGCTGGGGTGGGGGACTCAGACCCAGATCTCCTCATATCACAAGCACAGTTCTACCAAGCTGCTCCAGCTAATGTCTCCACCATTCAATACAGCTGCACCTAACACAGTGACTCCTGCTGGGGTGTGTAGAGATGTGTTTAAGATTATAATTTTGAGACTCTCCTTCATAAGGAACAGTATTATGAATTCCATAGGTGCGAACTCCGTTGGTGCTCCAGGGCTGGAGCACCCATGGGAAAAAATAGTGGGTGCTCATCACCCACCTGCCAATCAGCTGTTCAGAGGGCCCCGCAGATCAGCTCCTCCCCCCCAGTGACTCCTACCTGCCGCTGATCAGCTGTTCGGTGGTAGGCAGGAGGTGCTGGGGGGAGGGGGAGGAGCAGGGGCGGAAAGAGGCAGAGCAAGGGCAGGGCGTGCTCAGGGGAGGGGGCTGAGCTGGGGTGGGAAGAGGGGAGCAAGAGTGGAGCCTTGGGGGAAGGGGCGGCGTGGGGGCAGGGTCTCAGGACGGAGCGGGGGTGGAGCACCCCTCGGGGAAAGCTGAAAGTTGGCCCCTGTGAAATACAGGAATTTAGAGATGTGACCTGGAACCTGGGGTTGAGAACAGAGTGCAGCCGTGTTCAGCAACTCACTACAGACGCTCTCTGATTTGTTTTATTAAAAGTTTTATTGCTTTCTAATAAACCGGTTTGTTTTTGTAGAAAAATGATAAAGTGAAATTATCGATCTTTTTGCCTGTTGTTGAGGCGGAAGCATTGCATATTTATAACAACTTTAAGTTTGAAGAAGGTGAAAGCATCAAGTTAAGTAAAATACTGACTAAATTGGAGGAACATTGCATGCCAAAAAGGCCTTAAGTGCAAACAACGAGCATGAGAAGTGCTGTATTGGCCATGGATCAATCACATCATCACTAAAGTGGTAGGAAACTGCTTTTCATGCTTGAAATCCAAGCCCTGGGAACAAGCAGAGCCACTGAGACCTCATCTAGTTGCACAAAGGCAGGCACTGACTTATTTACCTGGCAATCAAAGGATTATTTAATAGTCACAGAGGATTATTCTCTGCATCCAGAAATTTGCACACTGCACAGTACTAATAGTAAGTCAGTGATAGCCATCATGAAGGGAATCCTCTCCAGACATGGAATTCCAGATGAAGTCTTTAGCGATAATGGGCTGCGATTTTCTACTGCAGATTTTAGGCAATTTGCCATAGGACTGTAGTCCAGACAAATCAAGGGGACACATTTTGATACAATCAAAGGGATCTATGAATAATCCCAGAAAGTTCCAACACATTGACAGTCGATATGGACTCTGGCATTTCTCAACTGACTGATCCTTTATCATCAACAGACAAAGGAGAAACTAACAGGGAACAAGAGAACAACTCAGACTCCAATGAAAGGCTGATACTGAGAAGATCAGAGAGGGAGATTAAACGACCTGAAAGACTCAGAGACTTGCTAACCTGCCTGGAGGAGGGGAATTTGAGGAAAGTGAGAGGTAAAGACTCACTCCAGAGAGAGGTGCTGGTAACCTCACCTCTCTAGGTAATTGACACATGGGGTTTATGGAAATGTACTAGATGGGTTGAGAATTTAATGCATGTGTTATTAGGTAGTTGTTAGATGTTTCTATATATGTATATAAGAGTTCATTGTTTTTTTAAGCGGGAAAATATAGAGATATGTTTGTAGAAGACTATAACTTAGAGATGCTCCTTCATGAGGGACAGTATTATGAACAACAGAATGTAGAGATGTGCCCGGGAATCTGAGGTTGAGAAGACAGTGTAACTGTGCACCGGAGTCCACCACAAAAACTGTCTAGTTTGTTTTATTAAAAGTTTTATTCCTTTCCCATTCACTGAGTTGTTGTTTAATGAGCCCCAAGATCGTTACAGAAACCACAGCAGGAGGGAACCAAAATGCCCAAGTAGCTGTGCAGGCAGCCCCCGGGGGTGGAGTGGGACATGATAAGGCCTTCATCAAGGGTACAGAATGAAGGAGCCAGCAAATATCCTCCCATCCTCATTGTGAGAGGAGGTCTCGCTCTCAGCCCTAGTCAGATGTGCCTAGTGCAGTATGAACAACTCGTGGGTTTTCATTTCATAACCAGAGAGTCGGGGATTCGTGATCTGTTTGTGGCTGAAGAGTCTGATCTGTAACTTACAGTCGGTCTGGCAGTGCAGTCTATAGGAATTTGGTAGTGTCCCTTTAAATAATTTGTGAGCCCTGTAATGGCGCTCACCATGTTTTGTCTTAGACGCCTCCAGTCACAGCAGCAGCATGTGTGTAGCTAGGCCTGACAAGATAGCATATAGGTAGCAAACATGGCTACTGGGGACCCAGCAATGCCCTGTTGTTTCTCCATGTGGCTAGTTGTGGGCAGGTTGAGCAGACGTGGTTTACAAGACAAGGCAGTGATGTGAGATGAACAGTGATGACCAGCAATAGTAACAGCAGCAAACCCAGCGAGGAGGCCAGAGCTCCTACCTGACGCCAGCCTGTGAACCTGTAGAGTGAGGCAGAGAGCGATGTAGCTGGGCAGAGCGGAGCTCACTGTGGAGCCGGGGGAGAACGAGGGAACCTTCCCCATCATCGTAGCTTGGGGAATAGGAGACATAAATCAGACAGTGAGTGAGTGACACACAGTGACAATGGCACGGGGCCGTGGGGAGGAGGTAACAAGCCTCACTGCTGCCTACCATGCACCAGAAGGGAAGGGATTTCCCCCACAGTCCTCGTCTGCCCTGGCTCTGAGCAGGGTTGGATGTCACTATGCCAGCAGCCAGTCCACACCACGTTCACACCATGGCTGGCACCCGTGGAGCTGTCTGGTTAATTTAGATTGTAATACACTCTGGAGAGCAGGGACGGTCCCTCACTACTGGCATATCCAGTGCCCAGCACAATGGGGTCCCCATCTCAGTTGGGGCACAGACACTACTGTGAACGGGACATATTAAGGAAAACAAGCCAGCGTGGTACGAATGGCCACGGATTGCTGGGGTAAAGTGGCTCCATCATCTGACCACACCTGTCCCAGGCGAGGGCTCTCTGGGGATCTCCCAGATCAGTCCCCGGCCCTGGTGATTTTACATGTCAGTGACCCACCCTCATTGCCTCCGGCATTGGTGCAAATGTCAGGGATGAATTCTGAAGAGTCACCTCAGCTCTGTGCCCCCTGGAATCTGTAACATTTAAACCTCTCTCAGGGTACGTCTACACTGCAGCTGGGAGCGAGCTTCCCCACGGGGGTAGATAGACATGTGATAGCTCTACTGGAGCTAGGATGCTAAAACTAGCAGTGTAGCACTAGCTGGGGTAGCAGAGGCAGCAGCTTGGGTTACGTGTCTGAGAACAAACCTGCCTGGACCCCCCTTAGGTATGTACTTGGGTGGCTAGTTTGAGCCCCTGCCCATACTACCCCCACCACTACTTTTATTGCACTAGCTTGAGCAGAGGAAGCAGGTGTCTGTCTGTGGTGGGAATCGCACCTCCCAGCTGCAGTGTAGACGTACCTTAGAGACAAAGAGTCTTACTCAGGGCTCATGCTGCACCCAGACACGCGACCCCTGCCAGGCTGTGCAGTGATGTAAAATCCTCCCAGGAACCAGACTGTGCCTGTAACTTCCCCTACACTGGGACACCGCCAGGGCCAGTGTTACCCACAGAGGGGCCAGCATTGGCCAGGAAGGGGCCTGACCAGGGCTCCAGGGCACAGACTCACGGCCTCCCCCCAGTGACTCCCACTGACAGAGCTCTGGGGGCAGGTGAAGCGCCCCCTGCTCTGGCAATCACCTATAATATGGGCAGCAGCCAGGGCCGTTGTATCAGCACAAAGTGCAGCCCTCCCCTTTTGCAACTGGGAGCGGTTTCTGCCACGCAGCGTAGCAGTTTGGTAAACTGTTTGTTAACTTGCTACCGCCTGTCCATGGGGTTGCGAATCAGGAGGGGATGGGGTATGTGGTCAAAAACGATCCCGATCTGCTTCCTGACCAGAGTGGCCCCTTTCATTGAATTTGTGAAAGGGGAGGTAGGGTTTGTGGGTATGGAGCGTGCCCCTGAGCCCAAGTTGAGACCACAGTGGCCCCTTTTCATTTTTTCCACTGGCTTCTCCGTGCTTAGTTCCAATGACTGGGCTGCTCATGCACCTGTCACTGGTCCACGGATGGTTGCAAAACGGGAGGGATGGGGTTGTGGTGGAAAACACTCACACTCTGCTTCCTCTGGGGGGATGGTTGCAAAACGGGAGGGATGGGGTTGTGGTGGAAAACACTCACACTCTGCTTCCTCTGGGGGATGGTTGCAAAACGGGAGGGATGGGGTTGTGGTCAAAAACAGTCACGGTCTGCTTCTTCTGGGGGGGATGGTTGCAAAACGGGAGGGATGGGGTTGTGGTGGAAAACACTCACGGTCTGCTTCCTCTGGGGGATGGTTGCAAAACGGGAGGGATGGGGTTGTGGTGGAAAACACTCCCGGTCTGCTTCTTCTGGGGGATGGTTGCAAAACGGGAGGGATGGGGTTGTGGTGGAAAACTCTCACGGTCTGCTTCCTCTGGGGGATGGTTGCAAAAGGGAGGGATGGTGTTGTGGTGGAAAACACTCACACTCTGCTTCCTCTGGGGGGATGGTTGCAAAACGGGAGGGATGGGGTTGTGGTCGAAAACAGTCACGGTCTGCTTCCTCTGGGGGGATGGTTGCAAAACGGGAGGGATGGGGTTGTGGTGGAAAACACTCACACTCTGCTTCCTCTGGGGGATGGTTGCAAAACGGGAGGGATGGTGTTGTGGTGGAAAACACTCACACTCTGCTTCCTCTGGGGGATGGTTGCAAAACGGGAGGGATGGGGTTGTGGTGGAAAACACTCACACTCTACTTCCTCTGGGGGATGGTTGCAAAACGGGAGGGATGGGGTTGTGGTCGAAAGCAGTCACGGTCTGCTTCCTCTGGGGGGATGGTTGCAAAACGGGAGGGATGGGGTTGTGGTGGAAAACACTCACGGTCTGCTTCCTCTGGGGGATGGTTGCAAAACGGGAGGGATGGGGTTGTGGTGGAAAACACTCACACTCTGCTTCCTCTGGGGGGATGGTTGCAAAACGGGAGGGATGGGGTTGTGGTCGAAAACAGTCACGGTCTGCTTCCTCTGGGGGGATGGTTGCAAAATGGAAGGGATGGGGTTGTGGTGGAAAACAGTCACGGTCTGCTTCCTCTGGGGGGATGGTTGCAAAATGGAAGGGATGGGGTTGTGGTGGAAAACACTCCTGGTCTGCTTCCTCTGGTGGGATGGTTGCAAAACGGGAGGGATGGGGTTGTGGTGGAAAACACTCCTGGTCTGCTTCCTCTGGGGGATGGTTGCAAAACGGGAGGGATGGGGTTGTGGTCGAAAACAGTCACGGTCTGCTTCCTCTGGGGGGGATGGTTGCAAAACGGGAGGGATGGGGTTTGTGGTTGAAAACACTCACACTCTGCTTCCTCCTGGCTAATGTGCCAAATTGATCTATTGCATGATTGATGCATGCTGTTTCACTTTTTTTGTGTGAATCCGTGAAAAGGGATTTTTTTGACTTTACTCTTCCAATTTGCATGATATACAAAGCAATTTTTGGGGCCCCTTCCATAAAAAAAAGTTGCAATACTCTAGTAACATGTATTTGGAAATGTAAAAAATAACCAGTGAAATACATTCAAAAATTAATTTGTAATAATTTGAAAATACACTAAATCCAACATTTGAAAACATTAAATGCTTTAATGGGATGTAGACATTTGCAGTTACATAATGGGCTCTCGCTGGGTGATGGTGATGGTTGGTGCAAATGGGCTGTCGCTGCCTGGGGGTGGTGCTGCTTGCCCAGGGCTCCGTGGGAGCTGGGCTCTGGGTTGGGGGGCGCCCGGCTCACAGGGGCTGGGCTCAGGGATGTGGGGAGATGGGGTCACGGGGGTGTCCGGCTCAGAGGGGCTGGGCTTGGAGCTGGGGGTCATGGCTGTGGGGGGATGGGGTCAGGGGGTTGTCCGGCCCCTCCCTTACCATGCCGCTTACCCCCTCTACCGGAGCCTCAGCGTGCCACATTCAGGACGCCGGGGGATGGGATGGGGGAAGACGGAAGTGTGGGGAGTCTCCGACATACTCCGGGCCTGGGGCAAATTGCCCCACTTGCCCCCCCCCGGCGGACCTGCTGAATGGTGGTGACTGGGAATGGGCAGGGCGGGGGGAGTGTAGCAGATGACAATTTGAGGTGAATATTCTCTTGGCCAGATTCTACTGGGTTATGGTGCTGTGTGCTATGGACTGGAGTGAATAACCAAGAATCTGATTAATAATTATTCTCTAAATTCAGCTTTCTTCTTTCTCTCTGTGTGAATTATCACTAATTCAAAATAGTGGTGTGCAAGTTGACTGGATAATGATAATAGCATAATCTCTTGTTAGAACATTGTAAACCCTACTACCTGATTTTTATATAATACACTCACTATACATAATACAAGAAATCCCTGATGTTAGAACCTGGCTATGCCGCTGCTGTAGGGGGCTCATCACCCAGCAGCTGGGGGCCACCATGTGGGCTCGGCAGGGCTGCTGGCCACGGGGCCAATGGCTGTGGGTGGGATCTCAGGAGTCATGTCCCAGGGATATGCCCCACTCCCCAGCACTGCTCCAGCTCTGAGCTGTCTCCACTGCCTGGGACCTGTGGGGCCCCACCTGCCTCCCCAGGGAAAGAGCCACCTGGGATTGGTGCAGAGGCTGGGCCAGTCTCAGCCAGTCCCAGAGGACGGCTGGGGGAGGGGGACAGTGTGGGAGGCTCAGCTGGGTCCTGCCAGGCATGTGGGTCCTGAGGGAGCCTGGCCTGGGTAGGCCCTGCTCCTGCTCCAGCCTGGCTGATTGCACCCCCAAGGGCTGGAGTTATCCTGCCCCAGGACAAGCTCTGTCTGCGCTGCCGGCTCAGCCTGGCAGACACAGTCACTTCCCATCAGGGCCGGGTATTGTGGCTGGGGGTTAGGGTGTGGGAGAGTAGGTCTCTAGTGGGTCTGGGGGGGTGCTGTGCAGTGGGGGGTGGAGAGATCTGTGTGTGTTGGGGCACTGGGAAGTGTGCAGGGGTCTGGGTGGGGCACTGTGCAGTTGTGGCAGTGGGGCGGTGGGGGGCACTGGGCAGTGAGGGAATCTGTGGGGGGGCTCTGGGCGGGGAGGGGCAGGGCACTGTGCAGTTGTGGGAGGGCTGTGGGGGGTCTACAGCTAGGGGGCACTGGGCAGTGAGAGGATCTGGGGGGGATTCGGAGTGGTCTGTGGGAGAGCACTGGGCATGGGGGATAGTGGGGGTCTTTTCACGTATTCACACACAAAAACGTGAAACAGTGCGCCTCAATTGACCAATAGATCAATTTGGCACATTAGCCAGGAGGAAGCAGACCGTGAGTGTTTTTGACCACAAACCCCATCCCTCCTGATTCACAACCCCATGGACCAGTGACAGGTGCATGAGCAGACAAGTCATTGGAAATAAGGAAGGCGGAAGCCAGTGGAAAAAATGAAAGGGGCCACTCTGGTATGACCTTGGGCTCAGGGGCATGCTCCGTACCCCCAAAGCTTACCTCCCTTTTCACGGACTCACACACAAATACGTGAAACAGCGCGCCTCAATCGTACAATAGATCAATTTGTCACATTAGCCAGGAGGAAGCAGATCGACCAAAGGGGCCACTCTGGTATCACCCTTGGGGTCATGGGCCCGCCCCGAAGGGGAAGAAGCATGATGGGAGCACAGGGCCGGGCTGGCCAGTGTGCGTCTGGCAGCTCCCGGTTTGTAAACAGTGCCATTGTACTGGGCTGGGTGGAGCAGGGTTGTTCCTGCCGTGCCATGACCCATCTCCCATTGCCCCCGGACAGCCCGTCGCTCTGAGGTCTCTGCCCCCCATGCCCCATGTCCCCATTTCCCCCCTGGGGGACCACAAATATGTTTAGCACCAGGCCCACAAAAAGTTAATCCAGCCCTTTTTGGGGTGCAGGCTCTGGGATGGAGTTGGGGTGCAGGAGGGTTGCAGGCTATGGGTAGTTTGAGTGAGGGGTGCAGACTCTGACCTGGGGCATGGGATTGGGGTACAGGAGGGGGTGCAGACATGTGGGCTCTGGGAGGGAGTTAGCAACTCAGCACATTATACAAGAGAAATGAACTGCAGTGATTTCATATAGGCATAGAAACTGATAGAAGACACTTTTACATATTCAAAATGTGAGAGGCAGAGTTGGAGGGAGGGAGTGTCTGTACAATATTTCACCGCATTCAGTCTCCTGGCTGGATCAGTAACGTAGCCGTGTACAGGGCTGCCCAGAGGATTCAGGGGGCCTGGGGCAAAGCAATTTTGGGGGCCCCTTCCATAAAAAAAGTTGCAATACTATAGTAACATGTATTTTGAAATCTAAAAATAACCAGTGACATATATTCAAAAATTAATTTGTAATAATTTGAAAATACACTAAATACATTATTTAAAAACATTAAATGCTGTAATGGTATGTATACATTTGCAATTACATAATGGGCTGTTGCTGGGTGATGGTGATGGTTAGGATGGGGTTGGGGGGGTGCCCCACCCCTTACCATGGCGCTTACCCCCTCTCCTGGAGCCTCAGCGTGCTGCGACCAGGAGCGGCCCCGGACAGCGTTGGAGCCACCCCGCTGCAGTGCGCCAGGGCCGCTCCCAGACGCGGCACGCTGAGACACCGGGGGAAGACAGAGGCGGGGGCAGCATCCGACATATTTGTGGGGGCCCCTGCGGAAAATTGCCCCACTTGGACCCCCATCTGGGCGGCCCTGGCCCTGCAACACTTGTATAGGATAGAGAGGAGCTGCGTTGATTAAGCTTTGACAGGCTAGGAATTGGAGGCCTGTGCCTTTAAGACCCCAGCCCCAGGAACCCGCCCCCTGCTCCGAGGCTGACATGCACCATCCCTGTGAGAACAACAAAAACAGCCTCTGCCCCCCCCCACCCCACCCCTAGATTAGCGAGCACAGTGGGTGGCTCATCCCACGGGGTCACTGTTCCCCCCCCTCCCCCTCCCTAAACGGGGGTTTTGTACCCGCACGGGGTCTGGCAGCGTCTCCCCTCCCCCGCTTAACCCCGGCTCCCACCCCCCACCACCGATTTTTGCCCTTCAGCCCCTCTTCTGCCGCTAGCTACAGTAGCTTGAACCCCCCAGGCCAGTAAAATTCTGCCCCCTGCTCAGACCCTGACAGCCCCCCGCTGCGATTTGCCCCCCTTAATCCTTTTAAACCCCCCCAAAGAGGAGGCAGCAAATCGTAAGTAGAAGTAAGGGCAGAGAGAGGGCAGTGGCTACAACGAAGGTTACTGGGCATGCTCAGTTCGAGTGAGCATGCTCAGAACACCCAAAGTAGCAAAACGGGAGCGAGAGCACTTTGTGCTGATCCACCGGCTCTAGGCACCAGCAAAGCAAGCAGTTGCTTGGGGCGGCAGATTTGCAAGGGGCACAAGAATCCAGCATGGGAGCTAAGAACCAACAGGGGCCCCTGGGAGCTGTAGTTCCTTGGTTAGCTCCCTGCCTATAGAGCCAGCCCTGGAGCAGGGAAAGAACTACATTTCCCAGCATTCCCTTGGCCACTAGCAACAGGAAGGGGTGTGGGAAAGGAGTATGGAACTGAAATCTGCAGCTTGCTGTGAATGGTAGGAACAGAGTCAGCTCTAGGTTTTTTGCTGCCCCCCCCCCCCCCCGCTGCCCCAGCTCTTCCCCCCACCTGCACCTCCTGCTGCCCCAGTCCTGGACTCTTCCCCTCTCCCCCGCACCTCCTACCACCCCAGCTCTGGCCCCCACCTGCACTCCCCTGCTCCCCCAGCCCTAGGCTCTCCCCCGACCGCACTTCCTGCTGCCCCAGCTCTTCCCCCCACCCACACCTCCTGTTGCCCCAGTCCTGGACTCTTCCCCTCCCCCCCCCGCATCCCCTGCCACCCCAGCTCCCCCAGCCCTAGGCTCTCCCCCGACCCGCACCTTCTGCCACCCCAGCCCTGGCCCCCACCTGCACCCTCCTGCTGCCCCAGCCCTGGGCTCTTCCCCCCACCCGCACTTCCTGCTGCCCCAGCTCTTCCCCCCACCCACACCTCCTGTTGCCCCAGTCCTGGACTCTTCCCCTCCCCCCCCCGCATCCCCTGCCACCCTAGCTCTGGCCCCCACCTGCACTCCCCTGCTCCCCCAGCCCTGGGCTCTCCCCCCATCCACACCTCCTGCCACCCCAGCCCTGGCCCCCACCTGCACTCCCCTGCTCCCCCAGCCCTGGGCTCTTCCCCCCCCCACCCGCACCCCCAGCCCTGGGCTCCCCCCCCACCCACACCTCCTGCCGTCCCAGCCCTAGGCTCTCCCCCGCCCACACCCCCTGCAGCCCCAGCTCTGCCCCCACCTGCACTCCCCTGCTCCCCCAGCCCTGGGCTCTTCCCCCCACCCGCACCTCCTGCTGCCCCAGTCCTGGGCTCTTCCCCTCCCCCCCACACCTCCTGCCACCCCAGCTCTGGCCCCCACCCGCACCCCCTGCCGCCCCAGCCTTGGGCTCTTCCCCCCCCCCCACCCGCACCTCCTGCTGCCCCAGCCCTGGGCTCTCCCCCAAAGAAGGAATTGGGGGGACTAAATGGACGGTGCACCTCTCTATCTGAAACCTAGCAAGGGAGGTATGTGGATCCCACTAGAATTTAAAATGAAAAGTAAGGGAGGGGAGGCTCTGGACCTGGGCAGCTTTAGATACAGTATCAGGCACGTAGGAGGATTTACACTTCTGAGCCATGGAAGCAGAAATTGACTTTTCCTCTCCAGATTTAGCTAATATTCAGAAAGGGAATCTAGCACCTGCCTTCCAGATTTGAACACCCTCAAAATTGAGTGCTCAAGCTCAATTTGGGCAGCTGTTACTTCATTTCCCCCAAATCAAATATACTGATCCACTGTAACTTGCTGTAGAAAAAGTAGGATAAAATTGAGCAAGAAATGCTTCCCGGTGGTTATTAGGACTGGAATTGCTATTTTCAACAGCCATTGCTTTTGGTTTTTTTTGTTTAAAGTTTTAGTTTTATTTGTTTAAAAGAAAGACCATGATATTCCCCATAGAAACAAAGAATGGGGCAAAAGAATGATAAAGGCACCTCAACTTTTCCTCATTTATGTAGGACAGTCTTATAATATGCATCCAGATATCCTCCAATCACACAAGCTGAAAATGGTTCCACTTTACTGCAGTTCTGTAACCATATGGGAACCAATCCTGTCTGTGTTCTGTGCACATCCAAAATTCCTGCTGAATGACCTGCCCTGGGAGCAAGTTACCAGTGACTCAGGGCTGGGGCAGCAGGAGGGTGCAGTTGGGAGGGGGAGAGCCCAGGGCTGGGGTGGAGGGCAGCCAAAAATGTTTTGCTTGGGGCAGCAAAAAACCTAGAGCCGGCCCTGGCAGCAGCAGTGACAGCATCTGTCCTCCCCCGGGGCAATGGCCCTGCAGACCGGGGTGCGGCTGGGAGGGATTCACTGAATCTGGAAATAACAAGGGGGCGGGGGAGAAACCATTCCCTGTGAATAGTTTGCACCATAATTCCCCAGGTCACTCACCGAGGCTGCAGCCCCAGTGCCGCACACGGGGTCATGCCGCCGGAGGGGTTGAGACCCGACCCATCATCGTTATTGTTGTGCCATTTGTAGCTGAAGTGACGGGGCCGAGCCCCCCGCCTGGGCCTGACACGCGTCTCAAAACGGGAAGTACAGAAGGGAAAGTGAAAGTACCGGTCTGTGTCCCGGCTGGTTGGGGCGGAGCAAATTCCTCTGAAATAAATAAATAAATAAAGGAAGGAAGGAAGGAAATAAAGAAGCACCAGCAAAAAGCATCACCCCGTTTGCACCACCCGGCCCCTGCCCTGCGGGGGGGCAGAATGAGGAAGGGGGGGAGCTGAAACCCGGAGTGACTGAGTGGGGATGGGTGGAAAGCAACAGCTGATCAATGGGGGCGGGGGAGAGAATCAGAACGGACTGGATGTGACTCGGGAACTGCCCGGCTGGAGCTGGCCCCTCCTTGGAGGGAGTTTTAATGGCCAAGTCTGAGCTTCACTGAAATCTCGGAGGGGGGCTCAGAGCTGGTGCTGAAGGCGAAGGCTGGGAGAAGGCGCCGGGGGGTCCCCTCCTTACTGTTGTGCTGTAATCAGCAGCCCGGAGAGGAGGAGGAGTCCGTGGGGCTCCCTGGGCTCTGAACCCAGTGGCTGGATTTTGATAAATCACATGAGTTCCCCTCCTTCCAAAACAGGAGCAGGCGGGGGAGCATCGCCCAGATCTGGTGCCGTGTCCCTGCTGCTCAAAGCAGATGCTCTCAGTGACCGACACCCCCTGCAACCCCCCCCCCATCTCCCCAGCAGCCCTTAGTCACAGCAGCAGTGACTCCAACATGATGTGTGAAATGGGAGGGTTTGCAGGATCAGGCCCTCGTCGGCTCTCTCATATATTATTGCGCCATATTCCATGCAGCAGGAGGAGGGATCCCGGAAGGGATCTGAGCGAGGTGGGAAGGGGAAAATTCCAGCTCAAGTGGGGAAGGGACTGAGATCCAGGCAGCTGAAGCTGGTCAGCGTGTCAGGAACTGCTTCCCAGAGGAATTTGCTACCAGTAGCAAGAACCGAAACTCACTTGATTTGGAGCCTAAATTTTCGCAGTAGCAGTCCTCTAACTGCCTATGTTTTTGCCTGTAGACATGTGCCCAATGCCTCCCACACACCTGTGTCCTGCCCAATCCCTAACACTCATGAACCTGGGGAACATAGGTGCTCCTCCGCTTTTATCTTCCCTTCAGGACCCAATTCAGGAGATCTGCTCAGAGGCAGACCAGCAGAACTGGTCCCATTCAAAATGCGGCCAGAGGAGGCACTACCTGTCTCATTACATTCAGGCCAATGATTAGAGCACTCACCTGCAGTATGAAGGGACCCAGGTTCACTTCCCCTCTGTGTGAGGGAGAGAAAGGACTTGAACTGGGGTCTCTCACATGTCATAGGAGAGTGCTCGAAATATAGGTTCCAGCAACTGAAGTTACGCTGACTGGTCTCTAGTTCCCTGGGTCTTCTTTGTTCCCCTTTTTAACGATAGGTACAATGTTTGCCATCCTCCAGTCCTGGGTCCTCATCTCTCCTCCATGAGTTCTCAGAGATAATCATTAACAGTTCTGAGATTGCATCAGCCAGTTCCTGAAGTGCCCTCAGGTGAATTTCATCAGGCACCACCAACCTGAATATCTAACTTATCTAAATATTCTTTAACCTGTTCTTTCCCTATTTTGGCTGGTGTGCCTCCCCCCTTGCTGTTAATATTGTGTTGAGTATCTGGTCACAATGAACCTTTTTAGTGAAGACTGAAGCAAAATAGGCATTAAACACCTCAGTGTCAGTGACTGGGACATGGGTGATCATGCCTAGTGGTCAGAGCAGGAGTCAGTAGCCAGGAGTCAAAGCCCAGGGTCAAAACATGAGTCAGGGGCTTGATGCCAGAGCCAGGCATCAGAGCTGAGGTCAGACATCAGGAATCTGAATCAAGGGGCCAGAATTGGGTTAGCTAAAACAAAGCAAAACGGGGCAAGGCTAGAACAAAGCAGGAGGTATCACCATGCTGCTGGGCTTAAGAGCCGATCTACTGAATTTGGCAACCAATCCAGTGCTGTAGACATTCAGGAGCCTAGTACAGGCCAGCTGCACTTATTAGGTTGCCCAGAGACTGGCTCTGCTGTAGGCCTTGATTCCTGACACAGCCTGCTTGAGGTTGTCAGTTATTAGCTCTCCTTCTTTGCTAAGTAGAGGGCCTGCACTTTCCTTCATCTTTCTCTTGCTCCTAACATATTTATAGAACCTTTTTTGTCCCTAGCTAGGTGTAGCTAATTTTCTGACTTGGCCTTTTTCCTTTTGTCCCTATGTGCTTGTGCTAGTCTCCTGTACTCATTCTTAGTAACTTGTCCATGTTTCCACTTTTTCTAGGATTCCCTTTTGATTTTCAGGTAATTAAAAAGCTCCTGATGGAGCCATATTGGCCTCTTACTGTTCTTCCGATCTTTCTTTCACATCAGGATAACTTGCTGGTGCACCTTTAGTAGATTCTCTTTGACAAACTGCCAGCTCTCCTGAACTCTTTTTCCTGTAGATTTTCTTCCCATGGGACCTTAGCTGCCAGTTCTCTGAGTTTGTTAAAGTCTGCCTTCAAAGTCCATTTTCCTTATTCTGCTACTCTCACTCCTTCCTTTCCTTAGAATCATGAAATCTATCATTTCATGGTCACTTTCACCCAAATTGCCTTCAACCTTCAGATTCACAACCAATTCCTTCAACCCCATTAGTCAGAATCACATCTAAAACAGCTGGTCCCCACCCCTTACTTCCTCCATCTTCTGAAACAAAAGGTTGTCCCTGATACATTTCAAAAATGTACTGGAACCTTTTGTGTTGTGCCATATTGCTGTTCCAATAGGTATTTGGGCAGCTAAAAGTCTCCCATTACTACCAGGTCTTGCGTTTGTATATTTCTGTTATTTGTTCTAGAAATGCTACACCTACCTGCTCTTCCTGATTTGGTGGTCTATAGTAGACCCCTCTCATGACATAACCTCTGTTTTTTCCCCCTTTTATCTTAACCCATTGTATGGGACCAAGACATAGTTTTGCCTGCCAGTTTTACCTAACAGTCACAGCTGGGCTGAGGTCTGCCCATGAGGGAAGGGAGTTGCTGTGTCAGAATTAGAGGAATCACAAGGCCAGGTTCTGTCAACAAGAGTCAGGGTTAGAATCAGGCCAGGTCAGAGACCAGAGGCAGTACCAGGTTAGGATCATGAGTCAGGGTCAAAGTCAAGCTGGAATCAGCGATCAGGAGATGCATTATAGTAGTAGCCAGCTAAGATCTATGTGGGTGCCCAGATATCTTCCTAGGCCAGCCCCTGGGGTTAAGTAGGGGCACCTGTCCAATCAGAGGGCTGCAGGGTACTGTCATTCTGGGTCTTGTGGGCGGTACTTTCTGCAGCACCTATTCTCCATAGTGCTCCCTGGCCATATTTCTGCAGGGCCTTCCAGTGGCACTGTGGGAATATCAACTGCCCCAGGTGCTACAGACCCACATTCTAATCCCTGGGTCCTTACACTCATAGACTTACAACAGGTCTGCCTCTCACCTCCTTCTAGACCTCAGAACAAGTGAATATATTCTTGATGTATTACATAGCACCTCATGGGCAGCAGGTGGATCCCCCCCTTTGGGGAGGCTAGCCCCCAGCTCCACCCCTTCTGCCCATTCCCTCCTGCAGCCAGAGCCCCCAGACCTCCTGTCCCCGCTGGTCAGAGCCACAAGCCCCTCCCCCCCACTAAGCCCTGAGCACCACCCCCCTCAGCCAGAGGAGCCCCAGGCCAGCTGCACCTCCCCTCCCCAAACTGCCCCAGGGAAAAAATCTCTTCCAAAACACTTTTATATGCCCAATGCAGGTTCCGGGATGGTTGAGGAGGTGCTATGTGCTACACGGTTTCCTGGGTTCCTCAATAATCCCCCTGGAGTCCTTGGAGATTACTGAGGAACCCAGGAAGCTGAATAGCACATACTGCCTCCTCAGCCACCCTGGAACCTGCATGGGGCATAATAAAGGAAAAACTTTGCCCTGAACCTCGCAATGTGGGTCCTGCGGCAGCACCAAAGGAGGCAGAAGCTCCTCTGGCCTATTACACCCACCGCCCATGTAACACCTCATCCTTTTTTCTCTGCCTGTCCTTCATGAACAAGCAATACCCCTCTATACCAATATCCCAGTCATGAGATTTATCCCACCAAGTTTCTGTGATGCCAATTAAGTCATCGTTTGGCTCATGTCCTAATACTTCCAGTTCATTCCCTATACTCCTTGCATTTGTGTATAGACATCAAAGACACTGGATAAATTCTCCCACTGTTATCCCTCTCGCTGCTCCTAGGCCCTCTTGTAATTTTCCATTTCCTGAACTGTGTTCTAATACCTGAACTCTACACAGTATTCTAGTATCTGTCTCTAGTATCTGTCCCATAGGCAGAGGTAAATTCAGCTCAATGAGAGGTAAATTCAGTGCCATAAATTCAACTCCAACTCACTACGCCCCTGTTTATACATCCAAGGATCACATTAGCCCTTTTTGCTACAGCATCGCACTGGGAGCTCAGGTTTAGTTACTTGTCTTCTAGGACCCCTACATCTTTTCCAGAGACACTGCTTTTCAGGATACAGTCCCTCATTCTGTGGATAGGGCCTACATTCTTTAGGATAAATTTTCAAAACTATTTAGGCACCTCAAGATGCAAATAGGTGCCTATAGGGTTTTCAAAAGTAACTAAGCAGGTTAGACAAACACCTGTCAGGGATGGTCTCTACTGAATCTGCCACAGCACAGGGAGATGAACTCGGTGGCTTCTTGTGGTCCCTTACAGGCCTACATGTCTATGACATCTATGAAGTCATAGGCGCCGACTCCGTGGGTGCTCCGGGGCTGGAGCACCTACGTGGAAAAATTGGTGGGTGCTCTGCACCCACCGGCAGCTCCCCGCCCCACACCCCCGCCCCAGCTTGCCTCCACCTCCGCAAACAAGCTGCGTGCCCACTTTTCCCCCCTCGCTCCCAGCGCTTGCCGCCGCGAAACAGCTGGGAGGGAGGGGGTGGAGGGGGAATGCGGCGTGCTCGGGGAGGAGGCGGGGCTGGGATGGGGATTTGGGGAAGGGGTCCAATAGGGGCAGGGAGGGAGCGGAGTTCGGGGCGGAGACTTTGGGGAAGGGTTTGGAATGGGGGCGGGGCCGAGGGGCGGGAAAGGGGTGGAGCTGGGGTGGGGTGAGCGAGGAAAGTTGGCGCCTATGTATGAAATCATATGATAAAGAAAAAACTTGTGCTAGAGGAAAAATAAAAAGAAAAAAAATTGTGAAATAACAATTGTAAATTACAAAATCCTGGTAAGAACACAGGAAATGTTCTGCTACAAGCAGGGTAAGTGATTGCTTAAATACTAGCCTCAATTACTATTTTCTGTGATTATTTATTATTAAACTGTACACTCAGCAGTACAATGACATCCATGTGCGCCATGCTGACTGAGGTGTGCTAAGGAAAACAGGAGTAACCAAAACACTGCTTTTAAAAGTGAATTAAAAATAAATAAATAAAATGGAGTGAAATTGCATTTACAGTGGCTTATAGGAAACAGTAATTTTCAGGCAATCGGAACAGACCCACATCAAGTGACAATGAATTATTTTATGTAACAAAGACATATGGGGCAATGTGCTTTAAACCACAGCCCTGGGGAGGGGGTGCTGAGATGGGTCAGCAAGGAACACAAACCTCTCTGCCACTCAAGTCCTATTTTAGCATCCACTGCAGCAGACGGCTCACCCCATTGTGGTAACTTTTATCCCCTCTGCCCCTTGCTATCCCTGGGTTTCCCCTTCTGCCCCTGTCTGGCAGCGCATCTCCCTCTATCCTAACTTGGGTTCCTGTGCCCTCTCCCTGATGCTGTCTACCTGTCTCCCTCATTCCCCTGTCTCCACCAGCTGTTCCACCCACCTCTGGACATGTTTTGGACCCTGCACAGATACTGTCTATTCCTCCCACCCACCCCTCCGCCCCATAAACAAGGGGCCCCTCTGCAGCCCTTCAGCTGGGAGGAGATTCTGATGGCAAGTGTGAGCAGCAGTTTCAGCAGATGTTCCTGAACATGTTCAGATCACTCCAGCCTGCTCAGTGACAGCTCAGCAAGGTGGGGAAATTCCTGCAGGGTCTCCTCCGCCCCTTTCCTGGGTTACAGGCAGGGCCAGCTCCAGGCACCAGCAGAGGAAGCACATGCCTGGGGGGGCACATGCTAAGGGGTGGCATTCCATCCACTCTTGTGGCAGCACAGTTTGCGGGGCGGCAGTCCGAGAGGCTTTTGTTGTTGTTGTTGCTTGGGGCAGCAAAAATGGTAGAGCCGGCCCTGGTTACAGGCTGCTGCTGCCACCTCCATTGTGATCTGGGAGCCTGAGCTGAGCAGCTGCTGCTCCCCAGTGGGGTCTGTCCAAGCCCCCTCTGTGCCCAGCCCAGTGGGGGACTTTCTGTAGGCACTGGAACTAGCCCCCTGGGGCAGCCCCGGGCTCTGCCCACACCAGCCCCTGAGCCACAGCCTGCAGGTGAGGGGAGACCTGGGGGAAAGGGCTGGGGCCAGGCAGGACAGTGACTCTGCACAAACGGCCCCCAGGAGCCTTAGATCTCTCTGCCCCTAGGAGGCGACTGACTTGTTAAAGCTCCTGCCCTAGCTCTGCCCTCAGCTCCAGTCCAGATCTGCCACAGGGGACAAAGTGGAGGGAAGGGCACAGGGGGTGCAGAAGGACTATGGAGCGGCCCCAGCGGGGTTTCCCCTTTGTCTCTGGGCAGTGAAGTTGTCAGGAAGGTGAAGGCTGAGAAATAAGGAGGCTGTAGTCAGAAGGAGGGAGCAGAGGCAGGAGACATGATGAAATGTGGCAGTTAAACATCTCTGCCCAGTCAGGGCTAGACTGCACTAGCAGCACCGCATCTGGCTTTGTCTGAAACCCAAAATCTGACTCTCTGTGCCAATGAAGAGAGCTCTCCTGTCAGCAGAACTACTCCATCTCCACGAGAGGGGGAAGCTGTGTTGGCGGGAGAGCACCTCCCGCCAACATAGTGGCTGCTCTGGACAGCGCTTATGTGATAAATGAAGGGATGGAGGGTAGCTCCCTTTTATGGACTCCCAGCCAGCCAGTAGCTATAAAATCCCTCTTAGTGGCTGTTCTCTAATTGCTCTACCTGTAAAGGGTTAAAAAGTCTAACTGCATACATAGGTAAAGGAAGTAAGTGGGCACCTGGCCAAAAGAGCCAATGGGAAGGCTAAAACTTTTTAAAATTAAAACAGGACTCCCCTTTTGCCTGTCTGTTGTTGTTCTCAGGAAAAGGCAGACAGGGAGCAGTGATGCTGTGAGAAGCTTGGGCCAGGTATTGTTGTACTTAAAGTACTGCACAGGATCTTTTCAGGGGGAATAAGACAAAACGCCACATTTATTAGTAATACATGTATTCATTAACACTGTATCATATGCATATAATATATTACACTTACACTCACACACACACACAAACACACTCCGTCTTGTTGTTACCAATTAGTTGCTCCCCTTAACTTCACTGGCCAGGTGAGTTAGATGGGGGAGGGGGTGGAGCCGGGCTTCTGCCGATCTGGATCGATGCTCCCATGTTGACAAGACGAGACCCGGGGTCCTCTGCAAGACACCTCACAATTATAGCAGCTTTCCTCTTATGCAAATTTATACCAGATTCAAACTCTGTGTCTGTGTCCATTGGTCCTTTGTGCTGCTTTCTTTTGAGTGTTGTCCCAATGCTGCAAAGAGGGTGTTTCCAAAAGAAGGTGCTTGCTTCTAACCCCCCAGGCCGTCAGTATGTCTGCTTGTCTTTAATGAGCCCACTTGACATGTTTTATTGTCCTTGGGTCTGGCTCCCAGCCCCTCTCCAACAGTTGAAGCTGTCTGGAGGTGCTGCCTTCCATGCCTTGCTCATCCACACCTCATTCATTCAACAGGGCAATTGATTAAGGGGGGCGGGGGAGAGCTCTTGTTCTACTGCTAGCAAAAAGAAATTTTTCTTCTATCTTATTCTATCCTTAGGGGCTATAATATTATACCAAGGGCAATGCAAAGTTTCTAAATGAGGCTTTGATACAAAGTCCCATGAAAACAGAGGTCACACGTGGGTAGACCCACCACAAGGTTATATGAAGAGGCACAATGTAAAGTCATATGAAAATTATCAGAGATATATCTACAGTATGAAAAATCATCAGTATCATACCTAAAAACTACTCATCTAAAACCCCAGATATGTAAGTAAATCAGGAAATGTCTAGAAAGACACACTTAGGTTTATCCCTTTTATTTCTTTATGGCATGTGGAATCTTCTATGCTAACCTCAGGTGCTTTTGTTTTGCTTGTAACCTTTAAGCTGGACCTCAAAAAAGCTATTCTTAATGCTTAATCCTTGTAATTTTTTTTTAATCTAGCAAAAAGCCTAAATTCCCAGCTTTCTTTTTTCTTCTTTTTTGTTTATTAATAAAATTTACATTTTTTAAGAACAAAATTGAATTTTTTTCTTGTGCACATGTTGTTTAATTAACTGGTGGCAACAGATAATTTCCTTTTTTTCCCTTTTCTTTCTCAGTTCTTCCCGGGGTGTGTGTGTGTGAAAGGGCTTAAGGGTACCCCACAGAAAGAAAATCCCAAGTGAGCCTTCCTGGTCTCTCAAAGGGTTTCTGCACTTGGGTGGTGGCAGCAACTACCAATCCAAGTTCAGAAAAAAAAGCTGTAACTTTGGAAGTTTAATACAAGCCTCAAGTGGCAAGTGTTAAGTTTTAAAGTCCTTGCAGGCCCCCACCTTCTGCACTCGAAGTGCCAGAGTGGGAAATCAGCCTTGACAGCTTAGGTTACTGTAACGTGTGTCACTCAGGCGGGTGACGTCATTACACTCCTGAGTGACATAAGTTATATCGACTTAAGCAGTAGTTTAGACCTGCCCTTAGGGAAGTAACAGGAGAGAGGAACAGAGTGGTCAGCACAGAGGAGTCGGGAGAGCAAGAGCTTATTTTCTGATGTAAAAGTTTCCCCGCATTACCAACCCCCTCAGAGATAAGAGGTGGGGTCCACTTCATCAGGTAAATCTCCCCTGTATTAAAGTGCTGAGAGGTGCATTTTTGCTGCAGCAGCTACAGCAGGCCTGAAAGGACATGGACTGGGTGTATTTGTATGAACATTTTCAGACAAACCCTCTTTCTTATAACTAATGTGACACCCCCTTCAATGAGCCTCATGGAGCCCTTGGAAGGATTGGGGCACTTGATGTTTTTGCTCAACTTAGTGAAAATACCTATTTCTTACTGGGAGCTCTAGCCATATGCACAGAAGGGAGGATTCTTAGTTGGTTTTGCGGGAAATATTTTGTGTTTCAAAAAAGATTTTTGTTTTTTTTTTACAAAAATTAATAACTAGCTGTTAAACACTCCCAGGACTTCCAAACACTTTTTTTAAAAGGATGTTTTGCTAGGGAGAAAAGGCCTGTCAAATTTAATCCCCAATGAAGTAGATTGGATTCTCCATCATTGAAATGACCTTGGCACAAACAGTGGGAGTGTGCTAATAAAATTTGCGGATGACACAAAATTGGGAGTTATTTTCAACACGGAGGATGACCAGAATGTCATACAAGAAGATCTGGACAACATTGAGAGTTGGAGTAGTAGAAATTGGATGAAATTTAATAATGCAAAATGCAAGGTCATGCACTTAGGGACTTACAACAAGAATTTTTGCTATAAGATGGGAATGTATTAGTTGGAAGTGGCAAAGGAGAAAGACCTGGGTGTATTGGTCGATCACAGGATGACTATGAGTGGCCAATGTGATGCAGCTGTGAAAAAGGCCAGTGCAGTCCTAGGATATCAAGTGAGGTATTTCCAATAGAGACAGAGACGTTTTAATCCTGTTATACAATGCACTGGTGAGACCTCATCTGGAATACTGTGTGCAATTCTGGTCTCTACATTGAAGAAAGATGAACTCAAACTGGAACAGGTGCAGAGAAGGCCTGCTAGGATGATCAGATAAATGGAAAACCTACCTTATGAGAGGAGACTCAAAGAGCTTGGCTTGTTTAGTCTAACCAAAAGAAGGCTGAGGGGTGATATGATTGCTCTCTATAAATACATCAGAGGGATAAATACCAGGGAGAGAAAGGAGTTATTTAAGTTAAGTGCACATGTGGACACAAGAACAAATGGATATAAACTGTCCATCAATAAGTTTAGGCTTGAAATTAGAGGAAGGTTTCTAGCCATCAGAAGAGTGAAGTCCCAGAAGAGCCTTCCAAGGAGACCAGTGAGGGCAAAAAACCTAAATGGCTTCAAGACTGAGCTTGATAAGTGTATGGATGGTATAATGTGATTGCCTAAAATGGCCTGTATCCGATATGCGAGTGCTAGCAGCAAGTATCTCCAATGGCTGGTGATGGGACACTAGATGAGGAGGGCTCTGAGTTTTTCCAGGTGTCTGGCTGGTGGGTCTTGCTCAAGGTGTAAGTGATCACCATATTTGGGTACTGGAAGGAACTTTCCCCTGGGTCAGATTGGTAGATTCCTGGGAGTTTTTCACCTCTGCAGCTTGGGCATGGATCACTTTCAGGTTTAGACTAGTGCAGGGGTTCTCAAACTTCATTGCATGACAATCCCCTTCTGACAACAAAAATTACTTCATGACCCCAGGAGGGGGGAATGAAGCCTGATCCAGCTCAAGCCCCACTGCCCCGGGTGTGGGGGCCAAAGCCCGAGTCTCACTGCTCCGAAGAGGGGCCAAAGATGAAGCTCAAGGGTGTCAGCCCCAGGCAGGGGGCCTGCAACCTGAGTCCTCCGGGGATGGCAGCCCCCTCTCTCCACTGCTAGGTTGGGGGACTCTGGAAAGTCTGGAGGATGCAGCCACATTTGCCTCCTCCCTCTTCAGATGCAGTTGGTGGGGACAGAAATAAGGACACCCTTGGAAGGGATTCATACAGGATATCATGCAAGGCAAATGTCCTGCTTGGATTGGACTTAACTTTACAACCCCTGCAATGAAGTGAACCTGAGGGGATGGCTCCCTGTTAAATCAAACCCTTTGCATCTTTCCCCATGTTAAATACAGCTGAAGTGTTTTTAAACATTGGCCAAGCTAATTGTTTATCATTATCTGTATTTATTATTGCTGCACAATAAAGCCTCTAATCAGCTATAACAAGTGCATATGTGAACTAATGGATGACATAGTGCAGCAATGACTTCTATTCACCATTGTGCTGGCACAGCGTCTGGGGTGGCAGGTTTGTACAATTTTTGGTGGTGTCCAGAACAGGTCCAAGTCCCTCCCCCCACACACACACCTGCCTTGTAAGCCAATCTATATTTTTTAAAATAATGTAAAAGTGGACTGGAAACAGTGTTTAACAGTTTCCCTCTATTGCACAATATCACTATCATAAGAAAAATATATTCAACTAAGAATATCAGCTTGATTAATACTCTTTTGAATATGGAAACAACCAAGCACTCTTTGATCAATAACCTTCAGAAGCAAATATTTTCTAAAATTAAAACAAAATGTAGCCCCTTCTTTTGCGATGTTCATCAGGAGGCAGCAAACACTTTTCATGGTTGTTCAGTGGAGGATGGGGCTGCCCTGTACCCAGCCTGGGGCAGGACTGGTGACTGTGGGTGGGGACGGGGGGGGGAGGGTGTCACAACACTCACTCAAGATCCAGCTGCTCAGGTCCAGGAAGCCCCCTCGCCTCTGTGTTTTTTGGTGCAGGGGGGCTGCCCTCATGTGTGCACCTCTGCCCCTGCTGCTGCCCCTCACCATAGCCTCACTGGCGGTGGGGGATGGGGCTGCCCCTTGCCAAGCATGGGCAGGAGTGGTGATTGCGGGCAGGGGGCAGGGTATCACGAGTCCGACACTCAACCAAGTCCCAGCTGCTCAGGTCCAGCATCCAGGAAGCCCCCTCAGCATCGGAGTCACCTCCCAGTGGGTGCCAGGGGTGGGAATGGGAGGGGGCTGCCATTACATGTGCTCCTCCTCTCCCCCTCCCTCAGCCTGCCGCCGGCGCTGGTCCCTTTTTTGTAGCCAGCAGCAGCAGTGGCCGGTGAGGGAGCACAGTGCGGAGCAGCAGGGCAGCCAACTGCTTCCCAGGGTGCAGGAAGGGGCGTTCCTGGGGAAAGACCTGGCCCCGAACATTGGTGGAACCGGGCCCCTGGGCCCTGAATATTGCTGGAGCATGGGCATCACTGGCCCATATACCTCCCCGCCCCTGCACAGCGTATTTATGCAAGTTTTCAGTTGCAGACGTTCAGCCTGTATTTATTTACTTCTGAAAAACACCAAAAGTTAGATTCTGACTGTGTGGAGACAGCAACTATTATAGAAACCACATTATAACATTTACTTTGCTTACTATGTATGGGATTATATTAAAAATGTCATAGGGAAGATCCAAATGAGAATTCTAGCCTGTGTTCTTGCACATAGGTTGTTAAACCCTGGGGATTGCTGAGAGCAGATTTAATCAGGCTCTATCCAGTCCCACAGAAGCAATACCAACGTGTCCTGACAGTTACAGATGATTTTTCAAAATAGGTAGAAGAATTTCCACTTAGATCTATGACCGCACATGAGGTGGAGAAGAAGACGTCTGACATTATTTATCAACATGGCTGTCCAGAGCAGATCCTGGCAGATCTAGGTTCTGAATTGAATAATGAGGTAACAGTTTACACTTGTTATTATTTTCACTAGATGATCAATTTCACAGTCATGGCAGTGTGACAGGCAGTGAACCCTTTGGAAGCCGGCACCCTGGTCACTGAGCACACGTAGGGCACCGGGTGCAGTTAGAGTAGCAGGGACTGAGTAGTTTGGGTTTGGAAGGGCAGAGGGGATCACTTGCCCTTGTAGGGAGCCTGATGAGGTCACTAGCTCAGCACTGAGAAGAAAGCAGAAGTATAAAAGTCTGAATCAGGGAGCAGGAAGGGGGCTCCTTGTAACTGTGATGCACCATAAAAAGTCATAAAGACACTTGGTGGAGGTTCCCTGGCAGACCGCCTGCTGCTTCATTCACACAGAGCTCTGCCAGCCAGGGGTTGCAGGAACTGATGGGGGAGCCCTTTCATAGTTAGAAATTTAAAAATGAACATTGCCTGCAATCTCTTCATGATACTTCATGCTGTACATTGTGAGTAACAACACATTTTTATGTCTTGTCAGATAGTAAAAACCATGTTGTATATTAACCTATATGCCAAAATATTTTCCCAGTTAATAACACAATAAGATTGGATAAGAAAGCACAGTAATTACACATAATTCAGTGAGAAATAGGGAAAGAAACAGAGATATTTCTGAAGGAAATTTTAGTGGGAAATTATCTATTTTTAGATTAACATTTCCCTGTGTTAGAAACTAGGAGAAACAGATAGCTTCAGCAGCCCATGCCAGCTAGACCCCAGCAGACTGGATAAAAACCACAAAAGAATCCAACACAAGATAATTTTAGGGTATTTATTTTCAAATAATCAAGGTATGTTTAGGGCACTCTGCCATGAACGGCATATTGTGAATAAATCTTCAAAACTGCATTATTATATTGAAAATGTTCATAACACATCACGTTTAAAACAAAAAAATAGTCCTAGCAATGTCATGTGATGTTTAGATGCTTGTTTCTGAGATACTGTTGAAATGTAAATTAAAATATTCTTTTATTTACACTTTGTTACATTAATATTTTCTAAATTAGAATCATCTTGTTTCTTTCATATTTTACATTGAGATTTCACAGCATTAGAAAATTCTGACAGGAGTGAATGACCCCCATCCACCCGCATCTACTACCCCTGGGGCAGGAGACGGGGAAAAGTGAGGGCTGGGGGTTGCCAGGTGTCCGGTTTTCGACTGGAACCTCCACTTGAAAAAGGAAACTGGCAGCGTCCGGTCAGCACAAAAACTCCAGTTGTCGGCAGTAACTTGCTGTCACCACTGTGGGCAGGAAGAGCAGCAGCACTGGGAGGGGACAGTCTGTGCCGTGGGGTCACTGTCAGGGACAGAGATTCCCTCCGGCCTCAGCTGGGACCGGGCAGATTATCATGGGAGCCATGTTTTTACCCGAGCGACAGGGATGGAAATAAGGGCGAAGCATTCCGGAGAAGGTGTCAGTGAAAGTGAAGAGATGGGACCTGTCAGTCACATTGTAAAATGAGACCTCGCCCGCCTCATAGTCCAGGAAAATCCCCACCCGGTTGGGCCTGATGCTCACGGGGAAGGAGGTCCGGGGGGAGGTGCTGGCCTTGTATTCCCCACCCCTCAGCCACATGACCCAGTATCCATTCCTAGGTGTGTAGGTGACCTTCCCCTTCCTGCGCACAGTTTCCCTACAAACCCCCAGGTCCCATCTCATCTTGTGTCCCACCTCCACCTCCCAGTAATGCTTCCCACCCGTGAACCGCTGAGTGCCCAGGACACAGTAACAGTGATCAAATCTCTCAGGATTGTTGGGCAGATCCTGTTCTGTGTTTCCGCGTCTCACATGTTTCCGATCCTCAGACAGGACGAGTTTGGGATTTGCCGTGTCTGGATCCAGAGTTACGTCCACTGGGGAGAGAGTCACAGAGTCAGGGCCGGGGGCTGGTCACTGGGATCAAAGGAAATTAACCTGCGTCCCCATTAATCACTGTCGGGGGAGAGGCTGGGTTGTTGCCTGAGGGGAGTCAGGGCCCATCTGCCTGTGAGGAAACAATGAGGAGGAAAGGGAAGGAGGAGTGGGGGAGGGTGGGAAGGTGTCATTGAGGGTTGGGGATGCGACAGGCTGACGTTGGGAGAGGAAAGGGGAGGGGCAGGTGACAGGAGTAGAGGGAGGCGGGGCAGAAGGGAGGGGCAGAGGGGAGCAGCAGGCACAAGGGCAATGGGGGGGAAAGAGGATCGGACACCAGGAGGGCAGAGGGAGTGAAGGGAAGGGAAGGGCAGGTTCCCGGGGCTGCAGGAGGTGAGGGGAGGGGTGGGCACCATGGCAGAAGAAGGGGATGGACCCACAGGGAAGCAAGGGAAGGGGTAGGCAACAGGGGGCAGAGGGATGTGAGGGAATGGGGGGGCTCCAATGTGGCAGAGGGAATCAAGGGGAGGGATGTTGCTAGGGGGTGAGGGGGATGAGTAGTGGGGTAGGTGCCAGGACTACAGGGCAGGGGGAAGGAATTGGCAGGCACCAGGGGGATGGAGTGATACAGGAGCCTGGGGGCACAGGGTGTGGTTGGATGAGCGCAAGAGGATGGAGGGGCAGGTGCCAGGGGGTTGCGGGGTGGGGGGAGCAGAGGAGCATGTGCCAGGGCAGAATGGGGATCTGAGGGGCGGGCACTTGGGGGGAGCTAAGAGGGAAGAGGAGGGACATGCATCAGGGCCATAGACTATGAGTGAGAGGCAGGACTGGTGCCAAGGGAAAGAGAGAGATGAGGGGAGGGTGGGCTAGAGAAGGGGTGGGCAGCACTGGGGGATGGCGGGCTTGCAGCAGGGGATGCAAGAGGTGAGCAGAGGGGCAGGTGCAGGGCCAGCTCTGGCTTTTTTGCCGCCCCAAACAAACAAAAAAACCCTGTGGGGCGGCCGGAGCCACAGTGCAGGGGGACTCCCTGCGCTGCAGACATGCCCCGGGCTAGCAGCAGGGAGGGGGAGCGAGCAGGGGGGGAGAGAGAGAAGGGGGTCAGTCAAGGCTTCCTTTAGTGGTGCACTCGCCCCGGGCCCTCCCACTGCGCCGCCTGCCGGGAGGGTTCCGCGCCGCTCCGGTCGGCGGGGAGGGAAGGATGCGGGCTGCCCTGCCGGGCTTGCTGCAGACCTGGCACCAGCTGGAACAGACGGAGTGCGCAGCCCTCTCCCATAGGGCACTCCCCTCCTCATTGCCACTGCCCCCTACAGGATGGCTGGAGTGGCGAACCAAAAAGAAAAAAAACCTGCGGGGAGGCCAGAGCAGCAAACCAAAAAAAAGAGGATTGGAGGGAATGCCGCCTGTTAGAATCTTGCTCGGCTGGTGCCTGGTGCCGGCCCTGGGCAGGTGCTAGGCAGACAGGGGGGGAGTAGAAGGAGGGGCTGGCACCAGGGGAAAAGGAGGGGGTTGGAGAAGGCGCAGATGACAAGGGGACAAAGAGGGGTGAGCAGTAGTACATGTGTCAGAGGGACATGGGGGGGAAAGGGGTAGGGCAGACCCCAAGGGGCAATAGTGGAGCGAGGGAAAGGGCAGTCATAAAGCAGAAGAGAGGCATGAGGGGTGGGTGCTAGGAAGACAGAGGTGGGACGAGGGAAGGGGTAGTCACCAGGAGGGATTGTGGGGGAGGAGCAGAGGAGTAGATGCAAGGAGGGGAGAGAAGAGAGGGGCGGGCACCAGGAGGCAGAAAGTGGGCTGTAGAGAAGGGCAGGCCCTAGGGGCAGAGGGGTGTGGAGATGTGGGCACCAGGGGGGCAGAGGGAGGGTGAAGGGAGGGGCGGGACCCAGAGGTTAGGAGAGGGGGAGGGTAGGGCAGGGACAAATACCAAGGGGCCCAAAGGGGGGCAAGGGAAGGGGTTTGCACTAGGCAGGCAGAGGGGGCAAAGGAAGGGGAAGGCACCATGGAGGCAGATGGGGGCAATGGTAGAGATGGGCCTCAGGGGGGCAGAGGAGGAGTGAACAAAGGGGCTGGCACCAGGGGACTAGAGGGGGGTGAGGGGCACAGGTTTCAGGGAGGCAGAGGGCGAGGGGAGAGGAGGGGGAAGAACTAAGGGGAAGGTGGCAGTGGGGGGGTGCAAGTGAAGGGGCAGCCAACAGGGGGTGGAGTTGAGGGAAGGGGCTTGTGCTAAGGGGAGAGGTAGGGGCCAGAGTGGAAGAAGAAAGGAGCAGGAACAGGGGGCAGAGTGCGGGAGAGACAAATGCTGGGGGGACAGTAATGGTGCGTGAGAAGGGAAGGCACCAGGGGGAAATAGCGGGGGTGAGGTAAGGTGTGATCATCAGTGGGTGGGAGGGCAAGGCAAGGGGTGGGTGTCAGGGGGATAGAGGGGAGGGGTCAAGGCCGGGGGCACAAGAGGGAGAGCAGACAGGCAGGCAGCAATGAGGCAGGGGGAGGGGCAGGCACCAGGGGGACAGTGGTGCGAAATGGAATGGGGTGGGCACCAGGGAGAACAAGAGGCAAGAGGAGGTATTGGGGGTAGAGGGGAGCAAGGGAATAGGTGGGTGCCTGAGGGACAGGGGGAGGGGCAGGTGCTGGGGGAGAGAAGGGGGAAAGAAAGGGGCAGACAAAAGGAGGGAAGGGGGTGGGGAGGAGTGTGTGCCAGGAGATGGGTGGTGAAAGGAGGGGTGGTCATGAGAAAGGCAAGGGGTGCGAAAAGTCATAGGTGATGGGGGCAGAGGGGCATAAGGAGAGTGGAGTCAGAGGGGCAGAGAGAGTGAGGGGGGTGGGCACTAGGGAGGAAGGGGCCGAGGGGAGGGGCAGGTGCTGGGGTGCAGGGAGAGTGAGGAAAGGGGTTGGCACCAAGAGGATGCAGGGGGTTAGGGAAAGGGCAGGTGCCAGGGGGATTGAGGGGGTTGAGCAAAAGGGCAGACACAGGGAGGGCAGAGGAGCGGAGGGACAAGCACCAGAGGGCATAGTGGGACAAGGAGAGAGGTAGAACAGGTGGTAGAGGGAGGTGTTAGGAGAGGGGATTGAGGAGGGGCAGCAGACAGAAGATGAGAGTGGGGCTAGAGGAGGGGTGGGCACAGGGGGATGAGGGAAGAGGTGGATGCCAGGAGTCAGAGAGGGTGGGGAGAGGGACTGGTACCAGGCGGGGCTGAGGGGAGTGAGAAGGGTGGGAGCAAAGACAGCAGAGGAAGATGAGGGGTGGGGGGGCATGAAGGGGCAGAGGGGGTGAGGCAGGGGCCAGGTGGGCACAGAGGTGAAGGAAGGATAAGGGCGGAGCGGAATCCAGGGGGCAAAGGGCCATGAGGAGATTGGCAGGCGCCAGGAGGGCAGAGGTGGGTGGAGGGCAGCGGCACATGCCAGGGAGACAAAGTGGGTGGGAAGGGGCAGGGGTCCATGGGAGCAGCAGGAGTTTGGGGTGAGGAGGAGGGGACAGGATAGAGGCAGGGGTCAGGTCGGCACAGGGGTTGAGGGAAGGCTAAGGGAGGGGCAGGTGCCGGGGGATAGAGGGAGGTGAAGGGGGCAGGCCCCAGGGAATCTCTGTTGCTTTGGGGCCTTGTGTGGCTGGTTTGTTGCTAAGAGCAGGTTGGTGCCATCCCCACACACACTGGGAGTGCAGCCCTGTCCCATGGAGTGCAGCTGGGACTCTCCATGCTACGGCATGAGTAGGGTGTCTGGGCTTGCTGAAAGGGGGCAGGGTAGTGGGGGGATGGGACTTGAGGGGTGCTAGGGGGGAAAGGGGCCATTGCTAATGAGGCTGGGGCAGTGGGGAGGGGAGGGGGCATTTCACCACTTGCTGCCCCCTCCATCTGGGAGAAGCTGCACCAGGGGCCAGTCCCAGTTCACACCCACACAGTGCACCTTTACTAGAGGTTTGCATTGGGGCACTGACAAGCCAGAGACACTGCTGTGCCAGGGGCCATAACATCTCCCCCCACTGGTATTATGGATCAATAATTACAGGGTCACTGGAGCAGGGGAGCTGGACTCTGGGTTCCCAGGTCGGGGGCCGACCCACTGGGCTGCAGAGTCATTCTTACTGCCACGCTCTGGCCCAGTGCCCATGGCAGTGTTTAGACACAAGGGAATTTCTTCAGCAGGAGAGATTGAGGGAGCCCCACATCAGATACCCAGAGCCCAGCTATTCCAGCCCTAACCCGGGGGGGAGGGGGAGACCCACATTCCAATTCTTTCCCACATCTCCCAGCTGAGGACCTAGCCACTGGGCTAAAGGCTAGAAGGGAAGCAGCAGGTGGCACCTTTTTCTGTTCATTGAAACTATTCAGCAAACTCGACAGAGACTCAGGAATAGTTTCAGTCGACCCAAAATATAATTTTTCAGCAAATAAACTATTTACCCCCAAAATTACCCCCAGCTCTATTTCAAAGGTGTCCCAGCAACTTAGGAGCCCAAATCCCAGTGACTTGCAATGAGAGACTGTCAACATCCCCAGAAACGCACAAGTACGGGCAGGCCAGGCTCAGGACATCAGCTATGAAACACTCCAGAGCTGCTGTTAAATTTGCCCTTGGTAGAATAATTCCCCCTCGGGCTCCCATAGCTCTTTCACTGAAGGCTGTGGGAAAAAAGATATGACCAGTAGTAATTAGTGACAAGAACAAGGAGCTAGTCTGAATGAAAGAGACCTTGGAAGAGACTAGCTGCAGATTTATGTGAATTCAGGGGACATCTTTACCTGGTAGCCATGGACTATTTTTACAGGTATATAGAAATAGTGTATTACTAGCAGCCCATATTACTCACAAGCGAATGGAGGGGCTGAGAGCTGTACAGACAGACAAGAATATCCTTTGGCAGGAAGATCCATTCTTTGCTCTACTGAGTTATAGATCAACACCAATAGCAGCTACTGGATATAGTGCAGCACAACTCCTGATGGAAGACAACTCAGAACGACCCTCCCAACTTTGGAAAAGAATCTATCTCCAAAGTTGCCAGACATGTAGAGAATAACCAAATCAAATAAAAAGACAAAAAGAGCTTGCAAACACTTTTACAACAGACATCACTCAGAAAACTACCAGATCTAGAACCTGGTGACCATGTTTGTGTCAAACTGGATGGAGAAAAAGAATGGAATACTCCAGCTGTTGTAAAGAAAAATAATTCAACACCCAGGTTGTATGTGATCAAGACCAAGAGAAGAGAGTTGAACAGAAACTGTCAACATCTACAGTTTGTTCCTCAGAAAGAACAATCAACTGAGCAAACTCTAAAGATGGTGGATGCAGAACAAGAAGATGACTCAAGGATTCCAGACTGACCATAGTCAGTCAGTGGAACTAATGGACAACCAGATGACCAAGCTGTTACCTGTTTGGGTCATGTAATTAGAAGACCAGCACCATTCAGAGATACCTAACAGATTGATCCGCACTGAACTTCAAAGACTGTGATAATGTAAATATTATAAATGGTAGGAATGTAGAACTTAAAGGGGGAGATGTAATGGAACGCTGAACTGAATTATGCTGTTCAACCACTAAATAGCGCTGTGTGTAAAATACCATATTTAAGCTGACCACAGCCATATTTGGCAGAACATTAAAGGATTTTGTGATGAACACATCTGGTGTGTATCTGGCTGAGAGGGAAGCTCTGTAGCCAGCACATATCTGCTACAGGAACATCACACCAATAATGAAAGCCCAGTGCTATTGACTATCTCTGCTATGGCCAAAGAGTTGTTCTGAACTATGACATGCGGAAGACTTTGGGGGATTTTATCCACAACATGAGCTACATAGAGAGTTGGGGAATCAAACTCCTGGTCTCTTCATACTTCAGTGACAAGAATAAAATTATGGCCAAAGGCCTTGCAGATTTCCTTGAGGCAGCAAGGCAGGAAGTACCCCCCACCTCACCCCGGCTGCAGAACATAACCAAATATCAGCCATGGTCAAGCCTCCCTTTGAATACAGGTTGGCTCTTGGGGTCAGGGGAAATGTGTCAAGAGGGCTGGCCCTTTTAGGGGAGTTAGGGACCAGACTACTTGTGACAGGCTCCTGTAAGGGAGGATGAGACAACCCAGACCAACCTGCAAGTAATTAAATCCCTAGGTGGCTAGTTGGCAGCTCAGCTGAAGGGATCCTAGGGACAGGAAGCTGCTGATGAGAGGAGCTCCCAGGAGAGCTCACCAAAGGAAGGAGCCTGGAAGGGGAGCTCCTAGAGCAGTGGTACCCAATATGTGGTTCCTGCCCCCCTAGAGGGTGTGGAGGTACATTTGGGGGGACATGGCAGGGCCTGAACCAGCCCTCATGGGTGACGGGAAGAAAATGCCACCCAGCCCTGCTCTGCCTCCAGCTCCACTCCAACCCCATCCTAAGCCCCAGCTGCAGCTCCAGCCCCGGCTTCCGCCACTGACTCCTGGCCCTGCTCCAGTATATGACCCCAGCTGCAGCTCCAGCCACAACCGCGGTTTCACCCCCGGCTGAAGCTCCCAGCCCCAACTGAAGCCCCAGCTGAAGCTCAGGCTGCACCAGCGGCTTCACTTCTGGCTAAAGCCTGTGACTCCTGGCCCCAACTGCAGGTCCACTCCCAGCCATGCCCCCAGCTCCTGGCCCCAGTTGCAGCCCCATTCCTGGCTAAGCTCCCGACCGCAGCTCCCAGGGTTGGGGCACAAACCAAGTAAGGGAAGGCATGACCAAAAAAGTTTCTGGACCACTTCCCGAGACAGAGGAACTCCCTTGGGGCAAGAGCTGCCAGAGATGACAATGACAGCAGCAGCTGGAGCAGGACAGAACCCTGGGGAGCTGCCCCCGGCTGGAGAAAGTGGATGCAGAGAATAAAGGCACAGTCTGAAATGACCCCAGCTCTGGCAGGGAGGGGCTGGAGTCATCTGATTCCACAATGGAAACTAATCCAAGCCCAGCTCCGGGAAGGAGGACTGAGGACTCCTGACTTGATGACAGTGAGGAGCTTGAGTGAGAGCTGGAGGCTGGAGCAGAGTGAAGGAAAAGATTTTATTTTGGGGTTTACTTGGACTCAGAGCAGACCCCAGGAGGGGACTTTTCTCTCAGATCTTTTAGACTGTGAGGCGTAATTTAAGGAGTGCTGAAGAGGGTAAAGTAAGGCAGGATCCTTGCCAAGACACCCTGAAACGACTGAGGGTGGTAGGTGAGGGCGCCACCTCATGATGAGTCTACAAAACTGGCACCCATTTAATAGAACTGCTGCTCCTTCCCCATGCAGACAGAGCCGCTCTCTTCAGCCTGTCTGCATGGGCCCCTCACCGCAGCATCTGACCCCCACAGAGCCTGCATCACAGAGTGGGAACCTGGAGTGAACACAGCACAGGGTTTTGGGCACCCACCTGGCTTACAGGGTCCCTGTCCCAACTCCCAGGCTGCTCCTGCTCCCCCGCAGCCTCCAGCTCCCCCCGACCTCAGGCTGCCTCTGCCCTGTCCTGTTCCCTGGGGGGTGACCCAGGGCCCAGCATGGAGCCATCAGGGTCACTACAATCCTGTCTACCACACCCAGAAGACAGGCACAGGATGGGCTCAGGGAGTGGCTGGCCCCACAATGGGACCCTCCTGCCCCCTTCCCCAATGTTTGCTGCTGCCCTTGCTGGGCCTTGTCCACACTCAGACCAGGAGCCCTGTGGGGCCGACAGCCCCTTGTTCTGTCTCTGCAGCGCCTGGCTCACACATGGGCGCTATATCAATAATAACACTCACTGCCCAGTCCTTAAGGGCTGCATGACAGTGCGGGGCCTTCCCCATTGCACACGGGGACCCTGGGGCACAGGGAGCCCTGGTTACTCTGCCCCACACATTCACCCAGCGACTCCCCCGAGCTGCCAGACCCGGGTCCCTGGGGTCAGAGCGCGGGCAGTCGAGTGGCACTGACTGTCCGGGGCTGCTGGGGTGGGTGAAAAGAAAGGGTTAATCCCAGCATGGTGGCACTTTGCTGCCCAGCCCTGGCTGGTCTCTGCCCTCTGGGTGCAGCACAGGGTGTGTGTCTCTGAGCAGGTCCCTGCCCACTCACCCGCCATTTGCCCCAGACACAGAGAATCCAGGTGCCTGCGAGCGCAGCAGCAGAGGCAGCGGCAGAGAGAGGGGCTCAGCCATTGAAAGCAGCAGCGTCCCCACCGCAGGGGAGGGGTCAGCGCTGGGACAACAGGCCGGCCTGGGTCAGGGGCCGGGAGCTCTGGCAGCATGTGCGGTGCCAGCACCAACAGCCCTGCTGGAGACCCTGGGCCTGGCCAGCCTGGAGCAGCCAGCGAGTGGCTCAGTGCCTTGCCCTGCCATTCTGTTCTGATTGCTGCCACCTAACTCTGGCCCATCACATAAAAAACTATAGCTAACATTTTAGGTTGTTTTGCAAAAAATGATGTAAGTATATGAATATGCAGATAGACATTCTGTAGTATCTCTATCTAGCTTCCTGGGTTGGGATGTTTGTGACTTTGCTAAATATATTAATAAATGATTTGTAAATATAAAAGAGTTCCTATAGTTTGAGTGTTGCAGCTGTGCACATCGGGGTTCCCAACTATATAATAATTTAAATAATGCTGGGCCTGATCTTGGGACAAAAGCCTGTTAACCCTCAAAGTAATAACTAAAGATTCTTAAGTAATCAACATAGAACCTATAGATCGGATTACACACACCTGTGACGTTGCACTCCATATGCTTTATGGAAGTATGCTTATGCATATGACGTAACTGGCATATGCTTTACGCTAAATACCCCTTCTATGGTGTTATTAGAAAGCTTGTAATCTACTAAGTGTGTTCATCCCATCTGTTTGCATGTATTATTTCTATACTATATTCTGGAGTTAGGAGAATAAGATATAAACTTGTATCACTGATGTAAACATATTAAGTGCAGGCCATTAAGGATGCTCCAGAAACAGTTGTAAATGGCCTTAGTTATTTGAAAACCTTCTTGAGCATGTGTGGGCCAGCCCATGGGGAACAGAGACTAGGGGTTTTACAGAGACATGTAACCATGTCACCTGATAAGGAAATCCATCTTAAATCTGGTACTTTTCCATTTAGAAGGAGGGGTGAGGACCCAGAGAGACAAAAGTTTCCCACCTTGTGCCAAGGCTATAAAAGGGGGTGGAGCAGGACAAAGGAGGCTGCCAGTCATAAGAAAACCCCTGCTTACCACCTAAGATGTCTGCTGGACCTAACAAAAACTGAACCAGGGAAAGGAATGCGCCCAGACTAGGAAGGCATCTAGTCTGTGAAAGAAGCTTATTGGAACATCTTTGAGGGTGAGATATTACCTGTAATCAGTTTCTTAATGTATTAGGCTTAGGCTTGCATGTTTTGATTTATTTTGCTTTGTGACTTTGTTCTGTCTGTTATTACTTGAAACCACTTAAATCCTCCTTTTTATACTTAATAAAATCATTTTTGTTTATTAATAAACCCAGAGTAAGTGATTAATATCTGGGGGAGCAAACAGCTGTGCATCTCTCTCTCTCAGTGATATAGAGGACAAAAAAAATATGAATTTACCCTGTATAAGCTTCATACAGAGTAAAACAGACTTATTTGGGGTTTGGATCCCATTGGGAGCTGGGTGTCTGGGTGCTGGAGACAGGTGCTGAGCTGTTTTTAGTTAAAGTTTGCAGCTTTGGGGACATGGCCCAGACCCTGGGTCTGTGTTGCAGCAGGCTAGCTTGTCTGGCTCAACAAGGCAGGGTTCTGGAGTCCCAAGCTGGCAGGGAAAACGGGCTCAGAGGTAATTTCAGCACATCAGGTGACATTCCCAAGGGATCTCTGTGACCAAACTCATCACAGCCCCTTCACACCCATTGCCATACCCTTCATTGGCTCCAATCCTTGTCCCCACCCATAGGATCTGCCCGCCCACTCCTCACCTGACACCTCCTGCTGCTCCCTGACTACCAACCTCACTCACCACCTTTCTCCCTTTGTTCCAGGCCTAGTGGGAGCTGGTGGGAGAAGGGAACAAACTCCCTGCTGCTAAGCATCATCCAACCGCCGCCTCCTCCTTCCTTCCTCAGAACTCTCTGCTCTCACCTGGCTTCCCAGCATCAACTCCCCCCTCCTGTGCTGGTTTAATTCACACTGACTCACCCAGGCCCTGGGCACTAGCACAGTGCATATGTGCAAGGTCCATGTCCTATGGTAGCACATTAGACCCAAGCTCTGTGACAGTCCCTTGGCGTTACGGGGCTTCGCTCCCCAACCCCTCCCCTGTCACTGCCTCTCCATCCAGTCCAGTTCAGTGTCCTGTCTGTTATCGGAGCAGTGAACGGATGCTCTTGTTGTTAAAGTGCTGACCTAGGAACCAGCAGGACTAGGCACAGCTTTGTCACAGCAGAGGGTAGTCAGGGCTTGTGGGTCCCCGGGAGGGGACCTGAGGGGATGCTTCTCCTCTTTCCCTTGGGAGTAACTTTAAGGGCTCGTCTACATGAGGAAAAGCCCTGAGTAGCTAGTGCAGAACAGCTAGTCAGCACTGGCTGCCTGTGTGGACACTCTTATTCCATGCCAAGAGTGTCCTTGTCTCGTTTGTGTTAATCCACATTGGAAGAATATGAATGCAGAATATTCCACACTAGCTATGCTGGGCTTTTCCCCAGGAATTCCCCACGCTGACATGTCCTAAGTGTGGGGAGAGGAGGTTTAAATTCCTTTTTCCTCACCCCAGCAACCCTTCTAGAGCCACCAGCTGCCCCTCTGCCCTCCATCCACTCTGCCATTGCATCAATGATGAGAATGATAAGCTCATCAACTGGATGTTTCTGCCAAAAATGGTCAGTAGTGAAATAAACAACTCATTGACTGGAGGTTATATCATAGCAACAGAGAGCAGGAAAACCATTGTCTGTTTGCACCAGCTCCCCCTCACAGCAGGTACCCTAGCGGGGGTGTGACTAACCAAGCCCTCAGACTTTCACATGGACAATGACATTTTCCCCGACCCCTTAGTTACTGTGAGACCTGTACGAGGACTGAGCAGGGACCGAATATCCCAGGGGAATGGGACTGAGAGTGACTGAAGCAGTATCAGCGTTAGTTACCTGCATATCTTCGGGCTCTGATGAGTCCTGAAATAATCAGACATGAGAATTTACAGAATGGAAATACAGACTCGACAAGTTACATACTGTGAAAAACAAACTCCACAAACCAGAAACGGAGCTTACCCAGTTCTGCCAGAGGGTCCATGGGAATGAGAGGGGAGAAAAGAGAAAAAAGAACATAAATGAATCAATAGGAGAGATTCTCAATTACATAAGTGCCCCGTTCTAAACCCAAATTACATTGCTTCAGAGGGAATTTTGCCTGAGTAAGGACACCAGGATTAGGCTCCTAATCTGTAGTTAGGGCTTCTGCTTTATCGTACCTGACCCTGCAAACCCTCCCCCCAGAAATCAACGGGACTGCACCTGTGAGGCTCACTCATGTGAGTCAGGGGGGCAGAATGGGGCCCATAGCGATAAAGGGTCCAGTTCTCTCCCCTGCTCCGGTCACTGTGTGCAGGGATGGCACAGACTGGCAGGAACTAGGCCCTGGATACCAGAGAATTCCCCTGGTGTAGGGAGAGCTCAGCTGGGGTAAAGCAGCATATCTGGCTCCTGTGCCAACTCTCCCGGTGTAGGAGGCCTGTCAGGGTGGGAGGGGTTAGGAGGAGGTGTGCTGGGGCAGAGCAGAGCACAATCACCAATCTCAGGGACCACAGCCAGCTGCAGCACATTAGAGCAGCCCCTGGGGCAGTCTGAGACTAGGGAGCCATAACCTGCTCCCTCACTGCCCCCACCCCCTACCCCAAGCAGATCCTGGCACAGCAGAAAATCTGGGTCTCCAGCTCAAAGAACTCTTCCTTTAGAAGTGTTTCCATAATGTGGATGATGCAGGAGTAACACCAAGAGGTGCTGAGCGCCTGCAACTGCTGCTGGATTCAGTGGGATCAGACCCATGTGCCTGATCCTACAGCTGTTGTGTGTGGAAGCCAACAGGGCTCAGGGGCCCAGTCCTGCTCCAAGCAAACCAGTGGTGTGGGAGCATGTCAGTGGAGAACTCACACGGCTGGGCCCTATTGGTATAAATAATTATTGTTCTTGTTACTGGGTGTCCGTGGTGTCAGGGAGTGAAGTTTGTTTGTTCGTGTTTAAGAGTATTTCCAAGGGTTGATGTTGTGAAAAATAAAACTGTTAATATTCATATTTCAATACCACAAATTTTCCATCCATTATTTCTGGATAATATCTGGATTTCCCCTTGTTGTGTACGGTACCTGTGACAGTAACACATTAATTTTTTACACTAACATTTCTTTGCACACCTAGTTCTGAGTGTTCCTTTTCTAATATAAAGCATAATCAAAACTAGTAAAAACACACATCCCTTTCACTGCCTCATATTCCGTTGGAAAGTAAAAGATATCATGAGTTAAGGTTGAGTCTCAAAATTTAAAGCACAATAGTCAAGCTAACAGCAATGTCTTCCTCACTGGTGATACGAATGTTTTGCAAGATTTGTCCAGAAGACGCTAAGCAGAGCACAGCACAGGAGCTGGCTTCTTATGGAGGCAGGGACCCAATCTTTCTAGGGTTGCCAACTTTCCAATTGAACAAAACCCAACACTTTCTTCCTGAGGTCCCACTCCTTCCACAAGGCCCTGCTCCCCACTCGCTCCATTCCCCCTCTCTCCATTGCTGGTTGTCCTCCACCCTCACTCACTTTCACCGGGCTGGGGCAGGGGCTTGGGGTGCAGAAGTGTGCTGAGGTCTCTGGCTGGGGCTAGGGATGAGTTGTCTGGGGTGGGGGAGAGAGCTCTGGGCTGGGGCACGGGTTCAGGTGCGAGCTCCAGGTAGGGCCAGAAACGAGGGATCCATGGTGCGGGAGAGGGCTTCAGGCTGGGGCAGGGGATTGAGGTGTGAGGCGGATGAGGGCTCTGACTAGGGGTGCAGGCTCTGGGGTGTGGCTGGGGATGAGGGGATTGGGGTGCAGGAGGGGCTCCGAGCTTCAGCAGGAGGTTGGGGTTCGGGAGGGGTGTGCGCTCCGGCTGCCGGTGTGGGCTCTGGGGTGGGGCCAGAGATGAGGGGCTTGGGGTGCAAGAGGGGGCTCAGGGCTGGGGCAGGGGCTTGGAGAGTAGGGGTGCAGGTTGCAGGCTCCAAGAGGTAGTTTGAGTGCAGGAAGGGACTCAGGGCTGGGGCAGGGGGTTGGGGTGCAGGAGGGGGTGTGGGGTCCTGGAGGTGCTTACCACGGCTCTCGGAAGCAGTCGCCAAAGTCCCTGAGGCACTTAGGTGTATGAGTGGCCAGGGACGCTTTGTGCACTGCCCTTGCAGCCGCAGGTGCTACCCCTGAAGCTCCCAATGGTCACAATTCCTGGCCAATGGGAGCTGCGGAGCCGACACTTGGGGTGTGGGCAGCGCATGGAGCTTCCCTGGCTGTCTATGTACCTATGTGCCTCAGGGACCTGGCGTTCACTTCTGGGAGCCTGCCTTAGCCCAGGGTCCCCGCTGTGCCACTGACCAGACTTTTAATGGCCCGGTCGGTGGTGCTGATCAGAGCTGCCAGGGTCCCTTTTCAACCAGGTGTTCTCGTCAAAAACCAGACGCCTGGCAACCCTAAACCCGTCCTGCCCCAGCTGTTACATATACTTGTTATACACCTCAGATACTGCACAGATCAACATGGACCAGAGAGCAGGGCATCCTGGCTCCACATCACTACTCTCTGTCCCTTCCACACTGATCCCTGCAACCCCCCCACACCTAACCCTCTTCATCCCTGTCTTCTGCACAGACACACACACCTTTAAGCCCCATCCCCTGCCATAACTCCATATCCCAGGGCCAGTCTCCTGCCCCACTGCACATTGTTATTTGCATTCCAGTAGCATCTAGAGGTCACACTCAGGGCCGGGTCCTACTGCACTAGGTCCTATACACACACACTCAGGGCCAGGCCCCACTGCGCTAGGTCCTGTACACACACACACTCCAGACTGGAAGGTGACACAATCCCTACTCCAGAGAGTTTACAATCTAGGGTCCTGACCCTGAAAATATTTATGCCCATGTCTAACTTTACTCAGAAACCTGCCCCTCTTCCCCGCCCGCCCCTCCAGGTACTGTCCCCTCTCCCTCCTCCCCTTTATCTCTGAACTCAGTGAATCCAGTCTGCAAACAATGCTTATGCCTCCAACTGTCTTAGATCCCTTCCAGTCTGACGTCCCTCCTAACAACTGTAGTCACACAGCTCTCACTGGGGTCCCTCATGATCTTCCTGGCCAAATCTCAGTGCCCACAATCTCAGGGATCTCAAATCTCCCTGTACAATGAATGGGGAGAAGCAGGCGCCTTAGAATGGGATCCACAAAACCCAGTGTGCTAGGAGCCATGTAAGCCAGCCAATGGGAGATGCCAACAAGAGGGGTATGTGCTAAGTCCTGCCCCTCTCAGGAGTTTGGAGCCTCTCTCTCCTAGCAATCCATATCCAGGAACCTCTCTTCTGGAGCCAGGTGGCTTAGGCACCTCAGTGTGTCTTGTGAGACAGAGTAAGGCACCTGCCGTGCTCCACACAAGATGGCAGAGGGGTTACAGAGTGATTCTCAATTAATATTTACTTGAAGTGTAACAACTTGAACAAAAGAGACTGAAGGAGACTCACATCAGAATGTCCCATAGCCCAGTGCTTAGAGCATTCTCCTGAGAGGTGGGAGATCCCTGTTCAAATCCTTTCTCTTCACCTCGCAGTGATGGGGAACCTAAACCAGAGCCTCCCACATTCCAGCTGGGTACTGTAACGCCTGGGCTAAAGGTTATAAGGGAGGGTTGCCTCCTCCCTGTCTCCCACCTCTGTTCTGTGTAGTGTTGGGTGGCATCTGAGCACCTCTATTGGATCAGACCCCATGGGTGACATAAAGGCTCCTCCACCCACCTTCTCATAGTTTATGTGTTGCTCTGGGGCACAGGAGGGAGACAGGTCCCCAGACATGTAGAATGAGGCAGCAGTGTGCTCCATGTGCCATGAGGCACAAACTTAGACACTGAGAGAACTATTACAGAAGAGATTTATGTTCTAAGTGAGTTTAGGCACCTACAGGGTTAGGTGTCAGCCAAGTGGGAGGTTGCAGATGATGGTGGCTAAAACTGGGATTGAGTCGCCCATGTCTGGGGTGTAGGTTTTAAATCTCCTTATAGATCTGGGTCATAATGCACAATTCAATTCCTCTTAATATAAAGTTAAGATTGAGAGGACGTATACTTGTAACTTAAGGGTAAAAATACATTACAGGGATCCTGTAATTATCCATAAAGTGTTATACACCCAGGAAATACAGAACTAAGGTTAAATTTAAAAGAAACCCAAACATGCTCTGGTCCAGAAATGCAGCTAAGGCACCTAAATAACCTTAACTCTGCCCTGTAATAACAATATGACGGGAAAATTGAAAAACATTGTGTGCCTTTGAAATCAGTTTTATTTAATGTAGAACTTCACAGACTGCTCTGCATTAATCAGACCTGTGTGGTTATTGTACGGAATCGCTGCAGGGTGGAGCTGAGAGTGAAATCCTGCCCCCTCCCACATTACCAGGGTATGGAAGGACCAGAACACAGGGAAATCCCCTCTGAGGATCCTGTTAAATATTGGACAAGTCTCTGGGTTCGTCTACACTGCAAAAAACCCCTCAGCAGTGGGTCTCAGAGCCTGAGTCAACAGTCTCGGCTTGTGGGGCTCACACTATGGGGCTGGAAAAGAGCAGTATAGACATTCCCACTCAGGCTGGCACCTGGGCTCTGAAACCCAGCAAGGGGGAAGGCTCTCAGAGCCTGGGCTCCAGCCTGAGCAGGAATGTCTACATTGCTAATATTTAGCCCTGCAGCGCGAGCCCCAGTCAGTTGACCCAGGCTCCAAGACTCGCAGCCACAGGTGATTTTTTGCACAGTAAATGTGCCCACAGTCTCCATCAATGAGGCTGACTGAGCTGGGCTGATATATTCATGACCCTGGGCCCAAGGTGCCATTTCTGTAATTCCTGTGAGGTTTATTAGGACAAATGGTCCCTTCCCCTTCAGAGCCCGTCTGTGTCAGCATTAGAAGCCCCTGAGCTCACTGCTTGGGCTCTGGCACCGATATGGAGATGTTCTCCATCATTCATTAAAACAGGCTGTAACTCCACCTGTTAAAATTGAGCTAAAAGTGTTAAACAGTGGCTCCACATCATTAAAAGTGGCTTTCAATTCAGTTAAGTTGGCTCAAGTGAGTTAACTCGACTGACGTGACATGAAATCTTCAACCCATCCCATTGGTCCCAGACACTGACCTTTCTGTCTCTTCATGTCAGATCGCAGAGCCTCTAGGGGGAGAAAAAGGAGAGACGTGAGATTTCCCCCTGTCATGTTTGGGGATAATGTTAATATCAGTTAATGTAACTGGCCCAGACAGCAGGGTCTCTAGAGAGAGAACAGGGCGAGAGGACATCAATTTATAGAGTCCAAGGCCAGAAGGGAGCATTGTGATCACCTAGTCTGACTCCTGTATAACACAAGCCCATGGGCTTCCCCACAACAATTCCTAGAGAGGATCTTTTAGAAAAACATCCAATATTGATTTGAAAACTGCCAGTGCTGGAGAATCCACCACGACCCTTGGGAAATTGTTGCAACAGTTAATTAATAATGGCGAGATTTCACCCTGTCGTGTTTATGGGATAACTCTACTGTCAGTCAATGTAATGAACCCAGACATTGACCTTTCTCACTCTCCATATCAGGTTGTACGGTATCTCAGGAGAGAAAAGGGCGAGAGGAGAGATTTCACCCTGTCGTTTTTATGGTGCGGTTCCTGCTATTCATGTAATTTTTCTGTAATTATGAAAGCGAGGCAGACAGACTGACAAACAGGACACACAGACAAATCTGTCTCATCATCCCTGAACTCAGCATCCCTGCTGCCTCGGCCCCACTGACCATCATCTCTAGGGGCTGCTCTAAGTGTCTCCCTCAGGAGCCATCCCTGCTGCCTGGACCCTGTCACACTCCTGTCTGATCTGGCTGCTCCCCTCTGTGCCCATCCCCTGAACAGCCCCAGCTCTCCCCAGCTCCTGACTGTGGGGATGAGGGTGGGAAGTGAGCAACGGGAACGGGGCACTGACCTGGGATGGATAAGGGACGGGGCTTGGTTGGCTCAATCCTAGGCCAATTCCTGACCTTGTAGGTGGTACTTGCCCCTGATCCTAATCGTAAGTGGTAACAGCTCCTCCTAGGGTCTCAGTAGATGGGGGGGGGGGGCAAAATGGGGTGGAGGGGTCTTTCTTTAGCTAGATGCTCAAGTGAACAGGATCTCAGGCTGAACAAGTCTTAGTGTAGCTAAGATAATTGCTAATCTGTCATTTTCACAGCCACTGCTTTGCCCTTCTGCAACTCCTACTCAGCTAGACTGAGTGTGGTGGTTCAAGCACCAACTGGGGAGCAGAATTGGCCCTAAGAAACCCCCCTCTCTTCTCCTTTGCTTTCTGTTTTTCCTGCAAGCAGCCAAGTTACATATATCGATGCTTCAAGTCCAGCTCACTGAGCCCCAAATAGTGTTTGAGCCATGCTTATCACCGTGGAACAGTTCAGAATCACAGTCGATCGGGATCCTTGAGTGAGATTTGAAGGGATGAAACCACTTGACATTTCTTGGTTCAGACAAAGTCATAATTTATTCAGCTCCCCCTTCACCCTCAGCCCGGCTCCCACTGCCTGATACCTCCTCCAAACATTGAATCCTTGTATCTGTTAGGGTTGCCAACCCTCCAGGATTGGCCTGGAGTATCCCGGAATCAGCATTGACCTCCCAGTGACTATTGAAGCAATCCAAGAGATTTTAATAGGCTATTTTAAGAAAATGACATTATGTCATGTTGGGAAAAATATCTCCCAGAATAGCTTCAGTCACAGTTGGCAACCCTAGTATCTCTACTTTTGTTTTTGTTTTTCAATCAATCAATCAATTTCTCTCTCACACACACACACACACACCCCAAATTCCCCCCTCTTGTTACTTCACCTTTTGCTCTGTGTTGCCTCCAGAAGCAGTAACCAGCCAGGGGAAGGAGAACAGCCAGGATCACACCCAGAGCCACTATCCAAGGATTGACTCGTGGGAAAAACAGCTCTGCAAGAGAAAGTGCCATTGACTTGGGAGCAAACATGCGCAGAATGAAGGCAGGACACAGTGACAGTGGTGACACTGTGACTAGTTAAAAAGACTCTCACAGGGAAATACACAGTGAGATGTGGTTCCTCTGTGCTTTATTATTAAACCAATGAATGTCCAAGCTTTAACGTGAACATGGTTAATTAATGGGAGGGGGCGTGTCGTAGGTAGGGAGGGAATAGGGTGGAGCTCCGCTATGCTACAGCTATCCTCCTGTAGCCAATGCTGAAATGTATCAGATATATTTAGGATATAGAGGTGAAATATAAATATTAGGGCTGCTGATTAATCACAGTTAACTCACGCAATTAACTCAAAAAAATTAATCACAATTAATCGCAATTTTAATCACACTGCTAAACAATAGAATACCAATTGAAATTTATTAAATATTTTTGTATGTTCTTCTACATTTTCAATTGCAACACAGAATACAAAGTGTACAGCACATGTTGTTCATTTTAAGAACACTTTCACTGCAGATTTGACAAAACGCAAAGAAGATACCAATGTGAGATTTCTAAAGATAGCTACAGCACTTGACCCAAGGTTTAAGAATCTGAAGTGCCTTCCAAAAGCTGAGAGGGATGAGGTGTGGAGAATGCTTTCAGATGTCTTAAAAGAGCAACACTCCAATATGGAAACTACCAAACCTGAACCACCAAAACGGAAAATCAACCTTCTGCTGGTGGCATCTGACTCAGATGATGAAAATGAGCATACGTTGGTCCACGCTGCTTTGGATTGTTATCGAGCAGAACTCATCATCAGCCTGGATGCATGTCCTCTGGAATGGTGGTTGAAGCATGAAGGGACATATGAATCTTTAGCTAGGGTGACCAGACATCCCGATTTTATCGGGACTGTCCCGATATTTGCTTCTTTGTCCCACGTCCCGACCAATGTTTGGTCGGGACACTGGACAAAAAAGAAATTTTGCTCTCTGCTCTGGCGCTCGCGCCCCCCCCGCCCCCCGCACCAGCTCCGCCCCCTCCTTCCCCCATTGGCTCCCTCCCCAAATCCCTGCCCTGGCCCCGCCTCTTCCCCAACCACGCAGCATTCCTCCTCCCTCCCAGGCTTGCAGCATGGCAGGGCAAGCCTGGAGGGACGGGGTGGCGGCGGTGCTTGGATCCTGGAGCTGGTGAGTCAGCTCCGGCACCCCGGCACCGGGTGGGCAAAGGGGGGCTGGCAAGGGAGGGAGACAGGGGGCTCAGCTGTGAGCCCCCCCGCCGCGCCAGAGGGCTTCTGCCCGGGCTGCTGCACCCGGGGCCGGGAGCGCAGCCTTGAGACTACTCCAGCCCTGCAGCCCACAGGGCAGCGCGGTGGGTCCGGTCGGGGGCAGCGCGCAGCGGGCAGGGGCTGGGTGGGTGGTGCGGGGGCATAGGCCAAATACCTACTGCTGCCAGGGAGCCCCGCGCCTCTCCCTCCCACTCGCGGCTACGGCTCCTTCCCGGTGGGACACGCCCCCCGGCCTGCCCCGGGCACATGCGGCGCACGTCCAGCCGCTCCTTCCCGGCGGGAGGGAGACTAGGCACGGGGGACGCGCGCCGCATGTGGCCGGGGCAGCGGGAGGCGCGTCCCGCCGGGAAGGAGCCACAGCCGCTAGCGGGAGGGAGAGGCGCGGGGCTCCCTGGCAGCTGCGGGGATTCGGCCCCTGACGCCCACCAGGCTCCTGCCCGCTCCGCGCTGCCCCCGCCCGGACCCACCGTGCCCTGCATATCCCCGTGGTGGGCTGGGGGGGGGGCGAGAGGCGCCGCGGGGAGGGCAGCGCGGGGCCAGGGCTAATGCCCCAAGCCCCTTTAAAAGTCTTTTTTTTTTTTCTCCGCCCCCCCCCCCCTTTTTGTTTTGCTTCGCCCCCGTCCCGATATTTTATACTGCTAATCTGGTCACCCTATCTTTAGCACATCTGGCATGTAAATATTTTGCAATGCTGGCTACAACAGTGCCATGTGAATGGCTGTTCTCACTTTCAGGTGACATTGTAAACAAGAAGCGGGCAGCATTATTCCTTGCAAATGTAAACAAACTTGTGTGTCTGAGTGGACAAGTAGGACTGAGTAGAGTTGTAGACTTTGTTTTATTTTTACATTGTTTTATTTTTAATGCAGTTTTTTTGTACATAATTCTACATTTGTAAATTCAACTTTCATGATACAGAGATTGCACTTCAGTACTTGTTGTGACGTTCCCCTCTGGTGTTATCTGGACCAGTGATCTGCTAGGTCACTCCAATCCTTGACTCTGGGACCCAGCCTTACCCTGCTCTGCTGTGAGAACCCCCACTCCTGGGCTGTTCACGTAAAGCCTCTGGCATGTAAGCTGCTCCCAGCTACTTGCAACTGAATGACACTAGCTGTGACAGACCCAGACCAGTGGGGTACAGGAGTCTGGCAGAGGGCAAATATACTGGTCACTGGATGAGTCGTTTTCTGTTCCCTGAGTGACCAGAACAGAGGCTGCACTAGAGTAATCAGGAACCTGCTAGAACCAATTAAGGCAGGCAGGCTAATTAGGACACCTGGAGCCAATTAAGAAGAAGCTGCTAGAATCAATTAAGGCAGGCTAATCAGAGCACCTGGGTTTTAAAAAGGAGCTCACTTCAGTTTGTGGTGTGAGTGTGAGGAACTGGGAGCAAGAGGCACAAGGAGCTGAGAGTGAGAGGGTGTGCTGCTGGAGGACTGAGGAGCACAAGCGTTATCAGACACCAGGAGGAAGGTCCTGGGGTGAGAATAAGGAAGGTATTTGGAGGAGGCCATGGGGAAGTAGCCCAGGGAGTTGTAGCTGTCATGCAGTTGTTACAGGAGGCACTATAGACAGCTGCAGTCAACAGGGCCCTGGGCTGGAACCCGGAGTAGAGGGTGGGCCCAGGTTCCCCCCAAACCTCCCAATTGACCTGGACTGTGGGTTCTTCCAGAGGGGAAGGTCTCTAGGCTGTTCCCCAACCCACGTGGTGAATCTCTGAGGCAAGAAAATCCGCCAATAAGCGCAGGACCCACCAAGATAGAGGAGGAACTTTGTCACATAGCCAATATCTCCAGTCCCAGACACAACCCTAGCAACCTCCATCTTGCAGTGTCCAGTTATGCCCGATGGATGGTGTAAGCTTATATTAGTTCATAAATTTAACAAAGAAATTGATATGTACCATGCTTGTTATCCCAACGGGAGTCTCTGACACACTTCAAACCAAATGCACTGCTTCAGGCAGAACAAACAAACAGATTTATTAACTATAAAGATAGATTTTAAGTGATTATAAGTCAAAGCACAAGAAGTCAGATTTGGTCAAACAAAATAAAAGCAATATACATTCTAAGCTGATCTTAACACTTTCAATGCCCTTATAAACTTAGATGCTTCTCACCACAGGCTGGCTGGTTTCTCTTCAGCCAGGCTCTCCTCTTTGATCAGTGCCTCAGTCGCTTGGTGTGGTGTGTGTAGATCTCAGTGGAAGAGAGAGAGACCACGCGTGTGCATGGCAAACGTCTCTCCCTATTATGTTCTTTCTTCCCTCTTGGCTTTGCCCCACCCACCTCAGAGTCAGGTGAGCATTATCTCATCGCAGTTCCAAACTGACCAAAGGAAGGGGGGTGACTCCCTTGAGAGTCCAACAAATCCTTTTGTTGTTGGCTAGGACAGTGTCCTTTGTTCCTGTGAGGCTTGGCTGGGTTTGTCCCATACACGCCCTGATGAGGTGTGAACTGTCTTTCTGTTCTTGGAGAGTTTTTGCCTGGGCTTGCTTTAAGCCATGAGGCTACATTTTCAGCCTTGTAACTATATCCATGAAATTATAACCTATAACATTACTGTATTAATTACTATAACCACCATGCTCAGTGAAACATGAGCCTTTGGAAGACACCCAACATGAAAAACTTTGCATGGGAAACCACATAATCATTTTATAAAGATGAACATAGGGTGTAGGGTGTTCCCCCAAGGTACAGAGTGTCACACTTATATTAGGTGAATTGAAAAATACTATCTTTTGTTTTTACAGTGCAAATATTTGTAATAAAAAATATAGTGAGCCCTGTACACTTTGTATTCTGTGTTGTAATTGAAATAAAAATATTTGAAAATGTAGAAAACATCCAAAAGTATTTAAATAAATGATATTATATTGTTTAACAGTGTGATTAATTGTGCGATTAATCACAATTAATTTTTAATCGCTTAACAACCCCAATAAATATTAATCAATGTTGTAACACAGGCCTACTGGCCTCAGGCCTGTAAAATATTGGACTTAGCCAAATTAGGCCTCAGGACTTAATGTACTTATGATAGTGTACACTAATAACATACCTGCTGTGTTTGTGGCTGTTTGTGATATGCTGATGTTTTGAAAAGAAGTGCTGAGTTTGTATTATAATGTCTATGAGAAATCCATACACACCACAAGACAACTGCTGGTAGCCAGGGTGAAAGACTTCTGCCAGTTACTATACTGATACGGTGATGTAAATGTTAATCAATATAAAGGGGAACTAATGAGTTCACTAATGAGAAATGGAGCACCACAAAAGGAGTGAGGTATGGAAGTTGAAATAAGGAATAGGGGTTAAAGCCGTCATAAATATGTTTGAACTCCAGTGGGCATCAGCATAACGATGATTACGTGGGGGGAGGGATAGCTCAGTGGTTTGAGCATTGGCCTGCTAAATCCAGGGTTGTGGATTTAATCCTTGAGGGGACCATTTAGGGATCTGGGGCAAAAATCTGTCTGGGGATTAGTCCTGCTTTGAGCAGGGGGTTGGACTAGGTGACCTTCTGAGATCCCTTCCAACCCTGATATTCTATGACAGGGAAACAAGTCTTGTGGGTGGGGGGAAGCGATAGATATGGTATATCTTGACTTTAGTAAGGCTTTTGATACGGTCTCGTATGACCTTCTCATAAACAAGCTAGGTAAATACAACCTAGATGGATTTACTATAAGGTGGGTGTATAACTGGTTGGAAAACCATTCCCAAGAGTAGTTAGTGGTTCACAGTCAAGCTGGAAGGGCATATCAAGTGGGTCCCACAGGGATCAGTTCTGGGTCCGGTTCTGTTCAATACCTTCATCAATGACTTAGATAACGGTATAGAGAGAGCACACTTAAAGTTTGTGGACGATACCAAGCTGGGAGGGGTTGCAAGTACTTTTCAGAATAAGATTAAAATTCAAAATGAACTGAGCAAACTGCAGAAATGGTCTGAAGTAAATTGGATGAAATTCAATAAGAACGAATGCAAAGTACTCCACTTAGGAAGAAACAGTCAGTTGCACACATACAAAATGGAAAACGACTGCCTAGGAAGGAGTACTGCAGAAAGGGATCTGGGGGTCATAGTGGATCATAAGCTAAATATGAGTGAACAGTGTAACACTGTTGCAAAAAAAGTGAACATCATTCTGGGATGTATTAGCAGGAGTATTGTAAGCCAGTCATGAGAAGTAATTCTTCTGCTCTACTCTGCGCTGATACGGCCTCATCTGGAGCATTGTGTCCAGTTCTGGGTGCCACATTTCAGGAAGGATGTGGAGAAATTGGAGAAAGTCCAGAGAAGAGCAGGGCCAGCTCCAGGTACCAGTTGAGCAAGCTGGTGCTTGGGGTGGCAGATGGTACGAGGCGGCATTCCATCCAATCCTAAGGCAGCACGGCTGTTTCCCCCACCCCACCCCACCCCGCTCCGGCCGCCCTGTAAGGGGCGACGGCGTGGAGGAGGGGAGCGCCCTGCAGCAAGCCCGGCAGGGCAGCCCACATCCTTCAATCCCAGCAGACCGGAGCGGCGCAGAGCCCTCCCCGCAGGCTGCACGGCAATCGGGGCCGTGTGGGGAGGGCCCCACTGAAGCCCTGGCTGCCCCCCTTCTCTCTCTCCCCCCCTGGTCCCTCCCCATCCCCTCTCCCCCCCTCCCCCCCACTAGCCGGGGCACATCTGCAGCGCAGGGAGTCCCCCTGCATCCTGGCTCCGGCCGCAGGTTTTTTTTTGTTTTGCTTTGCTGTTCTGGCCGCCCTGTGGTTTGTTTGTTTGGGGTTTTTTTGGCTTGGGGCGGCCAAAAAGCCAGAGCCAGCCCTGGAGAAGAGTTACAAAAATGATTAAAGGTCTAGAAAACATGATGCATGAGGGAAGATTGAAAAAAAAAATGGGTTTTTTAGTCTGGAGAAGAGAAGACTGAGAGGGAACATGATAACACTTTTCAACTACACATAAAAGGTTGTTACAAGGAAGAGGAAGAAAAATTCTTCTTGTTAACCTCGGAGGATAGAACAAGAAGCAATGGGCTTACATTGCAGCAAGGGCAGTTTAGGTTGAACATTAGGTTAAATGTCCTAACTGTCTGGGTGGTTAAGCACTGGAATAAATTGCCTAGGGAGGTTGTGGAATCTCCGTCATTGGAGGTTTTTAAGAGCAGGTTAGACAAACACCTGTCAGGGATGGTCTAGATAATACTTAATCCTGCCATGAGTGTAGGAGACTGGACTAGATGAACCCTCAAGGTCCCTTCCAGTCCTACGATTCTATAACAGTCATGTCATTCTGAGCATACCAAGAGGTTATTAAGCAGTGCAGCACTTTGAAATCTCAGATGAAGAGTACTTTACAAATGCAATATTCTTATTATTACAGTGATGAAATATTCATTCTGTATTAACAGTTATTTGATAGATAATAATACATAAAACATGAAACTTTTCTAAAAATTAGGATGCTCTTACATATTATTTTGTTTCTGAATATTTTGGGCCTGATCCTTTATTGCCAGCACTCCCAATGCTCCCACCGACTTGGTTATGCAGGAAGGCAGGATCAGGCCCATTGTGTGACTGTAAAGTGAAACAACTATAATGTATATTCACAGGGGAGATCAGAATTATGCTAGCCACGAAGCTCTGCATTTCCTGCCTTCTGTGCAATTAAATATAAGTTACAACCTGATCTTCAGTTCTGACTCCGGCAAAACTCGCATTTAAGCCAATGGGAGATTTGTCAGAGTCTAAACTGCAGGACAGAGCCCGTAGTGCAGCTCTCACACTGATGTGGTATTTTCAGATGTCACCTAAGCAGCAACGATCAGATCATAACCAGGACTCTTGTGCTAATCAGGAAAAAGGACTTCATTAGCCAGATTTTCATAAATACTCAGCACCCAGCAACTCTCACTGAGAACAAAGGAGAATTCCCTCCCCCCCCCCCACTGAGAACTGTGATGGTCACAGCACATACAGAAAAGTTAGAGACAAACATAAATACTCTTGCTGGAAGGTTGCAGCGTAACACAACTTTATGTCTTAGAATCCAGAACCTTAACACACAAGAACCCAAACCAGAGAGGGGCTGCTCGCTAAGGGCTTGTCTTCACTACCCACCCGGATCGGCGGGTAGAAATCAATCTCTCGGGGATCGATTTATCGCGTCTCGTCGGGACGCGATAATCGATCCCCGAATTGACGCACGTACTCCACCAGCCCAGGTAGGAGTAAGCTCCGTCGACGCGGGAGCCGCAGCGGTCGATTTGCCGCCGTCCTCACAGTGGGGTAAGTCGGATCAGATACGTCGAATTCAGCTACGCTATCCCCGTAGCTGAATTTGCGTATCTGAAATCGATCCCCCCCTGTAGTGTAGACGTAGCCTAAGGCAGTGGGCACAACTCACCGCACCTTGCTTTATGTTGACTCATCTACAGGAACAGTTTGTGAACAGCAAACTGGGGTGTAAATCCACCTCACACTAGCCTGCTGCCCACTAACTAGCCTTGTGGGCCATGCTGCCATTCACTGAAAGTTTCCTGGTGCACATTGCTCTGTTCCGGTTTCAAAGTGGGGTCGTTCAAAGCGTTTCATTTCAAAAGGGAGAACTATGCAAAAATTAGGGGGTTAGTTAGACAGAAGTTAAAAGGTACAGTGACTAAATTGAAAATTCCTGCAAGCTGCATGGGCGCTTTTTAAAGACACCATAATAGAGGCCCAACTTCAATGTATACCCCAAATTAAGAAACACAGTAAAAGAACTAAAAAAGAGCCACTGTGGCTTGACAACCATGTAAAAGAAGCAGTGAGAGATAAAAAGACTTCCTTTAAAAAGTGGAAGCCAAATCCTAGTGAGGTAAATAGAAAGGAGCATAAACACTGCCAAATTAAGTGTAAAAATGTAATAAGAAAAGCCAAAGAGGAGTATGAAGAATGGCTAGCCAAAACCACCAAAGGTAATAACAAAATGTTTTTTAAGTACATCAGAAGCAGGAAGCCTGCTAAACAACCAGTGGGGCCCCTCGATGATTGAGATAGAAAAGGAGCACTTAAAGACAATAAAGTCACTGCAGAGAAACTAAATGGATTCTTTGCTTCAGTCTTCACAGCTGAGGATGTTAGGGAGCTTCCCAAACCTGAGCCGGATTTGTAGGTGACAAATCTGAGGAATTGTCACAGATTGAAGTGTCACTAGAGGAGGTTTTGGAATTAATTGATAACTTAACATTAACAAGTCACCGGGACCAGATGGCATTCACCCAAGAGTTCTGAAAGAACTCAAATGTGAAGTTGCGGAACTGTTAACTAGGGTTTGTAACCTGTCCTTTAAATCGGCTTCTGTACCCAATGACTGGAAGTTAACTGATGTAACGCCAATATTTAAAAAAGGGCTCTAGAGGTGATACCGGCAATTACAGACCGGTAAGTCTAACATCAGTATCAGGCAAATTAGTCGAAACAATAGGTAAGAATAAAATTGTCAGACACATAGAAAAACAAACTGTTGAGCAATAGTCAACATGGTTTCTGTAAAAGGAAATTGTGTCTTACTAATCTATTAGAGTTCTTTGAAGGGGTCAACATGTGGACAAGGGGGATCCAGTGGACATAGTGTACTTAGATTTCCAGAAAGCTTTTGATAAGGTCCCTCACCAAAGGCTCTTACGTAAATTAAGCTGTCATGGGATAAAAGGGAAGATCCTTTCATGGATTGAGAACTGGTTAAAAGACAGGAAACAAAGGGTAGGAATTAATGGTAAATTTTCAGAACGGAGAGGGGTAACTGGTGGTGTTCCCCAAGGGTCAGTCCTCGGACCAATACTATTCAACTTATTCATAAATGATCTGGAGAAAGGGATAAACAGTGAGGTGGTGATACTAAACTGCTCAAGATAGTTAAGACCAAAGCAGACTGAAGAACTTCAAAAAGATCTCACAAAACTAAGTGATTGGGCAACAAAAATGGCAAATTAAATTTAATGTGGATAAATGTAAAGTAATACACATTGGAAAAAATAACCCCAAGTATACATACAATATGATGGGGGCTAATTTAGCTACAACAAGTCAGGAAAAAGATCTTGGAGTCATCATGGATAGTTCTCTGAAGATGTCCACACAGTGTGCAGAGGCAGTCAAAAACGCAAACAGGATGTTAGGGATCATTAAAAAGGGGATAGAGAATATATTATTGCCCTTATATAAATCGATGGTATGCCTACATCTCAAATACTGCCTACAGATGTGGTCTCCTCATCTCAAAAAAGATATACTGGCACTAGAAAAGGTTCAGAAAAGGGCAACTAAAATGATTAAGGATTTGGAACGGGTCCCATATGAGGAGAGATTAAAGAGGCTAGGACTCTTCAGCTTGAAAAAGAGGAGACTAAGCGGGTATATGATAGAGGTATATAAAATCATGAGTGATGTAGAGAAAGTGGATAAGTAAATAACTTTTCCTTATTCCCATAATACAAGAACTAGGGGTCACCAAATGAAATTAATAGGCAGCAGGTTTAAAACAAATAAAAGGAAGTTCTTCTTCACCCAGTGCACAGTCAACTTGTGGAACTCCTTACCTGAGGAGGTTGTGAAGGCTAGGACTATAACAGCATTTAAAAGAGAACTGGATAAATTCATGGAGGTTAAGTCCATTAATGGCTATTAGCCAGGATGGATAAGGAATGGTGTCCCTAGCCTCTGTTTGTCAGAGGGTGGAGATGGATGGCAGGAGAGAGATCATTAGATTCACTCCCTCTGTGACACCTGGTATTGACCACTGACAGTAGACCGGATACTGGGCTAGATGGACCTTTGGTCTGACCCAGTACGGCCATTCTTATGTTCTTATGCACTATGGGATTATTAGTCCGTGTTGCAGGGTTAACACAGACAGTGCTCAGGAGGCCAGTGTGAGACAGATTTACACCCCAGGTCACCGTGAACTAACTGTTCCTGTAGACAAGCCCTGATTCTGCTCACACACTTTCCTACAGAGCCCTTTAACCCCCCTCTCTTCAAGTGATTGCTTGCAATTCCAACACAGTCCTCTCTATACCACAAGAACAAAAGAGAATTCCCTCCCCCACCCCCATTGAGAAGAATGATGATTGCTGGGTACTGAGCTGTTATGAAAATCTGGCCAATGACAGCCCAGCCTGCAAGGTGCTAAACACCCTCAGCTCCTACTGAAGTCAAAGGGCATGTCTACGCTATAATTAGCACCTGCTACTGGTCCGTGCCAACTGACTCAGTGTCATGGGGCTTGGGCTAAGGGGCTGTTTAATTGCAGTGTAGATATTTGGGCTCAGGCTGAAGCCCGAGCTCTGGGACCTTCTCACCTCACAGGGGTCTGAAGCCTGGACTCCAGCCCCAGCCCGAATGTCTACACCAGAATTTGACAACCCCTTAGCCTGAGGCCCTTGGCCTGTGCCAGCTGGCACAAGCCACCAGCCAGGGCGGCTCCAGGCACCAACGTTCCAAGCATGTGCTTGGGGTGGCCCTTCTCAAGGGGTGGCACTTCGCCTTTTTTTTTTTTTTGCTTGGGGCGGCAAAAAACCTGGAGCTGGCCCTGCCACCAGCGGGTGTCTAAGTGCAGTGTGGATACATCCAAAGAGAATTGAGGCTGCTCAGGACTTTTCAAGATGTGCTCAGCACCTTGAAGGTCCAGGCCAATAAACAGGAGACACGACGCTAAAAACTTTCCACCCATGTCTGCTGCGTCTCAGTCTATCCATGTGCAGCTGGGACGGGCACTGACCTGCTATGGAAATCGCTGATTCTCTCTCCTGGTTGAGACGGGGGTTCCTAACACAGCAGGACACTTTCTGGTTGGACTCTTCCATTATAACAAGGGCAATCTCCGCTTGAAACAGGCCATTGGACTCTTCGGATATGATTTCAGAGGCTGATGGTAAGAGCTGCCCCTGGAGATCTCTCCACTGAGCCTTGGGCTGTGGGTACCACCCGGCTGATCGACACACAACCCGGATCCCTCCGTCCTGATGTCCCTCCACAGAGATGACAGGAGCAGAGCCCAAACCTACAGAAGAAATAAATGAACTTGTGATAATCCTACAGTGACCAGTAATGAGCCAAAGTTTTATTACACTGTTATAAGAAGCCATTTCCTATTAAACTAATAATTGAATGAGTCCATGAGTGCAGCTGGCCAGTTAATCTAGTCAGATTCCTATTTAACATACAGCATGTAGAATTAATGTTAATGTCAGGGCTTTTCTATGCACAAATTTGCTCCAGTTTAGCTAAAATGATTTAGTTAATCAAGAGCAAGTCCCTGTGTGGACACTCTGAAATCAGGAAGGAATTGACTCAAGATAAATCAATATAAGCCATTTCCAAACTCATTTAATAGTGTCCACACAGAGGTTTGCACTTGTGCATTGAAACCAGTGCACATGTATGGGTAGACAAGACTTAAATTAATTCACTAATAAAAAACCTTATTATAGGGGAGTTCAGATTGCCTTGGCAGTGCCTTGTACCCTTCCAGAATGCAGAAGCAGGTAGCAGTAAACTGATACCACCATAGGTGCTGGAACTGGGGGTGCTGCAAACCACTGAAGTGGTTTCCATCATATACAGTGTTCACAATTTGGTTCAATGGATCTCAGCACCCCCACTATAAAAATTGTTCCAGCGACCCTGGGTACCTCTGAAAGCCAGGAAATGAACTCAGCGAAACAGAAACACAAACACTAGATAGCAAGGAAATGCAGGGTTAAGGTCACGCCTCCCACACTAGCTCACACATGAGGTTTTTGTTACTGATGAGCTACACTGAAATAAAAACAATCAGAACAAGGGTCTTGTACCATAACCAAAGGTGTGAATTCAAACTGATTTCATTATTGCAGGGTCAGTCTGTGTGCAGAGAGGCCATAGGGTTTTTGGAAATTTCACACAGACCACCCTAGAAAAGCAAACAACCTCCAAGGAGAGACAGAGAAGGGACGGGTGCCTGGAGCTTCCCGCTCGGATTCTTGCCCAGAAGAGCACAGGCTCAGGAGTCCTCTCCCAGAAGGGACGTGACTCACAAGGCGGCTTTGGTCCGACAGACTCATGGGAAATGCCCAAGAGCCACAGACAAGAACTGAGGTTAATGGACCTAAGGTGAAAATTATATGTAACCTCCCCCTACCCCCCAGTGCCTCTGCTCCTGTTCCTTTTAAACAGTAGTAGCCAATATTGGTTTTGTTGCTGCCAGAAGAGTGGAGCAGCTGTCCCCTGACTCCAGCTAGCTGGGGACTAACAGATAAACGGAGGGAAAAGTTTGAGCCCTTGCAGCATCTCCAAAGTAGGACATCTCCAAGGGTGGGGCCAATTCCATTCCAGGTATAAAGAAAAAAGGTGCCAAACTCTGCAGTTAGGGCCCATCTACACTAGCAGCACTACGACGGCACAGCTGCGCTGATGCAGCTGCACCACTGTAACGCATCAGGTGAAGACACTCTATGCCAATGGGAGAGAGCTCTCCCGTCTGCATAATAACTCCACCCCCGTGAGACGCAGCAGCAATGTCGGCAGGAGAAGCTCCCCCACTGACATGGTGCTGTCTTACACCAACCTAAGCGCTGGGGTACTTATGTCACTCAGGGGTGTGGATTATTCACCCCCATAAGTTATACCGAAGTAAGAGATAGCGTAGACAAGCCCGTAGTTCAACCAGACCCAGAGGGAGGTGAAGATTTTTGCCCTGAGCGTTGATACTCACAGGCCTACTTTTACTCATTGCAGCAAGAAGATAACCACAAGAAGGACACCAGCCTATTCGAAGAGCTGGGTGCTGGCTGCTGGTTCAGCTCAGGGCGGTGTCATTACATTAATGCCAAATCAGCAGTGTGAGTTTTAAATTCATAGGGTGTGTGGCCTGTGAACCCTTTAGTACTGAAGAAATCTGACACTAATTTTGTTGCTGCTGTTTGCAAAGTATTTGCTGTGTGGATGTCATGATAAGATTGTTTTCAGATTTATGAGGAGTCTCAGTTAACCCTCAGATCGTCCTCTTCTGAACCTAAAGATTGTTTTAGTTTAAGCAGCTTTACTACACTGTGGTTTCTTTATTCCAAACCGGAGCAACTCAGGGTACGGGTGTCCATGACTGTCCAAATGTGCATATTTATATCGTGTGTTTTTATCCATGGGTGGGAGTTCCGCTATCAAACCAGACTGAACCCGCTTACTCTTCTTGTAATAACATGGAATTGTAGTGGGTGCTTGTGTAACCGAAGTTTGGTAACGTTACAAGAGGGAATGATCTTGTTGGGGTTATAAAGTGAACTCCGTATAATACCCAGCTTGGCCGTGATTGGCAGCTCAGGTTACTCAGAGCTGACAGTTATTGTGCTGTGGATGGGAGTGAGTGGCTGGAAGGGTTTTATATAGAATGTAACATTGTCACTGCATTAAAACAATGAGAAACACAAAGTACAAGTGTATCAGAGTTACTGCCTATGACTGTTTCTCTGACAGTAGCGATTAGAGGCAGGGGAGGCAGAGTCTTCCCAAAAGTTGGGTGGCCAGGGCCCCCTGGCCCCTCTATGGCCCTGCATCTGCTCCACCCCTTCCACCCAAGGCCCTGCCCCCAGGAAAGCCAGAAGCTGGAGTGGGCTGGGAGCAGCGGACCCTCCACCTGCCGGGGGGCGGGGAGAGGAGGCAAGAGCAGGGCCCATGGTGAAAAGTGGGTGGGCCATGGCCCCCTTGCCCACCTCTTCTGGTGCCCCTGATTAGAGGCCCCAGCTGAGATGGGGACCCAGGTGTGTTGGGCATTATACACACGTAACAGGAGACAGTCTCTGCTCTGGAGAGTCTACAGTCTAAACAGGCAAGATGGACAAAGGGTGAGAGAGGAAACAGAGGACCAGAGACTTGCCCAAGTCCATGTACAGCTCAGTAACAAAGGCAGGAATAGCACCACTGTCCCTTGACACTCCGGGCATGTTCACACCACAAATGCAAGTCGACTTATGTTAGGTCAACTTACAGCCACTGCAGTAATTACTGCAGTGGTTCATGTCTATTCTACCCTTCTTCTGTCGGTGGTGTCTGTTGTCCCCAGGAGCGCTTCCACTCACTTAAGAGGAGCAGTGAGGAGGGCTGAGAGCCTGGGCTCTCAACTACGCATGCAGCTCCATGTACAGTTGCCCTTTTCTGAACCTTTTCTAGTGCCAGTATATCTTTTTTTTTTTAGGATTTATTTAACCTGGGGCTAACATACCTGTTCCTCACTACTTTACTGTAGTCATCTGGCCTTGCCCCATCACAACACTGACAAATTAGGTTGATGTAAGCTGTTTTACATCGACCTAGCTCTGTAGTGTAGACCAGGCAACAGTCCATTGCACTATCCACTAGGCAACCCTGCCTCTCATTTAGTGCTGTTCTAGCTTATGTGCATATACTGCATTTTCTCTAGTGATGGTGGATGAACTGCTCCATAATCCTGCAGTTTCCTGAGCAGGAACAAGGGACTGGTTCTCCCTTTGATGAACACCCACAATACCTCTCTCACCACACACTGTGCAGCAGGGACAAAATGTTGAATCAGAAGAACCATTGGAAGGAGCTGAGCACTGCTTAACTGATGAGCTGGAAGGCTAAAATCTTCCACTACTTTCACGTACAAAGCTAATTTTAGAAACATATTTGTACTCCCCCTTGTGGTTTAGAGAGCATGGCCCCTTCAAAACCGTGGGGGATGCTCAACCTCCCACTCCATCCCAGGCCCCTCCCCCACCCCACCTCTGCTCCCAAGTCCCCACTCCTACCTCGCCTCTTCCTGCCCTGCCCCCTCCCCTGAGCATGCCCGGCCATTGCTCCTCCCCTCTCCCTCCTAGCGCCTCCTGCATGCCATGGAACAGTTGATTGCAGCAGATGGTAGGTGCTGGGAGGGAGGGGGAGGAATTGATCAGCGGGGCTGCTGGTGGACAGGAGGCTAGTAGATGGCTGCCAGTGGGTGCTAAGCACCTGCTAATTTTTTTCCATGAGTGCTCAAGCCCTGGAACACCCACGGAGTCAGCGCCTATAGGGAGGAGGGTGGAGAGAGGGAGAGTGACAGGGCATGTGTGTCTGCAGCTCCCAACAAAAGAAGCAGCTGAGAACCTGTCCGAAGCCCGGGAGGGACAGAGCAGCTGACTGGGGACACCCCCCGGACAGGAGCCAGGAGGAGCATTGTGATAGGAAGGAATCACCTGAGAAGGACAAACCAGAGCTGGACCCAGTATCCCTGTCACCCAGAGCTGTATGGAGCCGTGAGTACTGGGGCTTGTGACCTTGCATTGGGAATAAAGAGGGAGGCTGTAGCCAGGTAAGGGGGAGGTTGTCGCTCTGTGGGGCTTTGCAGAGAACGGCAGAAGAAGGCACCATTGGGGTTTGCTGGGGAAAGTTCAATGGTGCCAAAGGCGATCAGGAGCACCCAAGACTCACCACTGCACTGGAACTCTGCCCAGGACTCCTGAACTCTGAGTAGACATAGTGCTTGGCATCCACCCTTTTATATTGTGCTACCACTGGGGCCTCGTGTTGGATCTCAGCCTGTTTTATCCTCAACCCCCATATTCCCCCTGTTGTTTTTCTACCTTCATCCCTCTGTAAATAAATATTTCCCCTTCCTATATTTGTTGTACTATTCCGGTGTGTGTTTATCCCAGAGGATTTCGAACAGGTTCCCCTGGGTCTGGGATGACTTGTGCCTGCCGATAGTGTGTGTGTTGGAGGCTGGGGGGGAGGAGTCAGAGACAGGGCAGCAGGGTTCAGCAGTATTACTAAGCATGCTCAGTACAAGCCAGGCAGCAAATCTGGGTGAGCACATGACCCTGCATCCTCCCGGATACATCACCTGTGCCCTGGGTTGGAAGGGAGTTACCCTGCTGCGCTCCAGTGCACTCCTGTTCTTGGCTGGAGCCGCTCTGCAGAGCGGACTCCATCTTGACCACGAGGGCTCTACAGTTACATATTAGTTCCCAACAAACACTTGTCAATGCAGAATTAAAGTTGCCCAAAAGTGCATTGTGCCTTTCCAAAATGCAGAGAGCGGCTAAACTTAAATGTCTGAAACCCAAGAGATACAAAGTAACGGCTCACAGCACCCCAGCCCTGCAACCTTAACTCTGCCTCCTGGGCTGGCAATAGGCTCTGGGAACACTTCAGTGAGGGTGTTGCCATAATACACAGGCATGAGGGAGGGCTATGGAAATGTGCCATTGCTTGTGCTGTGTTTCTTGGATTTGGATTCCAGTATCTCTCTGCCCTCACTCCCACTGCCTTCCCCGTGTTTGGAGTCACTGTAGTGACTGGTGGAGGGATTCATTTGAGCAGGCTGGCAGAGCTGTCACTGCGATATGAGGAAAGGGATCATGTTTGCCTCATTTCAATGCTGAGGTTTGTAGGCTGTGACAGTAGAAGTGCACAGAGGTGTCTTATTGCCATGGGGATTGTCAGCAGTCTGGTATTTGCTGCCCCTGACCTAAACCTCATGTCACGGTTACAGAACTAGCTACACTGGTTCCCTTGCTGGACTCTCTAGTTCAGGGGTCAGTCCCCCTGCCTTTACCCATCTGGTGGGGGGGGGGGAATTCCCCAACTCTCCCACTCTTATACCAGGCTCTGGGCTACAGGACCCTGTTCATCGACCATTATAACCCCATGGGTGCCAGATGTAAGCCAAGATCAATCCCAGCTGGTGGCATCCGTGTTGGGAGGATCTGCCATTGTTTGGCCCCAGGTGATCTCAAAAATGTTGTAATAACCACAACATGTTAATCTCACCTGACTTTTCAGGGGTGTTTGTGTATCTCATTAACCCCTTGCTCTAATGACTCAAATTTAGCCCACTAACCCCACCCCAGACTCCAATGAGTCACAGCAATTTTCAAGACAATCTGAGTATGCATGTGGATTTTAGAGACCGTCAAAAAACCAAATAGCTGTTAAACAGTAAACTAGAATCAACCTTAACCAGAGCAGAGCTGCCCCCCACCATAATGAGAAAAATCTAGTGTCATCTCACAATGAATCCTGTGACTCCACTTATTACCCTGTATCAGAACAAGTTACTGACCTGCCACCTGCAGTTCCAATAAAGCTTCTTCATAAGAGACACTGGATTTAAAAAAACACTTGTACTGTCCATCGTCAGATGGTCGGATATCATATATTCTCAGGGAAACTCTCCCATTGGTGATTTCATCTTTCAAGAGCTCAGTTCTTCCTCGATATTCCAGGATCTGCTCACCGTACTGATCTTGCCCATCACGGTACAGGTGCACGACTGCAGAGAACTCGGATCGGAACCATCTCACCTCCATGTTCTCAGCGCTCATCCTGGGGGAGAGGTGGCAGGGCAGGATGGCCTCCCCACCTAGGGAGGCAGTGATTGGATGCTCAGGTCCAGTCACTGTGAACTGTGCTGTGAAATGTACAATAAAAAATGGAAGTTGAAACCGGCAAGGGGCTGGGGTGGCATTAATTCAGCAGTAAGACACCACCCTGTGTTAGAAGTGAACACCCCATACCCAGGCAGTGCCCTAGACATGTCTGTGAGTGCAGAGAGGCAGAGGCTTGTGGTTACTGCACCTCTGACTCCCTCTGTGGCCTGCTCAAGGAATGTCCCCTTAAGTCTCAGACCTCCAGCCATCACCTTTCTCCAGGCAGTGACCCACATCCCTCTCCCTCCACACTGGGATTTATAGATGTAAGCAGAGTCAGGATGAGCTCTACCCTGACATCTGGTGGTGAATTATGGTGAGTGTGGAAAAGAACTCCAGGGGCTGATCTTGTTTGCATAGGCACACCCACTCGCCTGGCATGAAACAACAGCAACTCAAAGTGGTTACTTTGGCTGGTGTGGGATCCCCAGTTTCTCTGTTATTGGGGCAGGAAGAATAAAGTTTTGTTACCCTGATTCTGTGAATCAAGGCCAGTGGAACTGTTGTATGACAGAAGCCTGAGTGAGTCATTCACCATTACCTAAGTAGCATTTGCTTGTCAAGGGGCATGGGTTACAAAACCCAGTGAATTGAGAGAGGTTGGGGGTAGGTATTGGTACCTGCTGGTGTGGGTCCCTTTTGTGGGCCTGAAACACCAATTGCACTACCTCCTTTCTCTGCTATTGAATGTCAGAGCTAACTTTGATTCCCTTAGGAGTTTAGTTACAGGCTGCTGAGCTGAGTTTGCACTGGAGCTCCCCTACTACTAGCTGAAATCACAAAAGAGCTAAATAGCAACAGAGGGTCCTGTGGCACCTTTGAGACTAACAGAAGTATTGGGAGCATAAGCTTTTGTGGGTAAGAACTTCACTTCTTCGGATGCAAGAAGATGTCTTATGTTCCCAATACTTCTGTTAGTCTCAAAGGTGCCACAGGACCCTCTGTTGCTTTTTACAGATTCAGACTAACACAGCTACCCCTCTGATAAAAGAGCTAAAGTTATTAAGAGCTGAGATCACTGAGGCTCTGTTAACTAGTGGGGGAGCCTGAAGCTATATTGCTAAGCGGCTGGTGGAGCAGCTAGTAGAGTGGAGCCTTGCGGGGGTGAGTGGAGCGGCTCACAGGTTGGTGAGTGGAGCAGAGCGGCTGGAGGAGCAGCTAGCAGAGCAGAGCCATGCAGAGCGGAGCCTTGTGGGAGCGGCCCAAGGGACGGCTGGAGCAGAGCGGAGTGGCTCACAGGTCGGTGAGCGGAGCGGAGCAGCTGCCAGAGCAGTTCGTGGGACGGCAGGAGTGGGACTGCGGGTGGAGTGGAGCGGCTCGTGGTGAAGGCTGTGGTGGAACCCCACGGAGAAGCAGCCGGTTGGGCTCGGATCACGTAAGGTGCCCCTTAACACCCTGCTCGCCTCCCCCCCTTGAACTCTGGGGCTGCACTGATCAGGGACAGAGACTTTGGGGTTGTTGGACTTTTGGGACTTTGGTGATTCTTGGGTCGCTGGTTTCAAGAACCAACGGGAAAGGACACGGCCCAATTTGCTGGGGTGGGTCTTCACTCATGGTTTGGTCTATGAACTCTAGTTGTGGTGTTTTCCCAATTTAATGCTATGTCGTTTACCTCATGTTATTAAACATTTTCTGCTACACCGAGGCTCTGTGCTTGTGAGAGGGGAAGTATTGCCTCTTTGAGGCGCCTAGGGGTGTGTGTAAGATTTTCCCAGGTCACTGGGTGGGGGCTCGAGCTGGTTCTGTGTCACGCTGTTGGGAAGGGACCCCTATGTACTGAACCCGGCCCTTGCTGCTATCAACTTGGCCTGGCAGAAGGGTTACATATATATATATATATATATGGAGATATACCTATCTCATAGAGCTGGAAAGGACCTTGAAAGGTCATCAAGTCCAGCCCCCTGCCTTCACTAGCAAGACCAAGAACTGATTTTGCTCCAGATTCCCTAAGTGGCCCCCTCAAGGATTGAACTCACAATCCTGGGTTTAGCAGGCCAGTGCTCAAACCACTGAGCTATCCCTCCCCCCGCCTTACAGCCTCCCTGGAATTCACTGTGGTTTTCCCAGCAGGCCTGACCAAAGACCAGCACCTGCGCTTTGCTTTCTATCCCATGGCTATAGGCAGCATGTGCCAGCATCTACCTGTAACCAAACAGCTCTTCCAAAGCAAAGAACATTGAAGGCTAAAAGCTTGACAGAGAAAAGTTACCATAAACCAACTGAAGGTCTGAACATGTTACACTGATCCCAAAGGATTCTCATCTGGCACATGGGACGCTCTGGTAGGATCCAAAGTCTTTCAAACCTTTCTCTGGTTTGCCCTCTTGGTTAACAGATCCTGTTGGTTTGTAGCCCAAGATTCCAGGCTTTAGGGTTTGTACCAAAAATCTTTGTTCTCTTTGGCTTCTGGGGACCTGGTCTGAATAGGGCTCAACCCTTCTCTTGGGCACTTGGGGATAATGGATACTGGGAGGACTGATTCTCTGATACACCAAGATCTTTACATGCTGCTCCAGTGCGGGGCCCTCCCCAGCTGGTGTAGGGATGGTGTAAGGACCTGCAAGGTATAGAGATGTGAAAACAGATAATCATCACCACTCTGCAGGTGGTGGTTTTAAAGGCAAAGTCAGAGGTCAGATAACGGAGAGGGGGAAGGAGGCAGATAGAAAAGAGCAGGGGGAAGAGAACCAGCCGTTGTGGAACTGCACAGAAAGGGGGATCTCAGGGCAGAGACTCAGCATCAGGAGAGACAGAGAGAGCTGGTTCAATTAGCAGGTTGGAAACCACAGCGGGGCGGGGGGGGGGGGGGGGAAACCACAGAGCCTGACTAGCTGTGGAGGCAGCCCCAGGTGTGGAGTGGATCACTAAAAGGGCTGCACCGAGAGCACAGAATGAAGAAGCCAGCAAATACCCTCACATCCTCATTCTGAGATGAGGTTTAGTGTTTAGCCCTAGTACAGTGTGAATGACTTGTGGGTTGTTACTTCATAACCAGAGAGTCAGGGATTCATGACTTGTTTGTGGCTGAAGAGTCTGATCTGTGACTTATACGGTCCGGCAGTGCAGTGCATAGGAATTGGGTAGTGTCCCTTTAAATAGTCTGTGAGCCCTGTAATGGTGCTCACCATGTCCTATGCTTTAGAAGCCACCTGTCAGAGCAGCAGCATGTGCGAAGTAGGCCTGACAAGACTGCGTATAGATAGTAACCATGGTTCCCGGGGAGCCAGCAGTGCCCTGTGGTTTCTCCATGTGGCTGATTGTTGTATAAAGACCAAAAGACACAACAGGCAGCAGGCTGAGCAGATGCTATTTATAACACAAGGCAGTGATGTGAGAAGGACGGTAATGGCCAACAATAATAGCAATAGGCAGCAAACCCAGCAAGGAGGCCAGAGCTCCTACCTGACACCAGCCTGAGAAACTGTAGAGTGAGGCAGAGAGCGATGTAGCCAGGCAGAGCGGAGCTCACTGTGGAGCTGGGAGAGAACAAAGGAACCTTCCCCATCATTGTAGCTTGGTCTGTGAAACAGGAGAAATAACAAACCAGTCGGTGAGTGAGTGGGATGCGGTGACAGTGCCATGGGGCAGTGGGGAGGAGGTCAGATGTCCTGTACCAGGGTAGGGAACGGATTCAGACAAACAGGCATTGTTTGTACCTGCTCTGACCAGAGTTAGATGACATGGTGATTAAAATGCCACATTCAGTGGCTGCTTGTCTTCATTAGTGCTTGCACCATGGCTACCACCTGTGGAAACCAATGGCAGCAATCCAGGGACACGTTAAGAGACAAAGCCAATTTAGACAAGGCCTGAGAGAGCAGTGGCCAGAGCTGGAAGTAGAGGAGTTGTTTCAATATTAAATATACAGTTATTGTTGGGGCAAAGTGCCCCCCCAGCCACACCTATTGCAAGTGAGGGTTCTCTGGGGAGCTCCCTACGTGGCCGTGGTGATTTTATGTGTCAGTGACCCACCCTAATTGTCTCCAGCGTTGGTGCAATGTCAGGGATGAATTCAGTGAGGCATGTCTGTGCCTCTTAGGATCTGCAACATCCAAACCGCTCTGACAGACAAAGAGCTTTAGATAAAGTGTTAGAGACACTCAGGCTCACGCTGCACCCAACTGTGCAGCCCCTACCAGGCTGTGCAGTGATGTCAAGTCCTCCCAGGAACCAGACCGTGCCTGGAACTTCCCCTAGACTGGGACAGCCACCAGGGCCTGTGTTGCCCACAGAGAGACCAGCATTGGCCAGGAAAGGGCCTGACCAGAGCTCCAGGCTGCAGATTCACAGCCTCCCTCCCTCCCCATGACTCCCACTGACAGAGCTCTAGGGTAGCTGAAGCACCCCCTGTCCTGGCAGATACCCGTAGTAACAGAACCTGCCCTCCGGGGCAATGGCCCTGCAGTCTCAGGAGGGGCTGGGAGGGATTCACTGAATCTGGACCAAGGTTTTTCTCTTCTCCTCTTTCAGTGCCTCATTTTGGAACGTCACTTCAGTGATGCACGCTGGAGTTCGGTATTGTGAGCTCAGCATCACAGTGACAGCATCTATCTTTTATGTGGCTAGGAGATCACAGAGACTCACAAAGCCTGAGTTAGGTGCCCAGGACCCCATACAATAAATGGGAAGACGTAGGTGCACTAGACTGCCATTCACAAAAGCCAGCACACTAGGCAGGGAGCTGCCCAAGCTAGCCCAAGGGAGATGCCAGCCAAAGGGGGGTGTGCTAAGCCCCGCCCCTTTCTCGGAGATAGGCACCTCACTCGGGGCTGCCGGGAGGCACCTAGCTCTGGTAGCGACCAACAGTGGGGGACTGGCTTTGGAGCTGGGGACTTATGCAATTTTAGCCAAAAGCTTTTACCCCAGTAGTTAGAGCACTCCGCTGGGGTGTGGCAGGCCCCAGTTTAAGTCCCCCATCAGGCAGAACGTGAGAAGTAATTTAAACAAGGATCTGCCATCTTGCACGTCAGTGCCTGAATCACTGGGCTCCAGGATATCTGCTGTGGGGTCCCTCAGTCTGTCCTGGTGAAGCCGTTCCACTGTGTATAAATAATGAACCAATCATCAGAGTGGGGACGGGATCCTGGGTCTCCCACATCCCGGATGAGGGCTTTAACCACCAGGTTACAGAATCACACTGGAGCTTATGCTCTCCCATTTGGGCCAGAGAGAGTGAGAGCACCCACATGAGAATAAGTCTATAGCCTGGTGGGGTCATGTGCCAGAAGTGAGGAAGCCCCATATCAACATATCCCACAGCTCAGAGGTTAAGGCCCTTACCTAAGAGGTGACAGATCCCAGGTCACATCCTGTCTACCCCTTTAGATACAGGGGGGTTTGAACTGAGGGTCTGCCACTGCCCATGTGAGTACCCAAACCGCTGGGCTAAAGGTTAGAGTGAAGGCCTCCTCTTTTTGTGAACACTTGTCTGAGGGGCCCGATCCAGCAGGCAGCCGATCACCTATCTTCCCCTGGTTTGTGAATCGCTCTGGGCTCCGGTTGGAGATAGGTGTGTGGACACGGAGAGGGAGGCAGCTGGGCAGATGCCAAGAGGCAGAAACACAGGCACTGAGGGATCTTTTACAGCAAAATTTTAGGTGCTGAGTTAGTGTTTAAGCCCTTAGAGGATTCAGCTGGGGTTTTGTGCATCACAGAGGACCATAAAACTGGGACTTAGGCATGGGCGTCAGGTATCAAAGGCTAGGAGAGGCTGTGCCTCCCCAAACAACCCTGTGTGGTCCTGCCCCCGCTCTGCCTCCGCTGGCACTCTGTGGCTCTTCCCCCATGGCTGGAGCCATGGGCTGGGGCTGGGGCTAGGGACTCTGGGGGGCTGTGCCGCCTGCCTCACCAGTAATCTGGGGCCGGGGGTGCTCGGGTGGCCAGGGACCTGGTGGCCACGGAGTGGGGGATGACTCTGGGCTCCTGTGGGAAGGGGGCGGGAGCAACGGGGCCTTGGAAAGAAGTGACGAGCTGGGCTGAAGGCTAGCCTCCCCGACCCCAGGTTTCACCCTCTGCCCATGGACTTAGGTGCCTAAAACCTTAAACTAAAGCACCTAACTCCCTTTGTGCATCAGGCCCTTATAACTAAGGGATGGGAAAAGAAATACACATGCATGCACAACATACACCATCCCCTAAGGAAAATTACAAATGGACATTACTTGCCAATTATATTTAATATTACTGACTTTAGCTGATGAGTGAAAGGGAGAACCAGCCCTGTGTCAGAGTCCCTGTCTGTGTTCCAATGAGCAGAGATCTCTGAATTTGCATGGACATTTCCACAGTCATGCTTAAAATCAGAGTGAGGAGGTGCTGGCTTATCCCTGCGATCACCAGGAACGAGGCCCTTTGGCAGTAAGAGATCACCTAGAGCAGTGGTTAGGGTTACCATATTGGAGGCCCTGAAAAAGAGGACACTCCAAGGGGCCCTGCCCCCGCCCCAACTCCGCCCATTCCCCGCCCCCGGCCCTGCCCCAACTTCGCCCCTTCCGTGCACCAGCCTTGCCCCAACTCCTCCTCTTCCCCAAAGTCCCCTCCCCAACTCCGCCCCCTCCCCTGAACACTCCGCCCCCTGCTCCTCCCCCTCCCCTGCTTCCCGTGAATCAAATGTTCGCAGGAAGCCTGAAACAGGCAGGCAGCAGGTAAGCTGGGGCTGAGGCTAGGGGGAGGGCGGCGGACGCAAGGAAACGCGGCCCAGTCCGGCCCCCCTGGCCAAGCGGCTCACTCTGGCGGCTGGGCAAGAGGCTCTGGCCCTGGTCGCTCCGGCCCGGCTTGGCTCGGGCCCCAGTTCCGGCCAGCGGCCGAGCACCCCCGGCCCCACCAGCCCCGGCCGAGCCGCTCCGGCCCGGCCCTGGCCGAGCGGTGCTGGCCGAGCACCCCCAGCCCCAGCCCCGGTCCCAGCAGCTCTGGCTCGGCTCAGGCCCCAGTTCCAGCCGAGCACCTCTGGCCCAGCCCCGGCTGGCAGCCGAGCACCCCCGGCCCCATCGGCCCCGGCCGAGCAGCTCCAGCCCGGCCCCGGCCCTGGCCGAGCAGCACCGGCTGACGGCATCCCAGCTCACAGCTGCCTCTTCCCGGGCTCCGGCTGCTGCTGTGCTGGGGAGAGCGGCGGGAGCCAGGAAAGTTGAACCGCGGGGAGAAGGTAGTCCCCTTACCATGCCTCCCTATTTTCCCGGACATGTTTGGCTTTTTGGAAATTCCTCCTGGACGGGGATTTGAGGACCAAAAAGCTGGACATGTCCGGGAAAATCTGGACGTATGGTAACCCTAGCAGTGGTCCCCAAACTGTGGGGCGAACATTTGTGTGGGGTGGGCCCTGGACCATCCCCCAGTGGGGGGCAGGAAGGGAGCATCACCCAGTCCCGCTCTGCTCCCAGCTCTACTCTGGCCACGCCCCCAGCCATAGCTCCACTCCCAGCCCCACCCCAGCCTCAGCAGCGGCTCTCCTTCCGGCACCACTCCCAGCCCCGGACCTGCCCCCAGTTGTGACCTCAGCCCAGCTCCCGTCCTGACCACAGCTCCAGCCACAGCTCCAGCCACAGCCTGGCCCCCTTATACCCCTCCAGGGAGCTGTGGCCTTGCTGCCAGCCCAGCTTCCAACTGCAGCTCCTGGGGGCAGAGTGGGGCATGGAGAGGAGTAAGGGGGGTGTGACAGAAAAGTTTTTGGACCACTGATCTACAGAAGAAGTGCTGTGAGTAAGGAAATCTCAGACAGACGCGCCAGAGCCCAGAGCTCCCCTACCTGCTGCACCTTGGAAAGAAGCTGCCCAGCTGTTTCTGTCTCTGCAGGGGGCTCCCATCCACAGCCATTCTAGGAAGAGCTTGTATCATAAGTGTCCGTTTCCCCTGCTGAGGCTGTCTCCTCCATTCCGCACAGAGAGTTCCGGAGCCCAGGGGCTGCAGACTGGACTCTTCCTACTTTATTGATTCATTTAATGTATTTTTAGTTGACTGAGCGTCCTGCCTCCTGCTGCTTCCACCTGCTGCTAAAATGAAAGTAACAAAGTGGTTGGAAAGTTACGATCACAGACTCCCTGGGACAGGCTGATTACAGCACAGCGATCAAAGTCCCCTAAGCTGGGCACACACCCTCAGCAAGCACCGAGATGGCGGGTCTGATGCCAGCAGTCTCAGTGATCCATCTGTGCCCACCTGGGGCGTGTCAGTTCTGAAACCTGCTTTTCCTGCTCTCCACTGGTCACTATAACAGCAATAAATTCTGTTTGTACGGCACCTTCTGCCAGAGCTTTCTGCTCCTGAGGGAAAATAAAACAATGCTGCCTCTTTTGGCCTGAGCAGCTACTCAAAGTTTGGGCCCTGTCGGTTTTCCAGCTGGGAGGAGAAATTGAAGGTGGAATCTGGGAACTTTGGTGCAATCTTGTATATTTACAAGGAATGGACAAAACATTCCATACAAGGAATGTTTCCCTGAACACAGAAGGTGCCAATAATAGGGGACTGTGTCCTTGCTCACAGCACCCGAACCTCTCTTCAACCAGCACCTAAAACACTCTCGGGATGTTTTCCAGGATTGTGCAGCCAGCTGCTTGTACAGGCTGTGTCTGTCTGTCTGTCTGTCTGTTTCTGTCTTGCTTCTCCTCTCACCCACTCACCTGCCTCTACCCAAAGACAATACCCTGTGGAACCTCTGCCAACATATTCAAAATTGCTGTTTGGGTTGACACATACCCTTTGTCAAAGGTGAGGCTGCTTAGTGGTGTCTTACAGTTATCTGAAACAAAGGGAGGGGTCACAGCAGTTCAAATAAAATTTAATCCTAGGCCCTGTGGAAAAACAGCATGTGATCTTGTCATGAAAGTCTGTATCATATACATATGCAGAAGAGGGCTAAATTAAGGTTTCACAGGAAACTGTAGTATTGGGATTTCCTCACTTATGACTGAGAGCTTGACTTTGCAATCTGAACAGTCTTTTAACGTTATTGTTTTGCATGAAATTTCCTAGTTTTTTTTTTAAACAATCAACTGAAAAAACCCTCCAGAAATTCTATCATTGGTGCCAGCAGCCGGAGCACTGAGAGCTCAGGAGAGAGCGTCTCCCTGATCTCAGTTCAAGTGCCTGGCACCACAGGGCCCCTGGCGGTCAGGAGGTGCAATTGTAGGTAACCTCCTGCTTAGCACCTGCAGTCTTGGCTGGAGCATGCTGAGTTGCTCTGTGTGGGTGGCGCATGGGCAGTCCAGTCCCAGGTAGGAGCTGTGAGAGGCTGGAGAATGCTCAGAACAGAGAATTTAGCTGCATGTGTGAACAGTGATTTTTCAGAGGATTATGAATTGGCCAGATTTGGGTGGATTTTCACTGGGCTGGCACAAGACACATCCCTGACATCAGGGGGATTCCCCTGCCAAATTTTAAGTCCCTGCTCCAAAGCAGGGAGGCATGAGACCTTCTCAGTGAAACAGTTGTGAGATATTTTTTTTTTTTAGACAATGGCAAGTTAACGTAGAATCCCAGAATGCAGGGTTGGAAGGGACCTCGGGAAGTCATCAAGTCCAGTCCCCTGCTCTGAGATAGGACAAAGTGAACCTAGACCCTCCCTGTCTACAGTGTTGTTGTAGCTGTATCGGTCCCAGGATATTAGAGAGACCAGATGGGTGAGGCAATATCTCTTATTGGAAGAAGTTGGTTCAATAAAAGATATTACAGCACCCACCTTGTCTCTCTAGAGCATCCCTGAGAGGTGTTTGTCCAACCTGCTCTTAAAAACCTCCAATATCAGGGATTCCACAACCTCCACTGGAAGCCTATTCCAGAGTGTAACTGCCCTTAGAGTTAGAATTTTTCTCCTAATATCTAACCTAAATCCTCTTTGCTGCAGATTAAGCCCATTACTTCTTGTCCTACCTTCAGTGCACATGGAGAACAACTCATCACTGTCCTTTATACCAGCCCTTAACATATCTGAAGACTACCAGGTTCCCACCTCAGTCTTCTTTTCTCAAGACTAAACATGTCCAGGTTTTTTAAACCTTTCCGCATAGCTCAGGTTTTCTAAATCTTTTATAATTTTTCCCTGTTCTCATTCTCAGAAATGGCTGAACCATTTTTGCTGAAATTTTCCAGAAATGCTCAGCTGGAGGCAAACACCCAGCATGGAAAATTTTAGTCTTAACTGTTAAAGTTTGTCAAAGTTATCAGAAATTGAAAACAGGCTCTTATAATGGGAACTGCCAGCAACCTTAACTGCAGGCATCACTACCCATAATAATAGCTAGCCCTGATATTCAGGGTTTTCAACTGCAAATCCTAAAGTGCTTTAACAGGTGGATGAACATTATAATCCCCATATTTCAGAGGGGGAAACTGAGGCACAGAGAGGTTAATGACCTCTCCAAGGTCTTCAGAGCTCCCTGTCCTGGGCAGTGTTCAGAAGAAAGCCCAGTCTGCATCCATGGAAGAATCTCCAGCCATCTTCAAGGCTCCAAGCCTGAGAGGGCTTCAGGGCAGGTGTTGCATATTTTAGAGTAAATGTGAGACCTGCCCACCTAAGTAAGTGCCCTGATTTCCAGGGTACTGAGCAACAACTCATCTCACTAACTTAAATGGTAGGTGCAAGATCTCAGTACCTTCGAAAGCCAGACCACTTATTCAGATGTTGGCTTCAAATTTTTGTGAATTATTGTCCTTCAAACCCTAGAACCACAGTTTATGTGAGGTTTCAGAGTAGCAGCCGTGTTAGTCTGTATCCGCAAAAAGAACAGGAGTACTTGTGGCACCTTAGAGACTAACAAATTTATTAGAGCATAAGCTTTCGTGGGCTACAGCCCACTTCTTCGGATGCATATAGAATGGAACATATATTGAGGAGATATATATACACACATACAGAGAGCATGAACAGTTGCCTTAGCAACTCTGAGAGGCCAATTAAATAAGAGAAAAAAAACTTTTGAAGTGATAATCAAGATAGCCCAGTACAGAGAGTTTGATAAGAAGTGTGAGAATACTTACAAGGGGAGATAGGCCTTGGCTACACTTGAGGATTCACAGCGCTGCCGTGGCACGAGTGTAGTCGCGTTGTAGTCGAGAGCTCTCTCGCAGCGCTGTAAGTACTCTACCTCTCCGAGGGGAATAGCTTGCAGTGCTGCAGGCGCTGATTACACTGGCATTTTACAGCGCTGCACTCGCTGTGCTCGGGGGGGTGTTTTTTCACACCCCTGAGCGCAGCAAGTTGCAGCGCTGTACAGCACCAGTGTAACCAAGGCCAGAGATTCAATGTTTGTAACGGCTCAGTATATGTGAAAGTCTTTGTCCCTCCCATCTCTGGAAGCAGGAACTGATTTAATTTTCAGACTTGGCAGCAATAAAAGAAAACTCTCCTTATCAGCTCCGATACTGTTTGTTCCCAACGGTCACATTAACTCTCTGTTTCTTGGGAAGTTTTATTGTTAAGTAAAGAAGGAAACAAAGGTACAAATAATAATCATCTGAATGGCTTTTTCTCCTCCCCCTTTCCAGCGTGGATATTATCTAATCTATTTTTGCGTGACAAAAACTGTGTTAAAGTGGAGTTACAGAGGAGAGGACATATCAGTGACTTAAAATGCATTGCAGGGACGTTGTCGTTAACCACACAACAAGCATTATAAATGCACAGTTAAAGTTCCACATGAAATAAATCCAAAGATGATCAGATATGAAAATGTACAACTAGGGCACCCACCCCACCTTAGCTCAGCCCTCTAGTACCACCATGTAATAACCATCAGATTACGATAAAGATGTTTTACTGTTTGTGGTCCTAAATTACATTAAACTGACTTTTCAAGATAGGTTAGATTCCACCCCAAAACACACACACACACACACACACACACACACACACACACACACACACACACACACACACACACACACACACACACACACACACACACACACACACACACACCCCACCCCCAATGTGTCACTACAGGGCAGAGTTGATGTTGAGATTCACTAGAGGTTAATTTCAGCCTCTGTTTAAGTTGGAAATAAAGAAAAACTTCCCTGATTTATCATGTGTAAAACACTAGCACATATTGCTCTTATCCCTAGATCTGTCATTAATGGTGCAATCCCTGTAGTCAAAAAATGCCCCCATTAACCTCAGTGGAAATATATAGGTGAATCACAGACATGACCCATACGATCGATCTAATATACCCTCTTGACACACACATCATACATCATTTGAAAACTTGAAAAATGATCCTGGAGTAATGATGCAGAGCTGTCTATGGACCATTACCATAGACATGGGGATAACCAATGACACCATCAATATGTTAAAATGACCACTTTGAAATATTTGCATTTGTTTCTGTTAGTTTAATGATTATTATTTCAAGACAAAAAATTAGATTTTTGTGACCTTAAAGCCCCACCACAACAACCTAAAGGTAAAACAGAAGTTTGTACAGGTATCGTTGAAATGTAATAGCGCTGGTGACATTTCTTTTCAACATCAATATCCTCATCTTGTTCATCACTATGGTCTCTGTGAAGAGTGTGTGGGTTACCCAAGTCTTCCTTGCCTTGGCACGTACACAGTTCTGTGCAGGGGAGAGTGTTCTGACAACAATCCCACTGCTACCCTTCAAATCTCTGATGACAGTTTTCTCTGTTCCCATGTTGCTCCAAGTTCCATTGAGAGAACAAGGAGTCTGACCCAAAGCAAATTCCCCAAATTCAAAGCTACTCTGTGCTTCGTCAGGGAGATTTAACATACCAAGACTATCGATTGGTGCCATCTGGCATAGTTGGGACTGTTTGCTGTAAAGAGATATGGAAGCGTGGTATGCTCTGCATGTAGGTGGAGTTTCCAATCACCCTCTCACTCTGCACACACATTTAGAAGTAGTATCTTCAAAACCTGGAGAAAATAATCCCAGAACTTGAGTCTAGGAGACTGGGCACACCCCTATGTCTGAAAGTCCTCCCGTAGTTGTAGCCTGTGCTGAGTTACAGCATCATCAAAGGCTTTCAAGTTGTAAGGACTCAATCTCTTCAGACACAAACAGCTTTTGAGTGTCAGCCAACGTTTGCCAGACAAATGCTGGACCACAAGTGTACCTCCTTCCTGCTCAGACCATTTAACAAATTAATGTTTCAGAACACACAAATGCGAGAGTTGAATTGCTTACCAGTACAAACTGCAAAAACATCAGAACCAAAAAGATGATCTAGCAATTCTGCATCTCCCCAAAATTTTCTAAGACATGCAATAAATTAGCACAGGGTGTGAAAACCACCCAGGTGAAGCACATTGGTACCAAATTCTTTTGGGAGAGTTCATATCACTTTCTAAGCAACAGCACACAGCTACTGATCCATGGGCTGAGCGGCACGCTGCCATCCTAGAGCTGCTGCCCTGTCCTTACATTTCAGCATTGTAGTATAGCCTGTGGCCATGTCAGCTGGATTGCCATCCACAATAGGCACATATGTAGCTGCTGTGTAGGTGTTCTTCTTCGTTACATTCTTGTGGTTGAAACCTGTCCAAAATGGGATCACTTAAGCTTTCACAGAGCTATACATACCAGACCCGCTGATGTTAACCCTTCAAATTCTCTGAAGGTATGGAAAATGGTTTACGGAGACGGTTTTAAAATAAAACCAGTTGTTGCCCCTTTTAGAAAAGGCGACCGCGTGAGACTATCTAAAACCAAAGGAGCTTTCGAAAAGTGTTATGAATAGACATTTACCAATGAGATATTCATAGTGGATGAAGCCTTAACCAGGGGCCAGAGACCTGTATATCGATTAAAAGATTACAAGGGTGAAACAGTTACTGGATCTTTTTACTTGAAGAATTACAAAAAGTAAACCCCAAACAAGACAGGACTTACAGGATTGAAAAAGTTCTAGCAGAGAAAGGAAAAGGGAGAAAAAAGCAGCTACTGGTGAAATGGTTGAGGTGGCCTGGTAAGTTTAACAGCTGGGTGGAAGCTTCTCAAATCTGTAACATTTGGACGTGAATAAAGACGATTCTTCCTGCAGAGAGAGAGAGATAGAGAGAGAGAAATGAGAGACAGCAGGTTTTACGTTACTTTGCCAGGCAACGCCAGCTCTGGGGTTTTTCCCCAAAACACCAGCTCAAACTTTACAATGCAGCTAATTAAGCCAGTGGATCTCCCGGGTGCCTGGGAGGTGGGGCTAGTGGAAATACAATACCCGCACAGCTGGAACACTACCAACAAAGACACCTCTTTCAAAATCACCTTTGGAGCTATGATGTGGAGTTTCATCCTACGATGAGGTTATTACTTGGCCATACCCGAATTACTGGATCATACTGGCTCATCATCCTGGACCACCTGAGGTGGTCATAAACTACGACCCTGTGGGTAGAAAAGTTAGACTTAAATCTGCCGATTTTACTTATATGTTTTCTACCAGCGGGGAGCTGGCTAACATTCTGGGTTTGGGCCCCACGCGCAATGTCCAAAAAAATACCTTTCTCGGCAGGAAACAGAGAGAGTGGGCGAGTTATGGGACTGCACACGGAGCCGAGCTGTAGGCCCCAAACAGGAAATGAGCACGATCCCCCTGAACTAGGGGTGAACTAAAAAGATATAGACGAATATTCATTTTTATATTTAGGTCCTTAGGCCCAGATCCTTCGAGGTGTGTAGGCTCCTAACTCCCATTGACAGCAGTGGGAATTAGATTCCTAAAGCTTAGAGTCTCACCTGGAGAAAACAGGCCTGGAAACATAAACTGATCAATGGCCATGCAGTACTGTCAGCACCAAGTGTTCAAAATTCATGAGATTAACTGAAGGAATCATGAGATCTTTTTTAAAAACAGATCATATTTTTGTTTCTGAGTGATGAGGTTTCACATTCTCAAGTTTTTCTACTCATCCACAAGATAAAGTAACTCTTCAAACTTTCAAGCTTTTCTAGTTTTTATATACAAAAAGAGATTCTCCTATATTCACAGGATTCCTGGAGCTGGGGCTTTAAGAAAAAATAACAGATATTGAAAGAATCCAGATGAAATTAGGAGAGTTTGTAATAACACCCTTGTGATTTGTGTGTGATTTGCTATGGAAGGAGAACAGCATCACTTCTGATTATTGCAGATACCTATCTGCCCCCCGTCACTGCTCTATCTGGGCATCTCACAATCTTTAATGTGTTTAGCCTCACAACACTTCTGTGAGGTGAAGAAGTGCTGTCACCCCCATTTTAGAAAGGGGGAAGTGTGACACTGAGAGGTCCTGACACACACAGCCCTGCCCTGACAGGTATATTACATCTGCATCTGACCATCTTCTCAGTATGACACCGAAGGGGGTCATGTGTGGGCTCTGCCGAAAGCTAAGAACTAGCTGATTATTGCAGTCATTGTGAGATGTTTGTACGGAAAACTATTTTAGAGCTACTGAACATGTAGGATATTGTGTTCCAAATCCCTTGGCAGTTAAACCTGTCCCCTGAGGTATGGGAGTCTGGGATCCAACCAACTCGGCATGAGAACAATGAACATCCCTGGATAGAGCCAGTTTGTGTTGCTGTCTGGGGAAGATGCAGCACTGAGCATGCTCAAAGACAAAGATGAGTTCTCAGAAGAGAGGGGCTCTGGGCTAAGAGGCAATAGCCTGTGACGGTATCAGAGAAGAACTGGCCCAAGCGGGGATCCATCACAGAGTGACTCTGCCGGCGGGGCTGACTCATGAAAAGTGGCTCCCAGCTCTGTGAACTGGACAAGCGCTGCAAGGACTAACCTTGGGGTGAGAAACACCTTATTGGCCAGGAAAGTGACTTGTTTGTAAATACAGGCTATAAACTGTGTTTTGTGTTTCTCCTTTACCTGTAACTTGGGTTTCAAACCCCTTAGACTGGCTTTGATTTGAATCTCCGTGTCCAGCTCTGTTAAATAGTCTTCAGTTGGGTTTTACTATAGACATGTCTCAGTGCCTTGTGTTGAGAGTGTTGGACCGAGGTGAAACCAGTGATCAGGGGTGCACTACTTGCACAGAGGCAGTGGCTGCTGGACATTGTGGGTGTGCAGGTGATGGGGGGGTCTGGGCACTCGAGTGTAACAAAGTGGGGTGTGTAAATTGCTAGCCTGCACTGGGAAAGAGGGGGGCTCATGGAACCCAGAGCAGAGCACCTCTGTTGCCAGCAGCTGGGGGCTGGAGAGTGTTTCCCTTGATGGGCACAGACAGGGCTCCCTCCCGCTGGGAGCAGGTGGTGGTGATTCACCCCAGATACCTCAGGTAACCCTGAGAAGTGTCACAGAAAGTCAGGCACAGAGGCTCGGGTGCACAAAGGAGTTAGGTGACTAAATCCCAATTTCAGGACCACTGTGATGCACAAAGTCCTGCTACACCCTGGAGGCTCCTAAATTCACTCAGCACCTACGTTTTCAGGGTAAAAAGTTCCCTGGGTGTCTGTGTTTCAGCCTGTGAGCCTCCGCACGGCTGCCTCCCTGTGGGCACCTGGACACCTACCTCCTGCCTGAGCCTCACAGCAACTCACTTGGCACCTAACTCACGTGAACACCATAGACGTGCTCAGAGGCTGTTCACTGGATCAGGACACATTCAAAGTCCAGCTGGGGGAGGAGGTGGTGCCCACCCTTAACTTTTAGCCCCAGGGGCAGAGCATCACTTGGGATGTGGGAGAACCAGGTTCAACTCTACCTCCTCCTCCTGGATTGTAAATAGGTCCAACCACAGGCCGTGTTCAGAGCACACCCACCAGATCGGGCCCTGCAGGGGAGTTAGATGGGGGAGCATCCATCTTCTCCTGATTTGTGGATCACTCTGCGGTTTAGGTGGGTGATGGTTATCTGGACGCGTAGAGGGAGGTAGCAGTGTGCAGGCCCAGAGGCAGAACATTAGCACCTAGAGAACTTTTACCCTGAAAACTTGGCACTGAGTGACTTTTAATGTGCAGAGACAACCCAGTCACAAAGCAATCATAGGCCCAGAGTGCACTGCGTCGAAGTGATGTCTGGGCTATTATCATAGTGATGTTTGTCTGTCTGTGTGTGCCCTGTGGTGCTTAGGTCTGAGATGTTAGCAAGGGAACAAATCCCTGATCCTGCCCCCAGATAACTGCAGTTTGTGGGGGGGAAACCCCAAACCAAACACTCAATCCTTATATGTGAGCAAAGAGGGAGGGTCACAGATCTGCACCATTCTCTGAGCCATGCCTTATTTTCATGCCACAAGAGGGCTGCATTTGGGAGTTGTAAATACTTATTTTTCCTCCTAGTCAAGAAGGAGCTGATCCCATAGAGCCGAGCAGAGCCCTCGGATGTATCCAAGCCCCACCGAGGGGTTGCCCCGCTCAAGGAGCCCAGGGGACCTCAGAGGTGGAGGATATTTCGAACATCTGCCCCAATTACTGTGAGCAGCATCTCATTCTGGTGACTCACATGAGTGAAACTTATCTCGTGGGAGGAGCTTGGAAGAGTATCTCCAACATCCTTCCCCCTCCCCCACACCGCTCCCCTAACCTGTGCCCTGATCTGTATATTCCTGTCACTCAGCCTACACTGCCACAGCCCTGCTGGATTTAACATCCTCCTCAGACCAAACAGATCCCTGTTGTTGCTTGGAAACAAGCCGGAGGTAAAAGGGAATTCTGGGTTCTCCCATTCAAGTGAGAAACATCAAACCCCAGCTCAGCAGCAAACACCAACACAAGTCACTGGCCTGCTGCCCTCAGTTCCAATGAGAGGTCTTAAAAAAAAAGTTATTGATTGTAAAAAGCACCGGTGTTATCATTCACCAGAAGCTCTGAGATCACGTCCCCTCAAGGCAACACCACCACTGGTGAGCCCGGCTTTAGGAAACTCTGTCCCTGCACAACACCCTGGTATCTGAGCCCCAGCCGGACCCTTTCCATGGAGATCAGGGTGCAGGACTGAGGAGAAGGCTGAGAGGTGCCATCTCCCCTCCATGTGCTCAGCGGTCATTCTTGGGGACAGGGCCCAGGTAACACTATGTCCTCACCCGCCATGGCCGCGACTGGGTGACCAGGGCCAGTCACTGTGAGCTGGGCAGGGAATGTCCCGGGGCAGAAGGAAAATAGACACAGACTCCCCTGGTGCTGTCATCGTGTTTCAGACCCTTTCCCCGATGGACGCTGCTGCTCCTAACTCGTAACAACTCCCATAGTCCCAGCACCATGGAAACTTCAGCCAACTGCAGGGGGAGGGTGACAGTCAGTGGGAGTCAGGCACCTGCCTGCCAGATTGGTGGCTCGGTAAGGCTGCCCCTGCATCCTCCCAGCCCCCCTGTGGGGCGGGTGAGTGTCACTCAGCCCTTTTCGAGGGGCAGGAGTGGGGGTTAAATCCAATAGGACAGAGAGTGAAAGTCTCACTAGGGATTTCAAGTCACTGGGGTCCCTATAGTGGCAGTACAGGGGGTGGGGAGGTAAAACCCACCCACATCCCAGGCCCAAGTCATTGGCATCCAGCCCAGCCCCCCAACTCCCACAGTCACTGCGCCCCCAACCCCTGGGCGGGAGTGCTGGCTGCAGCCCCTCTGCAGCACTTGGGTCACTGGAGAACCCTGCCACGGTGCTCAGGGCAGCAGCAGGCCAGCCTGGTCACTCTGTACAGGCCTCCCTCACAGTCCCTAGGGGTTCATTATTCAGGGAGGGGGGTTGCTGTGGCTCTCCAGGCCATGGGGGAGTTTCACCTACCGAGCAACAGAGGCAGAGCAGGAGCCAGCACTCAGGGAACCCCATCTTCTTAGCCCTGTGCCCAGGGCCATACAACACTGCCTCCTGAATGTGACACAACACACATACGATTACAGTGTGAGTACAATAGCTATTACTCCTGAAACTCAAGTAATAGACAGGGATGATTTTGTGGTCGCAGGTCATCATTTTATTTTCAGATATTTCAATGCTTTCTTTAATACAGACCACAGTTAAACCGTTATAATCTGTAGCATGTGGTCTGGCATGCAGCAAACTGCAGGGGTTCCACATTGCAAACATTTGTCACACATTTTGATTGCTGGTGTCCGACCAGCATCGACAAATGTCACCTGCCCCTGGTCAGAGTCCAGACAAACCCAGATCCTGCTGGGGACCTGGGGGTCAGAGGGGAGGTGAAAGCCTGGAACTGACCACCCCCCCCCCACTGCTCCACAACTTCTCTAAAGCTAGAGAGGCTGATTTTAGGGTCCAGAGTGGGATATTCCCCACCCTCCATGTCTCAGGGACACACTCTGAGACGGGATCCCAGCCACACCCAGAGCCATAGGTGGGTTTTTAACACTGTCTGACCCAGGATCCCCAGAGTCCTCCTGGATCGTAGAACACAGTGGCAAACAGGCTGCACAATTCCTGGAGCCATGAGACTGGCTTCTCTCCCTCGCTCACTGAATGCTCTCTATGTTCTGACAGTGCAGAGGCTGCACAGAGTTGAGACCTGATGCAACCTCCAGGGTCACAGAGATCATGATAGAAATTCCACAGGAGGAGGTCATAGAGACTGCGCTGTCTGACTGAGGTGGGATATTCCCCCCACACTCCTCCCCTATGTCTCAGGAACACAGTCTGAGCTGGGGTCCCAGCACCCAGAGCCAGGGCCGGATTCTCTCCCCAGGGATGGAGCCCGGCGGGAAAGTGAAAATCGGGGCCTCGTCACCAGCATCGATAAATGTCACCTGTCCCCGGTCACAGTCCAGACAAACCCAGATCCTGCTGGGGACCCGGCTCAGGGGTGGGGGGGTCACAGGGGAGGTGAGAGCCTGGAACTGACCCAGCCACTCCACAGCCCAGATCCCCGCCTTAGGGTTAAGGCTGATCCCTCCCTTCCTTCCCACAGACTCTCTGGCCAACCCCGCAGCCCAGTATCCTCCATCCCCCACCTCCACCTCCCTGAGGTGAATCCCTCACAGCCCAGCACCCAAGGCTCAGTGTCAAATCTCTCAGGGTTTTTGGGCAGTCACTGCCGTCTGTCTCCCCATCTCACACTTTTCCCATCCTCAGACCGGACGAGTTTGGGATGAGCCGTGTCTGGATCCAGAGTCACATTCACTGGTGAGAGAGAATCAGAGCGTTAGGGGCAGAGCTCGGCCCTGGGGGAGGCTGCGACCATTTCTCACACTCCCCAGCAGCCCCGTCCTGGCTGGGACAGTTCTGGATCCCAGGGAGCTGCCTCTGTCCTGGGCACCTGAGTCTGAGCAGAGATGTCACTGCAGTTCCTCAGTCTATTTAATGGGATCCACTTCATTGGTTTTTCATTTCCTTCCAGAGGCTTCAGCTCCCACCTCCCGCTGCTGGGGCTGCTCCATTCCCAGTGGCAGACACACAGCCAGGAAGGTTTTAGTGGGGAGGGGGTTTCCCTCAGAGGTTTAAAGCTATTACCTGCCTCTTCTGCTTCCTCCTCACTAAAACCTTCCTTGCTGTATCTCTACTGCTGGGAATGGAGCATCCTCCACTCCCAGGCCAGGGAACAGACAGGAAGGTGCAGCATTGGGGAAGAACCAATTAAGACCAGAGAGTAGGAGGCAGCATTGGGTGGGGTAGCCCCATCCCCAGCCCAGAGAGAAGAGAGTGGGGAGGTGTCAGAGGGAGAGCATCTACCCAATCCATGAAAGAGTGAGCAGCTCCAATGGAAGAGCCCAGCCCCACCAAAAGGAAAGGTAGGATGTTGGAGATGAGTGATGGGGGAGATCCCCTCTGCCAGGGTAAAGGAGAGGGATGTGTTAGCCCTCAGAGGAGAGAGCTTTCTACACATTCCTCTCAATTTAATATTAAAATGCTTGTGATTGTCCATGAAAACCCCAGGATCAGAGTTAAGGGTGTCTGGTTGCTACTCAGGGAGAGTATTTCATGCAACAGCGTGGGCATGACCTCAGCACTAAGGATGGTGTCAGGAGTGTTCGTGTGACTTCAGCATGGGATCTCCTCACTGTTCAATGGGTTTATTTTTAGGGCTGTTTGTGTCATGGCTGTTGTTGGTTTAGTTTTTAACTTTATCTACAATCTCATGAAGATGTTTTCACTGGAATTTTCTCATAATTTAAAGACAATCTCCACCTGCAATCTCACTCTGTCTATGTGCTCCTAGGGATTCCCCTCTTTTTGTCTCCAGTGCAGATGATAGAGTGTCGGGGGGCGAGGGGGGGGAAGGAGAAAAGAGATGAGATTTCCTGCTTTCATATTTATAACAGCATTCCCACTCTGAACTAACCTAACTTGGTTTGAATTTTGACAGAGAAACAGACAGAGAGGCCTATAGACACACACATATAAAGATAAACTGATCTGAAACCTTCCTTTTTCTTTTTCATTCAGGCATCTCCCAACAATGGAACCAACAGCCATTAAGTCTCACAACCACCCTAGTTGATACAATCTGTGAGAGAGATTTACTTTCCCCTCATCATCCCCTCCCACCCTCCAGACCCCATTCCAGACCCCATTCACCTATTGCCTTTTGTCAGACCCTAGACCCAGATCCTGCAAAGACTTTAGCATAAATATAACTTTACACACTTTGGTCCCTTTGAATTAATAGGCTGTTAAGAATTTGTAGGGTCAGGGCTCGCAATTTTAAGCCCCTCGGCTATTCGCTCAGCATCTCTATAGAGCTCAGCACAATGGGGCCCTCATCCTCCATAGACGGACATACAAAACATCATAAAATCATTTTATAAGTGTGCAGATTGGAGCTGGGAGAAGGTTGGCTCAATGGGCCAGATTCACCCTGAACTGGCAAAGGGCTAGAGGGGGACAGTTTGTGACTCCCCTAGTCAGTGACTGCAGAGACCTGTGCAGACCTTGCCCAGGCTAGGGAAGTCCTGAGATCCAGCCAGAGCAGTACCCCTGTTTCTCTGACCCCCAGGGGCTTTGCTAGTTCTGTAGTTGGGAGAGAAAATCAGGGACCCAAAATTAAGCCATTTTGCTAAATTTGGATCTCAGTGTTGTGACCTTTGCTAACGTATGAATTAATGTGAGACGTCCTGACACCTGGGCCTCCGTTACACTCAATTTGTCTGCTTTCCACCTTTCATTCAATAGATGTGTCATCTAATTATGAGACAACTGGCCAGAGCCCATCCCCTCCCAGTCTCAGAGGCTCATCCCAATTGCCCCTCTAGTTCCCTTCTCAGTACCTTTGCATTTTCTCAGAGTCCCCTGGAGAGCAATATTTTTCTGGGAGAAATCACCGAGTCCTTTTTCCACTTCAGGAGAAATTCATTTCCTCAGGTTGCTGGAACTTCCCCTTCTCACACCTGGAGAGAAAAACAATCATGTGATTATATTTTATTTAGTGGCTCGTTATAAGTTCAGCACAGGGCATGGCAGTGCAACCTACCCTGTGAAGGTCCCATTAATATTCTTCAACTCTGGCCTGGAGAGACCAGTTCTGGGGATAAAAGGCGAATTGAGTCTCCATGGTGAAAGCACTTCATGGCCTCCATGCTCTGATGGACACAAAGTTCCCATATTAAGTGCTGTAGAAATCTGTCCAATAGGAACTAGACTGAGACACCAACTCCCCCCTCCCCAGCTCATTCCAACAGGTCTCCAAACAGTCTTCAGGTGGGAAAGACTGTTGATCACTGCTGGCCTGGGCTGAAGGGTAACCAGGGCCCCAGCAGTGAAAGGTCCATATTCCATCCCCATAATCTTGAGGCAGCCAGTCCCCCAGGAATGTGACATCTCTAGAATATAATGCAGGTCAGTCTTTCTCACTGAATGGAGAATTCCAGAGTTTTCTGTACAAGGGTGAGAACCTCAGAATGAAGTTGATCAGAGAGATTTGTATCCAAAATGTGACCTTCCCCACATGTTTGGCTGTAGAGCCCTGGGGAGATGCGGTGCTAACATCTCCAAGCTCTTTCCCAGCATTGTGAAGTGGGACAGGGAGTGAGAGAGAGCCACGTACCTGCTCAAGGTGCTTCTGACATCCTAGAGGAGAGAGAGAAAGGGAATCTGAGTCCCACCTGACACACACAGGGGATCCCAGGGAAGGGATTTTGCAAATATGGGGAAAAGAGGCCCTGCCCTGACCCCAGGGCCATGGATTCCCTGAGCTAATGGGGATTTTCCTTCTCTAATATCAATGTGTCTGTGGCAGGGATGACACGTTGGGCAGGGGGGCACGGAAGGGCAATATCAATGATTTGTGAGGTTTCATTTTGAGGGTTGAGAGGGGGTGTGTATCTGGGTGTTGGTCCTAATCCATTGATGACATGAGGGCCATCAAGGAAATGAAACCGAACAATCGAGACTGGGAGTGTGTCATTTTCACACTTGTTACCATTTCAGGTTCAGTCTTTTTAGTAATTAGAGAGACTTCAATTATCCAAGCATGATTGGAATTTAATTAATTTGTGGTACAGCACATAACAGGAAAGTGGAGTCACATGGTGGTGAATCAATAAATTTACTTTGAGAAGATTAGAGTAATAAAGTGACACAAATCCCAGAAAGCACCCGGCTCGAAATATGGGCTGGGATTCTTAAGGGAGTCCAACTCCCAATTCAATTTCAGCCCTGAAGCCCTGGGGATTGTTCTGGTTGGACAGAACTGGTCTGAGCATTAGGGCAAACCCCATTAGACAGTCAGATTTGTGGTAAGAACAGTTGGGGTTTGCCTTAGTGCTGTCCTGAACACTCTCAGTAGAAATGCCTTTCTGGGAAGGTACCCTACAGTCCCACTCTCAGTAAAGATCCCGGAAGCAGTGGATTCTGGGAGATTTCAAAAGGCTGCCTGGTGGGACTAATGGAACCACTTTGGCTGGTTCTTGTCCACGTACATTGTAAAACGGTTCAGACTGACACAGGTCAGCACCGCCCAGAGGTAGCTTTGCTGTAAACAAGGGTAATCCCAGTGGTATTTGGCCTAGACCTGTGCTGTCTGGAGTCCTTTTGTGGGTGGACTCACAGCGATCTCCTCTAGTGCAGGCCGGTATCTGAGTTTAACCCCTGATAGGGCCACACAGGAATTCAGAATCCAAGTGGGAAACCTCATCTCCCTGCTGGGCCTGGGACCTTTATCAAGGCGTCTTGTCCTCCTAACTACTGCACTTCATCAGTGCTGCAGGGGAGGTAGCATGGTCTAGTGGTTTGGGCACTAGACGAGGCCTTGAGAGACCTGGGTTCTATTCCCCACTCTATTGCTGACCTGTGACACTGGGCAAATCACTGCCCCTCTCAGTGCCTCCGTTTCCCCTCCCACCTTTTGTCTGCCTTGTTTTTTTAGGCTGTCACCTGCTCAGGGCAGGGATTGTCCCTCACTGGGTTTTGTGCAGGGTCCAGCACAATCACAGTCAGATCTCATCTGGGGAATGTTGCAACTACCGAGATGAAAATACTACTAATAAAACCGTGTTACAAATCTGTAACAACTGACTGTAACTTACTATTCTCCACTCTGAAGGCAACACGCTCACATAGATCACCTGCAACTCACATGATTTAAACGTCACTGTCATTTAACGCCTTCTATTCTGTAGAAAGTTCCCTTCTGTCACCAGTGGCAGCTGGGTGTGAAGAGGAACCTGCTTCTCAGAAAAAAATTCTCTCACATCAGACATCTTTAAATTCTTCAGGGTTTTTTGCCTTTTTCCCCATACTGCCATATCATTTACTTGTTATAGCATCTATCATACAATGAAGGCTTTACACAGCTGAGTAATGCAGTTACACTGGGTTCTCTGCAGTCATGGGACCCTCTTGCTCAAATGGCCTGAAGTGGGAAATGGTTTGGAAAAGAATTCAACTTCTCAGAGACATGTTTCTTGCACTGGGTGTCTTAAAGTCTTCATGCTGCATAATTTACTTTTTATAGCATGTTTCATACAATGGAGGCTTTACATAGCTCAGTGATGCAGTCAGACTAATAGCCATGATAGGCAACTTGCTATGAAATTGATCTGTAATTAAAATCCCATGTTATTACTCTATTAATAAACTTCATATGTTGTCCAAAAATCTAAAGTTATTCAACTTAACAGCAATTCCTTACCATGTACTCCTGGGCATTCTCCGCTAGGGGAACCACCGTGTGAGCTCTGTGAGCCCGGGACAGATGGCAAAACCAGCTAGATAGAAGTTTGATCCTCTTCACAGAACAGTTTCAGGGTCTTTTGGTGGTTCACTGTTAAAATATAGATATTCAGGCCTGCCTGTAAAGGCCTATACTTTAAGAACTTAGGTGTATTTTTATCACTTAGCTAGTTATAGGGGTATAAAAACAAACAATCAAAATCACAGTCCGCCTGTGTATGGACCTTCTCTCACTAGGAGAGTCTGAGGCCTTGTTCTTAGGCTAAGGCCTTTGGCTAAGCAGCAGGGGCAGCCATAAACTGCAAAGTGAACGGTCACATCCTCACATTCCAAACCAGTCACGTTGAAATAAGGTGCTATTGGGCTGTTAGGAAGATGATTCTGCCCTGATAATGCCCATCACCACCAGATAAAGAAAACTTAGTTTGATAGCATCCTGTCTGCCAAGAAATTACTTATTAACGCTTGTGGTTGTGAAACCCTCATTTCTCTATTGTTTTATCTTTATGGCCCCCACTTTTTGATTGTTAATCTGTCTGGTTCTCTAATTGTTTCTGTCTGCTGTATAATTAATGTTGCTAGGTGTAAGTCAATTAGGGTAGTGGGATATAATTGGTTAGAGAATTATGTTACAGTATGTTAGGATTGGTTAGATAGATTTCAGTACAATGATTGGTTAAGGTAAAGCTGAGAATATTACTATATAAATTGGGGTCAAACAGGAAGTGGGTGAGAAAATTAGAATCATGCTTACTGGAAATTAATCCCAATAAACATTGTATTGTCTGCACTTCAGATTTCTGCTGCCTGTATGACAAGAACCAGGGAAGTGAGAGGGTGGAGGGCAAGCCCTCTAACATTCCCCACACACTCTCTCCCCTCCTGATCCCTTTGCTACCTCTAAACTTGGCTATTTCTATGTCTTTTACCAGCTGCCTGTTTGGCCTGAGATTTTTCTGTTGCACAGTTTCTCTTTACTGGGGGCAGGAGACATCTGTAGCCGATCCCGCCCAGCACTGGGTGATTGAGGGTTGGCTGAAATTTTGCCCATGCTCCAGAGTGACAGGTTCTCTGAAATACTCTGCACAGATGGGACAAGTAGCTTCATCCTGGAATCTTTCCATGGGGCTTTCTGCAACCATGGCTTTCACTTTCGCTATCCTGAGCTCAGAAGTATGCCCCACCTGTAGCACAACTGGGTATGTCCCTTACTGGAACTTACTCTACTGTTTGCTAACAGTCAAGCACCAAAGAACTACACTGAGCATATGGAGAGAGAGAGAGAAGCTTCGGGGGTGGAAAGCGAGCTAGCAATGACTCAGAGAGTTGAAAGATTTAAAGGTGAATTTTTCAGCCATTGAACCCGAGTAATACACAGACACTGAGTTCAACCATGGTCCTGGGTAGAAATCAGATTTTTTTTAAAAAGGTCTGCCTCTGTCAAAGGGCTATTATTTATTTTGGGTAAATGCAATCTTAGTACAACAGAAAATTCAGAAGGTTCTCAAACTATGTTTGAAAATAAAGTACATGCCCAAATGCTTATTTGGAGAGGAGGGGGAATTTGTCTCTACTCATCTTCATAGACTGCAACCTCTTTGGGGCAGGGACCTCAGTACCTGTAAGCTGCCGATTTGTGTATCATGTTTGTTTTCTTGTACCAGGGAGCTGGGCGCACTGCCTTCTTCCCTGCCTGCCGCACACACATGGCTCCCAGCTGGAGAGTGGTGGATGAGGACCCCAGAGCAGTCATTCACATCAGCGCAGGGCTGACAGCTGCCCCCACACCCAAGCTGACAGCTGGGCTAACTGCTGGAGTCTTCCCGCCCCAGTGCTGATATCCTGAGACGTCAACCAGGCTCTGGGCTCACAGCTGGGGCCCCCAGCTGTCAGCAGGGACCTGGGATCACAGCTGCAGCCCCCACCCCAGGGGACAGCCCAAGGTGTGAGCCTCCAGCAGGACTCAGTTTCACAGCAGGGAGCCTACAAGCCATGAAATTGATGTTCTTGTCAGTTTCACTGCTGCTAGTTTTTCACATTTCCTCTATGGCTCCAGCTGCTAGCCCATGGATGGGGTGGGGGAGGGCTCCGGCTGTCAATGCCCCACCCTCTGGCTGTCAGTGCCTCACAATGCCAAACTTCAGTCAGTGAAAGCGTCCCTGCACCAGTGGCAGGGGGGCAGTGTGGACATCAACAGTCGATTTAATTACTGCGGTGCCTGTGGGTCAACCTAACTTAGGTCAACCTAATTTTGTAGACAAGCCCATTGAGATGGATGGGGCAGTTCCCTCCTCTCACAGCTATTGGCTCAGGATCTCTATATCAGTTATGCTCAGGCCACATTTTCAAATGTATCTTTTCAATCAGAGGGGCTAGAAGGTTCCTTTTTGGTTGCTGATTTTTTTTATTATGAAACCCGAGGATCTGTTTTAATTGTGTGACTCCAGAGATGGGTCCCTAGGGAATATCCCATAGCACCTGTGTTTAAACCCACTCTGGTATGTTCCGTGCAGCAGAGCGAGGGCGGCTGTGTCCATGATTAATGTGGATGCCCTGCTGGCAGTGCCTGGGCTGTCAGGGGTGTGGTGGGAGCAGCTCATCCTTCCATTCCTGCCTAGCGGCAGCACGGACACATCCAGCTTCAATCCTCTGTGCAAGGAAAGTGCCTCACCCAGAGCTCTGCTGGGGCAGCATCAGTGGCCAGGGCTCCCTGCACCTGCCTAGAGGAAGGAGCCTGCAGGGCAGAGATTTAGGTGGAACCAGAAATCAGGGAGAAAATCTGGGAAACTGGGAGACTCTGTGGTTCTGAGAGACTTAGTTTGAAAAGGGAAGGATTGAATAAACTCGGCTCACAGTGTGTCCTACCTGGTATTTCTGGGCAGCCTCCTCCATGAGAAGCACTGTGTGAGATCTGTGCTCGGGGGATCTCTCACAAACCACACACATGGCTTCCCCGGTCTCTTCACAGAACAGATCTAGGGCTCTGTCGTGCATCTCACACAGATTCTCTTCCTGGTTTGAAATCCAGTTGTTTGATTTTTTCCACTATATCTGGATTCGGGCTCTGCAGGTGGGGCAGCACAAAGGGTCAGAGCCCAGCTCTGCCCATTTCTCCCAGTACTAAGTGATGCAGACTCAGCAGAAATTGTGCCCACAGTGTGTGGTCACTGGGTCTGTCACATATTGCAGGCAGATGGGACATTTGGTTTCCTCTTCAATTTACTGTACAGGTGCCACTGAGGCCATGACTGCTGGATCTCTGATCTTCTGTTCTCTCTGCATCAGAAATGTTTTTTCTGATAATGGGAGGTCCCTGTCCCACCTCATAATCGCTGCACAGGTGCAGAATGAGCTGACGAGAAAGGAGAGCCCAGGAGGAGGAACTGGAGAAAGATAAGGAAAGAAGAAAGCAGGAATTACATAGGCAAGGAACGGGAGGAGTGGGGTGTAAAGAAGCAGGAAGGGAATGAAAGGAAAAGGGGGGAAGGAAACAAACTAACGAACACAAAAGCTTAGAGTCAGGGTCTGTCTACACAGTACGTGTCCAGGCGGGGGTCGGGCTGGATTGTACTCCAGTGGCTAGCCCAAGCCACCCCCTTGGTGCCACGGCCACACCGCTATTGGTAGTGTGCCAGCTCCAGCAGTCAGCATGTGTACGTCTACCCGAGCTGGGAATCACACCTCCCAGGTGCTGTGTAGATGTATCCTCAATCAAACCAGGCCATTCTTAATTCACAATGAAGGTGTCCACAGTCACACACAGACCTGCACTGAAACACTAGATGGGAACTAAACCCCATTGAGTTATTTCAGTTACAATGCGTGTGTAGAAGAGCCTTGGCTTGGTTGTGTCTTACTGAACATCTAACCCCCCGCCTGGGACCCCCCGGGCTACAGGGGCTCCCTGGGTAAAGGTCAGAGGCAGCTGGTGTGTGCTAGTGACAAGGCATGAAAACGTAAACAGCTCATTAATCAGGAGAAGCAACCCTGGAGCTGAAGGGTGATATTATGGCAAATCCTCTAAGCTTTATGATGTTACAGTTTAAAGGTTAATGCCAGCTAAGAGCTGGAAAGAAGATTTTAGGTTTAATCTTTGTAAAACTCCATGCACAGAAGGGAAAGTAACAATCCTAACCACTCCCCACCCTCACTCCGTTCCAGCTGCCCCAGTCTCTTCCTGTCATTTTTTCTCCTTGGCCCAATACTGACCCCATAATCACTGTGTGGACCGGTTCTGCTGGGGGGAATACGAGCCAGTTTGGGCTTTGTCTGACTCTGGGCAGAGGAGTGTCAGGACGGAGAGACGGGACAATGGGGACTGCTCGGCACACAAAGCTGGACATGCTCTAGTCCACAATGAGCAGCAATCTGCTCCTCTGCACAGGCTCTTTGCTGCTGGAGCTCCCGGCAAATGTTTCCCACCAACGCATTTGCCTCCACAGGTCTAGATTCTGACTCGGGTTGTACCATTGCTCCTTTGACCTCAGCAGTTAGTCAGTGTTTGGGGCCTTGCTAGGTTCTTCCATTGGCAGGAGAAATTGATTATAGGAGTCAGGTATTTCTTTGGTGCAATCTTTATTATTTACGAACAACGTCCAGACATTCCTGTGCCCTGAACACGGGACAAACAAACAGCTGCCGGCAGTTTCCTTACTCAGAACTCCACGTCTGCCTTTCCAGGGAACCCTGTGCCTGAAGCCAGCTCTGTCAATCAGTTTCCTGCTGGGATCACACTCATGACTGGTTCTCTTGGCTTTCTGCCTCACGCACAACAAGCTCCAGCCAGTCCCTCAGACTCTGTGTTTCCAGCCAGCTCCAGGGAAACCCCTCTTAGGCCTGCTCTACACTTAACACTTAGATCAACCAAGTGACATCACTCAGGGCTGTGAAACATTGTGTGCCCCGAGTGCCACAGCCAGATCGACCTAACCCCTGATGTAGATAATGGAATTCTGCCGGTGACCTGGCTATGGCCTCTCAGAAAGGGGGATTACTACTGCGATGGAAAAAACACTTCTGTCAATGTAGGAAGCATCTACACTACTGTACTTCAGGGACACAGCTGTAGCGTTGTAGCTGTGCCACTTTAGCCACTATAGTGTAGACATACCCTTATTCATCCTGAGGCCTAGTCCACCCCTAAACCTTAGGTTAACCTAGCTACATTGCTCAGAGCTGTGAAAAATGTCACACCCTGTGCGATGTAGTTGGGTTGATCTAACCCCGATGTAGACGCAGATAGGTCAAGGGAAGAATTCTTTGTTTCCCTAACTACTGCCTCTCCAAGAGGTGGATTAACTGCATTGATGGAAAAACCCCTTCTATCAATGTTGGACGTGTCTACGCTAGTTACTCATTTCTACTAGCTCTGGGGATGAATGCACACTCCCCAGTCCCTGGCTCTCCCTCTGCTAGTATCTCTGCTGCTGCGGAGTCTCCAGCTTTTCCCCCAAACCCCAAATAAGTCCCTGCCACTCCCACATCTGCCTGTCCCCAGCCCGGCTGTTCATTCTGCCCCCAAACCCACATCACTTCTGCCCGAAGCCCATCCTTCAGTTATGACCCTGCAGCCCCCACATCTGCCCCTCAGGGCCCCTCTGCTCCTCCTGCAGCTCCAGGGGTTCTTCACCCCGTCCCCTCCCATCCCTGGTGTTGCAGGGAGGGAGGGGGAGGAGCTTCCAGGGGCCATAGAGCTAAGAGGCCAGATGGTTGGGAAGACAGGAGTCCTCCAGGCCATAGGGGCTAGGATGACTGTGGCTAGAGAAGCCCATTGTTTCATTCCCAGTGGGCTGTTCCCCCCCTCCCTCCACATGACTCAGTGGCAATGTCTGACCCAGGATCCCCAGAATCCTACTGGACCATAGAGGACAGTGGCAAACAGGCTGCACAATCCCTGGAGCAGTGATGAGATTGGCCTCACTCACTGAATGATCTCTATGGTTTGACAGTCCAGAGGCTGCAACCTCCAGGGTCATAGAGACAATATGATAAAAAGTCCATAGGCAGTGGTCACAGAGACTGGGGCGTGTGCAGGAGCGGCTCTACCAATTTTGCTGCCCCAAGCAGTTGCCGCCGAATTGCCGCCGCACCCAGAAGAGCGGCGGAGCTGCCGCCGAATTGCCGCCGCGGGACACGGACTGCCGCCCCATTCTGAATGCTGCCCCAAGCACCTGCTTGGAAAGCTGGTGCCTGGAGCCGGCCCTGGGTGTGTGAGCCTAGAGAGGCTGATCTCAGGGTCCCCAGTGGAATATTTCCCCCCACCCTCGGGGTCTCAGGGACACAGGCTGAGCTGGGATCCTGGCCACACCCCGAGCCACGGTTGGATTCTCTCCCCAGGGACAGAGCCTGGCGGGAAAGTGAAGATCGGGGCCTCGTCACCAGCATCGATAAATGTCACCTGCCCCCGGTCACAGTCCAGACAAACCCGGATCCTGCTGGGGAACCGGCTGAGGGGCAGCGGGGTAGCAGTGGAGGTGAGAGCCCGGAACTGACCCCCCCACTGCTCCACAGCCCAGATCCCCCACTCAGGGCGACGGCTGATCCCTCCCTTTCTCCCCACAGACTCTCTGGCCACCCCCACAGCCCAGCCTCCCCCACCCGCCACCTCCACCTCCCAGCAATGTCTCCCTGAGGTGAATCCCTCACAGCCCAGCACACAGAGCACAGTGTCAAATCTCTCAGGGTTGTTGGGCAGTCGCTGCCATGTGTCTCCCCGTCTCACAGTTTTCCGATCCTCAGACAGGACGAGTTTGGGGTGAGCCGTGTCTGGATCCAGCGTCACATTTGCTGCGGGGAGAGAGAATCAGAGCGTGAGGGGCAGAGCTCTGCCCTGGGGGATCCTGGAACCATTTCTCACACTCCCCAGCAACCTGTTCTGGCTGGGACAGGCCTGGATCCCAGGGAGCTGCCTCTATCCTGTGCACCTGAGACTGAGCAGAGATGTCACTGCAGCTCCTCACTCGGTTTCTCATTTGCTTCTAGAAGCTTCAGCTCCGTTCCCCCTGCTGGGGCTGCTCCATTCCCAGCAGCACAGACACAGCCAGGAAGGTGTCAGAAGCTTTTATTGAGGAGGTAGCAGAGGAGGCAGGTACCAGCTTTAAACCCTGAGGCAACCTCTGTCCCCTAATGCAGCCTCCACTCCCAGGCCAGGGAACAGAGAGGAAGGTGCAGCATTGGGGAAGGGCTGTTGAAGACCAGAGAGTAGGAGGTGACATTGGCTGGGGTAGCCCCATCCCCAGCCCAGAGAGAAGGGAGGAGCCGGCAGCATCACAGGGAGAGCATCTCCCCAGTCCAGGGAGCAGCTCCAATGGGAGAGCCCAGCGCTGCCCAAAGGAAAGGCAGGAGGTTGGAGAAGAGCGATGGGGAGACCCCCTGCACCAGGGTAAAGCAGAGGGATGTGTCAGCCCTCAGGGCAGAGAGCTCTGTTCTGGTGCTGCTCAGTGAGTGTTTCTGTTCATCAGCGTGGGCATGAACTCAGCACGAAGGATGGTCTCAGGAGTGTTTGTGTGACTTCAGCCTGGGATCTCCCCACAGTTTAATGTGTTATTTTTAGGGCTGTGGGTACCATGGTCGGCGTCGGTTTGGTTGGTAACTTTGGCTACAATCCCATGAAGACGTTTTCACTGGAATTTTCTCATACTCTAAAGACAAGCTCCACCTGCAAACTCACCCTGTCTGTGTGCTCTTAGGGATTCCCCTCTTCTTGTCTCCAGTGCAGACGGCAGAGTGTCTGGCGATGGAAAGGAGAAAAGAGACGAGATTTCAGGCTTTCATATTTATAACAGCATCTCCACTCTGAACTCTCATAACTGTGACAGAGAAACAGACAGAGGCCCAGAGACACACTCAGGGATTTAGTATAAAATGATCTGAAACCTTCTATTTTCTCTCTCATCTGGGCATCTCTCAGCAATGGAACCAACATCCTTGCAGACTCACAACCATCGCAGGACAGACAATCTGTAAGTGAGATTTACTTTTCCCCTCCTCATCCCCTCCCTCCCTTCAGACTCTAGTTGGTTTGCCTCATTCACTTATTGCCTTTTGTCATAACCTAGACCCAGGAGCAGCGCCAGGGTATTTGCCGCCCTAGGCAGCAGCACTCCTCCTCTGAGCATTCAGGGGGCCTGGGGTCTTTGGCGGCGGGGGTCCTTCTGCTCCACGTCTTCGGGGCACTTCAGCGGCGGGTCCCGGAGCAAGTGAAGGACACCACCGCCGAATTTCCGCCGAGGGTGGCAAAATGCCGCCCCCCAAATCCTGCTGCCCTAGGCAATTGCCTAGGGTCACCTAGTGGAAGCACCAGCCCTGCCTAGACCAGTGTTTCTCAAATTCGGCCACCAGGAGCCACATAAGGCCACAAAGGGCTTTTCTTGCAGCTACAGCCTCCTGTGCGGTGATTGGGGGCGGCAGGGGGGAAAGTAGTGGGGCCACCAGTAGGTGTTGGACTCTGCCCCCCTCTGCAGACACAAACTCTGGAGGAGCAGGCAGCCGGTGTGAGTTTCCCACCTTCCCTGGGACAGTGGGGCTCGGGCTCTGGGCTTCAGTCCTGGGGTGGCAAGCAGCAGGCTCTGGTCATGGGGCTCCATTCCCCCTGGCGGCGGGCCCTGCGATCTGGCTGTGGGACCCTGGGCTCCATCTGTGGGACTTCGGGCTCACCACCCCCCCGCATCACCCTTGGCCCCCGCTGCCTCTTCCAACCATGGGCTTCGGCCGTGTGGCAGCGGGCTCTGGCCCTAGGCTGCATCTCCCAGCCATGGGGCCCCAGCCTCCAGCTGCGGGACCCCAGGATCTGGCCGTGGGGCCTTGGGTTCCAGTCCTGGCCCCCGCTGCCCCTGAGCTCAGCGTCCCCCGCCCACATCACCCCTGATCCCGCTGCTTCTGTTTGCACAGAGTCTCTACAGAGAGCAGCACAATGGGGCCCTCGTCTTCCATAGGCAGAAATGGGAATAATAATAAAATCATTTTATCCATGTGGGAATTGAGGCAGGGGAAGGTTGGCTCCATGGGCCAGATTCACCCCTGTACCGGCTAAAGGAGAGAGGGGAGGGGCCATTTGTGACTCTGCTGTTCAGCGGCTGTAGGGGCCGGTGCAGACCTTGGCACAGGCTGAGGAAGTTCTGAAGCAGCCAGAGTTACAGCCCTATGACAATGGCCCCGTGTGTCTTGCCCAGTGTGCAGAGTGTCACAGGCCCAGCTTTACACTGCCCACGTCCCTCTGTCCCCTCGTCCACCCCCTCCCTCTTCCACCTGCCCTCACCCCTCCCCCACCCCATTCCCAGCCCTCTCAGGAACATGCCTTGTGCCTGCAGCTGCAGGGAAGGAGGCACAAGAGGCTCCTGTGCTGGAGGGATCCCTCGCTGTGGGGGAGGGGCTTTCTCCTTCCCTCCAGCCCATTTGGCCCAGACTAGCTGCCCTACGGGACCAGAGCCCAGTGATGGGCTGGGTCCAGCTTTAACAAACGGCCTTTAATTTAGGGTCTAGATTTTGGGTGCCGAGCTTTAAGCACCTGGGGCCTGGTTCTCAGAGGGGTTGGGCACCTGCAACTCCTACCGACTCCACCTGCAGCTGTGGAGGCTGCACGGCTCTGGAGCACCTGCCCTGCAGCTCTCTCGTTGGGAGAGAAACTCAGGTGCTCCAAATTAGGCCATTTTGCTACAATTGGGCCTTAATTTTTTTAATTTGGTAAGTCATGAATTAATGTGAGACATCCTGACACCTGGGACCCTGCTTCACCTGCTCCATTTGTCACCTTTCCACTAGTTATTAGGTTAAATATTGAGAATTGGTACAAGGGTCATTTCATGTGCAGCAGTTTGGACAGACGGAGATTATGCGTTTGCATTGACTGACTTGGCTTTGGCCTGGTGAGCAGTTTGCTTGGCATACAGGAAATATTGCCTTAAGTGACCTTATTGTAAAGTGATGTGTTCATAATTCTCTATGTGGGACAAAGAGATGATTTGACCACACAATGTGCTTAAAGACAACAGACACCCAAAATGTACTGCCCAGGAGCAGTTAGCAAAGTCCAAAAACCACAGTGCGGAGAAAAGTGATAAAGTGACCTATGCATAATCAGTGATAATAAACCAATCAGAAAAGAGAATAATATGAAAATATCTTTGACAAAAAAAGCCCTACCACTGAAAAAGTTCATTCATGTGTATTGTTAATATTCATAACACTCAAAGGTGATTGGAAAAGAACTAATAAATATATAATTCAGATGTGTATATTATGTTTGACATTGTAAGGGGTAGTCGGAACTTCATAGTAAAAATCCACCGTGACCTGACTATACTCCAGGAGAAGGCAACTGACCATCACTTCTTTCTATATGCGATGGCTAGTGGGAAATATCCCAATGGCTGGTGATGGCGCACTAGACAGGGAGGGTTCTGAGTTATGGAGAACTCTTTCACAGGTGTCTGGCTGTTGGGTCTTGCTGAAATGCTCAGCATCCAACGGACCACCATATTTGGGATCGGGAAGGAATTTTCCAGCCGATCAAATTCGCAGAGACCCTGGTTTTGTTTGCTTTCCTCTGAGGAATGGGGCACAGATATTTGCAGATGTTAAACTAGAGTAAATGGTGGAGTCTCTAACTTGAAGTCTTTAAATCATGATTTGAGCAATTCAGTATGGGTCAATTACAGGAGTGGGTGGGTGAGGTTCTGTGGCCTGCAATGTGCAGGAGATCAGATTAGATGACCACGATGGTCCCTTCTGACCTGAAAGTCTATGAGTCTTTTCTTATTTTAATAGTAATTGTAACGTCAAGGCATATTTTTGGTACAAGTAAAAGTTAGAATTAATTAATTAATTAATTAATAGGACCCCAAGTGTCTGACATTGTCACCCAACAATTAAATAGAAGCATAATCTAATTATGAACCAATTGGCCAGAGCCATTCTCCTCCCACAATCTCAGAGGCTCATCCCAATTTCCCCTCCTAGGTCCCTTCTCAGTACCTTTGAACTTCCTCAGAGTCTCCATTAGAGCAACAGTTTTCTTGGATAAATCACCGAGTCTCTTTTCCAGTTCAGGAAAAATCTCCTCTGGCTGCTGGAACTTCCCCTTCTCACACCTGGAGAGAAATAATTTCTCATGATTATATTTCATGTAGTGACTCATTAAGAGTTCTCGCTAGTGAGTTGCTGCTCTAATGGGCCTGGAGTTAGAATTCCTCTGCTTCTCCCAGCCTCAGAGCAGGAGCAGCACAGACCATGGCAATGTAACCTTATCTCCCAAAGGATCCATTATTATTCTTCAACTCTGGCCTGGAGAGATCATCTTTGGAGATAAGAGGGGAATTGAGTCTCTATGTCCAGTTCACTCCATTGCCTCCAGGCTCTGATGGACAGGAGGTTCCCACATTGAGTGTTATAGAAATCTGTCCACTGGGAACTAGACTGTGACACCAACTCCCCACTCCCCAGCTCATTCCACACATGTCTCCAAACAGTCCACAGGTGGGAAAGACTCTTGACCACTGCTGCCCAGGGCTAAATGGTAACCAGGGCCCCAGCAGTAACAGGCCCGTATTCCATCCCCACAATCCTGAGACAGCCAGTCCCCCAGGGACGTGACAGCTGTAGGAAATAATTGAGGTCAGTCTTTCCCACTGAATGGATAATTCCAGAGTCTTCTATAAAATGGTGAGAACCAGTGTTCCATCCAATTTCTACCATCAATGTGTGGAATGAATTTTGTTATGTGTACCAATATTGACATAATGTGCAGATGTGTGCCACCAGTAGAAACAAAAAACCTAGATACAATATATATTTTTTAAAAGTTACCATATGGAAAATTACTGCAGCCAGGACAGGTTAGGCATATTAGAACTCACTATTCAAAGAATAAAATTTAAGCATAAGAGAGAAATAAAATTATGAAATTCAGAGACCAGTCAAAAATCTCAAATAACAGAACTTTGAAAGAATCAAAGTAAAGAGAATTGATGTGTATTGCAGTAAGTACCAAGGAGTAACAACAACAATGACACAAGTATGTGTTGGGAGGTGAGTGTGAAAGACACTGTGTGTGTGTATGTGTGTGAGAGAGAGAGACACACACACACACACACAGAGACAGTGTGGGTGTATGTGTGTCATAGACAGAGGCAGAGTGAGTGTGTGCTGGCTGCTGGGGAAGTGTATGAGAGACCATGCGCTGTCTCTTTAAGCGGAGAGGCAGTCACCAGAAGGCTCGCTCAGACCGCAGCAGCTCCCAGCAGCTCCATCCTGCTCCTGAGACTTGTCCCCCCCACACTGCAGAGATGGGGTACATAGGCATGGGGGGAGGGGGACACCCTGACATCAGCACCCCCCTCCCCTCCTCCACTCTGCACAGCAAGCAGGAGGGTCCCAGGAGCAGCTGGCCAGGAGCTGCAAGGTAGAGGGCAGGAGCAATGCGGCTGCAGAGCAGTGGGGACTGGGGGCACCTGAACACACGTTGCCGGAGGTGTGCGGCTCTGCTAATCAGTGCGTGGCACTTGATTGACTCTTGGGTGGCCACAGAGCTTAGAGGGAACATTGGTGAGAACCTCAGGATGAAGTTGATCAGAGAGATTTGTGTCCAGTATGTGACCTTCCTCACACATTTTGCTGTAGCGCCCTGTGGAGATGTGGTGCTAACATCATCTCCAAACTCTTTCCCAGCGTTGTGAAGTGTGAGGCGGAGTGAGAGAGAGCCACATACCTGCTCAAGGTGCTTCTGACATCCTATAGGGGAGAGAAAGAGAAAATCTCAGTCCCAATGGACACACACAGGGGATCCCAGAGAAGGGATTTGGCAAGTAAGGGGAAGAGAGGCCCTGCCATGGCCCCAGGGCCATGGATTCCCTGAGGTAATGGGGCTTTTCCTTCACTAATATCTCTGTGTCTGTAACTCTGCAAAGAACAATAGTCATTCACATGTCAGGAACGCACACGCTGAGTTACACTGAGATCTCTGCTTGCTGGCCCCAGTGCTTATGATTCAGGAGCCCTCCCTTCCCCGTGTGGGGATCTGGGATGTTTCTCACTCAATCTCACCTGCAGGAATTCACTCACTGGCTTCTGACACTTCCCCTCCATCTCACTGATCAGCTCACTGAGACGGGAAATCTGCTTGGAGAGTTTAGTGACATTTTCATTTTGTTTCTTCAGAATCTCCTTGTCCAGCTTGTCCAACCCAGCCAGCAGGAGTCGCTCTTGTTCCTCCAGGAACTGCCGCAGTTCCTGAAATTCAGACACAATCTTCTGTCTCACGGTTTCTGTCTGTTTCTATAAGAAATAAGGAAAGAGCTGGTCAGGAGCATGGATGGAGCCTGATGGCCTTTAATACAGTTTTACAAGACAGAATTTCTTTACAATTTCTAAGATATCTGCGTAGGGACCAGAGAATGAGCAGTCATACCTACTGGTCAGAGTTGTGGTTGGAAGCCAGGAACTAAAGCCAGAGTTAGGCCTGGAGTCAGAGTCAGGATCTCACCAAGGTTGGGGCCACAGTTGAGATCAGGAGTCATACCAAAGGATGAGCCAGAATCAGTGTCTGGAGTCACACGGGAGGGGAGGGGCGGGACTGGAGTCGGAGTCAGGCAGCCACACAAAGGGCCCAGCCAGAGTCAGAGAGCAGTACAGCAGGTCAAACCTGAGCCAGGAACAATGCCAGGGCCAAGCCAGAGTCAGGGTCCAGTCCAGCAGCAGATCGGGAGTTCACTCAGTTGTTTGGACAACTTCCCGTGACTCCTGCTGGAATAATTCATGCATCCAAATGCCTGCTCCAATGAGGAGCTTCGTAGGCAGATCCTCTGGTGGGCCGGAGTTCCACTAGCCCCTCCCCTGCTGGTTCCGGAGAGCTGTCGGGTTGCGCCGGTGACAGTCTGGGACCCGGGGACTGGGGTTTGAAGCCTGTGATCATTCACATCCTAACACTCGACTATACGTTGTGATCACATGTGTAAGCGGGGGAATGGTCCCGCTATTGTGGGGAACTTTCCTGGCTTCTGCACTACCCCGGTGAAGTGGGCTAGCGAAAGGATCCGAGTCCTCGCTCCCACTTCCTTTACCCAGAGGCCTCCCTGCCCTTGAGGACTCCCCTTCCACTATCCTGTCTGGCAGAGTCCTCGTAAACCCCGACAAGGCTGGGCTCAGGATTCCTGGGGGGCTCGACCCCCAACCCTGCTGTGGTCACCCAGGACAGGGGCTAGGGTGTCCCCACTCCGGGGTACTCTCTCTGTACTGGGCACCTCCCTGACCCCCTGATCATTTCATACAATTTAAAGCAAATACAAGTTGTTTAATTAACAATTAATTTTAAAAAAGAATAAGGAAAAATGGGAAAGGTTAAAGGAAAACACATCACCCTGCTCTGTGGCAGGGAACATCACAAACAGTGTCTCTGGGACGTCAGGGCAGTTCAGTCTGTTCCTTGTAGGTCCCAGGCCTGCTTCTCAGGCCCTGTCTGTGCTTCAGGGACGCTGTGGGTTGGACACTTGCTCTGGTGGTGGCCACACGCTCTCAGGCTCTAGGTGGCAGGACCCTTCTTCCCAGCGTCGCCCCCGCCCGGTCGGGGTTATGATCCCCCTGCAAGTCTGGCCTGCAAGGCCTCTTGGCTGAGGCGTCTCCCTGTGCTGGGCCCACTGCCCAGGGTCCCCCTCACTCTCCCCAGCTGCTCACCGCACTCAGACTGCACATGGCTCCGGACTGCCCCAGCCCCAGCCCCAGCTCCACTCGGCCTCAGCACGGCTGCTGCTGCTGCTGCTCTGCCTTCAGCTCCCTGGGCTGCTTCTCTGGCCTCTCTGGCTCTGGTTGCTGCAGCTCTGCCCCCAGCACAGGTCAGCTCTGCAGGCTGCTTCTGTGACTCTGCTCCCAGCTCTGACCTGCTCCCTGGCTGCTTGTCTGGCCCCTCTGGCTCTGGTTGCTGCAGCTCTGCTCCCAGGGCAGCTCTGGGCTGTGCTCTGGCTTTGGGGCTGCAGCTCTGCTCCCAGCAGCTTAGCTCGGGCCCCTGCTCTCTCCTTAGCTCGGCCCCACTCTGTCTGACTCAGGCCATTCCAGCTCACACGGAGGACGGGACCCCCTCTGGCCTCCTGACTCCCTGATTAGCTGCCCACCCTGTCAATCAGGCTGATCTGGAGCATTGGCCTCTCCCCATTGTTCCTGGGGACTGTCAGTCTCAGGCTCCTGATTTGCCATCGACCCCTCCCCTTTTAGTGCTGGGAGCTAACAACCAAACCCCCCCACTAAGTGTTAGTAAGGGGGCAACAGTCCCCTTACACATGGGAGAGGATTTTCTTACTGCTTCCCATTTGGCCCCAATATCCCTTAAAGGGATGTCTCCATGTCTGACGTGGTTCGGACCCTGTGTTACCAATGGCCCCTGAGGGTACATCTACACAGCTCACAGCAGGGAGCCTCCAAGCTCAGTGCAACAGATTCAGGCTCTTGGGGCTCATGCTACCAGTGTGTAGACATTCGACCTGGAGCTCAGACTCTGAAGCCTAGTGAGGGAGGGAGGGGGGGAAGGGGGTTGGACTTCAGAGCCTGAGCTCCTGCCCGAGCTGCAGCTGAAAAGCGCCATCTATGCAGTTATTTTTAGTGCTTCCCTGTGAGCCCCATGAGCCCCACTCTGCTGAGCAGGGCCCAGAGGCCCTGAGAATCCAGATCCAGGGCAGCAGGATTCAGCACATCGCTAGAATTATCAGGGGAGAAAAAATAATCAAATGATTAACAAATAAAAGAGACGATGGCAGACGCCGGAACACAGGACTGCTGGGATATAATCAGGGCAGTTCGGGAGTTTTGTGAAAACCACAAGGGATCATGATTAACTCATTAATTAAAATACATCTTAGATGCTGCAGAAGATGATTTGTCCTTCTCCAGGGAGAGAACATTTGTGATACACATACACATGTGTACACACACCCACAGACACCCAGAATACTCCATGATCACAGAGAAACACACACAAGCCCACATTCCCCACACCACAGAGAAATCTACCAACAAGCAAACCTCCCACCTCCATGTCCCAGCAGGTGCAGAACAACAGGCACTTACCAGATACTCCTGGCTTCTCTGCTCTCCAGTCACTTTAAATCCCAGCAGCTTTTCTCTCTCTTCCCGCAGAGTCTGCAAATGGGCTTGGATTTTTTCCTGACCAACAGAAATGATTTGGTGGGTTTATTTTGAGGGATGACTGTCTGTGTACGGGGTGTTTTATAGTCAAAATGCAAGATATTAAATAGAGTAGGTGGGTTGAAAAGGATTCAGCTTCTCAGATAAAACTTTCCCACATCAGACAAATTTAAAATCTTCATCTATTGCCTTTCTTGCCAGGCTGGAGTATCATTTATGTGTATATCACTTTTCATGCAATGAAGGCTACACACAGCAAAATGATGCAGTTACATCTGCCAGGGAAGTTGTGATGCCGCTAACCTGTAATTGAAATCCAAAGTTATTACACATTAGACTGGACAGCAACTCAGTACCTTGTACTCCTGGGCAGCTTCCTGTATGGGAACTACCTTGTGAGCGTGGTGAGCCCGGGATCTGTTGCAAACCACACAGATTGAAGTTTGATCCTCCTCACAGAACAGTTTCAGAGCCTCCTGATGTTCCCCACAAACCCTGTCCCCTCTTGCTGCCTGTAAACTCAGCCGTTTGGTGATTTCTACAACATTTGCCAGCTGCCTGTTGGGCCTGAGGTTTCTCTGTTGCACAGTTTCTCTGCACTGAGGGCAGGAGACGGCTGTATCGAATCCCTCCCAGCACTGGCTGATGCAGGCTCGGCAGAAATTGTGCCCACACTCCAGAGTGACAGGTTCTGTGAAATACTCCAGACAGACGGGACATGTCGCTTCCTCCTGGAGACTTTCCACGGGGTTCTCTGCAGCCATGGCTCTCTCTGGGCAGTGGAACGGGGTTAGTTTCACTTTCCTGAGCTCAGAGATATGTCCCGGCGGGTGTTTCCCTTCCTGGAACTGACTCCTGCTGTTTGCTGAGCAGGAAGGAGCCCACTGTGAATTTCAACCTTGGAGGCTTTAGTGAAAAATGTGTCACTAGGACAGGGGCAGTGGTGAGCTGGAGCCGGTTGTTAAATTTAGAAGCCCTTTGAGAACTGGCTGTTCCCGGACAACCGGTTCTAAAAGGGCTTTTACATTTAACAAAAGCTCAGGCAGCTGTCCACCCCGACCCGGGCCCAGCTCACTTCCCCCTCCCCCCTGAATGCTCCGCCCCCTTCTCCTCCCCCTCCCCTGCTGCCCGTGAATCAGATGTTCCCCGGAAGCCTGAAACAAGCAGCAGGCAGGTAAGCTGGGGCACGAGGAGGGCTCCAGGGAGGCGCAGCGCGGCCCAGTCCGACTCCAGCCAAGCAGCTCCCTCCGTCCCGGACCCCTGGCCCTGGCCCTGGCCTGGCCCCCGCTGAGCGCCGCAGCCCAGTCCCGGCCCTGGCCTGGCTCGGGCCCCGCAGTCCCAGTCCCAGCCGAGTGGCTCTGGCCCGGGCCCCGCAGCTCTGGCCCCGGTCCCGGTCCCGGCCCGGCTCGGGCCCCACAGTACTACACCCCTGCCCCCTGTGATGCTGAGTCTGCAGGAGCAGGGGCTGTGGTCTAAGGAGGGATGTTAAATTCACAGGCTAAAAACTTGGTTAAGGCAGAATCAACGTTTCAAAAGCCTGATTCTCATTTACGTGAAGGCTGCTCTCGCTGAGTGGAAAGGGGGATTCCAGCAGTCAGCGAGAATTCAGGCCTTAACTCTCTATCAGTTCCCCAAGGCGAGCCCCCCTAAAGGAGCATTGTCATTGTCTAAAACAGCCCAGTCTACAGAAAGGGAAATAGAGAGGCGAAGGTAAGGGCGTGCGCACAGAGCTGGGCTGTGGGCCCCAAGCAGGAAATGAGCACAGACCCGCTGAACTGGGGATGAACTAAAAAGATCACGGGCAGCGGGTATCAAAGGTACAGAGAGGCTGTGTCTTCCCAAACAGCCGCCCTCCCCCACCCCCCCGCCAGCGCGGCAGGGGAGGGTGCCGAGCAATCCCCCACCGGCCAGAGCGCCGGGGGGAGGGCAGCGAGCCCACCGCGGCTCTGCTCTCCCCGGCGGCCACAGCGCTGGGAGGAGGGCGGGGAGCCCGGCCGAGGCTCTCCGCTCTCCCCGGCGGCCACAGCGCTGGGAGGAGGGCGGGGAGCCCGGCCGAGGCTCTCCGCTCTCCCCGGCGGCCAGAGTGCCGGGAGCAGGGCGGAGAGCCCCCGGCGGCAGGAGCGCCGTGGGGAGGGCGGCGAGCCCAGTCGCGGCCCCGCTCTCGGGCCGGAGCGCCCCACCGCGCCGCCCCCCTCCAGGCGCCGCCCCAAGCACATGCTTGGTGGGCTGGTGCCTAGAGCCGGCCCTGCTTGCATGGCCTCACCCCTGCTCCTCCCCCAGGCCCCTTCCTGTTTCTCAGGCTGTGCTGTTGGGGGTTCTTCCCCGCCCCCGTGGTCAGAGCTCCAGCCTGGCAGGTTTGTGCCACCTGTCCTCCCACCTGGGGATGGGGGGGGACACACCAGGGCTAGAGGAGGTGCACTGCCCACCCACCCAGCACTCTGGGGGGGGACGTGCCACCCACTCACCCGCCTGGTGCTCCAGGGCTAGGGGTGCTGGGGTGGCTGCAGGGGAGGAGGGGGAAGGCTGGCTGCCACATGTGGGGGGGCTCTGGGCTCCAGCAGGAGCGGCGGGGCCTCAGGAAGAAGGGGCTGGCCACCGGCCACCCATGAAAAAGATAACGCAGAATATTTGTTTTTCTATTTAGGGCCTTAGCTGGAGAACTCAAGCCAAAACATCAACTGATCAATGCCAAGGCAGTAACTGCCAGCCCAGCACCCAGTGCTCAAAACTCACGAGATTGGACTTTTTGTTTGTTTGTCTCTGAGTGACGAGGTTTCACTCTGGTCACATTCTCAGGCTTTTCTACTGAGCCAGGAGAGCAAGAAGCTTCTCATGGTACGGAAATGAGAGCTGAGATTCACACGGCATCACAGGATTCCCAGAGTTGGGGCTTTAAGAAAAGCACCAGGCACTCATAGACTCAAGGTGAAATCGGGAGAGTTTGTGACAACCTCAGTGTGATTTACCGTGGAAATGAAACGGCTGCATTTCTGACTATTGAAGGTTCTTATCTGCCCCTACTCCCAGTGCCATGGGTTTAGACTCACAACACGCCTGGGAGGTGGGGGAAGTGCTGTTACCCCATTTCAGAGAGAGGAACATCTGGCACAAAGCGGATAAATGACTTGCCTGACGTCACACAGGAATACGGTCACAGAGCAGGGAACTGAACCTGAGCCTTCCAAGTGAACAGCTAAACCACCGGACCAGACTTTTTCTCAGCATTATGAGCCTGGGAGAGGAGGACAGGGACAAAGCTACGCACAGGGCAAACACAACAGTAAAGTTTGTCTAATGATCTTCTCACTGACCCTCCCCACAATCACTGGCCAGCCCTGTGCAGTCAGGTGATCACAGTGGACAGGAACTGAGTACATGGTGGGAATGAAAATAATGATTTTTTCAGGCCTGCTCTAAAATGCTCCGGCTGCCTCTGACTGCACAGTCACATTCTGTGCTCAGCTTCTGACACAGCCCTTCCCTCTCCTGGTCTGTCTGTGTTACCAGAGAAACTTCTCCACCGGGGTTGGGACCTGCCATTTTTCACCAGATCTCTTGGGAGGACGAGATGAGAAACAGAGACACAAACATCTCTCCCTCACCCACAATATCTTCATCCTTCATCCTATTTATATCAATAACGTCATATCCATCAAACACATTTACCCTGCTGCTGTCTCATGTACCTGGCTCTTTTCTCAGAATTTCAAAGCAGAACAGAGTTATCATAATAATTTAAAAAATCACAAATGGTGGGATACAATATATAACTCCTCGACTGTAAGCAGACCAGGAGCAGTAGTTCTCACACAAAGCAGTGTAAGAGGCACCGTGGGCTGGAGAATTGAGGAAACACAGCAGTTCATCAGTCCAGATTGTACCCTGGGTATGTCACAGTCTGTATCTGTCTCTGATACTTACATTGTAGTCACTCTGTGGCAGGGATTGTCTGTGTTGGTACAGCACCTAGCGCAGTAGGGCCATAATCTATGATTGGGGCCTCTAGGTGCGAATTTCCAAATTACAACCCACTTCCTGCAACAACTCATGATGCAATGGGCCCCAGGTCTGGTACATTCTGTGCATGACAGTGGGCTTTCTCTTCAAATCCTGGTACTGGTGTTAATGGCTCCTTGGCTTGGCTGTGCAGTTGGGGTTGGATACTGAAGAACAGCTAGTGCCTGTTGAATCACTAGTGTCACAGTTTCAGGTTTACGGCACCTCTGACCCCTACCATGGTCTGCTCCAGCAATGCCTGCACTGTCTCAGGCCTGTAGGCGTCCCCTCTGGGCAGACACCCACATCCCACTCCCGCCTGACTGGGGCAGTGAAGCTGCAGTCCCCTTGCACTCACTGGGATTCTCCCCTAGGAGAACATCGAGACCCTGCTCTGTGCTTTCTCTCTGAGGACAGTGGCTGCAATTGGCCAGGAATCAGGCAGCTATTCCAAAGCCGAGCCAATTTATTGAAGGACAAACAGAACACAGAGAAAATGTATATATATAAAAAAAAAGCTCTAAACACCCACGACATGGGCCAGAGTCACCAGGTCTTGTGAATGTAAGGCCAAGGTGGGTCTCTAATTTGGCACTCACGATGCCAGGCACGGCAGCCTTCTCAGTGCTGTGCGTATGGATGGTGTTTTCCTTCCATCCCAGCACCTCCTTGGGGGACACCATCCTGGGGAGCAGTAGGGCTGAACCAGGGGTCATCCTGCCTTTCAGGAGCAAAACAATGAGTTCTGGGAAATATAAGGAGAGGCAAAAAGACATTTTGTCCCCCATTTCCTGAGGAAACCCCTGGCAGGACCTGGGGTGTTCAGGAAAACTTGGATCCTGGTTACAAATGAAAAGCAGCAGCTCTGTCAAAGACAGAGACCTTGGGAGAAACTCCAGGGAACTGGAAGCAAAGAGCAGTGGGGAGTGGCCAGGCGCATGATGGCCTCAGTCTATAGTATTTGCATCTATTGAATCCAGTGAGACAATTCCCAGAATGCCTAGATCAGGGCTGCTGGAGGGAATTTGTATAAACAAAGGATAACCGTTAGCCATTGATGTATGTAACGGGAAAGTATAAATACTTGTCTTATACTGCTTGTAGGGGGAAGATCTGCCTAAGGTCAGGGGACCCCCTTTCCGACCACAGTCTTGGCTTGCAATTGCTCGTAATAAACTGTCTCTGCCTTGTTGCTAACAAACGCAGAGGGAGGTCTTGTTTTCTTCCACACTACCTCTGAGCCCATTTTCCCTGCCAACTTGGGGCTTCAGTGCTCTGCCTGCTTGTGCCAGACACGCTAGCCTGCTACAAGCACAGACCCAGGTCTGAACCACATCCCCCCAAAACTGCAGGCTTAACTGAAAACAGCTTAAGAAGTGCTCCTGTCTCCAACACCTAGATGCCCAGTTGCCAGTGGGGTCCAAACCCCAAATAAATCCATTTTGCCCTCTATAAAGCTTATATAGGGTAAACTCATAAATTGTTCGCCCTCTATAACACTGATAGAGAGATATGCACAGGTGTTTGCCCCCCCCCCCCACAGAGGTATTAATACATACTCTGGGTTAATGAGTATGTAAAAAGTGATTTTATTAAATACAAAAAGTAGGATTTTAGTGGTTCCAAGTAATAACAGACAGAACAAAGTGAATTACCAAGCAAAATAAAATAAAACACACAAGTCTAAGCCTAATACAGTAAGAAAGTGATTACAGATGAAATCTCACTGTCACAGAGGTTTCAATAAGCGTATTTTACAGACTAGCCTCCTTCTAGTCTGGGTCCAGCAATCACTCACACCCCTGTGGTTACTGTCCTTTGTTCCAGTTTCTTTCAGGTATCCTTTGGGGGTGGAGAGGCCACCTCTTGAGCTAGCTGAAGACCAAAGGGAGGGGCTTCCAGGGGCTTAAATAGACTCTCTCTTGAGGGTGGAAACCCCTTCCCCTCTCCTATGCAGAATCCAGGTGCAAGATGGAGTTTTGGAGTCACATGGGCAAGTCACATGTCCATGCATGACTCAGAACTGAATAACTGAGCTACATTCCCAGGAAAGCTCAGATGTGGATTGGTGTCTCTCAAAGATCATTGTTAGCTTAAGTTTTTCTTGATTGGGCACTTACTGAGAATAGTCTTTTCTCAAGAAGCTGACCAAATGCTGCACCGGGGCTACTTAAAATCAAACAAGTACACAGCCAATGCTCATAACTTCAAATGAAAAAATTATACATGCATGTAAATAGGATGAAGATATCCAGTAGATCATAACCTTTGCAGAGATATGTTACATGGCATATCTAGCATAAAACATATTCCAGTTATGTCATATTTACACTCATAAGCATATTTCTATAAAGCATTATGGGGTGCAAAGTCACACAGGGCACTAAAGGGTTGTTATTCCTGTTGTGTGAATCAAGGGCAGCAGAAATGTGCTTGACATACCCTGATTGAAGGACTCACCCTCAACTAAATTGCACTCACAAGGCAGGGGACATGGGTGCCAAAGACTAGTGGAGTTGTGAGATCAGTTGGGGACAAACTACAGCCTGTGGGCTCTGTCAGGTGTGTCAGGTCTTTTAATCTGGCCTTTAGGATTAGCAGTCTAGTGGCACAGCGGTGCTAATAGAGGCTCCCTGCCTACCCTGGTCCCATGCTGCTCCCAGAAGCGGCTGGAAAGTCCCTGCAGCCCCTGGGTGGGGTGTCTCTGTGTGCTGCCCTTACCTGCAGGTGCTGCCCCTGCAGCTCCTATTGGCCAGGAACAGGGAACTGCAGCCAATGGGTGCTGTGGGGGCATTGGCTGCAGACGGGCAGCGCGTGGAGCCACCTGTTGCCACCCCAGGAGCCGCTGCCAAACCTGCTGGCTGCTTTTGCCTTAGCTCCACTGTGCTGCCGCCCGGGATCAACCCCAGGTAAGCAACGCCCGGCCGGAGCCCACACCCTGACTAAGGGCTTGTCTTCACTACCCGCCTGGATCGGCGGGTAGAAATCGATCTCTTGGGGATCGATTTATCGCGTCTCGTCGGGACGCGACAATCAATCCCCGAATCGACGCGCGTACTCCAGCAGCCCAGGTAGGAGTAAGCGCCGTCGACGGGGGAGCCGCAGCGGTCGATTTGCCACCGTCCTCACAGCAGGGTAAGTTGGATCAGATATGTCGAATTCAGCTACGCTATTCCCGTAGCTGAATTTGCATATCTGAAATCGACCCCCCCTCCCGTAGTGTAGACGTAGCCTAAGACTCAACTGGGAGTCTTGTTACATACCAACAGAGCTGAAATCACTGATAACTAGTCCTAAGCATTAGATGTGCTTTGGGACAGTGTCTCTGATAGAACAGACTGTCCTATCTGTGCTAGCAATGAAACTTCCCCACTAACAGCTGAAATCACTGAGAGCTGTCCTAAGTGATAGGATCTGAAAATATCCCAGACAGTGTGGGGCGGTGAGTGGACAGCTGGCCAAGCAGCTGGCAAAGTGGCAAGTAGAGCGGTGAGCGGTTGGCATGGCAGCGGGTGCCAGAGCAAATGCCTGGACAACTGAGTGAGCAAGGTGCACCCCTCACACACACACACACCTCTGAACTCTGGGTCTTCACTGTGAGTGTGGCAGGAGGAGAAGGGAGGGGCACATTAAAGGAACTTTAGCTTGCTGGACTTAAGACCTGAGGCAAAGGACACTGCCCAGTGATCCCTGAGATGGATGTTTGCTTGTGGTTTTATGTTTATGAATCCTGCTTGTGGCGTTTTCCCAAATTAATGCCGGGTTACTTCCCTCCTTTCATTAAAAGTTTCTTTTTTACACTTGGACTCTGTGCTTGGGAGGGGGGAAGTTTTGCCTCTAGAGGTGCCTGGGGATGGTGTGTAATTTTCCCAGGTTACTGGGTTGGGGCTCGAGACGGTTCTGTGTTGTATTGTTGAAGAGGAACCCCTAGATATTGAACCCGGCCCTGGTTGCTGCTGACTCCAACTGGCAGAAGGGAAATGTTAATTCACAGCGAGGGTGTCCACAGTCACACACAGACTTGCACTGAAACAATGGGTGGGAACTAAACCCCCTTGAGTGATTTCAGTGACAATGTGTGTGCAGAGGAGCCTTGGCTTGGCTGTGTCTTGCTGAACCTCTAACCACCCGCCTGGGACCAGCCGGGCTACAGGGGCTCCCTGGGTTAAGGTCAGAGGCAGCTGGTGTGTGTTAGTGACAAGGCAGGAAAACAGCAGCGACTTATTAATCAGGAGGAACTCCTGAGCTGAAGGGTGACATTATGGTAGATCCTGTAAGCCAGTGGTTTTCAAACTGTGGGTGTAGAATGTAAGGCTCTGGGTTGTGGCGACTCTGGTCAGCACCGCCGACTGGGCCCTTAAAAGTCTCATCAGCAGTCCTGCCTGGCTAAGGCAGGCAAGTCCCTACCTGTTCCAACACCTCACTGCGCCCTGGAAGCAGCCAGCCACAGGTCCGGCTCCTAGGCAGGGGGGTCACAGGGTTCCATGCGCTGCACCCACCCCTAGCACTGGCTCCCCACTTCCCGGCCAATGGGAGCTGGGGGAGATGGTGCCTGTTGGAGCTGGCCACTTCTGGGGTGCAGCGTGGTCTGTGGAGCCAGGACAGGCAGGAAGCCTGCCTTAGCACCGCCACTGCGCTACTAACCAAGAGCCACCCAAGGTAAGCCTACACTCCACCCTCGTGCCCCAGTCCCCTGCCCCAGCCCTGAGACCCCCAAACCCAGAGCCCCTTCCTGCACCCCAAAACCCTCATCCCTGGCCCCACCCCAGAGCCTGCACCCCCAGTCCAGAGCTCTGACCCCCTCCTGCACCCCAAAGCCTGCCCCATCCCTGAGCCCCTCCAACCCGGATCCCTCTCCTGCACCTGAAACCCCTCATCCCCAGCCCTACCCCAGAGCCTGCACCCTGAACCCAGAGCCCTGAGACCCTCCTGCACCCCAACCCCCTGCCCCAGCCCAGAGCCTCCTCCAAAACCCTGAACCCCGCATTTCTGGCCCCACCCCACAGCCCTCATCCCTGCACCCCAACCCTCTGCCCCATCCCTCAGCGCCTTCCACACCCCAAACCCCTCATCCCCTGCTCCGCTGGGTTGCGGGCATCCACAATTTTCTTCAACTGGGTTGCCAGAAAAAAAAGTTTGAAAACCACCGCTCTAAGCTTTGTGACATTGCAGTCTAAAGGTCACAGCCCAGCCCCTTCAAATCACCCCCTCAGAGCTGGAAAGATTTTAGGTTTAAACTTTGTAAAACTCCATACTCAGAAGGGAAAGTAACAATCTTACCCACTCCCCACCCACATCCTGCCCCATTCCAGCTGTCCCGGTCTCCTCCAGTCATTCTGGGTCAATTCTGAGCTCATAATCACTGTGTGGACTGGTTCTGCTGAGGGGAAATACGAGTCAGGGATCCATGTTTTGGCTTTGTCTGACTCTGGGCAGAGGAGTGTCAGCTCAGAGAGAAGGGACAATGACAGCTTATGGGAGTAGGGGGGGTTGGCATGGCTGGGCTGGGGATTGTGGGGGTGGGGCGGCTCCACTGTCCTGTGCTGCTTATTGGTCAGTCTTGGGCATCTGTGGTGCCCCAGATGGGGCGGGGGGGGTGTTTTGGGGGTTTGCTCCGGTTGTATAATGGCTGTACCTAGGGTCCGTTGGTGTAGTGTAGGAATGCTACAGAGAGCAGTTTCCTACACTACACCTGGCTGGGGATGCTGCGGCCAGGCGGTATCCTGGGGCCTGGGGGAGCAGCCACAAGACCAGCGGGTGTGTCCGGTGCAGGAGGTTTGGGGCTCTGGGGTCTGCTGCACAAACCAGCTGCTCAGGGGGCAGTGGGGGCCTGGGCTGCGTCTGCCGTAGAAGCCAGGCTGGGCTGCTGCTGCCCCCAGCGGTGTCTGTATTGAGGAGAGACCAGCACTAACCCCCCTCTGTGCCCAGCCTGGGGGGGACTTTCTCCACTGGCTGGAACCAGCCCCTGGGGCAGCCCCGGGCTCTGCTGATACCAGCCTCTGAGCTGGAGCCTGCAGGTGAGGAGAGACCCGGGGGAAAGGGCTGGGCCCAGGCAGGAAAGTGACTCTGGAGCTTCAGCTCTCACAGGCCGTGGGAGGCACCTGCCCTCACTCTGTGCTCAGCTCCGGTCTGGATCTGCCGCAGGGGCCAAAGCAGAGGGAAGGGCACAGGGGGTGCAGAAGGACCAGGATGGGGCCCCAGCGGGGTTTCCCCTTTGTCTCTGGGCAGTAAAGTTGTCAGGAAGGTAAAGGCTGAGAAATAAGGCGGCTATAGACAGAAGGAGGGAGCGGAGGCAGGAGACATGGTGAAAAGTGGCAGTTAAACATCTCTGCCCAGTCAGGGCTAGTCTGCACTAGATGCGCTAAGTCGGCGCGGCTGCACCGTGTCTGGTGAAGACTCTCTGTGCCAAGGGAGAGAGCTCTCCTGTCGGCATAGCTTCCCCCTCTCGCGGAGGTGGAGTAGTTGTGTTGGCGGGAGAGCTCCTCCCACTGACATAGTGGCTGCTGTGGACAGCGCTTAGGCCACTGTAAGTTGTGTTGCTCAGGGGGGTGGCGTCATTACACTCCTGAGTGACTTAAGTTATATCGATGTAAGCGGTCTTGTAGACCTGCCCTTAGGGAAGTAACAGGAGAGAGGAGCACAGTGGCCAGCACAGAGGAGAGGTGAGATCAGGGGGTTATTCTCTGATTTAAAAATCTCCTCACATTACCACCCCCCTCAGAGATAAGTGGTGGGGTCCCTTCATCAGGTAAATCTCCCCTGTATTCAAGTGCTGACAGGTGCATTCTAGCTTCATCAGCTACAGCAGGCCTGAAAGGACATGGACTGGGTGTATTTGTATGAATATTTCCAGACAAACCCTCTTCCTTATAACTAATGTGATACCTCCTAAAAGGACCCATGGAGCCCTTGGAAGTATTGGGACACTTAATGTTTTTGCTTATTGTGATGTTGCACCCATAATGCTTTATAGAAATATGCTTATGAGTGTAAATATGACATAACTGGAATATGTTTTATGCTAGATATGCCATGTAACATATCTCTTCAAAGCTTATGATCTACTGAATATATCCATCCTATTTGTATGCATTCATCATTTTTATATCTGAAGTTATGAGTGTTGGCTCTATGCTTCTATTTAAAGTGTTTGCCGTAGGAAGCACATAAGGCAGATTTGGTCAACATAGTGTGAAGGGGTTATTCAAGTAAATGGGAGTACTTAACTAACAATGGACTTTGGGAGATGCCAAGCCACATCTGAGCTTTCCTGGGAATGTTCAAATTAACATGTAAACAATGGCATTAGCCTGCAGAAAGCTGAATCATTCATAGACATGGGACTTGCCCAGGTGGCTACAAACTCCATCTTGTTGCTGTCATTTTGCACAGGAGAACAAAGGTGTTTCTGCCCACAAGAGAAAGAATATAAAAGGCCCTGGAAACCCCTCCATTTGGGCTTCAGCTGACTCAAAAGATAGCCTCTCCACCCCAAAGAGATGCCTGAAAGAAATTGGAACAAAGGACAGTAACTACAAGGGTGTGAATGATTGCTGGACCCAGACTAGGAAGGAGTCTAGTCTGTCAAAGAAGCTTATTGGAACATCTCTGAGGGTGAGATTTACCTTATTTAGTTCCCTACTTTATTAGGCTTAGACTTGCGTGTTTTTGTTTTATTTTGCTTGGTAATTTACTTTGTTCTGTCTGTTATTACTTGGAACCATTAAATCTTAATTTTTATATTTAATAAAATCACTTTTTACTTATTAATTAACCCAGAGCAAGTAATTAATACCTGGGAGAGCAAACAGCTGTGCCTGTCTCTCTATCAGTGTTATAGAGGGTGAACAATTTATGAGTTTACCCTGTATAAGCTTTATACAGAGTAAAACGGATTTATTTGGGGTTTGGATCCCATTGGAAACTGGGTATCTGGTGCTGGACACAGGAGCACTTCTTAAGGTGTTTTCAGACAGCCTGCAGTTTTGGGGGGATGTGGTTCAGACCTGGGCCTGTGTTTGTAGCAGGCTAGCTTGTCTGGCTCAACAAGGCAGGGTACTGAAGTCCCAAGCTGGCAGGGAGAATGGGCTCAGAGGTAGTCTCAGCGCATCAGGTGGCAGTCTAAGGGGGTCTCTGTGATCCAACTCATCACATCCATCTTAATGAAAATGCCTATTTCTTGCTGGGAGCTCTAGCCATATGCACAGAAGGGAGGATTCTTAGTTGGTTTTGGGGGAAATATTTTTTGTTTCAAAAAAGTGTATTTAAAAACAAATAGCTGTTAAGCACTCTCAGACTTTCCAAACATTTTTAAAAAGGATGTTTTGTTTTTCCCCCTAAGGAGGTCGATTGGATTCTCCATCATTGAAATGACCTTGGTACAAAAATTGGGAGTGTGCTAATAAAATTTGTGGAAGACACAAAATTGGGAGTTATTTTCAACACGGAGGATGACCAGAATATCATACAAGAAGATCTGGCCAACATTGAAAGCTGGAGTAGTAGAAATTGGATGAAATTTAATAATGAAAAATGCAAGGTCATGCACTTAGGGACTAAAACAAGAATTTTTGCTATAAGATGGGAATGTATTAGTTGGAAGTGACAGAGGAGAAAGACCTGGGTGTATTGGTCGATCACAGGATAACTATAAGTGGCCAATGTGAGGCAGCTGTGAAAAAGGCCAATGCAATCCTAGGATATCAAGTGAGGTATTTCCAATAGAGACAGAGAAGTCTTAGTCCTGTTATAGAAGGCCCTGGTGAGACCTCGTCTGGAATACTGTGTGAAATTCTGGTCTCCCACATTTAAGAAAGATGAACTCAAACTGAAACAGGTGCAGAGAAGGGCTGCTAGGATGATCAGAGAAATGGAAAACCTGTCTTATGAAAGGAGACTCAAAGAGCTTGGCTTGTTTAACCTAGCCAAAAGAAGGCTGAGGGGTGATATGATTGCTCTCTATAAATATATCAGAGGGATAAATACCAGGGAAAGAGAGGAGTTATTTAAGTTAAGTGCCCAGGTGGACACAAGAACAAATGGATATAAACTGTCCATCAATAAGTTTAGGCTTGAAATTAGAGGAAGGTTTCTAGCCATCAGAAGAGTGAAGTTCCGGAAGAGCCTTCCAAGGAGACCAGTGGGGGCAAAAAACCTAAATGGCTTCAAGACTGAGCTTGATAAGTGTATGGATGGTATGATGTGATTGCCTAAAATGCCATGTATCCAATCTGCGAGTGCTAGCAGCAAGTATCTCCAATGGCTGGTGATGGGACACTAGATGAGGAGGGCTCTGAGTTACTACGGAGAATTTTTTCCCAGGTGTCTGGCTGGTGCATCTTGGTCAAGGTGTAAGCGATCGCTATATTTGGGTAAAGGAAGGAATTTTTCCCTGGGTCAGATTGGCAGATTCCTTGGGAGTTTTTCACCTACCTCTGCAGCTTGAGGCATGGATCACATTCAGGTTTAGACTAGTGCAGGGTTCTCAAACTTTATTGCACTGGGACCATCTTCTGACAACAAAAATTACTTCATGACCCCAGGACGGGGGAGTGAAGCCTGACCCAGCTCAAGCCCCACTGCCCTGGGTGTGGGGGCCAAAGCCCGACTCCCACTGCTCCGGACAGGAGGGCCAAAGCTGAAGCTCAAGGGTCTGGGGCTTGCAACCTGAGTCCTGCTGCCCAGCACTGAAGCCCTTGGGCTTTGGCTTCTCCCCTGGGCAGTGGGGCTTGGGCTTCAGCCCCAGGCCGCAGCTAGTCTAAGCCATCCCTGGTGACCCCATTCAAAGGGGGTTGTGACCCACTTGGGGTCCCGACCCACAGTTTGAGAACTACTGGACTAGTGTAAATCAGTAGCGTAGCTAGCGGGGTGCAGGGGAAGCAGCCGCTTCCCCTCAGCAAATTTGCCAAAAGCGGCACCTTTCCAAAGGCGGCTGCCGGCCGGAGGAGTGAGGGGGGGCGCAGGCTGGCCGCTCGCAGCGCGTCCGGCCGCTCGCAGCGCGGCCAGCAGCCATGGGGGGGGGGGGGGGGTGGAGGGCGCCCAGCCGGAGGATCAGGGTGGCGTACCATGCGGTCAGAGGAGTGGGGGGGCACAGGCTGGCTGCCCGCAGCACGGCCAGAGGAGCAAGGTGGGAGCGCAGGCTGGCCGCCCGCAGCACGGCCGGAGGAGCGAGGGGGGAGCGCAGGCTGGCCGCCAGTAGCCTGGCCGGCAGCCATGGGGGGATGGTGGGTGCGCACAGCTGGAGGAGCAGGGGGGCGCAGCATGCGGCCCGGCCCTGCAGCCGCGGCCAGAGGAGCGAGGGGGGGGCGTAGGCTGGAGGAGCAGCGGGGCATAGCAACGGCCTGTGCTCCCAACGGCGGCTTCCCTCCGGACCGGGGGCCCGTCTCAGGTGGTGCTCCTGGGCACCGGAAGGGAGAGAATGTCACATGCGGCTTGCTCAGCCTTCAGCATCGACGGCATTCTCACCGCGGGAGAGGCACGCGCGGACGGGACCCGTCTACTCCGCTCAGCGCGAGTCGGCGGTCTGGGTCCCAAGGGGGATCGTGGGCTGCCCAACTCGGGTCCGGCCTCACCCCTGTCTTTCTCTCAGTACTTCTGAGTCTTTCCCTGCTTCTTGGTGGTTGAGTGGTGCCGACCGGTGGAGGGAGCCTCACTCCGCACTGAGGATGTGGTGCCCGGCGCCGAGTCGGGTCGGCGCACCGGTGCCGAGGCCAGCACAGATTCCATTAGCAGGGCCCAGAGCCAGATATCTCTCTCACGTTTAGTCCGAGGCTTGAACAATCTACAGATCTTACAGCACTCACTTACGTGGGTCTCACCCAAGCAGCGGAGACACTGAGTGTGTGGGTCGCTTCTTGGCATAGAACTGCGACAAGAGTCGCACGACTTGAAGCCTGGGGCACGGGGCATGCCCCAAGCCCAGCAACTAACTAAAGAAGCTATTCAACTATTGAAGAAGACATGTACTACTAAGGCTAACTAGAAGAGCTACAGCTAGGCTGGAGCACGAAGTTCCGACTACCTTCACTAGCGGCAAGAAGGAACTGAGGGTGGGGGAGTGTGCAGCTCCCCTTATAGCGTGATATAGAGGTGCCACTCCAGGGGTCGCCGCGGTGCTCCCCCCCCCATGGGTACTGCTAAGAGAAAAAATTCCAGCACCAGTGCACGTGGCAAGCACACACACCTACTGTGGAATACACCTGAGCAATCACTCGAAGAAGAACTAATGTATGCTAAATAGATTTCAGTTGTAGGATAATAGAAGTATAAGGTTGATAAGTATTTAGGAGTGATCAGTATGCATTAGGAATATAAGTAAAGCACAGCAGAAATGCAAGGCCTAGGCCTGTAATATTTCAGCTCAGCCATATGAAGCCATAGGCTTAAGAATGCCTGACATAAGTGAGTGACCAAAGAATGACCCTATGCCAGTAAGGTCACAAGACTACTGGAAAGATGTGCCAACAGGTGATGTTGCAGAAAATGAAACGCAATATACTGTTCAAGATCATGAGATACCTTATTGTAACATTGTTTATAACACATATCCTGACTGCAGTGTACATGTTATGCATAGATGCTAATGAAAATAAGAGGAACCACAAATAACATAGGAAAAATGGGCCCCCCAATATTTATGGAGTATGGAAATACAGATAAGGAAAAGGCAGGGGACACCTTCATACACATGCATAGACAGTTAGGTGAAGTCAAAATTACAACATAAAAGAGGGTTCCAAGCAATGTTCCCTCTAATATTTTCCACCCATGTGCAGAATAAATTTTGGTATGTGCAGCACCAATATCGAGGTAATGTGCGGATGTGCGCCACCAGTACAAATTAAAAATCAAGAATATTAAAACAAAGGAAAATTAAGGTGCCCATCTTAAGATGTTTATTTAATATGAAATCAAATAACAAGAAAATTAACACTGCCCTTGTAGTACATTTATTTTCTCATCCTTTCTAACAACTCAAGCTAGTAAACACACCAAAATGTGACATACTGAAAATAGCTATATAAATAAAACAAAATCATGGCCTTTAAGTTAAAGACTAAAAAATATGCACCAGAGGCCCAATTTAATAACCTACTTGACAGTGTATTTATGCAAGTTTTCAGTTGCAGAAGTTTGGCCTGTATTTATTTACTTCTGAAAAACACCAAAAGTTAGATTCTGATTATATGGAGACATCAACTATTATAGAAACCACTGTGATGTTCTGTACCTCATGGGAACACCCTACACTCCCATGTTAATCCTTATGATTGTGGGGTATCTAAGGAAAGGTTTGTCATGTTGGGTGTCTTTGAAAGGCTCATGGTATACTGAGAACTGTTGTTATGGTAATGTTATAGTAATTGTTGTCATAGTAATGTTATAGGTTGTAATTTCATGTATATATAATTATGAGGCTGAAAATGTGTCCTCGTGTCTTAAAGCAAGACCATGCAAAAACTCCCCAAGAGCAGAGGGGGTTCACACCTCATCAGGGCATGTATGGGACAAACCCAGCCCAGCCTCACAGGAACAAAGGACACTGGCCTAGGCAATAACAAAGGATTTGTTGGACTCTGGATTGAGTCACCTCCCTTCATTTGGTCACTTTGGGACTGCGATGAGGTAATGCTCACCTGAAAGGTGGGGGACAAAGCCAAGAGGGAAGAAAGAACATGATAAAAGGGAGAGGCATTTACCATGCTCTTCCTCTCTCTCTTCCACCTCCATCTACAGACATCACCACCACGTGACTGAAGCGCTGATCAAAGGGGAGAGCCTGGCTGAAGGGCAACCAGCCAGTCTGTGGTGAAAAGCATCTAAGTTTGTAAGGGCGCTGAAAGTGTTAAAATCAGCTTAGAATGCATTTTGCTTTTATTTCATTTGACCAAATCCAACTTGTTATGCTTTGATTTACAATCACTTAAAATTTATCTTTGTAGTTAATACATCTGTTTGTTTGTTCTACCTGAAGCAGTGCATTTGGTTTGAAGCATGTCAGAGACTCCCCTTGGGATAATAAGCCTGGTACATATCAATTGCTTTGTTAAATTGACGAGCTCATATAAGCTTTCCGCGTCCAGTGGGCATAACTGGACACTGCAAGACGGAGATTTCTAGGGTTGCATCTGGGATTGGAGATATTGGCTAGTGTCATTTGGTTGCACAATCCAAGGAGCAGTTTACATGCCAGAGGCTGTGCATGAACCGCCCAGGAGTGGGGGTTCTCACAGCAGAGCAGGGTAAGGCTGGCTCCCAGAGTCAAGGATTGGAGTGACCTAGTATATCACTGGTCCAGATAACACCAGAGGGGAACATCACAACCACATTAAAACATTTACTTTGCTTACTATATATGGGATTATAATAAAAATGTCACAGGAAAGATTAAAATGAGAACTCTAGCCTGTGTTCTTGCACATAGGTTGCCAAACTCTGGAAATTCCTGGGAGCAGATTGAATCGGGCTCTATCCAGTACCACAGAAGCGATACCAGTTTGTACTGACAGCTACAGATGATTTTTCAAAAGAGTTAGAAGAATTTCCACTTAGATCTATGACAGCATATGAGGGGGAGAAGAAGACATGTAAAATTATATATCAACATGACTGTCCAGAGCAGATCCTGGCAGATCTAGGTTCTGAATTGAATAATAAGGTAACAGTTTACATTTGGTGTTATTTTCACTATATTGCCAATTACACAACCATGGCCGTGTGACAGGGGGCATTTAGCGACTACAAACTGAGCCCTTTGGAAGCCAGAACCCTGGTCACTGAGCACACCCAGGGCACCGGGAGCAGTTAGAGTAGGAAGGACTGAGCAGTTTGGGTTTGGAAGGGCAGAGGGGATCACTGGCACCTGTAGGGATGAGGTCACTAGCTCAGCGCTGAGAAGAAAGCAGCAGTATAAAAGTCTGAACCAGGGAGCAGGAAGGGGGCTCCTCGTAACTGCTGCTATGTTGTGAGGCACCATAAAAAGTCATAAAGAGACACGGTGGAAGTTCCCTGGCAGACCGCCTGCTGCTTAATTCACAAAGAGCTCTGCCAGCCCAGGGTTGCAGGAACTGATGGGGGAGCCCATTCATAGTTAGAAATTTAAAAATGAACATTGCCTGCAATCTCTTACTGACACTTCATGCTGTAAATTGTGAGTGACAACACATTTTTATGTCTTGTCAGAGAGTAAAAACCATGTGGTATGTTAACATATTTGCCAACATATTTTCCCATATAATAACACAATAAGATTGGATAAGAAACCACAGTAATTACACGTAAGTCAGTGAAAAATAGGGAAAGGAACACAGATATTTCTGAAAGAAAGTTTAGGGGAAAATTGTCTAGGAAAAATAGTTTCAGCAGCCCATGCCACCTAGACACCAGCAGACTGGATAAAAACCACAAATGAATCCATCAAAAGATAATTGTAGGGTATTTATTTTCAAATAATCAAGGTAAGTTTAGGGCACATGCCATGGATGGCACAGTGTGAATAAATCTTCAAAACTGAATTATTACGTTGAAAATGTTCATAACGCATCACGTTTAAAACAAAAAGTAGTCCTAGCAATGCCATGTGATATGCCTCCGATACTCTGCTCAGGGGTACAAAATTCTGACAAAAGTCCACCCCCGTCCACCCCCATCTGCTACCCCTGGGGCAGGGGGCAGGGAAAGGTGAGGGTTAGGGGTTGCCTGGTGTCCAGTTTTCAACTGGAACCACCAGTTGAAAAGGGAAACTGGCAGCGCCAGGTCAGCACAAAAAGTCCAGTTACTGGCAGTAACTGGCCTCCCCCACTTGGGGAGGGGAGGGCGAGAAGAGCAGCGGTGCTGCGATAGGACAGACTGTGCTGCAGGTGTTGCTGTCAGGGACAGAGATTGCCTCCATTCTGAGCTGGGACTGGGCAGATTTTCAGGGGAGCCGCGTTTGTACCCGAAGTGTTGACACCAGCATAGAAATAAGGGCGGAGCGTCCCGGAGAAGGTGCCAGTGAAAGTGAAGAGATGGGACCTGTCAGTCACATTGTAAAACGAGACCTCGCCCACCTGATAGTCCAGGAAAATCCCCACCCGCCTGGGCCTGACCTTCACACGGAGCGGGGTCCATGGGTAGGTGAGAGCCTTGTATTCCCCATCCCTCAGCCACACAACCCAGAACCCATCCTCAGGTGTGGCTGTGACCCATCCCTTCCTACTCACAGATTCCCTACAAACCCCCAGATCCCATCTCGTCTTGTCTCCCACCTCCACCTCCCAGTAACAGCTCCCACCCGTGAACCCCTCAGCACCCAGGACAGAGGGACAAGGATCAAATCTCTCAGGGTTGTTGGGCAGATCCTGGCGTGTGTCTCCACATCTCACACATTTCCGATCCTCAGACAGGATGAGGTTGGGATTTGCCGTGTCTGGATCCAGAGTCACATCCACTGGGGAGAGAATCACAGAGTCAGGGCCAGGGCCAGGGGCTTGTCACTGGGATCAACAGTAAATTAATCTGTGTCCCCATTAATCACTGGGCGGGGGGGGGGGGTATTGCTTTTTAAGGAGAGTCAGGGCCCTGTCTGCCCATGAGATAAAAGTTCAGGGGACTGACAGGAAGGTGGAGAGCAGAGGGATGGAGAAGGGAAGGGCAGGTTCCAGGGGATGAGGGGAGGGGTGGACATCAAGAAGAAGAGGACAGACCCCAGGGGGCACGGGGAAGCAAAGGAAGGGGATAGCAGGGGGAAGGGGGTGTAAGGGAATGTGGGGGGCTCCAAGGGACAGGGGAAATGAGGAGAGGGGTGGACTCCAGAGGGGCAGATCAGAGTTGAGGGGAGGGACAGGTGCCAGGGGTGGGAGGATGAGGAGTGGGGCAGGCATCAGGAGCATGGTGGGAGGGGGGGAGAAGAGAATGGGCAGGTGCCAGGGGGACAGAGTGAGGCAGGAACCTGGGGGAGAGGAGGTGGCTAGGGCAGGGGCAGTCACTGGAGGGCAGAGCCGGGAGAGGGGAGGGACTGGTGTCAGGGGACAGAGTGGGGTGAGGAGAGGAATGGAGGGGGGGTAGAGGGTGGGGGGAGGGGCTGGTGCCTAGGGGGAGAGAGGGGAGGGGTGGGCACCAGGAGGGCAAAGATAGGCAGGAGAAGGGGTAGGCACTGGGGCACAGGGGAGGCAGAGGGAAGGGGGTTGCACCAGTGGACACAAGGGGTGAATGGAGGGGCAGGCACCAGGGAGGCAGAGGGGGTGAAAAAGGAGGGGTTGGCCCCAGGAGGCTAGAGGGGAGCGAGGGAAGAAGCATGAGGTGGGCAAAGGAGGGGCCGGCGGAAGGCGCAGGTGACCGGTGACAAAGGCAGTGAGGGGTGGGGCAGGCACCAGAGGGGAATGGGGGGAGTGAGGGGAGGAGTGGGCATCAAGAGGGAGATGGTGGGAAGGGGCAGACCCCAGGCGGTTTGGGGGGGGTCAAGCAGAGGGGCAGATGCAAGGAGGGCAAGGGGGCAGAGTGGGGGGTGAGGGAGGTACTGGCTCTGAGGGTCACCGCCGGGGGCAGCGGGGTAGATTTAGTGCCATGTCCTACTTGGTGAAGTTGGTGTCTGGGGCAGCCAAATGAACAGGAGCCTGCAGGGGCTGGTGCCCTCTCCCGGGGGTGGGATGGGGACACAGTGCTCTGGGTGGGGGGACAGGTGCTGTATGTGGAGCAGAGGTGATGACCCTAACAGGACCCCTAACCGTGTTTGTGTAACTGTCTTGGGCTCCCCGCTCCCTCCCAGCTTTGTTTGGTAGGCTGCCCTGCGGTGCATGGACACCTGGGCCAGTGGTGCTGTAACATGTGCACACAGCCCCTGGAGCTGGAGCTGGAGCTGCCCAGACTCCCAGCGTGCACCAGGGCACACACAGAGTCAGGCAGCAGGCTGGGAGCAAACACACACACACAGGTACCGACTCCATGTGTGCTCTGGGGCTGGAGCACCCACGGGAAAAAAATAGGGGGTGCTCAGCATTCACTGGGATGACCCGCTGTTGGCAGCCAGGGATCAAGTGTTTTGCGGGTGCCTCAGCAGATGAGCTGTTTCCTAGGGGCAGCCTGCGCGCAGCTGCGATTAGCTATTTGGCAGGCAGGCTCAGATCAGCTGTTTCTCACCTCCCTGCTCCAGGAGGGGCTGAGTGAGTCTCAGAAAAAAAAAAAGCCTTAGGGTTAGGCGTGGGCAGGATTGTGGGGCTATCAGCCCCTGCTCACCTGGGGCTACCCCACACCTCTTGGCCTGATGGCCATGGCGTCCATGTGTATGGTTGCTCCCTGCCAGCCAGGCTCGACTCCGGCAACAGCAGGCATCAGGTGACCCAAGGGAGCCCAGCTAGGCTAGGGCTCGGTGTAGTGGTGGATTAGGGAGAGGAGAAGCCCCGGACCCTGGCAGGAGCTGCGCTGGTGGGAGAGGAGAAACCCCAGACCCCAGCAGGAACCGCGCTGCTGGGAGAGGAAGGAGGAGGGAGGAGAAGCCCCCGACCCCAGCAGGAGCCATGCTGGGGGCGGGAGGGGGGAGGAGAAGCCCTGGACCCTGGCAGAAGATGTGGGGCTGAATTCCCCGGGTCGGGAGCCCCGGCACCCTAGTGGCAGAAGCTGCAGGGCTGAAGCCCTGACCCCACTCTGTGAGGAGCTGCCCTGAGCCCCTCTCTCTCACGTCCCCCATGCGGAGCTGGCTCTCACTCTCCTGCTGTGGAGAAATTCAGCCAAATCTATTCACTTTGGTATCTCCATTTCCCCATCACCACACAGCCATGAATGGATTTAGCCTAGGAGGCAGGGTCAGCATTAGCCCCATTTGGCAGGTGGGATCTAGGGCACCAAGGGGTGAAGTGACTTTCCCAAGGCTAAGCAGGGAGTCTGTGGCAGAGCAGAGAACCAAACCCAGGACACCTGAGCCCAAGGCCTGTGCCTTAACCATTAAGCCACCCTTCCTACCCGAGGAGGGGGAACCTCCTCTGCCACTTTGAGTGTGTGGGTGGGAGTGGGCACTAGACAGAGCCACCAGGAGGTGGAGAGTAGAGAGAGATGGGAAATGGGACATGAGCGAAAAGCAAGAAGGGGGAAACATCAGGAAGGGGAGGGAGCAAGGACTTAGAGAAGAAACAAGAGGGAGGAGAAGGGGCAGGGAGAGGGGAAAGACTCCCCACTGCTTGTGCCTCCCATCCACCTTCTTCCCACAGCCATCCATGGCCTCAGCTCCCACACAGGCCCTAAGCCGGTGTGAAGCCCAGAGCGAACATAATGACTTTACACTGGGGTGTTAGTGAAGACAGCGTGTAGCCGAGTGTAATGAGTTTAATACACTGTAATTCATGATAATGTAATGATGTAGTTCGTTACTATTTTAATAATGATGACATTGTTAAGATGCCAGTGACAGACTCACATTCAATAATAGAATATGAAAGAAGTTTATAAATATGCTGAAAATTGCCAATTTTGGGGGAGGCTGAGCCCCCCCAAACACACACACCTTGCCTTCAAGGCAGGAGGGGGCAGAAAGGAGTGAGCAGTGGGCAGGAGATGCTCAGGGGAGAGGACCTAAGGGGAAGGGGCAGAGTGGGGTAGAGTGAGGACGGGGCCTTGGGGAAGGGGCGGAGCAAGGATGGGGCACCCACCGGCAAAACCAAAAGTCAACCCCCATGCACATACACAGCTCAGCGTCGGCTGTCAGGCAGAAAAGCTGCCGTGTCGGCACAACTTGTTGTCACTGGGTCAGGGGAGTGTCACAAGCTGGTTATAAAAACCTGTCTGCTCTTGCAGTGGGGACAGGGCCTCCCTCCCCCCAAATCCAGACACTGAACAGCTCCTGTCTGGGCCTGTTACGCTAGAAGGAAATTGTGGCTAAAGCCTGGCCTGATCCTGCTGCTGGGAGGAGAGAGCTTGGCAGTTCAGTTCAGTTATGGCCAGATAAGAATGTCCATCCTGCAGATCCCAGGTACCCCTGCAAAGGTGACACCAGGGGGCAGCATTTCCTCACTAATCAGCCCTGTCCCAAAGGGGGCAGGTCCCTGCTCTGCAACAAACCTGGGTTTTGTCTGCCCCTTTCCATCCACCCCAGTGACATTGCTGTTTCTAGCCTATTGAATGTCATAGGAAAATGCTTTGTGCAGGGAAAGGAGCAGAGAGCTCCCAGGGGGAGGTGGATCTCACCATGGATAAAACATCAGTGGTATGTACAGTACCTGCGAAGATTTGGGCGCTTCTCCACCCTGCAACCAAACACAGACAGAGGGGTGAGAACATCCCTGAACACTGACACGCTGAGCAGGAGACAATGTCACACAGGATGATACACGGGGGAATGGAACTTACTGAGCTCAGCCTGGAGTTTGTCTAAAAATAAAATAAAGAGAAATGAGTCAATATCACATTACCTTGCAGAAGAGAAGCGAGTCAAAAAGACCTTAAAGCACAGAGGAGTAGCCAATCCCTCCCCTGAAGAGCTCACAGTCTAACCGGACAAGACAGGCACAGGGCAGGGAAGGGGCAGAACACACAAGCAGAGCGATGGTGCAAGTGAAACATCAGTGCCACCATTTAACAGTCACACTGTGCTGTGCAGGGGGGAGGGGACGAGCTACATGGAAAGGGATGGGGGAGGGGGACAGGGGGTGGAGTGAGGTTGGGGTGACAAGACTGGGTGGGAGGGGGTTGGAGCTGTCAGCCAATCAGCACAGGAGAGAAGACAGGCAGAGTGACACTGTCACAAGCAGCATGGTGACATCATCAGTCACCATGTCCCTGGCTGCCATCGGCCTGACAGGGTTACACCGAGGATGTGAACTACTACAGCCAGCTCACAGCCTGGGCACAATGCTGGCTACACGCAGAGTGACCCCAAACCTGCTCACGCCTCCGGCTGTGTGGGAGCAACAAACCCCCTGTGAGTTCAGTGAGTGGGGTTTGGGTCTGTTCGCTCTGTGTGCTGTGAGGGACGAGGGGCAGAGCTTGTCTGTGCACTGCGCAAACCAGACTGACTTTCTGTTCACAGCGAGGGCTCTGAGAGTTGCCCAGAGGGTCTATGAAACTTCTTGTAAAGTCTGAGATTCCCCCTCCCGTCCCCAGTGAAATGAACAAAGGGACCTCACCTTTCTCTGCCTGATGTGCCGCTGGAAGTGAATAACAGGAGAGATATGTTACAAGGCAGAAGATTTAACTCAATTATTGCAAACTCATTGGAGTCATTTTTCTGCTGGTAGAAAAACAGACGGGGGGGGGGGGGCCCTCTGCCTCTAGCTATTTCCACTGCCCGCATTATACTGGGGACACAAGGCCTAGTGCAGGTAAAACACTGAGTAAATGGCCGTCTCCTTTCCCTTCTGGCCGAGTGAAGGGAGGCCCCACACTGAACTCGATGGCGTTTCTGTCTGTCTGTAATGGGATAACTTTTGAAAACCACGTCCCATCAGCTCCAGTGTTTCAGGGCGTGCTCTAGGCATCAGTGGGCAGAACCCTCCTGATTTTCATGAAAACTGGAAATTTGTAAAAGCCTGATTCCCTCGAGATACAGGGTGAGGGGGAAAAAACAACAACAAAAACGAGGAGTCCTTGTGGCACCTTAGAGACTAACACATTTATTTGGGCATAAGCTTTGGTGGGCTAAAACCCACTTCATCGGATGCATGGAGTGGAAAATACAGTAGGAAGATATATATACACATAGAACATGAAAAAATGGGTGCTGCTATACCAGCTATAACGAGAGTGATCAATTAAGGTGGGCTAAAGGTTTAAGGTGAGGGTGAGGTCAGAGTTAGGCTTAACAGGCCCCTCAGTCCACTCCAGTCACCCCCCTCCCCAGCTGGGCTTCTTGCCTCCTCTTCAGCCAGGCCCTGCCAGGTGGACTCCTCACCCCCATATTCCAGCCAGGCTCCTCGCCTCCCCACCCTGCTCAGAACCCTACGGATATGGGGGGAAATCGGAAAAGCCTGATTTTCGTGGAAATTAGTTTTTCCAGTTTTCTGCTTTTCTTGAAAATCAGTCGGGTTATAGCTACAGTGGGGGGGGGGGGAAGGGACCCATTTGACGGCTGGGGTGAGCCCAGCTGGATGCACCCCTGGGCCTATGTAAGCAATGAAATAAGCAACCCTCTAGTTACAGAATTGCCACATAATTGTGCTCCGTGATCTCTCAGGGTGAGATTCTGTGCTCAGAACCCGGAGCCCAGGGGCACAGGAGGGCTAAGCCCACATTGCATCCCCCTGATCCTGGGGGCTCCGGATCCCAAAGCAGCCTCCGCTGTAACTCAGGGCTTGTCTGTATGGGAAGGTTACACCAGTGTAAGGTAAGGTGGGAATTTAAACTGCTCTTGTTACACCGGTACAACGCCCCACGTCAGCGCTCTTATTCCGTAATGGGAGTGAGTTTTTCTGGTTAACTTGTGCCTTTAGTTATGGCAGCCTTTCCCTGGGTGAAGGGCAGCAGCACGGCACAGGATCTCTGCAGCACTGTGCCCTGGGTCCCTCTCCTGACACCCACCTCTTGTTCCCAGGCTGATCTCCCACACACCCCTTCAATAGGGCTTGTGAGTGGGTCCTCAGGGGGCAGCCTGCAGCTGTTCTCTGCACTGCCTGCACTGAAGGAATCCCCCCCACCAGCTGGATCCAGGCCTTCTGGAGCCCTTTTATGCTGCTCTGGTCATTTTACTGACCGTGAAGGGGTTGAAAATCTCACCCTCCATTTATTAAAATGTGCCCAGCCTTTCTGGGTATGAAGGTAGCATTGAGCAAGTGACCTCGGTGTAAGCTGTGCTCCAGCCCACTGAGATCTGCCTGAGTCTGCAGGCAGCGCTGTTTGCTGCTCACACGCAGCACAGTGGGGTTGGGATGGTGACACTAAGGCCTGATCGATGACAATTTAATTGTCACCATTTGCAATTTTCTCACTGCTGATTATTTTAGCAGAAACATCCAGCTCATGTGCTTCTCCCTCACAGCTGGATGAGGACAGGTACTGGGGAGGGCGGCAGTGCGGCAATGGCAGAGGGGCAGATACCTGTCATCAAAGGCTGCTGGGGTGAGGAACAGTGAATTCAGGCCCCTCTCTGAATCCAAATACAGTGTGACCTCTGTGCCTGCTAAAACAGGGAGGGGAGAGAGAGGAGATACATTCTCCCTCCCTTCCCTCAAGTACGAAATGCCTCATGGTCCTGGATACCAGAACACACACACACATACACACACACACACACACACGGTCATTGAGGGTGAAATCCTGCCCCTTCCCTCATTACATGGCCGTGGAAAGGTTAGAACATGGGGGGATCACATGTGAGGAATTGTATTAAATACTGGACAAGTCTCACAGTCCCCAGCAATGACTCTGGCCCGGCCGGGCTAGCGCTACTCAGGCCTGGGCTCAGGGTGCTGTGTCTGTAATTTCCAAGGGGTTTTAGGACAAATGGCCCCTTCCCCTTCAGAGCCCGTCTATGTCAGCGCAAGCAGCCCTGAGCTCACTGCTTGGGCTCTGGTGCCGATACGGAGACATTCCCCATCACCCCTTCAAACACCAGCACGTTATTTGTAATTGTTCCATCCCACGGGTGTTTTGCACTTTCTCCAGCACACACATTTACTCTCCCCCTTTCCTCCCTCCCCATTGGAATTGTCTCTGTGCAAATACCTTCCCCCACATCGCCTGCTGAAGGGAAGGGCTCTGCTGATTTCCCACTCAGCACCGCGCCCCATTGCTCGGGCGTGTGCCCACCAGAGGTGCTGCATCCCACGCAGCTCTGTAGATGCAGCCTGAGCCATCACGTCCTATGGGCCCTCCAGGCACAGCCGGGTCCCCAGGGCTGAGGGGGGAATCTCCAACTGTGATGATCTTTACACCTGCAACATTTTTGGGTAACATTCTCGTATAACCTTTCCTTTAACCTACCCCATTGGCCCCAGACACTGACCTTTCTCGCTCTCCAGATCAGATCGCAGCATCTCTATGGGGAGAAAAGGGGAAGAGGTGATATTCTGCTGTCATATTTATGGGAATAACCCTTACATCAGTGAATGTAACTGGGCCCAGACACTGACCTTTCTCGCTCTCCAGTTCAGATCGCAGCGTCTCTAGAGGGAGAAAAGGGGGACAGGTGAGATTTCATTCCATCATGTTTATGGTGAAATTCCTATTGTTGTTTAATGCAGCTCTTCTGTAGTCATGAAATAGAGGAACAAAGGGAGAGACACAGATAGGTCTGTCTGTGGAGGTCCCTGCACTCCCATCCCAGGCCAACTTCTAATCTTGGGGATGGTGCCTGCCTCCTGGTCCTAATGAGACATGGGAACAGATCCCTGTAAGGCCAGGTTCAGTGGGAGATGCCCCAGCTAAGAATGGGGTGGAGAGGCCTTTCTTTAGCTGGGTGCTCAGGTCAGCGTGAGCCAGGGAGGGGGGTGTGGATGGGCCCCTACAGGCATCGCCTCTAAGATCAGCTCTTTCCCATGTGGAGCTCGTCCATTTGGTGTCAGCCCTGGGCACCAACACTGCTGGAAATGGAGGTCGCGTCATGTCTGCCAGTCACTGCTGAGCACAGCCTGAGCGAGAGCATCTTGTGCCCAGTGTGAGCAGCGTATCAGACCAGCCGTGAAAATCCTGAGTGTGTTTGTGTTATTACAGCATCCCAGCCACAGCTCACCAGGGCAGCTGGTGCGGAGAATTCTCTGAAAGGCCCACGGAACAAGACAGTGACAGTTAATTGTTCTGATGGTTTAGTGTTTGGAAATGAGCCCAACAGAATTCTCTCTGGGCATATAGACAAATTCTATACACCACTCAAAATGAGTTAATCCCTGTCACCTAATCAGTGCTGCCAACTCTCATGATTTTGTCATGAGTCTCATGATAATTATTGTTTTCCTTAAACCCCCAGCTCCTGGAGTCAAGTGGAGATGTGATGATTTCAGCCTCCCTTCTTAAAAAGAGAGTATGTTTCTAGCCCTTGTGGCTGTGGAGAAAGGTTCAAAATGTGACTCCAGTGCACCCTAAAGGCTCAAAAAGCAGAAGGCAAATAAAAAGAACACCAGATCTATTATTTTTACATCATCCCATGATTTTAAAGCCAATCTCCTGATTGTTGGCGAGCCTGATTCATGGTTTTTGAACATTTGGGGTTGGCAACTGTGATAAATGGGCGGCGGGGGGTGGGGGGGCGGGTTGGTCCCTTTTGTGGATACCCAGCCAGCCAGTTAGCTATAGTCTCCCTCATGGTAGCTGTTCTCTACTTGCTTTACCTGTAAAGGGTTAAAAAGTTTGACTGCACGCATAGGTAAAGGGAAGTGAGTGGGCACCTGACCAAAAGAGCCAATGGGAAGGCTAGAACTTTTTTAAATTGGGAAAAAAACTTCTCTTTGTCTGTCTGTTGTTGTTCTCCGGAGAAGAGGGGAACAGGGCAACAGTTATGCTGTGAGAAGCTGAAGGCCAGGTATGAAAATCATCAGAATGATACCTAGAATTGCTTATTTGGAACCCAGATATGTAAGTAGATCAGAAAATGTGTAGGAAGACACAATTAAGTTTATTTTGTTTACTTCTTATGGCTTGTGGATTCCTCTGTGCTAACCCAGATGCTTTTGTTGCTTGTAATCTTTAAACTGAACACAAAGAAAACTATTTTTGGTGCTTAATTTTTGGAATTGCTCTTTTAAAATCTAGCAATACCCTGAGTTTTCAGATGTATTTTCTTTCTTTTTGTTTTTAATAAAAAATACCTTTTTAAAGAACAGGATTTGGATTTTTGTGTCTTAAGAGGTTTGTGCACATGACTTTTTCGTTAGCTGGTGGCAACAGTTGATTTCTTTATTTTCCTTTCTCAGCTCTTCCCTGGCGATGGGGGAAGTGAAAGGGCTTGAGGGTATCCCACAGGAAGGAATTCCCACGTGCACCTTCCTGGGTTCCAAGTGGTTTTGCATTTGGGTGGTTGCAGCATCTAACCTTGGGAGTTTAATACAAGCCTGGAGTGGCCAGTATTAATTTTTAGAATCCTTACGGGCCCCCACCTTCTGCACTCGAAGTGCCAGAGTAGGGAATCAGCCTTGACAGCAATACTGTGGACTCAGCCCACATAAAGCTGTGAACTAAACCAGATCACACCTGGTGCTGACAGAGTGTGTAGGTGACAGTTCTAAAGGTGCAACATCCGGTTCCAACTTTCACAAGTACAAAGCACAAGTAAACAGCACAGCTCCTCTCTGCTTCTCTGAATTACCTGCTTCTGTCCCCACTGGGAAATCATTCTAACAGACATTTCCCCTTCCCAATTCTTCTGACACTGGTACATCTCTACATACAGTTCACAGCACTTCAGGTGAGAAAACCCTCTGGGTGGGACTTTCACAGCTGCCTTGGGTGTTTGCACATTCGGTGCCCATTACTGTAAATAAAAATTGGGCATTCAGACCCCCTAGGCAGCTATGAAAACCCCAGCTCCCTATAAACGCAGAGATCACTGAAGGACAATTTCTGCCTTTTGTGACCAAAAGGAAAAGAAAACTACAGCTCAGCACTTATACTACAACAGAGAGGTCACTGCCCCGTTCCTGTAACAGGAACACAGGCTGAGCAAATCTTAGAGTAGAAAAGTAACTGCTAACCTTTCCATTTCCACAGCCACTACTTTGCACATCTGCAGCTCCTACTTACCTAGATGCTGTGTGGGGAGGGGGGTTCATGCAAAACTGAAGGGCAGAACTGGGCCCTAAGTACCCCCCACCCACCCACCCACACAAACACTTTGCATCCTGGTTTTCCTTCAAGGAGCCCCGTTACGTATATTGGAGCTCCAAGCCCAGCTCACTGAGCCTCACCTGGGTCTTTCAAACTGAGCCAGGCCGATCCCCATGGAACAGTTCAGGATCACATTCAATTGGGATCCTTGAGTGAGATCTGAAGGGGGGAACCCACTTGACATTTCAAATATGAAGCCATAATTTATTCAGCTCCCCCTTTACCCTCAGCCTGACTCCCATTGCCTGACACTCTCCTGAGAAACACTGAATCAAAGCCCCTTAATCCCAGTCTCTCTACTTTTGGTTTTGGTTTTCAATCTCTATCACACACACCAAATTCCTGTCTCTTGTTAATTTACCTTTTGCTCTGTGCTGCCTCCAGAAGCAGTAACTGGCCAGGGGAATGAGAACAGCCAGGACAGCCAGGATCATCCCCAGAGCCACCAGCCCAGGATTGACTCGTGGGAAAAACAGCTCTGCAAGAGAAAGTGCCATTGACTTGGGTACTAACACGTGCAGAATGAAGGCAGGACCCTGCGACAGTGGTGACTCTGTGACTAGTTAAAAGAATCTCACGGTAAGATGTGGCTCCTTTGTGCTTTATTATTCAGCTAATGAAAGTCCAAGCTTTAGCCTGGTTACTGAACATGGTTAATTAATGGAATGGGGGCTGTTGTGGGTAAGGAGGGGGTAGGGTGCAGCTCTACTATGCTACACCTGTGATGTGTCATTCCATATTATTTATGAAAATATGCTTATTAATATGACATAAATGAGATATACTTGATGCAAGATGGCTCATGTGAGATATCATTGGAAAGGTTCTGATTTATTGAATGTGACTATCCAATTTGTGTGCCTGTATCATTTCTATATCTGAAGTTAGGAATATTAACTATGTATCTGTATTTCGACTATGCTACTTTGGGTGACGCCCACTGCCAACACTACAGGTACAATAATGGGAAAAGCCCGACAATGCTGATGGCCCATCAGCAAGAGACAATGGACTGTAAAAGAGCTTAGTCTTGCCATGAACCTGTGGGTCAGCCTGTGAAGAATGGCTACAGGGGCCCTACAGAGGCATGTGACCATGTCACCTGATACTGGAACCCAGCTTGAATTCTGTACTTTTCCACGAGAAGCTGGGCGGTGGGGGGTCAAACTAGGAAACAAAGGACTCCCGCCTTATGCAAATCCTATTTAAATGTGGGGAGTGAGGTAATCCAGGTCCTCAGTTCTCCCCTACGATGACTGCTAGAAACAACTGAACAGGGGGAAAGAACTGGACCCAGGCTGGAAGGGCGTCTGGCCTGTGAAGAAGATTATTAGAACCACATTTAGGGTGAGAACTTACATGTAACCAGTTTCTTTAGTGTATTAAGATTAGTTTGTGTGTTTGATTTAATTTGATTAGTAATCTGCTTTGTTCTGTTTGTTACCCCTTTTACCATGTAAAATCTGCCTTTTATAGTTAATAACATTCGTTTTGTTTATTATTAAACTCAGTTTCTGTAATTTCTATCGGGGGGGCATGGCAAGACGTGTGCACACCTCTCTCCACATTGAGGGAGGGGGCAAATTTCATAATATATCTTTGGGACTGTACTCCAAGGGAGGTGGACATCTGAGTACTGGAGCAAGTCCCTTAAACTGAGTCGTCCCAGTGCTGATCTGCAGCTGGGTGTGGCCCTGCCTGTGTGTGTGTTGGAGGAAGTTTTAAAAGCCTGGCTTAGCAAGACAGTTTAAAGGGGCCCATGCTAGCAGAACGGGTAGACTGTTTTATCTCAGCACATGAGGTGGCTTCCCAAGGAGTCCAACCCATCACAACACCTATCTCCCACTGGCATAAATTCAAGCAGTCCCTAGGATCTCTAACTGATCCCAAGGCTGCAGCCAGTGCAGACTGACGTTCAAAATTAGAGAATTGTAACCAGTTTCCTGACACCCCCCAAACTCTCCTGTGCTGACTGGGGCTCAGCCAAGTGAGATGATCTGACCCAAAATAGTTAAATGAAGGATTTTAATAAAATCAATACTTGAGCCTGGCAAGTCAAAGTAAATAGTTCTTCCAGAGTCCTCTTCTCTGGGCCATGGAGCAATGGCTGACTAGAGGGTACTTCCTAAGTGATTAGTGTGGTGTATATAAAACTATAAAAATCACCAGCTGTCACTTCAAATCTTGAGGGATTCCCTTGTCCTGCTTGCAGGCTAGGGGTCTCTGTAGGATGCATCCAATGTCAATCCTATGCATTCAGCTTTCAAAGAGACAGCCTAGAGGAAGGTGGGTTGAGTTCTACCTTTTTGCCTTAGGGAGCAGCCTACTTTGTCTCTTTCTGTATTTAGCTGTTGTGTGTTAGAGTTCTGGATTCTCAGAAATAAAGCAGAGTTACATTGCAGCCTTACAGGAAGAGTATTTACGTTTTGTTTCTAATTCTCTGCATGTATGCTGTGAACATAACGATCACGTAATACTGAGGATAATTAGCAGTGCAGCACTTTGAGATCTCAAGTGAATACTGCTTGACAAATGCAACATCCTTATTATTATAGTGATGAAATATTCATTCTGTATTAACCAAGTTATTTGGTAGATAATAATACATAAAATCTGAACTTTTTTAAGATGCTTTTAGACAAGATTTTGTTTCTGCATATACTGAAGAAGGTTAATTAATGGGAAAGGGTGTGTTGGGGGTAGGGTGGAGCTCTGCTACGCTACACCTATCCCCCACTGATATAAGTTCAAGCATTCCCTGGGCTTGCCTAATTGATCCCAAAGCTGTGGCCAGTGCAGACTGACCCTCAGAATCAGAGATTTGTGACCTGTTTCCTGACCCCCCCAGTTCTCCTGAGCTCAGAGTGGCTCAGCTACTTGAGAGAGTCTAGCCCAAAATATGTTAATGAAGGATTTTAATAAAAACAAAACTCAAGTCTGGAAATTCAAAGTAAAAAGTCCTCCAGATTCCTGCTCCCTGCACCTAGAGCAATGGATGACTAGAGTGCCCTTGTTAAGTGATTACTGTGGTGTATTGAAAACTATATAACAATTACAAGCTGCCACTTTAAATCCTGAGGGGTTTCTTGGTGCTGTTTGCAGGCTAGGGGGCTCTGTAGGGACCATGTAATCTGAGGCCTTGGCAGTCAGTCTTCAAAGAGCCAGCCTACAGCAAGGAAGGCAAAGATCTGCCTTAGGGAGCAGCCTGCTTTCTCTCTCTGTATTTGGCTGCTGTGTGTTAGAGTTCTGGATTCTTAGAAATAAAGCAGAGTTACATTGCAACCTTTCAGGACAAGTATTTATATTTTGTTTCTAACTCTCCACGTGTATGCCATGAATATACGAATCAAGTAATACTGGGCATACCATAAACTAGTCAGCAGTGCAGCACTTTGAGATCTCAGACCAATAGTGCTTTACAAATGCAACCGTCTTATTATTACATAGATGAAATAGTCATTCAGTATTAACAAAGTTATTTGATAATTTTTAGAAAAACTTCAGATTTTATGTATTATTAAGCTGCTCTTAGGTCAGATTTTGCTTCTGAATATTTTGGGCATGATCCTTTATTGCCAGCACTCACAAAACTCCCCTCGACTTGGTTATGCAGGGAAGGAAGGATCAGGCCCACTGTGTGATTGTGAAATGAAAAACCACAACATACATTCACAGGGCGAGCGGGGTTACCCTAGCTGTGGAGCTCTGTGTTTATGGTCTTTTTTGCATTTGAATATAAGTTATAGTCTGATTCTCAGTTTTGACTTGGGCAAAACTCTCCTTTAAGGCAAAGGGAGCTTTGCCAGAGTCTGAAGTACAGGACAGGGCCCACAGTGCAGCTGTTACACTGATGTGGTAGTTTCAGATGTAATCGGAGTAGCAATGTTCAGACCATATCCAGAGTTCTCTTGTGCCAGTCAGGAAAAATGACTTCATTAGCCTGATTTTCATAAATACTCAGCACCCGGCTGCTCTTGCTGAGAACAGAGGAGAATTCCCTCCTCAAGCCCACTGAGAACTGTGATGGTCACAGCACACACACAGAAGTTAGACACAAACATAAATACTCTCTTGCTGGAAGGTTGCAGCGTAATACGACTTTGTCTTAGTCCAGAACCTTAACACACAAGAACCCAAACCAGAGGCAGGGGGTGGGGGGAGGGCTGCTCCCTAAGCCAGTGGGCACAAATCATGCCACCTTGCTTTATGTTGCCTTGTCTATATATGAACAGTTAGTGTGCGGGAGGCTGGGGTATAAATCCACCTTGCACTAGCCTGCTGTGCACTAACTGGTTGTGTGCACTATGCAGTCATGCACTAAAAGTTTGCTTGTGCACATTGCTTTGTTCCCATTTCAAAGCAGGATAAATCAAAGCTCACTATGGAATTGTTAGTGCACGTAGCAGGGTCCACACAGACAGTTAGTGCGCAGCAAGCTAGTGAGAGGCAGATTTACACCCCAGCTCGCCGTGAACTAACTGTCCCTGTAGACAAGCCCTGATTCTGCTCCCCTGCTTTGCTACAGAGCCCTCTAGCCTGCAAACAGAACCTGGAAACCCCCCACTCTTAAAGTGATAGCTTGCAATTCCAACACAATCCTCACTATACTACCACAACAAAAGAGTGTTCCCTCCCCCAGCCCCACTGAGAAGGATGATGATTGCTGAGTACTGAGCTGTTATGAAAATCTGGCCAATGGCATCCCAGCCTGCAAGAGGCTAAACACCCTCAGCTTCTACTGGAGTCGACGGGTACGTCTACACTGTAACTAGTACTTGCAGCTGGCCCATGACAACTGACTCAGCCTCTCTGGGCCCGGGCTAAGGGCCTGTTTAATTGCAGTGGAGACTTTCCAGCTCAGGCTCTGGGACCTTCTCACGTCGCAGGGACCTAGAGTCTGGTCTCCAGCCCAAGCCCAAACATCTACACCACAGCTTAACAGTACCTTAGCCTGAGTCAGCTGGCACGGGCCAGCCACAGGTTTTGAATTACAGTGTAGACATATCCAAAGAGAATTGAAGTTGCTCAGGACTTTCCAAGAAGTGCTCAGCACCTTGAAGGTCCAGGCCAATGAACCGGAAACACAATGATAAATACTCTCTGCCCAGGTCTGCAGCGTCTCATGCACTATCCATGCACTGATGGGCACTGACCTGCTATGGAAATTGCTGACTCTCTCTCCTGGTTGAGAAGGAGGTTCCTGACACAGCAGGACACTTTCTGGTTGGACTCTTCTGTTATAACAATGGCAATCTCTGTTTGAAACAGGCCATCGGCCTCTTGGAATATTTTTTCAGAGGCTGATGATAAGAGCTGCCCCTGGAGATCTCTCCACTGAGCCTCAGGCTGTGGGTACCATCCGGATGATCGACACACAACCCGGATCCCTCCGTCCTGATGTCCCTCCACAGAGATGGCAGGAGCAGAGCCCAAACCTACAGAAGAAATAAATGAACTTGTGACAATCCTACAGTGCCCAGTAATGAGCCAAAAGTTTTATTACACTGTTATCAAAAGCCATTTCCCATTAAATTAATAATCGAATGTGAGTCCACGAGTGCGGCTGGTCAGTTACTCTGGTCAGATTCCTATTTAATACACAGCAAGTAAAGTTAATGTTAATGTCAGGGCTGTTCTATGCACAAACTTGCTCCACTTTAGCTAAAACGATTTAGTTAATCAAGAGCAAATCCCTGTATGGACATTCTGAAATCAGGAAGGAATTGACTCAAGATAAATCAATATAAGCCATTTCCAAACTCATTTAATAGTGTCCACACAGAGGTTTGCACTCGTGCATTGAAACCAGTGCACATGTATGTGTAGACAAGCCTTAAATTAATTCACTAATAAAAAAACCTTATGTAGCGGGGTGGACCCCCTGCTCCTGCCTGGAAGGGCTTAAAACAGCTCTGGCAGAGGGCTGGGGCAAAGGAAAAGCAACTAGTCTGATTGGGGAAGTAGCTGCAGCTGGGCCACGCCCCAATCAGGTCTCAGCTGGCCCTATATAAGAGGCTGGGAGCCAGCTGCTCAGCAGTCTCTCTCTAGCTGTAGGGACCTGAGCAGAGTACCTGAGTGGAGCAGGGCTAGGGAACTCCAGCCTGGAAAACCCTGGGCTGCGGCCTAATAGGAGGCCAAGGGGTACTGGGGGTTGCAGAGGGCAGCCCAGGGGTAGGCAGAGGCAGCAGGTCCAAACCCAACCTTGCCAGTGATGAATGGCCTATACTGCAGTCTGCCCCAGGGAGTGGGGGCTAGTTGGTGACTGGCAGTGGCCTTATTCTGAGGTGAGGTGGGAATAGGGGGTGGGGGTTCCCTGCGACCCTCGGAACCTCTGAACACCAGGAAATACACTCAGCAAAACAAACACAAACACTAGATAACAAGGAAATGCAGGGTTACGGTCATGCCTCCCACACCAGATCCCATGTGGGATTTTTGTTACTGATGAGCTAAACTGAAATTTTAAAAATTGAAACAAGAATGTTGTGCCTTAACCAAAGGTGTGAATTCAAACTCACTTCATTATTGTGGGATCAGTGTGCGTGCAGAGAGGCCCTTAGGGTGTTTGGAAATTTCGTAAAGAGAGAAACAACCAAGAAGAAGAGACAGAGAAGGGACGGGTGTCTGGAGCCTTCCCGATTGGATTCTTGCCCAGAAGAGCACAGGCTCAGGAGTCCTCTCCCAGAAGGGGTGGGACTCACAAGGCTTTGGTCCAACAGACTCATGGGAAATGCCCAAGAGCCACAGACAAGAACTGAGGTTAATGGGCCTAAGGTGAAAATTATATGTAACCTCCCCCCCCAGTGCCTTTGCTCCTGTTCCTTTTAAACAGTAGTAGCCAATAGTGGTTTTGTTCCTGCCAGAAGAGTGGAGCCGCTGTCCACTGACTCCAGCTAGCTGGGGACTAGTAGATAAACAAAGGAAAAGTTTTTGAGCCCTTACAGCATGCTCGGTAGGACATCTCCAAGGGTGGGGCCAATTCCACTCCCAGGTATAAAGAAAAAAGGCGCCAAACTCTGCAGTTAGGGCTGGTCTACACTAGCAGCACTACAATGGCACAGCTGTGCTGATGCAGCTGCACCACTGTAGTGCGTCAGGTGAAGACACTCTATGCCAATGGGAGAGAGCTCTCCTGTCTGCATAATAACTCCACCTCCATGAGAGGCTGTAGCTATGTCAGCAGGAGAAGCTCTCCCACTGATATGGTGCTGTCTTACACCGACATAAGTGCTGGGGTACTTATGTCACTCAGGGGTGTGGGTTATTCACCCCCATAAGTTACACCAAAGTAAGTGATAGTGTAGACAAGCCCATAGTTCAGCCAGATCCAGAGGGCGACAGCCACACCACAGGGGAGGTGAAGATCTTTGCCCTGAGCCTTGATATACTCAGGCCTACTTTTACTCATTGCAGCAAGAAGATAACCACAAGGAGGATACCAGCCTATTCAAAGAGCTGGGTGCTTGCTGCTGGTTCAGCTCAGGGCAGGGTGGTCATATTAATGCCAAATCTGCAGTGTATGTTTTAAATTCAGAGGGTGTGTGGCCTGTGAACCATTTGGCACTGAAGAAATCTGTATGTTTGATACTAATTTTGTTGCTGCTGTTTGCAAAGTATTTGCTGTGTGGATGTCATGATAAGATTGTTTTCAGATTTGAGGAGTCTCAGTTATCCCTCAGCTTGTCCTCTTATGAACCTAAAGATTGTTTTAGTTTTAACAGCTTTATTACACTGTGGTGTCTTTATTCCAAACAACTCAGGGTATGGGCATCCACGACTGTCCAAATGTGCATATTTATCTCATGTTTTTATCCATGGGTGGGAGTTCTACTGTCAAACCAGACTGAACCCGCTAACTTTTCCTGCAGTTATAACAACATGTAATTATAGTGGGTACTTGTGTAACCAAAGTTTGGTAACTTTACAAAAGGGAATGATCTTGTTGGGGTTACAAAGTGAACTCTGTGTAATACCCAGTCTTGGCCTATATTCAGTGCACTACTCCTGCACCCCAATCTGAGTCTATGCCGGTTATGTGATATATATGTATCTCTTCACCCTTGCAACCGATAACTGTAATCCCTCATAACCCAAGCCCAGCTGTACAGTACCTTCCCTCTTAACTCATGAATATTTAATTTTAAACATTCACTTTCATACAATTTTTAATTCTGGTGTGTGCGTTTACGACAGAGGATTTCAAACAGGTGCCCCTGGGGCTGGGATAACTCATGCCTGCTGACAGTGGGGCCGGGGGGGGACAGAGTGAGGGCAGCTGGCTCCAGCAGTGTTACTAAGCATGCTCAGTACAAGCCAGGCAGCAAATCTGAGTGAGAGTACGTGACCCCGCATGCTCCCCTGACGCATCACCTGTGCCCTGGGTTGGAAGGGAGTTACCGTACTGTGCTCCAGTATTTATAAGCGGACTCCATCTTGACCACAGGGACTCTATAGTTACATATTAGCTCCCAACAAATACAGTAACTCCTCACTTAAAGTCGTCCCGGTTAACGTTGTTTTGTTATGTTGCTGATCAACTAGGGAACGTGCTCATTTAAAGTTGTGCAATGCTCCCTTCTAATGTCATTTGGCAGCTGCCTGCTTTGTCCACTGCTTGCAGGAAGAGCAGCCCGTTGCAGGTAGCTGATGGGGGGGGGGGGTTAGAACCAGGGTGGACCAGCAGCCCCCCTATCAGCTCCCCACTCCCCTAAGTTCCCTGTGCTGCAGCCCCACAGCAGGCTAGCAATCGGCAGTTCAGCTGTCCCTCCCCCCACTGCCATGTGCTGCTCCTGCCCTCTACCTTGGAGCTGCTCCCAGAGACTCTTGCTTGCTGTGCAGGGGGGACGGGGGGGGCTAATGTCAGGGTGTCCCCCTCCCCTATTCCTGCACCCCGCTTACCCCTTCTCCATATAGATCAGGGAGGGGACAGGGAGGGAGAGAGACAGAGCGTTTGGGGCAGCAGCTGCTATCTCAACTTCCTGATCCACTTAAAAAGACAATGCACTTAAGAGTGGGTCAGCTTACTTAAAGGGGCAGTGTGCATCTCTCTCTCTCCCACACACAAGGTGTGTGTCTCTCTGTCTGCTATGCTGTCTCCCCTCCTGTGTTCCTGCTGCCTTGTGTGAGAGGCTACATTAACAACAATGTGTTAACCCTTGAGGGCTCCGCCGAGTGCTAGTTCATCATTCAGCTCTCTTCCACCCTCTAACTTCATCACCTCAACCAAGCTTCACAATCATCATAGCTGTGAACAGTATTAAATTGTTTGTTTAAAACGTATATTGTGTGTATATCTATATAATATATAGTTTTTTTTGTCTGGTGAAAATTTTTTTTCCTGGAACCTAACCCCCCCATTTACATTAATTCTTATGGGGAAATTGGATTCGCTTAACATCGTTTTGCTTAAAGTAGCATTTTTCAGGAACATAACTACAACGTTAAGCGAGGAGTTACTGTACTCGTTAATGCAGAATAACGGTTGCCCAGCAGAGCCTTGTGCCTTTCCCAAATGCAGAGAACAGTTAACTTAAATTTCTGCAACCCAAGAGATGCAAAGTAATGGCACACAGCACCCCAGCTCTGCAACCTTAACTCTGCCTCCTGGCTAGCAATAGGCGCTGGGAATGGTGCAGTGAGGGTGGTGCCATAATAAACAGGCATGAGAGAGGGCTATGAGAAGGTGCCATTGCTTGTGTTTCTTGGATTTGTTTTCCAGCATCTCTCTGCCTTCCCTGTGTTCGGAGTCACCGTAGTGACTGGTAGAGGGATTAATTCGAGCAGGCTGGCAGATCTGTCACTGCAATGTGGGGAGAGGGATCACTTTTGCCTCATTTCAGTGCTAAGTGTTGTAGGCTGTGTCAGTAGAAATGCACAGAGGTGCCTTATTGCCATGGGGATTGTCAGCAGTCTGGTGTTTGCTGCACCTGACCTAAACCTCATGTCATGGTTACAGAACTAGCTACACCTGTTCCCTTCTGGTCTGTCTGGCAGCACCTTCAGACATCAGGCCTCCTGCCTTCCTCTGTCCTGGGGGGAATTCCTCAACGCTCCCACTCTTAGACAAGATGCAGGGCTACTGGACCCTGTGCATTGAGCACTGTTACCCTGTGGGTGCCAGACACCAGCCAAAATCAATCCCAACTGGTGGCATCAGAGGATCAGCCATTGTTTGGCCCCAGGTGTGCACAAAAAAGTTGTAGTAATCACAACATGTTAATATAATCTGGCTTTTCAGGGGTGTTTGTGTATCTCATTAACCCCTTGCTCTAATGACCTCAAATATAGCTCACTAACCCCACCCCAGAGTCCAATGAGTCATAGAAATTTTCAAGAGAATCCAAGTGTGTGTGTGGATTTTTGAACACTCAGGAAAAAAACAGTTGTTAAACAGTAAACTAGAATCAACCTTAACCAGAGCAGAGCTATCCCCCACCATAATGAGAAAAATCAAGAGTCCTCTCACAATGAACCCTGTGACTCCACTTATTACCCTGTTGAAGACATCAAAGTATCAGAACAAGTCACTGACCTGCCACCTGCAGTTCCAAAAAAGCATCTTTAGAAGAGACACTGGACTGAAAAACACATTTGTACTGCCCATCGTCTGAGGGTCGGATATCACGTATTCTCAGGGAAACACTCCCATTCTTGATGTCACCTTTCAAGAGCTCAGTTCTTCCTTGATATTCCGGCATCTGATGTCCATACTGATCCTGTCCATCACGGTACAGGTGCACGACTACAGCGAACTCGGATCGGAACCATCTCAGCTCCATGTTCTCAGCGCTCATCCTGGGGGAGAGGTGGCAGGGCAAGATGGCCTCCCCACCTAGGGGGGCAGTAATTGGACGGTCAGGTCCAGTCACTGTAAACTGTGCTGTGAAATGTGCAAAGAAAAATTGAAGTTAAATTGGCAAGGGGCTGGTAGTGGCATTAACTCAGCAGTAAGACACACAGTAAGAGAGCGCCCTGCATTAAAAGTGAACACTACATACCCAGGCAGTGCCCTAGACATGTCTGAGTGCAGAGAGTCACAGGCTTGGGGTAACTGCACCTCTGACCCACTCTGTGGTCTGCTCAAGGAACGTCCCCTTAGATCTTAGGCCTCCAGCTGTCACCTCTCCCTGGGCAGGGACCCACGTCCTTCTCCCTCCACACTGAGGTTTTAGGCTTCCAGCCCCCTTCAATTAACTGGTTTTCCCAGCATGCCTAACATGCCAGCACCTGTGCTTTGCTTTCACTCCCAGGGCTCTGAACAGTGTGTGCCAGTGGCTACCAGTAACCAAACAGCTCTTCCAAAGCAGAGAACATTGAAGGATAAAAGCCTGACAGAAAACTTACAATAAACCAATTGAAGGTCTGAACATGTTACACTTATACCAAAGGCTTCTCATTTGGCACATGGAACAAACTGTTAGGGTCCAAAGTCTTCCAAAACTTTCTCTAAGGGTTTGTTCTTTTGGTTAACAAGTCACGTCAGTTTGTAGCCCAAGATCCCAGGCCTTTGACCAGTTTAAATTGAGGGTTTATACCAAAAATTTTTGTTCTCTTGGGCTTCTGGGACCTGCCCTGAACTAGTTTAAGCAACTTTCCCTGGGGGTGGTACTTCTCTGGAGGTGTTATCTGTCCCAGAAGTAATTACCCCAGATGGTTTGTAGATACTGGAGGAGATGGGGTAACCCTCCCCCATGGAGTAGATTACAATCCAGAGCCCACAAAGATACGTATAGCACAGGGGTTCTCAAACTTCATTGCAACACAACCCGCTTCTGACAACAAAAATTACTACACGATCCCAGGACGGGGGAACCAAATTTTGAGCCCAAGGCCCACCATCCTGGCTTGGCGGGGGGAAAGCAAAAGCCCAAGCGCTTCAGCTCCTGTCAGAGGGGCCTGTAACTTGAGCCCCGCCACTCAGGGCTGAAGCCATTGGGCTTTGGCTTTAGCCTCAGGCAGTGGGGCTCGAGCTTTGGCTTTGGACCCAGGTGATGGGGCTCAGGGTTTGGCCCTTATTGGTGGGGCTCGGGCTTTGGCCCTCAGCAAGTCTAATGCCAGCCCTGGCGACCCATTAAAACAGGGTCGTGACCAACTTTAGGGTCCCAACCCACAGTTTGAGAACCGCTGATATAGCACATATAGATACTATTTATAAAAGGGATACAAAGACACACAGAATATTCATAGTCCCCAAAATACCATGTGTGGTTGCAATATCTGTCACACAGAGTACACAAGTAAATGTTATACATTGTCCATATTTTCTCTGAATAGGGCTCTGACTTCTCATGGGCACCTTGGGTATAATGGATATTGGGGGGGGGAGGGTCTGGTTCACTGATACATAAGGATCTTTCATGATGCTGAAGAGCAGGGGCCTCTGCAAACTAGTTTAGGGATGGTGTGAGGGTCTGTAAGGTATAAAGATATGAAAATAGCTCATCACTATGCAGGCAAAGTTAGAGGTCAGATAACGGAGAGAGGGGAGGAGGCAGATAGAAAAGAGCAGGGGCAGAGAACCAGCCGTTGTGGAACTGCACAGAAAGGGGGCATCTCAGGGCAGAGACTCAGCATCAGGAGAGACAGAGAGTTGGTTAAATTAGCAGGATGGAAACCACAGCAGGAGGGAACCAAAATGCCGGAGTAGCTGTGCAGGTAGTCACGGGGGTGGAGTGGGTCACTATAAGGCCTTCACCAATGGCACAGAATAAAGAAGACAGCAAATATCCTCACTGAGACATGAGGTTTACCTCTCAGCCTTAGTCAGATGTCCCCAATGCAGTACGAATGGCTTGTGTGTTTTCAATTCATAACCAGAGAGTTGGGGATTCATGATTCTTTGGGGCTGAAGAGTCTGATCTGTGTAGTGTAAAGGAATTGGGTAGTGTCCCTTTAAATAGTTTGTGAGCCCCATAGTGATGCTCACCATGTTCTATGTCTTAGAAGCCTCCAGTCAGAGCAGCAGTGTGTGTGTAGCTAGGCCTGACAAGATTGCATATAAGTAGCAAACATGTTTACTAGGGATCCAGCTGTGCCCTGTGGTTTCTCCACATTGCTGGTTGTAGGCAGGTTGAGCAGACGTGGTTTACAAGACAAGGCAGTGATGTGGGATGTACAGTGATGACCAGCAACAGCAGCAAACCCAGTGAGGAGGCCAGAGCTCCTACCTGATGCCAGCCTGTGAACCTGTAGAGCGAGGCAGAGAGCGACGTAGCCGGGCAGAGCAGAGCTGACTGTGGAGCCAGGGGAGAACAAGGGAATCTTCCCTGTCATCATAGCTTAGTCTGGGGAACAGGAGAAATAACAAACCAGATGGCGAGTGAGTGTGATGCAGTGACAGGACAGTGCCATGGGGCAGTGCAGAGGCTGTGACAAGCCTCACTGCTGCCTACCATGCACCAGAAGGGAAAGGATTTCCCCCCAGTCCTCCTCTGCCCTGGCTCTGAGCAGGGTTAGATGTCACTGTGCCAGCAACCGGTCCATACCATGCTCACACCATGGCTGGCACCCATGGAGCTGTCTGGTCTTATTGAGATTTTAATACACTCTCAAGAGCAGGGATGGTCCCTCACTACTGGTGTGTACGGTGCCCGGCACAATCAGGCACCCCTCTTGCTTGGGGAATTTAGAGATTCCTGCAGAATGGAACATATTAAGGAAAACAAGTCAGTGCAGGCAGGGCCATTGAATGTGCTATGAATGGCCACTGATTGCTGTGGGGAAAAGTGGCTCCATCTCCCAACCACACCTGTCCCGGCTGAGGGACCTCTGGGGACCTCCCAAAGAGCAGATCAGTCCCTGGCCCTGATGATTTTGTATGTCAGTGACCCACTCTCATTGCCTTCAGCATTGGTGCAATGTCAGGAATGAATTCTGAGCAGGGTCACCAAGTCTCTGTGCCCCTGGGATCTGTAACATTGAAACCACCCTAAGGATCCGTCTCCATTGCAGCTGGGAGTGAGCTTCCCAGTGGGGCAGACAGACATGTGCTGGCTCTGAACACAGCAGTGTAGCTTTGGTAGCCCAGGCAGCAGCTCGGGTTACGTGCTAGGATCACTGTTGGCATGTACTTGGGCAGCTAGCTGGAACGGCTACCCATGCTACACTGCTGTTTTTATTGCACTATCTTGAGCATAAAGAACTAGGAGTATTTGTGGCATAAGCTTTTGTGGGCTAAAGCCCACTTCATCAGATTCATGCAGTGGAAAATGCAGTAGGAAGCATGCATACATCCACTGCATGCATCTGATGAAGTGGGCTTTAGCCCACAAAAGCTGATGCTCAAATATATTTGTTAGTCTCTAAGGTGCTACAATTACTCCTGTTCTTCTTGCTGATACAGACTAACACGGCTACCATTCTGAAATCTATCTTGAGCATGTGTCTGTCTGTTTATGGTGGGAATTGCACCACCCAGCTGCAGTGTAGATGTACCCTTAGAGACAAAGAGCTTTAGGCTCACGCTGCACTGAGCCATGCGACTCCTGCCAGGCTGTGCGGTGGTGTAAAATCCTGCCAGGAACCAGAAGGTGCCTGTAACTTCCCCTACAGCCACCAGGGCCAGTGTTGCCCACAGAGCGGCCAACATTGGACTGGAAGGGAATGTGACCAGGACTCCAGGTCACTGACTCATGGACTTCCCTACTAACCGTGCTCCCCCCCCCCCCCCACACACACACACACTCCCCCTGGCAGAGCTCTGGAAGGAGGTGAAGCACTCCCTGCCCTGGCAGGCACCCATAGGGTGGGCGGCAATGGTAACAGCACCTGCCTTCAGGGCAATGGCCCTGCAGACCCAGGTGGAGCTGGGAGGGATTCACTGAATGTGGACCAAGGGTTTTCTCTTCTAGTCTTTCACCCCCTGCCTCTGGAACTTCAGTTTAGGGAGTTAATAGCAAAGTGGGGGGGGGGGGAGAAACACAAATACACACACACACACCTGTCACAAAGGGAGCCCAGCTCTGTGCCAGCCTCCCAGTCTGTGTTCAGATGCAGAGAAATTTCTGAATTTGCAGGGACATTCCCACAGCCAGGTTGACATTCAGAGTCAGGAGGTGCCGGTTTCTCCTGAGAATCCCTTCAGTGAGGCCCATTGGTGCTAACAGCCCATCTGAAGGGACCTCAGCACCATGTGTCCGGAGATCTCAGACCGAGCCGTACAGCTGGGGATTCAGAGCCTGGAACTCCCGTCCCTGCTGAATCTAGGAAAGAAGATTTGAACCAGAAAGTCTGGAAAGTTCCACAAAATTCTAGAACATTCTAGGAGGTTAGTGACAAATGAGCCATATAAGGAAATCCTGAAACATTTTACTTCAAACATTTGATTTTTCCTTTTATTACCAACAACAAACCCAGCCCCTGAGCCCGGCGCCCCCCAGCCTGGCACCTCAGGTAATCGCCTCGGTTACATGCCCCTAAATCCGGCCCTGGTCCCCATGTCACTCACCGAGGCTGCAGCACCAGTTACATTTGTTACATTTGTAGCTGAACTGAGGGGGCCGAGCCCCCTCCCCGCCTGGGCCTTCACTGCGCTTCAAAACTGAAAGTACCAGAGTAGCGGGAAGTTGAAGTCACGGTCCGTGTCCCGGGCTGGTTGGGGCGGAGCAAATTCCTCTTAAAGTAACAGCCCCCCCGCGGGGCTTGGAGCTGGGGGGGAGGGCTGGGGGGGCAGTTAGCCGGGGAGCCAGTGTAGGGGTGTCAATGCCCCCCCCCAGCTGCTGTTCCTGCTCCCCGGGGATCGCTGGGTTCAGTAATTCACCGCCCGCCACAGCTCTGTCCGGCTGGGGACATAAACCAGCAGCAGCAAAAAGCACCAGCCAGTTCTCACCCCACCCCCGCTTCCGTAGGTGAAGGCAGAATGAGGCAGAACAATGAAGAGTCTTTGTGGCACTTTAAAGACTAAGAAATGTGGTGATGAAGTGGGTTTTAGCTCATGCCCAAATACATGTATTAGTCTCTGAGTCTAGGTGCCACAGGGACTCCCCCTTGTGTTTGCTGATGCAGAGTAACAGGGCTTCCCCTCTGAAACCCGGCAGAATGAGGACGGTGGAGGAGGGAGGGATGCTGGGGGGGGGGAGGAGCTGAAATCCGGAGTGACTGAGTGTGAACGGGGCGGGAAGCAACAGCTGGTCAATGGGGGATCAGAACGAACTGACTGGGACTCAGGCACTGCCGGGCTGTAGCTGGCTCGGCTCCTGCAGGCGCTCAGGGGAGCAGAGGGGCGGGGGCGGGCAGCAGCTCTGGGACTCGCAGACCCCCCGGGAGCAGAGCTGGGGCGAGGAGGGGCCGTTGGTGCAGAGTCACTTTCCTGCCCGGCCCCGGCCCTTCCCCCGGGTCTCTCCCCTCAGCTGCAGGCTCCGGAGCTGCTGTCGGCAGAGCCCGAGGCTGGTTCCCGCCCCCGGAGACAGTCCCGCCGCCCCCCCCCCCCCCCCCCCCGAGTGCAATGACCAGGTCTGAGTGTCGGTGAAATCTCCGGGGGGCTCAGGGCTGGGGCTAGAGGAGGATCCTGGGGGGAAGCGGCGGGTCCCGTCACTGTTACGCTGTAACCAGCAGCCCGGAGAGGAGGGGTCCGTGGGGCTCCCTGGGCTGGATCCTGATAAATCACCTGAGCTCCCCTCCCCCCAGCCCCGCTCCTTCCAAAACAGGGAACTGGAGCAGGCGGGGGAGCAGAGCCCAGATCTGGTGCCCTGTCCTTGCTGCTCAGCACGGATGCTCCCACCCACCGAAGTCCCTTAGGTGCCTGTTTCTGCCGCTAGCCATGTGCACTGTTGCCTCCCACTAGGCACCCCCATGCCTATCTCCTGCCCAATCCCTAGCACGAACCATGAACCTGGGGAATACAGGTGCTCCTCTGCTTATCTCACTTGCAGGGTCTGATCCAGCAGGTCTGCTCAGAGGACAACCATCAGTTACAGTCTCAGACAAAGTCTGTCCAGAGGAGGTTTTTACTCACGAAAGCTTATGCCCAAATAAATCTGTTAGTCTTTAAGGTGCCACCAGACTCCTTGTTGTTTTTGTAGATACAGACTAACACGGCTACCTCCTGATACTTGGACAGAGGAGGATGTGCCATCCCGATAGTTAGAGCACTCACCTGCAGTATGAAGAGACCCACGTTCACTTCCCCTCTGTGTGAGGGAGAGAAAGGACTTGAACTGGGGTCTCCCACACCTCTTAGGGGAGCTCTCTAATAATTTGTTCTAGTGTGTTTCCAGGTACTGAAATTAGGCTGAGTGGTCTATAATTCCCTGGGTCGTTTCTATTCCCCTTTTTAAAGATAGGTACAATGTGCCTATCTCCAGTCCTCTGGGATCTCACCTGTCCTCCATGAGGTCTCAAAAATAATTATGAACAGTTCTGAGATTACTTCAGGGAGTTCTTTATGTGCCCTAGGGTGAATTTCATCAGGCTCTGACAACTCCAATACATCTAACTTGTCAAAATATACTTTAACCTGTTCTTTCCCTGTTTTGGCTGGCATTCCTTCCCCCTTGCTGTTAATATTAATTGTGTGGAGTATCTGGTCACAATTTTAGTGAATACTGAACTAAAATAGACATTAAACATCTCAGTGTCTGTGGCCAGGATATGAGTGATCATGCCTGGTGGTCAGAGCAAGAGTCATTGATGCCAGACCCAGGGATTAGAGCTGATGTCAGAGGTCAGGAATTGGAGCCGAGGGCCAGAACTGGGTTACTTGGAATGAGGCAAGAGAAGGGCAAATTTTGGGCCGAGTTAGGAGCAGGATGAGAACAAGGCAGGAACAAAACTGGGAACAAGCCGGTGCAGGAGCTGTCACAGCCCAGCCATGGGATAATGGCTTGAGCTGCCACTGAACCACTGTTGCTGGTGGACTTAAGAGCTAGTCTGCTGACTCTTCCAAGGAAATCAGGCAGCGTAGCCAATCAGGCAGCTTACTACAGGCCAGCTGAACTGGTTCGGTTGCCCAGAGACTGGCAGTCCCTGATTCCTGACAGTAGACCCTGACCCGATGGCAACTCATAGGGGCCTCATGGCCCAGTTTCTTGGGGTACTTCCCATGCAGCTCTCGCAATAGATCCTGGGTATGTATGTTCTCTGCTGGGTCCCATGACCACATGTCTGGACTGTAGACTTTCCAGTCCACCAGGTACTGGAGCCTTCCTCTAATTTGCCAAGAGTTGTGGATTCAGTGGACCAAGTACTCCTCCTGTCCCTGGACTGTTATGGGTGGTGGAGGTGAGTTAGAGCAGTTAGGGTCTGGTTCTTGGTCTGGAGTTTTCAAAGTGAGATGTGAAAGACGGGGTGGATCTTCAGGGACTCAGGCACTGTAACTGGAAAGGCAGTGGGTTTAACCATTCTGTAATCTTGAAGGGGCCCAGGTATTAGTAGTCTAGTTTGATGGATGGGAAACTCTATTTAAGGTTGAGGGCAGAGAGCCACATCTTGTCCCCTATGGCCAGACTAGGAAGAGCCTGACAGTCTTGGTCTGAATGGTGTTTATAGGCATCTTTGGAGGACTGCAAATGTTCCTTGAGCTCCTGCTGCACCCAGTGTAACTAGGAAGTTAAATTTGCAGGTGCTGATACTGGGGAACTCACAGGAAAGTCCGGGTGGCAGCAGGGGTGAAAGCCATGGCTTGTAAGAAACGAGCTATGTTGGGTTGAGGTGTGGCTTGGATTGTTATATGCAAACTCAACATAGCACAGCAGGGGGTGCCATTCATCCTGGTGGTAACTCAAAAGGCAGCAAAACTACTGCTCCAAGATTTGATTGACCCTCTCTGTTTGCACATTAGTCTGGTGGAAATAGGTGGATGAGGTGAGGAACTCGATGCCAAGGAGTCTAGAAATATACACCAGATTTGGGAGATGCACTGGGGGCATGGTCCAATATAATGCCTATTGTTAACCCATGTGTCAAGGCTGCTTCCCCACTCTGAACTTTAGGGTACAAATGTGGGGGCCTGCATGAAAACTTCTAAGCTTAACTACCAGCTTAGGTCTGGTCCGCTGCCACCACTCCCAATGTGCTAATTCCCTTCCCTGGGTAGCCTTGAGAGACCTTCACCAATTCCCTGGTGAATACAGATCCAAACCCCTTGGATCTTAAAACAAGGAGAAATTAACCATTCCCTTCCTTCCTCCCACCAACTCCTGGTGGACCAAGATCCAAACCCCTTGGATCTTAAAACAAGGAGAAATTAACCATTCCCTTCCTTCCTCCCACCAACTCCTGGTGGACCAAGATCCAAACCCCTTGGATCTTAAAACAAGGAAAAATCAATCAGGTTCTTAAAAAGAAGGCTTTTAATTAAAGAAAAAAAGGTAAAAATCATCTCTGTAAAATCAGTATGGAAAATAACTTTACAGGGTGATCAAACTTAAAGAGCTCAGAGGACCTCCCTCTAGCCTCAGGTTCAAAGTATAGCAAACAAAGATAAACACTCTAGTAAAAGGTATATTTACAAGTTGAGAAAACAAAGGAAAACTAACACGCCTTGCATGGCTATTTACGTACAAGTTTGAAATATGAGAGACTTGTTTAGAAAGATGTGGAGAACCTGGATTGATGTCTGGTCCCTCTCAGTCCCAAGAGCGAACGACTTCCCAAACAAAGAACACAAACAAAAGCCTTCCCCCCCCCCCCCCCCAAATTTGAAAGTATCTTGTCCCCTTATTGGTCCTTTGGGTCAGATGTCAGCCAGGTTACCTGAGCTTCTTAACCCTTTCCAGGGAAAAGGATTTTGGAGTCTCTAGCCAGGAGGGATTTTATAGTACTGTACACAGGACAGCTGTTACCGTTCCCTTTATAGTTATGACACCATGGTTAGCAGAAGACATTTTTCAGGAAGAGCCATGCCATCTCCTGTGCAGTAGGAACAATACCAAATGGGATGAAGTGCACCTGCTTTGTTAGGAGGTCAACAACATCCAGGATTACCGAGTTTTCCCTGAGAGCATGGCAGTTCTATGACGAAGTCCATTTATATAATAGACCAAGGCTACAGAGGTCTTGAATTGGCCAAAATGGCCCTGAAGCAGTGAATTGTGACATAGTTTCAATTCCTGAAGCCTAGGCTGTTGCTGGAACTTGAATACAACCCTTGTCATAGAGGAGGCCATTCTATAGTCAGAATTTAGAACTTGGTCAGGTACCCACATCAGTCAGGATCTGGTGGGTTTGGGTAGCAAACGGATCATTGGAGAACCTGGGGTGGATGGAGGATATCACTCAGACTGCTGTCTATTGTCCCGTTGACAAAGTTGGAAACCTTGAGCATGGTGGTAGAGGGTTTTTTGCCAGGTTCATGATAGTCATTTTTTTTCCAGGAAAAGGCATCCACCTTCCCATTTCTTGTCTTTGGGCCATAGGTTACCACAAAATTGAAGCAATCAAAGAAGAGGGACCAGTGGATCTGGAATTGGTTAAGGCAGCTAGCAGTCCATAGGCTCTTCAAGTTCTTGTGCTCTATCAGGACTTGGACCAGGAATTGGATTCCTCCTAGAAGAAGCACCACCCTCAAAAGCTGCCTTGATAGTCAGTGACTCCTTGTCACAAATATTGTAATTTTTCCCCACTAGGGTTAGCTTCTGAGAATAGAAAGTGCAGGGGTGTACTTGGTTGTGGGTGCCCACATGTTAAGATAATACTGTACCTATGGCAAAGTTTGAGGTTTAGAACTCAATTGTAAAACGTTTGGTGGGATGTGGTTGAATCAGTACGGGTAATGAGGTGAATGCCCTCTTCAGTCGATCAAAGGCCAAATAAGCCTCAGTGGACAAGCGAACTGGACCCCCTTTTTCAGGAGCACCAGTATGGGTGCAACCAGGTGGAAGAATCCTTTAATAAACCTCATGTAGAAATTGGTGGACTCCAGAAATCACTGCACTCGATGTACATCCTTGGGTGAGACCCTGTCGGATATTGCCGCCACCTTACGTGGTTCCATGGTGAATCCCTCAGGCAAGTCAAAACATCCCAAGAATTCCACTGTGTCCTTATCAAACTTGCATTTCTTAAGCTTCATGTAGAGGTGGTGTTGGTGGAGGGTCTCCAAGACAGTGCATACATGATGATTGTGGAGGTCCTGACTTTTAGAGAAAATAAGGATGTTGTCCATGTAAATGACTACAAATTGGTCCAGCCTGTCTGTAAAGATGTCATTTTTGAAATGGTGGAAGTTTGCTGGGGCGTTGCACAATCCAAACAGCATGACCAAATGTTCAAAGTGGCTATACCAGATATGAAAGGCGGACTTCCATTTGTTTCCTTCCCAGATCCTCACCAAGCTATAAAATTCATAGAGGTCCAACTTTGTGAAGACTTCAGCAGAGCAGAGTCTTTCAAACAGTTCATTAATTAGCAGTAAGGGGCAGGGGCGGCTCTATGTATTTTGCTGCCCCAAGCACAGGAGTCTGCGGGAGGTCCTCTGATAATGCGGATTCGGCGACATGCCTGCGTGAGGTCCGCCAGTCCTGCGCCTTCGGCGTACCTGCCGCCGAAGCAGTGGGACCAGCAGACCTCCCTCCCACAGGCAAGCCGCCAAAGGCTGCCTGACTGCCGCCCTCATGGCAGCTTGCTGCCCCAGGCATGTGCTTGGAGTGCCTGGAGCCGCCCCTGGTAAGGGGTACTGGTTTCAGATTATAAACTTGAGAGCTCGGTATTCCACAGAAGGATGGAGGGAGCTGACTTTTTTTGAAACAAAGAAGATCTGGGCCTCCACTGGGGACATGCAGGGACAAATGAACCCCTTCTGCAGGATTTCCTCAAGATAGCTCCAGAGTGCCTGTAGTTTGGGTTTGGAGAGGGAGTCAATGCACCTGTAGGGAACCTCTGCTCTAAGCTGGTGGTTGATGAGGCAGTCATAGCTCTGATTAGGCAGTCGGGTGTCAGTTTTCTTTTTGTCAGACACTTCGGCATAGTGTTGATATTTAACAAGATCCTCTCTTCACATCTCTGAATTCTTTAGAGGACCAAGTAAACCACAAAGGGTGGCTGGTCCCAGGTTGGCTCTTGGGAAACAGGTTTGTTGGCAAGATAGGTCAAAGGGTACCATCCCTGACTGCCAGCATCTGCGTGGGTTGTGGATAGGAAGCCAGGGAGTGGCAAGGACAACTGATAGATGTGGTGAATGAATTATCCCAAACTGGAGGAATTACTTAGTACCCAGCACCAGGGTTAAAGCCCCTGCATTACTTTCAGCTGTAGATCCCTTGTTGGTGCTGTCTTCTCTCAGCTCAAATATGACGGGTTTGTGACAAAGACCCCCCTGGGGATGCAGGTCCTCTGATGTTGGCAGGCACATCTGCAATATACTGTGACTATGCATCCAATCTTATCTGGGATCTCCACCAGTCCATCAAAATTGTTACCTGGAATGTTGCAACTCTTCACAGGCATGGTCATCAGATCGCAGTCTCATGCGAAATGAACGGTCTTGGCATATCAATCGCAGGCCTAACAGAAACAAGGCTGATAGACCACGGACATCACGAGTTGGAAGATTCTTTATTTCTGTATTCTGGCGGCCCCAACTACTTACATGGGATAGCACTACTACTGCGAGGTGAGGCCAAGTTCTCCTTGATAATCTGGACACCTGTGTTGTTACCTCTCAACTCTGTGTTCTTGGGAAACCAGGGTGCTGTACCCAGCCTGTCTGACTCATAAAAGACCTTCCCCTCCACCCCCAGCCTCTGCTTGAACCAAATCTGCATCAGAAGAAAGACTTACAAAAAGCAATGAAAAGGCAGTTGGAGAGACATCTAAACCCCTGGAATAAGGATGACAGGATTAAGGAAACTCCCCTAGCCTCATTTGCGCCGAAGATGGGAGAAGGCGGCATCTCCAGTAGCATACAGAATAGAGAACAGAGATTCCAAGGCAAGAACCACACAGAACTCTGGGACCAGAAAAGCAGGGAAGCACAGCATGATGGGGGATCTCTGCTCCAGAGGTTAATGAACCCACGCCTGCACACATCCAGCTCAGTAGTTATCAGACCAATTCTAGTAATAAATCCTTTATTGGTATCCAAAATAGTGAAGCTACCTAATTGCATTGTGAGCTCCCTCCAAGGAACACTGCCCAAAGCCAGGAATGATCAGCTCCCATGGTCTAGCCTGAACAAAACAACTTTGGTATTCTCCCTTGTTTACACACAAACAAATCTAGTGTTCTCTCTTGAATCATTGTGGTTTCTCTACAAAAACCCCTACCTATGCTCAAGTAAGTGTTCTGATGCCTGGATCCAAAATCTGTATCCGTTCCATTGGGACTTCATCTTCTCCTGACTGATCATGCTGGGGGCTCTGCCTGTCTCCAGCACTCCAGACCCTCAGCTACCACCATCACCTGGGAGCCCCCGATTGATTCAAGTTTAATGGAGTGGTGAGAACCCGTCTCTCTCTAGGTATAGACTTCTGACCCTGACTTGTGTGATCAAGTATAGTTTTATAAACCTGACATTTATGATCAAATTTAAGTTAAATTTAATAAAACTGTTTTATTTGTTTGGCTCCCCTATGGTTATTACCTGACAATAAATAACTTTCATGATTAAGCTGGTTGCTTCTCTCTCTCTCTCTCTCTCGTGCCCTCATAGGTGTTTTTTGGTTTCTTTATTCGCTCTGCAGCAACGCTCCTCATACCTAAGCTAAAAGATTCCTGCAGAGCCCTAAAACCCAGTGGGGTTTGCTCATCAAGTGGGTTACTACCAGAACAATTGTAACGTGAAAGTGGGGATAGTGACATGCTGAACCTGGGACATTTGAGGGTGGCAGCTTGGAAGTGCTGCTTGACCCAGCCTATTGAGTCCAGGGACATATAAGGGGTCATCTTGGGAGTGCTGATTAACCCAGTCCTCTCAGACGCGCTCTGTAACTGTGTGCGTGTCTATTCATCTGATTCTGAGGCTGGAAGAACCCAGCCCTGGGGAACCTAGGTCCTGCAGGATAGCTCTATTGGGAGGTAACATGTAGAAGGAAGAAGTAGAGCTCTGTATGAGAACACAAGTGACATAAGCAGTACATTGATAGAAGTACAGAACACCTTCCCCCCCAGAAGAGTAACCCTAATAAATGAGCATACCCCAAAGTAACGGGCAAAGCTGGTAACAGTGTCTTCTTGTTTACTTATTGCATGACTTAAACATCAGCACAGTTACCTCATTGTCATAGTCTATGCACCGACAGAGGAATCTGTTGGTGGAAATTATCTTTAACTCAATCATCAATTGGAATCTCTAGTATGCACAGTTCCTCCACATGATAATCTCGTGATCCTGGGCGACCTAAATGCAGTTACTGGCTCCCTGCAAACTGGGTTTGAACAGGTCATTGTTCAATATGGTTCAGGCATGTTCAATTAATACTTTTGCTGCTTGTTCACATTCTGCACCTCCCAGAATCTTTCCATTCTTGGGTCATGGTTCAAGCAGCAACACATACACCAGATGTCATGGATCTCTCATGATGGCATTACTCAGAAGGAGTTGGACCACATCATCACACATGACAGTCAACTCTTCGCTTCCGGTAGAGTATATCGTGGTGCGGAATGTACGGCGAACACAGATCACCACTTAGTGGTTGCCCGTATGGTGTTGACACTCCAATGAGCAGGTAAGGCTTCTTCAACTATGAAGTAGTTTGACATTGACGCACTTCATGTGCCAGGTTTAGCCAAAAGGTTTTGTATTGTCATCAGCAATAGAGGGAGGAGGGATAGCTCAGTGGTTTGAGCATTGGCCTGCTAAACCCAGGGTTGTGAGTTTAATCCTTGAGGGGGCCATTTAGGGAACTGGGGTAAAAATTTGTCTGGGGATTAGTCCTGCTTTGAGCAGGGGGTTGGTCTAGATGACCTCCTGAGGTCCCTTCCAACCCTGATATTCTATGAAAACCTATGAGGAATTATTGGCTCTAGCCAACCTGCCTGATGACATGGAGGATGCCTGGTCCTTTTCACTTCTACTCTCAACCAATCCACTGAGCAGATGATTGGCTATAGGAACCCAACACGCTGACTATGGCTATCGGAGGAGGCCTTCCAAATAATTAAATTGAAAGTCGCAGCCACCAGCGTGGTGATAAGATAATCAGCTGAAGCGAAAATGTAACACCCTAACAGTCCACGATTGCAAGGCATATTATAACCAAGAGGCAGATGATGTTGAATTTGGCTTAGTCAGGGGTGACTCAAAGCCAGCATTCCATGTGATCCGCAACCTCAGCGATCAAGAGGTCGTCACTACAAACAGCATCCTGAACGACAGCCAAGGCCATCCATGTAAATCAGATGATGACGGGGGGGAACATTATCATAGTGCCGTGAACCAAGCTACAGCTGCTGCTTGCTCAGAGCTGGACGATCTGGCAGCCACTGCGGTTCTGGACCCAGACATTTGTACTGATGCACCAACATTGGATGAAGTGAAGCACGCCATCTGCAACCTGAAGATGGACATGTGGTCGGTGCTGATGGCATCCCCCCCAGAGCTGCTAAAATGTGCTATTGACCCTCTGTGATAAATGAGGGGGGGTAGCTCCCTTTTATGGACACCCAGCCAGTCAGTAGCTATAGAATCCTCCTTAGCAGCTGTACCCTAATTGCCTTATCTGTAAAGGATTAAGAGAGGCTTAACCTGAGTTGGCACCTGACCAGGGGAACCAATAGGGAGTCTGTACCCTTTCAAATTGGAAAAACTGCTGGGGGTGTGTGGGTGGGGGGGATTGTTTGTCTCTCGGGCTGGAGAGAGGGGAAGTCAGCAACAAGCTGTAAGCTTTAAGCCAGGTATGGGAAATCATCAGCATCATACCTAGAAACTCCTCATTTGGAACCCCAGATATGTAAGTAGCACAGGAAAAGTTAAGACAGATGCAATTAGGAACCGTTTTGGTTTGTGGATTCCTCTGTGCTAACCCCAGGTGCTTTTGTTTTGCTTGTAACCTTTAAGCTGAACCCCAAGAAAGTTATTTTTGGTGTTTAATCCCTAAAGCCTGAGTTTTCAGATGTGTTTCTTTCTTTTTTAATAAAATTTACCTTTTTTTAAAGAATCCTTTGATTCCAAAGTCCTTAGAGAAGGGTTTGGTCTGTGCTCACATTGCTAAGGCAGCTGGTTGGTATTTTATTCTTGAGCCTCCCCAGGAAAGGGGGTATAGAGGTTTGGGGGGATATTTTGAGGGGATACGGATTCCAAGTGACCCTTCCCTGAATATTTGTGTAAGTCACTTGGTGGTGGTAGCAAAATCTGTCCAAGGCAGAATATTGTGCATTTCAAGAGTTTTAACCTAAGGTGGTAGAAGATAAGCTTAGGGGGTCTTTTAGAGTTCAGATTTGGGGGGGGGTATATCCCGACACCCTCCAACTCACACACGGAGGTGCTCCATCAGATTTGAATCAGCATCTGCCATGAGTCGTTTACAACAAAGATGGAACCAACATCATCTCAGCATGACAACCAAGTTCAGGATGTATTTGAGCTGCATCCTCTCCATATTGTTGTACGGCTGTGAAACATGGACACTACGCAGCTCAGACTGGGGAAAGCTGGAGGCTTTCCACACAAAATGCCAACATCGTATACTGGGCATAAAGTAGAATGACTTCATGTATAATGAAGATTTTTACGGTTGCTCTGGTCTACAGACTACTGGGGCCATTGTCTGCATATGGCACCTTACACTTTTCAGACATGTCGCAAGAATGCCACAAGACCTTCCGGGAAACTCCGTTATCTGGGTGGCTTGAAATATCCTGGATAAAATTCCATCAACTGAGGGGTGGAGGCAGCCCAAAGGCAGCCCCCCATTACATTGGTTCATCAAGTCTGTTCCCATGTTGGATTCTCAGGCCATCAAGCCCTTCCAGCTGCACAGGAATGGACCAAATGGAGAATGATCATGAGGACCAACTGTTTGGCTAAGCATTGAAGAAGAAACTGGAGGACTTATTGGTGGCCTTGAAGAGTAGTTACTTCTAAGGGAGCCATCTGGTAGGGGACCAATCCTGACAAAAGGAGTGATCCATCTGTGGACTCGACTAACTCAGGGAGTCGTTGCACTGGGAGGGGATCTTGTGCAGTTTAGACAAACTCCAGATCCATGAAATTGCCTGAGACACCCGAGTCGACCAGCACCTCTAGGTTGATATTGAACATCACACGGTGCTGGAACTGAAGAGGGAGTTGGAGATGTATTGGACGCTGATTTCCCTCAACAGGGAATTGGCCGACAAGTGTTGGTGGGGGCTGCTGGGGAGAGGGGAAGGATGCCAGGAGGGCAGAGGGTATGAGGAGAGGGGTGGGTTTTGTAGGCCAGAGGTGAGGTGTGTGGAGGGGCAGGTGCCAGGAAGGCAGAGGGGGGTGAAAGGACTGGTGGATGCTACAAGAACAGAGGTTGCTGGGGGAGGGGCAGGTGTCGTGGGCCAGAGGCAGGGTGAGCAAAGGGATACGTGTACAGAAGTGCAGAGGGGGGTGAGGGGTGGAGCAGGTGCTAGGGGGCAGAGGGGAGGAGATGAGGGGTGGGTACCCAGAGGCAGAGGGAAGGGGAGGAGAGGGACGGGTGGTAAGAAGGCTGGGGATGGTGAGGTGAAGGGCAATTTCTGGGTTGCCTTGGGGAAGAGGGGGTGAGGTGAGGGGTGGGCACCAAGAGGTCAAAGAGGGGGTGGGGAGGGGCAGGTGCCAGGAGCATGGGGGGAGAGGGCGAGGGGATAGGCAGGCGTCAGGGGACAGAGGCTGTGCAAGGGGAGGGGCATGTGCCAGGAGGGCAGAGGGGGGTGAGGAGACAGGCAGGCACTGGCTTTGTCTTGCATTGTCTGTGCTGGGGTTGCTGAGGCCATGGCAGCCAGACTCTCTGCATTTCTGTTCTCTTCCCTTGCTCCGCTCTGTGTGGGCTTGTGCTGGCAGCAGGAGGTGTCTGCTGCGGGTATCAGCTATTCTCACTCACAGGAATGAAGACTGAGGAGGTGCCAGGAGTGGGAGGAGGAGAAACAAGAAGGAAAGACAGAGTGAGAAATGAATGGGAGATCGTCAAGGAGGAGGAGTGGAAAAGCAGAGAAGGAACAGAGGAGAGGGGCTGGGAGCACAAACAGACTGAGTGAGCAGCCTCTGAGTATCCTTATTTGTTATGCTCTGTAGAGCTTGTTAGAGGCTTGCTGAGAAAAATCACCCAGCGTCCCCTGCACCGGACAGTGTGCCCCTGCACACCCCACAGTCCCGCTGGGACACAGACAGAATGGAGGCACGTCCTCCTCCTCAATTAGGGTTACCATTCGTCTGGATTCCCCCGGACATGTCCGGCTTTTTTCAGTTAAAAATAGCGTCCGGGGGAATTTGTCAATGTCCGGATTTCCCCCCATGCAGAGCACGCACGGCTTACAGGGCAGCCAGCCGGATCGTGCCACTCGCATGGGGCTCCGGCAGCCAGAGCCCCTCCTCCACTACCCCCTCCTCTCTCCTGCAACTTGACACCACTCCCCTCCTCTCTCTCCCCCTCCCTCCCTGCATTGGCAGATCACGGCCTCCGGCAGTCTGGAGCTCCGACCCTGCTCCCCTCCCCTGCTGTCGAGCGTGCCGCTCTGCAGCACAGTAAGGGGGCCAGGGGGTCAGAGAAGCAGCAGGGAGGTTTGGGGGGGGTAGTCAAGAGACAAGGAGCAGGGGGGAGGGTTTGATGGGTCAGGAGTTCGGGGGGTGCTGTCTGGGGGTGGGGGGTGTAAGGTTTTGGGCAGAGTACAGGTGGGGGGGTCTCAGGAGGGGGCAGTCAGGGGACAAGGAGCGGGGGGGGGTGTTTGGGAGTTCTGGGGGGGGCTGTCAGGTGGCAGGGGTGGGGAGAGGGATTGGAGCAGTCAGGGGACAGGGAGCAGAGGGGTTTAGATGGGTCAGGAGTTCTGGGGGGGGGGCTGTCAGGGGGTGGGGGTGTGGATAAGGGTTGGGGCAGTCAGGGGACAGGTAGGGGGGTAGGGTCCTAGGGGGCCAGTTAGGATGTGGGGGAAGGTCTCAGGAGGGGGCAGTCAGGGGACAAGGAGCAGGGAGGCTTAGGTAGGGGGTGGAGTCCTGGGGGGCAGTTAGGGGCAGGGGTCCCAGGAGGGGGCAGTCAGGGGACAAGGCGTGGGGGGGAGGGTTGGGGGTTCTGAGGGGGCAGGAAGTGGGAGGGAGTGGAAGGGGCAGGGGCGGGGCTAGGGCAGGATGGGGGCGGGGCTAGGGCGGGGCTCCTCCCGTCCTCTTTTTTGATTGTTGAAATATGGTAACCCTACCTCAATACACTTTGGCCTAGTGGATGGTGCCCTGGGGTAGGAGCAAAGCAACCATAAATACTAGACTCATCTCTCCTGCTGGCAGAGTAACCGGTCACCTGGGGAAGAAGGGAGACTTTAAACGTGTGTGACTCCCTCAGTCCAGGGTGTTGACCAGTTGGATTCACTCACTGATGCAGTGGGGGAGGGGAGCCCTGGCTACTAGTAATCCTGAAGCAAACCTGCTGGAAATGGGAGTTTGAGTCCTGTAAAATACAAGCTCCTGGCTAGATCCTACAGGCTGAGACTTCTCTCCCTCAAGATTTATTGGACTTCCCAGAAAGGCAAAAGACTGATCACAGGTGAGGCACACCAAATACGGACAATATATGGGGAAACGGGGCTGAAAGCAACCGAATATAAAAGCTGGTGACATAAATACCAACGTGTCCTTTGAAATAATTGCTACAGTGCTGGGTTCCTCTTCCCACCATTTCTGTGGCAGTCTGGTTGTCGTGGCCCACGAGGAAGAGCCTGGTGACACCTCCTGATTAGAACCCCGCCCGGAGGGATCTGCGCCACGCCTCCCTGGAGCCCTCCTCACGCCCCCCCAGCTTACCTGCCACTGCTTATTTCCAGGTTTCTCGTGTGAACATCTGATTCGCGGGAAGTAGGGGAGGGGGTGGAGCATTCAGGGGAGGAGAGCTGGGGGTGGGGTGGACAGCTTCTGGAGCTTGGGAACCGGCTCCACCTCACCGCTGGGCACGGGGCCCTCTTAGGCGCGGGGCCCGATTCAAGGGAATCGGGCAAATTGGCCTAAAGCCGGCCCTGGTTGGACCCCCTCACCCCCGCTGATTCATATATCGACTCCGGCCACTAGGTCATGCAGCCCTGAGACTAAGGGCAGTCATAGTGACATGCCTGTGGGCCCAAATGCTCTTTGCCCATGGTGAATGGGTATATAGGCCCTGTGACACACACAAACAAAGACAAACAATAGAAACATGAGGTGCTAGAGGACACTGTCTGGGGAGTTATGATGATAGTTTGATTATTTGTTGAGGTTTTTAATGATAAAAGTGTAGCTAGCTAAAGTAGAACCATATCTACTTTCATGGAGACCAAATTTAAGGCCAAAAGGGACCATTAGATCAGAGTAATGGTCTCAAGTCTGTTCGTCTGATTCTGAGGCTGGAAGAACCCAGCCCTGGGGAACCTAGGTCCTGCTTGCCAAGCAGAATCTTATGCCTAGTAAGGGCCAGGTGAAGGGCAGTGGCTTCAGCAGATGTTACTGAGCATGCTCAGTTTTTGTGAGACGGCTGAGTGTACCCTAAGTAGCAAATTCCTGCAGAGAGCCGTTTCCTACACTACACTAGTTTCTCCCTGAGAATCCCTTCAGTGAGGCCCATTGGTGCTAACAGCCCATCTGAAGGGACCTCAGTGCTGTGTGTCCGGAGATCTCAGTCAGAGCCGTGCAGCTGGGGATTCAGAGCCTGGAACTCCCCTCCCTGCTGAGTCACAGAAAGAAGCTTTGAACCAGAAAGTCTGGAAGGTTCCACAAAATTCTACAAAGATCTAGAACATTCTAGGAGGTTAGTGACAAATGAGCCACATAAGGAAATCCTGAAACATTTTACTTCAAACATTTGATTTTTCCTTTTATTGCTAACATAAACAGCCCCACGAGCCCCGCGCCCCCCCAGCCTGGCACCTCAGGTAATCGCCTCGGTTACGTGCCCCTAAATCCGGCCCTGGTCCCCATGTCACTTACCGAGGCTGCAGCACCAGTTCCGCACATGGGGTCACGAAGCTGGAGGGTTTGAGACTCAACCAGTCATCGTTATTTTTGTTACATTTGTAGCTGAATTGACAGGGCTGAGCCCCACGCTTGGGCCTTCCACATGCTTCAAAACTGAAAGTACAGAAGTAAGAGGAAGTGAACGTAACGGTCCGGTCCATGTCCCTGGCTGGTTGGGGCGGAGCAAATTCCTCTTAAAGTACCAGTCCCCCCCCTCCAGGGCCCGGAGCTGGCGGGGTGTGCCTGGTAGGGGCAGTTTCCCAGGTGAGCCAGTGTAGGGGTGTCAATGCCCCCCAGCTGGTGTTCCTGCTCCCCAGGGATCGCTGGGTTCTGCCCAGCACCGTCCACCACAGCTCTGTCCGGCTGAGGAAAAAAAGCAGCAGCAGCAAAAAGCACCAGCCAGTTCTCACCCACCCCCCCGACCCCCACTGCCCTGCCCTGGGTGGAGGCAGAATGAGGAAGGGGGGGGATGCTGTAGAGGGAGGGGATCTGAAATCCGAAGTGACTGAGTGGGGATGGGTGGGAAGCAACAGCTGATCAATGGGGAGGGGAGGAGAGATCAGAACGGACTGAATGTGACTCGGGAACTGCCCGGCTGTAGCTGGCTCCGCACCTGCAGGCGCTCAGGGGAGCAGAGCCGGGGGGGGGGGTCAGGGAGGGCAGCAGCTCTGGGACTTGCAGACCACTGGTCCTCCCCCCCCCCGCCCCAGGAGCAGAGCTGGGACAAGCAGGGGCCCTTGGTGCAGAGTCACTTTCCTGCCTGGCCCCGGCCCTTCCTCTGGGTCTCTCCCTGCAGGTTTGGATAATTTTTGGTGGTGCCCAGAATGGGTCCAAGACCCCGCCCCCTCCTCCTGCCTAAGGCTCTGGGAGGGACTTTGGGTGCGGGAGGGGGTTCGGGCTCTGGGAGGGACTTTGGGTGCAGGCTCTGGGATGGGGCAGGGGGTTAGGGTGCAGGAGGGGTCAGTGGGTCGGCGCTTAAATCGGGCAGCGCCAGCTCCTGAAAGCGACCCGCACCACCCCTCTGGCAGCGGCTCGGTGCTCAGGGTGGGGGCAACGTGGCGCCCCCCCAAGGCCACAGGGATGTGCCGGCCGCTTCCCAGAGAGGCACAGAGCAGGCAGGCAGGAAGCCACGTTAGGCTGTGTCTACCCTGCCACTTTCAACTCTAAAACTTTAGTCGTTCAGGGGAGTGAAAAAACACACCCCTGAGCGACAAAAGTTTTAGCGCTGAAAAGCGCCAGTATAGGCAGCGCTTTATCACCAGGAGCCGCACGCCCGGTGATAACCATTCCGGGTGGTTATTTTTTATCGCCAGGAGAGCTCTGTAACATGGGCAGTCCCACTGTGCTGCCGGTGGTGGTGGCAACGGCAGCTGGGGGCCCCCAGGCCCTTTAAAGTCACCCTGGGGCAGCAGGAGGGGCTGGGAGGCATGCAGAGATGGCAGGTGGGGCCGGAGGAGACATTGGTGGAGCCAGGCCCACGGGCCCGGAATATTCATGAGCCCGGGCACCACGGGCCCATACAACTCGCCGCCCCTGCTCCCCTCAGCTGCAGGCTCAGGAGCTGGTGTCAGCAGAGCCTGGGGCTGGTTCCAGCCACCGGAGAAAGTCCCCCCACCCCCGACCTCAGAGGGAGTTTTAATGGCCAAATCTGAATTTCAGTAACGTCTCTGGGGGGCTCAAGGCTGGTGCTGAAGGCAGCTCCTGGGGGGAGGCAGCAGGGTCCCGTCACTGCTGTAATCAGCAGGAAGCCGGAGAGGAAGAGTCCCTGGGCATTGAGCCAAAGGGCTGGATCCTTGTGAATCACGAGTTCTCCTCCCCCCAGCCCCGCTCCTTCCAAAACAGGGAACAGGAGCAGGTGAGGGAGCATAGCCCAGATGAGGTGTCGTGTCCCTGCTGCTCAGCACAGATGCTCCCAGCCACCGACACCCCCTGCAACTCCCCAGCCACTTTCCCAGCAGTCCTTAGTCACAGCCGTAGGCGCCAACTTTCTCTGGCGCCTGTAGGTACCCACGCCCCCCTGGCCCCGCTCTGACTCCACCCTTTCCCCACCCCGGCTCCGCCCCCATTCCAATCCCATCCCCAAAGTCCTTGCCCTAACTCCACCCCCTCCCTGCCCCTATTGGATCCCTTCCCCAAATCCCTGCCCTGGCCCCGCCTCTTTCCCCAGCGCGACGCATTCCCCATCCTGCCCCGTGAATCAGCTGGTTCATGGCGCAAGCACTGGGAGGGGGAGAAGCAGGATGCCACGGCACGCTCACAGAGGAGGTGGAGGTAAGCTGGAGCAGGGTGGGGCGAGGGGGTAGAGGAGCTGCCGGTGGGTGCTCAGCACCCACCAATTTTTTTCTGTGGGTGCTCCAGCCCCGGAGCACCCATGGAGTTGGTACCTATGGTCACAGCAGCACCCCCTGAGACCAACGTGATGTGTGAAATGGGAGGGTTTGCAGGATCAGGCCCTTGTTGGCTCTCTCATATATTATTGCTCCATATTTCATACAGGGGAAGGCAGGATTCATGACAGGGAGTCTGAGCGAGGGAGAAGGGGGGAACTCCAGCACTGGAGCACAGGTGGAGAAGGGGCTGAGCTCCAGGCAGGTGAAGCTGGTCATCCTGTCAGGAACTGCTTCCCATCAGAATCTGCTACTAGTAGCAAAAACCTAAACTCACTTGGAGTCTAAGTTTCAGAGTAGCAGCCGTGTTAGTCTGTATCCGCAAAAAGAACAGGAGTACTTGTGGCACCTTAGAGACTAACAAATTTATTTGAGCATAAGCTCTCATGGGCTACAGCCCTCTTCATCGGATGCATAGAATGGAACATATATTGAGGAGATATATATACACATACAGAGAGCATGAACAGGTGGGAGTTGTCTTACCAACTCTGAGAGGCCAATTAAGTAAGAGAAAAAACTTTTGAAGTGATAATCAAGATAGCCCAGTACAGACAGTTTGATAAGAAGTGTGAGAATACTTACATGGGGAAATAGATTCAATGTTTGTAATGGCAATTTTGCAACAGAAAAGCTTCAAAAACAGACTCCAATGAGAAACTACTGAAATTGAATTGATTTGCAAACTAGATACAATCAACTTAGGCTTGAATAGAGACTGGGAATGGCTGCGCCGTTACACACATTGAATCTATTTCCCCATGTTAAGTATCCTCACACCTTCTTGTCAAACTGTCTGATATGGGCTCTTGATTATCACTACAAGTTTTTTCTCTCCTGCTGATAATTGCTCATCTTAATTAATTAGCCTCTTAGAGTTGGTAGGGCAACTCCCACCTTTTCATGTTCTCTGTATGTATCTATATCTCCTTACTACATGTTCCATTCACTGCATCCGAAGAAGTGGGTTGTAGCCTATGAAAGCTTATGCTCAAATAAATTTGTTAGTCTCTAAGGTGCCACAAGTTCTCCTGTTCTTTTTGCGGATACAGACTAACACGGTTGCTACTCTGAAAGCTGCGCGAAGAGCAGCACTTCCCTCAGCTGAGCTGCAACGTCTATTAACCACATTGAAACTGCTGCAACAGTGACCCGGGTAACTAACTGCATCCGCAGCAGAGTCTCTGCACAGCACGGCTCCCCCACCACAGCTGAATTCCCTCTCTTTGTCCGCGATGGCGGCTTCCCAGACTGCCCCAGGCCGCCTCAGTCTGTCCCCACATCCCCTCCTGCAGTTGCAATGGGCAAGTGGCCTGAGAGGTCTCTGTTTATCCCACACCATGTACCCTGCAGCTCCTAGTGCGAGCTCCCCGCACACCCACTGCCCTCGGCCATTGGGCCCCAGCCCTCACCTGCAGTCCCTGGTCTCTCTGCTGGGACTGACAAACAGGGAGGAAATGGGTGCAGGCCTTGCTGGGTGTGGTTGTGTTACAGGGTCACCTGCTCCACTAGGGCCCAGGCTGAGATCCCAGCACATCCCACAGGCCCCTGAGCTGCCATCAGCTGGACTTTCAGCCTCGGTCCCTGTGGTGGTGGGGGAGGCACTGGGTTACTGTGGGGGTGCCGCTGGGGGAGGGAGGAGATTTACCTGCTTACAGACAATTTTAACCATTATTAACCGCATTATATCCAAATTCGTTTTATATCCGGTGGCGTTATATCAAGGTAGCGGTGCAGTTCTGGTCTGATCAAAATATTGTCTGATTCCCCCCCCCATCATTTTCCACAACTGTGAAAATTTAAATTGGAATGAAATGCTTAAAATCCAGATTGTTGTGCAACTGTGAAAGTTTAAATCAATAAATATAAAAATTGCTTAAAATAAACATTATCTGTCAAAATTAGATTATAAAAAAAATTCTGCCAAGCCTGACTATCACTCCTTAGACACACAGACCCTGCTCCTGCAGGCTTATCCTCACAGGGGACTGCCTCAGTGACCCTCCACCACCAGCACAGGGGCTGATTGCAGGACCGGAGCCCTAATGGTAAATTTTTTTACCAAAGCCTCCAGGGCTAAAATTGGTTGGGTTTTTCCTGCTCAGCAAACAGCATGAGTCATTTTCAGGAAAGGAAACACCCCCTTATTGCTGCAGGCGGGGCATAGTGTGAATTCAGGAAATTGAAACTAACCCTGTTACACTGCCCAAAGAGAGCCATGGCTGCAGAGAACCCCGTGGAAAGTCTCCAGGAGGAAGCGACATGTCCCATCTGTCTGGAGTATTTCACAGAACCTGTCACTCTGGAGTGTGGGCACAATTTCTGCCGAGCCTGCATCAGCCAGTTCTGGGAGGGATCCGATACAGCCGCCTCCTGCCCTCAGTGCAGAGAAACTGTGCAACAGAGAAACCTCAGGCCCAACAGGCAGCTGGCAAACATGGTAGAAATCGCCAAACGGCTGAGTTTACAGGCAGCAAAGGGAGCAGGAGGGGACAGGGTGTGTGGGAAACACCAGGAGGCTCTGAAACTGTTCTGTGAAGAGGATCAAACCCCCATCTGTGTGATCTGCAGAGAGTCCCGGGCTCATCACTCTCACACAGTGGTTCCCATACAGGAAGCTGCCCAGGAGTACAAGGTACCGAGTTGCTGTCCAGTCTAATGGGTAATAACTCTGGATGTCAATTACAGCTTAATGGTGTAACTGTGTCATTCAGCTGTGTGTAGCCTTCATTGCATGAAAGCTGATAGGGGAGTTACAAGCTGTGGCTGGTATTACTAGTTGTATCACAGTGTTTATTGTTATTTGCATCCCCTACAGACCCCAGATGAAATCTGACCTCGATTGTGGGGGGGCCCTGCTCAAAACCCAGTGAGGGCCAATCCCTGCCCCGAGCCATTTACAGTCTAACTGGACATGACAGACAAAGGGTGGGAGGGGAAACTGAGGCACAGTGAGGGGCAGTGGCTTGTCCAAGGTGACTCAGCAGATCAGTGGCAGAGCTAGATATAAAAACCTGGTTTTCCAAGGCCCAGTTCAGTGCCCCAACCACTAGCTACTCTGCCCCTTTCAGCAGCACTGAGCAGTGATGAAGTGCAGACAATAGGAGGAAAAGACTCCTTGATACAGGTCCTAGGCCCAGCAGGGAGATGAGGTTTCCCACTGGGATTGGGAATTCCTGTGTTGCTTCATGAGGGGTTAAACTCAGATGCTGCTGGCCTGCACTAGAGGAGGTCACTGGGCTGAACCCTGTGTGGGACCCCGAGTACCTTGAGTCCACACCCACAAGGGCTCCAGACAGCGCAGCTCCATGCCACATGCCACTGGGATTAGACTTATCTTCAGCAAAACTAACCCCATGGCAGTGTGGACCTGTGACAGTCTGACCTGTTCTAGGGTGTTCATGGGCAAGGACCAGCCAACGCGGTTCCATTAGTCCCACAAGGCAGCCTTTTGAAATCTGCCAGAATCCACTGCTTCTGGGGTCTTTGCTAGGGACTTTAGTGTAGCTACCCAGAGGCCATTGCCACAGAAAGGGGCTAGGACAGCACTAGGGCAAACCCCAGCTGTTCCTAACACAGATCAACACATCTAATGGGGTTTGCCCTAGGCCTTGAATTAGTGTCCAACCAGTCTAATCCCCAGGGGTACAGGGCTGAAAGTCAATGGAGTTGGATTCCTTTGAGCATCCCAGCCTATATGGCTGCCCTGGAGGCTTCTGGGATTGATATGACTGTTTCTGAAATCTGCTCAAAAACAGCTTTATAAATTCACCACCATGTGACACCAGTTTCCTGACGGTTTAAATTGATGGAGAAAGTGGACGTAATAACTCAACTCTGAATATAAAACACTCCCAGTTTCCATAAATAAGGTTTCATTTCCTTGGTGTCTCTGATGTCCTACCTCTAGAAAGACCCACTGTTGTACACAGTATTGTTGTAACTGTGTTGGTCCCGGGATATTAGAGAGACAAGGGAGGTGAAGTAATATCTGCTCATGGCCGGCTTCTGTGGGTGAACGACAAGCTTTCAAGCTTACACTGAGCTCTTCTTTAGGCCTAGGAAAGAGTATGTTCCCCAGAGCTGAGTTGTGTGTAACTCTCTAACCAACAGGAGCTGGGCCAGCAGAAGATATTGCCTTACCCACCTAGCCTATCTAGGAAGACTGGCTGTTATCTTGACTTTTGGGTGAAAAAAACCCTCAACCACCCCCTACAACCCTCAAAATAAACCCACCAAATCATTTCTGTTTGTCAGGAAAAAATACAAGCCCATCTGAAGACTCTGAAGGAAGAGAGAGAAAAGCTGCTGGGATTTAAAGTGACTGGAGAGAAGAGAAGCCAGGAGTATCTGGTAGGTGCCTATTGTTCTTTGCCTGCTGGGACATGGAGGTGGGAGGGATGTTTATTGGTAGATTTGTGTGTGTTTCTCCATGATCATGGGATACTGTGCGTGTGTGTGTGTGTGTGTGTGTGTGTGTGTGTGTGTACAAGTGTGCATATCACAAATGTTCTCTCCCTGGAGAAGGACAACAGCATCTTCTGCAGGATCTACGATGCATTTTAATTAATGAGTGAATTACTACCCCTGGTGGCTTTCACAACATTTCTCCCAAACTGCACTGATTATATCCCAGTAGACATGAAGACAGCCCTTTCAGAGAGACTGGGGCCAAATGGGAAGCTGTAAGAAAATCCTCTCTCTTGTGATCGCAATGTATAGTCAAGTGTCAGGATGTGAAGAATGTTGGGTTTTGAACTTCAATCCACAGAGACTGTCATTACAACCCAACCACTCTCCAGAGCCAGCAGGGGAGGGGCTAGTGGAACTCCGACGCACCAGAGGATCTGCCTACGAAGCTCCTGATTGGAGCAGACATTCGGATGCATGAATTACGCCAGCAGGAGTCACGGGAAGTTGTCCAAACAACTGAGTGAACTCCCGATCTGCTGCTGGACTGGACCCTGATTCTGGCTTGGCCCTGGCGTTGTCCCTGACTCAGGTTTGACCTGCAGTACTGCTATCTGACTCCAGCTTGACCCTTCGCTTGGCTGCCTGACTCACACTCCAGTCCTGACCCCCCCCCCCGTGCAATTCCAGACACTGATTCTGGATCAACCTTTGGCATGACTCCTGAGCTCGACTGTAGCCCCAACCCTTGGTGAGATCCTGACTGACTCCAGCTCTGACTTTGGCCGTAGTTCCCAATTTCCAACTGCAGCTCTGAGCACTAGGCCTGATGGCTCATGTCCTGGTCCCTACACAGATGTGTTAGAGATTGTAAAGAAACTCTCTCTTGTAAGACTGTATGAAAGGTCATCAGGCTCCATCCATGTTCCTGACCAGCCCTTTCCTTATTTCTTATAGAAACAGACAGAAACCGAGAGACAGAAGATTGTGTCTGAATTTCAGCAACTGCGGCAGTTCCTGGAGGAACAAGAGCGACTCCTGCTGGCCCAGCTGGAAAAGCTGGACGAGGAGATTGTGAAGATACAGAATGAAAATGTCAGTAAACTCTCCGAGGAGATTTCCCATCTCAGTGAGCTGATCAGTGAGCTGGAGGGGAAGTGTCAGAAGCCAGCAAGTGAATTCCTGCAGGTGAGACTGAGCTAGAAACTTCCCAAATCCCAACACAGGGACAGGAGATCTCAGTGTAACTCAATGTGTGCTGACATGTGAATGACGATTGTTCTTAGCAGACTCATAGACTTTAAGGTCAGAAGGGACCATTATGATCATCTGGTCTGACCCCCTGCATGCTGCAGGCCATAAAACCGTCCCTACCCCTTCCCTGGACTCTGCTGTTGAAGTCCCCAATCCTGTTTTTAGTGACTTCAATCGGCAGAGACCCTCCTGCTAGTGATCCCTGCCCCATGCTGCGGAGGAAGGCGAAAAACCTCCAGAGGCTCAGCCAATCTACCCTGGAGGAAAATTCCTTCCCGACCCCAAATATGGCGATCAGTAAGACCCCGAGCATATAGGCAAGAGTCTCTAGCCTGACCCCTGTTAGCCATTATACTATTTACCTACCATTGCTTGGTTTTCCTTGACTACTATGTTTTACCATTAAACCATTCCCTCCATAAACTTATCTAACTTAATCTTAAAACCAGACAGGTCCGTCGCCCCCACCGTTTCCCTCGGAAGGCCGTTCCAATATTTCACCCCTCTGACGGTCAGAAACCTTCGTCTAATTTCAAGCCTGAACTTCCCCACGGCCAGTTTATATCCATTCGTTCTCGTATCCACATTAGTACTAAGCTGGAATAATTCTTCTCCCTCCCTTGTATTAATCCCTCTAATATATTTAAAGATAGCAATCATATCCCCCCTCAGCCTTCGCTTTGTCAGACTAAACAACCCAAGCTCCTCTAGTCTCCTTTCATATGACAGGTTTTCCATTCCTCTGATCATCCTAGTGGCCCTTCTCTGCACCCGTTCCAGTTTGAGTTAATCTTTTTTAAACATGGGAGACCAGAACTGCACGCAGTACTCCAAATGACGTCTCACCAGCGCCTTGTACAACGGAATCAGGACCTCCTTATCCCTACTAGATATACCTCGCCTAATGCATCCCAAGGCAGCATTGGCTTTTTTCACCGCCACGTCACATTGTCGACTCATAGTCATCCTGCGGTCTACAAGGACCCCTAGCCCAGCAGAAGAGTCTGTCCTATCTCGGGGCCTCTCCTTTTGTCCCTCCAGACCCATGAATATGATACAGTTCTGCGGTGACCTAGAATCCTACTTTCGACGTCTCCGACTCAAAGAATATTTCCAACATACCTCTGAACAGCATACTAACCCACAGAATCCTCCCTACCAGCACTACAAAAAAAAGGATTCAGCATGGACTCCTCCGGACGGTCGAAACAACAGACTGGATTTCTACATAGATTGCTTCCGTCGACGTGCAAAGGCTGAAATTGTGGAAAAGCAACATCACTTGCCACATAACCTCAGCCATGCTGAACACAACGCCATCTACAGCCTCAGAAACAACCCTGACATCATAATCAAAAAGGCTGACAAAGGAGGTGCTGTCGTCATCATGAATAAATTGGAATATGACCAGGAGGCTGCTAGACAGCTCTCTAACACCACATTCTACAGGCCATTATCCTCTGATCCCACTGAGGATTACCTAAAGAAACTACACCATCTGCTAAAAAAACTCCCTGACAAAGCACAGGAACAAATCCGTACAGACACATGCCTAGAACCCCGACCAGGGGTATTCTATTTGCTACCCAAGATCCATAAACCTGGATATCCTGGACGCCCCATCATCTCAGGCATTGGCACCCTAACATCAGGCTTGTCTGGTTTTGTAGACTCTGTCCTCAGACCCTACGCTACCAGCACTCCCAGCTATCTTCGAGACACCACTGACTTCCTGAGGAAACTACAATCCATCGGTGATCTTCCAGAAAACACCATCCTGGCCACTATGGACGTAGAAGCCCTCTACACCAATATTCCACACAAAGATGGACTACAAGCTATCAGGAACAGTATCCCTGATAATGTCACAGCTAACCTGGTGGCTGAACTTTGTGATTTTGTCCTCACCCACAACTATTTCACATTTGGGGACAATATATACCTTCAAGTCAGCGGCACTGCTATGGGTACCCGCATGGCCCCACAATATGCCAACATTTTTATGGCTGACTTAGAACAACGCTTCCTTAGCTCTCGTCCCCTAACGCCCCTACTCTACTTGCGCTACATTGATGACATCTTCATCATCTGGACCCATGGAAAAGAAGCCCTTGAGGAATTTCACCATGATTTCAATAATTTCCATCCCACCATCAACCTCAGCCTAGATCAATCCACACAAGCGGTCCATTTCCTGGACACTACTGTGCTAATAAGCGATGGTCACATCAATACCACCCTATACCGGAAACCTACTGACCGCTACACTTACCTACATGCCTCCAGCTTCCATCCAGGACACACCACACGATCCATTGTCTACAGCCAAGCTCTAAGATATAACCGCATTTGCTCCAATCCCTCGGATAGAGACAAGCACCTACAAGATCTCTATCAAGCATTCTTAAAACTACAATACCCACCTGCTGAAGTGAAAAAACAGATTGACAGAGCCAAACGAGTACCCAGAAGTCACCTCCTACAAGACAGGCCCAACAAAGAAAATAACAGAACACCACTAGCTGTCACCTTCAGCCCCCAACTAAAACCTCTCCAGCGCATCATCAGAGATCTACAACCTATCCTGAAAGATGATCCTTTACTCTCACAGATCTTGGGAGACAGACCTGTCCTCGCTTACAGACAACCCCCCAACCTAAAGCAAATACTCACCAGCAACCACACATCACTGAACAAAACCACTAACCCAGGAACCTATCCTTGTAACAAACCCCGATGCCAACTCTGTCCACATATCTATTCAAGTGACATCATCATAGGACCTAATCACATCAGCCATACCATCAGGGGCTCGTTCACCTGCACATCTACCAATGTGATATATGCCATCATGTGCCAACAATGCCCCTCTGCCATGTACATTGGCCAAACCGGACAGTCTCTACGCAAAAGAATTAATGGACACAAATCTGACATCAGGAATCAAAATACTCAAAAACCAGTGGGAGAGCACTTTAACCTGTCTGGTCATTCAGTGACAGACCTGCGGGTGGCTATATTACAACAGAAAAACTTCAAAAACAGACTCCAAAGAGAGACTGCTGAGCTAGAATTGATATGCAAACTAGACACAATCAACTCCGGTTTGAATAAGGACTGGGAATGGCTGAGCCATTACAAACATTGACTCTATCTCCCCTTGTAAGTATTCTCACACTTATTATCAAACTGTCTGTACTGGACTAGCTTGATTATCACTTCAAAAGTTTTTTTTCTCTTAATTAATTGGCCTCTCAGAGTTGGTAAGACAACTCCCACCTGTTTATGCTCTCTGTATGTGTGTATATATATCTCCTCAATATATGTTCCATTCTATATGCATCCGAAGAAGTGGGCTGTAGTCCACGAAAGCTTATGCTCTAATAAATTTGTTAGTCTCTAAGGTGCCACAAGTACTCCTGTTCTTCTTTTTAAGGACCCCTAGGTCCTTCTCCTCTTCTGTTACTTCTAACCAATGCGTCCCCATCTTGTAACTAAAATTGTTATTAGTCATCCCCAAGTGCATCACCTTACACTTTTCACTATTAAATTTCATCCTATTTTTGATACTCCAATTCACAAGCTCATTCAAGTCTCCCTGCAGGAGATCCCTATCCTCCTCCGAATTTACAACGCCTCCCACCTTTGTATCATCCGCAAACTTTATCAGCCCACTCCTGCAATCGGTTCCGAGGTCAGTTATAAATAGATTAAATAAAATGGGTCCCAAAACCGAACCTTGAGGCACTCCACTAGTAACCTCCCTCCAACCCGACAGTTCACCCTTTAATACGACCCGCTGCATTCTCCCCATTAACCAATTCCTTATCCACCTCTGGATTTTCATATCGATCCCCATGTTTTTCAGTTTAACCAATAATTCCTCATGGGGTACAGTATCAAACGCTTTACTGAAATCCAGGTATATTAGGTCCACCGCATTTCCCTTATCTAATAAGTCCGTTACTTTCTCAAAGAAGGAGATCAGATTCGTTTGGCACGATCTGCCCTTCGTAAAACCATGTTGTAATTTATCGCAATTGCCATTAACCTCCAGGTCCTCAACTAGTTTCTCTTTCAGAATTTTCTCCAGCACCTTGCACACTACAGATGTTAAACTAACAGGCCTGTAGTTACCCGGATCACTTTTTTTCCTTTTCTTGAAAATAGGAACCACATTAGCTATTCTCCAGTCTAACGGGACCACCCCCGAGTTTACAGATTCATTAAATATTATCGCTAATGGGCCTGCTATTTCCCACGCCAATTCCTTGAATATTCTCGGATGAAGATCGTCCGGTCCTCCGGACTTAGCCCCATTAAGGTGTTCAAGTTTTGTTTCTACCTCGGATACGGTAATCCCCCATCCTGAATGCCCCTCTGTAGTGGTGCTAGTTGTGACGGGTTGGATCACAGAAACCCCCTTGGGAGCTGCCACCCGATGTGCAAAGACTACCCCTGCTTCTGTTTTTCCTGCCAGCTCAGGACTCCAGCACCCTGTCTTGCTGAGCCAGACACTCCCGTCTGGCTCCAGACACAGACCCAGGGTCTGAATCACTTGTCCCAAAGCTGCAAGTTTACCTGAAAACAGCTCGCAGTAGCGTGCTTGTCTTTAGCACTCAGATGCCCAACTCCCAATGGGGTCTAAACCCAGATAAATCCGTTTTGCCCTGCATAAAGTTTATGCAGGGCAAACTCATAAATTGTTCGCCCTCTATAACACTGATAGAGAGATATGCACAGCTGTTTGCTCCCCCAGGTATTAATACATACTCTGAGTAAATTACTAAATAGAAAGTGATTTTATTAAATACAGACAGTAGGATTTAAGTGGTTCAAAGTAGTAACAGACAGAACAAAGTAAGTCACAAGCAAAATAAAATAAAATGCGCAAATCTATGCCTAATCAAACTGAATACAGATAATCTCACCCTCAGAGATGCTTCAGTAAGTTTTTCTCAGACTGGACACCTTCCAGGCCTGGGCACAATTCTTTCCCCTGGTGCAGCTCTTGTTGCAGCTCAGGTGATAGCTAGGGGATTCTTCATGATGGCTTCTCTCCCTCTCTGTTCTCTTCCCCCCTTTATATATCTTTTGCATAAGGCGGGAACTCTTTGTCTCTCTGGGTTTCCACCCCCCCTCACTGGAAATCAATATCTGTTCAATATCTTCATCAACGACTTAGATATTGGCATAGAAAGTACGCTTATTAAGTTTGCGGATGATACCAAACTGGGAGGGATTGCAACTACTTTGGAGGACAGGGTCATAATTCAAAATGATCTGGACAAATTGGAGAAATGGGCTGAGGTAAACAGGATGAAGTTTAACAAAGACAAATGCAAAGTGCTCCACTTAGGAAGGAAAAATCAATTTCACACATACAGAATGGGAAAAGACTGTCTAGGAAGGAGTACGGCAGAAAGGGATCTAGGGGTTATAGTGGACCACAAGCTAAATATGAGTCAACAGTGTGATGCTGTTGCAAAAAAAGCAAACATGATTCTGGGATGCATTAACAGGTGTGTTGTGAGCAAGACACGAGAAGTCATTCTTCCGCTCTACTCTGCTCTGGTTAGGCCTCAGCTGGAGTATTGTGTCCAGTTCTGGGCGCCGCATTTTAAAAAAGATGTGGAGAAATTGGAAAGGGTCCAAAGAAGAGCAACAAGAATGATTAAAGGTCTTGAGAACATGACCTATGAAGGAAGGCTGAAAGAACTGGGTTTGTTTAGTTTGGAAAAGAGAAGACTGAGAGGGGACATGATAGCAGTTTTCAGGTATCTAATAGGGTGTCATAAGGAGGAGGGAGAGAACTTGTTCACCTTAGCCTCTAAGGATAGAACCAGAAACAATGGGTTTAAACTGCAGCAAGGGAGGTCTAGGTTGGACATTAGGAAAAAGTTCCTAACTGTCAGGGTGGTTAAACACTGGAACAAATTGCCTAGGGAGGTTGTGGAATCTCCGTCTCTGGAGATATTTAAGAGTAGGTTAGATAAATGTCTATCAGGGATGGTCTAGACAGTATTTGGTCCTGCCATGCGGGCAGGGGACTGGACTCGATGACCTCTCGAGGTCCCTTCCAGTCCTATAATCTATGAATCTATGAATCTATGAAAAGCACCAGGTTAAAGATGGATTCCAGTTCAGGTGACATGATCACATGTCACTGCAAGACTTCATTACTCACTTGCCAGCACACACATATACAGGAAGACTCACAGGTAAATACAGCCATCTGCAGACAATGGGAGTCATCAAGATTCCAAACCATCATTAATGGTCCACTCTTTACACAATTACAATAGGCCCTCAGAGTTACATTTTATATTTCTAGTTTTAGATACAAGAGTGGTACATTTATACAAATCAGATGATCACACTCAGTAGATTATAAGCTTTGTAATGATACCTTACAAGAGACCTTTTGCATGAGGCATATCCCAGTTACTTACATTCACTTATTACCGTATTTTCTCTAAAACTATCTCAGTTACATTATATTGACTTATTATCAAGTTTTTATAAAACCATATAGACTGCACAACGTCACACTAGTATCCCTAATACCTTCATTGGCCTCATTAAACACCGATGCAAAATATTCATTGAGATATTGCGCCATGCCTAGATTGTCTTTAATCTCCTCTCCGGCAATAGTCTTCAGTGGTCCCACTTCTTCTTTCTTTGTTTTCTTCCTATTTATGTGGCTGTAAAACCTCTTACTATTGCTTTTAATTCCCCTCGCTAGGTCCAACTCTACACGGCCTTTGGCCTTTCTCACTCTATCTCTACATTCTCTGACTTCACTAAGGTAAGTTTCCTTACTGATCCCTCCCCTCTTCCACTCTTTGTACGCTTTCTGTTTTTTCCTAATCGCCCCTTTGAGTCGGTCGCTCATCCAGCTCGGTCTAAATCTCTTGTTTAGTTATCTTTTTCCCTTTTTTGGGATACAGACCTCCGACAGCTCATGCAGCTTTAACTTAACAGACTCACAGACACATTGATATTAGAGATGGAAAAGCCCCATTAGCTCAGTGAAACCATGGCCCTGGGGCCAGGACAGGGCTGATTTTCCCTGTATTTGCAAAATCTCTTTCCTGGAATCCCAAGTCAGGTGGTGCTGAGATTTTTTTTAATCTCTCTCTCCTCTCTCCTCTAGGATGTCAGAAGCACCTTGAGTAGGTACGTGGCTCTCTCTTACTCCCACACATACTTGGCAATGCTGGGATAGAGCATGGAGATGATGTTAGCACTGCATCTCCACAGCAACATGTGTGGGGAAGGTCACATTTTGGATACAAATCTCTCAGATAAACTTAATCCTGAGGTTCTCACCCTGGAATTATCCATTCAATGGGAAGGACTGACCTCAAGTGTTTCCTAGAGATGTCACATCCCTGGGGGGCTGGCGGCCTCAGGATTGTGGGGATGGAATATGGGCCTGTCACTGCTGGGGCCCTGGTTACCATTCAGCCCAGGGCAGCAGTGGTCAAGAGTCTTTCCCACCAGAGTCTTTCCCAGCCTGAGGGTTGTTAGGAGACCTGTGAGGAATGAGCTGGAGAGGGGGGAGTTGGTGTCTCAGTCTAGTCCCTAGTGGACAGATTTCTACCTCCGTTTTCATAGGAACCTCCTGTCCCTCAGAGCATGGAGGCCAAGGAGTGAATTGGCCATGGAGACTCAATTCCCCTTCTGTCCCCAGAGATGATCTCACCAGATCAGAGTTGAACAATATTAATGAATCCTTTGAAGGGAGGGTTGTGCAGCCATGGGCTGTTTTGCATCTGCTCTGAGACTGGGAGAAGTCGAGGAATTCGAACTCCAGGCCCATTTGAGCAGCGACTCACTAGCCAGAATTTATAATGAGTCACACAATGAAATAGAATCTCATGAATTTTTTTCTCTCTAGGTGTGAGAAGGGGAAGTTCCAGCAGCCAAAGGAGATTTCTCCTGAACTGGAAGAGCAAGTCAGCGATTTCTCCCAGAAAACTATTGTGCTATCGGAGACTCTGAGGAAGTTCAAAGGTACCTAAAATGGATCTAGGAATAGAAATTGGGATGAGCCTCTGAGACTGTGGGAAGAGAATGGTGCTGGTCAATTGGTTCACACTTAGATGATGCTTCTAGTTAATTGTTGGGTGAGAAGGCCAGACACTTGGGTCCCAGACACTCAGGTTAATTCAAACATGCCTTTCATTTACAATTACAAAGTAAGAAATGACTCAGACTTTAATGTCAGAAGGGACCATCATGATCCATCTACTCTGACCTCCTGCACATTGCAGGCCACAGAACCTCCCCACCCACTCCTGCAATTTACCCCTAAACTCTGTCTGAATTGCTGACGTCCTCAAATACTGATTTACAGACTTCAAGTTACAGAGAGTCCACCATTTATTGGAGTTTAACATCTGTAAATGATACATGCCCCATATGGCAGAGGAAGGCAAAAACAAACAAACAGGGTCTCTGTCAATTTGATTTGCTGGAAAATTCCTTCCCTATTCCAAATATGGTGGTCAGTTGGACATTGAGCATTTCAGCAAGACCCAACAGCCAGGCCCCTGGGAAAGATTTCTCTCTAACTCAGAGCCCTCCCCGTCTAGTGTCACATCACCAGCTGCTGGGATATTTGCTACTAGCCATCGCATATAGAAAGAAGTGCTGGCCAGTTCCCTTCTCCCGGGGCATAGGCGGGTCATGGGGGATTTCTCCTATGATGCTCTGATTACCCCTTACAATGTCTGACATATTATACACATCCAAATTGCATATTTACTAGTTCTTTTCCAATCATCTTTGAGTGATATGAATATTAAGTATCTTATATAGGTCATACAGTACACATGCATGAACATTTCCTTAGCAGGGCTCTTTTTGATCAAGCTATTTTCATGTTCTTGTTCTCATCTCTGATTGGTTTATTACCACTGATTATGCACACGTCACTTTGACCTTTGTCTCCACACGGGGTATTGGACTTTGCTAACTTCTCTGTGGCTGGATGCACAGCCCCCCTCAGCCCAGCTCCAGCCCTTCAGTGCCTCCCTCCACTGCACAGCCCCACTCAGCCTACCTCCAGCCCTTCAGTGCCCCCCCCAGCCTAGCTCCAGCCCTTCAGTGCCTCCCCCCACTGCACAGCCCCCCTCAGCCCAGCTCCAGTCCCTCAGTGCCACCCCACTGCACAGCCCCCCTCAGCCTAGCTCCAGCCCTTCAGTGTCTTTCCCCCACCTCACAGCGCCCCTCAGCCTAGCTCCAGCCCCTCATTGCTACCCCTCCCTCATCTGCACAGCCCCCCTCAGCCTAGCTCCCCAGAAGCAGCAGGGATGAGGGACTATGGGAAGCCACTTCAGGGAGCCACCAGAGGTGAGTCCGCCCTCCCCCCCAAGAATTTGTTCCACCCTGTCCCCTGCTCACAACAGACCCCCGTCCACAGCCAGAGCTTGTCCCTATGTCCTGGTCAGGAGGCGGTTCCCACCCACCCTGGGATAACCCCTGCCCAGAGAGGGGTGCCCTGGTCACAGTGAGGGGATGGATGGGAAACCCTGCTCCACTGAGAGACACCCCCCCCTGCTTCCCACATTCCGTGACATGATGGGGGATCTCCTATTTAAGGGACACAGACAGGGGAGAGACATGGGGTAAGCGGTGTAGAGGAGAGACTAACACATATATACACACACACACACACTCATCCTCCCGTAAGACATATTATTTAAACAAGAAAAATAAAAAAGTAGTGACAACAATGGACTGAAATATGGTTTTAGGATAAATATTTATTTCAATGCCCCCATCCTACAAAAAAAATATTGACTGGCAGTGAGGTACATTCAAAAACACTGAAGTGAGTTGAATTTATGATTATGATTGTTTATTATTTATTAACTAGCTAGCTCGGTTATGGTTTTTTCAGTGTGGAAAATTGTGTTATTTTGCGGGTTGAATGATGACTGAATGACATAACCCACCCACCCCCCAATGTCCGTCACTAACTCCGGTAATTTTGTCAAGTGTCCATCGCACAATATGATGCTGCCTACCCCTGGCGAAAGGGACCAAAGTGAATAAAGTTATTTTTATGACAAACTCTTTGTATGACCTGGGTCTAGGTTTTGACAAAAGGCAGTAAGTGAATGAGACAAACCAACTGGAGTTTGAAGGGTGGGAGGGGATGATGAGGGGAAAAGTAAATCTCCCTTACAGATTGTGTGTCCTGCAATGGTTGTGAGACTGCAAGGATGTCGGTTCCATTGCTGAGAGATGCCTGAATCAGAGAGGAAAGAGAAGGTTTTAGTTAATTTACACTTGATCTGAACTCAGAGGAGCTGAGAATGCCTAGTGTGGCTCTGTGCCTCTCGGTCTCTTTCTGTCATGATGAAAACACAGTTCTGTGCGTTCAGCGTGGGGACGCTGTTATAAATATGAAAGTCTGAAATCTTGTCTCTTTTCTCCTTTCCCCTGCCAGACACTCTACCATCTGCACTGGAGACAAACAGAGGGGAACCCCTAGGAGCACACAGACAGGGTGAGATTGCAGCTGGAGATTGTCTTTAAATTATGAGAAAATTCCAGTGAAAACATCTTCATGGGATAGTAACTAAAGTTACCAACCAAATCAACAGTGGCCATGACACACACAGCCCTAAACATAACCCATTAAACAGCGAGGAGATCCAGGGACACTGGAACATGGGGGACTAGGGGGACAAGCCAACCCACTTTTTAACATGGGCATAGTTTGCGGGCAGGGGGCCATGTTGGAGCCCCAAACTGGAAGCCTTGGGCAGGTTTGGAGCGTCACAGGCAGTGGCTGTGCTTCGTGGAAGGGCAGCTGATCAGCTCCCCCTTTTTAGTGCAGCTTCTTCCCGGTGCTGGCCCCTCTCAGTGGCCCCACCTCTGTTCCTTTTTCCCCTGGACCCTCCATCTGCCCTAGGTGGTGCACACCGGAGAGTGGGGACATGGGAAGGTGGAGGGTCAGGGGCTCTCCAGAGTGGCCAAGGCTCCCAGCCTGGCCAGGGGCAGGGCCTCGGCGGGAAGATGAAGAGTGGGGCAGGGCCACAGAGAGGACAGGGCCACAGGTGGTGCGACCTAGTACCCCCCTCCCAACTTCTACCAAGGTGCCAGAACAGCTGGGGACATCCCAAGCTGACATTACACAAATAGTCCTGACACCGACCTAGTGCTGAGTTCATGCCCAGGCTGCTGAACAGAAACTCTCCCTGAGCAGCACCCGAACAGAGCTCCCTGCCCTGAGGGCTGACACATCTCTCTGCTTTACCCGGTGCAGGGGGTCTCCCCATCGCTCTTCTCCAACATCCTGCCTTTCCTCTGGGCAGGGCTGGGCTCTCCCACTGGAGCTGCTCCCTGCTTCCTGGATTGGGGAGATGCTCTTCCTGTGATGCTGGCAGCTCCTCCCTTCTCTCTGGGCTGGGAATGAGGCTACCCCACCCAATGCCACCTCCTACTCTCTGGTATTAAGTGGCTCTTCCCCAATGCTGCACCTTCCTGTCTGTTCCCAGCCCTGGGAGTGGAGACTGCATTAGAGGAGAGTCATTCCCTCTGGGCTTCAAAACTGTACCTGCTTCCTCTGCTCCCTCCTCACTAAAGCCTTTCTTGGTGTGTTTCTCCTGCTGGGAATGGAGCAGAACCAACAGGGGTAGCTGGGAGCTGAAGCTTATGCAAGCAAATGGGAAACTAATGGAGTGGGTCTCCTTACAGAGACTGAGGAACTGCAGTGACATCCCTGCTCAGTCTCAGGGGCCCAGGACAGAGGCAGCTCACTGGGATCCAGGCCTGTTCCAGCCTGGACGGGGCTGCTGGGGAGTGTGAGAAATGGTCGCAGCCTCCCCCAGGGCCGAGCTCTGCCCCTAACGCTCTGATTCTCTCTCTCCCCAGCGAATGTGATTCTGGATCCAGACACGGCTCATCCTCAACTCGTCCTGTCTGAGGATGGGAAACGTGTGAGATATGGAGACAAACGGCAGCAACTGCCCAACAACCCTGAGAGATTTGACTCTTGGGGCTGTGTGCTGGGCTGTGAGGGATTCACCTCGGGGAGACATTGCTGGGAGGTGGAGGTTGGGGATAGGCGATGCTGGGCTGTGGGGGTGGCCAGAGAGTCTGTGAGGAGGAAGGGAGGGATCAGCCTCAGCCCTGAGGGGGGGATCTGGGCTGTGGAGTGGTTGGTGGGTCAGTTCCAGGCTCTGACCTCCCCGGTGACCCCCCTGCCCCTGAGCCGGGCCCCCAGCAGGATCCGGGTTTGTCTGGACTGTGACCGGGGGCAGGTGACATTTATCGATGGTGGTGACGAGGCCCCGATCTTCACTTTCCCGCCGGGCTCCATCCCTGGGGAGAGAATCCGACCCTGGCTCGGGGTGGGGGGGGGATCCCAGCTCAGACTGTGTCCCTGAGACACACAGCAGAGGGGGGAACTGGAAATCAGCCTCTCTAGCCTCATGGACCCCAGACTCTATGACCGTGGAGGACTCCCGTCTACCCAGCCCCTGGCTCCTCATCTCTATGACCTGTGGCAGCCCCTCCCCTTCCCTTCCTGCAGCCCCAGGGATTGGGGGTGGGAGGAACCCCTGAGGTTGCAGGAGGAGCTGAGGGGCAGGGGTGGGGGCCGGGCAGGGGGCAGGCAGAGGTGGGGGTGGCAGGGACCCAGCGTGAATCAATCAGGGTTTGGGGGGTTGGGGAGAAGCAGCAGCAGGGAGCGGTTTGTACAGATCTGTGGGATTAGATCTCATGGGGTCTCCCAGCCAGAGCTCCTGTTGCAGGGGCCAAACTCACTTCAGGACAACTGGTAACACTGTAATGGTCACACACACAGCGGGGGTGGGGGGGAGAGAATGGGTAAGGGGAGCAGATTGATGGAAAAACCATTATATAACCTTAAAAAAATCATCATTGGGTCAGTCTCATGATTTTTTTTTAAACTTGTGAGGGTGGCAGCACTGGGAGAGGCAGGGCGGGTTTATCCAGGGGGAATTAGAAGAAGCAAGAAGGCAAATCTGAATGAAAATAAAACAAGAATAAAGGGAGAGGGAGAGTCCAGGGGAAATGGTGGAAAAGAGAACTGGGCAGAGTGACAGGAAAATATCCCTGGCAGGGAACCCAGGGGCAGCAAGAGGGGAAGGGATAAAATCAGGGGAAAGAATGGAGCAGCCATGGGGGATGATCTGTGACAGGGAGGAGAGGAGAGTGGGAGAGAGACAGGAAAATAAACAGGGATCAGAAATGAGGGCTAGAAACATGACTAGAAAAGGACAGTATGAAAGGAAAGGGAACAGAGAGATTTATTACATGTTACTGAAAGTGAGACTGTAACTCATGAATTCCCTATATCAATTCCTGGCCATTGGAGCTATTTTAGAGCCATTAAGAAAACTGTTCTCAGTAGCTGGGGAATCTCCTTTCCATGCTGTGGTTATTAAGGCTCCTTCTCAGCTCCGTTTACTTACCACATTTAGTTACTTACTGTAAATAAAACATTACAAACAATTCTTCTTGTTTGCTCCATTTTATGTCCCAGCTGCAGTTGTCCGGGGCAGAGCCGTGGGATTTGCTTCCTGACTTGGTTGTGTCTCCCAGCCCCGACAAGGAATATCGCGCCTCTAGGAGAGTTTGGGGTTTACTGTGATGTCACTATCCAGCTTGTGCTCTGTCTCTGTCCTGTACCAGGTTGGCTCCAGGTTTTCTGCCACCCCAAGTGGTGGAAAAAAAAAATCCGATCGGCAGCACTTCGGCGGCAGCTCAATCACGCCGCTCCATTCTTCGGCAGCAGTTCGACAGCTGGTCCTTCACTCCCTCTCTTCCTCTTCGGTGGCAACTCAAAGAGGAAGAGAGGGACTGAGGGACCCGCCGCCGAAGACCCGGACGTGCCACACCAATAGCGGACGGAGTGCCGCCCCTTTGTATTGGCCGCCCCAAACACCTGCTTCCTTACCTGGTACCTGGAGCCGGCCCTGGTCCTGTACACACCCATGTCAATCAGGAATTGCTCAGCTGTGCTCTGCAAAGAGGGGACTGGTTACACAAGGTGCAGTCCGTGAAGGGACTTAGGTGTTGCAATGCTGAGCATCACAAGGCCTATTTTTAGGCAACCAGAAAATCATATTCTGCAATGCTGAGTTAGGTGCCTAAACTCCCTAGACACCTTACAGTGTGATTCACAAAAGCCAGCTCACTAGGTGGGGAGCTATGTAAACTAGCCAATAGAAGATGCTGACGGGGGAAGGAGGATGGGGCTACCCCACCAAATGCCACCTCCTCCTCCAGGCACCTAGGGCGTTTCTTGCTGGAATGAGGTAGGCACCTGCCTTGCTCCAAAACAAAATGTGAGTGTGGGGGTGGGGAGAAGGTGGAGGTGGTTTATGTGATATCACCTGTCTTGTAACTTTTACCCCCATGGTTAGAGCACTCAGCTGGCATGTGGGAGACCCAGGTTTGACTCCACTGTCTAGAGTAGTTCACGAATGTGAGTACCAAGCTCAGGGCAAACAGTTACAAACCAGGGTACAAACCCCACACTAGGTATCAAATGTGAACCTCTCAAGCACAGTAACAGCCTGAACATGGAAGTTACAGACAGTCCCCTTGGATATTCTGGTCTATCTTGCTGCTTTTCTGCTTCCTACCTGCTGCATCTCCCTGCTCCCTGTGCTGGAGCTGCCACATTCCCAGCAGCAGAGTCGGGGCAGCTCCTGGCCACAGGTGTCTCTAGTTAAAGCCAACAGCTGCTCTATCGTGGCCAGAGAGAATGGTGGAACACATGAAACAAGAGACAACCTCTCCCCAGCCCAGGATGAACCATTAATAGAAACCTTCCCACCCCGAGGCAAAGGCAGCAGGAGGTCGCAGCCCTGGAGGGAGAGACTTATCTAGTCTAAATAATAAGATGGGTGAACTAAAGTGCCTTGTGATAAAGGAGGATATTGATATAATAGGCATCACAGAAACCTGGTGGACTGAGAACAATCAATGGGACACAATCATTCCGGGGTACAAAATATATTGGAAGGACAGAACAGGTCATGCAGGGGGGGAGTGGCACTATATGTGAAAGAAAATGTAGAATCAAATGAAGTAAAAATCTTAAGTGAATCCACATGTTCTATAGAATCTCTATGGATAGTAATTTCATGCTCTAATAAGGATATAACATTAGGGATCTATTATCGACCACCTGACCAGGACAGTGATAGTGATGATGAAATGCTAAGGGAAATTAGAGAGGCTATCAAAATTAAGAACTCAATAATAGTGGGGGATTTCAATTATCCCCATATTGACTGGGAACATGTCACCTCAGGACGAAACGCAGAGACAAAATTTCTCGATACTTTAAATGACTGCTTCTTGGAGCAGCTGGTACGGGAACCCACAAGGGGAGAGGTAACTCTAGATTTAGTCCTGAGTGGTTTCAGAGTAGCAGCCGTGTTAGTCTGTATCCGGAAAAAGAACAGGAGTACTTGTGGCACCTTAGAGACTAACAAATTTATTAGAGCATAAGCTTTCGTGGACGAAGTGGGCTGTAGTCCACGAAAGCTTATGCTCTAATAAATTTGTTAGTCTCTAAGGTGCCACAAGTACTCCTGTTCTTAGTCCTGAGTGGGGCGCAGGAGCTGGTCCAAGAGGTAACTATAACAGGACCGCTTGGAAATAGTGATCATAATATAATAACATTTAACATTCCTGTGGTGGGAAGAACATCTCAACAGCCCAACACTGTGGCATTTCTTTTCAAAAAGGGGAACTATGCAAAAATGAGGGGTTTAGTTAAACAGAAATTAAAAGGTACAGTGACTAAAGTGAAATCCCTGCAAGCTGCATGGGTGCTTTTTAAAGACACCATAATAGAGGCCCAACTTAAATGTATACCCCAAATTAAGAAACACAGTAAAAGAACTAAAAAAGAGCCACTGTGGCTTGACAACCGTGTAAAAGAAGCAGTGAGAGATAAAAAGACTTCCTTTAAAAAGTGGAAGCCAAATCCTAGTGAGGTAAATAGAAAGGAGTATAAACACTGCCAAATTAAGTGTAAAAATGTAATAAGAAAAGCCAAAGAGGAGTTTGAAGAACAGCTAGCGAAAAACTCAAAAGGTAATAACAAAATGTTTTTTAAGTACATCAGAAGCAGGAAGCCTGCTAAGCAACCAGTGGGGCCCCTCGATGATCGAGATACAAAAGGAGCACTTAAAGACGATAAAGTCATTGTGGAGAAACTAAATGGATTCTTTGCTTCAGTCTTCATGGCTGAGGATGTTAGGGAGATTCCCAAACCTGAGCCTTTGTAGGTGACAAATCATAGGAACTGTCACAGATTGAAGTGTCACTAGAGGAGGGTTTGAAATTAATGGATAAACAAGTCACCGGGACCAGATGGCATTCACCCAAGAGTTATGAAAGAACTCAAATGTGAAGTTGTGGAACTATTAACTAGGGTTTGTAACTTGTCCTTTAAATCGGCTTCTGTACCCAACGACTGGAAGTTAGCTAATGTAACGCCAATATTTAAAAAGGGCTCTAGAGGTGATCCCGGCAATTACAGACCAGTAAGTCTAACGTCGGTACCGGGCAAATTAGTTGAAACAATAGTAAAAAATAAAATTGTCAGACACATAGAAAAACATAAATTGTTGGGCAAAAGTCAACATGGTTTCTGTAAAGGGAAATCATGTCTTACTAATCTATTAGAGTTCTTTGAAGGGGTCAACAAACATGTGGACAAGGGGGATCCAATGCACATAGTGTACTTAGATTTCCAGAAAACCTTTGACAAGGTCCCTCACCGAAGGCTCTTACGTAAATTAAGTTGTCATGGGATAAGAGGGAAGCTCCTTTCATGGATTGAGAACTGGTTAAAAGACAGGGAACAAAGGGTAGGAATAAATGGTAAATTCTCAGAATGGAGAGGGGTAACTAGTGGTGTTCCCCAAGGGTCAGTCCTAGGACCAATCCTATTCAACTTATTCATAAATGATCTGGAGAAAGGGGTAAACAGTGAGGTGGCAAAGTTTGCAGATGATACTAAACTGCTCAAGATAGTTAAGACCAAAGCAGACTGTGAAGAACTTCAAAAAGATCTCACAAAACTAAGTGATTGGGCAACAAAATGGCAAATGAAATTTAATGTGGATAAATGTAAAGTAATGCACATTGGAAAAAATAACCCCAACTATACATACAATATGATGGGGACTAATTTAGCTACAACCAATCAGGAAGAAGATCTTGGAGTCATCGTGGATAGTTCTCTGAAGATGTCCACGCAGTGTGTAGAGGCGGTCAAAAAAGCAAACAGGATGTTAGGAATCATTATAAAGGGGATAGAGAATAATAAGAAGAATATATTATTGCCCTTATATAAATCGATGGTACGCCCACATGCTGCATACAGATGTGGTCTCCTCATCTCAAAAAAGATATACTGGCACTAGAAAAGGTTCAGAGAAGGGCAACCAAAATGATTAGGGGTTTGGAATGGGTCCCATATGAGGAGAGATTAAAGAGGCTAGGACTTTTCAGCTTGGAAAAGAGGAGACTAAGGGGGGATATGATAGAGGTATATAAAATCATGAGTGATGTGGAGAAAGTAGATAAGGAAAAGTTATTTACTTATTCCCATAATACAAGAACTAGGGGTCACCAAATGAAAATGAAATTAATAGGCAGCAGGTTTAAAACAAATAAAAGGAAGTTCTTCTTCACACAGTGCACAGTCAACTTGTGGAACTCCTTATCTCAGGAGGTTGTGAAGGCTAGGACTATAACAACGTTTAAAAGAAAACTGGATAAATTCATGGAGGTTAAGTCCATTAATGGCTATTAGCCAGGATGGGTAAGGAATGGTGTCCCTAGACTCTGTTTGTCAGAGGGTGGAGATGGATGGCAGGAGAGAGATCACTTGATCATTGCCTGTTAGGTTCACTCCCTCTGGGGCACCTGGCATTGGCCACTGTTGGTAGACTGTCTAGATGGACTGGTCTAGATGAACCTTTGGTCTGACCCAGTACGGCTGTTCTTATGTTCATATGTTCTTATCCAGACACAGGGAGAAGCATCCAGGAAAGAGCCCCCCTCAGCCCAATTCAAAGGGATGTGGCAGCCCTGAGGGGGAGACCTCTCCATTCACATCTCCAGAACCCACCTGGTCAGAGCTAAGGGTGTTTGGATGCTGGTCACTGAGAAGGTTTCTCTTTACTGGGGTGTGTGTGTGTGTATATATATATATATATATATATATATATATATATATATATATATATATACACACACACACCAGTAAAGAGAAACCTTCTCAGTGACCAGCATCCAAACATATATATATATACCCCAGACCTGGTTAGGTGCCACCGGACTGCAGTAAGGTGAACCCAAGCATCTGAGCCCCAGGATCCCCAGATAATTCAAGCCTCTGGCACTGGAACAGAGCTCACCCCCGGCTCCAGTCTTGGGGTCCCTGGGCACATTCTTTGGGGACTCTCCCCTTATCTGAGGTGTGAAACCCGCTGCCTAACCCCTGGTGTAGAGCTGACCCTCCAGACTCCTGCACGCTTAAACACACCATCTCCCAGAATTCCACACCAAGGTGAGAGCCTTCTGGTTTCAGCAGAATTCCCTCTGGAGGCACACAGTAGTTGTGATGCATTTGGCTATGTCTACACTAGACAGCAAAGCACTGCCTGTGTGGTCACCCACGAGCGCTGGGAAGAGACATCTCCCAGGACTCCTGGTAAAACAGATCAATGCTCAGAGCCTGTCTACACTAGTGCTTTACAGTGCTCAAACTTGCTATGCTCGGGGTGTGTGCATAGGCGTGCGCAGGGGGTGTGCCGGGTGTGGCCAGGCACACTCTAATGCAGGAGTGGGCAAACTATGGCCTGGATCCGGCCCCTCAGGGCTTTGGATCTGGCCCACAGGACTTGCCCCCCATGGTGCCGCAGGCCCCGCACCACTCTCAGAAGTGGCTGGCACCATGTCATCCCCCCCCCCCCCCCCCAGGGGCTGCACAGGGATGTGGTGAGCGGCATGGAGTGGGGGCAGGGCAGGCAGCCAGGGAGCGCGCCGATGCCACCCTGAGCCGCTTTAGGTAAGCGGCGCCGGGCCGGAGCCCGAACCCCTCCTGCACCCCGCCCCCCAACTCCCTGCCCTGAGCCCCCTGCCTGCACCTCACACCCCTCCTGAACCCCAACCCCCTGCCCTGAGCCCCCTGCTGCACCCCTCCTGCACCCCAACTCCCTGCCCTAAGCCCCTGCCTGCACCTCTCACCCCAACCCCCTGCGCTGAACCCCCTGCTGCACCCTGCACCCCCATGCACCCCAACTCCTTGCCCTAAGCCCCCTGCCTGCACTCCACACCCCTCCTGCACCCCAACCCCCTTCCCTGAGTCCCCTCATACACTCCACACCCCTCCTCTGCCCCAATCCATTGCCCTGAGCCCGTTCCTGCACACCGCACCCCCTCCCATACCCCACATTCCCTCCCGCACCCCAACCCCCTGCCCCAGCCCTGCATACAATTTCCCCACTCTGATGTGGCCCTCAGCCCAAAACGTTTGCCCACCCCTGCCCTAATGTTTCAAAAAAAAAGTGGCTTTGCATGTTAATGTAATTGCATGATATGCTCTTTTAGTTTTCAAGTATGGATTGTTGTATTATGCAATAAGCGCTGAATTGCGTAATATAGATGTTGTAGAAATGTATAGAAAGCCCGCGTTCGCTCGCAGCCAGGGCCAGCTCCAGGCACCAGCTCAGCAAGCAGGTGCTTGGGGCGGCCAACGGAGAGGGGTGGCATGTCCGGCTCTTTGGTGGCAATTCGGTGGTGGGTTCCTCACTCCCTCTGGGAGCGAAGGACCAGCCGCCAAATTGCTGCCGAAGACTGAAGTGGCGGCGGTAGAGCCGCCGCAGATCACGATCACGGCCATTTTTTTTTTTTTTTGCTGCTTGGGGTAGAACTTTGTCCTAGTAGATGCATGCACTTCAAGTAAACAAAACAGAACTGTCTTTGATTTTTTTGGTGTTATTCAGACTCTTTATGCCTTCATGGAGGGGAGTCCTGTGTGACATGCAGTAATGGAGAAGATTTCACAAGAAGTAGGATCCCAGTTGAAGACTTTGAAGTCACTATCAAACACAAGATGGACATGCAGAGCAGAAGCAGTGGCTGCTGTAAAACAAAACTACTCCATCATTTTACAAGCTTTCCAAGAGATTATAGAAACAACTCGCCTTGCTGACGCTAGCATAAAAGCCAGAGGCCTTATCCATGAACTAAATTCATTCAAGTTCATCTTTGCCCTTCACATGCTGCCCCTATTCTCCAGATGGTGGTAAAAGTGAGTAAGGCTCTTCAAGCTCCAGATCTCAACTTACTGCAATGACAGGGGTGAAAAGCTTGCGTAACTCTTTGACTGCAATGAGAAGTGGCCCAGAATATTTTCAATCTATTTTCAATGACAGTGTGAAAAGGTGTGTAGAGACTGATATCTCGATTCCCCCAGTTAAGAAGAGAAAAACGTCCACTCGTATTGATGACGCATTTGAGTTCCAGCATCACTTTGATACAAAAGAGGAGCAGGAGAGAATAACTTCATTTTACCCACTCCTAGACTCAGTGATTACTGGCATTGACCAGCGATTTGAGCAGGAGACTTGTAAAATTGTGACTGCAATGGGAAAATTGCTGAGCTTAGACATTGGCAGGGATGATATGAGAATCATTGCCAACAAATTTAAAGTGTCCTTGGATGAGTTGGAAGCTGAAGTCGGATTGCTTCGGGGTTATGACGGATCTGTTCCTAAAGGTAGCACTACGAACACCACCAGAGAGTGACTTTATTGGCTAAAGGAATCAGATCAGTCTTCCATGTTCCAGGCCTTTTACAAATCTATTCAATGCTTTGCAGTCTTACCTGTTACAAGCTGTTCATGTGAAAGAGCCTTTTCAAAACTAGCACATGTAAAAAACAAACTAAGAAGTACAATGTCCCAACAGCGCCTCGACTCACTCATGATTTTGTACATTGAACAAGAATTCGATTCGTCAGTTAATTACAATGATGTGATTGAGGAATTTAAGTCCATAACACCTGGTGAGAGACGTCTCATTCTCTAGGACAGGAAGATGAAGAAACCTTAATCTGTTTTGGTCAATTTGGGTTAGCTCATTATCTGGTTAAAGATAAAGATCATGAAAATTGACTGTATCTTTGTATACGCCTGGTTGTCACTACAGCAAAAATTTGGTATTTTGTGTCTCATTTTTTAAGTAAAGTTTAGTTGTTAATTTAAAAAAAATTAAGTTTAGTTAAGTTTTAGTTTATTTAGTTTGTTTGATGAATAAAAATAATGTCCTTTATGATTGAGTATTCAATAAATTTTCACCTTAAAAAAATTAATAAATAAAATTCCTTGGGTGCACACTCTAATGACATGTGCTGTGCACACCTACAGGTGTGTGTGTGATTTTTCACACCCTTGAGCCAGCAAGTTACTGTGCTGTGAATTGCCAGTGTAGACAAGACATTTCACACACAGAGAGACTCTTTGCACAAGTCCAACACACTATTGCTCTTTCATTTAGCCATTTGCTGTCTGGGCTTTAATCCCCTCCCCATATCGATAGAGCATCTAAGAAGATAATGGCAAATCCAGAAACCAGGACATTGACATCTAGCAACTAACAACTCAGAGGGCTTTCCCCACTTCTAATAGGGAAGCTGAGCACTATTCCCCAGCTCAGTAAAGAACTGGCGAGGTGGGAGGTGGGGGATAAGAACTGGCTGCTGGAAGGAGTCGGGGCTCTGACCTCCCGATGCTCCCTGTGCACAGAGCAGAACTGTCCCTTGCTCCCCTTGGCTGCCCTGCCCCGACCTGTGGCTGCCAAGCTTGTGATCGCACGGCCCAAGCTCTGAGCCCAGCTGTGCGAACCCAGTGTCCAGCCCAGGTGCTGGGGGCAGGCGGGTGCTGCTGACAGGGTGGACTCACTCCCACAAGCTCCGGAAGCCGAGGCCATGAGAATGGAATGAAAACTGCCCCAACCACCGCACAGGCCACCAGACGTGGGGAGGTGGCAGGGGGCGCGTCTGACACACAGGTCTGTGGCACCCAGCTCCCTGCCACTGCCGCACGGTCCTAGCACTCTCGGGAGCACTCCTGCTCCAGCCAGGGTCACTGGGCCTGATCCTGCGGGGAGGGGAGACTGCTAAGCACCCTGGGCTCCCTCCAGCTGACACTGCTCAGCCCGATCTTGGAAGGGCTGAGCACCCTCTGGTCCAGTTGATGCAGCTGGGCCTGAACCTGTGGGGGAGGGGGCTGAGACCCCTCTGCTCCTGCTGAAGCCACTGGGCTTGATCGTCAGGGAGGGGAACAAGCACCTCTGGCACCATGGCAGCTAGGTTCCATGGGCAGGGGCCAGCTCCAGAGGTGATCATTAGCTGACACTGGGCTTCTTCGGGGCAGAGCTAAGAGTGCATCATGGGTGCAGCTCAGAGCTGTGCTCCTTTTTTCTGGAGCCTAAGTGTTTGCAGTAACAGTCCCCTAAGTGCCTGTTTCTGCCTCTAGTCACGTGTGCTGCTGCCACCCACTAGGAACCCACATGCCGATCTCCTGCCCAATCCAAACGCAAGACCTGGTAGTAATGGGAGACTTTAGCTGCCCAGATACCTGTTGGAAAAGCAATACGGCAAAACACAAAAGGTTCCAGTAAGTTTTTGAAATGTATCAGGGACAACCTTTTGTTTCAGAAGGTGGAGGAAGTAACTGGGGAAAAGCCATTTTAGACGTGATTCTGACTAATGGGGTGGAAGGAATTGGTGTGAATCTGAAGGTTGAAGCCAATTTGGGTGAAAGTGACCAGGAAATGCTAGATTTCATGATTCTAAGGAAAGGAAGGAGTGAGAGTAGCAGAATAAGGAAGATGGACTTCGAAGGCAGACTTCAACAAACTCAGAGAACTGGCAGCTAAGGTCCCATGGGGAGAAAATCTACAGGAAAAAGGAGTTCAGGAGAGCTGGCAGTTTGTCAAAGAGACACTAATAAAGGCACAACAGCAAGCTATCCTGATGCCAAGGAAAGAGAGGAAGAACAGTAAGAGGCCAATATGGCTCCATCAGGAGCTTTTTAATGACCTGAAAACCAATAGTGAATCCTACAAAAAGTGGAAACATGGACAAGTTTCTAAGAACGAGTACAGGAGACTAGCAGAAGCACATAGGGACAAAATGAGAAAGGCTAAGTCAGAAAATTAGCTAGGCACAAAAAAGGCAGTAAGAAGAGAGTCTATAAATATGCTACGAGCAAGAGAAAGATGAAGGAAAGTGCAGGCCCTCTACTTAGCAAAGGAGAGCTAATAACAGACAACCTCAAGACGGCTGGGTCAGGAATCAGGGCCTGCAGCAGAGCCAGTCTCTGGGAACCTCATGTATGCAGCTGGCCTGTACTAGGCTGTGTGATTGGCTCCAGCACCTGATTGGTCAGCAGAGCAGCTCTTGAACCCAACAGCAAGCTGCTGCTCAGACCATTGCTCAGAGCTGTGCTAAGGTCTGTACCTGCCTTGTTCCCGTGCTCTGTCGCCTGTCCTGGCCCCGGCCTTGTCCCTGATTTGCCTCATTCTGGTTAACCCAATTCTGACCCTTGACTCAGATTCCTGACGTCTGACATCAGCTCTGACCCCTGGCTCTGGCATCAAGCCTCTGACTCCTGCTCTGACCACTAGGCATGATCACCCATGTCCCAGTCACTGACACTCAGGTGTTTAATGCCTATTTTGCTTCAGTCTTCACTAAAAAGGTTCATTGTGACCAGATACTCAACACAATTAATATTAACAGCAAGGGGGGAGGCACACCAGCCAAACTAGAGAAAGAACAGGTTAAAGAATAGTTAGATATGGTAGGTGTATTCAAGTTGGTGGTGCCTGATGAAATTCACCTGAGGGCACTTAAGGAACTGGCTGAAGCAATCTCAGAACTGTTAATGATTATCTCTGAGAACTCATGGAGGAGGGATGAGGACCCAGGAGTGGAGAAGGGCAAACATTGAACCTATCTTAAAAAAGTGGAACAAAGAAGACCCAGGGAATTATAGACCAGCCAGCCTAACTTCAGTTGCTGGAACATATCTTTCGAGCACTCTCCTAGGAAGTGTGGGAGACCCCAGTTCAAGTCCTTTCTCTCCCTCAGAGGGAGGGGAAGTGAGTCTGGGTCCCTTCACATTGTAGGTGAGTGCTCTAATCCTTGGGCTGAAAGTGACGAGAGGCAGGCACCCCTCCTCTGGCCAGATTCTGAATGGGACCTGAACTGATGGTCTGCCTCTGAGCAGACCTGCTGAATTGGGCCCGGAAGGTAAGCTAAGCAGAGGGGCACCTATTTTCCCTGGGTTCTTGGTTCGTCCTAGGGATTGGGCAGGAGATAGGTATGTGTGTATCTAGTGGGTGGCAGCAGTGCCTTAAAATGGTTTAAGATAAAAGGGGAAAAAATAGAGGCTATGTCATGAGAGGGGGTCTACTCTAGACCACCACATCAGGAGGAGGAGGTAGGGGAGGCATTTCTAGAACAAATAACAGAAATATCCAGATTGAGGGAGCCCCACATCAGGGCCCAGCAGTTCCAGCCCTCACCAGAGGGGAGGAGACCCACATTCCAATTCCTGCCCCATATCACACAGGGAGATTGAACCTGGGGCGCCCAGCTGAGGGCCCAGCCACTGAGCTAAAGGCTAGAAGGGAAGCAGTGGCACCTTTTTCTGTTAATTGAAACTATTCCGCAGACTCGACGTGGATTCAGGAATAATTTAAATCAACCTGAAATATAATTTTTTGGCAAATAAACTTAGGGTTACCATACGTCCGGTTTTTCCCGGACATGTCCGGCTTTTCAGCAATCAAACCCCCGTCCGGGGGGAATTGCTGAAAAGCCACACATGTCCGGGAAAATGGCCGGCACTTCCTCTCCCCCTGTGGCTCTGCTCCACTCCTCCTCTCTCAGATTTACAGAGCCAAGCTGCCCGAGCAAGCGCTACTGGCTTCGGGCAGCTCCCCCCCCCCCGCCTCCGGACCCCGAGCCCCCAGCCAGGCACTTCTCCTACCCGGCTCCAGCTGAGCTGCTCCCACAGTGCAGGGTCCGGAGGCAGGGGGGGCTGCCTGAAGCCGGTAACGCTGGCTCCTGCAGCTCTGCTCTGTAAGTCTGAGGGGGCGGAGCCGAGCAGCTCGGCTGGAGCTGGGGAAGGGACGTGTCCAGCCAGCTCTGGGTCCTGAGGCAGGGGAGGGCTGCCAGAAGCCAGCAGCTCAGCTCTTACAGTCTGAGCTGGGAGGAGCAGCTCAGCTGGAGCCCAGGTAGGAGAAGTGCCTGAAGCCGGTAGCACTAGGGCAGCTTGGCTCTTAAACAGAGCCGAAGAGTCAGGGAGCAGCAGCAGTCGCCAGAGCCTGCTCTAAGGTAAGCCAGGGATGCCAGCAAAGCTGGGAGTACCATGCGCCGCTGATTGCACAGGTGGGGGGCAGCGCTGGGGGAGCTGCTCCGGGGAGTCGCCAAAAAGCACTGACTGTGGTGGGGGAGGAGGGGAGGGCAGTGTGAAAAAGGCAGGAGTGTGCAGAGGGATCAGAGCTCTGGCTGCGATGGGCATCGGGCTGCCTTGCCTGCAAGTGGATCAGAGCTCCTGGGGCTGGGGTGTGCTGTATGGCACTCAGCTCCCCATTTGTGATGAGACACAGCAGTGTGGTGGATCACTGCGAAATACCTGCCCAATCAGAGCTGCGGGGGCAGGGCTTGCAGGGGCTGGCTCCGACAGCTCCCATTGGAGCTTTTCCCAGCCAATGGGAGCCTCTGAGCTTGGCTTGTGGTGGGCCCAGCACGTGGAGACCCTGGCTGCCCCTGATCCTAGGAGCAAACACAATGCCAAAACGAAAATACAAAGTTCACTACATATAAAGAATTACGTTTTAGAATTAAAGAATTAAATAGCTCAAAATGTCCGGGATTTTACCGGGCAGGGAGGAGAACTGGGTGCTCCAAGGCATCTGGGGAGCTGGGAAACAGAACAGTGTGAGCTGCGTGTCCTGACCGCTCCCAAAAACTGAGCGCCGGGGCAGATCCTCCACTGAGCAGCTTCATTAAAGTCATGGGAGTCTATACTAGTGGAGTGCCTGACTTTAGAATTGGTGCAGCTGTTTCGTGTGGCTGGGAGGGAGGAGGGGGAATGTGGGGTGCTCAGGGGAGGGGGCGGAGACTTTGGGGAAGGGGTTGGAATGGGGGCAGGGAAGGGGCGGAGTTGGGCGGGGCCGGGGGTGGGGAAAGGAGTGGGACCGGGGGAGGGGAAGGGGCGGAGTTGGGGCGGGGCCGGGGCCCCATGGAGTGTCCTCTTTTTTCAATGTTCAAATATGGTAACCCTAATAAACTATTTCTCCAAAACATTTTGCCCAGCTCCTCTTCAAACCTGTTTGAGCATCTTAGGAGCCCAAATCCCAGTGATTTGCAGTGAGTGACTGGAAAATGCCCAGAAATGCACAGGTGGAGGGGCCTGGGCTCCCTGGCCTAGCTCCGGATTTCAGCTTGGCCTGGGGACAGGGTTTCAGGGGGAGGGGAGGGGCCAGGGCTTTGTGGCCCTCCACTTTTAGGCAGAGTCTGTCACCCTGCTCATCATGTGTCTCCAGCTAATGACTGTGCCAGCCACCTCCCTCATTCTCATTAACCAGCCCTTGGTCAGAGATGGGAACTTTCACACCAAGGCTCTGGAGACACTTTGTATGTCTCTACACAGCTCACAGCAGCGAGTCTCAGAACCAGGTCGACAGGGGCTCTCAATCTGGCACTGAAAATAGCCGTGTAGATGTCCGGGCTCAGGCTGGAGCTCGGGCACTGGAGCCCGTGGAGCGGGTGGGATTCCCCAGACACAATGTCTACACAGCTGTTTCTAATGCTATAGCGCAAACCCCATGAGCCCATGTCTGGCGCCCTGGCTCTGAGACTCACTGCTGTGGCCTGTGTAGACGAAACCTTCATGCTTAAAACATGAGACTTTTCACAAAGCCAGAAACTCGATTTTCTCCCCGTGCCAAGCCAGATTGGCCATAAATGTTCAGGGTAGAGCTGCCAATTAATTGCAGTTAATGCCTGCAATTAACTGAAAACAAAATTATGCATTAATTTTTAAAGGAGTTAATTGCATACTTGTGGGCAGGTTGGGAGGCTGAAGAAGGCCCAGCCTGCAACTCCGTAGGCAGCGGGACCCAGAGCAGAGCTGGGGGGGGGTTTGAAGCTTCAGCTCACAGCTCCGCAGGAACCCCACACCCTGAGAGAGGCTGAAGCTCTGAGGCCCGAGCCCTGAGGCTATATTTGAAAATATAGAAACCCCCCAAAAATGTAAATAAATGGTATTCTAATATTGTTTAATAGTGTGATTAAAACTGCAATTAATCACGGTTAATTTTTTTAATGGCTTGACAGCCTAGTCCAGAGTTTTCTCCCCAGGCTGGGGAGCGCTAAGGGGCCGTTGTAGGGGGGAAGCAGTTGAATGTCACACAGAGATGGGGGATGATCAGGGTTAACATGGGAAGTGTATCCTGGCTTTAGCTCTGGAGTCACAACCAGTCTCCATAATAACAAGCCCCTGTGATGGAGTGGGAATTGTCATAATATTTTTTGAATACTGTGTGTGCCTCAGTTTCCCCTATATAGGGAAGGGTTAAAAAGGTGGTGGGGAAAAGGGTATTTTCTTTACAGGAGAATCCAGCTGGGGCTGAAGCCTACCTGACTGGGGCCTGGGTCCAGAGAATAGCCCAGCGATTTGTTACCTGGCAACTCACGGCCCTGGCCAGGGCAGGAAACCAGCCTGTTCTGACCAGTTGGAGAACAAAGAACTGTGCTGGGGTGCCTACGTGTGGGACAGAGAGAGACACATGTAGTTGGACTGGGTCTCAGGGTCTGAGAGCCCTGGTCTCTGGTCTGACCCAGATGGACTAAGCTGTAACTTTGTTTTCTGTGCTAACCTAAGGACTTTCTATGCTGTGTTCCAGACAACTAATAAACCCTCCTGTTTTACACCGCTGGCTGGGAGTCACTCTGGTCTATGGAAGGTGGAGCTGCATTGCTCCCTTGAGTCTGTAAGTTCTTCTCAGGGGTCCGATTCCGGTGGACTCACGGCCCCAAAGTCCGGTTCTAGGAGGTGATGAAGCCAATGGGCTTACCCCAGAGACAGAGTGTGATGCCAGAGGGGGTTCACATTCTGATGGGGTTCCTCCCAAGGGGACTGTACCAGAGCTGTGGATCTGTGACACCCCCTGGCTCCTCCCCTGGGATCTAGCCACCCCGGCTTTGCCAGCAGAGTGTGTGAGTCCCCTCCATGGAGATCTCTGGCCTGTGGCGCTGACACGCTGCCCTGTGAGTCTGCAGGGCTCATGCGCTGCTCAAACAGCTGCTCCAGGCTGGGGCTGCCCAGCTGCTCCCCACAGAGTTGACAGGTTCCAGAGGCCCCGACAGGAAGAGGTTTCTCTGGGACCGGAGCTCTGACAGCGTTTCTGCTCCTGGCCTGGCTCTCCCTGCCCCTGTGGAGCTGACAGGCTGCACCCGCTGGGAGAGCCGGGTCTGCCCCTCCCAGTGCACGCAGGGACATTGTGTCCGCGACCCCTTCCCCCCATTTCTGGGACAGGGAACAGCAGCCCCAGGGCCCCTCTCTTCACCCTCTGAGCTGTCAGAGCCGGGACAGGAGCATTGTGGGATAGCGCTGGGGACTATGTGCACTGCTGGGACTATTATGCCAGTGATCTCAGTGCAGACTGGCTCGGTGCTGGGCCCCACAGCAATCAGCCTTGCTCCAGTCCAGTTTGACCCACATGGTGGCTGACACGTCTCTGCGCTGTTGAGACCATGTGTGGGTGGGTGGATGTGGGGTGAGACAGGCCAGATTTCCCTGCTGCAGACAAGCAGGGCGAGGAGGCCAGGGGCCCTGCAGAGCCTGCTCTAGTCATGAGAGCCCCAGGCCGTGTTCCCCAGGAAAGCTGCCCTGGGTTAACTCAAATTGCTCTAAAATTGATGTAGAGACCCCGGTGCAAACCCCTGTGGGACTCTCCCAGCTCTGTGTGGACGGGGCTCGTCGGGTTTAGCTTCATGGTGGTCAGGAACCGACCTGAGCTGAACCGAGCTCAGCCAGGAGTCTGGGCACAAACTGGAACCCGTCTAACCGACCTGCTCCTGGCAATTCCCTTGAACCAGGCAGAGGGGACGGGCTCAGGGAGGATCGGGACTCGTTTCTCCAGGGCTCGGCTGGAGTCATGCTGCTGCTCTCACCTCTCCTTGTGCTGTGCCTGCACAGGGATGGGCCCTACGGTCTGTTGTTATTTCTCCTACTCCCCCAATGGGGGTTTATTTCCCCCCCCCCAGCTGTGCCATCTCCCAGCTCTGGGGCACTGGGCATGGTGCCAGGAAGGGCTGCAGGGAGCGAATCTCTCCCTGGTAAGGGAGTTGGAGTCACCAATACAAGATCAACTTCAGTTACCTGCGAATCCTCAGGCTCTTCTGAGTCCTGGAACAACTGGCAGAGAGAGAGCGTGGAGAGTTCACACAGCAGAGTCACCCGGAGCGGGGATCAGGTATGTACACGAGCCCCTCCCCACAGCACCCAGCTCTGCACCGTCTCACAACAGACCAGGGTTCAACAGGCTCCGACTCCCCCTCATCTTTTCTGTCCCACGTTCACCTGCTGGGTTTCTCTCCTGTGAAGATCACATCATACCTGCCCAGCCCAGGGGCTGCTCCATACAGGGGAACAGGCTCCCAGCAGCTGTTGTGCCCTGCCCTAGAACAGCCACCAGGATTTTCACCTCTCTCTGCAACCAGCCCCTCTGGAAGGAAAGAGAGAAAAACCCATCACTGGCGTGATGTCACCAGGGCTAGAAGTCACAGCTCTGTCAGATGATGCAATAGGGACCATGGGGACTAAGGGCAAGGAGCCAGCTTCTCATAGGCATTTCAGCACCTGAAGATTCAGAGAAACCCCCAGCAGCACCCCTTACCCAGGAATCCCATCACGGTCTGCTGGAGATTGTTCTGTCAAGGGAAATCCCAGATTCTCTTTTCCAGCTCCGAGGACTCGGGTTCTGGACACGGAGACGTCGCCTCCTCGTCCCTGCAGAGACACGAGTGTGTTTATTCCTCTCCCTCCTCGGCCCTACGTTCCCATCCCAAAGCCAGAAAGGGGAGTGGGTGGGGGCTGGAGCCACAGGCAGAGCTAACAGGGCTGTGACCTCTGCTGCCCACGGAATTTAGCATCTGCACAACCTGCCGGGGCCCAGCCTGGGGACTGGTTGCCTCTCTCCATCCAGAGAGAAAACACAGCCAGGGAAGTGCCAACCCCACCTCCCCTCACACCTGGCCAGGCCCATTTGCCCCACCAAGACCTGGAGGGGCCACTCCCAGGGTGAGAGAGGGGCCTATTCTCCAGGCCCAGCCTCTCCTCAGCTTCTCCTCTCAGCTCCAAGGGGCCTGGTCACTCCCCATGGGGTGGGGGTTCTGGATGTGGACACTGTCACACTAGGGCCTGGGCTGGGACACTGGGCTCTTTCCCCAACGCAGCCCTCCCTAGACCGCTTCGGCAGAGCATTGCAGAGAACGGCCATGGCTCTGGGTGTCTTGGGCCGCCTGAATGCAGGAGTCTGCTGGCCTGGCCAGGACCCCTCCCGCGCCGCAGGGCTGCGGCTGTTTCTTTAAGAGAAAAGGCTAATCTGGTCACGTGACCGCCTGTGTGACTTTCCTTTCACTTTCCATCTCGGGCAGTGCTGGGAGAGGAGAGCCCGGTTCTCTGTCTGGATACAAAGTTTCCTTTTCCAAAGGGCGAGGAAAAGCTGAGAAAACTGCAGCGATTTGATAGCCAGGGAATTAACCCTAGAATGTGATCAACTGAAATAGTCACAATGTAAATCATCGCAACAAAACGTCTGGGGTTTGATCACCCCCTGAAGATTGGTCCTTCTGAGAAGTTTTACAATCAGGTAGGTTAATTTTGCTTCAAAATGTCTCCTTATATCCCCTCGTGTATACTGCTTATTGCTTCGCCAGATTGTAAATAACACAAAGATTAAATAACCCTGTGAAATTTGTTTTACTCGTTATGGAAACACTACATTACAAGGACATTCACAATGATTTACATTCCAGTGCTTTTCCGATTATTGTCCTAGCCGTGTCACTCGAGATTTGTGCGGCATGTTGAATTAGTCATTTGTTTCTTTTGCGGGTATGTTTCATTCAAGAACACTGGGCCCGATCTTGTTCTCAGTGACGGCCCACGGAGATTTGTAAGAAATAACTTCCTGTATTGAGAATATTGGAAGAGATTTACCCTGCCACTTCCAGCTGTTCTGTCTTTCTGCCTCTTAACGTTACAGTTTTCTACCTCTGACTGTGGGGCTGAATCCTTTTGTTTCTGACCCTGTAAAGGGAAAAAAGGAAAATTATTTCCACAATCAATCAAAACAGAAAATTGCATCCTGTTCTCCTTCTGAAATGAGAGGGAATTAAGCATGTGCCTAAAGCAGATCATGAGGTCAAGTGCACTTCTGAATAGGGATTTCCTGTCATAATTTAAAAAAAGGCATATTTATACATTGGTTGACAGATCATCTCCTACTGTGTGAACAGTCACTGGAGTGGAGATTTCCTGAGGGAATCTATGGGACTAAAGGTAGTAAAAAATTAATTTTAAAACACATTTACAACAATAATTCATTTTTGTTTTGTTTAATATTTTATAGATGTTTTCATTGTTAATCAAATATTTTTGAAACAAAATGATTGAAAAAAGAAAATAATTCTTCTTCTTTTAGCAAGAGGGGGTCAATACAATGTTTTGATTTGATTAGAATTCCTATTTTGAATCAATTTGAAATATATATTCTCGTTTAACATCATTTCATTGAAAAATTAGAAACATTCCAATAATAGGAAAATTCATTTTTAATGTTTTTTCTAAAGGTCATTTTCTAATGAAAAAATTATTTTGTTTAAACATTTTGTTTAAACACTGGGAGCTGCGGGCAGCCATGTAAATAAACAAACTGTCTGGCGGCCCGCCAGTAGATTACCCTGATGGGCCACGTGTGGTCCGCAAGTTGCACACCACTGGTCTAACCTGTTCTTTAAAATCTCTAGTGATGGAGATTCCACAACCTCCCTAAGCAATTTATTCCAGTGCTTAACCACCCTGGCAGTTAGGAAGTTTTTCCTAACATCCAACCTAAACAGCCCTTGCTGCAATTTAAGCCCATTGCTTCTTGGACAATTCTTCTCCCTCCTCCTTGAAACAACCTTTGATGTTCTTGAAAACTGTTATCATGTCCCCTCTCAGGCTTCTTTTTTCCAGACTAAACAAACCCAATTTTTACCATCTTCCTCATAATTCATGTTTTCTAGACCTTTAATCATTTTTGTTGCTCTGGACTTTCTCCTATTTGTCCACATCCTTCCTGAAATGTGGCACCAAGAACTGGACACAATACTCCAGTTGAGGCCTAATCAGCGTGGAGTAGAGTGGAAGAATTACCTCCTTTGTCTTGCTTACAACACTCCTGCTAATACATCGCAGAATGATGTTTGCTTTTTTTGGAATGGTGTTATACTGTTGACTCATATTTAGCTTGTGATCCACAATGACCCCCAGATCCCTTTCCTCTGTACTTCTTTCTAGGCAGTCATTTCCCATTTTGTATGCGTACAACTGATTGTTCCTTCCTAAATGGAGTACTTTGCTTTTGTCATTATTGAATTTCATCCTATTTATTTCAGACCATTTCTCCAGTTTGTCCAGGTCATACTGAATTTTAATCCTATCCTCCAAAGCACTTGCAATCCCTCCCAGTTTGGTATCATCCGCAAACTTTATAAATGTACTCTCTATGCCATTATCTAAATCATTGATGAAGGTATTGAACAGAACCAGACCCAGAACTGATTCCTGTGGGACACCACTTGTTATGCCCTTCCAGCATGACTGTGAACCACTGATAACTACTCTCTGGGAATGGCTTTCTAACCAGTTTGCACTCACCTTATAGTAGCTCCATCTAGGTTGCATTTCCCTAGTTTGTTTATGAGAAGGTCATGGGAGATGGTATCAAAAGCTTTATTAAAGTCAAGATATACCACATTGACCACTTCCCCCCCATTCACAAGGCTTGTTAGTCTGTCAAAGAAAGCTATCAGGTTGGTTCGACATGATTTGTTTTTGACAAATCCATGCTGACTGTTACTTACCACCTTACTATCTTCTAGAGGTTTGCAAACTGATTGCTTAATTATTTGCTCCATTATCTTAACTGGTACAGAAGTTAAGCTGACTGGTCTGTAATTCCCCAGGTTGTCCTTATTTCCCTTTTCACAGATTGGCACTACATTTCCCCTTTTCCAGTCTTCTGGAATCTCTCCTGTCTTCCATGACTTTTTAGAGATATTGCTAATGGCTCAGATATCTCTTCAGTCAGCTCCTTGAGTATTCTCGGATGCATTTCATCAGGCCCTGGTGACTTGAAGACATCTAATTTGTCTAAGTAATTTTTAACTTTTTCTTTCCCTATTTTGCTTCTGATCCTACCTCATATCCACTGTGTTAGACGTCCAGTCACCACCAACCTTCTTGGTGAAAACCGAAACAAAGAAGTCATTAAGCACCTCTGCCATTTTCACATTTTCTGTAATTGTTTCCCCCCACCCCATTGAGTAATTGGCCTACCCTGTGCTTGGTCTTCCTCTTGCTTCTAATGTATTTGTGGAATGTTTTCTTGTTATCCTTGATGTCTCTAGCTACTTTGATCTCGTTTTGTGCTTTGGCCTTTCTAATTTTGTCCCTTCATTCTTGTGTTATTTGTTTATATTCATCCTTTGTAATTTAACCTAGTTTCCACTTTTTGTAGGACTTTTTTTGATTTTTAGATCATTGAAGATCTCCTGTTTAGGCCAGGGTGATCTCTTGCCATACATCTTATCTTTCCTATGCAGTGGTATAGTTTGCTCTTGTGCCCTTAATAATGTCTCTTTGAAAAATAGCTAATTGTCTTCAATTGTTTTTCCCCTTAGACTGGCTTCCCATGGGATCTTACCTACCAACTCCCTGAGTTTGCTAAAGTCTGCCTTCTTGAAATCCATTGTCTTTATTTTGTTGTTCTCCCTCCTACCATTCCTTAGAATTATGAACTCTATCATTTCATGATCACTTCCACCCAAGCTGCCTTCCACTTTCAAATTCTCAACCAGTTCCTCTCCATTTGTCAAAATCAAATCTAAAACAGCCTCTCTCCTAATAGCTGTTTTCACATCTGAAATAAAAAAATGGTCTCCAATGCATTCCAAGAACTTGTTGGATAATCTGTGCCCTGTTGTGTTATTTTTCCAACAGATGTCTGAGTAGTTGAAGTCCCCTATCACCACCAAATCCTGTGCTTTGGATGATTTTGTTAGTTGTGTAATAAAAGCCTCATCCACCTATTCTTCTTCATGGTTAGGTGGTCTGTAGTAGACCCCTACCATGAAATGACTCTTGGTTTTTACCTCTTTTATGCTTACCCAGAAACTTTTGACAACTCTGTCTCCTATTTCCATCTCAACCTCAGTCCAAGTGTATACATTTTTAATATATAAAGTAACACCTCCTCCCTTTTTTCCCTGCCTGTCCTTCCTGAGCAAGCTGTTCCCTTCTATACCAATATTCCAGTCACGCGTATTATCCCACTAAGTCTCTATGATGCCATCTATGTCATAGTTGTGTTTATTTACTAGCATTTCAAGTTCTTCCTGTTTATTCTCCATACTTCTTGCATTAGTATACAGACATCTAAAATACTGATTTGATTCCTTCCCATTAGTTCTGTCTTGTCTCTCCCTTATCCCTGCTATAACAACCCATGCTCCCCCCAAATACTGACCCTTCTCCCAGGACTCCATGTTTTTGACTTACCTGTGGGCTTTGGTCACCTGCCCCCTTTGAACCTAGTTTAAAAACCCCCTCACTAGGTTTGCCAGTCTGTATCCAAATATGCTCTTCCCCTTCCTTGATAGGTGATCCCCATCTCTGTTTAGCAGTCCTTCTTCCTGGAACAGCATCCTATGGTCAAGGAAGTCAAAGCCCTCCTGGTGTCACTATCTTCTCAGCCAGGCATTCACCTCCAAGATGCATCTGTCTCTGCCTGGGCCCCTACCCTTGACCAGAAGGATCTAAGAGAACACCACCTGCGCTCCCAACTTCTTCACCTTACTCCCAGAGCCCTGTAGTCACTTCTCATCTGCTGAGGGTCATACCTCGCAGTATCATTAGTGCCCGCCTTGGGTAGTAGTCAGAGGGCCATATGGTCCTTGACAATCCCTCTGTAAGGTCTTGGAAATGGGCCCCTGGCAGGCACCATACCTCCCGGATGCCATGTCAGGGTGATAGATGGATGCCCCTCAGAAAAGAGTCACCAACCACCACTACCCTACATTTCCTCCTGTGAGTGGTAGCTGTGATCTTCCCAGCCTTGAGGGTACATGGCTTCCCCTCCTCCACCTTTGGGGTGATTCCTCATCGCTCGTTGCCAGGGCAGCATATCGGTTTTCTATCTCCATGGTGTGTGGGTTGGGAGTAGCGGTGGAGAACTGCCTGCTGCCAGAAGTAACCAGCATCCAATGTCCTCCCTGTATCCGAGCCATCTCCTCCTCCCCCGGTGGTGTGACAGCAGTCCTCTGTAGCTGGATAGCTTCCTCAGCCTTGGATGTCTCCATATGAAAACTCTCAAGGAATTCCTTGTGGGTTCAGATGTTCCTCAGGCTAGCCACCTCCTCCTGTACCTCTCCCACCTGCTTCCTAAGAGATTCCATCAGCAGGCACCTCTCACACTGGATGGTCCCCCCCAGCCTGGCTTTCTGTGGCCTTGGCTACACTTGGCAATTTACAGCGCTGCCGTGTAGCCAAGGCCTGTGAGTGGGAAATGCAGGCCACAGTCTCTGCAAATCCACACGAGGATCTGGGTAGAGGCATCCATGGTTAGGTTGTGTGTCTGGATACAGGCACAGGTGAAGGAGACAGGAGGAGTGTTGGCACTGGCAATGTCGCCCTTCCTAACCATAGCGATTATATTATATCTCCATTCCAGAAACTCCCTTTCAAACTCCCCTGTTCACTAGCTCCCCTGGGTCACTTAGCCTCTGGCTTTTAAAGCCTTCTCTCCTAGGTCAGTCCTACCCCCTCGTTAATCACACAGGGAGAGGGTGATCACAGTGTTGACTGAGGCTGATCAAAGATGATCAAGGATGATCCAGGGAACAAAGGCTCAAACAATCCCCAGACACACAATCCTAACTGACCCAGTAACCTGTGAGAGAGAAAAACTCAAACAGCCAAATAAACTTACTCACCCCAAAGTTAGTACTCACACCTTGTTCGTTTAGCAGGGGGATCTCCTTCTCCCCATCTCAAAATCCCCTGTTTGCAGTTCCCTGTTCACTACCTCCTCTTGGTTGCTTAGCCTCTGGCTTTTAAGGCCTTCTCTCCTAGGTCAACCCTACTTTCTCGTTAATCAGGAGATGGGGTGGTGGGTTATTGGTATGTTGGAAGGTGTTAATGGCAGCCATCAGCTATAATACCAGGGAGAGGATGTTGGATGAGGGGGTGCTCTGCGACTGTGGGGCCTATTTCCGTACCTCCCTGGTCTCACGTCTCTGGGCAGAGTTCCACTGGGCAGCGTCCGCTGGCTCCTTTGCCACCTTTGAGGAGCAGTGGGCGCTGTCCGGGGTTCTCTGCTCGGTGTCCCCATCTGGCACCCTATTTTTGAATCTTTAACCATCACCTCACTCTCTGTTTTTTTCATTAGTTGTCCCAAGAAGTTACTTGGTTCCTGGGTCCAGTGGTCCCTCCCGCTAGGCTGGGGGAGGGGCCTTTAGCAGTGGGCGGGTAAGCCCGCCCACCTCCCAGTTAATCAATATGGGCAGCCATCAGCTGGTTCTTTATCTATAGACAATTGGAGACCTGATTAAAACTGATGGCTCTTGTAAACAGATGCCAGGGGCCCATGTGTGCCCCATTCCCCCTGTCTGGTTTTCTGATTTTTTCCTAAAGTTAAGAGGGTTCTGCCCACTGTTGTCTAGAGTGTTCCATGAAATGCTGGAATTCATCAGCTGCAGCATTCAAAAGTTATTGTGTGACACAGAAATGCAATTAAGTTACATAAAGGGCCTTCTTTTGCTTGGCCAATAATGTATCCTGTTCAGAATTTTCCATTTTCTCTGTATCCAGGTTGTCTTAAATCATTGCAGCCATGTTAAATTCAATACACTGCTTGTTTTCTCTCTCTTCTCCTGTCATCTGGATCAAGTAACAGTGAGATGAAAGTTCTCTCAATCTGCCACAGCTCCAGAGCCAGATCCCTTCTACCTGATGTTATCATTTTCTTCATTACGTTTTCTGTTCACAAGCTGGAATCAGGTAGGAATGTCCATGGCTTCTGCTGCTTCTTACAGGATTGATGTATTTGTTTTGATTTATAAAATTTCCCTGTTTCACTAGTTTATTCAAAAATGAACAAAAATTAGCACAAATCCCCAAGTGTATCAACACTAGGAAAATATAAATAACAATTGTTATGAGCTGGGTGAAAGTTTGTTATGGGTTGAGTTAAAATCTTATTCAAACTGATGTGTGAATGCACCCTTTCACTTGAGTATCAGAGGGTAGCCATGTTAGTCTGTATCTACAAAAACAACAAGGAGTCTGGTGGCACCTTAAAGACTAACAGATTTATTTGGGCATAAGCTTTCGTGGGTAAAGGTTTTTACTCACAAAAGCTTATGCCCAAATAAATCTGTTAGTCTTTAAGGTGCCACCAGACTCCTTGTCCTTTCACTTAAGATAGTTGTAAGAGGCAATAAAAGGGGCCACACCTAAACAAGGCTTAATCGAGTCTGCCCAGGGACTAGCACCATTGGTGTGAGGGGTGAAAGGACATGGGCAGGGAGGAATCCTCTGAGTATTGTGACCCGATGGGGGTGTGAGAGAGCGAACACACACAACTGAGAACCGACAAGGAGAGAGAGAGAGGCAGAGACAAACAAGCAGGGAAGCCAAGCAGGAGCCTGTGAGCATAGTGTGACCCTGGGAGAAGCTAGAGAGAACTTCTGGGTCTGTTGGTTAGGGAGGGTTGGGACTGTAAGCTACGAAACTGTTCCTTTTGTTCTTGGTTGGTCCTGCATTTGGAAAAGCAGGACTTGGTACATTCCTTTTCAATAAACGAGATTGCATCAAAGAGAAGACCAGGCTATGCCAATTTCTTGGGACATGTCTACACTACAAAATTACATCTACCTAACGTACATCGGCATACTTGTGCGTGTCTACGCTTTGCTCCTTGTATCGGCGGTGTGCATCCTCACCAGGAGTGCTTGTATCGATTGTACTGTCAGTGTGGGGCATTGTGAGAAGGCTCCTGAGAGCCGGAAGCAGTTGATGTAAGCAATGCAGTGTCTACACTGACACTGCGCTGACCCAACTACATCAACCTTGACTCTATGTCGCTTGTGGAGGTGAAGTTATTAAGTCATTGTAGCGGGGTTATTATGTCAGAAGGCACAAAATTAAAGTGTAGCACTTCCATAGTTAGGCTAACATAAGCTGCCTTGCATTGGCCTAACTCTGTAGTGTAGACCTGGGGTACATCCAACAGGAACATCCCTGGAGCTCCAAAATTTGACTAGCTGATGAGGTTGAAATGTGGTAACATTAAAATGTCTCCCCATGATTTCAGGATTAATAACTCTTCAGCCAGTGTCACGCTGTCTGGAGTGACTCATGGCCATGAATGCCTTCCTCAGGGCAGACCGTCAAACAAGGCAGATGCCCCAAGCTGGCGGTGTGGCCTATAATTAATTTCACCAAGCCAGTAACAAATGTGCACTCCTGGGTCACTATACCAGTCTTACCATGGAGTCACAGAAAATCCCCTTAGGTTCTCCAGCCTATCTTGTCACCCAGACAAACTGGACTTGGTGATATATGGTCACTTACATGAAAAATCACGCACTGGTTGCTTCCAGTCCAGGAGCGGCGCGCCAGGGTTTTTGGCACCCTAGGCGGGGGTCCTTCCGCACTTCCGGTCCTCGGCGGCAATTCTGCGGCAGGGGGTCCTTCTGCGCTCCCGGTCTTTGGGGCACTTCGGCGGCGGGTGAAGGACCCGCCGCAGAATTTCCGCTGAAGACCGGAGCGCGGAAGGACCCCCCGCTGCCGCCGCCGAATTGCCACTGAGGGCGGCAAAATGCCGCTCCCGAAATCCTGCTGCCCTAGGCGACCGCCTAGGTCACCTAAATGGAAGCGCCGGCCCTGTTCCAGTCCCAAGAGATCAGTCTCTTACTCCAGATGAATTGGTACCCTAGATCTTACACCAAAGACAATGCCTGAAGCCAATCCTGTAATAAATTATCAAAAGGCTTAATAACTAGGAAAAAGAAATGAGCTATTTACAGGTTAAAACAAGCAAATATATATACAAATGAGTTACCATCTAAATCCTAAGAGTGGCAGAGTTGTAGAGATCTGCCCATTCAAAGTGTCTTTCAGGGTGGACCCAGGAGAACCCCTGGGGATCTCTGGCTTCAGCTTGGTTTCTCTAGCCCCGTGAGAGTTCAAACAGCAAAGAGACGAAAAATCTTCATGTGTAAGCTACATTATTTCCCTCTTCCATCATTCCAAGTGATGGGACAAGGCCTCCTGCACATATTTCTCCATGGGTGGATGAGGCAATTAACAAAACTTTTGTCTTATAATGGCCCATATAAATGTTGATCTCCTGGATGGATTGGAGAGGGCGGGGGAAGATTATTCCTGTGCCTGGGTTTATAAATTCAGAGCAAACATCCTCAAAGTTATAAAGCAAAATGTATGTATTTTCTTGTAGCCTGGAATAGAGACATTACAAGTGAGATCAATGAATGCAGCAACTTACCAGCATTTCATAGAGTCTAAACACTAAATACATTCTAATAAGACTATTAGCTATTTTGCACAAAACTAACGTACAGGTGAACTGGTCACATCACCAGCTAGGAGTTTGTCAGTTCTTAGCTAATAGCTGCAGTCTTGGCAAGAGCTGGCACCTGGTCTGCCAGAGTCACAGCCACCACATCCCATCCGTCCAGGTTCTTAATATGGCCCTCCTTGCATGTCCTCCTTAACATGCCAGTTTTCTTCTCAAAAACCTCATCAGCTTGGATTGGAAATCCAGATTCCATAGGAACCAGGGAGCAAAGTAGTTCTAGTATTGAAGACTTCACTGAAGTTTTCCTGCCACCTCCCTATCTCCCATTTAAAAACTGGGGGGGGGGGGGGGGGGAGTCTTGGCTCAAACACCCCAGCTGAGTTCTCAGAACTCGAGTGCAAAGTACGCCCTGTGTGCAGCAAGTCAAGCAAGCGGTTGGCTGAAGGAAACCTTCTCCTCTTCCTCTCCATGGATGCCAGTTGAACAGGCTCTGAATGAAGTGGGGGTCCTGGAGAAAGGCGAGTAATATCACGTAACTGAAGTCTGTATCGTACACACAAGTGGACAGAAATAGAGCAGCACAAACAACCTGAAATCTGTCGGTTCTGGTTATCCAAATGCATTGTTTGTTGTAAAATTCATATATAAATTCAGGACAGATCCTAATCGATAACAGAGCACTGCAATAGATGCACAGAAAACGTAATATATTTATTTTATCTTTTCGGTACCCTGGTGCATTTTACAGCCCGGTTCACAGTGATTGGACCTGATCACCCTGTCACTGCCATCATGGGTGAGGACATCATTTTACCCTGTCACCTGTCTCCCAAGATGAGCGCTGAGAACATGGAAGTGAGATGGTTCCGATCTGAGTTCACTTCATTTGTGCACCTCTATCAGCATGGAAAGGATGAGTATGGGCAGCAGATGCCAGAATATCATGGAAGGACAGAGCTTTTGAAAGCTGGCATCGTGGATGGGAATGTTGCCTTGGGAATTGTCAATATCAGACTTTCTGATGAGGGACAGTACCGCTGTTTTGTTCAAGATGGTGTCTTTCATGAAGAAGCTGTATTGGAATTGAAGGTGGCAGGTCAGTAACATGTGTCTGTTGTCTCTTTTTAGATGGCTCTTAGACCCGGACCCAAAAAAGCACTTGGGCACCAAACGCCCCACTTCAGTCCAAAATTTAGATCCTCAAAATAGTCATTAAATTAAATAGTCATTAGGCCAGAGAGAGAGAGAGAGAGAGACTCTGTAGTCCAGTGGTTAAAGTACCCACCTGGTAGGTGGGAGACCCAGGGGCCAGTCGTCCTGCTAATTAATCTTTGATTATTTATCCAATCTGGACAAATAAACAGTCATTGGAGGAGGGTAGCTGGACTGGGGTTTTCCCACCTCCCATGGGTGTACCCTAGCCACTGGACTACAGTCTATTTCTCTCTCTGGCCCAATGACTATTTAAATATTTATAAATAGTAGAAAAGTTATTGGGCCAGAGAGAGAGAGAGGCAAGATTTTTCTAGGTCATTATCCTTTAATTGAAAATATTTTAGAATGAACAGATAAACAGTTCATGTTGTTGGATTGAGATTCATGTACTCAGCTGGTGGGTCTAACAAATCTTTAAGGCAAAATACTCAGCAAGTAGCGATCAGTTATTCACAGGCGGGAAGCTTGTTGGGATGATCTCATCAGTCACCTCTAACAATGGACAATACAGCTTCAACCTCCCTTTATTAACCAAGCTTATTTATAACTTTTTGTTATATTATATGCATGTATTAGTCTGATAAATGGGGGGGGGGGGGGGGCGGTAGCTCCCTTTTTATGGCCACCCAGCCAGCCAGTAGCTATAAAATCCCTCCCCCCAGTTCTGCTTATGCTGTTAAACGTTATCAGAACAAACTCTGAAAATCCACAGCAGGCTTCTGTCAGGCCTAAAGATGATTTTGCTCCCAAAACATGTCACTCTTTGCTGCAGGTATCAGTTGATCTGCAATTAGTCTCAGCTGGGACAGTAGTGAAAAGAGCCCATTTCCTCACCTCAATTGCATTAAAAACAAAAAAATCTTTGTTTAGTGACTGTTAACATTTGCACCCAGACACACTGCACCAGCTCTAATACCTGTGGTTCTAAAAAGTGCTGTAGCTGAATCACAGCTTATGGACTTGAAGAACAATTAGAACACAAGACTGGCCATATTGAGTCAGACCAATGGTCCATCTAGCCCAGTATCCTGTCTTCCGACAGTGGCCAATGCCAGGTGCCTCAGAGGGAATGAACAGAACCGGTAATCATCAAGTGATCTATCCCCTGTTGCCCATTCCTAGCTTCTGGCAAACAGAATTAATTCATGGAACCCCTATGGTCTGTGTTAGATAGAACATCAGACCAGATGATCACAGTGGTCCCGTCTGGCCTTAACATCTCTGACTCTCTGAAAGCAAAAGCTTTAAAGTGTAGAAGTCTGTAGTATATGGAGACCCAAACCAGATTAGAACTGAAAGAGGACATCTCTTATTCTGCTACAGCTTCATATAGACAACCAAGAAGCCTCCATTTTGAAAAAATTCTTCACACCCCAGTCCCTGGAGCATGCTCAGTACCATAGGTGCCGACCCTGTGGGTGCTCCAGGTCTTAAAACTTTTACAGGTTTTATGCTCCTGGGGGAATAGACTGAGAATGGGAACAGTTAAGTAACAGTAGGAACATTAACAATGTTACTATGCAGGTACGCTGCTAAATTTCTGCCTCAGGATGAAATCAATTAACTATCAATCGCACCATTAACAATGGTTTGTTTTTGTTTTTTACATCAAGAACAATGTTTTATTTCAAGCCTTGAAACAGTTTTTCAGGAATGCACAGAGCAAACTCTTATTCTTTCATACCTTATCCCTTCTCAAGCAAAAACTGACTGAATTTTGTTTCAGTCCAACTCCTGTTGTCTGCTATAAAATGAGCATCCAGGCAATTGAAGGGATAGCACTGGCTAATTGCATTTCCATCCCTGGCAAAACAGCTGATTGGTTCGTTGCAATGAAGGAACATAGGCAGGCAGGCTGCTACATTTCTGCCTCAGGGGACAGAGCCTGCCTCATGCCTAACAACCCAAAGCCTTATCCCTCCGCACTGGGCAAGCTGCAGTAGCAAGCGAGAGGGACAGAGTCTCTTTCACTTGTTGGCACTCATGCATGCCCAGCAATCACCCCCTGATGGTGATTAATGTCTCCCATGCAGGCACCCATGAGGCTCCCTCACCCCACGGTGGTTATAATAGCACCTGACAACTTTAACCGGCTCATCAAAAGATTTGGCACTGGGCTTTTCCAGGGCCACCAAACTATAGGTTTTTGCTCTACAAATGCTCAATAAAATGGCGTGTTTCTTTTTATCATCCTCTATATCATTTGTGATGAAGTACTAAGAGAGTCTGTCTCTGAGTACTGAATCCAGTCCTCCTGCTATACATTATACTCTTTTTCATTTTTTCCATATGCAACCATTTTTTCTTTACAATAAAATAAAAAGGTTTTCACTTACGCAGTGTGTGGAACTTGCTGCCTGTGGTTTTCATTTTATCCTCATCACCTATGTAGGATTCAGAATCCTAGAAATGTAGGGCTGGAAGGGGTCTCGAGAAGTCATCAAGTCCAGCCCCCTTACGCTGACACAGGACCAAGTAAATCTAGACCGTCCCAGACAGGGGTTTGTCCAGCCTGGTCTTAAAAAACTCCACTGACAGAGATTCCACAATCTCCCTTGGAAGCCTGTTCCGGAGTTTAACTATCCTTGCAGTCAGAAAGCTTTTCCTAATATCAAACCTCAATCTCCCTTGCTGCAGATTAAGCCCATTACTCCTTCTCCTGCCTTCAGTGGACATGGAGACCCAAAAGAGATTAGAACTGAAAAGGGGATCTTTTATTCTGGTACACATTCACAGTGACAACTAACTGAGCCTCCATCTTGAGAAACTTCTTCACATGCCCCACAACTCCCTGGAGCACCCTTAAGGCCTCTCTCAGTAAATAGCTACCTCACATTGGCCACCCGGAGGTAATGAGCATAACAAACATGCCTCCAACATTATAAAATCAGAAATTGAGGGGGAAATCCCTTGCATTCCTTGTCCCCTTCACATCACCGACAACCCTGCTGATAACACGCTCCAACATTCTGTAAGGCTTCCACTTCCATTGCTGAGGCCCCAGCGCTGCAGCACAATTAAGCAAAGGTTTAACAAGTGCTGAAGTCCCGTTGAAGACACATTTCCATGAATATCAGCCATAAAGAAAGTGTATTCAATTGTTTTATTGAAAATGTAAACTTTTATATGTTGGGCTGTATATTTAATCTCATTTAACACGGATTCATTTTAGCTTCAGGCTCTGCACCTCACATCTCTGTTGAGGGTCACCAGGATGGAGGGATCCGAGTGGTGTGTCAGTCGGCCGGATGGTACCCGGAGCCCGAAGTGCTGTGGAGAAATCTCAAAGAGCAGCCTTTGTCTTCGTCAACTAAAACCAAATCTGAAGAGGAACATGGTCTCTTTGAAATAAAAAATTCTATCATTATAACAGAAAATTCAAACAAGAATTTGTCCTGTGCTATAAGGAACACCCACCTGAACCAAGAAAAAGAATCAATAACATTTTATATATCAGGTCAGTTACCACCCAAACCACACACTGTACTATCCAAGAGGAAGAAATCAGATTGTTAAATAATAACAAAAGTTAAAATATTTCCTCACAAAAAGCTACATTAAGATAGAGTTTAGGTTGAGAGCAAACTTTAGGATAAAATGCATTCCAAGGGTATTGTTGTTATCTCAAAAACAAGCATTTTAAACCCAGTAGATTCAGGGTTAAGGTTAAATTGAAAAGAAATCCAAATATGTTAATGCATGGAAATGCCCTGTAGTAACACTATATATGTATATTATTGTGATTCAAACATGATGGTTAGTGTTTGTAGTCCCATATTACATTAAACGAATATTTAAAGTCACATTCAATTTTCATTCTCATACAGTCACCACAGGACAGTGGTAAGGTATATTGGGGGCCCTACTGATTGGTTGGACTTTCTGCCGCCTAGTAGACTGGTGAATCAAGGTCCAGGCTTCTTGCCCCAGTGAATATGCAGAGGGAGATGTGATCTGCTGTGATCTCTTCAACACAGAGGAAATTTGTTGAATCTCTGCTCATGGCAGGTCAGAAGCAAGGCAGGGCCATGAAAATCTGCAGCCCCGGGAACAGTCATTTGAGTGTCACTCACTAAAAGCTCCACGTTTTAATATGAAGTTTGATTTCTCACCCTTTAGCAAACTTCACAGGGAAAGGGGTTGCCATAGCAACAAAACCCTGTGGGCCTGATCCAAAGCCCGTTAAAGACATCAATAGGATTTGCACAAGTTCCTATGCCAGGAATTCCTGTGCTGAAGTGAAGAGTGAAGACCTCATTTGGAGTACTGTGTGCAGTTCTGGTCTCCAATGTTTAAAAAAGATGAACTCAAACTGGAACGGGTGCAGAGAAGGGCGACTAAGATGATCAGAGGAATGGAAAACCTGTCGTATGAAAAGAGATTAGAGGAGCTTGGGTTGTTTAGTCTGACAAAGCGAAGGCTGAGGGGGGATATGATTGCTATCTTTAAATATATCAGAGGGGTTAATACAAGGGAGGGAGAGGAATTATTCCAGTTTAGTACTAATGTGGACACGAGAACGAATGGATACAAACTGGCCGGGGGGAAGTTTAGGCTTGAAATTAGACGAAGGTTTCTGACCATCAGAGGGGTGAAATATTGGAACGGCCTTCCGAGGGAAACGGTGGGGGCGACGGACCTGTCTGGTTTTAAGATTAAGTTGGATAAGTTTATGGAGGGAATGGTTTAATGATAAAACATACTAGCCAAGGAAAACCAAGCAATGGTACATGAACAGCATAATGGCCAACAAGGGTCAGGCTAGAGACTCTTGCCTATATGCTCGGGGTATTACTGATCGCCATATTTGGGGTCGGGAAGGAATTTTCCTCCAGGGTAGATTGGCTGAGCCTCTGGAGGTTTTTCGCCTTCCTCCGCAGCATGGGGCAGGGATCACTAGCAGGAGGGTCTCAGCCGATTGAAGTCACTAAAACACAGGATTGGGGACTTCAACGGTAGAGTCCAGGGAAGGGTCTTGCGGCCTGCAGCATGCAGGGGGTCAGACCAGATGATCATAATGGTCCCTTCTGACCTTAATGTCTATGAGTCTATGAGTATTTGGATATTTATCTGCTCTCCCTTAATTATTGATTTCCTCTCTTAAAGCCTCAGGTTTTCTTTTACTATGAAATTCCCTGGTGTAACAAAAGTTTAAATTTTACTTATGTGTAAGGTTTCTGTTGGGAAATTTAATGATTAACTATAATTTCTCTTCCTACATGTTTTAACTGTAGTATTAATTTCATAAAAAGAAGGAAGCACGTTTCCCTGAATTGGCTCCTGGGTTGGGTGATGGGGTCAGAAGCCCTGGTTATCCAACAACATTAAGAACGTGTGTAAAGGCAAGCAGAATTAAAATATAAATAAACCCACCACTAATTTTTATTTTTATATATATATATATATATATATATTCACACACACAGCCATGTGTGCACACATATTGATATTTCTTTTTTTAAGTATCAGAACAATGTGTTATTCCCTAACCCTGTTCTCAGAAATCATGGAGCCATTTTGGCTGAAACTTTTCAAAAAAAAATTCAGCCTGAGGCAGACAACAAGCATGGGAATTTTCTCCCCAAATGGTAAAGTTTGGCAAAGTAATGAGCAAATGAAAAGAAGGCCCTATAATGGGACGTGTCGAACAACTTTAATAACAAGTGATGTAACTAGCTCCACCTAGAGAGAGGGAGGAGGGGATGAGGTGTTGGGTGGTAGTACTTTTGATAGTATTTAATACATCATTTGGTACTACCAAAAGAGTGTGAGCAGAACCTCTCTTTAAAATTAATTTCTGCCAGTTTTTATATTGCCCGGAGGAAATTTTTCCACACGTATTTCACACAAATCCTGATATGATGCATTTTCCTACAATAAAAGTGTACTGTTTGTTACTACTATTTTCAAACTAATGTGGGCTTTGTGTTTCAGATTCTTTTTTCCCAAGAGTATCTCCCTGGATGGTGGGTTGGAGTGTGACTTTGGTGATTTTGTTGGTGTTCATCGTCCTTACTCTTTTTCTGTTCAAATTAAAAGGTAAATCTCCAAAGGGGAAAATACAGTGTAATCAGAATGAGGTTTTCTCCTTAGAAAAGACAGTTTTAGACTTTTTTACATGAGAAAGTTACACCAGTTTAAGGTGTGAATTTAAATTGATTTTTAAAGCCAGAGCAAGCTCCTATGTGGAAACGTCAGTTTAAGAAGAGCTTACTTCAGTTTAGTTTAAAACTGTTCCTATCATCTTAATATAAGCCTAAAACTAGGTTTGCACTAGTTTAACTAGATTTTCAGTGGGGCCTGAGGGAGTTAGGGTCTCAACTCCCATTGGAATTCAATATGCTTTGGCTCTTAACTCCCCTAGGCTCCTATGAAAATCCCTGCCTTATGGGGTTTTTGATTGCCTGTGTGCTGTTTGTGACCATCTCTGTTCTAGGACAGGTCTATGTGTGTAAATAATCAAATTACACTTAGAAGGTACCCAGCCTCTGTGTCACGGATTTCTCTTCCACTGGGAACCCAAACTGCAAGTCCCTGGAGAGCTGCAATGGCTTGGTAGACGGGCAACATTATTATTACTTGAGGACTCATAATGAAAAGATCCTTTTAAATCTGGAGTCACTGAAAAAGGCTCTAAATAATTGTATTTATGTTTTCTTTTTTTAGGGAAACATCTCAACACTATCCGTAAGTTCCATTTTTGCTCCTGGTAGAACCGATGTTATGTTATGAAAGATTTTTGAATGACTGTGACCATGTCAACTTGAAAATCATAAGCAATACAACCAATACTAATCGCATAACTTGTTATGTCGGTAATGGGTAGGAAGCCAGTACTGTACATGTATCTTGAGTGAGGCATTTTCTTTCTGTTTATTATTTAGGTAAACTTCAAACAGAGCTAGGTAAGGGCATTTTTTTGTTTTGATTTTTTTCTCACACTGATGCAACCTTTTCTATGATAATGAATCCAATTGATACTGCATTTGTCTGGCTTAATTCTCATCCCCATCTACGTGTTTGCTTCCAGAGTGGAGGAGATCCCTGGGTGATGCAGGTAATTAAAAATCATATTTAATCAATGGGGGGATCATGTTCCCTTTCGCTGTGCAAATAAACAAGGAGAAAACTATAATATGTCTCAGGTGGAAGAAGGGAGGGTGCTGAGGTTCAAAGGAGGCAGAGGAATGGACCATCCTCGTATGTCGTCCTTACACATTGCTCCCATAACTCTGGAAACGTCCCTGCTCCGAGTGACTGAGCAGTTATTGTTTCTTAGGATCCCGCCCTAGTGTCAGGTAGAGGAACAAGAGCGCTGACCAGACACACGAGTTCAAACCAAGGAGTCCCTGTGATCAGTGTTCAGCTTGTGCTTCTTTTCTCTTCTCTCCATCCAGTGATCTCCCCTTTCTGCTCTCTCTGTCAGATCCCAGCTTCCTGCTGTTTTTAACCATCTTATCCACGTTCTCCTCCATGCATTCATTTATATCAAACCCTCTTTCTTCTCTCTCCACCACCAACTCTCCTCTCTTGTAGAAGCCCCTTGCTCATAAATACAAATCTTTATGTTAGAAATGAAATCTAGAGTGATAATTCTCTTGGTCTGGCCCTGATGACTAGCTACAGAATTTTAATTAGGGAATCTATTGAATCATGTCATTATCGACAGATCTCAGCTATGTGGCAGGATGGAGCAGGTGTCAGGGTGGCATCAACAAGAGACATCCAAGCGCCAGGACTTTAAATACAAGAGAGGGAGGGCACATCAGAGAAAAGATAGTTGTGACCATGTGAGTGATGTGAGGGGAAATCAACTAGGGCTTCCCTGATTCCAGGGTCTCTAATCCCCACTCTGGGGATAGATGGGTGCATGAGGGGAAAGATTATGAGTCTCAGAACTGGGTCAGTAAATCTTTATGCTCTGTCACTGACCTGTCTCTGACTGGGGAGTGAAACTCAGGAGTGAATGCTGAGATCTCAGAGCTGCTCCCCATTCAGAGCCAGGTAAATCCTGGAGGAATATTTCCTGGTTCACTCTCCCCCTGGGACAGATTCTGTCACTGATATAATGAAACACTCCCCCAAGGTGGAGCTGTGCCCCTAACGCTCTGATTCTCTCCCCCCCCCCCAGCGAATGTGACTCTGGATCCAGACACGGCTCATCCAGAACTTGTCCTGTCTGAGGATCGGAAAAGTGTGAGATGGGCCGACACACGGCAGGATCTGCCCGACAACAATCCTAAGAGATTTGACACTGAGCACTGTGTGCTGGGCTGTGAGGGGTTCACCTCAGGGAGACATTACTGGGAGGTGGAGGTGGGAGTTGGGCTACTCTGGGCTGTGGGGGTGGCCAGAGAGTCTGTGAGGAGGAAGGGAGGGATCAGCCTTAGCCCTGAGGAGGGGATCTGGGCTGTGGATCAGAGGCAGGGCCAGTACCAGGCTCTCACCACCCCTGTGACCCCCCTGCTCCTGAGCCGGGCCCCCAGCAGGATCCGGGTTTGTCTGGACTGTGAATGGGGGCAGGTGACATTTATCGATGCTGGTGACGAGGCCCCGATCTTCACTTTCCCGCCGGGCTCTGTCCCTGGGGAGAGAATCCGCCCTTGGCTCTGGCTGGGGATGGAAAGCCGGCTCAAACTGTGTCCCTGAGAGATGGGGGGTATATCCCACTGGGGACCCTGAAATCAGCCTCTCTAGTCTCCCACACCCCAGTCTCTATGATCTTGGCATCATCTAGTCCACCCAGACCTATGGCCTCTTAATTCTATGTCCCCTAGAAACTCCTCCCCCCTCCCTCCCTGCAGCACAGAGATTTATAAAATGTCACTGAAGGTGAGACTGTCACTCATTCATTTCATATGTTTCTTCCTTGACTTTGTTGCCATTTCAGTGTCATTAAAAAAAACTGTTCCCAAAACCTGTGGGTCTGTTTTCCATTGGGGTGGGTATTGAAGCTGTTTCTTGGCTCCTTTTCGCTCTGACAGGTGTTCACGGTAAATAAAGCATAAAAGACAATTCTGATTTGTCCCTTTATAGTTTTCCAGCTGCAATTGTTGGGGGGCAGAGTCGTGGGATTTGCTTCCCTACTTGGTTGTGGTGGACAGAACCAATGTTCCCTCTAATTTTTGACAGACCGCGTGCGCAAAAAAATTCTTCTGTGCAAATTGTTTGCTTCTGTGCAAATGTTTGTGCGTGCGGTGTTTCGCCATGTGTGCAGGGGGTAAGATCCGGGCGCAGGGGGTAAGATCCGGGCGCAGGGGTTAAAGATCCGGGCGCAGGGTTAAGATCCGGGCGCGGGGGTTAAGATCTGGGCGCGGGGTTTAAGACGCACACAGCTTAGAGGGAACAGCAGACAGAACCCAGAGGAATTGTGATGAATTTCCAGGAGCAACTTTCTTTTCTTTGTACTCTAAACCTCACATGACAACAACAATATCGCCCTTTTGACTGATTTATGGCTGAAAAGAAAAGTTTCCCAATAAAGCTTCACCAAATGTCCTGTTATGTGTCATTAAGTGCCAGTGTCTTTAATACAATTAAGTTAATTTGTGATGATTCAGTAAAGTAGAACCCATCCTATATTTCTTTATCAAACTACATTTGTTGTGTCCTTATAACCAAGAACATGAAGAGCCCAACAGAACATTGAAATCAGCAGTGGACACTGACAGTCCATTGCCTGCAAATAATATTTCTAAAGAAAATAAAGAAAAATAAACTAAAAAGTGGAGATTATAGAAGAGATTTCTATCTATAGGAAGATGCATTTGAGGTTGGGGACTGTGTTTTGTTAATTGAGGTGAGAGAAAGAAAGGAAAGGCTCTCCCCACTGCCAGTTTATCTAGGGCTGTGGTGTATTTACAGACACGTACAGTCTTTAAATCGAGCTTGGACGTCTCTTTAAAAACACGCTCTAGCTCAACCAGCAGATATGGGCTGGATACAGGGCTCCCTGGCTGTGACGCACTGTTCCACAGGAGGCCCATCGAAATGATCTGAGCGCTCCCTTCAGAGACCTCCACAAAAAGTCAAACCACTGGGCCCCTCTAGCCCGGTTTCCCCCACCCCGCTACGGCCATCCTGGAGCAGACCCCGGGTGTTCAACAGACTGTGTGAAGAGTGGGGGTTAAAGTTCCTCTCGTTTCCCCTAACCCCATCAGCTACGGGCTTGTCCCCTGACATAGCACAGTTCAGACCCCTTATATTCTCCCCTCTGGTATAACAGGATCCTCGCCTTAGCCATATAAATGCCTGGTCTTGCTTTGAATTCTGTGGTGATCTTGGCCTCACTGAGCTCTGGTGGCGGTGAGTCATACGGGGATCCCACCTCCACACCACCCCAAGAACACCAGACCACCAGGGTTGGGATAAAGCTGTTTTCTGCCTAAAAGGTCCAGCTCTCAGCATGAGGCCGTCTGCTGGCCCTGTTCCTGAACTGTAGATGGTAGAGATAGGTCCCTTTTGCTGGGAGCCCGGATTCCTGGGTTCTATCCCAGCTCTGGGAGGGGAGGGGCCTAGTAGGATAGAGCGGCGGGGGAGCTGGGAGCCAGGACTCCTGGGTTCTCTCCCTGGTTCTGGGAGGGGAGGGGCAGGAGAGTGGGGGGGGGCTGGGAGCCAGGATTCCTGGGTTCTATCCGAGCTCTGTCACTTACTCACCGTTATCGCCTCTCCGGTGGGTATTTTCATAGGGTGCCCTTGCTCCGACCGAGCCCCGTTATCACCCCTTGGGATGCTGCTTCGCCAGCCCCCGGCGCTGCACCCCCTCCCTCGCTCTCATTGGCTGGCCGGGCTCCCATGGGCAGCACCCTGCGAAAGCGAAAGGAAAACTAGAAGCCGCGGGGAGGGGGGTGGGTACCAGGCTCAGGCTCGCAGGCAGCTTGTCTCTCCTTCCCCAGGGCGGGGGGAGAGCGGCCGCAGCCCCTTCCCCAGGAGAATGGCCCTGGTGCTGGGGCTCTGGTTCTGCCTGCTGGGGGCGGCGGGAGCTGCGGGTGAGTGGGGCTGGGACAGGACAGAGGGACGCGGGGGGGGGGGAGGGAGATCTGTTGTGCTCCCGGCCACACACAGGGAAGTCTGATCAAGGCTTTGCTGGGAGGCCGTCCCGTACCGCGGCTCCAGTGTTGCTGAGAGCTGGCGGGTAACGTGAACCCAGACCCGGGAGAGACAAAGCAGGCTGCCCCCTGGGTCAGCGCTCAGCCCACCGTGTTCGGGCTGCTCTGTCCACACTGACTGCTGCTCCCACGCGGCCCCACAGCCCCTCTGGCTCTTACCCTGCAACCCCAACCGCCCTCAACACACCACAGAGCTGGGCTCGGAGCCAGGGCTCCTGGGTTCTCCTGGCTCTGAGAGAGGTGTGGGCTCTAGCAGGGGGGTGGGGATGGGGACTGTGAGTCTGGACTTCTGGGTTCTATCCCAGCTCTGGGAGGGGAGTGGGGTCTGGTGAGTTGGGGGTCTGGTGGGTAGGGGTGGGGAGTTGGGAGCCAGGACTCCTGGATTCTCTCCCTAGCTGTGAGGCTCTCCCACATGGGAAGCATCAGGGGTTATGCGTCCTGCTCTCTGGATCCCAGAGGGTGCGCTGGGGGCTCAGTCTAACCCACGTCCTCTTGTCCAGGTCCAGTGGCGCAGCACAGCTGGGACATCCTGTTCACGGGGGTGCAGGGCTCCAAGGGGATCCCCAGCTTCTTTGTGCTCGGGCAGGTGGATGGTCTGGGGGTGGCCTATTACGACAGCACCACCCTGGAACTGATCCCCACCCGGGACTGGATGCGCCAGGCTGTAGAGCCCGGCTATTTCCGGAGCAAGACGCAGGAGCTGCTGGGGTACAAGGAGGGCTTCCAGCGCATCATGGGCCGGCTGCTGGAGCGCTACAACCAGACGGGCGGTGAGGGACCCCGGTGACTCCTGAGGGGCCCCCAATCCAGCTCGACAGGCCCCTGGGTGGGGGAGGGCTGTCTAGGGGTCTGACCCTCAGCCCGGGGTGGAGGGGGTTCTCGCTCCCCAGATGAGCTGTGGGTACAAAGGGCTCTGCAAGGGGAAGGCGATTGGGGGTGGTGGTGGTAACAAAACAACCCCCCTACAGCACGGCCCATGCAGAGCAGGAATGGGAAAGGCCCCACCCCCAGAGAGCTGGTGAGTTACAGTCGGGGGCTAAAGCTACCTGGTGGGGAAAGGCAGGGAGACCGAGCGAGGGGCTGGAGCAACTAGGATCCAAGGCGGGAGCGGGGATCGAGGGGGAAGGTGAAGGGGGCGATGCTGAGGAGACCGGAGGGAAGGAAGGAAGCAGGCGGGGCAGAGGGGGACGGGGCAGATGGACAGGACCACGGCGAGGGCAGGGCATGTGGGTGCCGGGGGCTGCGGGGCGAGTGGGCGAGGGGAAGTGGATCTGAAGGAGGAGAGAGCGGGTGCTGGGAGGGTGATCCGGGGGAACACAAAGCTGAAGGGTGTGGGGGTTGTGAAAGCAGAGACACAGCTGGGGGGAGAAGGTTACCAAGGGCCTTGGAGCAGGGGCCAGGGGGCAGAGGAGCTTGGACTGGATACAGTGAGGTCCAGGAGACCCAGGGGGACGAGCCATGTTGGGAAGAGGATTTTGGCAGAGGTCTTGGACGTGTGGGGCAGGGAGAGGGCAGAGGGTTTAGCCCGAGGGAGACTATGGGGGGCTAATGGGAGAGGTGGCACAGAGAGGCTGGTGGGGCTGTCAGTGCTACCCTGGTAATATCCTGTGACAGATAGTTCTGCAGACCCCCGAGCACTTCTTCATCCACAATCACCGTGTGACGCTGCCTCTCTCTCCCTTCCCTGGCAGGGGTGCACACGCTGCAGCTGCGGGTGGGCTGCTCCCTGCGGGACGACTCCCCCCAAGCCGGGGTGCTGCAATATGCCTACGACAGCCAGGACTTCATCGGCTTTGACGGGCAGCGGGGGCTGTGGGTGGCGGCCGTGCAGCCAGCCGTGCTGTCCAAGCGGCGCTGGGAGGCCGACCGGCCCTGGTGCCAGTTCCTGCAGCACTACCTGCAGCAGGAGTGTGTGAAGACGCTGAGGAGCCTCGTCCGGCACGGCAGGGAGACCCTGGGGCGCCAGCGTGAGTGGGAGCAGCCGGCAGCATCGGGGGTTGGGGGTGGGAGGAGGGGACCGCGGGCCCCTAAACAGCCAGGTCTGTCCCGGGGGGACCCAGCTGGGCAGGGGAACCTGAGCACAGTCAGCTGGCAGGGACATACCTGGCCTCAGAGATGGGATTGGTGCAGAAAAATGCTCCCACACTCACTAACGTCTTGTCTCCGCCCAGTGCCCCCCGAGGTCTCGGTTTCCTGTAGAGATGCCCCCGACGGCTCCGTCACCCTCTCCTGCCACGCCAGGGGCTTTTACCCACGTCCCATCCACGTCTCCTGGGTGCGGGACGAAGAAGACATCCTGGCAGAGACAGACTCCAGCGGGATCCTGCCTAACGCCGACAGCACCTATTACACGCAGTCGTCCCTGGAGATCTCCCTGCAGCAGGACAGGCACCGCTACGCCTGCCGGGTGGAGCACACCAGCCTGCCGGAGCCCACACTCATCTGGGGTAAGGAGGGGGGTCTGTCCCCATGCGCCCTCCTGCCTCCATTTCCACGCGCCAGCCTCCCTCCCTTCTCACCCCCCCAGTAACCATCTCCTGTCTCCATCCCCACAGTCCCCGGTAAGAAGGGCCTCCTGCCCCCTGGGGTCCTGGTCCCGCTCTTTCTGGCCATGCTGGCTGGGGCTGGTGCCTCAGTAGCCGGTGTTATCATGTGGAGGAGAAATCGCCCAGGTAAAGGGATGGAGGAAGATCCCTGGGGGCAGGGCTGGGGGGGGGCGCAGAGCCCAGGGAGGGGGCAGGGCTGGGGGGAAGAGGGAGGGGGCAGCGAGAGAAGCGGAAGGGGCAGGGTCTTGTCTGAGCAGAGCGCAGTGCGGGCAGGTGGGCAGGGGCTCCTGGGCTCTCTTTGGGGGCACTGAAGGTTGGTCTGGCCTGGAGAGATGGGGCCAGGATCATTGGGGCGGGGGGGGGCTGCCTCCATCTGGGTGAGGTCAGGGGTTGGCGTCACTGGGGGTCTCTATCTAGATGAGTTGGGAGGAAGGGGTCACCAGGGGGTTCCCATCTGGGTGAGGCCCCAGGGCAGCAGGGGGGTCTGATGGGGGGTCGCTCCCAGGTCAAACACCTCCCATTCCCCTGCAATGACTCGCTCCCTCTCTCTGTCCAGGCCCCGTCGGACCCAGATACACCCCAACAGCCTGTGAGTAAATTCCAGGGTAGCGGCCCTGATCCCCTGTGCCATGGAGGGGGGCGGGGATCCTGTGGGGGAGGGGCAGTGGGTGAACATGGCACTGATTTCCCCAAGGAGGGGGGTTCCTGTGGGGGGATCCCAACCCTGACCCCCCCACCCCATACACTGATGCCACCTCTGGACTGGTCCCTTCTGTCTCCCCAGCAGCGGCTGCAGAGGATGCTGGTCCCAGCGCCGCGTCGTGACCGGAGGGGCCCTGTCCTCTCGGAGACCCCATCGTGGGACCCCAGTGCTCAGCACAGAACGACCCTGCCCCAGCTACGCACCCTGGCAACCCTGAGATCCCGACCCCCCGATCCTCCTGCCGGGGGCGCCGGGCTCCGCACCCATCGTGCTCATGTCTGACAGTGACGGAGACTTGGGGGCATTGGGAGCAATTTGTGACGGGGCATTGGGGGCTGTGTTACAGGGATTTGGGGGTGTCAGGAGCTGTGTGTTACAGGGATTTGGGGGTGCCAGGGGCTGTGTTACAGGGATTTGGGGGTGCCAGGGGCTGTGTGTGACAGGGATTTGGGGGTGTCAGGGGCTGTATTACAGGGATTTGGGAGTGTTGGGGGCTATGTGTTACAGGGATTTGGCGGTGTCAGGAGCTGTGTGTGACAGGGATTTGGGGGTGCCAGGGGCTGTATTACAGGGATTTGGGGGTGTTGGGGGCTGTGTTACAGGGATTTGGGGGTGTCAGGAGCTGTGTGTGACAGGGATTTGGGGGTGCCAGGGGCTGTATTACAGGGATTTGGGGGTGTCGGTGGCTGTTACAGAGATTTGACTCAAACACCCTGAGGTTTCTGTTCCTGAGTCCCCGGCTCTCGCAGGTTTTGTGTCTCATCTCCCTGCCCAGCCACCGTGGGGCCTTTCCCAGGCTGATGCCCTGCCTGGGCTTTGCCCCGGTGTCCTGCCCTGAGATCCCAGCTGTGCTTGCCCTGCACCCGCTCACGGAGCTAATTCACTCCCTGACTTCACGGAGCAGTTTTGCACAGATGGTGCTCGGGTTTGTCTTTTACTGTTTAATACACCGGTCCCTAAAGGCCCTGGCGGAGATCATGGGCCCGTTGTGCTGGGCGCTGCCCAGACCCCAACCAAGATCAGGGCCCCGTCAGGCCGGGCACTGCCCAGACCTGCAGTGAGAGACAGACCCTGCCCCGAACAGCTCACCAAAAAAACAGCGCAGACAGTTTAAGGCCCCGTCCCTCGTGTCCCAGACCCCTGTGCTCTGGTTCAGCATTGCTCTGAGCTGCAGGGCCTGGTTCTCCTCTCACTCAGCCAAGCCTCTCCCCGCCCAGCCCCCCTCTCCCCAGTGCCGTCCCTTCCGATTCACCCTGGGGGCAGCTAGGGAGGAATCAGCCCCCAAACCCTCGTCCCAGTCAGAGGTGGGCTCTGGCTCTGCTCCCTGCTGGCGTCCACCTCCCCTGGATCGCTCCAGCCCCGCTTTGTCAGGGTGGATGCGCACGGCGCGTCCCGCCCCACTGCCTGGTGAACTCAGGGACCAGACACAGCCACTGCTGGTAACGGTCACGTGTGGGTGCGGAGCGGCTCTTGCCGCTGGGGAGTCCAGCCAGCTGCAGCGCCCTCTCGCTGGGCCGGTCCCAGAGAGCGCTGGGGTCACATTACTGTAGGACACACCATAAAGAGACGGTAAATCTTGATGCTGATTTGGAGCAGCCCCTGGGCGCTGGGGAGCCCCCACTGATGCCCCGGCCCGCAGAGAATGGGGTTCCCGGCTGTAGCTGGTACCGGTTACTGGTTGCAGTGTAAGATGAACCAAGGCCTCGGCGTGCTCCCAGCGCGGTGAGTCACGTCGATAACCTGCTGTCCCGACAGCGGCTGTAACTGTCGGTCTCTCCCGGTGCGTGTTAACTCCGTGTGCTGAGCAGTCCATGCCCCGGTCCCTCGCTGTGCCGCTCTGATCATGTCCCCTGACACCGAGCGCTGCCGCCCGCGGGCTCCTCCCTTCCACCAGCCGACGCTGGGCCGGGAAAAGCGCTGACCTCCCCCTGCATGTCCGTCTCCTGTCCTGGGACCAGCCGCAGCAACGGCGCATCGACTGCCGGGAAAACCCTCTTCCCCTTCATAGACCCCCTGAGACGCAGCTGCCCCTTTGCCGCCCCCTGCAGGTGGGGCAGGGCAATGGCTGTGCCAGGTCAGACTCAGGGACCCGTCTACCCCGATGTCCCCCCACCTGCCCTGCTGCCCTGGAACAGACCATGGGCCCATCCAGTCTGATACACCCCCCCACACCTCCACTCCCCAGACACACACTGGACAATGGGTCCGTCTAGTTCAGTATCCCCCTCCCTGCTGCCCCGGGTCAGACCCATGGGCCCATCTACCCCGGTATCCCTCACCCCTGCAGCCCCAATAGCCAGGCCCGTCTAGCTGGATCTCCCCCTCTTTGCTTCCCCACAGCCATCAGCTGAATTTACAGCAGGGATAAATAGGGTGCATAGCTCAGGGAACGGGCCAGGCGTGTCGGCAGGGCAAGGGCCCAGGGGTCCCTGTGGGTGGGTAACACACTAGGGGTAGGCGTGGGTCTATGCCATGGGGCTGAGGGCCTGAGATTGCTGCATGGGCCATGCTGGGCAGTTGGGGAGTGCTCTCTCTCCAGCCCAGCCGCTCCTATAGGCACACCCCACAGTGGGTCATGTGAGCCGTTGGCAGGCAGGGGGCAGGTGACCAGAGAGCAAGTGTGAAAATTCAGGCTGGGGGACAGGGTGATAGGGTCAGACAAAGCCCTGAATTGTGGGCCTGGCCCTATAAACTTGGGCTATTTGGTCCCCCCAGCGGGGGTCATGGGGTCACGCTCCTTCCACCTTCGTGACCGGCTCCAAACGTCCCCCTGCCCCAGGGTGATTTCTCAGAAACCAGCCAAGATCCCGGCAGGGGCGGCATGTGGCTGTCAGGAGGCGTCGGAGCCTCATGCAGTGAGCTGCGGCTTGGTGCCAGCTCCAGCCCGGGCAATGAGGGACTTTCCAGTGACTCAGCCCAGCAGCCAGAGAGCAGCTGTGTAACCGGGCACACGGCAGTGCGGCGTGTGCGGGACAAAGGCCTCGCCAAGGATTTGGGCACCGCCCACAGGGCTGGGTAGCTAGAGCCCTCCCAGCCTTCCTCAAGAACCGGGGCCTGGGAGCCAGGACACCTGGGTTCTCTCCCAGCTCTGGGAGGGGAGTGGGGCTAGTGGGTTAGAGCAGGGGGGCGGGGAGCCAGGACTCCTGGGTTCTATCCCAGCTCTTTGCCTCCTTGATCTCCCCTCTGTCCAGGCTGGGAATCCATGTGTGTCCCGGCCCCTGCCCCACTGTTCTCAGCGTTGCCATCAGGTTTTTGTTGTAATGAGGGGCACAGCTGACATGTGGGTTGCCCCACACTCCGTAAGGATGTTCCCTGGTCTGAGCTGAGCCCTGATGCTGGCATGAGATGGGACTTTCCAGCCGACCCCACCCAGCCCCACACATGCCTGGATCTCATCCACACACACACACCAGGGCACATTCCTGGCTCTCCCCTGCGTATCAGCCAGCGGGGAGCTGAAGTTACACCGCGGCTCACTCAGACCTGCCAATGGCAGCTGCAGCATCTGCCCAGCTCCTTAAACAGCCGGGGGATAGGGACCTCCGAATGCAGGCAAAGCCCCTCACCCACCACCCCCACAGCTGTTCCCAGGGGACAGGCCTCCCTGGTTTGTGCCCCAGTCGAGGGCTGCTGTGCCCACACCCCACAGGGAGCGGCTGAGCTGCGCTACCATGGGGCACACAGTCCGGGCTGGTGGGTATATGGCTAAGGCTCAGGAGAGCTGGGTTTGGTTCCTGCCTGGGCCAATCATTGAATCTGTCTGGCTGAGAGAAACTCAGTGGGAAGGGAGTGCCTAAGCCCCTTGGGCGCCTCTGAAAATTCAAGCCTGTGGGCCTCATGTCCCTCTCTGTAAAATGGGATAATAATTCTTCCTTTGTCTGGCTACCCCAGTTACACTCAGGGCAGCTTCCCCCCCCCCCCCCAGCATTGGGCTCAGGCTCTCTTCAGACCCAGGCAGCATCACTGCATCACTCACACACGAGGCAGCTTCCCCTTCTCATAGCAATTGGCTCAGGCTCTCTGTACACTCAGGCATCATTGGTCACACTCAGGGCAATTCTTCCCTCTTGGAGCGACGGATTCAGGCTCTCTGCGGACTCAGACAGCGTCACTGAGTCAGTCACACTCAGGACAGCTCCTCCCCGCCCAGCGACAGGGTCAGGCTCTCTGCATATTCAGGCAGCGTCACTGCATCAGTGCCGCTCAAGTCATGTTCTCAGTGCGTCTGTGCAACCAGCAAGGCTGGACACTGGCAGCTTTACTCACAGCCAGCTCAGAGTGCAGGGCCTGGGCCTGAGGCACAGACCTTCAGCACCAGCACTGCGATCCGGCCATGTGTGGGGTCACAGCTCGGCTGGAAGGAGGGCCAGGTGCAGAGACAGGAATCTGCTTGTGCCATGATAACACAGGGCAGGGCTAACGCAGCCACGGTCCTGGGGACCACGTGATGGCTGGGATGGAGCCGCCGACAGGCCTGTTGGTGGGGGGAAGGGCTGTTTCCCTGACACTCCTTCTCCCCCAATGCCATGGCACTGACAGCCGAATAATTCACAGCCCAGAGTGGGGATCTCCAGTGAAAATCCCGCAGTGGGAGAAGGGCACAGCCTGAGCGGGCGGATTGTTGTGGCAGGGGAGGCATCGCAAAACCAAGCTGGCTCTGTTCACAGGGGGCTGCTATGGCCTCTGCCCATCTGGCACCGCCTCCACCCAGAGGTGCTGGGTGCACAGTCAGCACGGGGGGTCCCAGCCCTGCACTTTGTCCCCAGTGCACATAGGGGAAAGGGTAGGGTTACCATATTTTGTGCCTCCAAATGGAGGACACTCCACGGGGCCCCGGCCCGCCCCCAGCCCCGCCCACGCCCCCGCCCCAACTCCGCCCCCTCCCCAAAGTCTCCGCCCCCTCCCCTGCTTCCCGTGAACATTTAATTCGCGGGAAGCCTGAAGCAGGTAAGGGGGAGTGTGGGGGGAGGAGGCGCGGCCCAGGCTGGCCCCCCGGCGGCTCCAGCCTGGGTCGGCTCGGGCCCTGGGGTGCCGGCCCGGCCCCCAGCCGACCACCCCCAGCCCGCCCAGCACTGCCGGCCCCCGGCGGCCCAGCGCACCCCCCGCTATCCCGGACCGGCTCCCGGCCCCGCGGCCCCGCGACCCCGGACCGGCTCCCGGCTCCGCGACCCCGCGGCCCAGCGCACCCCCCGCTACCCCGGACCGGCCCACGGCCCCGCGGCCCAGCGCACCCCCCCGCTACCCCGGACCGACCCGCGGCCCAGCGCACCCCCGCTACCCCGGACCGGCCCGCGGCCCCGCGCACCCCCCCGCTACCCCGGACCGGCCCGCGGCCCCGCGCACCCCCCCCGCTACCCCGGACCGGCCCGCGGCCCCACGCACCCCCGGCTCCCCGCCCGGCCCCGCAGCCCCGCGCACCCCCCCGCTACCCCGGACCGGCCCGCGGCCCAGCGCACACCCCCACTACCCCGGACCGGCCCGCGGCCCCGCGCACCCCCGGCTCCCCGCCCGGCCCCGCGGCCCGGCGCACCGCCCGGCTCCCGGCCCGGCCCCGCGCCCCCGGCTCCCCGCCCGGCCCCGCGCCCGGCCCGGCACCATGCGCCCGGCCCCGCGACCCCGGCCCGGCCCCGCACCGGCCCCGGCCAAAGAGGCCCCGGCCGAGCCCTCCATCCCTCCCTCCCGATTTTCCCGGACATGCCCGGCTTTTGGGGATTTCCCCCCGGACGGGGATTTGAACCCCCAAAAGCCGGACATGTCCGGGAAAATCCGGACGTATGGTAACCCTAAGCTAGGCCTTAAATGACAAGACCAACCTCCCTCCCACTCAGGAAGCCATAGAAGGGACCATCTGTTGAGCTCCCCTTTGCAATGCCACTGTCAGAGACCATTGCTAGTGGGTGCCAAGTGACTGAGCAGGAAACTCCTTGAGAGCCTCCTAGAGACTCGCAGGTGTTTCACTGTGACCCTCTGGGACCCGTGAAAAGAGTGCTGCATTGAAGAGACTCTCCTGCTCTAACAAAGGATTTCTGTTCTCCTAGACAGTCAGCCAGTGAGGCTTGAGGGTTCCTGGAGAGCATGCTGCAATGCCAGCAATCCCATGCTGCAACGCCAGCAATCCCATGCTGCCTCAGCCCTGGGGACATGTTCTCTTTCTCCCCCAGCACCTTGCAATGGAGGGAAGAAAGGGACACGTGAGACGGAGTCTCTCCCTGGCTTACAGATAGCCCGTCCTGCAGTAACACAAGTGTGGACTCAGGGGAATGCTGTGCTGCGGTGTATGTGCCCTGCAAGATATCACTCGTGAAGGAAAGCAACACTGCTCTTGGCAGTGGAATCTGGGCAATAAGGAAGAGGAGTTGGAAATTCTCCATGGGGAGGGGAAATGGGGAACTTGGTGGGACGATGCATATGACTGGAATGTTAGTGTCGCTGGTTACAACCCATTGAGGTAGGGGAGAGAGGGTAAAAAAAGTGGTGGACAGGGTGGCACTTTACATTAGACCAGCGGTTCTCAAACTGTGCGTCAGGACCCCAAAGTGGGCTGCAACCCCATTTTAATGGGGTCACTGGGGCTGGCTTAGACGTGCTGGGGCCAAAGCTGAAGCCCGAGCCCCACTGCCTGAGGCTGAAGCCAAAGCCTGAGGGCCTCAGCCCTGGGCAGTCAGGCTAAGGTTGCAGGCCCCTTGTCTGGGGCTGAAGCCCTTGGGCTTCCATTTTGGCCTCCCCACACAGGGTGGCGGGACTCAGGCTTTGGCTTTCCTCCCGCACCCAGAGCCGTGGGGCTTGGGAGGGCTCAGGCTTCGGTCCCCCGTCCTGGGGTCGTGTAGTAATTTTTGTTGTCAGAAGGGGGTTAGAGTGCAGTGAAGTTTGAGAAACCCTGCATTAGACACATCATTACATGTTTTACGTTCTTGGTTATTGAGAAGCCCAGGACCTCGAATGGATGGGGATCAATCTGCTAACTACCACAGCCCAGCAGATGAACCATTGTGGGGCTGGCACAGTTCACTGAATCCATACCAGACAGCAGGAAATGTTTCTCCTTTTGCACCTGTCTGTGACTTGTGGGAAGAAATTAGGTTAGCACGGGGGACTTCCTATTGGGAGACAGACGAAGGAGGTCTCACATAGCCAGGAGTAAATCGTCCTTGGAGATTTTGAAAAATTATAGATACTTTTCAAACCCAAAGGTTTGTACCCAACTAGGGTTGACTCTATTGTGGGCCTCCTTGTGGTCGATAAAGATGAACTGATCACTGGACTGGATATCCATGGTTGCTCTGGGGCCAGTGATCATGACTTGACTATTCAGTAAGGACCAATAAGGAGGTTTTGGAACAAATTGATAAATTAAACAGCAATAAGTCACCAGAACCAGATGGTATTCACCCAAGAGTTCTGAAGAATCTCAAATGTGAAATTACAGTACTACTAACTAACTGTGGTATGTAACCTGTCCTTTAAATCAGCTTCTGTACCAGATGCCTGGAGGATAGCTAATATGACACCAATGTATAAAAAGAGCTCCAGAGACGCTCCCGGCAATTACAGGCCACTAAGGCTAACTTCAGTACCAGGCAAATTGGGTGAAATTATAGTAAAGAGCACAATTATTAGACACATAGATAAACACAATTTGTTGGGGAAGAGTGAACATGGTTTTTGTAAAGGGAAATCATGCCTCATGAATCTACTAGAATTCTTTGAGGGAGTCAACAAGCATGTGGATGAAGGTGATCCAGTGGATATAGTGTACTTAGATTTTCAGAAAACCTTTGACAAGGTCCTTCCCCAAAGGCTCTGAAGCAAAATGGGATAAGATGGAAGGTCCTCTCTGGGATAGGTAACTGGTTCAAAGGCAAGAAAGAAAGGGTCTGACTAAGTGGTCAGTTTTCAGAATGGAGAGAGGTAAATAGTAGTGTCCCCCTGGGGTCTGTACTGGGACCCGTTCTGTTCAACATACTCCTAAGTGATCTGGAAAAAAGGGGTAAACAGTGAGGTGGCAACATTTGCAGCTGATACAAACCATCTCAAGTTAGTTAAGTCCAAAAGAGAGTGTGACGTGTGACAAAGGGATCTCACCAAACTGAGTGACTGAGCAACAAAAAGGCAGATGAAATTCAATGTTGATAAATGCAAAGTAATGCACATTGAAAAACATTATCCCACGTCTACATCTAAAATGATGGGGTCTAAATTAGCTTTTACAACTTAAGAAAGAGATTTTGGAGTCATTGCGGATAGTTCTCTGAAAATGTCCACTCAATGTGCATCGGCGGTCAAAAAAGCAAACAAAATGTTGGGAAGTCATTAGGAAAGGGATAGATAGCAAGACAGAAATGTAAAATTGCCTCTCTATAAATCCATGGTATGCCCACATCTTGAATACTGGAGCTGGTCCCCCCCATCTCAAAAAGATATATTGGAATTGGAAAAGGTACAGAAAAGGGCAACCAAAATGATTAGGGGTATGGAACAGCTTCCGTATGAGGTGAGATTAATAAGACTGGGGGGAGTTTTCAGCTTGGAAAAGAGATGACTAAGGGGGGATAGGATAGAGGTCTACAGAATGGTGATGGGTATGGAGAAAGTAAATAAGGAAGTGTTATTTACTCCTTCTCATAACACAAGAACTAGAGGTCACCAAATGAAATGAATAGGCAGCAGTTTTAAAACAAACAAAATGAAGTATTTCTTCACACAACACACAGTCAACCTGGGGAAACGCTTTGCCAGAGGATGTTGTGAAGGCCAAGACTATAACAGGGTTTAACAAAGAACTAGATAAGTTCATGGAGGATAGGTCTATCACTGTCTATTAGCCAGGATGGGCAGGGATACAAAACCATGCTCTTGAAGTGTCCCTAGCCTCTGTTCGCCAGAAGCTGGGAATGGGCGACAGGGGATAGATCGCTTGATGATTACCTGGTCTGTTCATTCCCTCTGGGGCACCTTGCATTGGCCACTGTGGGAGGATAGGATTCTGGGCTGGCTGGACCATTGGTCTGATCCAGTATGGCTGTTCTTATGACCAATAGAGGGCAGTCCCAACCAGCAATATTTATATTTGGTGCACTGCAAGGGCTAACTTTCCAAAGCTGATCAAAATGGTTAGTGAAACTGTTTTGGAGAAAAACATTAAACAGAACAACATGAATGAAAATTGGGAGCTATTATTTAATGATCTTGTTAGATGGGGCATAAGCCACATTGCATAATTCGCTGAGCTTGCAATGGCCTTCCACTCAACTCGCTGACATTTCTCTGTCTGCAAATGTGGGAACCGTTTTAAAATCTAGATCCAATCAATTACAACACGTCAGGGAAGATTCTAGGCATCAATGATCTGATCATTGGGGTTGATGGTGGTAAATGAGATTCCCATAAGGCTCCCTCCCACCTTCTTCTCAAGAGCCACCCTCATCCTCTCACCCCTTTCTGCTCCTGCATCCTCTGCAAACTTTCAAAGACGGATGCCTCGTGATGGCCTTCACTCGTGGGGATGTTGCCTAGTGGTCAGGGTTTCGGCCCTTTGAGAGGGAAGGGCGCGGCAGATGGTGGGGGAGCCCAGGGCCTCCCACTGGGCTCTGACTCAGGCCACTCTGAGGGCAACACAAGGGGGTGACACTTCCGACTACCCTGCTATTGTCCAAAGTTCGCAGTTTATGACAGGAAGCTCTGAAGGGTGTCCGCTCACTGCTTGGCACCTCTTCGCGGCCGGGCGTGGCATGGTAGCTCTCTCCTTCTTTGGGTGGCAGCTGCCTCTGTAACGCTGACAGATCCCAGTCGTCAGTGGGCAGGATCAAACCGGGGACCTCTGGAGTTTAGTGCATGGGCCTCTACAGCATGAGCTAAAAGCCACCCAGCTGTTAGCTAAGGCTGTAGAGAAGACTCATTTTATCTCTTGGTGCCACTAGCTGGGACACACCACCACACCCAAAAGGTGTGTGGGTTACATACTTCCCCTAGCTGAGGAAGCACGTCTTCAGCTTCAGAGACGTCCCAGTTGTAATCCCCGATGACCCCTGTAAAGATGCGTCCTCTGGTGGGACACTACTAGAGTATCAATTCAGGACAAATTGCTTGGAGCAGGGCAGTCACAGCCCAAGGCTGGGTGTCCTTTACTATCACACCAGCCATACAGAGAGGACTTTGGTTTTACCCCACTGGCTAATCGGAAGTCATACAAGCAATTCCCTCAGATATTCCAGTTCCCTTGTATCACCACCAGCACCAATGAAAACCAATACCTCAGTAAAAGAAAAAAGATTCTCTCAAAGGACCAAGCCCCAAATCCAGGTCAATAGACAAGTCAGATCTTACCCACAAATCACGCTGTTGCAAATCCTTTAGCATCTAAAATCTAAAGGTTTATTCATAAAAAGAAAGAAATAGATGAGAGTTAAAATTGTTAAAGGAACAATTACATGCAGCAATGGCAAAGTTCTTGGTTCAGGCTTGTAGCAGTGATGGAATAAACTGCAGGCACAAATCAAGTCTCTGGAGTACATCCACAGATTTGGATGGGTCATTCAGTCCATTGTTCAGAGCTTCCGTTTGTAGCAAAGTTCCTCCAGTGGTAAGAAGCAGGATTGAAGACAAAATGGAGGGGTTTCAAGGGCCTTTTATATCCTCTGCCATGTGGAAGGACCCCTTTGTTCTTACTGTGGAAAATCACAGCAGCAAGGTGGCGTTTGGAGTCACATGGGCAAGTCACATGTCCATGCATGACTCAGTTCTTTACAGGTAGAGCAGCCATTGCTCACATGCTACCTTGAACGTTCCCAGGAAGGCTTCACATACGTGGATCGGAGTCTCCCAAGGTCCATTGTGAGTTAAGTGATTCTTGATTGGGCACTTAATCTGAAAATTCCTTTTGCAAGAAACTGACCAAATGCTTTACTGATGCTACTTAGAATCAAACACATTGAGATACAAGTACACAGCCAATACTCATAACTTCAAATACAAAAATGATACACACATACAGACAGCTTAATCATAACCAGCAAGTTACAACCTTTTCATAGACACCTCACATGCCCTCCTTCTTACAAGATTCGGTGCAACTATAGGATCTTGGTTGCAGCAATGATCTATACGGTCACAGTTCATGTAAAAAATGTCAAAACCCCCCACTTATAACACCAATAGACCCCGGTCGTCAGCGGGCAGAATCAAACCTGGAAGCTTAGTGCATGAGCCAAAAGCCAAAGGGCTATTAGCTAAGGCTATAGAGCTGAGTCATTTAACTCTCTCTCTATGTGGTCTCAGTGCCACTAAATGGGACAGAACACCACACCCTGGTGCAACAGGAGCAGGTCCTCCCTTCCCTTAGGGAGAGGGACCTTCAGGTAGTTGCTGAGGGAGAGATCCTGCTTCATCCTGTGCTTCTCTCCTAGGTACCAGCAGGGCTGGACGGCCTTTTCTCACTGTGCTTTGGGGAGCATGTCCTGGGGACTAAGTCTGAAGAAGCTCTCAAGGACTCATTTTTTAAAATATTTTTTATCAGTGAATTGGGAGAAAACATATAATCCCTGCTGATAAGATTGGTGAGTAACAAAATACTGGCGGAGTGGTAATGACTGATGAGGAGAGCGGGGCGGCGAGTTATATTCTCTGGTGGTGCCCAGGCTCCAGCAATATTCAGAGCCCAGGGGCCTGACTCCACCAATATTTGGGGCCGGGTCTCCCCCCCGACCCTACCTGCCACCCCCCTGCACCTCCCCTGAGTGTCCCCCGTCTCCCCTTGCTGCCCCCAAAACCTCCCCAGACACCAGAGCAGTGGGTCCCTGATTCTCCTGTGCAGCTCCATGCTGCCTCCCTTCATCAACTGCCGCAGCAGGGTTCTAGTGCCCTCCTTTCTCTACTGCCAGGGCAGACTAACCCCGAGCCTGCCCTTCCCTCTCAGACCCTTCCCTTTTTCGGCGGTCACCGCTCCTGCCCCTAAAGGTTTATTCATAAAAAGAAAAATATATAGATGAGAGCTAGAATTGGTTAAATGGAATCAATTACATACAGTAATGGCAAAGTTCTTAGTTCAGGCTTGTAGCAGTGATGGAATAAACTGCAGGTTCAAATCAAGTCTCTGGAGTACATCCACAGCTGGGATGGGTCATCCTTTGTATAGAGCTTTAGTTTGTAGCAAAGTCCCTCCAGAGGTATGAAGCAGGATTGAAGACAAGATGGAAGAGAGGCATCTGCCTTTTATAGTCTCTTGCCATGTGGTCTTTGCTTTCTTTGTCCCAAGGACACTCTATCCAGCACATGGCATAGAAAAACCTTAGAGTTCTGTCCATAGGCAGGTCCCTGCATACCTTGCTGAGTCACAAGGTGTATCTGCCTTCTTTCAATGTATATGATTGTATAGCTGATGGTCCTTAATGAGCCATCAAGCAGGCTAGGCAGAGCTGACACCAACTTGTCTGGGGTGTTCCCTGGAAGCATAACACAAGTTTGAAATACAGACAGTGTAGAGCCAATATTCATAACTTCAACTACAAAAATGATACACATATACAGATAGCATAATTATAACCAGCCAATCATAACCTGTCCATAGACCCCTTACACGACAACCTTTATACAATATTGGCTGCAAATATATAACAGTGGTTGCAACAATGATCTATACAGTTACAGATTATGGCAATAACATCACAGGAGGTGACACGACATCAGTGAGACTGATATTGGAATACTGCATCCAGTTTTGGTGTCCTCGTTTGAAAAAGATGCTGTGAAATTGGTGCTGGGGCAGCAAAGAGCCACCAAATGTTCTGAGGGCTGGAGAAAAATGCCTTCTAGTGAGCGATTGAAAGAGCTCAACCTGTTTAGCTTATCTCACCCTCACAGGTGGATTCTGATGTCCATGTGAAGCCTCTTTATTCTACCAGAAGAAATGGCCTTATTTCAATCTCTCTTGTAACATTTAAAGAGCACTTGTTTAGGATATTTGTCAGAGTAGCAGCAAGAGAAGTTAGAGGGAATTTTAAATACCTTCAGAATCCATGCGCTGAAGGCACCTAGTTGGATAAATTCCAGTTTATTCCCCAGGAGAAAGTTGGCATTGCTTGATGTTGGGCAGGTATGGATGTTAAACATACAGGTGGAGGAAGAAGGGAGCTGTACAGTAAACACTGATAAATGAAATGTAAGACTCTTAGTCTCAAGGTTTGGGCTTGAGTCCTAAACTGGGTGCTCTACCTACTCTGGTTTGGCTGCTTCATGAGGGCACCAAATTGACAACATAGGAAGCATAGTTAGAAGGCAGCTAAAAATTTTCCATCGAAGAGCTGCTAGGTAGGCAGAAGAAGAGTTGGAGAGGATTGCAATGGAGGTAAATAAAGCAGAGAAGAATTGTTCCTCTTGGGATCTTTTGTGTTTCTCTTGTGATCCTGACGGAGGAAGAGGAAGCATAATTTGATTTTTTCATTCTACTTTCTATCCAACATATTAAGTTGCTCCATTGTCCATTCCCTTGGGGTGTTAAGAGCTGGTGCCCCTGTGCTCAGGATCACAACCTTAGCCCAACCAAAGGCACTGAAACAAACTCAAATGATGCTTCAGCTTCCTCCCTCAGGATCACAAGAGCAACACAAAGAAAACTCAAGAGGAACAAGCCTCCTCTGCTTTCATTTACCCCAGTGCCACCCTCTCAGCAGCCTACCTGCACCCTCTTCCAGGAAGGACACGCAGCTGATAGGAGTTCTTGCATAGAAATTAATGGAGGGGTGTTGCTCCCCGTCGCTGTGAGCTGATAGCATTCTAACTCCATGTAACGGGGCTCTGAGCATTGCCATGTTGTGAGTTCTGTGCCCTCAGGAAGCAGCCAAAGTGCTGAATCCCTGCTTCTCTTGGACAGCTGGGAACATGAGGGTGTTTGCACAGGAGCTGCAAGCCCTTCTTTCCTGTCTTTGTCTTCCTTGGCTACCCCAGCCCCTTCCCCCCAAATGGTTTCATCAGACGCTGGAGGGACCTAAGGACCTGCAGGTTTCTCTCACCCACCTCCTAAGGCAAACAGTCATTCCCTTCTCTGACATCCCTGGAGTCGCACATCCTTGGAGGCGTTTTACCACAGGGGGATCTGATTCCCTGCGAAAATATGTGTCTGGCAGCGAACCGCCATGTCTGCCCCCTCTTTGGGTGCTGAGAAGTTTTTTCTGACAAACAGCACCTCCTCCTGGTGGGAGAATCCTAAATTCCACCCTCCTGCACAGGTTTTTCTGAGCAGCTGCTAGATAAACCCCACTTCTCTGGTCCAGACACCAGCATCTAACCAGCTTTGTAACAGGCCCTGTTTGTTAGCTGGAGAGCGAAGGAACCAGGAAAGAAGGCAAATGTTGGAAAACAAATCTCAGCATGCAAAGAAACTTCCTTAGGGCTCCTTCTGCACTGTCTGTGCGTTTACAAACCCTTTAGGCATAGCCCAACTAGCTCAGTTGGTACAGCATAAGACTCTTAATTTCAGGGTCATGGGTTTGAGCCCCACACTGGGAGTTTGATCTTCCAGGCTTAGATATCACTCTTTCCCTCATATTCTCAGGCCAGAATGAAATCCACTCTCTGTCCTCTCAATGATGTGAGGCTGTCTCAGACCTTTAGTAGAACATGAAGAGAAGGTCACTTGAAAATTCCATCCTCCTAGGAGAGTTGAGTCTCTTCTAGCCCAGCCAAGAGAGGGGTAAACATAAGGTTTCAAAAGCTGATTGCCCCCCTTCCGTGATCTGTAGCTTCTTTTTCTGCATCTTCGCCAGGGCTCAGTAGTTGAGATAACTGCTTCTTTCTCAAATCCTCCACCAGCCCTCTTCACGGTGATGGAGATTGCTTAAGGCTGAAGATTCCGACCACATCTTATTCATCCCTTGTACATTTCTGTAACCTCTTGGAGAGTAAAACAAGAGAGCAATAAAACTATTTTTTTTAAAAAAGACGTGGCCTCAATGTATAATAATACTGGAAATAGTTTTAATGTGTTTTCTGTTTCTCTTTTATATCAATTTACTGTGCTAAAAATATGAAGGGAACCGTAAGGAAATGAGTAGCTCAGAGCTTGTGTTAACATGCTTTGAAAAGGAATGAATTGCCTCAGTTGGATAGAAAGTAGGTCTAGAAAGCCAAGCCCAACCCATCAAGCACAGTCTCCCTGGTGGTCTAGTGGTTAGGATTTGGGGCATTCACTGTTGCAGCCTAGGTTTGATTCCCAGTCAGGGAATTACACTCTTTAACAAAAAAAACTTTCTAATTTGCAATTCAACAGAAAAAAGGCAACTTCCCATCCTCCTTCATGGTGCTGGAAAATTGTTTGGAGGCCACATGAAAACCAAAACATTGCTGTACCTACTAGTAAAATATGGGCAACTCTGCACCCTAAAGCCCAGGCTCTATCCCCTTTTAGACAGATACACTTGTGCAAACAAGTTATTTTTCCTTGCTACCCAGCCTAACCCAGATTATAACAACATTGCAGTCTGACCCAAGATCAATTTTTTTCCGCATTTTTTGGTGAAACAAAACCAAACAAAACAATAATTATGGGTCCACCAAAATATTTCATTAAATATAATATTCATCAAAAAAACTTTCACCCAGCACTATATACAAGTCTTTAGAAGTAACCACCAAGGAGAACGATCATTAAACTCTTCCATTCCTGAGATCTAGCTGCAGAAGGCTTCTGAGCATGGGCTATGGGCCTTTCACCTGTAGGTCAGTGGTTACCTTGTTGCTCAGGTGGCTACTGATGAAAGGCAATGTGGTTTAGTGGCAGGTCTATTTCTTTCTCTTCAAATGTCTAGAGAGGGGTGTTTGTTTGGCATTGCATCGAAAAATAAAATCAGTTCTGTTGAAACCTAAACCTGGAATCAAGATGAAATATTGTGATTGTAGGTCAAGGAAGGAAGGTTTTTTCATCCTGTTCTAGTCAATGCTCAAAGTTGTGATGGTTCTTGGGGCTTCCAGACACATTGGCGAGAATTTTCAGAAGGTCTCACACCCACCACTAGAGCCAGATTTTCAGAAGAACTAGGTTCCCAGTTAGGCACTAAAATCTTTAGCCAGATTTTCAAAAGGGCTCAATATACTGAGAGCTGACTTACTTTGGAAAAAAGCTTGTAAAGATTGTGGATGCTGGCTACTTGTCTATGTGTCCCACACTGCTGGAGTTTCAGATTCACCATTGTTTTCTCATAATGCTGGGTCTGTATTCTGCCTCAGTTCTGGTGTCCATCTTTTATTCTCATCATAAATCTGCAAGGAGACTAAAACACCATAGAACTCACAGGGCTCCCAGAAACCTGCAAATTTGGCTCAGGGTGAATGGGTATACAAATCACCTGTGCTATAGAAGGGCTCTGGGAGTTGAAAGAGTTGTGAATTTAACCCTGTAGGTCTCAGGCGTAATCTGAAACTGTTTCAAAACCAATATCTTAAATATACCATAGTTTGAAGCATCAGCAATAGCCATCTTTATTGAATATGTCCCATGCTCTCCCAGTCAATTTTGCAACCAAAATAGTCATCTTTTGATCCTCAGGAATTGCATGGAGAGGACACAGTCTCGCAAAGGTGATGAAATACTCGGCAATATCACTGGATTCTTTATATCAGTGGCTCTCAAACTACAGACTTTAACTAAAAACAGCTCAGCACCTGTCTCCAGCACCCAGACACCCAGCTCCCAATGGGATCCAAACCCCAAATAAATCCGTTTTACTCTGAATAAAGTTAATATAGGGTAAATTCATAAAGTGTTCACCCTCTGTAGTACTGATTGAGAGATATTCACAGCTGTTTGCTCCCCCAGGGATTAATCACTTACTCTGGGTTTATTAATAAACAAAGGTGATTTGTTTAAGTATAAAAAGTAAGATTTAAGTGGTTTCAAGTAATAACAGACAGAACAAAGTAAGTCACAAAGCAAAATAAAACAAAACACTCAAGCCTAAGCCTAATACAGTAAGAAACTTATTACAGGTAATATCTCACCCTCAGAGTTGTTTTGCTTGGGCTCAGGTTGTGAATCTGAGCACAGGGGTTCCTTCACTCTCTCTTCTTGTATCCTCTGTAATGGGGAATGGACCAGCTTCTGAAACTGTTGAGAAAGAAGCCTTAGAAAGCCTAGTGGAGCTAACCGAAAACAGCAATAAACATTCAGGTTCACCCTAGATTAATATTTTTTCCCAATTTTCTTGGTGAAACAAAACAAAAAAAATCATTGTCATAAGAACTCAGCTCCCATTCGGGCACCAAACTCTTTTGCAAGATTTCCAGAAGGGCTCAACATACTGAGTCCTGAGCTATTTTGGAAAAAAAAAAAAGCCGGTACCGATTGTGAGCTCTGGCTGCATAATAGGGGGCTCGGGTTGATTCCAGCCTGCAAGAGAAGCATTTAATTAGTGTGTATTTTTGTCTCATTCTGTATTCCCTAGACGACCTTCAAAAAGAATTTGGTAAGTGTTTCTATATCTTGAATGCAGCATTTTACTATGGTATTGAAATTATTTCTGTGTCTATCAATCTGTAACCCTTCTGCCAGGTGGAGTCAGCAGCAACAACGGTTCCTCTTAACAACCCAAAACAGAAACAACTTCAGACACCACCCAATAGTCTGGGAAAACTTAACATCACCCCCAACCCCTCTAAGAGGCAAAACTTCTCACTTGCCAGCACTGAGTCTGTGTGTAACACAAGAAAACTTTCATTAAATGCAAAGGGAACCCAGCATTGATTGGGGAAAAATGCCACAACCACGATTCCAAAGCATGTAACCATAAGGAACCCCCCCACACACACAGTACATTGGGGAGTGTCCTTTGCTTCAGTTTCCCACCTTGTGGCATGAAAGTCCAACAAACGAATGCCCCTTTAACACACCACCCCCCTCTCCCACCACTGCACCCCACTCACCGTCAATACTTCTTAATCAGCAAAGACCCAGAGTGCAGAGGTGCCCTCACATGGGCTGCTGCTGAAGTCTTTTTCCCAGTTCATCATTAGATTTCAGAGGAAAGTTCATTCTGACCTGCTTATTTTGCTAGCTTATATTGCTTCTGATCACCATACTATCTGAAGGCCTTGCACAGAATTTCAATCGAAATAATGTCCCTTGTCAACTTCATGGAGTCTCTGGCTCTTCTCCTTTTGAGGGTAAAAACTCTGCTTGGAGTAGGGTTTGGGGGGTTTTCGTAAAAGATGTATTAGAGTTGTGAGTTTCAGTCTTGCTGTGATGGAAAAGATCTTTTGACCAGGACAGTTTTCAGAAATTCCTAAAGCAATTCCATTGCTCAGTTCCCGTGATCCTCTGAAAGTTTGTTCCATTGCCAGATCACCTCGACCAAGAATGCTTCATCTCCAACTCTCATGCACGTCCTCTTTGGATTTGTGATCTGCACTGGCTCAGAGGAGCACAGCTGTTGCAGTGGTTCAGACATTGAAATTTGGCCACTACTGTAGCTGGGGCTTGATCCTTGACTTGCTCTGTAGATTGGGACCAAGGCATTAATCTGGCATCAGAAGCTGCCTGGGAGCCAGGGGACGGACTCCATGGGCCTGAAATGTTCACTGTGGCCTAAGCCCTGGAGAAGGCAAGCAGCTGCATTAGGTACCAGCTGGATTCGTCACATTCACCTGTGAATACAGTGAACTACATGAATTCAGCCTGGAAGTGGCAGAGGCAGGTATCACTGTGGCCAGATACTTGTCCACAGGAAGATGCAGAGTTTCCTAGGGTATGTTTACACGATGAAATTAGGTCAAATTTATAGAAGTCAGGTTTTTAGAAATTGTTTTTATACAGTCCATTGTGTGTGTCCCCACACAAAATGCTCTAAGTGCATTAAGTAGGCGGACTGCATCCACAATACCGAGGCTAGTGTCGACTTCTGGAGCGTTGTACTGTTGGTAGCTGTGGGTAGGTATCCCACAGTTCCCGCAGTCTCCGCCACCCATTGGAATTCTGGGTTGAGATCCCACTGCCTGATGGGGCAAAAACTGTCGCAGGTGATTCTGGGTACATGTCGTCAGCCCCCCCCCCCCCCTGAAAGCAGCGGCAGACAATAATTTCACGCCTTTTTTCCTGGGTTACCTGTGCAGATGCCATACCACGGAAAGCATGGAGCCTGCTCAGCTCACCATCACTGTATGTCTCCTGGGTGCTGGCAGACATGGGACTGCATTGCTACACAGCAGCAACTCATTGCCTTTTGGCAGCAGACGGTGCATTACGACTGGTAGCCATCATCGTCGTATTCCTGGGTGCTCTTTTAGCCGACCTTGGTGAGGTCAGTCGGGACACCTGGGCAGACATGGGAGTGACTCAGCCAGGTCATTTCCCATCTTCTGCCGAGCACCCAGGAGATGATGACGGCTACCAGTCATAATGCAGCATCTCCTACCAACCACCCAGGAGATGATGATGGCTAGCAGTCATAATGCACTGTCTGCTGCCAGCATAACATGTAAAACATAGATGGAGTAGATCAAAACAAGAAATACACCAGATTTGTTTTGTATTCATTTGTATTCATTTGCTTCTGCCTCCCTCCATGAAATCAATGGCCTGCTAAACCCAGGGTTTTGAGTTCAATCCTTGAGGATTATATGCAGAACCAGAACCTGCCAAAGCAAAACCAGGTGAGGCGGCGATGGCAGCGCGGTGAAGAGAGTGATGAGGACATAGAAATGGACATAGACTTCTCACAAAGTACAGGCCCTGGCAATGTGCACATCATGGTGTTAATGGGGCAGGTTCATGCCGTGGAATGCCGATTCTGGGCCCGGGAAACAAGCACAGACTGGTGGGACCGCATAGTGTTGCAGGTGTGGGACTATTCCCAGTGGCTGCGAAACTTTTGCACGTGTAAGGGTTCTTTCATGGAACTTTGTGACTTGCTTTCCCCTGCCCTGAAGCGCCAGAATACCAGGATGAGAGCAGCTCTCACAGTTCAGAAGTGAGTGGCGATAGCCCTGTGGAAGCTTGCAATGCCAGACAGCTACCGGTCAGTCGGGCATCAATTTGGAGTGGGCAAATCTACTGTGGGGGCTGCTGTGATCCAAGTAGCCAAAGCAATCAAAGAGCTGCTGATATCAAGGGTAGTGACTCTGGGAAATGTGCAGGTCATAGTGGATAGCTTTGCTGCAATGGAATTCCCTAACTGTGGTGGGGTGATAGACGGAACCCATATCCCTATCTTGGCACCGGAGCACCAAGCCAGCCAGTATATAAACCGCAATGGGTACTTTTCAATGGTGCTGCAAGCACTGGTGGATCACAAGGGACGTTTCACCAACATCAATGTGGGATGGCCGGGAAACGTACATGACACTCACGTCTTCAGGAACTCTGGTCTGTTTCAAAAGCTCCCAGAAAGGACTTTTTTCCCAGACCAGAAAATAACCGTTGGGGATGTTGAAATGCCTATCGTTATCCTTGGGAACCCAGCCTACCCCTTAATACCATGGCTCATAAAGCCATACACAGGCAGCCTGGACAGTAGTCAGGAGAAGTTCAACTATAGGCTGAGCAAGTGCATAATGGTGGTAGAATGTGCATTTGGACGTTTAAAAGCACGCTGGTGCAGCTTACTGACTCGGATAGACCTCAGCAAAACCAATATTCCCATTATTACTGCTTGCTGTGCGCTCCACAGTATCTGTGAGAGTAAGGGGGAGACATTTATGGTGGGGTGGGAGGCTGAGGCAAATCGCCTGGCCGCTGATTTCGCACAGCCAGACACCAGGGCGGTTAAAAGAGCACAGCAGGGTGCGGTGCGTATCAGAGAAGCTTTGAAAACCAGTTTCATGACTGGCCAGGCTACGGTGTGAAAGTTCTGCTTGTTTCTCCTTGATTAACATCCCCCCACCTTGGTTCACTCTACTTCCCTGTAAGCTAGCCACCCTCCCTTCGATCACCACTTGAAGAGGCAATAAAGACATTGTTACTTCACATTCATGCATTCTTTATTAATTCATCACAGAAATAGGGGGATAACTGCCAAGGTAGCCCAGGAGGAGTGGGGGAGGAGGAAAGGACAAGGATACACTGCACTTTAAAACTTTAATACTTATTGAAGGCCAGCCTTCTGTTGCTTGAGCAATCCTCTGGGGTGGAGTGGCTGGGTGGCCGGAGGCCTCCACCGCGTTCTTGGGCGTCTGGGTGAGGAAGCTATAGAACTTGGGGAGGAGGGCTGTTGATTACACAGGGGCTGTAGCTGGCAGTATGTGCTCCTGCTGCCTTTCCTGCAGCTCAACCATATGCTGGAGCATACCAGTTTGATGCTCCAGCAGCCGGCGCATCGACTCTTGCCTTCAGTCAGCAAGCTGATGCCACCTATCCTCTTCAGCCCGCCATTCAGCCCGCCCCCTCTCCTCGCGTTCATATTATGCTTTCCTGCACTCTGGCATTGTCTGCCTTCACGAATTCTGCTGTGCTCTGCCAGTGTGGGAGGACAGCAGGAGCTATAAGAATATTTCATCCGGAGTGGGTTTTTTTCACCTTCTAATCTTCGCTAGCCTCTGCGAAGGAGAAACATTTGCAGCTGGTGGGGGAAAAGGAGATTGATCGTTAAATAGACATATTTTAGAGAACAGTAGGATCACTCTTTCCCATTAAACCTTGCTCTTCACATTACACAGCACATGTGCTTTCATTACAAAGTCGCATTTTGCCTCTTATATTGAGGACCTGCTGGTTTGGTGTGAGAGATCATACACGCAGAGTCAGGCAACAGAATTCGGCTTGCAGGCAGCCATGGTAAGCCACAGTCTTTTGGCTTCTTTAACCTTCATAAAATGTGGGAATGGTTTCAAACAGCAGCGGCCTCATTTCCCATACCAAGCGGCTGTCAGGTTGGCCATTTAAAATGGGTTGGCAATTTAAAAGGAGGGGCTGCGGTTTGCAGGTTAGCGTGCAGCACAAACCCAAATTACCCTCCCCCCCATACACACACATGCAACTCTCTGGGATATCACTTCACCCCTCCCCCCACCGCATGGCTAACAGCGAGGAACATTTCTGTTCAGCCACAGCCAAACAGCCGAGCAGGAACGGGCACCTCTGAATGTCCCCTTAATAAAATCATCCTATTTCAACCAGGTGACCATGAATGATATCACTCTCCTGAGGATAACACAGAGAGATAAGTAACAGACGTTGTTTGAATGCCAGCAAACACCAGGACCATACGCTGCCATGCTTTGTTATGCAATGATTCCAGACTACGTGCTACTGGCCTGGCATGGTAAAGTGTCCTACCATGGTGGACGGAATGAGGCAGCCCTCCCCAGAGACCTTTTGCAAAGGCTTTGGGAGTACATCCAGGAGAGCTTCATGGAGATGTCCCTGGAGGATTTCCACTCCATCCCCATACACGTTAACAGACTTTTCCAGTAGCTGTACTGGCCGTGAATGCCAGGGCAAATTAATCATTAAACACTCTTGCTTTTAAACCATGTGTAATATTTACAAAGATACACTCACCAGAGGTCCCTTGTCCACCCTCAGGGTCTGGGAGCACGCCTTGTGTGGCTTCGGGGGTTACTAGCTCCAGGTCCAGGGTGAAAAACGTATCTTGGCTGTTGGGGAAACCGGTTTCTCTGCTTCCTTGCTGTGAGCTATCTTCAAGCTCTTCATCATCATCTTACTTGTCCCCAAAACCCGCTTCCGTGTTGCGTGATTCTCCATTGATGGAGTAAAAGCACAGGGTTGGGGTAGTGGTGGCTCCACCCCCTAGCATGGCATGTAGCTCAGCGTAGAAGCGGCATGTCTGTGGCTCTGCCCCGGACCTTCCATTTGCCTCTCTGGCTTTGTGGTAGGCTTGCCTTAGCTCCTTAATTTTCATGTGGCACTGCCTGTTATGGCCTCTGTCCTTCATGCCCTTTGAGACTTTTTCTAATGTTTTGGCATTTTGTTTACTGGAATGGAGTTCAGCTAGCACGGATTCATCTCCCCATATGGCGAGCAGATCCTGTACCTTCTGTTCGATCCATGCTGGAGCTCTTTTGCTATCCTGGGACTCCATCATGGTCACCTCTGCTGATGAGATCTGCACTCACCTGCACCTTGCCACACTGGCCAAATAGGAAATGAGATTCAAAAGTTCGTGGGCCTTTTCCTGTCTACCTGCCCAGTGCATCTGAGTTGAGAGCGCTGTTCAGAGTGGTCACAATGGAGCACTCTGGGCTAGCTCCCGGAGGCCAATACCGTTGAATACTGTCCACACTACCCCAAATTTGACCTAGCAAGGCCAATTTCAGCGCTAATCCCCTTGTCGGAGGTGGAGTAAAGAAATCCATTTAAAGAGCCCTTTAAGTCGAAAAAATGGCCTTCGTCATGTGGATGGGTCTAGGATTAAATGGAGGCAATGCTGCTAAATTCAAACTAAAATTGTAGTGTAGACCAGGCCCTAGTGAGCTGGGATCTTCACCTAATCACCTAAACTTAGTGAGGGGTCAGTTAGGACCCTGAGATTTTGCACCTTTTGGTGAATGGGGGCTGTACAAATGTGATGGAGTGAAGGGGCAGGATCTCATATTGTTCATCAAAAATTTTCCCTGTTTCTTACCAGAATCACTTTGCTCTTGTCTGGGTTCAGCATAAGCTGGCTGCTCTTCATCCCAGTGCCCTGGTATTGCTGCATTTGCTGAGCTGAATTCTCATCCCTCTTTCGTGTTTGGTTTGAGACTGGAGAAGAGTCATGATCTGCTCAGGTAATTACAGCTCATATTGAATCAATACCCAAAGCTTCCCTGCCCTGAGATTTCCCATCCCTTTTTCTCACGCAGTTAACATTTTGCACTAACTCTTTGGGGCAGGGATGGCTCTGTCCTGAGGTGAAAAGACTCAAAGGCTTGTGTGAGCAACAGTGCAATTTTGGGTGTGTAAACAGGGTTCCATTGTGCACACTGGGAGCTCAGCGGATTCTCAGTGAGATGCTATTAGTGGCCCTGATGGGGCTGGAGGCTCTGGGATGGAGGGATGGACAAAGGGTTGAGTCAGGGCCTGGTTAATGCCTGGATTGTTCATTTCAGTTTTTAGAAGCCGTAACAGGGCTGCATGTGCCCAGACAGCTGCTGCTGCTTTAGCCATGGCACCGGCACATGGCAGCCAGCAGGGGTAATTGGCACATTCACTGCACACAGACACCCATTGGTCACACCCAGAGATACAGAGACCCCATCACACACTGACTGCAAACCCCCAAACACACGGCAGAATCAAAGCTGCACGAGGAGACATTAAGGACCTATTAAGGACCCAGAGAGCCAGTGTTCCTTGGAGAAGACTGGGCAGGGGGGGAATGTTAGGGAGAGGGTTAGGGGTAGTTTTAGGGTTAGGGTTAGGGTTAGGGAGAGAGAGAGGAATGGAGGGATGCTCAGGGGATCCTAGATATGGGCCTTGAGAGGAATAACACTTCTTCAAGGGGGCTGCAGCTTAAGTTGGCACCAGGAATACAGCAATCAATTGTAGCACTGATGTTCAATGGGGAAGTGTGAAAGAGACCAGTGGGGTTGGGGGATAGGGAAGGGCAGAGATGAAGAATATTGCTCAGAAGCTAAAATATTTCTTTGTATCAGGTACTATCAGAGATTGAGGTTTTTCCCCTGTCCTCATGAGTGCCCCAGGAGTTCCTGCAATGGCCCCATATGACTGACGTGCAGAGGTTGCCCCTCTGTGCCACCCCTGCTCCAGTCACAGCCAGGTGGAGCAGAGCATGTACCACACATTAGAGATCTCCTGGCTTGAGCTCCCTGAGCAGGGAGCTGCAGAGCTCAGAGCGGTCCTGGGGTATCTTCTCTGTCCAACCACCATGATTTGATCATTCTCCTTTCTCTGCCCATCAAGGCACCACTCTAACCTCAATGCTTTAACCCCAGCCTTCCCCTTTTCCTTAGTCATTTACTCCACCCTCCATCCCCCCCCACACCCTTTATCTCCTGATTTCCACTTTGAAACCCCACTCATTTGGGCAAATCCCTTGCTCAATGCCCATTACTGTAGAGAGAAATGATTCCTTTCTGCTGGGCCCAGGATGCTCCAGAAATTGTGCCTGTTTTTGCTCAGTGAAATCTGGGACGTTCATCTGGGTATCATGTGGATTGTTCTCATCTGAGATTCCAACACCTTAGAGATGTAGCATGTTGGAGCAGGGATGGTTCTGTGGAAAGGCACCTAACAAACTGTGAGAGTGGGGCAGGTGGGACACAAGGAGGTTTAAGATGGGGACTGGAAACTGCAAGGAGAGGTGAGCTGTATCAATGAGTGTGGAGCAGAGGGAGCTCAGTTTCTGACCATTCTGTTGGGCCTCCCATGACACCTGAGTCTCTAGTCACCTCCCTGGAGAGATGGAGCAGATGAAAGAGCCTGAGTCTCATACGTGGCCCAACTAATCTTTTAGCTCCATGGCTGGCCAATCTCTGCCAGGGGTGTGACTCTCCCCTGCACTTTGCTGAGATCTCAGAGCTGACGGGTAAATCCTGGAGGAAGGAGATTCTCTGGTTGACTCTCCAGCTAGAGCAGATTCTGTCACTGACACCATCAAACCCGCCCCCAGGGCTGAGCTCTGTCCCTAATGCTCTGATTCTCTTTCCCCTCAGTGAATGTGACTCTGGATCCAGACACAGCTCACCCTGAACTCGTCCTGTCTGAGGATCGAAAAAGTGTGAGAGAGGGAGACACACGCCAGTATCTGCCCGACAACCCTGAGAGATTTGACACTGAGCTCTGTGTGCTGGGCTGTGAGGGATTCACCTCAGGAAGACATTGCTGGGAGGTGGAGGTGGAAGGTGGGCGACTGTGGGGGTAGCCAGAGAATCTATGAAGAGGAAAGGAGGGATCAACCATAGCCCTGAGGGGGGATCTAGACTGTGGGGGGGGGGGAAGCAGTTCTGGGCTTTCACCGACCCTGCAACCCTCCTGCCCCTGAGACAGTTCCCCAGCAGGATCTGGGTTGGTCTGGACTGTGACTGGGGGCAGGTGACATTTATCAGTGCTGGTGATGAGGCCCTGATCTTCACTTTCCTGCCAGGCTCTGTCCCTGGGGAGAGAAACCAACCCTGGCTGGGGTTGTGGTGGGAATCCCAGCTCAGACTGTGTCCCTGAGACATGGGGCTGTATGTGGAATATCCCATTGGGGGTCCTGAGATCTGCCTCTCTGTCCTCACACACCCCAGTCTCCGTGACATTGGAGGACTCCGCTCTGTCCTCTTAACTCTCTGACCCCTGGAAGTCCCTCTCCCTTCCTGCAGCCCCAGGGATGGGAAAGGAAGGGGGGTGAAGAACCCCTGGGGCTGCAGGAGGAGCAGAGGGGCCCTGAGGGGCAGATGTGGGAGCTGGGCAGGGGATAGAATTAACATCCAGACTGGGAACAGGCAGATGTGGGGGTGGCAGGGACACAGAATTAGTTAATTACAGGTTTGGGGTGTTGGGGAGTAGGGCAGCCCTCCCTGGAAATGCCAATGTCAGGTCAGGCTGCAAAAAGGAGAGCAGATTCTCCCAAAACTGGTGGTTTACACTATAGTTAGATTCACCAGCCAGTCACAAAACTGTGCTTCTGATCCCCAACACTGGTTATCAAGCAGAAAAAAAAAATCACACAGCCCCTTTTATTGCATTGCAGTTCTCTTGCTCCCAGTCTTCACCTAGATCAGTAAAATTAGATGTTATTTGAAAACTCTGCTCACTTATACAAAATGTTCTTCTGACCCCGAAGTGTCAGCCACGTCACCAGGTCAGACTCTTTACCCAAAATACCACGCTGCCAACCAATCCTTTAGCATCTAAAACTAAAGGTTTATTATCAAAGAAAGAAAGAACAAGAAGAGAATTGTTAAATGGTCAAGCAATCAGATACACACATAAGACTTCCAAGTCCCTATATCACGTTCCTAGCAGTGTTGGTGAATTTCCTGTCTTTAAAGTCCCTCTGGAACACATCCACAGCTTGCATGGGTCATCCAGTCCTTTGGTCAGTGCTTCAGTTTGTAGAAAAGTTCCTCCGGAGGTAAGAAGCAGGAATGAAGCAGACATGCCAACCCCATGAAAAAAACACAGAAATTGGGCTTGTTTTTGGCTTAATTGGCTTGTGAGTTTCTTGTTGGCTGGTTTTTGGCTTGTAACTTGTTGCTTATTGTAGCTTGTTACTTTTTTTTTATTGGTTCCTGGCAAGGGGGTGGGGGAAAGGGGGGGCTGGAGAGGAGAGAGTCAGGGGTGCACAGCAGGCCCATCACCGTTCCATACTGCACGCCGGGGGATCTAGTCAAATAGAGTGTTGGGGTTCTTAGGGACTGGCTTGTTTTGGCCTTGTTTTGAAATGGGATTAACTTGATTTTTGGCTTATTGTGAAAGCCGGGGTGCTCATTTACCGTGTGAAAGTTGGCAACTGTGGAATGAAGACAAAATGGAGAAGATGCAGATGCCTTTTATAGTCTTTTGCCAGGCAGCTTGTATTTACTTTGTCCCAAACAAGCTGCCAACCACATGGCCTGGAAGCCTTAGATTTCTGTCCATAGGCATGCCCCTGCATGCCTTGCTGAGTCATAAGGTGTAGCCCTAACCCTTTCAATGGGTTCATTGTACAGCTGGTGGCCCTTGATGGATCATCAAACAGGCTAGGCAGTGTTGATGCCAATCTGTCTGGAGGGTGTCACCCAGATACACAGCACAAGTTTGGAAATACAGATATACACTACATATCTATATTGTAAAATACAAATGTAACCCTTCTGCCAGGCCGAGCTGATAGCAACAAGTGCCGGGTTCAGTACCTAGGGGTCCTCTCCCAACAATGCAATGAAAAACTGGCTTGAGTCCCCACCCAGTGACCTGGGGAAATCTTACACACATCCCTGGGTGCCTCAAAGAGGCAATACTTCCCTTCTCACAAGCACAGAGTCTCGGTGTAGCAGAAAATCTTTAATAACATGACGTAAACGACATCAGCAATTAATTGGGAAAACACCACAACTAGGGTTCATAAACGAAACCATGAGCAAAGATACCCCTTCCCCCAGCAAATGGGGCCGTGTCCTTTCCCTTTGGTTCTTGAGTCCAGCAACCCAAAAATCACGCAAAGTCTCAAAAGTCCAACAACCCAAAAGTCTCTGTCCCAGGTCAGTGCAGCCCCAGAGTTCAAAAGTTTATCTGCAGAGTTTTACCTCCCAGAGTGGATGGAAATGGGGGGGGGGGGCAAAGGGTGTTAAGGGGCACCTTATGTGGTCTAAGGCCAACTGCCCTGCCTCTCCATGGGGTTCTGCTGCGGCCTTCACCGCAAGCCACTCCACCAGTCACTCCGCTCCACCAGCCGCTCCACTCCACTCCACCAGCCACCCCGTGAGACACTCCAGCCATCCCACAAACTGCTCTGCTCCACCAGCTACTCAGCAATATATTTTCAGCCCTCCCTAAATACAGCACTCAGTGATTTCAGCTCTTAGCCATTTTTAGCACTTTAGCAATTTCAGCTTGTAGAAGGGAGCTTCAGTGCTGGTGCACCATTGGTCTAAGAAGAAGGAGCTCAGCAAACTATAATTAGACTCCTAATAGAATCAAAATTAGCTCTGATATTCCATAGTGGTGGGGAGGGAGAGGGAACAGTGCAGCTGGTGCTTCAGGCCTTCAGAAAGGCAGGGCCATACTACCAAGTACACATATCTGTCCCCAGCCTCTCTCAATTCACTGGGTTTTGGAACCCATGTCCTTTGTCTAGCGAGTGCTACTTTGTTGATGGTGAGTCCCTTTGTCATAAAACTGTTCCACCGTCCTTGATTCACATAATCAGGGTAACAACACTCTATTCTTCCTGCCCCAATAACAGAGAAACTGGGGATCCCACAGAAACCCAAGTGACCATTTGGGCTGCTGTGGGCTCATGCTAGGCGGGGTGGGTGTGCCCATGCAAACAAGATCAGCCCCTGAAATTCTTTTACACAACTCTCCACAATTCACCATCAGATGTCAGGGTAGAGCTCATCCTGACTCTGCTTACTTGAGAATTACTCCAACCAGGACAGGTTAGGCATTTTAGAACTTACTCCTCAAAATGTGCAGACCAGTAAAAAAAAAAACGCCCTAAAATAACAGCACTGCAATCCTTAACCAACTTTGAAATAATAAAATTACAGAGAATATAGGTGCCTTGCTCATTTCAACAGGTAATAACAACAATAATTCAAGTGTGTGTTGGGGGGAGAGTGTGTGTATTCAGGGAGTGAGAGGCTGTGTGTGTGAGTGAGAGAGAGAGAGCACGCGAGCGAGCAAGCAAGCATGCATGCATGCACGCACGCTGTCACTTTAGGCTCAGTACTCACTAGTCTGAAGATTTGTTCAGACAGCAGCAGCTCCCACTCCTCACCCAGAAGCAGCAGCACAGACTCCTGTCCCCACACCCAAACTCAGCAGAGACAGGGAACATGGGTAAGGGAAGGGGACAACACAAGATCAGTCCACCCCCCAGTGCTGCACAGCAGACAGGAGGTTCCCAGGAATAGGGTGGCCGGGGCAGCTCCAAGGTGGGGGGAAGGGGTACAGGAGCAGTGGTGGCTGCAAATAGGAGCAGAGCAACAGGGGGAGGAGGGGCACTCTCAGCCAGAAGTTTCCCCCCATAGAACACCACCCTTGGTGGTCGCCCATCCATCCACCTCTAAGGCTGGACTTGACATCAGGAACTACTTTTATCAAGAACCAATGGGCACTAGAGAGTCACAGGAACAGCTCTGCAGTCCACATAGCTGAGTGAGGGGCCTAGACTCCCTTCACAATATCCCTCTGCTCAGCAGCTCCTGTTGGTTAGGTTAGGCAGCTCCCTGCCTAGCATGCTGGCTTTTGTGTCACCCATTCAAAGGCACTTACATCTCCCTATAACTCAGGCTTTGTGGCTCACAGTGTTATTCCAGTCATTTTCTAGGTAGCTACAGTTTAGACGCGGTGACATTCAGCATTGCAATACCTGAGTCCCTTCATGGATCCCACTCTTTGTCTCCAACTCAGAAGGAGAGAGCAAAGTCCCCCAGAATGCAGTAGGTTCATGAGGCCGGGGTTCCTGCCTGCTTTTCCTGAGCCCAAATGGGCCCCAGGACTCCCAAAGGAAGGGTGAGCTAGTGGGGACACTGCAGTTAGGTTGGTCATTTTGTGCTACATGATTTGAACTTTCTTGTGCTTTATATGGTTAAGTGAAAGAGCAATAGTGTGTTGGACTTGAGCAAAGAGTCTCTCTGTGCATGAAATGGCTTGTCTACACTGGCAATTCACAGCACAGTACCCTGCTGGCTCAGGGGTGTGAAAAATCCGCTCTCTTCCCCCTCTCCCTCACAAGCGCAGAAAGTTTGAACACTGTAAAGCACCAGTGTAGACAGGTTTTGAGCATCGATCTGGTTTACCAGGAGTGCTGGGAGATCTCTCTCCCCAGCGCTCGCGGTGACTACTCAGGCTATACTTTGCTATTTAGTGTAGAAAGAGCCAAATGCTTCACAACTACTGTGTGCCTCCAGAGAGAGCAGCTGAAAACCAGCAGGCTCTCACCTTGGCGTGGAGTTCTGGGAGATGGTGTGTTCAGGCATGCGGGAGTCTGGAGGGTCAGCTCTACACCGCGGGTTAGGCAGCGGGTTTCACACCTCAGATAGGGGGAGATTCCCCAAAGAATGTGCCCAGGGACCCCAAGACTGGAGCAGTGGATGGGCTCTGTTCCAGTCCCAGAGGCTTGAATTATCTGGGGATCCTGGGGCTCAGATGCTTGAGTTCCCCTTACTGCAGTCCGGTGACACCTAACCAGGTCTGGGATACATATATATATATATATATATATATACACACACACACACACACACACCAGTAAAGAGAAACCTTCTCAGTGCCCAGTATCCAATCACCCTTAACTCTGACCAAGTGGGTTCTGGAGATGTGAATGGAGAGGTCTCCCCCTCAGGGCTGCCACATCCCTTTGCCTTGGGCTGAGGAGGGGTTCTTTCCTGGATGCTTCTCCCTGTGTCTGGATAAGAGTCTCTCCCTCCAGGGCTGCAACCTCCTGCTTCCTTTGCCTTGGGGTGGGAAGGTTTCTATTAATGGTTCTTCCTGGGCTGAGGAGAGGCTCTCTCCTGTTCCACATCTTCCACCATTCTCTGTGGCTAGGATAGAGGAGCTGGTAGCTTTAACCAGAGACACCTGTGGCCAGAAGCTGCCCCAACTCTGCTGCTGGGAATGTGGCAGCTCCAGCAGGGGGAGCAGGGATATGCAGCACAGGAGGAGACAGAAAAGCAGCAACATAGACCGGAGTACCCAAAGGGACTGTCTGTAACTCCATGTTCAGGCTGTTATGGTGCTTGACAGGTTCACATTTTATACTTAGCGTGGGGTTTGTTTGTACCCTTGTTTGTGACTGTTTGCCCTGAAGTTGGTACTCACATTTGTGAGCTACTTTAGACGGTGGAGTCAAACCTGGGTCTCCCACATGCCAATGGAGTGCTCTAACCATGGGGGTAAAAGTTATAAGGCAGGTGACATCACAAAAACCACCTCCTCTTTCTCTCCACCCCCACACTCACATTTTGTGTGGAGCAGGGCAGGTGCCTACCTCATTCCAGCAAGAAAAGCTTTAGGTGCCTGAGCCACCTGACATCAGGTTCTGGGTTCCCGTCTGTGGGTTGCTAAGCAGAGACAGACGCCCCTCTGTGGCCCCAATTTAGGCACCTGTCTGTGAGAGGGGGCAGGGCTTAGGACACCCCTCCCCCCTTGTCTAGCTTAGATGGCTCCCTGCCTAGTGAGCTGGCTTTTGTGAATCGCACTGTAAGGTGACTCTGATGCCCATCCATTGTCAAGGGAGTTTAGGCCCCTAACTCAGCTTTGCAGAATGTGATTTTCTGGTTGCCTACAAATTAGGCCCCGTGATGCTCACCATTGCAACACCAAGTCCCTGCATGTATTGCCCCCTGTGTAACCAGTCACCTCTCCGCAGAGCATAGCTGAGCAATTCCTGATTGACATGGGTGTGTATAGGACAGAGACAGAGCACAGGCTGGATAGTGACACATCACAGTAAAACCCATACTCACCTCCTAGAGGCATGATATTCCCTGTGGGGGCTGGGAGACACAACCAAGTCAGGAAGCAAATCCAAGGACTCTGTCCCCGACAGCTGCAACTGGGACAATAAAGTGGAGCAAACACGAAGAATTGTTTGTAATGTTTTATTTACAGTAAGTAACTAAAGGTGGTAAGTAAGCAGAGCTGAGAAGGAACCTTAATAACCACAGCATGGAAAGGAGATTCCCCAGCTACTGAGAACAGTTTTCTTAATGGCACTAAAATAGCACCAATGGCCAGGAATTGATAAAGGGAATTCATGAGTTAGTCTCACTTTCAGTAACATGTAATAAATCTCTCTGTTCCCTCTCCTTTCATACTGTCCTTTTCTAGTCATTTTTCTAACCTTCACTTCTGATCCCTGTTTATTTTCCTGTGTCTCTCCCACTCTTCTCCCCTCCCTGTCACAGATCATCCCCCATGTCTGCTCCATTCTCCCCCTCCCCCCCCTGTGATTTTATCCCTTCCCCTCTTGCTGCCCCCGGGTTCCCTGCTGGTTCCCTGCCAGGGATATTTTCCTGTCACTCTTCTCATTTCTCTTTTTCACCATTTCTCCTGGACTCTCCCATTATTCTTGTTTTATTTTCATTCACATTTTCCTTCTTGCTTCTTCTAATTCCCTCTGGTTAAACCTGCCCTGTCCCTGCCTTCCCCAGTGCTGCCAACCTCACGAGTTTAAAAAATATCATGAGACTGAGCCAATGATGATTTGTTTAAGGTTATATAATGGTTTTTCCATCAATCTGCTCCCCTTACCCATCCCCCCATCCCCTTGTGTGTGTGTGTGACCATTACAGTGTTACCAGTTGTCCTGAAGTGACTTGGGCCCCTGCGGCAGGAGCTCTGGCTGGGAGACCCCATGAGATCTAATCCCACTGATCTGTACAAACCGCTCCCTGCTGCTGCTTCTCCCCAACCCCCCAAACCCTGATTGATTCATGTTGTGTCCCCCTGCAGAGAGGGAGGGGGAGGAGCTTCCAGGGATCATAGAGATGAGGAGCCAGGGGCTGGGTAGATGGGAGTCCTCCAAGATCATAGAGACTGGGGTGTGTGAGGCTAGAGAGGCTGATTTCCAGTTCCCCCCTCTGCTGCATGTCTCAGGGACACAGTCTGAGCCGGGCTCCCTGCCACCCCCAGAGCCAGGGTCGGATTCTCTCCCCAGGGACGGAGCCCGGCGGGAAAGTGAAGATCGGGGTCTCGTCACCAGCATCGATAAATGTCACCTGCCCCCGGTCACAGTCCAGACAAACCCGGATCCTGCTGGGGGCCCGGCTCAGGGGCAGGGGGGTCGCAGGGGAGGTGAAAGCCCAGAACTCATCCCCGAACCGCTCCACAGCCCAGATCCCCCCCTCAGGGTTAAGGCTGATCCCTCCCTTCCTCTCCACAGTCTCTCTGGCCACCCCCACTGCCCAGCATCCCCCATCTCCCACCTCCACCTCCCAGCAATGTCTCCCTGAGGTGAATCCTTCACAGCCCAGCACACAGGGCTCATTATCAAATCTCTCAGGGTTGTCGGGCAGTTGCTGTCGTGTGTCTCCCCATCTCACACTTTTCCGATCATCAGACAGGACGAGTCGGGGATGAGCCGTGTCTGGATCCAGAGTCACATTCACTGGGAGAGAGAGAATCAGAGCGTGAGGGGCAGAGCTCAGCCTGGCGGAGGGTTTGATGGTCTCAGTGACAGAATCTGCCCCTGCTGGAGAGTAACTCAGGGAATCTCCTTCCTCCAGGATTTACCCCTCAGCTCTGAGATCGCAGCACAGTGCTGGGGAGAGTCACGCCCCTGGCAGAGACGGGTCAGTGACAGGATCAGCTGGGCCAGGCCTGAGACTCAGAATGTTTCCCCTTCTGCCCCCACTGCTCCCTGGAAGGGGACTAGAGACTCTGGGAGCCCCAGCAGATGGTACAACTCATTGAATATTGACAGAGTTCCCCTCCCACAGACACCTTAAATCTCACTGTGTCCCAGCTGCCCCTGTGCTGGACTTTGCTATGGGGCCTCCCCACCACACCCGGCCTGCTCTGAAATGTCACAGCTCGGACAGCAACAGGCTACACAGTACCAGGATTGGACATGCCCAGAATTTCACTGCTCAGCAGCAGTCACAGCACAAAACTACATTAGCCTGGGGCAGGGAGTGAGGGGCTAAACAAGGGAAGGGGTTCATGGTGGAAGCTATGAGTGTGGAGGGAGCCAGGACAGATTAAAGTTTTGTGGATCCCTGGGCAACAGTTAAAAAGGGCCCCTCCCCACCCCTTCTGCCTGCAGAACCCCCCCTCCCCACACTCCTGCTGGGAAAATGGGGCTGGGTCATGGGGGCATGCCCTGCTCTACCCACTTGGCACTCCAGCTCGAGAACAGGGAAGACCCCACACCCTGACGCCATATCCTGGCTGGAGTGCTGGGCGGATGGAGCAGGGCAAGCCCCCGAGTCCTGACCTCACTCTCTGGCAGGACCATGAGTAGGCAGAGCGGGTTGGGGCACAAAGGTGCCAATTTTTCTGGGGCCCCTTGGCACAGGCCCCATTGGCCCAGTGGAAAATCTGCCACTGGGAGGAGGTACAGAATAGGTGGCTTGTGGAAAGAGGTAGAGGGTCATGCTAGTGATGGGGAGGTTAAAGTGACATCCTGTTTACCAGAGAGAGGAGCATGCTGGGGTCATGGTAGATGGAGAGAGAAGAAAAGAGACAAGCTCACAGTGCTGATCACAGGAGCTCTCCAGATGTGTATAATGGTCTGAGGGGAGCCCCTGTCTGTGATCAAGGCTTTGTTCCCCTGTTTGAGACAGGAGCAAGGGTCGCACACAGACACAGTCCCTGCTCACCCCATCAGTGTGGGGTTACTTCAGAGCTCCTGGCTTTCTTTAGAGGGGAAAAGATGAATGAAGAAACAAAGGGACACTGGAGATTGGAGATCAGCACAGGGAGATAAAACAAACTCCCCCATGAGAAGTGGCTGTGGAGGTGCATGTCCCACCGGAGCTGTACATTGGGTGGCAGCTGCTATCACAGATCTCTGCAGGGTGCAGTGCACATGCTGGTGGTGGATGGGAAGGAAGAGTAGATGCAATATGCTGTAGATTCATAATGGTGTGGTAGGACATAGGCATAAATCCCACCTCACCTTGTGATGTGCCATGAAATGAAGGGTGCTGGGGAGATCTGCCCTGAACTATCACGTCCACTGCCATATACAAAGAAAAAGAGGCATATTGCCTCATGGGAATGGATATTTGGACATTGATAAAATATGATCTTTAATTACCTTCTTCTATAGGTGCCACGGATCTTCTCCACCCTAAAACCAGCCACATAATTAGAGAGGAGAGCAGATCTGAACATGTATTGCATGATTCAATATTGTACAAACTAATACACTGAGGGGAAAAGGAAGTTATAAGTGCATCAGAACCTCCACTGGACTGCATGAGTGTCTCTCCCTCAGGGTGGATCTTCACTGCAGAGTTAGTTCAGGATCTTATCTGGCTGTTGCCCCAACCTGTTTAATGTGTAAGCACAAAAACTCTGACTCAAGTTTGGTGGTGCTTTACACCCAGGTTAGCTGGCAAGACTTTGGGTATAGGCTATAGCCCAGGTACCACTTTCATTCAGGTTGGTTACATGCCCACTTTGCAGAATGGAGGGAAGATAATCATCTCAGGTGCTGATAGTTCACCAGGGTCTGCACAATTCCCAGGCGATATTTTTTTGGCCATTACCTACTCTACTACTGTATTGCTTATCAATTTTTAGAATTAGCTTTTGGTGTGAAATTCATCCAGTTTAGTCTTTCTCCACATTTTATAAAGTTACATTAATAAACAAACTCCAAAAGAATGATGATGATGATGATGATGATATTAAAAAAGCAAACAAACTAACTAAAATGGTTTCCTATTGCAACAATTTTTAAATTTAAATTTAAAAGCAAACAACCCCACCACAATTAAACAAACAGCCACATGAGACTCCAAATTGGTACAAAAAAGTTTCTTTTCAGAGGAAGGATAATGATACTTACTTATCTCGTTATCTCGTTTCTCTGAAAATGAAAGAGAAATATTTAGAATTGTTTAAAAAAAATTTAGGCATTTCCTTTTCTTATGTTTTATTTCTCTTTATCATCTATACAACAGCAAAGGCTGAGAGAAATCAACCTCCTTTTCAGGACAGCAGACAAGAGGATCCAGTGCTCTCCTCTGGTCCTAAACTCTGTGACTCTATTGCTTATCAGTTTCTCAAATTAGATTTTGGTGTGAAATCTATCCGATTTAGTGCTTCCCTACATTTTATACAAGTACATTAACCCCTGCAAGAAAGAATAATAATAAAAAGCAAGTAAACAAACAAGGGGTTTCGTATTGCAAAAAATTGTAAAAGTTAAATTTAATATCAAACAACTCCAAACCATTTAAACAAACTCCTAGATCCAATTACAAAATAAAAGAAAATCCTTTTCAGAGGAAGGATAATGACACTTACCAATTTCTGTATCTCGTTTGCCTAAAAATTAAACAGAAATACACATATTGTTTGTTAGGAGTTTCCCTTTTCTTATGTTTTATTTCTCTTTATCATCAATATGACTGTTAAGACTTAGAGTTTATTTCTACTCAAACTCCTCTTATGGAGATCAGACTAGGCCAGTGGTGCCCAAACTTTTCCTGTCACGCCCCCCACTTACCAGTAATGGAGTCTGTCTCAGCCCTCCCCCCTCCCCCATTACATCATGGTTGGCTGAGTCCAGGAGCTTGGGCTGAAAGCAGAGCTGGGGATAAGGGAGGAGCTGGAAATAGAGGTGGAGCTGTGCTGGGGGTGGCAAGGGATTGAGGGCAGAGTTGGGCTGGAGGCAGGGCAGGCGGGGGAGTGGAGCTGCAATTGGGGTGGGAGCTGGGTTGGGGGAAAAGTGGAGCAGGGGCTGGGGATGGAGCAGGAAGTGGAGTGGAGCTGTGGCTGGGGCAGGAGCTGGGCTAGTGGGCCAAGTATGGCAGTGGCTGGGGTAGAGCAGGGGGTGGAGTGGAGCTGCAGCTGGGGCCAGACCTGGGCTGGGGGTGGAGCAGGGGACCAAGCAAAGCTGGGTGGGATCGGAGCTGGCTAGGGCCCTGCCACGCATCCCCTCCCCCAAACATTCCTTCGTGCACTCCTAGCAGGGCACACCCCACAGCTTTTGGAATAGTGGACAAGAGGATCCAGTCATTCTTTCTGGTCTTAAACTCTGTGATTCTATTATTATATTGCTTATCAATTTTCAAAATTAGCTTTTAGTGTGAAATTCATCCAGTTTAGTCTTTCCCCACAATTCATAAAGTTTCATTTAAAAACCCACACACACACACCATGAAAAGAATGATAATAGCTATAATAAAAAGCATGAAGCAAACAAATGAATAAGGTTCTCTATTGCAACAATTTTAAAAGTTAAATTTAAAAGCAAATGCCTCCACCACAATTAAACAAGCTCCCACATGAGGATCCAATCTGGTATTAAAATTTTCTTGTCAGAGGAAGGATAATGACACTTACCAATTTCTATATGCAGTTTGCCTAAAAATTAAACAGAAATACACATATTGTTTGTTAGGATTTTCCCTTGTCTTATGCTTCATTTCCCTTTATCATCAATACAATTACAGTTGAGAGATTATTATTTCTATTCACTCTCCTTTAAGCAGGTTAGACTAGACGATCCAGTCATCCCTTCTGGTATTAAACTCTGTGAATCTATTGCTTATCATTTTTTCACATTAGGTTTTCCAGTGAAATTCATCCATTGTAATCTTCCTCCATGTTTTATAAAGTTACATTACAAAACAAACCCGTATAAACCCCAACAAGAATTATAGTAATAATAAAAAGGAAGCAAACAAACTTAAAAGATTTCATATTGCAACAATTTTAAAAGTTACATTTGAAAACAAACACCTCCACCACAATTAAACAAACTGCCACATGAGGATCTAAATTGGTACAAAAATTTCTTATCAGAGGAACGATAATGACACTTACTTATTTCTTTATCTCGGTTGTCTAAAAAAAATTAAGAGAAATAAATATATATATTTGTTAGGCATTTATATTTTCTTATGTTTTATTTCTCTTTAGTCCACCAGTGCCTTTGCACAATTCCCGGGACATATTTTTTGGGCCATTACCTCCCACATGTCAGAAGAAGGATAATGACACTTACCAACTTCTATATCTTGTTTGCCTAAAAATTAAACAGAAATACACATATTGTATGTTAGGAATTTCCCTTTTCTTTTGTTTTATTTCTCATTATCATTAATATGATAATTAAGGTTTAGAAATTATTTCTATTCATTTTCCTCTTAAGGAGATCAGACTAGATGAGCTGGTCGTCCCTTCTGGTCTTAAATTCTGTGATTCTATCAGAACCATAGGTTTCAAAGTAGCAGCCGTGTTAGTCTGTATCCGCAAAAAGAACAGGAGTATTTGTGGCACCTTAGAGTCTAACACATTTATTTCAGCATAAGCTTTTGTGGGCTGCAGCTCAGTTCTTCAGATGCATAGAGTGAAACACACAGACAGAAGATATTTATACATACAGAGAACATGAAAAGGTGGAAGTACGCATACCAATTGTAAGAGGCCAATCAATTGAGATGAGCTATCAGTAGCAGCAGAAGAAAAAACTTTGAAGTGATAATCGAGATGACCCATAGAAGGTGTGAGGAGAACTTAACATGGGGGAAAAAAATTTCAATTAGTGTAATGACCCAACCATTCCCAGTCTCTGTTTAGGCCTAAGTTAATTGTGTCTAATTTGCATATTAATTCGAGTTCAGCAGTCTCTCTTTGGAGTCTGTTTTTGAAGTTTTTTTGTTGCAAAACTGACACCTTCAAGTCTGTCACTGAGTGATTAGAGAGGTTGAAGTGTTCTCCCACTGGTTTTTGAATGTTATGATTCCTGATGTCAGATTTGTGTCCATTTATTCTTTTGCGTAGAGACTGTCCAGTTTGGCCAATGTACATGGCAGAGGGGCATTGCTGGCACATGATGGCATATATCACGTTGGTAGATGTGCAGGTGAACGAGCCCCTGATGGTATGGCTGATGTGATTAGGTCCTATGATGGTGTCACTTGAATAGATATGTGGACAGAGCTGACATCGGGCTTTGTTGCAAGGATAGGTTCCTGGGTTAGTGTTTTTGTTGTATGGTGTTGTATGGTGTGCGGTTGCTGGTGAATATTTGCTTAAGGTTGGGAGGCTGTCTGTAAGCGAGGACTGGTCTGTCCAGTATAGGGTGGTATTTATGTGACCATTGCTTATTAGCACAGTAGTGTCTAGGAAATGGACCGCTTGTGTGGATTGGTCTAGGCTGAGGTTGATGGTGGGATGGAAATTGTTAAAATCATGGTGGAATTCATCGAGGGCTTCTTTTCCATGGGTCCAGATGATGAAGATATCATCAATGTAGCGCAAGTAGAGTAGGGGCGTTAGGGGACGAGAGCTAAGGAAGCAACCGCACACCATACAACAAAAACACTAACCCAGGAACCTATCCTTGCAACAAAGCCCGATGCCAGCTCTGTCCACATATCTATTCAAGTGACACCATCATAGGACCTAACCTAGGGTTACCATTCGTCCGGATTTACCCGGACATGTCCTCCTTTTGTGTGCTAAAAATAGCGTCCGGGGGGAATTTGTAAAGCACTCACAATGTCCGGGATTAGCAGAGCGAGCGGCTGGGAGGGCTGCAGGGAAGTCCCGGGCTGGACTCAGGAGCAGCTGTAGAGGAGCCGGATCCGCCCTGCATTCTGAGCCGGCAGCTCCCTTGCAGCCCAGTCCAGCAGCACTGTGTAGGGCCAGACCGGGTTTTGTTGTGCAGGGCCAGGGACCGGGTTTTGTTGTGCTGGGGAGCTCAGCCACTTGTCCGGCTCGGCTGCACAGAGCCCAACACTCTGTTCTGAGCAGCAGGGTAAGGGGGACCGGGGGCAGGAAGGTTCTGGAGGGGGCAGTCAAGAAACGGGGGGGGCTTTTTGGGGGGAGTGGAGAAAGTTTTGGGCAGTCAGGGTACAGGTAGGGGGTAGGGTCCTGGGGGGCAGTTGGGGGGGGGGTCTTAGGAGGGGGCAGTTAGGGGACAAGGAACAGGCAGTCTTAGGTAGGGGGTGGGGTTCTGGAGGGCAGTTAGGAGCAGGGGTCCCAGGAGGGGGCAGTCAGGGGACAAGGAGCAGGGGGGGGTGTTTGGGAGTTCTGGGGGGGGCTGTCAGGTGGCAGGGGTGGGGAGATGGATCGGAGCAGTCAGGGGACAGGGAGCAGAGGGGTTTAGATGGGTTGGGAGTTCGGGGGGGGCTGTCAGGGGGTGGGGAGTGGTTGGATGGGGCGTGGGAGTCCCAGGGGTCTGTCTGGGGGTGGGGGTGTGGATAAGGGTTGGGGCAGTCAGGGGACAAGAGGCAGGGAGGCTTAGATAGGGAGTGGAGTCCTGGGGGGCAGTTAGGGGCAGGGGTCCCAGGAGGGGGCAGTCAGGGGACAAGGAACGGGGGGAGGGTTGGGGGTTCTGGGGGGGCGGGACGTGGGAGGGGCAGGGGCGGGGCTAGGGCGGGGCTCCTCCCGTCCTCTTTTTTTCTTGCTGAAATATGGTAACCCTACCTAACCACATCAGCCACACCATCAGGGGCTCGTTCACCTGCACATCTACCAACATGATATATGCCATCATGTGCCAGCAATGCCCCTCTGCCATGTACATTGGCCAAACTGGACAGTCTCTACGCAAAAGAATAAATGGACACAAATCTGACATCAGGAATCATAACATTTAAAAACCAGTGGGAGAACACTTCAACCTCTCTAATCACTCAGTGACAGACTTGAAGGTGTCAGTTTTGCAACAAAAAAACTTCAAAAACAGACTCCAAAGAGAGACTGCTGAACTCGAATTAATATGCAAATTAGACACAATTAACTTAGGCCTAAACAGAGACTGGGAATGGTTGGGTCATTACACTAATTGAAATTTTTTTCCCTCATGTTAAGTTCTCCTCACACATTCTATGGGTCATCTCGATTATCACTTCAAAGTTTTTTCTTCTGCTGCTACTGATAGCTCATCTCAATTGATTGGCCTCTTACAATTGGTATGCGTACTTCCACCTTTTCATGTTCTCTGTATGTATAAATATCTTCTGTCTGTGTGTTCCACTCTATGCATCTGAAGAAGTGAGCTGCAGCCCACAAAAGCTTATGCTGAAATAAATTTGTTAGTCTCTAAGGTGCCACAAGTACTCCTGTTCTTTTATCAGAACCATAGAATCCTAGGACTGGAAGTCTAATCCCCCTCACTCGTGGCAGGACTATTATCTAGACCACCCTGACAGGTGTTTGTGTAACCTGCTCTTAAAAATCTCCAATGAAGGAGATTCTACATCCTCCTTTATTCCTTTTATTACCTACTCTGCCTGTTAGGAAGTTTTTCCTAATGTACAGCCTAAACCTCCTTCACTGCAATTTAAGCCATTTGCTTCTTGTCCTAGCCTCAGAGGTTAATGAGAACAATTTACCTCCCTCCTCCTTGTAACAATTTTTCATATACTTGAAAACTGGTATCATGTCCCCCCTCAGCTTTCTCTTCTCCAGACTAAACACCTCCCTGCCCCTCTGATTAAAAGAGGGCCAGAACTGAAAGACTTGCCCACTGGGGGGGAGGGGAGGGCACTAAGTGTGTTAATCAATAGGCCACCTAACCCACCGATGACGCTATTACACTCCTACAGGGGGATCCAATTGTGTACAAAAAATTTCTTCTGAGGGAAGAAAATGACACTTATCAATTTATATATCTCATTTCACTAAAACATAAACAGAAATACATATAAAAATTGTTATGAGCTTTCCTTCCCTTATATGTCATTTCTCTTTTTCTTCAATACAATGTTAAGACTGGGTGATTATTTTTATTCAACTTTCTTTTTTCTATTGCTTCCCCACAAGCACACCCCCAATAACATTTTGGTGTGAAGTTTATCTAGTTTAGACTTACCCCTAAATGTTATTAAACTAGATTAACACACCCTGTCCTGGGGCATATCCCCTTCCTAGTCAGGAAGAGATGAAAACTCCTCTGGGCTCAAGTGACCTCATTCCTACAGGGAATATTTTTCTTCCATTTGGAAGAAATGATCTTCAAAGGGAGAAGTTGTCACAGGAGGGGGCAGCAACCAGGAGGAAGGCTGCTGGAACTCAGGAGAGCTGATTCTTCGAACAGAGCCACTCGGAGGAAGACAATTTACCTAGGGTATTCCATGGGACCGGGGAGGGGAAGCTACAACCTTTGTTGGAAAAATTCCAAGCCCTAGTGGGCTGTCCTGTCCCTTCCACAAAGAAGCAGATGCCAACAGGCACCAGGTCCCCTCCCCTGCTAATACCCTGGGGCACCCTGAGCCTTGTGGGGGCCCCCAAAGCCAGAACCCAGGGCAGCTGCCCCTTTTGCTCCCTCCCCCCATCAGCTGATGGGGGGAATTAAAAGTCAGCTGTGTGTGGGCCGGGCCAGCGGTCAGCTCTTACCAGAGCACCGCACTGACTTGCATCATCCCACTTTCACTTCTGTCTCCATTGATATGCGGACTAAGGCCCAGACAGCTAAGCAATACCCATACTTATGTCGCCTAGCCTGCTCAGAGAACAAACAGTCCTTTCCCCCTCACTGGGTAACAATGCCGCATATAGCAGTACCTGAGGTACACACAGGTTTCATAAAAATATTGCAAAAAATTCCCACTTCATCACACCTTCCTGAACAAGCCAGACTTCTATAGATGCTTTTGAAAGACTCTGAGACTGAAGGCTCATCTGCGCTGAAAACTTTCACCCCTCAGACATGTAGCTATGTCGATCCAACCCCCTATTTGGAAGGACTTTTAAGGGGAATGGATCTCTGGAAACATCCAAACAGGCCCTAAAATGGTCCAGCCTATTACACACACATCAACCCTCCTCAGCCCGACAAACACAGAGAAGTAAAAATAAATCAGAGAAAACAACAAATCTATAGTTGTGTGACTGTGGTCAAAAATTGTATTTGTGGAAAAAGGGAAATTGAAACTTACCAACTTCTTCAGTAAGTTTCCCTTAAAAATACAGAAATAAATATAAATTATTTTCCTCTCGGAGCTTCATGAAACAGTGTTAAAAAACTACATCCTATAGGTACAAAATTCATTAGGAACATGGAAGGACAAGTCCAATTTATTTGGAAATTGGGCAGATATTCTTTATGGATGAAGTGAACCCAGAGCATGGACAGCTGTGTCTGACTTATGTGACAGTTGATATGATTTTTTTTCCTAACTGAAGAAGAAATGTGTTTATTTACTGATTTATCACGGGGGCATTTCTGTTGGGCCTCTCACTGTAACATTGTGGTGTAATACATTTTGTTAGCAAAAAAGAGTTTTAGTACAAATATGACAGGCTACACTTTGCAGAATCTTGTCTCAAGTGGAACCAGAGACAGACAGCGGTAATCCCCTGAGAACTGGGATGAGAGGGAGATGAAGGACCAAGCAGAACACAGATATATCTGCTATGATCCGATTCTTTGGTTCAGTTCTGTTGTCTGAGACTCTCCTCGCTTCTATCTCTCCAAGAAGCCAATACACAGATGTGTAACTTGGTCAAAAACTGTATTTGTGGAAAAAGGGAAATTGAAACTTACCAACTTCTTCAGTAAGTTTCCCTGAAAAGTACAGAAATAAATATAAATTATTCTCATCGCCTTGCTTCAGGAAACAGAGTTAAAAGACTACATCCTATAAGTTTAAAATTCATGAGGCGCATAGAGGGAAAAGTCCAATTTATTTGGAAATTGGGCTGGTATTCTTTATGGATGAAGTTCAGCAGGGCATAGACAGCTGTGTCTGAGTTATGTGACCATGGGTATTTTTTTTTCTAATGAGGAACAAATGTGTTTATTTACTGATTTACAACAGGGGCATGTCTATACGGCCTATCACTGTAATGTCGACATGCATTACACTTTATTAGCAAAAAAAAAAAAAAAGAGAGAGAGATTAGGTAATAAATATAATAATAATTATTATTATTATTATTATATAATAATTATTATTATTATATAATAATAATAGGCGAAATATGAGAGGCTAGGCTTTGCAGAACCTTCTCTCAAGTGGGACCAGAGACAGAAAGCAATAGCTACCTGAGAACTGGGAAGAGAGGGAAATGGAGGACCAAGCAGAACACAGATGTATCTGCTATGATCCGATTCTCTGATTCAGTTCTATTGTCTGAGACTCTCCTCCCTTCTATTTTCTCCCCCGCACCTATGCCCTGACCCTCTATCAATAAATTCACATGCATTCTTCTTCATGCTAGAAGTCTAAATAATTAGATGGGTGAACTAGAGTGCCTCGTGTTAAAGGAGGATATGGATATAATAGGCATCACAGAAACCTGGTGGAGTAAGGACAATCAATGGGAAACAATCATTCCAGGTTACAAAATATATCGGAAGGACAGAACAGGTTGTGTGTGTGTGTGTGTGTGTGTGTGTGTGTGTGTGTGTGTGTGAGGGGGAGAGTGACACTGTATGTGAAAGAAAATGTAGAATCAAATGAAGTAAAAATCTTAAGTGAATCCACAGGTTCCATAGAATCTCTATGGATAGTAATTTAATGCTCTAATAAGAATATAACATTAGGGATCTATTATCAACCACCTGACCAGGACAGTGATGGTGATTAACTGCTAAGGGAGATTAGAGAGGCTATCAAAATTAAGAACTCAATAATAGTGGGGGATTTCAATTATCCCCATATTGACTGGGAACATATCACCTCAGGACGAAACGCAGAGACAAAATTTCTCTATACTTTAAATGACTGCTCCTTGGAGCAGCTGGTATGGGAACCCACAGGGGACAGGCAATTCTCGATTGAGTCCTGAGTGGAGCACAGGATCTGGTCCAAGAGATAACTATAACAGGACCGCTTGGAAATAGTGACCATAATATAATAACTTTTAACATTCCTGTGGTGGGAAGAACACCTCAACAGCCCAACACTGTGGCATTTAATTTCAGAAAGGGAAACTATGCAAAAATGAGGGGTTTAGTTAAACAGAAATTAAAAGGTACAGTGACTAGAGTGAAATCCCTGGAAGCTGCATGGACACTTTTTAAAGACACCATAATAGAGGCCTAACTTAAATGTATACCCCAAATTTAAAAACTCAGTAAAAGAACTAAAAAAGAGCCACTGTGGCTTAACAACCATGTAAAAGAAGTAGTGAGAGATAACAAGCCATCTTTTAAAAAGTGGAAGTCCAATCCTAGTGAGGTATAGAAAGGAGCATAAACACTGCCAAATTCAGTGTAAAAATGTAATATGAAATGCCAAAAAGGAGTTTGAAGAAAAGCTAGCAAAAAACTCCAAAGGTAATAACAAAATGTTTTTTAAGTACATCAGAAGCAGGAAACCTGCTAAACAACCAGTGGGGCCCTGGATGACTGAGATACAAAAGGAGCGCTTAATGATGATGAAGTCATTGCGGAGAAACTAAATGGATTCTTTGCCTCAGTCTTCATGGCTGAGGATGTTAGGGAGATTCCCAAACCTGAGCCGGCTTTTGTAGGTGACAAATCTGAGAAATTGTTACAGACTGAGGCGTCACTAGAGGAGGTTTTGGAATTGATAAACTTAACAGTAACAAGTCACTGGGACCAGATGGCATTCACCCAAGAGTTCTGAAAGAACTTAAATGTGAAATTGCAGAACTACTAACTATGGTTTGTAACCTGTCCTTTAAATCAGCTTCTGTACCCAATGACTGGAAGATAGCTAATGTAACACCAATATTTAAAAAGGGCTCTAGAGGTGATCCCAGCAATTACAGACCGGTAAGTCTAACGTCAGTACCGGGCAAATTAGTTAAAACAATCGTAAAGAATAAAATTGTCAGACACATAGAAGAACTTAAATTGTTGGGCAAAAGTCAACATGGTTTCTGTAAAGGGAAATCATATCTTACTAATCTATTAGAGTTCTTTGAAGGGGTCAACAAACATGTGGAGAAGGGGGATCCAGCAGATATAGCATACTTAGATTTCCAGAAAGCCTTTGACAAGGTCCCTCACCAAAGGCTCTTACGTAAATTAAGTTGTTCAGGGATAAGAGGGAAGATCCTTTCATGGATTGAGAACTGGTTAAAAGACAGGGAACAAACGGTAGGAATAAATGGTAAATTTTCAGAATGGAGAGGGGTATCTAGTGGTGTTCCCCAAGGTCAGTTCTAGGACCAATCCTATTCAACTTATTCATAAATGATCTGGAGAAAGGGGTAAAGAGTGAGGTGAGAAATTTTGCAGATGATACTAAACTACTCAAGATGGTTAAGACCAAAGCAGACTGTGAAGAACTTCAAAAAGATCTCACAAAACTAAGTGATTGGGCAACAAATTGGCAAATGAAATTTAATGTGGATGAATGAAAAGTAATGTACATTGGGAAAAATAACCCCAACTATACATACAATATGATGGGGGCTAATTTAGCTACAACTAATCAGGAAAAAGATCTTGGAGTCATCATGGATAGTTCTCTGAAGACATCCATGCAGTGTGCAGCGGCAGTCAAAAAAAGCAAACAGGATGTTAGGCATTATTAAAAATGGGATAGAGAATAAGACGGAAAATATCTTATTGCCTTTATATAAATCCATGGTACTCCCATATCTTGAATACTGTGTACAGATGTGGTCTCCTCATCTCAAAAAAGATATACTGGCATTAGAAAAGGTTCAGAGAAGGGCAACTAAAATGATTAGGGGTTTGGAATGGGTCCCATATGAGGCGATATTAAAGAGGCTAGGACTTTTCAGCTTGGAAAAGAGGAGACTAAGGTGGGATATGATAGAGGTATATAAAATCATGAGTGGTGTGGAGAAAATGAATAGGAAAAGTTATTTACTTTTTCCATAATATAAGAAGTAGGGGCCACCAAATGAAATTAATGGGAGGCTGGTTTAAAACAAATAAAAGGAAGTTCTTCACACAGCACACAGTCAACTTGTGGAACTCCTTGCCTGAGGAGGTTGTGAAGGCGAAGACTATAACAGGGTTTAAAAGAAAACTGGATAAATTCATGGAGGTTAAGTCCATTAGTGGCTATTAGCCAGGATAAGTAAGGAATGGTGTCCCTAGACTCTGTTTGTCAGAGGGTGGTGATGGACGGCAGGAGACAGATCACTTGATCATTATCTGTTAGGTTCATTCCCTCTGGGGCACCTGGCATTGGCCACTGTCAGTAGACAGGATACTGGGCTGGATGGACCTTTGGTCTGACCCAGTATCCCAGTATCTATAGCCATTCTTATGTTCTTATGTTCTTCTTTATTTAAGACAAAATCAGCAGATCACACATTCTTTTCATGTTAAATTCCTAAATTGCCCTTATTTATTTATTAGAAAAAAACTTTTATATACAGTATATTTCTCCCTCTGATATTTACCTTTCATTTTAAAGAGATAAACAGTGAGGGCAGTGAAACCAAACAAAACCACCAGGATCACACTCAGAGCCACCATCCAGGGATTTCCCCTCGGGAAAAATGGATCTGAAAAACAAAACACCCAGGGCTTGCTATAGTTTGGAAGTGGTGACTAAAAGCAGATTTTTTTTCATACAAATACATAAATAGTGCCCAGCAGGATTTGTGTGCGCTAAGAGTGAAAGAATGGCCATGTCTACACTATACAAAAGACCAGAAACTGATTTTAAATATGGTTCCAATCAACACAGTTTTACCACTGATTTAACCTTGAAAACACAGCCCTGATTTGATTCATTGCTATTCAGAGGGCCACAGAGATCAGGGGCAAATTCTCTGCTCATAAAACTCCATTGATTCCAATAGGGTTATACCAGAAAAGAATTTGGCCCTTAGCAGTAAACAATATTCAGAAACTGACAGATGAATTAGCATATTTTTGAAAACTCCACTGTTACCACCCATATTGGGAAAAACCATAATCACAATTTGTCCAAATATTCGTGCAGCAAATTAACTAATTTCCATTTACTCTTGTGTTCACAGTGATTCAGTCATCTAAACAGGATGGAATTTTCAAATGTGCCTAATGTCTTTTCCACACATGGTATGTGCTCTGATTTAGTGAATCTGGGGCAACCCTCTTATGGGGTCATTCTTAAATTGATTCAAGAGTTGACAACATATCAGGGTTGCACCAATTTAAATAAATTGATGCACAAAACCTTAAAAAAATTATTAAGATGATGTTAAAAAATAGTGAACAGAGTTTGAGCATAGAAGTTTCTGGTTATCAGGGAATAACATACAGATTATTGAGGGTGCAAAGTTTGGTTTAAGATCAGGTGACATGAGGAATACATAATCTGCAATATCCCCAATTGGGGTAAAAGGTTGATGGGTCAAAGTACAGGCATTGAGATATGAGGGTATGAAGTTCATAGAGTGGCTATGTTCGGGTGTGGAGAATAATGAGTGGATATGATGATGAGGATGGATTGACGCTCATTTGGTGAGATTTAATGTTCAGGGAGTTTATGGTTCCAGTTTACATGATCCAACGGAGAAGGTCACTTGGTCCCTTTCTCGTAGTGAGAGAACGATGTCACTCTGGCTCACGCCTCCTAGTACTGTTGGTGGCCGGTGATGTGCTCAATGTAGATGTCCCTGGACCATCAGATGGCATCTGAGACCATGAGGCACCGCATGAGACGTGCGTAGCATCGTCCGATCCCACAGGTCCGCAGCACACGCTCATTGCAGGGGTCCCAGGCGCCCAGGGCTCCGACAATCATGGCGTCCATCTGCACCTTGTAGCCCTTTGCTCTCAGGGTGTCAGCCAGGGGGCGTACTTTTCCAGCTTATGAGATTGGGCTTCGCGAAATGCCGGGGTCCTGTTCTTAAAGGAGACCGTGATGTCGACGAGGATGATCTTTTTCTCGGCCTCATTGGTGACAACCATGTCAGGTCGTAGCTGGCTGTTGGTACCAGGGATGGTGCAGTTCATGGAGATCTCCCCCAGGCGTGGTGCGATGGCTTTCACCAGGCGGTTCTGGATGGCGTTGTGGCACAGCTGCCAGGCTCTGGAGTGGGGTTTGCAGCTGCACAGGACGTGGGGCAGGGTCTCATTGGAGTAGCCGCACATCCTGCAACGCTTGTCTCGGTTCCTGTGGCGGACGGCTCCGTTGAGCGGGACACAGTTGAGCCGGGCACGGTGGATGAACTGCCAGTTGGCGAAACGGGTGAAGCTGCCCCCGGCGAGGAAGTGGTTGCTGGCATCCCACTTGCTGGTCAACTCAAAGGCTTTACCCTGGTCCGGTTTACGCTTCAGGGTTTCCACGTACAGCGAGTGGATGGCGGCCTTCAGAGTCCTCTCCAGCAAGCCCCTGGCACTCGGGGTGACGATGGTGTTGTCATCAGACCTGATGTGCAGCACCTGGACTCCCAGCTCCTGGTGCTCCTTGCACCACTCCCAGCGGCAGCCGATGTGCTTCCCCAGGTGACACATGGCGTTGCAAGTGCGGGACCACAGTGAAACGATGTCGCGCCCATCCCATCCGAATTCCCCATCCAGGGAGCTGCTCAGGAATGTGGCGATGTCTTGGTTGGAGGGGGCTCTGCTGATCCGCTTCTCTGTCGCATCACGCAGGGTGTTCGCTGCTATGTTCCTTACCGTGGCATTGGGACATGTCAGCAGGCAGAAGGTGTGGGTGATCACTGCAACGTCACACAGGTCACCCATGCAGGGGACGTTGGCGCCGCCGTGCCTGTGGGCGATGTAGACCAGCTCGTTGCTGGCTCTCTGGGGAAGGAACAGCCACTTCTTCACCAGCTTCTGGATGATCTTGTCTGCCTTGTTGAGGGACACCTTCATCACAGCGGATCCCTTTAGGGTGAACGAGATGCATGGGATCAGGAAGGTGTTCAGGGCATTTATCTTCTGCCACGATGCCAGTAGGGAGGCATCAATCTTGGCGGCGTCCTGCAAGATCTCCTGGATGGTGTCCTTGGGTGTCTGCCGGACACGGAAACCTGTTGACGTGCCCAGGTGCTGGTATGCCTGTCCCTCTGCCAGGGGGATGACGGGCTCACCCTGGATCTGGAACCCCGTTGCCTGCACCGAGTCCCTTTTGCTGCCGTCAATGTGCAGAGTTGCGCACTTCTTTGCATTGAAGCGCAGCCCCATCCAGTCAGTAGCTCGGCTGGTGGCATCTAGCATACCTTGGAGGCTCTTTGGGTCGTCTGCGGTCAGGACCAGATCGTCCGCGTAGGCCAGAATGCTGCTTTTCTTGCCGTGCAGGTTGAAGCTGGTCGGGCCGCTGGAGATGGCTCGGATGAGTGGTTCCATGGCCAGGTTGAAGATGATGAGGCTAAGGGGGCATCCTTGTTTCACGCCATGGCAGATGGGAATGGCGTCTGTCTCTCTGTCCATGGTGCAGATGGTAGTGGTGCAGTCCTTGTAGAGGCCCCGGAGGAACTGGATGAAGGTTTCTGGCATCCCGAACTCTCCCAGGGTGGTAAAGATGTGATGGTGGGGTATGGACCCAAAGGCGTTCGTCAGTTCAAGCCATGCTACTGCACACTGCCTCTTGGACCTCCTGGCCTCCTGGATGGCCGTCTGAAGGAGGAAGTTGTGCTCATAGCATCCCTCACAGGACATGAAACCCTTCTGCAATGAGCTGACGGCGCCCCCGCACACTGACCAGTCTGTGATCCTTGCCGCGAGGCAGCTGGCATACAGCTTGTAGATGGTGGAGCAGAGGGAGATGGGTCTCCAGTTGCCGGGGTCATCTCGTTCGCCTTTTTTGTGGATGAGCACGGTCATGGACTTTTTCCAGGAGCGGAGAACGCGATGGAACTGCTTGCATTTGTTGAAGGTGGCAGCGAGCACCAAGCAGCCGGGGGCTTGCTTCTTCAGCAGGGGGTAGCGGATGCCATCTTTTCCAGGGGCAGTGAAACTGCCAGATGAATTAGCATATTTTTGAAAAATACACTGTTACCTCCTAATATTGGGAAAAACCATTATCACAATTTGTTCAAATATTTGTGCAGCAAATTAACTAATTTCCATTTACTCTTCTTGTGTTCACAGTGATTCAGTCATCTAAACAGGATGGAATTTTCAAATGTGCCTATTGTCTTTTCCACACATGGTTTGTGCTCTGATTTAGTGAATCTGGGGCAACCCTCTTATGGGGTCATTCTTAAATTGATTCAAGAGTTGACAACATATCAGGGTTGCACCAATTTAAATAAATTGATGCACAAAACCTTAAATAATAAATCAGCTTCATAGTGCTCTATCTCCATTTAGCTGAAGTCAATAAAGAATTGACTGAAGCAAAATCTATTTAGGGCACTCTGAAACTTGTACAAATATAAGTAGAGTCAGAATGAGCTCTACCCTGACATATGATGGTGAGTTGTGGGAAAGGACTTCAGGGGCTGATCTCATTTGCATGGGCACACCCACCCTACCTAGCTTGATGGACTGCTTGTCCAAATGGTCACTTTGGCTGCTGTGGGATCCCCAGCCTCTTTGTTATTGGGGCAGAAGGAATAAAGTGTTTGTATCCTGATTATGTGAATCAAGGACAGTAGAACTGTACTTGGCATTTTATGATGAAGAGACTCGCTCTCAACTGAGTAGCACTCGCTTGGGAAGGGACATGGGTCCCAAAGCCCAGTGAACTGAGAAAGGGTAGAAGATGTGGTGGTATTTCTGTGCAATAACAGAGCTAATATTGACTTCAGTAGAAGTCTTGTTACATGCTATAGAGCTGAAATCACTGATTTATAGGTCTATGCATTAGCTCTACTTTATGCTAGTGGTTCTGAGTGTGATAGTATTGGGGTCCCCCTACTAACAGCTGAAGTTATTGTGACCTGTGTTAAGTAGAGGGGGCCTGAAAATATATTGGTAAGTGGCTAGCAGAATTGCTAATAGAGAGGTGTGGCTAGCAGGATGGATGGTGGAAAGGTGCAGCTGGTGGTGAAGACTGCAGCAGATCCCCATAGAGAGGTGTGGCAGTTGGCTGTTGACCTGAGCAGCAGAGCATGTAAGATATCCCCATACCTTTCCCCCACTTCCCCCCAGGCTGGGAGGTAAACTCTGCAAATGAACTTCTGAACTCTGGGTGCTGCACTGACTGAGGACAAAAACTGTGGGAGGGGTGACTTTTGGGTTGCTGGACTCAAGACCCTAAGGGGAAAAGGGCACTGCCAAACTTACTTGGGGGTGGGTCTTTTGCTCATGGTTTGTCTTATGAATCCTGCTTGTGATGTTTCCCCAACATAATGCCGCATTGTTTCACTCCTTTATTAAAAGACTTTTGCTACATTCAGACTCCGTGCTTGCAGGAGGGGAAGTATTGCCTCTTAGATGCGCACAGGGGGGTGGTATGTAATTGTTCCAGGTCACTGGGTGGCAGCTCCAGCCAGTTTTGCATTGTGTTATTGAAACGGAACCCCTAGTTACCGAACCCGGCCCTTGTTGCTGCCAACTCTGATGGGCAGAAGGGTTACAGAAGAAGTATTCACACAAGTGAGTGGCATCGATTAACTAGTTAATCAGTGCATCTTTTATGTGTAGACAAGGGGTAAAATGAGTCCTTTTGTGGATCCAGATCAAAGTGAATTAAGGAGCACAAGTCCCATTGAACATCAGTAAAAACAACATCACATGACTTAGGTGACATTTCACACAAGTAATGAAGTTGGTGAAGTGAAGAGATCACTAGAGCCCTGTGTGGATACAAAATTGGTATCCGCATCCAATCTGCAAACCAAACGAAATGATGAGGATATCTATGGATATATATCTGTGGGTTTACAGGGCAAAACAGATCACAATCAAGCCAGAGTACAAAATTTATCACATTCAAAAAAATCATTATGGTGAATTTAAGGTTACAGGAACCTACTGAATCAGTGGATTGAGTGAAAGTTTCCTCTCAAAACATGTATGGTCTGAATACTCACAGTTAAGGGGATCAAGTTGCATAAACTGTGACCCTGTAAAGACACTAGCCTCCCATCTTCTGTGTTTGTACGTGGATTATGAAATATCCACCACAGATGTTTCAGTTCTTTTCTTCCTATGTTTTGTTTTGTTTCTAGTGGTGGTGAGTTCAGTGTGGGATTTGGATGGTAACTGACCTGCTATATAAACTGCTGATTCCTTTTCTTGATTGAGAACGGTGTTCCTGATGCAACAGGACAAGTTCTGGTTTGAATGTTCTGTTACAATGAGAGCAGTTTCTGTTTCAAACAGGCGGTTATCTCCTTGGGATGTTGTTTCAGAGAGTGATGGTAAACGTCGCCCATTGAAACCTTTCCATAGCGCCTCAGGCTCTGGGTACCAACCAGCTGATCGACAAACCACCCGAATCCCTCCATCCTGGTGACCTTCAACAGAAATCAGAGGAGCAGAGCCCAGACCTAAGGGGAAAATATATAAGGATGTTAATTCCATACATTAATTTATAAAGCTGAAGGATGAGGGACAGTTTGGGGATCCCTTACTCACATGAGAATGCACTAATTCATGCGGGTAGTCAATAGAAGGGATAAATGAATACTGGAATGTCTGAAATCCCAGTGTTCATGGACACACAAAAATGAGAACAAATATATAAAATAATTCCACTGAGTCACTGGGAGATATTGTTGGCTCAAGACAGCAGCAACTGAGTGCTAACACCTTTGGAAATATGACCACATAGATACCTGAATAGGATCTGAACTTTTGAAACTCTGATAATTAGTGCTTTAGATAGAAATTTTTTTTTAAATCAAATTGGCTTCATGGTTATGTTGTCAAAGCAGCAAGGAAGAAATGCTCAGTCTTGACTAAGAGTGGTAAATACATAATTTCCCCTTCCCACTAGGACACTCTGCAATCCATATACACCATATGATGATGTTATGATTATGATATAATTACGTAGTATCTTGTACAAGATGTGTCAAATAGGATGTCAATGGAAAAGTTATGATTTGCTGAATATGATTATCCTATTTGAATGCATGTATCATTTTTGTATCTGCAGTTATGAATATTGACTATGCATCTGTATTTCAAATGTGCTTATCCTGGGTAACACCCACAACTAGCCTTTCAGGTACAACAATGAAGAAGCTAGATAGGGCTAATGGCTCATCAGCAAAAACCATGAGCCATGGAAAAGGCTTGTCCTCACTGGAAGACACTTCAGACAGCCTATGGATAATGCCTGCCATGACTCATCAAGAATGCAGGCACATGTGACTAGATAACATGATACTGAATTCCTTTTAGGTACCTATATTTTTCCACAAACTGGGCCGGGAACCTGGCTTGGAACAAAGGGGTTCCTGCCATATGAAAGAAACTGTAAAAGGTTGAAGTGACATCACCAATGGGCCTCACTTTCCCCACAACTCAACTCCTGGATATACCTCTGGAAGAGTTCAGACTTTGAACTGGGGAAGTAATGGTCACAGGTGGGAAAGATGGAAACCCTGCCTGTGTATTAAACATCTACAAACTGCTTGTACTATCTAACAGGGTGAGACACTGTTTGATTCAAATCCTGGGTGGTATATTAGGCTTAGACTGGGTTTTTGTTTATTTGCTTAATAATAGACTTTGATCTGTTTGCTTTCACTTATAATCACTTAAAATCTTTCTGCAGTTAATAAATCTCTTCTATATTTTTTTTTTACCTAAAACAGTGTGGTTTGAGTGAAGTGTTTGGGCAAAATCTCAGCTCAGTTAACAAAGATTTTGTGCATATTCCTCTCCACATTGAGGGAGGGGAAAACTGGGTAATTATAATAATCTTTACTGATCAGGCTTTTGACCAGGGCAGGATGGTACAGATCTAGGGTCCGAGGTTGGGAAGCTGGGGGCGTGTTTTGGCTGAAGCCTCACTATTGTTGGTTCATAAGTGCCTGGCCAGATGCATTCATGAACACAGCTGGGTGTGGTCCCTGCCTGTGGATGTTGGTGTGAGTGCAAATGTGGAGGGCTTTACAGCTTGTCATAATGTCACACTGCAAGAAGGAACCCAGATTAGTGAGACAGAAGGCTCAGCTGTAACCCAGTTCCAGGTCGTACCCCGGGGGGAACCCATCACACCCACCATCACCATTATATAGTCTCAGCAAATAAGAACACTGCATTTGATTTTAACTGCACCCCTAAATAACAACCAACCGATCAGAAGGCCATAAAAGTCTGTCAGTCCCACCTTAGCCATACATCCTAGAAATGATTCCAGAGCATCTGGAAGGCCATATTTGTCCAGAAGTCCTTTCCCTCTTAACTGAAGACCCCTTTTGGGAGTCAATCAAGATTGGGCAAGAAAGTGCCTTGACCATCCTGAAAATCTTTTAACAACATGTTGGGAAAGTTTTCAGCATATTTTCCCAAGTATGGAAGTGGCTGTTTGCAGAAATTTAGATATACTGTGTTATTGTAAAATATTTCACAAGCAGGGAGTCACAGTTGTTGTAATAGGAAAGACCACACAAAGCTAAAACTGACACAAGGCACTGACCTGCTACCCGCAATTCCAATATGGCTTCTTCATAAAAAGTATCATCTTGAACAAAACAGAGGTATTTTCCTTCATCAGAGCGTCTGATATTGAGAAGCCTCAAGTGAACATTTCCATCTGTGAGTTCGGCTTTCAAAAGCTCTGTCCTTCCCTGATACTCTGGTATCTGCTCTTCATACTGATCCATCCCATCACGATACAGGTGCACAATGGTTAAAAACTCGGAGCGGAACCATCTCACTTCCATGTTTGCAGCACTCATCCGGGGGGACAGGTGACAGGGTAACACAGTTTCCTGACCCAGGATGGCAGTGACAGGGTCACGGGGTCCAATCACTGTGAACTTTGCTGGAAATGCACCAGGACAACAACAACAACAATATGTTATGAAGGACACAGCCAAGAGGTTCCATTTCAGATAAACTTTCCAAAAACTTCAGCCAGGGACAGACACGCACAATGGAACATTTCAGCCTGAATGCTTAAGAGAGAGCAGTGCTCATGGGCAGGGGGACTGGGGCTTTGTTATAAGAACTCAGCCTGCATGTATGGCACAGCACACAGCACTGAGATGGGGCATGGAGCTGACAACAGGCAAGCTTGGCACATGACCCAGACACAGATCATGGGACAGAGAGTGGGGAGCTAAGAATTGGTAGGTTCAGTACATGACAGAGGCACACACTGCTGACTTGGGGTGGGAAGCTGAAGACAGGTGTATTCAGTCCATGTCACATTCACACATCAGAGAAACTGAGGCAGGGAGCTGAGAATGGACATGCTTAGTGTATAGTTGAGAGAAACTTACTGTTTAACAGCCCATTTTTCTAAATGCTCTCAAATTGACACCCTTACTGACTTTGCATTAAATTTGCTGGGCCTCAGCAGGAATAAGGGTAGGGTTGGTGGGCCATATTTGGTGTTCTTTCACCAAGGTGTTCCTGAGCCATACCCCTATTGCTATAGCCAATTTGGGGGCTATTATGGTTCAATACTTCACATGCTCAAGAAACCAAGTAACCAAATGTAGTGAAAATTATTGCCTAAAGACAAAACAGTGCACTACGGAAAGGAGACATCCATACCCTCCTCCTGGGAAGCAATTCTTATCTCACAGTATGCCCTCCAAACCCACTTATAAAATGGCTGTTTACAAGTGAAAAAGCACTTTATACATCACCTAAGATCCAACTCACCAGTTCCTTAACTTGTTGTTCTGTACCTTCCTTAACCCTGTTTTGGATACCACATTCCAAACCAGGTGGGTGTAGAGGTACATCCCAACCAGTGCTAGGACAAACCATTCATGGCTTTGATAGGCTTCCTATTTTCTATTGTGAACACTAACTTCGGTGTTGTGGGATATTAGATATTGGTGAACAGAATTGTGGGAAGAGCATAATACAGTCAGTTAACGTCCCAACACACTCTCTCTCTCTAATGTATATTATAGCACTACTGTGCACATAATGCCTAATAATATGGTGTATACTACACCTAACATATATGTATTAGCTAACAGGCCCAATTTAAAAAGTCACATGACATCAATATATTCTGGTTTTTCTTATGTTTTTGTGCACATTAGTCTCAAACTATGGCTCTGATGTTTTTTTACATCTGAAACCCACTACGTTATTTGATTTTATTATTTCTTATTGTTATTATTTAACTCTTCAATAAGTGTCCACCAAATTCCCTGGGCATCTTTGACAATCTTTTAAAAATACTTGTGTGACAAAACAGACCTGTGCACTATCCCAGAGCAAATAAAATAACCCAGCAGCAGCAACACAATCAGGGCAAAAATCGAATAATCAAGGTGCTGATCTTGCTCTGGGGTGAAGTTTATACATGGTGAGTAGTTACATTGACTTTGAGTGAAGCATGTTGTTAAGCCACTTCAGGGGCCTAAATTAATCCCCTAAGAAACAGCAGACACAGGGCGGATTCCTACCTGATTCCATCTTGTGAACATAACAAATAAGGAAGAAAACAATAAAACCAGGGAGAGGGGAGCTGGCTCTGGAGCTATGGCAGAATGAGAGAACCTTCATCTTCATTGTAACTTGATCTAGACAACAGGAAGAAGGAGGAAAACACTTACCATAGTGAGCTTAATACTTATTAACATTAAATTATTAAAGTCAAACATTAAAGAGGGCACAGTAAATAAAAAAGGAACAAATGCATTGTTAAGTGAACTCTTTCATATTTGGAGTGAGAACAGCCATTGCATTAATGTTGAAAATGCATTTACTTTATGGGCCTGATTTTGTCCCATCATTACACATTTAAAAAAAAGTCAGAACAGTGTAAAAGTTGTTAGTAATTCCATCAATGGATAAAAAAGTTTTAAGGAATGAGAATGTGTGTGTGTGTGTGTGTGTGTGTGTGTGTGTGTGTGTGTGTGTGAGAGAGAGAGAGAGAGAGAGAGAGAGAGAGAGAGATTCTTCTTTTTTTTATCCATTTCCTTTCTTTCAACATATCAGAGGCAAAATGATTCAGTTCCATAAACAAAGTTATTAATTAACAGGGACCACAGAGAAAGACACTTCCCATAAACTTGGATTTGCAAGAGTTTGTAACTTTACAAAACAGAAATATACAATTAGTTGGTTCATAACAAATCTTCCTTTGAATGCATTGGGAACAGGATCAGGTCCATCCAGTTTTCTTGAATAAATTAGAGACGCAAAGAAATAAATTATTTAATCAAATAACCAGAATAGTCTGGAGTTACGATGGACGCAGAGGGGAAAATAGCTCACATATCATTTTGAATATATAGTTCAAATGCAAAGTTTGTATTCAGAGTAAAACACATTTATCCTGGGATTATTAGATCATTTTGCAGTTACTAATTCATGCAGGGAATAACAGTCTACTAGGAGATATCAAGGGAGATAGTATTCGATTGACAGAAGCTCACCTACCTGATACGTCCTGGAAATAAGCTTTGGAACAGTTTTGAGCTCTCTCTGGTGTTCCCAGGTTTCTAAAATCCTCATCCATTCTCCTCTGGTTAGTTTACATTGTCAGTGACTATTTCAGTGATGAGACTGAAAAATTAATTCTTAATAAGAAATTACAGAAAGAGCTGAATCCTGTTTTTTTCTTCCATATTTCTGCCAAAATAATGTTTATTTTTTGTTGGACACTGAAGAGAAATGTGTCTCTCTCGATGCCTTCACTAAGCTAGAAAGCAAAAGTAAAAAGGAACTGGACAGCTATGGTGATTTCAGTCCCTATCACACCCTAATTACGATTTGAAGGTAAGGATCCTTTCCAAAGAAGCCATCCTAGCGTGGCAGTGTTGATGGCAGCAAACTCAGACATCCAAGTGCCCCAATCTGGCTGAAGGCAATGAGTATTTTGAAGAGGATCTGCTTACTGCTTGTTGAGAACTGCTCAATACTGTCCTGATAATCATTATATTTTTCATCTCATGCTCCAAATGGAAACTCACCTTTTAATTACTTAAGCAACAAGCAACCTTTGTATTGCTAATCTGGAGTTTCTTGTAAAATGAATTTCTTTATTGCTGTAAGGTTGAAGGTTAAAGCCCAACCCATCTCTGTTCTAGGTAGGAGTCAAACAGGGATCAAACTGCAGTTAGCTGATTCTAATTTCTGATTGGTCAGCAGGCATAGCGCTCTCCTTGTGACAGGATCCCTGGGGTACAACCTGGATCCAAGGTACCACTGTGGTCCCTTAACTTTGCTAGTGAAAAGCAGCAAACCCATCCAGGCTCTGTTATCACTCAGCACAACTGCATGTGGTGCCCCACACCCAGCCAGATTGCCTGAATGCTCCCAGAGCCACTCACAAATCACACAGAGAAAGGCACCAGTCAATGTCTCCCAGGTCCCCAGCCTTACACCCCAGAGCTGTACAATCTTGCCCAGGTCAGAAGCCTGGCCAGTGTAAGTTTATAACCTAGTCTGTCCTTCCCTCAGTGTGGAGAGGACATGCACCAGTCTTTGTAACAGCTGAGATTTCCCAAGCACTTCAACCAAAACCCACTGTTTTAGGTAAAAGATTTATTAATTACAGAAATATAGATGTTAAATTATTAGAAGTGATAGGCATAAAAGATCAGAGACAGTTACCAAAGAAAATAAAAGATAAACCTACAATCTGAATCCTAAACTTTATTACACTAGGCAATATTTAGATCAAACAAATTTCTCAGCTCACTGAATGGTACAGTCCTTAATAAACAGACTTCAGCTTTAAGCCTGGACCAGTCTCCTCAGTTGAAGTCTTTGTCTTATCAGTGTTTTTGTTGCTTCCAGTTTAGAAGGGGGAGGAGAAAGGTGAAAGCATGGTGCCACTGTTCCCTGTTTTATATCCATAGTCCATGTGCCAAGAAGACACTTGCCCAGACTTGGCCTGGTGGGCTTTGCTGAGTCACTGGGTTGAGCAATCCCCCTGGTGTGGTCTTCTGCAACTGAGTCATAGGGTTGAGCAGTGCCCATTGTATGGTGGTGCTGGGGCTCCTGCACTGTACAGGGGATGGGCAAACCAGAGACCTCCTGTCTCCAAGGCTCTCAGGCCATTTGTCCAGTCTGGCTGCAGAAGAGGATCTGGGGACACATGGAGGGGGCCTGGGAGAGTCTGGGGAGCAGCCACTTGGGACCAGAAATGGAAATCCAGCTGTGCTGAGAAAGGAGAGCTTGCCAGGGATGTGGCTGGTTACAGGGGCTGCTGTACAGTTGGATACAATGTTGCAGCTATGTAATGCAGTGCACTGTGGAATTTGTATGTTCTTGTAGTTGGATGGTGTGAGCAGAAATTATTTTCCTTAAGGGAAAGGCTGGCACTGCTCCTTGTTTTGCTGGAGAATGCACGGCTGGAGATTTGTAGCCATCAGTCACGCTCCTTCATTCTGCTCCTGTTTCATTTGGCTGACCACTGCAGCCAGGATTCTTTTGTGGCAGCATGACTTTGAGATCAGATTCAATAGGGGATCTGGGGAGTGGCCTTCTGGAACCAGAACAGGAGCTGCAGCTGCAATGGGGAAAGAGGTGTTGCTGGGGCAGCAGCTGGTAACTTAATGAGCAACTGGATACAATATTGTTACAGATCCTGACACACACTGTGATGAGATACATTGTTACTTTTGTGTAAGGCAAACTGGTTACATGGTTGTAAACTTGCTTCTAACCAGATTTCCTGCTGTGCGGCAGCCCAATACTGTCAGCTCTGGTGGATGGGCTCAGGCAGAGGATCTCACTCCTGTTGGGGTTTTCGCTGGTGAATGTATTGCCTGAGAATTGCAGTCACCAGTCAGACACATGTGATATGCAGATATTTTTGGCCAACAGACATGGCCTAGAGGAGCTGTGAGGAGGAGGCTGGAGAGATGAATCCCTCAGCCCATGTCACTTGCAGCTGACTGCCAATGAGACAATTCCCAGACTGCTTAGCAGAACAGTGGGATGGGGGAATGGGGATGCTCATCACCACCACCACCACCAACGACAAAAAATGTGGGCTGGGGTGAAGAGAAACAAGCCAGAAGCATTGAGTACAAATCATCTCACTGCTGTTGAGTGCTGTTTGTATTTGCAGGCACCTCCCAGCCCTTATGACTGACTAGGACTTCACATTCCCAGCCCTTGAAGGTAGTCTAGTATTGGACACCTTTGCAGCCTATTTTGCTAATAAGTTAACAGAGAAGTTGCACAAGGTCACTGAAGTCAAAATGGGAAATACAGCCAGGATCTCCAACAGGGAAGCCTTGGCTACTCAGCCCCACTGCCTTGGCTGAAAATGTCAACTATATGTTTATTGGTTCTCCTGTCGCTAACTGTTAACCCACACCAGAGCCAGGAGTAGGAGCCCAGAGTCTGGATCATAAATGTTCTACTGACGACTAGCAAATACTTGTGTAACCCACTGCTACAGCCCATGTCATGTTTCCTCCAGCAGCTGGCCCACACACAGCCCAACAATTATTTCTAGATGGTGTGTGTGGAGGGTATCTGATAGGGTTACCATATTTAAAAAATAAAAAAAGAGGACACTCCACGGGGCCCTGGCCCCGCCCCTTTCCCATCTCCGGCACCGCCCCAACTCTGCCCCTACTCCACCCATTCCCCAAAGTCCCCGCCCTAACTCCCCCTCCTCCCTCCCAGCCACGCGAAAAGGGCTGCCCAAGCGCTACCGGCTTCACGGTTTGCCGGGCAGCCTCCAGACCCTGCACCCTGCACCCCCGGCTGGCGCTTCCCCAGCACAGCTTTCCCACCGGGCTCCATCCCTGGGGAGAGAATCCGACCCTGGCTCTGGGGGTGGCAGGGAGCCCGGCTCAGACTGTGTCCCTGAGACACACAGCAGAGGGGGGAACTGGAAATCAGCCTCTCAAGCCCCAGGGACCCCAGACTCTATGACCTTGGAGGACTCCCATCTACCCAGCCCCTGGCTCCTCAGCTCTAATGACCCTTGGAAGTTCCTCCCCCTCCCTCTCTGCAGTCTCAGTTCCTTTTTTACTTTCGCTTTCTAGCTTGGTGAAGGCATCAAGAGAGACACATCTCACTTCAGTGTCCCACAAAGAAGAAACACAATTTTGGCAGAAATACAGAAGGAAAGACCAGGATTCAGCTCTTTTTCACTGTAATTTCTTACTAAGAATTAATTTTTCAGTCTCATCACTGAAATAGTCACTGACAATGTAAACTAACTAGAGGAGAATGGATGAGGATTTTAGAAAACCTGGGAACATCAGAGAGAGCTCAAACCTGTTCCAAAGCTTATTTCCAGGATGTATCAGGTAGGTGAGCTTCTGTCACTTGAATACCATCTCCTTTGCCCTCTGATATCTCCTAGGAGACATTTATTCCCTGCATGAATTATTAACTGCAAAATGATCCAATAATCCCAGGATAAATGTGTCTTACTCTGAATACAAACTTTGCCTTTGAACTATATATTCAAAATGATATGTGAGCTATTTTTTGCCTCTCCTTTCATTGAAATTCAACACCAGGCTATTCTTGTTATTTGATTTAAGAATTTACTTCTTTGCGCCTATATTTTATTCAAGAAAACTGGGCCTGATCCTGCTCTCAATACATTCCAAGGGAGATTTGTTATGAATTAACTAATTGCATATTTCTATTTTGCAAAGTAAGTTACAAACTCTTGCAAATCCAAGTTTATGGGAAGCGTCTTTCTCTGTGGTCCCTGTTGCTGAATAACTTTGTTTATGGGACTGAATCATTTTGCCTCTGATATGTTGAAAGAAAAGAAATGGGTAAAAAAACACAAGAATCTTTCTCTCTCTCTCTCTCTCACACACACACACACACACACTCTGTTTCTCATTCCTTAAAACTTTTTTCTCCACTGATGGAATCAGTACCAACTTTTACACTCATCTGACTTTTTTAAAATGTGGATTTTGTAGCGATGGGACAAGATCAGACTTATAAATAAAACACATTTTGAACTGTAATTGAATGGCTGTTCTAACTCTGTAATATGAAAGAGTTCACTTAACAATGCATTTGTTCCTTTTTTATTTATGTATCTTTAATGTTTGACTTTAATGATTTAGGATTAATCAGTGTTATACTCACTATGATAAGTTTTTTCATCCTTCTTCCCATTGTCTAGATCAAGTTACAATGAAGATGAAGATTCTCTCATTCTGCCACAGCTCCAGAGCCAGCTCCCCTCTCCCTGGTTTTATTGTTTTCTTCCTTACTTTGTATGGTCACAAGATGGAATCAGGTAGGAATCCGCCCTGTGTCTGCTGTTTCTTAGAGGATTTATTTAGGCCCCTGAAGTGTCGTAACAACATGCTTGACATAAAGTCACTGGAACTACTCACAGTGTGTAAACTTAACCACACAGCAAGATCAGCACATTCATTATTCAATTTTTGCTCTGATTCTGTTGCTACTGGGTTATTTTATTTGCTCCTGGGATAGTCCACAGGTCTGTTTCTTCACACAACTATTTTTAAAAGATTGTCAAAGATGCCCAAAGCATAGGGAAGACACTTATTGAAGAGCTTAATAATAACAATAATAAATAATAAAATCAAGTAACGTAGTGGGTTTCAGATGTAAAGAAGATCAGAGCCATAGTTTAAGGCTAATGTGCACAAAAACATAAGAACCAGAACATATTGATGTCATGTGGTTTTTTTAATTGGGCCTGTTAGCTAATACATATATATTAGGTGTAGTATACACCCTATTATTAGGCATTATGTGCATGGTAGTCAGGGCCGGCTCCAGGTTTTTTGCTGCCCCAAGCAAAAAAAAAAAAAAAACCCGGAGTGCTGCCCCTTGAAAAGTGCTGACCCCAAAGGGCCAAAATGCCACCCCTTGAAAAGTGCCACCCCAAGCACATGCTTGGAACGCTGGTGCTTAGAAGCCGGCCCTGATGGTAGTCCTATAATATACATTAGAGAGAGAGAGAGAGAGTTGGGAAGTTAAGTTAACTAAATGTATTATGATCCTCCCACAATTCTGTTCAACAATAACTAATATCCCACAACACTTTACAAATCTGAAGTTAGTGTTCACAATAGAAAATAGGAAGTCTGTCAAAGCCATGAAAGGTGTGTCCTAGCACTGGTTGGGATGTACCTCTACACCCACCTGGTTTGGAATGTGGTATCCATAACAGGGGTAAGGAAGGTACAGAACAACAAGTTAAGAAACTGGTGGGTTGGAGCTTAGGTGATGTATAAAGTGTTTTCTCACTTGTGAATAGCTATGGTATAAACATAAGTGCTTTGGGGGGTGTATTTTTGAGATACACCTTCTGTATAATGCGTGCACGCTGCAAGATAAGAATTGCTTCCCAGGAGGAGGGTACGGATGTCTCCTTTTCATAGTGTACTGTTTTGTCTTTAGCCAATAATTCTGGCTAAGTTTGGTTATTTGGTCTCTTGATCATAAGACATATTAAACCATAATTGTCCAACAATTGACAATAACAATATGGCTATGTCTCAGGAACACCTTGGTGAAAGAACACCAAATATGGCCCACTAACCCTACCCTTATTCCTGGTGAGGCCCAGCAATTTTCATGGCAATGTCAGTAAGCGTGTCAATTTGAGAGCACTTAGAAAAATGGGCTGTTGAATAGTAAGCTTGTCTCAACTATATATCGAGCACGTCCATTCCCAGGTCTCTGCCTCAGTTTCTCTGATGTGTGACTTTGCCAGGGACTGAACACACCTGTCTTCAGCTTCCTAACCCATGTCAGCACTGCGTGCCTGTGCTATGCATTGCATCTACCGATTCTCAGCTCCCTTCTCTGTCCAGTGCTCTGTGCCTGCGCCATGCACCAAGCTTGCCTGTCATCAGCTCCACGCCCCATCTCAGTGCTGTGTGCCTGTGCCATACGCTGAGTCTTGAGTGTTCTTATAACAGAGACACTGTCCTGCTGCCCATGAGCGCTGCTCTCTCTTAAACATTCAGGCCGAAATTTTCCATTCTGGGTGTCTGCTTCTGGCTGAACTTTTTGGAAAGTGTGTATAAAATGGAACCTGTTGGATGTGTCCTTCATATCAAATTCCCACTCTCCTCTGAGCTGCTTTTGTTCTTGTTGTCCTGGTGTATTTTCCAGCAAAATTCACAGTGATTGGACACCAGGATCCTATCACTGCCATCGTGGGTCAGGAAGCTGTGTTACCCTGTCACCTGTCCCCGCCGATGAGCGCTGCAAACATGGAGGTGAGATGGTTCCGATCTCAGTTTTTATCCATTGTGCACCTGTACCGTAATGGGAAGGATCAGTATGAAGGGCAGATGCCAGAGTATCGGGGAAGGACAGAGCTTTTGAAAGCCGGACTCACAAATGGAAACATTCCCTTGAGGATTCTCAATATCAGACGCTCTGATGAAGGACAATACCACTGCTTTGTTGAAGAGGATACTTTTTATAAAGAAACCGTGTTGGAACTGAGAGTAGCAGGTCAGTGGCTTGTGTCAGTTTTATCTTTGTGTGTTCCAGTGGCTTTGTTCTTTCCTATTACAGTAACTGTGACTCCCTGCTTGCAAATTATTTTACAATAACCCTGTGTATCTAAATTTCAGCAAACAGCCACTTTCATACTGGGGAAAATACGCTGAAAACTTTCCCAACATTGATTAAAAACATTTTCAGGATGGTCAAGGTACTTTCTTGCCCAAAAGAAATTCTTGATTGACTCAAAAAGGGGTCCTTGGTTAGGAGGGAAAGGACTTCTGGACATGTGTGGCCTTCCAGTGGCTCTGCATAGAATGTGTGGCTACAGTGGGACTGCCAGTCTTTTATGGCTTTTTTATTGGTTCAGTGTTAATCGTTACTTAGGGATGTAGTTAAATTCAAATGAAGCCTTCTTATTAGCTGAGACTGTATAATGGTGGTAGTGGGAAAGTTATGTATTTAGATAACTCTTAGATAAGGGAGTGCATTTGTCCCATGCTGCTTTGACACTGTAACCAGGAAACAAGTTAGACTTTTAAAAAATGCACATGTATATCTATCCAATGCATTAAAGACCAGATTTTCAAAGAGTTCAGTTCCCATTTAAGTATCTAAAGCAGTGGTTTTCAACCTTGTGTCATTTGCAGACCCCTAAACATTTCAATTGGAGGTGCAGACCCCTTTGGAAATATTAGACATAGTCTGTGGACCCCCAGGGATCCACGGATCACAGGTTGAAAACCACTGGTCTATGGTAATGACAGCCTTTTGTGGACCCCTTAGACATACAGGTTAAAACCACTGATCTAAATGAAGTGGTCATATCTCCAGAGGTGCTCAGCACTCAGTTGCTCCTGTGTTGAGACAACAATATTTCCCACTGACTCAATGACACTATTTTAAATATTTGTTCACATTTTTGTGTGTCCATGAGCATTGGGATTTCAGAAATTCCAGAATCAGTTATACCGTCTACTGATAACCCAGATGAATAAGTGCTTTCTGGTGTGAGTAAGGGATCCACAAACTGTCCCTCATCCCTTATGCTTTAGAAATGATTTCATGGAATTAACACCTTTCTGTATTTCCCCTTAGGTCTGGGCTCTGCTCCTCTCATCTCTGTTGAGGGTCACCAGGATGGAGGGATCCAGGTGGTTTGTCGATCAGCTGGTTGGTACCCAGAGCCCAAAGTGCTATGGAGAGATCTCAGTGGGCGGCGTTTACCATCACTCTCTGAAGTAATATCCCAAAGGGATAATGGCCTGTTTGAAACAGAAACTGCTCTCATTGTAAAAGAACATTCAAACCAAAACTTGTCCTGTTGCATCAGGAACACCGTTCTCAATCAAGAAAAGGAATCAGCAGTTTATATAGCAGGTCAGTTACCATCCAAACGCCACACTGAACTCACCAGCACTAGAAAGGAAACAAAACATAGGAAACAAAGAACTGAAGCATCTCTGGTGAATATTTCATAATCTGCATACAAACAAAAGAGATGGGAGGCTGGTGTCTTTATGGGGTCAAAGTTCAGGCAATTTGATTACCTTAATTGTGAATATTCAGATTATCAAAGGTTTAAATTGCACATACATTCAATCTTTAATCTGACTTTCCTGAGATTCTAACAAACAAAACAAAGAACCTTTCAGTGTTTTTGAGAGGAAATAGTCACTCAACCCTTGGACACAGTGTGCTTCTGCAACCTTAAATTCACCTTCATGTTTTGAATGTGGTAATTTTTATAGTGTGGCTTGTTTGTGATCTTTTCACTTCACCAACGCATTGTTTATTATTTGTTGTATGAAATGTCACCTAACTCCTGTTGTTGTTTCTTTTCATGTTCAGTTAGACTTGTGCTTCTTCAGTCATTTTGGTCCGGATCCACAAAGAGACTCACTTTGACCTTGCCCTCGCACAAAAAGTTTCACTGATTAGCTATTTAATTAATTAACGCAACCAGCTTTTCTGAACACTTTTATACAAGTTTTCAAGTGTCCTATATTGATTTAGCTTGTCAATTCCTTACTGACTTAAGCTAAATGGAGGTAGGATACTATTAAGCTAATTTACAATTTAAGGTTTTATGCATAAATGTAGTTAAATTGGTGCAACCCTCTTTTGAAGTCAACTATTGAACCAATTTAAGAATGGCCACCTGAAAGAGTTGCACAAGTTTCACTAAATCAGTGCACAAGCCATGTGCAGAGAAGGTCTTCAACACATTTGAAAATTTCACCCTAGTTAGATGATTCAATCCCTGTGAACACAGGGACAGCAAAAGAAGATTAATTAATTTTCTGCACAAATGTTTGCAGGAATTGTAATTATGATCCCTCCAAATATTTTGGGGGTAATAGTGATTTTTTCAAAAATATTGTAATTAATCTGGCCATTTCTGAATGTTGCCAAACACTGAGAGCCAAATTCTTTGCTGACTTAACTCTATTGAAGTCAGTGGGGTTTTATGAGCAGAGAACTTGCACTTGAACTCTCTGACCTTCTGAATAGCAGTGAATCCAATCAGGCCTGTTTATTCAAGGATAAATCTGTATTGAAGCTGTGGTGGGTGGAGCCATTTTTAAAATCTGTTTCTGGTCTTTTGCGTAGCATAGACAGACACAGGTTCTGGAACCAGGGGTGCGGGTGGTGCTGCTGCATCCCCTGGCTTGAAGCGGTTTCCATCAAATCCAAGGTTTACAGTTTGTTTCAAGGTTCTCAGCACCCCCACTATGCAAATTGTTCCAGCACCCCTGTAGACAGGCCCATGTTTTCACTCTTGTTTGACAGAAATCCCTCTGGGGACTATGTATGGATTTATATGGAATAAAAACATCTGATTCTAGTGACCGCTTCCATACTAAGGCAAGTCCTGGTGTTTTGCTTTTCAGATCCATTTTTCCCAAGGGTGAATCCCTGGATGGTGGCTCTGAGTGTGATCCTGGGGATTTTGTTTGGTTTCACTGGCTTCACTGTTTGTCTCTTTAAAATGAAAGGTAAATATTAGAGGGAGACATATATTGTAAATATAGTTTTTATCCTAATAAGTGAATAAGGGCAATTTAGGAATTTAACATTATAAAGACATGTGACCTGCTGATCTTGTCCTAAATAAAGGAGAAGAATGCATATGAATTCATTGATAGAGGGTGGGTGGGGAGGAGAACTGGTGGGAGGAGAGTATCAAGGAATAGAACTGAGCCAGAAAATCAGATCATAGCAACATGCATCTGAAGAAGTGGTTCTTTTACCCATGAAAGTTTATGCCCAAATAAAGCTGTTAGGCTTTAAGGTGCCACCGGACTCCTCATTGTTTTTGTGGATACAGACTAACACGGCTACCCCCCTGATACTTGAGATTATAGCAGATACAGCTGCATTCTGCTTGGTCCTCCATCTCCCCCTGTTCCAATGCTCAGGGGGTACTGGTGTCCATCTCTGATTCCACTTGAGACAAGTGGAGTGCCTAGGCTCTCATATCTGTACTTAAAATATCTCTTTTGCTAATAAAGTGCAGTGCATTGAGATTATAGTGATGGGCCCCATAGAGATGCCCCGGTGGTAAGTCTGTTAACACATTTGTTCCTTGGTTAGGGAGAAAATCATAGCCACTTTCATGTAACTCAGACACACCTGTCCATAACCCTGGTCAATTTCATGCATAAAGAATGCCTTTGGCCAACTTCAACATAAATCAGACACATCCCTCTATGATCCCAGTGAATTCTATACATAGTCTAACGCTGTTTGATGACAAAAGGACATAATAATAATTTATATTTATTTCTGTATTTTTAAGGGAAACTTACTGAAGAAGTTGGTAAGTTTCAGTTTCCCTTTTTGCACAAATACAGTTTTTGTATACACTTACACAGTTGTATATTGACCTGTTTGTTTCTTTTGTTTGATTTATTTTATGTGTATTCTTGTGTGTGTGTATGAGCATGTTAGTCTAGGTTTAAAAAATCTGGGGACAGTTTAAATTAGATAAACTTCATGCCAAAATGTTATTGGAGGAGTGACGGGGAAGATAAGTAAGACAAAAGAGGAAGTTGAATAGAAAGCCTTAACTTTCATATTGATGATACAGTGAAATAACATATAAGGGAAGGGAAGCTCATAATAAACTTATATATTTATTTCTGTTTATTGTTTAGGGAAACGAAATGTAGAAATTGGTAAGTGTCATTATCCCCCTTTGACAAGAAAACTTTTGTACAAAATTGGATCCTCAGATGGTAGTTTCTTTAATTGGTATGGAGTTGTTTGCTTTTAAATTTAACTTTTAAAATTTTATTGCAACATGAAACCTGTTTTTGTTTGTTTGCTTGATTTTTTGGGAGGCGTGTGCATGTTTGTTTTTTAATGTAACTTTATAGAACGTGGGGAAAGACTAAATTGGATACATTTCACACCAACTTGAAAAATTAATAAGAAATAGAATCACAGACTAGAGTTTAAGACCAGAAAACACCACCAGATCCTGTAGTCTGAAATAATCTTTTAGCCTTAACTATCATATTAATGATAAAGGGAAATAAAACAAGATGAGGGTAACACACCACAAAAACTGATGTTTATTTCTTTTTCTTTTATGGGAAATGTGATGCAGAAATTGGTAAGTCTCATTCACCTCCCTCTGAGGAGAAAACTTTTGTGCAACGTTGGATCTTTTGTGGGGGTTTCTCTTGAATTTTTGTGTAGTTGGTTCATTTTTAATTTAACTTTTTAAAGGAAATGGGGGCAAGACTGAACCTGAGGAATTTCAAACCAAAATGTAACCTGAAGTGTTTTACTCAACAAAAATGAGTTTTGTATTGGGATGATCCCCCCAGACTCTCCCGGTTGAATAGAAATAATCTCTGAGCCTTTACATCAATAATTCTAAAACCAAGAATTAGAATAGAATTAATGGAGATATCCTATCTCCTAGAACTGGAAGGGACCTTGAAAGGTCATCAATTCCAGCCCCCTGCCTTCACTAGCAGGACCAAGTACTGATTTTGCCCCAGATCCCTAAGTGGTCCTCTCAAGGGATGAGCTCACAACCCTGGGTTTAGCAGGCCAATGCTCAAACCACTGAGCTATCCCTCCCCCACAAAGACATGTAACTTGTAAAAGAAGGAGCAAGTGACACCTAAGGGTATGTCTACACTACGGGATTAATCCGAATTTAGATAATTCGGATTTGAGAAACAGGTTGTATAAAGTCGAAATGAGTGCGGCCACACTAGCACAGTAATTCGGTGGTGTGCGTCCAAGTACCGGGGCTAGCGTCGATTTCTGCACCGTTGCACTGTGGGTAGCAATTCCATAGCTATCCCATAGTTCCCGCAGTCTCCTGCGCCCATTGGGATTGTGGGTTAAGATCCCAGTGCCTGATGGGACAAAAAACATCGTCGCAGGTGGTTCTGGGTACAGCCTCACTTCCTCCCTCCCTCCCTCCCTGCATGAAAGCAACGGACGGCAGACAACCATTTTCGCGCCTTTTTTCCTGGGTGGGTGAACACTGCAGACTCCATACCACGGCAAGCATGGAGCCCGCTGAGGTCAAGACAGCACTCATGAATATTGCAAACACCTTGCGCGTTCTCGTGGAGTTTATGCTCAGCCAGGACCAGAAAAACGAGGCGAGGAGGCAGCGGCGGCGGCAGCGCAGCGACAAGCATGATGAGGACATGGACACGGACACGGACACAGAATTCAGTGAAACCACAGGCCCCGGTGCTTTGGAGATCATGTTGTTAATGGGGCAGATTCTATCCATGGAACGCCGATTCTGGGCAAGGGAAACAAGCACAGACTGGTGGGACCGCATAGTGTTGCAGGTCTGGGACGATTCCCAGTGGCTGCGGAACTTTCGCATGCGTAAGGGCACTTTCATGGAACTTTGTGACTTGCTGTCTCCTGCCCTGAAACGCCAGAATACCAAGATGAGAGCAGCCCTCACAGTTGAGAAGCGCGTGGCGATAGCCCTGTGGAAGCTTGCAACGCCAGACAGCTACCGGTCAGTCGGGAATCAATTTGGAGTGGGCAAATCTACGGTGGGGGCTGCTGTGATGCAAGTAGCCAAAGCAATCACTCAGGTGCTGCTACGAAAGTTAGTGACTCTGGGAAATGTGCAGGCTATAGTGGATGGTTTTGCTGCAATGGGATTCCCTAACTGTGGTGGGGCAATAGACGGAACCCATATCCCTATCTTGGCACCGGAGCACCAAGCCACCGAGTACATAAACCGCAAGGGGTACTTTTCAATGGTGCTGCAAGCACTTGTGGATCACAAGGGACGTTTCACCAACATCAACGCGGGCTGGGCGGGAAGGGTTCATGACGCTCGCGTCTTCAGGAACACTACTCTGTTTAAAGGGCTGCAGCAAGGGACTTACTTTCCGGACCAGAAAATAACCGTTGGGGATGTTGAAATGCCCATAGTTATTCTTGGGGACCCAGCCTACCCCTTAATGCCATGGCTTATGAAGCCATACACAGGCAGCCTGGACAGGAGTCAGGAGCTGTTTAACTACAGGCTAAGCAAGTGCAGAATGGTGGTAGAATGTGCATTTGGCCGTTTAAAAGGTTGCTGGCGTTCATTATTGACTCGCTCTGACCTCAGCCAAAGAAATCTCCCCATTGTTATTTCTGCTTGCTGTGTGCTCCACAATCTCTGTGAAAGTAAGGGGGAGACCTTTATGGCGGGGTGGGAGGCTGAGGCAAATCGCCTGGCTGCTGATTACGCGCAGCCAGACACCAGGGCGATTAGAAGATCACACCATGAAGCGCTGTGCATCAGAGAAGCTTTGAAAACCAGTTTCATGGCTGGCCAGGCTACCGTGTGAAATATCTGTTTGTTTCTCCTTCATGAAAACCCTCCCCCTTTACTGACTGATTTTCTGTAAGGAACCCACCCTGCCCCTTCCCCCAGCTTTCTTTCAAACCAAATAAAGTCACTATCATTTAAAAATCATTTATTCTTTATTAATAGATTAGAAAAAGAGGGAGGGAACCCGGGTGGTATTTGGGAGGAGGATTGCTGGGAAGGAAAAAGCCACAAAGAAAAGGTTAAAAAAATGACAGCCTTTTGCTTGGGCTGTCTACTGGGGTGGAATGGGAAGGTGTACGGAGCCTCCCCCCCCGCGTTCTTACACGTCTGGGTGAGGAGGATACGGAACATGGGGAGGGGGGAGGGTGGAACAGGGGCTGAAGCGGCAGTCTGTTTTCCAGCAGCCGTTCCTGAACCTCCACCAGACGCCGGAGCAGCCCCAGCGTTGCATCCTTCATCCTCTGGTCTTCCTGCCGCCATCTCTCATCTCGATCGTCTCTCCTCTCCTCACGTTGGTCCCTCCTCTCCTCACGTTGGTCCCTCCTCTCCTCACGTTCACTGACTTCTTTCCTATACTTTGAAACTGTTTCCTTCCACTCATTCAGATGAGCTCTGTCACTCCTGCTGGATTGCATAATTTCAGAAAACATGTCCTCCCGCGTCTTCTTCTTACGACGCCTTATCTGTGATAACCTTCGGGATGGAGAAGGGAGGCTTGAGGAATTTGCAGCTGCTGTAGGGAGGGGAAAAAAGAGAGAATTGTTTTAAAAGCTACATTTTGCAGAACAATGCTTATACTCTTTCACGGTGACCAACACTGTTCACATTACATAGCACATGTGATTTCTGTGCAAGGTCGCATTTTGCCTCTTAATGCTGAGTGCTTGTGGCTTTGCTGCTAGAGATCACAGGTCTGGGCAACAGAATTCGGCTTGCATGCGGCCATGGTAAGCCATTGTTTTACAGCTTCTGCACCCTCCTTTCCCACATACCAAGCATAGCCTGTAGAGTGCTGCAGAAGCCTGGCCAATCTCAGCCAGTTGGGGGGGGGGCAGTGTGGGGGGGCTTGTCTGGACCCCTTCAGGCAAGTAGAGTGCTGCGGTTTTTCTGTTAACATTCAGCAGCACCAGAAAACAAACTAACCCCCCCCCCGCCATGAATTCTCTGGGATGATCACGGTACCCCTCCCCCCACCGCATGGCTGGTATCAGGGAAGATCCCTGCAGGCACCAAACTACCCCCCCCCCCCGCCGCCGACCCCCCCCTCGCCATGAATTCTCTGGGATGATCACGGTACCCCTCCCCCCACCGCATGGCTGGTATCAGGGAAGATCCCTGCAGGCACCAAACTACCCCCCCCCCGCCGCCGACCCCCCCCCCGCCATGAATTCTCTGGGATGATCACGGTACCCCTCCCCCCACCGCATGGCTGGTATCAGGGAAGATCCCTGCAGGCACCAAACTACCCCCCCCCGCCGCCGACCCCCCCCCTCGCCATGAATTCTCTGGGATGATCACGGTACCCTCCCCCCACCGCGTGGCTGGTAACAGGGAAGATCCCTGCTAGCCAAACGCGGAAAACTTCAGGGCCAATTTCCCATCTGCGCTTGGCTAACTGCAGGGAAGGATTTATTTTCCGCCACAGGCAAACAGCCCAGTAGGAACTGCAGGGAAGGATTTATTTTCCGCCACAGGCAAACAGCCCAGTAGGAACGGCCACCTCTGTCCCCTTAATTAAGTTCCCGTATTTCAACCAGGTTACCAGGAGTGATATCACTCTCCTGAGGATTACACAACAAGATAAAGAACGGATGTTGCTTGAATGCCAGCAAACACCGGGACCATACGCTGCCAGGCTTTGTCAGGCAATAATACCAGATTACTTGCTGCAAGCATGGCGTGGTCAAGTGTCCTACCATGGAGGAGGGAATAAGGATGCACTGCCCAGAAACCTTCTGGCAAGGCTTTCGGAGTACCTCCAGGAGAGCTTCATGGAGATGTCCCTGGAGGATTTCCGCTCCATCCCCAGACACGTTAACAGACTTTTCCAGTAGCTACAGACTTTTCCAGTAGCTGAACTGACGGCGAATGCAAAGTCAGGCAAAGTAATCATTAAAAACCGTTTGCTTTTAAAACAAGTTTTATATTTTAAAAGGTAAACTCACCTGAGGTTCCTTCCATGGGGTCAGAGTCTTGGGTACTGGCTTGGGAGGCTTGGGAGGGTACTTCAGTCAGGGTGATAAAAAGATCCTGGCTGTTGGGGAGAATGGAGTGCTGTGTGCTCTCTGCAAGCTCATCCTCCTCCTCCTCCTCCTCTACCCCATCGGCAGAATCCTCAGGCGTCGAGACTATCCCCGACCCAGAATCCACGAACAAAGGTGGGGTAGTGGTGGCAGCCCCCCCTAGAATTGCATGCAGCTCGGCGTAGTAGCGGCATGTCCGCGGCTCTGACCCGGAGCGACCGTTTGCCTCCTTTGTTTTTTGATAGGCTTGTCTGAGCTCCTTGACCTTCACGCGGCACTGCTCAGAGTCCCTATTGTGGCCTCTCTCCATCATGCCCTTGGAAATTTTTTCAAAAGTTTTTGCATTTCGTCTTTTAGAACGAAGTTCTGCAAGCACTGAATCCTCTCCCCATACAGCGATCAGATCCAGTACCTCCCTCACGGTCCATGCTGGTGCTCTTTTTCGATTATCAGCCTGCATGGTTACCTGTGCTGATGAGGTATCTGTGGTCACCTGTGCTCTCCACGCTGGGCAAACAGGAAATGAAGTTCAAATGTTCGCGGGGCTTTTCCTGTCTACCTGGCCAGTGCATCCGAGTTCGGATTGCTGTCCAGAGCGGTCACAATGATGCACTGTGGGATAGCTCCCGGAGGCCAATACCATCGAATTGCGGCCACACTAACCCTAATTCGAATTGCTAAAATCGATTTTGGCGCTACTCCGCTCGTTGGGGTGGAGTACAGAAATCGATTTAAAGGGCCCTTTACATCGAATTAAATGGCGTCGTTGTGTGGACGGTTACAGGGTTAATTCGAATTAAAGCTGATAAATCCGAATTAAAGTCGTAGTGTAGACCAGGATACAGATAAGATACAGTGCACTCTGACACTATGGGCACGTCTACAAGCAAAAACAAAATCAAACAACTGCAGCAGCTCAAACGTGTCTGCACTGCAATTTTATAGCCAGGCAGCCCAAGCCCCATGGGCCTGAGTCTGCTGATCCAGGCCAATCTCTGGCCTTTTATTGCAGTGTAAACATACCCTCGGGGGCTAAGCCCGATAGAAGTGCCTCTGTGGAAGCTCAGTAAATAAATGCTCATAATCTGCAGAGAGGAAACAAATTTACAGCAATTTTAAAGCTTCAAAACAAAGTTCTTTTTGAGTCATCAATTGTCAAAACTTACTGACTGTAAAATCTCTCTGCCCAGCATTCCATAACTCAGACAGAGCCCCACACATGCCTAGTGAATTTCATACATATCAGATTAAGTCCTTTAACTGTGTACCAATGCAGAAAGAAGTTCTGAATAATCATTAATATTTATTTCTGTACTTTTTAAAGGGAAACTTACTGCAGCACTTGGTAAGTGTCATTTCTCCTCTTTCCACAGCTATAGCTTGATTAGGGTGGGAATTTTGGATTGGTTGTGTGCATACTTGTGTGTTTCTTTAGTTTTATTTATTTTTATTAATGTGGTGTAAGGCTAAGATTGATGATTTTCACACCACATGCAAAAAGCAACACACAATTAAAAGAAAGCGGTTTATACAGAAATGAGTTCTCAGTCTTAACTTCAATACTGACAATACTGAGAAATGACACGAGATAAATGTCATATAAAGAAAACAACAATTTGAACAGAAATAATCACTCAGACTTTACCTTAATGTTGACAGCCTAATGTAATAAAGACATGGAATCTATAAAAGGGGAAAATTAAACCTTTTCACCTTTGTGGTAAGACTTCAGTATCTCTAAATAGATTTGTTTCTATTAACCAAAAAAAATAGCAAATACACAAGTCATTTTATCTAAGTATATCTATTTGTAACTTAATTTTTCTCCATAATTGTAAATCTTTACAAATAATTATTAAGGTTGTGACCCTGCAAAGTTTCATGCACGTAACCTGGAAATCTAGCTTTGCAAAATATTTTTAAAATGTCACAAAGGCTTTAATTTCAAATGCTTGAAAAGGACCTATTCATTTGTTTGGGGATTTATTTATTTTAAATTCTGATTAACACTTTCTGTTTACTAAAATGAAAAACTTGATAAATGAAAAAAGATATTTTTAATAATGTATTTGATTTGAAAAAAAATCAAAATATTTCACAAAAGACAGAAAATGATGATAGTACTGACAATTTTTTGAAAAAAAAAACAAAACTGTAAAACAAAAAAAACCCACAAAATATTTCTCTGAGAAAGGTCATTTTTAAAAGAAAACTTGTTTATTGTAATTTATTATAGAATCATAGAATCATAGAATATCAGAGTTGGAAGGGACCTCAAGAGGTCATCTAGTCCAACCCCCTGCTCAAAGCAGGACCAATTCCCAGCTAAATCATCCCAGCCAGGGCTTTGTCAAGCCAGGCCTTAAAAACCTCCAAGGAAGGAGACTCCACCACCTCTCTAGGTAACACATTCCAGTGCTTTACCACCCTCCTAGTGAAATAGTGTTTCCTAATATACAACCTGGACCTCCCCCACTGCAACTTGAGACCATTGCTCCTTGTTCTGTCATCTGCCACCACTGAGAACAGCCGAGCTCCATCCTCTTTGGAACCTCGCTTCAGGTAGTTGAAGGCTGCTATCAAATCCCCCCTCATTCTTCTCTTCTGAAGACTAAACAATCCCAGTTCCCTCAGCCTCTCCTCATAAGTCATGTGCTCCAGACCCCTAATCATTTTTGTTGCTCTCCGTTGGACTCTTTCCAATTTTTCCACATCCTTCTTGTAGTGTGGGGCCCAAAACTGGACACAATATTCCAGATGAGGCCTCACCAATGTCGAATAAAGGGGAACGATCACGTTCTTCGATCTGCTGGCAATGCCCCTACTTATACAGCCCAAAATGCCGTTAGCCTTCTTGGCAACAAGAGCACACTGTTGACTCATATCCAGCTTCTTGTCCACTGTGATCCATAGGTCCTTTTCTGCAGAACTGCTACCTAGCCATTCAGTCCCTAGTCTGTAGCAGTGCATGGGATTCTTCCGTCCTAAGTGCAGGACTCTGCACTTGTCCTTGTTGAACCTCATCAGGTTTTTTTTGGCCCAATCCTCTAATTTGTCTAGGTCCCTCTGTATCCGATCCCTACCCTAGTGTATTTACCACGCCTCCTAGTTTAGTGTCATCTGCAAACCTGCTGAGAGTGCAGTCCACACCATCCTCCAGATCATTAATAAAGATATTAAACAAAACCGGCCCCAGGACCGACCCTTGGGGCACTCCGCTTGAAACAGGCTGCCAACTAGACATGGAGCCATTGATCACTACCCGTTGAGCCGTTATTTTTCTAGCCTCATGTTTTCTTTGCTGCGTCTGAGTAGAACCTATTGAACTCAAAGGAATTACCCATATACATAGAAGCATAGAAATGTAGGGCTGCAGGGGACCTATAAGTCAACAAGTCCAACCTCCTGCATTGAGGCAGGACCGAGTAAACCCTTAGACCATCTCTGACAGGTGTTTGTCCAACCTGTTCTGAAAAACCTCCAGTGATGGGATTCGACAACCTCTCTTGGAAGCCTATTCCGGATCTTATCTACTCTTAGAAAGTTTTCCCTAAGATCTACTCCTGACTGCATACTCACCACTCCATTATCCAAGTCGTTAATAGAAATACTGAATAGTACCAGACTGAGGACAGACCCCTGCAGGACCCCACTAGCTACACAAACTTAAATATGTTAATCTGTCTTTGTAAGATCAGGACCTATGCATTTAGCTTTGCTCCCACGGAACTAAATGGGAGATTTGCTATTGACCTCAATGGTTGAATGATCAGGCCTTTTTTACCAGGTATTTTACAACATAACTGTAGCATGTCAGTAGGGAAACTGCGATTGTAATGTGTTAATAGTTACGTAGGTAATGGGACTTCTTATAATAGAAAAATATTTTAAACCTGTAGTCACTAGAGGCTCGTCTTCATTGCAGAATTAGTCCTGATGATCTGCACCTGTGTCTGAGCAACTGGGTTAGTGTCACCCAGGTGTGAGTGTCCCCGTGCAAAGCCCCACCCAAGTCATACCCAGATTGCTGTGTCCACAATGGTGCTGTACTCACCCAGGGCGTCGCATGGGACTTGCTATCTAAGCTGCCTCCAGAAATCTTTTAATGCTTGTGTCAGTGTGAGGTCATAGAAATGTAGGGCTGGAAGGGATCTGAAGAGGTCATCTAGTCCAAACCCCCTGCACTGAGTCAGGATTAAATATATCTAGGTAAAGTCCCCTACTATATCTATGCTTCTGCTGCCCATTTCCCTATATTTGCAAGCGTTGCTGGTTGTATTGCTTGGATGCATGCAGCAGAGGGTGCCACAATACATCACTGGTTTCATGTATATTCCCCATTGCCCTGCCCCCCCTCCCCCTTGGAATTCAAGTGGCCAGCGAGGAGGGGGCAAGAAAGCAGGAGCAGGGAAAACGGAAGGTTCTTCTGCCCTCAGTTGAAGCTTTGTTATTAAAGCTGACTGCCCCCCCCCCCCAGCACATAACATCCCTAGGACAGCAATGAGATTGGTCCTAAACAGTTGTAATAGTTCCCATAACAGTAATAAATATGGCAGGTTGTATCTTCCCCAGCTGCTAAAATGCTGGTCTCTCTTCTTCATCCTCCTCGTCCATTCTCCCATCTCTTTCCTGAAGAGGTTCTGGGATTCAGGCTTCAGGTCATTCTGGCTATGCCACAAAGCATGTGACGTTTACTCTAGCTCCTGTGGTCCCACTTTGCCTGGTCAAGCACCAGCAACATCCATAGTCAAAAGCCCATCCAGGGGAAAGGGGGCTCTGCTTGGGGCAGTGCCAGGTGCCTGGTTCAGCTCCTGATAGGAAGGGCTCATTCCCAGTGAGTCGTCAGGCTGGGGGATGTGATCCTTGGTTTTATGTGGTTTTGAGGGATTTGATTTTCTCCCTGCACTGCGATTCCCTCTGCTGAAATCCCTTCATTGCCAGCATCTTGGAAATATCCTCTTCGAACAGCAGGTTTTGACTCCATCCCTCCCCAAATTGTGGGTGTTACTGAGCTTGCACCAGAGGTCCACCAGGATCCTCATTTCAGTACCTGACCAGCTGGCAGCATGCTGGAGGGATGATCTCTCAGACAACATCTCTCTGCAAGTACTATGGAAGTGCAGTAGAATTGTAGCAGACCACATGCAATGTTTAAACCATGAACTGGTGTCTATAAACGGGAAGGTGGCTTTCAGTGCAGAAGAAGGGTGTAGGTAGTGGCCAAGGACATACGGCCCAGGAGGAATTGTGGGAAGGCACTGGAGGACTATCACCCCCTGAAGTGATCAGCCTCTATCCACACTGCAAAGTGGGCAGGTAACCAACCTGAGTTAAAGGAGAACCTGGGCTATAGGCTATCCTCCAAGCCTTTCCACTGACCCTGGGTTTAAGCACCATCAAACCTGAGTCAGAATGGTTGTGCATGGGCAGTAAAGAGGTTGGGGCAACAGTCAGGTAAGATCCTGGGATAACTCTGCAGTGAAGCTAAAGCCTTGGAGAGAAACACTCATGCAACCCAGTAGAGGTTCTGATGCTTTATATTCCAGTATACTTCTGGAAGAACTTATAACGTTCTTTTTTCCTCTGTGTATTAGTTTGTACAATATTGAATCATGCAATACTTGTTCAGATCTGTTCTCATCTCTAATTATATGGTTGGTTTTAGGGTGGAGAAGATCTGTAGAACAAGGTAATTAAACATCACATTTTATCAGTGTCCAAATATCAGTTCCCATGAGACAATGTTCCTCTTTCTCCTTGAATGTGGGAGTGGATGTGATAGTTCAGGGCAGACCTCCTCTGCACCTCACAGTGCATCATGAGGAGAGGCAGGGCTTGTGCCTATGTCCTGCCACACCATAATGGATCTATAGCATATTGCATCTACTCTTCCTACCCCTCCACTGCCTGCATGTGCACTGCACCCTGCAGAGATTTGTGACAGCAGCTTCCACTCACTGTACAGATCCAGTGGGACATGCACCTCCACAGCCACTTCTCATGGGGGAGTTTGTTTTATCTCCCTGTGCTGCTGGCCTGTCTCCAATTTCTCTGTTTCTTCCTTCATCTTCTCCCCTATAAAGAAAGCCAATAAACCAGTAGCTCTGCAGTGACCCCACACTGACAGGGTGAGCAGGGACTGTATCTGTGTGCAACACTTGCTCCAGTCTCCAGCAGAGGAACAGAGCCTTGATCCCAGACAGGGGCTCTCCGGTTCCATTATACACATCAGGTATCTCCTGTGATTGGAGCTCTGAGCTTCACTCTTTTCTCCTCTCTCCATCCACCATGATCCCAGTATTCTCCTGTCTTTGGTAAGCAGCACGTCACTTTAGCCTCCCATCACTAGGATGACCATCTCCTTCTTTCCACCTCCCCCCACACTCATAGCTTCTGCCTCATTCTATCATGAACCCCCTCCCCTTGTGCTCACCCCTCTCTCCCTGCCTCATGCTAATGTACTTTTGCGCTGTTACTGCTGCTGAGCAGTGACATTCTGGGCATGTCCAATCCTGGTACTGTGTGGCCTGTTCCCATCTGAGCTGTGACATTTCAGAGCAGGCAGGGTGCAGTGGGGAGGCCCCATAGCAAAGTCCAGCACAGGGGCAGCTGGGACACAGTGAGATTTAAGGTGGGGAGGGGCACAGGAGCTCTGTCAATGTTCACTGAGTTGTACCATCTGCTGGGGCTCCCAGAGTCTCTAGTCCCTTCCCTGGGGAGAGGTGGGAGCAGGAGGGGAAAGATTCAGAGTCTCAGGCCTGGCCCAGCTGATACTTTCACCTGTCACTGACCCCTCTCTGCCACGGGGTGGGGGCGGGACGACTCTCCCCAGCTCTGTGCTGAGATCTCAGAGCTCATGGGTACATCCTGGAGGAAGGAGATTCCCTGAGTCACTCTCCAGCTAGGGCAGATTCTGTCACTGATACAATCAGATTTTACCCCAGGGCCGAGCTCTGCCCCTCACACTCTGATTCTCTCTCCCCAGCGAATGCGACTCTGGATCCAGACACAGCTCATCCCAGACTGGTCCTGTCTGAGGATCGGAAAAGTGTGAGATGGGGAGACACACGGCAGCATCTGCCTGACAACCCTGAGAGATTTGACTCTGATCTCTGTGTGCTGGGCTGTGAGGGATTCACCTCGGGGAGACATTGCTGGGAGGTGGAGGTGGGGGGTGGGGAAAGCTGGGCTGTGGGGGCGGCCAGAGAGTCTGTGGGGAGGAAGGGACGGATCAGCCGTAGCCCTGAGGGGGGGATCTGGGCTGTGCAGTGCTGGTGGGGGGGTCAGTTCCGGGCTCTCACCGACCCTGAGGCCCCCCTGCCCCTGCCCCGCATCCCCAGCAGGATCCGGGTTTGTCTGGACTGTGACCGGGGGCAGGTGACATTTATCGATGCTGGTGAAGAGACCTTGATCTTCACTTTCCTGTCGGGCCCCATCCCTGGGGAGAGAATCCGACCCTGGCTCTGGGTGGGGTCGGGAGCCCAGCTCATATTGTGTCCCTGAGGTGGGGGGAGGAATATCCCACTGGGGGCTCTGAAATCAGCCTCTCTGGCCTCACACTCCCCAGTCTCTATGATTTTGGAGTACTCCTGTCTACCCAACCCTCTGGCCTCTTAACTCTGACTTCTGGAAGCTCCTCCCCGTCCCTGCAGCCCCAGGGATGGGAGGGGGGAAGAACCCCTGGGGCTGCAGTAGGAGCAGAGGGGCCCTGAGGGGCAGATATGGGGCTGGGCAGGGGGCAGAACTAACAGCCAGGCTGGGCACAGGCAGAGGTGGGGGTGGCAGGGACACAGAATGAATTAATCAGGGTTTGGGGGGGTTGGGGAGAAGCAGCAGCAGGAAGCGGTTTGTACAGATCTGTGTCATTAGATCTCATTGGGGTGTCCCAGCCAGATCTCCTGCTGCAGGGGCCCAAGTCACTGTCCAGGAAAGCTGGCAACTTTGTAATTGAGGATGAGCAGGAGTGCAGATAGATCAAAAACCATTATAAAAATCTTTAAAAAAATCATTTTGGGTCAGTCTCATGATTTTTTTAAAACTTCTGAGGTTGGCAGCACTGGGGGAGGCAGGGACAGGGCAGGTTTAACCAGAGGGAATTAGAAGAAGGAAAAAGAAAAATGTGAATTAAAATAAAACAAGAATAAAGGGAGAGTCCTGAAGAAATGGTGGAAAACAGATATGAAAAAAGTGACAGGAAAATATCCCTGACAGGTGAACCAGGCCGAGGGCAGCAAGAGGGGAACGGATAAAATCAGGGGGGGAAATGGAGATGCCAAAGGTGATGATCTGTGGGAGGGAGAAGAGTGGGAGAGACACAGGAAAATAAACAGGAGTGGGAAGTGAGGGCTAGAAAAATGCTGAGTAGAAAAGGACAGTATGAAAGAAAAGGGAGATGGAAAGGGAACATGAGCAGGATGGAGAGATTTATTACATGTTACTGAAAGCAAAACTGTAACTCATTAAATCTCTGTTAATTTCTGGACATTGGTGCTATTTTTGTGCTATTACAAAAACTGTTCTCAGTAGCTGGGGAATCTCCTTGCCATATGCTGTGGTTATTAAAACTCCTTCTCTGCTCCTTTGCTTTCCAGTTACTTACTGGAAATAAAAGATTTAAAACAATTCTTCTTGTTTGTTCCACTTTAATGTTCCAGCTGCAGCTTTTGGAGGCAGAGTCCTGGGATTTGCTTCCTGACTTGGTCCTGTCCCGCCCAGCCCCACAGGAAATATTGTGCCTCTAGGAGGAGAGTTTGGGGTTTACTGTGATGTGTCACTATCCAGCCTGTTCTCTGTCTCTGACCTGTACACACCCATGTCAATCAGGAATTGCTCAGCTGTGCTCTGCGGAGAGGGGACTGGTTACACAGGGTGCAATCCATGAAGGGACTTAGGTGTTGCAATTCTGAGCATCACAGGGCCTATTTTTTAGTCAGCTAGAAAATCACAGGAACAGCCCTCTGCCCCGCAAAAGTGCGGCAGCCCCGTGACCCGGCCGGAGCGCGGCAAGCCCCGTGGCCCTGCGACCCCGGCCGGAGCACAGCAAGCCCCGTGGCCTCGCGATCCCGGCCGGAGCGCCGGCCGAAGCGCGGCAAGCCCCGCGGCTCCCCTTCCCCCAGCCAGCAATCCAAAGTGCTGCCCCAGGAATCGGACCCCGCACTTGCTAAAGCTGGCCCTGCACAGTCTCTTTGCCCAACTCCAACGCTCACAGAAGAGAGTTCAGATCACGTAGCACAAAATGACCAACCTAACTGCAGTGCCCCTCACTAGCTCATCCTTCCCTTGGGAGTTCTTGGGGCCATCTGGGCTCAGGAAAGCAGGCAGGGCCCCTGGCCTCAAGAGGCTGCTATATTCTGGGTGACTTTGCTCTCTCCTTCTAAGTTGGAGATTAAGGCCTGGTCTACACTAGGCGTTTATGTCGAAGTTAGCGCCGTTACATCGAATTAACCCTGCACCCGTCCACACCGCGAAGGTATTTAGTTCGACATAGAGGTCTCTTTAATTCGACTTCTGTACTCCTCCCCGACGAGGGGAGTAGCGCTAAATTCGACATGGCCATGTCGAATTAGGCTAGGTGTGGATGGAAATCGACGCTAATAGCTCCGGGAGCTATCCCACAGTGCACCACTCTGTTGACGCTCTGGACAGCAGTACGAGCTCGGATGCTCTGAACTGCCACACAGGAAAAGCCCCGGGAAAATTTGAATTTGAATTCCTTTTCCTGTCTGGCCAGTTTGAATCTCATTTCCTGTCTGGACATCGTGGCGAGCTCAGCAGCACTGGCAACGATGCAGAGCTCTCCAGCAGTGATGGCCGTGCAATCTCAGAATAGAAAGAGGGCCCCAGCATGGACTGATCGGGAAGTCTTGGATCTCATCGCTGTGTGGGGCGATGAGTCCGTGCTTTCCGAGCTGCGATCCAAAAGACGGAATGCAAAGATCTACGAGAAGATCTCTAAAGACATGGCAGAGAGAGGATACAGCCGGGATGTAACGCAGTGCCGCGTGAAAATCAAGGAGCTGAGACAAGGCTACCAGAAGACCAAAGAGGCAAACGGACGCTCCGGATCCCATCCCCAGACATCCCGTTTCTACGAGGCACTGCATTCCATCCTCGGTGCGGCCGCCACCACTACCCCACCACTGACCGTGGACTCTGAGGATGGGATAGTGTCCACGGCTGGATCCTCGGACATGTTAGGGGACGGGGAAGATGAGGAAGGAGATGAGGAGGACGAGGCAGTCGGCAGCGCTCACAACGCTGATTTCCCCGACAGCCAGGATCTCTTCATCACCCTTACAGAGATCCCCTACCAACCCTCCCCAGCCGTTACCCCGGACACAGAATCTGGGGAAGGATCAGCCAGTAAGTGTTGTAAAAATCTAAACATTTATTTGTAACAGAACAGGAATATTAACAATTTAAAAAATGGGTTTCTCATGATTAGTTTGATTAGCTTAACGGTTCAGTCATGGGCAGTGCAACTATTGAAAAAAAATCTAGCAATGTCCGGTTTTGCATGATTGTCCTGCCCAAGCCGCTCTACTGGTTAGTCACTGCTACAGCAGCTACAGTAAAATGCGGTCTATATGTCCGGGGATGGAGCAGAAATCCTCCTGTGACATCTCGAGGAAGCTCTCCTGGAGGTAATTGGAAATCCGCTGCATTAGGTTCTTGGGGAGAGCGGCCTTATTGGGTCCTCCGTAGTAGGACACGTTGCCACGCCACAAGACTATCAAGTACTCTGGAATCATTGCTCTGCACAGCATGGCGGCATACGGCCCTGGTCTTTGCAGGCTTTCCCGGAGCATTCTCTCTTTCTCGCTGTCAGAGATCCTCATGAGGGTGATGTCGCTCATGATGACCTGCTTTGAATGAGGTAGGGGAATGTTAGTGTTGGGACTGCTTTGCCGTTCCTTTACAGAACTGTAACCGCTGGTTTGCAGCCACGCGGTGGAGGCGGGAGAGGGGCAGCCGAAAGGGATCGTTCCCGGGGACAGCCGCGAGGGTGTGGGACAGGAGCAGACTTCCTGCTTGCCGAATTGCTGGCAGCAGGGACCGACATTGATTTCAATGTGAAATGAGGCCATTGCTAATATTAAAGTTTTAAGCTGCCACAAGTCTACGGCTTACCATGTCTGCCTGCAACAGAAATTCCGTTCTCCTGAGAGGCTTCTCAAATGTGCTGTAGAAGACCCCAGGCACTGAATGCGAAGGCCGAGAATTCGACCTTGTGCTGAGTGCGCATGTGATAGGTGCTGTGCATGGTCTTGTTAACAGAGAAAGACTATGTTCTTTGTTCACAACTACATTTATCTTTCTGAGGAATTCACTCCCTTTTTCCCATTCCCACAGCCCCATCTGCGACTGTCTCACAACCTAGCCTGTCATCACACTCCCAGAGGCTAGCGCGGATTAGGCATAAGAAGAAGAGGACACGGGAGGACATGTTCTCGGAGCTTATAGCCTGCTCCAGAGCCCAGGCAGCACAGCAGACCCAGTGGCGGGAGAACTTGACCCGAATGCACCAAGCCAACATGGATCGGGAGGAGAGGTGGCGTCAGGAAGACCAGCAGGCGACTCAAACCCTGCTTGGACTAATGAGGGAGCAAACGGACACGCTCCGGCGCCTTGTGGATGTTCTGCAGGAACGGAGGCAGGAGGACAGAGCCCCGCTGCAGTCCATCTCTAACCGCCCTCCCCCGCCACCAAGTCCCATACTCCCCTCACCCAAAGTGCACAGAAGGAGAGGCGGCAGAGTCCCTGCTAACTCTCACTCCACCCCTGCAGAGAGCTCGAGCAGCAGAAGGCTCTCATTCCCCAAAATTTGACAAGTTCTTTCCTTCCCGCCTGACACAAGCCCCCGTCCAAGTTTCACTTTCCCAGTTCCATGTTTGGTTGATAATAAAAAATACGTTTCTGTTAACTACTGTTTCCATCATGTTCTTTTGGAGGAGGGGGGGATAGGGGGTTGGTAATTCGACAGGACAGTCACCTTTGGCAGGGTATATAGTCGGGGGCAGGCACAGCAGCAGGGCACATACATAGTGCAGTGATGCAGTGACTAGTTACCCTGGTTAGTCTGGGAGGTTGTTTTCATGTTATGTGGTGGGGGGTGGGTTGCTCTGTGACTTTGTGGCAGGGGAGGGCAGTTACAGATCTTAAGCGGCGGTCCTTAGGCAGGATCACAGAGCCACACAGCAGGGGATCTGTAACCGTCCTCCCCCTGCCACAAAGTCACATAGACCCCCCCATACACACAGTCCCTATCAGGAGGGGTGACAGGCTCCGTTGAAACAACCATCCCACCGCAGCGGAGCCTGTCAATCCTTGAGTTTAGAAGCTGCATTCGCGCCACTACAGTACACCCGCTCCGCACCACAGTCTGCGTCCCAGTTTTAAAAAATTCCCGCGAATACAGTATTAAAGAAAACGGTGTGCTTTAACAAAGTAGAACTATTTTTATTTTGAAACGTGTGTTGGAAGTGGGGTGAAGGGGGTATGTAACTGGATAGGATAGTCAACATTAACTGGGTAAAGAAACGGGGGCAGGTTTAGCTTCTCAATACACAAACTTTAAAGTCACAGGTTACCCTGCTCACTCAGGAACTTTGCTTTCAAAGCCTTCCGGATGCACAGCGCTTCCCGCTGGTCTCTTCTAATCGCCCGGCTGTCTGGCTGTGAGTAATCAGCAGCCAGGCTATTTTCCTCAACCTCCCACCCCGCCATAAAGGTCTCCCCCTTGCTCTCACAGAGATTGTGGAGCACACAGCAAGATGCAATAACAATGGGGATATTGGTTTCGCTGAGATCACAGCGAGTCAGTAAGCTTCTCCATCTCCCCTTGAGACGTCCAAAAGCACACTCCACCACCATTCTGCACTTGCTCAGCCGGTAGTTGAAGAGTTCTTTTTCAGTGTCCAGGGCGCCAGTATAGGGCTTCATGAGCCAGGGCATTAGCGGGTAGGCTGGGTCCCCGAGGATGACTATAGTCATCTCCACATCCCCAAGAGTTATTTTGTGGTCCGGGAAGTAAATACCTTGCTGCAGCCGTCTAAACAGACCAGAGTTCCTGAAAACACGAGCATCATGAACCTTGCCCGGCCATCCCACGTAGATGTTGGTAAAACGTCCCCTGTGGTCCACCAGTGCTTGCAGCACCATGGAAAAGTAGCCCTTTCTGTTAATGTACTGGCTGGCCTGGTGTTCCGGTGCCAGGATAGGGATGTGAGTTCCATCTATGGCCCCACCGCAGTTTGGGAATCCCATCGCTGCGAAGCCATCTATGATCGCCTCCACGTTTCCCAGGGTCACTACCTTTGGCAGCAGTACATGAACGATTGCCTTGGCTACTTGCATCACAACAACCCCCACGGTAGATTTGCCCACCCCAAACTGGTTCGCGACTGACCGGTAGCTGTCTGGCGTTGCAAGCTTCCACAGGGCTATGGCCACTCGCTTCTGGACAGTCAGGGCTGCTCGCATCCGGGTGTCATTGCACTTCAGGGCAGGGGACAGCAACTCACAAAGTTCCAGGAAAGTTCCCTTCCGCATGCGAAAGTTTCGCAGCCACTGGGATTCATCCCAGACCTGCAGCACTATGCGGTCCCACCACTCAGTGCTTGTTTCCCGTGCCCAGAATCGCCGTTCCACGGCATCAACATGACCCATTGCCACCGTGATGTTCTCGGCGCTGGGTCCCCTGCTTTCTGAGAGGTCTGTGCTACTCTCAGACTTCAGGCCATCACCGCGTTGACGTAGCCTCCTTGCCTGACTTTTCTGCATCTGCCTCAGGGAAAGGTGTATGATAAGCTGTGAGGCGTTGAGAGTGGCCACAACTGCAGCGATGGTCGCAGCGTGCTCCATGCTCGCAGTGCTGTGGCGTCCGCGCTGTCACTGACTAGAAAAGTGCGCGAACTGATTTCCCGCCGGCGCTTTCAGGGAGGGAGGGCGGGAGTGATGGACGGATGACGACAGTTACCCAAAAGCACCCTGGACACATTTTTTTTACCCAGAAGGCATTTGCGGCTCCACCCAGAATTCCAATGGGCAGCGGGGACTCCGGGAACTGTGGGATAGCTGACCACAGTGCACCACTTCCAATGTCGACGCTTTCCCCGTTAGTGTGGACTCACAAAGTCGAATTACTGTCCTTAGTGTGGACACACACGTTCGACTTTGCAATATCGATTCCAAAAATTCGATTTAAGTAAAATCGAACTACTCTCGTAGTGTAGACAAGGCCTAAGAGCAAGATCTATGAAGGGACTTAAGTATTGAAATGCTGAATGTTACTGTGTTTAAATTTTAGCTGCCTAGAAAATCACTGTGTGAGATCTGAGGCCTTTTTCTGCAGCCATATTAGTAGAGCAGCAGCCATGAGCCAAGAAGCAGAAAGGCACATCCTCACATTCCATCTAAATTACATTGAAATAATGTAATATCAGGCTGTTAAGAAGTTGATCCTGTCTAAATAGTTCCCACCACCACCAGATAAAGAAACAGATCTGAAGTGATTTAAAGAAAACTTTGCTTGACAGCATTCTGACTGGCAAGGAATCACTTATCAAGAGTTGTGGGTGTGAAATCTCCACTTCTTTATTGTTTTGCCTTTATGGTCCCCACTTCTCTATTGTTTATCTGACTGGTTTCGGTCTGGTTCTGTGTTTTTGTCTGTTGCACAACTAATTTTGCAAAATTTAAATCAATTAAGATGGTGGGGTATGATTGGGTAAAGAATTGTTTCACAATATGTTAGGATTGGTAAAAAATTATTTTGTAATACTTTATTAAAATGATTTGTTACAGTTTAACTAAGTAGGACTAGGGTACAAAAGGAAGTTCTGTGACAAAGTTCCTCCTCTACCTTGGTGGGTCCTGTACTTATTGGTAGATTTGCTCACCTCACAGATTCACCCTGTGGGTCAGGAAACAGTCCAGAGACCTTCCGCTCTGATAGGAAGAATTGACCTGAACTGTGGCTTCTGTGTTTGATCAGGAGTTGGGAGGTTTGAGGGGAGCCCAGGCCCACCCTATACTCCAGGTTCCAGCCCAGGGCCCTGTGGACTGCAGCTGTCTAGAGTGCCTCCTGCAACAGCTGCATGACAGCTACAACTCCCTGGGCTACTTCCCCATAGCCTCCTCCCAACACCTTCTTTGTCCTCACCACTGGACCTTCCTCCTGATGTCTGATAACACTTGTACTTCTCAGTCCTCCAGTAGTACACCTACTCACTCTCAGCTTCATACTCCCAATTCATCACATACATTTCCACTCCCTCTGGCCTGACTGGAGTGAGTCCTTTTATAGCATCAGAGGGGTCTTAATTACAGTCAAGTGCTTAACAGCCTCACCTGACTCTTAGCAGGTTAATTGGAGTCAGGTGTTCTCATTAGCCTGGAGCAGCCCCTGCTTTGGTCACTCAGGGAGCAGATGCCTGCTTCTTCAGTGGCCAGTAGATCTCCCTTCAACTTCTCTGCTGTAGAGGGAAGGAGGGAGAGGGCTACTGCTGCTGTTCCTGTTCCTACTGGGCACTGGGCCCTCGCTGCTGTTGCTGCTACTCCAGCTGCTCCCCTGGCTGGGCTAGACACCTCCACCAACCACCTTTCTTTGTTACCTGCTTGCTGGCTGGTTAGTGGATCCCCCTCCCCTTCAGTTGCTGCTGTTACTCCAACTACAGCCCCTTGGGGAGGGGGGGCTGCTGGCTTGCTCTGAAGAGAAGGGGAGTGAGGGACCCCATCTCTAGCCTTTGTTGCTGAGGACACCACCACAACCACCTGAGCGGGGTCCCTCCTGCCTGGCCACCAGACCACCACCACCTGGAGCCGCTGTGTTCGCTGCTGGGGAGCTGCTGGAACCCTGAGGAGGAGAAGAAGAGGACTACCCACTGCTGAGGGAACACATGGAGACTTTGAAGACCACTGTGGAGAGGGCATTTCTGGACTATTTTTTGAACTGTGCTCTTGTGGTGGGGGTCTGGACTGTGTTTGTGGGGACACCGGGGTTGTGGTGTGGAGCCTGTCCCCGGTCCATCCATGTCCCCCTTTGCCCCCCCCCCCCCATTGCCCCTTCCACCACCCCCACTGGCTGTTTTCCATCTGCCTCGTCCTCCTGCCTCTGGGACTGAGCTGTTCGCCTGGCTTGCCATACCCACTTCCACCATTTGGGCCTGCAGCAGCAGCCAACCAAACACTGACTTTGCATACAAGCACTCGTGAGCGCACATTTCCCCCCCCCCCCCCCGCTTGGACTTACCCCCTCTCCTTTGCAACAGGCCCTCCCCAACTTATCCCTTGCTGCCTACCCCCTTTGCCCCTACAGCCTTTGCACCTCCCCAGCCTCAGGTTGTTTGTCTGCCCTGCCTGTTTCCCTCTGCAGCCCTGATTGTCCTGCCACAGCCCTGAAGCTAGCCCCTTGGTCCCTCCGCCTCATTCCCCACTCAATTCTTGTTCCCCCTACCCCATGGTCCCCCCAGCCCTGATTAGCCTCTCTCCTCGTGCACCCATGCCCCCTCCCATGCGCTTGTACCCCTCCCCTATTTGAGTTTACCCTTGTTCACTGCACTCCCTTATGCTGTTATCACCCCCAAACCCCTAGTGCAGCTAGAGGAACTGGAATTCCACTCTGAGTCAGTGACTGACACCCTCTTCCCCCCCACTCCCCGAAAGTCCTTGATAGCTCACCAAACCCATTTAGCTCTCCCCTTCTGGCGCCCTCCTCCCCTGCCTGCAGCCTAGCGGGGAGGAGTGGTTGCCTCCTCTCCCTCCCCTCCTCTCACTGTTTATCCCCCTCCCTGTTTTCATTATGGCGGGGGACACGGCGGGGGAGACCCCTCACGATGATCCTAGCTCCCCTCCTCCACCTGCCCCCACGTCCATTCCCCAAGCCTCTACCTCAATTGCCGCTGCTGATCCACCTGCTACCGACCTCCCCCATCCCCCCCATCGCTGGGGCACCGGCAGCGGCGAGTACCAGGAAGACCTCCGCTGCTGCCACGTCCCTCGCCCCTTCCAATTTGGGGGGAGCCCCCCAGCTGGCAGGAAAGGTCAGGGAAGAAAGAAGGGTAAGGGCCCCACTAAAAAAACAGGGCCCTCCATGGCAGGGGCTACCCCCACTGCCGCAGCCCCGCTACCGGCCGCGGCATCCCTCCCCACTGCTCCCTCCACCAGCTCTGTGGGTGCCCCAGCCCCCAGGGCATATGCCCAGGTGGCGGCGCCCCCCCCCCCCCGCCTGCCGCTACTCCTCCGATCACTGCCTCCAGTACCATCTATAGCAGCCGGGGCCCCTTCCCCACCTTAACCAGGAAGCACGGCATCCATTGCCCCCTGGTACCTGCCTCGCCCCACGTGGAGACCTATGTGCAGGTGTTGGCGAGAGTGGTGGGGCCCACGGCCATCATAGCGGCCTCCAAAATGTACGGAAGGATAGTCTTCTTTCTAGCATCGGAGGCCGCTGCCCAGGAGGCGGTAGAGACAGACCTCGTGGTGGGGTACGTGTTCGTCCCCCTGGAGCCATTGGAAGACTTGGGGGTCCGGTTAATTCTGACCTCCATCCCTCCCTTCCTACCCAATGCTGCTCTGCTGCCTGCCCTTTCTACCCTGGGGCAACCTATCTCTGTCATCAGCCCTCTTCCATTGGGCTGTAAAGACCCTGCCCTCTGTCACATCCTCTCGTTCTGCCAGCAAGTGCAGCTTCAACTGCCGCCAGCGGCGCATGACGGAGAAGCGCTTGAGGGTTCCTTCCTGGTCCCCTACCAGGGAGCCCATTACTGGGTGCATTACTCCATGGGGGAGGCCCGGTGCTACCTCTGCCGGGTGATGGGGCACGTCCGGAGGGACTGCCCCTTGGCCCAGCTTGGAGGAGCATCTGGGGCCCCCGAGCCCCGGCAAGGCACCGGCCCTGTCATCGCCAGCGCCCCTCGCTGCCCGGTGCCCAGAACTGCCCCTCCTCCTTCCCGGTCCACCACTGCTCCTGCTCGGGCCCAAGGGGTATCTCCCCCCAGCATGCCCAGATGAGCGGGAGAGCCCCGCCTCTGCTGTCTGCGAGGGGGGTACCCTGTGGTTTTCCTGTAGGAGACCCATACGGATCCGGCCGCTGAAGCTAGCTGGCGGCTGGAGTGGCGGACCAGGGTCTACTTTAGCCATCTTACAGTTCGTACGGCTGGAGTGGCGACCCTGTTCTCCCCTGACCTACGGCCCGAGGTGCTGGGGGTTGCTGAGGCTGTGCCGGGCCGCCTGCTGCACCTCCAGGTCCGCATGGAGGGGCTTGTGGTCAATCTCGTCAACGTTTATGCCCTGACATCGGGCCCGGAGAAGTTGCGTTTTTATCAGCAGGCGTCCGCCTTCCTCGGCTCCTTGGATCCTCACGAGTGCCTGGTCCTGGAAGGGGACTTTAACACCACCCTTGAGGAACGGGACCGCTCGGGAACCAAGCAGTGCCCAGCCACCGCAGACGTCCTCCGGGAGATCGTCGAACATCACTCCCTGGTGGACGTCTGGCGCGACCACCACCCGGACGACATCTCGACGTTCATCTTTGTCCGGATGGAGGCCCATCGGTCGTGCCACTCCCGGCTGGACTGCATCCATTTCTCATGTTTCCACCTTTCACGGGCCCATTCCTCCAGCATTCAGCCGGCCCCATTTTCAGATTGCCACCGTGACAGCCTCTCTCTGCGCGGAGAGGCCAGGGCTGGCCTATTGGCACTTTAATAACTGTTTGCTGGAGGATGCGGGCTTCGTAACATCCTTCTGGAAGTTCTGGCTGGCCTGGCGAGGACAGAAGCCTGCCTTTTCCTCGGCGCAGCGGTGGTGGGACCTGGGGAAGGTACGCACCCGGCTCTTCTGCCGCGACTACACCCGGGGCGCCGGCCAATGGAGGGATGCGGCAATAGAGCAGTTGGAACGGGAGGTCTTAGAGCTGGAGAGGCATCTGGCCACCAGCCCCGAGGATCCATCCCTCTGTGGAGTGTGCCGGGAAAAGCGGGAGGAACTCCGGGTCCTCGAAGACCATCGAGCCCGGGGCGCTTTTGTTCATTCCTGCATCCGCCTCCTTCGGGAGATGGATCGCGGCTCCTGATTCTTCTACACCCTGGAGAAAAACAGGGGGGCCAAGAAGCACGTCACCTGGCGGAGGACGGCACCCCCCTCATGGATCCGGCGGAGATGTGCGGAAGGGCCAGGGCCTTCTACGCAAATCTTTTCTCCCCAGATCCGACCGATCTGAAGGCTTGCAGAGTGCTCTGGGATGGACTCCTGATGGTCAGCATGGGCGACCATGACTGGCTAGAGCTGCCTCTCACTCTGGCTGGAAGCCCTCTGTCACATGCCCACCAATAAATCTCCAGGCATGGACAGGCTGACCGTGGAGTTCTACTGCGTGTTCTGGGATGTCCTCGGCCCAGACCTAGTCACCATCTGGGCTGAGTCTTTGCAGAGCGGGGTCCTCCCTCTTTCGTGCAGGTGAGCCGTGCTCGCCTTATTGCCGAAGAAGGGGGACCTCCGTGACTTACAGAATTGGCGTCCCATCTCGCTGCTTAGCATGGACTACAAAATTGTGGCGAAGACCATCTCAATGCGGCTAGGGTCCGTGCTGGTGGACGTGGTCCACCCAGACCAAACCTACACTGTCCCGTGCCGCACAATATTTGATAACCTGTATCTGGTCAGGGACCTCCTGGAACTAGGGTTTAGGGATGGTCTGTCGTTCGCCCTCTTGTTCCTGGATCAGGAGAAGGCATTCAACAGGATGGACCACGGGTATCTCCTGAGCACTCTGCGAGCGTTCGACTTCGGAATCCAGTTTGTGGGTTTTCTCCAGGTGCTGTACGCTTCCGCAGAGTGACTGGTCAGGCTCAACTGGACCCTGACCGAGCCGGTCAGCTTTGGGCGAGGAGTACGACAGGGGTGTCCCCTCTCGGGCCAGTTGTATGCTCTGGTGATCGAGCCCTTCCTCTGTCTCCTCCATCGGAGGCTGACAGGGTTGGTGCTCCAAGAGCCGGAGCTGCGGCTGGTCCTGTCGGCATATGCCGACGATGTGCTACTTGTGGTCCAGGACCCGGGCGATTTGGCACAGGTGGAGGCTTGCCAGGCCATCTACTTGGCAGCCTCCTCCGCCAGGGTCAACTGGGTCAAGAGCCCTAGCCTCGTGGTAGGGGACGGGTGGCAGGCGAGATCCCTCCCACCCGCGCTTCAGGCCGTCCGGTGGAGCGCAGGTCGGCTGCTCTATCTCGTAGTTTACCTTTCTGCCACGCATCCGTCTCTGCCTGGAGAACTGACACAGCTTAGAGGGCAGGGTGACGGAGCGGCTCCAGAAATGGACAGGACTACTCCGGTGCCTCTCTCTTCGAGGGAGAGCACTCATGCTCAGTCAACTAGTCCTGTCCATGCTCTGGTACTGGCTCAACACCCTGGTCCCAGCCACAGTTTCCTGGCCAACCTCTGGACGGCGATTCTGGAGTTCTTTTGGCTAGGAATGCACTGGGTCTCTGCAGGGGTCCTCCACCTGCCCCTGGACGAGGGAGGGCAGCGCCTGAAGTGCCTACACACTCGGGTCCGTGTCCTCCGCCTCCAGGCCCTGCAGAGGCTCCTGTATGGTGCAGGTAGTCCGGCGTGGAGAGTACTAGTGCACGCCTTCCTGCGCCGCTTCTGAGGGCTCCGATATGACCGGCAGCTCCTTTATCTCCATCTGAGAGGTCTTCCGCGAGACCTCTCTGGGCTGCCGGTCTTCTACCAAGACCTCCTCCAGACCTGGAAGATATTTTCAATGACCAGGTTCGTGGCGGCCACTGGGGGGACTGATCTCCTCGCGGAGCCTCTGCTACACAACCTCCAGCTTCGTGTGCAGGTGGCGGAGTCCCCCACGGTGCGCCAGAGGTTTGTCTTGGCAGAAGTCACCAGGGTCGGAGACCTCCTAGACTACGACTGGGGAGACTGGCTGGATCCCCTGACGCTCACAGAGGGGACCCCCAGACCTCGCACTCCCCAGCGCATACTTCAGGAGGTGAAGGCCGCTTTACCGCCCGCTGCTCGGGCCTACCTCGACCGGGTCCTGCGAGAGGGCATGCCCCGCCCACCCTCCACCCCAGGCCCAGTGGACCTTTTCATCGGGCCCCTGCCCCATGGACCCAACCTGCCTGGATACCAACAGGACTACTCCGATTTTTCCAAACTCGTCTGGGTCTATCCCAGTTCTTTGGGACTAACTCCAGGACACAGCCCAAGATCAGAGCTGCCAGACCTCAACCCCCTGCCAACTATATCGTGCAGAAACTGGAGTCCCCGGACAACCCGATCCGACTGGCCACCAGGAAAAGTTCATCTGCCTTATTGGGAGTGGTGAGCATTGTCTGTGTAGTGTGTGCATTCTGTTTTGGTGATTGTTAATAAATAGAGGATAAGGATATTACTGTGTATGGCTCTTTCACTGGTAAAAGGTCCTGCAAACCTGCAGAAGATTACACCCTAAGCCCCTTGAATGGGGTATGGGTAAGTGCCTTTCGCCCAGAGCCCTGGGATCTGGGGAAAATGAGGGTGCTTAAATTAACAGGGTTATGCCTTGAGCCCACAGAAGGGTAAAGGTGGGTGCCCTAGAGAGTGAGGGTAACAATGGGAATGAAACTGTAAACCACAAAGCCTGAGTTATGGGGAGATGTGAGTGTCTTTGACTTTTGTGGATCCCATTCTATCTACTAAACAGGAAGCTGCCCAACCTAGCCAATGGGAAATGCCAGCCAGAGGGATATTGTGTAGGGAATCTAAGCACCTAATGCAGCTTTGTGGATTGCGGGGCTGTTCCTGTGACTGTCTAGTGCCCATTGTCTCTTGATAACTTTTGTCCCTGATGTCAGGGCTGGCCTTAGGGGTGGGCAGGCTGGGCGACGACCCAGGAGCACCGGTCTAAGGGGGATGCACCTCCGGTGCAGGGGTGTCCCTCTTCACTCCCCGCTGCTCTGCTCTGATGACATCTGCAGCTATCACGGCTCCTGCCTCCCCTCCTTGGAGCTGCCCCTGACCAAGCTTCTCCTGGGAGCCTCCTGTCTGCTGTGCATAGCAGAGGGTGGGCAACTGATGTAGGCATGTCCCCCACCTCCACCCATGTACCCTGTCTCTGTTGAGCTGGGGTAGGGGGGGACAGAAGTCTGTGCTGCTGCCTCTGGGTCAGGAGTGGGAGCTTCTGGCAGCTGCTGGCTGAACAAGCCTTCAGAGGAGTGAGTGCTGAGCTTAAGGTGACAGCGCGCTGTCTCTCACACTGTCCCAACACACACACACTGTCTCTCTCTCTCACACTCCCCCAACACACACACTCTCCCACCAACATAGACTTGTATTATTTTGCTGTTATTACTTCTTGGTACTTCCTGTTGAAATGTGCAATGCACATAGAATCTCCGTAATTTTATTCTTTCAAAGTTCGTTAAGGATCACAGTGGTGTTATTTCAGTGTTTTGCCTGGTCTGTGCATTTCATAATTTTCTCTTTTACGCTTAAATTTAATTCTTTCTTTGAGGAGTGAGTTCTAAAATGTCTAACCTGTTCTGGCTGGAGTAATTATCAGTATTACTTTTATTACCATATTGTGCTTTGTCATTCATTATTTAAAATGGTACAATCAAATAATAGCATCCTTCTAGAATGTAAACTTAGCTTCTACTCACCTTAGCAGTGCCAGCTTTTAAAAAAAAAAAAAATAGCCAAACACATAACTGTAGACACAGTGCAGATGAAAGTCACTTATTTTCAAACGTTATCCCTCTGGCACCGAGATCCCAGAAATATCATCCCTCTGCCTGTGCAGCAATCATAAGGACTGCTATTTTGCCTTTCACACCACTGACACCATGTCTCTCTGAGTTTGCTGGGGGCCGGCTGGAACACTGAATTGAGATGCTAGGAGTGCTGCTGCCCTCCGGACTTCAGCAACGATGGCTTCAGAGCCTCCGGATGCCATTTCCCATGCTGAGGGCCTGGGGTGGGGACAGACTAGACTGTAAACTCCTACAAACACCAGTAGGGAATTTCAGATGGAGCAATTGATGTAGACAGTTTGCTGGGCCCGTGAGGAGCCATGACTGTTCAGTCCCTCTGTAGGAAGGGACAGGCTGCCTCAGAGACAAAGGGGTCTTTGATCAGCTCCCCACTCAAAGCAGGACTCTAGCTATTGTGGGATTTAGTATGTGATCAAAAAATGCCAGTTTCAGACATTACACCAGCACCTCACAGGTTCTAACCATCTTAATTTTCACCAAACAAACCAACAAGTGGAAAAGTCGCTAACAAAACCTTCATTAATGCTGAGTTAGATGTGTCCAGGGCTGCCTCATTCCCTTCCCTAACGCTGAGTGCGCCTCCACTGAAACCTCAGAAATCCAGCAAATCAAGAATTATGGGAAGACAAACAAGCTTGTCTACACTGAAGCTTGTCTACCACTCACCAGATTTCAGCCCTATGTCCCTGGGCCATGCACAGAGCCTGTTTATCATCACCTCCTCCAGTGGGAGTGGGGAGTTCTGATGATGATGATAGTGTGATGCTGTGCTGAGCTTTTAATGATAAAACTGTAGTTAACAACATATAACCAAATCTCATGTAATAGATGCATAGAATTTAAGGCCAAAAGGGACCATTAGATCATCTGTTCTCACCTCATGTTTCTCACAGGCTGGAGAATTCCAGCCATTTATCCCTATATTGAGTTCAATAACTTGTGTCTGACTAAATCACACCTTCCAGAAAGGTAACCAATCTGAATGCTGAAACACCAAGAGCTGGAGAATCCACCACTTCCCCTGGTAGCTTGTTTCAGAAGTTAATCACCGTCCATGTTAAACATTTGTGCCTAATTGCTATTTTTAATATATCTGTGTCAGTTTCCAACCAATGAGTCTTGTGATGCTTTTATTTGCTAGATTAAAGAGCCCTTTAGGAAACCATATTTTCTCCCCAGGAAGGTAATTATTCACTGTGATCAAGTCACCTCTCAGTTTCCCTGTTTAAACAACCAAGACTCTCATTAGCCTTTTCTTGCCCCAGCATTGCATTGGGAGCCCATGTTGAGCAATGACCGAATACACCAGGGGTAGGCAACCTGTGGCACATGTGCCAAAGGCAGCACGCAAGCTGATTTTCAGTCCTGGCCACCGGTCTGGGGGGGGGAGGGGGGCTCTGAATTTTAATTTAATTTTAAATGAAGCTTCTTAATCATTTTAAAAACCTTATTTACGTACAACAATAGTTTAGTTCTATATTATAGACTTATAGAAAGAGACCTTCTAAAAACATTAAAATGTATGACTGGCAGGTGAAACCTTAAATTAGAGTGAATAAATGAAGACTCAGCACAGCACTTCTGCAAGGTTTTTTGACCCCTGCAATACACCCATAGCACACGCACAAACTCACTCTCTGCCTTTGCCGATGGTGCATAGGACTCAGGAAATAGGGCACACGACAACTGTAGCACTGAGTCAAATGACTTCTCTTTACTAAAGCAAAACTTGGTTTGAGGTGAGCTGTGCTGGCCAGGAGCCGCCTACATGTCTTCTACACTCAAAAACTGAGCCTGTTCCCCACAAACAAGCCCCCGTGTCAAATATGATGATATTCCCCCTGCCTTTTACAACCTTTCACCCTTCTCACAATATTCCATTCCACACGATAATTTCACTTATTTATCATTAAACACAGATGGCTCTCACATCCCACCACCTTGCTGCAATCCCCATGGCAAGAAGACTCCCCTGTCCCTGGCTGCCAACTCAGCCTCAAGTCAGTGCTGAAATCATGCATACAGGATCCTTCAAGGTACACAGGCACCTCTTTATTTAGACAACATATATGGAGGCCTCAGACCCAGATCTCAGATCACAATCACAGCTCTGAGACACTCTTCAAATTAATCCCCTATCGCTGCATCTCGGAATCACAGCTCTCCCAAGCTGTTCCAAATAATTCCTCCACCATTCGGTATAGCTACATCTAACACCGTGAATACAGTTGGGGAGCATAGAGATAATTCCCAGTGACTATTGACAGCCTCATGGGGGCAGGGTTAAGGTTGCATTGGCCTGTGCCTTAACTCTGTATTTCCTGTTTGTTTGTTTTTCAGAAGTTTGAGTTTTGATGAACTTAGACAGACTAGGTGGGTGAGGTAATATCTTTGATTGGACCAACTTCTGCTGGTGAGAGAGACAAGCTTCCTACCGGTAGTGACTCAGCTCTTCTTTAGGTTTGTGTAGCTCGAAAGCTTGTCTCTTTCACCAATAAAAGATATTTGGTCCAATAAAAGATATGTCATCAACCTTGTCTCTCTAATATCCTGGGACCAACATGGCTACAACAACACAGCAAATAACTTTTGATGAACTTGATGTTCTGGAAGGTCATGATCTTCACTGGGAAACCTTAACTTTATGTTAACAACAGGTTTGTGGGGTTTTTGCAATTGAATTTATTATAGTCAACAAAAGCAGTAAGAAGATTTTCTTTGAAATCATGACTGGATTTAGGTAACTTGGGATGGCTGAATACTTGAGCGTGCTGGCATAGTTCCAGCGCAGCAGGACTGTGGCTGTTTCTTTAAGAGAAGACTCTAACCTCCCCACATGACAGGCAGGGGCAGCAAGTTTGTATAATTTTTGGTGGTGCCCAGAACAGGTCCAAGTCCCGCCCTCCCCCACCTGCCTTGTAAGCCAAGATGCAGTAACTCCTCGCTTAAAGTTGTCCCGGTTAACGTTGTTTTGTTGTTACATTGATGAACAATTAGAGCAGTAGTTCTCAAATTTTTTTTTTCACGGACCACTTGAAAATTGCTGAGGGTCTCAGCGGACCACTTAATGATCTTTCTAAACGTTGTTTGTACCGTTAGCTAACTATTGTAAAGCACTTTGGATAAAAGTGCGATATAAAAAAAACCTTAATAATAATTAACTTTTTTTGTTCTACACATAAAAGCACACAACTCATATTTTAATAGCAGTAGTCTTAACCTTTCTAATGTGATGGATGTGCTCTCTCTCCCCCACCGTGGCAACCCCCAAGCTGGGGCTGGGAAGGAGGGGCGGTCTCTCCCCTGCCACAGCAGCCACAGAGCTGAAGCTGGAAAGGAGGGCCATCTCTCCCCGGCAGCCGCAGCCCTGGAGCTGGAGAAAGTCACCTCTTTCTCTGGCCACCACAGCCTTGCATGTCCCAAATTCCCCCTAACCTCTCTTCTCACACCTATCCACTATTCCCCACAAGTCCACCATCTGAGCTTACATTTGCATCTTCTCCAGGGTCCAGGCACCTAATTAGTGGAGTCACGCCTGCACGGCTCCACTAATTAGGTGGGTGGGCCTTCATTCTCTCATGTGCGGCTGCCCAGGCATGCATGCACCTTAGAGGGAACTATCTGAAGACCACCTGATTGGAGCTCGCGGACCACTGGTGGTCCGTGGACCACAGTTTGAGAACCTCTGAATTAGAGAACATGCTCATTTAAAGTTGTGCAATGCTCCCTTATAACTTTGTTTGGCAGCCACCTGCTTTGTCCATTGTTTGCCGAAAGAGCAGCCCATTGGAGCTATTGGTGGGGGCTTAGAAACAGGGTGGACCAGCAGCCCCCCTATCAGCTCCCTTAAGTTACCTGTGCGGCAGCCACCCAGCAGGCTATCAATTGCCGGGCAGTTCAGGTGTCCCTCTCCCGACTGCTGTGTGCTGCTCCTGCCCTCTGCCTTGGAGCTGCTCTCAGGAGCCTCCTGCTTGCTGTGTGTGGAGGAGGGAAGATAGGCGCTGATGTCAGGGTGTCCCCCTCCCCTGCTCCTGCTCCCCATCTCCACAGAGCGGGGGGACACATGACAGGGCTCAGGATGGAGGGAGCTTGCTGACAGAAGCTGCTGTCTCAACTTGCTGATCTACTTACAAAGGCAATGTACTTAGAGTGGGGTCAGTCTACTTACAGTGGCAGTGTGCATCTCTCTCTCACACACAGGGTGTGTCTCTGTCTCTCTCTGCCATGCTGTCTCCCCTCCCTCCATTTGTGCTATCTTGTGGAGTGTGAGGCTACATTAACAACAATGTGTTAAGCCTTGAGGGCTCAGCCAAGTGCTAGTTCATCATTTAGCAGTAAGACATTCCCTGGGAAATATCCCACCCTCTGACTTCACCACCTCAACCAAGCTTCACAATCATCATCGCTGTGTACAGTATTAATTTTTTTGTTTAAAACTTATACTGTGTATATGTGTGTGTATATATATAAAATATAGTCTTTTGTCTGGCAAAAAAAAAATTCCCTGGAACCTACCCCCGCCCCTGCATTTACATTAATTCTTATGCGGAAATTGGATTAGCTTAACATCGTTTTGCTTAAAGTAGCATTTTTCAGGAACATAACTACAATGTTAAATGAGGAGTTACTGTATATTTTTTAAAATAATGTAAAAATGTGAGGGCTCCAGGGTGGGGCTGGTGATGAGGGATTTGGAGTGTGGGAGGGGCTCAGGCAGAGGGTTGGGATACAGGGGTGAGGGCTCTGGGGCGGGGCTGGGGATGAAGAGTTTGGGCTGGAGCACCCACAGAAAAAAATTAGTGGGTGCTTAGCACCCACCAGAGAGAGCAGCTGTCGGCAACTGCCAATCAGCTATTTAGCATGTGCAGCAGCCCCCATCAGCTCTTTGGCTGGCTGCGGCCAATCAGCTGTTTGGCACGAAGTCCCCGCCTATCAGCTGTTTCCTCTGCGACTGCTGAAGCTCCCAGCGGGCTCCCACCTCCCACTGTAGGCAGGTGTGAGTCCTTTTAATTTTCAGGGCAGAGGGAGCTGGGCTAGGGGGACAAGCAGCCAGGGCACAGCAGCTTCTCGGCTAGCTGCGGAGGGGTGGGGGAGATGGGCAGGCAGCCAGCGTCTCGGGGGGACAAACCAAGGTACATGGCTCCTTTAAGAAAAGTTTACCCTTGTGTCTGATGAGTGAATTTGGGTGGAGGCCAGCAACTAGCCCCCTCCCTGTGCTCCGTCCAGCCAGTTGGGTGCGCCTGGCAGCAGCCAAAGGTGAGACAGGCTCTTCACTGCAGCCCCAGGTGCAAATGAGCAGCCTCCCCCAGCCCAGACCCTGCCTGTGCTTGGACCCCTCCCACCCAGGCTCTGAGAGCTCCCAACCCCTATGGTTCTGACCCAGGTCCAGGGGCTCTGCATCCCTTTCCCCGTGCGTGGAGGGACAGGAGGGGGCAACACATCACCAGTACTTCTAGCCACATCCTCCTCACAGGCTCTTCTCCATAGCCCGTGTGACAACACAAACAGCTTCCTCTCCCAAATGAAACTGCACCCCTCGATCATCAAATAAATCAATTTTGCACATTAGCAAGGAGAAAGCAAATCATGAGTGTTTTGAACCAAGTAGAATCATAGAATATCAGAGATGGAAGGGATCTCAGGAGGTCATCTAGTCCAACCCCCTGCTCAAAGCAGGACCAATCCCCAGACTGATTTTTGCCCCAGATCCCTAAATGGCCACCTCAAGGATTGAACTCACAACCCTGGGTTTAGTAGGCCAATGCTCAAAGACTGGGCAGGGGGAATGTTATGTAGAGGGTTAGGGAGAGGGAGAGAGAGAGGAATGGAGGGATGCTCAGGGGATCCTAAATGTGGGCCCTGAGAGGAATAACACTTCTTCAAGGAGCTGCAGCTGAAGTTGGCACCAGGAATACAGCAATCAATCATAGCACTGATGTTCAATGGGAAAGTCTGAGAGAGACTGGTGGGGGTGGGGGATAGGGATGGGGAAGGGCTGAATAAACGATATTGCTCAGAAGCAAAAAAATGTCTTTGTATCAGGTACTATCAGAGATTGAGGTTTTTTCCCTGTCCCCATGAGTGCCCCAGGAATTCCTGCAATGGCCCCATCTGACTAATGGGCAGGGGTTACCCCCCCCCCGTGCCAGTCACAGCCAGGTGGAGCAGAGCATGTACCACACACCAGAGATCTCCTGCCTTGAGCTCACTGAGCAGGGAGCTGCAGAGATCAGAGCGGTTGCTGGGGTCTCTCTTCTCTGTCCAACCACCATGATTGGATCATTCTCCTTTCTCTGCCCATCAAGGCACCACTCTAACCTCAATGCTTTAACCACAGCCTTCCTCTTTTCCTTGGTCATTTACTCCACTCTCCATCCCCCCCACACCCTTTATTTCCTGATTTCCACTTTGAAACCCCACTCATTTGGGCAAATCCCTTGTTCAATGCCCATTACCATAGAGATAAAAGATTCCTTTCTGCTGGGCCCAGGATGCTCCAGAAATTGTGCCTGTTTTTGCTCAGTGAAATCTGGGACGTTCATCTGGGTATCATGTGGATTGTTCTCATCTGAGATTCCAACACCTCAGGGATGTAGCATGTTGGAGCAGGGATGGTTCTGTGGAAAGGCACCTAACAAACTGTGAGAGTGGGGCAGGTGGGACACAAGGAGGTTTAAGATGGGGACTGGAAACTGCAAGGAGAGGTGAGCTGTATCAATGGGTGTGGAGTAGAGGGAGCTCAGTTTCTGACCATTCTGTTGGGCCTCCCATGACACCTGGGTCTCTAGTCACCTCTCTGGAGAGATGGAGCAGATGAAAGAGCCTGAGTCTCAGACGTGGCCCAACTAATCTTTTAGCTCCATGGCTGGCCAATCTCTGCCAGGGGTGTGACTCTCCCCTGCACTTTGCTGAGATCTCAGAGCTGACGGGTAAATCCTGGAGGAAGGAGATTCTCTGGTTCACTCTCCAGCTAGAGCAGATTCTGTCACTAACACCATCAAACCCACCCCCAGGGCTGAGCTCTGCCCCTAATGCTCTGATTCTCTCTCCCCAGTGAATGTGAGTCTGGATCCAGACACGGCTCATCCCAGACTCATCCTGTCTGAGCATCAGAAAAGTGTGAGATGTGGAGACACACACCAAGCAGTAGAGTAGCTAGGGGGGAGCAGGGGGAGCGGCTGCTCCCCCACTGAGCACATTCTCAAAAGTGGGGCCTTAGGTGCCAACTCCCTGGGTGCTCTTTAGCAGGGCCGGCTTTAGGCCGATTCCACCGATTCCCCTGAATTGGGCCCCGCCCCTAAGTGGGCCCCGCGCAGATCGGGCAGTGTCCCTGCCTGAAGCAAAGCTCCGTGGCTCTCCGGGAAGCAGCAGCTGTTGCTGCTAGGCAACGAGAGACGCTGGCCGGCAGGGGCAGCAGCGGCTGTTGCAGGTCAGGAGGGGGGAGGGGAGGAGAAGGCACATGTGCGTTGCAGCCTTCCCCTCCCCCCAGCACTCACCTGGAGGAGACACCGAGGGGGCTTCCGGTCCGGTGGGAGACAGGAATCTCTGCAGTGGACCTCACTCACCTTAGCAGCTGCTGGGGCTTCGGTCGGTGAGTGTTTGTCCCTGCGATTCCCCCTAGGTGTGTAATATTGGGTTGGTTTTGTGGTTTTCGGTGGTGTTGCTGTTTGAGGGTGAGTTTGTGCCTGCCTGTGTCTGTTTCAAAACTAAACTCGGGATCATGTAACCCAGGAAGAAAGCCCCGAGCCAGTACTTAGTGCTGTGAATTCCAGGTGAGAGAGAGAGGGAGGTTTGGAGGAGGAAATCAAATACATAGAGAGGGGAGAATGCGAAAGGTCTGCAACATAGTAGGCTGAGACTTTTATCTCTCCCTTCTCCCCCAAGAGAGGGGAAACTGAGGCATGGAGTGATCTGATTCCCCTCCCCAAATTATTTTGCAAAGGAGGGGGACGGGGGGCTCCTATCCAAACCAGTTCCCTTTCCATCAACTTTGCTTCCCCTGCTGCAAGACCACTGTAGGGGCTGAATATTTCCATTAAACTCTGGTTCCTTCATTTGCCCTGCAACAATAAAATAGACTGGCTTGTGGGGGGAGGAATATTCCCCCCTCCCAAAGCTGTGTGCACATTAAGTTTTTTTTGGGGGGGAACACCCAGCTCAGCTTTCTAGCCATCCAGCAGCTCTAGGACAGAGAAGGAAGGTGCTCTTGGTGCAGAGTGGTCGCAAAACAGGGGTGAATTTACCGGGGGGAGGGGGGGTCCGGTTGAAATCCCACCCGATGCAGCCACACAGAATCTCTCGCAGTGCTAGGAGAGGCCAGGAGTGGAAGCAGGTGGCCCGGGGGTGGGGGGACATTTGCCCTCAGTCCTGGGCTCTGGGATGGACTAGACTGGGTGGGTGGTGGGTTCAGTCTAGTCTTCCAGCCTGTTGCTCTCGCTGGGGTGTGTGGTTTTCATCTGGCTCCACCGAAAAGATCAAACAAGCCCAGTAGAAAAGGGGGGTGAGAGAGGCGGGAAGGAGTTTGTAAGGGGTTAAAGTGACCCATCAATGAAAGAGTAAAACCAGAGTTTGACTGGGTTTCCCCCCAGCCACCACTCCTGCAAACACTGGGAAAGGGGCAGCCCCAACCCCCACCGAGGCTATGGTGAGGGGCAGCAGGGGAGGAAGGAAGCCACATGTGATGGCAGTCCCCTCCCCCCCAGCACCCACCACCCCCTCTCCGGCCCCCAAACTCTGTCCCAGAGCCTGCACCCACCCCTCCGCACTCCCTCCCAGAGCCTGCACCCCTCCACCCATCCTGCACCCCACACCGTGCCCCAGCCCGGAGCCTGCACCCAAACTCTGTCCCACTCAGCCCTGGGCAAAGCTCTCCTTGGCTGGCTCCCAGCCCCTCTCCAAGGGTTGCAGCTGTCTGGAAGTGCCTGCCTTCCACACCTTCCTCATTCACACCTCATTCATTCAACAGGACAATTGATTACAAAGTGGTGGGAAGATCTTATTCTACTTCTAGCAAAAAGACATTTTTCTTTTACCTTAATTATACTACCTTAGGGGCCAGCTATAACATTACCAAGGTTCAATACAAAGTCATATAAAAGTTATACAAAAATGTATAATGCAGAGATTTATCTTCAACTGCACTGATTGACTGCTGTGTGCAGTAACATAGTGACCCCTGGGTCTTTGAATGAGGCTTTATACTTGGGGGGGGGGCGAGCGGCGAGCGAGTGGGCAAGCGGCGGGTGGGCAAAGAGGCAAGCAGTGAGCCAGCAGGGGTTCTAGGGGTGGGCATGGGGGTTTCTGGCAGGGGAGGGAGAAGGTGAAAGGAGGCAAGTGGTGGGTGGGGGACTGACTGGGAGGGACACAGCAAGCCAGCGGGAGGCTAGGGGGTGAAGAGGGATGTGATGGTGGGGCCGAGCGGGGAGGGGTCGGGTCCTATTTTACTGCTGTGATCTGGTCACGCTATGTCACCCCCCTCCCCAAACCTTCCTTTTCTTCCTTTTTGGCCCACAGCTGTTTCGGCGGGGCGGCGCTGGGGAAGCAGGGTTTGTTTCCGTGGGCCGGGAGGCGCTGGGGGGGGGGGGGGGAGGAGGGCACAATTTTATATTAATAAGGAAATATTTTATAAATTTTAATAAAATAAACATTATTGAAGAAAATCAGTTGTACAACTATCAAAACATGAATTATTTTCCTAATATGAAAGTGAAAATCAGCTAATTAATATATGACGCAATGTATGTAATATATAATTTTGTTATTATTTATATAGTCATGGAAAGTAAATAATACATGGAAGAAATGAAGGGTTCTTTTTAAGTGGCTTTTTTTTTTAGTCATCCCTGCTGGGGCCCTGTCGAAACTGTTTGAATTGGGCCCCGCACTTCCTAAAGCCGGCCCTGCTCTTTAGTACTTAGTGCACCTTTTATATGGCTCTGCTTGCTTCTCATTCCTCTTCGGCCATAGAAGAGCTATCCTTTGTGCATCAGCTATGTCCCATAGTATCCTCCTGTGATGGATTAGGACTAGATCTGTACAACTTATGAATTCTGCTTGATATTGTGAAGCTGATTATGCAAACCTGCTGTATTATGAATGTCTCTCTACAAGTGGAGCCAGTACTGCTGACAGGCCCTGGAGCACATATGCACCCAACAGATGCATTAGGAAGGGGAGGGATAGCTCAGTGGTTTGAGCATTGGCCTGCTAAACCCAGGGTTGTGAGTTCAATCCTTGAGGGGGGGGCTACTTAGGGATCTGGGACAAAATCAGTACTTGGTCCTGCTGGTGAAAGCAGGGGGCTGGACTCAATGACCTTTCAAGGTCCCTTCCAGTTCTAGGAGATGGGATATCTCCATCCTGGACTGGACCTGGAAGGTGATTAGGACTTAACGACCCTATTCAGGTGTAAACATCTGGGATAATGAGTGAGCTGCATCCTTAGAAAACCAGTTTAGCTGTCCCTAGGAGGGAGGGGGAGGGCAGGTAGGAGCACTGGAAAACTGCACCAGGAGGAGAACAAATAAGAGTCATACAGGAAGAGAAAGCACTGGGCAGGAAAGAGCAAGGTTACAGAAGTTAGGTAAAGAGGTTCCAGCGAGAGAGGTCACTCAGCATGAGGGCTTGAATTGTGCCGGAACACTCCGGAACGCCATTCTAGCATATTTTTGAGGAGCTGGAATGGCATTTGGGTACTGCCAGTATCACTTAGCGGTGGAATTAGAAGTGTGTTCTGGAGGAGGGCTAGCTCAGTGGTTTGAGCAATGGCCTGCTAAACCCAGGGTTATGAGTTCAATCCTTGAGGGGGGGGCTACTTAGGGATCTGGGACAAAATCAGTACTTGGTCCTGCTGGTGAAAGCAGGGGGCTGGACTTGATGACCTATCAGGGTCCCTTCCAGTTCTAGGAGATAGGTATATTTCCATGTATTATTATTTTTTTTTAAAGGATGGAAGTGCTTTTTTTAAAAAAAAAATTCTTTGCTGCTTCGCTGCAGGTGGCGCCTTTTTTTATGTGTTTGCTCCCCCTGCTCTTAGGAGCTGGCTACGCCACTGACGCCAAGGTCTGCCCAACAACCCTGAGAGATTTGACACTTGCCCTGTGTGCTGGGCTGTGAGGGATTCACCTCGGGAAGACATTGCTGAGAAGTGGAGGTGGAGGGTGGGCGACTGTGAGAATAGCCAGAAAGTCTATGAAGAGGAAGGGAGGGATCAACCATAGCCCTGAGGGGGGGATCTGGGCTGTGGAGTTGGGGGATCAGTTCTGGGCTATCACTGACCCTGTGACCCCCCTGCCCCTGAGCCAGTTCCCCAGCAGGATCTGGGTTTGTCTGGATTGTGACCGGGGGCAGGTGACATTTATCGGTGTTGGTGATGAGGCCCCGATCTTCACTTTCCCACCAGGCTCTGTCCCTGGGGAGAGAATCCAACCCTGGCTCTGGGTGTGGTGGGAATCCCAGCTGAGACTGTTTTCCTTGAGATATGTGTGTGTGTGTGTGTGTGTGTGTGTGTGTGTGTGTGTGTAATATCCCACTGGGGGTCCTGAGATCAGCCTCTCTGGCCTCACATACCCCAGGCTCCATGACCTTAGAGGACTCTGCGCTGACCTCTTAACTCTCTGACCCCTGGAAGCTCCTCTCCCTCCCTCCCTCCCTGCAGCCCCAGGGATGGGAGAGGGAGGGGTGAAGAACCCCTGGGGCAGCAGGAGGAGCAGAGGGGCCCTGAGGTGCAGATGTGGGGGTTGGGCATGGGGTAGAATTAACAGCCAGGCTGGGGACAGGCAGATATGGGGGTGGCAGGGACACAGAATTAGTTAATTACAGGTTTGGGGGGTTGGGGATTAGGGCAGCCTCCACTGGAAATGACAAGGTCAGGGCAGGCTGAAAAAAGAGAGCAGATTCTCCCAAAACCAGTGGTTTACACTATCGTTAGATTCACCGGCCAGTCACAAAACTGTGTTACTGATCCCCCACACTGGTTATCAAGCAGCAAAAAAAAATAATCATACAGCCCAGTTTATTGCATTGCAGTTCTCTGACCCCCAGTCAGCACCTAGGTGCAATAAAATGAGATGTTATTTGAAAACTCTGCTCACATATACAAAATGTTCTGACCCCAAAGGGTCAGCCATGTCACCAGGTCAGAATCTTTACCCAAAACACCACGCTGCCAACCAATCCTTTAGCATCTAAAACTAAAGGTTTATTATAAGACAAAGAAAGAACAAGAAGAGAGTTGTTAAATGGTCAAGCAATCAGATACACATATAAGACTTCCAAGTCCCTATATCGAGTTCCTAGCAGTGTTGGTGAGTTTCCTGGCTTGAGAGTCCCTCTGGAACACATCCACAGCTTGCATAGGTCATTCAGTCCTTTTGCCTCATTTCCACTAGGACTGTATAATGACATCACTGCCTTGTGTTTGCTATCACATTGACAAAAACACCCTCTCTCCTGGGGTGGACATGAGCTAAAAGTTGGGATCTAAAGGGCAACACCCCACCCTTGACCAGGGTTGTGACTTTGTCTTCTGTGAGCTTCTAATTTAAATGACTGTGATGGGATCCACGAAGGGACTTAGGTATTACAATGCTGAGCATCACTCACACCTAATTTTTAGGTGCTTAGAACACCACAAGAAGAACACTGCGACCCACACAGCCTGACTTAGGTGCCTAGTCTCCTTGTACGATGAACGGAGACAGACAGAGGCTTTAAAATGCCATCCACAAGAGCCAGCATGCTAGGTGGGGAGCCATCTAAACTAGCCAATGGGAGATGCTAACAGGGGAGTGTCCTAAGCCCCTCCCCTCTTAAACATTAGTGTCTAAGGCTATGTCTACACTACAGTTTATGTTGGCATAATAATAATAATAAACCACCCCCTGAGCGACAAAAGTTAAACTGACATAAGCGCCATTGTCTACTGTGCTATGTCAGTGGGAGAGCTTCTCTCACTTACATGGCTTCTGCTCCTCACGGAGGTGGTTTTATTTTGCCGATGGGAGAGCTCTCTCCTGTCAGCACAGAGCATCTTCCAGGGGCGCCGGAACGGGGGGGGGGGCAGGGGGCTCAATCACTTTTTACTGGCAGTAAAGGTGAGCACCAGGGGAGGAGGCGGGGTCTTGGGGTGAAGAGGCTGTGCAAGGATAGGGGCTGGGGGGGGGGAAGGTGTGGAGTGAGGGCAGAGGCCAAGGGACAAGGGGTGGTGTGGGGGAGCAGAGCCACAGGTTGAATGCTGGTGTGTCGTCCCCCCCCACACACTTTTAGGGAGCTTCCGTCACTCCAGGTGTCTTCACCAGACGTGCTGCAGCAGCGCAGCTGTATTGGTAGAGCTGTGCCGCTGCACCACTGTACGTGCAGACATGCCCTAAGTCTGGGTTGCTCGGGGGGCACCTACTTCTGCATATCGATCCACAAATGGGACCCAGAGCCTGAGGCTTCTCTTGTGGGAATCAGTTAGGCCCTTGCTGCGCTGCACACAACGGGTGGGTGGGTGGGTTGTTTTGATGTTTCCACCCACGTTATAACTTTGAGCCCAGTAGTGGAGCCCTTGCCTGGGCTATGGGGGCCCAGGTTCAATGCCTCACTCTTTGCCTGAGGGGGAGAAGGGATTTGAACAGGGGTAACTCATTTGCTAGGTGGGTGCTGCAACCACTGAGCGATGGTACAGTCTGAGGGTGGGATTCTTCAGTCTCACCTGTCCTCACTTGCCCAGAGCATGAGACCGGGACCAGCACACAGCCACCCAGGACCCTTCTTCCTCCTTCTGATGGGGGAGAGGAATTTTAGTTATTACATATGACAGTGGAAGCAGCGCCTCCATAACTTCCCTCAGCTGAACTCTGCACCCGCTGAGACTCTGTCCATTATCATGAAAGATTGTGGTGGAAGGATCCTAGCTTTAAAATGCTTTGTTCTTCCTTTTATTTCTTTCTTTATCATGGGTAAGACAGTTCTGGGCAGATCTTCAGCTGGTGTAAAGTTTCACAGCTTCACAGCGCTGCTGAGATTTGCCCCAGCAAGTTTTCAGTGCATTGACCATCGCCTCTTCCCCAACAGAAATACATTAAACTATATCAAGCACAAGGGCTAGAACTGCATAAGGAGGAGCTGAAACTTCGGAGGAAGGATTGTCCAGGGGTCATGGTGTGAACCTGGGTTATATTCTCTGTTCTGCCAGACTCTCTGTGTGGCCTCAGGACACTCAGTTCATTTCTCTGGACCACAGCCCCCATCTGTGAAAAGGGGTGAGAGGATAAATACATTGAAGCTTTTTACATCACTCAGCTCTTACGATCCTGGAGGCCCTAAAAGGACCTCAGGTAGCTAGAGGGGAAATGCACGTCCAGAGCTACCTCCCCTGCTGAACTCAGCTTGGGTCCAATCAGTTGCTCCAGTTACCCATGAGCAGCACCTCTCATACTACTTCTGCCTTAGCCCTGTATTTCACAAAGGGCAGTACCCCTGAGAATGAAACCAGAGCCCCGCCCCCCACCCCAACACAACGGTCAAGGCAAATAGACCCAGCAGACAAGGGTAAGTATTTTTCCTTAGATTAAAAATACCAAGTTGAAAAAATCATTACAAACAACCCAATAAACTATCCCTGCTTCATTGGTTTCCTTCAGTTCCTACGAGGAAAGCTTTCTTCGATGATGTGGGAGGGAGAGGAGGAAGAGGTATGTGCGGGGGGGAAGGAGTTGAGGGTGAAAGACAGGAAGTAGGGTTACCAACTGTCTAATTGCACCAACCCAAATACCCTTGCCATGCCCCCTGCCCTGCCCCTTCTCTGAGGCCCCACCTCCACTCACTCCATCCCCCCTCCCTCCGTCACTCACTCTCCCCCACCCTCACTCACTTTCACCGGGCTGGGACGGGGGCTGGATGCTGGAGGGGGTGCGAGCTCTGGGAGGATGTTTGAGTGCAGGAGGGGCCCAGGGATGGGGCAGAGGGATCGGGTGTTGGAGGGAGTGAGGGGTGTGGGCTCCAGCCGGGCAGCGCTTACTGCAGGTGGCTCCTGGGAATTAGTACAAGGTTGTTTATTACTGAAGTAATTAAAAGGGGAGTTTGTACTTGGAAAATATCATTATTATTATTAAGATGATGACAGTATTGAGCAGTTTTTGAGGAGCAGGAAGTGGAGCCTGTTGTAAATTGTCATTCTCTTCAACCGGATTGGAGCACTTGGAAATCTGAGTCTGCTGCCACCAAAGTAGTATAAGGGCCCTACCGTCAATCAAACGTTAACCGCGTCCCTTGACCTTTGCCGGTGGGTGTGAGGAGCTGGAAGCCAGGGGCAGGGGAGCTGATGAGGGGCTGCTGATGTATTATTGTGGCTCTTCGGCAATACACATTGGTAAATTCTGGCTCCTTCTCAGGCTCAGGTTGGCCATCCCTGGTCTAGACACTAGGGGTATAACATGGCCTGTTCACTGCTAGGTCTCTGCTTACAACCATGTGATCAAGTCGTGATCAAGAATAAATAGCGACTTACAATGAGGCTTAGCCCACACACTGTTGTTAATGGACAAGTCGTTAAGGCCTAAATTTACAACTGGCCTAGTTCTGGGTGCCTCCATTTATCTCCTGGAAATACAGGACTTCAGGGCATGTGTTCCACCTGCATCCACAGCTGCAGCCGGAGTCAGTGGGCGCTGCAGGTGCCCAGCTCCTTGGAGAACCAGCCCCTAAGTACTCAGGTCAGTACCCAAATTTGGACCCTAAATCAATAGAAATTCTTGACATTTGGACCCAGCCCATCATTGTGCTCTGGCTCCCGAGCTGGCTAGCATGGGCCAAGTGGGTGTAGAAAAGTGGTAAAGCCCTCCCCCACCCTGGGAAATTCCTCAAACAAAGGAGGAGCCGCTTGTGCCTCCGCCCCTGCAGCGGCAGGCACAGGGAGTGCTCCTGGGAGGGCCGTGAGGGAGTGGGGTTGGGGCATGGACAGGCTGGAGGAGAAGGGGGTGGAGTAGGGATAGAGGGGTGTGGTCAGGGTGAAGCTGCACCTCACCTCTTATACTCTGCACCCTGGCAAAGCCCCTTAGGGCCATTAAACCAGGGATGCAGCTCTGGCTGGAGCTCAGGACTTGCCTAGTTGCTGCCAAGGTCTGCACTGGCCCTTGCAGCCACTGAATAGGGGCCTATTGAACCAGCCTTCTCCCTGCCTCAGTTTCCCCATCTTCACAAGGCTTGTGTGGCTATTTGCAGTACAGTGTATGGAGGACGAGGGCCCCATGGTGCTGAGCTCTGAGCAGACATTGAGCAAATAGACCCAAAAAGGTTATGATTCAGAGTCCTGATCCTAAAATGTCTCAGTGTCCCAATGATGCCAAAGGGACCAGAGTGGGTAAAGTTACAGCCACCATTTACTGAGAAAGAGGCAGAGCACAAACATGCCACCCCAGGTCTCTGAGTGTCCCTAAGTAACCAGAGGGACACGGTATGTCCGACAACCAGGGGAGATAAATTACAGGGTATTATATGTACTATTCCAGTCTTTTTCTGAAACCCTGTACCTAGAACATTGAATCTGCTCTGCTCTGAAGTGCTGAGTGAAGACCCAGGTACCTGAGACAGCAGCAGGGGAAAGGTGTTTGAACAATGACGGCAAATCTCAAGCCGTGCATTGACCAGCAAAAGAGCAACACTTCGCTCAGATGAGCTGCAACATCTTCATTAACCACATTGTTAAACTGCTGCAACATTGTACCCGGGGAACTAGCTGCATCCACAGCAGCATCTCTGCGCAGCACAGCTCCCCCACCACAGCTGAATTCCCTCTCCTTGTCTCCTGGCCCCGCAGTCTGTCCCCAGATCCCTGTGACGGGTTAGATAAGAGAAACCCCCTGGGAGCTGCCACCTCATGGGCCCAGACTACTTCTACCCCTGCCTTCCCTGCCAGCTCAGGACTCCAGCACCCTGTCTTGCTGAGCCAGACACTCCTGTCTGCTCCAACAAAGACCGAGGGTCTGAATTACTTGCCCCAAAGCTGCAGGTTTACCTGAAAGCAGCTAACAGAAGTGTTCCTGTCTTTAACACTCAGATGCCCAACTCCCAATGGGGTCTAAACCCAAATAAATCCATTTTACCCTGTATAAAGCTTATACAGGGTAAACTCATAAATTTTTCGCTCTCTATAACACTGATAGAGAGATATGCACATTTCTTTGCTCCTCCAGGTATTAATACATACTCTGGGTTAATTAATAAGTAAAAAGTGATTTTATTAAATACATAAAGTAGGATTTAAGTGGTAGTAGTAACAGACAGAACAAAGTAAGTCACAAAGCAAAATAAAATAAAATGCACAAATCTATATCTAATCAAACTGAATGCAGATAATCTCACCCTCAGAGATGCTGCAGTAAGTTTTTTCTCAGGCTGGACACCTTCCAGGCCTGGGCACAATTCTTTCCCCTGGTACAGCTCTTGTTCCAGCACAGGTGATAGCTAGGGGATTCTTCATGATGGCTCCTCTCCTCTTTTTTCTGTTCCACCCCTTTATATATTTGCATAAGGCGGGAAGCCTTTGTCCCTCTCTGGGTTCCCACACCTCCTTCTCAATGGAAAGACACCAGGTTAAAGATGGATTCCAGTTCAGGTGACATGATCACATGACACTGCAAGACTTCATTACCCACTTGCCAGCACACACATAAACAGGAAGACTTACAGGTAAAACAGCCATCTGCAGTCAATTGTCCTGGTTAATGGGAGTCATCAAGATTCCAAACCACCATTAATGGCCCACACTTTGCATAATTACAATAGGTCCTCAGAGTTATATTTCATATTTCTAGTTTCAGATACAAGAGTGGTACATTTATACAAATTGGATGATCACATTCAGTAGATTATAAGCTTTGTAATGATACCTTACAAGAGACCTTTTGCATGAAGCATATTCCAGTTACATTATATTCACTCATTAGCATATTTTTATAAAACCATATAGACTGCAACGTCACACCCTCCTTCTGGACTTAATACCAGAGACTTGGACACTGACCATGGCGGAGGCAGTATACCTAAAAATCGTTTTTGGGCTCCCCTATGGGGCAGATACTCCTGTGTCCCCCAAAAGGGAAAGATCCTGATCCAGAAAGAGATCCTGGCCAGCAAAACCACCCCTCTTTCACTCAGGTTGGGTTTGCTTCCAGCTAGAGTCCTTGGGGTTTGTTCCCACTGCAGCAGTCACCAGGACCCCAACTTCCAGCTCCAGGATACATGTCTCTATGCACCTCTTCCACTCCATTACAGCCAGTTCATGCTTTTGGGTCTTAATTGCTTTATCTTTTAAGTCCAGGGTTCGCTGGTGGGCAGCCTTTTCTTTTTCAAGGGCAGACTTTTCCTGGGCAAATTGCACATCAATTTCCATTTATCTTCCCTTGAGACTGTCACTTCAGAACAGGCACCCCTCCACTCCTGTCTTGCTAAGTTAGACACTCCAGTCAGCTTCAGCACAGACACAGAGGTTGGGCCACACCCATCTGCAGTTCACTGAAACTGAGATGCACTCAGTTCAGGGGCTCCTTAGTTAACAGAGACTTTCCCAGTGCCCAGTGTTCGGCCTTTCTGGACAATTTGCAACTTGTATAGTTCTAGCTTCTTCTGATCTTCAATCTTATTTATTTTGCTTCCTTTTCTGTCCCTACTTCCCTTACCCAAAATAAGCAAACAGAAAATAACAAACCAGTAACCACTTTGTCTGTTCTTCAGCCACCACACTTAAAACTCACTTAGAATTACTACCAGTACCTCAAAACAATCAGCTGTGCACAGATCGTGCCGACTACCCCACTGTGATGGGTTGGATCACAGACCCCCTTGGGAACTGCCAACTGATGTGCGAAGCCTACTTCTATCCTTGCCTTCCCTGCCAACTCAGGACTTCAGACCCTGGGTCTGTGTTGGAGCAGACGGGAGTGTCTGGCTCAGCAAGACAGGGTGCTGGAGTCCTAAGCTGGCAGGGAAGGCAGGGTTAGAAGTAGTAGTCTTGGCACATCATGTGGCAGCTCCCAAGGGGATTTCTGTGATCCAACCTGTCACAATCCCCTCCTGCACCTGGAATGGACAGGTGGCCTGAGAGCTCTCTCTTTATCCCACACCATGTACCCTGCAGGCCCCTAGTACAAGCTCCCCTCACTCCTGCTGCCCTCAGCCACTGGGCCCCAGCCCATAGCTTGTGGGGAAGAGCTTGGTCTCTGTACACCATTGAGTCCCTGGTCACTCTGCTGGGACTGACAAAAAGGGAGAAAATCGGTGCAGACCTTGCTGGGTGTGGTTGCGTGAAAGGGGAGTCACCTGCCCCACTAGGGCTAAGGCTGAGATTCCAGCATATTCCACGCTAGCCACTGAGCCACCATCAGATGGACTTTCAGCCTCTGTGCATATGGTCGGGGCGAGGAATTGGATTATTGCCCTCAGGGAGCTGCTGAGGGATGGAGAAGATTTACATGCTCACAGGAAAAATAAACGGTTATAAAGCGTTAACTTTTTGAATCTCAGTGTCCAGTGTCATTAAATAGTTATTGGCTGACCAAAATATTGTCTGATCCCTCCTGATTTCCCACAGCTGTGAATATTTAAATTGATAACAATTGGAATGAAATGCTGAAACCCAGATTTTTGTGCAACTGTGAAAGTTTAAATCAATAAATATAAAAATGGCTTAAAATAAACAATATCTGTCAAAATTATATATCATAAAAAACGAATTCTGCCAAGTCTGACTATCACTCCTTAGACACACAGGCCCTGCTCCTCCAGGTTCATCCTCACAGGGGGATGCTGATGTCCATGTGAAGCCCCAGTTACCCTCGACACCAGCACAGGGGCTGATTGCAGGACCAGAGCCCGAGTGGTACATTTTTCACCAAAGCCTCCAGGGATGTAAAGTTACGGGTGGGCCCCTTCCAATTCAGCAAACAGCACGAGTCAGTTCCAGGAAGGGAAATACCCCGTTGCTGCTGAAGGCGGGGCATAGTGTGAACTCAGGAAATTGAAACTTACGCTGTTACTCTGCCCAGAGGAGCCATGGCTGCGGAGACCCTTTTGGAAAGTCTCCAGGAGGAAGCTTCATGTCCCGTCTGTCTGGAGTATTTCACAGAACCTGTCACTCTGGAGTGTGGGCACAATTTCTGCCGAGCCTGCATCACCCAGTGCTGGGAGGGATCCGATACAGCCACCTCCTGCCCTCAGTGCAGAGAAACTGTGCAACAGAGAAACCTCAGGCCCAACAGGCAGCTGGCAAATGTTGTAGAAATTGCCAAAAGGCTGAGTTTACAGGCAACAAAGGCAGCAGGAGGGGATGGGGTGTGTGGGGAACACCAGGAGGCTCTGAAACTGTTCTGTGAAGAGGATCAAACCCCCATCTGTGTGATCTGCAGAGAGTCCCGGGCTCACCGCGCTCACTCTGTGGTTCCCATACAGGAAGCTGCCCAGGAGTACAAGGTACCGAGTTGCTGTCCAGTTTAATGGGTAATAACTTTGGATTTTAATTACAGGTTAGTGGCATCACAAGTTGCCCAAGACAGGTGTAACTGTGTCATTCAGCTGTGTGTAGCCTTCATTGCATGAAAGATGCTGTAGAAATTAATGATACTCCAGCCTGGCAAGAATGACAAGAGATGAAGATTTTAAAATTGTCTGATGTGGGAAAGTTTTCTCTGAGCAGTTGAATCCTTTTCAAACTCAGCTCCCACCAGTGAAATAAGGGAACTCTCTGCAGACAGGAAGTTATTAAATGACTAGTGAGGTTTTATTGACAAGAGCTGCAGGCCAGTCTATGGGAGTGCTGCCTTCAGACTGGAGAAGGGGGAGTTACAAGCTGTGGCTATTATTGCTGATTGCATCACAGTTTATTATTGTTATTTGCATCCCAGCAGCCCCTACAGACCCCAGATGAGATCTGAACTCGATTGTAGGGGGCCCTGCACAAAACCCAGTGAGGGACAATCCCTGCCCTGAGCCATTCACAGTCTAACTGGACAAGAGGGACAAAAGGTGGAAGGGGAAACTGAAGCACAGAGAGGGGAAGTGACTTGTCCAAGGTCACTCAGTAGGTCAGTGGCAGAGATGGGTATAAACCCCCACTTTTCCAAGGTCAAGCCAGTGCCCTAACCACTAGGCTACACTGCCTCCATCAGCAGCACTGAGCAGTGATGAAGTGCAGACAGTAGGAGGGAAAGACTCCTTGATAAAGGCCCTAGGCCCAGCAGGGAGACAAGGTTTCCCACTGAGATTCTGAACTCCTGTGTTGCTCCATGAAGGGTTAAACTCAGATGCTGCCGGCCTGCACTAGAGGAGATCATGGGGCTAAACGCTGTGTGAACCCCAAGCACCTTGAGTCCACACACAAAAGTGCTCCAGACAGCGCAGGTTCATGCCAAGTACCACTGGGATTACACTGGATTGTAGTAAAACTAACCACAGGCTGGAGCTGAGCCAGTCTGACCTGTTCTAGTGTGTACGTAGGCAAAGAGCAGCCTAAGTGGTTCCGTTAGTCCCACCAGGCAGCCTTTTGAAATCTCCCAGAATGCACTGCTTCCGGGATCTTTACTAGGGAATGGGACAGTGGGGACCTACCCAGAGCGCATTGCCACTGAAAAGGTTTAGGACAGTACTGAGGCAAACCCCAACCGTTCTTTATCCAAATCTGCATGTCTAATTAGGGAGGCTACTGAGGCATCCCCGGAATATAGGACATCCCCACGCCTGCCTCCGTGGGCCCTCCCACACCTGAATCAGTCAGCCTGTGTGGGCCCACCACCACCTTTGTCAGCACGCCCCCACCTGCATCATTCTGCATGGAAGTGCTATCCCCACCCTTGCCTCCACCCTCACTGGTATCCTCCTGCATCTTTGGTCTCCTCTTCTCTCTTTTTCATTGGACAAACACATGTCCAGTGCTGGGTCCCTACCAGACAGGGATAGTTCTCCACAAAACTGGGACTGCGCAGCTTCAAACCAGACGAATGGCCTCCATACTTCTCATGGGGTTTGCCCTGGTGCTTAAACCAGCTCTGTCCAACCACTGCAATCCCCAGGGATTCAGGGCTGAAATCCAGCCCATATTTGAACCCTGGTGGTTTCTGGGACTTGTATCACTTTGTTCGTTAAACCTTCTCAAAAACAAGTTTATTGATTCACCCCCAAGTGACTTCAGTGTCCTGTTATGCACTGAACCACTAATCAATTCACAAATACCAATAAAGTTTGGTTATAATTGAGATCTCTGTGTAATTACTAAAAAGACTGAACCTGAATGGGTAACAAGTTTGAATATGACACACTCCCAATCTGCATTAATAAGGTTTCATCTTCTTGGTGGCCCTGATGTCACAAAGTGATTAGGACCAACAGTAATCTTGAGTTTGGGTAGGAAAACATCCAACTCCACACCCCTCTCAACCCTCAAAGTGAAACTTCCCAAATCCTTTTGGTTTCTTCAGGAAAATATTCAGGCCCATTTGAAGACTCTGCGGGAAGAGAGAGAAAAGCTGTGGGGATTTCATGTGACTGGAGAGGGGAAACGCCAGGAGTATCTGGTAGGTGCCTGTTGTTATTAACCAGCAGAGAGTGGCAGTGGGAGGTCTGTTTGGAGGCAGATTCCTGCGTGGCCTTGGTGAACATCGGCTTGTGTGTTTCTCCATGATCATAGATTGCTGGGGTTAGATTCATGTGTAGACAAGCCCTAAGCTTCCATTTCAGCTGATGAGTTAATATCTAGCTCTTGTGGCTTTCCCAGAAATCCCCCCAAGTGAACTGAATGTCACCCATGACATGCTGTCCACTTGTCTAGTCATTTTGTGCATTAACATGTTTGTTTCTTTTTTCTCCCCTGGTGTCTGTCAGTGTAGTGCTGAGTCCTGCCTCCTGCTGCTCTGGGTCTGAATTCCCAGAGGCCATGAATAACTCAATATGCTGACCATGACAGACATGGAAACCTCCCTTTCAGAGATATAGGGGCTGAAGGGGAAGCTGTGAGAGAATGCTCTCCCTAGGGTAAAGTCAAATGTCAGAAATCAGGATTTTCAACGAAGTTCTCCCTCCTGCACACTCAGCGCTCCATGAAAGGACCCCAGGTGCCCTTCCTGTCCCTGACCAGCCCTTTCCCTATTTTCATACAGAAACAAATACAAACCGAGAGGCAGAAGATTGTGTCTGAATTTCAGCAACTGCGGCACTTCCTGGAGGAACAAGAGCGGCTCCTGCTGTCCCAACTGGAGAAGCTGGACGAGAAGACTGTGAGGATCCAGAATGAAAATGTCAGTAAACTGTCCAAGCAGATTTCCCATCTCAGTGAGCTGATCGGTGAGCTGGAGGGGAAGTGTCAGAAGCCAGCAAGTGAATTCCTGCAGGTGAGACTGAGGGAGAAACAGAGGTGCCGACTCCATGGGTGCTTAAATGCTAGAGCACCCACGGAAAAAAATTAGCAGATGCTTAGCACCCATCGGCAGCCAGCTCCCCCCACCCCCGCTTCCCCTCAGTGCCTCCTGCCCGCTGGCAGCCCTGCTGATCAACTCGTCCCCCTCCTTCCCAGCACTTCCCACCTGCTTCAATCAGCTGTTCCGTGATGTGCAGGAGGCACTGGGAGGGAGGGGGAGGAGTGGGAAGGGGGTGCGCATGAGGGAGGGGGCAGAAAGAGGTGGGGTGGGGGCAGAGTGGGGGTGGGAAGAGCTGGGCAAGAGTGTGGCATGGGGGAAGGGGTGGAGTGAGGCTTGGGGTTGTGCACCCCCAGGGACAATTGGAAGCCAGCACCTGTGGTCAGAAATATACCAGCTCCCCACACAGGGAAGGGAGGGCTCCTGAATCATAAGCACTGGGGGCCAGCAGTCAGAGATCTCAGTGTAACTCGGCATGTGCATTGCTGACATATGAATGACTATTATCTTTGCAGCGTTACAGACACATAGATATTAAAGGTGGAAAAGCATCATTAATTCAGGGAATCCATGGCCCTGGGGCCAGGGTAGGGCCTCTTTTCCCCATATTTGCAAAATGCCTACCATGGGATCTCCTCTGTGCGTCAGATGGGACTAAGGCTAGGTCTACACTACCCGCCTGAATCGGCGGGTAGAAATCGACCTCTCGGGGATCGATTTATCGCATCCCAACGGGACGCGACAATCGATCCCCAAATCGATGCTCTTACTCCACCAGTGAAGGTGGGAGTAAGGGCCGTCGACTGAAAGCCACAGAGGTCGATTTTGCCGCCGTCCCTACAGCGGGGTAAGTCGGCTGCGATACGTCAAATATTTGCGTATCTTAAATCGACCCCCCCCCCCGTAGTGAAGACCTACCCTAAGATTCTCTCTCTCTCTCTCTCCCCTCTAGGATGTCAGAAGCACCTTGAGCAAGTACGTGGCTCTCTCACTCCACCTCACACTTCACAATGCTTGGAAAGAGCTTGATGGTGCTGTTAGCACCACGTCTCCCCAGGGCTCTATAGCAAAATGTGTGGGGAAGGTCACATTCTGGATACAAATCTCTCTGATCAGCTTTATCCTGAGGTTCTCACCCTTGCACAGAAGACTCTGAAATTATCCATTCAGTGGGAAGGACTGACCTAAAGTATTTCCCAGAGATGTCACATCCTTGGGGGACTGGCTGCCCAGGATAGTGAGGATGGAATATGGGCCTGTCACTGCTGGGGCCCTGGGTACCATTCAGCCCAGGGCAGCAGTGGTCAAGAGTCTTTCCCACCTGAGGACTGTTTGGAGACCTGTGTGGAATGAGCTGAGGAGGGGGGAGTTAGTGTCTCAGTCTAGTTCCTAGTGGTCAGATTTCTACAGCACTTCACCTGGGAACCTCCTGTCCCTCAGAGCATGGAGGCCAAGGAGTGAATTGGCCATGGAGACTCAATTCCCCTTTTGTCCCCAGAGCTGATATCTCCAGGCCACATTTGAAGAATATTAATGGGACCTTTGCGGGGAAGGTTGCATGGCCATGGGCTGTGTCTCACCTGCTTTGAGGCTGGGAGAAGTAGAGGAATTCTAACTCCAGGCCCATTAGAGCAGTGACTCATTAGTAAGCACTTATAATGAGTCACTAAATGAAATATAATCACGTGAAATTGTTTCTCTTCAGGTGGGAGAAGGGGAAGTTCCAGCCGCCAGAGGAGATTTCTCCTGAACTGGAAGAGCAAATCAGTGGTTTCTCCCAGAAAAGTATTGCGCTATTAGAGGCTCTGAGGAAGTTCAAAGGTACCTAGAAGGGATCTAGGAGGGGAAATTGGGATCAGTGTCTGAGATTGTGGGAAGAGAATGGCGCTAGTCAGTTGGTTTAGATTAGACTTCTAGTTCATTGTTGGATGAGAATGCCACATACTTAGAGTCCAAGACACTCAGACTGATTAATTCAACCCCTTATTTGTTCCAAAAGCAAGTCTTGCTATTACAATTACTATGAAAGTAAGAAATGACAGACATACCGAAAGAAATACTGTTCATCTACCTTCTCCAGGGGAATAGGCAGGTCATGATACATTTTTCCTATGATGCTCCTACTACCCCTTACAATGTCTGACATATTAAACACATCCAGATTATATATTTATTAGTTCTTTTCCAATCACCTTTGTGTGTTATTCATTGTAAGTATCTTGTATAACTCACACACTACACATGCATGAACGTTCTAATTGGCAGGACTTTTGCTGTCCCAGCTATTTTCAAGTTATTCTCTTTTCTGATTCGTTCATTACCAGTCATTACACACTGATGTGCACAGGTCACTTTGACCCTTCTCTCCACATGGGATTTTTTGACTTTGGTAACTGCTCCTTGACAGCACATTCTGGGTGCCTGGTGTCTTTAAGCACATTGTGTGGTCAAAACATCTCTTTGTCCCACAGAGCAACTTATGAACACATCGCTTAATAACAAGGTCACTTAAGGCAACATTTCCCTTATGTCCAGCAAACTGCTCACCAGGCCAAAGCCGACTCAGTTAGTGCAAATGCACAATCTCCGTCTGTCCAAACTTATGTTTAAGAAATGACCCTTGCACCAATTCTCAATACTTAATAAGTAGTGGAAAGCAGAGAAATGGAACAAATGGAGCAGGGGCGGAGGCTCTGAGGAAGTTCAAAGGTACCTAGAAGGGATCTAGGAGGGGAAATTGGGATACATGTCTGAGACTGTGGGAAGAGAATGGAGCTGGTCAATTGGTTCATAATTAGATTATGCTTCTATTTAATTGTTGGATGAGAATGCCATACACTTAGAGTCCAAGACACACAGACTGATTAATTCAACCCCTTATTTGTTCCAAAAGCAAGTCTTGCTATTACAATTGCTATTCAAGTAAGAAATGACAGACATACCGAAAGAAATACTGCCCAGTTACCTTCTTCAGGGGCATAGGCAGGTCATGATACATTTCTCCTATGATGCTCCATCTACCCTTTACAATGTCTTACATATTAAACACATCCAAATTATATATTTATTAGTTCTTTTCCAATCACCTTTGTGTGTTATTCATTGTAAGTATCTTGTATAACTCATACATTACACATGCATGAATGTTCTAATTGGCAGGACTTTTGCTGGCCCAGCTATTTTCAAGTTATTCTCTTTTCTGATTCGTTCATTACCAGTCATTACACACTGATGTGCACAGGTCACTTTGACCCTTCTCTCCACATGGGATTTTTTGGACTTTTGTAACTGCTCCTTGACAGCACATTTTGGGTGCCTGGTGTCTTTAAGCACATTGTGTGGTCAAAACATCTCTTTGTCTTAAATAGCAACTTATGAACACATCACTTAATAACAAGGTCACTTAAGGCAACATTTTCCTTATGTCAAATACGATGATTTCTGAAAATCTTATTTCATCATATAAAAGAAAAGGTTCTACCAATCAGAAAGGATCGGACACATTACCTCCCAGGTTAGCGAATGTTTCAGATCTTACCCAAATACACGTTACAGCCATTTCTTATTAACTAAACTATATTAAAAAACAAAAGAGAGAGAGTATTGTTAGAAGATCAATATACATACAGACATGAGCTTGATTCATTGAGGTCCAGATTCATAGCAGAGATGGTGAGCTTCCTAGTTGTAAAGAGTTCTTTCAGAAATAGTTCATAGTCCACTGTCCAATATCACCCTCAGAGCATACCAGCATAACTGGGACCTCAGTCTTGCGACTCAAACTTCCCCTGATGAAGCCTAAGCAGCTCTGAGATGACAGAATCAGGACCCAAGGATCTTTTGTACAATTTCATGTCTTTTGACAAGTTGGGAGTTCAGAAGGATGTTGGTTCCATTGCTGGGAGATGCCTGAATGAGAGAGGAAAGAGAAGGTTTCAGACCGTTTTTACATTAAATACCTGAGTGTGTCTCTGTCTGTTTCTGTGTCGTGATGAAAACACAGATCTAGGAGTTAAGAGTGGTGATGCTGTTATAAATATGAAAGCTGGAAAACTCACGTCTCTTATCCTTTCCCCCTCCAGACATTCTGCCGTCTGCACTGGAAAGAAAAAGAGGGCAACCACTAGGCACGCACAGACAGGGTGAGATTGCAGCCGGTTCCTGGCATTGGCCCCAGAGTGGCTCCACCCCTGCTCCACTTCCTCCAGGGCTCTGCCCCCTGGCCAGGCCAGAAGCCAGAGCCGGGGTCTCACCCAGGGAACCCGAGCGGCACTGGCGAGTCCTGCACCCTCCACCTGCCCTGGGGTGGTGCACTACGGGGAGCGGGGACATGGGCAGGGGGCTGCTCGCAGGCCCCCCAGAAACCCACCCAGGGCAGGTGGAGGATCAGGAGATCTCCCCAGCAGCCAAGGCTCCCAGCCTGGCCAGGGGTCAGGGGCTCAGCGGGAAGAGGAGGAGGGGGCAGGGCCATGGAGTGGGTGGGGCCACCAGTAGTGGGACCTCGTGCCCCACCCCCAACTTCTACCAAGGGTCCGGAACTCCTGGGGAGATCCCAAGCTGACATCACACAAACAATCCTGACACCAACTTTAGTGCTGAGTTCATGCCCACGTTCATGAACAGAAACACTCACTGAGCAGCACCAAAACAGAGCTCTCTGCCCTGAGGGCTGACACATCCCTCTGCTTTACCCCGGTGCAGGGGGTCTCCCCTTCACTCTTCTCCAACATCGTGCCTTTCCTGTGGGCCGGCTGGACTCTCCCATTAGAGCTGCTCACTGCTTCATGGACTGGGGAGATGTTCTCCCTCCGATGCTGCCAGCTCCTCCCTTCTATCTGCGCTGGGGATGGGGCTACCCCATCTAATGCCACCTCCTACTGTCTGATTTTAAGCAGCTCTTCCCCAATGCTGCATCTTCCTCTCTGTTCCCCAGCTTGGGACTGGAGGCTGCCTTTAAGCTCTGCTGCGAGTGACTCCGTCGCGGCCGCTGCCCCTCGCGCCGCTCCTGACTCACCGCTGTTCGCTGGGCCGCCGCGCCCCGCCCGGGAATAAGTCGGTCAGGAGGAGTCTGTGCAGCCATGGCATTTAAAGATAGTGGCAAAGCACCTGTGGAACAGGAAGTAGCAATTCACCGTTTAAGGGACAGAGTTTCCCTCGGGGGTATAGAGCTGGTAACTGACTCCTCTGTCTGTTCCCTCCTCAATGAAAGCTTCTGACACCTTCCTGATTGTGTCTCTGCTGCTGGGAATGGAGCAGCCCCAGCAGAGGGAGCAGGGAGCTGAAGCTTCTGGAAGCAAATGAGAAACACACTGAGGAATTTCAGTGACATCTCTGCTCAGTCTCAGGTGCCCAATACAGAGGCAGCTCCCTGGGATCCAGAAGTGTCCCAGCCAAGACAGGGCTGCTGGGGAGTGTGAGAAATGGTCCCAGCCTCCCCCAGGGCTGAGCTCTGCCCCTAATGCTCTGATTCTCTCTCTCCCCAGCGAATGTGACTCTGGATCCAGACACAGTTTATCCCCAACTCGTCCTGTCTGAGGATCGGAAAAGTGTGAGATGGGGAGACACACGGCAGGATCTGCCCAACAACCCTGAGAGATTTGACACTGTGTTCTGTGTGCTGGGCTGTGAGGGATTCACGTCGGGGAGACATTGCTGGGAGGTGGAGGTGGGGGATAGGCGATTCTGGGCTGTGGGGGTGGCCAGAGAATCTGTGAGGAGGAAGGGACGGATCAGCCATAACCCTGAGGGGGGGATCTGGGCTGTGGAGTGCTGGTGGGGGGGTCGGTTCCAGGCTCTCACCTCCCCTGTGACCCCCCTGCCCCTGAGCCAGGTCCCCAGCAGGATCCGGGTTTGTCTGGACTGTGACCGGGGGCAGGTGACATTTATCAATGCTGGTGACAAGGCCCCGATCTTCACTTTCCCGCCAGGCTCCATCCCTGGGGAGAGAATCCGACCCTGGTTCTGGGTGTGGCTGGGATCCCAGCTCAGACTGTGTCCCTGAGATGGGGGAGCAGGGGAATATCTCACTAGGAGCCCTGAAATCAGCCTATCTAGCCTCGCACACCTTTGTCTCTATGGCTCCTTCCTGTGTACTTTGTATCATCAAGTCTCTCTGACCCTGGAGGTTGCTTCCAGTCTCAACTCTGTGCAGCCTCTGGACTGTCAAACCGTAGAGAGCATTGAGTGAGTGAGGAAGAGAAGCCAAATCTCATCACTGCCCCAGGGATTGTGCAGCCTGTTTGCCACTGTCCTCTATGAGCCAGGAAGACTCTGGGGATCCTGGGTCAGACAGTGTCACTGAGACATGGGGGGAACAGCCCACCGGGAATGGAAAAATGGGTTTCTCTAGCCAAATAATCCTAGCCCCTATGGCCTGGAGGACTCCTGTCTCCCAAACCTCTGGCCTCTTAGCTCTATGACCCCCGGAAGCTCCTTCCCCCTCCCTCTCAGCAGCACCAGGGTGGGAGGGGGTGGGTGAAGATCTTCTGGAGGTGCAGGAGGGGAAAGGGAGCCCTGAGGGGCAGCTGTGGGGGCTGCGGGGTCACAATTGGTGGAGGGACTGGGGGCAGAAGTGATGTGATGTTGTGGGGCTGGGGACAGGCATATGTGGGGTGGCAGGGACACAGAATTAATTGGGATTTGGCATTTTGGGAAGAAGCTGGAAGCTCTGCAACAGCCAGAAGCTCGGGAGAGGAAGACCCGGGGACTGGGAAGTGTGCATGCATCCCAATATCCAGTAGAAATGAGTGACTAGCGTAGACACTTCCTACATCGATAGAAGGGGCTTTACAATCAATGCAGCAAATCCACCTCTAGGAGAGGCAGTACCTAGGGCAACAAAGAATTCTTCCCTTAACCTATCTGCATCTACATCGGGGTTAGATCAACCCAACTACATCACACAGGGTGTGAAAGTTTTCACAGCTCTGAGCGATGTAGCTAGGCTGACCTAAGTTTTAGGTGTAGACCAGGTCTCCAGAAGAATAATGGTATATCTACGCTACAGTCGCTACTACAGCAGAGCTACAGCACTACAGCTGTGTTGCTGAAGTGTCATAGTGTAGATGCATCCTGCATTGATGGAATTGTTCCCCCCCCCCATTGTTCTAGTTTATCCCCCTTTCTGAGCAGCTGTAGCCAGGTCACCGGCAGAATTCCATTGTCTGCACCAGGGGTTAGGTCAATCTACTTGCAGCACTCAGAACACACAATGTTTCACAGCCCTGAATAATGTCACCAGGTTGACTTAAGTATTAAGTGTAGAGCAGGCCTAAGAGCGGTTTCCCTGGAGCTAGCTGAAAACACAGAGTCTGAGGGACTGGCTGGAGCTTGGTGTGTGTGAGACAGAAAGCCAAGAGAACCAGTTGTGAGTATGATCCCAGCAGGAAACGGAGAGACAGAGCTGGCTTCAGGCACAGGGTTCCCTGGAAAGGGAGATGTGGAGTTCTGAGAAAAGAAACTGTCGGCTGCTGTTTGTTTCTATCGTGTTCAGGACACAGGAATGTGTGGACATTATTCGTAAATAATAAAGTTATCACCAAAGAAATACCAAACTCCTATAATCAATTTCTCCTGCCAATGGAAGAACCTAGCAAGGCCCCAAACACTGGCTAACTGCTGAGGTCAAAGGAGCAATGGTACAACCCAGGTCAGATCTAGACCTGTGGAGGCAAATGCGTTGGTGGGAAACATTTGCCGGGAGCTCCAGCAGCAAAGAGCCTGTGCAGAGGAGCAGATTGCTGCTAATTGTGGACTTGAGCATGTCCAGCTTTGTGTGCCGAGCAGTCCCCATTGTCCCGTCTCTCCGGCCTGACACTCCCCTGCCCAGAGTCAGACAAACCAAAACATGGATCCCTGGCTCGTATTCCCCCCAGCAGACCCAGTCAACACAGTGATAATGAACTCAGTATTGGCCCCAGGAGAAAAAATGACAGGAAGAGACTGGGGCAGCTGGAACAGGGTGGAGGATTGGGGTGGGGAACGGGTAGGATTGTTACTTTCCCTTTTGTGTTTGGAGTTTTACAAAGTTAAAGCCTAAAATCTTCTTTCTAGCTCTTAGCTCATGTTTTGAAGGGGCTGGGCTGTAACCTTTAGACTGTGATGACATAAATCTTAGAAGATTTACCATAAAATCACCCTTCAGCTCAAGGGTTGCTCTGGGTTAATGAGTTGCTGCCATTTTCATGCCTTGTCACTAGGACACACCAGCTGCCTCTGCCTTAACCCAGGGAATCCCCTGTAGCCCGACTGGTCCCAGGAGGGTGGTTAGATGTTCAGCAAGATACAGTGAAGCCAAGGATCCTCTACACACACACTGTCACTGAAATAACTCAAGGGGGGTTTAGTTCCCACCTATAGTTCATAGATTCATAGATTCTAGGACTGGAAGGGACCTCGAGAGGTCATCGAATCCAGTCCCCTGCCCTCATGGCAGGACCAAATACTGTCTAGACCATCCCTGATAGACATTTATCTAACTTACTCTTAAATATCTCCAGAGATGGAGATTCCACAACCTCCCTAGGCAATTGATTCCAGTGTTTAACCACCCTGACAGTTAGGAACTTTTTCCTAATGTCCAACCTAGACCTCCCTTGCTGCAGTTTAAGCCCATTGCTTCTTGTTCTATCTGTAAGGGGAGTGTTGCCCCCTTACTAACATTCACTGGGGGTGTTTTGGTTGGTTAGCTCCCAGCACTAAAAGATTGGGGAGAGGCCAATGCTCCAGGTCAGCCTCAACATCTGAGCCTGATTGACAGGGTGGGCAGCTAATCAGAGAGTCAGGAGGCCTGGGGGGTCCCGTCCTCCGTGTGAGCTGGAATTGCCTGGGTCAGACTGAGTGGGGCCGAGCTAAGGAGAAAGCAGGGGCCCGAGCTGAGCTGGGGAGCAGAGCCGTGCCAGCCAGAGGGGCCAGAAAAGCAGCTCAGGAAGCAGGTCAGAGTTGCGAGCAGAGCTGCAGCCACAGAACCAGAGACAGCCCAGGTAGAGCAGATCCTGTGCAGCCGCAGAGCCAGGTGTGGTGAGCAAGTGGGGCCAGCCAAGGGGGGACCTTGGGCCAACGGCCCAGTGCAGAAAGACACCCCCAGACAAGGGCCCTTGCAGGCCAGACTGGGAGGGGGATCTTAACCTGATGGGGGGCTGATGCTGGGAAGAAGGGTCCCACCACCCAAAGCTCAGAAGTGTGTGGCCACCACCATTGCAAGTGTCCAACCCGCAGCATCCCTGCCATGGCCTGAGAAGGAGGCCTGGGACCTACAAGGAACAGACTGTGAAGTGCCCTGACGTTCCAGAGACACTGTTTGTGATGTTCCCTGCCACAGAGCGGGGTGATGTGTTTTCCTTCAACCTTTTCCATTTTTCCTTATTCTTTTTTTTAAGTAATTGTTAATTAAACAACTTGTATTTGTTTTAAATTGTATGAAATGATCAGTGGGTCTGGGAGGTGCCCAGTGCAGAGAGAGAACCCCGGAGTGGGGACACCCTAGCTCCTGTCCTAGGTGACCACAGCAGGGTTGGGGGTCGAATGCCCAGGAATCCTGGGCCCAGCCTTGTTGGGGTTACGAGGACTCTGCCAGACAGGAGAGTGGAAGGGGAGTCCTCAAGGGCAGGGAGGCCTCTGGGTACAGGGAGTAGGAGCGAGGACTCAGATCCTTTCGCTAGCCCACTTCACCGGGGTAGTGCAGAAGCCAGGAAAGTTCCCCACAATAGCAGGACCATTCCCCCGCTTACATATCCTTAGAGGCTAAGATGAACAAGTTTTCTCCCTCCTCCTTATGACACCCTTTTATATACCTGAAAACTGCTATCATGTGTTAGGGGGCTTATTCCTTCACCCTCTCACTTCCCTGGTCCTTCTTGCATGAACAGAGAGCAACAATACCCGAAGTCCGAAGGTGCAAACAATTCTATGTTTATTGGGGTGAACTTCCAGAAAGCATGATTCCAGTTTCCTTCCTCAGTGTCCCCCTTCCCAGCTCTGACACCACAGAGCCTTGCCTGTGTCCCTGTTCCTGTTCCCATTCCCTGTTCCCATTCCCCCCCTTAGCAAAACATGATTCCAATTCCCCCAGTCCCTGTTCCCATTCCCCCCTTACTTCCTGATTGACTGCAGACTATATAGTAAAACTTGAGTTCTGCTTAGCTATACCTTAACCAATCATTTTACTGAAATTTAACTAACCAATCCTAACATATTGTAACATGTTATTTAACCAATTATATCCCACCACCTTATTTGGTTTACACCCAACAAAATTAATTATACAGCAGACAGAAACAATCACAGAACCAGACAGAGATTATACAGACAAACAATAGGGAAGTGGAGACTACAGTGATAGAACAACACAGAAATGAGGATTTCACATCCCAGCTATTGATAAGTGAGTTCTTGCCAGACAGGATGCTATCAAACTAAGTTTCCTTTTACATCTTCTAGGCTCTTCCTTTTCTCTGGAGGTGATAGGAATATCAGGACAGAATTGTATTCCTAACAGCCCAATAGCACCTTATTTCAATGTGACTAGTTTGGAATGTGAGAATGTGACCATACACTTCCCAGTTTATGGCTGGCCTCTGCTGCTTAGCCGAAGGCCTTAGCCTAAGAACAGGGCCTCAGATTGTCACGGTAAGAGAAGGCCCTACTCCGGCAGACAGTGATTTTGATTCTTTCTTCTATAACTCTATAACTAGCTAAGTGATAAGAATACACCTAAATTCTTAAAGTATAGGCGTTTGCAGACAGGCCTGAATATCTATATCCTAACATCATGTCCCCTCTCAGTCTTCTCTTTTCCAAACTAAACAATCCCAATTCTTTCAGCCTTCCTTCATAGGTCATGTTCTCTAGACCTTTAATCATTCTTATTGCTTGTCTCTGGACTCTCTCCAAATCTTTCTTGAAATGCGGTGCCCAGAACTGGACACAATACTCCAGTTGAGGCCTAACCAGCGCAGAGTAGAGTGGAAGAATGACTTCTCATGTCTTGCTCACAACACACCTGTTTGTGTGTCTGTTTGCACTGTTGTTTCAGTGCAAGTCTGTGTGTGGCTGTGGATGCCCTCATTGTATATTAATATAACTCTTCTGCCCGGTGGAGCTGGCAGCAACCAGGGCCGGGTTTAATATCTAGGGATTCCTCTTCAACAATACAACACAGAACCGGCTCTAGCCCCCACCCAGTAACCTGCGAAAATTACACACCACCCCTGGGTGCCTCTGGGAGGCAATACTTCCCCTCTCGCAAGCACAGAGTCTGAGTATAGAAACAAAACTTTTAATGAAAGGAGGGAAATCACAGGGCATTCATTTGGGAAAACACTGCAAGCTGGATTAATAAACATAAAACCATGAGCAAAACCACCACCCTGGAGTACTTTGGGCAGTGACCTTTTGTCTCAGGCTCTTTAGTCAAGCAACCAAAAGTTCCTTTAACATACCCGTCCCTTCTCCTTCTGCCGCACTCACAGTGAAGACCCAGAATTTAGAGGTGCATCTGCAGAGTTCACCTCTCCCCCTGGTGGTGGGTGGAGGGGGTGCATCTTGCTTCCTCCACTGTCCAGGCATTTGCTCTGGCAGCGGCTGCCTTGCCAGCCACTCACAGCTCTACTTACCACTGCACCAGCTGCTCAGCCAGTTATTAGCTCACCGCCCCACACTCACTAGGACATCTTCAAGTCATACCACTTAGCACAGCTCTCAGTGATTTCAGCTGTTAGTGTGGGAAACTCACTGGTAGCACAGACAGGGCAGTCTATTGTATCGGAAAAACTCTCCCAAAGCAGATCTAATGCTTAAACCCGATAATCAGTTATTTCAGCTCTGTTCATACATAACAAGACTCCCCATTGAATCTTAACCATCTCTGTGATTACACAGTGGACACAGAAAGGATCAGATCACATCCAGGGCTTCCACCATCTAGTACAAATATCTCACCACCCCCTCACACCTCCACTAGTCTTTGGAACCCATGTCCCCTGCATAGCGAGTGCAGTTTAGTTGAGGGTGAGTCCCTCAATCAGGGTATGCCAAGCACAGTTCTGTTGCCCTTGATTCACACAACAAGGAGAACAACCCTTTAGTACCTGCCCCAATAACTAAGTGACTGGTGATCCAACACCAGCCAAAAGTGACCATTTGGTCAAAGCAGCTCCATCATGCTGAGCACCTAGGCAGGGTGGGTGTGTCCATGCAAACAAGGGCAGCTCCTGAGGTCCTCTTCCCCAGCTCATCAGTAGGTGTCAGGGGAGAGCTCATTCAGACCCTACTTACATTAAGAATGTCCTAGTTCAATTGAGGGCACATCTACACAGTACCTGGGAGGTGTGATTCCCAGCTCAGGTACATGTAAACATGCTGATACTGCTGGAGCGAGCACACTACCAATAGCAGTGAGGCCGTGGCAGCAAAGGGACGGCTTGGAGTAGCTGCTGGAGGGGAAGCAGCCCCAATGTCGCATGGAAGGGGAATCCCAGTGGTGCAGGGGGGCTGAAACCAGCGCTCCAGGGCACAGGCTGGGGGAGGGGCTGACTTTAGGGTGGACAGGATGTGCTGTGCTGGAGCCCTATGTCCTGGCCCCAGGCTGGGGGTGGATTTCACCTTCCCACCCCCTGGCACTTCATCTGCAGAGAACCCAGTTACTAGGATGCAGTGAATGGCACTTGGGGTGACTGACCAAGTCACTTAGCGATTGATCCAAAGGCCTTTGATGTGGTTGGGAATCTTTCCACTGATTTCAAGGGGCCAGCCTGCAAAAGAAGTTTATTAACACTCAGGTTATCGGCATCTTGGGGAACTGGCTAGTGAAGGTTTCTCAATAATTTTAAAATACAAATGACTAAGATCTATTGTCATTTTAATGATCATTTTGATTGTTAAACCCCCAGAGACCAACCAATCACCATCTTCACTGACTTGAGCTGTAGATACCTAAGGAAAACTGCACTGAGCACTTGTCCCTTTCCCTCGTCCCATAGTAACCAGACTGGGAAACAGGTACATACTTCAGGCCCAACCCTGAAAGGTGCTGAGTACCAACAACCCAGAATGAAGTCAGGGCCCAGCTCTGCTCCAGGCATTCTGAGAATTGTCTCACTGGAATCAATAGATGCAAATACCATAGACTGAGGCCATCATGCGCCTGGCTACTCCCCACTGCCCTTTGCTTCCAGTTCCCTGGAGTTTCTCCCAAGGTCTCTGTCTTTGACAAAGCTGCTGCTTTACAGTCGTAACCAGGATCCAAGGTTTCCTGAACACCCCAGGCTGTACCAGGGGTTTTCTCAGGAAATGGGGGGCAAAATGTTGTTTTGCTTCTTCTTGTATTTCCAGAACTCATTGTTCTGCTCCAGAAAGGCAGGTGGAACCCTGTGGGTCTTTTTGTGGGGCTCCAAGGTGTCATCTCATACTCCTGTTTGTTCCATATGCCAACAGACTTCCAGTGTGTTTACTTGCAATGCTTACCTTTTTTGTGAAAGAAAGAGACACATTTAACTGCCTGTCCAGGTACATTGGCCAGCCTGTGACATGTTCCTTTACGGCCTGTCTGGGTGTTTACTGCATATAACCATGTAACTCAGGAACTGTTCATGGAGCTCTGGAGGGAGCTGGCTGGTCACGGTGCCCATCAGCCTTCAAACATGCGAAGATGTGGCACCAGCAAGAAATATATGTGCTGAATAGCTGAAATGTGGAACAGCTGTGTTTGGTTGCACATTGTTCCATAACCTACAGATAAAAATGTTTATAAACTATAATCCTGCTTTAAAGTATTTTTTCCTTATTGTGTGAATTAAACAAACCATTAAAAAAAATAAAATAAAACAAATTGAACTACAACGCTTTTCTCCCTGGCTCTGCTACATGATTTGAATCTTGTCTTTTCGGAGCCCCACCATACCAGCTCTGGGAATAATTGTTGTGCTGTGTGTAGACCAGCCAGTAGAGGGGATGTGACATGTGCTTTGCCAGTGGGTTACACAAGTATTTGCTAGTCATCATCAGTAGAACATTTGTGATCAGGACTCTGGACTCCTATTGCTGGCTCTGCTGTAACGGTTAGAGACAGGTGACCTAATGAACAGATAGTTGATACTTTCAACCAAGGCAGTGGGGCTGAGTAGCTAAGACCTGGGCCTTCTATGTTGGAGACCCTGGTTCTATTCCCCATTTTGGCTTCAGTGACCTTTTGCAACTTCTCTGGTAAATTAGGAGTAGAATGGGTGGCAAAGGTGTTCAATACTAGACTGCCTGCTAGGGCTGGAAGGTCAAGTGAGAATTGTACTTGTCCTCTGGCTTGTTTCACTTTACCCCAGCCCATGTTTTTTGACCTAGCTGTTGGAAAGTGTCCCCACTCCCCCATCCCGCTGTTCCGCTCAGCAGTCTGGGAATTGTCTCATTGGCACAGTCAGCTGCCTGCAAGTGACATGGGCTGAGGGATTCATCTCTCCAGCCTCCCCCTCACAGCTCCTGGAGGCCACTTCTGTTGGCCAAAAATAATGGCATGTCATCTGTGTTTGACTGATGACTACAGTTCTCAGGCAGTACATTCACCAGCAAAAAACCCGCCGACAGTGAGAACCTCTGCTTCAGCACATCCACCAGAGCTGACAGCACCTGGCTGCCAAGAAGTAGCAAGACTGGTTGAAAGCAAGTTTGCCTTACACAATGGTTACAATACATCTCATCACAGTCTGAGTAAAGACGTAACAATATGGTATCTTGTTGCTCATGAAGTAACCAGCTGCTTCCCCAGAGCATCTCCGCCCAGCACGCCTGTCCCATCGCAGTTGCAGCTCCTGTTCTGGGTCCAGGCGGCCACTCCCCAGATTCCCTATTGAATCTGATCTCAAATCCACTCTGCTGCAAAAGAGTCCTGGCTGCAGTGCCCAGCCACAGGAAACAGCAGCAGAATAAAGGCATGTGACTGATGGCTACAGATCTCCAGCCATGCCTTCTCCAGCAAAACAGGAGCAGTGCCAGCCTTCCCTTTAAAGAAAATAATTTCAGCTCACACCATCCAGCTGCAAAAACTTAGGAATTCCACAGTGCACTGCATTAAATAGCTGTAACATTGTATCCAGCTGTACGGCAGCCCCTGTAACCAGCTACATCCTTGGCAAGCGTTCCCTTCTCACCACAGCTGGATTTCCATTTCTGGTCCCAGGAGGCTGCTCCCCAGATTCTCCCAGGCCCCCTCTGTCTGTCCCCAGATCCCCTCCTGCAGCCAGACTGGAAAAGGGGCCTGAGAGCCTTGGAGACAAGAGATCTCTGGTTAGCCCATCCCCTGTACAGCGCAGGAGCCCCAATGCCAGCTCCTCTCACACCCACTGTCATCTGCAGAGAGCCAGGAGCCCCCGAGAGCTGGGGAGACTGTGCAGGGAAACAGAAGCAGTAGCCACTTGGCTAAGAACAGGTGTGACGGCTGCCCTCTTGGCCAGTGCACCCAGCACTGAACCAGGGACTCCTAGAGCTCCCTGTTTATCCCACACCCTGTGCACTGCAGGACCCCAAGTGTGAGCTCCCTTCACACCCTCTCCCCTCAGCCATTGGGCCCCAGCCCTCACCTGGTGCGGAGGAGCTTGGTCTCTGTGGACCACTTAGTCCCTGAGTCTTCTGGGGACTGACAAAAAGGGAGAAAATTGGTGCAGGCCTTGCTGGGTGTGGTTGTGTTACAGGGTCACCTGCCCCACTAGGGCCAGCACATTCCACACTGGCCCCTGAGCTGCCATCAGATGGACTTTCAGCCTCTGTCCATGTGGTGGGGGGGGAGCCATTGGGTTAGTGCTCTGGGGGAGCTGCTTGGGGAGGGAGGAGATTTACCTGCTCACAGCCCCAATGGGCTGGTTTTACTTTATTTCCCCACCAGATGAGGAGCAGGGACTGGTAGAAATTGTGGGGGAGGGAGAAATGTTTGTCTCTCTTTCTCATCCCTTCCTCCAAAGGGATCTTAATGGGAACAGGGGATGCCCAGTAGAGAATCCCATCTAGGGAATGCAAACAGAACTGGGCGGAGATGGGGCTGCGGGCAGCTGGACCTAATAGCTGAGCACAGAAAGTGGCTGGGCATTCAGAGAGAACCTCAGCGTTTTACAGCAGGCCTGAAAAATGATTCACTTTCACTCCTATCCACCTGTACTGGGGTCTACACACACACACTCCATACGGAGTAGAGGTTTGTAGGGGGAGGGGAGCCCCTCCTGCCTGCAGGTGAGCAGCCTGACCACGCCCCCCCATAGATGCCTCAACTGCCAGTCAGGGAGGCAGGCACCCAGAGCTGCAACCAATAAGGGAAACAAGGCCTGCTATAACAGAAGAGAGGCCGGAGCTGGAAAGGGGGTAGAAAGGCTTGGACTAGCAAAGGGCTAATACTCTTGTACCTGGTTGCTTCTAGAGACACAGCCCAAAGGCACTGATACAGACTGCTTGGCCTAATTAGATTCCAAGGGCCAAGACCTGTTCTGACCAGGGGCTAACCAAAGAAAGCCAATTGGGGAGTAGCAGAGACCCCCTTGGAAAACCATATCAAGGACTGGTGACATCACCATTCTCACCTGACTCTGCACAGACTGGCCTAGAGACTGGAAGGAAGGTCAGTGAGATGATTATCAGACAAACTCTGTGCACGTGTGCATCTGCCCATCCCCTTCTCCTATCCCAGGCTCTGGCTGTAGAGGAAAAGGTTTGCCCAGTAGTTAAGGTGCTAAGTTAGCCTGAGCAGATCCAGGGTCCATTCCCTGCTCTGTGTGAAGTCAGGCAAGTCACTTATCCTGTCTGGGCCTGATTTTCTCTTGTCTAAAATGGAGGTAACAACCCTTCCCCATCTCCCAGCAGCAGAGGCACTGTGTGGGTGGGAGGGGGACAAAGAAATGGAGCCATGTGCCGCCCCTTTCCCCCCTGAGATTTGCTGCTTAGCTTGCAATGAGCGTGCTCAGTAACATCAGCTGGGAAGGCACTGCCCTGGCTCCCCACTATCAGCAGGTCCGGGTCTTCTCTGCCCAGCAATAGGTTGAGGCTAAGCCTGTAAGTCAGCAAAGCTCCGAAGACTTAAATGCCAGCTGAAGAATTGGCCTATAAACTTTGTGTTACTGTGGATTTATTGGCAGAAATAGAATATTGCATATACCAGTTACTTGTCTGTGGGTTTGCTGAGAAGTGAATGCAGCTGCAGCTCAGAGAAACTATCTACAGACTTAAGTTTTGTTCCTTACCTTTTGAGGAGGCAGAGAAGAGGTGGGGGCGGGACTTGGGGAAGGGGGTGGAATCGGCGCATACCCCCTCCATCTCCATGCCATGAGCACCCCCACAACCCCAGCCCACACCCCCAGCCATGCCCTGACCCCTGCACCCCCCTCATACCGCCCCGGCCCCCTGCCCTTACCCCTACACCCCCACACACACACACACACCCTGCCCTGACTCCTGCACTCCCACACATACCCAGCCCCCTGCCCCGACTCCTGCACCCCACCACATACCTAGACCCCCCTGCCCTGACTCCTGCACCCCACCACATACATAGCCCCCCACACCCTCTGCCCTGACTCCTGCACCCCCCCACACACCCCTGCCCTGACTCCTGCACCTCCCACACATACCCACCCCCACACCCCTGCCCTGACTCCTTCACCCCCACATCCCCACCCCCACCCTGAGCACTAAATGGGAGCTCCTGCACCCACCCCTCACATTCCCACCTGCACCCCTCGCACCAAACAGGAGCTGCCCCAGGTAAGCACACCACACCCCAACCTCCTGCCCCAACCCTGAGCCCCCTCCCTCGCCCTAGCTCCTGGCCAGACCCTGAACCCCAACATTTTTTTACATTTTTTTAATAAGCGTTCTTAACCAAAGTGCTTTACAATAGTTAGCTAACAGTACACTGTACAAACAATATTTGGAAAGATCATTAAGTGGTCCGTCAAGACCCTCAGCGATTTTCAAGTGGTCTGTGGAAAAATAAGTTGGACTACAAGAACAATCAAGGTACCTCACTTTATTTTCATTTACTTGCTATTACTTATAGGAGGAGGATGAAGAAAAAAAGAATGAAAAACGGGGGCAGGGGAGATAAGAGAGACTGTTCTTTCTCTTGGCTGGGTCCAGGGCCGGCTCTAGGCACCAGCACTCCAAGCATGTGATTGGGGCAGCACTTTCCAAGGGGCGGCACTCCAGGCCCCCCCCTTTTTTTTTCTTGGGGCACAAAAAGCCGGGAGCCGGACATGAAACAAGATGTTCCCTGTTAGCTGAGGCTTTCAGGCTGAGCTGGAACTGACGCTGCAGTTCTGGCTGCAGTCGCTAGATGGCGCTCATGGCAGCCGGAGTCGCACAGGCTGGACGGCAGTTCCGGCTGCCCGGCCGCTGGAGAGCCGGAGCGTCATCCCCGGAGCTGAGCCCGGCTGCGGCGGCGAGAGCCCAGCCTGGGTGTGAGGAGCCGGGGATGCAGGGATGGGGGAGGGGTCCTGCTGCTGCTCTGAGTCTCCCCAGGGCGGCGCGGCGTTTCCCCACCCAAGGGGGCTGGGCAGGCGCTGCCGGGCTGGGCAGTGGGCGGATCCCGGCTCGTGCGCTGACAGGGCGAGTGGCTGGGCAGCCCGAGCTGCCAGGGAGCTGCCGCCTCCTGCCCCCAGACCCAGCCTGCCACGCACCTCCCCTGCCTCAGCCCTGCGCTGCCTGCCCTGGGCGGGGAGAGGCAAAGCCCGGCTCCCGAGCGGGGCAGTGGAGGATACTGCCCTGCTGGGGGACCCCCGCAGCTCAGGCACCTGGGGGTCAGTGTCTAGGGTTACCATACGTCCTCTTTTTCCTGGACATGTCCGGCTTTTCAGCACTCAAACCCCCGTCCTGGGGGAATTGCCAAAAAGCCGAACATGTCCGGGAAAATGGCGGCTCTGCTCCTCCCCGACTCTTCGGCTCTGTTTAAGAGCCGGGCTGCCCAAGCGCTACCGGCTTCGGGCAGCCCCCGTGCCTCCGGACCCTGCGCCGCCGGAGCCCGGGAGGGGAAGTGCCTGGCTGGGGGCGCAGGGTCCGGAGGCATAGGGGCTGCCCAAAGCCCGAGCGCTACCAGCTTCACGGTTTGCCGGGCAGCCTCCAGACCCTGCGCCCCCGGCTGGGAGCTTCCCGTCCCGGGCTCCAGCTGCACTGGGGAAGCGCCGGCCGGGGGCGCAGGGTCTGGGGGCTGCCGAGCAAACCGTGAAGCCGGTACTGCTGGGGCAGCCCTTTCCCCGTGGCTGGGAGTGGGAGGGAGGAGGGGGCGGAGGTAGGGAGGGGAAGGGGCGGAGTTGGGGCAGGGCTAGGGGTGGGGAAATGGGCGGGGCCAGGACCTGTGGAGGGTCCTCTTTTTTTATTTATTAGATATGGTAACCCTATCAGTGTCTGTCCTCTCGGCTCTGCCTGGACGGGGCTGGGGAAGCAGCTGTCAGCGCCTGCTCCTCTCAGCCCTTGTACCCCCCATCCCGCTCGCAGCCCCTCCACTTGTACCTCCTCCATTGCTCCTTCGCTGCACCCCTTCCCCTTGTACTCTCCCTTCACCCACACCTCTCCCCTTGTACCCTCCCCCAGCCCTCTCCTCCCGCACCTCCCCCCTCCCCTGCACCTCTTCTCCCGCAACCCTCCTGATACCTCCCTCCTCCTCCACAAGCACCCCCACACCCGCTCCTCTGCCTGAACCCTCTTTACTAGCTCCCCATCCCTTTCTGGGTACAAGGTTTGAGGGTTAGTCCCTGTGCCTTCCATGTGCATTTGGAGCACTAAAGATGGGGTTGCGGGGGCGAGATTTATACTAAAGTGAAATAAAAATAGGAGAAACAGTTTGATTCCCACTGCAAGTGTAAATGGGGATTGCTGTGGTGAACAAGGAGGTCACATTTGGGGGGGAGCTAAGGGCTGGGGCAGCAGGGGGTGTGGGGGGGGGGGAAGAGAGAGTCCAGGGCTGGGGCATGCGGGTGGGGGAGGGCACTGGTGTGGGGGGGGGAAGAGCCCAGGGCTGGGGTGGTGGGCAGCCAAATTTTTTTTTTTGCTTGGGGCGGCAAAAAACCTAGAGCCGGCCCTGCGCCACCGGAGCCTCGGAGGGGAAGTGCCCGGCTGGCGGTGCAGGGTCCGGAGGCAGGGGGGCTGCCCGAAGCCGGTAGCGCTCGGGCAGCCCGGCTTTTAAACAGGGACGACGAGTCGGGGAGGAGCAGAGCCGCCATTTTCCCGGACATGTTCGGCTTTTTGGCAATTCCCCCCGGACGGGGGTTTGACTTCCGAAAAGCCGGACATGTCCGGGGAAAAAGAGGACGTATGGTAACCCTAGACACTGACCCCCAGGTGCCTGAGCTGCGGGGGTCCCCCGGCAGGGCAGTATCCCCCGCTGCCCCGCTTGGAGCCGGGCTTTGCCTCTCCCCTCCCAGGGCAGGCAGCGCAGGGCTGAGGCGGGGGAGGTGCGCGGCGAGCTGGGTCCGGGGGCAGCAGGGGGCGGCGGCAGCTCCCTGGCAGCTCGGGCTGCCCAGCCACTTGCCCTATCAGCGAGCGAGCCGGGATCCGCGCCCCCTGCCCAGCCCGGCGGCACCCTGCCCAGCCCCCTTGGGTGGGGAAACGCCGCGCTGTCCTGGGGAGATTCAGAGCAGCAGCGGCAGCAGGACCCCTCCCTGCCTCCCGGGCCCCACTTCCCTCCTCCCCGGCTCCTCACCCCCAGGCTGGGCTGCAGTTCAGGCTGCCCGGCCGCTGGAGCCGGAGCATCATCCCCCGGAGCTGAGCCCCTCTCGCCGCCGCAGCCGGGCTCAGCTCTGGGGATGACGCTCCGGCTCTCCAGCGGCCGGGCAGCCTGAACTGCCGTCCAGCCTGTGCGACTCCGGCTGCCATGAGCGCCATCTAGCGACTGCAGCCAGAACTGCAGTGTCAGTTCCAGCTCCTGAAATCCTCAGCTGGCAGGGAACATCTTGGTTCAGGTCCGGCTCCGGCTTTTTGTGCCCCAAGGAAAAAAAAGGGTGGGGGCCTGGAGTCCCGCCCCTTGGAAAGTGCCGCCCCAAGCACACGCTTGGAGCGCTGGTGCCTAGAGCCGGCCCTGATTACAACCAGGCCCTCATGTCCGGTCCCCCTGCCTTTGAGAGGGACTGTCACTCCTGGTTCCATTGCTGCCTATTGATCTGTGGGACTTTGAGCAAGTTACTCCCCCTCTCTATGGCTCTCTGGGACTCACATCCCTGAATGGGCTTTAAAAAAGACAATGGTTCAAGTTTGGCCCCAACTATTTCTTGTTTCTCTAGACTAGCCATTTTAGCAAAGTTTAGAATTCTTGACGTTCAACACCTGGAAACATCCCTTTGCAGATGGCTTGAACATACCTTATCTCACCCAGGCTCACTGCTGCCTGGAGTTAGAGAACTGACCCTATTCCCTTTGGACCTACCCAAGGTGTCACATAGCAAAGCGGTGACAGAGCCAGAAAGAGAAGCCAACAGTCCTAACTCTTGTTCTAACTAACAGACAACAACCCCCCCGGAGGCAGGGATAGAGCCCAGGAAATAAGGGGTGAAAATTTTCATGGAAACTGTTTTCTGTCAGAAAAATCCATTCAGACTAAACCACTTTGTTTCTTGAAATCATAACAAGTAGGAGGAAAATTCTTTGCAAAAATATTTGTTTGCAAAACAAGAGCATCTCCTGTTTGTCACAGTGCATTAAACTGTCTCGTCGTACATAAAGGGGAGACACTATGATCTAGAAAATTAGACGAGATGCTTCAGTCTGAGCTAAGTAGTTGCTGCTCTTAACAATTTCAAAAGCATAAAATACAAAGAAAATAGAATATTATGTCATAATCTGATATGGCTCAATGTGATAGGACACCTCCTATTCTGCACTGCTACTAGTGACACTCATCAATGGATCCCCATCATCCGCCCATCGCGAGGTAGGTGGGAGAGGATTGTTATTCGTACTTGACAGAAGGAGAATCTAAGGCTGAGAAAGGAGCAGTGACTTGCCTTAGCTGATGCAGCCAGTCAGTAGTAGAGTTGCTCTCAAATGAGCTACAGACCAACAATTGTTCATAGTAATTATTCAGCAAGTATTTTAGAAGAATTGGAATGTTAGAGAGGATCATGAACTGCTCTGAGATAATTAATGGAAAGCAGCATCAACATTGGTCAAACATATAACTGGTTGTGACTTCTTTGCTTGGTCATAAAAGAGAAGAAGAAAGACTAGAGTTTCCTCCCTGTCAATAGCCCCCACCTCAGCCAATCAAGGTTGAGACCTTGATGGGTGGGAGGCTAAGGGTTCTTATCAAATAGCCCAAAGAATGGCCCAGGTCACCACTGAGGGGATCACTCTCAGAGCACTATTCCAGTCTCACCTCTCTGTGAGGGCCTCCCACAAGGCCCCTGGCCTCCACTGCATACACAGAGCTCCTGGTGGTGGGAGGAGAGCAGAGGAAAAGGACAAAGGAAGCAAGAAGAGAAAGGTAGGAGGGACAGAGGAAAAGGGAAAATAAAAAGGAGAAACCCCAATGTCCCCAGTGATTCTAAGGGACAAAGTCCTACATTGGGAATACAGTGCTGCTACCTCAATCTAGTGTTTTCCATTCCTAGAATTCAGCCGGCACCTGATGGATCAGACTGAACAGGTTCCAAACCTCTCGGAGGCTCTTACCTTCTATACAGGGACGTCTGTTTTCTAGCAAAATCAATAAAAGAAAAGGAGAAAACTCTGAAGAGGGTCCTCCTTGCGCTCATGTATGTGAAAGTGAATTCTCTCTCAGTCCTCAAGGAGAGACTTCAAGAAGGAGACATGCTGAAGCAAAGCCACAGAGATCTCCAAGGTTGCCCCTGTCCTGCCTGGCTGATGTCAAGATCTCTCTGTGAGATCATCGCCTCCCCACCACCTTTGTCCAATAGGCTGAGGTCCTGCCAAAGGCCCTTGTGATGTCACTGCCACACCCACCCCTCCCCTGCAGTGCTGATGTCCTGTCCCCTGTCCAGCCACATTGGATGTTTGAGCTGCTTCCCCTGGATCACCCCACTCAGGGCCAGCTCTAGGCACCAGCGCTCCAAGCATGTGCTTGGGGCGGCACTTTCCAAGGGGCGGCACTCCAGGCCCCCCCCCCTTTTTTTTTCTTGGGGCACAAAAAGCCGGAGCCGGCCCTGAACCAAGCTGTTCCCTGTCAGCTGAGGCTTTCAGGCTGCGCTGGAACTGACGCTGCAGTTCTGGCTGCAGTCGCTAGATGGCGCTCATGGCAGCCGGAGTCGCACAGGCTGGACGGCAGAGAGGGGCTCAGCTCCGGGGGATGATGCTCCGGCTCTCCAGCGGCCGGGCAGCCTGAACTGCAGCCCAGCCTGGGGGTGAGGAGCCGGGGAGGGAGGAGGGAAGTGGGGCCTGGGATGCAGGGAGGGGGGAGGGGTCCTGCTGCCGCTGCTGCTCTGAGTCTCCCCAGGGCGGCGCGGCCTTTCCCCACCTGAGGGGGCTGGGCAGGTGCTGCCGGGCTGGGCAGGGGCCGCGGATCCTGGCTCTCGCGCTGATAGGGCGAGTGGCTGGGCAGCCCGAGCTGCCAGGGAGCTGCCGCCTCCTGCCCCTGGACCCAGCCCGCCGTGCACCTCCCCCGCCGCAGCCCTGCGCTGCCTGCCCTGGGCGGGGAGAGGCAGAGCCCGGCTCCGAGCGGGGCAGCGGGGGATACTGCCCTGCCGGGGGACCCCCACAGCTCAGGCACCTGGGGGTGAGTGTCTGTCCTCTCGGCTCTGCCTGCACGGGGCTGGGGAAGAAGCTGTCAGTGCCTGCCCCTCTCAGCCCTTGTACCCCCCATCCTGCTCGCAGCCCCTCCACTTGTACCTCCCCCATTGCTCCTTCACTGCACCCCTTCCCCTTGTACTCTCCCTTCACCCACACCTCTCCCCTTGTACCTTCCTCCAGCCCTCTCCTCCCGCACCTCCCCCCTCCCCTGCACCTCTTCTCCCGCAACCTTCCTGATACCCCCTCTCCTCCTCCACGAGTACATCACACCCCGTCTCTCTGCCAGTGTAGAGCCCCCAAGCACCCCCACACCCACTCCTCTGCCTGAACCCTCTTTACTAGCTCCCCATCCCTTTCTGGGTACAAGGTTTGAGGGTTAGTCCCTATGCCTTCCATGTGCATTTGGAGCACTAAAGATGGGGTTGCGGGGGACGGGGGGTGAGATTTATACTAAAGTGAAATAAAAATAGGAGAAACAGTTTGATTCCCACTGCAAGTGTAAATGGGGATTGCTGTGGTGAACAAGAAGGTCATGTTTGGGAGGGGAGCTAAGTGCTGGGGCAGCAGGGGGTGCGGGTGGGGGGGGAAGAGTGAGCCCAGGGCTGGGGCGTGCGGGTGGGGGAGGGCACTGCTGTGGGTGGGGGGGGAAGAGCCCAGGGCTGGGGTGGGGGGCAGCCAAATTTTTTTTTTGCTTGGGGCGGCAAAAAACCTAGAGCCGGCCCTGGCTGGTCCCAAGTAGGGACCCCAAAATGAAGCTGAGCACAGGGCTGGGGGACCCCACTAACTCTAAATCCACCACTGGCTGTCACGTCACCTGGGCTGGGGATACTGTGTCAACTGATCCTCACAGACTGTCTCCAACCTACCTGGGCAGTACAGCAGACATGGCCCTACCCACTAGCTCCTCTCCACTCCCTAGTCCACCCACCACTTGCTTCCCCCCTTCCCCCACTTAAGGCTTAGCCCTCTCACTTTTAAAAATGATTGCTTGCACCCCCCCCCCCCCAGGCTTTTCTGGCAGCCCTGTTGCTAGGTATCCAGTTTTAGACTGGAAACCCCAGTAGAAAACTGGACCTGAGTGTCCAGTTAGCAGTGCTGACTGGAAACTAAAAGTTTGGTTATAGGAGTAACCACATTAGCCTCCACTCCTCCCATTCCCAACACACACCCCAGAGGGCTGGAAAAGAACCTGTCCTGCTGCTGTGGGAGGAGGGGCAGCTCAGTGCAGAGAAAGGAAGAGAATGGGCTAGAACTACCAGGAAGAAGGTAGGTACACGCTCTATGTGGGCAGGGAGGGATCCTGTTTACCCCTCTCTGGCCCCTGCCTTGCTCCAGTCAGCAAGGACTAATCCTCCCCCCATACCCTTGTGCTCATCTTGCCCTTGGCCCCTGCTTTGCTCCAGCTGGGGACCAATCCTCCCTCCCTCTTGCCCCCGGCCCCTACCTCGCTCTGGGGACCAACCTGGGCAGCCTCCTACAAGCCAAGCCCTGGACTCCTCCCCACACTCTGCCAGTGCCCTTCACTTCTGAACTGCAGCCCTGAGCCCTCTGCCCATCCAACCCTTTCATTTTCTTTTCCTCCCCTGCAGTTATTTATGGAAAGGCACATGGTGTCAGTGGCATATGTATGCACTATAATATACGACAGGTGTGGGTGAGGTGCAAAGCAGGATTCTATAAACATAGGAGAATGAACAAATCCAAGTGATAAAGAAAATAATGATGAAAAAACATTTAAGTGGTGCTCAAAAATGGAGGCGTAAAGCAGAAGTTGAAGATAAGAATGCAAAAATGCATCGTATAAGCAGCTACTTCACTAATAATCATATAGAGACTCCCACTGATGATACTAATACTACTAGTAGTGATGAGTGTAATTAATGAAACTAGTATAAGGGCAGGTCCAGCCGACATTGATCATGGCTCTGAAGAACAGGCTCTTTCTTCTGATGAAATTCACCAAATAAAGAACAGCTGCTGCAAAACACATCAGTACAATTACTCTCCTCCGATGCTGCCTTCTGGACTGTTGATGTTTTCACCCAAGAGTACTGCATAGACGTGGGCCCCGATTTCTGCCGAAATCCTGCTAGTGATGGAAAATATGCAATGTCATCAAGACAGCATAAGGGCAGAACAAGGTAATTATAAATTTCTTATGCTTTTAAAAATCTATACATTACTTGAGCCATTTGATGAGATCAACTCTTTCCAGCAGGGGTTGACCTAATTATTATTTTTGTAAGACAATTGAAAGAAACAGGTTTTTGTTGTATCCATCTAAATGTAAAAATGTTCATTCCAGGTTGCTTGCTACTATACTATGATCCCCTTACTCTCTTAATGCCCCACAAATGTGCCTGTATTCATCACAAATGTTGGAGAACATGCATTAATAGTGACATGTTAATTATTTTAGGAAACTGTGATACAGCCTTCAACCAGGTGTCCCCGAATGGTGAAATTATTGAAAGGCTCTGGCTCATATACTCACCATCAACTGGCTGCGTCTTCTGTTTTGTGTGCAAATTGTTTCCTCCGAACAGCACATCTGCACTAGCTATGAGAGGGTTTGATTCATGGGCTCACATTGGCAGACTTGGTGAACATGAAAGTTCTACTGAACACCAACAAGCTCTCACCACTTATGTAATGCGTTTATCAAAAACTCAAACCCTTGATAAACATATAGTAGGTGGCTCTATTAAAGAAAGAAATTACTGGACAGAAGTGTTGAAGCGAGTCGTAGCAACAATAAAATTTCTGACAACAGGAGGTCTGGTACTGAGAGGGTCTAATGAAACCTTTTGCAGTCTTAATAATGGCAACTTCCTTGGCTGTTTAGAGCTCTTAGCACAGTTTGATTCTTTCCTGGCCTGCCACATCAACAAATATGGGAATGCTGGTCAGGGCACAACATCATATCTATCATAGAATCATAGACTTTAAGGTCAGAAAGGACCATTATGATCATCTAGTCTGACCTCCTGCACAACACAGGCCACAGAATCTCACCCACTCACTCCTGTAACAAATCCCTAACCTACATCTGAGCCATTGAAGTCCTCAAATCATGGTTTAAAGACTTCAAGGTGCAGAGAATCCTCCAGCAAGTGACCCATGCCCCACGCTACAGAGGAAGGCAAAAAAAACCCAGGGCCTCTGCCAATCTGCCCTAGGGGAAAATTCCTTCCCGACCCCAAATATGGTGATCAGCTAAACCCTGAGAATGTGGGCAAGACTCACCAGCCAGACACCCAGGAAAGAATTCTCTGTAGTAACTCAGATCCCACCCCATCTAACATCCCATCACAGGCCATTGGGCATATTTCATCAACAATCTGAAGAGTTCATCAAACTCATGGCTAACAAGGTAAAGCAGGACATTGTGGATGAGCTAAAATTGGCTAAGGATTTTTTCTTCAGGGTTGATTCCATACCGGATATTAGCCGTACTGATCAGCTGACATTTACTGTGAACTATGTGCTGAATAACTGCACACCTGTAGAATGCTTCTTGAATTTTGTTCCAGTTACATCACATACAGGTCTTCATCTATTTAATGTAATCAATGAAACCCTGAGCAATGAACTAAATATCAATCTAAAGGACTGCAGAGGTCAAACATACGACAATGCTAGTAACATATCTGGCATTTATTCTGGTGTGCAAGCTTGGGTAATTGCAGTCAATGAGAAAGCAGTGCACATCCCATGCATGATGCACTCACTACATCTATGTGGTATTGCAGCTGCAGAGTCATGCACTGATGCAATTAAATTTTTTGGATTTGTTAAAAAACTGTATGTTTTTTTTCTCAGGTTCAACTTATCGCTGGGGCCTGTTGTGAGATTCTCTGAAAGAGGAGACATCTGAGGCCAGTAAGAGAGAACTTCTCCCAAAGCTCCTTAGTGACACAAGGTGGTCCGGTCGAGCGGATGCGCTTCGCAGTTTATCATGCAACTACAAAAGCTATAAATCCGTGCTTCAGGCTTTTGGTGCAGATACTGTGCAGAACAATGAAAAACGAGCAGAGGCAAACTCATTAGTTGAAACCATGGATCATTTGGAGACTGCATTTATGACAACATTTTGGAGTAAAAAGCAACAGAGGGTCCTGTGGCACCTTTGAGACTAACAGAAGTATTGGGAGCATAAGCTTTCGTGGGTAAGAACCTCACTTCTTCAGATGCAAGTAATGGAAATCTCCAGAGGCAGGTATAAATCAGTGTGGAGATAACAAGGTTAGTTCAATCAGTGCTCTGCAGAGCACCTCACCCTCCCTGATTGAACTAATCTCGTTATCTCCACACTGATTTATACCTGCCTCTGGAGATTTCCATTACTTGCATCTGAAGAAGTGAGGTTCTTACCCACGAAAGCTTATGCTCCCAATACTTCTGTTAGTCTCAAAGGTGCCACAGGACCCTCTGTTGCTTTTTACAGATTCAGACTAACACGGCTACCCCTCTGATTTTGGAGTAGAATTCTTACAAGAGTAAACAAAACAAGTCAACTTCTGCAGTCTGAAACAATGGACTTAGGCACAGCTGGGATGCTGCTGAAGTCACTATCTGAGTTTGTGGCAGCGCAACAGAAGAGTTTTGAGGAATACCATGAATCTGCAATGTCTTTAAGTTCTACAGCTAACTTTCAGGTAAAGCAGCAATGTCATCCAAAGCGTATGGCGGATGATAGTGAAGAACCTGCTGTTGTGCTGACAGGGGAAGAGAAGTTCAAAGTTGAATCGTTCTACACCATAATAGATTCACTTGTCAGGCATCTCAACAGAAGAGTTCATGCATATTCAGCAATAAACAACTGTTTCTGTTTTTTAACAGGTGACCTTGACAGTACTGCTGTTAAAGAGTCTCTCAGAAGACCTCAGTGAAGAGACATTGTGGTCTCGGTTCTCTCAGTGAAGAGATCTTTGAAGAATGGGTACAGTGGTGCTCACCTGGAAAGCAGCTTGCCTCCAAGCCATTATCACAAGCTCTGCCTACACCACTGCAAGTGCTGACCATAATGAACATGCGTAATTTGCAAACTGCCTTTCAAATGTCTTTGTTGCACTATGCATTTACCTGACACTACCAGTCTCAAACTGCAGTGGTCAGGGCCGGCTCTAGGCACCAGCAAACCAAGCACGTGCTTGGGGCAGCACATTTTCAGGGGCAGCATTCCGGCCATTGGTTTTGGTTTTTTTTTTTTGCTTAGAGTGGCAAAAGCCTAGAGCCAGCCCTGCCAGCAGTAGCACGGGGGGGGGGGGCGCCCTGGGACCGCTGTGGTTCGTGTCGGGGAGCAGCGCCCACACCTTGTGACTGGGTTGAGCAGGCTCCAAGAGTGGGACACTCGGGCTCGGGACCGCCGCGTGGGGTGCACGGAGCTGCCTGCAGGTGCCGCAGGGCGGCCGCCCCCCAGCGCCGCAGCCAGGGCTGGGCGAAGTGGCCCGAGACACCCAGGAACTGCGGCTGGGCGACCGGGAGCAGCAGCAGCAGTGGGGCCATAGTGGGGACCGGTGCCCGGGGCGCTGCCGTGCGGGGCCTGCATCCCGCTCTCCAGGGCTCCGCTCCCTCTGGAGCTACCCTGCGCCAGCTCCTCAGTCCCCTGCTGGGGCAGTCCCCCAGCTCTGCCCTCCTGGGTCCCGGCCAGTCCTGGAGGCGGGAGCCCCGGCTGGAGGGACCCTGGGCTGAGGCACGGCCCAGGACCCCCGCTGCTTACCCCAACCCTGCCAGCGCTGGACCGGCTGGAGGTGAGGGGGGAGTGGGCAGAGTCAGCCACTGGTGGGGGGGGAGCCCAGGACTGGGGAGGCAGGGGGGTGTGTGGGGGAGCCCAAGGCTAGGGTGGGGGGCAGCCAAAAATTTTTTTTGCTTGAGGCGGCAAAAAACCTAGAGCTGGCCCTGGCAGTGGTGAAAAGGTCTTTTTCACATTTAAAAAGGATAAAAAGTGCTTTACGTGCTACAATGGTTCAAGAAAGACTTAACAGTCTTACTCTGTTATCCATTGAATCGGAGATGGTAAACTCAATAGACTTCTTGAGTTTAATTGAAACGTTTGCTGCAGTCACGTCAAAAAATCGGAAGAAAACTTTTGTACATTTTATTTACAGTATCATTCTTCATACTAGTTTTGCTTCAGATAAGTAATTTGTATATTACATAGTAAGTATTAATGTAACTTACTCAACCAAACCACTTTGTGTAGCTATTGTTAATAAAATCTGTGCAGCTATGTGCTGTGTCAAAGACAATTTCTGTGTCAATCTCCTGTCTTTTACAATCATTCCTCAGGGGGGTCCACAAATATGTTTGGCACCAGGCCCACAAAAAGTTAATCCAGCCCTGATTGAAGTTTGTGAAGTGCTCAGACAGTGCAGTGATGGGGGGCAGATAAGGATTTGCAATAGCTAGAAGTGATTTCACACTGACTCTTTCTCTAACTGCTGTTTCTCTTAATGCCCCAGCTCCTGGAATCCTGTGATTATGTGACAATCTCAGCTCTCACTTTAATAAAGGTCAATTTCTTGCTCTCAGTTTCTTGAGTAGGAAAGATTGCGAATGTGACTGGAGTGAATCCTGAATGCTCAGAAACAAACAAACAATATCCGGAATGTAATTTTTTACAAGAAAACCCGTCATGTTTCCTTCAACCAACCTCATTATTTTTGATTACGTGGTGCTGGCAATACTGCATGGGCAATGATGAGTTTGTATTTTCAGGCCTGTCTTCTCCAGCAAAGGCTCTAAAGACCTAAATATAAAAATTAACATCCTAATTTCTCTCTTTAGTTCACCCCCAATTCAGGGGGGCTGTGCTCATTTGCTGCTTGGGCCCACAGTCCGGCTCCATGAGCATTCCCACACCTTGCCCTCTTTGTCTAGTTCCCTTTCTGTTGACTGTGCTGTTTTAGATAAATCATGGCACTAAATTAGGGGGCTTTCCATGGGTAGTGAATAGAGAGTTAAGGCCTGAATTCTCACAGTATTACCAACTCCAAACTTTTAAAAATCATTAGTCAGAACCCCTGAAATGATGAGATTGCCTTAAAAACCATAAGTCTTAAAAATAATAAATGTTGGGTTCTTTCTATTTGCCATCTGGCTTCTCAGACCTTTAGGCTGCACTTGGATCATATTATTAAGTTTTTCTCTGCAATCAAGAAAGCTAGAAACTTCCTTTGTTTAGGAAACAAAAGCCAAGAGTCTCACCTCATCACATGCTTCCAGGAGCTAGGGCTTTAACACACACACCAAATAGCATAAGACTTATTATAAAATCAGGAGTGTTGGTGACACTGCAGCTCCTTTACACTGAGCCAGAGCAGCCTTAGTGTACGTGAGAATCAGGCCTATGAGACACTGATACCAGCTTAACCAAGTTTTTGTCCTTGGAATTTAATGTTACTAGACTTGGAAGGATTAGACTTTATTGGTAGATGTCTGTAACTGTTGATTTCACTGTACGTACACAGACCATGACAAAATATGTCCATTGCTGATCATGAAAAATTTACCAATAGTTACAGCAAGAGCAATACTGCATGAGAACGTATTAGACTTTGATTTAAGATGTAACATAATATTCCATATGCTTTATGAAAATATGCTTATGATCTGAATATGACATAACTGAGATATACTTTATGCAAGATGGGTCATGTAAGATATCATTGGAAAGGGTATGATTTACTGAATATGATTATCCCATTTGTATGCATGTATCCTTTTTGTAAATGAAGTTAGGAATACTGGCCTGTGTATCTGTATTTCATATTTGTTGTTTTATGTCACTCCAACTGCTAACACTTCAGGGACTACAATGGAAAAGCCAGACAGGGCTTGATCGCCCATCAGCAAAGACAATGGACTGTGAAAAGGCTTGGCCATCCTGTGGAGAAGATGCTGGGATGCTACAGAGTCAGGTGGCCTGGTCACCTGCTACTAACCAACTCCTTGGTCTGATGTTCTTCTCCATGGAGGGGTGGGGAATCAAACATGAAATAGCAGCAGAATGAAGAAGTGTGACTGGTTACAAATCTCCAGCCTCTCTCCTTTTACAAGTACAGGGGTGAATCCGGCCCATGGAGCCAACCTTCCCCCGTCTCAATTTCCACATGGATAAAATTATTTTAGTATTATTCCTGTTTCTGCCTATGGAGGACAAGGCCCCGTCGTGCTGCTTCCTGTAGAGACGCTGAGTAAACAGACCCAACAGCTCACAATATGAGCCAGGATTTCACAATCTCTGAACATCCCGTTAGAGTCAAAGGGACCAAAGTAGGTAAAATTACTTTTATGCCAAAGTCTTTGCGTGATCTGGGTCTAGGTTACGACAAAATGCAGTAAGTGAATAAGACAAACCAACTGGGGTCTGAAGGGTGGGAGGGGATGAGGAGGGGAAAAGTAAATCTCACTTACAGATTATGTGACCTGAGATTGTTGTGAGGCTGCAAGGATGTTGGTTCCATGGCTGGGAGACACCTGAATCAGAGAGGAAATAGAAGGTCTCAGGTTAGTTTATATTAAATAGCGGAGTGAGTCCCTGTGCCTCTCGGTATTTAATTAAAACACAGTTCTATGAGTTCAGAGTGGTGATGCTGTTATAAATATGAAAGCCTGAAATCCCATCTCTTGTCCTTTCCCTCTCCAGACACTCTGCCGTCTGCACTGGAGACAAAAACAGGGGAACCCCTAGGAGCACACAGACAGGGTGAGTTTGCAGGTGGAGATTATCTTTAAATTATGAGAAAATTCCAGAGAAAACATCTTCATGAGATTGTAGCCAAACTTACTAACCAAACCAACAGAGACCATAGCGCACACAGCCCTAAAAATAAAACCATTAAACAGTGAGGCAATCCCAAGCTAAAGTCACACAAACACTCCTGACACCAACCTTACTGCAGCTGCTGCTGCCGCCGCCGCGGGGGAATCCGCCTGCAGCTCCCCCCAGACACCTCAGCTCTGTGCAGCTGAAAAGCGGAGCTGCCCGAGCGCTACCGGCTTCACAGTTTGACAGGCAGCCTCCAGACCCTGTGCCCCTGGCCGGGCGCTTCCCCTCCCGGGCTCCGGCTGCGCTGGGGAAGTGCCTGGCCAGGGGCGCAGGGTCTGGAGATCTGGGGGCTGCCCGGCAAACCATGAAGCTGGTAGTGCTTGGGCAGCTGTTTTGCATGGCTGGGAGAGAGGAGGGGCAATGCGAGGTGCTGAGGGGAGGGGGCGGGGACTTTAGGGAAGAGGCGGAGTTGGGCAGGGAAGGGGCGGAGTTGGGGCTGGGGCCGGGGCAGGGGCGGGGCCAGCGCCCATGGAGTGTCCTCTTTTTTTAATGTTTAAATATCGTAACCGTAGGACTAACCCTCAAACCTTGTACCCAGAAAGGGATGGGGAGCTAGTAAAGAGGGTTCAGGCAGAGGAGCGGGTGTGGGGGTGCTTGTGGAGGAGGAGAGGGGGTATCAGGAGGGTTGCGGGAGAAGAGGTGCAGGGGAGGGGGGAGGTGCGGGAGGAGAGGGCTGGGGGAAGGTACAAGGGGAGAGATGTGGGTGAAGGGAGAGTACAAGGGGAAGGGGTGCGGTGAAGGAGCGATGGATGAGGTACAAGTGGAGGGGCTGCGAGCGGGATGGGGGGTACAAGGGCTGAGAGGGGCAGGCGCTGACAGCTGCTTCCCCAGCCCCGTCCAGGCAGAGCCGAGAGGACAGACACTCACCCCCAGGTGCCTGAGCTGTGGGGGTCCCCCGGCAGGGCAGTATCCCCCGCTGCCCCACTCGGAGCCGGGCTCTGCCTCTCCCCGCCCAGGGCAGGCAGCGCAGGGCTGAGGCGGGGGAGGTGCGCGGCGGGCTGGGTCCGGGGGCAGGAGGGGGCGGCGGCAGCTCCCTGGCAGCTCGGGCTGCCCAGCCACTCGCCCTATCAGCGCGCGAGCCGGGATCCGCCCCCTGCCCAGCCCGGTGGCGCCTGCCCAGCCCCCTCAGGAGGGGAAACGCCGCGCTGTCCTGGGGAGACTCGGAGCAGCAGCAGCAGCAGGACCCCTCCCCCCTCCCTGCATCCGGGCCCCACTTCCCTCCTCCCTCCCCGGCTCCTCACCCCCAGGCTGGGCTGCAGTTCAGGCTGCCCGGCCGCTGGAGAGCCGGAGCATCATCCCCCGGAGCTGAGCCCCTTTCGCCGCCGCAGCCGGGCTCAGCTCCGGGGATGACGCTCCGGCTCTCCAGCGGCCGGGCAGCCTGACCTGCCGTCCAGCCTGTGCGACTCCGGCTGCCATGAGCGCCATCTAGCGACTGCAGCCAGAACTGCAGCGTCAATTCCAGCTTAGCCTGAAAGCCTCAGCTGACAGGGAACATCTTGGTTCAGGTCCAGCTCCCGGCTTTTTGTGCCCCATGAAAAAAAAAAAGGGGGGGGGCCTGGAGTGCTGCCCCTTGGAAAGTGCTGCCCCAAGCACATGCTTGGAGCGCTGGTGCCTAGAGCCGGCCCTGAGTGGGGTGATCCAGGGGAAGCAGCTCAAACATCCAATGTGGCTGGACAGGGGCAGGACATCAGCACTGCAGGGGAGGGGTGGGTGTGGCAGTGACATCACAAGGGCCTGTGGCAGGACCTCAGCCTATTGGACAAAGGTGATGGGGAGGTGATGATCTCACAGAGAGATCTTGACATCAGCCAAGCAGGACAGGGGTGCAGGACTGGGGCAACCTTGGAGGTCCCTGTGACTTTGCTTCAGCATGTCTCCTTCTCGAGGTCTCTCCTTGAGAACTGAGAGAGAATTCACTTTCACATACGTGAGCGCAAGGAGGACCCTCTTCGGAGTTTTCTCCTTTTCTTGTATTGATTTTGCTAGAAAACAGACGTCCCTGTATAGAAGGTAAGAGCCTCCGAGAGGTTTGGAACCTGTTCAGTCTGATCCATCAGGTGCCGGCTGATTTTTAGGAAAGGAAAACACTAGATTGTGGGGGCAGCATTTTATTTCCGACCTAGGACTTTGTCCCTTAGAATCACTGGGGACATTGGGGTTTCTCCTTTTTGTTTTCCCTTTTCCTGTCTCTCCCTCCTTTCTCTTCTTCTCTTGCATCTTCGTCCTTTTCCCCTGCTCCCCTTTCACCACCAGGACCTGTCTGTGAATGTGGAGTGGGGGCGGGGAGTGGGTTGCACTCCAACTCTCATTGCAGGAGGCCCTCCGCAAGACATGTGGCTGGAAAGTGCTCTAAGAGTGACTCCCTCCGGTGGTGACCTGGGACATCTGGTGAGAACTCTCAGCTTTCTGATTCTCAGAGTCTCAATGCTGATTGGGCGAGCATGGGGCTATTGTGAGGGAGGAGACTCCGGTCTTTGTTACTCTCTTTTAAGACCAAGGAAATAAGCCATAAACAAACATGTATTTGAATACTCTTGCTGCTTTTCTCCATTCATTGTCTTTGAGTAATTCATGATTCTCTCTCTAATGGGCTAGTTCTTCTAAAATACTTACTGAATAATTAGTTTTTAATAAAGCCATATGCAAACCCATACTTCCAGTAACAGGAGTCAGGCGGCACCTTGCAGAATGGGGGACAGTCTGCTGGAAAGCAGTGAACCTGAAAAGGATTTTAGGGCCATAGTGGACGAGCTGCTCAACATGATCTGTCAATGTGAAACTGTGGTAGAAAAGGTTAAAGCCTTTTTGCCTCTTCCCACCACTGCATGAAACAATCAACCTCTCCTTTTGCCAATTTAGTTTTAGGTTGGCTGAGTTTGTCTTTTAAGACGTCCACTCGGTCTTTGTCCCAAGATCCTAACAGTGGCCACTGAGTTTTGGGATTCCCCTGAGTTAGCCTAGACCATTTTTCCAGAGATTTACAGGAGTCTGGACCCTTCCTAAAATGCATAAAATGAGCCGGCGGTCCTTGAGGGAACTGTCCCAACTTAGATGTCTGGTTTCCCATACAGGAGGACTTCACATACCAATCACACAAGAAGGAAATTCGGGTTCGTCAGAGCAATGCCCGGTGCAACACACAAAAGGAGCCCACAGGTTACTGCCTCATTCGCCCTTGCTTTCACACCAAGGGTTTTACCCAAGGTGCGGGTGCAGCTGCTATTGTGCAGTTTTCACTCATTCAGACCGCGGGGACAGGAACCCCTTGGTCGGCCGATCCCCAGACGGAGACGGCACCCAGACTCAAACACTCCACAGGAGGACGAATAGACACAGAGACAGGACAGTCCTCAGTCTGGAGGAAACACAAAAATAATTACCTGACCAGATTCCTGATGTCAGATCCCGGGATCCCTACTAGAACAGAGTGGGAACCAACAGGTTCGATGGCGTAGACTTCACTGTGGTCGTGCACCCTTCTGGTAAGGGGGAGGACCGCTCAGGCCAAATGCCCAGGTGCCGGCTGCCACGGTCATCCTACAAAAATGATCAGGAATCACATGGCCGCGGTGAAGATGGTTGCCATCTTGGTGGAATCTCCAAATTGTCAAAGTCAGATTCAGGACTCACAGTTTATCAGACCACTCTGTTTATTAGCAAAGCACTCTGCTAATACACCCAGATAATGTGAGCACCGTGCAAGACTCAAACTATCTTATTTATACAGATAAAAAGGTGCAAACTTAACAAGATAACAAAGGAAGCAGAACTGATACGTTTACCTGAGGCTAGACATACATATCTTATTTCCTTATTAACTATTACCAATCTCCTGTTAATGTCCCACCATTAGCTTAAGTGGACCCATTGTTTCATACCTTAATGTTTCTCTTCCTGACAACTATATTTCAACATTCCTTATTCCTGCTTAAAGGAACATACAGCATTTCTTTTATCCATTCTATTTTACAATATAATTCATTCTACTTTCACACATGACAGACATGGAAACCTCCCTTTCAGAGATATAGGGGCTGAAGCGGGAGCTGTGAGAGAATCCTCTCCCTAGGGTAAAATCAAATGTCAGAAATCAAGATTTTCAATGAAGTTCTCCTTCTTGCACACTCAGCTCTCCATGAAAGGACCCCAGGCGCCATTCCTGTCGCTAACCAGCCCTTTCCCTATTTTCATACAGAAACAAATACAAACTGAGAGGCAGAAGATTGTGTTTGAATTTCAGCAACTGCGGCAGTTCCTGGAAGAACAAGAGCGACTTCTGCTGGCCCAGCTGGAGAAGCTGGACGAGGAGATTGTGAGGATCCAGAATGAAAATGTCACTAAACTCTCCAAGCGGATTTCCCATCTCAGTGAGCTGATCAGTGAGTTGGAGGGGAAGCATCAGAAGCCAGTGAGTGAATTCCTGCAGGTGAGACTGAGGGAGAAACAGCGGCGCCGACTCTGTGGGTGCTTAAGGGCTGGAGCACCCATGAAAAAAAATCAGAGGATGCTTAGCACCCATCGGCAGCCAGCTCCCCCCTGCCTCCCCCAGCACCTCCTGACCGCCGGCAGCCCCATCGATCGACTCCTCCCCCTCCCTACCAGTGTGTCCGACCTGCCTCAATGAGCTGTTCTGTGGTGTGCAGGAGGCACTGGGAGGGAGGGGGAGGACCATGCATGGGGTGCGCACGAGGGAGGGAGCAGAAAGAGGTGAGGTGGGAGTGGAGTGGGGTTGGGAAGAGGCGGGGATGTGGCATTGTGGAAGGGGTGGAGTGGGGGCAGGGTCTGGGGTTGAGCACCCCCAGGAACAATTAGAAGCCAGCACTTGTGGTTAGAAACATTCCAGATCCCCACAGGGGAGGGCTCCTGAATCATAAGCACTGGGGCCAGCAGTCGGAGATCTCAGTGTAACTCCGCGTGTGCATTCCTGACATGTGAATAACTATTGTTCTTTGCAGAGTTACAGACACAGAGATATTAGAGATGGAAAAGCCCCATTAGCTCAGGGAATCCATAGCCCTGGGGCCAGGGTAGGGCCTCTAGTCCCCATATTTGCAAAATCCCTTCCCTGGGATCCCCTGTGTGAATCAGATAAGACTGAGACTCTTTCCTTGCTCTCTCTCTCTCCTCTAGGATGTCAGAAGCACTGTGAGCAGGTACCTGGCATTTTCTCCCTCCCCCTCACACTCCACAACACTGGGAAAGAGCTTGGTGGTGATGATAGCACTGCATCTCCCCAGGGCTCTACAGCAAAATGTGTGGGAAACGTCACATCCTGAGGTTCTCACCCTTGCACAGAAGACTCTGGAATCATCCATTCAGTGGGAACGACTGACCTAAAGTATTTCCTAGAGATGTCACCTTTCTGGGGGACTGGCTGCCTCAGGATTGTGGGGATGGAATATGGGTCTGTCACTGCTGGGGCCCTGGGTACCATTCAGCCCAGGGCAGCAGTGGTCAAGAGTCTTTCCCACCTGAGGGCTGTTTGGAGACCTGTGTGGAATGAGCTGGGGAGGGGGCAGATGGTGTCTCAGTCTAGTTCCTAGTGGTCAGATTTCTACAGCACTTCACCTGGGAACCTCCTGTCCCTCAGAGCATGGAGGTCATGGAGTGAATTGGCCATAGAGACTCAAGTGCCCTTTTATCTCCAGACCTGATCTCTCCAGGCCAGAGTTGAAGAACATTCATGGGACCTTTGGGGGGAAGATTGCACCGCCATAGGCTGTGTCGCACCTGCTCTGAGGCTGGGAGAAGTAGAGGAATTCTAACTCCAGGCCCATTAGAGCAGTGATTCCCTAGCAACCACTTATAATGAGTCCCTAAATGAAATATAATCACGCAAAATTGTTTCTCTCCAGGTGGGAGAAGTGGAAGTTCCAGCCGCCAGAGGAGATGTCTCCTGAACTGGAAGAGCAAGTCAGTGGTTTCTCCCAGAAAAGTATCGCACTAATGGAGGCTCTGAGGAAGTTCAAAGGTACCTAGAAGGGATCTAGGAGGGGAAATTGGGATAAGTGTCTGAGACCGTGGGAAGAGAATAGCACTGGTCAATTGGTTCATAATTAGATTATGCTTCTATTTAACTGTTGGATGAGAATGCCACACATTTGGGGTCCAAGACACACAGACTGATTAATTCAACCCCTTATTTGTTCCAAAAGCATGTCTTGCCATTACAATTGCTATTAAAGTAAGAAATGGCAGACATACCGAAAGAAATACTGCCCAGTCACCTTCTCCTGGGGCATAGGTGGGGCATGATGCATTTCTCCTATAATGCTCCAACTACCCCTTACAATGTCTGACATATTAAACACATCCAGATTATATATTTATTAGTTCTTTTCCAATCACCTTTGTGTGTTATTCATTGTTAGTATCTTGTATAACTCACACACTACACATGCATGAACTTTCTAATTGGCAGGAGTTTTGCTGTCCCAGCTATTTTCAAGTTATTCTCTTTTCTGATTCGTTCATTACCAGTCATTACAAACTGATGTGCACAGGTCACTTTGACCCTTCTCTCCACATGGGATTTTTTGGACTTTGATAACTGCTCCTTGACAGCACATTCTGGGTGCCTGGTGTCTTTAAGCACATTGTGTGGTCAAAACATCTCTTTGTCCCACAGAGCAACTTATGAACACATCGCTTAATAACAAGGTCACTTAAGGCAACATTTCCCTTATGTCCAGCAAACTGCTCACCAGGCCAAAGCCGACTCAGTCAGTGCAAACGCACAGTCTCCGTCTCTCCAAACTTATGTTTAAGAAATGACCCTTGCACCAATTCTCAATACTTAATAAGTAGTGGAAAGCAGAGAAATGGAACAAATGGAGCAGGGGCCCAGGCATCAGGATCTCAGATTAATTCACGATTTACCGAAGGTCACAACATTCAGGCCCCAATTTAGCAAAATGGCCTAATTTGGAGCACCTGAGTTTCTCTCCCAACGAGAGAGCTGCAGGGCAGGTGCTCCAGAGCTGTGCAGCCTCCACAGCTGCAGGTGGAGTCGGTGGGAGCTGCAGGTGCCCAAACCCCTCTGAGAACCAGGCCCCAGGTGCCTAAAGGTCGGCACCCAAAATCTAGTCCCTAAATTAAAGGCCATTTGTTAAATCTGGACCCAGCTCTTCACTGGGCTCTGGTCCCGTAGGGCAGCTAGTCTGGGCCAAATGGGCTGGAGGGAAGGAGAAAGCCCCTCCCCCACGGTGAGAGATCCCTCCAGCACAGGAGCCTCTTATGCCTCCTCCCCAGCAGCTGCAGGCAAAAGGCGTGTTCCTGAGAGGGCTGGGAATGGGGTGGGGGAGGGGTGAGGGGGGATGGAAGAGGGAGGGTGGTGGACGAGGGACAGAGGGACGTGGGCAGTGTAAAGCTGGACCTCTGACACTCTACACACTGGGCAAGACACACGGGCCCATTGTCATAGGGCTGTAACTCTGGCTGCTTCAGAACTTCCTCAGCCTGTGCCAAGGTTGGCACCAGTCCCTGCAGCCACAGAACAGCAGAGTCACAAATGGCCCCTCCCCTCTCTCCTTTTGTCAGTACAGGGGTGAATCTGGCCCATGAAGCCAACCTTCCCCTGCCTCAGTTTCCACATGGATAAAATGATTTTATTATTATTCCTGTTTCTGCTTATGGAGGACAAGAGCCCCATTGTACTGCTGACTGTAGAGACACTGAGTAAACAGACCCAACAGCTCACAATTAGAGCCGGGATTTTGCAAACACTCAACATCCTGTTAGTGTCAAAGTAAAGTAACTTTTATGCCAAAGTCTTTGCATGATCTGAGTCTAGGTTATGACAAAAGGCAGTAAGTGAATGAGAGAAACCAACTGGAATCTGAAGGGTGGGAGGGATGGTGAGGAGAAAAGTAAATCTCATTTACAGACTCTGTGTCCTGGGATGGATGTGAGGCCGCAAGGATGCTGGTTCCATTGATGGGAGAGGCCTGAATGAGAGAGGAAATAGAAGGTTTCTGACCTTTTTATAGGAAATACCTGAGTGTCTCTCTGTCTCTTTCTCTGTCAGTGGTGGCCCACCCATATAGGCAAACTAGGCGGTCATCTAGGGTGCCAAGTTAAATGGAGTGCCAAATTCAAGGAAAAAATTCAAATTAAAAAAAATGAAAAAGATGAAAAAAATACAAATAAAATAACGAAGATGTCATTATTTCAATTCCCATGCACGTACGGAGGGAATATGAATTATAATTCATTTCTCTACATTTCTGAGAATTTATTAATATGTGAAATATTTTATTTACTACAGAAATAAATAATATTTTAGCGAATTTTTTTCAATTTGCGACATAGTGTCAAGATGACCCACTCTGCAATTTTGATAAGCAATAACTCAGCCACAATGAAACACATCTGCCAGCGGCAAGCACTGCAATGCTAGTGACACATAACTTGAATATACATCAAGGTCACATAGCCGTAAATTCATGTAGAGCGGAGATATCGCGAGTTGATACATGTCAAAAGGTCATTTTAACATGTCGCAGGTAGATGGTTAAGAATTGAGCGAATACTGTGGAAAATTGTGTTTCTTGGTGCCAAAGAATAAAGAATAACATCTTTCAGCATTATAAATCCAAAATGTGAGTATCTTTAAGCGTTATTAAACCTTAGCATTATTATCAGTATAATTATGAACTTTTCTTTGTTATAGATGGTTCACATGTAATAAATAAGGTCCATAAAAGAAAAGTAACAGCATTAACACTTACTAGACTATGAAAGTGATGATGTCACACTCCAAGCGGGTAACTGTGAGGAAGGGAATTACTTTCCTAACAACCGGTGTTGGGATATAACGTCGAAAAAGGTCATTTTGTTTCTGTGTTAATGCTGTAACTAACTGTTTTAATAGGTGAGTGAGTGTATGTTACTAATCATTGGACCTTTAAGCAGTGAAAAGACATGTTGGGATGGCTGCAATGTGGTTTAAATCACCAACCATGTGGTGGATATGTCAGCCATCCTTAACGCTATAATGCTTGTAGTCGGGAGCACAGTACATAACAATATTCAAATGCCCCATGGCAGAAAGAGGAAAAAGAAAACCCTCAGGAGCTGAGTATCGTAAACGAAAGGCTGAGAAGGAAAAGGACCAAACAAAACAGCAGGGATCCTTCCTGAAATATCTTCTCTTTAATCCAAATAAAGATAGAAGCAGTTCACAGCATCCAGATGAAGGAATTTTACTTGGAGAGGAGGTTAGCTCACATCCGCATGGAAGCAGTTTGGAACATCAAGATGAAGGTATGTTACTTCAAGATGAGGGTAGCTCATATCCACAAAAAAACAGTTTGGAAACTAAAGATGATGGAAACTTACCTCTAGATGAAGGCAGCTCACAGCATCAGACTGATATGGAAGTGAAGAAAATATATTCACCTTCAGAGACACATGCAGAAATTGAAGTAAATGAAGTAGAAGGAAGAAAGGATGAGGAAGTTACAAACAAGTTACAGTATGGGCACCCAGCTTCATGGCCCAGATGTGATGACAGTGTGTGGCAAATACTCATGGAACATGGACCCGAACAAGTTCATGAATTTCCCTTCCCTAAGGATGGAAATAAAAGAAAATTCTCTGCTCAGCATTACAAGGGGAAACTCATTAATGGGGAAGAAATTCATCAAAACTGGTTACAATATTCAGTGTCGAAGGACTCGGTGTTTTGCTTTTGCTGCAAGTTGTTTAGAAATCAAGCAATTGGTATATCACTTACTGAAAATGGTTCGAAGGACTGGAAAAACATATCTTCAATTCTCTCTTCACATGAAAGAAGTACAGACCATTTGGAATGTTTTCAAAATTGGAAAGAACTTGTATTACGATTGAAAAAAGGAAAAACTATCGATGAAGAAAATGTACATGTGATCAAGGAAAAAGAAGAATATTGGCAACAAATCTTAGAGCATCTGATTGCTTTAGTGAGAGTTCTCAGTGGGAAAAATTTAACATTCCGCGACCACAGTAGAAATGAAAAATTATACATTCCAGGTAATGGAAACTTTTTAACATTTGTTAAATACCTAGCTTTGTTTGATCCAGTCATGAAGGAGCATCTACGTAAAATAACTGATCATGAAACACAGGTTAATTACTTAGGAAAAAATATGCAGAATGAACTGATTCAAATCCTAGCAAATGCCATTAAAAAGAAAATTGTAGAAGCTCCCCATCCTGCAAAATATTTTTCAATAATACTGGACTGTACAGTACACCAGATGTGAGTCATGTTGAACAAATGATGATCATTCACTTTCTGGATATAGAAAAGTCTGCAGATGAAGATAATGTTGAAGTGCTCATAAAGGCACATTTTTGGGGTTTCGTACCACTGAAGGAGACGACTGGAGCATTTATGACTGAAACTATTCTACAAGAGCTTGAAACAATATCATTATCTGTTGAAAACTTACGTGGCCAAGGCTATGATAATGGGAGTAATATGAAGGGTAAAGACAATGGTGTGCAAAGGAGAATGTTTCGTTCCTTGCAGTGCGCATTCTCTGAATTTGGTTGTCAATGATGCTGCTAGATACTGTTTGGAGGCAAGCAGTTTCTTTGACCTGGTGCAACGTGTTTATGTGTTTTTCTCAGGCTCAACACGCCGTTGAGAGATTCTGACTCACCATGTGAATTCTCTAACTGTGAAACCACTTAGTCAGACAAGATGGGAGAGTTGAATTGATGCTTTGAAGCCTCTTTCCTATGAACTTGGAAACATTTATGATGCCCTAATTGAAATTTCTGATGATACTGCCTTTACTGGATCATCTGGCAATATGGTACGTTCAGATGCAGAAGCTCTTGCAAATGGCCTTTTCAAGTTTAAATTTGTGACTTCACTCATTTTGTGGTATAATATCCTTTTCGACATTAACATCACTAGTAAGCAGCTTCAGGAAAAGAACTTGAACATACATTCTGCTATTCAAAAACTGCAGCAAACTAAAAATATTCTGGAGGAATTCAGAAGTGATGAAGGGTTAGAAAGAACACTGGTAGATTCTCTCGAGCTTGCTGAAGAAATAGACTTTCCGACATAATTTGAACCAGAGCCAGTTTGCATTCGGCAAAAGAAATAGCAGTTTTCGTATGAAGGACGAGACACACCCATTCAGAACCCAAAACAAAGGTTCAAAGTGAATTTCTACTTTGCCGTCCTTGATACTGCTATTCACTCGGTTGATGATAGATTTCAACAGATGCAGCAGCTAGAGTCAGAATTTGGCTTTCTATATGACTTCCACAGCTTACAGAAGAAAACAGCAAAACAGATCAGAGAATTTTGTATAAAACTGGAGTTGGCATTGACTCATGAAAATTAAAAAGACATTGATGCTACAGAATTGAGTAGTGAGCTTCAGGCTTTTTCAAAACGACTTAAGAAACATTCCACTCATAGAATCATAGAATATCAGGGTTGGAAGGGACCTCAGGAGGTCATCTAGTCCAACCCCCTGCTCAAAGCAGGACCAATTCCCAACTAAATCATCCCAGCCAGGGCTTTGTCAAGCCGGGCCTTAAAAACCGCCAAGGAAGGAGATTCCACCACCTCCCTAGGGAACCCATTCCAGTGCTTCACCACCCTCCTGAAGAAGTACTGAAGTTTGTGAAACTAAACTCACAGACAGTTTTCCAAACATTTTTATAGCTCTACGCATTCTTTTAACTTTGCCAGTTTCTGTAGCTAGTGGGGAACGTAGCTTCTCAAAGTTAAAATTGATAAAAACATATCTGCGTTCAACAATGGTGCAAGAGAGACTTGTTGGACTTGCCACAATGTCAATAGCGCATGAAATAGCTGGAAAACTAGATCTAAAAGAACTAGTGACTGAATTTTCAAAACTTAAAGCAAGAAAAGTCATGTTTTAAGAGCACAGAGTGTTTTTTATTCATAGTGTTTTGTAAATACATGTTAAAGTTCATTAAAGAGTTTTCTTATTTCTTTCTGTATTGGATGTGGTGGTAATGGCAGTTAAAGCAGGATAGTGTAATGGATAATTTTGGATTTGTAATAATAAAAATTATAATTAACATTTTTAATGCTTTTTTATTTGAAATCGGACTGAAATATCATCTAGCTGTCGTGTACAAATCTATTCTGAAAAGTTTGTGTCTATTTTATCTGATCTCAGAAACATTGGTTGGACAGACGGACCGACAGACAAACCGAATAATTAAGCCTCTGTTTAAAAAAAAAAAAAAAAACACTTAAAAAACATTAAAAGGAAAAAGTGGCAAAATGTTTCCCAGTTTACCAAAAACCTCAGCCTAGATCTGCCTTTGGGGGTGGGGGCGCCAACAGTAGCATAGCTAGGGGAGGTACGGGGAAGCAGCCGCTTCCCCTCAGCACGTTTTCCAAAAGCGGCGCCTTAGTTAGGGTTGGTTATCATGGCGCCAGCGGGCGGGGCCCACACTCCGCTCTGAAGCTTGGACTGACGGGCGGGGCTGGGCTCCTGCAGGCAAAGGAGGGCAGCACGCCCGGAGGAGCCATGGGTAGGGGGAGGCATGGCCGGAGGAGCGAGGGGGGGCACAGCATGGCGGCCCTCAACTCCCCCCTCGCTGCAGACAACTTTGATTCGGACGGTTTGGCAGCCGGGCCCCTTGGAGCGCTCCGCAGTGCAGAGGCAGCTGTCAACGATGAGGTCCGGGCAGTTCCTGCTGGCCCAGGAGAGCCCCGCCAGCGCGGCTGCAAAGTAGAGACAGCGGCAGAGCCCATGCATGGTGGAGGAGCGGACGCCGCGGCTCTGCGCTGCTCATGGCAAGCTCCACGCACAGCCCGCTGCGAGGGCAGCTCGGTGCCCGCCCCACCTCCTGCACTGACCGGGTCCCTGGGCACCCCTGGGGCAGGGAGGGTCTCCCCCTCCTCCTCGCGGCAGCCACACCAGGCGGACCCATGGCCGGTCACTCCCAGCAGGAGCCTCGGCGCCACCCTCAGCTCACCAGAATAAAACTCCCCTGAGGAGGGGAGAGCGCTTCCCCCGTCCCACCGCGGCCTGTCAGCACGACCCGCCCACAGCCAGGCTCCGCCAGCAGCCCCGGGCAGGGCAGTGCCCCCGGGCTGAGCGGGCGAGCCGGGCTGCAGCTCGCTCAGACCGCGCCTGGCAGGGCTCGCTGCCTTCTGCTCCCACCCCCCAAGGGGTAGGGCCAATGCTGAGCCTGGGCTGGTGCTGCACGCGGTGAGCCCCTCCGAGGCAGTGACAGCGTGAGGGACATCGTGGGAACCCAATTTGCAGCCAGCCTACTCCCCCCCCCCCACCCTCAGATGTGGGTTTGGAGACCGGAACTGAGTGGGGAGATGCCCCGGTGTCCCGCTACGCAAGAGCCGTTTGCACAAGCGGGTGGGACGACACAAAAAGCAGCTCCCCCCTCATCCGCACGAACACCACGATGGCTCTGTGCTCCCGGAACAGGGCCCTGAACGGGATCCTCTGCCCGTCTCTGTCCACCACCAGGCGGCGTCTCGCAGCTCCCCCGGCTCCTGGGTAGCCAAGTTCTAAGAACAGGGGGAGCAAACATAAAAAAGGTGCCAGCGGGTAGTATAGACATACCCTGAGAACTTGCTTCAGGCATAGGGTTCCCAGGAAAGGCAGACGTGGAGTTCTGAGACAGGAAACTGTCGGCTACTGTTTGTTTCTACCGTGTTCAGGACACAGACATGTGTGGATGTTCTTTGTAAATAATAAAGATTGCACCAAAGAAATACCTGACTCTTATAATCAGTTTCTCCTGCCAACAGAAGAACTTAGCAAGACCCCAAACACTGGCTAACTGCTGAGGTCAAAGGAGCAATGGAACAACCCGAGTCAGAATCTAGACCTATGGCAGCAAATGCGTTGGTGGGAAACACTTGCAGGAAGCTCCAGCAGCAAAGATCGTGAGCAGATTGGTGCTAATTGTGGACTTCAGCATATCCAGCTTTGTGTGCTGAGCAGGCCCCATTGTCCCTTCTCGCTGAGCTGACACCTCTCCCCAGAGTCCGGCAAAACCCAAACTAGGATCTCTGGCTCATATTCCCCCTAGCAGAACTAGTCCACGCAGCGATTACGGGCTCAGTATTGGCTCAGGGAGAAAAAACGACTGGAAGAGACTGGGGCAGCTGGAATGGGGCGAGGGTGGGGAATGGGTAGGATTGTTTCTTTCCGTTCTGTGTTTGCTGTTTTACAAAGTTTAAACCTAAAATCTTTCCAGCTCTTCGCTGGCGTTTTGAAGGGGCTGGGCTGTGACCTTTAGACTGCAAAGTCATAACGCTTAGCGCAGGGGTGGCCAGCCTGAGCCTGAGAAAGAGCCAGAATTTACCAGTGTAACTGTACATTGCCAAAGAGCCACAGTAATACATCAGCAGGCCCCAGTCAGCTCCCCCCTGCCCCGCTCCCAGCGCCCCCCGCCCACTGGCAGCCCCGCTGATTAGCGCCTCCCCCTCCCTTCCCGCCCGTCCCGATCAGCCGTTTCGTGGTGTGCAGGAGGCTGGGGGGGGGAGGGGAGGGGAGGAGCAAGGGCGTGGCAGGCTTAGGGGAGGGGGCAGGGCCTGTGGCAGAGCCAGGGGTTGAGCAGTGAGCTCCCCCTGCCACATCGGAAAGTTGGCGCCTGTAGCTCCAGCCCTGGAGTCGGTGCCTATACAAGGAGCCGCATGTTAACTTCTAAAGATCCGCATGTGGCTCTGGAGCCACAGCTTGGCCACCCCTGGCTTAGAGCATTTACCAATAAAATCACCCTTCAGCTCAAGGGTTGCTCCAGATTAATGAGTTGTTGCCATTTTCATGCCTTGTCACTAGTACATACCAGTTCCCTCTGACCTTAACCCAGGGAGTCCCTCTAGCCTGGCTGGTCCCAGGCGAGTGGTTAGATGTTCAGCAAGACACAGCCAAGCAAGGCTCCTCTGCACACACATTTTCACTGAAATAACTCAAGGGGGTTTAGTTCCCACCTATTGTTGTTTCAGTGCAAGTCTGTGTGTGGCTGTGGACGCCCTCATTGTGTATTAATATAACCCTTCTGCCAAGGGGAGTCAGCAGCAACCAGGGCCGGGTTCAATATCTAGGGGTTCCTCTTCAACAATATAACACAGAACTGGCTCTAGACCCCACCCAGTAACCTAGGAAAATTACACACCACCTCTGGATGGCTCTGGGAGACAATACTTCCCCTCTCACAAGCACAGAGTCAGAGTGTAGAAAATAAACTTTTAATGAAAGGAGGGAAGTAACCCGGCATTAATTTGGGAAAACGCCACAAGCAGGATTCATAAACAAAACCATGAGCAAACACCCACCTCAGAGTTCATTGGGCAGTGGCCTTTTGCCTCAGGTTTCTAAGTCCAGCAACCAAAAGTTCCTTTAACGTATCCCTCCCTTCTCCCCCCGCCACACTCACAGTAAAGACCCAGAGTTCAGTGGTGCATCTGCAGAGTGCACCTCCCAACCTGTCGGGAGTGTGGGGGGTGGTACACCTTGCTCGCTCTGCTGTCCAGGCATTTACTCTGGCATTGGCTGCCCTGCCAGCAGCTCACCGCTCTACTCGCCACTTCACCTGCCACTCAGCCAGCTGTCCGCTCCCCACCCCACCTTCTCTGGGCGGTCTTGAGGTCCTGCAAGTTAGCACAGCTCTCAGTGATTTCAGCTGTTAGTGGGGTAGCCTCATTATTGGCATAGGCAGGGCAGTCTATTGTATCAGAGACAGTGTCCCAAAGCAGGCCTAATGCTTAGGCCTGGTTATCTGTGATTTCAGTTTTGTTGATGTGCAACCAGACCCACCCTTGAGTCTCAATCAGCTTTGTTATTACACAGTAGAGAAAGAAAAGATCAAATAGTGTCTAGGGCCCACATCAAAGGGCACAAGTACCTGTCCTAACCCTCTCACAACTGCACTGGGCTTTGGCACCCACATCTCCTGCCCAGCGAGTGCAGTTTAGTTGAGGGTGAGCCCCTCAATCAGGGAATGCCAAGCACAGTTCTGCTGAAGGATAACAACCCTTTAGTACCCACCTCAATAACTAAGTGAGTGGTGATCCAACACCAGCCAAAAGTGACCATTTTGACAAAGCAGCTCCATCATGCTGAGTACCTAGACAGGGTGGTTGTGTCCATGCAAACAAGGGCAGCTCCTTAAGTCCTCTTCCCCAGCTCATCACTAGGTGTCAGGGGAGAGCTCATTCAGACCCTACTTACATTAAGAATGTCCTAGTTCGATTGATGGCACATCTACACAGCACCTGGGAGATGTGATTCCTAGGTTGGGTACATGTACACATGCTGACACTGCTGGAGCGAACACACTACCAATAGCAATGAGACCGCTGCAGCAAGGGGGCGGTGTGGGCTAGACACTGGAGTACAATCCAGCCAGACCCCCATCTGGACATGTACTGTGTAGACAGACCCTGTGTTTAAGCTTTTGTGTTCTTGTTTGTTTGTTTCCTTCTCCCTTTTTCCTTTCATTCCCTTTCTGCTTCTTTACATCCCGCTGCTCCTATTCCTTGCCTATGTAGTTCCTGCTTCCTTCTTTCCTTATCTTTCTCCTGCTCCACCTCCTGGCCTTTCCTTTCTCTTCACCTCATTCTGCTTCTGTGCCACTGACATGAGGCACCTCCCATTATCAGCAAAACCATTTCTGATTCAGAAAGAACAGAAGCCCAGAGATTCCAGTAGTCATGGCCACAGTGACACCTGTATGGGATATCCAAAAGGAAACCAAATGTCCCACCTGCCTAGAATATCTCATGGACCCAGTGACCATACACTGTGGGCACAACTTGTGCCGAGGCTGCATCACTCAGTACTGTGAGACATGGACAAAGGGGGACTATGATCCTTGGTGCTGCCCCAGCTGCAGAGCCCTGATCCAGAAAGGGGATCTCCAAAATAACTATCAGCCAGAAAATATAGTGGAAAATATTAAAAATTGGATTTCAAACAAGGAAAAGAGAATTTGTGTGAGAGAAACAACAAATGCCTGGATCTGTTCTGTGCAGAGGATGGGGAAGCCGTGTGTGTGGCTTGTGAGAGATCCACCGAGCACAGATCTCATACTGTGCTTCTCATGGAGGAGGCTAGTAGTATAAGGGGCCTACCATCAATCAAACATAGGCCCTGCCCCTAATCCCTCAGGACCCACCCACCTGTCACTCTAAGACCCATCCCATGGGGGTATTACTTCCAGGGTTAATATGGACACATGACTGGAAGCAAATGGTGTCATGTGACCCCTCTAAGAACTCCTCCCACCGCCCTCTACCAATCAGGATGGATTTCAGCTGCAGAGGACCTCCCCGAGAGCGGATTTGACCAATCGGGGGGGAGTTCCAGAGTGGGATGACCTGCCTAGAAGAGGGTCGTGTGACCCCTCTAAGAGCGCTAACTCAGCTTTGAACATCTCAAATCTGTTAGTCATTGTTAGTGAGCTTTCAATGCCCCCTCTCCCTCTCCACACAGTGTCTTTCTTTGATGCTTGACCTTTAGCAAACAGCAGAGTCAGTTCCAGGAAGGGAAATACCGAGTTGTGCTGCAGGTGGGGCATATTTCTGAGTTCAGGAAAGTGAAACTGACCTGTTCTACTGTCCAGAGGGAGCCACGGCTGCAGATAGCCCTGTGGAAAGTCTCCAGGATGAAGCTACTCATCCCATCTGTATGGAGTATTTCAGAGAACTTGTCACTCTGGAGCATGGGCACAATTTTAGCCAACCCTGAATCACCCAGTGCTGGGAGGGATCTGATGCAGATGTCTCCTGCCCTCAGTGCAGAGAAACTGTGCAACAGAGAAACCTCAGGCCCAACAGGCAGCTGGTGAAAGACACAGAAACAGCCAAACAGCTGAGTTTAGAGGCAGCAAAGGAATCAGCAGAGCTGTTCCTTGGGTAGGGTGAATCGGGATGATCGCCCGGGTAGGCGGTGTGCGGGTGGGAGGAGGCAAGTGGTAGCCATGCGGGCAGATGGTGAGGAGATTGGTGGAGAGGTGGGGGCGGGGGTGAGGAAGTGGGTGGGAAGGCGAGCGGTGGCCAGCCAGGAGGTGGGAGGCAGAGAGGAGGTGAGCGGCAGGCAGGCGGGTGAGGAGATAGCGGAGACAGCAAACCTTAATTAAACTGCCCCGTAAATCCACAGACTCGGTTTTCAGTGAAAGCACCCGGCCAGGTTTATTGTCGACGAAGCACGGTAATAGCACCTGGCAGATTCTACAAGGATACTAAAACATGTATGCTCATGACAATGGATGTAGCTCAGTCAGTGGTGAGACTTTCCACTGCTCCCTCTCTGAGATGGCTTTGGGAGTGGCTCCTGCAGGGGAATAGAAAGTCCCAGCCTGGGCCGGGACTAGCAGCTGCGATGCCCCCAGTCCTGTCCCTTCCCTACAATAGCCAGATTTCATGGTCCATGAAACATTTTTCACAGCCGTGAATTTGGTAGGGTCCTACTCATCACTCTTCATTCAAAGATTCTTTACAGTGCACAAAAAACAAACAGCATGTGACCGCACCCAGAAAAGAAACGCCTAATAAAAATGCAAACTTCAATCAACCCATTTCTGAGCAGAAGAAAGTGAAAGTAAATTCCTCTCTGGTCTCTTTCCTGCACTAGAAGCCATGGCTGCTGCGAATCCAGCAAAAACTCTCCAGGATGAACTGACCTGTCCCATCTGTCTGGAGTATTTTAAAGATCCGGTGTCTCTCGACTGTGATCACAGTTTCTGCCGAGCCTGCATCACCCAGTGCTGGGAGGGATTCGATACAGACGTCTCCTGCCCTCAGTGCAGAGAGATCTTTCCCCAGAGGAACCTCAGGCTGAACAGGCAGCTCAGGAATATTGTGGAAGCAGCCAGAGAACTCAGGTTGCAGACAGCGAAGGAACCAGAACCAGAGAGACTGTGTGAGAAACACAAGGAGCCTCTAAAACTGTTCTGCAAAGAGGATGAAATCCCCATCTGCCTGGTGTGTGACAGATCCAAGGAGCACAGAGATCACACCGTCATTCCTGCAGAGGAAGCTGCGGAAGAATTTAAGGTAGGAAATGACCAAATGTTATTTTTATAGCTAGCGAGAGGCTTGGGAAACTCACCTTCTACCAGCATTAGAGATTCCCTGAGCTCCAGACAGCCACTCAGTGAGCCTCCACTGGCAAAGAATAAGGGATTTCAGGCTTAAATAGGTTTCCCAGCAACTAGGAATCCTCCAAAGGGTCATGCAGGTGGAGAAGTGAGGCCCTCGATAAACGTCCTAAGTCTTACACATTGGAGTGAAGAGGGAGTGAAGAACCCGCAACCCACCATACTCAGCCCCAGTGGCAGCTTCTGTCCCACAGGGCTGGGTCCAGCTCTCCACAGAGGGGTCATGGCTGTAGAGAACCCTGTGGAAAAATTCCATCATGAATCTACTTGTCCCACCTGTCTGGAGTATTTCAGAGAACCTGTCAGTTGGGAGGGTGGGAATATTTTCTGCTGACCCCCAATGCTGGGAGGGATCCGATACAGCTGTCTCCTGAGTGAGCAATAATTAAGAAAGACCATTAGGAGGGAAAGACACCTAGATAAAGGTCCCAGGCCCAGAATGGAAATGAGGTTTCCCACTGGGATTCAGAACTCCGGTGTTTCTCCATGAGAAGTTTAACTCTAATGCCGGCCTGCACTAGAGGAAATCACTGGGCTAACACTGTGTAGACCCCGAGGACTTTGAGTCCACACACAAAAGGGCTCCATGCAGCACAGGTCCATGCCAAATACCATGGGGATTAGACTGTGTTGCAGCAAAACTAACCCCTGGGCGGTGCTAACCTGTGTCAGGCTGAAGAACCTGCCAAAGTGGTTCCATTAGTCCTTACACTGCTCTCCCACAGTGCAGCATTTTGAAATCTCTGGAACCCCCTTCTGGGATCTTTGCTGGGAGCTGGGGAACAGCTACCCAGGCAGCATTAGCACGGGAAGGGTTCAGGACAGCACTAGGGCAAACATCAAACATTCTTGTCAAAAATCAACACATCTAATAGGGTTTGCCTTCATGCTCAGACCAGTTCTGTCCAAGCAGTCCAGTCTCCAGGGCTTCAGGGCTGAAATTCAGTGGGAGTTGGGCTCCTTGGAGAATCCCAGCCCATATTTCAAGCCCTAGTGGCTTCTGGAATTTGTATCACTTTGTTTGTTAAACCTTCTTAAAAACAGGATATTTCACATAGTGACTGAAAAATCCAACTATCTGACTTCAGTTTCATGTTGGTGTAAATTAATGGAGAAACAAGATCAAACAATGTCAAGGAGTCTGAAAATAAAACACTCCCAGTGTCCAGTAATATGACTCCACTTCCTTGGTATATCTGATATCATAAACCTACTGGGTTCTCCGCTCATCAGTAGAGTGTTTGTTTGTTTGTGCTGGAAAAGTTCCCCACCCACCCACACTCTCACTCCTAAATAACACCCCTCAAATCATTTTCTGTTTCTCCAGGAAAAGATTCAGGCCCATTTGCAGACTCTGAGGGAAGAGAGAGAAAAGCTGCTGGGATGTAAAGTGAGTGTAGAGACGAGAAGCCAGGAATATCTGGTAAGTGTCTGTCATTATTAACCTGCATTGTTAACGAGCTGGATGGAGGGGCGTTCTGAATGAGAGCAATAAGGAGAGGCAGGGGCAATCTAGAGGCCCAATTCTGTTTTATCTCAATCACTTGGGGGTAAAGCAGAAATTCGTTAAGGAAATCAAAATTAGTTGTTTTAACAGGAATTACTGCTTTGGCCTACACCATGAACCAGTATTTTTCAACCTCTTTTCATTTGCGGACCCCTCTGGAAATTTCGAATGGAGGTGCAGAGACCCCTTTGGAAATCTATTGTTTGTGTGTATAGCTGAATTCTGGTCAGTCTGTTTTCAGTCTAAGTCTTTTGTGGACCCTTTAGACATAGTCCACGGACCCCCAGAGGTTTGCAGGCCACATGTTGAAAACCACTGCCATAAACTACTGTAAACTATTATTTTGATCTACTCCATATTAGCTATTAGTTTAATTAGACTCCTTTTATAGGTAACAGTTTATATTTATGAACTAACAGAATTTTGAATTAGAAAATCCAATGCACTAGAACAACCCCCCTGATACACAGTCACTCTGCAGTTTCACAGTTCTCAGTCTTCTATAAGCCCAGAGTTTGGAGGATGTTTAGTTTTGGGGAATCCTCTTGTGCAATCTTTGTTTACAGTTTTAAGCTCCAGTTTAAATACAGTCATGTATTCCTGCATGTGATGTGTTGGGTTCTATCCCTCTGCTCCCTTCTGGCTTACAGTCCCTTTGCGCTCTGACAATTTCCCCATTCCTGCCATTCACCTTGTATGCCTGAGGGTGTTGTCCAGAGGTGTTGTTTTACAGTCCTTACTATTTTCACTACAGTTCACATCCTCCTTATTTGTTAAGTCAGTTTCTTTTCATTAGAATTTATCTTTTAGTACAGCTTATTTCCTTCACATTTCACTCTTGTGAATGATTGATTTGTGGCCTTGGGGAATGTGGACTTCTGTCCATTGCTTCATGATCCTGGGATACTGTGTGTGTGTGTATATGTGCATCCATATAAAGGGCCTGAAAAATCCTCTCCCCAGAAAAGGATAACCTGTTGCTATACAGATTCTAAGCTTTCATTTTAATTAGTGAGTTAATTTCTAGCTTTTGTGGCTATGATAAAAATCTTCCCAATGTGAACTGAGTGTATCAAAAGCACAGCTCTCTGCCTGAGTCTGAAGTTTTTCGTGTCATAGTTTCATCTGTTTTTTTCTCCCCATCTGTCTCTGTCCACCTGGTTCAGTGTAGAGCTGGGCAAATACCAGATCTTTTCCCCTGGCTAGATATTAAAAAAAAAATTGGCTCGAACCAAAAATTATTTTTATAATATTTTCAGCAAATAATAAATTTGACTTTTTCTTGGTTTCATTTTGACAAAATCAAAATGTTTGGTTTCAATTTTGACCATTTCTTTAAAAATATATCATTATATAAAAAAGAAGGAAATGTTCAACCACCAAGTAATTTCACATTTAAAATCCTGGAAAAAAAATTAAAAAGAAAATATTTTGATTTTTCATTTATCTTTGTAACAAAACAACTGAGGGACAGTGACAGGAATTCATGAAACGTTTCAGTGTCGACAAAGCTGCATTTTTCCCCCCCAAAAAAAAATTGTGCAGAAAATGTCACCCAGCTGTAGTGGCTGAGTCCTCCTGCTGTTTTGGATTTGCATCTCCGAGGCCATCAATAATACATTATTTGAGCCGTATCAGACGTGGGAATGTCCCTTTATGAGATTCTGGGGCCAAAAGGAAAGGTGTGAGAAAATCCTCTCTCTAGTGACGACAGGGCATTGCACAGTGTCAGGTGACTTAAATTTTGCAAAGAAATTCTCCCTCCTGCACACTCAGCGCTCTGTGACAAGACCCCAGGCTCCATCCATATCCCTGACCAGCCCGTTCCCTATTTTTTTGTTACAGAGAAAGACACTAACCAAGAGACAGAAGATTGTGTCTGAATTTCAGCAACTGCGGCAATTCCTGGAGGAACAAGAGCGACTCCTGCTGGCCCAGCTGGAGAAGCTGGACGAGGAGATTGTGAAGATACAGAATGAAAATATCACCAAACTCTCGGAGGAGATTTCCTGTCTCAGTGAGCTGATCAGTGAGATGGAGGGGAAGTGTCAGAAGCCAACAAGTGAATTCCTGCAGGTGAGACTGAGTTAGAAATACTCCAGATCCCAATACAGGGACAGGACTGCTCCTAAAACATGAGCACGGCAGTCCAGCAGTCAGAGATCACAGTGTAACTCAGTGTGTGCGTTCCTGAAATGTGAATTATTCTTCTTCTTTGCAGAGCCACAGACACATTGATATTAGAGATGGATAAGCTCCATTAGCTCAGGGAATCCATGGCCCTGGAGCCAGGGAAGGGACTCTTTCATAGGTGCCGACTCCATGGATGAACCAGGGCTGGAGCACCCACGGAGAAAAATTAGTGGGTGCTTAGCACCCATGGGCAGCCAAGCTCCCCCTCTCGCCCTTCCTCCCAGCACCTCTTGCTCACTGGCAGCCCCACTGATCAATTCCTCCCCCTCCCTCCCAGCGCCTCCCAACCACCACAAATCAGCTGTTTCGCAGCATGCAGGAGGCTCTGGGAGGGCGGGGGAGGAGCGGGTATGGGGCGTGCTTGGGGGCAGGGAGCAGAAAAAGGCGGAGTCGGGAGAAGCGGTCAGGAAGAGGTGGGATGGGGGCGTAGGTTTGGCGGAGGGGGTGGAGTGGGGGCAGGGCATGTGAGGGGTTGGGGTGGGAAGAGGCGGTGTGTGGGAATTGGGGGAAGGAGTGGAGTGGGGGGGTCAAGCACCCCCTGGCTAGAGGGGAAGTTGGCGCCTATGGCCTCTTTCCCCCATACTTCCAAAATCCCTTCTTTGGAGTGTTAAGTGTGTGTCAGGTGGGACTGAAATACACTCTCTCGCTCTCTCTCCTCTAGGATGTCAGAAGCACCTTGGGCAGGTATGTGTCTCTCTCTCTCACTCCCCCTCACACTTCACAACGCTGGGAAAGAGCTTGGAGATGATGTTAGCACCGCATCTCGCAGGGGCTATACAGCAAAATGTGTGGGGAAGGTCACATTCTGGATACAAATCTCTCTGATCAATTTTATCCTGAGGTTCTCACCCTTTTATAGAAGACTCTGGAATTATCCATACAGTGGGGAAAACTGACCTCAAGTATTTCCTAGACATGTCACCTCCCTGGGGGACTGGCTGCCTCAGGATAGTGAGGATGGAATATGGGCCTTTCACTGCTGGGGCCCTGGTCACCATTCAGCCCAGGGTAGCAGTGGTCCAAGAGTCTGTCTCATCTGAGGACTGTTTGGAGACCTGTGTGGAATGAGCTGGGGAGGGGGGAGTTGGTGTCTCAGTCTAGTTCCTAGTGGTCAGATTTCTACAACACTTCACCTGGGAACCTCCTGTCCATCAGAGCATGGAGGTGAAGGAGTGAATTGGCCATGGAGACTCAATTCCCCTTTTATCCCCAGAGCTGGTATCTCCAGGCCAGAGTTGAAGAATATTAATGGGTCCTTTTGGGGGAAGGTTTCACTGCCATGGCCTGCGCTGCACCTGCTCTGAGGCTGGGAGAAGTTGAGGAATTCTAACTCCAGGCCCATTAGAGAAGTAGCTTACTAGCAAGAACTTATGAGTCAATACATGAAATAGAATCACATGAAATTATTCCGTCCAGGTGTGAGAAGGGGAAGTTCCAACAGCCAGAGGAGATTTCTCCTGAACTAGAAGAGCGAATCAGTGGTTTCTCCCAGAAAACTATTGCACTATTGGAGACTGTGAGGAAGTTCAAAGGTACCAGAAGGGATCTAGGAGGGGAAATTGGGATGAGCATCTGAGTCTATCAGAGGAGAATGTCTCTGGCCAATTGGTTCATAATTAGATTATGTGTGTATTTAATTGTTGGGTGAGAATGCCACACACTTGGGGTCCAAGTCACTCAGGTTGATTAATTCAAACCTTTATTTGTATCTAAAGCATGCCTTGCAATTACAATTACTATGAAAGTACGAAATGACAGATATACTTAAAGAAGTACTGGCCAGTTGCCTACTCCTGGACCATAGGCGGGTTATGGTGGATTTCTCTATGAAACTCTGATTACCCCTTACAATGTCTGAGCTATTATACACATCCAAATTATGTGTTTATTAGCTTTTTTTTCCAATCACCTTTGAGTGTTATGAATATTAAGTATCTTCTATAACTCATACAGTGCAGATGCATGAACTTTTTAATTCTCAGGGATTTTGCTGTCCAAGCTATTTCCATGTCATTATTTTTTTTTTCTGTTTGGCTAATTACCACTGATTATGCATAGGTCTCTTCGACCCTGTTCTCTGCATAGGTTTTTTTTTTTACTTTGCTAAGTGCTCCTGAACAGTACATTTTGGGTGTCTGTTGTCTTTAAGCACATTGTGTGGTCAAAAAATCTTTGTCTCACATGGGAACTTATGAACATGTCACTTAATTACAAGACAACTTAAGGCAACATTTCCTTATGTCAAGCAAACTGCTAACCAGGCGAAAGCCAAGTCAGTCAGTATAAACGCACAATCTCGGTCTGTGCAAACTTCTGCATGACCCTTGTACCAATTCTCAATTCTGAACATAATAACTAGTGGAAAGCAGATAAACTGAGGAGATGTAGGGGGCCCAGGTATCAGGATGTCTTACATAAATTCATGACTTACTGAAGGTCACAACATTCAGGCCCAAATTGAGCAAAACGACCTAATTTGGGGCACCTGAGTTTTTCTCTCCCAACGAGAGAGCTGCAGGGCAGGTGCTCCAGAGCTGTGCAGCCTCCACAGCTGCAGGTGGAGTCAGTGGGAGCTGCAGGTGCCCAACCCCTCTGAGAACCAGGCCCCAGGTGCCTAAGGTCAGCACCCAAAATCTAGACCCTAAATGAAAGACCATTTGTTAGAGCTGGACTCAGCCCATCACTGGGCTCTGGTCCCATACAGCAGCTAGTCTGGGCACATGGGCTGTATGGAAGGAGAAAGCCCCTCCCCCATGGTGAGAGATCCCTCCAGCACAGGAGCCTCTGGTGCCTCCTCCACAGCAGCTGCAGGCACAAGGTGGGTTCCTGAGAGGGCTGGGAATGGGATGGGGGAGGGCGGGGGACAGAGGGATGTGGGCAGTGTAAAGCTGGGCCTCTGACACTCTGCACACTGGGCAAGACACACGGGGCCCATTGTCATAGGGCTGTAACTCTGGCTGGCTTCAGAACTTCCTCAGCCTGTGCCAAGGTCTGCCCCGGCCCCTGCAGCCACAGAACAGCAGAGTCACAAGTTTTATCTCTTTCCTCCTTTCCCCATTCAGACACTCTGCCGTCTGCACTGGAGACAAAAAGAGGTAGGTTGACGAAATTTCCCAAAGGGTAAACAGGACACCGTGTGGGGCTAGTCCGAGCCCTCCCCGCTCCACCCCAACAGGGCTGGTGTTGCTGCTTGCCCAAGCACTGCCTGCCCCCCATGCACTGGCATCGTTGCTAGCTTGAGCCCCGCCTTCCTCCCTGCCTGAGCTCTGCCTCCCCGCCTGTTTGGGGCTGGCATCACCACTCGCCCCCCTGCTCGTTCCTCTGCACCCCATTTTTGTCAAAAAAGTCGGGATGGCCAGGACAAGGCTTAAATGGGATCGTTCAGACAGGGTGAGAATGTGTTTAAATTATGAGAAAATTCCTATGAAAACATCTTCATGAGATTGTAGCTAAAGTTACCAACCAAATCAACCCCAGCCATGGCACCCAACCTGAAAAATAAACCCATTAAACAGTGAGGAGATCAGAAGCTGAAGTCACATAAACAATCATAAACACCAACCTTTTTTGCTGAATTCATGCCCACACTGATGATCAGAAACACTCTCCCTGAGCCGCATCCAAACACCCTTAACTCTGACCTTGGGGTTTTCATAGACAATCACAGGTCTTTTAATATAAATTGAGAGGAATGAGAGCTCCCTCTCCTGAGTGCTGACAGATCCCTCTCCTTCACCCCAGTGCAGGGGGTCTCTCCATCACTCTTCTCCAACATCCTGCCTTTCCTTTCCCATTAGAGATGTTCACTCTTTCATGGATTGGGGAGATGCTCTCGCTCTGATGCTGGCTCCTCTCCCTTCTCTCTGGGCTGGGGATGGGGCTACCCCACCCAATGCCACTTCCTACTCTCTGGCCTTAATTGGCGCTCCACAATGCTGCCCCTTCCTCTCTGTTCCTTGACCCTGGAGTGGAGGCTGCATTAGGGAAGGGAGCTTCCCTCTGGGGTTTAAAGCTGGTACCTGCCTCTTCTCATCCCTCCTCACCAAAAGCTTCTGACACCTGCCTTGCTGTGTCTCTGTCACTGAGAATGGAGCAGCCCCAGCAGGAGGAACTGAAGCCTCTGCAAACAAATGAGAAACCAGTGAATTGGTTCCTATTAAACAGTGAGGAACTGCAGTGACATCTCTGCTCAATCTCAGGTGCCCAGGACAGAGGCAGCTCCCTGGGATCTAGGACTGTCCCAGCCAAACCAGGGCTGCTGGGGAGTGTGAGAAATGGTCCCAACCTTCCCCAGGGCTGAGCTCTGCCTCCAACGCTCTGATTCTCTCTCCCCAGTGAACGTGACTCTGGATCCAGACACGGTTCATCCCCAACTTGTCCTGTCTGAGGATTGGAAAAGTGTGAGATGGGAAGAAACATGGCAGGATCTGCCTGACAATCCTGAAAGATTTGACACTGAGCCCTGTGTGCTGGGCTGTGAGGGATTCACCTCCGGGAGACATTGCTGGGAGGTGGAGCTGGGTTGTGGGGGAGGCTGGTTTGTGGGGGTGGCCAGAGAGTCTGTGAGGAGGAAGGGACAGATCAGCCCTGAGGAGGGGATCTGGGGTGTGGGGTATGTGTTGGATCAGTTCTGGGCTCTCACCTCCCCTGCGACCCCCCTGCCCCTGAGCCGGGCCCCCAGCAGGATCCGGGTTTGTCTGGACTGTGACCGGGGGCAGGTGACATTTATCGATGCTGGTGACAAGGCCCCGATCTTCACTTTCCCGCCGGGCTCCGTCCCTGGGGAGAGAATCCGACCCTGGCTCTGGGTGCTGGGGGAAGGATCCCGGCTCTGCCTGTGTCCCTGAGACCATGGGGGTGGGGGAAGAGAGAGGGAGAGGAATATCCCACTGGGGAGCCTGAAATCAGCCTCTCTAGCCTCAGACAGTGTCGTCTCTATGATCTCCTCCTGTGGACTTTCTATCATGAAGTCTCTGTGACCCTCGAAGTTGCATCGGGTCTCAACTCTGTGCAGTCTCTGGTGTCAAACCACAGAGAGCATTAGGTGAGGTAGAGAAGCCGATCTCATCACTGCCCCAGGGATTGTGCAGCCTGTTTGCCACTGTCCTCTATGATACAGGAGGACTCTGGGGATCCTTCGTTAGACAGTGCCACTGACATGGGAGGGAACAGCCCACTGGGATGAAAAATGGGCTTCTCTAGCCACAGTCATCCTAGTCTCTATGACCAGGAGGATTCCCATCTAGCGTGTTCTGATTCGTTTCTATGCCCCTGGAGGACCCGTCTACCCAACCCCCGATATCTCATCTCTATGGCCCCTGAAAGCTCCTCCCCCTCCCTGCAGCACCAGGGATGGGAGGGGGTGGAGGGAAGAACCCCTGGAGGAGCAGAGGGGTCTTGAGGGGCAGATGTGGGGCTGCAGGGGCATAGCTGAGGGAGGAGCTGGGGGCAGAAGTGATGTGGAGGTTAAGTATAGAATTAGCAGCCGGGCTGGGGACAGGCAGATGTGGGGGTGACAGGGACACAGAATTAATTAATTAGGATTTGGGGTTTTGGGGAGAAGCTGGAGGCTCCCTAGGAGCAGGGAGCCTGGGAGAGGGAGACCCAGAAACTGGAGAGTGTGACCTACAAGTCAGGAGGGAAGGGATGCTATAGTGGGAACCAGTTAGAGGGTGGGGTGATGTCAGCTGGCTGAAGATGTGGAGAGTCAAGTACAGGGTAGGTTTAACCAAAACGGGGGAAAGAAATGAAAGAATAAAAAAGGAAAAATAAAACAAAACCAGTGTAAAGACAGAAGCCTGGAGAAAGTCGTGGGAAACTTAAATGAAGAGTGAAAGCAAAATCATCCTGAGAAGGGAAATGCTCTGGGGCAGGCAGCAAGAGAGGAAGGGATAAACTCAGGGGATAGAACTGGGAACCTGGAGTATTATGATCTGTGATACGGAATAGAGAAGGGTTGGGAAGACGCAGAGAAATAAACAGATGGGAAAGGAGTGCTAGAGAAAATGAGGTGTAAAAGTAGATGAAATTAAAGAAAAGGGAGGCGAGAGAACATAAGATCGAGATGTATAAAATATTTCTGAAAGTGAGAGTCTGTAATATTAATTCAACCCCATAGTTCAGGGCCAATATTTCCACTTTGGTACTTTTCAGAGCAACACTTCTTCAAATTTGTGGATGTTTTTACCATGTATTCTAGTTATGAAAGTTCCCTCTCAGCTCCTTTTAACCTGACATTTACTTAAGGTAAATAAACAAGACACATGTTTTATATGTTTCATTTCTCTTTAATTTTCCAGCTGTGATTTTTGAAGGCAGACATGGATTGACATAAGCAATTTGGGGGGGGAGGGAGGGGGCGGAGTCCCAATTCCAATGAGGACCTCTGTGTATGTCATTATGATGATAGCAACGTATTATGGTAAGATCCAGGCTATTGAGCCTGCACTCTGGGTCATGTGCTTTATATAAAGATACACATCAGGAATTGTTCAAGAGGAGAGAGCTGGTTGGGTCACTTTACTTCTCAGTTTCCAAACCCGTCAGCGTGTGGCAGATGTTCACAGTTTGGAACAGTGGGATTTTATGGCACATCGCCCCACAATCAACAGATTATAACAGTTTTAACTATCATGTGAATTGAACTATTAAAAAAAAAGAAAACTAAAATATAGATCAAGTAGAACCACTCAATCCCCACTCCCACAGCTGCAGGGTTTGTAGCCTGGCCTCTGTGGTCCCCAGCACACGTCCCCACCATTTGAACTTCAGGAGGAATTGCCATTGTTTCTGAGGCCAAACACCAGAGTGGGACTTGACACACACTGTGCCAGCAGGTCCACAAATGCTTACTAGACAGATTAGAACAGGGGTAGGCAACCTAAGGCACACGTGCCGAAGGCGGCACGCAAGCTGATTTTCAGTGGCACTAACACTGCCCGGGTCCTGGCCACCAGTCTGGGGGGCTCTGCATTTTAATTTAATTTTAAATGAAGTTTCTTAAACATTTTAAAAACCTTATTTACTTTACATACAGCAATAGTTTAGTTATATATTATAGACTTATAGAAAGAGACCTTCTAAAAACGTTAAAATGTATTACCGGCACGCGAAATCTTAAATTAGAGTGAATAAATGAAGACGCGGCACACCCCTTCTGAAAGGTTGCCAACTCCTGGATTAGAATATTAGAGATCACAAGTCTAGTGCTCTCTTCCTGGCTCCATTGTGCAGTGGTGGGTAGTGACACGTAACCAGGTTGTATCTATTTCATACATTTATCCCAAAAGGCAGTAGGAATGCGTGGCTAGTGCCTGGGCTTTCCACATTGGAGACCTGGGTTCTCTTTCCAGTTCCACCTGAAGTGACCTTGCGCAGCTTCCCAATCACCTTGTAAACTGGGGGAGGAAGTGCCTGATACTTCTCTGCTTTCTAGGGCTGGGGATATGGGGTTTTATTAATGATAAAGTTTGTGATCAGTGGCAGCATTAGGGGGGAATTCCAAGGACTACAGCCACCCCAAAATTTCCCTTACCCACCCCTGTAGCCACCCCTCCCAGTGCAAAGGTGAAATGGGCTGAAGCCGAGCTGTGGCTGGAGCTGTACAGAGCCGTGCCCACTCCCTAGCGCAGGGCCACCCCAGCTGGGACAGGCTCTGAGGTGCAGTGTCCCCCTGGGAGGCTGCTTGTGTAGCTGCAGCCCCACCAGCTCCAGCAGGAGCACAGGGATGAAGTGAGTGGGCCATGAAGGTGAATGACCAGGTGCTGGTATCCGGGCTCAGTGAGTGGGGGGCAGGAGCCTCTCTGGCCAGGGCAGGGGGGCTGGGGAGGGGACCTGGGTGGGGGGTATCATGGAAGGGGAGATGAGGGATGATCGAGGGGGCTAGGGGAGGGGAGCTGGGTAGGGGGTGATTAGGAGGTTTAGGAGAGGGGAACTGGGTGGGGGGCAATCAGGGCTTTCTTGCCTTGACTGAACTCACTCCAAGTCCCTTGTCCAGCAGAGGACCTGCCACTGATGGTGAGTACTACAATTATTCACGCATATTTTATTTTACATTTGTATTGCTGTATAAAATGACATTTTCAGTAGCGATACCACAGTTTTAACAGGTATTTCACAGTAATTATTCATGATTTTTTTTCTTAATAAACGTGTGGGGGGGTGTATTTGTTATTGGAAAGACGAATCATAAAGATAAGATGGAGAGCTCATGTGTACTAAGCATTGTTTTCTTCCAAACTCCGATACTAAAATAAGCCACAATCGGCTTGAAAGTTTTTAACATGTTTTTATATATAACATGATAGGCTGCAGGAGTTCCAACCTCTGTAACAATTTAATTCATAATTAAAACTAGTGCAATAGCTATTTTTATACATCTCACTTTGTGTATTTTGAAAGGGTGAGTTTATGGAAATATGTATTGTTTCAGCTCCATTGCATAACAGTGCAGCTATGGTTAAAGGCTCTGTAACAGTTCTATTTTATACATCTCAACCATTAGGATCTTACCTTTTAGGCATAGATATTTGCTCCAGGCTCCATTTTGGGATTAAAGAACCTGAGCCCAAATTATATTTTTGGTACAGTTTTGTTTTGAAAAAGGCTCTCTCTGTTCTTAGAGGTGTGTAAATGCAAAAACAAAAGATACATGAATTCATTCCTGTACTCTTCTTTAAAAAACAAGTTTGTTTGTTTTTTTTTTTAAATACGGAGCCCGATTCTCATTTACACAAAGTCCTTTTTTACGCAACTCAATCAACATAAAGGGGCCTTGATTTGCGAGGAACTGATGTTTACGCCCACTGTAAGGGCTCACTTTACACAGTCAAAGCTGTGTAAAAGGGCCCTTCATGTTAGTCAGCCTCAATCCCTAGAAGTTTTCATGTCATTTGACCATCACGTGGACTGGTACATAGGAGTCACTACTTTTTAAAGCAGTATCTTAGTAACAATTTCTGCCCTTGGATACTGATGTGCTCCTCTCTTTGAGTTAAACAGGTGCAACAAGAGTCTATCCACGGTCAGACTTTGACCCTTAATAACCTATAGTTATTTGCCAAATTCATGGCCCCACCCTGTTCAGGCACCCCTGGCTGGAGACTAATAAAGATACTTATGAAAACTGAATTTACATTTTTATTCCACACCTATGCAAACATACCTAGGTAATGCTAAAGTAAAAACTTCATACATACAGGGGAAAGTATCTTTGAAGGGGAAGGAAGAGGGAATTCACAAGCACATACACCCAAAAGGCTCTCACAGCTGGGTGTACGTGCAGCTGTCATTGTGTGTAATCTTCCGTGGGGTGGAGTGCCTGGGGTACTGCTGCGGGCCCAGAAGATACATGGAGGCCAGTATAGGGAGGTCCCGGAATGCAGTTCTCTATGGGCTGCAGGGGGAGGCGAGCACGGATGTGTTCGGCCTGAAGTTCAATCAGAGACCGCAGCATGTCTGTCTGCTCCCGGAGCAATGTGATCATCTCTTGCTGCCCGTTTCTCCTGTCCTCGCTATCCCTGTGCATTTTGTCATTGATCATTATCCTCCAAGCCCTCTGCTCACGCTCCGAAGCGCGGGAGGCTCGCAGGACCTCCTGAAACATGTCTTCCCTTGTCCTCTTCTTTCTCCTCCTCACCTGGCCCAGCCGCTCCTCTGGGGTGGATGGAGAGGCCCTCAAGGCCGCATTTGCAGCTGCTAAAGAAACAATGGACAGAGGTACCATTGCCAGTGCATTTACTCCCCTTACAAGCACAACATGCTCACTTCCCCTTGGGACTCAGAGCACGGTGGCAGCCCCACCCATGGCGAGTATGGCTGGGGGTGGGATGGGCGTTGGGACAATAAGGAGGGGATAGCACTCAATACAAGTGGATAAGGCTACTGTACTGCAGACTAGCCCCATTTCCACAGGCGGTGGTGATTGTAGCGGATCTCTCACTCCTGAGGGAACAGCTCCTGGCTGCAGACCGGGTCGGTATGCTGCTAGCCTGTGCACTGCAATGGTGCCTGATGAAGTAATTGCTGAGTGGTGTGGCAAAGCGTCCCACCATAGGGGAAGAAACAAGGCAGCCCTCCCAAGAAACCTTCGGCAGAGGATTGCAGAGTACCTCCCAGGAAAGTTTCCTAGAGATCTCTATGGAGGATTCACAGAACATCCTGGTGTGAATAAACAAACTATTCTGCAGGGCCCCCTCTGCCTAGTTGTACAGGGGAATGAGAAGCAGATAGCAACCGTACCTGTATGGGTTATTTCACTTCCTCTTCTAGCCTATTACAAAAAGCTGTACATGAGCAGATGTGTCTCTGCAGCATTGAAGCAAACTGAGTACTTACCAGAGGTTCCCTCCCCTGCATCAGGTTCACCGGGGCTGGACTGCTGGGACTGGCTAGACTGCTCAGGAGTCAAAAAGAAGTCCTGGCTCGCCACACCGCCGGATCCCCCTGTCGCCTGTGCCCCATACTCCTCCTCTTCCTCGTCATCCTCTTCCTTGATCATCACCTCGATCTCAGGGTTCACTCCGGTGGCCTGTGACTCCAGGTCCCCCAAAGTATCCACAGGATGCTTGGCGGTGGAGGTGGAGTCGCCGTCGAGGATGGCGTGCAGCTCCTTGTAGAAGCGGCACGTCTGCGGCTCCGCACCGGAGCGACTATTTGCCTCCTTTGCCTTCTGGTAGGCCTGCCGCAGCTCCTTGATTTTTACGCGGCACTGCTGCGGATCCCTGTCGTAGCCCTTCTCCTCCATGCCCCGAGCAATCTGGCTGTAGACGTCGAAGTTCCGACGGCTGTTTCGGAGCTGTGCCTGCACGTCCCCCTGTCCCCACAGGCCCAGGAGATCCACCACCTCCGGCGTACTCCAGGCAGGAGCCCGCCTGCCGCGTGGAGCCGGCATGCTCAGCTGAGAAGTTGCTAGGGGAGCTCTCCACGCTGAGCAAACAGGAAGAACAATTTCAAAAATTCCCAGGCTTTAAAAGGGGAGGGGTATGTACCTGGCTGCCAAGCAGTGGAGTTCAAAATGGTGACCAGAGAAGTCACTGTGGGGCATTGTGGGACACCTCCTGGAGGCCACTGAAGTGGACATAAGCAATGCAGTGTTTACACTGACACCACATCACCCTAAGTGCTATGCCTCTTGGTGAAGTGGATTTATTAGGTTGGCATAGCAGGGGAGTTAAAGCAGTGGGAAGAACACTGTATTGTAGACATCTCCATAGTGAGGCAGCTTATGTCGACCTAACTCTGTAGCATACACAAAGCCTCAGAAACTGGGTTCTACCTCCACATCCCATCCAAACACTCATAGGGAAGTAAAGTCAGGGAGGAAACTCCTGACAGTTAACAGGATGGGTGTGGGAAGCTATCGCTGATATTTGCCTTGATGCCACAAAACCTGCTGACTGCAGCCCTGACCTGAGTGGGACGGGGCAGAACTGAGGGCTCTCGCTCACAGCCCATTTTTGGGAGTCAAGGCTTTTTCCTTCACTCACCAGATGGTTTCTCTGTCAGTTTCACAGACTCCTCACTTGTGTGGGTGCCTCTCAGGATCTCCCTTTCCTTGGAGGCCTGGAGGTCCCACGGTTCTTCTCCTCGTTCCAACCTGGTGATCAGGTCAGGTTTGGTAATGGGGAACCCTGTGCAGGGGATAAAATCAGGCAAGATCAGGGCACATGGAGTCTTGGTAGAGTATCTGTCACAAGGAACATTCCCTGAGATTAACCTGACCCTACATGGGACTGTGGTAACTCCGACCCCTTGGGAGCAGCAGATATTTGGGGGCAGGGGGTGTTGTCACGCCCTCACTAGGAGTTCTCAGGGTAGATGCGCTCTGGGGAACTTGCTGACACACACACACACACACACACCCCTCTCAGATGTTAAACTCCTGCCTATTTCCAAGCCTGCAGCACCGAGAGCCCTCCCCAGGGATGGAGCTAGTCCCAAGATGGCAGGCGAACGGTGTGTGAAGAAGAAATAATACAGGCAGGACGATACCCTGTTTCTGGCCCCTTGAAAGCTGGGGAGATGGAGATGAATTAGCCTGTCCATTAGGTTTGACTCCCCTGTTCCCTTCAAGGGGATATGGAAATGAAAGTGTCTCTCACACTGGAGCTGTGGACTATGTGACCCATTCTCCCCAAATCCAACTGAGCAGGGAAGAACCTGACCAGAGTCAGAAATGCAGACCCCACGGCTTCTAATAGCCGAGGGCCCAGGAATCCCTTACCCAGCAAGGTCACAGTCTCATAATTCTCCTGCATAATGTCCCTATAAAGGGCTCTCTGACCGGAGTCCACCAGAGCCCTCTGCCCCTTATTGAAATACACAACCATCTCCTTGAAGGTCACTGAACCCTGAAACAACATCAGTTTCCCCACTCAGTGCCTGCCAACTAATCCTGTCCCAAGCAGGGGACCAGGACAGGAATCCCAAGAGCTTCATATTTCATGGCAGCCTCTGGCTAGTGGGTTCAGGCTTCAGCACTGAGAAACTGGTCTGTTTTCCCAGCCCTGTCCATGGGGATGTTTCCTAGGGTTACCATACGCCTGGGTTTTCCCAGACATGACCTCTTTTTTGACCCTCTCATCTCCATCCAGGCAGATTTTTGAAATATGAACAAATATCCGTGATTTTTCCTTGCTCATCCTTTTTCCAGCACTGAATCTGGATGAACTGCTATTCCTGGCGTACCCTAACAGCTGCTGGCTGGGCACCCAGCCCCGAAAGCAGGGCCGCCACCAGCAGCAGCCGCCCAGAAATAAGGGTGGCATGATATTGGCTACTGAGTTGCTGAAAGGAATCCTGCTTGTACAGCTCAACTTCAGGCACACATCCGGCAAAGACGTTCATGGCTATTTGATGAGCAATCAACCACTGCTGAGAAAGACACGCTCTACAGAGACGTGTGCATGGGCACAACAGGAAGAAGCGCAGTAGGAAAGGACTGACTGCATGCAAAGAGGTACATTGTAAATCAAATTTAAATTTATTTTTGAGGCCGTTACGCTTGTTATTTATAAATGTTAGATATTCAAAGTGGAAAGAAACTGTACAGTAAAGACAGAACTCCCCCCCCCCCCCCCCCCCCCCGGCCCAGTTTGGGAACTTGAAATATGTTAACTATAGAAATGGGGGAATGTTCACTCCCTGCCAATGGGCCTGTTCTGAAAATCAGGCCCAGGTTGAACATGTCCCAGCAGGTTTATTACACCACCACCACCATCCCTCACCTCACCCTATGTATTTCCTGCCCTACCCCAACCCCCCCCGGCAGCTCGCTGAAAATCCCCTACCTGTGCTGGCTCCACCACAGCCACTTCCCTGTTTCCTAGGAGGATGGGACGATCAGGAGCGAAACATGGATGTGATTCCTCAGCCTGTCAGGGCGAGAGGGGCGATGGGGGAGGTTTCAGAAGGGGTTTGAGTCCATTTCATACCCTGATTCCCCCCAGGGTCTTTCCCTGAAGACAGATGTTCTGCCATGCTGGGAAAATGCTTAGCTTAAAAAACCCTCAGTCACTTTATTACAAAACAGGCCCGGACCCTCCCACCAGCATTGAACCCACCAGGTCACTTTTAACCCCCCGCCCCCAGGGACAGAGTCTCTAAGACAAATGCTAGAAAAGAGCAGAATCATTTTGGGGGTTCCCCCTGACATTGGCCCGGAGGGCAGCACATGCCCCCAGCAGTGCGGGGACTCGGCTGGGGCAAAACCTGGCTTTTCCTCTGTCAGCTCCTCTCCTGGGAACAAGGGGAGTCAGTCAGCCCAGGGGGATGCAGGGAATGGAACCAGGCAGGGCTGGGGGCTGGGAACCTCCCTCCCCACTTCTTGCTCCTGCTGCCCCTTTCGGTCTCACCCCTCCCCTTCCTGTCTCCATCCCTCTCCCGAGGAGAGCTGGTGACTGTCCCGTTCCCATAGGCATTTGCTCTTCAATGTGAGAGTGGGTGTGGGTCTGAAGGCAGCAGCTCTGGGAGCCGCAGACATACAGGGAGCCCCTACCCTCCGGTACAAACTCAGTAGCAGAGTGTCACTTTCCTGCCTGGCCCCAGCCCTTTCCCCCGGGTCTCTCTCCTCACTTGGAGGCTCAGGAGCCGATGTTGGCAGAGCCCAGGACTGCCCCAGGGGGCTAGTTCCAAGCACTGCGGAGAGTCCCCACCTGGGCTGGGCACAGAGGGAGCTAGAATGACAGTCTCTCCCTGACACAGACCCCTGCTGAGGGAGCAGCAGCTGCTCAGTCTAGGCTCCCAGATCACAAGGGAGGAGGCAGCTGCATCTAGAATTTTCCCCAGGAATTGAAATTTGGGGGGTGTTCGAATTTAAAGGAAGGATGAGGGCCCAGGGCTGAGACCGTGAGGGCGAACATGGACTGATGGTGAAACATTTTTTTCGTTTTATTAGATTTAACTCACGTTGTAAAAATCAAACAAATTTAAATTGGCTACTCAAGCCTTCTATGAAGCACGACATCTACATCCTTCTTCGTTTCTTGCTATAATTTTGCACAAGTCTGTTAATGAACTTCTTGAATGCAATGCGTTCATCTTTGCTGGCTTCTTGTGTGTATGGAACTTCCAGGCCTTCAAGTGATATGCTCATTAGTTCATTCACCTGATCAGGCAGAAGGCGACTTCTTTCAGAACACAAAATTCTGTTCAATGATGAAAAAGAACACTCAACTGTAGTTGTTGTGACTGGGAGTAGCAAGAGATGCATTCCTACTTCTTTCATCCCAGGACACATAACACAAAGATCGGGTCAAGCCACTAGTGACGATAAAAACGAAGCTGAAGTGAAATCTTCATTCATTCGTCATATGACATTCCATTCTGTGTTCAAATTCTCTATTCTGTCCTGATCGCATCTCAGCCCCATTTCTGGTAGTGCCTCACTCCACTCAACTATCGGTGTTTTACAAGATAGGCATCTGTAAAAGGTTGAGTGGAATCCAGAAGCTTCTGATGTAGATTTGTAAGAATCAAGTCTGTGTACTTTTTCAGCTGGCTTAACAAACACTTCTCCTCTTCACTTAAGGATTCAACACAAGTGCCTTCATTAGTCAACTTCTGGACTGAAGTCTTTGCTTCTTCCAGTATGTTTTCAGTGGATCTCTCTCTGATTGATCCAAGTATAGCTTTTATTGCTGGACAAAGATCTACTACTGTTGTAGCAGATGCCTGGATGACATTGTTTAATGACCCAAGTGGTTTTAACAGTAGACTTAAAAGAAAGAGAATGGTGATTGTCTTCTCTGAACATAGTAGCAAAAGTAGTCCACCTGCCTCACTACTTAGATCCATCCCATCTTGGTAGATACTTTCCAAAGCCAGTAATAATAGTTGCAGTAATTTTAAGGCAACATCCAAGGATCACTCATCAGAAAACCAGTGGGATTTCCCAGGTTGGACTAATTTGAACTTCAGTCCTGGAGCATCTTCTAGTTTTTTCAAGACGTTCAGTCTTTTTGGACTCTTGTTGAAAAAGAGATTATAACAAAGGCATTAAATTTATGGCTTTTTAAATGTCTTTTGAAGATTCTGCAGCTTGTACTAGTGCTAGTTGAGTAGATCATAGAATCACTGGTCTGGAAGGAACCTGGAGAGGTCTTCTAGTCCAGTCCCCTGCATTCAAGGCAGGACTAGAGTATTATCTAGACTATTCCTGTCAGGTGTTTGTCTCACCTGCTTTTAAAAAAAAACTCCAGTGAAGGTGATTCCACAACCTCTCTAGGCAATTTATTCCAGTGCTTAACTACCCAGGCAGTTAGGAAGTTTTCCCTGATGTGCAACCTAAAACTTCCCTTGCTACAATTTCAGCCCATTGTTTTTTATATTATCCTTGGAGGTTAAGGAGAACATTTTTTCTCCCCCTGTAACAACCTTTTATGTACTTGAAAACTGTTATGTCCCCTCTCAGTCTTTTCTTTTGCAGACTAAGCAAACCCAGGTTTTTCCATCTTCCCTCATAGGTCATGTTTTCTAGACCTTTAATCATTTTTTTGCCTCTCTGTGGACTTTCTCCAATTTGTCCACATCTTTCCTGAAATGTGGCACCCAGAACTGGACACAATACTCCAGTTGAGGCCGTATCAGTACAAAATAGAGCAGAAGAATTACTTCTTGTGTCTTGCTTACAACACTTGTGCTAATACATCCCAGAATATTTGCTTTTTTTGCAACAGTGTTACACCGTTGATTCATATTTATCTTGTGATCCCCTATGACCCCCAGATCACTTTCCGCAGTACTCCTTCCTAGGCAGTCATTTCCCATTTTGTATGTGTGCAATTGATTATTCCTTCACAAATGGAGTACTTTGCATTTATCCTTATTGAATTTCATCCTATTTACTTCAGTCCATTTCTCCAGATCATTTGGAATTTTAATCCTATCCTCCAAAGCACTTGAAACCCCTCCCAGCTTGGTATCATCTGCAAACTTTACAAGTGCACTCTCTATGCCCTTATCTATATCACTGATGAAGATGTTTGAACAGAACCAGACCCAGGAGCAATCCCTGTGGAACCCTGCTCGATATGCCCTTCCAGCTTGACTGTGAACCACTGATAACTACTCTCTGGGAACAATTTTCCAACCAGTTATGCACCCACCTTATAGTAGTTCCATCTAAGTTGTATTTCCTTAGTTTGTTTATGAGAAGGTCATATCAAAAGCCTTACTAAAGTCAAGATATACAACTACCACTTTCCCCCATCCACAGGGCTTGTTATCCTGTCAAAGAAAGCTATTAGGTTGGTTTGACATGCTTTGTTCTTGAAAAATCCATGCTGTTACTTATTTATTATCTCCTAGTTGTTTTCAAATTGATTCTTTGATTATTTGCTCCATTATCTTTCTGGGTACTGAAGATAAGATGGCCTCTGCAGCGTGTATAGGAAATATTAGGAAATATCACTTTTCTCTGAGCAAAACTCGTACTCCACTGTGTCTTCCAGGGAAGTTTGCAGCTCCATCAAATGCACAAGCAGGCATCTGTTTGGGGTCCAATTGACAAGCATTTAACTCTTCTAAGATGTGGGTTGTCACAGATGCAGCCAATGTGTCTTCTATAACCTGAACATCTAGAAATGTATCTACTGGGCTACCACTAACATCATGACAATGTAAACACTGACTTAATACCCATTTGCATGGGTGCATTCATCAGCCATGTATGCAAATGTTTTAAGATGATGAAAGAGTTCTTCACTTTTTCCAAATGCCAAGAGCCTTTCACTGTTGCACTGCAAGCTTCTAAGCAGTCAGTTGAGTTTCTAGCAGAAAGATAGTGAGCATTTGCCAGTCTTGTTTGGAACCAGTGTCCAATTTCAGGGTTAACAAGTGACAATGCACTTAACATTGGCCTCCAGCTTGTGTGTGGTATCCCTTGCTTAAATAGAAAGTATGTAGTGACAGCCATGTTTGTTCGCATGAACCATGTTGTGTCTCCAGCATTCTTAACAGCCTCATCAAGTACTTCTAAAACTGGCTTTGACGGTGACCGACAAACATCGGGATTTAGGTTGCGCAGACAGTTTCTTCAGTAGGTAGCTGTATTTGTGCTTCAGGCTGTTTGGATGTTGAAATACCACTTGAACCTTCAGGTGACATGTTGGTATATTCTTGGTATGTTCGTCATCTTGGTTTGTTTGACCACTGAAGTGGGTGATGGGAGAGTTGGGGGCAGCAGGACGGAGTGTAGGGAAATCCCTGGAAGCATCTGATCCAGGAAGCTCAACTAACTCTAGGACTCTAATATCATGAGCAGAGAAAGCATATGTCTACACTACCCACGTTACAGCGCAGCAGCACTGTGACGTGGGCAGTATAGACTTGCTTTATCACCAGGGAAGAGCTGTCCAGGCAATAAAAAAACCCACTCCTAACGAGCGGTGGTAGCTTTATCGCCAGGAGTGCGGCTCCCAGCGATAAAGCACTGTCTATGCTGGTGCTTTTCAGCGCTAAAACTTTTGTCGCTCAGGGGGTGTTTTTTCACACACCTGAATGACAAAAGTTTTAGCGCTGAAAGTGGCAGTGTAGACACAGCCAAAGACACAGACACCAGCCTCCTCTGCCTTAGGGCACGTCTTCACTGGCAACGTTAAAGGGCTGCCGCAGCAGCGCTTTAATATGACTTGGTTAGTCGCTGCAGAGAGCTCTCCCAGCACTCCAAAAAAACCACCTCCACAAGGGGCGTAGCTCCCAGCGCTGGTGCACTGTCTGTACTGCCATGTTACAAAGCTAAAACTCGGTAGCACTCAGGGTGGTGTTTTTTCACATCCCTGAGCGAGCAAGTTGCAGCGCTGTAAACTGCCAGTGTAGACAAGCCCTTAGCAATAACCAGCTTTCCCCCCTCCATCCCCTCCTGACTGAGCCTCCCTGGGTTGGGGGTTGTCCTGGCAGCCCCCATGGACAGTTCGGCAGCTGCAGATTTCATTTGTCCACCTGGACTCACACCAGAACAGAACCAGTTTGAACTGATATTTTTAACTGAACTGGAACCAGACTTAAACCCTAATTTTTCCTCTTACTCAGGGAATCTGAATCGAACTGGGGGGGAGGAAAGGAGGGGGAAAATGGTTGCCAGTTAAAATAAAGTTTCAGCAATTTTTCAGCTCAATAATTGATAAAAATGAAATAAAAGCTACTCTGATCTTACTTTCATTATAAAAACAAAACAACACCCTGGCATGTGATTGCTATCAGAATGGCATAGAATCATAGAATATCAGGGTTGGAAGGGACCTCAGGAGATCATCTAGTCCAACCCCCTGCTCAAAGCAGGACCAATTCCCAACTAAATCATCCCAGCCAGTAGAAGAAAAGAAGGGGGGAGCCAACAGGAGCAGGGAGGGAGATGAGAAAAGAAGTGCGGGGGCTTCCTAGTCCCAGAAGTTAACAATAACTCTTCAAGTTCAAGGAGAAAGGCTGTTCAACTCTTCTCCCTCTTAGACAGGACTTCTCTCATCCCCTCGTGCAGCTCCTTCCTCCAATTGCCCCACCTGACACAGGCCCCATGCCCCAACTTCATCTCCCCACTGAAGCAAGCTGTGAGGCCCCCCTTCTTAGGCACTGCCCGGTAACCAAACCATTTTGTGGTGTATTGAACCAGGAACTGAACATACTGACTGCCACTGAACCCGAACCAAACCCCAGTTCCACTCCTTGTGGCTCGCAATGACTCTGGTTGGACACCGAATCCTGTGCAGAAATCAGACCAGCCCCTGTTCAATGCTGTCAACCCAGGAGTCAGACCCCCCAAATAATGAGAGTGTCTTTAAACTGGAAGTAAAAAGTGTGTGGAGGGGGAGGGATTGCATGTGGACTTTTGCCTTGTACATTTTCAGCCCTTCCGGAAAGTTTCCTGCCCACCCACCCCCCTGCTTGTTTGACCATTCCTGAGGGGGAACCCACTGGCTGCTGGGCGGGGCAACCTGTCACCCTCCCCTACCCCATGGGGCGGGGGAGCTGCCTGGTGTCTCTCCCCTCCCCTCTCCCTTCCCCAGCCAGTCTCCTCTTGCTCTCAGTCTCCCTCCAGCTTCCCACATCCCCCCTTTCCCTCGCAGTGACCCCCCCTCACATCTTCCCTCCGTTCCCCTCAGCCCCATAATTCTCCCCTGCCCCCGATCACCCTGCATCGCCCCAACCTCCCTTCAGTGCAATCACCGACCCCTGCATCCCGTCCTGCCCCCGGCCTCCTTGTTCCCCCCTTACCCCCCCCCCACACCCCGCCCCCACGTGTCGTGTCGCGTCCCCCCGCCCTGCACACAATGGGACTTGGGGGCCATCTTTCCTAGATACACAACACAGGGAATCGCAGCCAGCTCCGCGGGGAGCCGCCTCGGGCCAACCCCCCCCCTGCAGCCCGGGGGTGACGGGGGGAGGGGCGGGGGTGTTTCTCTTACCTTCCCTCCGAGCGGGGCCCCCTGGGGCAGGGGCCGGGCCGGGAAGGGGCCTGGCCGGGCTGGGGGCTCTGCCCTGGGAGAGGCTCCTGGGGAGCAGCGGGAAGGGCCCTGCTGGAGATTCCCCTCTCCCGGCTGCAGCCCGGGCTCCGGGCTCCCAGCACCAGCCGCCGGGGCTCGGGGATCTCGCCAGGAGCCAGGCTGGGACCCAGCGGCCGCGAGTCACCCCGAACGGAGCCAAAGCCCGGGCCGGAGCAGGCCTGGCAGGAGGCGGGGAATCCCTGGGCCAACCATTCCGGAGACTCCGTGTAGCCAGCTCAGCCAAAGAGATACACTGAGGCCCTTTCCGCTACCTGATTGGTGCTCTCACCTGCCTATCACATTTCCCTGCTCTCTGATTGGTATGCAAGGGAACGTCCCGCCTTCTCTTTATTATACTTCAGCCATCCCAGAGGGGGTGTGGGGAGGATGTTTCCGTTCGACTCTGGTCGATGATTGGCCCAGTGCGAAGAGCAAAGGGGGCTGTGATTGGAGGTCAGACCAGGTACTCACCGCTCCTTTGTTACGTTGGGCCTGGGACACGTGGGTGGGAGAGTTGGATCCGTACCCTATCAGCTGGGGGTTCAAGCAGATTGCAGGGATCAGCCCCAGGCCAGCAGCATCAGAGCAGTGAGGGTGGTACCCTCACTGTGTCAGGTTTGGAGGGGTGGCTATGGGGGAGGCCGCTAAGGCAATTTTTGGGGTGGCTACAGCCCCCACAAGCCCCCCTGCCCTTTTCAGCAAGGCTAAAAATACGTGGGTTGGGGTAAAGGGAAACAAGCTAGATGCCAAGAGACCTTGAGTATAAAGCTCACCTTTACTGAGTGCTGTTTGTATTTGCAGTCACTTTCCAGTGCTTTTCGCTGACCAAGCCAGTGTGTTCCCAGCCCTCGAAGGCAATCAAATATTGAATGTCTTTGCTGCCCATTTTACAAATAAGTTAAAAAGAAGTTGCGTAAGATCACTGACATCAAAATGGGGAATAGGACCATGGTCTCCAACAGGGAAGCCCCAGGTCTTAGCTAGTCAGCTCCACTGTCTTTAGTCTGAAAGCATTAGACGTGTGTTTTGGTTCTCCTGTTGCTAACTGCTAGACTGCAACAGGAGCTGGGAGTCCTGATCACAAATGTTCTACTGATGACTAGCAAATACTTGTGTAACCCACTGGCAAAGTGGCAGCTGGTCCACGCACAGCAATTTTTCCCATATCGGAAGTGGTGGGGTGTTTAGTGGGGATCTGCAAAGACATGATTCAAATCCTGTAGCAGAACCATAGAAGGGGAACTTCGTAGTTCAGTGTGGTTTGTATTTGTTTTGTTTTTGTTTCTTGTTTGGGGAGTTCTTTAAAAAAATCTTTGTCTGTGGGGACCCAGATGACTGGGCTTGGGTTGCCAGAGGCTGTGGATTTTAGGGGGTCTGCATTGCAGCCCATTTCACACTAGAGGCAGGTAGTGGGGAGGTGCCTCAAACCTAGACAAATTGGAGGGTTGGGCCAAAAGAAATCTGATGAGGTTCAACAAGGAAAAGTGCAAGTTTGATCTTTGGAGCAGCTCCCCTCCCATTAACACCCCTGTGGCTATCACAGCAATTGCTGATGGGTGGAAGAAATGTGAACAACATACTTCAAGTACTTTAAAAAGAACAGGAGTACTTGTGGCACCTTAGAGACTAACAAATTTATTAGAGCATCAGCTTTTGTGGACTACAGCCCACTTCTTCGGATGCATAGTCCACGAAAGCTTATGCTCTAATAAATTTGTTAGTCTCTAAGGTGCCACAAGTACTCCTGTTCTTTTTGCGGATACAGACTAACACGGCTGCTACTCGGAAACCTGTCATTATTCAAGTACTTTAGTTCCCTTTCCAAATGGAAAGCAGGAGGATCAGCACCATGTGGCCAGCAGAGCTCCCAAGTCACTAAATTAGTGGGAAGTTCACTATTTGCACTAATTTCAGCTGCTTTTTTGTGCTTTTGTCGTGCTTCAAAAGCAGGCAGTCTTTCATAGACATGTGAGAGAGACTCTTCTGCCAGCAAATATCCAGTACCAATGACAAAGTGCAACAAAGTAGGAGCTAGAAACCCATGAGTTCAAATATCACCACAGCCCCAACCCGAGTAACTAGAGAAGTATTAGGCACTTTCTCCTCTAGATTACAAGTTAATTGAGTGGCTGCACAAGGTCACTTCAGGTGGAACAGGGAAGAGAACCCAGATCTCCAATATGGAAAGTCCAGGCAGGAGCCATTCATTCCTACTGCCTTTTGGGATGAATGTAGACAACAGATACGATCTGGTTACCTGTCACTACCACTGCACAATGGAGCCAGGAAGAGAACCCTGGAGCTCTGATCCCTAATATTCTAATCTGTCTAGTAAGCATTTCTGTACCTGCTGGCAAAGTGTGTGTCAAGTTCCCCTCCGGTGATTGGCCTCAGAAATAATGGCAATTTGTCCTGAGGTTCAAGTGGTGGGGACATGTACTGGGGACCAGGGAGGCTGTACAACAAACTCTGATGGTGTGGGAGTGGGGATTGTGTGGTTTTGTTTGATAGATATTTTAGTTTTCTTTTTTAATAGTTTATTGAATTACCACAATAGTTAAAACCATTATAATCTGTTGATTGTCAGGCTATGTGCCATAAAATCCAGGTATTCCAGATTGCAAACATCTGTCACGCATTTTGATTGCCGGTGTCACGCATGGATAGGTTGGGAAGTTGAGAAGTAAAGTGACCCAGATATCCTCTCTGGGGCCAGGTTGACACAAACAATTTAGGGGAAAACAATCCCATGTCTACCTCCAAAAGTCACAGCTGGGAAATTAAAGGGAAATCGACAAGAAGCATATTTTTATGTGTTTCATTTTCCTTAAGTAAATATCAGGCTGAAAAGGAGCTGATCAGGAACTTTTATAACCAGAACACAGGGTAAAAATTTGAAATCTTTTTTCTGAAAGATACCAAGTGGAAATACCATCCATGAACTATGGGGTGGAATTAATGTTAGTCTCACTTTCAGAAACAGTTTATACATCTCCATCTCACTCTCTCTTTCCCTTTCCTTTTCCCTTTTCTTTGATTTAATCCAGTTTTACCCATCATTTTCTCCAGCACTTGTTCTCTGTCTGTTTATTTCTCGGAGTCTCTCTAACTCTTCTCTAATCCATGTTACTGATCATTCCAACTCACGTACCAAGTTTTCTCTGCTGAATTTAATCCCTCCACTCTCGGTGCCCCCCGAGCTTTTTCCCTTCTCGGGATTGTTTTGCCTTCACTCTCCTCGTTTCAGCTTCCCCCCACTTGCCCCAGGCTTCTGTTTATTCTTGTTTTACTTTATTTTCACTTTTTCCCATTTTATTTCTTCTCTCCCTTCTGGTTAAACCTGCCCTGTACCTGACTCTTCCCCCCCCACCCCCCCAGCCACCTCTTCTTCATCCAGATGACATATCCCCACCCGCATCTCCTTCCCAAAGCAGCATCCCTTCCCTGGTGGCCTGGAGGTCACACTCCCCAATCCCTGGGTCTCCCTCTCCCAGGATCCCTGCTAATACAGAAACTCCAGCCCCTTCCACCCTCAGGGACACAGTCTGAGCCGGGATCCCCATCCCACCCAGAGCGAGGGAGAGATTCTCTCCCCATTGAATAAGCCCAGTGGGAAAGTGAAGATCAGGGCATTGTCACCAGCATCGATAAATGTAACCTGCCCCGGGTCACAGTCCAGACAAACGCGGATCCTGATGGGGACCCGGTGCTGGGGCAGGAGGGTCACAGGGGAGGTGAGAGCCTGGAACCGGCCCACCCACTGCCCCACAGCCCAGATCCCCATCTCAGGGCTATGGCTGATCTCTCCCTTCCTCCTCACAGACTCTCTGGCCACCCCCACAGCCCAGTATAGCCCACCCCCCACCTCCACCTCCCAGCAGCGTCTCCCCGAGGTGAATCCCTCACAGCCCAGCACACAGGGCTCAGTGTCAAATCTCTCAGGGTTCTTGGGCAGGTACTGCTAGGTTAATCCATATCTCACACTTTTCCCATCCTCAAACAGGACAAGGTCAGGATGAGCCGTGTCTGGATCCAGTGTCATATGCACTGGGGAGAGAAAGAATCAGAGCGTTAGGGGCAGAGCTCGTCCCTGGAGGAGGCTGGGACCATTTCTCACACTCCCCAGCAGCCCTAGTCTGGCTGGGACAGGCCTGGATCCCAGGAAGCTGCCTCTGTCCTGGGCACCTGAGACTGAGCAGAGATGTCACTGTAGGCGCAAAGTTTCTCCGGTGCCGGTGGGTGCCTGCGCCCGGCCCTGGCCCTGCCCCTGCCCCCATTCCAACCCCATCCCTGAAGTCCCCGTCCTAGCTCCGCCCCTCCCTGCCCCTATTGGATCCCTTCCCCAAATCCCCGGCCTTGCCTCTTCCCCCAGCGCGCCGCATTCCCCCTCCCTCCCTGCCCCGTTAATCAGCTGTTTCGCAGTGCAAGCGCTGGTAGGGAGAGGGGAGAAGCAGAACGTGGCGGCGCGCTCACGGAGGAGGCGGAGGTAAGCTGGAGTGGGTGCTGAGCACCCACCAATTTTTTTCCGGTGGGTGCATCCATGGAGTCGGCGCCTATGGATGTCACTGCAGCTCCTCAGTCTATATAGTGTGACCCACTTCATTAGTTTCTCATTGGTTTGCAGAGGCTTCAGCTCCCAGCTTCCCATTCTGGGGCTTATCTATTCCCAGCAGCAGAGACACAGACAGGAAGGTGTCAGAAGCTTTTACTGAGGAGGGAGCAGAAGTGGCAGGTACCAGATTTAAACCCCTGAGGCAACCTCCCTCCCCAATGCAGCCTCCACTCCCAGGCCAGGGAACAGAGAGGAAGGTGCAGCATTGGGGAAGAGCTGCTGAAGACCAAAGAGTAACAAGTGGCATTGGGTGGGGTAGCCCCATCCCCAGCTCTGAGAGAAGGGAGGAGCTGGCAGTATCAGAGGGAGAGCGTCTCCCCAATCCAGGAAGCAGTGAGACGCTCCAATGGGAAAGCCCAGCCCTGCCCAAAGGAAAGGCAGGATGTTGGATAAGAGCAATGGGGGAGATCCCCTCTGCTGGGATAAAGGAGAGGGATGTCTGCCCTCAAAGGAGGGAGCTCTCTACTCAATCCTCCATTTCATATTAAAAGTCCTGTGATTGTCTGTGAAAACCCCAGAGTCAGAATTAAGGGTGTTTGGATGCTGCTCAGGGAGAGTGTTTCTGTGCAACAGTGTGGACATGAACGCAACACCAAGGTTGATGTCGGGATTGTTTCTGTGACTTCAGCGTGGGATCTCCTCACTGTTCAAGGTGTTTATTTTTAGGGCTGTGTGTGTCATGGCAGGGTGTCGGTTTGGTTGGTAACTTTAGCTACAATCTCATGAAGATGTTTTCATTGGAATTTTCTCATAATTTAAACACGATCTCACCCTGTCTGAACGATCCCGTTTAAGCCTTGTCCTGGCCATCCCGACTTTTTTGGCAAAAGTGGGGTGCAGAGGAACGTGCAGGGGGGTGAGCGGCAATGCCAGCCCCATGCAGACAGGAAGGCAGGAGAGAGGCAAGCGGGGCTCGAGCTAACAGCGACACCCACCCGTGCGTGGGGGCAGGCAGTGCTTGGGCAAGCAGTACCTGTAGCCCTGCCAGGGTGGGGGAGGGGAGGACTAGCCCCACATGGTGTCTCATTATCACTTTGAAAAATATCATCACCCTACCTCTTTTTGTCACCAGTGGAGATGACAGAGTGACTGGAGAGGGAAAAGAGACGAGATTTCAGGCTTTCATATTTATAACTCCATTCCCACTCTGGACTCCTAGAGCTGTGTTTTTCATTTTGTCATGACAGAGAAACAGACCGAGAGGCCCAGAGACACACTCAGGTATTTAATATAAAAAGTTCTGAAATCTTCTACTTCCTCTCTCATTCAGGCATCTCCCAGTGATGGAACCAATGTGCATGAAGCCTCACAACCACCCCAGGACACAATCTCTAAGAGATTTAATTTTCCCTCATCATCCCCTCCCACCCTTCAGACTCCAATTGGTTTCTCCCATTCACTTGCTGCCTTTTGTAGTAACCTAGACCCAGATCATGCAAAGACTTTGACATAAAAGTAACTTCACCAACTTGGGTCCCTTTGACACTAACGGGATGTTCAGACTTTGTGAAATCCTGGCTCTAATTGTGAGCTGTTGAGTCTGTTTACTCAGTCTCTACAGAGAGCAGCACGATGGGGCCTCGTCCTCCATAGGCAGAAACAGGAATAATAATAAAATCATTTTATTCATGTGGACACTGAGGCAGGGAGATGGTTGGTACAAGGGTAATTTCTTATGCAGTAGCTTTGACAGACCGAGATTGTGCGTTTATACTGAGTGACGTGGCCTGGTTAGCAGTTTGCTTGACATAAGATAAATGTTTCCTTAAGTTGCCGTGATGTGTTCATAAGATCCTATGTGGGACAAGATGTTTTGGTCACACAATGTGCTTAGAGACAACAGACACCCACAACATATTGCCAAGGAGCAGTTAGCAAAGTCCAAAACTTCTATGTAGAGAACAGGATCAAAGTGACCTATGCATAATCAGTGGTAATCAGCCAATCAGAAAAGAAAATAATAACAACATGGAAATAGTTTGGACAGCAAAAGCTCTGACAATTAAAAAGTTCATGTATGTTTAGTGTCTAAGTTATACAGTGGAACCCCACTATAACGCGATCATTGGGGTCCAAAAAATTCAATTGCGGTAAATGCGGGGTCGTGTTATAGCGGGGTTCCACTGTACTTGTGTCCAGCTTCCGCACCCTGGCTAGGGGGAGGGAGGGAGCAGGGGAGAGAGAGAAGGGGGGTGGCCAGGGCTTCCTTCAGCTGGGGCACTGTCCACTCAGCCCTTCCTGCTGCCAGGGCCGGCAGGGCCCGATTCCTGGGCCGGCACTTGGGATTGCTAGCTGGGGAATGGGGGGCCGCGGGGCTGGCCATGCTGCGGCCGGAGGTCCCACCGGGGTCGCGGGGCTGGCCATGCTCCGGCCGGGAGAGCAGAGCCGGGGGCTGCCACGCTGCAGGCGGGGCCGCAGGGCTGCTGCACTCTGGCCGGAGGTCCCGCCGGGAGAGCGGGGCTGGCCGCGCTCCGGCCGGAGGGAGAGCCGCACCTGCTGCAGCCGCTGGGGTGTGGACCCCAAACGTCCCACGCCTGCTGCAGCCCCTGGGGCCAGACTCGCCCTGCGTTATAAATGAATTTGTGTTATCGCGGGGCATGTTATAGTGGGGTTCCAGTGTATAAGATACTAAATATTCATAACACTCAAAGGTGATTGGGAAAAGAATAAATATATAATTTAGATGTGTATAATATGACAGTCTGAGTTTCATAGGATAAATCCACTATGACCCACCTATGCCCAGGAGAAGCCAACTGGCCAGTACATCTTTCAGTATGTCTGTCATTTCTTATTTTAATAGTAACTGTAATTGCAAGGCATGCTTCTGGTACAAATAAAAGTTTGAATTAATCAAACGGAGTGATTTGCACCCCAAGTGTGTGGCATTCTCATCCAACTATTAAATAGATGCACAATCTAATTATGAACCAATGGGCCAGAGCCATTCTCCTCCGACAGTCTCAAAGGTTCATCCCAATTTCCCCTCCTAGATCCCTTCTAGGTACCTTTGAACTTCCTCAGAGTCTCCATTAGAGCAACAGTTTTCTGGGAGAAATCACTGAGTCTCAGTTTGAGTTCAGGAGAAATCTCCTCTGGCTGCTGGAACTTCCCCTTCTCCCACCTGGAGAGAAACAGTTTTACATGGTTACATTTCATGTAGTGACTCATAAGTTATTTCTAGTGAGTCGCTGCTCTAATGGGTTTGGAGTTACAATTCCTCTTTCTCCCAGCCTCAGAGCAGGTGCAGCACAGGCCACAGCCGTGCAACATTCCCTTCAAAGGACCCATTATCTGGGGCTTATCTGGGGAAAAATGGGGAATTGAGTCTTTATGGTTAATTCACTCCATGGCCTCCCTGCTCTGGGGGCAGGAGGTTCTCATGTGAAGTGCTGTAGAAATCTGACCACTAGAAACTAGACTGAAAAACCAACTCACTCTCTTCTCTCCCCGCTCCCCCCCCCCCCCCCCAGCTCATTCCACACAGGTCTCCAAACAGTCCTCAGGTATGACCTATGCTGCCCTGGGCTGAATGGTAACCAGGGCCCCAGAAGTGACAGGCCCATATTCCATCTCCACTATCCTGAGGCAGACATGTCCAGAAAATACTTGGTTAGTCATTCCAACTGAATGGGAAATTCCAGTCTTCTCTAGAAGGGTGAGAACCTCATCATTAAACTTACTGGAGGGATTTGTATCCAAAGTGTGACCTTCCCCACACATTTTGCTGTAGAACCCTGGGAAGATGCGGTGCTAACGTCATCTCAAAGCGCTTTCCCAGCATTCTGAAGTGTGAGGGGGAGTGAGAGAGAGAGCCACGTACCTGCTCAGGAGGCTTCTGACGTCCCTGAGGGGAGAGAGAGAAAAAAAATAAGTCCCACATGACACACTTTGAATTCGAAAGAAGGGATTTAGCAAGTGTGGGGAATAGAGGCCCCGGCTCGGCCCCAGGGCCATGGATTTGCTGAGCTAATAGGGCTTTTGCATCTCTAATATCAATGTGTCTGAGTCTACAAAGAAGAAGAAGAATTTACATTTCCAGAACGCACACACTGAATTACACTGTGATCTCTGACTGCTGGACTCCCGTGCTCATGTTTTAGGAGCTGTCCTGTTCCTGTATTGGGATCTGGAGTATTTCTAACTCAGTCTCACCTGCAGGAATTCACTTGCTGGCTTCTGACACTTTCCCTCAATCTCACTGATCAGCTCACTGAGACGGGAAATCTCCTCTGATAGTGTGGTGATATTTTCATTCTGTATCTTCACAATCTCCTCGTTCACATCTGCCAGCTGGGCCAGCAGGAGTCGCTCTTGTTTCCAGGAACCGCCGCAGTTGCTGAAATTCAGACACAATCTTCTGTCTCTTTGGGTATGTCTACACTACGGGATTAATCCGAATTTACAGAATTCGAATTTTGGAAACAGATTGTATAAAGTCGAATGTATGCGGCCACACTAAGCACATTAATTCGGCGGTGTGCGTCCATGTACCGGGGCTAGCGTCGATTTCCGGAGCGTTGCACTGCAGGTAGTTATCCCATAGTTCCCGCAGTCTCCCCTGCCCATTGGAATTCTGGGTTGAGATCCCAGTGCTTGATGGGGCAAAAAACATTGTTGCAGGTGGTTCTGGGTACAGCCTCACACCTCCCTCCATGAAAGCAATGGCAGACAACCGTTTTGCGCCTTTTTTTCCTGGGTGAACTGTGCAGACGCCATACCATGGCAAGCATGGAGCCCGCTCAGCTCAAGACAGCAGTCATGAACATTGTAAACACCTCGCGCATTATCGTGCAGTTTATGCTGAACCAGGACCAGAAAAACGAGGCAAGGAGGCGGTGGTGACGGCAGCGCGGCCGTGATGGCAGCGCAGCCACAAGAGTGATATGGACATGAACACAGACTTCTCTCAAACTGCGGGTCCCGGTGCTTTGGAGATCATGTTGTTAATGGGGCAGGTTCTAGCTGTGGAACGCCGATTCTGGGCCCGGGAAACAAGCACAAACTGGTGGGACCGCATAGTTTTGCAGGTGTGGGATGAATTCCCAGTGGCTGCGAAACTTTCGCATGTGTAAGGGCACTTTCATGGAACTTTGTGACTTGCTTTCCCCTGCCCTGAAGCGCCAGAATACCAGGATGAGAGCAGCCCTCACAGTTGAGAAGCGAGTGGCGATAGCCCTGTGGAAGCTTGCAACGCCAGACAGCTACCAGTCAGTTGGGAATCAATTTGGAGTGGGCAAATCTACTGTGGGGGCTGCTGTCATGCAAGTAGCCAAAGCAATCATTGAGCTGCTGCTACGAAAGGTAGTGACTCTGGGAAATGTGCAGGCCATAGTGGATGGCTTTGCTGCAATGGGATTCTGTAACTGTGGTGGGGTGATAGATGGAACCCATATCCCTATCTTGGCACCGGAGCACCAGGGTACCCAGTACAGAAACTGCAAAGGTTACTTTTCAATGGTGCTGCAAGCACTGGTGGATCACGGGACGTTTCACCAACATCAACGTGGGCTGGCCGGGAAGGGTTCATGACGCTCACGTCTTCAGGAACACTAATCTGTTTAAATGGCTGCAGCAAGGGACTTACTTCCCGGACCAGAAAATAACCATTGGGGATGTTGAAATGCCTATCGTGATCCTTGGGGACCCAGCCTACCCCTTAATGCCATGGCTTATGAAGCCATACACAGGCAGCCTGGACAGGAGTCAGGAGCTGTTCAACTACAGGCTGAGAAAGTGCAGAATGGTGGTAGAATGTGCATTTGGCTGTTTAAAAGGTCGCTGGCGATCATTATTGACTCGCTCTGACCTCAGCCAAACCAATATCCCCATTGTTATTGCTGCTTGCTGTGTGCTCCACAATCTTTGAGAGTATGGGGGAGACCTTTATGGTGGGGTGGGAGGCTGAGGCAAATCACCTGGCTGCTGATTATGCGCAGCCAGACACCAGGGCGATTAGAAGAGCACACCAGGAAGCGCTGCGCATCATAGAAGCTTTGAAAACCAGTTTCATGACTGGCCAGGCTACCGTGTGAACATTCTGTTTGTTTCTCCTTGATGAAAACCCACCCCCTTTATTGACTCATTCTCTGTAGGCAACCCACCCTCCCCCTTCGATCACAGCTTGCTTTCAAAGGAAATAAAGTCACTACATGATTTTTAAACGATATTCTTTATTAATTGATTATAAAAAGAGGGAGAGAACTGAGAAGGTAGCCTGGGTGGGGTTTGGGAGGAGGATCGGAGGGAAGGAAAAGGCCACTTAAAAAAAAGTTAAAATAATGACAGCCTTTTACTTGGGCTGTCCACTGGGGTGGAATGGGAGGGTGCACGGAGCCTCCTCCTCCCCCCCCCCCGTGTTCTTACACGTCTGGGTGAGGAGGCTATGGAACATGGTGAGGGGAGAGGGTGGTTATACAGGGGCTGTAGCGGCACTCTGTTATCCTGCTGCTGTTCCTGAAGCTCCACCAAACGCCGGAGCATGTCCGTTTGCTCACGCAGCAGCCCCAGCGTTGCATCCTGCCTCCTCCTGATCTTCCTGCCGCCACCTCTCATCTCGAGTGTCTCTCTTCTCCTTACGTTGGTCCCTCCTGTCCTCACGTTCACTGGCATCTTTTCCTGTACTTTGATACCATGTCCTTCCACTCATTCAGATGAGCTCGTTCATTGCGGGTGGATTCCATGATTTCCGCGAACATCTCATCTCGCGTCCTCTTTTTCCGACGCTTTATCTGAGATATCCTTCGGGACGGAAGAGAGAGGCTTGAAAAATTTGCAGCTGCTAGAGGGAGGGAAAAAAGGAGAGAATTTTTTAAAAAGATACATTTTACAGAACAATGCTTATACTCTTTCACGGTGAACGACGCTATTCACATTACATAGCACATGTGTTTTCTGTGCAAGGTCACATTTTGTCTCTTAATATTGAGTGCCTGTGGCTTTGCTGCTAGAGATCACAGACGCAGGTCCAGGCAACAGAATTCGGCTTGCATGTGGCCATAGTAAGCCATTGTCTTTCGGCTTCTGCGCCCTTCTTTCCCACATACCAAGCAAAGCTCGTTGAGTGCTGCGGTTTTCCTGTTAACCTTCGGCAGCAGAAAACAAACTAACCCCCCCCTCCATCCAGTTCTCTGGAATAATCGCTTTATCCCTCCCCCCGCCGCATGGCTGGTATCAGGGAAGATCCCTGCTAGCCACACGTGAAAAGCTCAGCGCCAATCTTCCTCCCCCCCGCGCTTGGCTTACTACAGGGAAGGATTTCTTTTCAGCCACAGGCAAACAGCCCAGTAGGAACAGCCACCTCTGTCCCCTTAATTAAATTCCCGTATTTCAACCAGGTTACCATGAGCGATATCACTCTCCTGAGGATTACACAGCGAGATAAAGAACGGATGTTGCTTGAATGCTAGCAAACATCGGGACCATACGCTGCCAGGCTTTGTCATGCAATGATACCAGATTACTTGCTACTAGCATGGCGTGGTCAAGTGTCCTACCATGGAGGACGGAATAAGGCTGAACTGCCCAGAAACTTTCTGCAAAGGCTTTCTGAGTACCTCCAGGAGAGCTTCATGGAGATGTCCCTGGAGGATTCCCGCTCCATCCCCAGACACATTAACAGACTTTTCCAGTAGCTCTACTGGCCATGAATGCATCCCAAGTCCTCAGGGCAAATTAATCATTAAACGCTTGCTTTTAAACCATGTTTTATATTTTAAAAGGTAAACTCCCCTGAGGTCCCTTCCATGGGGTCATGGTCTTGGGTACTGGCTTGGGAGGGTACTTCAGTCAGGCTGAGAAAAAGATCCTGGCTGTTGGGGAGAACGGAGTGCTGTGTGCTCTCCACAAGCTTGTCCTCCTCCTCCTCCTTTTCCCCGTCCGCAGAATCCTCAGTTATGGCTGATGAGATTACCCCTGCCTCGGAATCCACGGTCAGAGGTGGGGTAGTGGTGGCGGCCCCCCCTAGAATTGCATGCAGCTCGGCGTAGAAGCAGCATGTCTGCAGCTCTGACCCGGAGCGACCGTTTGCCTCCTTTGTTTTTTGATAGGCTTGTCTGAGCTTCTTGACTTTCACGCGGCACTGATCTGAGTCCCTATTGTGGCCTCTCTCCATCATGCCCTTGGAGATTTTTTGAAAAGTTTTGGCATTTCGTCTTTTGGAACGAAGTTCTGCTAGCACTGAATCCTCTCCCCATAGAGCGATCAGATTCAGTACCTCCCGTATGGTCCATGCTGGTGCTCTTTTTCTATTATCAGCCTGCATGGTTACCTGTGCTGATGAGTGCTCTGTGGTCACCTGTGCTCTCCTGTGCTGGGCAAACAGGAAATTAAATTCAAATGTTCGTGGGGCTTTTCCTGTCTACCTGGCCAGTGCATCTGAGTTCAGGTTGCTGTCCAGAGCGGTCACAATGGTGCACTCTGGGATAGCTCCCGGAGGCCAATACTATTGAATTGTGGCCACACTAACCCTAATTCGAAATGACAATATAGATTTCGGCACTACTCCCCTCGTCGGGGTGGAGTACAGAAATCGATTTTAAGAGCCCTTTATTTCGAAATAAATGGCTTTGTTGTGTGGATGGGTGCAGGGTTAATTTGGTTTAACGTTGCTAAATTTGAACTAAACTCATAGTGTAGACCAGGCCTTTGTTACTGTCTGTCTTTCTCTGTAACAAAAAATAGGGAAAGGGCTGGTCAGGGACATGGATGGAGTGTGGGGTCCTCGCGCAGAGCGCTGAGTGTGCAGGAGGGAGAATTTCTTTGCAGATTCTAAGTCATCTCTGACACTGAACAGTATCCTGTGGTTACTAGAGAGAATTCTCACACCTTTCTATTTGGCCCCAGAATCTTGTAAAGGCACGTTCCCATGTCTGACATGATTCGGATCGTGCATTATTGATGGCCTCGGAGACGCAGATCCAAAGCAGCAGGGGGCAGGACTCCGCACTAGAGCTGGGGGACATTTTCTGCACTCAATTTTTTTTCCAGGGAAAATGCAGATTTGTTGACACTGAAACGTTTCCTAGATTTCTGTCAGCGTCACCCAGTTGTTTTGTTATAAAAAGAAATGAATGAACAATCAAAACATTTCCATTTTTAATTTTTTTCCCAGGATTTTAAAGTTCAAATTACTTTTTGTTATAAAATTTCCTTGTTTTTATATATTAAAGAAATGGTTAAAACGGAAACAAAACTGATCTGGTATTTGCCCAGCTCTGCCCAGAACCACATTGACAAACACAGGGGGAGAGAAAAAATAAAATAAAACTATGACACACAAAAACTGCAGGCTCAGGCAGAGAGTTCTGCATTGTTTACATTCAGTTCACACTGGGAAGATTTTTATCACCGCCACAAAATCTGGCAATTAATTCATTAATTGAAATGAAAGTTTAGAATCTGAAGAGGATCATGTTGCCCTTTCGTAGGGAGAGGATTTTTTGGACCCTCTGCAGGGATGTGTGGACGTGCGTGTGTGCACACACAAAATCCCAGGATCATGAAGCAACAGAGCAATCATTCACAAGAGTGAAATGTGAAGGAAATAACATGTAATAAAAGAGAAACTGCAATTAAAGAGAAACTGATTTAAGAAATAAGCAGGGTGCGAGCTGTAGTGAAAATAAGGAAATCGTAAGGACTGTAAAACAACATCGCTGGACAGCACCCTCAGGCATACAAGGGGAATGACAGGATTGGAGAAATTGTCAGAGTGCAAAGGGTCTGTAAGCCAGAAGGGAGTGGAAGGAGAGAACCCAACACATCACACCCAGGATTACGTGACTTTATTTAAACTGGAACTCAGAACAGTAAACAAAGCTCGCACAACAGGATTCCTCAAGTTATAACTAAACATCCTCCAAACTCTGGGCTGACAGAGGCTGAAAACTGAGAAACTGCGGAGTGACCAAGTATTTTGGGGGTGGGGAGGTGTTCTAGTGCATTCAATTTTCTAATTCAAAATTCTATTATTTCATTAATGTAAATTGTAACCTATGAAGTGAGTTTAATTAAGCTAACAGTAATAAATATAGAGTAGATAAGAATAATAGTTTATGACAGTGGTTTTCAACCTGTGGTTTGCGGACATGTCTAAGGGGTCCGCAAAAGACTTAAACTGAAAACTGACTGAACAGAATTCAACTATACATACAGATTATAGAGTTCCAAAGGGGTCTCTGCACCTCCATTCGAAATTTCCAGAAGGATCCGCAAATGCAAAAAAGTTGAAAACCTCCGGTTTATGATGTAAGCCTAAATAGTAATTCTGCCAAAACAACTAATTTTGCTTTACTTGTGATTATTCCCCACTGAACGGATTTCTGCTTTACACCCAATTGATTGAGATAAAACAGAATTTGGCCTCTAAATTGCCCCTGCCTCTCATTGCTCTGATTCAGAATGCCCATCCATCTGGCTTGTTACAAATATAGGTTAAATATGACTGGCACCTACCAGATATTCCTGGCTTCTCTGCGCACTTTACATCCCAGCAGCTTTTCTCTCTCTTCCCTCAGAGTCTGCAAATGGGCCTGAATCTTTTCCTGAAGAAACAGAAAATGATTTGAGTGCTGTTATTTTTACTTTTAGGAGTGAGTGTGTGTGTGTGTGTGGGGGGGGGAGTTTTTCCAACACAAACAAACACATTACCGATGACTGGAGAATCCAGTAGGTTTATGAGGATTCTGATCAACCTGTCTGTACTGGGCTATCTTGATTACCACTTCAAAAGTTTTTTTTCCTCTTACTTAATTGGCCTCTCAAAGTTGGTAAGACAACTCCCCACCTGTTCATGCTCTCTGTATGTGTGTATATATATCTCCTCAATATAGGTTCCATTCTGTGCATCCGAAGAAGTGGGCTGTAGTCCACGAAAGCTTATGCTCAAATAAATTTGTTAGTCTCTAAGGTGCCACAAGTACTCCTGTTCTTCTTTCAGTAGGTTTATGATATCAAAGACATAGGCGCTGACTCCATGGGTGCTCTGAGCCTGGAGCACCCATGGAAAAAAAACAGTGGGTGCTCAGCACCCATCAATCACAGCTGGTCAGGATGCCCCCAATCAGCTAGTTGGAGGTGCTGTCAAACAGCTGATCAGCAGCTCAGGGAGGGAGGGGTTTAGGGGAGGGTGAAGAGCAGCGAGCAACAGGTGGGCAGGGGTGGGAAGAGGCCGAGTGAGGGTGGGGCAGTGCAGAGAGGGGTTGGAGCACCCCTAGGAAAAAATAAAAGTCAGCGCCTATGATCAGAGATACCAAGGAAGTGGAGTCATATAAATGGACACTGGGAGTGTTTCATTTTCAGGCTCCTTGAAATTGTTTGACCTTGTTTCTCCATTGATTTACACCAAGATGAAACTGGCATCACATCCTTGGATTTTTCTTTCAGTGTGTGAAATATCCTGTTTTTGAGGAAGTTTCACAAAGTGATACAAATCCCAGAAACCACCAGGGCTCGAAATAGGGGCTGGGATTCTCTAAGGAGCCCAACTCCCACTGAATTTCAGCTCTGAAGCCCTGGAGACTGAACTGGTTGGGCAGAACTGATCAGAGCACTACGGCAAACCCCATTAGACATGTTCATGTTTGTCAAGAATGTTTGGTGTTTGCCCTAGTGCTGTCCTGAACCCTTCCCGTGCTAATGCTGCCTGGGTAGCTGTTCCCCAGCTCCCAGCAAAGCTCCCAGAAGGGGGTTCCAGAGATTTGAAAATGTTGCGCTGTGGGAGAGCAGTGTAAGGACGAGTGAATCCACTTTGGCTGGTTCTTCAGCCTGACACCGGTCAGCACTGCCCAGGGATTAGATTTGCTACAATCCAGTCTAATCCTAGTCATACTTGGCATGGACCTGCTCTGGCTGGAGCCCTTTTGTGTGTGCACTCAAAGTCCTCAGTGTCTACACAGTGTTTAGCACAGTGATCTCCTCTAGTGCAGGCCGGCATCTGAGTTTAGCCCTACATGGAACAGCACAGGAGTTCAGAATCCCAGTGGGAAACCTCATCTCCTGCCGGGTCTGGGACCTTTATCAAGGAATCTTTCCCTCCTAATGGCCTTTCTTAATTATTGCTCAGATTGGAGACGCCTGTATCCAGGGCCGGATTAACCTTTTGTGGGCCCCCATAGGGACAATGGAGCATGGCGCGGGGTGGTCAGTCTATGGAGAGAGGGGCCAGCCAGGGAAATGGGGCACGGCATGGCGGGGGTGGTCCCGCTTTTCCCAGCCCAGTGCAAGGGCACTGTTTACAAACTGGCAGGTGCCAGACCTACACTGGCCCACTCGGCCCTGTGTTCAGGGCCGGCTCCAGGCCACTCCGGACAGGGGCGGCAGGTCCAGCTATTCGGCGGCAATTCGGCGGACGGTCCTTCACTCCCGCTAGGAGCGAAGGACCTTCCGCTGAATTGCCGCCACAGATTGCGATCACGATCGCGGCTTTTTTTTTTTCTTTTTTGTGGCTGCTTGGGGCGGCCAAATCCCTGGAGCCGGCCCTGCCAGTGTTGCCAGCATGACCCTTCCCCTCAGGGGCAGTCCCATGCTGCCCCACACAACCCACCACACCTGCTGCACTCCCTATGCCCAACACCCCCCCCGAACCTGCTATGCCCAATGCCTCTGCACAGACCCCCCACTGCCTAGCGCCCCAAAACACAAAACCCTCCCCCACTGCCCAATGCCCATGCCCCCTCACAGCCCAGCACCCCCATGCCCTGCCCTTGTCCGCACTCATGGGCCCTGCTGAGCCAGTGCAGAGCAGGCATCCCCCCTCCCAGCACAATGTTAGTGGGCAGGACAGCTGACGCTCAGGAGCACAGAGCAGCCCCATCCCCCAGGGCCCCACACAACCCTGCCTGCCTGGCACTGGTGATGCCCGCAGCAGAAAGGAGGTGTTTCCTTGTGCGTGGGGGCAGTCGTTGACTTCCCCAACCCGCCGCTTCCGCAGAGTGGCAGGGAGAGGTGGGCCCCGCCCCTGGGGAGCCCAAAGTGCATGGTCACTGGTGTGGAGCAGCAGCAATTGAGAGCGTCTTTCCGCCCCATTACTGGCAGGCAGCCACTGGCTGCTAGTGAACGGGGTGGAGAGGAGCCCACGGAGAGGAGCAGTGGGCTGGGGGGAGGAGAGCAGAGAGGAGCCAGCGGGCAGGGCCAGGGGGTGGAGAGAAGTCCTGGGCTGGCTGAGAGGAGAGAGCAGTGGAGGAAGAGGGACTGAGCCGGGGAGGGGAGCCAGTAGCTCAGGGCACAGCAGAAATGGAGCAGGCTGGGTCAGGGCCCCTTTTTAGCATGGGCTCCTGGCGCCATTGTAAACCGGTACTGCCTATATCGGATTAAGCCCAGCATTGGGTGAGGCAGGTGTGGCAGAAAATGTTCCCATCGTCCCGACTGACAGGTTCTCTGAAATGCTCCAGACAGGTGCATAGGCGCCAACTTTCTCCGGCACCGGTGGGGGCCCGTGCCCCCTCCCGCCCCTTTCCCCACCCGCATTCCAACCCCATCCCCAAAGTCCCTGCCCTAACTCTGCCCCCTCCCTGCCCCTATTGTATCCCTTCCCCAAATCCCCGCCCTGGCCCCGCCTCTTCTCCCAGCGCGCTGCGTTCCCCTTCCTCCCCCCTCCCTGCCCCATGAATCAGCTGTTTCACAGTGCAAGCGCTGGGAGGGAGGGGGGAGAAGCAGGACACGGCGGCGCGCTGGTGGAGGAGGCAGAGGCGGAGGTGAGCTGGGATGGGGCAGGGCCACGGGGAGCTGCTGGTGGGTGCTGAGCACCCACTAATTTTTTTCCGTGGGTGCTCCAGCCCCGGAGCACCCACGGAGTCGGCACCTATGGACAGATGGGACAAGTAGGTTCATGCTGGAATCTTTCCACAGGGTTCTCTGCAGCCATAACCCCTCTGTGGGGAGCTGAACCCAGCCCTGTGGGACAAAAGCTGCTGTTGGGGGTGGGTATGGGTGTGGGGGAGGCTCACTCTGCCACTCCTCTCCCATCAGAGCCTCCCCTCTGCACCAAGCCAACAACCCATCAACAACTTCCCATGACACCCTGGTGGGTCACAACCCACCATTGGGGAAACAGCACCCATGGGGATGTCGCTACCCTAAGCCTGATTCCGATGTCCCTGCCAAGCCCACAGGAGGGAGGGGAGACTGGGCCATGGACTTCTGCTCATGCCTGCTGCCTGAGGTCGGAATCCTCTCCCACACCCTAACCCCTTGCCCCAACCCAGAGCCCCCTCCCACACCCTGAACCCCTCGTTTCTGGCCCCACCCCAGAGCCTGCACCCCAGCTGGAGGCCTCACCCCTTCTGCATCCCAACCCCTGCCCCAGCCCAGTGAAAGTGAGTGAGGGTGGGGGAGAATGAGTGACGGAGGAAGGGGGGCTGGAGTGAGTAGGGGCAGGGCCTCACAGGAAGGGCGTGGCCTCCAGGAAGGGGCATGCAGGGGGTGGGGCAAGGGTGTTCAGTTTTGTGCAATTAGAAAATTGGCAACCCTAACTTTGGGAAGGGGTCAAAGTGGGGAGGGACGGAGAAGGGGGATCCTTCACTGCCCAGGAATCCATGTACCAGGAGCAGGAGAAGTTCAGTGTGGGTTCTTCACTCCTTCTTACTACGACACGTAAGCCTTGGGACATTTATTGAGGGCCACACTTCTCCACCAGTTGCTCGGAAACCTACTTAGGCCTGAAATCCCTCATTCCTCTCCAGTGGAATCTAACTGAGTGGCTGTCTGGGGCTCAGGGAAACCCTAATGTTGGGGGAAGGTGACTTTCCCAAAGCTCTGGCTATAAAAATAACAGTTGGTCCTTTCATACTTTGAATTCTTCAACAGCTTCCTCTGCAGGAATCACGGTGTGATCTCTGTGCTCCTTGGATCTGTCACACACCAGGCAGATGGGGATTTCGACCTCTTTGCAGAACAGTTTTAGAGGCTCCTTGTGTTTCTCACACAATCTCTGTTTCTGGTTCCCTCCCTGTCTGCAACCTGAGTTCTCTGGCTGCTTCCACAATATTCCTGAGCTGCCTGTTTAGCCTGAGGTTCCTCTGGGGAAAGAGCTTTCCACATTCCGGGCAGGAGGCGGCTGTATCAAATCCCTCCCAGCACGGGGTGATGCAGGCTCGGCAGAAACTGTGATCACAGTCTAGAGACACCGGATCTTTAAAATACTCCAGATTAGGGTGACCAGATGTCCCGATTTTATAAGGACAGTCCCGATTTTTGGGCCTTTTTCTTATATGGGCTCCTATTACCCCACCCCCCACCCCCTGTCCCAATTTTTCACATTTGCTGTCTGGTCACCCTACTCCAGACAAAGGGTACAGGTGATTTCATCCTGGAGAGTTTTTGCTAGATTTGCAGCAGCCATGGCTTCTAGTGCAGGAAAGAGACCAGAAAGGAATATAGTTTTATTTCCTTCTTGTCAGAAATGGGCTGATTGAATTTGTCACAGTCATTAGGCATTTCTTTTCTGGGTGCGATCTCATGCTGTTTGTTTTTTATGGATTGAAACGAATCTTTGATTGTAGTGTGATGAGCAGGGCCCTACCAAATTCACCAGTGTGAAAAACGGGTCAAGAAATGTGAAATATGATCTCCCCCATGAAATCCAGCTATTGTAGGGGAGGGGCGGGGGGCTCCCCAGCCAGGATTCCTACCATGCTTCATACCAGCCTGGGCTGATACTTTCTCTTCCCCTGCAGGGGCCACTCCTGAAGCCGGCTCAGACCAAACTCCGGGAACCTCTCCCGGCTGCAGTAACCTCCGTGGCTGCTGGCTGGAAGCCCAGCTCTGAAGGGAGAGCAGAAGTGAGGGTGATGGTCATCCCCTGACCAGGGCAGAGAGGCAGTGACCCCAGCTGTCAACCCGCAACTGGGACGGGAAGCTGCCGGGAACACCCGGATGTATGGTAACCCTCCTACCATAACCTGAAACCCTCACTTCTGCGCTGATGCTGGCAGTGGTGCTGGCTCTGGCTTTAGAACTGGGGGCCCAGCCAGCAGCCAGTTCTCCAGCCCCCTAGTTCTGAAGGCAGCGCCCCTGCCAGTAGCAGTGCAGAAGTAAGGGTGGCAATCCTACAATCCCCCTACAATAGCCTTATGACACCCTCCCATGACCCCCTTTTGGGTTGGGAACCCCATGGTTACACCACCATAAACATTTCAGAGGGAAACATCTGAAACTGTGAAATTGATTATTTAAAAAATCCTATGACCATGAAATTGATCAAAATGGACCCTGAATGTGCTAGGGACCTTGTGATGAGTCCAAATTGACATTAACTCCTCCAAAATATTGCAGCCTGCCCTGTCCTCTAGTCACTCACTTGTAAAAATTAGAGCTGGTCAAAAAAATTTCTAAAGGAACAATTTTCCTGTCAGAAAAATGTCATGCCATTTTGTTCAAATCAAAACTTTGCATGGGAATGTGTCCACTTGGATGATTTTTCAGTGAAGCATTTCTATAAGGTTTGTGACGCTGTATGGAATATGTGGGACACTTTCTCAAATTGTTGATACCAAAATTATAAAAGTGCAATGATCTTACCAGATATACCCTGTAAGGTATCAGTGGAAAAGTTTTATAATTTGCCAAATAGGATAAGCACGTTTATATGTTTGTATCATCTTTGTATCGTGAGGTATGAGTGTGTGTGATGTATCTATATTTCAAGCTTGTGCTGTGTTTCTGTGTGACACCTCAGACAGATTGGTATCAGCACCAATTAGCCTGTTCCATGGCCCATCAAGGGTCATCAGCTGTACAATGGATCCATTGAAAGAAACCAGGGGCTACACCTGATGAATCAGCGAGTCTTGTATTGGCATGGCTATGGAAGAGAACTCTAAAGCTGGGTCTACACTACCCGCCTGAATCGGCAGGTAGAAATCAACCTCTCGGGGATCGATTTATACAATCGATCCGCGAATCGACGCTCTTACTCCACCAGCGGAGGTGGGAGTAAGCGCCGTCGACGGGAAGCTGCAGAGGTCGATTTTGCCGCCGTCCCTACAGCAGGTAAGTCAGCTGCGATACGTCGAAGTCAGCTACGCTATTCGCGTAGCTGAATTTGCGTATCTTAAATCGACACCCCCCCCGTAGTGTAGATGTAGCCTTAGGCTTTTCCATGGCATGTGCTGTAAAGCTTGTGTTTGGGACACAGGAAGTACAAGCCACATGGCAAAAAGAATATAAAAAAAAAGATGCATCATCTCCATTTTGTCTTCAATAATACTGCTTCCTACCTTTCAAGCAACTTCTCTACAAACTGAAGCTCTGAACAACGGATTGAATGATACATCCAAGCTTCAGATGTGTTCCAGAGGGATTTTACAAGCCGGCAAAATCACCAATACTGCTAAGAACCTGACATATGGACTTTGAAGTCTTATGTATGTACCTGATAGCTTTACCATTTAACAACTCTCTCCTTGTTCTTTCCTTTTCTTTTATAATAAACCTTTAGTTTTACACACTCAAGGATTGGCTGGCAGCCTGGTATTTTGGGTAAGATCCAAACTAATACTGACCTGGCAATGTGACTGACCCTTTGGGGTTCAGAAGAACATTTTCTATAGTGAGCAGAGTTTCAAATAACTTCTCACTGTACTGGACCTAGGTGCTGATTGGGAGCCAGAGAACTGGAATGCAATGAAGGGGGCTGTGTGAGTTCTTTTTTTCAGCTTCTTGCTAACCAGTGTGGGGGATCAGGAGCACAGTTTGTGACTGGTTGGTGAGTCTAACTTCAGTATTATCCACCAGTTATAGGAGAAACTCTTCTCCTTTTGCAACCTGCTCTGACTTTGGAATTTTCAACGTGGGCTACCCCAGACACCCCGGGTCACAAGGTTAAAATGTTCCCTTTTGTTTTTTCAGTTTGAAACAACTTTGTTTCAAAGTTTATTTCACATTACATTATCAACTGTAATACACAATGAAAAAGTCAAAATCAGACTAGAACTGTACAATTTTGCTGAAATGAAACATTTCAATTCACCCCAAATTATTAATGTGTATTTAGTGTTTTTGTTTTCATTCTGATTCAGTACAAAATATAAAAATGGAATTTCCCACAAAAAGGACATTCTGGTTCCTGACCCGCTCCAATGCAAAGCACCAATTCCTTCTACATGGTACTAGACACATCCAGCACACAAGCCACATAGACAGCAACATGTAAAGACCTGTGACTGAACTCCCATACCCACCTCTCTAGCTACTCCTTTGCACCTCCTTCAGTGAGACAGCCATGGAATCCTTTCCAGTAACTACACTGTGCAGATCTGGTCACCCCATCTCAAAAAAGATGTATTGGAATTAGAAAAGGTACAGAAAAGGGCGACAAAAATGATTAGGGGTATGGAACAGCTTCTGTATGAACACAAGTTAATAAAACAGGGACTTTTCAGCTTGGAAAAGAGACGACTAAGGGGGATATGATTGAGGTCTATAAAATCATGACGGGTGTGGAGAAAATAAATAAGGAAGTGTTATTTACTCCTTCTCATAACACAAGAACACAAGATCATCAAATGATCCATTCCCTGTTGCCCATTCCTAGATTCTGGCAAACAGAGGCTAGGGACACCAACCCTGCCCATCCTGGCTAATAGCCATTGATGGACGTATCGTCCAGGTACTTATCTAGTTCTATTTTTAACCCTGTTATAGTCTTGGCCTGCACAACATCCTCTGGCACAAGAACACAAGAACAGTGGTCACCAAATGAAATTAATAGATATCAGGTTTGAAACAAACAAATTATTTCTTCACAGAACACACTGTCAAACTGTGGAACTCTTTGCCAGAGGATGTTTTGAAGGCCAAGACTATAACAGGGTTAAAAAAAGAACTAGATAAATACCTGGATGATACGTCCATCAATGGCTATTAGCCAGGACGGGCAGGGTTGGTGTCCCTAGCCTCTGTTTGCCAGAATCTAGGAATGGGCGACAGGGAATGGATCACTTGATGATTCCCTGTTCTGTTCATTCCTTCTGGGCACCTGGCATTGGCCACTGTCGGAAGACAGGATACTGGGCTAGATGGAACTTTCGTCTGACCCAGTATCGCTGTTCTTATGTTCTTAAGAAGCCTGGGACCCACAGTCACTGCAGCAGCTATGATTCACTGAGAGCAGAGCCAAACCCGGCCCAGAGCTGGCCTGCCAGGAGGCAGGGAATCCCTGAACCAATCATTCCAGAGACTCTGTGTAGCCAGCTCCTCCAAAGAGATACACCGAGCCTCTCTCCACTGTCTGATTGGCGCTCCCTATCCAGTGATGAGCTGCCAAAATATTAACAACCAGTTCCCTCCTCCTCACCCCACAAGGGGGTCATGCCCCCAGGACTCCTGTCCCATCCAACTCCCCACGTTTCTTGACATCCCCATCCCCGGGACCCCTGCCCCATCCACCCCCCTTCCCTGTCCCCTAACTGCCCCCTGCCGCCCCATCCCACCCCTCCTGTCATTCCTGATGGCCCCCCGGGACATCTGCCCCATCCAACCACCCCTTCTTTCTGTCCTGACTGCCCCTGGAACCCCTGCCCCGACTGCCCCCCACCGCCCCATCCAACACCCCTGCTCCTTCCTGACTGCCCCCCCAGGACCCTTGCCCCATTCAATTCCCCTTTTCCCTGCCCTCTGACCGCTCCGAGTCCCAACCCTAATCCACCCCCCCGCCCCCCTTACCGCGCCGCCCAGAGATGAGGGCCGCGTCGCCCGGAGTCGGGGCCGGGGGCTAGGCCGGAGTCAGGGGCTGGACCGGAGTCGGGGCCGGGAGCCAGGCCGGAGCCGCTGGCTGGCCCGAAGTCAGGGGTCCACCCGGAGCTGCGGGCCGGAGTCAGGGGCCGGGGGCTGGAGCCGCGGGCTGGCCCAAAGGTGGGGGCTGGCCTAGAGCCGCGCCACCCGGAGTCAGGGCCGGGGCTGCCCAGAGCCGTGCGGAGCCTGAAGCCCTCCTCGTGCCCCCCCCCACCCCGTCCCAGCTCACCTGCAGGAAGCTGCTGCTTCCTTCTCAGCCCTCTCAGGCTTCCCGCGCGAACATCTGATTCGCGGGAAGCTGGGAGGGGGAGCCGGAGCCAGGTGAGCTGGGCCTGGGGGCAGGGCAGGGCAGGGAGCTGCTGGAGTTTTTGTTAAATTTAAAAGCTCTTTTAGAACCAGAACAACCAGTTCTAATAGGGCTTCTAAATTTAACAACCGGCTCCAGCTCACCACTGTCCCTATCACATCTCCTGGCCTAAAGTTGTAGGGTGTTCAGGGGGGATCTCAAAAACACAATTCAAATCCTGTAGCAGAACCTTAGAGAGGAACTTTGCAGTTCAGTGTGGTTTGCATTTGTTTTGTTTTCGTTTGGTTTTTTGGTGATTCTTTAAAAAATCTTTGTCTGTGGGGAACCGTCCCAGATGGCCAGGCTTGGGTTGCCAGAGGCTGTGCATTTTGGGGAGCTGAGTTGCATCTGGCATAGACAAGCCCATTTCATGCTACAGGCAGGTACTGGGGCGGTGTCTCATAAACCTAGGAGCGTCATACTGTTCAGCCATCTTGTTTTAAGAGCATTACCATGGTCAATGGGAAACAGAGATGTACCCACTGCAGGGGCTGCCGCAGAGTCCTTCAGATATTTATAGCTCATTGGAAGGGAGACAGTGATTGGTGGGTCTCTGGCACAGTGTGTGTCAAGTCCCTCTCTGGAGATTGGCCTCAGACATAAAGGAAATTCCTCCTGAAGCTCAAAGGGTGGGGATGTGTGCTGTGAACCGTGGAGACCATACTACAAACCCTGCTGCTGTGGGAGTGAGTATTGAGTGGTTCCATTTGATATATATTTTAGGTTTTTTTAATAGTTTATTTAATTACCACAATAATAAAAACCATTATAATCTGTCAAAGGCGCCAACTTTTCCAGGCGCCGGTGGGTGCTCGCCCCCGGTCCCAGCCCCAGCCCCACCCCGCCCCCTCCTGCCCATGCCCCGCCCCCTTCCCAACCCCTTCCCCAAAGTCCCCGCCCCACTCCATCCCTCCCTGCCCCTATTGGACCCCTTCCCCAACTCCCCGCCCCGGGACCGACTCTTCCCCAAGCGCGTCGCATTCCCCACCCCCCCAGCGCTTGCCGCCGCAAATCAGCTGTTTCACGGCAAGAAGCGTTGGGAGGGAGGGGGGAGAAGCAGAGCCTCGGCGTGTGCTCAGGGGAGGAGGCGGGGCGGAGGTGAGCTGGCGCGAGGGGGGGGAGCTGTCGGTGGGTGCAGAGCACCCACCAATTTTTCCCCATGGGTGCTCCAGCTCCGGAGCACCCACGGAGTCAGCGCCTATGGGTGCTGGTGTGATGTGCCATAAAATCCAGGTGTTCCAGATTGTAAACATCTGTCACACAGTTTGGTTGCTGGTGTCACACACAGGCAAGGTTGGAAGTTGAGAAATAAAATGATCCAACCAGCTCTCTACAGAGCACAGCTGAACAATTCCTGACATACATGCACATGACCCAGAGTGCAGGATGGAGAGCAACATATCACAGTAAGGTCCAGGCTATCATCATTGTGACATACACAGATATCCTCACTGGTGTTGGATTCACACAACAAATTTATGCAGGGAATCCCATGTCTCCCATGTCTCCCTTCAAAAATCACATCTGGGAAATTAAAGGGAAACAGACAAGAAGAATGTTTTATATATTTCAAGTATCAGAGGGGTAGCCGTGTTAGTCTGAATCTGTAAAAAGCAACAGAGGGTCCTGTGGCACTTTAAGACTAACAGAAGTATTGGGAGCATAAACTTTCGTGGGTAAGAACCTCACTCAGTCTTGCATCTGAAGAAGTGAGGTTCTTACCCACGAAAGCTTATGCTCCCAATACTTCTGTTAGTCTTAAAGGTGCCACAGGACCCTCTGTTGCTTTTTATATATTTCATTTACTTTAAGTAAATATCAGGCTTAAAAGGAGCGGAGAGGGAACTTTCATAACCAGAACACATGGTAAAAACATCCACAAATGTGAAGTGTTTTGCCCTGAAAGGTACCTAAGTAGATGGGGTGGAATTAATGTTATAGTTTCACTTTCAGAAACATTTTATAGATCTCTATCTCCCTCTCATGTTCTCTTTCTTTTTCACTTTTTTTTTCATTTCATCCAGTTTTACACAGCGTTTTATTTAGCACTCATTTCCCATCTGTTTATTTCTCTGAGTCTCCCTAACTCTTCTCTAATCCATGTCACTGATCATTTCAACGCAGGTGCCCAGTTCTCTCTGCTGAATTTATCACCTCCCCTGTCCATGCCCGCTGAGGTTTTTCCTTCTCAGGATTGTTTTGCTTTCAGGCTTCTCATTTCAGTCCGTCCCATCCCCCCCACTCCCCATTTTCCCCAGTCTTCTCTCCTTACTCTTGTTTTATTTTATTTTCACCTTCTCCCATTTCATTTCTTCTCTCCCTTCTGGTTAAACCTGCCCTGTACCTGACTCCCCTCCCCACAGCCACCTCTTCTTCATCCAGCTGACATCTCCCCACTCCACAACTCCTTTCCTCCCGGAGCATCTCTTCCCTGGTGGCCTGTAGGTCATATTCTCCAGGGCCTGGGTCTCCCTCTCCAAGGCTCCTGGCTGGTGCTGAGCCTCGAGCTTCCCCCAAGGCCTCAAATTAGAATTAATTAATTCTGTGTCCCTGGCACCCCAAAATCTGCCTGTCCCCAGCTCAGGTGTGAGTACTACCCCCCTGCCCAGCCCTCACCTCTGCCTGTCCCCAGCCCAGCTGTTAATTCTACCCCCAAACCCCACATCACTTCTGCCCCCAGCCCCTCCTTCAGTTCTGACCCTGCAGCCCCCACCTCTGCCCCTCAGGGCCCCTCTGCTCCTCCTGCAGCTCCAGGGGCTCTTCCCCCTCCCCCTCCCATCGCTGGTGCTACAGGGAGAGCAGGGGGAGGAGCTTCCTGGTGACACTGAGACTGGGCCAGAGGCTGGGTAGATGGGAGTCCTCCAGCATCTTAGAGATTACGATGACTGTGGCTAGAAAAGCCCATATTTTCATGGCTGTTTCTCCCCTCCCCCTCTCCATTGTCTCAGTGGCACTGTCTGACCCAGGATCCTGAGTCCTCCTGGACCATAGAGGACAGTGACTAAGAGGCTGCACAATCCCTGGAGTAGTGAGATTGGCTTCTCCATTTCAATCACTTCCTGCTTTCTATGGTTTGACAGTCCCCAGAGACCATCCCCACCCCACCCCCACTGAGCACACAGAGTCATAGAGACTGTGCAGTAGAAAGTCTGCAGGAAGACAGGAGTCCTCCAGGGTCATAGAGAATATGGTTTCTGAAGTTTGCAGGGCTGATTTCAGGATACCTAGGTTTATTTCGATGCCCCCGCCCTGTCTCAGGCACACAATCTGAGCCCAGATCCTGGTCCCAGCACTTGGAGCCAGGGTTGGATTCTCTCCCCGGGAACAGACCCCAGCAGGAAAGTGAAGATCGGGGCCTCGTCATCAGCATTGATAAATGTTACCTGCCCCCGGTCACAGTCCAGACAAACCCAGATCCTGCTGGGGAACCGGCTCAGGGGCAGGGGGGTCACAGGGGAAGTGAGTGCTTGGAAGTGACTCCCCCACTGCCCCACAGCCCAGATCCCCCCCTCAGGGCTACGACTGATCTGTCCCTTTCTCCTCACAGACTCTCTGGCCACCCCCACAGCCCAGCATCGCCCAGCAACCACTTCCACCTCCCAGCAGTGTCTCCCCGAGGTGAATCCCTCCCAGCCCAGCACACAGGGCTCAGTGTCAAATCTCTCAAGGTTCTTGGGTAGATCCTGCCCTGTGTTTCCCCGTCTCACACTTTTCCAGTCCTCAGACAGGACGAGTTCTGGATGAGCCGTGTCTGGATCCAGAGTCACATTTGCTGGGGAGAGAGAGAATCAGAGCGTGAGGGGCAGTGCTCAGCCCTGGGGGAGGCTGGGACCATTTCTCACACTCCCCAGCAGCCCTGTCCTGACTGGGACACTCCTGGATCTCAGGGAGCTGCCTCTGTCCTGGGCACCTGGGACCGAGCAGAGATGTTACTGCAGTTCCTCAGTCTGTTTAATGGGACCCACTTCATTAGTTTCTCCTTTAATGCAGAGGCTTCAGCTCCCAGCTCCATTCCCAGCATTAGAGACACAGCAAGGAAGGTGTCAAAATCTTTTAGTGAGGCAGGAGCACAGGAGACAGGTAACAGCTTTTAACCCCTGAAGCAACCTCCCTCCCCAATGCAGCCTCCACTTCCAGGCCAGGGAACAGAGAGGAAGGTGCAGCATTGGGGAAGAGCTGCTTAAGACTAGAAAGTAGGAGGTGGCATTGGGTGGGGTAGCCCCATCCCCAGCCCAGAGAGAAGGGAGGAGCTGCCAACATCAGAGGGAGAGCATCTCCTCAATCAAGGAAGCAGTGAGCAGCTCCAATAGGAGAGCCCAGCCCAGCCCAAAGTAAAGGCAGGATATTGGAGAAGAGCAATGGGGAGACCCCCTGCATCAGGGTCAAGCAGAGGGATGTGTCAGCCCTCAGGGCAGAGAGCTCTGTTTGGATGCTGCTCAGGGAGAGTTCATCAGCTTGGGCATGAACTGAGCACTAAGGAAACTGTCAGGAGTGTTTGTGTGACTTCAGCTTGGGATCTCCTCACTGTTCAGTGGGTTTATTTATAGGGCTGTGTGTCATGGCTGCTGTCGGTGTGGTTGGTAATTTTAGCTACTCTCTCATGAAGATGTTTTCACTGGAATTTTCTCACAATTTAAAGACAATCTCCACCTGCAAACTCACCCTGTCTAAATGTTCCTAGGGATTCCCCTCTTCTTGTCTCCAGTGCAAACGGCAGAGTGTCTGGAGGGCGAAAGGATAAGAGAGGTGAGATTTCATATTTATAAAAGCATTCCTATTCTGAACTCCTAAAACTGTGTTTTAATTATGAGAGAGAAACAGACAGAGAGGCCCAGAGACACACTCAGATATCCTCTCATATTTGGTCATCTCTTAGCAATGGACCCAATATCTTTACAGCCTCACATCCATCTCAGGACACACAATCTGTAAGTGAGATTTTCTTTTCTCCTCCTCATCCCCTCCCACCCTTCAGACTCCAGTTAGTTTGTCTCATTCACTTACTGCCTTTTGTCATAACCTAGACCCAGATCATACAAAGACTTTGACATGAAAGTAACGTTACCCAGTTTGGTCCCTTTGACACTAACGGGATGTTTAGAGTTTGTGAAATCCTGGCTCTATTTGTAAGCTGGTGGGTCTGTTTACTCAGTGTCTCTACAGAGAGCAGCACGATGGGGCCCTCGTCCTCCATAGGCAGAAACAGGAATAATAATAAAATCATTTTATAAATGTGGAAATTGAGGTGGGGAAAGGTTGATTCAATGCGCCAGATTCACTCCTGTGTGTGACACTCTGACACCCCAATATTCACAACTGTCATGTAATTAGGATATATTTTATACAAAGTATGTCTTATGAGGTATCATTCTAAAAGACGTGATGTGCTAGACATTAATATCTCCTTGGATTGTATGTGCTATCGTCGTGTGTGCAGTTATAAAGTTTGGTTATGTATGTGTTATGGAAACATGTTGTGAGGTTGAAAACACCCACCAGCAGCCTTTCAGGTACAACAGTAAAAAGGCCAACCAATGTTAATGGCTTATTGAGGGAATGCACACAAGCACAAGGATTACCCCAGGAACTGTGTACAATAGAAACCTCTCAGAGATAGCACTACACAATGTGAACTGTTTGACCCAGGTGACAGCAAAAGAACTTTCCAGCAAGTGGGGAGAAGATATAAAAGGGGGACAATGACATCATGAGGGTATCTCACTCTCCCTGCAACAACACACCTGGACACATCTGAGGGGTAAGGACTGAACTGTTGTAAGTGATAGTCCAAGAATAGAAGGAACTAGCCTGTGTATGAAAACCTGGGAAAGCCAAGGCAACTTGTGCCTTAAGAATCTGCCAGCCTGTTTATCACTCAGGGTGAGGATTTGCTCATTTATATCCTACCTATCTAGTGTGTTAAGCTCAGTTTGCGGTTTTTGTTTATTTACTAAGGTAATCTGCTTTGATCTGTTTGCTAACCCTTATAATAACTTAAAATCTATCTTTTGTAGTTAATAAACTTGTTTTGTTTATTCTTAAACCCAGTTTGTGGAATTCATAATTGGTTGCAAAAATTGGAGAACACTTCAATCTCCCTGGACATTCAATAACAGATTTAAAAGTAGCCATCCTTCAACAAAAAAAACTTCAAAAACAGACTTCAAAGAGAAACTGCAGAGCTACAATTCATTTGCAAACTTAACACCATTAATTCAGGCTTGAATAGGGACTGGGAGTGGCTGGCTCACTACCAAAGCAATTTTCCCTCTCTTGGTATTGACACTTCCTCACCAATTATTGGGAGTGGACTACATCCACCCTGACTGAATTGGCCTTCAGCACTAGTTCTCCACTTGTGAGGTAACTCCCTTCTCTTCATGTGCCAATATATATTTATGCCTGTATCTGCAATTTTCACTTCATGCATCTGAAGAAGTGGGGTTTTTACCCACGAAAGCTTATGCCCAAATAAATCTGTTAGTCTTTAAGGTGCCACCGGACTTCTTGCTGTTTTCCTCCACACTTAGGGAGGGAGCAAATTTCATGAGCTTACGCTGCAGTTTTCTGTGTAGCGAAAGACAATACAATTTTGGGTTTCCACCCTAGAAGGGGTGTGCATTTGAGCACTGGGCAATTCCCTACCTGTGTGTGTACTGGAGGAGGCTTGAGGGCCTGGCACAGCAGGATAGGGTGAGGGAGCCCAGGCTGGTGGAACGAGCAGGCTCAGTGGGACCCCAGTACTTCAGGTGGCACCCCAGAGTGGGGGGCAACCCGTCACAGTGGCGCAGGGTCATGTGCACAGCTTTTTGCTCTGGGACACTGGTGGTGATTTTAAGTGAGTTTTAAGTGTGTTGGCTGGAGGAAAGACCAGTTTGTTATTTTCTGATTGCTTATTTCAGGCAAGGGAAGTAGGGGCAGAAAAGCAGGAAAATGAGTGATAGTGCAACAGTTGCAAAATTGGAGCTCTGCAGATTGCAGGCAGCAGAAAACGAAAAAGAGCACAAAAGACGTATGGAATTACAGTTTCTGCAGATGGAGGCAGAAGCACCAGGCAAAAAGCTGAGAGACAAAGAAATGGAGGTCCAGAAGCAACCCATGGAGGAGAAGGAAAAAGTGAGACAGCATAAACTGGCCTTAATTGAGAGGCAGAACCAGAACCCCACACCAGGGGGCCCCACCTCTTCCAAAATCCACAAATGGGAGCGATTGGGTCCTGTCTACAGTGCAACTGGGGACACTGCTGAATTTTTCATCACCTTTGAGAGGCTGGGTGTGCTGCATGAGATTCCTGATGAGCACTTTGGTTGCAAAGCTGTCTGGGAGAGCTCTGGATATATTCAATAAGATGCCAGTGGGTGACACTTCCAATTATGGTAAATTCAAGAAAATAGTTTTAAAACAGTTTACGATTACTCCTGAAACCTGCAGAGTAAAATTTAGAAGCCTCAAGAGAGGGGCTGGAATGAGTAATGTGGCATATGTAAACCAAATCTGAGATTAACTGGCTAAGTGGGTAAGGGGGAAAGGTATTTCAGGCTTTGAAGAAATGTGTAATGTCCCTCTATCCCTGCCCACCCCCTCCCTCTTCCTCCCACCTTCACCAGCCCCACCCCATTCCCAGCCCTCTCAGGAACACGCCTTGTGCCTGCAGCCGCTGGGGAGGAGGCACAAGGGGCTCCTGTGCTGGAGGAATCACTCACCATGTGGGAGGGGCTTTCTCCTTCCTTGCAGCCCATTTGAACCAGACTAGCTGCCACACGGGACCAGAGCCCAGTGATGGGCTAGGTCCAGCTTTAACAAGTGGACTTTAATTTACAGTCCTGATCTTTAGGTACCCGGGGCCTGGTTCTCAGAGGGGTTGAGCACCTGCAGCTCCCACTGACTCCACCTGCAGATGTGGAGGCTGCACAGCTCTGGAGCACCTGCCCTGCAGCTCCCTAGTTGGGCGAGAGAAACTCAGGTGTCCCAAATTAGGCCATTTTTCGTAAATATGGGCCTTAATGTTGTGACGTTTGGTAAGTCCTGAATTAATGGGAGACATCTTGATGTCTAGGCCCCTGCTACATATGTCTACTTTCCACTAGTTGTTATGTTCAGAATTGAGAATTGGTACAAGGGTCATGCATAAGTTTGGACAGACTGAGATTATGCGTTTATACTGACTGGCTTGGCTTTGGCCTGGTTATCCGTTTGCTTGACATAAGGGAAATGCTGCCTTAAAAGACCTTGTTATTAAGTGATGTGTTCATAAGTTGCTATGTGGGACAAAGAGATGTTTTGACCACACAATGTGCTTAAAGACAACAGACACCCAAAATGTAGTGCCAAGGACTAGTTAGCAAAGTCCAAAAATCCCCATACAGAGACAAAGGTCAAAGTGACCTGTGCATAATCGGTGGTAATAAACCAATCAGAAAAGAGAATAATAACATGGAACTGGCTGGGATAGCAAAAGCCCTGAAAATTAAAAAGTTCATGCATGTGTATCCTATGAGCTATATAAGATACTTAATAGTCATAACACTCATAGAGGATTGGAAAAGAACTAAAAAATATATTAGCTGGATGTGTATATATGTCAGTCATTGTAAGGGTAATGACCGCTTCATAGGAGAAATCCACCGCGACGCACCTATGTCCCAGGAGAAGGCAACTGGCCAGTACGTCTTTCGGTATGTCTGTCATTTCTTACTTTCATTGTAATTGAAGGCATCCTTTTGGTACAAACAAAAGTTTCAGTTAATGAACCTGAGTGACTTGGACTCCAAGTGTGTGGCATTCTCATCCAACAATTAAAGAGAAGCATAATCTAATTATGAACCAATTGACCAGAGTCATTCTCCTCCAACAGTCTCAGAGGCTCATCCCAATTTCCCATTCTAGATCCCTTCTAGGTACCTTTGAACTTCCTCAGAGTCTCCATTAGAGCAACAGTTTTCTGGGAGAAATCACTGAGTCTGTTATCCTGTTTAGGAGAAATCTCCAGTGGCTGCTGGAACTTTCCTTTCTCACACCTGGACAGAAACAATGTCACATGGTTATATTTCATTTAGTGACTCATTATAAGTTCTTGCTAGTGAGATGCTGCTCTAAGGGGCTGGGAGTTAGAGTTCCTGGTAACCAGGGACCCAGCAGTGACAGGCCCATATTCCATCCCCACAATCCTGAGGAAGTCAGCCCCCAGGGATGTGACATCTCTGGACAATACTTGACGTCAGTCTTCCCCACTGTATGGGAAATTCCAGAGTCTTCTGTAGAAGGGTGAAAACCTCAGGATTAAGTTTATTAGACAGATTTGTATCCAACATGTGACCTTCCCCACACATTTTGCTGTAGAGCCCCTGTGAGATGCGGTGCTAATATCATCTCCAAACTCTTTCCCAGCATTGTGAAGTGTGAGGGGGAGTGAGAGAGAGACACGTACCTGCTCAGGGTGCTTCTGACATCCTAGAAGAGAGAGAGAGAGAGAGAGAGAGAGAGAGAGAGAGAGAGTATTTCAGTCCCACCTGACACACACTTAACATTCCCAAGAAGGGATTTTGCAAGTATGGGGAAAAGAGGCTCTGCCCTGGCTCCAGGGCCACGTGTTCGCTGAGCTTATGGGGCTTTTCCATCTCTAATATCAATGTGTCTGTCACTCTGCAATGTACAATAGTCATTCACATGTCAGGAATGCACACGCTGAGTTACACTGAGATCTCTGACTGCTGGAACCCAGTGCTTATACTTTAGCAGCTGTCCTGTCCCTGTGTGGGGATCCTGGATGTTTCTCACTCAGTCTCACCTGCAGGAATTCACTCGCTGGCTTCTGACACTTCCCCTCCAGCTCACTGATCAGCTCACTGAGATGGGAAATCTGCTTGGAGAGTTTAGTGGCATTTTCATTCTGTATTTTCTCAATCTCCTTGTCCAGCTTTTCCAGCTGAGCCAGCAGGAGCCGCTCTTGTTCCTCCAGGAAGTGCCGCAGTTGCTGAAATTCAGACACAATCTTCTGCCTCTCGGTTTGTGTCTTTCTCTGTAAACAAAAATAGGAAAAGGGCTGGTCAGAATATGGCTGAAACCTGGGGTCCCTTCACAGAGTGCTGAGCAGGGCTGGATTACCCAATAGACAGACTAACCTTGTGCTTAGGGCACCAGCAAAGCAGGGGGCACCAAAAAAATGAGATTTTTTTTTTGAAAAAATTTGATGTTTGATCTTTCAAAAAAAGCATTGAAGTAGTCATCATGGGAAAAATCAGAACTTTCTTAGATTTCCTTACACTCCACTACACGCTCTTCCCCCGTTTTTCTGTTCTCTTTTCATTACTTATCCCCACCTAAACCAGGGGGGCTTCCTACTAACGTAGATCAAAATAATGCGAGGAAATCAGATCCTGTCATGTATTGCAATAAATTTATGTTTTATTATTGATATATTCTTCTGAGTTATATGTACTTGATTCATTTTTTCTTTCTTATATATATATTATATGTACATAAAAATAGTGTACATTGTGTAATTTGTTGTTGTTTTTTTAAGTTCACATAACTGAGATAAGGGGCAGGATGGAACATAACCAACTGAGTGGAGCACAGAAACATAAACTGGCGGAAGAAAAGAAACAAAAAATTAGTGAAATTTTCCAAAACCTTCCAAAGCTGACATCATTTTTCAAAGCAAATCCATCAGAAGCAACATCTTCTCTCAGTAGCACAGACATCGTTCCAAAACCTGTAGGTGTTTCAGAGATTGACCCTTCTTCTATTGGTGAAACTAACACCATTCCAGAACATGTGGATGTGTCAGAGACTTAACTTATCATCCTACTCCTGGTGGTAAAACAGACATTGTTCTAGAAGGTGTGGATGTGTCAAAGACTGAACCTCCTCATGCTGTAAATAATAGAAAAGATCCTGGTATGTGGGTTGATTTCAGTACCGATGATGTAACTTACTGGATAGATCCTGGACCAAATGACTGTCAACACCACACTGGGCCATTTGAGAAATCACATTGGACTTTTACCAATGGCAAACTAACAAGATATTGTCCACAAAAAATATTTTTCGGCATGAAAGTGAATGATGGGAAATATACTCGAAAATGGCTACTGTATTCACCATCAACAGGGTCTGTGTACTGTTTTGTTTGCAAACTTTTTGCATATAAACCTTCAACATCCCGGTTTGCTGCAGATGGATTTAGTGACTGGCGGAATACTGTTTTAATTGAACAACATGAAAATAGCACCACTCAGGGATTCAATGTTGACATATTTAAATCGAAGACAGGGCTTTGGATTGACACAAAAATTGGAAGAACAAATTAAAGGGGAGCGCGAATACTGGCAACATGTCTTGCAGAGTGTTATAGCTGTTATTCAGACATTAACTGAACATGGCCTGCCTTTCCGGGGATCAAATGACACATTTGGAGCATTGCAGAATGGAAATTTCTTGGGATTGTTGGAGCTTGTGGCTCAGTTTGACCCATTTTTAGCAGGCCATATCTCAAAATATGGGAATGCTGGCAAAGGTAACCCATCATACTTATCCAAGACAATATGTGATGAACTCATTGGTCTAATGAGTGACAAAGTTCATTCAGCTATTGTGGATGAAATAAGTACTGCTGGGTACTTCAGTTTATCTGTTGACTCTACACCTGATCTTTCACATATTGATCAATTGAGTATTGTACTAAGATATGTGTCTCCCACAGATGGAAAACCAGTTGAACGATTTATAACATTCCTCAATTTGAAAAGCCACACTGGTGAAGAAATGGCAAATCGAGTACTGCATTTTCTGTGCCAAGTTTGCAAAATAGATTTCTCAAAGTGCAGAGGTCAATCTTATGACAACACTGCCAACATGTCAGGGTGTTATCAAGGAACGCAGAAGAAGCTTTTAGAACAGAACAAATATGCCATATTCATACCACGTGCTGCACACTCTCTCAATCTTGTTGCCTGCAGTGCTGTTGATTGTTGTCCCGTGGCAGTAAGGTTTTTCTCAACAGTCCAGTTACTTTATACATTTTTCTCTGCCTCAACACACCGATGGGCAGTTCTTAAAACATATTTGGGCAATGATCGTGTGTTGAAATCTCTTTCTAATATTCAGTGGGAGGCACATGCAGTGGCAACAAGTGCAATTCTGGAGTCCTTCTCAAAGATTGTGGATGCATTAGAAAGTATAGCTGAAGACCAATCACAAAAGGGAGAAACTATATGAGAGGCAGAAAACATTGCGAACAAGATGCAAGAACTAGAGTTTGTATTCATGTTGACCAAGTGGAATTAAATTTTACAACACTTTTACCACACAAGTCAAGCTTTTCAAGAAAAAGAATTGGATTTGAAAACATGTGCAGACCTCTGTCAATCATTAGCAGCCACTTACACACTTTGAGGAATGATTGCAAAAGATTTGAAGACATATCAAAAGATATCTTGCCTGATACTAACTACAAAGAAACCCAGTCCCTCAAGTGAATCAGGAAAAAACAAGCAAATGATAGCAGTGCAACAGAAACAACGTTGAATCCTAGAGACAAATTTCGCGTATCTAATTACTACATAATTATAATTGATACACTTGAAGCTCATATGAAGAGGAGAGGTGAGATTTTCTTTTCTAAACAATATGAACTTATCTGACAAACAATATTCACAAGGTTCCCAAAAGCTAGTTGACTCATACCCTGTTGACTTGAACATGAATCTCTGTGGAGAAGTACGGCAGTTCCACTGTTATATGGCGCAAAGTTTAATGAAACAGGAAAAATGAAATTCAGTCACATTGATCTTCATAACATAATACTGAAAGACGGAATACAATGTGTATTTCCAAATGTAGAGATCGCACTACATATTTTAATAACATTTATGATTACTAACTGCTCCGCAGAATGCTCTTTTTCTCAGCTGAAAAGAATAACAAACCCTCAGAGAACAACAATGTGTCAGGACAGACTTGATTCACTTTCCCTATTGTGTATGGAAGCGGACATGCTTTGTCGAGTCAGCTTCGATGAATTTATCCAGAATTTTGCAATCAGAAAATCTAGAAAGAAGCTATTTTAATTTCAGCATACATGTAAGTTTTGTGTCATTTCAAAAAATAAAATTTTATTTTACGGTATAGTATTGTTTTTATTTTGAATTACATATGTGGGGGGCACCATAACCTTTTCAGAGCTTAGGGCCTCTAAAGGTCTTAATCCGGCCCTGGTGCTGAGTGTGCAGGAGGGAGAATTTCTTTGTAAATTCTAAATCACCTGACACTGAACAATATCCTGTGGTTACTAGAGAGAGGGTTTTCTCACACCTTTCAACGTTTCCATGTCTGACATGGATAGTGCATTATCGAGAGCCTCGGAGACGCAGATCCAAAGCAGCAGGGGGCAGGACTCAGCACTAAAGCTGGGGGACATTTTCTGCACTAACATTTTTTTCCAGGGAAAATACAGATTTGTCGACATTGAAATGTTTTATGAATTCCTGTCAATGTCACCAGTTGTTTTCTTACAAAAATAAATAAAGGAAAAATCAAAACATTTTCTTGTTCTTTTTTCCCCCAGGATTTTATAATGGTCTAAACGGAAACAAAACATCTTTGATTCCACCCATTTTTTTTTAATAGCCAGCCAGTGAAAAAGTTCTGGTATTTGCTGAGCCCTACTCACACCCACGTTAACAGAGACATGTGGGGAGAAAAAAAAGCAAATGAAACTATAACACAAAAAACTGCAGACTCAGGCAGAGAGCTCCGCATTGGATACATTCAGTTCACATTGGGAAAAATTTTATTACAGCCACAAAAGCTGGAAATTAAATCATTAATAGAAATGAAAATTTAGAATCCGAAGAGGATCATGTTGCCCTTTTCGGGCCCTCTGTATGGATGTGTGCACAGGTACACACTCACACGCACACCACACCGTATTTAAGGATCATGAAGCAGCAGACAAACGTTCACATTCCCAAAGGCCACAAAGCAATCATTCACAAGAGTGACATGTGAAGGAAGTAACCTGGAATAAAAGATAAACTGTAACTAAAGAAAAAAGAACAGGAGTACTTGTGGCACCTTAGAGACTAACAAATTTATTTCAGCATAAGCTTTCGTGGGCTACAGCCCACTTCTTCAGATGCATAGAATGGAACACACAGACAGAAGATAGAAGAACAGGAGTACTTGTGGCACCTTAGAGACTAACAAATTTATTAGAGCATAAGCTTTCGTGGACTACAGCCCACTTCTACATACAGGGAACATGAAAAGATGGAAGTAGGCATACCGACTGTAAGAGGCCAATCAATTGAGATGAGCTATCAGCAGTAGAAGAAAAAAAACCTTTGAAGTGATAATCAAGATGACTCATAGAAGGTATGAGGAGAACTTAGCATGGGGGGGAAAAAATTAATTAGTGTAATGACCCAACCATTCCCAGTCTCTGTTTCAACCTAAGTTAATTGTATCTAATTTGCATATTAATTCGAGTTCAGCAGTCTCTCTCTAGAGTCTGTTTTTGAAGTTTACTAAAAGAGTAACTAAAGAGAAACTGACTTAAGAAATAAGGAGGATGTGAGCTGTAGTGAAAATAAGAAAATCAACATATCTGGACAGCACCCTCAGGCATACAAGGGGAATGACAGGCCTGGAGAAATTGTCAGAGCACAAAAAGACTGTAAGCCAGAAGGGAGCGGAGGGATAGAACCCAACACGTCACACCCAGGAATACGTGGCTTTATTTAAGCTGGAACTCAGAACAGGAAACAAACTCAGAACAGGAAACAAAGCTCGCACAACAGGATTCATCAAGACAAAACTAAACATCCTCCAAACTCTGGGCTGACAGAGGCAGAGAACTGTGAAATGAGGAGTGAACATGTAACATGGGGGTTTGTTCTAATGGGTTGGATTTTCTAATTCAAAATTCTGTTATTTCATTCATGTTAATTGTTACCTATGCAGTGAGTTTAATTAAGGTAACAGTAGTTAATATGCAGTAGATAAGAATCGTGGTTCACATTAGTTTATGGCAGTGGTTTTCAACCTGTGGTCCGCAGAGCCAGACAATGTCTAAGAGGTTCGCAAAAGACTTAGACTGAAAACTGACTGAACAGAAATTAACTATACACACAATGGATTTTCCAAGGAGTCCACAACTCCATTTGAAATTTGCAAATGCAAAAAGGTTGATAACCACTCATTTATGATATAAGCCTAAGTAGTAATTCCTGCAAATTTATTTCTGCTTTACCCCCAACTGATTTCTGCTTTACCCCCAATTGATTGAGATAAAACACAATTTGGCCTCTAGATTGCCCCGGCCTCTCCTTATTGCTCTCATTCAGAACGCCCCTCCATCCGGCTCCTTACAACTGCAGGTTAATAACGACGGGCACCTACTAGATATTCCTGTTTTCTCTTCTCTCCGCTCACTTTACATCCCAGCAGCTTTTCTCTCTCTTCCCTCAGAGTCTGCAAATGGGCCTGAATCTTTTCCTGAAGAAACAGAAAATGATTTGAGTGGTGTTATTTTTAGTTTTAGGAGTGGGGGGAGGGGGCGGGCTTTTCCAACACAAACACTGCAGAGATGACTGGAGAATCCAGTAGGTTTATAATATCAGAGATATTAAGGAAGTGGAGTCGTATTAATAGACGCTGGGAGTGTTTTATTTTCAGACTCTTTGAAGTTGTTTGATCTTATTACTCCATTGATTTACACCAACAGGAAACTGGCATCACATACTTGGACCTGGCGAGTGGTGTGTGTCGAGGGGGGGTGTCACAACCTCAGGGGTTCCTCTGGGGAAGGCAGATCAGCACTGCATGTTGCTAACGCTGTTGCAAGCATTGTAAAGCATTTTGGGGAAGGTCAAAGGTGTGAGTGTAGAGTGGAAGATTCCTTTGCAGGCTGCGAGAGGCCAAAGGAGGAAGGAAAAAGAGAGCAGAGAACGGATTAACTGAACACTGCAGCTAGCAAGCTCAGTTGGACAATAAAACGCTGGCCCCAGTCCAAGGTCACAGTGCTAAGTGAGAAGTTTATCTCTCACCCAGCCACAGCCAGCCATAAAAAAAAGAAAAAGTACACTGAACCAGGGCTGCAAAAATAAAAAACACAGGCGAAACAACTAGGGGCGGGGGAGCAGAGCTTCGCGTCCTTTTGGGAAAGTGAGGAAGACCACAGAAAGCCAGTTTGGACTGGCACAAAGAGCACCAGGAACAGAGGTTGCAAAATGGAACACCCCCAAGGGAACCCAGGACTTAAAACCCTCCTAAGAGCTGGAGCAATTCGGAGATCACAGCGGACCCTGGATGACCTGTGCACACAGGACAGAACTCCCATCCACCCTTTCCCCTCTTCTTCTTACATTACACCCAGGCCTGGCCAGCCTCAGGTAGTAAGTGTGTGAGCATAAAAGTGGGTTAGGGCACTAATGTTTTCTTCCTTCCTCTAAGTAACATGGGGAGCACCCATGGCTCACCACCGTTATTTTATTATTTTATTAATAAAGCTTCACAACTTAGACACTTGGTGTGTTCTGTCATCTCCTCCCAAACAATCATGTGGCCTCAGCCTAATCACCTGATGCCTCAAGCAAATTGGTAACAAAAATCTGTCACAGAGGGAGTTCGTGGGGGTGGGGGATGGAGGAAAGAAGGAACTTAGTGGGCGGGGGGCCTCACGAGAGAGGAGGTGGAGGAGAGGAGGGACGCAGCGAGCGGTGGGGACCTCCAGAGAGGGGGCGTGGAGTGGAGGAGGCCTCGGGAAAGGGGCAGAGCAGGGATGGGAAGAAGTGGAACGCAAGTGGTGCCACCATGGCCCAAGAGTCCAGCAGCGGGTTGGTGGTGGCTGCGCCAGGGGAGGTTTAGGCTTAGCCTCCCCTAGCCTATTATACCTGCTGACTGTGGGAGACTTGGCTGTAGACTCCTCCTAGTGCCTGCTGCTACACAAGCACCTTAAACATTCCCTATAGAAAAGTGCGGGCACCTAAGTCTGCACCAGAAAAAATGGACAGGTTTGAAATCTGGAATGGTGGCCACCCATGATGACCTAAGTATCGCGATTGCCAGTGTATGCAAACACAACTCTCTTTAGGTGTCCCCCACTCCCACCCCCAGTTGTTTCTTTATCCACCTGCTGCAGATCATCTTAGACTCTGACTGTGAGCTCTCTTTGCCTGACTTGTCTGTACGGTGCCTCGCACAATGGGACCCTAATCCCTCACTGGGGCTCAGAGATGCTACTGTAATAGAAATCAGTACATTCTATTGATTACAAATTATTATTATTGTTATTAATGTCAACATGGAAACTTTATGGGCACTGAAATCTATGGCCAAAATTTCCAAACTGAAATTTTCAGGACTGGGACTCTCTCCCTGTGGGCTCAGGAGATGTGGAAGAGGGATGATGCTGGGTCACAGGGTGGCTGGCCCTATAAAGGTGGAGGGGTCTCTGCCCCACCTGTGATATAGCCAGTTCTCCTCCGCAGGTAGGGAAAATGGAGGAGTGGTGGCTGGGGGGGATCATGTGATTCAATCAGGCCTGGGGCTGGCAAAACAGAGGCCTATGGAGAGCCAGAGGTAGGAGGCCTGTGGAGAAGGCAGAGGAGGCCTTGGTGCTTCCGTGAGGGATAAGGCTGAACTCCAGACTGAAGTCCTGCAAGTCACTACTGAGAGAGCAGGGGTGTTACTGGCCACAAAAAGCCACTGTGGATTTTTTCTGGGAACCTCAGAGGGAAACTGAGGCAGAGCCCCAGGCCAGGAGGGAGCACTCTGGAGGCAATGACCCTGCACAAGGCTAACGGCATTTTGGGCTGTATAAGTAGGGGCATTGCCAGCAGATCGAGGGACATGATCATTCCCCTCTATTCTGAATTGGTGAGGCCTCATCTAGAATACTGTGTCCAGTTTTGGGCCCCACACTACAAGAAGGGTGTGGAAAAACTGGAAAGAGTCCAGCGGAGGGCAACAAAAATGATTAGGGGGCTGGAGCACATGACTTATGAGGAGAGGCTGAGGGAACTGGGATTGTTTAGTCTCCAGAAGAGAAGAATGAGGGGGGATTTGAACCTGAAGGGGGGTTCCAAAGAGGATGGAGCTCGGCTGTTCTCAGTGGTGGCAGATGACAGAAAAAGGAGCAATGGTCTCAAGTTGCAGTGGGGGAGGTCTAGGTTGGATATTAGGAAACACTATTTCACTAGGAGGGTGGTGAAGCACTGGAATGCGTTACCTAGGGAGGTGGTGGAATCTCCTTCCTTAGAGGTTTTTAAGGCCCGGTTTGACAAAGCCCTGGCTGGGATGATTTAGCTGGGAATTGGTCCTGCTTTGAGCAGGGGATTGGACTAGATGACCTCCTGAGGTCCCTTCCAACCCTGATATTCTATGATTCTATGATTGCTCTGCTGCCCCCTCCAACCCAGTCCCTGCTTCCTACATCAGACAGATTGGCTAGGCTCTGCAGAATGGGAGCTCCACTCCAGTCCCCTCCTACGTCTCATGAGGGAGGGTTCAGCGCAGCTCCCGCGGTTCCTGCCTGGGTGAGGAGCTCTGCAGGAAAATGATGAAGGGGATGTGGGCCAAGAGGGCAGCCCCAGCTACATCCTTCTGCTCCCTCAGCCCCAAGGACAGGAGCAGCACGGACATGGTGTTAATAGCTTTGGGAGATGGTGGAAGTGGGGAAGGACAGAGAAGGGGGGTCACTGCCCAGGACTCCACATACGGGGAGCAGGAGGAGTGGGGTGCGGGTTACTCACTCCCCCCACACTCCAGCATGTTAGCCTTAGCATATTTCTTTAAGGCCACACTTCTCCACCTGCACAAGCCTTTGGAGGATTCCCAGTTGCTGGGAAACCTACTTAGGCCTGAATTCTCTTGTTCCTCTCCAGTGCAGGCTCACTGTCTGGGGCTCAGGAAATCCCTCACGCTTGGGGAAGGTGAGTTTCCCAAGGCCTTATCTGGCTGTAAAAATAACATTTGGTCATTTCATACCTTGAATTCTTCGGCAGCTTCCTCTGCAGGAATGACGGTGTGATCTCTGTGCTGCTTGGATCTGTCACACACCAGGCAGATGGGGATTTCATCCTCTTTGCAGAACAGTTTTAGAGGCTCCTTGTGTTTCTCACACAGTCTCTCTGGTTCTGGTTCTTTCCCTGTCTGCAACCTGAGTTCTCTGGCTGCTTCCACAACATTCCTGAGCTGCCTGTTCAGCCTGAGGTTCCTCTGGGGAAAGAGCTTTCCGCATTCCGGGCAGGAGACGTCTGTATCGAATCCCTCCCAGCACTGGGTGATGCAGGCTCGGCAGAAACTGTGATCACAGTCTAGAGACACCGGATCTTTAAAATACTCCAGACAGAGGGTACAGGTGATTTCATCCTGGAGAGTTTTTGCTGGATGTGCAGCAGCCATGGCTTCTAGTGCAGGAAAGAGACCAGAGAGGAGTTTAGTTTCACTTCCTTCTGCTCAGAATGGGCTGGCTGAACTTTGCCTAGTCATTAGGCATTTCCTTTCTGGGTGCGGATTCCTGTTGTTTGTTTTTTGTTGACTGTAAAGAACCTTTGAAAGAAGTGTGATGAGCAGGGCCCTACCAAATTCTCCACTGTGAAAAACGCTTCACGGAATGTGAAATCTGATCTCCCCCATGCAATCTGTCTATTGTTGGGGAGAGGCAGAGCTGGGGGCACCCCAGCTTGGGGCTCCTACCATGTGCCGGGTGCATGTCCCGGCCCAGTATGGGGAGGGATGGGTCTTTATATTCCCCTGCAGGAGCCGCTTCTGAAGTCGGCTCAGACCCCCCTCTGGGAACCTCTCCCGGCTGCAGGAAGCTCTGGGGCTGCTGGTTCAGAACCCAGCTCTGAAGGCAGTGTACAAGTGAAGGTGGCTGTCAGCCCCTGACCAGGGCAGAGAGGCTGTGGCCCCAGCTGTCAGTCCCCAACCCGGGTGGAAGGCTGCCAGGAACACTCCGCCCCCCCCCCACCTCCCCAATACCCTGCCACCCTGATTTCTGCCCTGCTGCTGGTGATGTTGCTGGTTCTGGCTTTAGAACTGGGTGCCTGGCCAGCAGCCACTGTTCTCCTTGTGTCGCTGGAGCCCATCCACACTAGCAACTCTTGCATCGACACAGAGAGCAGGGCACTGTGGTAACTATCCCACTGTACAACTGGCCGCGGGATGCTTTGAGAAGGATTTGCAATGCCCCATGGGGCAGGTACAGCGTCACATGATGCAAGTTTCTCCATCCCAGTATTCCATGGGCATCCTACTAAGTGTGGGGGGAGAGAGTGTGTGACAGGGAGCATGTGTGTATGAGGCGGGGGGAGACAGTGTGTGTTGGGGGAGGGTGACTGTGTGGACATGCTATCTCTTAAGTTCAGACAGCAGCTGGAAGCAACCTGTCCTGATGCAGGGGGAGGGGAAACCCCGACATCAGCCCCGACCGCCCTTCCTGGCTCTGTGCAGAACAGAGTCTCTCTCTCACATCCACCCCTGCCTGCCTGGCTCTGTGCTCCTATTGTGGGAGGCAGCAGGAGCATTCCACCTTAATGATTTGGGCTTTGTTTCCCAGCTTTGAAAGGGGAGGGGCATATGCCTGCAGGGCTGCTGAGTTCCAAACAATGAGCAGAGCGATCACTGCAGGCCTAGTGGGACACCCCCGGAGGCCAATTACGAGGTGTTTACACTGGCACTTTGGCGATAAAACCTTTGTGCCAGAAGCCTTCTCCGTCCTGTGGAGGTGGTTTTCTTACAACACTGCAACTGAGGCGTTTCATGGCAAAAAGTGACTTTGCAGTGTGTGCACCTCCGCTGTGTCAGCGCCAACAGCTGGCTTTTGGCGGAAAAACTTGGCAGTTTAGACCAGGCCATAATTCGATCTGTAGGTTGCCCCGGCCTCTCCTTATTGCTCTGATTCACAACACCCCTCCATCGGGCTCCTTACAAACGAGGTTAATTATGATGGGCACTTATCAGGTATTCCTGGCTTCGCTTCTCTCCACTCAGGCTGTGTCTCCACTGCCACTTTCAGCGCTAAAACTTTAGTCGTTTGAGGTGTGAAAAAACATCTCCCTGAGTGACAAAAGTTTTAGCGCTGAAAAGCTCCAGTATAGACAGCACGTTATCACTGGGAGCCACGTTCCCGGCAATAAAGCTACCAGCCCTCGTTCAGGGTGGTTATTTTTCATCGCCAGGAGAGTTCTCCCCAGCGATAAAGCGTGACTATACTGCCCACATCACAGCACTGCCACGGCTGGGGGAAGAGGTGGGGCTCAGGAGGCAGGTACAGGGAGTAGGAGTGAAGAAAATGCAGGGATTAGGGGCACAGGAGGGGAGTGCATGGATGGGGTGAAGGGGGCACAGTGCACAGCTTGGGGGGAAGGGAGAGTGGGGAGCACAAGAGGGCACCAGGGGCAATGTGGGAGGGACACTAAATGCAAGCTCACCAGTGTGCCATTTTCCCTAAAGCCGACCCTGACTGGGGAGACCATATTATAAACCCTGCTGCTGTGGGAGTGGGGATTGAGTGGTTCCATTTGATATATATTTTAGTTTTCATTTTTAATAGTTTATTTGATTATCACAGTAATTAAAGCCATTATAATCTGTTGATTGTCGGGCGATGTGCCATAAAATCCAGGTATTCCAGATTGCAAACATCTGTCACACAGTTTGATGGCTGGTGTCACACACGGGCAGGTTTGGAAGGTGAGAAGTAAAGTGACCCAAGTAGCTCTCTCCCGAGCACAGCTGGACAATCCCTGAGGTACATGTTTATATGAAGCACATGGCCCAAGGTGCAGGCTGGAGAGCAACGTACTACAGTAGGGTCCAGGCTACCATCCTAGTCACGTACACAGATATCCCCACTGGTGCTGGATTGACACAGGCAATTTAGGGGGGAAATATCCCATGTGTGCCTTCAAAAATCACAGCTGGGAAATTAAAGGGAAATAGACAAGAAGAATGTTTTATATGTTTCATTGACCTTAAGTAAATGTCAGGCTTAAAAGGAGCAGAGAGGAAACTTTCATCACCAGAACACATGATAAAAACATCCACAAATTGGAAGAAGTGTTGGTCTGAAAGGCACTAAAGTGGAAACACTGTCCATGAACTATGGGGTGGAATTAATGTTACAGTCTCACTTTCAGAAACATTTTATACATCTCCAGCTCCATCTCCCTCTCTCTTTCCCTTTCCTTTCATTTCACCCTGTTTTACCCATTGTTTTCTCTAGCACTGCTTCTCCAGCTGTTTATTTCCGAGTCTCCCTAAGACTATGTCTACACTGCGCACCTTACAATGGCGCGGCTGTGTGGTGAGGTGCGCTGTGTAGCCGCTCTATATTGCCAGGAGAGAGCTCTTCTGGCAACAAAATAAAACCACCTCTAACGAGGGGCGGTAGCATCGTCACCGGCAGCGTGGCTCTCGCCGATGTAGCGCTGTCCACACCAGCTCTTTTTGTCGTTATAACTTTCGTCATTCAAGGGAGTGTTTTTTTACACCCCTGAGTGACAAAAGTTATAATGATGAAAGTGCCAGTGTAGACATGGCCTAACTCACCGTTTCTCAAATGCGGCCACCAAGGGGGTTTCCTGCTGCCACGACAGCTTCCTGGGCGGTGATGAGGGAGGGCAAAAGCATCGGCCTCTCTTCCTCCCTCCCTGATGCTCCTGAATGTGCCACTCTGCACATCTCCGGAGACAGGTGGGGCACAGCGCTGAAGGAGCTAGGTGACTTCTCTACCTTGGGGAGGGGATGGGGGGACTTAGTGGGGGGGGCGGTGGGGAGTTAGGGAGCCTTGCTGCAGACTAGGACTGCAGCCATGGGGCTTCAGGCTCCAATCCCTGGCCATGCGGCAGCAGGCTCCGATCCCTGGCTCTGGCTGCGTGGTGCCGACCCCCAATCCCGCCAGCGGCCGCTGGCCCCAGGTGATGACCTCGTCCGTGTGCTCCGACCCCCAGCCCTAGTCACTGACCCAAAGTGCCGGCCCCAGTTGCCGACCCTGAGCTCCAGCGGCTGCCGGCCCTGGGTGCAAATCCCCAGTTCTGGCCTTGGGCTCCAACGGGTGCAGACTCTGGATGCCAACCCCTAGCCCTGGCCATGCGGCAGCAGGCACAGACCCCAAGTGCCAGACCCAAACCCTGGCGGCAGCCAACTGCCGGCCACGCGCTCCAACCCCCAGCCCTGGCCGCTGACCCCGGGCACGGCTCCTAGATGTTGATCCTGGGTTCCGGTAGGTGCTGGCCATAGGCACCGATCCCCAGCCCCAGGTGCAGATCCCCAGCCCCAGTAATGCAGCAGCGGGCACCAACCCCTGGCTCCGGTGAATGCTGGCCCAGGACACTCACTCCTAGCCCCAGCTGTAAGGCAGCAGGCGCGGACCCCAAACGCCAACCCTGGGTGCCAGCCCCCAGCTCCAGTCACACAGCAGTTGGTGCTGGCCCAGGGCACCGACCTCCAACCCTAGGCTCCGACCCACACCTCTGACCATGTGCTGACAGTAGCGGGGCCCCACCTCCATCGCCCCGGCCTCTGATGCCTCACCCCCCACCCATCCATCCATCCTCCCTGGCCCCCGCTGCTTCACCCCCCACCCACCCATCCATCCATCCAGGTCTTAACTTGCCAGGACTTGCTGGGAAAAGTGATATTAACAAACATACAAATACCACTTTTCACAGCAATAATAGTGACTTTTAAATCTGTAATGGAATGACCAGGGAGATTGAAGTGTTCACTTACTGGCTTTTGTATGTTACCATTCCTGATGTCCGATTTGTGTCCATTCATTCTTTTGCGGAGGGACTGTCCGGTTTGGCCAATGTACATGGCAGAGGGGCCTTGCTGGCACATGATGGCATATATAACATTAGTAGATGTGCAGGTGAATGAGCCCTTGATGGTGTGGCTGATGTGGTTGGGTCCTCTGATGGTGTCGCCACAGTAGATATGGGGACAGAGTAGGCAACAAGGTTTGCTACAGGGATTGGTTCCTGGGTTGGTGTTTCCGCAAAAGAATGAATGGACACAAATCGGACATCAGGAATGGTAACAGATTTAAAAGTCACTATTATTGAACAAAACTTCAGGAACAGACTTCAAAGAGAAACAGCAGAACTAAAATTCATTTGCAAATTTAACACCATTAATCTGGGTTTGAATAGGGACTGGGAGTGGCTGGCTCACTACAGAAGCAGCTTTTCCTCTCCTGGAATTGACACCTCCTCATCTATTATTGGTTTCAGAGTAGCAGCCGTGTTAGTCTGTATCTGCAAAAAGAACAGGAGTACTTGTGGCACCTTAGAGACTAACATCCGAAGAAGTGGGCTGCAGTCCACGAAAGCTTATGCTCTAATAAATTTATTAGTCTCTAAGGTGCCACAAGTACTCCTCATCTATTATTGGGAGTGGACTACATCCACCCTGATTGAATTGGCCCTGTCAACACTGGTTCTCCACTTGCGAAGTAACTCCCTGCTCTCCATGTGTCAGTATATAATGCCTGCATCTGTAACTTTCACTCTATGCATCCGAAGAAGTGAGGTTTTTACCCACGAAAGCTTATGCCCAAATAAATCTGTTAGTCTTTAAGGTACCACCAGACTCCTTGTTGGTTTTGTCCATAGGTATGTCCCTGCATGCCTTGCTGAATCACAAGGTGTATCTGCCTTCTCTCAGTGGGTCAATTGTATAGCTGATGGTCCTTAATGGGCCATCAAGCAGGCTAGGGAGACCTGATGCCAACTTGTCTGGGGTGTCACCCAGAGGCATAGCACAAGTTTGAAATACAGACAATATAGAGCCAACACTTATAACTTTAAATACAAAATTTAAATACAAAATATACAGAGAGCATAATCATAACCAGCAAACTATAACCTTGTCTTAGACACCTTATTTTACCCACTTTATACAGGATTTGGTACCACTACAGGACCTTGGTTGAACCAATGATCTATATGGTCCCAGTTCATGTCAACAACGTCACAAAGGCTAGAGAGGCTGATTTAAGGGTCTGTGGGATATTCCCCCCCACCCACTCCCGGTATCTCAGGGACACAGTCTGAGCCGGGATCCCCCCACCCAGAGCCAGGGTCGGATTCTCACCCCAGAGACAGAGCCCAGCGGGAAAGTGAAGATCGGGGCGTTGTCACCAGCATCGATAAATGTCACCTGCCCCCAGTCACAGTCCAGACAAACCCGGATCCTGCTGGGGGCCCGACTCAGGGGCAGGGGGGTCACAGGGGAGGTGAGAGCCAGGAACTGACCCAGCCACCGCTCCACAGCCCAGATCCCCTCCTCAGGGCTACGGCTGATCTCTCCCTTCCTCCTCACAGACTCTCTGGCCACCCCCACAGCCCAGAATCGCCCATCCCCCACCTCCACCTCCCAGCAATGTCTCCCCGAGGTGAATCCCTCACAGGCCAGCACATAGCGCACAGCGTCAAATCTCTCAGGATTGTTGGGCAGTCGCTGCCGTGTGTCTCCCAGTCTCACACTTTTCTGATCTTCAGACAGGACGAGTTGGGGATGAGCCGTGTCTGGATCCAGAGTCACATTCGCTGGGGAGAGAGAGAATCAGAGCATTAGGGGCAGAGCTCAGCCCTGGGGAAGGCTGGGACCATTTCTCACACTCCCCAGCAGCCGTGTCCTGGCTGGGACAGTCCTGGATCCCAGGGAGCTGCCTCTGTCCTGGGCACCTGAGACTGAGCAGAGATGTCACTGCAGCTCCTCAGTCTTTAGAATGGGACTCACTACATTAGTTTTTCATTTGCTTGCTGAGACTTCAGCTCCCAACTCCCCCTGCTGGGGCTGCTCCATTCCCAGCATCAGAGAGACAGCCGGGAAGGTGTCAGAAGCTTTTAGTGAGGCTGGAGCAGAGGAGGCAGGTACCAGCTTTAAAACGCAGAGGCGACCTCCCTCCCCTAATGCAGCCTCCACTCCCAGATCAAGGAACAGAGAGGAAGGTGCAGCATTGGGGAAGAGCCACTTAAGACCAGAAAGTAGGAGGTGGCATTGGGTGGGGTAACCCCATCCACAGCCCAGAGAGAAGGGAAGGGGCAGCATCAGAGGGAGAGCGTCTCCCCAATCCATGAAAGAGTGAGAAGCTCCAATGGGAGAGCCCAGCCCTGCCCAAAGGAAAAGTAGGATGTTGGAGAAGAGTGATGGGGGAGACCAGAGAGGCCGACTTTGTAATTTTCCGGGGTGGGTGCTTGACCCTCCACTCCGCCCGAGACCCCGCCCCGATTCCACCCCTTCCCCGAAGGCCTCACACCTCTGCCCCACCTCTTCCCACCCCCGCTCCACCCCATCTCATCCCATTCTGCACCCCCCCCCGAGAATGCCCCGCCCTAGCTCAGTCCCCTCCCTGCAGCGCCTCCTGCACACTGTTTAACAGCTGATTGCAGCGGGCGAGAGGCGCTGGGAGGGAGGGGGAAGAGCTCATTGGAAGAGCCACAGGCGGGTGGGAGGTGCTAGAGGAGAGTGGGAGGAGTGGCCGCTGGTGAGTGCTGAGCACTAACTCTTTTTTTCCTGTGGGAGCTTCAGCCCCCGAGCACCCACGAGTCGACGCCTATGGGGGAAACCCCCTCGGCCAGGATATAGGAGAGGGATGTGTCAGTCCTCGGGGGAGAGAGCTCTCTACTCATTCCTCTCAATATAATATTAAAAGTCCTGTCAATGTCTAGGAAAACCCCAGGGTCAGAGTTAAGGGTGTTTGGATGCAGTTCAGGGAGACTGTTTTTGTTCATCAGCATGGGCATGAACTCAGCACCAATGTTAATGTCAGGATTGTTTCTGTGACTTTAGCTTAGGGTCTCCTCACTGTTCAATGTGTTCATTTTTAGGGCTCTGTGTGTCATGGTCGCTGTCGATTTGGTTGGTAACTTTAGCTACAATCTCATGAAGATCTTTTCTCTGGAATCTCACCCTGTCTGTGTGCTCCTACAGGTTCCCCTCTTCTTGTCTCCAGTGCAGACGGCAGAGTGTCTAGAAGGGGAAAGGAGAAAAGAGATGGGATTTCAGGCTTTCATATTTATAGCAACATTCCCACTCTGAACTCCTAGAACTGTGTTTCAGTTATGACAGAGAAACAGACCGAGAGGCACAGAGACAAACTCAGGTATTTAATATAAACTAATCTGAAACTTTATCTTTTCTCTCTCATTCAGGCATCTCACAGAAATGGAAGCCTCACAACCATCCCAGAACATACAGAGATTTAATTTTTCCTCATCATCCCCTCCCATTCTTCAGACTCCACTTGGTTTCTCCCATTCATTTACTGCATTTTGTTGTAATCTAGACCCAGATCATGCAAGACATTGGCATAAAAGTAACTTTACCCACTTGGGTCCCTTTGACACTAACAGGATTTTCAGAGTTTGCTAAATCCTGGCTCTGATTGTGAGCTGTTGGGTCTGTTTGCCTATAGTCTCTACAGAGAGCAGGATGACGGAGACTTCGTCCTCCCTAGGCAGAAATAGGAATAACAATAAAATCATTTTATTCATGTGGACATTGAGGCAGGGGAAGGTTGGCTGAATGGGCCAGATTCACCCCTGTACCGGCAAAAGGAGAGAGGGGAGGGGCCATTTGTGACTCTGCTATTCAGTGGCTGCAGGGGCCAGTGCAGACCTTGGCACAGGCTGAGGAAGTTCTGAAGCAGCCAGAGTTACATCCCGATGACAATGGGCCCCGTGTGTCTTGCCCAGTGTGCAGAGTGTCAGAGGCCCAGCTTGACATTGCCCACGTCCCTCTGACGCTCATCCACCCCCTCCCTCTTCCACCCGCCCTCACCCCTCCCCCCACCCCATTCCCAGCCCTCTCAGGAACCTACCTTGTGCCTGCACCTGCTGTGGAGGAGGCAGAAGAGGCTTCTGTGCTGGAGAAATCCGTCTCCGTAGGGGAGGCGCTTTCTTCTTCCCCACATCCCATGTGCCCAGACTAGCTGCAGTACGGGACCAGAGCACAGTGATAGACTGGGTCCAGCTTTAACAAGTGGCCTTTAATTTACAATCCCATCCTGTAGGCACCTGGGCCCTGCTTCTCAGAGGGGTTGGGCACCTGCAGCTCCACTGACACCACCTGCAGCTGTGGAGGCTGCACAGCTCTGGAGCACCTGCCCTGCAGTTCTCGAGTTGGGAGAGAGAAACTGAGGTGCCCCAAATTAGGCCATTTTTACTAAATATGGGCCTTAATATTGTGACCTTAGGTAAATCATGAATCAATGGGAAACATCCTGACACCTGGTCCCTGCTACATCTGCTCCATTTGTCTGCTTTCCACTAGTTATTATGTCAGTATTGAGAATTGGTACAAGGGTCAGACTGAGATTGTGCATTATACTGACTGACTTTGGCCTGGTTAGCAGTTAGCTTGACATAAGGGTAATGACCTTCTTATTAAGTGATGTGTTCATAAGTTGCTCTGTGGGACAAAGAGATGTTTTGACCACACAATGTGCTTAAAGACACCAGGCACCCAAAATGTAGTGCCAAGGAGCAGTTAGCAAAGTCCGAAAACCCCCAGGCGGAGACAAGGGTCAAAGTGACCTATGCATAATCGGTGGTAATTAGCAAATCAGAAAAGAGAATAATAACATGGAAATTGCTTGGACAGCAAAAGCCCTGAAAATTAAAAAGTTCATGCATGTGTATTGTATGAGCCACATAATATACTTAATAGTCATAAAACTCAAAGAGGATTGGAAAAAACCCTTAAATATATTAGTTGGATGTGTATAATATGTCAGACATTATAAGTGTAATGAGAGCTTCATAGGAGAAATCCACCATGACACACCTATGTCCCAGAAGAAGGCAACTGGCCAGTATGTCTTTCAATATGTCTGTCATTTCTTACTTTCATAGTAATTCCAATTGCAAGGCACGCTTTTGGTACAAACAAAGGTTTCAATTAATGAACCTGAGTGACTTGGACTCCAAGTGTGTGGCATTCTCACCCAACAATTAAAGAGAAGCATAATCTAATTATGAACCAATTGGCCAGAGCCATTCTCCTCCAACAGTCTCAAAGGCTCATCCCAATTTCCCCTCCTAGATCCCTTCTAGGTACCTTTGAACTTCCTCAGAGTCTCCATTAGAGCAACAGTTTTCTGGGAGAAATCACTGAGTCTCTTATCCTGTTTAGGAGAAATCTCCACTGGCTGCTGGAACTTCCCTTTCTCACACCTGGACAGAAACAATGTCACATGGTTATATTTCATTTAGTGACTCATTATAAGTTCTTGCTAGTGAGATGCTGCTCTAATGGGCTTGGAGTTAGAATTCCTCTACTTCTCCCAGCCTCAGAACAGGTGCAGCACAGCCCATGGCAGTGAAACCTTCCCCTCAAAAGTCCCATTAATATTTTTCAATTCTGGCCTGGAGAGATCTGCTCTGGGGATAAAAGGGGAATTGAGGCTCTCTGGCCAATTCACTCCTTGGCCTCCATGCTCTGAGGGACAGGAGGTTCCCATGTGAAGTGCTGTAGAAATCTGACCACTAGGTATTAGACTAAGACATCAACTCTCCCCTCCCCAGTTCATTCCACACAGGGCTCCAAACAGTCCTCAGGTAGGAAAGACTCTTGACCACTGCTGTCCTGGGCTGAATGGTAACCAGGGACCCAGCAGTGACAGGCCCATATTCCATCCCCACAATCCTGAGGAAGTCAGCCCCCAGGGGTGTGACATCTCTGGACAATACTTGACGTCAGTCTTCCCCACTGTATGGGAAATTCCAGAGTCTTCTGTAGAAGGGTGAAAACCTCAGGATTAAGTTTATTGGAGAGATTTGTATCCAACATGTGACATTCCCCACACATTTTGCTGTAGAGCCCTGGGGGGATGTGATGCTAACATCATCTCCAATCTTCTTCCCAGCATTGTGAAGTGTGAGGGGGAGTGAGAGAGAGCCACGTACCTGCTCAGGGTGCTTCTGACATCCTAGAAGAGAGAGAGAGAGAGAGAGAGAGAGAGAGAGAGTATTTCAGTCCCACCTGACACACACTTAACATTCCCAAGAAGGGCTTTTGCAAATATGGGGGAAAGAGGCTCTGCCCTGGCTCCAGGGCCACGTGTTCGCTGAGCTTATGGGGCTTTTCCATCTCTAATATCTCTGTGTCTGTCACTCTGCAATGTACAATAGTAATTCACATGTCAGGAACGCACATGCTGAGTTACACTGGGATCTCTGACTGCTGGAACCCAGTGCTTATAATTTAGCAGCTGTCCTGTCCCTGTGTGGGGATCCTGGATGTTTCTCACTCAGTCTCACCTGCAGGAATTCACTCGCTGGCTTCTGACACTTCCCCTCCATCTCACTGATCAGCTCACTGAGACAGGAAATCTGCTTGGAGAGTTTAGTGGCATTTTAAATAATAATAATAAATAATAATAATGGAGATATCCCATCTCCTAGAACTGGAAGGGACCTTGAAAGGTCATCAAGTCCAGCCCCCTGCCTTCACTAGCAGGACCAAGTACTGATTTTGCCCCACATCCCCAAGTGGCCCCCTCAAGGATTGAACTCACAACCCTGGGTTTAGCAGGCCAATGCTCAAACCACTGAGCTATCCCTCCCCCCCCTCATTCTCTATTTCCTCAATCTCCTCATCCAGCTTCTCCAGCTGGGCCAGCAGGAGTCGCTCTTGTTCCTCCAGGAAGTGCTGCAGTTGCTGAAATTCAGACACAATCTTCTGCCTCTCGGTTTGTGTCTTTCTCTGTAAACAAAAATAGGGAAAGGGCTGGTCAGAGACATGGCTGGAGCCTGGGGTCCTTTCACAGTGCGCTAAGTGTGCAGGAGGGAGAATTTCTTTGCAAATTCTAAATCATCTGACATGAACAATATCCTGTGGTTACTAGAGAGGATTTTCTCACACCTTTCCACGTTCCCATGTCTGACAGGACAGTACGTTGCCGATGGCCTCGGAGACACAGATCGAAAGCCACAGGAGACAGGACTAGAGCTGGGTGACATTTTCTGCACTAAATTTTTTTTCCAGGAAAAATACAGATTTGTCGAGCTTGAAACGTTTTATGAATTCCTGTCAATATAAAGGAATTCCTGTCCATGAAGGTCAATATGTACAGCTTTCCTCTCGGTGTCTTTTTAGGGAAAGGACCCAGAATATTCACAGCTACATACACAGATGATCATGTTGCCCTTTTCTAGGGAGAGAATTTTTGGGCCCTCTATATGGATGTGTGCACAAGTGTACACACTCACACGCAAACCACAAAGTATCCCAGGATCATGAAGCAGCAGACAAAAGTCCACATTCCCAAAGGCCACAAAGCAATCATTCACAAGAGTGACATGTGAAGGAAATAACCTGGAATAATAGAAAAACTGTAACTAAAGAGAAAGTGACTTAAGAAATAAGGAGGATGTGAGCTGTAGTGACAATAAGAAAATCAACATATCTGGACAGCACCCTCAGGCAGACAAGGGGAATGACAGGAATGGAGAAATTGTCAGAGCACAAAGGGACTGTAAACCAGAAGGGGGTGGAGGGATAGAACCCAACACATCACACCCAGGAATACGTGGCTTTATTTAAACTGGAACTCAGAACAGTAAACAAAGATCGCACAGGAGGATTCATCAAGATATAACTAAACATCCTCCAACCTCTGGGCTGACTGAGGCAGAGAACTGTGAAATGAGGAGTGAACGTGTAACAGTGGGGGTTTGTTCTAATGGGTTGGATTTTCTAATTCAAAATTCTGTTATTTCATTCATGTTAATTGTTACCTATGCAGTGAGTTTAATTAAAGTAACAGTAGTTAATATACAGTAGATAAGAATAATAGTTCACAGCAGTTTATGGCCGTGGTTTTCAACCTGTGGTCCGCAGACCCAGACAACGTCAAAGAGATCCGCAAAAGACTTAGACTGAAAACTGATTGAACAGAATTCAGCTACACACAGACAATCCGTTTCCAAAGGAGTCCGCACCTCTATTCAAAATTTGCAAATGCAAAAAGGTTGAAAACCACTCATTTACGGTGTAAGCCTAAGTAGTAATTCCTGCAAAAAAACCTAATTTTGATTTATTTGTGATTATTCCCCACTGAACGGATTTCTGCTTTACCCCCAACTGATTGAGATAAAACAGAATTGGGCCTCTAGATTGCCCCGGCCTCTCCTTATTGCTCTGATTCAGAATGCTCCTCCATCCGGCTCCTTACACATACAGGTTAATAATGGCAGGCACCTACCAGATATTCCTGGCTTCTCTTCTCTCTGCTCACTTTACATCCCAGCAGCTTTTCTCTCTCTTCCCTCAGAGTCTGCAAATGGGCCTGAATCTTTTCCTGAAGAAACAGAAAATGATTTGAGTGGTGTTATTTTTAGTTTTAGGAGTGTGTGTGGGGCGGGGCGGGGGAGGCTTTTCCAACACAAACAAACACTCTACTGATGAGTGGAGAACTCAGTTTATGATATTAAGGAAGTGGAGTCATATTAATAGACACTGGGAGTGTTTTATTTTCAGACTCTTTGAAGTTGTTTGACCTGGTTACTCCATTGATTTACACCAACAGGAAACTGGCATCACATACTTGGACACGGCAAGCGGTATGTGTGTGGGAAGAGTTCGAGGGGGAGGAAGTTGGGGAGAAGAGGGGCACAGCGAGTGGTGGGGACCTACAGAGAGGGGTGGAGTGGAGGTGACGAGCAACTCACCAGGCAGCGGTGGGTGGAGGGGGCCTCGGGGAAGGGGCAGAGCATGGACAGGAAGAGGCGGATCATAGGCGAGGCCACCACGGCCTAAGCATCTTAGCTCCTCCCCTTGCCTATTATACCCGCCGACTATCGGAGATTGGGCCATAGACGCCTCCTAGTGCCTGCTGCCACTCAAGCACCTAAACCATTCCCCAGAGAAAAGTACGAGCATCTAAGTCTGCACCAGAGAAAATGGACAGCTTTGAAATCTGGAATGGTGGCCACCCATGATGACCTAAGTATCGCGATTGCAAGTGTATGCAAACACAAAGCTCTTCATTTGTCCCTCACTCCAACCTCCGGTTGTTTCTTTAGCCACCTGCTGCATATTGTCTTCGTTAGACTCTGCCTGTGAGCTCTTTGCCTGACTTGTCTGTACGGTGCCTGGCACAACGGGGCCCTAATCCCTCATGGGGGACAGAGATGCTACTGTAATAGAAATCAGTACATTCTATTGATTATGAATTATTATTATTGTTATTAATGTCAACATTGAAACTTTATGGGCACTGAAATCTACGGCCAAAATTTCCAAACAGAAATTTTCAGGACTGGGACTCTCTTCCTATGCCCTCAGGAGACATGGAAGAGGGATGATGCTGGTCACAGGCCCTATAACGGGAGAGGGGTCTCTGTCCCACCTGTGATATAGCCAGTTCTCCTCCCCAGGTGGGGAAAATGGGGAGCAGTGACCGGTGGGATAATGTGATTCAACCAGGCTTGGGGTAGGTAAAACAGAGGCCTATGGAGAGCCAGAGGGAGGAGACCTGTGGAGAAGGCAGAGGAGGCCTTGCAGCTTCCTTGTAGTGATAAGGCCAAACTCCAGACTAGAAGTCCTGCGAGTCACTGCTGAGAGAGCACGGGTTATACTGGCCCCAAAAAACCTTTGTGGATTATTTCTGGAAACCTCAGAGGGAAACTGAGGCAGAGCCCCAGGCCAGGAGGGGGCACTCGGAGGCAATGACCCTGCTACATGCCCCATTGCTCTGCTGCCCCCTCCAACTCAGTCTCTGTTTCCTGCATCAGACAAATTTGCTAGGCTCTGCAGGATGGGAGCTCCACTCCAGTCCCCTCCTACGTCTCATGAGGGAGGGTTCAGCGCAGCTCCCGCGGTTCCTGTCTGGGTGAGGAGCTCTGCAGGAAAACAATGAAGGGGATGTGGGCCACGAGGAAAGCCCCAACTACATCCTTCTGCTCCCTCAGCCCCAAGGACAGGAGCAGCACGGACATGGTGTTAATAGCTTTGGGAGGTAGTGGAAGTTGGGAAGGTCAGAGAAGGGGGGTCCTTCACTGCCCAGGACTCCACATATAGGGAGCAGGAGAGGGTGGGGTGCGGGTTACTCACTCCCCCCACACTCCAGCATGTTAGCCTTAGCATATTTATTTAGGGCCACACTTCTCCACCTGCACAAGCTTTCGGAGAATTCCCAGTTGCTGGGAAACCTACTTCGGCCTGAAGTCCCTCGTTCCTCTCCAGTGGAGGCTCATTGAGTGACTGTCTGGGGCTCAGGGAAACCCTAATGCTGTGGGAAAGTGAGTTTCCCAAGGTTCTGGCTATAAAAATAACAGTTGGTCATTTCCTACCTTGAATTCTTCAGCAGCTTCCTCTGCAGGAATGACGGTGTGATCTCTGTGTTGTTTGGATCTGTCACACACCAGGCAGATGGGGATTTCATCCTCTTTGCAGAACAGTTTTAGAGGCTCCTTGTGTTTCTCACACAGTCTCTCTGGTTCCTTCACTGTCTGCAACCTGAGTTCTCTAGCTGCTTCCACAATATTCCTGAGCTGCCTGTTTGGCCTGAGGTTCCTCTGGGGAAAGATCTCTCTGCACTGAGGGCAGGAGACGTCTGTATCGAATCCCTCCCAGCACTGGGTGATGCAGGCTCGGCAGAAACTGTGATCACAGTCTAGAGACACCGGATCTTTAAAATACTCCAGACAGATGGGACAGGTCACTTCATCCTGGAGAGTTTTTGCTGGATTTGCAGCAGCCATGGCTTCTAGTGCAGGAAAGAGACCAGAGAGGAATATAGTTTTATTTCCTTCTTGTCAGAAATGGGCTGATTGAATTTGGCACAGTCATTAGGCATTTCTTGTCAGGGTGCGGTCTCATGCTGTTTGCTTTTTGTACATTGAAAAGAATCTTTGATTGTAGTGTGATGAGCAGGGCCCTTCCAAATTCACCACTGTAAAAAACGGGTCAAGGAATGTGAAATCTGATCTCCTCCATGAAATCTGGCTATTGTTTGGGAGGGGCAGGGCTGGGGGTGTGACATTATTGACACAAACTGGGACCATATAGATCATTGTTGCAACCAAGGTCCTGTAGTGGCACCAAATCTTGTATAAAGGGGGTAAAATAAGGTGTCTAAGACAAGGTTATGATTTGCTGGTTATGATTGTGCTATCTGTATGCATCTATCATTTTTTTATTTAAAGTTATAAGTATAGGCTCTATAATGTCTATATTTCAAATTTGTGCTATGCTTCTGGGTGTGGAAGCAGAGAAAGAACTGACAGGAAGGGAATTGCAATGCATGACAGTTTGTTAGCAAGAGTCAGGCTAACTGTAACCCTAATAACGCGAGATTTGTAGAAGCGAGGATTGTGAGAGGCGAGTGGGAAAGAACTGTGTGAGAAGTTGTTGCGACCTTGTGTAGATAATATGGAATGTAGACTAAAAGTCTACATTAGTGAGAAATACAAGATATCAGAATGACCTATGTATAAACAAAATGCAGCTGTTGCTCATTATTGTCTGTAACAAAAGGTATAAATGCTTGCTGTAATTGTTTACCTGTTGAGAGACCTGCCTAGGAGGGGGAGACTCTGTGTCCTAGTGCACTCTCTCCCTCTATGCAATTGATAGAGAGAGAATAAAGTATCTGACTTGGCTGTACCCAAACAAAAAGCAAGAACTGTGTTTTTCTCCGACAATCTGGGGGCTCATCCGGGATGGCAATGCCCGCAGAGGCACCGGCAGTTGCTGCAGATCGTTCCCCTTCAAACCTCATGGTGCCACAATAGAGGTATGAGACCTTTTGAAATCTCTGTTGGGGTGTCGGAGGAGGACTGTCCGTGGAGCCGTCTGTCCCTGTTGGGCTCACGCCATCCAAACTTATTGACTGTGCAGCAAGATCAGATGCAGAGTGGTTCTGGGGAATTGTTTTGTCGCCCCCAATAAGGTAGTTTTATGCGGGTCTCGGGAACTGTTAGTTTGGCCGCCCCCATATGCATAAGGGAAATGCATTAGGTACGCACCGGTGCTGAGGGGTTTTTACCACCTTAAGAAGGGTTGTTACCACCTCATAGTGTATTGAGTCTGGACATAAGGTATAGATGCATCGTGGTATTTAGAAATAGAGGCCTTGGTGTGTGTGTGTGTGTGTGTGTGTGTGTGTGTGTGTGTGTGTGTGTGTGTGTGTGTGTGTGTGTGTGTGTGTGTGTGTGTGTGTGTGAGAGAGAGAGAGAGAGAGAGAGAGAGAGAGAGAGAGAGAGAGAAACTTACCGGAAGTCGCCCAGAGTATTCTGCGAAGTCGTTTGGCTCGTGACCAGAACTATTCTAATGCAAGCCTGGTAACTAGAGGATCTTTAGAAGATCCGACCCACGGTGGGCTAACTCGGCCTGGCATCGTCCAGCGAGGAAACTACCTGGGTCTAGGAGTGTGTGAACCCATCTTCCCTCCCCTTTCCTCTCTGTGTGAGCCACTGACAGTCTGATCATCTCGCTGGATGCAAAGAGAGTGAGCGGTGCCATCTCTCTGAGACTAGCCGGCGCTCTTTGCTGAAGGGAGGTGTAGGAGGGTCATGGCCATCCTCGTTAGCCTCTCCTGTGTGAGTACCCTGTAGGGAGAGATCCTTAGTTTTTCTGAGCACTAGTGCGGACAGGGCGTTCTCCCTGTGTGTGTGATTGGAAAATGGGTGCGGGACAGTCTAAGCATTCCCTTTCACCCCCAAGGGTACTCCAGCTTATTTCATGTACGTACATTATGGTCCTAAAACCTGCAGGTATTTAGAGAATTGGAATCTTTACACGCATGAAAATCCATCTAAATAATGCCCACTAGAAGATACCTTCAATCTAGATAAGATCATACATCTCAGAGGAGCTTTTAATCACCAAAAAAAAGCCTCTGACACACAATGGGAGCAATTTATCTATTGAGGAAAGGAACGGGTTAATTTGAAATTCAGCTTGGTCCAGAGATAAAGAGAAAGTTGCTCTGCGTTCAAGGTCTCCGACATCGGTGACACCCCAGACAAGTTGGCTTCGGCTCTGCCTACCCTGCTTGATGGCCCATTAAGGACCATCAGCTATACAATTGACCCACTGAGAGAAGGCAGATACACCTTGTGACTCAGCAAGGTATGCAGGGACCTGCCTATGGACAGTACTCTACAGTTTTTCTATGCCATGTGCTGGACAGTGTGTCTTGGGGACAAAACAAGCAGAATCCACATGGCAAAAGACTATAAAAGGCTCCTCCATCTTGTCTTCAGTCCTGCTTCTTGCCTCTGGAGGGACTTTGCTACAAACTGAAGCTCTGAACAAAGGACTGAATGACCCATCCCAGCCGTGGATGTACTCCAGAGACTTGATTTAAACCTGCAGTTTATTCCATCACTTCTACAAGCCTGAACCAAGAACTTTGCCATTACTGTATGGAATTGATTCCATTTAACCAATTCTAGCTCTCAACTATATCTTTTTCCTTTTATGAATAAACCTTTAGATTTTAAGTTTCAGAGTAACAGCCGTGTTAGTCTGTATCCGCAAAAAGAAGAACAGGAGTACTTGTGGCACCTTAGAGACTAACAAATTTATTAGAGCATAAGCTTTCGTGGACTACAGCCCACTTCTTCGGATGCATATAGAATGGAACATATAATGAGATATATATACACACATACAGAGAGCGTAAACAGGTGGGAGTTGTCTTACCAACTCCGAGAGGCCAATTAATTAAGAGAAAAAATCTTCTTTAGATTTTAGATTCTAAAGGACTGGCAACAGTGTTATTTGTGGGTAAGATCTGATTTGTATATTGACCTGAGTCTGGGGCTTGGTCCTTTGGGATCGAGAGAACCTTTTACTGGAGTATTGGTTTTCATAACCTTTCGTCCCCATAATGAGTGGGATTGGTGCTGATACTGGGAAACTGGAGTGTCTACGGGAATTGCTTGTGTGACTTGTGGTTAGCCAGTGGGGTGAGACCAAAGTCCTCTTTGTTTGGCTGGTTTGGTTTGCCTTGGTGTGCAAAGGAACCGCAGCCTTGGGCTGTAACTGCCCTGCTTTAAGCAATTTGTCCTGAATTGGCACTCTCAGTTGGGTCCCACCAAAGGCAGTATCATTACAGGGGGCACCCCAGCTGGGGGCTCCTACCATGCGCCGGGTGCCAGCTGCTAGTCTCGGCCCAGTCTGGGGAGGGATGGGTCTTTCCATTCCGCTGCAGGGGCCACTCCCGAAGCCGGCTCAAACCAACCTCTGGGAACCTCTGCCAGCTGCAAGGAGCTCTGTGGCTGCTGGCTGGGAGCCCAGCTCTGAAGGCAGAGCAGAAGTGAGGGTGACGGTCAGCCCCTGACCAGGGCAGAGAGGCTGCGGCCCCAACTGTGAGTCCCCAGCTGGGGTGGAAGGTTGCCAGGAACTCCCAGACATATGGTAACCCCTCCCCCCATACTCTGCAATAAGGTTTGTGATGCTGTTTGGAATATGTGACACACTTTCTGATATTATTGATACCTATATTGTAAACCTGCAATGAATCTTACCAGATATACCGTGTAAGGTATCAGTGGAAAAGTTACGATTTGCTAATTATGATAATCACGCTTATATGTTTGTGTTGCCTTTGTATCGTGAGTTAGGAATATGTGTGGTTTATCTGTATTTCAAACTTGTGCTGTGTATCTGGGTGACACCCACAGACAGATTGGTATCAGCGCAGCCTACCCTGTTCCATGGCCCATCAAGGGCAATCCACTGTACAATGGATCCATTGAAAGAATCCAGGGGCTACACTCTATGAGTCAGCAAGACATGTAGGGGCATGCCTATGGACAGAACTCTAAGGCTTTTCTATGTGCTTTGAAGCTTGTGTTTGGGACACAGGAAGTACAAGCCACATAGCAAAAATAATATAAAAAGCAGCTGCATCGTCTCCATTTTGTCTTCAATAATCCTGCTTCCGACCTCTGGAGCAACTTCTCTACAAACTGAAGTTCTGAACAAAGGACTGGATGACCTATCCAAGCTGTGGATGTGTTCCAGAGGGACTCTCGAGACAGCAAACTCACCAATACTGCTAAGAACCTGATATACGGACTTTGAACTCTTATGTATGCACCTGATTTCTTTACCATTTAACAACTCTCTCCTTGTTCTTTCCTTTTCTTTTATAATAAACCTTTAGTTTTACAAACTAAAGGATTGGCTGGCAGCCTGATATTTTGGGTAAGATCCAAACTAATACTGACCTGGCAATGTGGCTGACCCTTTGGGGTTCATAAGAACATTTTCTATAGTGAGCAGAGTTTCAAATAACTTCTCACTGTACTGGACCTAGGTGCTGATTGGGAGCCAGAGAGCTGGAATGCAGTAAAGGGGGTTGTGTGCTTTGTTTTTTTCAGCTTCTTGATAACCAATTTGGGGGATCAGGAGCACAGTTTGTGACAGGTTGGTGAGTCTAACTTCAGTGTTATCCACCACTTACAGGAGAATCTGTTCTCCTTTTGCAACCTGCCCTGACCTTGTTTTTTTCACCGTGGGCTACCCCAGGCACTCCGGGTCACAAGATTAAAGTGTTCCCTTTTGGTTATTCAGTTTGAAACAACTTTGTCTCAAAGTTTATTTTACATTACATTAACAGCTATAATATACAATGAAAAAGTCAAAATCAGACTAGAACTGTACAATTTTGTTGAAATGAAACATTTCAGTTCACCCCAAATTATTAATGTGTATTTAGTGTTGCAGGGAGGTTTTTTTTCCCATTCTGATTCAGTACAAAATATAAAAATGGAATTTCTCACAAAAAGGACATTCTGGTTCCTGACCCGCTCCAATGCAAAGCACCAACTCCTTCTACATGTTACTAGACACATCCAGCAACCGAGCCACTGAGGCCTGGTGTACACTGGGTGTGTGTGGGGGGTGAAATCGATCTAAGATACGCAACTTCAGCTACGAGAATAGTGTAGCTGAAGTTGACGTATCTTAGATCGACTTAGAATCACTTACTTCGTGTCCTCGCAGTGCGGGATCGATTGCCACCACTCCCCCATTGACTCCGCTTCCGCCTCTCGCCGTGGGGGAGTTCTGGAGTCGACGGCAGAGTGATCGGGGATCAATTTATTGCATCTACACTAGACGTGATAAATAGATCCCCGATAGATCAATCACTACCCGCCGATCCGGTGGGTAGTGTAGACGTACCCCTAGACAGCAACATCTAAAGACCTGTAACTGAACTTTCGTGCCCACATCTCTAGCTACTCCTTTGCATCTCCTTTAGTGAGACAGCAATGGAATCCTTTCCAGTAACTACACCCAGTCTCAAAAAAGATTTATTGCACTTGGAAAAGGTGCAGAAAAGGGCAACAAAAATGATTAGGGGTATTGAACAGCTTCCATATGAGGAGAGATTAATAAAACCAGGACTTTTCAGCTTGGAAAAGAGATGACGAAGGGGGGATATGATTGAGGTCAATAAAATCATGACTGGTGTGGAGAAAGTAAATAAGAAAGTGTTATTTACTCCTTCTCGTAACAGCATTGTGAAGTGTGAGGGGGAGTGAGAGAGAGCCACCTACCTGCTCAAGGTGCTTCTGACATCCTAGAAGAGAGGAAAAAGAGAGCGAGAGAGAATTTCAGTCCCACCTGATACACACTTTGAATTCCAAAGAAGGGATTTAGCAGATATGGGGAAAAGAGGCCCTGCCCTGGACCCAGGGCCATGGATTCGCTGAGCTAATGGGGTTTTTGCATCTCTAATATCAATGTGTCTGTGAGTCTGCAAAGAATAATAGTCATTCACATTTCAGGAACGCACACACTGAGTTACACTGTGATCTCTGACTGCTGGACTGCCGTGCCCATGATTTAGGAGCTGTCCGGTCCTTATGGTGGGATCTGGAGTATTTCTAACTCACTCTCACCTGCAGAAATTCACTCACTGGCTTCTGATACTTCCCCTCCATATCACTGATCAGCTCACTTAGACAGGAAATCTCCTCCAAGAGTTTAGTGATATTTTTATTCTGTATCTTCACAATCGCCTTCTCCAGCTGGGCCAGCAGGAGTCGCTCTTGTTCCTCCAGGAACCGCCGCAGTTGCTGAAATTCAGACACAATCTTCTGCCTCTCGGTTTGTGTCTTTCTCTGTAACAGAAAAGGAGAGAAAGGGCTGGTCAGGGAAATATATGGTGGCTGGTCCTGTGATAGAGTGCTGAGTGTGCAGGAGGGAGAATTTCTTTGCAGATTCTAAGTCATCTCTGACACTGAACAGTATCCTGTGGTTACTAGAGAGAGGATTTTCTCACACCTTTCCATTTGGCCCCAGAATCTCATAAAGGCACGTTCCCATGTCTGACATGATTCGGATCGTGCGTTATCGATGGCCTCGGAGACACAGATCCAAAGCAGCAGGGGGCAGGATTCAGCACTAGAGCTGGGGGACATTTTCTACAGTAAATATTTTTCCAGAGAAAATTCAGATTTGTCAACACTGAAATGTTTCATGATTTACTGTCATTGTCACCCAGTTGTTTTGTTACAGAAATAAATAAATAATCAAAACATTTTCTTGTTTTAATTTGTTCCATGATTTTAAATTTCAAATGACTTTTTGTTTGAAGATTTCCTTTTTTATATATACTTATATATTTTAAAAGATATGGTCAAAATTGGAACAAAATATTTTGATTTTGTTGAACATGAAACATTTCGTTTGACCAAGAAAAAGTCAAATTTGTGATTTGCTGAAAATTTTATTAAAAAAAATCATTTTTGGTTCAACCAATTTTTTTTTTTAATATTCAGCAAGTGAAAAATATTTGGTATTTGCCCAGCTCTACTCAGAACCACATTGACAAAGGCAGGCGAGAAGACAAAAAACAAATGAAGCTATGACACAAAAAACTGCAGACTCAGGCAGAGAGCTCTGCATTGGAGATATTCAGTTCACATTGGGAAGATTTTTATCACAGCCACAATGGCTGGAAACTAATTCATTAATTGAAATGAAAGCTTAGAATCTGAAGAGGAATATGTTTCCCTTTTCTAGGGAAAGGAGTTTTCAGGCCCTCTGTAGAGATCTGTGTGCGCGCGCACACACACACACACACACACACACACACACACACACACAGTATCCCAGGATCATCAAGCAGCAGACAAAAGTCCACATTCCGCAAGGCCACAAAGCAATCATTCACAAGAGTGAAATGTGAAGGAAATAAGCTGTAATAACAGATAAACTTTAATTAAAGAGAAACTGACATAAGACATAAGCAGGGTGTGAGCTGTAGTTACAATAAGAAAATCGTAAGGACTGTAAAACAACATCTCTGGACAGCACCCTCAGGCATACAAGGGGAATGACAGGAATGGAGAAATTGTCAGAGCGCAAAGGGACTATAAACCAGAAGGGAGCGGAGGGATAGAACCCAACACATCACACCCAGGAATACGTGGCTTTATTTAAGCTGGAACTCAGAACAGTCAAGAAAGATTGTACAGGAGGATTCTTCAAGAGTTAACTAAACGTCCTCCAAACTCTGGGCTCACAGAGGCCAAAAACTGAGAGAGTGCAGAGTGAACGTGTAACACTGGGGGTTTGTTCTAGTGCGTTTGATTTTCTAATTAAAAATTCTGTTAGGTTATATGTATGAATTGTTACCTATAAAGAGAGTGTAATTAAGCGAATAGTAGTTAATATACAGTAGATAAGAATAATAGTTTACGGTAGCGTATGGCAGTGCTTTTCAACCTGTGGTCTGCAGGCCCCTGGGGGTCCATGCACTATGTCTAAGGTGTCCGCAAAAGAAAAACTGACTGAACAGAATTCAATTATACAGACAGACAATTGATTTCCAAAGGGGCCTCTGCGCCTCCATTCAAAATTTCCAGGGGGATCCGCAAATGCAAAAAAGGCTGAAAACCTCCGGTTTATGGTGTAAGCCTAAGTAGTAATTCTGCCAAAACAACTAATTTTGATTTACTTGTGATTATTCCCCACTTACGGAATTTCTGCTTTACCCCCGACTGATTGAGATAAAACCAAGGCTCTGTCTACGCTGCCAAGCTTTAATGAAACCGCTGTTGCATACCCACTCTAGCTCCTTGTGTCGCTGGAGCGCACCCACACTAGCAGCTTTTGCATTGACACAGAGAGCAGGGCACTGTGGTAACTATCTCACCATACAACTGGCCGCAGGATGCTTTGGGAAGGGTTTGCAATGCCTCATGGGGCAGGTACAGTGTCACATGATGCAGGTTTCTTAATCCCATTGTTCCATGGGCATCCTACTAGATTGCCAGCCGCTTTTCAACTGAAGTGTTGGGAGGGGGGAGGAGGAGTGTGTGACAGGGAGCATGTGTGTATGGGGCGGGGGGGGGAGAGAGAGACAGACAGTGTGTGTTGGGGGAGGGTGACTGTGTGGACATGCTATCTCATAAATTCAGACAGCCGCTGGAAGCAACCTGTCCTGATGCAGGGGGAGGGGGAAACCCCGCCATCAACCCCCACCTCCCTCCCTGGCTCTGTGCAGAACAGAGTCTCTCTTTCACATCCACCTCTGCCTGCCTGCCTCTGTGCTCCTATTGTGGGACGCAGCAGGAGCATTCCACCTTAATGATTTGGGCTTTGTTTCCCAGCTTTGAAAGGGGAGAGGCGCAGGCCTGCTGAGTTCCAAACAATGAGCAGAGCGGTCACTGCAGGCCTAGTGGGACACCCCCCGGAGGCCAATTACAAGGTGTTTACACTGGCACTTTGGCGATAAAACCTTTGTGCAAGAAGCCTTCTCCTTCCCGTGGAGGTGGTTTTCTTACAGAGCTGCAACTGAGGTGTTTCGTGGCAAAAAGTGACTTTGCAGTGTGTGCACCTCCGCTATGTCAGCACCAACAGCTGGCTTTTGGCGGAAAAACTTGGCAGTTTAAACCAGGCCATAATTGGGCCTCACGATTGTCCCTGGCTCTCCTTATTGCTCTGATTCACCATGCTCCTCCATTGGGCTCCTTACAAATGCAAGTTAATTATGATGGGTACGTAGCAGGTTCTCTTCTCTCCACTCAGGCTCTGTCTACACTGCCACTTTCAGCACTAAAACTTAAGTCGTTCAGGGGTGTGAAAAAACACACACCCCTGTGTGACAAAAGTTTTAGCACTGCAAAGCGCCAGTATAGACAGTGTTTATCACTAGGCGCCGCGCTCCTGGCAATAAAGCTACCATCCATCATTCGGGGTGGTTATTTTTCATCGCCGGGACAGCTCTCCCCCAGCAATAAAGCGTGACTATACTGCCCACGTCACAGCACTGCCAAGGCAGGGGGCAGGTGTTGGGGCTCAGGAGGGAGGTGCAGGGGGTAGAAGTGAAGGGGGCACAGTACAGGGGTTCAGGGCTCAGGAGGGGCGTGCAGGGGGTAGGAGTGATGGGGTGCAGGGTTTAGGGGCACAGGAGGTGAGTACAGAGGTTGGGGTGAAGGGGTGCAAGGATTACAGGCTCAGGAGGGAGTGCAGGGGTTGAGGAGTGCAGGGAGTAGGTGTGACGTTATGAATGTAATATAATATCCCATTGAAAGGTGACAGGGCCAGAAAGAGTTAATTAACTCACAGACTGACCTGACCTATGGCTGAACCTTAAGGACTGGTTAGGAAGATATGTAAATGAATAGAGCTTGAAATGCAAGTCTGCATTGTTAGAGGTAGAAGGGTAGGTGTTTGCTCAGGTCTTGTGATGTAAGCAAACAAGTCTTGTCTATTGCTATAACTTTAATTCAAAGATCAAAAAAAGGAATATTAATATTTATGATGGTACTTGAGTGAAATAGTATTGTCTATATGTCTTTTTGAAGGTTGTGCTAACCTGTATCTGAACTGTTTAATGGATGAATTACCCTGTGCTAATTGCCAGGATGTTTGGAAGAAGGAGAATTAGGCCTATTGTTTTCTCAGGCCGAAAGGCTGCTGGAAATGTATAAGAACCCTGAGACACAATCCTTCTTCATCTCAGGCCTGGTCTACACTACGACTTTAATTCGGTTTTATCAGCGTTAATTCGAATTTACTCTGCAACAGTCCACACAACGACGCCATTGATTTCGAAATAAAGGGCCCTTTAAATCGATTTCTGTACTCCACCCCGACGAGCGGAGTAGCGCCAAAATTGATTTTAACATTCGAATTAGGGATAGTGTGGCCGCAATTCGATGGTATTGGCCTCCGGGAGCTATCCCACAGTGCATCATTGTGACCGCTCTGGACAGCAATCTAAACTCGGATGCACTGGCCAGGTAGACAGGAAAAGCCCCGCGAACATTTGAATTTCATTTCCTGTTTGCCCAGCGTGGAGAGCACAGGTGACCACAGATAGCTCATCAGCACAGGTAACCATGCAGGCCGATAATCGAAAAAGAGCACCAGCATGGACCGTGAGGGAGGTACTGGATCTGATCGCTGTATGGGGAGAGGATTCAGTGCTAGCAGAACTTCGTTCTAAAAGACGAAATGCCAAAACTTTTGAAAAAATCTCCAAGGGCATGATGGAGAGAGGCCACAATAGGGACTCAGATCAGTGCCGCGTGAAAGTCAAGGAGCTCAGACAAGCCTATCAAAAAACAAAGGAGGCAAACGGTCACTCTGGGTCAGAGCCGCGGACATGCCACTTCTACGCCGAGCTGCATGCAATTCTAGGGGGGGCCGCCACCACTACCCCACCTGTGATCGTGGATTCCGGGTCGGGGATAGTCTCATCAGCTACAGCTGAGGATTCTGCCGATGGGGGAGAGGAGGAGGAGGAGGACGAGCTTGCAGAGAGCACACAGCACTCCGTTCTCCCCAACAGCCAGGATCTTTTTCTCACCCTGACTGAAGTACCCTCCCAACCCTCCCAAGCCAATACCCAAGACCCTGACCCCATGGAAGGGACCTCAGGTGAGTTTACCTTTTAAAATATAAAACTTGTTTTAAAAGCAAACGGTTTTTAATGATTACTTTGCCCTGAGGACTTGGGATGCATTCGCGGTCAGTTCAGCTACTGGAAAAGTCTGTTAACGTGTCTGGGGATGGAGCGGAAATCCTCCAGGGACATCTCCATGAAGCTCTCCTGGAGGTACTCCAAAAGCCTTGCCACAAGGTTTCTGGGCAGTGCATCCTTATTCCGTCCTCCATGGTAGGACACTTGACCACGCCATGCTTGCAGCAAGTAATCTGGTATCATTGCCTGACAAAGCCTGGCAGCGTATGGTCCCGGTGTTTGCTGGCATTCAAGCAACATCCGTTCTTTATCTTGTTGTGTAATCCTCAGGAGAGTGATATCACTCATGGTAACCTGGTTGAAATACGGGAACTTAATTAAGGGGACAGAAGTGGCCGTTCCTACTGGGCTGTTTGCCTGTGGCTGAAAATAAATCCTTCCCTGCAGTTAGCCAAGCGCAGATGGGAAATTGGCCCTGAGCTTTTCGCGTTTGGCTAGCAGGGATCTTCCCTGTTACCAGCCACGCGGTGGGGGGAGGGGTACCGTGATCATCCCAGAGAATTTATGGCGGGAGGGAGGCGGCGGGGGGGGGGGGTTAGTTTGGTTCCTGCAGGGATCTTCCCTGATACAAGCCACGCGGTGGGGGGAGGGGTACAGCGATCATCCCAGAGAATTCATGGCGGGGGGTGGGGGTGGGGTGGTTAGTTTGTTTTCTGCTGCTGCTGAATGTTAACAGAAAAACCGCAGCACTCTACGGGCTTTGCTTGGTATGTGGGAAAGGAGGGCACAGAAGCCGTAAGACAATGGCTTACCATGGCTGCATGCAAGCCGAATTCTGTTGCCCAGACCTGTGATCTCTAGCAGCAAAGCCACAGGCACAGGCACTCAGCATTAAGAGGCAAAATGCGACCTTGCACAGAAATCACATGTGCTATGTAATGTGAATAGTGTTGGTCACCGTGAAAGAGTATAAGCATTGTTCTCCAAAATGTATCTTTTTAAACAATTCTCTCTTCTTTCCCCTCCCTACAGCAGCTGCAAATTCCTCAAGCCTCCCTCCTCCATCCCGAAGGCTATCACAGATAAGGCGTCATAAGAAGAAGACGCGAGACGAGATGTTTTCAGAAATTATGGAATCCAGCCGCAGTGACAGAGCTCATCTGAATGAGTGGAAGGAAATGGTTGCAAAGTATAGGAAAGAAGCCGGTGAACGTGAGGACAGGAGGGACCAACGTGAGGACAGGAGGGACCAACGTGAGGACAGGAGGGACCAACGTGAGGACAGGAGGGACGCTCGAGATGAGAGGTGGCGGCAGGAAGATCAGAGGAGGCAGGATGCAACGCTGGGGCTGCTGTGTGAGCAAACAGACGTGCTCCGGCGTCTGGTGGAGCTTCAGGAACAGCTGCAGGAAAACAGAGTGCCGCTACAGCCCCTGTACCCCCCTCCCCCCTCCCCATGTTCCGTATCCTCCTCACCCAGATGTGTAAGAACGCGGGGGGGGGTGGAGGGGGGGAGGCTCCGTACACCTTCCCATTCTACCCCAGTGGACAGCCCAAGCAAAAGGCTGTCATTTTTTTAACCTTTTTTTAGTGGCCTTTTCCTTCCCACCGATCCTCCTCCCAAATCCCACCCGGGTTCCCTCCCTCTTTTTCTAATCTATTAATAAAGAATAAATGATTTTTAAATGATAGTGACTTTATTTGGTTTGAAAGCAAGCTGGGGGAAGGGGGAGGGTGGGTTCCTTACAGAAAATGAGTCAATAAAGGGGGCAGGTATTCATGAAGGAGAAACAAACAGATATTTCACACTGTAGCCTGGCCAGTCATGAAACTGGTTTTCAAAGCTTCTCTGATGCTCAGCGCTTCCTGGTGTGCTCTTCTAATCGCCCTGGTGTCTGGCTGCGCGTAATCAGCAGCCAGGCGATTTGCCTCAGCCTCCCACCCCGCCATAAAGGTCTCCCCCTTACTTTCACAGAGATTGTGGAGCACGCAGCAAGCAGAAATAACAATGGGGAGATTTCTTTGGCTGAGGTCAGAGCGAGTCAATAATGAACGCCAGCGACCTTTTAAACGGCCAAATGCACATTCTACCACCATTCTGCACTTGCTCAGCCTGTAGTTGAACAGCTCCTGACTCCTGTCCAGGCTGCCTGTGTATGGCTTCATGAGCCATGGCATTAAGGGGTAGGCTGGGTCCCCAAGAATAACTATTGGCATTTCAACATCCCCAACGGTTATTTTCTGGTCCGGAAAGTAAGTCCCTTGCTGCAGCCCTTTAAACAGAGTAGTGTTCCTGAAGACGCGAGCGTCATGAACCCTTCCCACCCAGCCCGCGTTGATGTTGGTGAAACGTCCCTTGTGATCCACAAGTGCTTGCAGCACCATGGAAAAGTACCCCTTGCGGTTTATGTACTCGGTGGCTTGGTGCTCCGGTGCCAAGATAGGGATATGGGTTCCATCTATCGCCCCACCACAGTTAGGGAATCCCATTGCAGCAAAGCCATCCACTATGGCCTGCACATTTCCCAGAGTCACTAACTTTCGTAGCAGCACCTAAGTGATTGCTTTGGCTACTTGCATCACAGCAGCCCCCACAGTAGATTTGCCCACTCCAAATTGATTCCCGACTGACCGGTAGCTGTCTGGCGTTGCAAGCTTCCACAGGGCTATCGCCACGCGCTTCTCAACTGTGAGGGCTGCTCTCATCTTGGTATTCTGGCGTTTCAGGGCAGGGGACAGCAAGTCACAAAGTTCCATGAAAGTGCCCTTACACATGCGAAAGTTCCGCAGCCACTGGGAATCGTCCCAGACCTGCAACACTATGCGGTCCCACCAGTCTGTGCTTGTTTCCCTTGCCCAGAATCGGCGTTCCATGGCTAGAACCTGCCCCATTAACAACATGATCTCCAAAGCACCGGGACCCGTGGTTTCACAGAATTCTGTGTCCATGTCCATGTCCTCATCATGCTTGTCGCTGCGCTGCCGCCGCTGCTGCCTCCTCACCTCATTTTTCTGGTCCTGGCTCAGCATAAACTCCACGAGAACGCGCGAGGTGTTTACAATGTTCATGACTGCTGTCTTGAGCTGAGCGGGCTCCATGCTTGCCGTGGTATGGAGTCTGCAGTGTTCACCCAGGAAAAAAGGCGCGAAATGGTTGTCTGCTGTCCGTTGCTTTCATGCAGGGAGGGAGGGAGAGAGGGAGGAGGTGAGGCTGTACCCAGAACCACCTGCGACGATGTTTTTTGTCCCATCAGGCACTGGGATCTCAACCCAGAATTCCAATGGGCACGGGAGACTGCGGGAACTATGGGATAGCTATGGGATAGCTACCCAGAGTGCAACGCTGCAGAAATCGACGCTAGCCCCGGTACTTGGACTCACACCGCCGAATTAATGTGCTTAGTGTGGCCGCATACATTTTGACTTTATACAATCTGTTTCCTAAATTCGAATTATATAAATTCGGATTAATCCCGTAGTGTAGACATACCCTTAGATCTGCTTTGGGTTTCAAGAGGGGGAAAACCTTAAGCCACAAGGATTGAGATCCCCAGTCATTGACTGGAGCCACCCTGAATATGGACATTGGACTGTAACCTATGGACTATTTCTAAAAGGACTTTTGGCAACTACAATCTCACCTCTGCTATGTATTTGAACCTCCAGAATTGAATTCAAGTCTGTATGTATAGTGATCTTTTAACCAACACTTTCTCTTTAATTTTTTAATAAATTTTAGCTTAGTTAATAAGAATTGGCTATAAGCCTGTATTTTGGGTAAGATCTAAGTTATAATTGGACCTGGGTATGTGGCTGATCCTTTAGGATTGGAAGAACCTTTTCTTTTATATGATGAGATAAGATTTTCAGTAATCATCATCATATCTGACAGGTGTGTCTGGATGGAGGCCTGAGGCGGAGTACTTTAAGGGAACTGCGTTGTTTGGACTTCTGAGTAAACTATATGGTAATATAGAAGTTGTTTTGTGCTGGCTTGGTAAATCTAAGTATTGGAATATCCACCAGTGTTTGGGATTTGTCTGCCCCGTTCTGTTTGCAGTTCACCCTAATTGAGTGACCTCAGCTGGCTCCCACGGGCAGCTCCGTACAGTAGGAGTGAAGGGGGGTGCAGGAGTTAGGGGAACAGGAGGGGAGTGCAGGGGTTGGGGTGATGGGGGCACAGTGCAGGTGGTAGGGGTGCAGGAGGGGGAGTAGGCATAAGGGGGCACAGTGCACAGGTTGGGGGGAATGGAGGGTGGGGAGCCCATGAGGGACCAGGGGCACGACACCAAATGCAAGTTTGCCACTGTGCCATTTTCCCTAAAGCCGACCCTGACTGGGGAGACCATACAATAAACCCTGCTGCTGTGGGGGTGAGGATTGGGTGGTTCCATTTGGTATATGTATTAGTTTTCGGTTTTTTATAGGTTATTTGATTATCACAGTACTTAAAGCCATTATAATCTGTTGATTGTCTGGCGATGTGCCATAAAATCCAGGTATTCCAGATTTCAAACATCTGTCACACAGTTTGATGGCTGGTGTCACACACGGGCAGGTTTGGAAGGTGAGAAGTAAAGTGACCCAAGTAGCTCTCTCCCGAGCACAGCTGGACAATCCCTGAGGTACATGTTTATATGAAGCACATGGCCCAAGGTGCAGGCTGGAGAGCAACATACTACAGTAGGGTCCAGGCTACCATCCTAGTCACGTACACAGATATCCCCACTGGTGCTGGATTGGCACAGGCAATTTAGGGGGGAAATATCCCATGTGTGCCTTCAAAAATCACAGCTGGGAAATTAAAGGGAAATAGACAAGAAGAATGTTTTATATATTTCATTGACCTTAAGTAAATGTCAGGTTTAAAAGGAGCAGAGAGGGAACTTTCATCACCAGAACACAGGGTAAAAACATCCACAAATGTGAAGTGTTGTTCTGAAAGCCACTAAAGTGGAAACACTGTCCATGAACTTTGGGGTAGAATTAATGTTACAGTCTCACTTTCAGAAACATTTTATACATCTCCATCTCACTCTCTTTTTCCCTTTCCTTTTCCCTTTTCTCTCATTTCATCCAGTTTTACCCATTGTTTTCTCTAGCACTCCTTCTCCAGCTGTTTATTTCCCTGAGTCTCCCTAAGACTATGTCTACAGTAAAAAGAACAGGAGTACTTGTGGCACCTTAGAGACTAACAGATTTATTAGAGCATAAGCTTTCGTGGACTACAGCCCACTTCTTCGGATGCATATAGAGTGGAATAAATATTGAGGAGATATATATACACACATAGAGAGAGCATAAACAGGTGGGAGTTGTCTTACCAACTCTGAGAGGCCAATTAAGTAAGAGAAAAAAAACTTTTGAAGTGATAATCAAGATAGCCCAGTACAGACAGTTTGATAAGAAGTGTGAGAATACTTACAAAGGGAGATAGATTCAATGTTTGTAATGGCTCAGCCATTCCCAGTCCTTATTCAATCCTGAGTTGATTGTGTCTAGTTTGCATATCAATTCCAGCTCAGCAGTCTCTCGTTGTAGTCTGTTTTTGAAGTTTTTCTGTTGTAAGATAGCCACCCGCAGGTCTGTCATTGAATGGCCAGACAGGTTCAAGTGTTCTCCCACTGGTTTTTGAGTATTATGATTCCTGATGTCAGATTTGTGTCCATTAATTCTTTTGCGGAGAGACTGTCCGGTTTGGCCAATGTACATGGCAGAGGGGCATTGCTGGCACATGATGGCATATATCACATTGGTAGATGTGCAGGTGAACGAGCCCCTGATGGTATGGCTGATGTGATTAGGTCCTATGATGATGTCACTTGAATAGATATGTGGACAGAGTTGGCATCGGGCTTTGTTACAAGGATAGGTTCCTGGGTCAGTGGTTTTGTTCAGTGATGTGTGGTTGCTGGTGAGTATTTGCTTTAGGTTGAAATATGTCTAAAGTGTGCACCTTACAATGGCGCGGCTGTGCGGTGAGGTGCGCTATGTAGCTGCTCTATATTGCCAGGAGAGAGCTTTCCTGGCAACAAAATAAAGCCACCTTGTAGAGAGGGTTCGTCGGGCTTCTTCCCTCTCCGGGGCAGCGGGGAACCACACCACCTCCTTTAGTCCTTGCACGGCCCCTTGGGGAAGTGGTTGGGCCACAGGAGTCCTGGCTCAAGTCATCCGGCAGTGGCTGAGCACACACAGGTAAGAGTTAGTGGATAACCAGCCCAGGCCCTAGGTCAGGGCAGGGCAGCGATGAGTTCAAGGCTCAGGTCCTTAGGCAGGGGCTGAGCAACAGTTTATATAGTGAACAGGCCCAGGCCCTGGCTCAGGGCGGGCAGTAAAGGGTCACAGCTCAGGCCGGGGCTGAGCAAACACAGGTAAATAGCACACCCAGGCTTCCGGCTCCGAGGACCTGGGAGAAGGAGAGACTCCCATCCACACGTTGGGTGGCAGGGGGGACGCAGACCTTCCCACTCCACTGCATCCCAGCCCGGGGCCCTAGCAGCGGCCAAAGGCCCGCTGCTGTGTCAGTGGGGATCCTGGCCGCAACACAGTGACATGGGCTCTGGCAGTGCTGCAGCCAGACTAGGGTCGGCTGCCCCTGGGCTATTTCCACACTCCCCCTCTGGGGTACCTGGATCAAGGTGAGGTCCTCAGGGGGGGGTCAATCACTATTGGATCCTCGGGGTAGCTGGCGAGGGGTAGGCTCGGCAACTCTCCCACATGCTGGTCCATGTTGAGTACTGGCCAGTCTCCAGGTCGACAGCTGGTTGCTGTAGTCTCCCCAGCAGGAGCTGGGCCCGAGGCATCTGGCCTCTCCAGCAGCTGTCTCTGGAGTAAGCTCTGAGGTTGGGCTCTTATAGTTCCTGTACGGCCTCTGACCCCCTGGGGGGCGGGCTTGGAGTGCTCTGGCTCCACCCACTCTGGTGTCTGGCGGAGCTCATCCCCCTCCGGGGTGGCGGGGAACCACACCGGCTCCTTACACACCTCTAACGAGGGGCAGTAGCGTTGTCACTGGCAGCACGGCTCTCGCCAACATAGCGCTGTCCACACCGGCTCTTTTTGTCGTTATAACTTTCATCATTCAGGGCAGTGTTTTTTCACACCCGAGTGACAAAACGACGAAAGTGCCAGTGTAGACATGGCCTAACTCACCATTTCTCAAATGCGGCCACCAGGGGGTTTCCTGCCACCACAACAGCTTCCTGGGCAGTGATGCGGGGGGGGGGGAGGGGGGAAGCATCGGCCCCTTCTCCCTCCCTCCCTTTTGCTCCTGGATGCACCACTCTGCACATCTACGGTGACAGGTGGGGGACAACGCTGAAGGAGCAAGGTGAGTTCTTTACCTTGGAGCATGGAATGCGGGGACTTAGTGGGGCTCGGACTTCAGCCTGGAGTGCTTGGGTGGTGGGGACTTAGGGAGCCTGGCTGCAGAATAGAGCTCCACCCAGAGTCCAACCTCTAGCCGCATGGCAGCAGGCTCCGATCCCTGGCTCTGGCTGCGTGGAGCCAATCCCCAGTCCCACCAGCAGCCGCTGGCCCCAATCCATGCACTCCAACTCCAAGTCCTAATCACTGACCCCAGATGCTGGCCCCAGGCGCCGACCCTGAGCTCCAGCGGCTCCCGGCCCTGGGTGCAGATCCCCAGCTCTGGCCTTGGGCTCCAGCGGATGCTTTCTCTGGATGCCAACCCCTAGCCCTGGCCGTGTGGCAGCAGGTGCAGACCCTAAGTGCCAGCCCCAAACCCTGCTGGCAGCCAACTGCCAGCCATGCGCTCCGACCCCCAGCCCTGGCCCCTGACCCCGGGCACGGCTCCTAGATGTTGATCCTGGGTTCCGGCAGGTGCTGGCCATAGGCGCCTATCCCCAGCCCCAGATGCCAGCCCCGGGTGCAGATGCCCAGCCCCGGGAATGCAGGAGCGGGACCAACCCCAGGCTCCGGCAGGTGCTGGCCCAGGACACTGACTCCTAGCCCCAGCTGTGCAGCAGCAGGCGCGGACCCCAAGCGTCAACCCTGGGTGGCAACCCCCAGCTGCACAGCAGTTGGTGCTGGCTCTGGGGTGCCAACCCCTGGCTGCATGGCAGTGGGTGCTGATCCCCAGCCCTGGCCACACAACTGTGGGTGCTGACCCTTGGCTCCCGTGGGTGCTGGCCCAGGGCGCCAACCCCCAGCCCCAGGCTCCAACCCACATGCGGTGACAGTGGTGGGACCCTACATCCATCGCCACGGCCTCTGCTGACTCACCCTCCACCCTTCCATCCATCCTCCCTGGCCCCCACTGCTTCACCCCCCACCCATCCATCCAGGTCTTAACTTGCCAGGACTTGCTGAGAAAAGTGATATTAACAAACATACAAATATCACTTTTCACAGCATTATCTTCATTATTGAGCCCTCAAAAAAAACCCTACATAAATACATTACAATGATTTGGATGTGTACGTGTGCATATTTATTTGTTTTCCCTAAAGTTAATTAAGCATTTTAGGAAAAAGTGTCAGTGCGGCCACCAGCAAGAGCCACACTCTGAGGCCATCAAAAAATTTGTTGTGAGAACCCCTGGCCTAACTCTGCTCTAATCCATGTCACAGATCATTCCATCTGAGATGCCCAGTTTCCTCTGATGAATTTATCCCCTCCCCTCTCGGTGTCTGCTGAGCGTTTCCCTTCTCAGGATGGTTTTGCTTTCACTCTTCTCATTTCAGCTTCCCCCATTTTCTCCAGGCTTCTCTCCTTACTCTTGTTTTACTTTATTTTCACCTTTTCCCATTTCATTTCTTCTCTCCCTTCTGGTGAAACCTGCCCTGTACCTGACTCTCCTCTCTGCACAGCCACCTCTTCTTCATCCAGGTGACATCTCCCCACTCCCAACTCCATTTCTCCACAACATCCCTTCCCTGGGGGCCTGTAGGTCACACTCCCCCGTCTCTGGGTCTCCCTCTCCAAGACTTTCTGCTGCTGTGGAGCCTCCAGTTTCTCCCCAAACCCCCAAATCCTAATTAATTTAGTCTGTGTCCCTGCCACCCCTGCATCTGCCTGTCCCCAGTCCAGCTGTTAATTCTTCCCCCAACCCCACATCACTTCTGGTCCCTACCCCGCCCTCAGTTTCGATCCTGCAGCCCCCACATGTGCCCCTCAGCTCCTTCTGCAGCTCCAGAGGTTCTTCCCCCTCCCGTTCCCATCCCTGGTGTTGCAGGGAGGACCAGCTTGGCTTAACAGTGAAATCTTTGGTGAGCTTAAACAGAAAAAGGAAGCTTACAAGAAGTGGGAACTTGGTCAGATGACTATGGAGGAGTATAAAAATATTGCTCGAGCATGCAGGGGTGTAATCAGAAAGGGCAAAACACAATTGGAGTTGCATCTAGGAAGGGATGTGAAGCGTAACAAGAAGGGTTTCTACAAATATGTTAGCAACAAGAAGATGGTCAGGGAAAGTGTGGGACTCTTAATGAATGGGGGAGGCAACCTAGTGACCAACGATGTGGAAAAAGCTGAAGTACTCAATGCTTTTTTTGCCTCCGTCTTAACAGACAAGGTCAGCTCCCACACTGCTGTCCTGGGCAACACAGTATGGGGAGGAAGTGAACAGCCATCAGAGGTGAAAAACCAGGTTAAGGACTATTTAGAAAAGCTGGACATGCACAAGTCCATGGGTCCAGATCTAATGCATCCAAGAGTGCTGAGGGAGTTGGCTGATGTGATTGCAGAACCATTGGCCATTATCTTTGAAAATTCGTGGAGATCGGGGGAGGTCCCGGACGATTGGAAAAAGGCAAATATAGTGCCCATATTTTAAAAAAAGGAAGAAATAGAACTAAAGACCGGTCAGCCTCACTTCAGTCCCCGGCAAAACCATGGAGCAGGTACTCAAGGAATCCATTTTGAAGCACTTGGAGGAGAGGAAGGTGATCAGGAACAGTCAACATGGATTCACCAAGGGCAAGTCATGCCTGACCAACCTGATTGCCTTCTATGATGAGATAACTGGCTCTGTGGACATGATATATCTTTACTTTAGCAAAGCTTTTGATTCGGTCTCCCACAGTATTCTTGCCAGCAAGTTAAAAAAGTATGGATTGGATGAATGGACTATAAGGTAGATAGAAAGCTGGCTAGATTGTCGGGCTCAACGGGTAGTGATCAACGGCTCGATGTCTAATTGGCAGCCGGTATCAAGCAGAGTGCCCCAGGGGTTGGTCCTGGGGCCAGTTTTGTTCAACATCTTTATTAATGACCTGGACGATGGGATAGATTGCACCCTCAGCAAGTTCGTGGATGACACTAAGCTGGGGGGAGAGGTAGATATGCTGGAGGGTAGGGATAGGGTCCAGAGTGACCTAGACAAATTGGAGGATTGGGCCAAAAGAAATCTGATGAGGTTCAACAAGGACAAGTGCAGAGTCATGCACTTAGGACATAAGAATCCCATGCACCGCTACAGGCTGGGGACCGACTGGCTAAGCAGCAGTTCTGCAGAAAAGGACCTGGGGATTACAGTGGGTGAGAAGCTAAATATGAGTCAGCAGTGTGCCCTTGTTGCCAAGAAGGCTAATGGCATATTGGACTGCATTAGTAGGAGCATTGCCAGCAGATGGAGGGAAGTGATTATTCCTCTCTATTCGACACTAGTGAGGCCACATCTGGAGTATTGCGCCCAGTTTTGGGCCCTCCACTACAGAAAGGATGTGAACAAATAGGAGAGAGGGCAACGAAAATGATCAGGGGGCTGGGGCACATGACTTATCAGGAGAGGCTGAGGGAACTGGGGTTATTTAGTCTGCAGAAGTGAAGAGTGAGGGGAGATTTGACAGCAGCCTTCAATTACCTGAGGGGGGTTCCAAAGAGGATGGAGCTTGGCTATTCTCAGTGGTGGCAGATGACAGAACAAGGAATAATGGTCTCAAGTTGCAGTGGGGGAGGTCTAGGTTGGATATTAGGAAACACTATTTCACTAGGAGGGTGGTGAAGCATGGAAATGGGTTACCAAGGGAGGTGGTGGAATCTCCATCCTTAGACGTTTTTAAAGCCTGGCTTGACAAAGCCCTGGTTGGGATGATTTAGTTGGTGTTAGTCCTGCTTTGAGCAGGGGATTGGACTAGATGACCTCCTGAGGTCTCTTCCAACCCTAATCTTCTATGATTCTATGAAGGGGGGGGGGGCTTCCTGGGGCCACAGAGATGAGGTATGGGGGAGAGGTGGGGGTTGGATAGACAGGGGTGCACAAGAGGCATAGAGATGAGCCAGAATGCTGGGTAGATGGGAATCCCCCAAGTCATAGAAATTAGGATGACTGTGGCTAGAGAATCCCATTTTTTCATCCCAAGTTTCATTCCCAGTGGGCTTTTCCTCCCTATGCCTCAGTCACACTGTCTGACCCAGGATCCCCAGAGTCCTCCTGTATCATAGAGGACAGTGGCAAACAGGCTGCACAATCCCTGGGGCAGTGATGAGATTGGCTTCTCTATCTGACTCACTCAATGCTCTCTATGGTTTGACAGTCCAGGGGCTGCACAGAGTTGAGACCGGAAGCAACCTCCAGGGTCAGAGAGATGGTGTGATAGAAAGTCCACAAGGAGAGGTCATAGAGACTAGGGCGTGTGAGGCTAGAGAGGCTGATTTCAGGGTCCCAGTGGGATATTCCCCCACCCCCCACCCGTATCTCAGGGACACAGGCTGAGCCAGAATCTTGACCCCACCCAGAGCCAGGGTCGGATTCTCTCCCCAGAGACGGAGCCCAGCGGGAAAGTGAAGATCGGGGCCTCGTCACCAGCATCGATAAATGTCACCTGCCCCCGGTCACAGTCCAGACAAACCCGGATCCTGCTGGGGAACCAGCCCTGGGGCAGGGGGGTCACAGGGAAAGTGAGAGCCCGGAACTGACCGCAGTACCACTCCAGGGCCCAGATCCCCGCCTTAGAGCTACGGTTGATCACTCCCTTCCTCTCCACAGACTCTCTGGCCACCCCCACAGCCCAATATGGCCCACTCCCCACATCCACTTCCCAGCAATGTCTCCCCGAGGTGAATCCCTCACAGCCCAGCACATAGGGCAAATAGTCAAATCTCTCAGGGTTGTTGGGCAGTTGCTGCCGCGTGTCTCCCCATCTCACACGTTTCCGATCCTCAGACAGGACGAGGTGGGGCTGAGCCGTGTCTGGATCCAGAGTCACATTCGCTGGGGAGAGAGAATCAAGAGCGTTAGGGGCAGAGCTCGGCCCTGGGGGAGGCTGGGACCATTTCTCACACTCCCCAGCAGCCCTGATCAGCCCTGGATCCCAGGGAGCTGCCTCTGTCCTGGGCACCTGAGACTGAGCAGAGAGGTCAATGCAGTTCCTCACTGTTTAAAAGGAGCCACTTAACTGGTTTCTCATTTGTTTGCAGAGGCTTCAGCTCCCAGCTCCCCCTGCTGGGGCTGCTCCATTCCCATCATCAGAGACACAGCCAGGAAGGTGTCAGAAGCTTTTAGTGAGGAGGGAACAGAAGAGGGAAGTACCAGCTTTAAACTGCAGAGGGGACCTCCCCTAATGCAGCCTCCACGCCCAGGCCAGAGAATAGAGAGGAAGATGCAGCGCTGGGGAAGAGCCACTTAAGTCCAGAGAGTAGGAGGTGGCATTGGGTGAGGTAGCCCCAGCCCAGAGAGAAGGGAGGGGGCAGCATCAGAGAGCATCTCCCCAATCCATGATAGAGAGAAAAGCTCCAATGGGAGAGCCCAGCCCTGCCCAAAGGAAAGGTAGGATGTTGGAGAACAGTGATGGGGGAGACCAGAGGCCCTGACTTTGTAATTTTCCAGGGGAGTGCTTGACCCCTCGCTCCGCCCAAGACCCCGACCCGACTCCACCCCTTCCCCCGAGGCTTCACTGCACCCCACCTCTTCCCGCCCCTGCCCCGCCTCTTCCCACCCCCGCTCCGCCCCGTCTCATCCCATTCTGCGCCCTACCCCCAAGCGCACCCCGCCCTACCTCCATCCCCTCCCCCAAGCCTCCTGCACACCACAGTAGGCAATAGGCACTGGGAGGGAGGGGGAGGAGCTGATTGGCAGAGCCACAGATGGGTGGGAGATGCTAGGGGAAAGGCCCCCCGAGCACCCACAGAGTCAACGCCTATGGGGAAACCCCCTCAGCCAGGATAACAAAGAGGGATGTGTCAGTCCTCAGACGAGATAGCGCTCTTCTAATTCCTCTCAATATAATACTAAAAGTCCTGTCAATGTCTATGAAAACGGCAGGGTGTTTGGATGCTGCTCAAGGAGAGGTTTTTCTTCATCAGCATGGACACGAACTCAGCACCAATGTTGGTGTCAGGATTGTTTGTGTGACTTCAGCTTGGGATTGCCTCACTGTTCAATGTGTTTATTTTTAGGGTTAGAATGACAGAATATCAGGGTTGGAAGGGACCTCAGGAGGTCATCTAGTTCAACCCCCTGCTCAAAGCAGGACCAATTCCCAACTAAATCATTCCAGCCAGGGCTTTGTCAAGCCTAACCTTAAAAACCTCTAAGGAAGGAGATTCCACCACCTCCCTAGGTAACCCACTCCAGTGCCTCACCACCCTTCTAGTGAATAAGTTTTTCCTAATATCCAACCTAAACCTCTCCCACTGCAACTTGAGACCATTACTCCTTGTTCTGTCATCTGCTACCACTGAAAACAGTCTAAATCCATCCTCTTTGGAACCCCCTTTCAGGTAGTTGAAAGCAGCTATCAAATCCCCCCTCATTCTTCTCTTCTGCAGACTAAACAATCCCAGTTCCCTCAGCCTCTCCTCATAAGTCATGTGCTCCAGCCCCCTAATCATTTTTGTTGTTGTGTGTGTCATGGTTGCTGTCGGTTTGGTTGGTAACTTTAGCTACAATCTCATGAAGATGTTTTCTCTGGAATCTCACCCTGTCTGTGTGCTCCTACGGATTCCCCTCTTTTTTTTTCCAGTGCAGACGGCAGAGTGTCTAGAGAGGAAAAGGGAAAAAAAGCCGAGATTTCAGGCTTTCATATTTTTAGCAGCATTCCCACACTGAACTCCTAGAGCTGGGTTTTCATCATGAAAGAGAAACAGACCAAGAGGCACAGAGAAACACTCAGCTATTTAGTAAAAACTAATCTGAAACTTTCTCTTTCCTCTCTCATTCAGACATCTCAAAGAAATGGAAGCCTCACAACCATCCCAGAACATACAATCTCGAAGAAAGATTTAATTTTCCCTCATCATCCCCTCCCACCCTTCAGACTCCAGTTGGTTTCTCTCATTCATTTACTGCATTTTGTTGTAACCTAGACCCAGATCACGCAAAGACTTTAGAGTAAAAATAACTTTTCCCACTTTAGTCTCTTAGACGCTAACAGGATATTGAGAGTTTGCAAAATCCCGGCTCTAATTGTGAGCTGTTGGGTCTGTTTACTCAGCAGAGCAGCACGATGGGGCCCTCATCCTCCATAGGCAGAAATAGGAATAATAATAAAATCATTTTATCCATGTGGGAATTGAGGCAGGGGGAAGGTTGGCTCCATGGGCCAGATTCCCCCCTGTACCGGCGAAAGGAGAGAGGGGAGGGGCCATTTGTGACTCCGCTGTTCAGTGGCTGCAGGGGCCGGTGCAGACCTTGGCACAGGCTGAGGAAGTTCTGAAGCAGCCAGAGTTACAGCCCTATGACAATGGCCCCGTGTGTCTTGCCCAGTGTGCAGAGTGTTATAGGCCCAGCTTTACCCTGCCCACGTCCCTCTGTCCCCCGCCCACCCCCCCTCCCTCTTCCACCCGCCCTCACCCCCCCCCCCCCCCCATTCCCAGCCCTCTCAGGAACACGCCTTGTGCCTGCAGCTGCAGGGGAGGAAGCACAAGAGGCCCCTGTGCTGGAGGGATCCCTCACCATGGGGGAGGGGCTTTCTCCTTCCCTCCAGCCCATGTGCCCAGACTAGCTGCCCTACGGGACCAGAGCCCAGTGATGGGCTGGGTCCAGATTTAACAAGCGGCCTTTAATTTACAGTCCTGATCTTTAGACACCTGGGGCCTGGTTCTCGCAGGGGTTGGGCACCTGCAGTTCTGGAGGCTACACAGCTCTGGAGCACCTGCCCTGCAGTTAAATTAGGCCATTTTTACTAAATTGGGGCTTTAATGTTGTGACCTTTGGTAAGTCATGAATTAATGGGAGACATCCTGATGCCTGGGGCTCTGCTACATCTGCTCAGAGTATCTGTTTTCCACTAGTTGTTAGGTTAAGTATTGAGAATTGGTACAAGGGTCATTTCTTATGCAGAAGTTTGGACAGATGGAGATTTGCATTTATACTGACTGACTTGGCTTTCTCCTTCCTTGCAGCCCATTTGGACCAGACTAGCTGCCGTATGGGACCAGAGCCCAGTGATGGGCTGGGTTCAGCTCTAACAAATGGCCTTTAATTTATAGTCCTGACCTTTAGGTACCTGGTTCTCAGCGGGGCTAGGCACCTGCAGCTCCCCCTGACTCCACCTGTGGAGGCTGCACAGCTCTGGAGCACCTGGCCTGCAGCTCTCTCGTTGGGAGAGAGAAACTCAGGTGTCCCAAATTAGGCCATTTTTCGTAAATATGGGCCTTAATGTTGTGACGTTTGGTAAGTCCTGAATTAATGGGAGACATCCTGATGTCTGGTCCCTGCTACATCTGCTCCATTTGTCTGCTTTCCACTGGTTATTACGTTCAGTATTGAGAATTGGTACAAGGGTCATTTCTTATGCAGCAGTTTGGACAGACGGAGATTGTGCCTTTGTATGACTGACCTGGCTTTGGCCTGGTGAGCAGTTTGCTTGACATATGGGAAATGTTGCCTTAAAAGACCTTGTTATTAAGTGATGTGTTTCTAAGTCACCATGTGGGACAAAGAGATGTTTAGACCACACAATGTGCTTAAGGACAACAGACACCCAGAATGTTGTGCCAAGGAGCAGTTAGCAAAGTCCTAAAACCCCTATGCGGAGACAAGGGTCATAGTGAGCTATGCATAATCAGTGGTAAGAGACCAATCAGAAAAGAGAACAATAATATGAAAATAGCTTGGATAGCAAAAGCCCTGCCAATTAAAAAGTTCATGTATGTGTATTTTATGAGTTATATAAGATACTTAATATTCATAACACTCAAAGGTGATTGGAGAAGAACTAATAAATATATAATCTGGATGTGCATTTTATGTCAGACAGTGTAAGGGGTAGTCAGAGCTTCATAGGAAAAATCCCTGTGACCCACCTACGCCCCAGGAGAAGGTTACAGGACAGTACTTCTTTCAGTATAGCTGTCATTTCTTACTTTAATATCAATTGTAATTGCAAGGCACGCTTGTTGTATAAACAAAGCTTTGAATTAATTAACCTGAGTGACTTGGACCCCAAGTGTGTGGCATTCAGACCCAACAATTAAATAGATCCATCATCTAAATATGAATCTTTCTGCTAGAGTCATTCTCCTCCCATAGTCTCAGAGACTTAGCCCAATTTTCCATATTACATCCCTTCTAGGTACCTTTGAACTTCCTCAGAGTCTCCATTAGAGCAACAGTTTTCTGGGAGAAATCACTGAGTCTCACTTCCAGTTCAGGAGAAATCTCCTCTGGCTCCTGGAACTTCCCCTTCTTGCGGCTGGACAAAAACAATTTCATGTGATTATATTTCACTTATGAATCACTAAGTTCTTGTTAGTGAGCTGCTGCTCTAATGGGCCTGGAGTTAGAATTCCTCTACTTTTCTCAGCCTCAGAGCAGGTGCGACACAGCCCATGGCCGTGCAACATTCCCACTTAAGGTCCCATTAATATTCTTCAACTCTGGCAAGGAGAGACTAGCTCTCGGGATAAAAGAGGGTTTGAGTCTCCATGGCCAATACACTCCATGGCTTCCATGCTCTGAGGACAGGAGGTTCCCATTTTAAGTGCTGTAGAAATCTGTCCACTAGGAACCAGACTGAAGCACCAACTTCCCCCTCCCCAGTTCATTCCACACAGGTCTCCAAACAGTCCTCAGGTGGGAAAGACTCTTGACCACTGCTGCCCAGGTCTGAATGGTACCCAGTGCCCCAGCAGTGACAGGCCCGTATTCCACGCCCGCAAACCTGAGACAGCCAGTCCCCCAGTATTTTGACATCTCTAGGAAATACTTGAGGTGAGTCTTTCCCACTGAATGGGAAATTCCAGAGTCTTCTGTACCAGGGTGAGAACCTCAGGATGAAGTTGATCAGAAAGATTTGTATGCAAAATGTGACCTTTCCCACACATTTTACTGTAGCGCCCTGGGGGGATGCGGTGCTAACAGCATCTCCAAACTCTTTCCCAGCTTTGTGAAGTGGGAGTGGGAGGGAGAGAGAGCCACATACCTACTGAGGGTGCTTCTGACATCCTAGAGGAGAGAAATAGAGAGAAAGAATTTCAGTGGCACCTGACACACACTTTAATTCCAAAGAAGGGATTTAGCAAGTATGGGGAAAAGAGGCCCTGCTCTGGCCCCAGGGCCATGGATTCCCTGAGCTAACGGGGCTTTTCCATCTCTAATATCAATGTGTCCGTGAGTCTGCAAAGAACAATAGTCATTCACATTTCAGGAATATACACACTGAGTTACACTGTGGTCTCTGACTGATGCACTCCCATGCCCATGTTTTAGGAGCAGTCCTGTCCCTATGGTGGGATCTGGAGTATTTCTAACTCATTCTCACCTGCAGGAATTCATTTGCTGGCTTCTGATACTTCCCCTCCATCTCACTGATCAGCTCATTGAGATGGGAAATCTCCTCTGAGAGTTTGGTGATATTTTCTTTTTGTATCTTCACTACTTCCTTGTCCAGCTTCTCCAGCTGGGCCAGCAGGAGTCGCTCTTGTTTCTCCAGGAACCGCCGCAGTTGCTGAAATTCAGACACAATCTTCTTTCTCTCGGTTTGTGTCTTTCGCTGTAAAAATATAGGGAAAGGGCTGGTCAAGGACATGGATAGAGCCAATGATCCTTTCATGGAGTGCTGAGTTGTGCAGGAAGGAGAATTTCTTTGTAAATTCTAAGTCATAGAATATCAGGGTTGAAAGGGACCTCAGGAGATCATCTAGTCCAACCCCCTGCTCAAAGCAGGACCAATCCGCAACTACTTTTTTGCCCCAGATCCCTAAATGACCCCCTCAAGGATTGAGCTCACAACCCTGGGTTTAGCAGGGCAATGCTCAAACCACTGAGTTATCCCTCCCCGCATAGTCTATAGGCCCATTTGACACTGAACAATATCTTGTCATCACTAGAGAGAGGATTTTTCTCACACCTTTCCATTTGGCCCCACAATCTCATAAAGGGATGTTCCCACATCTGACCTGGTTTGGATAGTGCGTTATCTATGGCCTCGGAGATGGAGATCCAAAGCAGCAGGAGGTAGGACTCAGTACTAGGTGACATTTTGAGCACAAAATTTTTTTCCCCAGGGAAAATGCAGCTTTGTTGATACTCAAACTTTTCATGAACGCCTGACAATACCCCCCATTTGTTTTGTTACAAAAGGAAATAAATGAAAAATCAAAACATTTTCTTGTTTTAATTTTTTTCCAGGATTTTAAAGTTCAAATTACTTTTTGTTTGAAATATTCCTTCTTTTTATATAATTATATATATATTTTAAGGAAATGGTTAAAATTGAAACAAAACATTTTGATTTTGTGAAAATGAAACATTTCGTTTGACCAAGAAAAAGTCAACTTTATGATTTGCTGAAAATGTTATATAAAACAATTTTCGGTTCAGGCCATTTTTTTTTTTAAATATCCAGCCAGGGAAAAAGATCTGGTATGTACCCAACTCTGCTCAGAACCACATTGACAGAGACAGGGGGTGGAGGAGGGGGAACAAAAAGAATGAAACTATGACCCAAAAAACCGAAGACTCAGGCAAAGACCCGTGCATTGGATACATTCAGTTCACATTGGGAAGATTTTTAATGACAGCCACAAAAAGTGGAAATTAATTCATTAATTGAAATGAAAGCTTAGAATCTGAAGGGGAATATGTTGCCCTTTTCTAGGGAAAGGATTTTTCGGGCCCTCTGTAGGGTTGTGTGCATGTGCGCACACACACAAAATCCCAGGATCATGAAGCTACAAAGCAATCATTCACAAGAGTGAAATGTGAAGGACATAAGCTGTAATAAAAGATAAACTATAATTAACGAGAAACTGATTTAAGAAATAAGTGGGGTGTGAGCTGTAGTGAAAATAAGGAAGTCATAAGGACTGTAAAACAACATCTCTGGACAGCACCCTCAGGCATACAAGAGGACTGACAGGAATGGAGAAATTGTCAGAGTGCAAAGGGACTGTAAACCAGAGAGAAGCAGAGGGATAGTTGTTCAGTCAAGAAACCAAGGGCTGGTATACACTGGGGGGAGAAATCGATCTAAGATACGCAACTTCAGCTACGCGAATAACGTAGCTGAAGTCGAAGTATCTTAGATCGAATTACCTGGGGGTCCACATGGCGCGGGATCGACGACCGCGGCTCCCCCATCGACTGCGCTACTGTCGCTCACTCCGGTGGAGTTCCAGAGTCGATGGGAAGCGCGTTCGGTGATCGATATATCACGTCTTAACGAGACGCGATATAGCGATCCCCGATAAATCAATTACTACCCACCGAATTGGCGGGTAGTGAAGACATACCCCAAGACATCACACCCAGGAATACGCGGCCTTATTTAAGCTGGAGCTCAAGACAGTAAACAAAGAATTCAGAAGAGGATTCCTCAAGTTACAACTAAACATACTCCAAACTCTGGGCTGACAGAGGCTGAAAACTGTGAAACTGCAGAGTGACCGTGTATCAGTCGGGGTTTGTTCTAGGTCATTAGATTTCTAATTCAAAATTCTGTTAGTTCATAAATATAAGCTGTTACCTATAAAGTGAGTTTAATGACAATAATAGTAGTTAACCCATAATAGACAAGAATAATAGTTTACAGTAGTTTACGGCCGTGGTTTTCAGGATCCGCACCTGGCCAATCAGAGGGGAGCCAGGAGTGCCATTTGGCCTGGGCCTCAAGCTCAAAGGGAGCCTCAAATTTAGACACGTTAATTTTTTGGCATTTGATAAGTTTCACAACTTGTCTTTATGTGCATCCCTATTGGGCCAAAATGTGACACACTCTCTCAGCTTAGAGCTGCAAATTTAAGCAAATAAGAGGTGTGATTTGGTAAAAGACATACTTTTTTTTGTTAACTGATATAGATTTTGTCATATTAAAGTAGTTAAAAATGTCATAAGTATTAATAAAAATATATCGGTTCTGATGGCACAAGATTAGACTGTGATGAACGTGTCCTCTCAGATCAGCTGATTCTAGAAACAAACCACTACTAGTGGCTGGTACTGGATCAAGTGCATTTTGAAAGGTAGAGAACTGTTACATTTTAGTGTTTTTATAGTTTTATGTCTAATTGACTAAGGAATTATTTGTGTGTGAGAATTCCTCATTATTATCTTCCTATGGTAGCTAAAAGAGGTGACTGGTTGGTTGGTTGAGCCATCATCATAGGCTTCCATAGTCTATAGGCCCAGATTCAAGGTGAAAATTTGTGAGAGCAATCTTGTAGACTGAGTTTCGTGAAGACACGTTTGAAATTTTTGGACATTATCCCTCTGTCTGTATCTGTGTTTATGATATATATGCCATCTCTTTGTCTTCAGCTCAGCCTGTTATATTATACTTTGCGTGCTTGAGTTTTGATTCAGTGATAAGGATAATAACTTGTCTGACTGTTTGATTTTGTGTTCTTAATTAGTATTCCTTCGTTGAGCATTTAATCTTGACTGAATTCTCTACAGAAACTAATAACTGGAAAAAACTTCTTGAGCGCATCCTGAATGTCATCCTTTTTCTTTCTGCGCAGGGATTGCCTTTCTTTGGTTCCAGTCAACGTATTGGTGATCGTGCAAATGGAAACTTTCTAGGCATAGTTGAGCTCCTCAGCAAATATGACCCACTTTTATCAGAGCATGTTAAACATGTTCGAGAATCGCAAGAGAGTCAAAAGCACATGCAAGTCCATTATCTCTCCACACGTATACAAAACGAGTTTACTGAGCTATGTGGGTCTTTCGTACAAACAACAATTCTTGATGAGATTCGAAATGCCAAGTGTTTTTCAATCATTGTTGATGCCACTCCAGATTGTTCTCACAAGGAACAGACTACTATGGTTATTCGATATGTTAACATTGTAGACAGCTCAATATTTTCAATTGAAGAAAGGTTTATTTTGTTTGATAATTTCACGAGAAAAACTGGAAAAGAAATTGCTGCTCGAGTACTAGCAATTCCATAAGGTTTTAAGTTAGATTTTCAAGTCTGCATTGGTCAAGCCTATGACAATGGATCTAATATGGCTGGGAAGTACAAAGGTGTACAAAAACAACAAGGAGTCCGGTGGCACCTTAAAGACTAACAGATTTATTTGCCCATGCACCTGAAGAAGTGGGGTTTTTACCCACGAAAGCTTATGCCCAAATAAATCTGTTAGTCTTTAAGGTGCCACCGGACTCCTCGTTGTTTTTGTGGATACAGACGAACATGGCTACCCCCTGATACTTGACACGGTGAAAGGTGTACGAGCAGTTCTGTTTGAGCATAATTCAAACTGTATTTTCTCCAGCTGTGGAAACCACATGCTAAACCTTGTAGTTGTTGACTGTGCTGAATCATGCGAGGAGGCAATTACTTACTTTGGAACTGTTCAGCAAATGTACCATCTCTTCAGTAGCAGTCCACAAAGATGGGAAATTCTGAAGCAATATCTTCCTGTTTCACTGCATGGGATGTCCAATACTAGATGGTCTGCACAGATTGATGGTATTCAACCAGTTGCGCAGCATTTGAATTCACTGAGAAAGGCTTTAAATGAGCTTCAATCTCTCAATCTCACTGCACAGGCTCGACCTGAACTTCAGTCTATTGAGAAGCACATGTCCAAATTTGAATGCATTCTGATGTCATGTTGTGTAACTGCCTGCCCTCCTTACCAAGTTCCATATCCTCCTCACCCAGACGCCCAAAAACGCGGGGGTGGGGGAGGCTCCAGGCACCCTGCCACTCAACTCCAGGGGATGGCCCAAGCAACAGAAGGCGGTCATTCAAACAGCTTTGATTTGTAGTGTGGCTACAGTAAGGAATGTGGCCTTGTCTTTTCCTCCTCCCCCACTTCACTCCGTTATCAAATCCTTTATACACCCAGGATTCCTTTTACTAGTCAGCATTGTCAGTGATCTCAAGTTTTTTTTTATAAATAAAGAATGAATGGATTCAGAACAATAGGGACTTTATTTCCTGTGCCAGCTGTGGTCGAAGGGGGAGAGGGGGAAGAGGGATTGTCTTACAGGGAAGTACATTCACCAAAGGGGGCGGCTTTGCATCAAAGACAAACACACTCAACTGTCACACCGTAGCCTGGTCAATCATGAAACTGTTTTTCAAAGCCTCTCTGATGTGCAGCGCGTCTCGGTGTGCTCTTCTAATTGCCCTGGTGTCTGGCTGTTCAAAATTGGCCGCCAGGCGATTTGCCTCAACCTCCCACCCTGCCATAAACATCTCCCCCTTACTCTCACAGATATTATGGAGCACACAGCAAGCAGCAATAACAATGAGAATATTGGTTGCGCTGAGGTCTAACCTACTCAGCAAACTGTGCCAGCGCCCTTTTAAACCCCCAAAGGCACATTCTACCCCCATTCTGCACTTGCTCAGCCTATAGTTGAACTGCTCCTTACTGCTGTCCAGGCTGCCTGTGCATGGCTTCGTGAGCCATGGGAGCAAGGGGTAGGCTGGGTCCCCAAGGATAACTATTGGCATTTCAACATCCCCAACAGTAATTTTCTGGTCTGGGAAGAAAGTCCCTTCTTGCAGCTTTCCGAACAGCCCGGAGTGCCGAAAGATGCAAACGTCATGCACCTTTCCTGACCATCCCACGTTAATGTCGGTGAAACGGCCCTTGTGATCCACCAGGGCTTGCAACACCATTGAGAAGTACCCATTGTGGTTTATGTATTCTTTGGCAAGTAGGTTCGGTGCCAAGATAGGGATATGCGTTCTGTCTATTGCCCGACCACAGTTAGGGAACCCCATTGCAGCAAAGCCATCCACTATGCCCTGCACATTTCCCAGAGTCACTACCCTTCTTAGCACTTACCCTTCTTGATTGCCCTGGCAACTTGGATCACAGCAGCCCCCACGGTAGATTTGCCCACTCCAAATTGATTCCCGACTGACCGGTAGCAGTCAGGCATTGCAAGCTTCCACAGGGCTGTCGCCACTCACTTCTCAACTGTCAGGCCAGGTCTCATCTTGGTATTCCTGCACTTCGGGGCAGGGCAAAGCAACTCACAAAGTTCCATGAAAGTGGCCTTACGCATGCAAAAGTTTTGCAGCCACTGGAAATCATCCCATACCTGCAACACTATGCGGTCCCACCAGTCTGTGCTTGTTTGCTGGGCCCAGAATCAGCATTCCACTGTATCAACATGCCCCAATGCTGCCATGATATCCCAATTGCCACATCCCATGCTTTCAGGAACGTCTGTGTCCATGTCCTCTTCACAATCTTTCTCATGCTGCCGTCTCCTAGCTAGGCTCTGCACATACTGCAGGATAATGCGCGAGGTGTTTACAACGCTCACAACAGCAGTGCGCAGCTGAACGGGCTCCATGCTTGCCATGCTCTGGCTATGCACGATCGACTGTATAAAATCACGTATTAAAAATCGACTTCTATAAAACCGACCTAATTTCGTAGTGTAGACATGCCCTAATTTGCACCCTTTGGGGGTTTCTTTGGCAGTTCAACAGACTGAATAATGAAGATCTACTTTCTGCAGCTGAACAATTTCAGCAACAGTACAACAAAGAAATCTCAAAAGATCTCAGTGACGAGGTCATCTTCCTCAAATGAATATATTCCACGAACTTTAAACTGGATTGCGAGCCAAAGGAATTGCTTCAAGAAATACTCGAACTTGGACCCTTAGGGGTGTTTCCTAATATGATTGCATTGCATATTTTTGTCAGTTTGCCTGCATCAGTGGTTTCCGGTGAACGCACCTTCAACATGTTGAAGCAGGTAAAGAACTATCACTGTTCAACTATGGGACAACAGCATTTGAATGGGCTTGCCATGCTTAATATCAACTGTGACATTGCACAAAAGCTAGATTTTTCCTCACAAATTAGTGCATTTGCACAGAAAAAGCCTAGAAGAGCGTTTGTTAAATAAAAAAAATATTCAAATGATGTCTCACTTTTTTTTTTTTGGTGCCTTATTTTGTTTTTATGTGCATCATTTTTTATTTTTATTGTGACTAGGGGTTCAAAAGCTGGAAGTGGCCCAGGCCTCTCTGGACCTCTGAGAGGGCCTGGGTCTGCAGACAATGTCTAAGGGATTTGCAAAAGACTGAACAGAATTCAACTATAGACAAAGACAACAGATTTCCAAAGGGGTCTCTGCACCTCCATTCGAAATTTCCCGACGGATCCACAAATGCAAAAGGTTGAAACCCACTGGTTTATGGTATAAGCCCAAGTAATAATTCTGTGAAAACAACTGATTTTGATTTACTTTTGATTATTCCCCACTTAACAGATTTCTGCTTTACCCCAAACTGATTGAGATAAAGCATAATTGGGCCTCTAGATTGCCCCGGCCTCCCCTTATTGCTCTGATTCAGAACGTCCCTCCATCCAGTTTGTTACAAATGCAGGTTAATAATGACGGGCACCTACCAGGTATTCCTGGATTCTCTTCTCTCCTCTCACTTTACATCCCAGCAGCTTTTCTGTCTTTTCCCTCAGAGTCTGCAAATGGTCCTGAATCTGTTCCTGAAGAAACAGAAAATGATTTAAGTGGTGTTATTTTTACTTTTAGGAGGAGGGTGAGAGCTTTTCCAGCACAAACAAACACACACTCTACTGATGACTGGAGAACCCAGTAGGTTTATGATATCAGAGATACCAAGGAAGTGGAATCATATTAATGGACACTGGGAGTATTTTATTTTCAGACTCTGAAATTGTTTGACCTTGTTTCTTCATTGATTTACACCAACATGAAACTGGCATCACATTCTTGGACATGTCGAGTGGCAGGGGGCCTCACGAGGAAGGGGGTGGAGGAGAGGAGGGAGGTGACGAGCAGCAGGAGGAGCGGGCCTCGCAGGGGAGGGCAGGTGGAGAAGAGGAGGGATGCAACAAGCAGCAGTTGTGGGGGGCCTTGCAGCGGAGGGGGTGGAGGAGAGGATGGATGCAGTGACTGGCGGGGGGGCCTCGCAGCAGAGGGGGTTGGAGGAGAGGAGGAACGCGATGAGCGGCGGGGACCTCCAGACTGGGGATGTGGAGGAGAGGAGAGACGAGGGACTCAGCCAGGTAGCGGCTGGTGTTGGGGGCTTCAGGGAAGGGGCGAAGCAGGGACAGGAAGAGGTGGAACGCAGGCAGGGTCCCACGGTCCAGGCGTCCAGCTGTGGGCCGGCGGCAGCTGCGTAGCCTCTCCTGGCCTACTATACCTGCCGCGTATGGGAGACTGAGCCATGGACTCCCCCTCGTGTCTGATGCCACTCAAGCACCTAAAAAACATTCTCCATAGAAAAGTACGGGCATCTAAGTCTGCACCATGGAAAATGGACAGCTTTGATATCTGGAATGGTGGTAGAGTTGCCAACTTTCTAGTCGCACAAAACCGATCACCCTAGCCCCGCCCCTTCCTCGATGCCCTGCCCCCTCCATTCCCCCTTCCTCGGTGGCTTGCTCTCCCCCACCCTCACTCACTTTCACTGGGCTGGGGCACAGAGTTGGGGTGTGGGAGGCGGTGAGGGCTCTAACTGGGGATATGGGTGGGGTCAGAAATGAGGGGTTCAGGGTGTGGGAGGGGGCAAAGGGCTGGGGCAGGGAGTTGCGGTGCGGAAGGGGGTGAGGGCTCCAGCTTGGGGTGCGGGCTCTGGGGTGGGCGATAACGGGTTTGGGGTGTTGGAGGGGGCTCCAGGCTGGGCAGTGGGGCTGAGGGATTTGGAGTGCGGGAGGGGGCTGTGGGTTGAGGCAGGAGATAGGGAGGCAGGAGGGATTGAGGGCTCTAGGGTGCAGCCAGGAATGAGGGGTTCAGGGTGTGGGAGGGGGCTCTGGGCTGGGGCAGGGTTTGAAGTGCAAGGGGAGGGGAGGTCTTTGGGCTGGGGGTGTGAGCTCTGGGGATCAGGGGGTTGGGGTGTAGGAGGGTGCTCCGGGTTTGGGGGCTGTCAGGGCTGGGACAGGGGGTTGAGGGTTGGGGTTGGGGCCGTGGGCTTACCTCGGACAGCTCCCGATTAGCGGTGCAGCGAGGGGGCTATGGCAGGCTGCCTGCCTGTCCTGGCACTGCACTGTGCCCCAGAAGCAACCAGCAGGTCCCAGTCCTGAGGGTTGGGTGGGGGAGTCAGGGCCAGGAGGCTCCACGCGCCACTCTCACCCGCAGGCACCGCCCCCCCCACAGCTCCCATTAGCCAAGCCTGTGCTTGAGGCAGGGACAGCACGGGGAGCCCCGTGGCCACCCTGCCTAGGAGCTGGACCTGCTGGCTGCTTCCGGGGCGCGCACGGCGTGGTGCCAGCCAGGACAGGTAGGGACTAGCCTGCCTTAGACCCTCAGCACCGCCAACCAGACTTTTAACAGCCGGATCGGTGGTGCTGACCGGAACCACCAGGGTCCCTTTTCAACCAGGTGTTCCAGTAAAAAAACGGACACCAGGTCACCGTAAATTATGGCCACCCATTATGACCTAGCTATTGCGATTCTAGTGTATGCAAACACAGTCCTCTTTACTTATCCCCCACTCCGGTTCTTTCTTTATCCACTTGCAGCATATTGTCTTAGACTGTGACTGTGAGCTCTCCTTGCCTGACCTGTCTGAACGGTGCCTGGCACAATGGGCCCCTAATCTCTCATTGGGGCCCAGAGATGCCACTGCAATAGAAATCAGCACCTTTTATTGATTACAAATTATCATTAATGTCAAGATGGAAACCTTCATGGGTACAGGCCTAGGACTCTCTCCCCATGGCCTTAGGAGACGTGGAAGAGGGACGATGCCAGTCACAGGGTGGCTGGCCCTATAAAGGGAGAGGGGTCTCTGCCCCACCTGTGACATAGCCAGTTCTCCCCAGGTGGGGACAATGAAGGAGTGGTGACCGGGGGATCATGTGATCCAATCATGCCTGGGGTAGGTAAAACAGAGGCCTTTGGAGAGCCAGAGGGAGGAGCCCTGTTTAGAAGGCGGAGGAGGACTTGGACCTTCCTCGGGGTGATAAGGCCGAACTCCAGACTAGAAGTCCGGAGAGTCACTGCTGGGAGAGCAGGGGTGCTATTGGCCACAAAAAAAGCCTTTGTGGCTTCTATCTGGGATCCTCGAAGGGAAACTGAGTCAGGGCCTCTGCAGAGCTACCCCAGGAAATGCTACGTTGCCCTGCTGCTGCCCCCTTCCACCCAGTCCCTGCTTCCTTCAATCCCACCCTTGATTTTATCAGGCAGACTCCACTCCAGTGCCCCCCGTAAATCTCATGAGGCTCTGTAAGCCTCCTGAGAGCTCTGCAGGAAAAGGGGAAGGGGATGTGTGCCAAGAGGACAGCCCCAGCTGCACTTTACTGCTCCCTTGGTCCCAATGGGAGTAGGAGCACTCCCCCACATACCAACGTGTTAGCCTGAGGGACTGAGGCGCACAGGATGTTTATCGAGGTCCACACTTCACCTGTATGAGCCTTTGGAGGATTCCCAGTTGCTGGGAAACCTATTTAGGCCTGAAATCCCTTATTCCTCTCCAGTGGAGGCTCACTGAGTGGCTGTCTGGAGCTCAGGGAAACTCTAATGCTGGTAGAAGTTTCCCCAAGCCTCTCGCTAGCTATAAAAATAACAGTTGGTCATTTCCTACCTTGAATTCTTCCACAGCTTCCTCTGCAGGAATGACGGTGTGATCTCTGTGCTGCTTGGATCTGTCACACACCAGGCAGATGGGGATTTCATCCTCTTTGCAGAACAGTTTTAGAGGCTCCTTGTGTTTCTCACACAGTCTCTCTGGTTCCTTCACTGTCTGCAACCTGAGTTCTCTGGCTGCTTCCACAATATTCCTGAGCTGCCTGTTTGGCCTGAGGTTCCTCTGGGGAAAGATCTCTCTGCACTGAGGGCAGGAAATGTCTGAAGCGAATCTCCCCCAGCACTGGGTGATGCAGGCTCGGCAGAAACTGTGATCACAGTCTAGAGACACCGGATCTTTAAAATATTCCAGACAGATGGGACAGGTCACCTCATCCTGGAGAGTTTTTGCTGGATTCGCAGCAGCCATGGCTTCTAGTGCAGGAAAGAGACCAGAAAGGAGTTTAATTTCACTTCCTTCTCAAAATGGGCTGACTGAACTTGACATAGTCGTTAGGCTTTCTCGGTGCGGTCTCATGCTGTTTGTCTTTTGTGGACTGTAATGAGCCTTTGAATGAAGTCTGATGGGTACAAATTGACACTAACTCCTCCAAAATGTTGCAGATGCCCCACTGCCCTGCAACATACCCTGTCCTTTAGTCACTCGCTTGTAAAAATTAGAGCTGGTCAAAAAAAATTCTAATCCAACAATCTTTCCGTCAGAAAATGCCATTTTGTTCAAATCAAAACTTTCCATGCGAATGTGTCCACTTGGAAGATTATTTTTCAATGAAGCATTTCAATAAGGTTAAAATGTTCCTATCTGGATTTTCAGTTTGAAACAATTTTGTTTGAAATTTTATTTTACATTACGTTATCAATTATAATATAAAATGAAAAAGTCAAAATCAGACTAGAACTGTACAAGTTTATTGAAATGAAACATTTCAATTCACCCCAAATTATTAATTTCTATTTAGTGTTGCTGGAAGGTTTTTTCCCATTCTGATTCTATATAAAAAATAAAAATGGAATTTCCCACAAAATGGACATTCTGGTTCCTGCACCGTTCCAATGAAAAGCACCAATTCCTTCTACATGTTACTAGACACATCCAGCACACTAGCCACATAGACAGCAATACCAAAATACCTGTGACTGAAGTCTGAACTTCTGTGCCCACATTTCTAGCTACTTCTTCGCACCTCCTTCAGTGAGACAGCCATGGAACCCTTTCCAGTAACTACACTGCTCACTATCCATTTCTTCAAGAATCAAATCAGCATATGCATTTCTCATGAAAGTCACTTTGGAGAAGTAGAGAGGATCAGAACATGCAAACATTGAATCTATCTCCCCTTGTAAGTATTCTCACACTTCTTATCAAACTGTCTGTACTGGGCTATCTTGATTATCACTTCAAAAGTTTTTTTTCTCTTACTTAATGGGCCTCTCAGAGTTGGTAAGACAACTCCCCCCTGTTTATGCTCTCTGTATCCCATCCCATCTCCTAGAACTGGAAGGGACCTTGAAAGGTCAGAGAGAGAGAGAGTGTGTGTGTGTGCGCGAGCGCTCAATATTTATTCCACTCTGTATGCATCCGAAGAAGTGGGCAGTAGCCCACGAAAGCTTATGCTCTAATAAATTTGTTAGTCTCTAAGGTGCCACAAGTACTCCTGTTCTTTTTCCTCTCACCGCCACCCCTTGGAAAATTCCAATGTTCAGTGAAAAATTGAATACTGAAATATTTTGGCTAAAACCCAAAATATTTCAATTTGGAAACATCACTGTGGTACCTGACAGGACTTGTCACTCCGTTTACTCATGCTTCCATTCTCCTATGCAGACTGGGGTCCCTGATAAGAATATATCTCCCATGATGCAGTAGGGTCTCTTCTCTTGGTGAGGCACTGCATCATGGGAGTCCCATGGGGAACCTAGCCCCAGGGCCGGTGCAAGGATATTTTGCGCCCTAGGCAAAACTTCCACCTTGCGGCGCCGCCCCCTCCCCCCGCACATCGGTCCCCAGACCAGGATCCCCCCTAACCCCCCCCCCCCCCTGAACGCCCCTGGAGGGTGCACAGCCCCCCCACGAGCCCTCCTCACCGGTCCCCGTCCCGAGTCCACTCACTGGCTTTGCTGGGCTTGGGCCACTGCAGCAGTTCGGCAAGGAGGAGCCGCCTTCTGGAGGCACCAGAGAGCCAGAACATTGGCTTTCGGCAGTGGCGAGCCCCAGCCACGGAGGAGCCGGCGCGATGCAGGGGGGCAGCAGCCCTGCAAAAGCGGTGGCGCGGCTAGCGGGGAGCAGCTGCACCCCCCCGCCCCTCCTGTCCAGGTTGCGGCCGGGCACCCCCCCGGGGGCTCCTACAGGCTGCAGCAGATGCGCCCCCCAGCTGTCCCCTCGCCGTAGTCGGGCTCTGCGGCTCCCGGGCATGTGAGCCACCGGCAGGGCACAGGGCCCTGAGCCTACTCTGGGAGGGGCAGCGTGCGACAGTGGCGGCTCACACGCCCGGGAGCCACAGAACCCGAGCGCGGTTAGGGGTAAGCTGGGGGGTGCGCCTGCCTGGGCTGCAACCCATCTGGCTTCCCCCCAGGGGCATCTGCAGTGGATGCATGTGGGCGGCAGCCCCCGTGCACCTCCCGGCTCCCCCCTGCCACGCTCGGGCTCTGCGGCTCCCGGGAGCGTGAGCCGCCACTGTCGCACGCTGCCCCTCCCAGAGTAGGCTCAGGGCCCTGCACCCTGGTAGCTCACATGCCTGGGAGCCGCAGAGCCCGAGCACGGCGAGAGGGGGCAGACGGGGGCCGCCGACCACATGCAACTGCTAAAGCCTGCAGGAGCCCCCAGGGTGGGAGCACGCTGGGCCGCAGCCTGGGCAGGAGGTGCAGCTGCTCTCCGCTAGCGGTGCCGCCCCCCTGTGCCACGCCGGCTCCTCCATGGCTGGGGCTCGCCACCCCCGCAAGCCGACGCTCTGGCTCTCCGGTCCCTCCGGAAGGCAGCTCCTCCCTTCCGAGCCAGGGCACCACTTTTTTAGGGTTACCATATTTCAACAATCAAAAAAGAGGATGGGGGGAGGAGAGCCCCACCCACATCCACTCCCTCCCACTTCCCACTCCCCTCAGAACGCCCAACCCCTCCCCCGCTCCTTGTCCCCTGGCTGCCCCCTCCTGGGACCCCTGCCCTTACCAGCCCCCCAGGACCCCACCCCCTACCTAAGCCTTCCTGTTCCTTGTCCCCTGACTGCCCCGCCCCTGAGACCCTCCCACCCTATCTGCCCCCCTAGGACCCTACCAGTCCCCTGGCTGCTCCAACCCTTATCCACACCCCGCCCCCAGACAGACCCCCGGGACTCTCACGCTCCATCCAACCCTCCCCCCGCCCCCTGAGAAACCCCCCCGGACCCCCTGATCCATCCAACCCTCCCCCTGCTCCCTGTCCCCTGACTGCTCAGATCCTTTTCCACACCCCTGCTCCCTGACAGCCCCCCCGAACTCCAGCCCCATCCCACCCTCCCCCCCCCGAACTCCAGCCCCATCCCACCCTCCCCCCCCCCGACAGCCCCCCCCCCCGGACTCCCTGATCAATCCAATCCTCCCCCTGTCCCCTGACTGCGCCAATCCCTCTCCACACTCCCACCCCCTAACAGGTCCCCCCAGAACTCCCAACCCATCCAACACTCCCCCCGCCCCGACAGCCCCCCCAGACCTCCTGACCCATCCAACCCTCCCCCTGCTCCCTGTCCCCTGACTGCGCCAATCCCTCTCCACACTCCCACCCCCTAACAGGTCCCCCCAGAACTCCCAACCCATCCAACACTCCCCCCGCCCCGACAGCCCCCCCAGACCTCCTGACCCATCCAACCCTCCCCCTGCTCCCTGTCCCCTGACTGCGCCAATCCCTCTCCACACTCCCACCCCCTAACAATCCCCCCCCAGAACTCCCGACCCAGCCAACCCTCTCCCTGACAGACCCCTCCCCCCAGCTCCCGACACATCCAACCCTGCCCCCGGCCCCCCGACAGCCCCCCGGACTCCCCTTACCACCGGGCCGCTCCAGCCGCTGGCTCCACGTGGAACCAAAACAAACAGGCTGCGGAGCACACAGCCCCTCCCCCGCAGCGTGCTGGGACGGGAGTCTGAGGCAAGGGGAGGGGGGAGCGGGGGAGGGACTCTGCCTGCTGGAGGCCAATGGGAGCAGCTAAATCAGACCCAGACACCCAATCAGCCGCGCCGCACTCTGTGGGAGGGGAAGGGAGGAAAAATCTCAGATGCCCCCAACCACTGGGCCCCTAGGCGACTACCTAGCTCGCCTAGTGGTTGCACCAGCCCTGCCTAGCCCATACAATAGAATGGGGACATGAAGCAACCATACTACATCTCCCCTGGGACACTGTATTTGCACACCCATTTTTAATTTTTTTTATTTAGAAGCATTTTTATTTAAAAAAAATAAAAACAGCGACAATTTTGTTAAAATATTGGTTTAATCCAAGCCCCAATTTTCCATCAAAATCCACAAAATTTTCAAGCAGTCTTAATCAGAGGGACATCACATGAGCCCTTCCATAGATTATCTACCTGTGCCAAACACTCTCCTCTCCTTCCCTAGCTCGCCATGGGGCTAGCATGTTCTAAGTGACGATCCACTGACAGTTTGTCAATCTGAGATTTTTCAAAGCCTCCAAGACAAGGGATTTGGACACACAATTCAGCTGGAATCTCCCTGATTTCTTCCTTAACTCATGTAAAGTAAACATAAGCTAGACATGTAGCCACAATCTTCACTCCACACGATACGCTTTTTGCTCTGTGATTAATTATTTGGGGGCGATATTTTCAAAAGCACTAAAGGGTGTTTTGTGCACAGATCCCATTCAAAGTCAATGGGACTTGTGTGCCTCACTCCCTCAGGTGCTTTTGAAAATCTCATCCTTCTTTGGGAGCTTTGTTTTGAAGATAAGGATCCTGCAAACAGTTCGGAATGTGCTTACCTGTGTGCGTGTGAGTTCTCCTCTTGACTTCACTGCTTCCCATTTCCTTTACCCAAAGGCCTGTCTGACTTTTAGGACTCCCCATCCACTCTCCTATATCATTACATATAGCTCAAGCTAATACAATTTATTAAAGAGCAACCAAATTAAAAAAAATAAGGAAAAAACAGGAAAGATGAAAGGAAAACACGTCACCCTGCTCTGTGGCACAGGGACATTACAAACAACCGTCTCTGGAATGTCAGGGAAGTTCACAGTCTGTGCCTGACATGTCCCAGGCCTCCTGCCCAGGCCCCAGCTGTGCTTCAGGGATGCTGCAGGTCGGACACTTGCACTGGCGGTGGCCTCATACCCTCAGGCTCTAGGTGGCAGGACCCTTCTTCCCAGTGTCGCCCCCCCCCTTGGGGTTATGATCACCCCAAGTCTGGCCTGCCAGGCCTCTTGGCTGGGGGCATCTCCCTGCGCTGGACCCTGTGCCACCCCGCCTCTCCCCCGCTCCCTCTCCCCAGCTGCTCACCGCACCCGGCTCCAGACTGCCCCAGCTCAAGCTCCAACTCCACCCCCAGCATTCCTGCTGCTCTGCCCCAGCTCCCTGAGTTGCTCCTCTAGCCCCGGTTGCTGCAGCTCTTCTCCCAGCACTGACCTGCTCCCTGGGCTGCTTCTCTGGCTGGCACGGCTCTGCTCCCCAGCTCAGCTCGGGCCCCTGCTCTCTCCTTAGCTTGGCCCCACTCCGGGCTAGGCAGTTCCAGCTCACACAGAGGACGGGACCCACTGGCCTCCTGACTCCCTCATTACCTGCCTGCCCTGTCAATCACACTGACCTGGAGCATTGGCTGCACGGGGTCATTTCAGGTGGAACTGGGAAGAGAACCCAGGTCTCCAATATGGAAAGCCCAGGCACTAGCCACGCATTCCTACTGCCTTTTGGGCTGAATACCTAAAATAAATAGAGTCCGATTACCTCACTACCCACCACTGCACAATGGAGCCAGGAAGGGAACCCTAGAGCTCTGATCACTAATATTCTAATCTGTCTAGTAAGCATTTCTGAACCTGCTGGCACCATGTGTGTCAAGTCCCCCTGCAGTGATTGGCCTCAGAAATAATGGCAATTCCTCCTGAAGTTCAAGTGGTGGAGACGTGTGCTGGGACTCGAGGACAGGGCCAGCCTTTGGGGTGGGTGTATGGGCCATGGCCCAGGGCGGCCGGCCAAAGAGGGCACTGCCATGCGCAGGTTTTGCCTGAGTGACACCTGACCTGCCGAGAGCCAGCTGGGCTGGCAGAGGTGGCAGGCAGGCAGGTGAGCAGCAGTGTCTGGAGGCGAGTGAGGGACCAGCGGGGGGAAGTTGGATGACTAGCCAAGCCAGCTGATTCCTCCCCCCTGCTCCACTGCCGTGTGCAGTTGCTGCTGCTCCTAGTTCTGTCCCCCACCCTTCCTCCTGGAGCCTCTGGCCACTCTGGACTTGGAGCATCCTCCTTTCTGCTGTGCGGGGAAGGGGGGCTGATGTTGGGGTTGTCTCCTGCCCCACACCCATGTACCCGGGCTCCACTAAGCTGGGGTGACGGAACAGAGGAAAATCTGTCTGTGCTGCTGCCTCTCTGGGTCTGGAGCTGCTGGCAGCTGCTTGTGTCTGAAAAAGCCTTCAGGCACATGACCCTGAGTGCTTTCTTAAAGAGACAGTGCACTCAGGCACACACACACAGTCCCCCCAACACACAAACCAGGGCTCCCTGCATCCAGGTCACGTCCCACCTGTTCTGTGAGGCATCAGGAGCTGCTGCTGTCCTGCCCTCTCCTTACTTAGCCCACCTGGGGAAAGTGACCTGGATGTAGGGTGACCAGACAGCAAATGTGAAAAACCGGGACGGGGGTGGGGGGTAATAGGAGCCTACATAAAAAAAAGACCCAAAAATCAGGACTGTCCCTATAAAATTGGGACATCTGGTCACCCTACCTGGATGCTGGGAGCCCTGATGTGGCTCCTTGCTCCTCCCTTCACAGCCCCCTAGGGATGCATGGGGCAGGGGAGCAGCAGTCCAGTGGGGGAGCAAGCAGCAATGCCAGCTGCTGCATCCCTGCATCCAGGTCAGTTTTCCCACATGGGTGCAGGAGGGGGATGCAGGGGTGAGGGGCAAAGGGGGCACAGTGCAGGAGTTAGGGGCACAGGAGGGATGTGCAGGTGGTAGGAGTGAAGAGGGTGCAGGCATTGGAGCACAGGAGGTGAGTGCAGGGGTTGGGGTATGCTTGACCCTCCGCTGTGCCCAAGACCCTTCCCCTCCCCAGTTCCACCCCTTCCCCCAGGGCCTCACCCCACCCTGCCTCTTCCTGCCCCCCATGTACCTCTGCCCCACCTCTTCCCACCCCTGCTCCGCCCCGTCTTATCCCATTATGAGTCCTCCCCTCAGCATGCCCTCCCTCGCTCCATCCCCTCCCACCAGCACCTCCTGCATGCCGCTGAAAAGCTGATTGCAGTGGGTGAGAGGCGCTGGGAGGGAGGGGGAAGAGCTGATTGGCAGGGCCACGGGCGAGTGGGAGGCACTGGAGAAGAGGTGGAGGAGCGGCTGCCAGTGGGTGCTGAGCACCAACTCCTTTTTTCCTGTGGTTGCTCCAGCCCCCGTGCAACCACGGAGTCGGTGCCTATGGGGGAAACCCCCTCAGCCAGGATAAAGGAGAGGGATGTGTCAGGCCTCAGGGGAGAGAGCTCTCTACTCATTCCTCTCAATATTAAAAGTCCTGTCAACGTCTATGAAAATCCCCAGGGTCAGAGTTAAGGGTGTTTTGATGCTGTTCAGGGAGAGTGTTTTTGTTCATCAGCATGGGCATGAACTCAGCACCAATGCCGGTGTCAGGATTTTTTCTGTGACTTCAGCTTGGGATCTCCTCACTATTCTATGTGTTTATTTTTAGGGCTCTGGGGGTCATGGATTCTATCAGTTTAGTTGGTAACTTTAGCTAGTATCTCAGGAAGATGTTTTCTCTGGAATCTCACCCTGTCTGTGTGCTCCTACGGGTTCCCCTTTTTTTGTCTCCAGTGCAGACTGCAGAGTGTCTAGAGGGGGAAAGTAGAAAAGAGACGAGATTTCAGACTTTCATATTTATAGCAGCATCACCACTTTGACCTCTTAAAACTGTGTTTTCATCATGTCAGAGAAACAGACACAGAGGCACAGAGACACACTCAGGTATTTAATATAAACTAATCTGAAACCTTCTCTTTCCTCTCTCATTAAGGCATCTCTCAGCAATGGAACCAACATCCTTGCAGCCTCACAACTATCCCAGGACACACAAAACAGATTTACTTTCCCCTCATCATCCCCTCCCACCCTTCAGACCCCAGTTGGTTTCTCTCATTCATTAATGCCTTTTGTCATAACCTAGACCCAGATCAAGCAAAGACTTTGGCATGAAAGTAACTTTACCCACTTTTGTCCCTTTGACATCAACGGGATTTTGAGAGTTTGTGAAACCCTGGCTCTAATTATGAGCTGTGGGGTCTGTTTACTCAGTGTTTCTACAGAAAGCAGCATGATGGGGCATCATCCTCCATAGGCAGAAATAGAAATAATAGTAAAACCCTTTTATAAATGTGAAAATTGAGGTGGGGGAAGGTTGACTCAATGGGACAGATTCACCCCTGTACCAGCAGGACAGGGGTGACTCTGCTGTTCCGTGGCTGCAGGGGCCGGTGCAGACCTTGGCACAGGCTGAGGAAGTTCTGAAGCAGCCAGAGTTACAGCCCTATGACAATGGCCTCCGTGTGTCTTGCCCAGTGTGCAGAGTGTCAGGGGCCCAGCTTTACACTGCCCATGTCCCTCTGTCCCTGCCCACCCCCTCCCTCTTCCACCCGCCCTCACCCCCCACCCCATTCCCAGCCCTCTCAGGAACCCACCTTGTGCCTGCAGCTGCTGGGGAGGAGGTACAAGAGGCTCCTGTGCTGGAGGGATCCCTCACCATGGGGGAGGGGCTTTCTCCTTCCCTCCAGCCCAGACTATCTGCTGTAAGGGAGCAGAGCTCAGTGACAGGCTGGGTCCAGATTTAATAAGCAGCTTTTAATTTATGGTCCTGGTTCTCAGAGGGGTTGGGCACCTGCAGCTCCACTGACTCCACTTGCAGCTGTGGAGGCTGCACAGCTCTGGAGCACCTGCCCTGCAGCTCTCTAGTTGGGAGAGAGAAACTCAGGTGTCCCAAATTAGGCCATTTTGCTCAATCTGGGCCTGAATGTTGTGACCTTTGGTAAGTCGTGAATTAATATGAGACCTCCTGCTGCCTGGGCCCCTGCTCCATCTGCCACATTTCTAATATTTATTATGTTCAATATCGAGAATGGGTACAAGGGTTATTTCTTATGCAGCAGTTCAGACAGACCCAGATCGTGTGTTTGTTTATAACGACTGACTTATAGATTCATAGATTATAGGACTGGAAGGGACCTCGAGAGGTCATTGAGTCCAGTCCCCTGCCCGCATGGCAGGACCAAATACTGTCTAGACCATCCCTGATAGACATTTATCTAACCTACTCTTAAATATCTCCAGAGATGGAAATTCCACAACCTCCCTAGGCAATTTGTTCCAGTGTTTAACCACCCTGACAGTTAGGAACTTTTTCCTAATGTCCAACCTAGACCTCCCTTGCTGCAGTTTAAACCCATTGTTTCTGGTTCTATCCTTAGAGGCTAAGGTGAACAAGTTCTCTCCCTCCTCCTTATGACACCCTTTTAGATACCTGAAAACTGCTATCATGTCCCCTCTCAGTCTTCTCTTTTCCAAACTAAACAAACCCAATTCTTTCAGCCTTCCTTCATAGGTCATGTTCTCAAGACCTTTAATCATTCTTGTTGCTCTTCTTTGGACCCTTTCCAATTTCTCCACATCTTTTTTAAAATGCGGCGCCCAGAACTGGACACAATACTCCAGCTGAGGCCTAACCAGAGCAGAGTAGAGCGGAAGAATGACTTCTTGTGTCTTGCTCACAACACACCTGTTAATACATCCCAGAATCATGTTTGCTTTTTTTGCAACAGCATCACACTGTTGACTCATATTTAGCTTGTGGTCCACTATAACCCCTAGATCCCTTTCTGCCGTACTCCTTCCTAGACAGTCTTTTCCCATTCTGTATGTGTGAAATTGATTTTTCCTTCCTAAGTGGAGCACTTTGCATTTGTCTTTGTTAAACTTCATCCTGTTTAACTCAGACCATTTCTCCAATTTGTCCAGATCATTTTGAATTATGACCCTGTCCTCCAAAGTAGTTGCAACCCCTCCCAGTTTGGTATCATCCGCAAACTTAATAAGCGTACTTTCTATGCCAATATCTAAGTCGTTGATGAAGATATTGAACAGAGCCGGTCCCAAAACAGACCCCTGCGGTACCCCACTCGTTATGCCTTTCCAGCAGGATTGGGAACCATTAATAACAACTCTCTGAGTACGGTTATCCAGCCAGTTATGCACCCACCTTATAGTAGCCCCATCTAAATTGGCTTTGGCCTGGTTTGCAGCTTGCTTGACATAGAGGAAATGTTGCCTTAAGTGATCTGTTCCTAAGTCACTATGTGGGACAAAGAGATATTTTCATCACACACTTTGCTTTAAGTCAACAGACACCCCAAACGTACTGCCAAGGAGCAATTAGCAAAGTTCAAAAACCCCTATGTGGAGAAAAGTCAAAGTGACCTATGTATAATCAGTGGTAATAAACCAATCAGAAAAGAGAATAACATGAAAATATCTTGTACAGCAAAACCCCTGCCACTTAAAAAGTTCGTGCCTGTGTAATGTATGAGTTATAGAAGATACTTAATATTCATAGCACTCCAAGGTGATTGGAAAAGAACTAATAAATATATAATTTGGATGTTTATAATATGTCAGACAATGTAAGGAGGAGTCGGAGCATCAGGGGAGAAATCCCCCGTGAGACGCCTGTCCCTCAGGAGAAGGGAACTGGGCAGTACTTCTTTCCGTATGTCTGTCATTTCTTACTTTAATAGTAATTGTCATGTCAAGGCAGGTTTTTGGTAGGAATAAAGGTTTGAATTAATCAAGCTGAGTGTTTTAGACCCCAAGTGTGTGGCATTCTCACCCAACAATTAAAAACATGCACAATCTAATTATGAACCAATTGACCAGAGCCACTCTCCTCTGACAGTTTCAGAGACTCATCCCAAATTCCCCTCCTAGATCCCGACTAGCTACCATATTAGATCCAAGTGTTTTCTGGGAGAAACCACTGAGCCTCTTTTCCAGTTCAGGAGAAATCTCCCTTGGCTGCTGGAAATTCCCCTTCACACATCTAGACAGAAACAATGTCACATGGTTATCTGGTATCAGAGGGGAAGCCGTGTTAGTCTGAATCTGTAAAAAGCAACAGAGGGTCCTGTGGCACCTTTAAGGCTAACAGAAGTATTGGGAGCATAAGCTTTCGTGGGTAAGAATCAAGTGAGGTTCTTACCCACGAAAGCTTATGCTCCCAATACTTCTGTTAGTCTCAAAGGTGCCACAGGACTCTCTGTTGCTTTTTACATGGTTATCTGTCACTTAATGACTCATTATAAGTTTTGGCTAGTGAGCTGCTGCTCTAATGGGCCTGGAATTAGAATTCCTTGACTTCTCCCAGCCTCAGAGCATATGCAACACAGCCCATGTCCATGCAACCTTCCCCTCAAAGGACCCAGTAATATTCTTCAACTCTGTCCTGGAGAGACCAGCTCTGGGGATAAAAGGGGAATTGAGTCTCCATGGCCAATTCACTCCTTGGCCTCCATGCTCTGATGGACAGGAGGTTCCTATGTTAAGTGTTGCAGAAATCTGTCCACTAGGAGCTAGACTGAGACTCTAACTTCCCCTCCCCAGCTCATTCCACACAGGTCTCCAAACAGCCCTCAGGTGGGGAAGACTCTTGACCACGGCTGCCCTGGGCTGAATGGTGACCAGGGCCCCAGCAGTGACAGGCCCGTATTCCATCCCCACAATCCTGAGGCAGCCAGTCCCCCAGGGACGTGACATCACTAGAATATAAACATTTTATTAAGATGATGTTTAAAAAAAAAAGTGTACGGTACAGAGTTTAGGCGTAGAAGTTTCTGGTGATCAGGGAATAACCTACAGATTAACAAGGGGTGTGAAGTTCGGTTTAAGATCAGCTGGCGTAAGGAATACATAATCTGCAATAGCCCCAATTGGGGGTAAAAGGTTAACGGGTCAAAGTACGGACACTGAGCTAGGAGGGGATGTTGTTCATATGATAGCTATGTTCAGGTGTGGAGTATAACGAGTGGATATAAATAAATAAAGATATCCTATCTCCTAGAACTGGAAGGGACCTTGAAAGGTCATCTAGTCTAGCCCCCTGCCTTCACTAGCAGGACCAAGTACTGATTTTGCCCCAAATCCTAAGTGGCCCCCTCAAAGATTGAACTCATAACCCTGGGTTTAGCAGGCCAATGCTCAAACCACTGAGCTATCCCTCCCCCTAGATGATGATGAGGCTGGATTAACCCTCATTTGGTGAGTTTATGGTTCCAGTTCATCTGGTCCAGAGGAAAAAGTCTCTCGGTCACTGAGATTCTATCTGCCAGCCGGGGTGCGACCCGGCCTTGTAGCTGCTGCTTGGTCTGCCTCTGCTACAAAGTAGCAAAGCAGGTCAATCTTTCCCATTCTACAGGTAATTCCAGAGTCTTCTATAACAGGGTGAGAACCTGAGGTTTACATGGATCAGAGGAATTTGTATCCAGCATGTGACCTTCCCCACACATTTGGCTGTAGAGGCCTGAGGAGATGCGGTGCTAACATCATCACTTGCTTCTTATCAAACTGTCTGTACTGGGCTATCATGATTATCACTTCAAAAGTTTTTTTTCTCTTACTTAATTGGCCTCTCAGAGTTGGTAAGACAACTCCCACATGTCTCTGTATGTGTATATATATCTCCTCAATATTATGTTCCATTCTATGCATCAAAGAAGTGGGCTGTAGCCCACGAAAGCTTATGCTCAAATAAATTTGTCAGTCTCTAAGGTGCCACAAGGACTCCTTGTTGTTTTTGCTGATACAGACTAACACGGCAACCACTCTGAAACCTGCTCCTCCTGCAGCTCCAGGGGTTCTTCACACCTCCCACTCCCATCTCTGGGGCTGTAAGAAGGGAGGGGGAGGGGCTTGCAGAGGTCATAGAGCTCAAAGGTTGGGTAGACAGGAGTCTTCCCGGGTCATAGAGATAAGCCCTAATGCTGGGTAGATGGGAATGCTCCAGGTCATAGGGGCTAGGAGGACTGTGGCTAGAGAAGCCTATTTTTCCATTCCCAGTGGGCTGTACCCCCATGTCTCAGTGACACTGTCTGACCCAGAATCCCCAGAGTCGTCCTGGATCATAGAGGACTGTGGCAAACAGGCTGCACAATGCCTGGTGGGACAATGAGATTGGCTTCTCTACCTCACTCAATGAATGCTCTCTATGGATTGACAGTGCAAAGGCTGAGACCCAAAGCAATCTCCAGGGTCACAGAGACTGTGCTGTCTGAGAGGCTGCTCTCAGGGTTCGCAGTGGTATCTTCCCCACCCCATCTCAGAGACACAGTCTGAGCCGGGTGTCTGGGTCCCAGACCTGGAGCCAGAGTTGGATTCTCTCCCTATTGAATGAGGCCGACGGGAAAGTGAAGATTGGGGCCTCGTCACCAGCATCAATAAATGTCACCTGCCCCCGGTCACAGTCCAGACAAACCCGGATCCTGCTGGGGGCCCGGCTCAGGGGCAGGGGAGTGACAGGGGAGGTGAGAGCCCGGAACTGACCCCACCACCGCCGCACAGCCCAGATCCCCCCCTCAGGGCTACAGTTCATCCCTCCCTTCCGCCTCACAGACTCTCTGGCCACCCCCACAGCCCAGAATCGCCCATCCCCCACCTCCACCTCCCAGCAATGTCTCCCCGAGGTGAATCCCTCACAGCTCAGCACACAGGGATCAGAGTCAAATCTTTCAGGGTTATCTTGCAGTCGCTGTCGCGTGTCTCCCCATCTCACACTTTTCTGATCGTCAGACAGGACGAGGATGGGATGAGCCGTGTCTGGATCCAGAGTCACATTCACTAGGGGAAGAGATAATCAGAGCGTTAGGGGCAGAGCTCAGCCCTGGGGGAGGCTGGGACCATTTCTCACACTCCCCAGCAGCCCTGTCCTGGTTGGGCCAGTCCTGGATCCCAGGGAGCTGCCTCTGTCCTGGGCACCTGAGTATGAGTAGAGATGTCACTGCAGTTCTTCAGCCTGTTTAATAGGAGACACTTTATTGCTTTCTCAATTCCTTGCAGGGGGCTTCAGCTCCCCCTGCTGGGGCTGCTCCATTCCCAGAATCAGAGACACAGCCAGGAAGGTGTCAAGAAGGTTTTAGTGAGAAAGGAGCAGAGGAGGCAGGTACCAGCTATAAACCCCACAGAAGAAGGAAACTCCCTCCCCTAATGCAGCCTCCACTGCCAGGCCAGGGAACAGAGAGGAAGATGCAGCATTGCGGAAGAGCTGCTTAACACCAGAAAGTAGGGGGTGGCATTGGGTGGGGTAGCCCCATCCACAGCCCAGAGAGAAGGGAGGAGCGGGCAGTGTCAAAGGGAGAGCATCTCCCCAATCCAGGAAGCAGGGAGCAGCTCCAATGGGAGTGTCCAGTCCTGCCCAGAGGAAAGGCCAGATGTTGGAGAAGAGCGATGGAGAGACCTCTTGCACCAGGGTAGAGCAGAGGGATGTGTCAGGGCAGAGAGCTTTGTTCGGGTGATGCTCAGTGCCACAGTTTCTATTAATCTGTTTGGGCATGAACGCAGCACCAAAGTTGGTGTCAGGAGTGTTTCTGTGACTTCAGCTTGGGATCTCCTCCCTGTTTAATGTGTTTATTTATGGAGTTGTGTGTGTCGTGGTCGGTGTCACTTTGGTTGGTAACTTTAGCTACAATCTCATGAAAATGTTTTCACTGGAATTTTCTCATGATTTAAAGACAATCTCCACCTCCAACCTCACCCTGTCTGTGTGCTCCTAGGGGTTCCCCTCTTGGTGTTTCCAGTGCAGATGGCAGAGTGTCTGGTGATGGAAAGGAGAAAAGAGAAGAGATTTTAGGCTTTCATATTTATAACAGCATCCCCACTCTGAACTCCTAGACAGTTTTCATCATGACAGAGAAACAGACAGAGAGTCGCAGAGACACACTCAGATATTTAAAATAAACTAATCTGAAACCTTCTCTTTCCTCTCTCATTCAGGTATCTCTCAGCAATGGAACCAACGTCCTTGCAGCCTCACAACCATCCCAGGACACATAATCCATACAAGATTTATTTTCTCCTCATCAACCCCTCCCACCTTTCAGATTCCAGCTGGTTTGTCTCATTCACTTATGGCCTTTTGTCGTAACCTAGACCCAGATCATACAAAAACTTTGGCATCACAGTAACTTTACCCACTTTGGTGCCTTTGACACTAATTGGATGTTGAGAGTTTGCAAAATCCTGGCTCTAATTGTGAGCTGCTGGGTCTGTTTACTCAACGTTTATACTGACTGACTTGGCTTTGGCCTGGTTAGCAGTTTGCTAGACATAAGGGAATTGTTGCCTTAAGTGACCTTTATATCAAGTGATGTGTTCCTAAGTTGAGATGTTTTGACCACACAATATGCTTAAGGAGAACAGACACCCAAAATGTACTGCCCAGGAGTGGTAAGCAAAGTCCTAAAATCCCTATGCGGAGGAAAGAGTCAAAGTGAGCTATGCATAATTAGCGGTAATAAACCAATGAGAAAAGAGAATAACATGAAAATATCTTGGAGCGCAAAGTCCTGCCAATAAAAAAGTTCATGCATGTGAATTGCATGAGTTATATAAGATATGAATATTAAATAACACTCAAAGGTGATTGGAAAAGAACTAATAAATATGTAATTTGGATGTGTATAATATGTCAGACAGTGTAAGGGATAGTCAGAGCTTCATAGGAGAAATCCCCCATGACCTGCCTACGCCCCAGGAGAAGGGAACTGGCCAGCACTTCTTTCTATATGCTATGGCAAGTAGCAAATATCCCAATGGCTGGTGATGGGGCAGTAGACGTGGAAGGCTCAGAGTTATAGAGAATTCTTTGCCGGGTGTCTGGCCAAAATGCCAAAATGCTCAGTGTCTAACGGACCACCATATTTGCGGTTGGGAAGGAATTTTCCCCCACATCAGATTGGCAGAGAGCCTGGGGTTTTTCGCTTTCCTCTGCGGTATGGGGCATGGATCGTTAGCAGATATTAAACTAGAATAAATGATGCATTCTCTGATTTGAGGACTTCAGTAACTCAGCCTAAGGTTAGGTGTCAATTGCAGGAGTGGGTGGCAAGGTTCTGAGGCCTGCAGTGTGCAGGAGGTCAGACTAGATGATCGTGATGGTCCCTTCTGGCCTTAAAGTCTATGAGTCATTTCTTACTTTAACCGTAATTGTAATGGCAAGGCAGGCTTTTGGTAGAAATAAGGGTTTGAATAAATCAACCTGAGTGTCTTGCACCCCAAGTGTGTGGCATTCTCACCCAACAATTAAATAGATCCATCATCTAATTATGAACCAATTGGCCAGAGCCATTCTCCTCCCCTAGTCTCAGAGGCTCATCCCAATTTCCCCTCCTAGGTCCCTTCTCGGTACCTTTGAACTTCCTCAGAGTCTCCATTACAGCAATAGTTTTCTGGAAGAAATCACTGAGTTTCACTTCCAGTTCAGGAGAAATCTCCCTTGGCTGCTGGAACTTCCCCTTCTCACATCTAGACAGAAACAATGTCACATGGTTATCTTTCATGTAGTGACTCATTATAAGTTCTGGCTAGTGAGCTGCTGCTCTAATGAGCCTGGAGCTACAATTCATCTACACCTCCCACCCTCAGAGCAGGTGCAACACAGCCCTTGGCCGTGAAACATTCCCACTTATGGTCCCATTAATATTCTTCAGCTCTCACCTGGAGAGACCAGCTCTGGAGATAAGAGGGGAATTCAGTCTCCAGGGAGAATTCACTCATTGGCCTCCATGCTCTGAGGGACAGGAGGTTCCCATGCAAAGTGCTGTAGAAATTGGTCCACTAGGAACTAGACTGAGACACCAACTCCCCCCTCCCCAGCTCATTCCATACAGATATCAGGAGGGAAAGTCTCTTGACCACTGCTGCCCTGGACTGAATGGTGACCAGTGCCCCAGCAGTGACAGGCCCGTATTCCATCCCCACAATCCTGAGGCAGCCAGTCCCACAGGGATGTGACATTGCTAGGAAATACTTTAGGTCAGTCTTTCCCAATGAAGGGATAATTCCCGAGTCTTCTATAAAAGGGTGAGAACCTGAGGATGAAGTTGATCAGAGAGATTTGTATCCAAAATATGACCTTTCCTCACACATTTGGCTGTAGAGCCCTGTGGAGATGCGGCTCTAACCATCTCCAAGCTCTTTCCCAGCATTGTGAAGTGTGTAGGGGAGTGAGAGAGCCATGTACCTGCTCAAGGTGCTTCTGACATCCTAGAGGAGAGAGAGAGAAAAGAATCTCAGTCCCATCTGATGCACACAGGGGATCCTAGGGAAGGGATTTAGCAAGTACGAGGAAAAGAATGCCTGCCCTGACCCAGAGCCATGAATCGCTGAGCTAATGGGGTTTTCCCCATCTCTAATATCTCTGTTTCCGTAACACTGTAAAGAACAATAGTCGTTCACATGTCAGGAACGCACATGCCGAGTTACACTGAGATCTCCGACTGCTGGACCCAGCGCTTATGATTCAGGAGCCCTCCCTTCCCTGTGTGGGGATATGGGATGTTTCTCACTAAGTCTCACCTGCAGGAATTCACTCGCTGGCTTCTGACACTTCCCCTCCATCTCACTGATCAGCTCACTGAGATGGGAAATCTGCTCGGAGAGTTTACTGACATTTTCATTCTGTATCTTCACAATTGCCTCATCCAGCTTCTCCAGCTGGGCCAGCAGGAGTCGCTCTTGTTCCTCCAGGAACTGCCGCAGTTGCTGAAATTCAGACACAATCTTCCGCCTCTCGGTTTCTGTCTGTTTCTAGAATAAATAAGGAAAGGGCTGGTCAGGAACATGGATGAAGCTTGAGGGCCTTTCATACAGTCTTACAAGAGAGAGTTTCTTTACAATCTCTAACACATCTGTGTAGAGACCAGGACATGAGCTGTCAGGCCTGCTGCTCAGAGCTGCAGTTGGAAGTCAGGAACTATGGCCAAAGTCAGAGCTGGAGTCAAAGTCAGGATCTCACCAAGGGCTGAGGACGGAGTCGAGCTCAGGAGTCATGCCAAAGGCTGAGTCAGAATTAGTGTCAGGAGTCACGTGGGGGGTCAGGGCTGGAGTCGGAGTCAGTCAGCCACGCAGAGTCAGGCCGGAATCAGAGTCAGATAGCAGTACTCCAGGTCAAACCTCAGCCAGGAACAAAGCCAGGGCAGGGCCAAGCCAGAGGCCAGTCCAGCAGCAGACCAGGAGTTCACTCAGTTGTTTGGACAACTTCCCGTGACTCCTGCTGGTGTAACTCGTGCATCTGAACGTCTGCTCCAATCAGGAGCTTTGTAGGCAGATCTTTTGGTGGGCCACAGTTCCACTAGCCCCTCCCCTGCTGGCTCTGGAGAGCTGCTGGGTTGTGGTGACCGTCTGGGGCCCGTGGACTGGAGTTCAAAATCTGCAATCTTTCACATTGTGGCACTGGACTCTATGTTCTCATCACACAGGAGAGGATTTTCTTACAGCTACCCATTTGCCCCCAATGTCTCTTAAAGGGATGTCTCCATGTCTGACGTGGTTCGGACACTGTGTCCAGTGGCCTCAGAGGGTACATCTAAACAGTAGCGAGCCTCCAAGCCCATGGCAACACTCAGGCTCTTGCAGCTCACGCTACCACACCAACAACAGCTGTGTAGACATTGGGCCTCCGGCTGGAGCTACTGGGATATAATCAGTGTAGTCTGGGAGAAGTTTTGTGAACACCATAAGGAATAGTAATTAACTCACTAATTAAGCCACATCTTAGATGCTGCAGAAGGTGCTGTTGTCTTTCTCCGGGGAGAGAACATTTGTGATTCACACACCTGTGTACACACACACACACACTTAGAGTATCCCATGATCATGGAGAAACACATACAAGCCCACATTCACCAAGGCCACAGAGAAATCTACCAGCAAACAACCCTCCCATCTCCATGTCCCAGCAGGTGAAGAACAACAGGCACCTACCAGATACTCCTGGCTTCTCTTCTCTGCAGCCTCTTTAAATCCCAGCAGCTTTTCTCTCTCTTCCCTCAGGGTCTGCAAATGGGCCTGGATTTTTTCCTGACAAACAGAAATGATTTAGTGGGTTTATTTTGAGGCTGACTGTCTGTTTGTAGGGGGCATTTTCCCACCTAAAATGCAAGATATGTCAGTCTTCCTAGCTAGACTAGGTGGGGGAGGTAACATCTTCTATTGGCCCAACTCCTGTTGGTGAGAGAGGCAAGCCTTCCAGCTTACACAGAGCTCTGCTCTGGGGAACATACTCTTTCCTAGACCTGAGCTCTGTGTAAGCTTGAAAGCTTGTCACTCACCCAGAGAAGCTGGCCATGAGCAGATATAACTTAGAGAATTTTTTCACTTGACCACAGCTCGGAGAGCCACCTACCTTGTCTTTCTAATATCCTGGGACCAACACAGTTACAACAACATTGTGTACAACAGTGGGTTCTTCTAGATGTAGAACATCAGAGACACCAAGGAAATGAAACCTTATTAATGGAAACTGGGAGTGTTTTATATTCAGAGTTGAGTTATTACGTCCACTTTCTCCATTGATTTAAATTGGCAGGAAACTGGTCTCACATGGTGGTGAATATTTAAGAAACAGTGATATCAATCCCAGAAGCCGCCGGGGAAGCCATATAGGTTGCAATGCTCAAAAGAACCCAACTCCATTGACTCTCAGCCCTGTACCCCTGGGGATGGGATGGGTTGGACACTGATCGAAGGCCTAGGGCAAACCCCATTAGATATGTTGATTTGTGTTAGGAACAGCTGGGGTTTTCCCTAGCGCTGTCCTAGCCCCTTTCCGTGGCAATGGCCTGTAGGTAGCTACCCCACCATCCCCAGCAAAGGTCCCAGAAGCAGTGGATTCTGAGAGATTTGCATAAGCTGCATTATGGGACTAAAGGAACCACTCTGGCTGGTCCTTGCCCACGTACACACTAGAACAGTTCAGACTGACACTGGTCAGCTCCAGCCTGTGGTTAGTTTTGCTACAATCCAGTGAAATCCCAGTGGTGGAAGCTGGATTTGAAAAGGATTCAGCTGCTCAGAGAAAACTTTCCCATATCAGACAAATTTAAAATCCTCCTTTGTTGCCTTTCCTGCCAGGCTGGAGTATCATTCATTTCTACAGCATCTTTCATGCAATGAAGGCTACACAGAGCTGAATGATACAGTTACACCTGTCTTGGGCAACTTGTGATGCCACTAACATGTAATTAAAAGCCTAAGTTATTACCCATTAGACTGGACAGCTCAGTACCTTGTACTCCTGGGCAGCTTCCTGTATGGGAACCACAGTGTGAGCGCGATGAGCCCGGGACTCTCTGCAGATCACACAGATGGGGGTTTGATCCTCTTCGCAGAACAGTTTCAGAGTCTCCTGGTGTTCCCCACACACCCCGTCCCGTCCTGTTCCCTTTGCTGCCTGTAAACTCAGCCGCTTGGCGATTTCTACAACATTTGCCAGCTGCCTGTTGCGTCTGAGGTTTCTCTGTTGCACAGTTTCTCTGCACTGAGGGCAGGAGGCGGCTGTATCGGATCCCTCCCAGCACTGGCTGATGCAGGCTCGGCAGAAATTGTGCCCACACTCCAGAGTGACAGGTTCTGTGAAATACTCCAGACAGACGGGACATGTAGCTTCCTCCTGGAGACTTTCCACGGGGTTCTCTGCAGCCATGACTCCCTCTGGGCAGTGGAACAGGGTAACAACGTATGTTTCAATTTTCTGAGTTCACATTATGCCCCACCTGCAGCAACAACTGGGTGTTTCCCTTCCTGGAACTGACTCGTTCTGTTGGTGAAGCAGGAATAAGCCCATTGTGAATTTCAGCCCTGGAGGCTTTAGTGAAAAAAGTACCACTAGGGCTCTGGTCCTGTAATCAGTCCATTAGCTTGTGTGGAGGGTCAGTGGGATTTGACAGGGGCATCCGTGTCCCCCTGTGATGCTGAGCCTGCAGAAGCAGGGAAAAGATCTTAATCTTTATCTAAAAAGAGAAAGGAAAATGTTTGTTTTTATATTTAGGTTCTTAGACCTTAGCTGGAGAACTCAAGCCAGAAAACAAACTGTTTCTTTTGTTTCTGAGTGATGAAGTTTAACTCTGGTCATGTTCTTAACCGTTTCTACTATGCCATGCGCCCAAGAAGCTTCCCATTTTATTCAAATGAGAGCTGAGATACTCATGGCATCACAGGATTCCAGGAGCTGGGGATTTAGGAAACACACTGGGTACTGAAAGACTCAAGGCTGCACTTCTGACTATTGAAGGTCCTTATCTGCCTCCCATCCCTGTACCATGTGTTTAGCCTCACAACATTGCTACGAGGTGATGAAGTGCTGTGACCCCATTTCAAAGAGAGGAACACCCAGAGCAGAGCAGTGATTGCCTGAAGCCACGCAAGAAGACTGTTATAGAGCAGGGAATTGAACCTGGGTCTTCCAAGTGAAGAGTTAAACCACCAGACCAGACTTTTTGTCTGCATTAGGAGCCTGGGAAAGGAGGTGTCATGGTGTATGCAAACCCCATCCCCTTTTGGGGCAGGGCATGGTTGTGATGCTACTGCTGTTACAATCTACCCAACTATCCCTAGGCTGAGAGCTGCATGACCCAGTGCCTGGGGGATGGGGAGGTGACTGCCGGGATAGTGGGCCCTGAGACCTCCCTGCTCCACCGGGTCCTGGCCCAAGGCCCAGTCAGCAGTGAGTCAGTAGGGGTTCTACCGCAACACGCTGGCCTTCCTCGGGTGGGAGATACCACTCACCCCACCTCCCTGGGCCACTTCCTACCGTGTCCCCTGAAGCCGGGGTCCATATGTCATCGGGGTCTCCGAGCTCTTCAGTGAAGGGAGCTCCCTAGGCTTCTGAGTCCACTCCTGGGCAGGATCCTCCGCCACATGTCCTCCCTCCTCAGTGGTCAGCCGCGAATCAGCTGGGCCGCTCCCTTTTACATTGAGGCAGCACTTGGCACATACCCAGCATGGTGTGAGGGGTGCGACTTCCACCATCCATAGAGTAGGGTTAACTCTTTCTTGCCTAGCATGGGGTATACACATCCCATCACAGAAGGATAAAGACAAAGATACACGCAGGGACAATACATCAGTAAAGTTTGTCTAATAAACCTCTGACTGACCCTCCCCACAATCACTGGGCCAGCCCTGTGCAGATTCGGCAGATCACAGCGGACAGGAATCGAGAACATGGTGAGATTGAAAATAGATTATTTTCCTCAGGCCTGATCTACAATGCTCAGGCTGCCTCTCAATGCCCAGTCATGTTGTGTGTTCAGGGCCCAGCTGCCCACAGCCCTTCCCCTCTCCTGGTCTGTTTGTGTTCCCTAGAGAAACTTCTCCACTTGTGACCGCTGCTTCTAATCAGAGCCCTTGGGAGGAAGAGATGAGAAACAGAGAAACAAACATCTCTCCCTCACCCACAATCTCTGCCAGTCCTTGCTCCTGATCTGGTGGGGAAATACAGTAAAAAAGAGTCTGTTTGGATTCTAAGCTGGCAAAGTTGCTTCCTCCCCAGCAGCTCCCACAGCTGGTTGGCTCAGGTTTAATAAGCCAAATCGCACCTATGTGGACAGTGGCTGAAAGTCCGTATGTGGTTGCTCAGGGGCTAGGTTGGAATGTGCCGGGATCTCAGCCTGGTCCCTAGTGGGGCAGGTCTCCCGTCATACATAAACATAGCTAGTAACTAGTCAGCCTGGCTAGTTCAGTGGGTTGAACATCAGACTTTTAATCTGAGGGTCCAGGGTTCAAGTCCCTGGTCAGGCAATGAACTATTCCCCAATATCTCTTTGGAGACCTCCTTGATGTTACTTGGGGGAGCAATAGCTCAGTGGTTTGAGTACTGGTCTGCTAAACCCAGGGGTGTGAGTTCAACCCTTGAGGGGGCCATCTGGGGCAAAAAAAGTAGTTGGGGATTGGTCCTGCTTTGAGCCGGGGGTTGGACTAGATGACCTCCTGAGGTCCCTTCCAACTCTAATATTCCATGAACCTCTGTGCTCATTGGCCCCCTTGTCATCAGTCTCAGGGGAGAAACCAAGGGCTCAATGGAGTGTGGAGCTCTTCTCTCCCCCGGGAAGGGGTGTATAATTTTTGGTGATGCCTAGAACAGGTCCAGTTCCCCCTCCCCCAACCCCCAACTGCCTAAGGCTCTGGGAGGGAGTTTGGGTCTGGGAGGGGTGCAGGCTCTGGGAGGGAGTTTGGGTACTACGTGCAGGCAGTGGGCTGGGGCAGGGGATTGGGATGCAGGAGTGGGGGTTGGGGTGCTGGCTACTGGGTGTGGGCTCTGGCAGGGAGTTTGGGTGCTTGGTTTGGGCTCTGGGCTGGGACAGAGAGTTGGGGTGTTGGATTGGGCATGAGGCTGGGCCATGGATGAGGAGTTTGCGGTGCAGCAGGCAGGCTGCCCCAGGGCTGGGGGCCAGAGAGAACTCCCCACAACCCTCTCCCCACCAGCAGCAGAGAGCTTTGGGGGAGCAGTCGCCCTCCTCTCCCCTCCTGGCACGACACTCACCCAAGCCCCCTCACAATGTTGCTCAGGAGGTCCAGCGAGGATAAGCCCCCCACCCGGAGTCGACTTGGAGTCACCTACTGGGGGGGTGGGGCTGCCATGCGCCTTCTCCCTCCACAGCTGTAGCAGGCACCTCAGCCTGGCCCTGGCACTGCTGCCTTGTAGCCAGCAGCAGCAGTGGCCAGCCAGGGAGCGCAGCGTGGAGCTGCAGGGGGCAGGGATGCTCGGGGGAGGCGCACAGGGATGGCAGGCGGGGCCGGGGGAGAGACCTGGCCCCGAATGATGGTGAAGCCGCCCTGCCCTGAATTTGCTGGAGCCCAGGAACGCCTGCTCCCAGGTCAGGCTGGGGCCTTTTGGCTGAGGGCAGCATATGTGAGGGCAGCTGGCATTGGGTCTCCTGCCTTGCCCAGGTACGGGGTAAACAGAGAACTGCGGGCCCCAAGGGACTCAGGCCACTCGTCCATTGGGGGGCGAGGGGGGGTGCCTCTGGGAGCCTGGAAGAAGCCACCTGAGAAGAGGAAAATCAAGTGTGGTGGGGAAGCCATGAAGATAGCTGGAGAAGCTGCTGGGGATGTAGCTAGTTCTTTGGAACTGATGTGGCAGGAATTGAACAACGTGGCTCAGGGAGATAATGTTGCGACTGAGGTGAGTAAAGCAGATCCACACCTGTGACTGCCCCAGCCCGGCTGTTCCCTGGCTGCTGTTGGCTGAAGGATTTTCTTTAAGGGGAAGGAAGTCACTGCTGCTCCGTTGCTGCTAGAGTGACCAGAGGGCAAGTGTGAAAAATCGGGACAGGGGATGGGGTGTAATAGGTACCTGTAGAAGAGAAAGCCCCCGAAATGGGACTGTCCCTATAAAATTGGGACATCTGGTCACCCTAGTTGCTGCTGCAGTGATGAGCTGCCAAAATATTAACAACCGGTTCCCTCCTCCTCACCCCACGAGGGGGTCGTGCCCCATCCAACCCCCCACGTTCCTTGGTGAATATGGTGAGAAAGTTCTTCACTTTTTCAACTGCTGAGTCTTTCATTGTTGCACTCCATGCTTCTAACCAGTCAGTTGAGTTTCTTGCAGAAAGATAATGAGCATTTGCCGGTCTTGTTCGGAATCACTGTCCAACTTCAGGATGCACTTAACACTGGCCTCCAGTTTGTAGTGTGTGGTATCTCTTGCTTAAAGAGAAAGTATGATGTGATACCCATGTTTGTTCGCGTAAACTGAGTTTGTCTCCAGCATTCTTAACAGCCTCATTAAGTACTTCTAAAATTGGCTTTGCCAATGACTGGCTTATAAGGCTTTTTGCATGTCAATGCAGTCCAGAGGATTGGTGTTTTGCAGCCTATTCACATAGTTTGTCAGCATTGGCTTTGCTGATCAATCTGGCAAACCAAGCTCCTCCACTTTTACTATATAAATCCATGCTATGCTCATATCTTGAATACTGCATGCAGTCCTGGTCGCCAATTGGAACCCAAACAGACGACTGCTTGTTCATTTGATAGAGCTGCAAACTTCCCTGAAAGACATGGTGGAGTACAAGCTGTCCTCAGAGAAAAGTAGGGTAACCCTAATATCTCCTATCCACACTGCAGAGACTATCTACTCCAGCAAGGGATAGTACGAGCAGTAGAATCTTCAAAAGACATTTTAAAAGTTATAAATGTAATGTCTTCACTATACTCTTTTCTTTTTGCTTTTTTCAGCAAGAGTCCAAAAGGACTGAACATCTTGGGGAAAAATAAAAGATACATTGGGACTGAAGTTCAAATTAGTCCAACCTGGGAAAACCCACTCGCTTTCTCATGAGCAAGCTTTGGCTGTAGTCTTAAAATTATTGCTACCATTATTATTGGCTGTAGAATGTTTCTATCAAGATAGGACAGATATAAGTAGTCAGGCTGGTGGACTACTTTTGCTTTCAAGTTCAGAGAAGACAATCACAATTCTCTCTCTTGTAAGTCTATTAATAAAACCACTCGGGTCATTAAACAATGGCATCCAGACATCCGCTACAATAATAGTTGATCTGTGTCCAGCAATTGAAGCTACATTTGGATCAATTAGAGAGAAATCCATTGACAACGTACTGGAAGAAGCAAAGACTTCAGTCCAGAAGTTGACTAATGAAGGCATTTATATTGAATCCTTAAGTGAAGAGGACAAGAAATGTTTGTTAAGCCAGCTGAAAAAGTACGCAGATTTGATTCTTACAAATCTACAATAGCAACCTCTGGATTCTACTCAACCTCTGTGTAGCTTTTACAGATGCCTGTCTTACATGCCCCCTCGCTTGGGCCAAAACTTTGAAAGGTCTCAAGTCTGCCTTCTTCCTGTGCTACTCCTCTCATGGTACTGCTCTGCTACCTACCCCAATAGAGGAGAACTAACAACTTAAAATGCCTTGTTCAAAAATTTTCTAACTCCTGAACAGCAAATGTAACTTTTCTTGTCTGCATAGTAAACACTGGCATTTTTATCTGTTTGAATAACACTGGTCTACAGTTTTTGAGAAGTCGTCTGCTTCAGAGATAAAATGTGCTATTTATTATGTATTTTGATGTGCTGAATTCAAATATGACCATTAAAACAACTGATTGGCTACTGTTTCTAAGATATTTAAGTTTTTACTTTTTATGTCTATGTATATTGTGTAGATAGTAGAGTTTTAATAATAAATTGTAAACCTAAGTCTTTTCATGTGTTTATGGTTGCTTTACATGATAATATTTCACCTGTCCTGTTTATGTAACACTTTAAAAATCAGCAAAAGGGTTATATATAAATAAAATTGATTATGAAACAAAAGGCAAAAAACTATTCTGTACAGAGTTTAGTCCTATTCAGTGTCTACTCGGCGCTTCTTGGCTTGTCTCTTGTATTCATTAAATGGAGCATCTCTTGTCACTGTCCAGCAATAGTCTGCAAGCATTGATGGGCTCCATTTGCCCTGATAGCGTTTCTCCATTGTTGCAATGTCCTGGTGAAATCGCTCGCCGTGCTCATCGCTCACTGCTCCGCAGTTCGGTGGAAAAAATCTAGATGAGAGTGCAAAAAATGTATCTTTAGTGACATGTTGCAACCAAGGCCTTTGTATGCCTTGAGGAGGTTTTCCACCAAACAACCTGTAGTTGTCTGCCTTGTTGTTTCCGACAAAATTTGTTGCCACTAACTGGAAGGCTTTCCATGCCGTCTATTCCTTGCCACGCAGTGCATGGTCAAATGCATCATCTCGAAGAAGTTCACGAATCTGAGGACCAACAAAGACACCTTCCTTTATCTTAGCTTCACTTAACCTTGGAAATTTTCCACGGAGGTACTTGAAAGCTGCTTGTGTTTTGTCAATGGCCTTGACAAAGTTCTTCATCAGACCCAGCTTGATGTGTAAGGGTGGTAACAAAATCTTCCTTGATTCAACAAGCGGTGGATGCTGAACACTTTTCCTCCCAGACTCCAATGACTGTCGGAGTGGCCAATCTTTCTTGACGTAGTGGGAATCTCTTGCACGACTATCCCATTCGCAGAGAAAACAGCAGTACTTTGTGTATCCAGTCTGCAGACCAAGCAAGAAAGCAACAACCTTCAAATCGCCACAAAGCTGCCACTGAGGTTGGTCATAGTTTATGCACCTCAAAAGTTGTTTCATGTTGTCATAGGTTTCCTTCATATGGACTGCATGACCAACTGGAATTGATGGCAAAACATTGCCATTATGCAGTAAAACAGCTTTAAGACTCGTCTTCGATGAATCAATGAACAGTTTCCACTCATCTGGATCGTGAACGATGTTGAGGGCTGCCATCACACCATCGATGTTGTTGCAGGCTACAAGATCACCTTCCATGAAGAAGAATGGGACAAGATCCTTTTGACGGTCACGGAACATGGAAACCCTAACATCACCTGCCAGGAGATTCCACTGCTGTAGTCTGGAGCCCAACAGCTCTGCCTTACTCTTGGGTAGTTCCAAATCCCTGACAAGGTCATTCAGTTCACCTTGTGTTATGAGGTGTGGTTCAGAGGAGAAGGATGGGAGAAAATGTGGGTCCTGTGACATTGATGGTTCAGGACCAGAAGTTTCATCCTCTTCCTCGTCTGACTTAAGTGAAAATGATTCTGGTGCATCAGGAACCGGCAGTCCTTCTCCGTGGGCTACTGGGCGTATAGCTGATGGAATGTTTGGATAATGCACAGTCCACTTTTTCTTCTTTGACACACCTTTCCCAACTGGAGGCACCATGCAGAAGTAACAACTGCTGGTATGATCTGTTGGCTCTCTCCAAATCATTGGCACTGCAAAAGGCATAGATTTCCTTTTCCTGTTCAACCACTGGCGAAGATTCGTTGTACAAGCATTGTAGCATATGTGTGGGGCCCACCTCTTGTCCTGATCTCCAATTTTGCAGCCAAAATAAAGGTGATAGGCTTTCTTAACCATAGTGGTTATACTGCGCTTTTGTGATGCAAAAGTCACTTCACCACAAACATAGCAGAAGTTATCTGCACTGTTCACACAAGTACGAGGCATCTCTGCTCACTTTGGCTAAACAGAAATGTGTCCCTTTGCAAAATCAAACACTGACAAATAAGAGAGCACGACACTGTTTGATTTCTAGAGCTGCTATAGGGCAATTCGTTCTCCACAAGCGACTGCTACAGGAAGTGTTAGAAGTATGCGCAGAGCAACAAAAGCATTTGGAAAGAGGGTGATCATCTTATTTGTGCACATTTATTCCAGAACAGCCTTTGGAGTTGATCCTGCTGAAATGTATCTTGAAAGGGCTTTCAGTTCATCACCTAAATCATTTGCATCAATAACACACATGTCATCATGCGTGAACACTGTCTCTAGTGCCCTGCATTGCTGGTGTAGGTCTTCTTCAGGTATAGTGAGTAGTTTTGGAATATCATACAACATCCCAAATATACTGCTGTGTTCCTTGAGCTGCATGAAATGTTTTTCAACTGACTATATTGCACAATCTAGCGCCTGGTTAAAGAATTCAACTTTGAATTGTTGTTTGAGGTCTCTTATGGGATTAGCCCGTGCCTCGTAATCAAAATGTCATCTTCTTCAGTGACTCTTGTATTCTTGAATGGGTGGGAAAATCCCCCTCAGGGATACAGTATGAGCCAGGTGTCTTTGTCCCCCACCCAGAGCCAGGGTAGGATTCTCTCCCCAGGGATGGAGCCTGGCGGGAAAGTGAAGATCGGGGCCTTGTCACCAGCAGTGATAAATGTCACCTGCCCCTGGTCACAGTCCAGACAAACCCGGATCCTCTTTGGGACCCGTCGCCAGGGCAGACGGGTCTCAGGGGAGGTGAGGGCCTGGAACTGACCCTTCCACAGCCCCACAGCCCAGATCCCATCATCAGGGCTACGGCTGATCCATCCCTTCCTCTTCACAGACTCTCTTGCCACCCCCACGGCCCAGAATCGCCCATCCCCCACCTGCACCTCCCAGCAATGTCTCCCCGAGGTGAATCCCTCACAGCCCAGCACATAGTACACAGTGTCAAATCTCCCAGGGTTGTTGGGCAGTCGCTGCCACGTGTCTCCACCGCTCACACTTTTCCGATCCTCAGACAGGACGAGCTGGGGATGAGCCGTGTCTGGATTCAGAGTCACATTCGCTGCGGGGAGAGAGAATCAGAGTGTTAGTTGCAGAGATCAGCCCTGCGGGAGGCTGGAACCATTTCTCATATTCCCCAGCAGCCCCGTCCTGGCTGGGACAGCCCTGGATCCCAGGGAGCTGCCTCTGTCCTGGACACCTGAGTATGAGTAGAGATGTCACTACAGTTCTTCAGCCTGTTTAATAGGAGCCACTTTATTGGTTTCTCATTTCCTTCCAGGGGCTTCAGCTCCCCCTGCTGGGGCTGCTCCATTCCCAGAATCAGAGACACACCCAGGCAGGTGTCAAGAAGGTTTTAGTGAGAAAGGAGCAGAGGAGGCAGGTACCAGCTATAAACCCCACAGAAGGAAACTCCCTGCCCTAATGCAGCCTCCACTGCCAAGCCAGGGAACAGAGAGGAAGGTGCAGCACTGGGGAAGAGCCACTTAAGACCAGAGAGTAGGAAGTGTCATCGAGTGGGGTATCCCCATCCCCAGCCCAGAGAGAAGGGAAGGGAGGGGGGCAGCATCAGAGGGAGAGAATCTCCCCAATCAATGAAAGAGTGAGAAACTCTAATGGGAGAGCTTCTCTGGGGGAATTCTGCGCCATATGCACATGCATAATTAATGGCCTGCACACATTTTTATTTTTTACTGCAGAAAGTAACTTCTGCCAGAAAGTTGCTGCGGTTCTGCCTTTTGCCCACCAGAATTGAGCAGCTGCTCCTGGGTGGGAGCAGCCCCAGGTCAGGAGACAAGGGATATAGCGGAGAGACAGGTGTGTGGGGTTGGGGGCAGGTCATAGACAAGGATTCTAAGGGCTATTGAGGAAGGACAGATGGAACAGGGGCTGCATGGGAGTGGAGGCACAGAGCCACATGGGACAGGGGTACAGGGCCACATGGGAGAAGGGGGTGGCTGAGTGGGGACACAGAGACACATGGGGATAGGGGAGTGGGTGTCTGATTGGGGATGGAGGGACATAAGGTGACAATGGGGAGGGGGTACAAGGCACATGGGGACAGTGGCAGATGTGGCTGACTGAATGGGAGAGGCTAGGGGTAAGCTAAGGTCTGCATTGGGGAGGCTCCCTAAAAATCCCTCCCAGCCTCTCTCCTCCCCCACAAAAAAATCCTGTTCCATATTTCTCTCACCCATAGTCAACAATCCTCCAGGTTCACTCCCAGGCTCCTTCCTTCTCCCTCAGCTCCTCCATTCCCCTGACTCCCCCAAGTCATTGCACTGCTTCTGAGGGGGGCAGAACATATGGTTCTATATTCTAGTTCAAATTAATTACTCAAAGTTCTGTATTTATATGCCTAGTAAGGAATCTATTTGACAAAAGACATTTCCTGAATCTTTTTCATTGTCTGTATTGTTACAGACATACTTGCTGACAGGTACTTTGAAATAAATTGCCAAAATAATTGAAACTATTGTGATTATATTGTGTTCTTTTGACAAATAAAATATGCAGAATTTTAAAATATTGTGTGCAAAATTTGTAATTTTTTGGCACAGAACTTTTAATGTGTTAGTGCAGAATTCCCCCAGGAGTAGAGAGCCCAAGCCTGCCCAAACAAAAGGTAGGATGTTGGAGAAGAGTGATGAGGGAGACTTCCTCTGCCAAGGTTAAGGAGAGGGATGTGTCAGCCCTCGAAGTGAGTTCTCTACTCATTCCTCTCAATTAAATATTTAAAAGCCAGTGAATGTCTATACAAATTCCAGGGTCAGATTTAAGGGTGTTTGGATGCTGCTCAGGGAGAGCATTTCTGTTCATCAGAATGGACATGAACTCAGCACCAAAGTTGGTGTCAGGATTGTTTGTGTGACTTCAGCTTGGGATCTCCTCCATATTTATGATTTCATTTTTAGGGCTGTGAACATCATGGCCACTATCAGTTTGGTTGGTAACTTTAGGTACAATTTCATGAAAATGTTTTCATGGGACTTTTATGATAATGTAAAACTATCTCCATCTGCAATCTCACCCTGTCGATGTACTTCTAGGGGTTCCACTCTTCTTATCTCCAATTTAGCTGGCAGAATGTCTGGAGGGGGAAAGGATAAGAGAGGTGAGATTTCAGGCTTTCATATTTATAACAGCATCACCACTCTGAACTCTTAGAATTGTATTTTCATCATGACAGAGAAACAGACAGAGAGGCACAGAGACACACTCAGATATTTAAAATAAACTAATCTAAAACCTTCTCTTTCCTCTCTCATTCAGGTATCTCTCAGCAATGGAACCAACGTCCTTGCAGCCTCACAACCGTCCCAGGACACATAATCCATAAAACAGATTTATTTTCTCCTCATCAACCCCTCCCACCTTTCAGATTCCAGTTGGTTTGTCTCATTCACTTATGGGCTTTTGTTGTAACCTAGACCCAGATCATACAAAGACTTTGGCATCACAGTAACTTTACCCACTTTGATCCCTTTGACACTAATTGGATGTTGAGAGTTTGCAAAATCCTGGCTTTAATTGTGAGCTGCTGGGTCTGTTTACTCAGCGTTTATACTGACTGACTTGGCTTTGGCCTGGTTAGCAGTTTGCTTGACATAAGGGAATTGTTGCCTTAAGTGACCTTCATATCAAGTGATGTGTTCCTAAGTTGAGATGTTTTGACCACACAATATGCTTAAGAACAGACACCCAAAATGTACTGCCCAGGAGTGGTAAGCAAAGTCCTAAAATCCCTATGCGGAGGAAAGAGTCAAAGTGAGCTATGCATAATTAGCGGTAATAAACCAATGAGAAAAGAGAATAACATGAAAATATCTTGGAGTGCAAAGTCCTACCAATAAAAAAGTTCATGCATGTGAATTGCATGAGTTATATAAGATATGAATATTAAATAACACTCAAAGGTGATTGGAAAAGAACTAATAAATATGTAATTTGGATGTGTATAATATGTCAGACAGTGTAAGGGATAGTCAGAGCTTCATAGGAGAAATCCTCCATGACCTGCCTACGCCCCAGGAGAAGGGAACTGGCCAGCACTTCTTTCTATATGCTATGGCAAGTAGCAAATATCCCAATGGCTGGTGATGGGGCAGTAGACGTGGAGGGCTCAGAGTTATAGAGAATTCTTTGCCGGGTGTCTGGCCAAAATGCCCAGTGTCTAACGGACCACCATATTTGGGGTTGGGAAGGAATTTTCCCCCACATCAGATTGGCAGAGAGCCTGGGGGTTTTTCGCTTTCCTCTGCGGTATGGGGCATGGATCGTTAGCAGATATTAAACTAGAATAAATGATGCATTCTCTGATTTGAGGACTTCAGTAACTCAGCCTAAGGTTAGGTGTCAATTGCAGGAGTGGGTGGCAAGGTTCTGAGGCCTGCAATGTGCAGGAGGTCAGACTAGATGATCGTGATGGTCCCTTCTGGCCTTAAAGTCTATGAGTCATTTCTTACTTTAACCGTAATTGTAATGGCAAGGCAGGCTTTTGGTAGAAATAAGGGTTTGAATTAATCAACCTGAGTGTCTTGCACCCCAAGTCTGTGGCATTCTCACCCAACAATTAAATAGATCCATCATCTAATTATGAACCAATTGGCCAGAGTCATTCTCCTCCCCCAGTCTCAGAGGCTCATCCCAATTTCCCCTCCTAGGTCCCTTCTCGGTACCTTTGAACTTCCTCAGAGTCTCCATTACAGCAATAGTTTTCTGGGAGAAATCACTGAGTCTCACTTCCAGTTCAGGAGAAATCTCCCTTGGCTGCTGGAACTTCCCCTTCTCAAATCTAGACAGAAACAATGTCACATGGTTATCTTTCATGTAGTGACTCATTATAAGTTCTGGCTAGTGAGCTGCTGCTCTAATGGGCCTGGAGCTACAATTCATCTACACCTCCCACCGTCAGAGCAGGTGCAACACAGCCCTTGGCCGTGAAACATTCCCACTTACGGTCCCATTAATATTCTTCGGCTCTCACCTGGAGAGACCAGCTCTGGAGATAAGAGGGGAATTGAGTCTCCGGGGTGAATTCACTCATTGGCCTCCATGCTCTGAGGGACAGGAGGTTCCCATGCAAAGTGCTGTAGAAATTGATCCACTAGGAACTAGACTGAGACACCAACTCCCCCCTCCCCAGCTCATTCCATACAGATATCAGGAGGGAAAGTCTCTTGACCACTGCTGCCCTGGACTGAATGGTGACCAGTGCCCCAGCAGTGACAGGCCCGTATTCCATCCCCACAGTCCTGAGGCAGCCAGTCCCACAGGGATGTGACATTGCTAGGAAATACTTTAGGTCAGTCTTTCCCAATGAAGGGATAATTCCCGAGTCTTCTATAAAAGGGTGAGAACCTGAGGATGAAGTTGATCAGAGAGATTTGTATCCAAAATATGACCTTTCCTCACACATTTGGCTGTAGAGCCCTGTGGAGATGCGGCTCTAACCATCTCCAAGCTCTTTCCCAGCATTGTGAAGTGTGAGGGGGAGTGAGAGAGCCACATACCTGCTCAAGGTGCTTCTGACATCCTAGAGGAGAGAGAGAGAAAACAATCTCAGTCCCATCTGATGCACACAGGGGATCCTAGGGAAGGGATTTAGCAAGTACGAGGAAAAGAACGCCTGCCCTGACCCAGAGCCATGAATCGCTGAGCTAATGGGGTTTTCCCCATCTCTAATATCTCTGTTTCTGTAACACTGTAAAGAACAATAGTCGTTCACATGTCAGGAACGCACATGCTGAGTTACACTGAGATCTCCGACTGCTGGACCCAGCGCTTATGATTCAGGAGCCCTCCCTTCCCTGTGTGGGGATATGGGATGTTTCTCACTCAGTCTCACCTGCAGGAATTCACTCGCTGGCTTCTGACACTTCCCCTCCATCTCACTGATCAGCTCACTGAGACGGGAAATCTGCTCGGAGAGTTTACTGACATTTTCATTCTGTATCTTCACAATTGCCTCATCCAGCTTGTCCAGCCCGGCTAGCAGGAGTCGCTCTTGTTCCTCCAGGAACTGCCGCAGTTGCTGAAATTCAGACACAATCTTCTGCCTCCCGATTTCTGTCTGTTTCTAGAATAAATAAGGAAAGGGCTGGTCAGGAACATGGATGAAGCCTGAGGGCCTTTCATACAGTCTTACAAGAGAGAGTTTCTTTACAATCTCTAACACATCTGGTTAGAGACCAGGACATGAGCTGTCAGGCCTGCTGCTCAGAGCTGCAGTTGGAAGTCAGGAACTACAGCCAAAGTCAGAGCTGGAGTCAAAGTCAGGATCTCACCAAGGGGGGTCAGGGTTGGAGTCGGAGTCAGTCAGCCACGCAGAGTCAGGCCGGAATCAGAGTCAGATAGCAGTACTCCAGGTCAAACCTCAGCCAGGAACAAAGCCAGGGCAGGGCCAAGCCAGAGTCAGGGGCCAGTCCAGCAGCAGACCAGGAGTTCACTCGGTTGTTTGGACAACTTCCCGTGACTCCTGCTGGTGTAACTCGTGCATCTGAACGTCTGCTCCAATCAGGAGTTTGGTAGGCAGATCTTTTGGTGGGCCACAGTTCCACTAGCCCCTCCCCTGCTGGCTCTGGAGAGCTGCTGGGTTGTGGTGACTGTCTGGGGCCCGTGGACTGGAGTTCAAAATCTGCAATCTTTCACATTGTGGCACTGGACTCTATGTTCTCATCACACAGGAGAGGATTTTCTTACAGCTTCCCATTTGGCCCCAATGTCTCTTAAAGGGATGTCTCCATGTCTGACGTGGTTCGGACACTGTGTCCAATGGCCTCAGAGGGTACATCTAAACAGTAGCGAGCCTCCAAGCCCATGGCAACACTCAGGCTCTTGCAGCTCACGCTACCACACCAACAACAGCTGTGTAGACATTGGGCCTCCAGCTGGAGCTACTGGGATATAATCAGTGTAGTCTGGGAGAAGTTTTGTGAACACCATAAGGAATAGTAATTAACTCACTAATTAAGCCACATCTTAGATGCTGCAGAAGGTGCGGTTGTCTTTCTCCGGGGAGAGAACATTTGTGATTCACACACCTGTGTACACACACACACACACACTTAGAGTATCCCATGATCATGGAGAAACACACACAAACCCACATTCACCAAGGCCACAGAGAAATCTACCAGCAAACAACCCTCCCATCTCCAAGTCCCAGCAGGTGAAGAACAACAGGCACCTACCAGATACTCCTGGCTTCTCTTCTCTACAGCCTCTTTAAATCCCAGCAGCTTTTCTCTCTCTTCCCTCAGGGTCTGCAAATGGGCCTGGATTTTTTCCTGACAAACAGAAATGATTTAGTGGGTTTATTTTGAGGCTGACTGTCTGTTTGTAGGGGGCATTTTCCCACCTCAAATGCAAGATATGTCAGTCTTCCTAGCTAGACTAGGTGGGGGAGGTAACATCTTGTATTGGCCCAACTCCTGTTGGTGAGAGAGGCAAGCCTTCCAGCTTACACAGAGCTCAGCTCTGGGGAACATACTCTTTCCTAGACCTGAGCTCTGTGTAAGCTTGAAAGCTTGTCACTCACCCACAGAAGCTGGCCATGAGCAGATATTACTTCACCTACCTTGTCTTTCTAATATCCCGGGACCAACACAGTTACAACAACATTGTGTACAACAGTGGGTTCTTCTAGATGTTGAACATCAGAGACACCAAGGAAATGAAACCTTATTAATGGAAACTGGGAGTGTTTTATATTCAGAGTTGAGTTATTACGTCCACTTTCTCCATTGATTTAAATTGGCAGGAAATTGTTTCTTAAATATTCACCACCATGTGACACCAGTGATATCAATCCCAGAAGCCTCTGGGGCAGCCATATAGGTTGCAATGCTCAAAAGAACCCAACTCCATTGACTCTCAGCCCTGTACCCCTGGGGATGGGATGAGTTGGACACTGATCGAAGGCCTAGGGCAAACCCCATTAGATGTGTTGATTTGTGTTAGGAACAGCTGGGGTTTTCCCTAGCGCTGTCCTAGCCTCTTTCCGTGGCAATGGCCTCTAGGTAGCTACCCCACCATCCTCAGCAAAGGTCCCGGAAGCAGTGGATCCTGAGAGATTTGCATAAGCTGCATTATGGGACTAAAGGAACCACTCTGGCTGGTCCTTGCCCACGTACACACTAGAACAGTTCAGACTGACACTGGTCAGCTCCAGCCTGTGGTTAGTTTTGCTACAATCCAGTGAAATCCCAGTGGTACTTGGCATGAACCTGAGCTGTCTGGAGCCCTTTTGTGTGTGGACTCAAGATGCTTGGAGTTCACATGGCGTTTAGTCCAGTGACCTCCTCTAGCGCAGGCCGGCAGCATCTGAGTTTAACCCTTCATGGAGCAACACAGGAGTTCAGAATCCCAGTGGGAAACTTACTCTCCCTGCTGAGCCTGGGGCCTTTATCAAGGAGTCTTTTCCTCCCACTGTCCGCACTTCATCACTGCTCAGTGCTGCTGAGGGGGTCAGCGTAGCCTAGTGCTTAGGATGCTGGACTGGGCCTTAGAAAAGTAGTTTATACCCAGCTCTGCCACTGACCCACTAAATGACCTTGGACAAGTCACTTCCCCTCACTCAGCCTCGGTTTCTCCTCCCACCTTTTGTCTCCCTTGTCCAGTTAGACTGTGAACGGCCCAGGGCAGGGATTGTCCCTCACTGGGATTTGTGCAGGGCCCCCTACAATCGAGGTCAGATCTCATCTGGGGTCTGTAGGGGCTGCTGGGATGCAAATAACAATTATAAACTCTATGATAAATCAGTAATAACAGCCATAGTATGTAACTCCCCCTTCTCTAGTCTGAATGCAGCACTCTCACATAGACTAGCCTGCAGCGCTGATCAAACCTTACTGATCATTTAACAACTTCCAGTCTGTAGTTCCCATAGTTCACTGGTGGAAGCTGGATTTGAAAAGGATTCAGCTGCTCAGAGAAAACTTTCCCATATCAGACAAATTTAAAATCCTCCTCTGTTGCCTTTCCTGCCAGGCTGGAGTATCATTTATTTCTACAGCATCTTTCATGCAATGAAGGCTACACAGAGCTGAATGACACAGTTACACCTGTCTTGGGCAACTTGTGATGCCATTAACCTGTAATTAAAAGCCTAAGTTATTACCCATTAGACTGGACAGCAACTCTGTACCTTGTACTCCTGGGCAGCTTCCTGTATGGGAACCACAGTGTGAGCGCGGTGAGCCCGGGACTCTCTGCAGATCACACAGATGGGGGTTTGATCCTCTTCACAGAACAGTTTCAGAGTCTCCTGGTGTTCCCCACACACCCCATCCCGTCCTGTTCCCTTTGCTGCCTGTAAACTCAGCCGCTTGGCGATTTCTACAACATTTGCCAGCTGCCTGTTGCGTCTGAGGTTTTTCTGTTGCACAGTTTCTCTGCACTGAGGGCAGGAGGCAGCTGTATCGGATCCCTCCCAGCACTGGTTGATGCAGGCTCGGCAGAAATTGTGCCCACACTCCAGAGTGACAGGTTCTGTGAAATACTCCAGACAGACGGGACATGTAGCTTCCTCCTGGAGATTTTCCACGGGGTTCTCTGCAGCCATGGCTCTCTCTGGGCAGTGGAACATGGTTACAACGTATGTTTCAATTTTCTGAGTTCACACTATGCCCCACCTGCAGCAACAACTGGGTGTTTCCCTTCCTGGAACTGACTCGTGCTGTTGGTTAAAGAGGAATAAGCCCATTGTGAATTTCAGCCCTGGAGGCTTTAGTGAAAAAAGTACCACTAAGGCTCTGGTCCTGAAATCAGCCCTTTAGCTTGTGTGGAGGGTCAGTGGGATTTGACAGGGGCATCCGTGTCCCCCTGTGATGCTGAGCCTGCAGAAGCAGGGAAAAGATCTTAATCTTTATCTAAAAAGAGAAAGGAAAATGTTTGTTTTTATATTTAGGTTCTTAGACCTTAGCTGGAGAACTCAAGCCAGAAAACAAACTGTTTCTTTTGTTTCTGAGTGATGAAGTTTAACTCTGGTCATGTTCTCAACCGTTTCTACTTTGCCATGCGCCCAAGAAGCTTCCCATTTTATTCAAATGAGAGCTGAGATACTCATGGCATCACAGGATTCCAGGAGCTGGGGATTTAGGAAACACACTGGGTACTGAATGACTCAAGTTGAAATCATGAGTTTGTGGCAACCCCAATGTGATTTGATGTGGAAAAGAAAAGGCTGCACTTCTGACTATTGAAGGTCCTTATCTGCCTCCCATCCCTGTACCATGTGTTTAGCCTCACAACATTGCTACGAGGTGGTGAAGTGCTGTGACCCCATTTCAAAGAGAGGAACACGCAGAGCAGAGCAGTGATTGCCTGAAGCCACGCCGGAAGACTGTTATAGAGCAGGGAATTGAACCTCGGTCTTCCAAGCGAAGAGTTAAACCACCAGACCAGACTTTTTGTCTGCATTAGGAGCCTGGGAAAGGAGGTGTCATGGTGTATGCAAGACCCATCCCCTTTTGGGGCAGGGCATGGTTGTGATGCTACCGCTGTTACAATCTACCCAACTATCCCTAGGCTGAGAGCTGCATGACCCAGTGGCTGGGGGATGGGGAGGTGACTGCCGGGATCGGGGGTCCTGGCCCAAGGCCCAGTCAGCAGTGAGTGTGGTCACCCTCCAGTCAGCAGGGGTCCTACCGCAACACGCTGGCCTTCCTTGGGTGGGAGATACCACTCACCCCACCTCCCTGGGCCACTTCCTACCGTGTCCCCTGAAGCCGGGCTCCATATGTCATCGGGGTCTCCGAGCTCTTCAGTGAAGGGAGCTCCCTAAGCTTCTGAGTCCACTCCTGGGCAGGATCCTCCGCCACATGTCCTCCCTCCTCAGTGGTCAGCCGCGAATGAGCTGGGCCACTCCCTTTTACATTGAGGCAGCACTTTGCACATACCCAGCATGGTGTGAGGGGTGCAACTTCCACCACCCATAGTGTTGGGTTAGCTCTTTCTTGCCTAGCATGGGGTATACACCCCCCTTCACAGAAGGATAAAGACAAAGATACACGCAGGGACAATACATCAGTAAAGTTTGTCTAATAAACCTCTGACTGACCCTCCCCACAATCACTGGGCCAGCCCTGTGCAGATTCGGCTGGTCACAGTGGACAGGAATCGAGAACATGGTGAGATTGAAAATAGATTATTTTCCTCAGGCCTGATCTACAATGCTCAGGCTGCCTCTCAATGCCCAGTCATGTTGTGTGTTCAGGGCCCAGCTGCCCACAGCCCTTCCCCTCTCCTGGTCTGTTTGTGTTCCCTAGAGAAACTTCTCCACTTGTGACCGCTGCTTCTAATCAGAGCCCTTGGGAGGAAGAGATGAGAAACAGAGAAACAAACATCTCTCCCTCACCCACAATCTCTGCCAGTCCTTGCTCCTGATCTGGTGGGGAAATACAGTAAAAAAGAGTCTGTTTGGATTCTAAGCTGGCGAAGTTGCTTCCTCCCCAGCAGCTCCCACAGCTGGTTGGCTCAGGTTTAATAAGCCAAATTGCACCTATGTGGACAGTGGCTGAAAGTCCGTATGTGGTTGCTCAGGGGCAAGGTTGGAATGTGCCGGGATCTCGGCCTGGTCCCTAGTGGGGCAGGTCTCCCGTCATACATAAACATAGCTAGTAACTAGTCAGCCTGGCTAGTTCAGTGGGTTGAACATCAGACTTTTAATCTGAGGGTCCAGGGTTCAAGTCCCTGGTCAGGCAATGAACTATTCCCCAATATCTCTTTGGAGACCTCCTTGATGTTACTTGGGGGAACAATAGCTCAGTGGTTTGAGCACTGGTCTGCTAAACCCAGGGGTGTGAGTTCAACCCTTGAGGGGGCCATCTGGGGCAAAAAAAGTAGTTGGGGATTGGTCCTGCTTTGAGCCGGGGGTTGGACTAGATGACCTCCTGAGGTCCCTTCCAACCCTAATATTCCATGATTCCATGAACCTCTGTGCTGATTGGCCCCCTTGTCATCAGTCTCAGGGGAGAAACCAAGGGCTCAATGGAGTGTGGAGCTCCTCTCTCCCCCAGGCAGGGGTGTATAATTTTTGGTGATGCCCAGAACAGGTACAGTTCCCCTCCACACCCCCCAACTGCCTAAGGCTCTGGGATGGTGTTTGGGTCTGGGAAGGATGCAGGCTCTGGGAGGGAGTTTGGGTCTGGGAGGGGTGCAGGCTCTGGGAGGGAGTTTGGGTACTACGTGCAGGCAGTGGGTTGGGGCAGAGGATTGGGATGCAGGAGTGGGGGTTGGGGTGCTGGCTACTGGGTGTGGGGTCTGGCAGGTAGTTTGGGTGCTTGGTTTGGGCTCTGGGCTGGGACAGAGAGTTGGGGTGTTGGAGGAGGCATGAGGCTGGGCCATGGATGAGGAGTTTGGGGTGCAGCAGGCAGGCTGCCCCAGGGCTGGGGGTCAGAGAGGACTCCCCACAACCCTCTCCCCACCAGCAGCAGAGAGCTCTGGGGGAGCAGTCCCCCTCCTCTCCCCTCCTGGCACGACACTCACCCAAGGCCCCCTCAGAATGCTACTCAGGAGGTCCAGCCAGGATAAGCCCCCCACCCAGAGTCGACTTGGAGTCACCTACTGGGGGGGGGTGGGGCTGCCCTGCACCTTCTCCCTCCACAGCTGTAGCAGCCACCTCAGCCTGGCCCTGGCACTGCTCCCTTGTAGCCAGCAGCAGCAGTGGCCAGCCAGGGAGCGCAGTGTGGAGCTGCAGGGGGCAGGGATGCTCGGGGGAGGTGCACAGGGATGGCAGGCGGGGCTGGGGGAGAGACCTGGCCCCGAACGACGGTGAAGCCACCCTGCCCCCAGCCCTGAATTTGCTGGAGCCCAGGAACGCCTGCCCCCACGTCAGGCTGGGGCCTTTTGGCTGAGGGCAGCATATGTGAGGGCAGCTGGCATTGGGTCTCCTGCCTTGCCCAGGTACGGGGTAAACAGAGAACTGCGGGCCCCAAGGGGCTCAGGCCACTCATCCATTGGGGGGCGAAGGGGGGTGTGTGCATCTGGGAGCCTGGAAGAAGCCACCTGAGAAGAGGAAAATCAAGTGTGGTGGGGAAGCCGTGAAGATAGCTGGAGAAGCTGCTGGGGATGTAGCTGGTTCTCTGGAACTGATGTGGCAGGAATTGAACAACGTGGCTCAGGGAGATAATGTTGCAACTGAGGTGAGTAAAGCAGATCCACACCTGTGACTGCCCCAGCCCAGCTGTTCCCTGGCTGCTGTTGGCTGAAGGATTTTCTTTAAGGGGAAGGAAGTCACTGCTGCTCCGTTGCTGCTAGAGTGACCAGAGGGCAAGTGTGAAAAATCGTGCCCCATCCAACCCCTCACATTCCTTGACACCCCCGGGACCCCTGCCCCATCCACCCCCCTTCCTTGTCCCCTAACTGCCCCCTGCCTCCCCATCCAACCCCTCCTCTCATTCCTGATGGCCCCCGGGACCCCTGCCCCATCCAACCGCCCCTTCTCTCTGTCCCAACTGCCCCTGGAACCCCTGCCCCTGACTGCCCCCCACCGCCCCATCCAACACCCCTTCCTTCCTGAGTGCCCCCCCAGGACCCTTGCCCCCATTCAATTCCCCTTTTCCCTGCCATCTGACAGCCCCGAGTCCCGACCCTAATCCACCCCCCCCGACCCCCCTTACCACACTGTCTGGAGGCGGGGGCTGCGCCATCCGGAGTCGGGGCCGGGAGCTGGGAGCCGCTGGCTGGCCCAGAGTCGGGGCCCAGCCCGGAGTCGGGGCCAGGGGCTGGTGCTGGGGGTCAGCCCAGAGGTGGGGGCTGGCCCAGAGTCAGGGGCCGGCCCGGAACCAGCCCAGAGTTGGGGCCGGGGGTTGAGCCAAGGGCTGGTCCGGATCCGCTGTCTGGCCTGAAGGCGGGGGCTGGCCCGGAGTCAGGGCCGGGGCCGCCCGGAGCCACGCGGCGCCTGGAGCCCTCCTCGCGCCCCCTACCCCAGCTCACCTGCAGGAAGCTGCTGCTTCCTTCTCAGCCCTCTCAGGCTTCCCGCCCGAACAGCTTATTTGTGGGAAGCTGGGAGCGGGAGCTTTCAGGGGAGGAGGCAGAGGCGGAGCCGGAGCCAGGTGAGCTGGGGCCGGGGGCAGGGCAGGGAGCTGCTGGAGCTTTTGTTAAATTTAAAAGCCCTTTTAGAACCGGGACAACCAGTTCTAAAAGGGCTTCTAAATTTAACAACCGGTTCCCGCGAACCGGCTCCAGCTCAGCACTGTGCTGCTGCCTGTATTTCTTCAGATTTGTAGTGATCCATCAAACACATTCACCCTGCTGCTGGCTCAGGTACCTGGGTCTTTCTCTCTGTATTTCAAAGCAGAGGAGCGTTATAATAGTAATAAAAATCATAAATAGCAGGATACAATACACCGCTACCCTGATATAACGCGACCCGATATAACATGAATTCTGATATAACGCGGTAAAGTGCGCTCCGGCGGATCAGCACATCAGTGTGTCTGGCTCCGACACGCTGCTCTGAGCGGCGTGTTAAGGGTGGGAGGTGGGTTGGCAAGCGGGGTGAGGAGGTGAATGGCAGGCAGGAAGGGGGTGAGGAGGCAGGCAGGCGGGAAGACGGCGAGCAGGAGAGCAGCAGTCGGGCGACGCGGGGAGGCGTGCTGGACAGATAGTGAGATTAGCGGGGAGGCGAGCGGCAGGCAGGTGGGCGGGTAGGTGGGGTGAGGAGGCGAGTGGTGGCCAGGCGTGCTGGGCAGACAGTGAAGAGACTAGCAGGGAGGCTGATTTGTCCCGGGCCCTGCACCCCTCTAGGGACGGCTCCGACACGCTGCTCTGAGCGGCATGTTAAGAGTGCCTGGCCGGGGCCAAGGGGTTGGATAAGGAGCAGAGGGTCTCGGGGGGCAGTCAGGGGACAAGGAGCCTTCCCTACCTGATATAAGGCAGTTTCACCTATAATGTGGTAAGATTTTTTGGCTCCCGAGGACCGCATTATAGTGGGGTAGAGGTGTATATAACTCCTCTGACTGTAGGATGCAGAGTGCCCCGCTAGTTAGAGAAGGACATTCAGCCCTGGTCTTCCCTACAAAATTACTTTGGTATAACCACATCTATCAGGGGTGTGGGTTATTCAATGAAGACATATTGACTAAAGCTTCTCCCGCTGACATAGCTACCTTCTCATGGAAATTGAGTTATTAAACCGATGGGTTAGAGAGCCTTCCCCAGAAGTGCCACAGCAGCGCAATGTAATTTTGTAAATTTGTAGCGTAGAGCTGCCCTGAGATAGGCAGTGGGGGATGACCCCTTTGCACCTTTCTGAGTAAATGGTGGCTCTGTTGATGGTTGTCAGGTCTTATGTCACTCCACAAACGTAGGCTAAAGATTAATACAAAGTCTAGGTGAAATGTTACTCTTTATTTAGCTTCTTTAATCAGGTGGATTTTTACATGTACACAAAACTGGAGCCCAGCTGTGGGACTTGTCACTAAAATTTCACTGCAACATGAATCAGTATTATGAAATAGCTACATAGAACCACAACTCTGCATGGAGCTTTTCAGGATTAATGCTGCAGTGATCAATCCACCGGGGAACCCACTAAATCAACCCCTGGTCACTCTACCAGAACGAGATGAATCAGGGGAGTCGACGGGAGAGTTTCTCCTGTTGACCCAGTGCGGTGTGGACCCTGTGGTAAGCAGATACTTCAACTTGAATTACGTACCTTTTCCAACTCCAATATATCTTTTTTGAGGTGGAGCGACCAGGACTGCACACAGTATTCAAGATATGAGCATACCATGGATTTATATAGTAAAAGTGGAGGAGCTTGGTTTACCAGACTGATCAGCAATTATGTGAAAAGGCTGCAAAACACCAATCCTCTGGACTGCATTGACATGCAAAAAGCCTTATAAGCCAGTCAATGTCAAAGCCAATTTTAGAAGTACTTAATGAGGCTGTTAAGAATGCTGGAGACACAACTCAGTTTATGCGAACAAACATGGCTGCCACATCATACTTTCTCTTTAAGCAAGAGATACCATACACTAGAAACTGGAGGCCAGGGTTAAGTGCATTGTCACTTGTTCATCCTGAAGTTGGACAGTGATTCCGAACAAGACCTGCAAATGCTCATTATCTTTCTGCAAGAAACTCAACTGACTGGTTAGAAGCATGGAGTGCAACAATGAAAGACTCAGCAGTTGAAAAAGTGAAGAACTCTCTCACCATATTCCAAAAATGTGCATACATGGCTGATGAACGCACCAATGCAAATAGGCATCAAGTATTGAGTCATTGTGTACATTATCATGATGTCAGCGGTGGGCCTGTAGATGCATTTCTAGATGTTCAGGTTATAGAAGACACATTGCCTGCATCTGTGACCACCCGCATGTTAGAAGAGTTAAATGCTTGTCAATTGGAACCCAAAACAGACGGCTGCTTGTTCATTTGATAGAGCTGCAAACTTCCCTGGAAGACATGGTGGAGTACAAGCTTTCCTCAGAGAAAAGTAGGGAACCCTAATATCTCCTATCCGCACTGCAGAGACCATCTACTCCAGCTAGGGCTAATACGAGCAGTAGAATCTTCAAAAGATATAAATGTAATGTCTTCATTATACTTTTTTCTTTTTTCAGCAGGAGTCCAAAAGGACTGAACATCTTGGGGAAAAATAAAAGATACATTGGGACTGAAGTTCAAATTAGTCCAACCTGGGAAAACCCACTCACTCTCTCATGAGCAATCCACGACTGTAGTCTTAAAATTATTGCTACCATTATTATTGGCTGTGGAAAGTTTCTACCAAGATGGGACAGATCTAAGTAGTGAGGCTGGTGGACTACTTTTGCTTTCAAGTTCAGAGAAGACAATCACAATTCTCTCTCTTGTAAGTCTATTAATGAAACCACTCAGGTCATTAAACAATGGCATCCAGACATCTGCTACAATAATAGTTGATCTCTGTCCGGCAATTGAAGCTACATTTGGATCAGTTAGAGAGAAATCCATTGAAAACGTACTGGAAGAAGCAAAGACTTCAGTCCAGAAGTTGACTAATGAAGGCATTTATATTGAATCCTTAAGTGAAGAGGACAAGAAATGTTTGTTAAGCCAGCTGAAAAAGTACGCAGATTTGATTGTTACAAATCTACAACAGCGACCTCTGGATTCTACTCAACCTCTGTGTAGCTTTTACAGATGCCTGTCTTACATGCCCCCTCACTTGGGCCAAAACTTTGAAAGGTCTCAATTCTGCCTTCTTCTTGTTCTACTCCTCTCATGGTACTGCTCTGCTACCTACCCCAATAAAGGAGAACTAACAACTTAAAATGCCTTGTTCAAAAATTTTAAGTAACACTTAACTTTCAAACGCCTGAACAGCAAATGTTACTTTTCTTGTCTGCATAATAAACACTGGCATTTTTATCTGTTTGAATAATCAAAGTGGTGCTTTCCGTGCCTTCTTGGCAAATATTTGAACTGTTTCCTGCTGAAGGTCCACAAACTGGGCCAGCTCATGCTCTATTGAGATAGTTGCAAGGCTGACCAGCCTCTCCTGTGTCATTGTGGAGCGTAGATGTGTTTTTATTAACTTCAGCTTGGAGAAGCTGCGTTCTCCACTGGCGACTGTTACAGGAAGTGTTAGAAGTATGCGCAGAGCAACAAAAGCATTTGGAAAGAGGGTGGTCATCTTATTTGTGCACATATATTCCAGAACTGCCTTTGGAGTTGATCCTGCTGAAATGTATCTTGAAAGGGCTTTCAGTTCATCACCTAAATCACTCGCATCAATATCACACATGTCATCATGTGTGAACACTGTCTCTAGTGCCCTGCATTGCTGGTGTAGGTCTTCTTCAGGTATAGTGAGGAGTTTTGGAATATCCTACAACATCCCAAATAAACTGCTGTGTTCCTTGAGCTGCATGAAACGTTCTTCAACTGACTGTACTGCACAATCTAGCACCTGGTTAAAGAATTCAACTTTGAATTATTGTTTGGAGTCTCTTATGGGATTAGCCCGTGCCTTGTAATCAAAATGTCTTCTTCTTTGGTAAAAAGAAGAACAGGAGTACTTGTGGCACCTTAGAGACTAACAAATTTATTAGAGCATAAGCTTTCGTGGACTACAGCCCACTTCTTCGGATGTAGTCCACGAAAGCTTATGCTCTAATAAATTTGTTAGTCTCTAAGGTGCCACAAGTACTCCTGTTCTTCTTTTTGCGGATACAGACTAACACGGCTGTTACTCTGAAACTTCTTCTTTGGTGACTCTTGTATTCTTGAATGGGTGGGAAAATCCCCCTCAGGGATACAGTATGAGCCATGAGTCTTTGTCCCCCACCCAGAGCCAGGGTTGGATTCTCTCCCCAGGGACGGAGCTCGGCGGGAAAGTAAAGATTGGGGCCTTGTCACCAGCAGTGATAAATGTCACCTCTCCCGGTCACAGTGCAGACAAACCCGGATCCTCTTTGGGTCCCGTCGCCAGGGCAGATGGGTCTCAGAGGAGGTGAAGGCCTGGAACTGACCCTTCCACTGCCCCACAGCCCAGATCCCATCCTCAGGGCTACGGCTGATCCATCCCTTCCTCCTCACAGACTCTCTTGCCACCCCCACGGCCCAGAATCGCCCATCCCCCACCTGCACCTCCCAGCAATGTCTCCCCGAGGTGAATCCCTCACAGCCCAGCACATAGTACACAGTGTCAAATCTCCCAGGGTTGTTGGGCAGTCGCTGCCGCGTGTCTCCACCATTCACACTTTTCCGATCCTCAGACAGGACGAGTTTGGGATGAGCCATGTCTGGATCCAGAGTCACATTCGCTGTGGGTAGAGAAAATCAGAGCGTTAGTTGCAGTGCTCAGCCCTGGGGGAGGCTGGAACCATTTCTCATATTCCCCAGCACCGTTCTGGCTGGGACATGCCTGGATCCCAGGGAGCTGCCTCTGTCCTGGGCACCTGAGTATGAGTAGAGATGTCACTGCAGTTCTTCAGCCTGTTTAATAGGAGACACTTTATTGGTTTCTCAATTCCTTGCAGGGGCTTCAGCTCCCCCTGCTGGGGCTGCTCCATTCCTAGCATCAGAGACACAGCCAGGAAGGTGTCAAGAAAGTTTTAGTGAGAAAGGAGCAGAGGAAGCAGGTACCAGCTATAAACCCCACAGAAGGAAACTCCCTCCCCTAATGCAGCCTCCACTCCCAGGCCAGGGAACAGAGAGGAAGGTGCAGCACTGGGAAAGAGCCGCTTAAGACCAGAGAGTAGGAAGTGTCATTGAGTGGGGTAACCCCAACCCCAGCCCAGAGAGAAGGGAAGGGAAGGGAGCAGCATCAGAGGGAGAGCATCTCCCCAATAAATGAAAGAGAGTGAGAAACTCCAATGGGAGAGCTACTCTGGGGGAATTCTGTGCCATATGCACATGCATAATTAATGGCTTGCACACATTTTTATTTTTTACTGCAGAAAGTAACTTCTGCCAGAAAGTTGCTGCAGTTCTGTCTTTTGCCCACCAGGGGCCGCTGTGGCACTAGAATTGAGCAGCCGCTCCTGGGTGGGAGCAGCCCCAGGTCAGGAGACAAGGGATATATATCGGAGAGACAGGCACGTGGGGTTGGGGGCAGGTCATAGACAAGGATTCTAAGGGCTATTGAGGAAGGACAATTGGAACAGGGGCTGCATGGGAGTGGAGGCACAGAGCCACATGGGACAGGGGTACAGGGCCACATGGGAGAAGGGGGTGGCTGAGTGGGGACACAGAGACACATGGGGATAGGGGAGTGGGTGTCTGACTGGGGATGGAGGGACATAAGGTGACAATGGGGAGGGGGTATAAGGCACATGGGGACAGTGGCAGATGTGGCTGACTGAATGGGAGAGGCTAGGGGTAAGCTAAGGTCTGCATTGGGGAGGCTTCCTAAAAATCCCTCCCAGCCTCTCTCCCCTCCCCCGCCAAAATCCTGTTCCATATTTCTCTCACCCACAGTCAACAATCCTCCAGGTTCACTCCCAGGCTCCTTCTTCTCTCTCAGCTCCTCCATTCCCCTGACTCCCCCAAGTCATTGCATTGCTTCTGAGGGGGGGCAGAAAATATGGTTCTATATTCTAGTTCAAATTAATTACTCAAAGTTCTGTATTTATATGCCTAGTAAGGAATCTATTTGACAAAAAACATTTCCTGAATCTTTTTCCCATGTCTGACATGGTTCGGACAGTGCATTATCGAGGGCCTCGGAGATTCAAATCCAAAGCAGCAGGGGGTAGCACTCAACACTAGAGCTGGGTGACCTTTTCTGTGCTAAATTTTTTTCCAAGGAAAATGCAAATTTGTCGACACTGAAACATTTCATGAATTCCTGTCACTGTCACCCAGTTGTTTTGTTACAAAAATGGTTTGAGCATTAGCCTGCTAAACACAGGGTTGTGAGTTCAATCTTTGAGGGGGCCACTTAGGGACCTGGGGCAAAATCAGTACTTGGTCCTGCTAGTGAAGGCGGGGGCTGGACTCAATGACCTTTCAAGGTCCCTTCCAGTTCTATGAGATAGGTATATCTCCATATATATATATAAAATAAAATAAAATAAAAAATCAAAACATTTTCTTCTTTTAATTTTTTTCCAGGATTTTAAAGTTCAAATTACTTTTTGTTTGAAAGTGTCCTTGTTTTTTTTTTTTTAAATATAATTATATATTTTAAAAGAAATGGTCAAAATTGAAACAAAACATTTTGATTTTGTCAAAAATGAAACATTTCATTTGACCAAGAAAAAGTCAAATTTGTGTATAAAATTTTCAACAAATCAAAAATCATTTTTGGTTCAACCCTTTAAAAAAAAAAAATCAGTCAGGGGGAAAGATCTGGTATTTGCCAAGTTTTGCTCAGAACCACGTTAACAGAGGCAGGTGGGGAGAAAAAATAACAAGTGAAACTCTGACACAAAAAACTGCAGGCTCAGGCAGAGAGCTCTGCATTGGATACATTCAGTTCACATTGGGAAGATTTTTATCACAGCCACAATGGCTGGAAATTAATTCATTAATGGAAATGAAATCTTAGAATCTGAAGAGGATCATGTTACGCTTTTCTATCCTTGCAACAAAGCCCGATGCCAACTCTGTCCACATATCTATTCAAGTGACATCATCATGGACCTAATCACATCAGCCACACCATCAGGGGCTCGTTCACCTGCATATCTACCAACATGATATATGCCATCATGTGCCAGCAATGCCCCTCTGCCATGTACATTGGCCAAACCAGACAGTCTCTACACAAAAGAATAAATGGACACAAATCTGACATCAGGAATCATAACATTCAAAAACCAGTAGGAGAACACTTCAACCTCTCTGGCCACTCAGTAACAGACTTAAAGGTGGCAATTTTGCAACAGAAAAGCTTCAAAAACAGACTCCAACGAGAAACTGCTGAGCTTGAATTAATATGCAAACTAGATACCATTAACTTGGGTTTGAATAGAGACTGGGAGTGGGTGGGTCATTACACATATTGAATCTATTTCCCCATGTTAAGTATCCTTACACATTCTGGTCTGGAATGGGCCATCTTGATTATCACTACAAAAGTTTTTTTTCTCCTGCTGACAATAGCTCATCTTAATTAATTAGCCTCTTAGAGCTGGTAGGGGAACTCCCACCTTTTCATGTTCTCTGTATGTGTATATATCTCCACACTATATGTTCCATTCGATGTATCCGATGAAGTGGGCTGTAGCCCATGAAAGCTTATGCTTAAATAAATTTGTTAGTCTCTAAGGTGCCACAAGTACTCCTGTTCTTTTTTCTAGGGAAAGCAGTTATCAGGCCATCTGTAGGGATGTGCGTGCACATACACACAGACGTACACACAGTATTCCAGGATCATGAAGCAGCAGACAAAAGTCCACATTCCCCAAGGCCACAAAGCAATTATTCACAAGAGTGAAATGTGAAGGATATAAGCTGTCATAAAATATAAACTGTAATTAAAGAGAAACTGACATAAGAAAGAAGGAGGGTGAGAGTTGTAGTGAAAATAAGAAACTAGTAAGGACTGTAAAACAACGTATCTGGACAGCACCCCAAAGCATACAAGGTGAATGACAGGCCTGGAGAAATTGTCAGAGCACAAAAGAACTGTAAACCAGAAAGGAGCGGAGGGATAGAACCCAACACATCACACCCAGGAATACGTGGCTTTATTTAAGCTGGAACTCAGAACAGTAAACAATCGCACAAGAGGATTCCTCAAGACAAAACTAAACATCCTCCAAACTCTGGGCTGACAGGGGCAGAGAACTGCAAGATTGCAGTGAACGTGTAACAGTGGGGGTTTGTTCTAGTGCATTGGATTTTCTGCTTCAAAAATCTGTTAGTTCATAAATTGTTACCTATAAAGAGAGTTTAATTAAGCGAATAGTAGTTAATATACAGTAGATAAGAATAATAGTTTACAGTAGCGTATGGCAGTGCTTTTCAACCTGTGGTCTGCAGGTCCCTGGGGGTCCATGCACTGTTTAAGGGGTCCGCAAAAGACTTAGGCCTTGTCTACATTTGCAAGTTACAGCACATTAAATCACCCCTGGGCACCCTAACTCCTGAGGTGTCCACACTGGCAAGGCACGTAGAGCACCCGGACTCCGTGGCTGGAGCGCTCCTGGTAATCCACCTCCACGAGAAGCATAGAGCTTGCTGCGTCCAGGCTGGAGCGCCGTGGTGCCAGTGTGGACGCCCTGGTCTATTAGTGCACTCTGACCAGCTCCAGTTCTACCCACTCTGGTCATCAGTTTGAACTCTACTGCCCTGCCCTCATGTGACCAACCGTTAGACCTGCCCTTTAAATTCTCTGGGAATTTTGAAAGTCCCCTTCCTGTTTGCTCAACAAGGCTTGGAGTGCTCTCAGTGCATCTTTCCAGGTGATCATGCCTCCACACGCCAGGTGACCCCCTGCTTAGAGCAATGCCAAGGTGCTGGACTTCATCAGCATTTGGTGAGAAGAGGCTGTCTAGTCCCAGCTGCGCTTCAGCCGTAGGAATTACGATAACTATGGACAGATATCAAGGGCCATGACCGGGACACAGTGCAGTGCAGGGTGAAAGCAAAGGAGCTGCGGAACGCCTACCACAAAGTGCGGGAGGCAAACCGCCACTCCGGTGCTGCCCCCATGACCTGCTGGTTCCACAAAGAGCTGGACGCGATACTTGGGGGTGACCCCACCTCCACTCCGAAGAGCACCATGGACACTTCAGAGGCTGTGCCAGCCCAGAGTGCAACGAGCCAGGAGGAGGAAAGTGGGAGAGAGGGTGCTGAGGGGGGGGGGCCCAGAGCCAGAGGACGGCCCGGCATCCATAGATGCATGCAGCCAGGAGCTGTTTTCAAGCCCGGAGGAAGGTAGCCAGTTGCAGCAGGCGGTGCTTGGGGAAGAGCAAACAGCAGAGGAGGTGCCCGGTAAGTGGCTTTTATTTTGAGAAGGGAGTTGTTGGGTGTGGGCTGTTGGGGCGAGGAGGGTTGCAGAAAGAAGGCTTGGGGCTGCATGCATGCCTAGATACGGCATAGGGCGTTGATGTGCTCTCTCACATCATGGTAATCGACCTCAGTGATCTCTTCAAAGGTCTCATGCAGAAGCTGGGCAATCCACTTGCGGAGGTTCCTTGCCAGAGGTACTGTGCTCCTTGTCCCAGTAAGGGTAACATACCCACGCCACTGTGCCGTGACAGTGCAGGGACCATAGCTGCACACAGGCAAGCCGCATAAGGGTCAGGGCAGAAGCCGCATTATTGCTGAAGATCCTCCCTTGCTTCCCAGGTCACCCTCAGCAGCAAGATATCTTCCAGGACGCACCCAGCCTGTGCAAAATGTGGGGACAGTGTTGAGTATAGGGGCCCCCTGCACCTGTTGGCTGTCCCTAAGAAACAGAACCCCAGAGGACAGTACAACCCAGGAACAATCAATCCCCCCTGCCTCTGTGGTTACTCACCATTTCAGGGCTCTTGTGGGTTATGTGCGCTCACCTTGGGACAGGCAGTTTGTGCTATTGTGTGAGCTGTGCCTGTTTTTTAAGTCCGGCCGAATCATTGCCCTGTCTAGTGTGAACAACGCTGCCTCTGTAAAATGTTGCATTTTGGCTTTACAGATGCAACCTTGAGATCCCAGCTGTCCTTGTTACCAATGGCCGAATGGCTCCGCAGCCTCAGGAAGCAGCCATGAAGAAGCAAGGAGGATCTTCTGCATGAAGTCATGCAGCAGTCCCTTACCGAAAATGAAAAAGTGCAGGAGTGGTGGGACACCAAAAGGAGGGTTCGCCAGAAGAATGCAGATCGCTGGCAACAAGCCACAGAGCAGGTCCTAAGCATCATGGAGCACCAAGCAGACTCAATGCAGGCACTAGTAGCACCACATATGGAGCAGATCCGTGCCCGCCCCCACCCACCCCCAGCCCCTGTCCCAAAACTGTTTCCCTTACGCCCCAATGTCACCGCCAACCCACTTTACCCAACACCTGGCTTATCTCCACCAGCTGCCTCCATCACCTTTACCTTCACCGTCCACCCATTCAAACTCCAACCCTTGCTCACTGCACTCCACCCCCATCCCCATGCAGTTTAGCCAGCCTGAAGTGTAGCACACAGACAGAAAGGCTGAATATGATACCAGGGCATATGCAAATCTGTGATTGTTCCATTCCCCACCCCGCGCCCTTCCCTCCTCCCACATAGTACAGATGTGTCATGCCATGTGTGTTTCTTTTCAATAAATGAATTTTTTGGTTTTGGAAACATTCTTTATTGCATTAATTAAAAGCAAGCATGCCTACTAGCATTGGAACCACTGCATTCCTATGCAGGGCACCATATATTACAGGCTTTCAGCATCAAATTGCTGCCTCAAGGCATCCCTAATTCTTACGGCCCCGCGCTGGGCCCCTCTAATAGTCCTGATCTCTGGCTGTTCAAATTTAGCCTCCAGGCGCTGAACCTCAGCGGTCCATGCCGAAGTGAAGCTTTCACCCTTCCCTTCACAAATGTTATGGAGGGTACAGCATGCAGCTATAACCGTAGGGATGCTGTCATCGGCCAGGTCTAGGCTGGGTCTCCAAGGATCACAATGGGCATTTTGACTTCCCCGGTGGTGATCTTATGGTCCGGGAAGAAAGTCCCGGCTTGCAGCTTCCTGAACAGGCCAGTGTTCCGAAAGATGCATGCGTCATGCATCTTTCCGGACCAGCCTGCGCTAATGTCCATTAAACGCCCACGGTGATCCACAAGCGCCTGAAGAACCATCGAGAAATACCCCTTCTGATTAATGTACTCGGTGGCCAGGTAGTCTGGGTGCCAGAATTGGAATGTGTGTGCCATCTATCGCCCCTCCGCAGTTAGGGAACCCCATTTGTGCAAAGCCATCCACAATGTCGCACACGTTGCCTAGAGTCACGGTTCTTCTCAGCAGGATGAGATTAATGGCCCTGCACACTTCCATCAACATGACTCCAACGTTAGACTTGCCCACTCCGAATTGGTTAGCGACTGATCAGTAGCTGTCTGGAGTAGCCAGCTTCCAGATTGCGATCGCCACCCACTTCTCCACCGGCAGGGCAGCTCTCAATTCCATGTCTTTGCGCCGCAGGGTGGGGGCGAGCTCAGCACACAGTCTCATGAAAGTGGCTTTTCTCATCCGAAAGTTCTGCAGCCACTGCTCATCATCCCAGACTTGCATGACGATGTGATCCCACCACTCGGTGCTTGTTTCCTGAGCCCAAAAGCGGCGTTCCACTCTGGTCAGCACCTCCATGAATGCCACAAGCAATCTCGTGTCGTATGCATTATGCAGGTGGACCTCTTAGTCAGACTCCTCAGTGTCACTTTGTAGTTTAAGGAATAACTCGACTGCCATTCATGACATGCTGGCGAGACCCATCAGCATATTCCTCAACAGTTTGGGATCCATTCCCGCAGATCGAAAGGGAAGACAGAGCGCGCTGTACAAAAACCATTGAAAGATGGCGCCAAATGCGGAAGGAAGTGAACGGACTGCTGGGATGCGAAGCAATGCAGGACGGGGCATTGGGACTGGACCCAGGATGCCGCGCGCCCGCCCTCCCCCTTCCCACCAGCCTCAGCATCAGAATAGGAAGAGATGCTCTGTGGGATAGCTGCCCATAATGCACTGCTCTGAAAGCCGCTGCAAGTGCCACAAATGTGGCCACGCCAATGCAGTTGCAGCTGACAGTGTGAATACACGGCAGTGTTTTCCCTGATGCTGTCTCTGAGGGCAGGTTTAACTCCAGGCGCCCTACAGCTGCAAGTGTAGATGTAGCCTTAGACTGAAAACTGACTGAACAGAATTCAACTGTGTGTGTAGTGGGGTGGTGCGCAGGGCAGACAGTAGCCATGTGGCTCTTTTGGTGAATGGTGGTTGCAAATGTGGTTCTCAAGTCACCTACATGTGAGTACCACTGACATAAGGGATCCGCAAAAGACTTACACTGAAAACTCACTGAACAGGATTCAGCTATACACACAGCCAATCGAGTTTCTAAAAGATGTCCACACCTCCATTCGAAATACCCAGAGGGCTCCGCAAATGTAAAAAGCTTGAAACTCACTGGTTTACGGTGCAAGCCTAAGTAGTAATTCCGCTAAAACAACTCATTGTCATTTACTTGCGATTATTCCCCACTTAACTGATTTCTGCTTTCCCCCAACTGATCGAGATAAAACACAATTGGGCCTCTAGATTGCCCCTGCCTCTCCGTGTTGGTCTAATTCAGAACGCTCCTCCACCTGGGTCATTACAAATGCAGGTTAATAATGATGAGCACCTACCAGGTATTCCTGGCTTCTCTTCTCTCCAGTCACTTTAAATCCCAGCAGCTTTTCTCTCTCTTCCCGCAGTGTCTTCAAATGGGTCTGAATCTTTTCCTGAAGAAACAGAAAATGATTTGAGTGGTGTTATTTTTATTTTTAGGAGTGAGAGGGTGGGTAAGAGCTTTTCCAACACAAACCAACACTCTACTGATGAAAATCCAGTAGATTTATGATATCAGCAATACCAAGACATGAAGTCATATTAATGGACACTGGGAGTGTTTCATTTTCAGACTCCTTGAAATTGTTTGACCATGTGTCTCCATTGACTTACACCAACATGAAAGTGGGGGCACCTCCTTGGATTTTTCATTCCATTGTGTGAAATATCCTGTTTTTGAGGAGGTTTAACAAACAAAGTGATACAAATCCCAGAAGCCATCGGGGCTTGAAATATGGCCTGGGATTCTCCAAGGAGTCCAGCTCCCACTGAATTTCAGCCCTGAACCCCTGGAGACTGGACTGGATAGATAGAACTGGCTTGGGCACTAGGGCAACCCCATTAGACGTGTTGGTTTTTGACAAGAATGTTTGACGTTTGCCCTAATTCTGTCCTGAACCCTTCCAGTGCCAATGCTGCCTGGGTACCTGTTCCCCAGCTCCCAGCAAAGCTCCCAGAAACAGTGAGTTCTAGAGATTTCAAAATGCTGCACTGTGAGATGCTGCCCTTCAGAGAGGAGCAGGCCCCATCCGCTGGCGCCATATAAGGTAACCCCTAAGGTGCCGCTTTTCAAAAAAGTGCTGGGGGAAGCAGCTGCTTCCCCTGCACCCCACTAGTTACGCTACTGGTGGGAGCCCTGGGAGCGGGCTGGGGGAGCTAATGGGGGGGCTGCTGATGTCTTACTAGGGGGTAGCAGTGTTAGTCTGTATCTGCAAAAACAACAAGGAGTCTGGTGGCACCTTAAAGACTAACAGATTTATTTGGGCATAAGCTTTCGTGAGTAAAAACCTCACTTCTTCGGATGCATATGTTTGTTGTTGCTGATGTCTTACTGTGGCTCTTTGGCAATGTTCATTGGTAAATTCTGGCTCCTTCTCAGGATCAGGCTGGCCAGCCCTGGAAATAGGATCAAGACACTTTGAATGAATGAATCTTTCATTTTCAAAACCAGTGGAAGAAAAATGAATCTGAATATTTGTATGAAAAAAAAAAAATGTCGTTCCCCCTTCCCAGCTCCTTTTTATGGCAGGAATTGAGAATACTAATATCAATGTTTAGATTTAAGCTTTTATTCAATATTAATCTAGTTAAATTTTCACAGCTGTGGGAAATTAGAGGGGTGCGTGACCCTAAGAAAACTATTAGGTGGGGAAATATTATTGAATATTGTTTTGAGGGCAGAGTTAAGATAGTTTTGCTTGCCTTGCCAGTGAATATGTACACTATAAAATGTCCATGTTTGTTATAAAATTAAGCATAGATTTGGATTTCTAATACTGTATTAGTGTACAAAAGTGTTCAAAAATCATGAAATTGTCTTAAAATTAAAATAATAATAAAAATAAATTTGAGGTGTTTATTTGCTTCCTCATTTTGAGCCTTTAGGTCCATACTCAGATCACACATTCAATCTGTTCTCCACAACAATGAAATCTAATCTCTCCCCCTCCAAGAAAGCTTCTTTGTACATAATTGGATGCGTCTGGGAACAGGGTCTGTGTAAAAAAAACAAAAAACAAAAACAAAACAAAAAAACAAAAAAACCCCATGTGAGTTAAAGATAAAATCATGAAAATTTGTGACACTGCTAATGTTTGAGTGGGGTTAGACTTTAAGTCTAGCATTGTGGAAAGACAATATGCATTTGAACTATTTATGTCCGAGCAGCCTTACTGTCAGCTCTTTTCTGATCATTATTTGGTGTTAAAAATGTGCACACAAATACACATTACATATTTCATCCATGCTATTTGTGTATAATGTTTGGAACTATGTTATGCATAGGAGAGCAACAGAACAAGTATTTAGTCTTGGAAGGATACGATTTTTATCGATTAAATGTTGGTCAATGTAGTTTCACTGTACACACAAACTGATAATTGAAATTTACAGATAGGCAAAGAAGGAAAAATTCTGTTTGAAAACTTAGAATTTGATTTAAGGATATTTACTGTGAATATTTTGACATGAAATGTTAACAATTTTGTGTGTTAAGAGATATAAAGCTTTAACTGTTTGAATCTCACCATCTACTGTCATTAAAAAATTGTCTGACACCCCCTCCAATTTCCCACAACTGTGAACATTTAAACTGATAAAAGAAAAAAGAAAAAAAAAAAAAAGGTTTAAATCCCATAAGTAAGTGCAACCGTGAAACTTTAAATAGATGAATGTAGAATGAATGCTTAAAAATAAACATATCTTTGAAATGATAAAAAAAATAGAAATGGAATCATCCCAGGCCTACAACTAATTATTTTGACCCCTTCATGACACCTGAATTCCACCCACTAATCCATCTCCAGCAGGACCACTTCTAATATTCCCAGCATTTGCACCAGCTTCAAAGAATAAATATTCACAACTGGCCGGGGTCAGAGGGAACCTTCTGCAAACATGGATCTTTTCCACAAAATTATACTGAGGTTAGGGACATATCAGGCAATTCAATCCTGACTCAAAGACAGAGTTAAGCTATAAACTAGGGGTTTAGATTTCTGAAAATACCCTAACCACATAGTTAAGGACGGGAGGAATAATATGGTAACATTTATATTGTCTTTATATCAACTGATAATTTTCCTTCACCTAGAGTACTGTGTGCAGTACTGGTCACACTATCTGAAAAAGGATTTTGCAGTATCAGAAAGGGTTCAGAGAAGGGCCATGAGAATGATCAAGGGCCTGGAAAAAAACTTATATTAAGAATCAAAAGAATGGGGCTGTTTACTTTAGAAAGGAGATGAATACAAAAGGATAGGATAAAGCGATATAAAAATAATGAGACAGAGAAGATAGTTCGGGAACATCTTTTCTTCCTGTCTCATAACACAAGAACAAGAGGAGTCAATGAAATGGAAAGAGATCAAATTCAAAACCGATAAATATTTCTCCACACAACATGTAATTAGACTATGGAACTCCTTGCCACATGGTGTTTTTGAGGCCAGTAATGTAGCAAGATTCAAAAAAGGTATTGGACATTTATATGGATAACTAGAAGGGCCAGAATTGTAATAGTTATGCAAATATAGAATTTTGGAAGGAATAAATGGATCAAGGCTTAAAATGATATCTTAACTATTAGGGATTAGTAATAATATTTTTATATAGTGTTTCCCATCACTAGATCTCAAAGTGTTTTATAAAGTATCATTGACCCCATTTTAGAGATGTGGAAACTGAGGTCCAGAGAGGGGTACGGCCTTAAACCTGAATCTGAGGCCTGGTCTACGCTGGGGGGGGGAGGGTGTCAATGAAAAATACGCAATTTCAGCTACGAGAATAGCGTAGCTGAAGTCGATGTATCTTATTTTGACTTACCTCCCGTCCTCACGGCGTGGGATCGATGGCTGCGGCTCCCCCATCGACTCCGCTACCGCCGCTCGCCCTGGTGGAGTTCCGGAGTCGACGGGAGCGCGTTCGGGGATTGATCGCTACCCGCCGATCCGGCGGGTAGTCTGGACGTACCCTGAGCCTGGGTTTACTATGTGGTGTAAGACAGAGCCACTGAGATCTGTTGACTGTGGTTCTTCCATCTTCCTCAGAGACACCTGGTGCCGACTGCTGTTGGAGACAGGATCCTGGTCTAGATCAGTGGTTCCCAAACTTTAAACAGCCCGCGAACCCCTTTCACTAAATTGTGAAATCTCATGAACCTCCTCCTAAAAATGAATATTTTCAGGGATTTAAGTTTAAATTTCCTCAGTGTGATGGATGCCCCAACTGCCCGGCTCCGCTTTTCCTGGGGCTCGGGCTGGGGTTCTGGCTACCGACTCCCCTGCTGATGGGGGCAGGGCTCGGGCTGCCAGCCTCAACTACCCGGCCCTGCTCTCCCTGGGGCTCGAGCTGCCAGCCCCACGTGGAGAGCTATGGTTTGGGCTTCTGGCTCCCCCACTGACCGCCGGGACTCGGGCTGCCAGACCCAACTGCCCGGCCCCGCTCTCCCTGGGGCTTGGGGTGTCTGCCCTGCAACCAGGTCCCACCTGCTGTCTCCAATGCCCAGGGTCCTCTGTCCGCCATTAGTGAAATTTTTCTGGTGAATCCCCAGTAACGTTCTGCAAACCCCAGTTTGGGAACCACTGGTGTCGATGGGCCCTGGGTTTGATCCAGCCTGGATCAGCGTCACTATGGTCCAGTGATAAAATTGGGGCAGCACAGCACGTAGCCCCATTCTCTGATATTATAAACACTAAACCAAAGCAAAATCGGAGGCTGGTTTAAGCAACTTTTTACCCATCAGCTTCACTTCTCTCCTCAGACAGACAAGGTTTAATTTCTGCTCACGTTCCCCACCCCTCCGAACGCTGCCAAGCCCAAATCACCCAAAACAAGCCACTCTGCTTTGGGTCGGCACCGGTCCATGTCCATAGTGTCAGCGGCCGGGTAGAGCCATAATACCACCAGACCCCCAAAAGACCCCCCTCAACAGTGCATCACCCCACCAGAAATGCTCCATGCGTCACTGCAACGGTGGCTCTGTGCACTCCACTCCCTCCCCACACAACCCCAAACCCAGCCTGGCCACTCCCCAATCCTCCCCAGCCCCAACTCGGCCCAAGCTATGCTGCAGCCCCCCAGCTTTGCAACCCCCTGCCCCCCACTGCGTGCATCCCTCCTCCCCTGTGTAAGTGCAACACCACCACCAGAAATGCACCAACAGAAAGATCACTGACCACAGCCTACCAGGCTTGCCAGACTACTGTAATCAGCCGACCCAACCCCCCCTATACCAAACCAATCCCCCCTCCCCCTACCTAGAGTAGTCCGAGCAGGAGGCAGCCGGTGGGGAGAGAGTAGGCACCGCAGGGCGCACACACATGCAACCATCTCACAGCGAGGACCACTTAGAGAAGAGGAACCCAACCCACAGCTGACTGAGCGAGATTCCTGGTTCCCTCCTTCATCTGTAACGCCCTGTCCATCAGGCTGACCTGGGGCATTGGCCTCTCCCCCATTGGCCCTGGGGACTGTCAGTCTCCGAGTCCTGGTCTCTTCCCCTCTCCTTGCTTTGGGTTTTGGGAGAGGGATTGGGCAACCGAGAGCCAATCACGTTCTCCGGCAGGAAATTAAAAAAAAAAAAAAGTAGCGAGAAAAGCCCCCAAACAAGCCAGGTTAAGCCTCGTCTTAGATCCCGGTACCCTGTCTGCAGGGAGCCATGGCTGCTGTGAATCCTCTGAAAAGCCTCCGAGATGAAACAACTTGCTCCGTCTGTCTGAGTTTTTATAAAGATCCTTCAAGTTTCAGAGTAGCAGCCGTGTTAGTCTGTATCCGCAAAAAGAAGAACAGGAGTACTTGTGGCACCTTAGAGACTAACAAATTTATTAGAGCATAAGCTTTCGTGGACTACAGCCCACTTCTTCGGATGCATATACATCCGAAGAAGTGGGCTGTAGTCCACGAAAGCTTATGCTCTAATAAATTTGTTAGTCTCTAAGGTGCCACAAGTACTCCTGTTCTTCTTTTTATAAAGATCCTGTGTTTTTAGACTGTGGGCACAGTTTCTGCCAAGCCTGCATCACCCAGTGCTGGGAGGGATCAGATACAGACATCTCCTGCCCTCAGTGCAGAGAGACCTTTCCCCAGAGGACCCTCAGGCTGAACAGACAACTGGGGAACTTTGTAGAAATCGCCAAGCAGCTAAGTGTCCCAGCAGGAGAAGGTTGGTGCAAGGTGCACCAGGAGCCTTTCAAACTCTTCTGTAACCAGGACCAAATACTCATCTGTGTGATCTGCAGAGAGTCCCAGGCTCACCGTGCTCACTTGGTGGTCCCCACAGAAGAGGCTGCCCAGACCTACAAGGTAGGACTTTGCTGTGCAGGGTAATTACTTCGGTTTGGACATGTTTACAGCTTTTATTACAATACCGTAGTTCCTAAAGGCACCGAGATCATGGCCCCTGTTGTGCTAGGCTCTGTACAAACACACAGAGAGACATCCCTGCTCCAAAGAGCTGAGAGTCTAAACCAGTGGTCCCCAGTTTTTTCCCCTCAGGCTTTCCCTTACCCTGGCTATGCTCCCCACCCCACCCCCAGCTGTGGTTGGGAGCTGGGAGTGGGGCCACAGTCAGAGGCTGGGGCCACAGCTGTGGGGGTGTCTCAGGGTTGGAGGTGGGGCTGGAGCTGGGCCGGGAGTCAGGGGTTCAAACTGGGGTTGGGAACAGAGCCAGGGTCAAGGCTGGGGCCGGGAGTGGAGCTGGGGTAGGGGCTGGGGGCCATAGCAGATCTGGGTGGCACTTCCTCCCTGCCCCTTGTGGGGGCTGGCCTTGGCCCTGCCATGGTCCCGCAAATATTCTTCCATGCTCCACAGTTTGGGGACCACTGATCAACAGTCAAGGTGGACAAACTGTCGGAGAGGGAACGGCGGTACAGGCAGACAAAGGCTGGGGATTCCCAAAGGTACTTAAGGTGTCTATACCTCACATAAGTGGATACATCTCAAGTTTAAGCACCTAAATGCCAGTTTTAGGCTCCACTGCAATCCACAGAATTCCTGCCGAGCCCTGTAGGATCCCAAACTCACTCAGTGCCTGTGTAGTCAGGATACTACTTCTCTCAGTGCCTTTGTTTCTGCCTCTGGGCATGTGCACAGCCACCCCCATAGGCCACACCCAGAGCAATCCATGAGCTGGGGGAAACCAGGCATTCTGCTTCTCTTATCTGTGGGGCCTGATCTGGTGGGCAATTCGAAGGAGTGGGTGGGAAACTGACAGAGGCACAGAAGGGGCAGTGACTTAACCAAGCTCACAAAGCAGCTCAGTAGGAGAGCCAGGAATTAAACCCTGGCCTCCCCATGCCCATCCTAGTACCCTAGCCACTAGACCACGCTGCCTCTCATCGCTCCTGTCATGCAGTTCTCTACCATCACATTACAAACATCTCAGCACAGCTGCAGACTGGAGTTTCAACAGAGCTGGTGCTGGACGTAGCGCCCCAGATTGAGCATTTCACATCTGATGGCCGCTGCTTCCAGGCGAGCAGCAGGAAAATAACACATGGTCAGCAGTGTTCTCAAGGGGTTTGTTCTCGGCTACTTTCGGACGCATAAGGTGCTCTGAAAGATTTCTGTTAAAGAAACAAAGGTTAATCTGCTTAACTTTTTCCTCAAGGAAAAACCAGGATGATGAATTCCTGTTTTCCTGGGTTTGCTGAAGGATGGTCACTTTGCTGCTCCTGAAGCAGAAATCATGGGCAACGGGTATGACAGGCCAGGGGAGGCACAGCCCTGCATGGCCCCACCTCCACCTCTAGACTCCCTCCTGCTTCCTGCCGGCGCTCTGCAGCTCTTCCCCCGTGGCTGGTCTGGGGGGCCTCGGGCAGAAGGGGCTGGACTGGGGGCTAGCCTCCCTGAACCAGTGGCTCGCGTCCTGCCCACACAAACTTTGGAGTTTGGCAACATTCTAGGGCCCATGAAGTCCAAGTGGATGGAACCTTAAAAAGCCGGTTGGCAGAGCAATTGACTCTGGACAGAATCTGCTGTGCTCTGTGCTACTCTAGCTTTAAGGATAAAGTGGACTGTATTAGTGTCACAATAAGATTAAAGGAAGAAAATGGTTGATTCCCAGGACCATGTTGAGTCCCAGTACCGGAGCACCTCAAGAAGTGAGAACAAGCCCTTTTCCCCCATGCCAAATAATCGAGGACAATATTTATGCGCTTTGTGAGCGAGTTGGATTTTTAACCAGGAGTCTTTCTCCCAAGTGATCATTAGGTGCTGGAGTTTAATGTACTTTTTTTTTAAAGTGTGTTAAACATTCTTACCAAAACTCCCTTCCCTTTAAGTTGCTCAGCTTTAACTCTCTGATGTCCAGCTCTCTTCATATAGTTTTCTCTGTCATTGCCTGGGAGCAGGGCGCCTTACCCTACACTGCTGCAAAATGGATACAACTTCAACCCTTTGCCCTGCAGCACTTGGAGGATTTGCTGGAGGCAAAGGGCTGTTCTAGACCGAGTCCCTAAGTCTCTATATCAGGTCTGGTGCCCCCAAGGCCTCTCTGTTCCCTGGCAGCATGACACATACAGTACAGCATAGAAGGAAAGCAAGCAGGGCTGAGACCGGGGCCTGAGATGCCCAGCTGCCATGAAATGAATGGGAGCCGTGCTTTTAAATCCTCTCTGTGGCTCTGCAACATCTCACCCCCGGTGAATTACAGAAGAAGATCCTCGAAGCACATTTTCAAAAGCTCCAATTGACTTTAGAGCCAAAGTCCCATTTGCAAAGGAGATTTAGGCCCGAATCCCCAAATGCACTTGGGTGTTGTGCTGCTCAGCATTGCAATGCCTAATTTTTAGGCACCTAGAAAATCACTAAGGACATAAGAACAATGGCCAATGCCAGGTGCCCCAGAGGGAATTAACAGAATGTGGCAATTTATCAAAGGATTCATCCCCTGTTGCCCAGTCCCAGCATCTGGCAATCAGACAAGCCCTTACGGTTGCCAGCCTGTAATTGCCAGGATTTCCTCTGGAGCCTTTTTAAAAAACTGGCTTTCCACCAGCTATCCTCCAGTCATCGGGTACAGTTTGGAACAAAAAATCCTGAATTAGACATTTGGGGGCAGAGAGGCATCCACAAAAGCCAGCCTGCTAGGTGGTGAGACATCTAAACTAGCCCTTGGGAGATGCTGATGAGAAGGGTATGTCCTAAGCCCCACCCCCCTCAGAGTTTGGTGTAGGAATGGGCCTGTCTCTGGGATCCACACCTGGGAACCCCTCTCCTGGAGTCGGGTGGCTTAGGTACCTAAGCTGTTACATGCACGATGGAGTTCTGCGCATATGTCACTCCGCACAACATGGTCGGGGAAGAGGTTGCAGACCTTTTTCATTACCATTAGCCTGGGGGTAAGGCACTCATCTTGTATGTGGGAGACTCCAGTTCAAGTTCTCCCTCTGCCTGATGAGGAGAGGAGATTTGAACAGGAATCTCCCACCTCTCGAGAGGCAATTGTGACATTGCCATGAGCACTGTCTTGGGGCAACTTGAGAGGGAGATAGAAAGTCAATGGTAGTTGAGAACCCAACTCCAGGAGTCTTCTTTGAAAATCCCAGCTTCAGATAATGAAATCAGCACTGCAATGTATATAAATTGCACTGAGGACAGACTCCTCAGTCACCTGACCCTCCTAGACATTGGTTTTTCTTGCCTCAGGAACAAATTCACGCCCAATTGAACACACTGAAGAAAGAGAGAGAAGAACTTCTGGAGTGGAAACAGGATGCAGAGACACAAAGCCAGGAATATCTGGTAGGTTCCCCTGGGACAGGGATAGCTCAGTAGTTTGAGCATTGGCCTGCTAAACCCAGCGTTGTGAGATCAATCCTTGAGGGGGCCATTTAGGGATCTGGTGGGGATTGGCCCTGCTTTGAGCACCAGATGACCTCCTGAGGTCCCTTCCAGCCCTGTTGTTCTATGATTGTGATGGTCCAGCAGTTACATCAGTCAGGGTTTATATTTCTCTCTGTGGGGACAGTGTCAGCTATGGCTAAATCTACACGGCACGCTGCTGGGGCCGACCTGTAGGGTATGTGTAGCTACACACCACAGTAAGAAACAGGCTGTGTCCATGCTGTGGTGTGTAGCTATGTGCGTGAATAAAAAACTCCAGCAGGGGGAGGCAGCAGAGCTGCTGGAGCCTATCCCCACTTCTGGAGTCTTTTCCTGTGGTGGGGAAAGGCTCCAGCAGTGAGGAAAGTCTCTGGCACTGGGGAAGCAGCGGGACACTGCAGTGTAGATGGGGGAGGCACTGCTTGGGGGTGTAGAGCCATGTATGTAGGGTTTATACTCATGGGGTTCAGGCATATTGCGACTCTACTTGCTTAAGCCATGCCTCACCATCTACACTGCTATTTATGCCCATGTTAGCAGGGGCATATAGTGTACGTCCTCTACATTTGTGTAGTACAGATGTACCTCAAACACTTTTTAATGTCTTTATACTGGTGTAAACGCCTGACATGCAACCTTTTAAACCTTAATTTAATTTGACCCTAGTGTGGTGTCTAGAATTCACCTTGTCCAGTTAAACTGAGATAAACGGTGCTAACTAGGAGCAAGGTTGAAGTTAATTCAGGGTTAGCTATAATGTATTGGATAACTCCCAGATAACCTGAAGTGTTGACATACCCTTACAGGGTGTGATCATGTTTGTCTGTGTATATCATCCCTCTAGTCTGATTCCTCCACTGGCTTCCATTTCAGCTCTAAGTACTGATCTTATTCCCCCCACATCCAGCTACAAACAGTGATTTCAGAGGAGATTTTCAAAGGCACATATGGTGATTAGGTGCCTAATTCACATTGACTGTCAGTAGAACTTAAGCACCTAGTGGCTGTTTTGTATCTCAGAAATCCTCACCCTGAATCTCCACCTATTACCACCAGACACGACTGGTTTCCTCTGGGACAATGTAATTAACAAAATGTCAGATGAAACATGCAAAAGCTGGAGAAGAAGCATTTTGCATGGTGTGTTTTGTAACTGGTGTTTTATGTGGATACCCAGCAGAACGCTTTCCTTCTTCAGTCTTCTCCACAACTCTCTGCCAATGTATTTCTGATTCTGAGTCAGACCCTCCCTTCCAACCTTTCTGCTATTGGAAGAATCTAGGTGATCAACAGACTATACTAACGTACTCAGACCTGAAAACTCCTCATTTTAGAGATATTGGGTGACATTTTCAAAAGTGCCTAAGTGATTCGGAGCCTAAGGTTTACAATTTTGCAAGTGGCTAAGGGCCAGATAGTCAAAGGTTTTTAGGGGCTAAAAATGCAGGGAGAAGTGTCCTATTTTCAAAAGTCACTTTCAAAGAAACGTAGGCTCCTTAGCATCAAAATTGACCTTTTGAAAATGTGAATTGGACGCTTAAGTCACCAAGGCACTTTGGAACATGTCAGTCTCTCAGCTGGCTTGAATGAATATCAGGCATGTTCTCCTGAAATCTCGACCATGTGTTCGTAGTATGCTGATATGAAAACAGGGCTCTAAGAACTGTCCCTATCAGGGAAATGGGGAGAGTCTGGGATGTCTAACTTTCTCATTTGTGAAAACCGGACACTGAGCACCGGAATCTGCCCTGTGCCCTGCTCCACCATTTTCTCTCGAGGCCCCACCCCCCACTCCTCTTTCCCTCTCCCACTGTCACTTGCTGCTCTCTCCACCTCCCTCCCTCTGCCAATTGAGCGGGGCTATAAGGGTGGGGGAGGTGACTGGGGCAGAGTGGGGGAGGGAGAGCTACGCTCCAGGGGTGGCTGGGTGATAGGAGCAGGATGGGGGAGATGCCTGTACTTTTCTCCCCCTGGAACCATCCCTCAGTGCTCTTCCAGGCTCCAGCAGCAGCTGCTGCTCTTCTCGCCCTCTGGTGGTGGAAGCCAGTTACTGTGAGTAACCGGACTTCTACTGCCAGGTTCCCTTTGCAACTGGACTTTCCGATTGAAATCTGGACATCTGGCAACCCTAGTCCCTGACCTGTCCTTTTCCTGTTTGTCTCTTCATTACAGGGAAAGATAGAAGCTGAGAGGCAGAAGATTGTGTCTGAATTTGAGCAACTGCGGCAATTCCTGGAGGAACAAGAGCGACTCCTGCTGGCCCAACTGGAAGAGCTGGACAAGGAAATTGTGAAGATACAGGATGAAAATGTCACCAAACTGTCTGAGGAGATTTCTATCTCACTGATCAAGTCACTGAGATGGCAAGAGAAGTGTCAGCAGCCAACAAGCCAATTCCTGCAGGTGAGACAGTTCCACCCAGATCCCTGCCCAGGGAAGGGAGAGATTCTGATTGATGAACTTTGGCGTTTACTAAGTTCTTGGAGAGGTCCCATTCCACAATGGAGACTGTCAGCGTGTCCTTTAGCAAAGCGAGGAAAAGCAAAATTTGACATTTCTAATATTTCCAATGTGGAAAGAGTTTTGCTGTTTTAAAGGCGGATATCTCAGGCCTTTTCGATACATCCTATGTAAGCCCCTTCATTTTCAGTTTAAACTGATTTTTACCAAAAAATTCCTGGGTTTTACATAAAGTATTATTCGTTTTTGTTTTTTTTCTGATTTTCAACTTACTTTTGTATCATTCAAATATATAAAAAATAACTTGTTTTATTAGGAAAATACAATACGTTGCATGAGATAGATGGATTATGATAATACATTTAATTTGTGTGTATATGCAAAGCTGCCTGTTTGAAGTAAGGCTACATAGTAGTCTAGAAGATGCACACAATATACAAACAGGCACGCACGGAAGTGCTGAAGTGCGTGTGCATCTGAATATACTGATGAATCTCACGCCCACCATGTACTGTTGGAGGACAATGGGTTAAACATTTGACACACTGAGGTGGGAAGAAAATGGAAAATCTGTATCAGAATACATTTCAGAACACAAGGCAGTATTCGAAAGGTTTAAAGAAACAAAAAACAGGAGAAAAGGATGAAGTTGAGTGTATGCGCCGCAAATGGTGCGGCCCAATTATTAAATGTAAATATTTATAGACCAATAGTTCTAAGTCTACAACAGTCAACTGTTTATTCAAATTAAAAGTTTTATTTGGAGACAGATTGTTTTCTTAAACTCAGAGGTGCCATTGTGTTTTGAGTTCTGTTTTAGTTCTGCAGCAAACATTGCTGAACGGAATTCAAAGCGTTAATCTACTGAAGACTTCCCTCCCCCCCCACCCCCGCCCACGTCTTTCCATCCACCAAAATAAACTCCAGCTATTTACCCAGAAAAATTAATAGTTTTTTGCACTGATTTTCACCTGTTTTTGTTATTGTGGGAATAAACCCTGCTAAATTCCTGGGAAAAATTAAATAAAATAAAAACAGAAAACGAAGGGCCCTAATGATCTGGACACAATAAAAGGCACAAGTCCAGTTTCTAGGAAGTGGGAGATTAGGAAAGCGAAGTTCTTTGCGGAGCCTATTAAGAAATGGGAATGAATCCAGCTTCCAGAATTGCTGACCAGAATTGCATACATGGAGCTTTTAGCTTGAGAAAGGCAAACGCTCTGGACATAGCAGTTGCATGTGGATGTCAAGGATTTGTGTATCTGATGAGTCTGTTTGGGCTAGTGCCATTGGCACAAGCAAAACAGAATTTAGAAGGAGAAACCCCACAACCATGGTGAGTGCTTAGGGGCCCCTTTCCATCGAAGTCTGTGAATGGACTTTTGAAGTTGCTAACTACAGAGAACTGCATCTAGAACTCAACTAGGGATGGCAAAGTGAGTCCTCTCCAGAACAGGAGCGATCGCCAGCTTGTGGCACATGGGACTGATCTCTCTCTCTCTTCTAGGATATCAAAAGCATCTGGAGCAGGTACGTGACTCCTTCCCACTCCCCCTCACGCGTCATGATGCTGGAAGGGGATTGTCCCCCTGGGGTCAGATTTTTGCAGGGCATTTAGACACCTGAGACGTAGCTAGGCACTTGGTGGGGTTTTCCAAAGCAGCTAAGTGCGTTAGGCACCTCCCATTGCGGTAAGTGGCAGTTGGGAGCTTAGCTTGGTTGGTGCTTTGCAAAATCCCAGGAGGCACCTTTAAAAATTGGGCCTTAAGTGACTTGCCCAAGGTCACGCAGGGAGGTTGTGGCAAAGCAGGGAGTGGAACACAGGTTTCCAGAGTCCTGCAGCAACCCCTTAACCACTGGAGCATCCTTTCCGACGGGATTAGGCCCCTCTGTCTGAGGGGGCAGCTTGTGGACCCCTTACTCTCGTTAACTCCCATTTGAGGATCTAGGCATTTAAATACTCCAGTGAGGAGGGCAGTTTGACTCACCAGTGGGAGTTAGAGGCCATGAGAGAGCAGCCTCTGGGTAAGTCTATACTTACCTTCGGGTCCGGCGGTAAGCAATCCATCTTCTGGGTTCGATTTATCGCGTCTTGTCTAGACGTGATAAATCGATCCTGGATCGATCCCGGAAGTGCTCGCCGTCGACACCGGTACTCCTGCTCCGCGAGAGCAGTACGCAGAGTCGACGGGAGAGCCTGTCTGCCGCGTCTGGACCCACGGTAAGTTCGAACTAAGGTACTTCGACTTCAGCTACGTTAGTTGCGTATCTTAGTTCGAAGTGGGGGGTTAGTGTGGACCAGGCCTCTGGTAGCTCTTTCTCCCAAAAGACAGAAAAGATTTAGAGAATGTTTTTGATTTTCCCTCTAGGTGTGAGAAGGTGAAGTTTGCGAAACCAGTGAACGTGCCACAGGATCTGAGAGAGAGACTCTGTGTCTCTTCCCAAAGAAATGTTTGTCTACAAGAGGCTCTGAAGAAATTCAAAGGTAACACTGCTCTACAGCCAAAATGCTTCTGAAATAAATGTAGTCAAACTTTACTAATTCTGGGTCACTGAGAACGAAAATGATGCTTAAAATTGTTGATTGGCTCTAGTTTTCAAGATATGCTATTGGGTCAGTATATACGACCCTTGACTTGGGAATGGCGAAGGATAAGTGAGTTATAAAGGGAAGGGATCTCAATTTAAACCAGAAATGACTAAAATACATCTTTGACTGGATCTATGAATAAATCTATGACTGGGTTTGGACAGTACTTGCTTTTTAGGCAAAACAATGAATGATGCAATCTGAAGCTGGTATTGCGTCATACATGATATGAATTGCATCATGTTATTCCTAGAAGTCATGGATGATGCAATCATAACGAAGCTTACATCACTCTGCTGAACAAATTGCCCTATATCAGCTCTAGAAATCAAACAGTGTCGTGCTCTCTTATTTGTCAGTGTTTGATTTTGCAAAGGGACACATTTCTGTTTAGCCAAAGTGAGCAGAGATGCCTCGTACTTGTGTGAACAGTGCAGATAACTTCTGCTATGTTTGTGGTGAAGTGACTTTTGCATCACAAAAGCGCAGTATAACCACTATGGTTAAGAAAGCCTATCACCTTTATTTTGGCTGCAAAATTGGAGATCAGGACAAGAGGTGGGCCCCACACATATGCTGCAACGCTTGTGCAACAAATCTTCGCCAGTGGTTGAACAGGAAAAGGAAATCTATGCCTTTTGCAGTGCCAATGATTTGGAGAGAGCCAACAGATCATATCAGCAATTGTTACTTCTGCATGGTGCCTCCAGTTGGGAAAGGTGTGTCAAAGAAGAAAAAGTGGACTGTGCATTATCCAAACGTTCCATCAGCTATACGCCCAGTACCCCACGGAGAAGGACTGCTGGTTCCTGATGCACCAGAATCATTCTCACTTGAGTCAGACGAGGAAGAGGAAGAGGATGAAACTTCTGGTCCGGAACCATCAATGTCACAGGACCCACATTTTCTCCCATCCTCCTCCTCTGAACCACACCTCATAACACAAGGTGAACTGAATGACCTTGTCAGGGATTTGGAACTACCCAAGAGTAAGGCAGAGCTGTTGGGCTCCAGACTACAGCAGTGGAATCTCCTGGCAGGTGATGTTAGGGTTTCCATGTTCCGTGACCGTCAAAAGGATCTTGTCCCATTCTTCTTCATGGAAGGTGATCTTGTAGCCTGCAACAACATCGATGGTGTGATGGCAGCCCTCAACATCGCTCACGATCCAGATGAGTGGAGACTGTTCATTGATTCATCGAAGACGAGTCTTAAAGCTGTTTTACTGCATAATGGCAATGTTTTGCCATCAATTCCAGTTGGTCATGCAGTCCATATGAAGGAAACCTATGACAACATGAAACAACTTCTGAGGTGCATAAACTATGTCTAACATAGAGCTTTGTGGCGATTTGAAGGTTGTTGCTCTCTTGCTTGGTCTGCAGACTGGATACACAAAGTACTGCTGTTTTCTCTGCGAATGGGATAGTCGTGCAAGAGATTCCCACTACATCAAAAAAGATTGGCCACTCCAACAGTCATTGGAGCCTGGGAGGAAAAGTGTTCAGCATCCACCACTTGTTGAATCAAGGAAGATCTTGTTACCACCCTTACACATCAAGCTGGGTCTGATGAAGAACTTTGTCAAGGCCATTGACAAAACACAAGCAGCTTTCAAGTACCTCCGTGGAAAATTTCCAAGGTTAAGTGAAGCTAAGATAAAGGAAGGTGTCTTTGTTGGTCCTCAGATTCGTGAACTTCTTCGAGATGATGCATTTGACCATGCACTGCATGGCAAGGAAAAGATGGCATGGAAAGCCTTCCAGTTAGTGGCAATAAATTTTCTCGGAAACAACAAGGCAGACAACTACAGGTTGATGGTGGGAAAACCTCCTCAAGGCATACAAAAGCCTTGGTTGCAACATGTCACTAAAGATACATTTTTTGCACTCTCATCTAGATTTTTTTCCACCGAACTGCGGAGCAGTGAGCGACAAGGATGGCAAGCGAGTTCACCAGGACATTGCAACAATGGAGAAATGCTATCAGGGCAAATGGAGCCTATCAATGCTTGCAGACTATTGCTGGACAGTGACAAGTGATGCTCCATTTAATGAATACAAGAGACAAGCCAAGAAGCGCCAAGTAGACACTGAATAGGACTAAACTCTGTACATAATAGTTTTTTGCCTTTTGTTTCATAATAAATTTTATTTATATAACCTTTTTGCTGATTTTTAAAGTTTACATAAACAGGACAGGTGAAAGCAACCATAAACACATGAAAAGACCTAGGTTTACAATTTATGATTAAAACTCTACTATCTACACATTATACATAGACATAAAATGTAAAAACTTAAATATCTTAGAAACAGTAGCCAATCAGTTGTTTTAATTGTCATATTTGAATTCAGCACATCAAAATACATAATAAATAGCACATTTTATCTCTGAAGCAGACGACTTCTCAAAAATTGTAGACCAGTGTAATTTAACAGTTGGTTCATGCTACGGTGTTGGTACATTGAGATATGCCTCTGACTGTGGAAGGAGATGGACTCTGGCCTATTAGTTCTCAAATTGTCACAGCTGCAGCTGGTGGAACTCACCTGGGATGTGGGAGACCCCCCAGTTGAAATCCCCTGTCCCCCCAGAGGGAGAAGAAGGGATTCCAACAGGGGTCTGATGTGGCTCTTTCTCTGTCTCCCCTATTGAATCTAATCCACTGCGTATAGATAATTGAGCAGGGGGACAGGCTTCTGGGTCTCCCACCTCCCAGATGGATGCTCTAGCCACTTGGCTACAGAGACATTCTCATGAGTTCTCTCTCTCTCTCTCGCTCTGGCCCAATGAATATTGGTTATCCCCAGTGGAACATCTCCCACAGGAGAGCATGAGGGCACCCATGCAAAGGGAGGCACCTACGGTGTTACCCAGCCTCAGTCGCCAAACACCCTGAGAGGTCCTGGGCCTAGCACAACCCCTCACTGTGAAAAGAAGAACAGGAGTACTTGTGGCACCTTAGAGACTAACAAATTTATTAGAGCATAAGCTTTCGTGGACTACATATGCATATGCATCCGAAGAAGTGGGCTGTAGTCCACGAAAGCTTATGCTCTAATAAATTTGTTAGTCTCTAAGGTGCCACAAGTACTCCTGTTCTTCTTTTTGTGGATACAGACTAACACGGCTGCTACTCTGAAACCCCTCACTGTGGTACTTCCCACTGTCTGGTGTAAGCAGGGAGTCACCTAGCATGCTGGCTTTTGTTAATCCCATTCCAAGGCGCATCTCTCTCCCCGTTCATGGTACAGGGAGCCTGATTCAGGCTTTCTGAATCACAGTCACTGTCCAGGTGCCTAAAGATCGGGGGTTGAGATGCGGAGTGTCATCTCGCCTAAGTTTCTTTGCGACTCCATCCAGCCCTAAGTTTTCTTGAGGCTATTTTCCTATCAGAAAGAGGGAAATCACCTCTCCTCTGATCTTTTCTTTCTTTAGAGACCCTGCCCTATCAACTGCGCTTTCTGATCTCGAAGGCAGAGAAAGAGAGTAAGTTTCCATGAGGATATTTTCCTACGACAATTATTAATTAAAATCTCAGGATTAATTTTTTAGAAGAAGCTTCTGAATTGAAACGAGAGAGGTGTTCACTAATACAGAGTCATGGACTCCAAGGCTAGAAGGGATCATATATCATAACAACATAAGAATGGCCATACTGGGTCAGACCAAAGGTCCATCTAGCCCAGTATCCTGTCTTCCGACAGTGGTCAATGCCAGGCGCCCCAGACAGGGCCGGCTCCAGGGACCGTCCGCCGAATTGCTGCCGAATACCTGGACATGCTGCCCCTCTCCGGAGCTGCCGCCCCAAGCACCTGCTTGACAAGCTGGTGCCTGGAGCCGGCCCTGGCCCCAGAGGGAATGAACAGATAATCAAGTGATCCATTCCTATTAGCCAGTATGGGCAGGGATGGTGTCCCTAGCCTCTGTTTGCCAGAAGCTGGGAATGGGGGACAGGGGCTGGATCAATGGATGATCACCTGTTCTGTTCATTTCCTCTGGGGCACCTGGCATTGATGGATAAATTAATGGAGGATAGGTCCATCAGTTCAAGAAGTATTGTCTCTCCTTGGGGGTCAGACATGCTCCCTGGGGTACAAGAGGGTTTCATTCAAGCACCATGCTTGCAACTGTGTCATGTTTCCCCCTCCTTTTCCCATGAGCACTGCTGGAGGCTGGGGAAGGGATTCTCGTCTGCTCCCATAACTACTTATCTATGTCCTTGTACTATCGCCCAGCAATAGCATCTGAATGCCCGGCATCTTTTATGCCCATTTGACAAAAAGGGACGCTGGAGCATGGAAAGAGTAAGGGATGTGCCTGAAGTGACACAGCAAGTCAATAGCAGAGCGAGGAATAGAGCCCTGGCTTCTAACCTCTAGACCATGTTCCCTTCCCCAAATCACTGTCCTGCATTGGATGGACTTTACACATCCAACTGGTGCAGACGTTTAGTGCCACCGAGAAGTCTAATTCCCATTGTGCCAGAGAACCTGGTGTGACTCCAGCAATGCAGCCCACTCCATTCTCCAGCCCCGGAGCACCCACAGAGTCAGTGCGTAGGCTGGCTGGAAAGCACCCCTGAACTCAGGAGAGGTGGTGTTGTATCTGGACAGGAAGGGCATCAGGGTTAGCAGACGTGTAAGAGCCTGGGTTAGCGCTGCAGTGTGGACAGACCTTAACACTCTCCTCCTGTCTCTCTTTCTCCTCTTGCAGTGCAGGCCACTCCAGATCCAGACCTGGCAAATCCTTGTTCCCTTCTGTCCAGAGAAGAGAGCGTGATTTACAAACATACGGAAACTTTGGAGCACAGGTTTCACCCTGCTGCCTGTGTGCTGGGCTATAAGGGCTTCACCTCAGGGAGATGTTACTGGGAAGTGGAGGTCGGGAACAAACATCTTTGGGTTTTGGGCATTGCCAAAGAGTCTGTGATACAAAAGGGAACGAGAAGCCGTACTCCAGAAAAGGGGATCTGGGGTTTGCAGAGTACAGGGAATGAGTACTGGGCCCTCACCTCCCCTAAGACTGCTCTGGACCTACCTCGTAGCCCCAGTAACATTGCGGTTTATCTGGATTATGAAGGGGAGAAAGTTACATTTTATGACATTACATCTTCTGGCAGAGAGACAATCTTTACTTTCACATCTTCTTTCACGGGGAAGATCATCCCCTTCTTTGGGAGCCAGCGTGTCGAATATCCAAATCTAGGCAGTAGTGATCCCTGGAATGCATACCATTAAGACCTGCGGCAGAGGAATCACTCAATATGAGATAGCTAAGGTAGAGCAAAGAGATGGGAAATATATAAATTACAGCTGTCATACATTGCCATTCTAATCACAGACTTGCCAGCCCCAAGCATTCAAAAACTGTCAGGCCCCCAAAATCAGGAGATTGACTTAAAAAATCTTGAGCTATTTTTGTCTGCCTTCTGCTTTCTAGATGTACTTTGCTTCCCGTTTTCAAGCTTTTCTATGCAAATGTGAAGGCTAGAAACGATCTGTAATATAACCTGAGCTTCCCTTGCAATCTATCCCCTCCAACAGCTGGGATTTAAAGAAAAACACCAAGTGCTGCGAGACTCGCAATAGAAGGGTGAGGGAGAACAAGACTGACTTGCTCAGCATTATGCTGGTGAATGGAGTTTCCTAACCCTCTTACACGCCTGTCTCTGTAGCTCTGTGATCCTCCAGACACACACGAACTGGCCAACCAGCAGACACTCAGGAACCACTCCCAGGGCCTCCGCAGAGCCTGGCTGTCCTAGGGCAGTGGGGCAGCTGCACTGCTGTAGCACTTAAGTGAAGACACTGCTATGCTGACGGGAGAGCTTCTCCCATCAGTGTAGTTAATCCACCTCTTTAAGAGGCGGTAGCTGTCTACACCAGGAGTTCAGTCGGTACGACTGCGTTCACTGAGGGGTGTGGATTTTTCACACCTCTGAGTGATATGTTACACCAAAGTAAGTTTACAGTGTGGACCTGGCCTAAGTTCTGACTCAATTAGGGTCATCCACCAAAGTCCTCTGCTCTTTACTTATGAATGTAACAAGCACAGTGATGTTCCACACACCCACCCCCCAATTCCCTAGCTCAATGCTCCTATTTTGCTCTGTTTGGTTATTTGGATACTGTCGATTCAGCTGAGTAAATTCACAGAATAAAGTTTATTTCTATCTTCTGGCCTTTGACTTTGTCCCAAGGGTATTAGATCTGTACGGCTCTGCCCTGAAACGTTAGACAGACCCACAAGCAAATGCCTTGAGGGGGCTTGAAGAAAAGCAGCTGGGTAACTCTAAGCAAAAGCTCTAAAGGCGAAGCTCGAGGAATGAGTAAATAAAATCAAAGCATCAAGTGATGCTTTCCCGGGCAACACTATCCTCCTCCTGAAAGAAATCTGTTGGCAACCTCCAGCTGCCAGGGAAGAGAGAGAAATTTGCAATAAGGCAGCCAGCTCTCATCATCACCTGCAGTACTATGGGCTGGCACCTCGCTGCACCATTGTGTTGCGGCAGCATTTCTTTCCCAAACCAAACGATCCCTTTTCCTTTAAATTCACATTCACAGTCTGATTGGCTAGAAACCTGATACGCCACCCGAGGGCACAGGGTAGGGTCAGGCGTACAAAGCTGGTCATTTGGTCATGGAGTTTGAGATACAGCCCCTCCCAACAGGAGCTGTTTTTAAAACGCTGTGAGCTAGGTATGGAATACCAGCAGAATCCTGTCCATGGCCGGTTGAGGGAGACTCACCCAAAGCTCCCTGGAGACTGCCCTGGGCTGGGAGGCAGAAAAACACAAATTAACCTGTTCTGCTGCGACTGACCCCTGTTAATATGTCTGTGTATTTCTCAATCACTGAACCCCTCGGCCTTTTGAAATGAACCTACTCGATCAATTAGCCACACCTGCTAGAATGTTAGGCTTGGTGCATGGCCGAGCCACACAACACTGATATAAGGGTGAGTTGATTCAAGCTTGAAGCATGGCCTAGACACCCAGCCCTGAGACTGGCTTGACAGCTGAGACCAGGCAGGTTCAGTGCATGGAACAAGCACAGCCCTGAGACTGGGGGCAGAGGAGGTAGCTGAGAGGAGGAGGTCGGCTCTGTGCGTGTCACAGGCACACAGCACTGCGAGCGGGCTGGGAGAGCTGACAGCAGGCCAGCTGAGTGTGCACACAGCTGGTGCATGACACAGAGGTAACACTGACTGGGGCAGGGGAGATGCAAACATGTCTAGTACACAACAGTGTGGGGGCTGGGGTGGGAGCTGGCATGCTCCGTGCATGGTGCACACACACCGCTGACAAAAGGAGAATCAGGTGAGATCGGGGCATCTGATGAGATTGGGCAGGCTCGGTACATGCCACATACTGTGCCTCGTTTTCCCCATCTAAACTATCTGGGCTCCTCTAGGGTAGAGCCAACCTACCTTTGGCTTGCTTGGAGTTCAATAAATAAGTTTGTCTAGTACGGGGCTCTGGCCGGGGATCCACAATTGCCCCCCGTGGGGGCGGACGCTGTGAGGTGCATCAGAAAGGAGGATGCTGCAGAGTTGTGCTTGGCGAGACGAATTTTGGCTGATCTTCATGTGGCCTTGATTCCTGGTGGCGAGGAAGGGAAATGACATATGACGTCGCATTGGAACATCGTATCCTGCTGCAGAGCCAGCCTTGTAACCAGCCACATCCACAGCAGAGCTCCAGTCTCTGTGCTTTTCCCACCACAGTTACATTCCCTGTTCTGGTCCCAGGCAGCCGCTTCTCCCCCAGTCTGCCCAGATCACCCTCCTGCAGCCAGGATAGACAAGGGGCCTTGGAGACTCTGTGTAACCCTTTACCCTGAACAGGGCAGGGGACCCCAGTGCCAGCTCCCCTCACACGCTGTCCTGGGCCACTGATCCTCTGCCCTGACCTGGGATGAATCTCTCTAAAGGGGAGAGAGAAGCTCCATCTGCACGGTCCATTGAACTCCTAGCCTCTCTGCTGAGCCTCACATGGAGGGGGATGACCAGTGCAGACTTTGTGGGTTCCCTTGGTGTGTGATGGAGACGCCTAAACCCTGGGAACCAGGCTGAGATCCCAGCACATTCCACGCAGGCCCCAGAGCAGCCGCCCAATGGACTTTCTGCCACTGCCCCCATGGACAGGATGTGGGTTATTAATCTGAAACAGACCAGCCGGAGAGAAGCATTGTTACTTGACCCCAACCCCAAGGCTTTGATGCTCACATTGTTCATGAATGCCAAGGAGTTGCGACAGGTGTATCAGAAGGCAAGGGAGGCAAGCAGTCACTGTGATGCGGCGCCGCAGACATGCCGCTTTTACGAGGAGCTGCATGCTATCCTCTGCAGCAAACACCCCTCCTCCCTCCTCCAGGGATCCCCATGGAGACATCAGAGGAGTCGGAGTCATGGGCTGAGGAGGATGAGAATGGGAGACAGGCGAGCAGGGATCCATTGTTGGATTCAGGGCTTAAATTCAGCTGGAGCTGTCAGGAGTGGAGCTCTAGTCAATATTTTCAATCCCCCTGGAGTTTTTATAGCATGTTGGAGGTTCCAGGAAATAATCTATAGGAATTTAGGCCCTGATCAGATTAAACTCTGTGGCCTAATCTACAATGGAACGAGACTAAGAAAGAAATAACGCTGCCTTCATTCTGGGGTTTACATACATTAGCCCTGAGATTTAAAGCTGTAGAGCACTTTTCCCAATCACAAAGGTACTTTCTTTATTTGTGTCCAAATTTAAAATAGAAATGTCACACTCATAGCAAATGGCGACAGGAATGCCCCAGTCTGTCATAATGCACTGCCCCTAGACCAGAGCATGAGGAAAGGTAGAGAGGTCAGACAACAACTGGGCTAGGTGAACCCCTATCATCACAACTTGCTACACCTGGTCCAGGAGATGGGGAAAGGTGGAGGATGGGGATAAGGGGACAGGTAGCAAATTGTGCAAGCAGCAGTTTGTAATGTTACACTGGCCAGGAGTGGGGCGGCAGGTAGCCCGCGTGACAAGGGGGATGGTGGATTTGAGGGGGGTTGCCTAGGACGCACTGGTAAGTTAATTCAGCCCTACAAATAACCAGAGGAACCTAGGATTACCCAGGAAGTGTGTGGAAGAGCCAGGTCTCCCAGGCTAGCACCCTATCCACCGGACGCGCCTTTTCACTCTACAGGGATACTTGGAACAAGTAGCTGTACCCGGGGAGTCAAAGATAGAACAGATTTAAATCCCCTAGCGTCAGGGCACAAGCCAGTGACTAACTGAGGGGCTCGGAGGTGTGAGGCATACAGATTTATTAAGGGGGGACTGGTCGGCTTTGGCTTGGCCCAGTTGGTATCCACCACCCCAGGCCCCACAACGCTGATGGAAATAAATGATCAACACATAGGTCATCTTTCCCTCGAAAGCCAGCAGGTTCCAGGTCTGGTGCCTGTCCCTGGAGGACTCTGGGACAGTTCTAGAGACCAGCCTTCGGTGGGACTTGGAGTCTCCTCTGGCCCCCTGACATCTGGGGAACAAACAGCCGAACTGTTCACGTTTCCATGGTACATATTTAACCAGCTCAATAACCGAAACACGGAAAAATGAAAGAACGTTAATCACCTGGCTGAGTACAGTAGCTGGTGATTTAAACCACCCCAAATAAATTAACAGTGCCTTCTAAGTGCTACATAACACTCCAGGAAGGCGGCGGATCTGTGTAGCCAGCAGTACCACCATAATAGGGCATCCTTAACCTTAAATACTAAGTGATATATTTTGGTTCCAGCCAAAGAGCTGATAGAGGTCGGGTCAGATCGCGCCCTGATTGAAGTGAAAATTGCCGTTAGAGCCGTCCGTTCCATGAAGGCAGCCTGCCCAAATGATGGCTGATTAGGTAATCTCCCACGCCACACAGTAAGTTCCAATAAGGCTGGTTGTCGTATGACTGTTCAGTGCAAACGTAGGTGAAAACAACAGGATTTCTCAAGGTTCAACGTACAGATCCTAACCCCCAAAATCCCTGCACGTGTGATAATGAGGTTGTTTGACGTAGGGACCTGAGCAACTACTTGATAGGCGCTACGCTCGTGAGCTCACATGCACAGGCGCCAACTTTGTCATTTCCAGCGGGGTGCTCGCCCCTTCCCACCTCCGCCACACCCTTGCTCCATTCCGCCTCCTCCTCTGAGGACACGCCACCCTCACTCTGCCCTCTCCCTCCCAGCACCTCCCGTGCACTGTGGAACAGCTGATCGCGGCAGGTGCTGGGAGGGAGGGGGATGAGCTGATCCAGCCCCAGAGGGAGCACCCACAGAGTCAGCACCCAGCTCACTTGTATTAAGGTCGATGGACTTGCAGGCTTGCTAGCGGTGACTCACTTGGTGTCAGATCTTGGATGCCCCACGTTGCTGACTCCTACCTCTCAGTGGCCAGCTGGGGTGGGGTGAGGGGGAGCGGGGGGGGGGGGCGAATGAAGCTCAGGGCACTTTGTGTGGCACGGCCAGAGGCCAGCAGCCAGTGCAAACCGGCCTAACAAGTGAAGGCCAAAAAGCCAGAACAAAGGTTTCTTCCTTTCCTTTGGTTTTTGCAGATGATGACCCAGCTGGCCCCTCCCCCTTGGAACCTCAGGGCTCCTGTGGCCAATCAGAACAGGGCACTCTCCTTCTAAGGTCACTGGCATCACCCAATCGGGTCTGATTAGGACATATTTATACAAATGAAGGAGCTCCTCACTCCAGTAATTTCAGGTTGCAATACCCTTGGATCCGCAGGTCTGTAGGTATCTGAGACATTACAGGTCATGGGTCAGCCCCTAGATGATATTGGACCCAGCCTGCAAACGCCAATTGCCAATTCTGAAACCATTTCTTAAAAATGCAAAGCCAGCAAAAAGTTGGAGGAGCAATACCAAGTGCTCCTTGCATCCAGGTCACTTTTCCCCAGGCCTGTGCTGTTAGGCATTAACTGATGTTTCCCTTCAGATGGGGGAGGGATAGCTCAGTGGTTTAAGCATTTGCCTGCTACACCCAGGGTTGTGAGTTTAATCCTTGAGGGGGCCACTTAGGGATCTGGGCCAAAATTGGTACTTGGACCCACTAGTGAAGGCAGGGGGCTGGACTCAATGACCCTTCGAGGTCCCTTCCAGTTCTAGGAGATAGGATATTTCCATTAATTTATTTATTCACCTAGAGCAGTGGTTTTCAAACCATGGGTTTGAACCCATGGTTTTGGACAGGTTTGAACCCGTGGGTTTTGGACCCAGAACTGAGTCGTGGAATGGAAAGGACTGGTTCGCAGCCACTCTGGTCAGCACTGCCAACCGGACCGTTAAAAGTCCTGTCAGCAGTGCTGCCCGGCTAAGGCAGGCTAGTCCCTACCTGTTCCGACACCGTACTGTGCCCCAGAAGCGACCAGCAGCAGGTCTGGCTCCTACACTGAGTAAGGGGGGCACGGAGCTCCGTGCACTGCCCTGCCCCGAGTACCGACTCCGGGGGGGGGGGAGCGGTGCCTGCAGGCAAGAACCTCGCAGCGCCGCTTGTGCGCCACTGCCTTGGAGCCGGACTTGCTGCTGGCTCCTTCTGGGGCGCAGCATGGTCCGCAGTGCCAGGACAGGCGGGAAGCCTGCATCTGCACCCCGGCTGTGCTGCTGACCGGAAGCCGCCAGAGGTAAGCCTGAGGCGCTCCCCAACCCCGCACCCCAACCCACTGCCCCAGCCCTGAGCCCCTCCCACACCTCAAAACCCTCATCCCCAGCTCCGTTGGGTCGTGGGCATCAACAATTTTCTTCAACTGGGTCGCCAGAAAAAAGTTTGAAAACCACCAACCTAGAGTCGTGTGTGCAGTACTGGTCACACCATTTGAAAAAGGATATTGCAGTATTAGAGAGGGTTCAGAGAAGGGCAATGAGAATAATGAGGGACCTGGAAAACCTCTTTTGGTAAGAAAAATTGAAAAGAATGGGACTGTTTACCTTAGAAAGGAGATGACTAAGAGGGGATAGGATAAAAGGGTATAAAATAATGAATGGGACAGAGAAGGCTGGGAATGTCTTTTCTACCTGTCTCATAACACAAGAACAAGAGGACAGTCAATGAAATGGAAAGGGATCAAATTCAAAACCAATAAGAAATACTTTTACACAAAACGTGTAATTAAACTGTGGAACTCATTGCCACATGGAGTTTTTGAGGCCAGTAATTTAGCAAGATTCAAAAAAGGGATTGGATATTGATGATATGAATGACTAGAAACCCCAGAGTTAAAATAGTTAATTTAATGCAAATAAATTTTTTTGGAAGGAATAAATTGGTCAAGGTTTAAAATGATCTCTAACTATTAGGAATTAGAAACACTTTTATATAGTGTTTCCCCTCACTAGCTCTCAAAGTGCTTTACAAAGGAGGTACAGAAAGGGTCTTGGCCTTAAACCTGACTCTGAGCCTGGGTTTATTCTGCGGTGTAGAAAGAAAGCTGCCAAGCCTGCTTCCAGCAAGCCTCTATTGTAAAGGTGAGCAAACTACGGCCCCCGGGCCACATCTGGCCCGTGGGATCATCCAGTCCCTGAGCTCCCTGCTAGGGAGGCTCACCCCCAACCCCTCCCCTGCTGTCCCCCCTCCCCCGTAGCAAAGCCGCCTTGCTGGCAGAGCAACTGGCTCTGTCTGGGCAGCGGCGGTGTGCACATGTGGTGGCAGCTAGGGGGTTCCGGGGGGCAGTCAGGGGACAGGGAGCAGGGGGCGGGTTGGATGGGGCAGAGGTTCGATGGGGGGGGAGCGGTCAGAGGTCGGGGAACAGGGGGGGTTGGATAGGCATGGGAGTCCCGGGGGGCCTGTCAGGAGGCAGGGGTGTGGATAGGGGTTGGGGCATTCAGGGGACAGGGAGCCGGGGGGGTTGGATGGGGGTGAGATCCTGGGAGGGTGATTAGGGGCGGGGGTTGCCGGGAGGGGGCGGTCAGGGGACAAGGAGCAGGGGAGATTGGATGGGTTGGGAGTTCTGAGGGGGGGGGAAGTCAGGGGGCGGGAAGTGGGAGGGGGCAGATAGGGGGAGGGGGCAAGGCTGTTTGGGGGGGCACAGCCTTCCCTACCCAGACCTCCATATAGTTTCGCACCCCGATGTGGCCCTCGGGCCAAAAAGTTTGCCCACCCCTGGTCTATTGGCTTCTTTGTGTATGTAATTGCTTCATTTCTTTAAGTAACATGTTGCTTGTTTGGGGGGTTTTCGGGGGGGGGGGGCTTCTGGTGTGTTGTGTCTCTGTTGATGGGGGGGGGGGTGTTTGTTTGTTTTTAATTTCCCGGGGGAAAGCCTGATTGGCTCCCGGTTGGGCAATCTGCTTTACAAGGCTGCTTGCCGGGTCCGGCAGGAAACGAAACTTCTCCTGTTACACCATCTGCAGGGAGCCATGGCTGCAGCAGGGAATCCTGTGAAGAGCCTCCGAGATGAAGCTACTTGCTCCATCTGTCTGAGTTTTTTCATGGATCCAGTGATTATAGTCTGTGGGCACAATTTCTGCCGAGTCTGCATCACCCAGTGCTGGGAGGGACCAGATACAGCCATCTCCTGCCCTCAGTGCAGAGAGACCTTTCCCCAGAGGACCCTGAGGCCGAACAGACAACTGGGGAACATGGTAGAAATCGCCAAGCAGCTGAGTGTCCCAGCAGCAGCAGGAGATTTGTGCAACGCGCACCAGGAGCCTTTCAAACTCTTCTGTAACCAGGACCAAACGCTCATCTGTGTGATCTGCAGGGAGTCCCAGGTGCACCACGCGCACAGGGTGGTCCCTACAGAGGAGGCTGCCCGGGAGCACAAGGTAGGCCACGGCCGGGCAGGGAGCGGGGCTGGGAGCAGGGCCGGGGGGAGCCCAGGCCACAGCAGATGTGGATGCAGTGGCGCCAGGGCCAGATTAACCTTTTGTGGGCCCGGCTCCAATCTTATTTGTGGGCTCCCATGGAGGCAATGGAGCCTGGCGCGGGGAGGTCGGTCCCCAGAGCGAGGGGCCAGCCAGGGGCAATGAGGCATGGCAGGGCAGCCCCGCTCTGCCCAGCCCAGGGCAAGGGCACTATTTACAAACTGGCAGTTGCCAGACACACAGTGGCCCGCCCAGCCCTGTGCTGCCAGCATGTCCCTTCCCCTCGGGAGATGGGCCCATGTTGTGCCACACCCCCCCCCCCACCCAACATCGTCCTGACTCCCTATGCCCAGCACCCCCCCAACCCCCTCCACACAAATGCATAGCGCCCTGCACATCATCCCTGCCCAGCACCCCCCTGCCCACAGCCCCATCACAACTGCCCAGCACCCCCCACAGAACCCCCACCCCCTAGTGCCCCAACATACACATCTTCCCTGCCCCCTCACAGCCCAGCACCCCTCTGCCCCCCCCCCGCAAGAAACCCACTCCCCCAGGCCCTGCCTCCCGACCACACTCGGCCCAGCTGGGAGGCAACTGAGTCTGCCAGGCTGAGCTGGCAGCGCAGCCAGACCTAGTCTCTCAGCAGGGAATCACTCCGGTCCCTCGGGCATGGTGTGATCAGCCAGGCCAGGGTCGGCTCCCTCAAGATGCACTTCCCCTGGAGGGGCCCAGCCAAGCTCCCTGCATTGTCCCCTTCCCTCACCCTACCGCCCCCCCCCCCCCGACCGTGGCCGAGACTGGCCCCGAGCCCCCGGCGGAGCGGCCTCCCCTTGGCCGAGCGGGCCAGCAGCCCGGATGCCCAAAGCAAAAGCTGGGGGTGCTGCAGCACCCCATGCACCCCCACTTCCTGCCCCTATGTGTGGCTGGCACTCCCCTGCCCCTGTGGGGGCTGGCCTGGGCCCCACCATGGCCTCCCGAATATTCCTCCTCCACACTCCCCCAGGGAGGCACGCTGTTATACAGACAAAACTACACAGGATCTTTTTGGGGGTAAGACAAAGATGCCACATTTATTATGATAACAATTTGATTTATGACCAATAACTAAAATCTTAATCCTTATACACACACATTATACCTAATACCTATACACACACACACACACACACACACATCCATCAGATGTTCTGCAGCTGCTGCATAGTTACCAGTCCTGAACATAGCTTGAGTCTGTGGCTTGAGTTTGCAGCTTCGGTTCGTAGCTTGGGGCGGCTAACTGGCCAGGAAAGCCGGGCACAAGGAAGGGCTGGGTCTCTGTTGGGCATGCACTGATGCCCTTCCATGTTGGCAAGAGAATGTTACCCTCCAAAATCTTCCATCTCGCCCATCCTTTTTGTAGGCTTTAGTTTGAATCCAGAGTCTATAGGTTTTGCTGTGTCACGCTGCCTCTGGGTTTGGTGATTGATCACCCGTCAATTGCAGATGTGACTTTCAGCCTGGGACCTGGCTTTGATCTTCCTTCTATTGTACCTTTGTTCTTCTCTTTTTGGGGTGGACTCTTCTTATTTTGTTAGGGCTGTTGTCTGCATCTTCAGTCCTTGGTGTTTGAACTCTGTTTCATCAGGACAGGCTGGGGCTGGAGGTTGATTCCATCATCCATACATACCTCATTCACACATCTAAACTAAACTAATAAGATTACAACAGGGTTTGCAAAAATGAAGGTGGCAGCAAGCCCTTACAAAATGGAGTAAGCGTTTTAAAATGGGGTTTGAATTACAATATGGGAAACAGTGAACAGAAGTTACAATATAGACAAGTGTAATGAATGGTGAACAGAAGTTACAATACTGACACTGTGCAAGTCTCAGTGATTTAAGCAGGAATTGGATTGACAGTGAAATTTACAAGAGCAACTGGCTGAACAGCTATGGATCTTAACAAGCATCTTAATTGTCAATTAGCCAGTTATTGGGGTGACCAGTTTATGAATGAATGTTGTTTCATTCATAAAACTTTACTTATGAAGTTACGTTAATGAAGTGAACAATTAAAAACAATTTCATTCATTAGTTCTACAACACTCCACAGTTTGGGGACCACTGGTCTAACCAGTCAAGGTGAACAAAGTGCAGGAGAGGGAGCTGAGGTACAGGGAGGCAAAGGCTGGGGATTTACAAAGGTACTTAGCTGCCTAAACCCCAGAGTGAGGTGCATACAGCTGGGGTTTAGGCATCTAAATGCCAGTTCTAGGCTCCACTGCAATCCCCAGAGCTACTGCCAAGCTCTGTAGGAGTCCAAACTCACTCAGTGCCTGTGTATTCAAGGTACAAGTTCTCTCAGTGCCTGTGTTCTGTCTCTGGGCATGTGCACAGCTGCCTCCCTCTAGAGGCTTCTGGCTGCCTGTCTCCTGGCCACACCCATGAGCTGGGTGAAGACAGATGTTCTCCTGCCTCTCTCACCTGCAGGGCCTGATCTGTGGGCACCCTCAGAGACAAAGACAAAGGACAGAGAGGCACCGAAGGGGCAGTGACTTGACCAAGCTCACAAAACAGCTCAGTAGCAGAACCAGGAATTAAACCCTGGTCTCCCAATGCCCCTCCTCGTTCTCTAGCCACTAGACCACACAGCCTCTCATCACTCCGGTCAGGCACTGCTTTACAATCACATTATAAACCGCTCAGCACAGCTGAGTTTCGACTGAGCCGGTGCCTGGCGTAGTGCCCAGCTTGAGTATTTCATATCTGATGACCGCTGGCTGCTTCCTGGAAGCAGCAGTAACGTGACATTGTCAGCAGCGTTCTCAATGGGTTCCTTTCCTGCTGCTTTCTGAAGCATAAGATGCACTGAAAGATTTCTGCTTAAAAAACTAAGGTTAATCTGCTTAATTTTTTCCTCAAGGGAAAACCAGGATGATGAATTCCTCTTTTCCCTGGCTTACTGAAGGCTGGTCACTTTGCTTGGAAGTGCTCCTTTTCCCCCATGCCAAACAATTGAACACAATATTTATGAACCTTGTGAGTGTGTTGGATTTTTAACCAGGAGTCCCTTTCTCCCAGGTGTTCAAGAAGTTTATATTAATCTCTGGAGCCTAATGAAGAGTTTTAAACAACTCTTACTAAAACTCCCTTCCCTGTAAGTTGCTTGGCTTTAACTCTCTGACATCCAGATCTCTTCATATACTGTTCCCTATCATTGCATGGGAGCAGAACACCCTATCCTACACTGCTGTAAAATGGATACGACTTTAACCCATTGCCCTGCAGCACTTGGAGGATTTGCTGGAGGCAAAGGGCTGTCTAGACCAGGGGTTCTCAAACTGGGGATTGGGACCCCTCAGGGGTTTGTGAGGTTATTACATGGGGGGTCACAAGCTGTCAGCCTCCACCCCAAACCCTGCTTTGCCTCCAGCATTTATAATGGTGTTAAATATATTAAAAAGTGTTTTTAATGTATAAGGGGGGTCGCACTCAGAGGCTTGTATGTGAAAGGGGTCACAAATACAAAAGTTTGAGAACCACTGGTCTGGACCAAGTCCCTAAGCCTCTACATCAGGTCTGGTGCCCCCAAGGCCTCTCTGTTCCCTGGCAGCGTGACACATACAGCATAGAAGGAATGCAGGGCTGATACTGGGGCCTGAGATGCCCAGCTGCCATTGAAATGAAAAGGAGCTGTGCTTTTAGATCCTCTGTGTGGCTCTGCAACATCTCACCCCCGGTGAATTACAGAAGATCCTCAGCACATTTTCAAAAGCACCGACTGACTTTAGAGCCAAAGTCCCATTTTCAAAGGAGATTTAGGCCTAAATCCCCAAAGGCACCTAGAAAATAACTAAGGACATAAGAACAGCTGCACTGGGTCAGACCAAAGGTCCATCTAGCCCAGAATCCTGTCTTCCAACAGTGGCCAGTGCCAGGTGCTTCAGAGGGAATGAACAGAACAGGGCAATTATTGAATGATCCATCCATTGTCTTCTTGTCCCAGCATCTGGCAGTCAGAGGTTTAGGGATCTCTGGAGCATGGGGTTGCATCCCTGACCATCTTGGCTAATAGCCATTGATGGACCTATCCTCCATGAACTCATCTAATTCTTTTTTGAACCCAGTTGTACTTTTGGCCTTCACAACATCCCTGGCAATGTGTTCCATGGATTGATTGTGTGTTGTGTGAAGAAGTACTTCCTTTTGTTTGTTTTTAAATCTTCTACCTGATCATTTCCCCTGGTTCCTGTTCTGTGAAGGGTAAATAAATTTCCCCATTCAGTTTCTCTATACCATCCATGATTTTATAAACTGTAATCACATCTCCACTCCAACCCCAGTTGTCTTTTCCAAGCTGAATACCCTCCTCATATGGAGGCTGTTCCATACCCCTAATGACTTTTATTCCTTTCGCTGTACGTTTTCCTATTCAAATATATCTGGTTTGAAATGGGGCCAATAGAACTGCATGACGTATTCAAGATGTACCATGGATTTATATAGTGGCATTATGATATTGTCTGTCTTCTTATCCATCACTTTCCTAATGGTTCTTAAAATTCGGTTAGCTTTTATGAACAGATGTTTACAGAGATGACTCGAAAATCTCTTTCGTGGTGGTAAGAGTGGTAAGAGCTCCTTTAGACCACATCATTTTATACTTATAGTTGGGATTATGATTGCCAATGTGCATTACTTTGCATTTATCAACAATGAAATTCAGCTGCCATTTTGTTGCCCGGTCACCCATTTTTGTGAGATCCCTTTGTAACTTTTCGCAGTCTGCTTTGACTCAGCTACCTTAAGTAATTTTGTATCATCTGCAGACTTTGCCACTTTGTATCACTGTTTACCCCCTATTCCTGATCATTTAGGCATATGTTAAACAGCACTGGTCCCAGTATAGATCCTTGGGGGATCCTGGTACTTACCCTTCTCCATTGTGAAAACTGACCATTTATTCCTATCCTTTGTTTCCTATATTTTAACTGGTTATTGATCCATGTCTTATCTCTTATCTCATGACTGTTTAGTTTCCTTAAGAGACTTTAGTGTGAGACCTTGTCAAAGGCTTTCTGAAAGCCTAAGTACACTATATCCAGTGGATCATCCTTGTTGATAATAGATCGGCGAGGCATGATTTCCCTTTACAAGAGCTGTGTTGATTCTTCCCCCAACAAATCATGTTCGTCTGTGTCTGACAGTTTTGTTCTTTACTATAGTTTCAACCAATTTGCCTGGTCCTGAAGTTAGGCTGTACTGCAGACAAAGCATATGTCGCCAAAACTTACGTTGCTCTGGCCTGTGAATGTTTCACCTCCCTGAGTGACATAAGCATTAATGTGCACAGTACTATGTCAGCAGGAGAGCTTCTCCCGCCACCCTAAGTTTCTGCCGCTCGTGGAGGTGGGTTTATTATGCTCTCTCCCATCGCATGTGGTGCAGTGGTGCAGACGTATTGGTACAACTTCAGCACTGTACTTATCAACAAGCCCTTAGGGTTTACTGGCCTGTAATTGACAGGATTACAATGGGAGATGCTGCTGAGAGGGGTGTGTCCTAAGCCCCACCCCTCAGAGTTTGGTGTAGGAATGCACCTGTCTCTGGGATCCATACCTGGGAACCCCTCTCCTGGAGTCAGGTGGCTTAAACATCTAAGCTGTTTCTTGCACGATGGAGTTCTGCACTTGTCACTCCACACCAAAGGTCCGGGGAGGAGGCAGCAGACCTTCTTCACCAAGGGCAAGTCATGCCTGACTAACCTAATTGCCTTCTATGAGGAGATAATTGGGTCTGTGGATGAGGGAAAAGCAGTGGATGTGTTATTCCTTGATTTTAGCAAAGCTTTTGATACGATATCCCACAGTATTCTTGCCAGCAAGTTAAAGAAGTATGGGTTGGATGAATGGACTATAAGGTGGATAGAAAGCTGGCTAGATTGTCAGGCTCAACGGGTAGTGATCAACGGCTCCATGTCTAGTTGGCAGCTGGTTTCAAGCAGAATGCCCCAAGGGTTGGTCCTGGGGCCGGTTTTGTTCAATATCTTCATTAATGATCTGGAGGATGGCGTGGACTGCACTCTCAGCAAGTTTGCAGATGACGCTAAACTGGGAGGAGTGGTAGATACGCTGGAGGGTAGGGATAGGATACAGAGGGACCTAGACAAATTAGAGGATTGGGCCAAAAGAAACCTGTTGAGGTTCAACAAGGACAAGTGCAGAGTCCTGCACTTAGGACGGAAGAATCTCATTCACTGTTACAGACTAGGGACTGAGTGGCTAGGCAGCAGTTCTGCAGAAAAGGACCTAGGGGTTACGGTGGACAAGAAGCTGGATATGAGTCGACAGTGTGCCCTTGTTGCCAAGAAGGCTAATGGCATTTTGGGCTGTATAAGTAGGGGCATTGCCAGCAGATCGAGGGACGTGATCGTTCCCCTCTATTCGACATTGGTAAGGCCTCACCTGGAGTACTGTGTCCAGTTTTGGGCCCCACACTACAAGAAGGATGTGGAAAAATTGGAAAGAGTCCAACGGAGGGCAACAAAAATGATTAGGGGGCTGGAGCACATCACTTATGAGGAGAGGCTGAGGGAACTGGGATTGTTTAGTCTGCAGAAGAGAAGAATGAGGGGGGGATTTGATAGCTGCTTTCAACTACCTGAAAGGGGGTTCCAAAGGGGATGGATCTAGACTGTTCTCAGTGGCACCAGATGACAGAACAAGGAGTAATGGTCTCAAGTTGCAGTGGGGGAGGTTTAGGTTGGATATTAGGAAAACCTTTTTCACTAGGAGGGTGGTGAAGCACTGGAATGGGTTACCTAGGGAGGTGGTGGAATCTCCTTCCTTAGAGGTTTTTAAGGTCAGGCTTGACAAAGCCCTGGCTGGGATGATTTAGTTGGGATTAGGTCCTGCTTTGAGCAGGGGGTTGGACTAGATTACCTCCTGAGGTCCCTTCCAACCCTGATATTCTATGATAACGGTTAGCCTGGGGGAAGGGCGCTCTACTGGTAGGCGGGAAACCCCTGGTTCAAGTTCTCCCTCTGCCTGATGAGGAGAAGGGATTTGAACTGGAATCTCCCACCTCTCAAGAGGCAATTGTGACATTGCCATGAGCACTGTCTGTGGAACAGCCTGAGAGGGACATGCAATGTATATAAACATATCTGTGAGGACAGACTCCTCAGCCACCTGACCCTCCCAAACATTGTTTTTCTTGCCTCAGGAGCAAATTCAAACCCGACTGAACACGCTGAAGCAAGAGAGAGAAGAACTTCTGGAGTGGAAACAGGCTGGAGAGAAGCAAAGCCAGGAATATCTGGTAGGTTCCCATTGTGATGGTCCAGCAGTTACATCAGTCAGGGTTGATATTTCTCTCTGTGGGGAGAGTGTCAACCCTGGTCTATACACAGCACTGCTTTGAATAAGCTATTGCTACATCTACATGGCACACCGCTGGGGGCGACCTGTAGGGTATCTGTAGCTACACAGCACAGTGAAAAGCAGGCTGTGTCCACGCTCAGCAGCGCCATCTTTCTCCGGTGCCGGTGGGTGCCCGTGCCCCCCGCCCCTGGTCCTGCCCCGACTCCGCCCCGCCCCCATTCCAACCCCATCCCCAAGTCCCTGCCCTAACTCTGCCCCCTCCCTGCCCCTATTGGATCCCTTTCCCCAAATCCCCACTCCGGCCCCACCTCTTCCCCTCCAGCACCCAGCGTTCCCCCTCCTCCCCTCTCCCTCCCTGCCCCACGAATCAGCTGTGTGGCGGCGCAAGGGCTCGGAGGGAGCAGAAGCAGGACAAGGTGGCGTGCTCGCGGAGGAGGCGGAGGCAGAGGTGAGCTGGAGCAGGGGGGTGAGGCAGGGCCACGGGGAGCTTCCGGTGGGTGCTCAGCACCCACCAATTTTTTTTTGTGGGTGCTCCGGCCCCGGAGCACCCATGAAGTCGGCGCCTATATCCATGCTGTCATGTGTAGCTACATGTGTGAATAAAAGACTCCAGCAGGGGGAGGCAGCAGAGCTGCTGGAGCCTATCCCCACTTCTGGAGTCTTTTCCTGTGGTGGGGAAAGGCTCCAGCAGTGGGGAAAGTCTCTGGCACAGGGGAAGCAGCGGGACACTGCAGTGTAGATGGGGGAGGCACTGCTTGGGGGTGTAGAGTCATGTACGTAGTGTTTATACTCATGGGGTTCAGGCATATCGTGACTCTACTTGCTTAAGCCATGCCTCACCATCTACACTGCTATTTATGCCCATGTTAGCAGGGGCATATAGTGTACGTCCTCTACATTTATGTAGTACAGATGTACCTCAAATCACTTTTTAATGTAATGTCTTTATACTGGTGTAAACCCCTGACATGCAACACTGTAAACCTAATTTAATTTGAAACCTAGAGTGGTGTGTAGGGTTCACCTTGTCCAGTTAAACTGAGCTAAAAGGTGCTAACTAGGAGCAAGGTTGCAGTTAATTCAGGGTTAGCTATAATGTATTGGATAATTCCCAGATAACCTCAAGTGCTTTGCCTCTTGTCCACATACTGTTACAGGGTGTGATCATGTTTGTCTTTGTTTATCATCCCGCTGGACTTATTTCCAGTGGGATTAAGATCAGTGGGTCCAAATCCAGCTACAAACAATGAGGGGAGATTTTTTTTTCAAAGGCACGGATGGTGATTGGGTGCCTAATTCACATTGACAGTCAATAGGACTTAGGTTCCCTGTGGCTGTTTTGTATCTCTGAAATCCGGACCCTGAATCTCCATCTATAACCACCAGACACAACTAGTTTCCTCTGGGACAATGTAATTAACGGAATGCCAGATGAAACATGTAAGAGCTGGAGAAAAAGCATTTTGCACAGTATGTGTTGTAACTGGCTTTTTGTGTGGATAACCAGCAGGACTTTTCTTCAGTCTTCTCCACAACTCTCTGCCAATGTGTTCCTGATATGGAGTCAGACCCGCCCTCCCAACCTTTCTGCTATTGGAAGACTCTAGATGATCAGCAGAATATACTAAGCCACTCAGACCTGAAAACTCCTCATTTTAGAGATATTGGGTGACATTTTCAAAAGTGCCTAAGTGATTTTGGAGCCTAAGGTTTACAATTTTGCATGTTGCTAAGGGTCAGATTCTGACAGGTATTTAGGAGCTTAAAATGCAGAGAGAGGCCTAGTGAGATTTTCAAAAGCAACTAAGTAGCACCTAACATCCTCTGTAGTCAAGGGGAATTAGGCACCTAAGTGAAACTGAAAATCCCTCTAGGGGCTTATGTGCATCTTTAGACACCTAAATAGCTTTTAAAAGCAGCTCCATATACATTTTTTTTAAATGGGTTTCAGCTCCTAAATAATTTTGCTGTTTCTGAAAATTTACCCTAAGTTCTATTTTCAAAAGTCACTTTCAAAGAAACTTAGGCTCCTAAGCACCAAAAGTAACTTTGAAAATAGGAATTGGACTCCTAAGTCACCAAGGCACTTTGGAACATGTTATTCATTCAGGCCAGCTGAGAGACTATCAGGCACGTTCTCCTGAAATCTCATCCGTATGTTTGTAGTAGGGTAATATGAAAAGAGGGCTCTAAGACTCTCCCCATGTCCCTGATAGGCTGTCCAACTTTCTCATTTGTGAAAACCGGATGCTGAGCGCTGGAACCTGCCCCGTCCCATGCTCCGCCTCTTTCCCTCGAGGCCTCGCCCCCCACTCTTCTTTCCCCTCTCACTGTCGCTTGCTGCTCTCTCCACCTCCCTCCCCCTGCCAGCTGAGCAGGGCTTTAGGGATGTGGAGGTGATTGGGGCAGGGAGAGCCACATTCCAGGGGTAGAAGGGTGACTGGAGCAGGACAGGGGAGCTGCCCGTACTTTTCTCCCCCCAGAGCCATCCCTGAGTGCTCCTCCAGGCTCCCAGCAGCAACTGCTGCTCTTCCCATCTCCTGGTGGTAGAAGCCAGTTAGTGTGAGTAACCGGACTTCTACTGCCAGGTTCCCTTTCAACTGGACTTTCTGGTCAAAATCTGGACATCTGGCAACCCTAGTCCCTGACCTGTCCTTTTCCTGTTTGTCTCTTCATTACAGGGAAAGATAGTAGCTGAGAGGCAGAAGATTGTGTCTGAATTTGAGCAACTGCGGCAATTCCTGGAGGAACAAGAGCGACTCCTGCTGGCCCAACTGGAAGAGTTGGACAAGGAAATTGTGAAGATACAGGATGAAAATGTCACCAAACTGTCTGAGGAGATTTCCCGTCTCAGTGACTTGATCAGTGAGATAGAAGAGAAGTGTCAGCAGCCAACGAGTGAATTCCTGCAGGTGAGACCGTTAGACACCCAGATCCCTGCCCAGGGAAGGGAGAGATTCTGATTGATAAACTTTGGAGTTTGAGCTCTGGTCAAGTGAAAAATTCTCTAAGTTCTTGGAGAGCTCCCACTCCACAATGGAGACTGTCAGCGTGTCCTTTAGCAAAGTGAGGGAAAACAAAATTTGACACTTCTAATATTTCCAGTGTGGAAACAAACAGTTTTGCTGTTTTAAAGGCAGATGTCTCAGGCCTTTTTGATACATCCCATGTAAGCCCCTTCATTTTCAGTTTAAACTAATTTTTACCAAAAATTCCTGGGTTTTACAAGAAGTATTATTCATTTTTTTCTGATTTTCATCCTGCTTTTGTATCATTCAAATATATACAAAATAACTTGTTTTATTAGGAAAATACAATGCATCGCATGAGATCTCTGTATTCCAATAATATATTAGTCAGTGTGTGTATATACAAAGCTGCCTGCTTAAGTAAGAACGTATTGTTCTAGAATAGGGATGGGCAAATGTTATGGCCCGAAGGCCACATTGGGGTTGCAAAACTGTATGAAGGCCCGGGTAAGGAAGGCTGTGCCTCCCCAAACAGCCTGGCCCCCGCCCCTTATCTGCCCCCTCCCACTTCCTGCCCCCCGACTGCTCCCCTCTGAACCCCCAACCCATCCAACTCCCCTGACCGTCCCCTCCCCAGGACCCCCCGCCCCTAACTGCCCCCCCGGGACTCCCACACCTATCCAACCCTCTCCCCATCCCCTGACTGCTCCCCCCTCCCCAGAACCTCTGCCCCATCCAACCGCCCCCTGCTCCCTGTCCCCTGACTGTCCCCTGGGACCCTCCGCCCCTTATCCAACCCCTTGGCCCCGGCCCCCTTACCATGCCACTCACAGCAGCATGTCTGGGAGCCGTGCCACATGGCTGGAGCCAGACATACTGCCCCGCTGCTCGACAGGAGTGCACAACCCCGCTGCCCAGAGCGCTGTCCGTGTGGCTGCAAGGCAGCGGCGACAGCAGGAGAGGGGCTGGAGGCTAGCCTCCCTGGCCGGGAGCTCAGTGGCCAGATGTGGCCCACGGGCCGTAGTTTGCCCAGCTCTCTTCTAGAAGATACACACAATAAACCAACAGGCAAGCACACAAGCTCTGAAGTGCGTGTGCATCTCAACGTACTGATGAATCTCATGGCCACCACATACGCATTTCAAACAGTTAGCAGACAATGGGTTAAAGATTTGATGCACTAAAATGGGAAGAAAATGAAAATCTGTATCAGAATACGTTTCAGAACACAAGGAAGTATTCAAAAGGGTTAAAGAAACAAAAACAGGAGCAAAGGATGAAGTAGAGTGTGTGCGCTGCAAATGGGATGGCCCAATTATCAAATGTGAATACTTATAAGCCAATAATTCTAAGTCTACACCAGTAAACTGTTTGTTCAAATGAAAAGTTTTATTTGGGGATTAGAGATCTATTGTTTTCTTAAACTCAGGGGGGACATTGTGTTTTAGTTCTGCAGCAAACCACAGTGATGAATGGAATTCAAAGCATTTAATCTACTGAATACTTTTTTCCCATCTTTCCATCCACCAAAACAAACCCTGATAGTTACCCAGAAAAATTAAGTTTTTTGCACTGATTTTTCCCTGTTTTTGTTGTGGGAATAAACACTGATAAATTCCCAGGAAAAATTAAATAAAATAAAAACTGAAAACGAAGGACCCTAATGATCTGGAAGCAATAAAAGGCACAACTCCAGTTTCTAGGAAGTGGGAGATTAGGAAAGCAAAGTTCTTTGCAGGGCCTATTAAGAAACGGGAATGAATCCAGCTTCCAGAATTGCTGACCAGAATTGCATACATGGAGAAAGGCAAACGCTCTGACGCAGCAGTTGCATGTGGAAGTCAGGGATTCATGTGTCTGATCTGTCTGTTTGAGCAAGTGCCATTGGCACAGGCAAAATAGAATTTAGAAGGAGAAAACCCACAATCATGGTACATGCTTAGGGGTCCCATTCCATCGAAGTCTGTGAATGGAATTTTAAAGGTGCAACTACAAAGAACTGCATCTAGAGCGCGACTAGGGATGGCCAAGTGAGTCCTCTCCAGAGCAGGCGCGATCCCCAGCTTGTGGCACGTGGGACTGAGCTCTTTTCCCTCTCTTTCTGTCTTCTAGGACATCAAAAGCACCTGGAGCAGGTACGTAGCTCCTTTCTACTCCCCCTTACGCTTCATGATGTTGGAAGGGGATTGGACCCTTGGGGTCAGATTTTGCAGGGTATTTAGACACCTGACATGTAGCTAGGCACTTGGTGGAAAATTCCACAGCAGCTAAGCGAGTTAGGCACCTCCCATTGCAATCAGTGGCAGTTGGGAGCCTAGCGTGGTTAGGTGCTTTTGAAAATCCCAGGACCGACCTTTAAAAATCAGGCCTTAAGTGACTTGCCCAAGGTCACTCAGGGAGGCTGTGGCAGAGCAGGGAGTGGAATGTAGGTTTCCAGAGTCCTATAGCAAACCGTTAACTAGTGGAGCATCCTTTCCCACGAGATTATGCCCTTCTCTCTAACTCCCATTTAAGGATCTAAGCATTTAAATACTCCAGAGAGGAGGGCAGTTGACTCTCCAGTGGGAGTTAGAGGCTCACAACGAGCCCACAGGAGAGCAGCCTCTGGTAGCTCATTCTCACAAAAGAAAGAAAAGATTTAGAGGGTTTTTGTTTTTTTTCCCCTCTAGGTGTGAGAAGCTGAAGTTCGAGAAACCAGTGGCCGTGCCAGAGGACCTGAGAGAGAGAGTCGGCGTCTCTTCTCAAAGAAATGTTTGTCTACAGGAGGCTCTGAAGAAATTCAAAGGTAACTTAACAGTTATCTGGGTTCATGCTACGGTGATGGTACATCGAGATGTGCCTCTGACTGTGGAAGGAGATGGATTCTGGCCTATTAGTTCTCAGCTCGTCCCAGCTAGACGTCTTTGTGGGTGGGATGGGGAGGGCTCAGGGCTGATGCCAGTTCGCCAGGCCTCCACTTGGACTGTCCCAGACCCAACCCTGGGTGTCAAAATTGGCCACTCAGAATTTCAGAGACACACAATCACTAGATGTTTTAGAAAAGTTGAATTTTACCTTCCTGGCTGGGATTTTCCAAGGGACCTAAGGAATTTAGGCACCCATCTCTCTGACCGTCAATGGGAGTTGGCCACCATATGGCCTCAGCCCTTTTGAAAATCCCAGTGTCTGTACCTCAAGTTCCTCCATCTTTAAGAAGGAGGAAATAATGGCCAACCTACCTTGTTGTGCTAATTAGTGAATGCCGCCCTGTGCTTTGAGATCCTTGGAGGCAGGTGGGAGATGGAGAGGTGCAAGATATTATATTTTGGACGATGATTTTGTTGGTGTCACTAGGCATAGCTACCAGGTAACGCGGGAGGGTGGAAGACCATAAGTATTGATGAAGCTCCTCTACTCTGGGTCTAAGTGAGCCAAAGCAACTCCATGTTGTGAACTTTAAGCAACCTAAAAATGCTGACCGCCTAAAAGCAAAGCATGTAACAGTCAGCTTTTCTAGCAGACAGCTGCAGTTTCGCTCACACTAGCAAAAGCAGTAGTGATAAGAAAGGGGGAGAGGAGGAGGGGGGAAGTTCACATGCGCATGGGCCTGCAAGGCCAAAGATAAACATGCGGACGAGAACTTTTCTAACATGCCACAATGTAGTGCCTGCTGAAACTGCTGTTGGGAAGGGAGGGGTGGAGGGGAAACAAAACAAAGGGCTTACACAAAACAGCTTGGAATATAAAAAGGAAAACTTGCTTGTATTTGTTGCGCTTGATTTGAGACATGCTGGTCTCCTAGTGCCTATTCAGAGCTCTTGAATAAACTTTGTCTGCTTCTCCACCCTGGTGTGTTTATTGGCGCGAAGCACACCGGGCAACGAACCCCACTGTTGCCCCATCGGGCCCTCTGTGCCGGCAACCATTTCACTTTAGTTTGGTCTCGCTGGAAAGGTCTCCCCATTCCAATGTGCCTCTCAATCTATGGTCTTTTTTCCTTTGGGGTGTCTCAGAATTACAGCACGGTTCCATCCAGTGCTGCTGTAGCCATGTCAGTCCCAGGGTATTAGACAAGGCCGGGGAGGTAACAGCTTTTATTGAACCAATTCCTGTTGGGGAGAGACAAACTTTTGAGCTACATGGACCTGAAGAAGAGCTCTGAGTAAGCTCCAAAGCTTCTCTCTCAAGCACGGTTACATCAATTAACGGTAGGAATGTCACCGGAGTCAAGACAACATGAAATCACCTCTTCCAATCCTTCCTTTCTCTAGAGACCCGGCCCTTTGAACTGACCTCTGAGCCCAAAGGCAGAGAGAAAGGGTGAGGGCTAGATTCACAAAAGGACTTGGGGGTCTACCTGCCATTTTAGCACCTGAATCCCAGAATCAGACCCCACTGGGATTCACAAAGCCCCCCACTCAGTAGCAACCAAACCTTGTAGGTGCCTAAAATCACTCGATACCTCTCTTTTTGCAGTAAAAGTCCCCTCGGCACCTGTTTCTGCCTCTGTGCATGCGCACTGCAGTTCCAGTCTAGCCGTCCAGACATAAGCCCCAGAGAGACACATGAACTAGGGAAAGAAAGGCGTTCGTCCTCCTAACTCGCCTACAGGCCTCAATCTGATACACATGCTCTGAGCACACTTACTGGCTCAGGCCCAATATGTGAACTTACCCAAAAGAGCTAGGCCATGGAGTAGGAGGAGCTCCCTTCTAACCTATAGATCTGTGGTTAGGATACTCACCTGGGATGTGGGAAATCCCCAGTCCCCCAGAGGGGAAGAACGGATTCCAACAGGGGTCTGATGTGGGTCTTCCTCTGTCTCCCATGTTGAATCTAATCCACTGTGTATAAAATATTGAGCAGGGGGGCAGGCTTCTGGGTCTCCCACCTCCCAGGTGGATGCTCTAGCCACCTTGCTACAGAGACATTCTCATGAGTTCTCTCTCCTCCTCCCCCCCCAATGAATCTTTATTGATTATCCCCTGTGGAACATCTCCCACAGGAGAGCATTCGGGCACCCATGCAAAGGGAGGCACCTACGGTCGCTGAACACCCTGAGAGGGCCGGGGCCTAGCACAACCCCACACCGTGGCACTTCCCGCTGGCTGGCATAAGCAGGGAGTCGCCTAGCCCGCTGGCTTTTGTGAATCCCATTCCGAGGCGCATCTCTCTCCCCGTTCACGGTACAGGGAGCCTGACTCAGGCTTTGTGAACCACAGTGACTGTTCAGGGGCCTAAATGTTGGATGTTGTGATGCTGAGCGTCCCCTCGCCTGTTTCTTTGTGAATCCAGTCAGCCCTGTTTTCCTGAGGCTATTTTCCTATCAGAAAGGGGGAAATCACCTCTCCTCTGATCTTTTCTTTCTCCAGAGACCCTGCCCTATCAACTGCACTTTCTGATCTCGAAGGCAGAGAAAGAGGGTAAGTTTCCATGAGGATATTTTCCTACGACAATTATCAATTAAAACCTCAGGATTAATTTTTAGAAAAAGCTTCTGAAGCCTTTTACTAGAGTGGTTTAGCCTGCGTCCTCGCTGCAAAGTGGGCAGGTCATGAGCCCGAGTGAAAGTAGAACCCCGGCTGTACCTCAGCTCCCCATCCAAGCCAACGAGCCTGGTTGGAAAGCACCACTGAACTCAGGTGAAGGGTTTGTCTGGACAGGAAGGGCATCAGGGTTAGCAGCCGAGTAAGAGCCTGCGTTACCTCTGCAGTGAGGACAGACCTTAACACTCTCCTCCTGTGTGTCTCTCTCTCCCCTCTTGCAGTGCAGACCACTCTGGATCCAGACCTGGCAATTCCCTGTCCCATCATGTCCACAGATGAGAGTGTGATCCAGAAATACCAACAAAGAGAATTTCTGGAGAAACAGAACAGGTTTCACCCTGCTGCCTGTGTGCTGGGCTATACGGGCTTCACCTCAGGGAGATGTTACTGGCAAGTGGAGGTGGGGAACAAAGATGAGTGGGTTTTGGGCATTGCCAAAGAGTCTGTGATACATGAGGGAGCGATAAGCTGTACACCAGAGGAGGGGATCTGGGCTTTGCAGAGTACAGGGAATGAGTACTGGGCCCTCACCTCCCCTAAGACTGCTCTAGACCTACCTCGTAGCCCCAGTAACATTGGGGTTTACCTGGATTATGAAGGACAGAAAGTTACATTTTATGACATTACATCTTCTGGCAGAGAGACAATCTTTACTTTCACATCTTCTTTCACCGGGAAGATCATCCCCTTCTTTGGGCGCCGGCGTGTCCAATACCAGAATCAATTCGTTGTTTATCCCCATCATCTATTTGATTAAAACCATGACAGAGGAGTGGGTATCACTCTCAATATGAGATATCTAAGGTAGAGGGAAGATATGGGAAATATATAAATTATGGCTATCACATTGCCAGCCTTAAGCATATGAAAATGATGTGTCAGGCTCCCCAAAATCATGTTTGTCTTAATCTTTTTTAATATTAAGTTATTTTTCTCTGCCTTCTGGTTTCTGAGCTTTCTGGATGTACTTGTTTCCAGTCTTCAAGCTTTTCTACGCAAACATGAAGGCTAGAAATGTATCTGTAATATAATCTGTGCTCCCTCAAATCTATCAACTCCAGCAGCTGGGACTTTAAGAAAAACACCGAGTGCTGCGAGACTCACAATAAAATGGTGACGAGAGAGGAATTGCTCAGATTGAATTGCTCAGCATTATACTGGTGAAAGGAGTTTCTCAACCCTCTTCCATGCCTGTCTCTGTAACTCTGTGATCCTCCAGGTACACACAGACTGGCCAACCAGGAGCCACTCTCAGGGTCACAGCAAAGCCTGCCTGTCTTAGGGCAGGACTACACTTAAAATGCTGCAGCGGCACAAACACACTGGTGCCGCTGTAGTGCTTAAGTAAAGACGATGATATGCTGACGGGAGAGCTTCTCCCATCAGTGTAGTTAATCCACCTCTGTAAGAGGTGGTAGCTATGGCAAGGGGAGAAGCTCTCCCGTCAACGTACTGCTGTCTACACCGGGAGTTCAGTCGGTACGACTGCGTTCACTGAGGGGTGTGGATTTTTCACACCCCTGAGTGACATAGTTACACCAAACTAAGTTTACAGTGTAGACCTGGCCTAAAGTCTGACTCAATGATGGTCATCCATCAAAGTCCTCTGCTCTTTACTTATGAATGTAACCAGCACAGTGATGTTCCACACACCCACCCCCCAGTTCCCTAGATCAATGCTCCTATTTTGCTCTGTTTAATTATTTGGATGCTGTCGATTCAGATGAGAAAATTTACAGAATAAAGTTTTTCTATCTTCTGGTCTTGGACTTTCTTTTCTTTTTGGTCTTCAAGATCATACCGTAAAACTGTGCCTCTGAAAGCCAATAAATGGATTTAATTAGATGTCATTTCCCCCCTACTCTTTACACAAGCCTCCAGTTTACTGAACTGGAAAGAGAGCGGCTATGATGCACAAAGGGACTTAAGCAACTAAGGCCTGTCTACACTACAGAGTTAGGTTGAAGTCTGGCAGCTTATGCCGACCTAATAATGTCAGTGTCCATACTACAGTGTTCCTCCCACCGACATAACTCGCCTGCTACGTCGACTGAATACCTCCACCTCCAAGAGAGGTGCAGCGCTTACGTCAACATAGTTAAGTCAACGCAGTGGCAGTGTAGACGCTGCATTTTCCACATCAGCTTAAGTGTCCTCCAGGAGGTGTCCCACAATGCCCCATTGTGACCCACTCTGGTCACTGTTTTGAACTCCGCTGCCCAGCAGCCAGGTACACAGGAACAAGCCCCTCCTGTTTCAGGACTTAGAATTTTTGAAATTCCATTTCCTGCTTGCTCTGCATGGAGAGCTCCCCTAGCACCTGCCCAGCTGAGCAGGCCGGCTACAGGCTCCCAACGCTCTGCTGCCTGCACCGGACAGGATGTGTTGGGTCTGTGGGGAGAAGAGGTTTTGCAGGCCTGGCTCCGATCCAGCTGTAGAAATGTGGAGGTCTATGAGCAGATTGCTCAGAGCGTGGGGGGGAAGGGCTACAAGAGGGGCCTGCAGCTCTGCCGCGTGAAAGCCACGGAGCTGCACCAGGTGTACCAGGAGGCGATGGAGGCCAGCAGTCGCTCTGGTGCAGTTCCACAGACATGCCGCTTTTACAAGGAGCTACACACTATCCTCTGCGGTGATGCCATGCCACCCCCGAGTCCCATGGATACCGGAGGAGTTGGAGTCATGGGCCACCGCAGGCAACGCTGAGGATGAGAATGGGAGACAGGCGAGCAGGGGATCGATTGTCGGATTCAGGGCTTAAATTCAGCCGGAGCTGTCCGGAGCGGAGCTGTGGTAAATATTTTCAACCCCCTTGGAGTTTTTATAGTATATTGGAGGAGGGCATGGGGGGCTCCGGGAAATGCTCTATAAGAATTTAAGCCCTGATCAGGTTACACTCTGTGGCCCAATCTATAGTGGAACAAGATAAATAAAGAAATAACACTGCCTTCATTCTGGGTTTACATACATTCGCCCTGAGGCTTAATGCTGTAGAACACTTTTCCCAATCACAAAGGTACTTTATTTGTGACCAGATTTAAAATAGAAATGTCACACTCCTAGCAAATGGTGACAGGAATGCCCCAGTCTGTCATAATGTTCTCCCCTTGGTCCAGAGCATGAGAAAAGGTAGAGGTAGCACTACTGGGATAGGGGAACCCCTATCATACAATTTGTTACCCCTGGACCAGGAGATGGAGAAAGGTAGAGGATGGGGAAACGTGACAGGTAGCAAATTGTGATGCTGCCTCTGGACTACAGGATGGGGAAAGGCAGAGACAGCAAATTGTTTCATGGCAGTAAAAGAGAGACTAGAGATGTCAGTAACAACTACAGGTAACAAATTGTGTAGGCAGCAATTTGTAGTGTTACACTGGCCAGGAGAGGGGCGGTGGGCAGCCTTCATTGCAGAAGGGATGGTGGACTTGATGGGGGGGGGTTGCCTAGGTGCAGTGCTGGGTTAATTCAGCCCTACAACTAACCAGAGAAGCCTAGGGTCACCCTGGAAACGCATGGGAGATCCAGGTCTCCTGGGCTAGCCCCTACCCACTGGATCCGCCCTTTCACTCTACAGGGATTCTCAGAACAAGTAGCTGCAGACGGGGATTCAAAGATGGACCAGATATAAATGCCCCAGCGTCCGGGCACGAGCCAGTGACTAACTAAGGGGGTTGGAGGTGTGAGGAGTACGGATTTATTAAGGGGGGATTGGTCATCCTTTGGCTTGGCCTGGCTGGTATCCACCACCCCAGCCCCTCCCCCCCAAGCCTTTCTCCTCCCCTCCCGAGCACTCTAGGTCCCACTGCTGATGGAAAGCAGGTTCCAGTTCTGGTGCCCGTCCCTGGAGGATGCTGGGGCAGTTCTAGGGACCAGCCCTCAGTGGGGCTTAGTGTCTGCTCCGGCCGTCTGGGGAACAAACAGCCGAACCGCCCAACTTTCCATGGTACATATTTTATCAGCTCAATAACCAAGCAAAAGCATCAAAAAAACCTCACATAAAAATGAAAAAACATTAATGAACCTGAGTACAGTAACAGGATAATTTAAACCATCCCAAATAAATTAATCGTGTCTTCTAAGTGCTACCTAGCACCCTGGGAAGGCGGCGAGTCTGTGGAGCTAGCAGTTCCGCAGTTCCAGGGCATCCTTAACCTCAAACACCAAATGATACATTTCGGTCCCAGCCAAAGAGCTGATAGAGGGAGGGTCAGACGAGTCTCTGGTTGAAGTGAAAATTGCCATCAGAGCTGTGGGTTCTATGAAGGCAGCCTGCCCAAATTATGGCTGATTAGGTAACAGCCAATCTCTTCCCCACATCACACAATGGCACGTTCCAATGAGGCTGGTTGCACTGAACGGTCATACGACAAACGTAGGTGAAAACAACAGGTTTTCTCCAGGTTAAACGTACAGATCTTCACGCCTGAAATACCTGCATGCGTGATAGCGAGGCTGTTTGACAAAGGGTTGTTTGAGGTACCCGAGCAACTACTCTATGGGCGCTGTGCTCGTGAGCTCACATGCACCTGCGCCAACTTTCTAATTTCCTGCAGGGTGCTCGACCCCCCAGCTCCGCCCCTTCCCACCTTTGTCACACCCCTGCCCCCTTCTACCTCCTCCCCTGAGCTCACCCCGCCCTTGCTCTGCCCCCTCCCCCCAGCACCTCCTGCACCCCACTGAACAGCTGATTGCGGCAGGCAGGGCCGGCTTTAGTCCGATTCGCCCGATTCCCAGGAATCGGGCCCCGCGCTTAAGAGGGACTTGCACCTTAGGTGCCTTTTACATTTTTTTACTTTTTTTTTTTTTTTTTTTTTTGACGGCCCTGCTCCCCACGGCCCTGCGACCCCGGCCCCGGCCCTTTAAATAGCCCCAGAGCCCTGGGATAGCGGGGGGCTCCGGGGGCTATTTAAAGGGCCAGGGCTCCAGCTGCCTCTGCTGCCCCGGTCCTTTAAATAGCCACAGAATCCCCGCCGCTTCCCCTGGGCTCCTGCGGCTATTTAAAGGGCTGGGGCGGTAGAAGCAGCCGGAGCCCCGGGCCCTTTAAATAACCCCCAGAGCCCTGGGATAGCGGGGCCTTGGGGGCTATTTAAAGGCCGGGGCTCCAGCTGCCTCTGCTGCATCCCCTGCCTGCAGCCACCGCCTGCCGCACCCCCTGCCCGCACCAGTTATGCACCCACTGTCCTGCCCGCACCAGCCCCACCCCCTGCCCTGCCTGCAGCCAGCCCTGCACCCCCTGCCCACAGCCAGCCCCTGCTGCACCCCCTGCCCTGTCTCCAGCCAACCCCTGACTCACCCCCCTGTGGCCCTGCCCGAAGCCAGCCAGCCGCATACACACCCCTGCCCGCACCAGCCCCGCACCCCCTACTGTTGTACTTAAAGTACTGCACAGGATCTCTTCAGGGGGAATAAGGCAAAACACCACATTTATTAGTAATCCATGTATTCATTAACACTGTATCATATGCATATAATATATTACACTTACACTCACACACACACACACACAAACACACTCCGTCTTGTTGTTACCAATTAGTTGCCCCCCTTAACTTCACTGGCCAGGTGAGTTAGATGGGGGACGGGGTGGAGCCAGGCTTCTGCCGATCTGGATCGATGCTCCCATGTTGACAAGACGAGACCCGGGGTCCTCTGCAAGACACCTCACTTTTATAGCAGCTTTCCTCTTATGCAAATTTATACCAGATTCAAACTCTGTGTCTGTGTCCATTGGTCCTTTGTGCTGCTTTCTTTTGAGTGTTGTCCCAATGCTGCAAAGAGGGTGTTTCCAAAAGAAGGTGCTTGCTTCTAACCCCTCCCCCCCTCCCGAGGCTGTCGGTATGTCTGCTTGTCTTTAATGAGCCCACTTGACACGTTTTATTGTCCTTGGGTCTGGCTCCCAGCCCCTCTCCAACAGTTGAGGCTGTCTGGAGGTGCTGCCTTCCATGCCTTGCTCATCCACACCTCATTCATTCAACAGGGCAATTGATTAAGAGTGGGGAGGGGGGAGAGCTCTTGTTCTACTGCTAGCAAAAAGAAAATTTTCTTCTATCTTATTCTATCCTTAGGGGCTATAATATTATACCTAGGGCAATGCAAAGTTTCTAAATGAGGCTTTGATACAAAGTCCCATGAAAACAGAGGTCACACGTGGGTAGACCCACCACAAGGTTATATGAAGAGGCACAATGTAAAGTCATATGAAAATTATCAGAGATTTATCTACACTACCCTGCCTGCAGCCAGCCCCGCACCCCCTGCCCTATCTTCAGCCAACCCCTGCCGCACCCCCCTGCCTGAAGCCAGCCAGTCCCGCACTCCTCCGTCTCCAGCCCTGCCAACCCCTGCCGCACCCCTCTGCGGCCCTGCCTGAAGCCAGCCCGCTCCACACACCCCTGTTTCCAGCTAGCCCCACACCCCTTGCTCTGCCTGCAGCCAGAACCTACCTCCAGCCAGCCCCTGCCCTGCCTCCAGCCAGCCCCATGTCCACTGGTGCCCTGCAGTTCCCAGGGCAGTAACCTGCACACCTGCTTCAATGAGGGGGGCAGGGAGCAGCTGGGACCCACACATGTGCACACATGTGAAACGGTGGTCATTAATAACCGATCAACAGCATATATGACGCAATGTACATAATATATAATTTTATTATTTATATAGTTATGGAAAGTAAATAATACATGGAAGAAATAAAAGGCTTTTTTTTTTTTTTTACGTTTTTTTTTTTTTTAGTCATCCCTGCTGGGGCCCCGCCGAAAATGTCCAAATTGGGCCCATACTTCCTAAAGCCGACCCTGGCGGCATGTGGGAGGCGCTGGGAGGGAGGTGGAGGAGCTGATCGAGCCCCGGAGCACCCATGGAGTCAGCACCTAGCTCATTTATATTAAGGCTGATGGACTTGCAGGCTCGCTAGCGGTGACTCACTTGTAGGTGTCAGATCTTGGACGCCCCATGTTGCTAACTCCCACCTCTCAGTGGCCAGCTGGGGGGTGAATGAAGCACAGGGCACTTTGTGTGGCACGGTCAGAGGCCAACAGCCAGTGCAAACCAGCCTAACCAGTGAAGGCCAAAAAGGCAGAACAAAGGTTTCTTCCTTTCCTTTGGTTTTTGCAGATGATGACCCAGCTGGCCCCTCCCCATTGGATCCTCAGGGCTCCTGTGGCCAATCAGAATGAGGCACTCTCCTTCTAAGGTCACTGGCATCACCCAAGGGGGTCTGATTAGGACATATTTATGTAAATGAAGGAGCTCCTCACTCCCATAATTTCAGGTTGCAATAATATCCCTTGGATCCAAAAATACACACAGTCTGCAGGTCTTTAGGTATCTGAAACATTGGAGGTCCTGGGACAGCCCCCAGAAATCATTTCTTAAAAATGCAAAGCCAGCAAAAGTTGGAACTGGAAAAGAAATAGGGAAAAACCCGTTCTACATCCCCTCAGCCACAGCCAGAGAGGGATAGATCCTCAACTTTCCACAGGTTCTGCTCCACAGAGAGACACTAACAAACCACCCTCTGATATCTGGAGACTCAGCGGCTCAGTTTGGAGCAGATTTTTGTATGTCACAAAAGTTGGTGGCATCTCAGAGTGGAGCTGGATTAGAGCAAAGTCTTTTTCCTACAAACCACAATTTTTGCATTCATTTTTTTCAAGCGGGCCCATTTGCCTCACAGATGGAGGTGGCATCCCATAATTCCTCCCTGGATGGGCAGGGTCACTCTGTACCTAGCTCCGGGCTCCCATGCTCCGGGTGTCTCTTCCTGATGAAGAGCTGGAGGCAGAATCTTCTCCGATTTTTGCTGTGGTACGGAGAGAGAAGAAACTTGTTCAGAGGCGCCTTTACCTGTGGGGGACGCCAGCTAGGGAAGGAGGATGGGAATTTAGCTCTGGGTTTCCCCCTGCTGTGCCCCCGACGGACCCCAAACTACACTCTGCACAGAAACCCCCGGTCCTGACAATGGGCAGGTCTCCAGGAGAGAACATAACAACCCTACACACCATCTCCCAAGGCTCCGGGTGCAGGCCTGCACTCCTGTGCCCAGAGTCACACTAAGTGCGTGCTGAGACGCTGGCCGAGCTTTGCTCTGAGGGGTTACCTTTGGATGCTGTGTTGGCTCTTTGGGGTTCCCTGGGTTTTGAGCGAAGGCAGCACATGTGTCAGAGATTCCCGGGGAGCCAGGGAAGGGTGATGGCTGGGGTCTGGGGACGGCCTCGCAGATTTCCACAGGCCCAGGAATTGTCAGGCCCAGAGTAACCAGCAGTCAGCGCTCATCTCCAGTCACTGCTCCCCTCCCCCGATAACGCACTGGGGCATCTGGGCTCAGGTCACCGAGGGGCGCACCAGCTGGGCCATCCTCCTGGGGCAGCCACAGACCTCTGCCTTGAACCTCTCCGCAAGGGCCTCTGCAGAGACCTGGCCTCCACAGGAGAGGAAAGTCTGAGCCAGGAGGTGGACAGGGATGAGGCACAAAGGCTGGGCACTCTGACAGGCACTGCCAGCCACACACACGCCACACAGCAGCTGGGCCTTTCACTTGTAGAATCATCAGCCTGTGGAACTCACTGTCACTGGATGCCACCATGGCCAGAAAATCAGATTCTCTGAGGGATCGGCCATTTCTGTGTATCACACAAATACCCTGACTAGAAAAGTTCACATTGATGATGGGCAGGGATATTGACCCTTCTGCTACAGGGCCTCACCCCATCTCTGAAATTCCGAGAGGGCTCTGCCTTCCCCCTCCCTCCCATCCCCCCATTCACCCCTCCCTTACCCCAGACAAGCGCAGGCTCTGACAGGCTGCTGTCCTCTACCCGGCAGGCGTAGCGGTGCCTGTCCTTCTCCTGCAGGGAGATCTCAAGGGGCGACTGCGTATGGTAGGTGCCGTCAGCGTTGGGCAGGATCCCGCTGGAATCTTTCTCCACCAGGATGTCTTTTCCATCCCGCATCCAGGACCCCTGGCGTGACAGGAGAGGGTGATGGAGCCATCGGGGGCGTCTCTGCAGGAAATCGAGACCTTGGGGGGCACTGGGAGGAGACACAGGGTGTTAGCCACATGCCAGAGGCTGGGACCATGTAACAGAACAGGTAAAGGCCCCGCAGTGTGTCTGATAGACTTTAAGGTCAGAAGAGACCATTGTGGTCATCTAGTCTGACCTCCTGCACATCACAGGCCACAGAACCTCCCCCACCCGCTCCTGCAACAGACCCCAACCTCTGGCTGAGCTACTGGAGTCCTCAAATCATGAGTTAAAGATTTCAAGTAACAGAGAATTCACCATTGACACTAGTTTAAACCAGCAGTGACTCGTGCCCCAAGCTGCAGAGGAAAGCGACAACTCCTCCAGGGTCTCTGCCGGTCTGACCCGGGGAAAATTCCTTCCTGACCTCAAATCTGGTGATCAATTAGACCCTGAGCATGTGGGCGAGACCCACCAGCCAGAGACCTGGGGAAGAATTCTCTGTAGTAACTCAGGGCCCTCCTCATCTAATGTCCCATCTCTGGCCATTGGGAATTTTTGCTACTGGCCGTTGCCAATGGGCCACACACCATCATGGGTGGACCCATCATACCCTCCTCGATTAGGCTAAACAAGCCAAGCTCTTTGAATCTCCGCTCATAAGGTAGGCTTTCCATTCCTCGGCTCATCCTAATAGCCAATCTCTGCACCTGTTCCAGTTTGAATTTGAGTAGTACTCACGTGTGTGAGAGACCCGCTGTGCACCCGTTTACACTGATTTGTAATTGGAGTTAGTTAATCTGATGTCAATCCTCTCTGTTCTAATCCTTGCTCATATCGGTGTAGCTGAACTGGGTAGTTACCAGCACAAGCCTTTCCCTTCACCTAGAGCAGTGGTTTTCAAACCATGGGTCGCGACCCAGAACTGAGTTGCGGAATGGAAAGGACTGGGTCACGGTGGCTCTGGTCAGCACCACCAACTGGGCCATTAAAAGTCCCGTCGGCGGTGCTGCCCGGTTAAGGCAGGCTAGTCCGTAACTGTTTCGACACCACGCTGTGCCCCGGAAGGGGGTAGGGTGCCCACGGGGCTCTGCGCACTGCCCTACCCCAAGCACCGGCTCCGCATTCCCACTGGCTGGTTCCTGGCCAATGGGAGCTAGGGGGGCTGTGTCTGCTTCTGGGGCGCATTGCGGTCCATGGTGCCAGGACAGGTGGGAAGTCTGCCTCTGCACCCCAGCTGCACCGCTGACCAGGAGCCACCGGAAGTAAGCCTGAGGTGCTCCCCAACCCCACACCCCAATCCGCTGCCTCAGCCCTAAGCCCCCCCAACCCAGAGCCCCCTCCTGCACCCCAAACCCTTCATCCCCAGCCCCACTCCAGAGCCTGAACCCCAGCCCATAGCCCTGACCCGCTGCCCCAGCCCAGAGTCCCCTCCCACACCCTGAACGCTTCATTCCCGGCCCCACCCTGCAACCCTCTCTCCCGCACCCCAATCCTCTGCCCCAGCCCTGAGCCCGTCCCACACCCCAAATCCCTCATCCCCAGCTCCGTTGGGTCGTGGGCATCAGCAATTTTCTTCAACTGGGTCGCCAGAAAAAAGTTTGAAAACCACCGACCTAGAGTACTGTGTGCAGCACTGGTCATACCATTTGAAAAAGGATATTGCAGTATTAGAGAGGGTTCAGAGAAGGGCAATGAGAATGATGAGGGGCTGGAAAATCTCTTTTGGTAAGAAAGATTGAAAAGAATGGGACTGTTTAGCTTAGAAAGGAGATGAATAAGAGGGGATAGAATAAAAGGGTATAAAATAATGAATGGGACAGAGAAGACTGGGTTGGGATCGTCTTTTCTGCCTGTCTCATAACACAAGAACAAGAGGACAGTCAATGAATCAGAGAATATCAGGGTTGGAAGGGACCTCAGAAGGTCATCTAGTCCAAACCCCTGCTCAAAGCAGGACCAATCCCCAGACAGATATTTGCCCCAGATCCCTACATAGTCCCCTCAAGGATTCAAGTATCAGAGGGGTAGCCGTGTTAGTCTGAATCTGTAAAAAGTAACAGAGGGTCCTGTGGCACCTTTGAGACTAACAGAAGTATTGGGAGCATAAGCTTTCGTGGGTAAGAACCTCACTTCTTCAGATGCAAGTAATGGAAATCTCCAGAGGCAGGTATAAATCAGTGTGGAGATAACGAGGTTAGTTCAGTCAGGGAGGGTGAGGTGCTCTGCTAGCAGTTGAGGTGTGAACACCAAGGGAGGAGAAACTGCTTCTATAGTTGGATAGCCATTCACAGTCTTTGTTTAATCCTGATCTGATGGTGTCAAATTTGCAAATGAACTGGAACTCAGCAGTTTCTCTTTGGAGTCTGGTCCTGAAGTTTTTTTGCTGTAAGATGGCTACCTTTACATCTGCTATTGTGTGGCCAGGGAGGTTGAAGTGTTCTCCTACAGGTTTTTGTATATTGCCATTCCTGATATCTGACTTCCATCCATTTATCCTCTTGCGTAGTGACTGTCCAGTTTGGCCAATGTACATAGCAGAGGGGCACTGCTGGCATATGATGGCATATATAACATTGGTGGACGTGCAGGTGAATGAGCCGGTGATGTTGTAGCTGATCTGGTTAGGTCCTGTGATGGTGTTGCTGGTGTAGATATGTGAGCAGAGTTGGCATCGAGGTTTGTTGCCTGGGTTGGTTCCTGAGTTAGAGTTGTTATGGTGCGGTGCGTGGTTGCTGGTGAGAATATGCTTAAGGTTGGCGGGTTGTCTGTGGGCGAGGACTGGCCTGCCTCCCAAGGTCTGTGAAAGTGAGGGATCATTGTCCAGGATGGGTTGTAGATCACTGATGATGCGTTGGAGAGGTTTAAGCTGAGGACTGTAGGTGATGGCCAGTGGAGTTCTGTTGGTTTCTCTTCTGGGCCTGTCTTGTAGCAGGAGGCTTCTGGGTACACGTCTGGCTCTGTTGATTTGTTTCTTTATTTCCTTGTGTGGGTATCGTAGTTTTGAGAATGCTTGGTGGAGATCTTGTAGGTGTTGGTCTCTGTCTGAGGGATTGGAGCAGATGCGATTGTACCTCAGTGCTTGGCTGTAGACGATGGATCGTGTGGTGTGACCGGGGTGGAAGCTGGAGGCATGAAGGTAGGCGTAGCGGTCGGTGGGTTTTCGGTATAGGGTGGTGTTAATGTGGCCATCGCTTATTTGTACGGTGGTGTCTAGGAAGTGGACCTCCCGTGTAGATTGGTCCAGGCTGAGGTTGATGGTGGGGTGGAAGCTGTTGAAATCATGGTGGAATTCTTCCAGGGTCTCCTTCCCATGGGTCCAGATGATGAAGATGTCATCAATATAGCGTAGGTAGAGAAGAGGTGTGAGTGGACGAGAGCTGAGGAAGCGTTGTTCCAGGTCAGCCATAAAAATGTTGGCATATTGTGGGGCCATGCGGGTGCCCATAGCGGTGCCACTGGTCTGGAGGTATATATTGTCACCAAATTTGAAATATTTATACCTGCCTCTAGAGATTTCCATTACTTGCATCTGAAGAAGTGAGGTTCTTACCCACGAAAGCTTATGCTCCCAATACTTCTGTTAGTCTCAAAGGGGCCACAGGACCCTCTGTTACTTCCCTCAAGGATTGAGCTCACAACCCTGGGTTTAGTAGGTCAATGGTCAAACCACTGAGCTATATGGAAAGGGGTCAATTTCAAAACCAATAAGAAATACTTTTACACAAAACATGTAATTAAACCATGCAACTCATTGCCACATGGAGCTTTTGAGGCTGTTAATTTAGCAAGATTAAAAAAAAAAGGATTGGATATTGATTATATGAATAACTAGAAATCCCAGAGTTAGAATAGTTAAATTAATGAGAATAATTTTTTTGGAAGGAATAAATTGGTCAAGGTTTAAAATGATCGCTAACTATTAGGGATTAGTAACACTCTTATATAGTGTTTTCCTGCACTAGCTCTCAAAGTGCTTTACAAAGGAGGTACAGAAAGGGTCTTGGCCTTAAACCTGAATCTGAGCCTGGGTTTATTCTGTGGTGTAGAAAGAAAGCTGCCAAGCCTGCTGCCAGCAAGCCTCTATTGGCTTCTTTGTGTATGTAATTGCCTATTCATTTCTTTAAGTAGCATCTTGCTTGTTTGGGGGCTTTTCTGGGGGGTGGGGGGGGGTGTGTGGCTTCTGGTCTGTTGTGTCTGTGTTGATGGGTTTTTTGTTTGTTTTTAGAATTTCCCGCCGGAGAGCCTGATTGGCTCCCGGTTGGGCAATCTGCTTTACAAGGCTGCTTGCTGGGTCGGGCAGGAAACTAAACTTATCCTGTTACACTGTCTGCAGGGAGCCATGGCTGCAGCAGGGAATCCTCTGAAGAGTCTCCGAGATGAAGCTACTTGCTCCATCTGTCTGAGTTTTTTCAAGGATCCAGTGTCTTTAGATTGCGGGCACAGTTTCTGCCGAGCCTGCATCACCCAGTGCTGGGAGAGACCAGATACAGACATCTCCTGCCCTCAGTGCAGAGAGACCTTTCCCCAGAGGACCCTGAGGCCGAACAGACAACTGGGGAACATGGTAGAAATTGCCAAGCAGCTGAGTGTCCCAGCAGCAGCAGGAGATTTGTGCAACGCGCACCAGGAGCCTTTCAAACTCTTCTGTAACCAGGACCAAACGCTCATCTGTGTGATCTGCAGGGAGTCCCAGGCGCACCACGCGCACAGGGTGGTCCCGATAGAGGAGGCTGCCCGGGAGCACAAGGTAGGCCACGCCCGGGCAGGGAGCGGGGCTCGGAGCAGGTGTGGATGCAGTGGCGCTGGAACAGTTTTTGGGGCGGGGGTGCTGAGCTACACCCCTCTTAGCCCTGTCCGCGCCCCCTCGCCGCCCCCGAGAGCTGGTGCCCGGAGCAGGGCCCTGGCTGGAAGGGGGAGGACGTGGACAGCCGTAAGGCGGCCGATCGGGCCCCCGGATCAGCGCCCCCCGCCACCCCGCGGACGATCAGGCCCCCGACGATCGCCCCCCCCCTCCGCCGAGCGAAAAAGAGGGAAAGGCACGGAAGGGGCAGTGACTTGACCAAGCTCACAAAACAGCTCAGTAGCAGAACCAGGAATTAAACCCTGGCTCCCCAACGCCCCTCCTCGTTCTCTAGCCACTAGACCACACAGCCTCTCATCTCCCCTGTCAGGCACTGCTTTACAATCCCATTATAAACCGCTCCGCACAGCTGAGTTTCCACAGTATATTAACCATGTCCCATTAATGGTGATGTTAATTAGGCAGTGCACTGATATTGGTCAGTGCTGAAGAGAGAATGTTCATTTTGCAGTTATCACGTCACACTACATAAACCGAATCAGTGTTTTTGTGCACACGACTGTAGTAGCACTATCTCCGTTTGTTGTATTAATTTTGATACAGTCAGGATGGAAACGCCAGCATAAGATTGCTTATTTCAGCAGTACTAGAATATGCTCTCAAATTTTAAACTCTGGTCTTTTCAGTAATGTTGGCACTGCCATTGGCATGTAGGGAAGTACTGGTAGTATTTATACTTCACTTTGATAAGTACTTCTCAGCACAACATTTTTAGAATACTAATGTCCAAATTGGGTACACCTCTGCTCCAAAATGTAACCGTGATGCCATTATCAAAATCTGAACAACTGAAGGCAGATGGTTTATTAGAAGTGCTGTAAGTTCTTTGGGGGCAGGGACTGTTTTTTTTTTTTGTACAGCACCTGGCACTTTGGGGTCCTGGCCCATGCGTGGGGCTTTTAGATGTTATGCTAATACAAATAATAAATAATGAAAATGGTGTTCCAGTGGAATGGTGCAAAACCAATGTTCCTGGTACACGTGGCATAGCTGGCATTTTATTCTGTATACCAAGTACATTGTATCAATGAAGTGATAAATGGTGGATTCTCTGTAACTTAAAGTCTTTAAATCATGATTTTGAGGACTTCAGTTACTCAGCCAAAGGTTAGGGGTCTATTACTGGAGTGGGTGGGTGAGGTTCCGTGGCGTGCAATGTGCAGGAGGTGACTAGATGATCATGATGGTCCCTTCTGTCCTTAAAGTCCATGAGTCTGTGAGAGCCGGTGTTTGAGCCCAGCCTGAGCATTTCATATCTGATGACCGCAGCTTCCTGGAAGCAGCAGTTCTCAATGGGTTCGTTTCCTGTTTCTTTCTGAAGCATAAGATGCACTGAAAGATTTCTGCTTAAAAAATTAAGGTTAATCTGCTTAATTTTTTCCTCAAGGAAAAACCAGGATGATGAATTCTTGTTTTCCCGGGCTTGCTGAATGCTTCAGGAGCAGCAAAGTGACCAGCCGAGTGGGGAGTCGGGGGAGACACAGCCCAGCGTGGCCCTGCCCCCCCTCCCCCGCCCAAACCCCTCCTGATTACCACCAGCATGCTGCATCTCTTTCCCCCACTCGCTGGGTTGGGGTTAGCGGGAGGCTGGCCTGCAGCCCAGGACTCCAGGCAGCTGGGGCTGGTGCTGGTGCTGCCTGGCGCTTCTGGGGCGGAGGGGCCAGCTGTCACAGTGGGGGGACTCTGGTGGGGATGGGGCCTCGGGCAGATAGGGCTGGACTGGTGGCTAGCCTCCCCAAGCCAGTGGTTCACATCCCACCCACGCATACTTCAGAGTTTTGCTTTGGGTTTATGCATCCATTTGAACCACAAACTCAATGTAACATTCTAGGGCCCATGAAGCCCAAGTGGATTGGAACCTTAAAAAGCCTGTTGGACAGAGCAATCCACTCTGGGCAGAATCCGTTGTGCTGTCTGCCACTCTAGCTTTAAGGACAAAGTGGACTGTATTAGTGCCACAGTAAGATTAAAGGAAGAAAAAGGCTGATTCCCAGGACCATGTTGAGTCTCAGTACCAGAGCACCTCGGAAGTGCTCCTTTTCCCCCATGCCAAACAATCGAACACAATATTTATGAACCTTGTGAGTGTTGTATTTTTAACCAGGAGTCCCTTTCTCCCAATTTTTCATTAGGCTCCAGAGTTTAATATACACTTTTTAAAAAAGTGTTTTAAACACTCTTACCAAAACTCCCTTCCCTGTAAGTTGCTCGGTTTTCACTCTCTGACATCCAGATCTCTTCATATACTGTTCCCTGTCATTGCATGGGAGCAGAACACCCTATCCTATACTGCTGGAAAATGGATACGACCTCAACCCATTGCCCTGCAGTACTTGGCAGTCAAAGGCTTAGGGATCTCTGGAACATGGGGTTGCATCCCTGACCATCTTGGCTAATAGCGATTGATGGACCTATACTCCATGAACTCATCTAATCCTTTTTTGAACCCACTTATACTTTTGGCCTTCACAACATCCCTGACAATGTGTTCCATGGATTGATTGTGTGTTGTGTGAAGAAGTACTTCCCTTTGTTTGTTTTTTAAACCTGGTGCCTGTTAATTTCCCCTGGTTCCTGTTATGTGAAGAGGTAAATAAGCTTCCCTATTCACTCTCTACACCATCCATGATTTTATAGACCTTTATCACATCCCCACCCCAACCCCAGTTGCCTCTTTTCCAAGCGGAACACTCCATCTTTTTAATCTCTCCTCATATGTAGGCTGTTCCATACCCCTAATGATTTTTATTCCTTTCGCTGTATGTTTTCCTATTCAAATATATGTTGTTTGAAATGGGACTAATAGAACTGCATGATGTATTCAAGATGTACCATGGATTTATATAGTGGCATTATGATATTGTCTGTCTTATTAGCCATCACTTTCCTAATGGTTCTTAAAATTCTGTTAGCTTTTATGAACAGATGTTTTCAGAGATGACTCCAAAATCTCTTTCATGAGTGGTAAGAGCTCTTTAGACCACATCATTTGATATGTATAGTTGGGATTATGATTGCCAATGTGCATTACTTTGCATTTATCAACAGTGAAATTCAGCTGCCATTTTGTTGCCCAGTCACCCATTTTTGTGAGATCCCTTTGTAACTTTTCGCAGTCTGCTTTGACTCAACTACCTTGAGTAATTCTGTATCATCTGCAGACTTTGCCACCTCACTGTTTACCCCCTATTCCTGATCATTTATGAATATGTTAAACAGCACTGGTCCCAGTAGAGATCCTTGGGGGACCCTGGTATTTACCTTGCTCCATTGTGAAAACTGACCATTTATTCCTATCCTTTGTTTCCTATATTTTAACCGGTTACTGATCCATGAGATAAGGTTATTGCTTATCCCATGACTTTTTAGTTTTCTTAAGAGACTTTAGTGTGGAACCTTGTCAAAGGCTTTCTGAAAACCTAAGTACACTATATCCAGTGGATCATCCTTGTTGACACCCTCAGAATTCTAATAGATCGGTGAGGCATGATTTCCCTTTACAAGAGCTGTGTTGATTCTTCCCCCCACAAATCATGTTCATCTGTGTCTGACAATTTTGTTTTTTACTATAGTTTTAACCAATTTGCCTGGTACTGAAATTAGGCTTTGTCTGCAATACAGCCTATGTCGCCAAAAGTTATGTCGCTCAGGCCTGTGAATATTTCACCTCCCTGCAGGGCCGGCTCCATAGCTTTTGCCGCCCCAAGCAAAAAAAAAAAAAAAAAAAAAAAATCTGCGATCGGTAACTCTAAGGCCTCCGCTTCATTCTTCGGTGGTAGGTCCTTCCCTCCGAGATGGACTGAGGCACCCACCACTGAATTGCCGCCAAAGAGCCGGACGTGCCGCCCTCTTCCAGGGGTCGCCCCAAGCACCTGCTTGCTGGGCTGGTGGCTGTAGCCGGCCCTGCCTCCCTGAGTGACATAAGCATTCATGTGCACAGTGCTATGTCAGCAGGAGAGCTTCTCCCGCCACCTTCACAAGTGTCTGCCGCTTGTGAAGGTGGGTTTATTATGCCAACAGGAGAGCTCTCTCCCATCGGCATAGAGCGTCTCCACCGCGTGCACTGCAGCAGCACAGACGTATTGGTACAGCTGCAGCGCTGTACTTATTGACAAGCCCTTAGGATTACTGGCCTGTAATTGACAGGATTACAATGAGAGATGCTGCTGAGAGGGGTGTGTCCTAAGTCCCGCCCTCTCAGAGTTTGGTGTAGGAATGCGCCTGTCTCTGTGATCCACACCTGGGAACCCCTCTCCTAGAGTCAGGCGGCTTAGGCATATAAACTGTTTCTTGCACGATGGAGTTCTGCACTTGTGTCACTCCACACAAAACATATGCGGGGGAGGTAGCAGACCTTCTTCATAATGGTTAGCCTGGGGGAAGGGCACTCACCTGGTATGCAGGAGACCCGTGGTTCAAGTTCTCCCTCTGCCTGATGAGGAGAAGGGATTTGAACCGGAATCTCCCACCTCTCAAGAGGCAATTGTGACATTGCCACAACCACTGTCTGTGGGACAGCCTGAGAGGAACATGCAATGTATATAAATGTATCTGTGAGGACAGACTCCACAGCCACCTGACCCTCCCAAACATTGTTTTTCTTGCCTCAGGATCAAATTCAAACCCGACTGAACACGCTAAAGCAAGAGAGAGAAGAACTTCTGGAGTGGAAACAGGCTGGAGAGAAGCAAAGCCAGGAATATCTGGTAGGTTCCCATTGTTATGGTCCAGCAGTTACATCAGTCAGAGTTGGTCTCTCTCTGTGCTGGGAGAGTGTCAGCCCTGGTCTATACACAGCACTGCCTGATTTAGCTATGGCGACATCTACACAGCACAGCTCTGGGGGCGACCTGCAGGGCATGTGTAGCTACACAGCACAGGCTGTGTCCACGCTGTGGTGGGTGAATGAAAAGGCTCCAGCAGGGGGAGGCAGCAGAGCTGCCGGAGTCTTTCCCCACTTCTGGAGCCTTTACCTGTGGTGGGGAAAGGCTCTGGCCGTGTGGGGGGGGCAGTGGGACACTACACTGCTAAAAAGAGCCTTGTAGATGGGGGAGGCCCTGCCTGGGGCCGTATAGAGCCATGTCCGTAGGGTTTATACCCATAGGGTTCAGGCATATCGTGACTCTACTTGCTTAAGCCATGCCTCACCATCTACACTGCTATTTATGCCCCTGTTAGCAGGGGCATATAGTGTACGTCCTCTACACACCACCATAACATTTGTGTGGTACAGCTGTACCTCAAATCACTTTTTAATATAATGTCTTTATACTGGTGTAAACCCCTGACATGCAAACGTTTTAAACCTAATTTAATTTGACCCTAGTGTGGTGTGTAGGGTTCACCATGTCCAGTTAAACTGAGATAAAAGGTGCTAACTAGGAGCAAGGTCCAGCTTAGATCTAGGGTGACCAGGCATCCCGATAACATCAGAACTGTCCTGATATTTAGGCGTTTGTCCCACGTTCCGACGCAGTTTGTCCCGATATTTCGCAGTGCGTTTTTTTTTGTTTTTGTTTTTTGCTCTGCTGGCGGCACTCCATTTTTTGGGGGTGTTTTTTGGCTCTGCTGGTGACCCCCCACATGTGTCCCAATATTTTCTTCCTCTCATCTGGTCACCCTACTTAGATCAAGGTTAGCTATGATGTATTAGATAACCTCAAGCACTTTGCCCCTTACAGGGTGTGATCATGTTTGTCTTTGTTTATCTTCCCCTGGGCTGATTCCTCCACTTGCTTGCAGTTTCAATTCAAAGCACTGATCTTATTCCCCACACATCAGTGGGTCCAAATCCAGCTACAAACACTGATTTCAGGGGAGATTTTTTTCAAAGGCATGTATGGGTGATTAGGTGCCTAATTCACATTGACTGTCAATAGGACTTAGGTACCCAGTGGCTGTTTTGTATCACTGAAATCATCCCCCTGAATCTCCATCTGTAACCACCAGATGTGACTGGTTTCCTCTGGGACAATGTAATTAACAGACTGACAGATGAAACATGTAAGAGCTGGAGAAAAAGCATTTTGCATAGTATATGTTGTACCTGGCATTTTGTGTGGATAACCAGCAGAAGTTTCCTTCAGTCTTCTCCACAGCTCTCTGCCAATGTATTCCTGATTCTGAGTCAGACCCTCCCTTCCAACCTTTCTGCTATTGGAAGACTCTAGATGATCAGCAGAATATACTAACAGGTTTCAGAGTAGCAGCCGTGTTAGTCTGTATCCGCAAAAAGAACAAGAGTACTTGTGGCACCTTGGAGACTAACAAATTTATTAGAGCATAAGCTTTCGTGGGCTACTGCCCACTTCTTCGGATGCATATAGAGTGGAACATATATATAAGATAGCCACCCGCAGGTCTGTCATTGAATGGCCAGACAGGTTAAAGTGTTCTCCCACTGGTTTTTGAGTATTATGATTCCTGATGTCAGATTTGTGTCCATTAATTCTTTTGCGTAGAGACTGTCCGGTTTGGCCAATGTACATTCAATGACAGACCTGCGGGAGGCTATCTTACAACAGAAAAACTTCAAAAACAGACTCCAAGGAGAGACTGCTGAGCTGGAATTAATATGCAAACTAGATACAATCAACTCAGGATTGAATAAGGACTGGGAATGGCTGAGCCATTACAAACATTGAATCTATCTCCCCTTGTAAGTATTCTCACACTTCTTATCAAACTGTCTGTACTGGGCTAGCTTGATTATCACTTCAAAAAAGTTTTTTCCCTTACTTAATTGGCTTCTCAGAGTTGGTAAGACAACTCCCACCTGTTCATGCTCTCTCTATGTGTGTATATATATCTCCTCAATATATGTTCCACTCTATATGCATCCGAAGAAGTGGGCAGTAGCCCACGAAAGCTTATGCTCTAATAAATTTGTTAGTCTCTAAGGTGCCACAAGTACTCCTGTTCTTTTTGAGAATATACTAAGCCATTCAGACCTGAAGACTCATCATTTTAGAGATATTGGGTGACATTTTCAAAAGTGCCTAAGTGATTTTGGACCCTAAGGTTTACAATTTTGCAAGCGGTTAAGGGCCAGATTCTCAAAGACATTTAGGGGCTTAAAATGCAGAGAGAGGCCTAGTGAGATTTTTCAAAAGCAACTAAAGTCCTCTGTAGTTAAGGGGACTTAGGCAACTAAGTGATACTGAAAATCCCTCTCAGGGCTTGTATGTCTCTTTAGAAACCTAAATATCTTTTAAAACAGCTCCTAATACACTCTTTTTAAATGGGTTTCAGCTTCTAAATGATTTTGCTGTTTCTGAAAATTTAACCTAAGTTCTATTTTCAAAAGTCACTTTCAAAGAAATTTAGGCTCCTAAGAACCAAAAGTCACTTTGAAAATGGGAATTGGACTCTTAAGTCACCAAGGCACTTTGGAACATGTTATTCATTCAGGCCAGCTGAGAGACTATCAGAAAAACTTCTCTCTAGAAACTATCAGGCATTTTCTCCTGAAATCTCAAATGTATGTTTGTAGTAGGTTGATATGAAAAGAGGGCTTTAAGAACTGTTCCTAACAGGGACATGGGGATAGTCTGGGATGTTGTAGAACCGATGTGAATGAAATTGTTTTTAGTTATTCACTGTATCATTGTAACTTCTGTTCACCATTTCATTACACTTGCCATTTTGTCTACATTGTAATTTCTGTGCAATATTGTAATTTAAAACCCATTTTAAAATGCATACTCCATGTTGTAGAAGGCTTGTGCTGCAGCCTCCATTTTTGCAAGCCATACTGTAATTTTATTAGTCTAGTTGAGATGTGTGAATGAGGTATGTATGGGTGATAGAATCAACCTCCAGCACCAGCCCCTCCTGATGAGATAAAGTTCAAATACCAACGGCTGAAGAACTAGACAACAACCCTAACTCAAGCAAGAAGCATCCACCCTAAAAAGAAAAAAACAGAAGGAAGATCAAAGCCAGGTCCCAGGCTGACAGTCACGCCTGCAATTGACGGGTGATCAAGCACCAAATCCAGAGGCGGCGTGACACAGCAAGACCTAGAGACTTTGAAACCAAACTAAACTCCTATAAAAAAGGAAGGGTGAGATGAGAGATTTTGGGTAACGTTCTGCTATCAACATCAAGGAGCATCGGTGCGCGCCCAACAGAGACCCAGTTCCTCCTCGTGCTCAGCTTTCCTGGCCAGTTAGCTGTCACGAGCTACGATCCCAAGCTGCCAACTCAAACTACAATCAGGACCGGTAACTATCCAGCAGCTGCAGAACATTTTTGGGGGGTGTGTGTGTATGTGTATAAGCATTGAGGTATTTGCTAATAGTTACAGATTAATAATAAATGTGGCAGCTTTGTCTTGACCCCTAAAACGATCCTGTATAAGTTTGTGGGACAACAATGTCCAACTTTCTCATTTGTGAAAACCGGATGCTAAGCGCTGGAACCTGCCCCGTCCCAGGCTCTGCCTCTTTTCCTCGATGCCTCGCCCCCCAATCCTCTTTCCCCCTCACTGTTGCTTGCTGCTCTCTCCACTTCCCTCCCTCTGCCAGCTGAGCTGGGCTCTAGGGATGTGGTGGAGGTAACTGGGGCGGGGGAGGGAGAGCCATGCTCTGCGGGTAGAGGGGTGATTGGGGCAGGACGGGGGAGCTGCCCACACTTCTCTCCCCCGTCCCAGAGCCAACCCTGAGTGCTCCTCCAGGCTCCCCTGGTGTTGGAAGCCAGTTCCTCTGGGTAACCGGACTTCTAATATCCAGTCAGCAGTGCCGACCGGACACTGCAGGTTTCCCTTTTGACTGGACTTTCTGGTCGAAAACTGGACATCTGGGAACCCTAGTCCCTGACCTGTCCTTTTCCTGTTTGCCTCTTCATTATAGGGAAAGAGAGAAGTTGAGAGGCAGAAGATCATGTCTGAATTTGAGCAACTGCGGCAATTCCTGGAGGAGCAAGAGCGACTCCTGCTGGCCCATCTGGAAGAGTTGGACAAGGAAATTGTGAAGATACAGGATGAAAATGTCACCAAAGTGTCTGAGGAGATTTCCCGTCTGAGTGACTTGATCAGTGAGATAGAAGAGAAGTGTCAGCAGCCAACAAGCCAATTCCTACAGGTGAGATCGTTAGACACTCAGATCCCTGCCCAGGGAAGGGAGAGATTCTGAGTGATTAGCTTTGGAGTTTATTAAGTTCTTGGAGAGGTCTCCCTCCACAATGGAGACTGTCAACATTTCCTTTAGCAAAGTGAGGGAAAACAAAATTTGACATTTCTAATATTTCCAGTGTGGAAACAGTTTTGCTGTTTTAAAGGCAGACGTCTCAGGCCTTTTTGATACATCATATATAAGCCCTGACATTTCCTGGCTCATCTGAAAATGAGTATATTATGAAAGCTGTCATGAGAAGTTTTTCTCTGCTACAGGAAGCTATAATCCCATACATCCCTTCTCTCATCGCTTAGCTTACACAGAAACTGCTGGCTGTCAGTAAGAACCCACGCAAACCTCACTTTAACCATTACGTTTGAATCAATATGCTTGTCGATAAGGTTTGTTTATGGTGTTTACTGAGATATTACAGAATGATATACAAGAGTTTATTCCATACGTGTTTCAAGTGATGTCTCTACTATTGGAAATACATAAAAATGACATCCCGTCATCCTACATGGCATTGTTTCCTCATCCCCTCCAGCCAGTACTGTGGGAAAGGACAGGAAACATTCCTCCTTTGGTGAGACTCCTCCAGGCATACTTAGAGAAGGGTGCCAACACAATAGCAAGTGCTGCAGCTGACAAAATTCCTGGATTATTAGGTGTGTTCCAGAAGCTGATTGCCTCTAAAGCTAATGACCATCAAGGTTTCTATCTTCTCAACAGTATTCTAGAGCATATGTCTCCAGAATCAGTTGACCAGTACAGGAAGCAAATCTTCATTCTACTATTCCAAAGACTTCAAAATTCCAAAACAACAAAGTTTATCAAAAGTTTCCTAGTCTTCATTAATTTGTACTGTGTAAAATATGGGGCGTTAGCACTTCAAGAAATTTATATTAGCCCCTTTGTTTTCAGTTTAAATCAATTTTACCAAAAAATTCCTGGGTTTTACAAAAAAGTAGTATTCCTTTTTTTCTGATTTTCATCCTACTTTTGTATCATTCAAATATATATAAAAAACTTGTTTTATTAGGAAAATACAATATGTTGCATGAGATCTCTGTATTACGATAATACATTAGTCTGTGGGTATATGCAAAGCTGCCTGCTGATGTAAGAACATGTTGTTCTAGAAGATACACACAATAACCAACAGGCACGCACACAAGGTCTGAAGTGCGTGTGCATCTGAACATAGTGATAAATCTCACACCCACCACGTACACATTTCAAACTGTTAGCAGACAATGGGTTAAAGATTTGATGCACTAAAATGGGAAGAAAATGAAAATCTGTATCAGAATACGTTTCAGAACACAAGGAAGTATTCAAAAGGGTTAAAGAAACAAAAACAGGCGAAAAGGATGAAGTAGAGTGTATGCGCTGCAAATGGTGTGGCCCAGTTATCAAATGTGAATATTTATAGGCCAATAGTTCTAAGTCTACACCAGTAAACTGTTTGTTCAAATGAAAAGTTTTATTTGGGGATTAGAGATCTATTGTTTTCTTAAACTCAGGGGAGGCATTGTGTTTTGAGTTGTGTTTTAGTTCTGCAGCAAACCACAGTGATGAACAGAATTCAAAGCATTAATCTCCTGAATACTTTTTTTTCCTATCTTTACATCCACCAAAATAAACCCCAATATTTACCTAGAATAATTAATAGTTTTTTGTGCTGATTTTCACCTGTTTTTGTTGTGGTGGTAATTTTTCCTGGGAATTTATCAGTGTTTAACTAAAATAAAAACTGAAAACGAAGGGCCCTAATGAGCTGGATGCAATAAAAGGCACAACTCCAGTTTCTAGGAAGTGGGAGATTAGGAAAGCGAAGTTCTTTGCAGAGCCTATTAAGAAATAGGAATGAATCCAGTTTCTAGAATTGCTGACCAGAATGAATACATGGAGCTTTTAGCTTGAGAAAGGCAAATGCACTGGACACAGCAGTTGCATGTGGAAGTCAGGGATTCATGTGTCTGATCAGTCTGTTTGAGCAAGTGCCCTTGGCACAGGCAAAATAGAATTTAGAAGGAGAAACCCCAAAATCATGGTGCATGCTTAGGGGCCCCATTCCATCGAAGTCTGTGAATGGAATTTTAAAGGTGCAACTACAGAGAACTGCATCTAGAGCTCGACTAGGGACGGCCAAGTGAGTCCTCTCCAGAGCAGGAGCGATCGCCAGCTTGTGGCACATGGGACTGATCTCTTTTTTTTCTTCTTCTTCCCTCTCTCTCTTCTAGGACATCAGAAGCACCTGGAGCAGGTACGTAGCTCCTTCCCACCCCCCCTTACGTGTCATGATGTTGGAAGGGGATTGGATCCCCCCGGGTCAGATTTTCCAGAGTATTTAGACACCTGACATGTAGCTAGGCACTTAGCTGCTTTGGAAAATTCCACCAAGCAAGTTAGGCACCTCCCATTGCAATCGTTGGCAGTTGGGAGCCTAGCTTGGTTAGGTGCTTTTGAAAATCCCAGGAGGCACCTTTAAAAATCAGGCCTTAAGTGACTTGCCCAAGGTCATGCAGGGAGGCTGTGGCAGCAGGGAGTGGAACGTAGGTTTGCAGACTCCTATAGCAACCCCTTAACCACTGGAGCATCCTTTCCCACAAGATTATGCCCTTCTCTCTGAGGGGCAGCTTGTGGACCCCTTACTCTCTTTAACTCCCATTTGAGCATCTAGGCATTTAAATACTCCAGAGAGGAGGGCAGTTGACTCACCAGTGGGAGTTAGAGGCTCACAATGAGCCCACAAGAGAGCAGCCTCTGGTAGCTCATTCTCACAAAAGAAAGAAAAGATTTAGAGGTTTTTTTTTCCCCCCTCTAGGTGTGAGAAGCTGAAGTTCGAGAAACCAGTGGCCGTGCCAGAGGACCTGAGAGAGAGAATCGGCGTCTCTTCCCAAAGAAATGTTTGTCTACAGGAGGCTCTGAAGAAATTCCAAGGTAACTGAACAGTTATCTGGGTTCATGCTACGGTGATGGTACATCGAGATGTGCCTCTGACTGTGGAAGGAGATGGACTCTGGCTTATTAGTTCTCAGCTCGTCCCAGCTAGACGTCTTTGTGGGTGGGATGGGGAGGGCTCAGGGCTGATGCCAGTTCACCAGGCCTCCACTTGGACTGTCCCAGACCCAACCCTGGGTGTCAAAATTGGCCACTCAGAATTTCAGAGAGACACAGTCACCAGATGTTTTAGAAAATGTTGAATTTAATCTCCCTGGCTGGGATTTTCCAAGTAACTTAAGGGATTTAGGCACCCATCTCTCTGACCGTCAATGGGAGTTGGCTGCCATATGGCCTCAGCCCTTTTGAAAATCCCAGAGTCTGTACCTCGAGTTCCTCCATCTTTAAGAAGGAGGAAATAATGGCCAACCTACCTTGTTGTGGTAATTAGTGAATGCCGCCCAGTACTTTGAGATCCTTGGAGGCAGGTGAGAGATGGAGAGGTTCAAGATATTATATTTTGGACGATAATTTCACTTTAGTTTGGTCTCGCTGGAAAGGTCTCCCCATTCCAATGTGCCTCTCAATCTATGGTCTCTTTTCCTTTGGGCTGTCTCAGAATTACAGCACGGTTCCATCCAGTGCTGCTGTAGCCATGTCAGTCCCAGGATATTAGACAAGGCCGGGGAGGTAACAGTGTTTATTGAACCAACTCCTGTTTTGAGCTACATGGACCGGAAGAAGAGCTCTGTGTAAGCTCTAAAGCTTGTCTCTCAAGCACAGTTACATTAATTAACAGTAGGAATGTCACCAGTCAAGACAACATGAAATCACCTCCTCCAATCCTTCCTTTCTCTAGAGACCCGACCCTCTGAACTTACTTCTGAACCCAAAGGCAGAGAGAAAGGGTGAGGGCTGGATTCACAAAAGGATTTGGGGGTCCACCTGCCATTTTAGGCACCTAAATCCCAGAATCAGACCATACTGCGATTCACAAAGCCCCCTGCTCAGCTGCCTAAAATCACTCATCACCTCTATTTTTGCGGTAAATATTCCCTAGGCACCTATGTTTCTGCCTCTGTGCATGCACACTGCATTTCCAGTCTAGCTGTCCAGACACCTAAGCCCCAGAGAGATACACGAACAGGGGAAAGAAAGGCGTTCCTCCTCCTAACTCACCTACAGGCCCCAATCTGAGATGCCTGCTCTGAGCACACTTACTGGCTCAGGCCCTATATGTGAACTTACCCAAAAGAACCAGGCCCTAGGGAACGAGAAGCTCCCTTATAACGTAGAGCTCTGTGATTAGGGTACAGACCTGAGATGTAGGAGCCCCCCAGTTCAAATCCCTTGTTCCCTAGAGGAGAAGAAGAAGGATTCCAGCAGGCGTCTGATATAGGCCTCGGTCTCCCCTTTTGAATCTGATCCACTGCGTATAGATAATGGAGCAGAGGGACAGGCTTCTGGGTCTCCCACCTCCCCAGGGCGTGCTCTAACCACCTGGCTACAGAGACGTTCTCGTGATTTGTCTCTGCCTCTGGCCCAATGAATTATTGATTATCCCCAGTGGAACCTCTCCCCCAGGAGAGCATGTGGGCACCCGGCATCAGAAAATCCTACAGCCCAGAGGTTAGGGTACTCCTTGAGAGGTGGTAGATCCCATTTCAGATCCCTGATCCCTCTGTGGCACAGGGTTAACTTGAACCAGGGGTCTCCCAAGGGCCAGCTCAGTGCTCCAACCACTGGGGTAAAAGTTATGAGCAAGGTGGGTTTTCTCCACCCCCGCAGGCTTCTTGCCAAAAAAAATGGCCCAGGTGCTGGACACCAAGAGAGGGCTCGTAGCTGAGAATCCCACACCGAGGGAGGCACTTATAGTGCTGCCCAGACTCAGTTGCCGAACTCCCTGAGATGGCCGGGGCTTAGCACCCCCCCCCCCCCCCCCCCCGATTTGGCATTTCCCACAGCAGGGAGTCGTCTAGCATGCTGACTTTTATGAATCTCATTCCAAGGCGCATCTCTCTCCCCGTTCATGGTACAGATTGCCTGGGTGCCTGACTCCTGCTTTGTGAATCACAGTGACTTTCTAGGTGCCTAAACGTTGGGTGTTGTGATGCTAAGCGTCACCTTGCCTAAGTTTCTTTGTGAATCCAGCCCCATTTTCATGAGGCTATTTTCCTGCAAAAAACGGGGAAATCACCTCTCCTCTGATCTTTTCTTTCTCTAGAAACCCTGCCCTATCAACTGAACTTTCTGATTTCAAAGGCGGAGGAAGAGGGTAAGTTTTCATGAGGTAATTATCCTACAACAATTATTAATTAAAATCTCAGTATTCATTTTTTAAAAGAAGCTTCTTGAATTCAAACAAGAGGTTTCCACCAATACAGAGTCAAGGATCCCAAAGTTAGAAGGAATCATTATACCATAATAACGGCCATACAGGGTCAGACCAATTGTCCATCTAGCCATCTAGTCCATCTAGCCCAGTATCCTGTCTTCCAACAGTGACCAATGCCAGGTGCCCCAGAGGGAATGAACAGAACAGGGAATTATCCAGAGATTCATCCTGTCGCCCATTCCCATTTTGTGATGTATGAACGAGCACATACTATTTACAATTGGAAAGTAGGGTACATTTTTTAGGTCCAATAATCATCCTTTAGGGCACACTCAGGTCACATTTTGCTCTTCTCTCGGTAATTATAAGGACTAGAAATTTCCTCTATTTTTATTTTTTATATGAAAGACAAGCTTCGCTGCTGGAAAACGTCATTAACACAGAGTGCAGGTTGACCATCAGTGCCATGTACTCTACCAGAACGTGAAAGGAACCCGTATTTCAACCTCTGAAAACTGGGAAATAACGAGTTAAGGAAGCATCTCCCACCAGCTCCTATGCTATACTTCCCTCTCACCCTAGTGTCAGGAGCATGGACTCGTGCTGGGCTCCATCCATCCCCAGCTGGTGGAAGGTCCCTTGTGGGGAAACCATGCTAAGGCCAGTACTGAACCAGGCAGGGAATCAGGACTGCAGTGGCATTCAAAACAAACAGAATGTTGGGAATCATTAGGAAAGGGATAGATAATAAGACAGAAAATATCATATTGCCTCTTTATAAATCCATGGTACACCTACATCTTGAATACAGCGTGCAGATGTGGTTGCCCCATCTCAAAAAAGATATATTGGAAAAGGTTCAGAAAACGGCAACAAAAACAATTAGGGGTATGGAACAGCTGCTATATGAGGAGAGATTAATAAGACTGGGACTTTTCAGCTTGGAAAAGAGATGACTAAGGTGAGATATGACAGAGGTCTATAAAATCATGACAGGTGTGGAGAAAGTAAATAAGGAAGTGTTATTTACTCCTTCTTGTAACATAATTACTAGGGGTCACCAAATGAAATTAATAGGCAGCAGGTTTAAAACAAACAAAAGGAAGTATTTCTTCACACAACACACAGTCAATGTGTGGAACTCCTTGCCAGAGGATGTTGTGAAGGCCAAGACTGTAACAGACTTTTTTTTTTAACTAAATAAATTCATGGAGGACAGGTCCATGAATGGCTGTTAGCCAGGATGGGCAGGGATGGGGTCCCTAGCCTCTGTTTGCCAGAAGCTGGGAATGGGCGACAGGGGCTGGATCACTTGATGATTACTTCATCTGTTCATTCCCTCTGGGACACCTGGCATTGGCCACTGTCAGAAGACAGGATACTAATAGCCATTGATGGATAAATTCATGGAAGATAGGTCCATCAGTTCAAGGAGCATTCTCTCTCCCTGGGGGTTGGTGCTCCCTGTGGTACTGGGAACTGTACCTTTAAGTGGTTTGGCTTCCCAGACAGGAAGGAGGAGCATGGCAGAAGCTCTGTGATACAGAACCCTGGATAAAGAGGGTTTCATTCAAGCACCATGCTCCCAGCAGGATTACTGAACACCACAACCGTGTTGTGTCCCCCTCCTTGTCCCATGAGCACCACTGGAGGCCTGGGAAGGGGGTCTCTTCTGATCTCATAGTTACCTACCTGTGTCCTTTTATGGCCCCCAGCAACAGCATCTGAATTCCTGGCATCTTTTATGCCCATTTGACAAAAAGGGAAGCTGGAATGCAGTGAGAGGAAGGGACGTGCCTGAGGTGACACAGCAAGTCAGTAGCAGAGTGAGGAATAGAGCCCAGGCGTCCTGGCTTCTAACCTCTAGACCATGCTCCCTCCCCAAAATGAGTGTAGTGCGTCGGAAGACTGTTACACATCCCTGTGGTAGTCCATTCGGGGTAGCCAGTGCCCAGCCCTGCTGTGCAAACCCCATTGTTTAAGCTCTGTCTCCCTGTCCATCTGATCTGCTTTCTCATACTCCCAGGTGTGCCGCACCATAGCTAAAGCACCCACAGAAAAAAAATAGTGGGTGCTCAGCACCCACTTGCAGCCCTGTGGATCAGGTCCTGCCCTTTTTCCCCTCCCACCTGCCGGGAGCCCGGCCAATCAGCTCCTTCCCCTCCCTCCCAGCACCTCCTATCCACTGCGATGAACTGTTCAGTGGTGGGCGGGGGGGGGGGGGGAGAGGATCAGGGGCAGGTAGAGGAGGGGGGGTGGAGTGAGGGTGGGGTCTGGGGCAGAGCAGGGGTCAAGCACCCCCCAGGAAGTCAGCTCCTCTGCCCCCCCCTGCTTCCTGCAGCCAACACGTAAGGTCTGTTTCACCCCTTTGTTCCCGAGCTGGGGCGATGCAGCTCAGTCACAGAGGCGGGGAAGTCCGTAGCTCTCCGGGGTGCTGGTTGCTGTTTCTATGTCCAGGCCATTGGACTTGCCATTGTCTTCTGAGGACCTCAGGCCCCAGACAGTGACGTGGGCAGCTTAGCCTGCCCCGAGAGCAAACACTCCCTTTTCACCCACTGGGTAACAACACTGCAGGTAGGGAAACTGAGGCACATATAGGCTTCCTAAAAAAAATTACAAAAAAATCCCAGTTTTTCACCCCCTTCTAACAATACCTCTTAGATGCCTGGCGGGAACGATGGGGAATTTCCTGCTCAGCTTCAGCCAACAGGCAGCTCCCCAGGACTGACACTCAGGGCCCACCCCAGCCCGCCCGGGGCTACTGGGGAGCGTGAGAAATGGTCCTAGCCTCCCCCAGGGCTGAGCTCTGCCTGGAAGGGTCTGTCTGCACTGCGGAGTGAACCCTGGGGATCAGCACCCGGGTTAGCCTGGGCTGGGCGCAAGGAGCCCTGCTGCTGAGCCTGACCTCACTTACTGTGTCCTCACTGGTGCTGCTGAGTCTCCAGGACGTCTGGGAGCACGTCCCATGGCTGGTGGTGCCGCCGTGAGCTGAGCTATTCTGTGTTTCTTTCCCAGCAATTCGTGGGGTACCCGGCCTGTCTTTCACAGGGGAATTGTGGGAAGGCACAGGAGGGCTATTTTGCCTCTGGTCAGGCTAGCAATGACGATGGGGGGAAGGTTTTCACTTTCCTCTGCAGCATGTGGGTGCGGGTGACGTACCAGGATTGTTTGGGGGTATCTCACTGCATCGTTTCCCTGCATTGTGGCGCCTCAGGCGCTGGTACCTCGGTGCCTCCTCTTCTCTGTCTGTGGCACATAAATAGTCCAGTCTGCTGTAGGCCTTCCTGCTTTGGGCTAATGTTGGGGGTTCGGTTAGGTGGGTGCTGGGTGGGGTTGGTGGCTGTGATATACGGGGGTCAGATTAGATACCCCGGTTCCCTTCTGGCCTCAAACTCTCTGACTCTCAGCACTGGAGTGGTTTAGCCTGCACAGAGACGCCGACTTCCCCAGTTCCCAGGGGGGGTACTTGACCCTTGCTCTGCCCCAGGCCCCGCCCACAAGCCACTGCCCCACTCCATTCTGCCCCCACTCCTCCACCTCCCTCCCAAACCTCCTGCCCACCTCTGAACAACAGATCCATGGCAGGAGGAAGGCGCTGGAAGGGAGTGGGAGGAGCTGATCGGCGGGGCCCATCGGCGGGTGGGAGGTGCTGTGAGGAGTGGGGGAGGAGCTAATCCGCAGGACCTGCTGGTGGGTGCTGAACACCACTATTTTTTTCTGTCGGTGCTTCAGCCCAGGAGCACTCACAAAGTCGGTGCCTGTGCTGGGTGGAGAGCACCCCTGAACTCAGATGAGGTGTTTATGCATCTGGACAGGAAGGGCATTAGGGTTAGCAGCTGAGTAAGTGCCTGGGTTAACTCTGCAGTGTGGACAGACCTTAACACTCTTCTCCTGTCTCTCTTTCTCCTCTTGCAGTGCAGGCCACTCCGGATCCAGACCTGGCAAATCCCTGTTCCGTCGTGTCCACAGATGAGAGTGTGTTACAGAAATACCAAGACACGGGATATTTAGTGCCACAGAACAGGTTTTACCCTGCTCCCTGTGTGCTGGGCTATAAGGGCTTCACCTCAGGGAGATGTTACTGGGAAGTGGAGGTGGGGAACAAAGATGAGTGGGTTTTGGGCATTGCCAAAGAGTCTGTGATACACGAGGGAGTGATAAGCTGTACACCAGAGGAGGGGATCTGGGCTTTGCAGAATACAAGATATCAGTACTGGGCCCTCACCTCCCCTAAGACTGCTCTGGGCCTACATTGTAGCCCCAGTAGCATTGGGGTTTATCTGGATTATGAAGGGGAGAAAGTTACATTTTATGACATTACATCTTCTGGCACAGAGCCAATCTTTACTTTCACATCCTCTTTCACTGGGAAGATCATCCCCTTCTTTGGGCGCCGGCGTGTCGAATTTCTGAGAAGGTTACGGGAAGGCATGGCAGTACGTGCTCACCGGCAGGCATACCGTTAAGACCTGTCACAGAGGAGCAGGAATCACACGATATGAGATATCTAAAGTAGAGCAAAGACATGGGTAATATATATATTACAGCTATCACACTTTGCCATTCTAATCACGGTCTTGCCAGCCTCAAGCATTCAAAAACTGTGTCAGGCCCCCCACAATCATGAGATTGGCTTAAACATCTTTTTAAATTTTGTGTTATTTTTCTTTTCCTTCTGGTTTCTCAGCTTTCAGGGTGTTCTTGTTTCCGGTTTTCAATCTTTGCTACACAAACATGAAGGCTGGAAATGTATCTGTCATATAATCTGAGTTCCCTCAAATCTATCTACTCCAGCAGCTGGGACTTTTAAGAAAAACACTGAGTGCTGCGAGACTCACAATAAAATGGTGAGGGAGAACAAGACTGACTTGCTCAGCATTATACTGGTGAAAGGAGTTTCTCAGCCAACTTACATGCCTTTCTCTGTAACTCTGGGATCCTCCAGACACACATGAACTGGCCAACCAGCAGACACCAGGAGCCACTCTCAGGGTCACAGCAGAGCCTGTCTGTCTTAGGGCAGGTCTACACTTAAAATACTGCACCAGCGCTGTTGCGCCCCTGTAATGCTTAAGTAAAGACGGTCCTATGCTGACAGGAGAGCTGCTCCCATCATTGTAGTTAATCTACCTCTGTGAGAGGCAGTAGTTATGTCCAGGGGAGAAGCTCTCCCATCAACGTACCGCTGTCTACACCGGGAGTTCAGTCGGTATGACTGCGTTCACTGAAGGGTGTGGATTTTTCACAGCCCTGAGCAATATAGTTCTACCAATGGAAGTTTACAGTGTGGACCTGGCCTAAGTTCTGACTCACTTAGGGTCATCCATCGAAGTCCTCTGCTCTTTACTTATGAATATAAAAAACATAGTGGTGTTTCCCTCTCCCTCCAGTTCCCTAGGTCAATGCTCCTATTTTGCTCTATTTGGTTATTTGGATGCTGTAGATTCAGATGAGTAAATTCACAGAATAAAGTTTATTTCTATCTTCTGGTCTTGGACTTTGTCCCAAGGGTATTAGATCTGTACGGCTCTGCCCTGAAACGTTAGACAGACCCACAAGCAAATCCCTTGAAGGAGCTTGAAGAAAAGCCGCTGGGTAACTTTAAGCGAAAGCTCTAAAAGCAAAGCTTGGAGAAAGAGTAAATAAAATCAAAGAATCAAGCGATGCTTTCCCGGGCAAGAAAAGAAGCAACAACATCCTCATTGTGAAAGAAATCCATTAGCAACTTCCAGCTGCCAAGGAACAGAAGGAAACTGGCAATAAAATAGCAACTCACATCATCAACTACAGAATATTACGGGGTGGCACTTAGCCGCACCATTGTGTTGCAGCAGCATTTCTTTCCCAAACCAAATTACCCCTTTTCCTTTAAATTCACATTCACACTCTGATTGGCTAGAAACCTGAGGGCACAGGGTAGGGTCAAGGGTACAAAGCTGGAGTCATTTGGTCAACAGCCCCTCCCAACATGAGCTATTATTAAAACGCTGTGGGCTAGGTATGAAATACCAGCACAATCCTGTTCATGGCTGGTTGAGGGAGACTCCCAGCACACCCTGTAGCCTACAGGCTGGAAGGCAGAAGAACTCAATCTTTTCTGCTGTGGCTTCTCAGCAGCTTGTATTGGCTGAGGCATCGCACCGTTGGGGAGATACCCGTCATCACTACCCCCTTTTTGCAGATGTGAGCAGAGAGGATGCAGAAGGTGAACTCCAGACAAAGCTGGGAAGATGATTTGTAAATTCCAAGGCCAGAAGGGGCCACTGTGATCTTCTAGACTGATTTTCTAGTCTCCTGTGTCACACAGGCCACGGAACTTACCCCAAATAATTCCTAGAGCATCATTTTGATTTATTATTTCCAAATCTTGATTTAAAACTTTTCAGTGACAAAGACTTTGCCACGCCCCTTGGCAAATTGCTCTACTGCAGGGGTCTCAAACATGCGGCCTGCGGACTGTATGCATTAGAAATGTACACCTTAATGCCAGGTCTCTGTCTAATACAGCAGACCCACACCTCAATCACTGAACCCCTCGGCCTTTGGAAATGAACCTACCAGCTCAACTAGGTGTACATGCTGGGTTACATGTCTTACCATAGCCTGCAGGGGCTGTAACTTTAACAATGGACTGATTCCAGCTCAGCAAATGTGAGTCTCTTGCAGGGCGTGGGGAACGCCCAGTGTTTACTGCATAGGGAGTTTGTGTCCCCAGCAGAGGTTGCATGGGATCCAGGAACAGCTCACCCTCACCTTAACCTGTCTGCAGATCAGAAAAGTGTGAGACATGAACACACACTACAGGACCTGCCCAACAATTCTGAGAGATTGAATTGTGCTGTGTGCGCTGGCCTCTGAAGGATTCCTGGCAGGGAAACATCACTGGGAGGTGGAGGTGGGGAATGGGGAAAGCCGCCGAGCCAGACCATTGGTGTGCACAGAACTTGGGTGTAGAGAAAGGGATGATTCTGCTGGAACCAATTCCAGGCTCTCACCTCCCCACGGACCTCTGTGACTCTGAGCATAAGACGCACAAAGCTCAGGGTTTATCGGGGCGAGTGGCACTTTACGATGCTGATAACAAGACCCCGATCTCCATGTTCATTTATTCTTTCAGAGAAAATCTTTCCTTTTTTTTCTCTTCAGCCTCTGAGATTAGACCTTAAAACTGTGCCCCTGAAAGCCAATAAATGGATTTCATTGGGTGTCATTTTCCCCCTACTCTTTACACAAGCCTCCAGTTTACTGAACTGGAAAGAGAAAGGATTTGAAGAACATTAAAAGAAAGTCTCAGATTCACAAAGGGACTTAAGCAACTAAGGCCTGGTCTACACTACAGAGTTAGGTTGAAGTCTGGCAGCTTATGCTGATCTAATAATGTCAGCGTCCATACTACAGTGTTCCTCCCCCAGACATAACTCACCTGCTACGTCGACTGAATAGCTCCACCTCCAAGAGAGGTGCAGCACTTATGTCAACATAGTTAGGTCAACGCAGTGGCAGTGTAGACACTGCATTGCCCACATCAGCTTAAGTTTCCTCCAGGAGGTGTCCCACAATGCCCCATTGTGACCCACTCTGGTTACTGTTTTGAACTCCGCTGCCCAGCAGCCAGGTACACAGGAACAAGCCCCTCCTGTTTCAGGACTGGGAATTTTTGAAATGCCATTTCCTGCTTGCTCTGCATGGAGAGCTCCCCTAGCACCTGCCCAGCTGAGCAGGCCGGCTACAGGCTCCCAACGCTTTGCTGCCTGCACCGCACAGGAGGTGTTGGATCTCCTGGGTCTGTGGGGAGAAGAGGCTGTGCAGGCTTGGCTCGGATACAGCTGTAGAAATGTGGATGTCTATGAGCAGATTGCTCGGAGCGTGGGGGAGAAGGGCTACAAGAGGGGCCCGCAGTTCTGCCACGTGAAAGCCACGGACCTGCACCAGGTGTACCAGGAGGCGAGGGAGGCCAGCAGTTGCTCTGGTGCAGCGCCACAGACATGCCGCTTTTACAAGGAGCTGCACGCTATTCTCTGCGGTGATGCCATGCCACCCCCGAGCCCCATGGATACCGGAGGAGTTGGAGTCATGGGCCACTGCAGGCAACGCTGAGGATGAGAATGTGAGACAGGCGAGCAGGGGATCGATTGTCAGATTCAGGGCTTATATTCAGCTGGAGCTGTCCGGAGCGGAGCTCTGGTAAATATTTTCAACCCCCCTGGAGGTTTTATAGAATACTGGAGGAGGGCATGGGGGGCTCCGGGAAATGCTCTATAAGAATTTAAGCCCTGATCAGATTACATTCTGTGGCCTAATCTAGAATGGAACGAGACTAATAAAGAAATAACGCCACCTTCATTCTGGGTTTACATACACTCGCCCTGAGGCTTAATGCTGTAGAACACTTTTCCCAATCACAAAGGTACTTTATTTGTGTCCAGATTTAAAATAGAAATGTCACACTCCTAGCAAATGGTGACAGGAATGCCCCACTCTGTCATAATGTGCTGCCCCTGGCCCAGAGCATGAGAAAAGGTAGAGGTAGCACTACTGGGATAGGGGAACCCCTATCATCACAATTTGTTACCCCTGGACCAGGAGATGGGGAAAGGTGACAGGTAGCAAATTGTGATGCTGCCTCTGGACTACAGGATGGGGAAAGGCAGAGGCAGCAAATTGTTTCATGGCAGTAAAAGAGAGACTAGAGATGTCAGTAACAAGTACAGGTAGCAAATTGTGCAGACAGCAGTTTGTGGGGTTACACTGGCCAGGAGAGGGGCGGTGGGCAGCCTTCATCGCAGAAGGGATGGTGGACTTGAGGGCAGGTTGCCTAGGTGCAGTGGTGGTTTAATTCAGCCCAACAAATAACCAGTGGAACCTTGGATTACCCAGGAAGGGTGTGGGAGATCCAGGTCTACCGGGCTACCACCCTAACCCCTGGACCTGCCCTTTCACTCTACAGGGGATACGCAGAACAAGTAGCTGCACACGGGGATTCAAAGATAGAACAGATATAAATGCCCCAGCGTCAGGGCACGAGCCAGAGACTAACTAAGGGGGTTGATGGTGTGAGTACAGGTTTATTAAGGGGGGGACTGGTTGGCGTCTGGCTTGACCCGGCTGGTATCCACCACCCCAGCCCCCCCCCCCCCCCCCCCCCAGTGCTCTAGATCTCGTTGCTGATGGAAAGCAGGTTGCAGATCTGGTGCCCATCCCTGGAGGATGCTGGGGCAGTTCTAGGGAACAGCCCTCGAGGGAGCTCAGAGTCTGCTCCGGCCGTCTGGGGAACAAACAGCCGAACCGCCCACCTTTCCATGGTACATATTTTATCAGCTCAATAACCGAGCAAAAGCATCAAAAAACCCACATAAAAATGAAAAAACATTAATAAACCTGAGTCCAGTAACTGGATTTTTTAAACCATCCCAAATAAATTAATGGCGCCTTCTAATAGCTACGTAACACTCCGAGGCACCAACTTTGTCATTTCCTGCAGGGTGCTCGACCCCCACTCCGCCCCTTCCCACCTATGCCACACCCCTGCCCCATTCTACCTCCTCCCCTGAGCTCGCCCCACCCTTGCTCTGCCCCCACCCCCCCCCAGCGCCTCTTGCACCCCACTGAACATCTGATCGCGGCAGGTGGGCGGCACTGGGAGGGAGGTGGAGGAGCTGATTCAGCCCCGGAGCACCCACGGAGTCAGCGCCTAGCTCATTTGTATTAAGGTTGATGGACTTGCAGGTTAGCTAGTGGTGACTCACTTGCAGGTGTCAGATCTTGGACGTCCTACGTTGCTGATTCCTACCTCTCAGTGGCCGGCTTGGGGGGGTGAATGAAGAACAGGGCACTTTGTGTGGCATGGCCAGAGGCCAGCAGCCAGTGGAAACTGGGCTAACAAGTTGTCATAACTATAAAGGGAAAGGTAACAGCCCTCCTGTGTACAATACTATAAAATCCCTCCTGGCCAGAGACTCCAAAATCCTTTTCCCTGTAAAGGGTTAAGAAGCTCAGGTAACCTGGCTGACACCTGACCCAAAGGACCAATAAGGGGACAAGATACTTTCAAATCTTGGTGGGGGGAAGGTTTTTGTTTGTGCTTTTTGTTTTTGGGGGTTGTTCGCTCTAGGGACTGAGAGGGACCAGACATCAGTCCATGCTCTCCAAATCTTTCTGAACAAGTCTCTCATATTTCAAACTTGTAAGTAAACAGCCAGGCAAGGCGTGTTAGTTTTATCTTTGTTTTCTCAACTTGTAAATGTACCTTTTACTAGGGTGTTTACCTCTGTTTGCTGTAACTTTGAACCTAAGGCTAGAGGGGGGTCCTCTGGGCTCTTTAAGTTTGATTACCCTGTAAAGTTATTTTCCATCCTGATTTTACAGAGATGATTTTTACCTTTTTCTTTAATTAAAAGCCTTCTTTTTAAGAACCTGATTGATTTTTCCTAGGTTTTAGATCGAAGGGGGTTGGATCTTGATCCACCAGGAGTTGGTGGGAGAAAGGAGGGGGGATGGTTAATTTCTCCTTGTTTTAAGATCCAAGGGGTTTGAATCTGTATTCACCAGGGAATTGGTGAAGAGTCTCTCAAGGCTACCCAGGGAAGGGAATTAGCACATTGGGAGTGGTGGCAGCGGACCAGATCTAAGCTGGTAGTTAAGCTTAGAAGTTTTCATGCAGGCCCCCACATCTGTACCCTAAAGTTCAGAGTGGGGAAGGAGCCTTGACACAAGTGAAGGCCAAAAAGCCAGAACAAAGGTTTCTTCCTTTCCTTTGTTTTTTGCAGAGGATGACCCAGCTGGCCCCAACCCCTTGGAACCTCAGATCTCCTGTGGCCAATCAGAATGGGGCACTCTCCTTCTAAGGTCACTGGCATCGCCCAATGGGGTCTGATTAGGACATATTTATGTAAATGAAGGAGCTCCTCACTCCAGTAATTTCAGGTTGCAATACCCTTGCATTCAAAAATACACGCAGTCTGCAGGTCTGCAAAAAGTTGGAACTGGAAAAGAAATAGGGAAAAACTCGTTCCACATCCCCTCAGCCACAGCGAAAAAGGGATAGATCCTCATCTTTCCACAGGTCCTGCTCCACAGAGAGACACTAACAAACCACCCTCTGATATCTGGAGACTCAGTTTCTCAGTTTGGAGCAGATTTTTGTGTGTCACAAAAGCTGGTGGCATCTCAGACTGGAGCTCGAATAGAGGAAAGAGTCTTCTTCTTACAAACCACAATTTTTGTGTTCAGTTTTTTCAAGCGGGCCCATTTGCCTCACAGATGGAGGTGGCATCCCATAATTCCTCACTGGATGGACAGGGTCACTCTGTACCTAGCTCCGGGTCTCTGTTCCTGAAGAAGAGCTGGAGGCAAAATCTTCTCCAATTTTTGCTGCGGTACGGAGAAAGAAGAAACTTGTTCAGAGGCAGCTTTACCTGTGGGGGACCCCAGATAGGGAAGGAGGATGGGAATTCAGCTGTGGGTTTCCCCACGCCATGCCCCCAATGGACCCCAAACTACACTCTGCACAGAAACCCCCGGTCCTGACAATGGACAGGCCTCCAGGAGACAGCATAACAACCTACGCACCATCTCCCAGGGCTACTGGTACAGGCCTGCACTCCTGTGCCCAGAGTCACACTAAGGGGCGTCCAGTGCGTGCTGAGACGCTGGCCGAGCTTTGCTCTAAGGAGTGACCTTAAGATGCTGTTTTGGCTCTTTGGGGTTCCCTAGGTTTCGAGTGAAGGAAGCGCGTGTGTCAGAGATTCCCAGGGAGCCAGGGGAGGGTGATGGTTGGGGTCGGCTTTGCAGATTTCCACAGGCCCAGGAATTGTCAGGCGCAGAGTATCCAGCAATCGGAGCTCATCTTCAGTCACTACTCCCCTCCCCCCATAATTCATTGGGGCATCTTGGCCCCATACCCCGGATTTACTCACTGGCTGCCAGAGCGTAGCCGGGTTTCCATGGGCCTGAAACACAAGCAGAGAATGAGGATCAGTGCAGGGAAGCAGGGTAACCCCTCCCGCATGGTGACCCCGACCCCCCCTTCCCCAGACACAAGGCTCCCCGTGACCCAACTGCACCTCCTCCAGGCCAGCCCTACCCCAGTGACCCCCCCACAACAAGAAAACATTGATTTTGTGTGTTGGGGAAACTGAAAGGGAAGATCCCAGGGCTTCCTGGCTGCCTGCCAGGGATTCTCCCAAGATGGAATCTCTGAAAAATTCCCTTCCCAGGGAAACCTCCCATTTGTGACTTTTCCTTCTGATCGGGAATGAAAACACTTCTGGGAATGCCAAATTTTCTGTGGGGAGAAAATTCCTTTTTCCAGCCAGTTCTGGTGTGGGCAGCAAGGTCCCGATCCCCCAACGGGAGTGATTCTGAGCGGGCAGCTCTCTCGTGTCCATTCATAACAATACCTCTCAGACACTCACCGCCCGTCTGGTTGTGCAGCTACATTCACCATCTTCGTACCTCCAGAACTTCTGGGTCTTTCCCTGGAGATAGTCAGCGCCCACGGCCTGAGCTGTCCACTCCTGGCTGGTTCTGACCTCTCGCATGTCGCTGCTGTAGTATGCGATCTTAACACCAGCTTGGCGATCATGAAGTACTGATTGGTCCCCTCTTTGTCAATGACTCCTGTGACTAGTATATCCAGGCTGTGGCGCCCTAAAGTAACAGGAGAGAGGTGGAGTTAACCAGAGGCTTCCTCCTTTGCTCAGGGGACCAGCAGACTCCCCATGCCCAGCCACATCCCTCTGCCTTCAACCCCATCCTGGGCAAGGGACAAGCTGGGATCCATCAGTAACTCACACGGCACTGAGCCGAGGGGGAATCAGGAAGGATGATCTCTCGGCCTGCGCTTCTGAAAGTTAGCGGCTTGATTAGGGGAGTCAGTTGGCGGGGGGGCTAACTGCCCCCTATAGAGCTCCCCGCATGGGCAAATGCCCTGAGGATGGGGGAGGGGGCGGATGGACAAACTGGTTACAGTGGAACCTGGGTCGTCTGTGGCCTGTGTGCATGTCTGTGGTGAGCATGTAGGGCATTATTTGGTGTTTACCGATTTTCACCCAATTTTGGCTCACTCAGGTACACGGAAGTACTGATTAGGGCAAGAAAATCCAGCCCGTGACAGTAGTTCGATGTGTATCTGTTCATAATAACTTAGTGCAAGTGTAAATGCCAGGCTGTCTGTTAACATCAGGCAATGGAGAGGTAGATACAAATTCACGCGCACACACACCAGGGCCGGCCTTAGGGGTGGGCCACCTGGGTGACAGTCCAGGGATGCTGGTGGTCTAGGTGGCGTTGTGTGGCAGCACAGAGGTGCACGCTGCTGTTGTAGAGTCAGACACTGCTCCCAGCTGGTAGGGGAGCGCTGAGGGGGGCGCCCAGATTTCTCCCTGCTCCCTCCCAGTGGAGAACATGGGGGAGGGCCACGAGTGGTGATGCACAGATACTGCTTCCCCCCCCCCCCCAAAAAATTTCCTCCATGCCCCTAGGGGGCTGTGCGGGGTGGGAGCAAGAAGCAATACCAAGTGCTCCATGCATCCAGGTCACTTTCTCCCAGGCCTGTGCTGTGAAACTGATGGTTTCCCTTCACCTAGAGCAGTGGTTTTCAAACCGTGGGTCATGACCCAGAAGTGAGTTGCGGAATGGAAAGGACTGGGTCGTGATGGCTCTGGTCAGCACCGCCAACCAGACCATTAAAAGTCCCATCAGTGGTGCTGCCCGGCTAAGGCAGGCTAGTCCCTACCTGTTCCGACACCGTGCTGCACCCCGGAAGCGGCCAGCAGCAGGTCTGGCTCCTACACCGGTGTGTGTGTGTGTGTGTGTGTGCCATAGGGCTCCGCACGCTGCCCTGTCCCAAGCATTGGCTTCACACTCCAATTGGTTGGTTCCCAGCCAATGGGAACTGGGGGCGGGGGGGGGGGAGGGAGGTGTCTGCAGGCGAGAGCCACCTGGAGCCACTTGCGTGCATCCACCTTGGAGCCAGACCTGCTGCTGGCCGCTTCTGGGGCACAGTACGGTCTGTGGTGCCAGGACAGGCGGGAAGCCTGCCTCTGCACCCCAGCTGTGCCGCTGACTGGGAGCCACCGGAGGTAAGCCTGAGGTGCTCCCCAACCCCACGCCTCATTCCCCTGCCCCAGCCATAAGCCCCCCCAAACCTGGAGCCCCCTCCTGCACCCCAAACCCTTCATACTTGGCCCTACCCCAGAGCCTGAACCCCAGCCCAGAGTCCTGACCCCCCCTGCACCCCAACCCGCTGCCCCAGCCCACAGCCACCTCCCACACCCTGAACCCCTCATTCCCGGCCCTACCCTGCAGCCCTCACCCCCGCACCCTAACCCTCTGCCCCAGCCCTGAGCCCCTCCCACACCCCAAACCCCTCATCCCCAGCTCTGTTGGGTCGTAGGCATCAACAATTTTCTTCAACTGGGTCGCCAGAAAAAAAGTTTGAAAAGCACCGACCTAGAGTAGAGTGTGCAGTACTGGTCACACCTTTGAAAAAGGATATTGCAGTATTAGAGAGGGTTCAGAGAATGGCAATGAGAATGATGAAGGACCTGGAAAACCTCTTTTGGTAAGAAAGATTCAAAAGAATGGGACTGTTTACCTTAGAAAAAAAGATGAATAAGAGGGGACAGGATAAAAGGGTATAAAATAATGAATGGGACAGAGAAGACTGGGATCGTCTTTTCTGCCTGTCTCATAACACAAGAACAAGAGGACAGTCAATGAAATGGAAAGGGATCAAATTCAGAACCAATAAGAAATACTTTTACACAAAACATGTAATTAAACGGTGGAACTCACTGCCACATGGAGTTTTTGAGGGCTGTAATTTAGCAAGATTCAAAAAAGGGACTGGATATTGATGATATGAATAACCCCAGAGTTATAATAGTTAAGTTAATGCGAATAATTTTTTTGGAATAAATTGGTCAAGGTTTAAAATGATCGCTAACTATTAGGGATTAGTAACACTCTTATATAGTGTTTTCCTGCACTAGCTCTCAAACTGCTTTACAAAGGAGGTACAGAAAGGGTCTTGGCCTTAAACCTGACTCTGAGCCTGGGTTTATTCTGCGGTATAGAAAGAAAGCTGCCAAGCCTGCTCCCAGCAAGCCTCTATTGGCGTCTTTGTGTATGTAATTGCTTCATTTCTTCATCTTGCTTGTTTGGGGGCTTTTCTGGGTGTGTGGGTGTGTGTTGTGTGTGTGTTGATGGGTTTGTTTGTTTGTTTTTAATTTCCCTGCCGGAGAGCGTGATTGGCTCCCGGTTGGGCAATCTGCTTTACAAGGCAGCTTGTTGGGCTTGGCAGGAAACGAAACTTATCTTGTTAACTGTCTGCAGGGAGCCATGGCTGCAGCCGGGAATCCTCTGAAGAGCCTCCGAGATGAAGCTACTTGCTCCATCTGTCTGAGTTTTTTCAAGGATCCAGTGTCTTTAGATTGCGGGCACAATTTCTGCCAAGCCTGCATCACCCAGTGCTGGGAGAGACCAGATGCAGACATCTCCTGCCCTCAGTGCAGAGAGACCTTTCCCCAGAGGACCCTGAGGCCAAACAGACAACTGGGGAACATGGTAGAAATCGCCAAGCAGCTGAGTGTCCCAGCAGCAGCAGCAGCAGGAGGAGATTTGTGCAACGCGCACCAGGAGCCTTTCAAACTCTTCTGTAACCAGGACCAAACGCTCATCTGTGTGATCTGCAGGGAGTCCCAGGCGCACCACGCTCACAGGGTGGTCCCGGCAGAGGAGGCTGCCCAGGAGCACAAGGTAGGCCACGGCTGGGCACGGGGCTGGGAGCGGGGCCGGGGGGGAGCCCAGGCCACAGCAGATGTGGATGCAGTGGTGCTGGGACAGATTTCGGTGTGGGGGTGCTGAGCTACACCCCTTTGACCCTGTCCGCGTCCCCTCACCGCCCCCTAGAGCTGGGGCTGGGAGCAGGGCAGTGTCTCTGGGAGGGCAGGGGGGACGTGGACAGGGTAAGGCGGCCGAGCGGGCTCCCGGGCCAGGTGTATCAGCACAAAACGCAACCCTCCCCTTTTGCAACTGGGAGCGGTTTCTGCCACGCAGCGTAGCAGTTTGGTAAACTGTTTGTTAACTTGCTACCGCCTGTCCATGGGGTTGCGAATCAGGAGGGGATGGGGTATGTGGTCAAAAACGATCCCGATCTGCTTCCTGACCAGAGTGGCCCCTTTCATTGAATTTGTGAAAGGGGAGGTAGGGTTTGTGGGTATGGAGCGTGCCCCTGAGCCCAAGGTGAGACCACAGTGGCCCGTTTTCATTTTTTCCACTGGCTTCTCCTTGCTTAGTTCCAATAACTGGGCTGCTCATGCACCTGTCACTGGTCCAGGGATGGTTGCAAAACGGGAGGGATGGGGTTTGTGGTCGAAAACACTCACAGTCTGCTTCCTCTGGGGATGGTTGCAAAACGGGAAGGATGGGGTTGTGGTGGAAAACACTCCCGGTCTGCTTCCTCTGGGGATGGTTGCAAAACGGGAGGGATGGGGTTGTGGTGGAAAACACTCACGGTCTGCTTCCTCTGGGGGATGGTTGCAAAACGGGAGGGATGGGGTTGTGGTGGAAAACACTCACGGTCTGCTTCCTCTGGGGGATGGTTGCAAAACGGGAGGGATGGGGTTGTGGTGGAAAACACTCACGGTCTGCTTCCTCTGGGGGATGGTTGCAAAATGGGAGGGATGGGGTTGTGGTGGAAAACACTCACGGTCTGCTTCCTCTGGGGGATGGTTGCAAAACGGAAGGGATGGGGTTTGTGGTGGAAAACACTCACAGTCTGCTTCCTCCTGGCTAATGTGCCAAATTGATCTATTGCATGATTGAGGCGCGCTGTTTCACTTTTTTGTGTGTGAATCCATGAAAAGGAAGGTAAGGTTTGGGGGAACGGAGCATGCCCCTGAGCCCAACGTGAGACCAGAGTGGCCCCTTCCATTGAATTCGTGAAAGGGGAGGTAGGGTTTGTGGGTATGGAGCGTGCCCCTGAGCCCACGTTGAGACCACAGTGGCCCCTTTTCATTTTTTCCACTGGCTTCTCCTTGCTTAGTTCCAATGACTGGGCTGCTCATGCACCTGTCACTGGTCCAGGGATGGTTGCAAAACGGGAGGGATGGGGTTTGTGGTGGAAAACACTCACGGTCTGCTTCCTCTGGGGGATGGTTGCAAAACGGGAGGGATGGGGTTTGTGGTGGAAAACACTCCCGGTCTGCTTCCTCTGGGGATGGTTGCAAAACGGGAGGGATGGGGTTGTGGTGGAAAACACTCACGGTCTGCTTCCTCTGGGGGGATGGTTGCAAAACGGGAGGGATGGGGTTGTGGTGGAAAACACTCACGGTCTGCTTCCTCTGGGGGATGGTTGCAAACGGGAGGGATGGGGTTTTGTTCAAGCGGGGTGTGTGTGTGTGTCTTGCAGACTGGATACTGTGCCCTGATTTCCCAAGAAGACCGTTATTATCTGTGACTGCAGAGATCTTAACACAGCATTGAGCATAAAATGAGCTTTAACAATATGTTGTGACTACTTACATTAAAGAAATCCAGTCCACCTTGGTTTAGGAGAGAGACCACTGATTGACCAATAAGAATCGGTTGTTGCAGATCCTCATAGTGCAATTTTTTTTTCTTTTCCATTGTCAGTGCAGCTTTTATTTTGGTGAGTTTTGCACACAGATGCAGAAATGTGGACTTGCGCATCCAAAAGTTCTGCAGCCACTGGTTATGAGCCCAGGCCTTCATTGTTGCAGAAGATTTTTTGCCCTTGGGAAGGATGTAAGACGACACCATATAATACACTACACTGAATATTTGTGAATCCGCTTCTACACACAAGTCCAGCACACAGGCCTTGCTGTCTTTTCACTGCAGTCCTTGATCTTGCTGACAAATCTGTAGAGAATTACTGGAACCATAAACTCCCTGAACATTAAATCTCACCAAATGAGGGTCAATCCATCCTCATCATTATATCTACTCATTATACTCCACACCCGTACATAGCCACTATATGAACTTCATACCCTCATATCTCAATGCCTGTACTTTGACCCATCAACCTTTTACCCCGAATCGGGGATATTGCAGATTATGTATTCCTTATGCCACCTGATTTTAAACCAAACTTTGCACCATCGATAATTCTGTACAGTATTCCCTGATAACCATAAACTTCTATGCTCAAACTCTGTTAACTTTTTTTTTTTTAAATCATCTTAATAAAAATTTTAAATCTGTTGAAACTGGTCTAGGTCTAGGCGAGAGAATGTCTCAGGGCCGCCCGGGGTGGGGGGGGAGTGGTGCAATTTGCCCCGGGGGCCCCACAGGGGCCGCCATGAATATGTCGGAGGCTCCCCCTGCATCCGTCTTCCCCCATCCCCCGGCGTCCCAGTGCGCCGTGTCCGGGAGCGGCCCTGGTGCACTGCAGCTAAGCAGCTGGTATACATACCATTAAAGCATTTAATGTTTTTAAATAATGTATTTAGTGTATTTTCAAATTATTACAAAGCAAAGCAATTTTTGGGGCCCCTTCCATAAAAAAAAGTTGCAATACTCTAGTAACATGTATTTGGAAATGTAAAAAATAACCAGTGAAATACATTCAAAAATTAATCTGTAATAATTTGAAAATACACTAAATCCAGCATTTGAAAACATTAAATGCTTTAATGGTCTGTATACATTTGCAGTTACATAATGGGCTGTCGCTGGGTGATGGTGATGGTTGGTGCCAATGGGCTGTCGCTGCCTGGGGGTGGTGCTGCTGTTGCCCAGGGCTCCGGGGGGAGCTGGGCTCTGGGTTGGGGGGCGCCCGGCTCACAGGGGCTGGGCTCAGGGATGTGGGGAGATGGGGTCAGGGGGTGTCCGGTTCAGAGAGGCTGGGCTTGGAGCTGGTGGTTTGGGCTGTGGAGGGGATGGATGGGGTCTGGAGGTGTCCGGCTCAGAGGGGCTGGGCTCGGAGCTGGGGGTCATGGCTGTGGGGGGATGGGGTCAGGGGGTTGTCCGGCCCCTCCCTTACCATGCCGCTTACCCCCTCTACCGGAGCCTCAGCGTGCCACATCCAGGACGCCGGGGGATGGGATGGGGGAAGACGGAAGTGTGGGTAGTCTCCGACATACTCCGGGCCTGGGGCAAATTGCCCCACTTGCCCCCCCCTCTGGGCGGACCTGCTGAATAGTGGTGACTGGGAATGGGCCGGGGGGGCGGGGAGTGTAGCAGATGACAATTTGAGGTGAATATTCTCTTGGCCAGATTCTACTGGGTTTATGGTGCTTTGTGCTATGGACTGGAGCAAAGTTGCTGGTGAATAACCAAGAATCTGGTTAATAATTATTCTCTAAATTCAGCTTTTTTCTTTCGCTCTCTGTGAATTATCACTAATTCAAAATAGTGGTGTGCAAGTTGACTGGATAATGGTAATAGCATAATCTCTTGTTAGAACATTGTAAACCCTACTACCTGTTTTTTATATAATACACTCACTATACATAATACAAGAAATCCCTGATGTTAGAACTTGGCTATGCTGCTGCTGTAGAGGGCTCATCACCCAGCAGCTGGGGGCCACCATGTGGGCTCGGCAGGGCTGCTGGCCACGGGGCCAATGGCTGTGGGTGGGATCTCGGGAGTCATGTCCCAGGGATATGCCCCACTCCCCAGCACTGCTCCAGCTCTGAGCTGTCTCCACTGCCTGGGACCTGTGGGGCCCCACCTGCCTCCCCAGGGAAAGAGCCACCTGGGATTGGTGCAGAGGCTGGGCCAGTCTCAGCCAGTCCCAGAGGACGGCTGGGGGAGGGGGACAGTGTGGGAGGCTCAGCTGGGTCCTGCCAGGCATGTGGGTCCTGACGGAGCCTGGCCCGTGTAGGCCCTGCTCCTGCTCCAGCCTGGCTGATTGCACCCCCAAGGGGCCGGAGTTATCCTGCCCCAGGACCAGCTCTGGCTGCGCTACCGGCTCAGCCTGGCAGACACAGTCACCTCCCATCAGGGCCGGGTATTGTGGCTGGGGGTTAGGGTGTGGGAGAGTAGGTCTCTAGTGGGTCTGGGGGGTGCTGTGCAGTGGGGGGTGGGGAGATCTGTGTGTGTTGGGGCACTGGGAAGTGTGCAGGGGTCTGGGTGGGGCACTGTGCAGTTGTGGCAGTGGGGCGGTGGGGGGCACTGGGCAGTGAGGGAATCTGTGGGGGGGCTCTCGGCGGGGAGGGGCAGGGCACTGTGCAGTTGTGGGAGGGCTGTGGGGGGTCTACAGCTAGGGGGCACTGGGCAGTGAGAGGATCTGGGGGGGTTCGGAGTGGTCTGTGGGAGGGCACTGGGCATGGGGGTTTGTGGGGGTCTTTTCACATATTCACACACAAAAACGTGAAAAAGCGTGCCTCAATTGTCCAATAGATCAATTTGGCACATTAGCCAGGAGGAAGCAGACCATGAGTGTTTTTGACCACAAACCCCATCCCTCCTGATTCGCAACCCCATGGACCAGTGACAGGTGCATGAGCAGACAAGTCATTGGAAATAAGGAAGGTGGAAGCCAGTGGAAAAAATGAAAGGGGCCACTCTGGTATGACCTTGGGCTCAGGGGCATGCTAGCCAGGAGGAAGCAGATCGATGAAAGGGGCCACTCTGGTCTCACCTTGGGCTCAGGGGCATGCTCCATACCCCCAAAGCTTACCTCCCTTTTCACGGACTCACACACAAATACGTGAAACAGCGCGCCTCAATTGTACAATAGATCAATTTGTCACATTAGCCAGGAGGAAGCAGATCAACCAAAGGGGCCACTCTGATATCACCTTGGGGTCATGGGCCCGCCCCGAAGGGGAAGAAGCATGATGGGAGCACAGGGCCGGGCTGGCCAGTGTGCGTCTGGCAGCTCCCGGTTTGTAAACAGTGCCATTATACTGGGCTGGGTGGAGCAGGGTTGTCCCTGCCGTGCCATGACCCATCTCCCATTGCCCCCGGCCAGCCCGTCGCTCTGAGGACTCTGCCCCCCATGCCCCATGTCCCCATTTCCCCCGTGGGGACCACAAATATGTTTAGCACCAGGCCCACAAAAAGTTAATCCAGCCCTTTTTGGGGTGCAGGCTCTGGGATGGAGTTGGGGTGCAGGAGGGTTGCAGGCTATGGGTAGTTTGAGTGAGGGGTGCAGGCTCTGACCTGGGGCATGGGATTGGGGTACAGGAGGGGGTGCAGACATGTGGGCTCTGGGAGGGAGTTAGCAACTCAGCACGTTATATAAGAGAAATGAGCTGCAGTGATTTCATATAGGCATAGAAACTGATAGAAGACACTTTTACATATTCAAAATGTGAGAGGCAGAGTTGGAGGGAGGGAGTGTCTGTACAATATTTCACCGCATTCAGTCTCCTGGCTGGATCAGTAACGTAGCCGTGTACAGGGCCGCCCAGAGGATTCAGGGGGCCTGGGGCAAAGCAATTTTCGGGGACCCCTTCCATTAAAAAAAGTTGCAATACTATAGTAACATGTATTTGGAAATGTGAAAAAATAACCAGTGACATACATTCAAAAATTAATTTTTAATAATTTGAAAATACACGAAATACATTATTTAAAACATTAAATGCTTTAATGGTCTGTATACATTTGCAATTACATAATGGGCTGTTGCTGGGTGATGGTGATGGTTAGGATGGGGTCGGGGGGGGTGCCCCACCCCTTACCATGGCGCTTACCCCCTCTCCTGGAGCCTCAGCGTGCTGCGACCAGGAGCGGCCCCGGACCGCGTTGGAGCCACCGCGCTGCAGTGCGCCAGGGCCGCTCCCGGACGCGGCACGCTGAGACACCGGGGGAAGACGGAGGCGGGGGCAGCCTCCGACATATTCGTGGGGGCCCCTGCGGAAAATTGCCCCACTTGGCCCCCCCGTCTGGGCGGCCCTGGCCCTGCAACACTTGTATAGGATAGAGAGGAGCTGCGTTGATTAAGCTTTGACAGGCTAGGAATTGGAGGCCTGTGCCTTTAAGACCCCAGCCCCAGGAACCCGCCCCCTGCTCCGAGGCTGACATGCAGCGTCCCTGTGAGAACAAAAAAACAGCCTCTGCCCCCCCCACACCCCTAGATCAGCGAGCACAGTGGGTGGCTCATCCCACGGGGTCACTGTTCCCCCCCCTCCCCCTCCCTAAACGGGGGTTTTGTACCCGCACGGGGTCTGGCAGCGTCTCCCCTCCCCCGCTTAACCCCGGCTCTCACCCCCCACCACCGATTTTTGCCCTTCAGCCCCTCTTCTGACGCTAGCTATAGTAGCTTGAACCCCCCAGGCCAGTAAAATTCTGCCCCCTGCTCAGACCCTGACAGCCCCCCCGCTGCGATTTGCCCCCTTAATCCTTTTAAACCCCCCCAAAGAGGAGGCAGCAAAGCATAAGTAGAAGTAAGGGCAGAGAGAGGGCAGTGGCTACAGCGAAGGTTACTGGGCATGCTCAGTTCGAGTGAGCATGCTCAGTACACCCAAAGTAGCAAAACGGGAGCGAGAGCACTTTGTGCTGATACACCTGTGGTGTAGCCGCCCGCCCCTCTGCAACCGAGCGCTCCCCCGGGCCAGCAGCTGGGATGCCCGAAGCAAAAGCTGGGGGTGCTACAGCACCCCATGCACCCCTACTTCCTGCGCCTATGCGTGGCTGGCACTCCCCTGCCCCCTGTGGGGGCTGGCGTGGGCCCCCCGAATATTCCTCCACACTCCTCTAGGGGTGCACGCTCAACAGTTTGGGGACCACTGGTCAAGGTGGACAAAGTGCAGGAGAGGGAGCTGAGGTACAGGGAGGCAAAGGCTGGGGATTCACAAAGGTACTTAGGTGCCTAAACCCCAGAGTGAGGTGCATACAGCTGGGGTTTAGGCACCTAAATGCCAGTTCTAGGCTCCACTGCAATCCCCAGAGCTACTGCCAAGCTCTGTAGGAGTCCAAAGTCACTCAGTGCCTGTGTATTCAAAGTACAAGTTCTCTCAGTGCCTGTGTCTGCCTCTGGGCATGTGCACAGCTGCCTCCCTCTAGAGGCTTCTGGCTGCCTGTCTCCTGGCCACACCCATGAGCTGGGTGAAGACAGATGTTCTCCTGCCTCTCACCTGCAGGGCCTGATCTGTGGGCACCCTCAGAGACAAAGACAAAGGAATGGGAGGGACTTGAAGGGGCAGTGACTTGATCAAGCTCACAAAACAGCTCAGTAGCAGAACCAGGAATTAAACCCTGGCCTCCCAATGTCCCTCCTCGTTCTCTAGCCACTAGACCACACAGCCTCTCATCACTCCTGTCAGGCACTGCTTTACAATCGTAGATAGTCATAGATTCTAGGACTGGAAGGGACCTCGAGAGTCATCGAGTGCAGTCCCCTGCCCGCATGGCAGGACCAAACCTCACATTATAAACCTCTCAGCACAGCTGAGTTTCGACAGAGCCGGTGCCTGGCGTAGTGCCCAGCTTGAGCATTTCGTATCTGATGACCGCTGGCTGCTTCCTGGAAGCAGCAGTAACGTGACATTGTCAGCAGCATTCTCAATGGGTTCCTTTCCTGTTACTTTCTGAAGCATAAGATGCACTGAAAGATTTCTGCTTAAAAAACTAAGGTTAATCTGCTTAATTTTTTCCTCAAGGGAAAACCAGGATGATGAATTCCTGTTTTCCCGGGCTTGCTGAAGGCGGGTCACTTTGCTGCTCCTGAAACACAGTGGGAAGTCAGGGGAGGCACAGCGTGCTGCGTGGCCCTGCCCACCCTCCACTCCCAGGCCCCCTCCTGCTTCCCACCAGCGTGCTGCGTCTCTTCCCCTCTGTGGCTGGGCTGGGGTTAGCGGGGACTGACCTGCGGCCGAGGGCTCTGGCCAGCTGGGGCCGGTGATTATGCCATCCAACGTTCCTGGGGCGGAGGGGCTAGCTGTCACGATGGGGGGGCTCTTGGCTCTGGTGGGGGCGGGGCCTCAAGCAGAAGGGGCTGGTCTGGTGGCTAGCCTCCCCGAACCAGTGGTTCACGTCCCGCCCACGCATACTTTGGAGTTTTGCTTTGGGTTTATGCATCCATTTGAACCACAAATTCGATGCAACATTCTAGGGCCCATGAAGCCCAAGTGGATGGAACCTTAAAAAGCCTGTTTGACAGAGCAATCCACTCTGGGCAGAATCCACTGTGCTGTCTGCCACTCTAGATTAAAGGAAGAAAAAGGCTGATTCCCAGGACCACGTTGAGTCTCAGTACCGGAGCACCTCGGAAGTGAGAACAAACCCTTTCCCCCATGCCAAACAATCAAGCACAATATTTATGAGTCTTGTGAGTGTGTTGGATTTTTAACCTGGAGTCCCTTTCTCCCATTAGGCCCTGGAGTTTAATATACACTTTTAAAAAAAGTGTTTTAAACACTCTTACCAAAACTCCCTTCCCTGTAAGTTGCTCAGCTTTAACTTTCTGACATCCAGATCTCTTCATATACTGTTCCATGTCATTGCATGGGAGCAGAACACCCTATCCTACACTGCTGCAAAATGGATACGACTTTAACCCATTTCCCTGAAGCACTTGGAGGATTCGCTGGAGGCAAAGGGCTGTCTGGACAAAGTCCCTAAGCCTCTACCTCAGATCTGGGGTCCCCAAGGCCTCTCTGTTCCCTGGCAGCGTGACACATACAGCATAGAAGTAATGCAGGGCTGAGACTGGGGCCTGAGATGCCCAGCTGCAATTGAAATGAATGGGAGCTGTGCTTTTAGATCCTCTGTGTGGCTCTGCAACACCTCACCTTGGGTGAATTATGGAAGAAGATTCTCGGAGCACATTTTCAAAAGCACCAACTGACATTAGAGCCGAAGTCTCATTTTCAAAGGAGATTTAGTCCTGAATCCCCAAAGGGACTTGGGTGTTGTGATGCTCAGCATTGCAATGCCTAACTTTTAGGCACCTAGAAAATCACTAAGGACATAAGAACAGCTGCATTGGGTCAGATCAAAGGTCCATCTAGTCCAGTATCCTGTCTTCTGACAGTGGCCAATGCCAGGTGCTTCAGAAGGAATGAACAGAACAGGGCAATTATCGAATGATCCATCCATTGTCATCTGGTCCCAGCATCTGGCAGTCAGGGTTTTAGGGATCTCTGGAGCATGGGGTTGAATCCCTGACCATCTTGGCTAATAGCCATTGATGGACCTATCCTCCATGAACTCATCTAATTCTTTTTTGAACTCACTTATACCTTTGGCCTTCACAACATCCCTGGCAATGTGTTCCATGGATTGATTGTGTGTTGTGTGAAGAAGTACTTCCTTTTGTTTGTTTTTAAACCTGCTGCCTGTTAATTTCCCCTGGTTCCTGTTATGTTAAGGGGTAAATAAACTTCCCTATTCACTTTCTCTACACCATCCATGATTTTATAGACCCAACCCCAGTTGTCTCTTTTCCAAGCTGAACACTCTGTCTTTTTAATCTCTCCTCATATGGAGGCTGTTCCATACCCCTAATTATTTTTATTCCTGTATGTTTTCCTATTCAAATATATCTTGTTTGAGATGGGGCCAATAGAACTGCATGATGTATTCAAGATTCACCATGGATTTCTCTAATGGCATTATGATATTGTCTGTCTTATTATCCATCATTTTCCTAATGGTTCTTAAAATTCTGTTAGCTTTTATGAACAGATGTTTTCATAGATGACTCCAAAATCTCTTTTTTGAGTGGTAAGAGCTCCTTTAGACCACATCATTTTATATGTATAGTTGGGATTATGATTGCCAATGTGCATTACTTTGCATTTATCAACAGTGAAATTTAGCTGCCATTTTGTTGCCCAGTCACCCATTTTTGTGAGATCCCTTTGTAACTTTTCATAGTCTGCTTTGACTCAGCTACCTTGAGTAATTCTGTGTCATCTGCAGACTTTGCCACCTCACTGTTTAGCCCCTATTCCTGATCATTTAGGGATATGTTAAACAGCACTGGTCCCAGTAGAGATCTCTCTCCATTGTGAAAACTGACCATTTATTCCTATCCTTTATTTCCTATATTTTAACCGGTTACTGATCCATGAGATAAGGTTATCGCTTATCCCATGACTGTTTAGTTTCCTTAAGAGACTTTAGTGTGGGACCTTGTCAAAGGCTTTCTGAAAGTCTAAGTACACTATATCCAGTGGATCATCCTTGTTGACACCCTCAGAATTCTAATAGATTGGTGAGGTATGATTGCCCTTTACAAGAGCTGTGTTGATTCTTCTCCTAACAAATCATATTAATCTGTGTCTGACAATTTTGTTCTTTACTGTAGTTTCAGCCAGTTTACCTGGTACTGAAATTGGGCTTTGTCTGCAATACAGCCTATGTCGCCAAAACTTACGGTCATTCAGGGCTGTGAATATTTCACCTCCCTGAGTAACATAAGCATTCATGTGCACAGTGCTATGTCAGCAGGAGAACTTCTTCCGCCACCCTAAGCTTCTGCCGCTCGTGGAGGTGGGTTTATTATGCTGACGGGAGAGCTCTCTCCCATCGGCATAGAGCGTCTCCACCGTTTGCGCTGCAGCGGTGCAGATATATCGGTACAGCTGCAGCGCTGTACTTATCAACAAGCTCTTAGGCTTACTAGCCTGTAATTGACAGGATTACAATGGGAGATGCTGCTGAGAGGGGTGTGTCCTAAGTCCCACCACTCAGAGTTTGGTGTCGGAATGGGCCTGTCTCTGTGATCCACACCTAGGAACCCCTCTCCTGGAGTAAGGGGGCTTAGGCATCTAAGCTGTTTCGTGCAAGATGGAGTTTCGCACTTGTGTCAATCCACATAAAACGGCCAGTGAGGAGGCAGCAGACCTTCTTCATCATGGTTAGCCTGGGGGAAGGGCACTCACCTGGTATGCGGGAGACCCTGGTTCAAGTTCTCCCTCTGCCTGATGAGGGGGAAGGGATTTGAACTGGAATCTCCCACCTCTCAAGAGACAATTGTGACATTGTCATGACCACTGTCAGTGGGACAGCCTGAGAGGCACATGCAATGTATATAAATGTATCTGTGAGGACAGACTCCTCAGCCACCTGACCCTCCCAAACATTGTTTTTCTTGCCTCAGGAACAAATTCAAACCCGACTGAACACCCTGAAGCAAGAGAGAGAAGAACTTCTGGAGTGGAAACAGGCTGGAGAGAAGCAAAGCCAGGAATATCTGGTAGGTTCCCATTGTGATGGTCCAGCAGTTACATCAGTCAGAGTTGGTCTCTCTCTGTGCTGGGAGAGTGTCAGCCCTGGTCTATACACAGCACTGCCTGATTTAGCTCTGGCGACATCTACACAGCACAGCTCTGGGGGCGACCTGCAGGGCATGTGTAGCTACACGGCACAGTGAAAAGCAGGCTGTGTCCACGCTGTGGTGTGTAGCTACACGTGTGAATGAAAGGCTCCAGTAGGGGAAGGCAGCAGAGCTGCTGGAGCCTTTCCCCACTTCGGGAGCCTTTACCTGCGGTGGGAAGACAGCGGGACACTACACTGCTATTTTTAACACTGTAGATGGGGGAGGCCCTGCTTGGGGCCGTATAGAGCCATGTCCGTAGGGTTTATACCCAGAGGGTTCAGGCATATCGTGACTCTACTTGCTTAAACCATGCCTCACCATCTACACTGCTATTTATGCCCATGTTAGCAGGGACACATTGTGTACGTCCTCTACACACCACCATAACATTTGTGTAGTACGGATGTACCTCAAATCACTTTGTAATGTAATGTCTTTATACTGGTGTAAACCCCTGACATGCAAACATTGTAAACCTAATTTAATTTGACCCTAGTGTGGTGTGTAGGGTTCACCTTGTCCAGTTAAACTGAGATAAAATGTGCTAACTAGGAGCAAGGTTGAGTTTAGATGAGGATTAGCTATAATGTATTAGATAAACTCAAGTGCTTTGCCTCTTGTAGACACACCCTTACAGGGTGAGATGTTTGTCTTTGTTTATCATCCCTCTGGGCTGATTCCTCCACTTGCTTGCAGTTTCAATTCAAAGCACTGATCTTATTCCCCACACATCAGTGGGTCCAAATCCAGCTACAAACACTGATTTCAGGGGAGATTTTTTTTTAAAGGCACGTATGGTGATTAGGTGCCTAATTCACTTTGACAGTCAATAGGACTGTCACTTAGGTACCCAATGGCTGTTTTGTATCTCTGAAATCCAACCCTGAATCTCCATCTATAACCACCAGAAACGACTGGTTTCCTCTGGGACAATGTAATTAACACAATGCCAGATGAAACATGTAAGAGCTGGAGAAAAAGCATTTTGCACAGTATATGTTGTACCTGGCGTTTTGTGTGGATAACCAGCAGAACTTTCCTTCAGTCTTCTCCACAACTCTCTGCCAATGTGTTCCTGATATGGAGTCAGACCCCACCCCTCCAACCTTTCTGCTATTGGAAGAATCTAAATGCATGGGTGGTAGGTTTGTAGAAATTTTGGTGCTGCCTAGAACCCGCCCCCCCCAGCTCTCCCCCCCCCCCCCAAACTCCGCCCCCGACCTGCCTAAGGCTCTGGGAGGGAATTTGGGTGGGGGAAGGGGTCTGGAGTGCAGGCTCTGGGATGGAGTTTGGGTGCAGGCTCCGGGTTGGGGCAGGGGGTGGGTGTGCAGGAAGGGGTGAGGGAGTGCAGGCTCTGGGATGGAGTTTGGGTGCAGGCTCCGGGCTGGGGGTGGGGGCGTAGGAGGGTGTTAGGGGTGCAGGCTCTGGCAGGGAGTTTGGAAGCAGGAGGGGGGTGTGGGAAGGGGGAGGGGGTGCAGGCTCTGGGAGAGAGTTTGGGGGCAGGAGGGGGTGTGTGGGAAGTGGGAGGGGGTGCACGCTCTGGGAGGGAGTTTGGGGATAGGAGAGGGTGCAGGGTAAGGGCTGTGGGGCTGAGGATGAGGGGTTCATGGTGCAGGAGGGGGCTCAGGGCTGGGGCAGAGGATATGGGTGAGGGGGGATGAGGCTCTGGCTGGGGCTGGGGGGTTTGGGGCGTTGGAGAGGCTCAGGGCTAGGGTGGAAGGGCAGGGTAAGGGCACCCTGCCTTGCCATTAGCGGGTGGGGGCACTAGGACCCTGGGGCAGCAGAGAGCAGTTGAGGCCAGGAGCTGGTGTAGTGTAGGATACCGCTCTGCCTAGGAATGTGCTATTCCGGCAGCACAAGCAGGCACAGGAGAGGCGCGCACCACTTTCTTTCAGGCAGGGACGCGGCGGAGATGTGGGGGAGATGCGCGGGCGAAGGGGTGGCAGGCGGGGGCCGGGGACCGCTTCAGGCAGGGCCGGGGGAGAGACCCAGCTCCAAATATTGGTGGAGCAGGGCCCCTAGCCCTGAATATTCCTGGAGCCTGGGCACCACAAAAGAATATAACTCGCCGCCTATGTCTAGATGATCAGCAAAATATACTAAGCCACTCAGACCTGAAGACTCATCATTTTCGAGATATTGGGTGACATTTTCAAAAGTGCCTCAGTGATTTTGGAACCTAAGGTTTACAATTTTACAAGTGGTTAAGGGCCAGATTCTCAAAGATATTTAGGGGCTTAAAATGCACAGAGGCCTAGTGAGATTTCCAAAAGCAACTAAGTAGCACCTAATATCCTCTGTAGTCTAGGGGACTTAGGCACCTAAGTGATACTGAAAATCCCTCTCAGGGCTTATATGCCTCTTTAGACATATAAATATCTTTTAAAAGCAGCTCCTTATTCATTTTTAATGGGTTTCAGCTACTACATGATTTTGCTGTTTCTGAAAATTTACCCTAAGTTCTATTTTCAAAAGTCACTTTCAAAGAAACTTAGGCGCCTAAGCATCAAAAAGTAACTTTGAAAATGGGAATTGGACTCCTAAGTCACCAAGGCACTTTGGAACATGTTAGTCTCTCACCTGGCCTGAATGAATATCAGGCATGTTCTCCTGAAATCTCTTCCGTATGTTCGTAGTAGGGTGAAATGAAAAGAGGGCTCGAAGAACTGTTCCCAGACTCGCCCCATGTCCCTGATAGGCTGTCCAACTTTCTCATTTGTGAAAACTGGATGCTGAGCGCTGGAACCTGCCCCGTCCCATGCTCCGCCTCTTTCCCTCGAGGCCTCGCCCCCCACTCCTCTTTCCCCTCTCACTGTCGCTTGCTGCTCTCTCCACCTCCCTCCCCCTGCCAGCTGAGCAGGGCTCTAGGGGTGTGGAGGTGACTAGGGAAGGGCGGGGGAGGGAAAGCCACACTCCGGGGGTTGATGGGTGATTGGAGCAGGACGGGGGAGCTGCCCGTACTTCTCTCCCCCGCCCCAGAGCCATCCCTGAGTGCTCCTCCAGGCTCCCAGCAGCAGCACCTGGTGTTGGAAGCCAGTTACTCTGGGTAATCAGACTTCTAGTGTCCAGTCAGCAGTGACTGGACACTGCCAGGTTCCCTTTTTGACTGGACTTTCTGGTCGAAAACTGGACATCTGGCAACCCTAGTCCCTGACCTGTCCTTTTCCTGTTTCTCTTCATTACAGGGAAAGATAGTAGCTGAGAGGCAGAAGATTGTGTCTGAATTTGAGCAATTGCGGCAGTTCCTGGAGGAACAAGAGCGACTCCTGCTGGCCCAGCTGGAAGAGTTGGACAAGGAAATTGTGAAGATACAGGATGAAAATGTCACCAAACTGTCTGAGGAGATTTCCCATCTCAGTGACTTGATCAGTGAGATAGAAGAGAAGTATCAGCAGCCAACAAGCCAATTCCTGCAGGTGAGACAATTAGAGACACCCAGATCCCTGCCCAGGGAAGGGAGAGATTCTGAGTGATTAACTTTGGAGTTTACTAACTTCTTTGAGAGCTCCCCCTCCACAATGGAGACTGTCAGGGTGTCCTTTAGCAAAGCGAGGGAAAACAAAATTTTTGACATTTCTAATATTTGCGATGTGGAAACAGGCTTGTCGTTTTAAAGGCAGATGTTTCAACAATGCCTGAGACACCATATATGAGCCCCTTCGTTTTCAGTTTAATCCAGTTTTTACCAAAAAATTCCTGGGTTTCACAAAAAGTATTCTTTTTTTTTTCTTCTGATTTTCATCCTACTTTTGTATCATTCAAATATATAAAAAACTTGTTTTATTAGGAAAATACAATCCATTGCATGAGATCTCTGTATTCCGATAATACATTATCTGTGTGTATATGCAAATCTGCCTGCTGAAGTAAGAACATATTGTTCTAGAAGATACACACACTAACCAACAGGCACGCACACAAGGTCTGAAGTGCGTGTGCATCTGAACGTACTGATCAATCTCATACCCACCAGGTACACATTTCAAACTGTTAGCAGACAATGGGTTAAAGATTTGACGCACTAAAATGGGAAGAAAATGATAATCTGTATCAGAATAAGTTTCAGAACACAAGGAAGTATTCGAAAGGGTTAAAGAAAGAAAAACAGGATCAAAGGATGAAGTTGGGCCACACCATTTGCAGCGCATACACTCAATTATTAAATGTGAATGTTTATAGGATAATAGTTCTAAGTCTACACCAGTAAACTGTTTGTTCAAATAAAACTTTTCATTTGGGGATTAGAGATCTATTGTTTTCTTAAACTCAGAGGGGCATTGTGTTTTGAGCTCTGTTTTAGTTCTGCAGCAAACCACAGTGATGAACGGAATTCAAAGCATTAATCTACTGAATTTCGTGTCTTTTCATCTACCAAAACAAACCCCGATATTTACCCAGAGAGTTGTTTGCACTGATTTTCAGCTGTTTTTGTTGTGGTGGTAATTTTTCATGGGAATTTCAGTGTTTCACTAAAATAAAAACTGAAAATGAAGGGCCCTAATAATATGGAAGCAATAAAAGGCACAAGTCCAGTTTCTAGGAAGTAGGAGATTAAGAAAGCGAAGCTCTTTGCAGAGCCTGTTAAGAAATGGGAATGAATCCAGTTTCTAGAATTGCACACATGGAGAAAGGCAAATGCTCTGGACACAGCAGTTGCATGTGGAAGTCAGGGATTCATGTGTCTGATCAGTCAGTTTGAGCAAGTGCCCTCGGCACAGGCAAAATAGAATTTAGAAGGAGAAAACCCACAATCATGGTGCATGCTTAGGGAATTTCATCCATCAAAGTCTGTAAATGGAATTTTAAAGGTGCAACTACAGAGAACTGCATCTAGAGCTCGACTAGGGATGGCAAAGTGAGTCCTCTCCAGAGCAGGACCAATCGCCAGCTTGTGGTTCGTGGGACTGAGCTCTTCTTTTTCTTCTTTCCTCTCTCTCTTCTAGGACATCAGAAGCACCTGGAGCAGGTACGTAGCTCCTTCCCACCCCCCCTTACGTGTCATGATGTTGGAAGGGGATTGGACTCCCGGGGTCAGATTTTGCAGGGTATTTAGACACCTGACATGTAGCTAGGCACTTGGTGGAATTTTCCAAAGCAGCTAGGCGAGTTAGGCACCTCCCATTGCAATCATTGGCAGTTGGGAGCCTAGCTTGGTTAGGTGCTTTTGAAAATCCCAGGAGTCACCTTTAAAAATCAGGCCTTAAGTGACTTGCCCAAGGTCACGCAGGGAGGCTGTGGCAGAGCAGGGAGTGGAGCGTAGGTTTCCAGAGTCCTACAACAACCCCTTAACCACTGGAGCATCCTTTCCCACAAGATTATGCCCTTCTCTCTGACGGACAGCTTGTGGACCCCTTACTCTCCAACTCCCATTTGAGAATCTAGGCATTTAAATACTCCAGAGAGGAGGGCAGTTGACTCACCAGTGGGAGTTAGAGGCTCACAACGAACCCACAAGAGAGCAGCCTCTGGTAGCTCATTCTCACAAAAGAAAGAAAAGTTTTAGAGAATGTTTGGTTTTTTCCCCTCTAGGTGTGAGAAGGTGAAGTTTGAGAAACCAGTGGCCGTGCCAGAGGACCTGAGAGAGAGAGTCGGCGTCTCTTCTCAAAGAAATGTTTGTCTGCAGGAGGCTCTGAAGAAATTCAAAGGTAACTGAACAGTTATCTGGGCTCATGCTACAGTGATGGTACATCGAGATGTGCCTCTGACTGTGGAAGGAGATGGATTCTGGCCTATTAGTTCTCAGCTCGTCCCAGCTAGACGTCTTTGTGGGTGGGCTGGGGAGGGCTCAGGGCTGATGCCAGTTCGCCAGGCCTCCACTTGGATTGTCTCAGACCCAACCCTGGGTGTTAAAATTGGCCACTCAGAATTTCAGAGACACACAATCACCAGATGTTATAGAAAATCTTGAATTTAACCTCCCTGGCTGGGATTTTCCAAGGGACCTAAGGGATTTAGGCACCCATCTCTCTGACCGTCAATGGGAATTGGCCACCACATGGCCTCAGCCCTTTTGAAAATCCCAGAGTCTGTACCTCAAGTTCCTCCATCTTTAAAAAGGAGGAAATAATGGCCAGCCTACCTTGTTGTGGTAATTAGTGAATGCCGCCCAGTGCTTTGAGATCCTTGGAGGCAGGTGGGAGATGGAGAGGTGCGAGATATTATATTTTGGACGATGATTTCACTTTAGTTTGGTCTCGCTGGAAAGGTCTCCCCATTCCAATCTGCCTCTCGTTCTATGGTCTTTTCCTTTGGGCCGTCTCAGAATTACAGCACGGTTCCATCCAGTGCTGCTGTAGCCATGTCAGTCCCAGAATATTAGACAAGGCCGGGGAGGTAACAGCTTTTATTGAAGCAACTCCTGTTGGTGACAGACAAACTTTTGAGCTACACAGACCTGAAGAAGAGCTCTGTGTAAGCTCCAAAGCTTGTCTTTCAAGCACAGTTACATTAATTAATGGTAGGAATGTCACCAGAGTCAAGACAACATGAAATCACCTCTTCCAATCCTTCCTTTCTCTAGAGACCCGGCCCTCTGAACTGACCTGTGAGCCCAAAGGCAGAGAGAAAGGGTGAGGGCTAGATTCACAAAAGGACTTGGGGCTACCTGCCATTTTAGGCACCTGAATCCCAGAATCAGATCCCACTGGGATTCACAAAGCCCCCCGCTCAGCTGCAACCAAACCTTGTAGGTGCCTAAAATCACTCATCACCTCTGTTTTTGTGGTAAATGTTCCCTAGGCACTTATGTTTCTGCCTCTGTGCATGCGCCCTGCAGTTCCAGTCTCGCTGTCCAGACACCTAGGCCCCAGAGAGATACACGAACAGGGGAAAGAAAGGCGTTCCTCCTCCTAACTCGCCTACAGGGCCCAATCTGAGATGCCTGCTCTGAGAATACTTACTGGCTCAGGCCCTATAGGCAAACACTTACCCAAAAGAACCAGGCCCGAGGGACATTGATGCTCCCTTATAATATACATCATAGCTCTGTGATTAGGGTATTGACCTGGGATATGGGAGACCACCAGTTCAAATCCCTTGTCTCCCACAGGAGAAGAAGGGATTCCAGCAGGGGTCTGATATAGGCCTCTCTGTTTCCTCTTTCGAATCTGATCCATGGTGTATAAATAATTGAGCAGAGGGACAGGCTTCTGGGTCTCCCACCTCCCCAGGGCGTGCTCTAACCACCTGGCTACAGAGACGTTCTCGTGATTTCTCTCTGCCTCCGGCCCAATGAATTATTGATTATCCCCAGTGGAACCTCTCCCACAGGAGGGCATGTGGGCACCCCGCATCAGAAAATCCTACAGCCCAAAGGTTAGGGCACTCCTTGAGAGGTGGTAGATCCCATTTCAGATCCCTGCTCCCTCTGCGGCACAGGGTTAACTTGAACCAGGGGTCTCCCAAAGGCCAGCTGAGTGCTCCAACCACTGGGGTAAAAGTTATGAGCAAGGTGGGTTTCCTCCCCCGAGGCATCTTGCAAAAAAATGGCACAGTTGCCGGACACCAAGAGAGGGGTCGCAGCTGAGAATCCCACACCGAGGGAGGCACCTACAGTGCTGCCCAGACTCAGTCGCTGGTACTCCCTGAGAGCACCGGGGCTTGGCACACCCCCATACCTTGGCCTTTCCCACTGGCTGGCGTAAGCAGGGAGATGCCTAGCATGCTGGCTTTTATGAATCTCATTCCAAGGCGCATCTCTCTCCCTGTTCATGGTACAGATTGCCTGGGTGCCTAACTCCTGCTTCGTGAATCACAGTGACTTTATCAATTCATAGATTCTAGGACTGGAAGGGACCTTGAGAGGTCATCGAGTCCAGTCCCCTGCCCTCATGGCAGGACGAAATACTGTCTAGACCGGGGTAGGCAACCTATGGCATGCGTGCCAAAGGCAGCACGCAAGCTGATTTTCAGTGGCACTCACACTGCCCGAGACCTGGCCACCGGTCCGGCGGCTCTGTATTTTAATTTAATTTTAAGTGAAGCTTCTTAAACATTTTAAAAACCTTATTTACTTTACATACAACAATAGTTTAGTTATATATTATAGTGTTATAGAAAGAGACCTTCTAAAAACATTAAAATGTATGACTGGCACGCGAACTGTTAAATTAGAGTGAATAAATGAAGACTTGGCACACCCCTTCTGAAAGGTTGCCGACCCCTGGTCTAGACCATTCCTGATAGACATTTATCTAACCTACTCTTAAATGTCTCCAGAGATGGAGATTCCACAACCTCCCTATGCAATTTATTCCAGTGTTTAACCACCCTGACAGTTAGGAACTTTTTCCTAATATCCAACCTAAACCTCTCTTGCTGCAGTTTATGCCCATTGCTTCTTGTTCTATCCTTAGAGGCTAAGGTGAACAAGTTTTCTCCCTCCTCCTTATGACACCCTTTTAGATGCCTGAAAACTGCTATCATGTCCCCTCTCAGTCTTCTCTTTTCCAAACTAAACAAACCCAATTCTTTCAGCCTTCCTTCATAGGTCATGTTCTCTAGACCGTTAATCATTCTTGTTTCTCTTCTCTGGACCCTCTCCAATTTCTCCACATCTTTCTTGAAATGCGGTGCCCAGAATTGGACACAATACTCCAGCTGAGGCCTAACCAGCGCAGAGTAGAGTGGAAGAATGACTTCTCGTATCTTGCTCACGACACACCTGTTAATACATCCCAGAATCATGTTTGCTTTTTTTGCAACAGCATCACACTGTTGACTCATATTTAGCTTGTGGTCAACTATAACCGCTAGATCCCTTTCTGCCGTACTCCTTCCTAGACATTCTCTTCCCATTCTGTATGTGTGAAACTGATTGTCCTTCCTAAGTGGAGCACTTTGCATTTGTCTTTGTTAAACTTCGTCCTGTTTACCTCACACCATTTCTCCAATTTGTCCAGATCATTTGAATTATGACCCTGTCCTCCAAAGCAGTTGCAATCCCTCCCAGTTTGGTATCATCTGCAAACTTAATAAGCGTACTTTCTATGCCAATATCTAAATCGTTAATGAAGATATTGAACAGAGCCGGTCCCAAAACAGACCCCCGCAGAACCCCACTTGTTATGCCTTTCCAGCAGGATTGGGAACCATTTATAACTACTCTCTGAGTACAGTTATCCAGCCAGTTATGCACCCTCCTTATAGTAGCCCCATCTAAGTTGTATTTGCCTAGTTTATCGATAAGAATATCATGCGAGACCGTATCAAATGCCTTACCAAAGTCTAGGTATACCACAGCCACCACTTCTCCCTTATCTACAAGACTCGTTATCCTATCAAAGAAAGCTATCAGATTGGTTGGACATGATTTGTTCTTTACAAATCCATGCTGGCTATTCCCTATCACCTTACCATCTTCCAAGTGTTTGCAGATGATTTCCTTAATTACTTGCTCCATTATCTTCCCTGGCACAGAAGTTAAACTAACGGGTCTGTAGTTTCCTGGGATGTTTTTATTTCACTTTTTATAGAGGGGCACTATATTTGCCCTTTTCCAGTCTTCTGGAAGCTCTCCTGTCTCCCATGATTTTCCAAAGATAATAGCTAGAGGCTCAGATACCTCCTCTATTAGCTCCTTGAGTATTCTAGGATGCATTTCATCAGGCCCTGGTGACTTGCAGGCATCTAACTTTTCTAAGTGATTTTTAACTTGTTCTTTTTTATTTTATCTGCTAAACCTACCCCCTTCCCATTAGCATTCACTATGTTAGGCATTCCTTCAGACTTCTCGGTGAAGACTGAAACAAAGAAGACATAAAGCATCTCTACCATTTCCAAGTTTCCTGTTACTGTTTCTTCCTCCTTACTGACACTGTCCTTGGTCTTCCGCTTGATTCTAATGTATTGATAAAAAGTCTTCTTGTTTCCCTTTATTCCTATAGCTAGTTTGAGCTCATTTTGTGCCTTTGCCTTTCTAATCTTGCCCCTGCATTCCTGTGTTGTTTGCCTATATTCATCCTTTGTAATTTGTCCTAGCTTCCATTTTTTATATGACTCCTTTTTATTTTTTAGATCATGCAAGATCTCGTGGTTAAGCCAAGGTGGTCTTTTGTCTTAACCATGAGATCTTTCTAGGTGTCTAAACATTGGCTGTTGTGATGCTAAGCATCACCTTGCCTAAGTTTCTTTGTGAATCAAGTCCTGTTTTCATGAGGCTATTTTCCTACAAGAAAGGGGGGAAATCACCTCTCCTCTGATCTTTTCTTTCTCTAGAGACCCTGCCCTATCAACTGCGCTTTCTGATCTCAAAGGCAGAGAAAGAGGGTAAGTTTTCATGAGGATATTTTCGTACAACAATTATTTAATTAAAATCTCAGGATTAATTTTTTAGAAGAAGCTTCTGAATTCAAACAAGAGGTTTCCACCAATACAGAGTCATGGATTCCAAGGTTAGAAGGAATCATTATATCATAAGAACGGCCAGACTGAATCAAACCAATGGTCTAGCTAGCCCAGTATTCTGTCTTCCAACAGTGGCCAATGCCAGGTGCCCCAGAGGGAATGAACAGAACACGTGATCATCCAGTGATCCATCCTGTCACCCATTCCCATTTTGTGAGGTATGAACGTGCACATACTATTTACAATTGGAAAGTAGGGTACATTTTTTTAGGTCCAAAAATCAGTCTTTAGGGCACACTCAGGTCACATTTTGCTGCTTCTCTCAGTAATTATAAGGACTAGAAATTTGCTCTATTTTTATTTTTTGTATGAAAGACAAGCTTCGCTGCTGGAAAACGTCATTAACACAGAGTGCAGGTTGACCATCAGTGCCTTGTACGCTTCCAGAACATGAAGGGAACCCATATTTCAAGCTCTGAAAACTGGGAAATAACGAGTTAAGGAAGCATCTCCCACAGCTCCTATGCTATACTTCCCTCCTCCCCTAGTGTCAGGAGCATGGACTCATGTGCTGGGCTCCATCCATCCCCAGCTGGTGGAAGATCCCTTGGGGAGGAGACCGTGCTAAGGCCAGTACTGAACCAGGCAGGGAATCAGGACTGCAGCGGCAATCAAAAAAGCAAACAGAATGTTGGGAATCATTAAGAAAGGGATAGATAATAAGACAGAAAATATCATATTGCCTCTCTATAAATCCATGGTACAACTACATCTTGAATACTGCATGCAGATGTGGTCTTCCCATCTCAAAAGAGATATATTGGAATTAGAAAAGGTACAGAAAAGGGCAACAAACGACTAGGGGTATGGAACAGCTGCCATATGAGGAGAGATTAATGAGATTGGGACTTTTCAGCTTAGAAAAGAGATGACTAAGGGGAGATATGATAGAGGTCTATAAAATCATGATGGGTGTGGAAAAAGTAAATAAGGAAGTGTTATTTACTTCTTCTCATAACATAAGAACTAGGGGTCACCTAATGAAATTAATAGGCAGCAGGTTTAAAACAAACAAAAGGAAGTATTTCTTCACACAACGCACAATCAACCTGTGGCTCTCCTTGCCAGAGGATGTTGTGAAGGCCAAGACTAACAAACTTCAAAAAAGAACTAGATAAATTCATGGAGGATAGATCCATGAATGGCTGTTAGCCAGGATGGGCAGGGATGGTGTCCCTAGCCTCTGTTTGCCAGACACTGGGAATGGGCGACAGGGGATGGATCACTTGATGAATACATGTTCTGTTCATTCCCTCTGGGACACCTGGCATTGACCACTCTATTGGCCTAGATGGACCATTGGTCTGACCCACTAGCTACCTAATGTTCTCTTCACTCTGCTCGGTGGAGCTGTCTTGCACCAGAGAAGCCAGGCTACTGTCTCTTCTCAGATGTATTCAGAGGGTGAATGGAATTTAACAGCAGGGAGTAAGGAGCTCAGTTAGATACATGTATAACTAGATTCTCTAGAGAGCCATGGTCTGGCAGGGGAAGGCTTTTTACTGGATGAATGGAGAAAGGACCGAAATTGCGACCTCCTCTTCCCATCCACTGACCAGAAGCCGGTCTACTGCCTTCCTCCATAGAGATCCCATATCTCTTCCCTCTGCAACAAATCCCCAAATCAATATTGTAAGAATAATCCACCAGGCACATATAAAACCCCAACCACATGGAGTAATCATCTGCTCTCTGGACTGGGGAAGGAGGAAACACTCTGGGGCCTGGAGTCCCTTTTTGGTGTGTTAGAGAATCTCCAGGAGTCTTAATAGCCCCTCTGAAATCAACAGGCGTGTCGGGAAGCAGGCTGGACCCCGACTCCTGGTCCTCACCAGACTAGTTACCACATTAAGTGCGACTAGCGCAGACACAATTTAGTACTTTTCAAATGCATTAGCTGGTGTCCCTGTTAACGTCCTCTTCCTGATGTCTGCTGCATCCCCTGCTCGGTTCTATTGCTGGATGTGGAGCACCCCCAGCAAGGGAGAGGGATCGGGGGAGGAGACTGAGATCCCCTCTGCCACGGATCCCCAGGATTGGTGCTACGGCCCCAGCTTTGGAACAGTCTCTGGGAGGAGCCCCTTCAATGCGCCAGACCCCCAACATCAGCCCACTGTTCCTGCAGGGTAAGCCACGCGGCTTCACCAACTCCTCAGGCTGGACCTCTGGGCCTTCAGCCCTCCTGCCTCACAACATGAGCTGTGTGCAGCAGCGACACTCAGCCACCGCTGTCACTGTCAAGCAACTGGGTTTTAGTCCACTGCTCTGCACCACAGCACAGGGAGACCTTGGTTAGCACAGAGAAATGAAAGTTACAGCAGAGTCCATTGTTCAAGCTCTGTCTCCCTCTCCATCTGATCTGCTTTCTCAGACTCCCAGGTGTGCCCCCACCATAGCCAATTCTGTAGGTGCTCTGGGGCTAGAGCACCTATGGGAAAAAAATAGTGGGTGCTCAGCACCCCTCAGCAGCCCCATGGATCAGATCCTCCCTCTCCTCTCCTCCCACCCGCCGGTGGCCCGGCCAATCAGTTCATTCCCCTCCCTCCCAGCACCTCCTACTTACTGCGATCAACTGTTCAGTGGTGGGCGGAGGAGCAGGGGCAGGAAGAGGCAGGATAGGATGGATACGTGGGGGAAAGGGTGGAGTGAGGGTGGGACCTGGGGCGGAGCGGGGGTCAAGCAGCACCCAGGAAGTCAGCTCCTCTGCTCCCCACTGCTTCCTGCAGCCAACACGTAACTTCCGCTTCACCCCTCCCCCACCTCTAGTCCTTTGTTCCCGAGCTGGGGCGATGCAGCTCAGCCGCAGAGGTGGGGAAGTCCGTAGCTCTCCGGGGGGCTGGTTGCTGTTTCTATGTCCAGGCAATTGGACTTGCCATTGTCTTCTGAGGACCTCAGGCCCCAGACAGCGACGTGGGCAGCTTAGCCTGCCCTGAGAGCAAACACTCCCTTTTCACCTACTGGGTAACAACACGGCATATAGGGAAACTGAGGCACATATTGGCTTCATAAAAAAATTCCCCCAAAAATCCCGGTTTGTCACCCCCTCCCCCCAACAATACCTCCTAGATGCCTGGTGGGAACGACAGGGAATTTTCTGTTCAGCTTCAGCCAACAGGCAGCTCCCCAGGACTGACACTCAGGGCCCACCCCAGCCCGCCCGGGGCTACTGGGGAGTAGGGCCGGCTCTAGGCACCAGCAAAACAAGCTGGTGCTTGGGGCGGCATGGGTGGTGCCAGAATGCCGCCCCTAAAAATGTGCCCCGGCCGTCCTAGCTCACTTCCGCTACTGCTGCCACGGCGCGCGAAACAGCTGAGTCGCGCGCCGCTACTTGCCCTCCCTCCCAGGCTTGGGAGCCTGGGGGGAGAAGGCAGGGCTGGGGATTTGGGGAAGGGGCGGCGTTGAGGCGGGGCCGGGGGTGGGGTAATTAAAGAACCGGGGGGGTGGCCAAAATTGTTTTTGCTTTGGGCGGCAAAAATTCTAGAGCCGGCCCTGCTGGGGAGTGTAAGAAATGGTCCTAGCCTCCCCCAGGGCTGAGCTCTGCCTGGAAGGGTCTGTCTGCACTGTAGAGTGAACCCTGGGGATCGGCACCCGGGTTAGCCTGGGCTGGGCGCAAGTAGGGTTACCATATTCAAACATTTAAAAAAGAGGACACTCCACGGGGCCCCGGTCCTGCCCCCGGCTCTGCCCCAACTCCGCCCCTTCCCCGCCCCCGGCCCTGCCCCAACCCCACTCCTTCTCCGCCCCCATTCCAACCCCTTCCCCAAAGTTCCTGCCCCAACTCTGCCCCCTCCTCTGAGCACCCCGCATTCCCCCTCTTCCCTCCCGCTGTGATCTTGGTTGGGGGTTGCTAAGTGCTTCCCTGCTCGCCCCGCAGCCCCTATGCCCTTGCCTGTCCTGCTCCTCCTCACCCTGCAGCCTCTGCACCCCCCTGCCCCTGCAGCCTCTGTGCCCCCTGCTCCCCACTCGCCCTGCAGCCTCTGCACCCCCCACCCCTGCAGGCTCTGTGCCCCCTGCTCCCCACTGGCCCTGCAGCCTCTACACACACACACACCCCGCCACCTGCCCTGCTCCCCCCCCCCCGCTCACCCGGCAGAGGGAGAAATGCAGGTTCCACGTGGACTCAAACACTTCCATGCTGCTCTGTGGGGGAGGAGGGAGCGGGGAAGGGGGAGGGACTCTGGCTGCTAGAGGCCCTAGTGGCTGCGAGCGGCTTTCAATCAGGCCAGGCGTCCAATCAGCCGCGCCGCACTCCGCAGGAGGGGAAGGGGGAAATCCCGGACATTTCTACTTCATTAGAAATCCCCCCTGGACGGCCATTTAAGGCTGAAAAAGCCGGACATGTCTGGGGAAACCTGGATGGCTGGTAACCCTAGGCGCAAGGAGCCATGCTGCTGAGCCTGACCTCACTTACTGTGTCCTCACTCGTGCTGCTGAGTCTCCAGGACGTCTGGGAGCACGTCCCATGGCTGGTGGTGCCGCCGTGAGCTGAGCTATTCTGTGTTTCTTTCCCAGTGATTCGTGGGGTACCTGGTCTGTCTTTCACAGGGGAATTGTGGGAAGGCACTGGAGGGCTATTTTGCCTCTGGTCAGGCTGGCAGTGAGGGGAGGAGGGTTTTCACCTTCCTCTGCAGCACATGGATGCGGGTGACGTACCAGGATTGTTTGGGGGTATCTCACTGAATCATTTCCCTGCATTGTGGGGCCTCAGGCACTGGTACCTCGGTGCCTCCTCTTCTCTGCCTGTGGCACATAAATAGTCCAGTCTGCTGTAGGCTGTCCTGCTTTGGGCTAATGTTGGTTGTTGGGGTAGGTGGGTGCTGGGTGGGGTTGGTGGCCTGTGATATACGGGGGTCAGATTAGATGACCTGGTTCCCTTCTGGCCTCAGACTCTGACTCTCAGCACTGGAGTGGTTTAGCCTGCACAGAGGTGCCAACTTCCCCAGTTTCCAGTGGGTTGCTTGACCTCACTCTGCCCCAGTCCCTGACCCAAGCCCCCACCCCTCCCCCCCACCTCTTCCTACCCCCACAGCTTCCCCTACCCCTCAGAACCTCCTACCCACCTCTGAACAACGGATCCGTGGCAGGAAGAAGGCGCTGGGAAGGAGGGGGAGGAGCTGATCGGCAGGGCCCGTCAGTGCGTGGGGGGTGCTGTGGGGAGAGGGGGAGGAGCTAATCGGTAGGACCTGTCGGTGGGTGCCAAGCACCACTATTTTTTTTCTGTGGGTGCTTCTGCCCTGGAGCACCCATGGAGTCGGTGCCTGTGCTGGGTGTAGAGCACCCCTGAACTCGGATGAGGTGTTTATGCATCTGGACAGGAAGGGCATCAGGGTTAGCAGCTGAGTAAGCGCCTGGGTTAACTCTGCAGTGAGGACAGATCTTAACACTCTCCTTCTGTCTCTCTCTTCCCTCTTGCAGTGCAGGCCACTCCAGATCCAGACCTGGCAAATCCTTGTTCCATCGTGTCCACAGATGAGCGTGTGATACAGAAATACCAAGACACAAGATATTTAGTGCCACAGAGCAGGTTTTACCCTGCTGCCTGTGTGCTGGGCTTCACCTCAGGGAGATGTTACTGGCAAGCGGAGGTGGGGAACAAACATCTTTGGGTTTTGGGCATTGCCAAAGAGTCTGTGATACACGAGGGAGCGATAAGCTGTACTCCAGAGGAGGGGATCTGGGCTTTGCAGAGTACAGGGAATGAGTACTGGGCCCTCACCTCCCCTAAGACTGCTCTGGGCCTACGTCATAGCCCCAGTAACATTGGAGTTTACATGGATTATGAAGGGGAGAAAGTTACATTTTATGATATTACATCTTCTGGCACAGAGCCAATCTTTACTTTCACATCTTCTTTCACTGGGAAGATCATCCCCTTCTTTGGGAGCCGGCGTGTCAAATATCGGAATCAATTCGTTGTTTATCGCGATGATCTATCTGATTAAAACCATGGCAGAGGAGTGAGTATCACTCTCAATATGAGATACCTAAAGTAGAGCAAAGATGTGGGAAATATATAAATTATGGCTATCACGCATTGCCAGCCTTAAGCATATGAAAATGATGTGTCTGGCTCCCCAAAATCATGTTTGTCTTAATCTTTTTTAATATTAAGTTATTTTTCTCTGCCTTCTGGTTTCTGAGCTTTCTGGATGTACTTGTTTCCAGTCTTCAAGCTTTTCTACACAAACATGAAGGCTGGAAATGTATCTGTAATACAATCTGAGTTCCCTTGCAATCTATCTACTCCAGCAGCTGGGACTGTAAGAAAAACACCGAGTGTTGTGAGACTCTCAATAAAATGGTGAGGGAGAACAAGACTGACGTGCTCAGCATTATGCTGGTGAGTGGAGTTTCTTGGCCCTCTTACATGCTTATCTCTGTAACTCTGGGATCCTCCAGACACACACGAACTGACCAACCAGCAGACACCAGGAGCCACTCCCAGGGTCACAGCAGAGCCTGCTTGTCTTAGGGCAGGTCTACACTTAAAATACTGCACCGCCGCTGTTGCGCCGCTGTAATGCTTAAGTAAAGACGCTCCTACGCCGACAGGAGAGCTTCTCCCATCAGTGTAGTTAATCCACCTCTGTGAGAGGCGATAGCTATGTCCAGGGGAGGAGCTCTCCCGTCAACGTACTGCTGTCTACACCGGGAGTTCAGTTGGTACGACTGCGTTCACTGAGGGGTGTGGATTTTTCACAGCCCTGAGCAATATAGTTCTACTAATGGAAGTTTATAGTGTAGACCTGGCCTAACTTGTGACTCACTTAGGGGTCATCCATCAAAGTCCTCTGCTCTTTACTTATGAATATAAAAAACATAGTGGTGTTTCCCTCTCCCTCCAGTTCCCTAACTCAATGTTCCTATATTGCTCTGTTTGGTTATTTGGATGCTGTAGATTCAGATAAATAAATTCACAGAATAAAGTTTATTTCTATCTTCTGGTCTTGGACTTTGTCCCAAGGGTATTAGATCTGTACGGCTCTGCCCTGAAACGTTAGACAGACCCACGAGCAAATCCCTTGAAGGAGCTTGAAGAAAAGCCGCTGGGTAACTTTAAGCGAAAGCTCTAAAAGCAAAGCTTGGAGAAAGAGTAAATAAAATCAAAGAATCAAGCGATGCTTTCCCGGGCAAGAAAAAAGCAACAACATCCTCGCTGTGAAAGAAATCCATTAGCAACTTCCAGCTGCCAAGGAACAGAAGGAAACTGGCAATAAAATAGCCAACTCACATCATCAACTAAACAATATTACGGGGTGGCACTTAGCCGCACCATTGTGTTGCAGCAGCATTTCTTTCCCAAACCAAATTACCCCTTTTCCTTTAAATTCACATTCACACTCTGATTGGCTAGAAACCTGATACGCCACCTGAGGGTATAGGGTAGGGTCGGGGTACAAAGCTGGAGTCATTTGGTCAAGGGATTCATGAGATACAGCTGTGAGCTAGGTATGAAATACGAGCACAATCCTGTTCATGGCTGGTTGAGGGAGACTCCCAGCACACCCTGTAGCCTACAGGCTGGAAGGCAGAAGAATTCAATCTTCTCAGCAGTTTGTATTGGCTGAGGCATCGCACCCTTGGGGAGGTACCCGTCATCAATACCCCCTTTTTGCAGATGTGAGAAGAGGATGCAGAAGGTGAACTCCAGACAAAGCGGAAGATAATTCGTAGATTCCAAGGCCAGAAGGGCCACTGTGATCTTCTAGTCTCATGTGTCACACAGGTCACTGAACTTACCCCAAATAATTCCTAGAGCATCATTTTGATTTATTTTTTCCAAATCTTGATTTAAAACTTGTCAGTGACCCCTTGGCAAATTGCTCTACTGCAGGGGTCTCAAACACGCGGCCCGCAGGCTGTATGCGTTAGAAATGTACACCTTAATGCCAGGTCTCTGTCTAATACAGCAGACCCACACCTCAATCACTGAACCACTCGGCCTTTGGAAATGAACCTACCAGCTCAACTAGCCGCACAGGCCAGGGGTTCAGGCTTGGTGCCTGACCCAGCTGCACAACACTGAAACAAAGGTGCAGTTGATTCAGGCTTGAAGCATGGCCTAGACACCCAGCCCTGGGACTGGCTTGACAGCTGAGACCAGGCAAGTTCAGTGCATGGAACAAGCACAGCCCTGAGACTGGGGGCAGAGGAGGTAGCTGAGAAGAGGTCGGCTCCGTGCATGTCCCAGGCACACAGCACTGCGAGCGGGCTGGGAGAGCTGACAGCCGGCCGACTTGGGGCATGGCAGACACACAGTGCTGAGAACGTGCAGAGTTGGGGCATGACACACACGTAGCACTGACTGGGGCGGGGGCAGCTGCAAATAGTCATGCCTAGTGCATGGCAGATATACGCGGTGCCAAGACGGGTGGAAGTAGGCACACTCTGTGCATGGCGCAGACACACAGTGCTGACAACAGAAGCAAGTGATACTGGGGTGTCTGATGAGAATGGGCAGGCTCGGGGCATGACACAGACTCTGTACCTCAGTTTCCCCATCTGTAAGCTAGCTGGGCTCTTCCAAGGCAGGGCCAACCTCCTTTGACTTGCGTGGAGGTCAAGAAATAAGTTTGTCTTGTGCGGGGCTCCAGCGGGGGTTCCACATTCACAATCGCCCCCTGTTGGGAAGTGAGGGGAGGGCGCTGTGGGGTACATCAGAAAGGAGGACACTTAAGGGTTGTGCTTGGCAAGATGAATTTTGGATGATCTTGATGTGGCCTTGATTCAGAGGAGCGAGGAAGGGAAATTACATCATGTTGCAACACTGTATCCCACCATCCAGAGTCATCCTTATAACCAGCCGCATCCCCAGCGGAGATCCAGTCACTGCTCTTTTCCCACCATGGTTACATTTCCTGTTCTGGGCCCAGGGGGCTGCTTGTCCCAGGCCCCCTCAGTCTGTCCCAAGATGCCCCCTCCTGCAGCTGGGATAAACAAGGGGGCTGGGAGACTCTCTGTAGCCCCTTACCCTGTACAATGCAGGAGTCCCAGTACCAGATCTCCTCACACACACTGTCCTGGGCCATTGGTCCTCTGCCCTGAGCTGGGATGAATCTCTCTCTAAAGGGGAGAGAGGAGCTCTGTCTGCATGATCCATTGAGTCCATGGCCTTTCTGCTGAGCCTCACACAGAGGGGTGTGATCAGTGGAGACTTTGCTGGTTACTTTGGTGTGTAATGGAGTCATCTACACCCCAGGAACCAGGCTGAACCCTGGTCTACACTACGGGGTTAGGTTGAATTTAGGCACGTTAGGTCAATTTAAAAATGACTGTATCCACACAACCAACCCCGTTCCGTCGACCTAAAGGGCTCTTAAAATCTACTTCTGTACTCCTCCCAACGAGGGGAGTAGCGCTAAATTTGACCTTGCTGGGTCAAATTTGGGGTAGTGTGGACGCAAATCGATGGAATTTGCCTCTGGGAGCTATCCCAAAGTGCTCCATTGTGACCACTCTGGACAGCACTTTGAACTCCGATGCACTAGCCAGGTACACAGGAAAAGCCCCGGGAACTTTTGAATTTCATTTCCTGTTTGATCAGCGTGGCAAACTCAGCAGCACAGGTGACCATGCAGTCCCCCCAGAATCGTAGAGCTCCCCCTATCATCACCATCCTTGAGGTTATCGCAGATTAGAAGGCGAAAAAAACGCACTCGCGATGACATGTTTTCCAAGCTCATGCAGTCCTCCTGCACTGATAGGGCACAGCTTAATGCAGGGGGTTATTTTCTGTGGCCCGTGAGCTCCTCGCGGCCCCCCACCCTCCCCTGCCTGCCTGCCCTGCCCCTGCGCCAGGAAGCAGCTGGAACATGGGGAAGGGGGGGCACATTGGTGTGTGTGTTGATGTTGCTTCAGGCACCGCCTCCAGCAGCTCCCATTGGCCGCAGTTCCCCATTCCTGACCAATGGGAGATGCTGGGGGCGGTGCCTGAAGCAACAGCAATACACACATCCTGGAGCGGCGTGGGGGTGGGGCAGGGCAGGGCAGACAGGCAGGCAGGGAGCCTGCCCTGCCCCAGTGCGCGCCGGGCCAGAGCCTGTCCCCGAACCCCTGCCCTGAGCCCCCTGCTGCACCCCATACCCCTCCTGAACCCCAACCCCCTGCCCTGAGCCGCCTGCCGCACCTCACACCCCTCCTGCACCCCAACCCCCTTCCCTGAGCTGCCTGCCGCACCCTGCACCCCGACCCCCTGCCCTGAACCCCCTGCCGCACCCCGCACCCTCCTGCACCCAAACCCATGGCCCTGAGCCCCCTGCCGCACCCCTCACCCCTCCTGCACCCCACACCCCAACTCCCTGCCCTGAGCCCCTGCCACACCCCACACCCATCCTGCACCCCCTGGGGGCAGGGAGGGGGCAGAGTTGGGGTGGGGATTTCAGGGAGGGGGTTGGAATGGGGGCAGGGAAGGGGTGGGAAGAGGCAGGGCAGGGGTGGGGCCTCATGGAAGGGGTGAAGTGGGGGCGGGGCCGAGGGCGGCAGGGGGGAGGCGTCAGTAATGCGGCCCTCAGGCCAATGTACTGGTCCTCATGTGGTAATTTGAGTTTGAGACCTCTGGCTTAATGCATGGAGGCATTCAGGGCGATTTTATAGAAGTCGATTTTTAGAAACTGATTTTATACAGTCGATTGCGTATGTCCACACTAAGCGCATTAAGTCGGTGGAGTGTTGTTAGGATATAAATATTCGGGCCTATCTGTAAAGGCCTATACTTTAAGAATTTACATGTATTCTTATCACTTAGCTAGTTATAGAGGTATAAAAGAGAGAATCAAAATCACTGTCTGCTGGTGTAAGGGCCTTCTCTTACCCTGACAGTCTGAGGCCCTGTTCTTAGGCTAAGGCCTTCGGCTAAGCAGCAGAGGCAGACATAAACTGGGAAGCGAAGGGTCACATCCTCACATTCCAAACCAGTCACATGGAAATCAGGTGCTATTGGGCTGTTAGGAATACAATCCTGTCCTGATATTCCTATCACCTCCAGAGAAAGGGAAGAGCCTAGAAGATGTAAAAGGAAACTTAGTTGCATAGCATCCTGTCTGGCAAGAACTCACTTATCAATAGCTGGGATGTGAAATCCTTGTTTCTGTATTGTTTTATATGTTTATTTGCATGGTCTCTGTCTGGTTCTGTAATGGTTTCTGTCTGCTGTATAATTAATTTTGTTGGGTGTAAACCAATTAAGGGGGTGGGATATAATTGGTTAAATAACCATGCTACAATATGTTAGGATTGGTTAGTTAAATTTCAGTAAAATGATTGGTTAAGGTATAGCTAAGCAGAACTCAAGTTTTACTATATAGTCTGCAGCAGGGTAGTCAAAGCCAGGAGAATAAAATATTTGAATTGATTTTTGGGTAACAAAAGAGCAGATAAAAGATCTGGTAAAGAGAGAGAAGGACAGTGCCCCTAGCTCTGTGTGGTCGAGCTGTCACTTTACTGTGGGTGCATGGAGATTTTATAAGCACAAAAGAAACAATTACACCTTGTGTAGAAATTGAATTGTGGAGAGGATGTGCATTTTCCCCAGAACATGTGCAGTGTATATTGTAGCAGAGGTGAAAGAAATGCAAACCTACCAATATAGGTTGTGTTGTCTTTTTCAGATTGCTGTGTGTTTGAAAGCAGGAGTTAGAAGTAAAAGGCAATCAAGAGTCTGGGAAAGTTAATTGTGACCCTTTTTATGTAAGAATCTTTAAGCTTTGGATAGCTTTGGATCCAGAGGGGAGTGTAGAAATATCCTATACTCTATGATTCTGGGGGGACTGCATGGTCACCTGTACTGCTGAGTGCTGCTGAGTTCACCACGCTGACCAAATAGGAAATGAAATTCAAAATTTCCCGGGGCTTTTCCTGTGTACCTGGCTAGTGCATCAGAGTTTAAAGTGCTGTCCAGAGCGGTCACAATGGAGCACAATGGAGCACTCTGGGGTAGCTCCCAGAGGCCAGTATCTTCGATTTGTGTCTGCACTACCCCAAATTCGACTCAGCAAGGTCGATTATAGCACTACTCCCCTTGTCAGGGAGGAGTACAGAAGTTGATTTTAAGAGCCCTTTAGGTTGATGGAACGGGGTTGGTTGTGTGGACACAATCATGCACGGCACACAGCAGCTGGGCCTTTCACTTGTAGAATCATCAGCCTGTGGAACTCTCTGTCACTGGATGCCACCATGGCCAGAAAATCAGATTCTCTGCGGGATCGGCCATTTCTGTGGATCACACAAATACCCTGACTAGAAAAGTTCACGCTGATGATGGGCAGGAATATTGACCCTTCTGCTACAGGGCCTCACCCCATCTCTGAAATTCTGAGAGGGCTCTGCCTTCCCCCTCCCCCCACACTCCCCATTCACCCCTCCCTTACCCCAGACGAGCGCAGGCTCTGACAGGCTGCTGTCCTCTACCCGGCAGGCAGGGCCGGCTTTAGGCCGATTTGCCCGATTCCCCAGAATCAGGCCCCGCACATTCACCCCAGCGGCTGTCGTCTTCGGGGGGCCCGCTCCCCTGGCCAGAGCGCTGGCCGGAGCGCGGTAAGCCCCGCGGCTCCACTCTCCCGGCTGGAGCTCCAGCCGGAGTGTGGCAAGCCCCGAGGCCCCGCGACACCGGCTGGACCGCGGCAAGCCCCGAGGCCCTGCTCTCCTGGCTGGAGCTCCAGCCAGAGCACGGCCAGCTCCGCAGCCCCGCTTTCCCAGCTGGAGCTCCGGCTGGACCACGGCAGCACTGCGGCCCCGCTCTCCCGGCAGGACCGCGGGAGCCCCGCAGCCCTGCAACCCCGGCCGGACCGCCAGCCGGAGTGTGGCAAGCCCCACGGCCCCCCCACCCCCAGCCAGCGATCCGAAGTGCCGCCCCAGGAATCGGGTCCCGCACTTGCTAAAGCTGGCCCTGCTGGCAGGCGCAGCAGAGAGATCTCAAGGGACGACTGCGTATGGTAGGTGCCGTCAGCGTTGGGCAGGATCCCGCTGGAATCTTTCTCTGCCAGGATGTCTTTTCCATCCCGCATCCAGGAGATGTGGATGGGACGTGCGAAGAACCCCTGGCGTGGCAGGAGAGGTTGATGGAGCCGTCGGGGATGTCTCTTCAGGAAACAAAGACCTTGGGGGGCACTGGGAGGAGACACAGGACATTAGCCACATGCCAGGGGCTGGGACCATGTAACAGAACAGGTAAAGGCCCCGCAGAGTGTCTGATAGACTTTAAGGTCAGAAGAGACCATTGTGGTCATCTAGTCTGACCTCCTGCACATCGCAGGCCACAGAACCTCCCCCACCCGCTCCTGCAACAGACCCCAACCTCTGGCTGAGCTATTGGAGTCCTCAAATCATGAGTTAAAGATTTCAAGTAACAGAGAATTCACCATTGACACTAGCTTAAACCAGCAGTGACTCGTGCCCCATACTGCAGAGGAAAGCGAAACCCCCCCAGGGTCTCTGCCGGTCTGACCTGGTGGGGAATTCCTTCCTGACCCCAAATCTGGTGATCAATTAGACCCTGAGCATGTGGGCGAGACCCACCAGCCAGACACCTGGGAAAGAATTCTCTGTAGTAACTCAGGGCACCCAGCCAGCCAGTTAGCTATAAAGTCCCTCTTGGTGGCTGCTTGCTTTTCCTGTAAAGGGTTAAAAAGTCCTCCAGGTAAACACCTGACCAAAAGAGCCAATGGGAAGGCTAAAACTTTTTAAAATGGGAAAAAAGCTTTCCCTTTGTCTCTTTGTTGTTCTCTGGGCTGAAGGGACAGGGGCAGCTGGAATGCTGTGTAAATTTTGAACCAGGTATGAAAATTTATCTTCCACACCTAGAAGAATTCACTGGGACAGGGAATGTTTAGATAGATGTGATTAGGGTTATTTCTTTTATTTTCTGTAAGGCTTGTGGACTCCTCTGTGCAGACCCTAATGCTTTTGTTTGCTTGTAACCTTTAAGCTGAACCCCCCTCCCAAGAAAGCTATTTGGGGTGCTTAATTTTTGGAATTGCTTTTTTAAAATCTAGCAAAAGCCTAAGTTTCAGATGTATTTTCTTTGTTTTTGTTTTAGATAAATTTTACCTTTTTTAAGAACCTGATTGGTTTTGTGTCTTAAAAGGTCTGTGCATCTGCTTTTCAATTAGCTGGTGGCAACAGCTGGGTTTCCCTTTTTTTTCTTGGCTTCCCTGAGCGAGGGGTGGAAAAGCCAACAGGGCCTCAGGGAAAACTTTCCAATTGAGTTTTTCCAGGATTTGCAAGAGGCAGTTTTTCACTTGGGTGGTGGCAGTGTTTACCAAGCCAAGGTCAGAGAGAAGCTGTAACCTTGGGAGTTTAATACAAGCCTGGAGTGCTAAATATTAATTTTTAAAATCCTGGTGGGCCCCCACCTTCTGCACTCGAAGTGCCAGAGTGAGGAATCAGCCTTGACACTAGCTATCAGGTCTTTTTTTAAAAAAATGCAACCAAAAATGCAAAACAAACAATTAAAAAAGACAAGAACATGCAAGCACCTAATTTATGTTTCTATTCTGTATAGGTCCAGTAAATAATAGAGACAACTGTACATTATTTTTATTATTGAGTCTTCAAAAAAAAAAAAAAAAAGGTAAATAAATTACCAGGATATGGGCATGGATATGTGCATATGTAATTGTTTTTCCTAAAGTTAATTAAGTATTTTAGGGAAAATTGTCAGAGTGGCCACCAGCAAGAGTTGGTGGCCGTGCTCTGAGAGAACTGCACTAGAGAGAACCACTGCACTTAGGGTGACCAGACAGCAAGTGTGAAAAATCAGGAAGGGGGGTGAGGGGTAATAGGGTAATAAGAAAAAAACCCAAATATCAGAACTATCCCTATAAAATCGGGACATTTGGTCACCCTATCTGCCCTAGAGGGCTTACAGTGGCGTGGCTGCATCAGTAACCATAACCTAAGAGTGCTTCTAATATCTTGATCTGTTTCTGGCCTAGTAAAATGAGGCCCTGCCCTTAACTCAGTGGCACTGGTCTGTTTCGATGGCTGAATCTGACCAATTCCAACATTGCAGGAGATTGTCTGGGCGCCCATCAGGAGAAGGTGGATGATTTTGGTGACAATTGGAAAACGATGAGGGGGAAATAGGGGACAATCCTGAATGGGCAAAGCACCTGTCCCTGACCCAGAGCAACAGGAGCTTTGCTGCTGACATCCAGGTGCCCGACGGGGAGCTGCAGTCAGTGCCCACATGGGGGAGCCAGCTGGGAGAGGGGATCCCTGGGAAGGGGGCAGACATGAAGGGGTTTAAATAGAGGCCAGGGACAGGTTCATCTGGACCTACAAGTAACTGGAAGAGCACAGTGGCCAGGGCCAGCTCCAGGCACTAGCGTAGCAAGCAGGTGCCTGAGGCGGCCAATGAAGAGGGGGGCGGCACATCCGGCCATTTGGGGGTGGGGCCATCACTCCCTCTCGGAGCGAAGGACCTGCTACTGAATTGCCGCCATAGAATGAAGCGGCGGTAGAGCTGCCACCGATCTCGGCTTTTTTTTCTGCTTGGGGCGGCAAAAATGTTAGAGCCGGCCCTGCCAGTGGCACAACTCTGACAGCTCCATGACCCGAGCTAGGGGAGCAGAGCTGGTAGCTCCAGCCCAGGGCTGGTAGCCAGTGAATGTGGTGTGGAGACAAGAGACCAGCTCTGCCCAACTGCTCCCTGTGCCAAGCTATTACCAGAGCGTCCCTGACTCCCCATCACCCCTGGATTCTCTGGAACAACCCCATCTCCCTAGAAACCTCCCTTCTCCCCCTGCCCCGGGATTTGCCCGTCTCCTTTCTGTCCCCATTGATCCTGTGGTTTCTATGTAGGATGCCTACATAACGCTGGGAGAAGCTGCCTGTGCCCAGGGGAGGTGGGGCCCCCAGGAGGCAGGGTCTGGGGCAGGGGGCTGCAGCGCGATGGGATGCGGCTCTGGAAGCATCACTGGGGTCAGTCCCAGCAGCAGGAAGTGACTTGCAGCTGCTGCGGTGACTCTGGGACTCAGGCTCCTGGCGAGATCCCTGAGCCCCAGCGGCTGGTGCTGGGAGCCTGGAGCCCCGGCTGCAGCCGGGAGAGGGGAATCTCCAGCAGGGCCCTTCCCGCTGCTCCCCAGGAGCCTCTCCCAGGGCAGAGCCCCCAGCCTGGCCAGGGCCCCTTCCCAGCCTGGTCCCTGCCCCAGGCGGGTCCCGCTCAGAGGGAAGGTAAGAGAGACCCACCCCTCCATCACACCCGGGTTGCAGTGGGAGGTTTGGCCCCAGGCTGCTCCCAGCGGAGCTGGCTGCGATTCCCGCCCTGGGCCCGGGAAAGCTGCCGCCAGCTCCCGGTGTGTGCGGGCCAGGGGGAGCCAGCCTGGGCTGTGCTGGGGGCTGGGACAGTGACATGGGGCTGAGAGGGTGGGAGCTGGTTTAGTGTGAGAAATTGTGATCTGTAGGAATTTGCTACCTGTAGCAGTCATTCATATGTAAGGGATTGTAAAAAAAAACCAAAACCTATTGTAACAAACTGCTCTCTGATGTAATTTGCTACCAGTAGCAGCGAATTGATGCCAGTAGCAGTTACTGACACCTATGATTGTTTTTATTTGCTGACTTGTCCTACTTTGCTACACTGATACTTCTGTCCAAGGGTCCTGTGGGTTGGATTCATTGTAGTGGGAAGTGGGACACGTGGAGGATAATTTAAACTCTTAATTTCCTTAGGGTTCACCTTCAATAGACTTCTGGTCTGGAACAACCCCAGGGGTTGTTCCAGATCACTGGTGCAATCTCTGCCCATTACAGTTCATCAGCTCAGCAGGCCGGCACAGGCAGCAAAGCACTTGTCCTATTGACTTGACTGAGAAAGGTTCTGATCAAAGGGAACGTAGATTCCAGACAGCTCCTGGAGCAATATCTCATTGGAGATGAAAGGGCTTGTTCAGAAAGAGATTTTGAAGTCTGTAGGGTAAGGATGAGCCAGATGGGTTTGTCTCCATGCAGGTATATTTGAGTCTCTGGGGGCTGGGTAGAAAGGAGAGAGAAATATTTTGGATTTCCTATTTCCCTTACTGAGGACCATCTATGCTTCCCTGTAATTTCTCCTGGCAGAAGCAGTTCCTATCTATTTATTACGGGGTCAAAATATGGCTGCCATCACACAGAGGCATTGGTGGTGGTGGAGGTGAGAAGAGGGCCAAAAAGTCCTTTCCCTCCCCCAAACGCTCCCATGCATGTGGAAGCCATGAACTCCCCAGAGGAGCTGTGTATGCTGTTACACCTATTCTGTACTGGTGAGGGCAAACTTCACTCCCCAGTGCACCTGGTGGAGAGGATCAGTTTCTCAGGCCTGGTCTACACTATGAGTTTAATTCGAATTTAGCAGCGTTAAACCGAATTAACCCTGCATCCGTCCACACAACGAAGCCATTTATTTCGAAATAAAGGGCTCTTAAAATCAATTTCTGTACTCCTCCCCGACATTTCGAATTAGGTTAGTGTGGCTGCAATTCGATGGTATTGACCTCCGGGAGCTATCCCACAGTGCACCATTGTGACCGCTGTGGACAGCAATCTGAACTCGTATGCACTGGCCAGGGAGACAGGAAAAGCCCCGTGAACTTTTGAATTTTATTTCCTGTTTGCCCAGCGTGGAGAGCACAGGTGACCATGCAGGCCGATAATTGAAAAAGAGCACCAGCATGGACCGTACGGGAGGTACTGGATCTGATCGCTATATGGGGAGAGGATTCAGTGCTAGCAGAACTAAGTTCAAAAAGAAGAAATGCAAAAACTTTTGAAAAATTCTCCAAGGGCATGATGGAGAGAGGCCACGATAGGGACTCATATCAGTGCCGCGTGAAAGTTAAGGAGCTCAGACAAGCCTATCAAAAAACAAAAGAGGCAAACGGTCACTCCGGGTCAGAGCCGCAGACATGCCGCTTCTACGCTGAGCTGCATGCAATTCTAGGGGGGGCCGCCACCACTACCCCACCTCTGACCGTGGATTCCGAGGCGGGGGTAATCTCAGCTATGCCTCAGGATTCTGCGGACCACGCCTAATCTTCCTCCTGCCAGGAAGCAGCAGCTGGATGCGTGCCGCATGTGCGTGGGGCAGGCCGGGGGGTGCGTCCCGCCGGGAAGTGTTAGCCAAATGGGCTCGTTTCCCTCTGGAGCTGCCCAATTACCCCAAGGAGGCATGGGAGTCTAGAAGACGGCTTTAAGTTTTTATTGACCAGTCAGCTGAGTGGGTGCTCCCCTCGGCTAATGCCAGAGAGAGAGCCCCTTACAAGTACAGAGCAGCTTTTTTATACCGAGCAACAAACAACTTAGCATGCATACCTTATACGTGTATGCGGAAGGAACATTTCAAAGGGCATTGTATGCAGATTGAGAGAGGGGCAAGGGAATGGATACATAACAGGATGTGGTTTAACATTTGCTTGAACTTATCACCTCTTTCCTTAGCACCCCCTTCTCTCCCCCCTGCACTCCACTCTGAGGCATATGTTAGACTGAAATAGCAGTGCCTGTCTGTCTCACCTAGGCTGGTGGTTTGGCCGCCTTGTGTTATCACATAATCTTGCTGCACAGAGGGCTGCAGCGGGTGTTTTGCAGATACAGCCGTTGCTCCTGATATGACAGCTGGGCTTATAAGCAAATAGTTGACCTGTTGCTCTAACAGAAGGAGCCGTAGCCGCGAGCGGGAGGGAGAGGCGCGGGGCTCCCCGGCAGCAGCAGGGATTCGGCCCGCGCCACCCACCTGGCCCCTGCCCGCTCCGCGCTGCCCCCGACCGGACCCACCGCTCTACCCCTGGAGGGCAAACGCCCATGGGAACGGGACAGTCACCAGATGTCCATGCAGCTGAAGAAGTGGGTTTTTTACCCACGAAAGCTTATGCCCAAATAAATCTGTTAGTTTTTAAGGTGCCACCAGACTCCTTGTTGTTTTTGTGGATACAGACTAACACGGCTACCCCCTGATACTTTGTGTTCACACTGTCAGCTGCTTGTGCAATAGCGTGTTCACACTTGCGGTACTTACATTGGCATTCAGAATGGTGCATTCCAGGCACCTATCCCACAGAACATCTCCCCCTCTTCTGCCACTAAGTGTTTGGTCCCAATCCTCCCATGATGCATTGCTTCGCATCCCAGCAATCCCTGCGCTTACATCCACATTTTGCGCCATCTTTCAACGGTTTGTGTACTGTGCGCTCTGGCTTTTCGGTCCGCAGGAATGGATCCTGCACTGTTGACCAATATACTGCTTGCTCTCACTAACACGTCACGAGTGGCAGTGGAGTTATTCCTTAAACTACAAAGGCAAGAGGAGTGCGACATTGATCTTGCCATGCACACTAGCTATGACATGAGATTGCTTGTGGCATTCACGGTGGTGCTGACCACTGTGGAATGCCACTTTTGGGCTCGGGAAACAAGCACTGAGTGGTAGGATCACATCATCACCTCTGGGATGACGAGTGGTGGCTGCAGAACTTTCAGATGAGGAAAGCTACATTCATGAGACTGGATGGTGAGCTCGCCCCAGCTCTGCGGTGCAAGGACATGACAATGAGAGCTGCCTTGCCATTGGAGAAGTGTGTGGCGATTGCACTGTGGAAGCTGGCTGCTCCAGACTGCTACCGATTGGTTGCTAACCAGTTTGGAGTGGGAAAGTCAACCGTTGGACTCGTGTTGATGGAAGTGTGCAGGGTCATTAATCACATTCTGCTGCGAAGGACCATGACTCTGGGCAACGTGCCTGAGATTGTGGATGACTTTGCACAAATGGGCTTCCCTAACTGCGGAGGGGCGATAGATGTCACGCATATTCCAATTCTGGCACCAGACCACCTAGCCACTGAGAACATTAATCGGAAGGGGTATTTCTCCATGGTCCTCCAGACGCTTGTGGATCACAGTGGTCATTTCACGGACATTAACACAGGCTGGTCCGGAAAGGTGCATGACGCATCTTTCGGAACACTGGCTTGTTCCAGAAGCTGCAAGCCGAGACATTCTTCCTGGACCAGAAGATCACTGTGGGGAAAGTCGAAATCTCCATTGTGTTCCTGGGAGACCCTGCCTACCCCTTTATGCCGTGGCATACAGAGCCATACACAGGAAACCTTGACAGCAGCAAGGAGCGGTTCAACAACAGGCTGGGCAAGTGCAGAATGACTGTTGAGTGTGCTCTTGGCCATTTAAAGACCCGCTGGTGCTGCCTATATGGGAGGCTAGACCTGGCCGATGACAATATCCCTATGCTTATAGCCACGTGCTGTACACTTCATAATATTTGTGAAGGGAAGGGTGAAAGCTGCACTCAGGGCTGGACCATTGAGGCTCAGTGCCTGGCAGCTGAATTTGAACATCCAGACACCAGGGCTATTAGAGGGGCACAGCGTGGGGTCCTAAGGATCAGGGATGACTTGAGGCAGCAATTTGAAGCTGAAAGCTATGCTCAGGAGTTCAATGCTTGTAATGCTAGTAGGTGATTTGGATTGGTGTGGACGATGCATTGGGATGGTTTAATAAAATTGCCTGTTGCTTTGCAGGGCTCTGTTTGCTTTCAGTTAACAGAATAAAGATTACTTTCAAACCAAAACAATTCTTTTATTAAACAACAGCAACCGGAGGAGAGAGACAACCAAAAACCTCATCAACACTGTAGGGGATGGGGAAAGTGAGGGTCCCAGGAGGAGGTGGGGTCCCGGGACAGTTAAAGATTTGTGTATGTTCAGGAATCATATGCAGCCTTGTCTGGTGGAGTAGAGTGCAGCAGGTACTGTACTTTGGCAGAGCGAAACTGCAGAGGAACGGGTGTTGAGTGCAGTGGGTACTGGGTGTCCTCAGCGTGGACTGTGACGGGGCAGGTACAGAATGCATGGGTAGTGACTGGAGCCAGGATATTGATATGAGTGTGGTGGTGGTGTCGGGGGGGGGGGGGGGGGGGGACAGGACTCGCTGTCCCTCCACTCCTTCAATTCTTGTTTTTTGTCCTTGGAGTGCTGCATAACTTCATGAAGAAAGTCCTCTCTAGTTTTTTGTGGCGGCTTTCTAATCCTGCACAGCCGTTCAGCCAGCGATCACAAAGAGGGAGTCTGGGCTCCCAAGGTCAGATCTGTGAAGTCAAAATGCACCATTTTACAAAAGTACTATTGTTTGCAACACAGAGATCACTGAAACAGTGTTTTAAAACACAACCTCTATTCACATACCTGTCACTAACTGGCTGACCCCAGGCAAGTACAGAAACAAGCCAGCCTTCTCCAGCCCTCTTTCCCCCAACAGCTTGCTTCAGCGATTCCCAAAATCAAAGCCACTTACCAGGGGTCTCATCTCCTGTTTCCACTTTGCCGAACTCTGACTGCTGTGACTGTCTGTCCACCTCCAGGGTGGAGAATAGCTCCTGGCTGCATCCATCTGTGAACACTGAATTGTCCTCTGCCTCTGGGTCCCCTTCCACATCCCCGTCCACGATTTCCTCCTCCTGGCTCGGTCCACTCTCAACTGTGACCTGAGCTGCCAAAGTGTCCATGGTGGTCTCTGCAGTGGAGGTGGGGTCACCACCGAGTATCACGTCCAGCTCTTTGTAGAACCAGCAGCTCATGGGCGTAGCCAGGTTCTAACATCAGGGGGAGCAAACACATTAAAAAAAGGCGCCACCCGACATATCAAATTACTAATTACATACTTTTAAATTCATTATACATATTTATTTTGTACTTAAAATAAAAACACGAGAATGATATTGTTTTACAAGTACGTGAGCCCACTTAACAAGTTTTATTGTCCTTGAGTCTGGCTTCCATCCCCTCTCCAACTGTTCAGCTGTCTGGAGGTGCTGCCTTCCATACCTTCCTCATTCACACCTCATTCATTCAACAGGGCAATGGATTAAGGGGTGAGGGGAAATCTTAGTCTATTCTTAGCAAAGAAACATTTTTCTTCTATCTTATTCTATCCTTAGGGGCTGTAACATTATACCAAGGGCAATGCAAAGTTTCTAAATGAGGCTTTGCAGTTTTCATATACCAAGGATCATCAGTACAAGGTTTCTACACATACAAAGTTTCGTGAAAACAGAGGTCACATGTGGGTAGACCCACTACAAGGTTATATGAAGAGGCACAATGTAAAGTCATATGCAAATGATCAGAGATTTATCTACAGAAGCCCATCATTGGGGAATCATGGGGGGGCTGGCTGGCTCTGCTGCTCTCCTGTTCTACAGGAACAAAGGTGACTCTAGGTACCAGAGCTGTCAATCCATAACCTCTCTCCAGTGCGCCATTCAGTCCAAATAAATTAATAATACAAAACTTTAAAAAAAACCTCCCAAGTTCCATTTACTGCAGCAAAATGTCTTCAAAGGATCAGACAAAGGTATTACCAGTGACATGCGCAGAATATCACCTACAAACCCATTCGGGAAGGCAGTGAGCAATTCCAAGTGGCTGAAGGCTTAGTGCAGAGAGGCGCCTGAGGGCTCAAATTAGGTGTCTGGGTTTTATTGCTGGAGCCTACATTGTGCATAAAAGAACCTGTGGCGAGGGGTGCTGGGGAGCACCCCGCCAACCCAGATATGCAGGGGGACTGCATGATATGTGAGAGGGATTCAGTGGGGACCAGGCCATCTTCTGTGCCGGCATGGGGGAGGGGGCTGATCCTGGATGTATTTTTAGTGAAGTTGGGGGGTGGGGAAATCAGATTCACTCATCTATGGGTGTAACCATTAGGTAGGCTGTGGGAGTGCGGTGCTCCCTAGTGGCTGGTTCCACTCACTCACAGCCAATGAGGTTGTTCCCTTGGCTCAAGGGGGTTGGTACTTGTGGGGCTACAGGTCCAGGGTACAATCTCTGGGGCGGGGGGTATTGTAAATGTAGCATTTAAAGCAGCCAATCCTGCTGCTGCTAGAGAAAACTCAGCTGCCATCTTGGAAAGCGTGGGGTGCAGACATGAGCTCTGGAGCATTTCCCATTCTTTAGGGGGCATCTGCAGCTTAGGGGATGGGCTTCTAGATAAGGCAACAGAATGGGTCTTGGGAGATGTAGGTTCAGTTCCTGCCTCTGCCACAGACTCCCTGGGGGACCTTGGATGAGTCACTTAATCTCACTGGGCCATAAAATGGGGATAATACTCCATCCTCTGTCTCTTTGAAGTGAGGGGACTGTCTCTTACTAGCACAATGGGCCCTCATCTAGCTGGAGCCTCCAGGAGCTACCTTCCTAATACCAGAAGGGTTTTTTCAGACCGTATAGGCCCCCTTCCATAAAGGTGACCTGACTGAGTGGAACAAGAAGGGATCAAACCCAATACATATGTGGGAGGTGGCATGGGTCTAGTGCAGAGGTTCCCAAACTTATTTGGCCTACCGCCCCCTTTTCAGAAAAAAAATTACTCAGCACCCCTCTGGAAATCTACCTTCTTTAAGTGAACAAACAGAAAGATGCAGTGACAAATTTGTGTTCTTTTATGTATCTATATTTCTACCTACGTCCTACAATATAGTAAAGAAAGATGTGTTATTAGAATATCGCCCACGACATCAGGTATACAGTGGTTTTTGCGTAAGATGGCAAAAGACAACCAAACTAAAATACTAATGAAACTAATAAACTGGGTTTTGTTCTTTGCTCAGCATTAGATATATGTATTTGATATTAAACTGTCAAATATCAAACTAAATTTATCAAGAAATAATTAATTAAAAATAATCAATATGCAATTAAAAATCAGTTAATAGTTTTAATTTAGTTTGCCCTTATTTAAATAATTGTTCCTTATTAACACACGCCTTATTTACCAATTAACACAGATGATTCGATAGATATAAATAAATGTTAATAGTTAACAGTTTTTTTACGATTTCATTCCCGTTTTCGTTAATATTGTAATAAAAAATATGACAAATATATTGACTGAACACTTCAAATAGTACTGTACCGCCACAAGCCTGCTATGATTTTATTATTAGTAAGCACTAGAGACACAGAAACGTACGGTAGATATGTAAGAAAATGTATAAAAATACTCACGTGTAAATTGCTGTTTTATTGAAACAACAATAATACAATTTGCTTTGTATGTGATCCGTAATCCGTAAAGATCGAAGGTATCAAATATGAATAAAAAATTTTAAATACTTATTGCACTATTGTTAACTGCTTTTTACACAATTCAGAAACAATCTAAATTAGATTTCATACATGTCGCCTATTTATAGTATTGTATTGTAAACAAGTCATTACACGCACATATTCCTGCCGATGCCTGCTGGACTTCCCGACAATGCGCGACATGCTCGCCTGCCAACACTTGCTTGTTAAGAGCTGTTGGCGGACTTGACACCTGAATGGTTATAATTTGTGAATTTATTTGGAAAATAAAGTTATCACTACAACTTTAACTCTATGTTACACCACAGATGAAACATGTACGAACGGTTTTTCAAAATTTTCTTATATTCTTTCTTTATGCTTCCACCGCCCCCTTATTTTTATTCAACGCCCCCCGATTGCACCCGAGGCGACTACTGCCCCCCTGGATCGTTCCAGCGCCCCCCAGGGGGCGGTATCGCCCACTTTGGGAACCTCTGGTCTAGTGGATGGGGCACTGGACTTGGGAATCAGGAGAACTGGGCCCTGATCTGAGCTCTGCCACTGACCCATTAAATGGCCTTGGGCAAGTCACTTCCCCTATCTGTGCCTCTGTTTCCCCTCCCAACCTGGGCCTGTCTTGTCCACGTAGGTTGCAGGCTCAGTCTCTTTCCACGTGACTATACTGGGCTCCAGATCTTTGTTACGGTCTCTGACTACTTCTATAACACACATCCTGCAATGGCAGAACGCTTCTGAACTGTTCTAGTCCAGACCCAAGACAGCAGCATCTCCCCTCACCTGGGCCAAAGAGGGCCATGTTTCCGGAGGACCTAGTTTGCTGTGTCACCAAGGGCTCAGGGACGCAAGCGGGGACCAGGCACCTCCCACAAACTCTGCAGCTTCAGCGTGCCCAATAAATATCTCTCTCCTCAACTCTGTCTGCCCTCCCCCACACACACCCATTAGTGTTGCTGAAACAAACCCGAGGGGTCATCGTTCCCCCTCCTTCAGCCCCCACTCCAAATGCCACGGAAAACTTGACACTCAAGTGCATGGAGGGGGTGTCAGAAGCTTGTCCAGAAGAAAATGACACCACTCAAAAATTATTTGGCAGCACCTGTATTCAGTGGTGAGCTGGAGCCGGTTCGCGTGAACTGGTTGTTAAATTTAGAACTGGTTTAGAACTGGTTGTTAAAGGGGTGGGCAATTGGGAGAGGGAGGTTTTTCTGTCGTTACAGGCCGTGCGGCATTCATACACGCTGCCCGGAGCAGCATGGTAAGGAGGCCGGGCCGGGGCTGGGAGGAGGGGTTGGATAATGGACAGGGAGCAGTTGGAGGGGACGGAGGTTTTAGGGGGGCGGTCAGGGGATGGGGAACGGGGGGTTGGGTAGAGGGTGCGGTCCTGGGGGGGTCTCGGGAGGGGGTGGTCAGGGGACAAGGAGCAGGGGGGGGTTGATGGGTTTGCGGGTTCTGAGGGGGGACAGGGGGCTTGTACTCACCGGGCGGTTCCCTACCAGGTCTTTGGTGGCGGGTCCTTCACTCGCTCTGGGTCTTCAGCGGCTCTTCAGGGCCTGCCACCGACATGCCACCTAAGACCTGGAGCAAGTCAAGGACCCGCCACCGAAAAACAACCCTGCCCTGCCCCGACTCCGCCCCCTCCATGCCCCTATTGGACCCCTTCCCAAATCCCTGCCCCCTGCCCCGCCCCAACTCTGCCCCCTCACTGACCCTATTGGACCCCTTCCCAAATCCCTGCCCCCTGCCTCGCCCCAACTCCACCCCCTCCCTGCCCCTATTGGACCCCTTCTCAAATCCCTGCCCCCTGCCCCTATTGGACCCCTCCCCAAGTCCCTGCCCTGGCCCCGCCTCTTCCCCAGCACGCCATGTTCCCCCTCCTCCCAGGCTTGCCGTGAATCAGTTTCGCAGGGCAAGCGCTGGGAGCCAGGGAAGGGGAGAAGCAGAACGCGGCTCTCAGGGGAGGAGGAAGAGTCGGAACAGAGGCGGATTGGAAGTGAGCTGGGCGGGGGCTCGGGGCGGGGACCGGGGAGCTGGGCTTTCCCCATGGGCGCTCCCTGCAGCCCCGGAGCACTCAGAGTCGTCGGTGGTAAGGCGCCACCTTTGGTGAATATGCTCAGTGGGAGAGCGGCTGCTCCCCCTGCTCCCCCCCCGCTATGTTCCTGCTCGTGGGTGCAGCACCAGAGAGGCGGTTTGCCTCCCACACCTTGTGGTAGGTGTTCCACAGCTCCTTCACTTTGACCCTGCACTGCAGTGTGTCCCGGTCATGGCCCCTTTCTGTCATGCACCGTGAAATCTGTCCGTAGGTATCATAATTCCTATGGCTGGAGCGCAGCTGGGACTGGACAGTCTCCTTTCCCCAAATGCTGATGAGGTCCAGCAGCTCGGCATTGCTCCAAGCAGGGGAGTGCCTGGTGCATGGAGTAGCGTGGTCACCTGGAAAGAGGCGCTGAGACCATTCTATGCATCGCCGTGCAAACAGGAAGGGGACTTTCAAAATTCCCAAGGAATTTGAAGTGGGGGGGCTGACGGTTGGTCACCTGAGGACAGGGCAGTAGTGTTCAAACTGATGACCAGAGAGGCAAGAACAGGCATTGTGGGACACCTCCCGGAGGCCAATTGCAGCACTGTAATCGACCAGGGTGTCTACACTGGCACCGCAGTGCTGTTGCCCCGGTGCAGAAAGCTCTACGCCTCTCGTTGGGGTGGTTTTTATACAGCGCTACAACTGTGCAGTTTCCAGGCACAAAGTGGCTTGGCAGCGTGTACAGCTCAGGAGTTTCACCGCAGAAAGCTGCTTTACTGTGCAGAAACTTGCCAGTGTAGACAGAGCCTCAGTGCTCACTTTAACAAGGCCAGTTTCTTGCTCTAATGGCTCTCACGCCTAAACATCACTCCTTAGACACACAGTTCTGCAAGCTCATCAGGACAGGGGGATGGATGCTGATGTCCATCTGAAGCCCCAGTAAGCACAGGGGGCTGATTGCAGGACTGGAGCCCTAGTGGGGTACATTTTTCATGAAAGCCTCCAGGGCAGTAATGTTGGAAGTTGGCTCTTTCCAATTCAGCAAACAGAGTGAGTCAGTTCCAGGAAGGGAAACACCCCCTTGCTGCTGCAGGCGGGACATAGTGTGAACTCAGGAAATCGAAATTTACCCTGTTACTCTGCCCAGAGAGAGCCATGGCTGCAGTGAACCCTGTGGAAAGTCTCCAGGAGGAAGCTACATGTCCCGTCTGTCTGGAGTATTTCACAGAACCTGTCACTCTGGAGTGTGGGCACAATTTCTGCCGAGCCTGCATCAGCCAGTGCTGGGAGGGATCTGATACGGCCATCTCCTGCCCTCAGTGCAGAGAAACTGTGCAACAGAGAAACCTCAGGCCGAACAGGCAGCTGGCAAATGTCCTAGAAATTGCCAAGCGGCTGAGTTTACAGGCAGCAAAAGGAGCAGGAGGGGACGGGGTGTGTGAGAGACACCAGGAGGCTCTGAAACTGTTCTGTGAAGATGATCAAACTCCCATCTGTGTGATCTGCAGAGAGTCCCAGGCTCACAGAACTCACACGGTGGTTCCCATAGAGGAGGCTGCCCAGGAGTACAAGGTAGGGAATTGCTGTCAAGTTTAATGGGTAATAACTTTGGATTTTAATTACAGGCTGATTTCACTGAAAGTTGCCTGTCACAGGTGTAATGCATCATTCAGCTCTGTAAAGCCTTCATTGTAGGGGTGATGTTATAAGAAGTAAATGATCAGCTAGCGTGGCAAGAAAGGCAAAAAATGAAGTCTTTAAAATATCTGATGTGGGAAGCTTTTCTCTAAGATTCTCAATCCTTTTCAAAACTACTTTCCACTGTTAATTGAAGCTGTTAATTGATCAGTAAGGTTTAAATCTTAAGAACTGCAGGCCAGTCTATGTGGGTGTGTTACCTTCAGCGTGGAAAAGGGAAGGTACAAGCTGTTGTTACAGATTTGTTTAATAGAAATTATTATTATCTTTATTTGCATCCCAGTAGCCCTAATAGACCACAAATGAGATCTGCGCCCTGCACAAAACACAGGGAGGGACAATCCCTGCCCTGAGCAGTTTACAGTCTAAATAAGCAAGACAAACAAAGGGTGATAAGGGAAACTGAGGCACGAGGAGGGGCAGTGAGTTGCCCACGGTCACCCAGCATGTCAGTGACTCAGCTTGACATAGAACCCAGCTCTTTGCTGTCCCAGTCCAGGGCCCAAACCACTAGGCCATGCTGCCACCTTAGTATCAGCCCCTGTGAAGAAGTTTGTCCTTTAGGAGGGAAAGATTCCTCGATAAAGGTCCCAGGCCCAGCAGGGAGATGAGGTTTCTCACTGGGATGCTGAATTCCTGTGTTGCTCCATCAGGGGTTAAAATCCGATGCCAGCCTGCACTGGAGGAGATCACTGGGCTAAACACTGGGTGGACCCCAAACATCTTGAGTCCACCCACAAAAGGTCTCCAGACAGCGCAGGGCTGGGCCAAATACCAGGGGGATTAGCCTGGATTGTAGCAAATAACTTCTGGGCAGTGCTGACCTGTGTCAATCTGAACTTCACTAGTGTGTATGTGGGCAAGGACCAGCCAAAGTGGTTCCATTAGCCCCACCTGCAGCCTTTGGAAATCTCCCAGAATCCACTGCTTCTGGGATCTTTACCAGGGAATGGGACAGGGAGGTACCTACCCAGAGGGCATTGCCACTGAAAAGGTTTAGGACAGCACTAGGGCAATCCCCAAATGTTCTTTATACAAATCTGCATTTCTAATAGGGTGGCCACAGATACATCCCCAGAATATGGGACATCCCCACACCTGCCTGCATGGGCCCACCCCACCTTTGTCATTCTGCATGGAGGTATCCCCCCCCCACGTCCTGCTGGGCACTGTGCAGGGGGCACTGGGGTGCCTAAATGTTAAAAGTGGTGGTACCCCTACTTCCCACAGGGGTTAGGAGCTCCGAGCCACTGCAGGCAGGGTACTCCGCAGCTTCCAGACACCACAGACAGCAGGGGACCCTGGAGCTCCAAGTCCCTGCAGGCAGGGGAAAGGGAGCTCGGACCTGAGACCCCTGCAACTTCTGCTCAGCCACTGGGGGCAATGTGGGGACCACGCCAGGGGAACGCACATGTAAATCCAGCTCTCTTGTTTTCACCGGACAAAGCCATGTCCAGTGCTGAGTCCCTACCAGACAGGGATAGTGTGCCACAAAACTGGGATTGCACAGCTTCAAACCAGACCAATGGCCTCCCGACGTCTCATGGGGTTTGACCTGGTGCTTAGACCAGCTCTGTCCAACCAGTGCAGTCCCCAGGGCTTCAGGGCCGAAATCCCAGCCAATATATTTAAACCCTGATGGCATCTGGAATTTGTATCACTTTGATTCATTAAGACTTCTTGAACATAGGTTTATTGATTCATCCCCAAGTGACTCCAGAGTCCTGTTATGCGCTACACTACTAATCAATTCACAAATACCAAAAAGCTTGGTTACAAATGAGATCTCTCCCTAATTACCAAAAAAAAAAAAGTTGAACCTGAATTGCTAACAAGTCTGAATATGACACACTCCCAGTCTCCATTAATAAGGTTTCATCTCCTTGGTGGTCCTGATGTCACAAAGTGATTAGAACCAACCAATCTGGGGGGTTGGATGGAAAAAACACCCAGCTCCACACCCTTCTCAACCCTCCAAGTAAAACCTCCCAAATCATTTCTGTTTCTTCAGGAAAAAATCCAGGCCCATTTGAAGGCTCTGCGGGAAGAGAGAGAAAAGCTGCTGGGATTTAAAGTGACTGGAGAGGGGAAAAGCCAGGAGTATCTGGTAGGTGTTGTAGGAGCAGCAGTAATTTGTATGCTCTGTATAACCTGTATGCTCAAAAGGTCTGTTACACTTCCCCCCACCCCTTGTCTCCTCTCCCTCTTTGAATACCTGTGAAGTGGCTTTCCCCCTCCCCCACCCTCCTGAAATGCTTGTGGGATGAATGGGCTACTTAAACAGCTGGAAGATTAGAAGAGCTCCCAAGTAGACAAGGTGTCTGGCACTCTGATTAGGCAGCGCTCACACACCCAATGCATGGACGCTGCATGGACACTGCCCGAGGTGGAGTGTGTCAGAGAGTAACAGAGTTCTCACTCTTTTGTTTGGGTACAGCAAATCAGATTCTTTATTCTCTTTAACAGCTGTGTAAAGGAAGAGAGTGCACTAGGACACAGGGTCTCCCCCTCCTAGGCAGGTCTCTCAACAGGTAAACAATTACAGCAAGCATTTATACCTTTTGATACAGACAATGAAAAGCAACGGCAGCATTTTGTTTATACATAGGTCATTCTGATATCTTGTTTTTCTCAAAAATGTAGACTCTCGGTCTGCATTCCATGTTGTTTACACATTATATCTACACAAGGTCAAAACAACTTCTCACACAGTTCTTTCCCACTCGCCTCACACATTCCTCGCTTCTACAAATCTCGCGTTATTAGGGTTACAGTTAGCCTGACTCTTGTTAACAAACTGTCATGCATTGCAATCCCCTTCCTGTCACTTCTTTCTCTGCTTCCACAACGCCCCCCCCTCTTTTGTACTACTAGTACACCAAACATTCTCAAATCTCTATTTGCATTAAGTCTTAGAATTCAGATTCTACTTCAGATGCTTCAACCTTAGGGGTTTTGATTGGATGTAATGACAATACATGATGAGCATGGACATGAAAGGTATTACTATTATTACGTCCTTTACAACAACAACAACATAATCCTAAACTAACTAACAACAATACAAGCAATAACATTCCCATAGCAATAATATGATGGGGTTGTTGTACTGTTTTAGTCATAAAACACAATACATCATACTTAGTACATAAGGTAGACACTCTATAAGCTGTCTGAAAGGCATACTTTTCAACTTGATATATATTTTGAAGCATATGAATTTGCCCTTGTATTTCAGAGATTCTTTGAACCTCTGGTAACACTGAAAGCAAATTTTGAAATCGATCAGGTACTAAACTGGTCCACTTAAAGGGTATCTGGAACCTAAGGACTACTTGCAAAATTCTATCTGCAGGCCAGTAAACAATATGATTGCCTGCAGTGGTAATAAGATTAAAATGTATATCTTGCAATGTGGTGGCATTAACATACTGTGGCAGAGCTCTGACCTCATCCCCATGGGGTCCTGCACTTCCAGATGGTATATGCTAGCCTCAGTGGCTCTCTGTGACCCTCCACGTAGCCCTTCTCTCTCTAGTGCCAGGTTACAGTCTACTGAGCCATAAGCCAGCAAGGAGGTTGGTGAGAGAACTCCCACAGTCTCTGTTGTCCCTAGGACTTGTTTTAGAACCGTTTAGCCTCCTGTCCTGACAGGGGCCTGACTTCCCCTCCCAGGAAGTGTTCCTGTAGTGGTGGGTTGGGGGGAACCCGGGCCCACCCTCTACTCCGGGTTCCGGCCCAGGGACCCTAATGGTAGCAGCTGTTGGCATCCAACCTTTCACTGCCAGAGTTGCTACATTTTCCTGGGCCACTTCCCCACAGCTCTCCTGCTTCTCCCTTACGGCTCCCTTATCAATAACTGGAGGGTGTCTTCATTAACCAGTCCTTCAGCCACACTTCCTCTCCTCTGGCTCTCCTCTGCCTGACTGGAGTGAGCCCTTTTTATAGTATCAGCGGGGCCTTAATTAGAGTCAGTTTATCACATTAGCTTAATGGCCTCACCTGACTCGTTGCAGGTTAATTGGAGTCAGGTGTTCTCATTAGCCTGGAGCAGCCCCTGCTCTGGTCTGTCAGGGAATAGAAAACTGTTAATCCAGTGGCCAGTATATCTGCCTTCTGCTATTCTGCTGTACCCGACTGGCCTGGGTCTATCACAATACACACGGCTATCATTAGCTTGAAAAAGTAAGTGTCCTGTCAGGGTAGTTCCTTGTCCCCTACCCTCCCAGCAAATGCAGTCATGAACAGTGACAACTTCTCCTGGCTTCAGTTTACGGATACACTGAAGCTGTGGGGTTCTAATGGCCAAAATGTCCATTGACTCCCTAACCCCATTCAAATGTCAGGTGTAATCCCAGGAGCACTGACTAAAAATCGATTGGGCATACCAGGTAGTCTAATTTCCCAGATGTCTCGGTGAATTACCCAATCCCACATGCATCCTCACCATGGACCCGGCAGGATTCGCTATGTGGGAGCTCCCCCCCGACTCCCAACCGGTCCATATGCTTGGAAGGAGCACTGTGAATGTCTGCACTTCCACCCAGAAAGTCTCCAAGTATGTCTCCATGGCCACAGATCAGATGGTACTCCTGACGTGTCTGTAAGGGCAGTGGGCCAAGCCTGATGCTCTAGATCATTCCGAATGGCCATTAGCTGGTCATTCAGAACATCCTGAATTTCTGAACATGCTAGATCCCACTGCAATGCCTTCCCAGCCTCAGTGATATTCAATACCATTTCTGTCAGCAACTTCTGGGTCATAGAACTAAGGGCGGAGATAACATGTAACTCACCAATTCCAGCCTGTACCTGGGTTAGCTGTGCTCCAGAAACAAGGCCAATGGCCTTCTCTAATTGTCCCAATTTCTCAGCATGTTCTTGGCTCTTAAAAATATTCCAAACTGCTGCTGCACTATTGGCCCCATCCCAAAGGGATCCGGTCAAGTCTCTTCTTTCTAGAGGAAATAACCCAAGCCCTCTGTTGTGCTAATCTAATGGCAGCCCCCTTTGAACAATTTGGGTATGTAGAGGTGATCTGGAAACTGGATAAGGGCAATGAAAATTTAACAGTCCCTAGTGTAGTGTTAATCACAGTCCATTGATATCCTAATACATCTCTCTTTGGTGTAGTACTACACCACATCTGTTGGTTGAACACCTTTATGTATTTCCGGGAGTCATTGATACTAATGGCATAAGGAGGGGTGTATTGTAATAAGGTACAGGTCACATTATTAGTCACTGGAATAATTTCTATGCAGGTAAAATTTCCAGTGGCAAAACAAACTCTTTGGGTATTTGTTTAATTGTTCACTAATTGGGTGACCAAATAACAATAAGGGCCTCTCTCATTTAACACAGTGCAAATTCCAGAACAGCCATCATATCTACTTCACTATAGAACCCATTAATTGCAATTACAAATTCTTGGGGTTCACTTGTAGTGATATCATATATTTTTATCTCCACTGATCCATTCTTTTCCATTCAATTGTTCGCTTATATGGGATATCCTGAACCTTAAAAATATTTTTTTTCAAACAACATTTAAATAAATCACTAAAGTGTGAAGGCCTTGGCCATTAGTTTTATCAAATATATGGCATTGACTGTATTTGGATGTGTGACAGGGGTAATAGTGTAATGGAGGAGATGGCAGGGGCACTGGCAACAAGGTGCCTTTGTTACTTATCATTTAAAATCCAATTAGGGAGGGCAATAGAATAAACCCCCAAATCCAATCAATACCACATTCCCAAGCATGGGTCCCACAAGTTTCTTCCTGCCTGTGTATAATTCTTTGTTTCTTCACCAGGGTCAGTTCTTAATGTCTTTTGTAGGCAGGAATCCCTGGACTTTGTGGTTTCAATGAGGCAAGTGTTCCTTCTTCTCTTTTCCTGAAACAGTCGTGGTTCAGCATCATACAGGGGAGAGGTTACTAGCACTTCACCCTGTACTGGTGTGATTCCTTTAGAAAAATTCAAAGGCACAGTAGGTCTGTCAGTGGACAAGGGAGAGGTTACTTGCACTTCACCTTGTCTTTTTTTCCCTGCTGTCCAGAAGGCATAGCAGAGCTAGAAGGAGAAATAGGCTTATCAGGCGGAGAGTCCTCCCGAGGTGGAGGGTTTTTTTTACAGTGAGAAGCATGGGTCCAGGTAGGCAGTCCTTGGCACTTCACAGCAGTGTTGGTGGTTAACGGGACTTGGAAAGGGCCTTTCCAGCATGGAGCCAAAGCAGTCTTTGGTAGACTCAGTCTCCTGGTTTCAATGAATGGCAGGGCTGCTAGGATCTTTGGGTAGCACTTCTTTTATCTGTGAGAAAAGAAATCTAACACATTTCATTAATGCCTGGCAGTGTTTTTCAGATCTCATAGTTGCTTGGGCACATTCAGGCCCCCCTTTCTTGGCTGTCAGCCAAGTCTTAGCTGTGGACAGTGTCCTTGGATGGGGCCAGCATCTTATCTTTGGACTGAGCTTGCTAGCTATTTTTATTTTCCAGTTAACTCATTCTGTTCTTTTTCCTTTTTCCCTTCGTGGCTTCTTTTCCTGAAAGGAAACTTCCACTCTTCACTCATACACCTTTTCCTAACAATGAACACATACACATTGCCATTATACAGTACATTAGTCTTATTAGTCAATGTATGCCATATAACCATTCCAGTAAAATAACTTATATACAGAGCTTTGGAGCAACAACCCAGGACAAGCACACCCACTTTTGAGGAGTCCACTCGGTACAACCTCTGGTGTCCAATAGCTTTCCTCCCTCCCCAGCCCTCTGGCTAGAAATCTGAGGTAGCCAGAAGGATCCCATGGGCAATATGGGGAGTGGGTTAACCTTCCATGTCCTTGCTTCCAAAGACTGTTGGTAAGCAAATTTTAACAACAATTTTTCAATTAAAAGATCTGGCCAATGAAATTTCTTTTTCTTACTTAAGCAAATGTATTAGACTTTAGTATATCACATTTTCCTGATTTATCCAAACACTTTGTATTCCAAGTTGAATAAAACAAGTATCTGCTTTTTTTTTTTTTATTTAACCCTTCTATTTAATTTTGAACTAGACTGTCTTATGAAAATATTGAACACAACAATTCTGGCCACAAGACAAACAGCACAAGACAGGACATAGAACACAAAAAGAATTCCTATTGTACCAGTAAATGCATGGTACGTTGAATGCTGAATGGAATGCTGGCATCCATTTTCTCTGATGATCTGAAAGACAAACGAACAGAGGTCTACCCTTTCTGGGCAGTCAGTCATTGCTTAAAATATTTCCTTTATATACAAATACTCTTGTTGATTTCAGGCAAAACAGAGGAATTACCCCATATTTCCTTGTATTTGTTTTATAGGCAGCCCAGGTTTTAGTGGCTTCTACCTTATTAGTTAGATAATTGCATTAATACAGATGCTTTCTGGCTTGCTTCTGGATCCAAAGCTATCCACAGCTTAAAGATTCGTACTTAAAAAGGACACAATTAACTTTCCCAGACTCTTGATTGTCTTTTACTTCTAACTCCTGCTTTCAAACACACAGTGATCTGAAAAAGACAACACAACCTATATTGGTAGGTTTGCATTTCTTTTACCTCTGCTACAATATACACTGCACATGTTCTGGGGAAAATGCACATCCTCTCCACAATTCAATTTCTACACAAGGTGTAACTGTTTCTTTTGTGCTTACAAAATCTCCATGCACCCCTAGTAAAGTGACAGCTCGACCACACAGAGCTAGGGGCACTGTCCTTCTCTCTCTTTACCAGATCTTTTATCTGCTCTTTTGTTACCCAAAAACAAATTCAAATCTTTTATTCTCCTGGCTTTGACTACCCTGCTGCAGCCACAACCTTTGGTCTTTAGTTAAACATTTTAAATTTTGTAAATCATTAAATCACCTTAAGGATTAAATGCTAAATACCATATTAAACAACACTAGTTTCCTGTGTCTGGCAAAAGTATTCTCGGTTTTGCAACTTTAAAACAATACCAGTTAATCTCAAACTTACAAAACACAGATTGTACACAGCAGGAGTGTTCTTCAGCAAATTCGACTAACTTATTCATAGTCGAATAATTCCACTTAAATAACCTCTTGCCTGGATTACTTACAGACATTCCTACCAAGTTTCACTGCTTGATTCCCTCTAGCAACTACAGAGTTAACTTCTCACTCTCTTTTCTTAAATCACTTGCTTGTCTCCCAAAACGACACCCAATCAACTCAGATTTTACCATTCCAATTATTGTCCTGGGGATTTGAAATCCCCATGCTTATAATTACTTTCTCCTTTCCTTCCACTATGCCCTCAAAGTTTCCAACCTGTTTTCCAATCTCTCTATCTGTTGCCTGCCTGTTTGGGCCTGATCCTGCTTTTCTCGCTGAACCGTCCCTTCCATGGGCACCGGCTTTTTTCACTACCAATTTAGCTAGGAAGGTGGGCTTCTCAACTAGCCCCCACTCTTCCTGGTCTCTTCCCTTAAACATTCTTACTCCCAAGGCTACCTGAGTCCTCCCTTGTGAGGCTTGCCACCTGGGCAAAATGCATGGCCCATTGGCGTTTAACTATTCAATTTTCTCTTGTGACAAACACACGGCTGTTACGGCATATACTGAGCACAAATGATTAAATTTTGACAAGTCCCTGAAGGACCGGTACTTGCTTCCTTTTCTGCCTGGAAGTCCTGTCTCAAGGCTTGCAACTTGCCCTGGGCGTAGGTTTGAGTTGCTGCCTGGTTCATGATCTATGCTCTTAATTGCTCAATTCTAGTTATCAAGTACACAGATCTTCCCTTTTTCCCAACTTGTCTATTGCCCAGTCTTGCTACGACTGGGGTAGATCCACCTGACACCCTTCCCGGTCAACCGGGGTGGACAGAGGAATGCTAAACCCCTCTCCGGTTCTCAGACTTACTGCAGCTGAGAGTAGGCACACTTTCATACTCACATATGTACGTCCAGACTGGCCACGTCTGTATATAATGTCCAGAGAAGGGGGAGAGGTGGACGGGAGATTATCCTGTATACAGCTTGTCCAGAATCTCCAACTTGCTTCCACTCTTGGGAGGGCTGTTCTTTTACACCCTGGGGTCTCCTGCGGTGTCTCTTTCAGAGATTCCAGTCCAGGCCGGCTGCCTGTGGCTTCTTCACAGAGTCCCCAAACCACGCCAGCTCCAGGGTCTCAAAGGCAGACTGTTGGATCTCACTGGACAGTTAAGCTTTGCAAATGTAATCTCAGCACTGTAACTTGTATTGCCTTTGGTTTGCCTCTGTCTATATTTTTTTTTCACAGCCAGCTGGGGCCAAAAGCAGTTTTTCTTTGTACTTAGCCTGGTCTGCGTTGATTCTTTTCCTCAATAGACACATTGCTCCCACTGTGTGTCAGAGGTTTTTGGTGATGTAAGGGTTTCTCTGAGATATGTAAGTTTATCTAAATCAAAGGTACCTTCCAGTGGGCATTGTTTAAATGGATTTGCACGTGTGTAATGATTCCAATTCTCTAAATACCTGCAGGTTTTAGTACCATAATGTACGTACATGAAATAAGCTGGGGTACCCTTAGTGGGTGAGAGGGAATACTTAGACTGTCCCCCACCCATTTTCCAATCACACACACAGGGGGGATGCCCTGTCCGCGCTAGCGGCACATAAACTAAGGATCTCTCCCTACAGGGTACTCACACAGGAGAGATTAACGAGGACGGCCACGACCCTCCTACACCTCCCTTCAGCAAAGAGCGCCGGCTAGTCTCAGAGAGATGGCACCGCTCACTCTTTTTGCATCCAGCGAGATGATCAGACTGTCAGTGGCTCACACAGAGAGGAAAGGGGAGGGAAGATGGGTTCACACACTCCTAGACCCAGGTAGCTTCCTCGCCGAATGATGCCAGGCCGAGTCAGCCTACCATGGGTCAGATCTCCTAAAAGATCCTCTAGTTACCAGGCTTGCGTTAGAGTAGTTCTGGTCACGAGCCAAACGACTTCGCAGAATACTCTGGGCGTCTTCCAGTAACTCTCAATTCACACTGGTGTACACACACACTCCAAGGCCTCTATTTCTAAATACCACGATGCATCTATACTTTATGTCCGGACTCAATACACTATGAGGCGGTAACAACCCCTCTTGAGGCGGTAACAACCCCTCAGCACCGGTGCGTACCTAATGCATTTCCCTTATGCATATGGGGGCGGCCAAACTAACAGTTCCCCAGTACCGCATACAACTACCTTACTGAGGGTGGCAAACTAAATCCTCAGTACCACTTTAACTAACCTTGTAGGGGGCGGCAAAACAGTTCCCCAGTACCGCTCTGCATCTGATCTTGCTGCACAGTCCATAAGTTCAGATGGCATAAGCCCAACAGGGACAGACGGTTTCCACGGGCAGTCCTCCTCCGATACACCAATAGAGATTTCAAAAGGTCTCCTACCTCTATTGTGGCACCATGGGGTTTGAAGGGGAACGATCCGTAGCAGCTGCCGCTGTCTCAGCGGGCATTGCCATCCCAGACGAGTCCCCAAATTATCAGAGAATAACAGAGTTCTCACTCTTTGTTTGGGTACAGCAAATCAGGAGGGGGCAGGCAGCCCCAAGTACCGGACACACTGTGGCAGAGACCGAGTTGACTCCCACACAAATAAAGTTAGGAAAAACCCTGGGTAGTATAGATAAAACCCTGGAGGGAAAATGGGTACACCACAGACAACTCAAACAAGCAGGGTCTATCATGGTGGAAGCACTGCACTAATTTGTTTCTAAGCTTCTGTCTTTCAGCCTCCAAACCGAAACATCAGAAGATCTGGTACCAGCTAAAAATTTATAGAAATACCATGGTTATAGTGTCATGACAAATTCTGTGTTCCATGTTCTGTGTCTGTCTCTGGTGGGCGTCCTGTGCTAGCATTGGGGATACTACACTAGACAGGGTAAATGCCTTTTCCTTTCTCTACTTCTCCCATCTCCAACTAAATTATCAATCACATCCACCTCTGTCCAAAAGACTTTGGTCCCCAATGCACCAGGTTTATTTTTTGTTAGGTTCTCTAATAATCATTTTGTTGTTGATTTTTGTATTTAATACATTTGTATTGTTAGCTACATTTTCTTGTATTGTTAATTTCACACTTTCCTCTATGCACCCTGGTTCTACTTCCCCAAGTAGAATTGCTAACATAGTTCCTGTTTTTAAGAAAGGGAAAAAAAGTGATCCGAGTAACTATAGGCCTGTTAGTTTGACATCTGTAGTATGCAAGGTCTTGGAAAAATTTTTGAAGGAGAAAGTAGTTAAGGACAATGAGGTCAATGGTAATTGGGACAAAATACAACATGGTTTTACAAAAGGTAGATCGTGCCAAACCAACCTGATCTCCTTCTTTGAGAAGGTAACAGATTTTTTAGACAAAGGAAACGCAGTGGATCTAATTTACCTTGATTTCAGTAAGGCATTTGATACGGTTCCACATGGGGAATTATTAGCAAATTGGAAAAGATGGGGATCAATATGAAAATTGAAAGGTGGATAAGGAACTGGTTAAAGGGGAGACTAAAATGGGTCATACTGAAAAGTGAACTGTCAGGCTGGAAGGAGGTTACTAGTGAAGTTCCTCAGGGATTGCTTTTGGGACCAATCTTATTTAATCTTTTTATTACTGACCTTGGCACAAAAAGTGGGAATGTGCTAATAAAGTTTGCGGATGACACAAAGCTGGGAGGTATTGCTAATACAGAGAAGTACGGGGATATCATACAGGAAGATCTGGATGACCTTGTAAACTGGAGTAATAGTAATAGGATGAAATGTAATAGTGAAAAGTGCAAGGTCATGCATTTAGGGATTAATAACAAGAATTTTGGTTATAAATTGGGGACACATCAGTTGGAAGTAACAGAGGAGGAGAAGGACCTCGGAGTATTGGTTGATCACAGGATGACTATGAGCTGCCAATGTGATATGGCCGTTAAAAAAGCTAATACGGTCTTGGGATGCATCAGGCGAGGTATTTCCAGTAAAAATAAGGAGGTGTTAGTACCGTTATAGAAGGCACTGGTGAGACCAATTTGGAGTACTGTGTGCAGTTCTGGTCTCCCAGTCAATTGTAATGGTTTTAGTTATATTCACCTGGTTATAATTGTTTGGTTTGTTTGCAACAAATCACCTGTGCTCTACAATGACAACCACTACTGTAATAATCATAGATCAAGGGGCAGAGTGTTGTAGGAGCAGCAGTGATGTGTATAACCTGTATGCTCAAAAGGTCCGTTACACTTCCCCCCCCTTTTGTCTCCTCTCCCTCTTTGGGTATGTCTACACTACGAAATTAGGTCGAATTTATAGAAGCCGGATTTTTAGAAATCGTTTTTATACAGTCGATTGTGTGTGTCCCCACATAAAATGCTCTAAGTGCATTAAGTCAGCGGACCGCATCCACAGTACCGAGGCTAGCGTTGACTTCTGGAGCATTGCACTGTGGGTAGCTATCCCACAGTTCCCGCAGTCTCCACTGCCCATTGGAATTCTGGGTTGAGATCCCAATGTCTGATGAGGCTAAAACAGTGTTGCGGGGGATTCTGGGTACATGTCGTCAGCCCCCTCCCCTCGTGAGAGCAATGGCAGACAATCATTTTGCACCTTTTTTCCTGGGTTACCTGTGCAGACAACATACCACTGCAAGCATGGAGCCCGCTCAGCTCAGCTCACCATCACCATATGTCATCTGGGTGCCGGCAGACATGGTACTGCATTGCTACACAGCAGCAGCTAATTGCCTTTTGGCAGTAGATGCTGCAGTATGACTGGTAGCCGTCATTGGCTATCTGGGTGCTGGCAGATGTGGGGCTGCATTGCTACACAGCAGCAGCTCCTTGCCTTTTGGCAGTGGATGGTGTATTACGATTGGTATCCATCATCGTCGTACTCCTCAGTGAGTTCGGTCAGAGGCGCCTGGGCAGACATGTTTTGTCTCCTGGAGACTCAGTCCTGCTGGCAGTCCTATTGCACCGTCTTGACGATGATGGCTAGCAATCGTAATGCAGCATCTTCTGCCAAGCACCCAGAAGATGCCGATGGCTATCAGTCATGCTGCATCGTCTGCTGCCAGCCTAAGATGTAAAAGATAGATGGACCAGATTTGTTCTGTATTCATTTGCTTCCCCCTCCCTCCGTGAAATCAACGGCCTGCTAAACCCAGGGTTTTGAGTTCAATCTTTGAGGGGGGCCACTCTGTGTGACAGTTGTTTGTGTTTCTCCCTGATGCACAGCCACCTTTGTTGATTTTAATTCCCTGTACGCCATGTCGTCACTTGCCCCTCCCTCCCTCCGTCAGACAATAGTTTTGTGCCTTTTTTCAGCCCAGACGCCATAGCTCTGGGATCATGGAGCCCGCTCAGATCACTGTGGCAATTATGAGCACTATGAACACCACGCGCATTGTCCTGGAGTATATGCAGAGCCAGAACATGCCAAAGCAAAACCAGGCGAGGAGGCGATTGCAGCGCGATGACGAGAGTGGTGAAGAAATTGACATGGACATAGACCTCTCACAAAGTATGGGCCCCAGCAATGTGCAAATTATGATGTTACTCGGGCAGCTTCATGCCGTGGAATGCCGATTCTGGGCCTGGGAAACAAGCACAGACTAGTGGGACCGCATCGTGTTGCAGGTGTGGGACGATTCCCAGTGGCTGCGAAACTTTCGCATGCGTAAGGGCACTTTCATGGAACTTTGTGACTTGCTTTCCCCTGCCCTGAAGCACCAGAATACCAGGATGAGAGCAGCCCTCACAGTTGAGAAGTGAGTGGTGATAGCCCTGTGGAAGCTTGCAATGCCAGACAGTTACCGGTCAGTCGGGAATCAATTTGGAGTGGGCAAATCTACTGTGGGGGCTGCTGTGATCCAAGTAGCCAACGCAATCAAAGATCTACGGTATCAAGGGTAGTGACTCTGGGAAACATGCAGGTCATAGTGGATGGCTTTGCTGCAATGGGATTCCCAAACTGTGGTGGGGTGATAGACAGAACCCATATCCCTATTTTGTTACTGGAGCACCAAGCCAGCCAGTACATAAACCACAAGGGGTACTTTTCAATGCTGCTGCAAGCCCTGGTGGATCACAAGGGACGTTTCACTAACATCAACGTGGGATGGCCGGGAAAGGTACATGATGCTCGCGTCTTCAGGCACTCTGGTCTGTTTCAAAAGCTGGAGGAAGGGACTTTTTTGAGCTTAGCTATCAGTATAATAAATGTGCTGCTTTCTGCCAAAGTCTGGTGGGTCATTAGTCCTCCCTAAACTTACTAACTGGCCCAATTTTGGGTAACAGTAGGTGCCTGTTGTTATTAACCAGCAGGGATCGGCAGTGGGAGGTCTGTTAGGAGGCAGATTCCTCTGTGGCCTTGGTGAACGTGGGCTTGTGTGTGTTTCTTCATCATCATGGATTGCTGGGTTAGATTCATGCATAGACAAGCCCTAAGCTTCCATTGCAGCTGATTAGTTAATGTCTAGCCCTTGTGGCTTTCACAGAAATCCTCCCCATGTGAACTGAATGTCACCCATGAAGTGCTGTCCGCTGAGTCTGGTCATTTCTTGCATTGCTAAAATGTTTGTTTCTTTTAACTCCCCTGGTGTCTCTGTCAGTGTAGTGCTGAGTCCTGCCACCTGCTGCTCTGGGTCTGAGTTCCCAGAGACCATGAATAACAGAATATGCTAACATGACAGACATCCCTTTCAGAGACACAGGTGCCAAAGGGGAAGGTGTGAGAGAATCCTCTCCCTAGTACCAATAGGGTAGAGTCAAATGTCAGAAATCAGGATTTTCAACAAAGTTCTCCCTCCTGCACACTCAGCTCTCCATGAAAGGGCCCTGGGCTCCATCCATGTGCCTGACCAGCCCTTTCCCTATTTTTGTACAGAAACAAATACAAACCGAGAGGCAGAAGATTGTGTCTGAATTTCAGCAACTGCGGCGGTTCCTGGAGGAACAAGAGCGACTCCTGCTGGCCCAGCTGGAAAAGCTGGACGAGGAGATTGTGAGGATCCAGAATGAAAATGTCAGTAAACTCTTAGAGGAGATTTCCCATCTCAGTGAGCTGATCAGTGAGATGGAGGGGAAGTGTCAGAAGCCAGCGAGTGAATTTCTGCAGGTGAGACTGACTGAGAAACAGAGATGCTGACTCTGTGGCTCCATGGCTGGAGCACCCATGTAAAAAAATTAGCAGGTGCTTAGCACCCACTGGCAGCTAGCTCCCCCCCTCTCCCCATAGTGCCTCCTGCATGCCGGCAGCCCCGCCGATCAACTCCTCCGCCTCTCCCCGCAGAGCCTCCTGACTGCCACAGTCAGCTGTTCCACAGTGTGTAGGAGGTGCTTGGAGGGAGAGGGAGGATCAGGAATGGGGTGTGCTCAGGGGAGGGGGCAGAAAGAGGTGGGAGCAGAGTGGGGGCAGGAAGATGAGGGGCAGGGGTGTGGCATTGGGGGAAGGGGTGGGGTGGGGGCGGGAGCTGGGGTTGAGCACCCCAGGGATAATTGGAAGCCAGCGCCTGTGGTTAGAAACATCCCAGGTCCCCACACAAGGAAGGGAGGGCTCCTGAATCATAAGCACTGGGGCCAGCAGTCGGAGACCTCAGTGTAACTCGGCGTGTGCGTTCCTGTTCTTTGGAGCGTTACAGACACATTGATATTACAGATGGAAAAGCCCCATTAGCTCAGGGAATCTATGGTCTGGGGTCAGGGCAGGGCCTCTCTTCCCCATATTTGCAGAATCCCTTTCCTGGGATCCCCTATGTGTGCGTGTCAGATGGGACTGAAATTCCCTCTTTCTCTCTCTCTCTCTCTCTCTAGGATGTCAGAAGCATCTTGAGCAGGTACGTGGCTCTCTCTGACTTCGGGGAGCACTCTGTAACCTCCAGATTCCTCATTTACATATAATTGTGATATTGCGTATAAAGCATGCCATGTGAGATATCACGGGAACGGTTATGATCTGCTGAAACCCATTGTTCCATCTAAATGTGTATATCATTAATACATATGAAGTTATGAGAATGTGTTGTATGCTTGTCACTAAAACATGCTGTGGGTTTGGGAGGCGCCCAGGTACTAGCTCTCCAGAGAGAATGACAAGAGAGGTATCCACCAGGTGTGTACTGAACAGACAACACCAGCCATTTTCCAGCAAGGGAGCTACAATGCGATGACTCACTTGCATAAGGCCACACCAGGGCAATTGCTCAATCTTGCCTGGGGACTCAGCAATGCCCACCAGAGACATGCCTGGACTTGTGTTCTCCAAGCACATGGGCTAAGGGTATAAAACAGAACACAGGGAGGCCATGCTTGGCCTTTCTCCTGCCCCCACCTATGCTGCAAGCAACCAAGACATAGAGAAGACTTAAGACTCCCACAGAGGAGACTGGCCCAGATTTTAATGGTGAAATCTGTGTACTATGAACTCCAATTTCCAGTGGGGTGAGAAAACCTGCTTAATCTAGATGTTGCCCAGTCTAATAGTGTTGAGAGTTTAGACTGCGTGCTTATATTTTCTTTTCTTTTGGTAACTAACTCTGACTTTTTGTCTATCACTTATAGTCACTTAAAATCTATCTTTTGTAGTCAATAAACTTCTTTTACTGGTTGTCTTTACCAGTGAGTTTGTATGAAGTGTGTGGTAAATCTGCTCAGGTTTTGCAAAGGCTAGTGTATATCCACTTTCCCTTGATGAAGTGGTGAACCAATTAATAACCAATTAATAAATTAGATGATACATTCCTGAGGTAAAGTGCTGGGAGCTGGAAGCTGGGATGTGGGGTGGGGGAATTTGGATGGTGCTTTTCTCTGTGTGATTTGTGAGTGGCTCTGAGAGCATTCAGGCAATCTAGCTGGGTGTGGACGGGCTTGCTGCTTGTCACTAGCAAGGCATTATGAGAGACAGCGCAGGCTGGAGAGAGTTAAGGGGGTGCAGTCGTCCCACAGTCCCAGGCTCCACCCCGGAGAGCCCACCACAGTTAACATCACATCTCCCCAGGGCTCTACAACAAAATGTCTGGTGAAGGTCACATGTTGGATACAAATCTCTCTGGCCAACTTCATCCTGAGGTTCTCACCCTTGCAGAGAAGACTCTGGAATTACCCATTCAGTGGGAAGGACTGACCTAAAGTATTTCCTAGAGGTGTTACATCCCTGGGGGACTGGCTGCCTCAGGATTGTGGGGATGGAATATGGGCCTGTCACTGCTGGGGCACTGGTTACCATTCAGCCCAGGGCAGCAGTGGTCAAGAGTCTTTCCCACCTGAGGACTGTTTGGAGACCTGTGTTGAATGAGCTGGGGAGGGGGGAGTTGGTGTCTCAGTCTAGTTCCTAGTGGGCAGATTTCTACAGCACTTCACCTGTGAACCTGCTGTCATGGAGGCCATGGAGTGAATTGGCCACAGAGACTCAATTCCCCTTTTATCCTCAGAGCAGGTCTCTTCAGGCCAGAGATGGAGGGGAGGGATAGCTCAGTGGTTTGATCATTGGCCTGCTAAACCCAGGGTTGTGAGTTCAATCCTTGAGGGGGGCCATTTAGGAATCTGGGGCAAAAATTTGTCTGGGGATTGGTCTCCCTTTGAGCAGGGGGTTGGACTAGATGATCTCCTGAGGTCTCTTCCAACCCTGATATTCTATGATTCTATGATTAATGGGTCCTTGGAGGGGAAGGTTGCATGGACATGGCCTGTGTTGCACCTGTTCTGAGGCTGGGAGAAGTAGAGGAATTCTAACTCCAGGCCCATTAGAGCAGCGACTTCCTAGCAACAACTTATAATAAGTCACTAAATGAAATATAATCATGTGAAATTGTTTCTCTCCAGGTGGGAGAAGGAGAAGTTCCAGCCTCCAGAGGAGATTTCTCCTGAACTGGAAGAGCAAGTCAGTGGTTTCTCCCAGAAAACTATTGTACTATCGGAGGCTCTGAGGAAGTTCAAAGGTACCTAGAAGGGATCTAGGAGGGGAAATTGGGATACATGTCTGAGACTGTGGGAAGAGAATGGAGCTGGTCAATTGGTTCATAATTAGATTATGCTTCTATTTAATTGTTGGATGAGAATGCCATACACTTAGAGTCCAAGACACACAGACTGATTAATTCAACCCCTTATTTGTTCCAAAAGCATGTCTTGCTATTACAATTACTATTCAAGTAAGAAATGACAGACATACCGAAAGAAATACTGCCCAGTTACCTTCTTCAGGGGCATAGGCAGGTCATGATACATTTCTCCTATGATGCTCCATCTACCCTTTACAATGTCTTACATATTACACACATCCAAATTATATATTTATTAGTTCTTTCCCAATCACCTTTGTGTGTTATTAATAGTATCTTGTATAACTCATACACTACACATGCATGAACGTTCTAATTGGCAGCGCTTTTGCTGGCCAAGCTATTTTCAAGTTATTCTCTTTTCTGATTCGTTCATTACCAGTCATTACACACTGATGTGCACAGGTCACTTTGACCCTTTTCTCCACATGGGGGTTTTTGGACTTTGCTAACTGCTCCTTGGCAGTACGTTTTGGGTGCCTGTTGTCTTTAAGCACATTGTGTGTGTGACGTTGCACTCTATATGATTTTATGAAAATATGCTAATGTAACTGGAATATGCTTCATGCATAAGGTCTCTTGTAAGGTATCATTACAAAACTTATAATCTACTGAGTGTGATCATCCTCTTTGTATAAATGTATCACTCTTGTATCTGAAACTAGAAACATGAAATATAACTCTGAGGGCCTATTGTAATTATGCAAAGTGTGGGCCATTAATGATGATTTGGAATCTTGATGACTCCAATTAACCAGGACAAATTGACTGCAGATGGCTCTGTTTTACCTGTAAGTCTTCCTGTATACTTGTGTGCTGGCAAGTGGATAATGAAGTCTTACAGTGACATGTGATCACCTGAACTGGAATCCATCTTTAACCTGGCACTTTTCCATTGAGAAGTGGGGGGTGGGAACCCAGAGGGGCAAAGGATTCCCGCCTCATGCAAAAGATATATAAGGGGGTGGAACAGAACAAAGGGGGCTGCAGTCATGAGAAATCCCCTAGCTACCACCTGAGCTGGAACAAGGGTTGTACCAGGGAAAAGGATTGTTCCCAGACTGGGAAGGCGTCCAGTCTGTGAAAGAGATTTATTGAAACATCTTTCAGGGTGAGATTTTACCTGTATTCAGTTTCTTAGACATAGACTTGTGTGTTCTATTTCATTTTACTTGGTAATTCACTTTGTCCTGTCTGTTACTACTTGGAACCACTTAAATCCTACTTTCTGTATTTAATAAAATCACTTTTTACTTATTAATTAACTCAGAGTATATATTAGTACTTGGGGGGGGGCAAACAGCTGTGCATATCTCTCTATCAGTGTTATAGAGGGCGAATAATTTATGAGTTTACCCTGTATAAGCTTTATACAGAATAAAACGGATTTATTTGGGTTTAGACCCCATTGGGAGTTGGACATCTGAGTGTTAAAGACAGGAACATTTCTGTAAGCTGCTTTCAGTTAAGTCTGCAGCTTTGGGGCAAGTAATTCAGACCCTGGGTCTGTGTTGGAGCAGACGGGTGTGTCTGGCTCAGCAAGACAGGGTGCTGGGGTCCCAGGCTGGCAGGGAAAGCAGGGGCAGAAGTAGTCTTGGCACATCAGTTGGCAGTTCCCAAGGGGGTTTCTGTGATCCAACCCATCACGGTGTGGTCAAAACATCTCTTTGTCCCACATAACAACTTATGAACACATCACTTAATAACAAGGTGACTTAAGGAAACATTTCTCTTATGTTAAGCAAACTGCTCACCAGGCCAAAGTCAAGTCAGTCAGTATAAACGCACAATCTCGGTTTGTCCAAACTTCTGCATAAGAAATGATCCTTGCACCAATTCTCAAAACTTAACATAATAACTAGTGGAAAGCAGACACTTTGAGCAGATGTAGCATCACCCCAGGCATCAGGATGTCTCACAATAATTTCATGACTTACCAAAGGTCACAGCATTAAAGCTCACGATCAGCAAAATGGCCAAATTTGGGGCACCTGAGTTTCTCTCTCCCAACGAGAGAGCTGCAGGGCAGGTGCTCCAGAGCTGTGCAGCCTCCACAGCTGCAGGTGGAGTCAGGGGGAGCTGCAGGTGCCCAAACCCTCTGAGAACTAGGCCCCAGGTGCTTAAAGGTCAGCACCCAAAATCTAGAACCTAAATAAAAGACCACTTGTTAGAGCTGGACCCAGCCCATCACTGGGCTCTCGTCCCATAGGGCAGCTAGTCTGGGCACATGGGCTGTAGGGAAGGAGAAAGCCCCTCCCCCACGGTGAGGGATCCCTCCAGCATAGGAGCCTCTTGTGCCTCCTTCCCTGCAGCTGCAGGCACAAGGCGTGTTCCTGAGAGGGCTGGGAATGGGGTGGGGGAGGGGGGAGGGGGGAGGGCGGGTGGAAGAGGGAGGGGGTGGGCAGGGACAGAGGGATGTGGGCAGTGTAAAGCTGGACCTCTGACACTCTGCACACTGGGCAAGACACACGGGGCCATTGTCATAGGGCTGTAACTCTGGCTGCTTCAGAACTTCCTCAGCCTGTGCCAAGGTCTGCCCCGGCCCCTGCAGCCACGGAACAGCAGAGTCACAAATGGCCCCTCCCCTCTCTCCTTTTGCCGGTACAGGGGTGAATCTGGCCCATGGAGCCAACCTTCCCCCTGCCTCAATTCCCACATGGATAAAATGATTTTATTATTATTTCTATTTCTGCCTAGGGAGGACAAGGCCCCATGGTGCTGCTCTCTGTAGAGATGCTGAGTAAACAGACCCAACAGCTCACAAATAGAGCCAGGATTTCACAAACTCTTAATGTCAAGGGGACCAAAGTGCGTAAAGTTACTTTTATGCCAAAGTCTTTGCAGGATCTGGGTCTAGGTTATGAGAAAAGGCAGCAAGTCAATGAGACCAACTGGAGTCTGAACAGTGGGGGGAGGAGAGTAAATCACATTTACAGATTTTGTATCCTGGGATGCTTGTGAGGCTTCATGGATGTTGGTTCCATTGCTGGGAGATGCCTGAATAAGAGAGAAAATAGAAGGTTTCCGACCTTTTTATATTAATTACCTGAATGTGTCTCTCTGTTTCTCTGTCATGATGAAAACACAGTTCTAGGAGTTCAGAGTGGTGATGCTGTTATAATATAAAAGCCTGAAATCTCACCTCTCTTATCCTTTCCCCTCCAGACACTCTGCCGTCTGCACTGGAGAGAAAAAGAGGGAAATACCTACGAGCACACAGACAGGGTGAGTTTGCAGTTGGAGATTGTCTTTAAATAATGAGAAAATTCCAGTGAAAGCATCTTCATGAGATTGTAGCTAAAGATATCAAGCAAACCAACAGCAACCATGACACACAGCCCTACAAATAACTCATTAAACAGTGAGGAGATCCAGAGGCCAGGCCATACCACTTTTAAAAGTGGGATGGTCAGGCCCCCCTACTTTTTAACATAGCCATAGTTTGGAGGAAGGCAATGGCAGATTTAGAGTTAGTGGGTCCCTGTGTGCAGCTTCATTTCTCTCCCGCCCTCCCCCGCCCCCCCCCGGCCCCTCGGGACCCAGCCAAGAAAAAGAACATTCTCTCTTATCTCCCCCCTGTTTTTCATTCTTTTTTCCTTCATCCTCCTCGTATGTTACAGGAAGTAAAGGAAAATAAAGTGAGGTACTTTGGGGCAGGGGGTTGGGGTGCAGGAGGAGGTGTGGGGGTTGGGCTCTGGGAGGGAGTTTGAGGGCTGGGTGTGGGCTCTGTGTTGGGGCAGGGAGTTGGGGTGTGGGAGAGGGTCAGGGGGGAGGTGCTTATCTTAGGCGGCGCAGCTCCAAAAGCGACAGGCACACCCCTCTGGCAGCAGCTCCTTGGCGGGGGTGCAGGGGGTATCCGTGCGGCGCTGCTGGCAGGCACCACCCCTGCAGCTCCATTTGGCTGCAGTTCCTGGTCAATGGGAGCTGCAGAGTTGGCACTCGGGGCGGGGGCAACGCGCGGATACACCCCCACCCCCGGGGACATGCCGGCCACTTCTGGAAGTGGCACAGTGTGGAGGGGGGAGGCAGAGCAGGCAGCGAGCCACCTTAGCTCTGCTGTGCTGCTGATGGAATGTCTCTGCACATCCCTTGGGGGAAGGGAGGCAGTGGGGTCAGGCAGCATGTGGAGCCACCTCACCCCCCGCCAGGGGCATGCAGAGACATGCCAGCAGCTGGTCACTTCCAGGAGTGGCACGGGGCCACTGCCTGCCTGAGCCCTGCTGCACTGCCGCATTTTGGGAGCCCCCCTGTCATTGAGGGCCCTGTGCCACCGCACGGTGTGTTTAATGGTAAATCCGCTCCTGGGGGCAGGGGACCATGTTGCCCCTCAAAACTGCAAGCCTTGGGCAGGCATAGAGCGTCACAGGCAGTGGCTGTGCTTTGTGGTATGGCAGCTGATCAGCTTCCCCGCGAGGAGCACAGACCCTGACCGCAGCGCCAGCCTCTTCCCGGTCCTGGCCCCTCTCCGTGGTTCCTATCCATGCTCCTCTTCCCCCAAGGCCCTGCCCCCAGGCCAAGCCACAAGCTAGAGCTGTGCTGTCACCCAGGGAGCCCAGGCTGCACTGGGGAGCCCTGGACCCTCCACCTGCTCTGGGTGGCGCACTCTGGGGAGAGGGGACATGGGCCGGGGACTGCTCTCAGGCCCCCTGGATCTCGACCCAGGGCAGGTGGAGGGTCAGGGGCTCTCCACAGTGGCCAAGGCTTCCAGCCCTGTCAGGGGGCGGGACCTCGGTGGGAAGAGGAGGTGTAGGGCGGCGCCATGGAGGGGGTGGGGTCACAGGCTGCGGGACCTCTTGCCCCCAAGGTTCGGGAACTCCTGGGGAGATCCCAAGCTGATGTCACACAAAAAATCCTGACACCAAGATTAGTGCCGAGTTCATACCCATGCTGATGAACAGAACACTCACTGAACAGCACCCAGACAAAGCTCTCTGCCCTGAGGGCTGAAACATCCCTCTGCTTTACCCAGTGCAGGGGGTCTCCCCATCGCTCTTCTCCAACATCCTGCCTTTCCTTTGGGCACGGCTGGGCTCTCCCATTGGAGCTGCTCACTGCTTCCTGGATTGGGGAGATGCTCTCCCTGTGACGTCGTCAGCTTCTCCCTTCTCTCTAGGCTGGTGATGGGGCTACCCCACCCAATGCCACCTCCTACTCTCTGGTGTTAAGCAGCTCTTCCCCAATGCTGCACCTTCCTCTCTGTTTCCTGGCCTGGGAGTGGAGGCTGCATTAGGGGAGGGAGCTTCCCTCTGGGGCTTAAAGCTGGTACCTGCCTCTTCTGCTCCCTTCTCAGTCAAAGCTTCTGACACCTTCCTGGCTGTGTCTGTGCCACTGGGAATGGAGCAGCCCCAGAAGGGGAAGCTGGGAGATGAAGCCTCTGCAATAAATGAGAAACTAGTGAAGAGGGTTCCAGGGGTGAAAGTAAGATGGTACGGGCTGGTACAGCATACCAGTAAAAAATGGCCGCCTGTACCGGCCCATACCGCTGGCAGCACTTTAAAGGACCCTGCCTAAAGCGCTGCCATGTCGCTGCCACTTTTGTGCCCCCCATTGCCGGCCCTGCCAGACCTGATGTGGGGCACAGAAGCAGCAGCAACATTAAAGCGCTGCCATGGCGGGGAGGGGAGGGGCGGGAGCAAAAGGAGCAGCTATCCCAGGGCCGGCTACTTAAAAGGGCCTGGGACTCCAGCCGCTGCTGCCATACGCCGCTGGAGCCCTGGGCGGTGCGGGCGGGCTGGCTGGGGGACGCTGGAGCTTCAGCCCCGCCCCTTCTGGCTGAGGCCCCGCCTCTTCTGGGGTGGGATGGGGGGCGCAAAGCTCCCCCCCCCCCGGTACAGGAAAAGAGAAATTTTACTTTCACGCCTGGTCCCATTACAAAGACAGAGGAACTGCAGTGACATCTCTGCTCAGTCTCAGGCGCCCAAGACAGAGGCAGCTCCCTGGGATCCAGGCCTGTCCCAGCCAGAACGGGGCTGCTGGGGAGTGTGAGAAATGGTCCCAGCCTCCCCCAGGGCTGAGCTCTGCCCCTCATACTCTGATTCTCTCTCCCCAGCGAATATGACTCTGGATCCAGACACGGCCCATCCCCAACTCGTCCTGTCTGAGGATCGGAAAAGTGTGAGACTGGGAGACACACGGCAGCGACTGCCCAACAATCCTGAGAGATTTGACACTGAGCCCTGGGTGCTGGGCTGTGAGGGATTCACCTCGGGGAGACATTGCTGGGAGGTGGAGGTGGGGAGTGGGCGATACTGGGCCGTGGGGGTGGCCAGAGAGTCTGTGGGGAGGAAGGGAGAGATCAGCCTTAGCCCAGAGGGGGGGATCTGGGCTGTGGGGTTGGCGGGTCAGTTCTGGGCTCACACCTCCCCTGTGACCCTCCTGCCCCTAAGCCGGGCCCCCAGCAGGATCCGGGTTTGTCTGGACTTTGACCGGGGGCAGGTGACATTTATCGATGCTGGTGACGAGGCCCCGATCTTCACTTTCCCGCTGGGCTCCGTCCCTGGGGAGAGAATCCGACCCTGGCTCCGGGTGTGGAGATCCCAGCTCAGACTGTGTTCCTGAGACCCGGGGGGAGAATATTCCACTGGGGACCCTGAGATCAGCCTCTCTAGCCTCACACACCCTAGGTTGCTTCCGGTTTCAACACTGCACCATCTGAACTGTCAAACCATAGAGAGCATTGAGTGAGTGAGGTAGAGAAGCCGATCTCTTCACTGCCCCAGAGATTGTGCAGCCTGTTTGCCACTGTCCTCTGTGAGCCAGGAGGACTCTGGGGATCCTGGGTCAGACAGTGCCACTGAGACATGGGGTGGAACAGCCCACTGGGAATGAAAGAATGGGCTTCTCTAGCCACAGTCATCCTAGCCCCTATGGCCTGGAAGACTCCTGTCTACTCAACCCTCTGGTCTCTTAGCTCTATGGCCCCTGGAAGCTCCTCCCCCTCCCTCTGTGCAGAATCAGGGATGGGAGGGGGGCAGGGTGAAGAACCCCTGGAGCTGCAGGAGGAGCAGAGGGGCCCTGAGGGACAGATGTGGGGGCTGCAGGGTCAAAACTGAAGGAGGGGCTGGGGGCAGAAGTGATGTGGGGTAGAATTAACAGCCGGGCTGGGGACAGGCAGATGTGGGGGTGGCAGGGACACAGAATTAATTGGGGTTTTGGGGAGAAGCTGGAGGCTCTGCACCAGCAGGGATCCTAGCAGAGGGAGAGCCAGGGACTGAGGAATGTGCATTCATCCCAATATCCAGTAGAAATGAATGGCTAGCATAGACACGTCCTACATTGCCAGAGAGGCAGTAGTTAGGGCAACAAAGAATTCTTCCCTTGACCTATCTGCGTCTACATCGGGGTTAGATCGACCTAACTACATCACACAGGGTGTGACATTTTTCACGGCTCTGAGCAGTGTAGCTAGGCTGACCTAAGGTTTAGGTGTGGACCAGGCCTCAGGATGAACAAGGGTATATCTACACTACAGTGACTAGAGCGGCACAGCTACAACGCTACAGCTATGTCCCTGAAGTGCCGTAGTGTAGATGCTTCCTACATTGACAGAATTGTTTTTTCCATCGCTCTAGCTAATCCCTCTTTCTGAGAGGCCATAGCCAGGTCACCAGAGGAATTCCATTGTCAGCACCAGGGGCTAGGTCGATCTAGCTGTGGCACTCAGATCACACAATGTTTCACAGCCCTGAGTGATGTCACCAGGTTGATCTTAGTGTTAGGTGTAGAGCAGGCCCTCTGAGGGACTGGCTGGCAGCTTGGTGTGTGTGTGAGGCAGAAAGCCAAGAGAAGCAGTCGTGAGTGTGATCTCGGGAGAACAGAGAGACAGAAGTTGCTTCAGGCACAGGGTTCCCTAGGAATGCCGACATGGAGTTCTGAGTAAGGAAACTGCCGGCTGCTGTTTGTTTGTACCGGGCACAGGAATGTGTGGACATTATTCATAAATAATAAAGATATCACCAAAGAAATACCTGACTCCTATCATCAATTTCTCCTGCCAATGGAAGAACCTAGCAAGGCCCCAAACACTGGCTAACTGCTGAGGTCAAAGGAGCAATGGTACAACCCGAGTCAGAATCTAGACCTGTGGAGGCAAATGTGTTGGTGGGAAACATTTGCGGGAGCTCCAGCAGCAAAGAGCCTGTGCAGAGGAGCAGATTGCTGCTAACTGTGGACATGAGCATGTCCAGCTTTGTGGGCCGAGCAGTCCCCATTGTCCCTTCTCTGAGGCCCGACACTCCTCTGCCCAGAGTCAGACAAACCAAAACATGGATCCCTGGCTCGTATTCCCCCCAGCAGAACCGGTCCACACAGCGATTATGGGCTCAGTATTGGGCCAAGGAGAAAAAATGACAGGAATAGACTGGGGCAGCTGGAATGGGGCGGGGGATGGGAGTGGGGCATGGGTAGGATTGTTACTTTCCTTTCTGTGCATGGAGTTTTACAAAGATTAAACCTAAAATCTTCTTTCCAGCTCTTAGCTGGTGTTCTGAAGGGGCTGGGCTGTGACTTTTAGCCTGTAACATCAGAAAGCTTAGAAGATTTACCATAATATTATCACCCTTCAGCTCAAGGATTGCTCCTGATTAATGAGCTGTTTATGTTTACATGCCCTGTCACTAGCACACACAAGCTGCCACTGATCTTAACCCAGGGAGCCCCTGTATCTCGGCTGGTCCCGGCGGGGGGAGGGAGAGCGGCCAGATGTTCAGCAACACGCAGCCAAGCCAAGGCTTTTCTACACCGCCATTGAGTTATTTCAGTGACAAAAAGAACAGGAGTACTTATGGCACCTTAGAGACTAACAAATTTATTAGAGCATAAGCTTTCGTGGGCTACAACCCACTTCTTCAGATGCATAGAATGGAACATATATTGAGGAGATATATATACACATACAAAGAGCATGGAAAGGTGGGAGTTGTCTTACCAACTCTGAGAGGCCAATTAAATAAGAGAAAAAAACTTTTGAAGTGATAAACAAGCTAGCCCAGTACAGACAGTTTGATAAGAAGTGTGAGAATACTTACAAGGGGAGATAGAGTCAATGTTTGTAATGGCTCAGCCATTCCCAGTCCCTGTTGAAGCCTAAGTTGATGGTATCTAGTTTGCATATCAATTCCAGCTCAGCAGTTTCTCGTTGGAGTCTGTTTTTGAAGCTTTTCTGTTGCAAAATTGCCACCCGCAGGTCTGTCATTGAATGGCCAGACAGGTTAAAGTGTTCTCCCACTGGTTTTTGAGTGTTATGATTCCTGATGTCAGATTTGTGTCCATTAATTCTTTTCTGTAGAGACTGTCCAGTTTGGCCAATGTACATGGCAGAGGGGCATTGCTGGCACATTGGTAGATGTGCAGGTGAACGAGCCCCTGATGGTGTGGCTGATGTGATTAGGTCCTATGATGGTGTCCCTTGAACAGATATGTGGACAGAGTTGGCATCTGGCTTTGTTACAAGGATAGGTTCCTGGGTTAGTGTTTTTGTTGTGTAGTATGTGGTTGCTGGTGAGTATTTGCTTCAGGTTGGGGGGCTGTCTGTAAGCGAGGACAGGTCTGTCTCCCAAGATCTGTGAGAGTGAGGGATCATCTTTCAGGATAGGTTGTAGATCTTTGATGATGCGCTGGAGAGGTTTTAGTTGGGGGCTGAAGGTGACAGCTAGTGGTGTTCTGTTATTTTCTTTGTTGGGCCTGTCTTGTAGGAGGTGACTTCTGGGTACTCGTCTGGCTCGGTCAATCTGTTTTTTCACTTCAGCAGGTGGGTATTGTAGTTTTAAGAATGCTTGATAGAGATCTTGTAGGTGCTTGTCTCTGTCTGAGGGATTGGAGCAAATGCGGATGTATCTTAGACCTTGGCTGTAGACAATGGATCGTGTAGTGTGTTCAGTGACAATGCGCTTTAGTTCCCACCTCGTGTTGTTTCAGTGCAAGTCTGTGTGTGACTGTGGACACTCTCATTGTGAATTAAGAATGGCCTGGTTCGATTGAGGGCACGTCTACTCAGCACCTGGGAGATGTGATTCCCAGCTCGGGTACATGTACACACACTGACTGCTGGTTCGACCACACTACCAATAGCAGTGCGGTCGCAGCACCAACGGGGCGGCTTGTGCTAGCCGCAGGCGTACAATCCAGCCCCATCCCTGCCTAGACACGTACTGTGTAGACAGACCCTGACTGTAAGCTTTTGTGTCCTTGTTTGTTTCCTTTCCCCCTTTTCCTTTCATTCCCTTTCTGCGTCTTTACAAACCGCTGCTCCCATTCCTTACCTATGTAATTCCTGCTTCCTTCTTTCCTCCTCCTCCTGGGCTCTCCTTTCTCTTCACCTCATTCTGCACCTATACAGCTGATATGAGGTGGGACAGGCACCTGCCATTATCAGAAAAACCATTTCTGCTGCAGAAAGAACAGAAGACCAGAGATCCCAGCAGCCAGGGCCTCAGTGGCTCCTGTACAGGAAATCCAAGAGGAAACCGAATGTCCCATCTGCCTGGAATATCTGACAGACCCAGCGACCACACACTGTGGGCACAACTTCTGCCGAGGCTGCATCACTCAGCACTGTGAGACATGGGGCAGAGCTGGGCTCTGACCCTTTGTGCTGCCCCAGTTGCAGAGCCCGAATCCAGAAAGTGCTCTCCAGAGTAATTATCAGCTAGCAAATATAGTGGGAAAAATCAAACAACTGGATTTCAAACCAGGAAAAGAGAATCTGTAAGACGCACGACAGAGCCCTGGATCTGTTCTGTGCAGAGGCCGGGGAAGCCGTGTGTGTGGCTTGTGAGAGATCCCCGGAGCACAGATGTCACACGGTGCTTCTCATGGAGGAGGCTGCCCAGAAATACAAGTTAGGACACACTCAAGGTCTCTGAGAGCCACAGAGTCTCCCAGTTTCCCAGATTTTCTCCCCTGATTTCTGCTTCCACTTAAATCTCTGCCCTGCAGGCTCCTTCCTCTAGGCAGGTGCAGGGAGCCCTGGCCACTGATGCTGCCCCAGCCTGTCACCCCCGCACTGTTCTTTAGAGAGAGGTGGGCACCAGAGCTCTGGGTGAGGCACTTTCCTTGCACAGAGGATTGAAGCTGGATGTGGCCGTGCTGCCGCTAGGCAGGAATGGAAGGATGAGCTGCTCCCACCACACCCCTGACAGCCCAGGCACTGCCAGCAGGGCATCCACATTAATCATGGACACAGCCGCCCTCGCTCTGCTGCACGGAACATACCAGAGTGGGTTTAAACACAGGTGCTATGGGATATTCCCTAGGGACCCATCTCTGGAGTCACATGATTAAAACAGATCCTCAGGTTTCATAATTTAAAAATCAGCAACCAAAAAGGAACCTTCTTGTCCATATGATTGAAAAGATACATTTGAAAATGTGGCTTGAGCATAACTGACATAGAGATCCTGAGCTAATAGCTCTGAGAAGAGGGAACTGCCCCATCCATCTCAATGGGCTTGTCTACTCTACACAGTTAGGTTGACTTAAGGTCACAGTTACTTAAGTTACAGGCTACAGCCCCCTTCATCAGATGCATAGAATGGAACATACAGTAAGAAGATATAGATACATACAGAGAACATGAAAAGGTGGGAGTTGACCTACCCACTCTAAGAGGCTAATTAATTAAGATGAGCAATTATCAGCAGGAGGAAAAAAAAACGTTTGTAGTGATAATCAAGATGGCCCATTCCAGACAGGTTTCAGAGTAACAGCCGTGTTAGTCTGTACTCCTGTTCTTCCCATTCCAGACAGTTTGACAAGAAGGTGTGAGGATACTTAACATGGGAAATAGATGCAATGTGTGTAATGGCTCAGTCATTCCCAGTCTCTATTCAAGCCTAAGTTGATGGCATCTAGTTTGCATACCAATTCAAGTTCAGCAGTTTCTTGCTGGAGTCTGTTTTTGAAGCTTTTCTTGATTATCACTACAAAAGTTTTTTTTCTTCTGCTGACAATAGCTCATCTTAATTAATGAGCCTCTTAGAGTTGATAGGGCAACTCCCACATTTTCATGTTCTCTGTATGTATATATATCTCCTCACTATATGTTCCATTCTATGCATCTGATGAAGGGGGCTGTAGCCAGAGGTGAGCTGGAGCCGGTTCGCACCGGTTCGCGGGAACCGGTTGTTAAATTTAGAAGCCCTTTTAGAACCAGTTGTCCAACCGGTTCTAAAAGGGCTTTTAAATTTAAAGTGGCGCCTTAGGCATCAACTCCGTGGGTGCTCCGGCAGCTCCCCGCCCCGCTTCCGGCCCCAGCTCACCTCCACTCCACCTCCTCCTCCTCCCCTGAACGCTCTGCCTCGCTTCTCCTCCCCCCACACGCTTCCTGCGAATCAGCTGTTCGTGCGGGAAGCCTGGGAGGGCTGAGAAGAAAGCAGTGGCTTCACGCTCCGGCCCAGGGAGACAGAGCGGAGGTGAGCTGGGGTGGAGGGGCACGAGGAGGGTCGCCTGCGCCGCGGCAGGTAACCCCCTGCTCCTCCCCTAGCTACGCTACCCCGCCCCTAGGAGCCAGAGGGACCTGCCGGATGCTTCTTAGGAGCCGCCCCAGGTAAGCACCGCCAGGACTTCGATTCCCCACCTCGTCCCCCGGCAGGTCCCTCTGGCTCTTAGGGGCGGGGCAGGATGGGCACCCACTATGGTGGCCTATGAGACCCTCCTGCCCGGCCCCTGAGCTCCTAGCCGGGGAGGCTAGTCCCCGGCTGTTCCCCCTTCCCCGCAGCTTCAGCTCGCCCTACCGCCAACCTGACCTGCGATCTCGGCCTGACCCTGTGCTCCAGGTGCTGCGCGGCGGCGACGTGGCCCGGCTCCAGCCAAGTGGCACGGCTGTAGCGCCGCCAGCCACCTCCAGGCAGGGGGCAGGGAGCAGGGAAGGGGTGTTGGCTAGAGGGCAGGGGAGTTCAGGGTGGTAGTGGGGGGAGTGGATAGGGGTTGGGGCTGTCAGAGGCCGGGGAACAGGGGGATTGAATGGGGGCAAGGGACCCGGGGGGGCAGTCAGGAAGGAGCAGGGGTTGGATGGGGCGGTGGGAGGCAGTCAGGGGCAGTGGTTCCAGGGGCAGTCAGGGGACAGAAAGAAGGGGTAGTTGGATGGGGCAGGGGTCCCGGGGGGCCATCAGGAATGAGAGGAGGGGTTGGAGGAGGTGGCGGGGGGCAGCCAGGGGACAGGGAAGGGGGGTGGACGGGGCAGGAGTCCCAGGGGGGCGGGGTGGGCCCCAACCCCCTCGTGGGGTGAGGAGGGAACCGGTTGTTAAGATTTTGGCATCTCATCACTGGCTGTAGCCCATGAAAGCTTATGCTCAAATAAATTTGTTAGTCTCTAAGGTGCCACAAGTACTTCTGTTCTTTTTGTGGCTACAGACTAACACGGCTGTGAAACCTGTCATTATTCAAGGATTCAGATCGTCTGAGTTTAACTTTAACCAGTAAAATCCATGACTAAAGCATTCTCCCAGGGTCACCAGCCACCATTGCTGGGATCCCCCTTTTCATGAATGCAAAACACGCTCGCTTGTTTGCTGCCTGAAGGATCGCAGGGTGCGGTTCTTGTCCCTCAGTTATAGTCCAGCAAACCACTAAAGTGCCTCCCCCCCGCCCCCATTGTTTGTTCTCCAGTGTGCTCTCTCTGCTGGTCCTAGGTGCCAGTGGCTCTCAGCCTTTCCCAACCACTTTAACCCTTTCAGGAGGCTGATTTGTCTTGCGTACCCCCAAGTTCCACCTCATTTAAAAATGACTTGCTTACAAAATCAGACATAACAATACAAAAGTGTCACAGCCCCTAGTACTGAACAATTGCTTCCTTTCTCATTTTTACCATATAATTTTATAAAATACATCAATTGGAATATAAATATTGTAATTTCATTTCAGCGTATAGTATATAGAGCTGTATAAACAAGTCATTGTCTGTATGACATTTTAGTTTGTCCTGACTTTGCTAGTGATTTTTATGTAGCCTGTTGTAAAACTAGGCAAATATCTTGATGAGTTGATGTACCCCTTGGCAGACCTGGGGAGGGAGGGGGGACGACATATCCCTGGTTGAGAACCACTGCTATATGCAAACAGGACTTCAATTGTGTTCGCTTACAATGCTTCATCTACATGCGAACAGTGGGAGAGAGATGACTAGATATCCCTTTGTCTGGCAAAGCCTGTTTCTCAACCCTGCCTGGATTCAGACTTTAAAACAGTTTCTGGTATATAAACATAGCTCCTTAAAGATCATCTGCCCACACGTCTTGCAATGATCCTGAGGACCAGTGTGACATGAGCCTTTATTAGACCCATTGTGGATAAATACGATGAAAGCAATGCTTGAGGAGTAGTGAGTTGGTCAGGCCTGATTGGCATTGCCCTCATAGAACAATGCACCCTTTTCCGGTCAACACTGGAGGGCTCTTAGTGTCATACCCATGAGCGGCAGGTGAAACCCCCTTTCAGGGATGCTAGCCCCCTGGCCCCACCCCTTCTGCCTGAGGTCTTGCCCCTTCCACCCCCCTCACCTGCCGGAGCCCCAAGGCCCCCCCACTCCCACCGTGGCCAGAGGAGCACTGGACCAAGCACCCACCCAACCCCCAGGCCGGCCTGAGCACCATCCCGAGCCACCCCGAAGGAGGAACACAGCAAGCTGTGGGAACCTCTGGGGTGGGGGGAGGTGGAGAGGAGGGACTCACCAGGCGGTGCGTGGGCAGTGAAGGCCTTGGGGAAGGGGCGAAGCAGGGAGGGGAAGAGGCGAAACACAGGCGGGACCACCACAGCCCAGGTGTCCGGTGGCAGCTGTGCCAGGGGAGGCTTAGCCTGAATCTTCCCCCCCCCCCCACAGTTACATGCAGTGTTGCCAATTTAGTCATTGGCTGAAATTAAATTGAAACATTAACACACACTCTAAAAGCATATACAATGTATGAGAAAATACTTGTACCTGAGAAAGCACAATGGGTTTGAAAAGTCTGAACAAAGACTGGCTTCCTCACACAGCTGTTGTTTATGACAATGTCGGCGCCTTGGTTTCGGCTATATTGGCCTACCTAATCATTTCAAATTATGATTTGTAAGCAAGGTCTGAATGAGCTCTCCCCTGACAGCTAGTGAGGAGCCTGGGGTCGGGGAAGGCTTCAGGACCAGACTGTGTTTACATGAACTCACCTACTCTGCCTGGGTATCCAGCAGACAGAGCTGTGCTGCCCAAGTGATCAGTTTTGGCTGCTGTTCGGTTACAAATCATTTTAGTATTAAATGTGGGGGTCAGGAAATGTTTTTATCCTTATTGTGTGCGTAAAGGGCAGCAGAACCGTACTTAGCCTGACTGAACGGGGGAGTCTCCCTCGGTGCGTAATTTGTGCTAGGGCTTGCCAGGGCTCAGCCCCGGCACCTCTAGTCTCGGCAGTTCATAGCCCTGGGACCTTTGGGCTTGTCACATCAGTTATGAAAGTAACAGACTTGCTTGAGCTCCGGCACCTCTTTCATTACAAATTAAGCGCTGGTCATCCTCAGCTGAACTGCACTCGCTAAGCAGGAGGTTTGGATGCCAGATCCTAGTGCAGAGAGAGAGAGGGGGGGGGGCACAGGTGTTTTGCTAACAGTCACCGGCACTATTTGACCTGCCCCTCTCTCCTGTTTAGAGACAGAGCTGATTAGGCTCCATAGAGAGTCTTTTGTTCTGTTAAGTGACCACCAGAGCTGAAATCACTGATAACCAGGTCTAAGTGCTTAGATTTGCTGTGGGACAGTGTTTCTGTGGAAGAGACGGCCCAGCCTGCACTAGCAGTGAGGTTCCCCCACTGAGAGCTGAAATCACTGAGCGCCGGGTGGAACCTTGAAAGAGCAACTCACAAAGGTCACAGTAGCAAGTGGCAGCAGAAGGTGACGGTCCAGGGCCATTGGGGACGGAGCGGTGGAGTGAACAGTGGCATGACAAACAACAATGACCAGAGCATTTGTTTGTTGGACTATGTTTTAGGACACAGAGGCTCAGAGGGCTCTGGTTATAGGGGGCTGGTGCGTGTCTCTCTCTGCTCCTGATATTAGAGCCCTTGAATTGAGCTGCCTGGGTCAGATGCTGCTGCCTCCTCTACCTGAGAGCCCTGAGTGTGAAACTGCTGCTCCCCAGCTGGGGCTGTCCCAGGAACAGACCTTCATTAACCCACCCCCCACCCCCCGCCTCTGTGCCCAGCCCAGGTGAGCACTTTTGATGGACCTGGAACTAGCCCCCGGGCATCCCTGGGCTCTGCCAACACCAGTTCCTGAGCTGGAGCCTGCAGGTGATGGGAGAGACCTGGGGAAAAGGGCTGGGGCCAGGCAGGACAGTGACTCTGCACAAAGGGCCCCTTTCAGCTACCTGCTGGTGAGTTTGTACCGGAGGGGGAGGGGCTCTCCATGTGCCTGCAGGTCCCAGAGCTGCTGCCCCCAGTGACACAGTTAGGCTCACACTGGAGAGCGAATGCCCATGGGAACGGGACAGTCCCCAGTTCTCCCAGGCAGAGGGGGGAGGGACAGAGACAGGAAGGGGAAATGGTGAGACCGAAAGGGGCAGCAGGAGCAAGAAGTGGGGAGGGAGGTTCCCAGCTCCCAGCCCTGCCCTGATCCATTCCCTGCATCCCCCTGGGCCGACTCACTCTCCTGGGATTTGGAACAAGGGGAGGAGCTGACAGAGGAAAAGCCAGATCCTGCATCTGCCTAGTCCCTGCGCTGCTGGGGAGATGCACTGCCCACAGGGCCAATGTCGGGGGAAATCCCCCATAGTGGCTCCTTTTGATTCTGCTCTTTTCTAGCATTTGTCTTAGAGACTCTGTCCCTGCGGGGGTTTAAAAGTGTCTCAGGGGTTCAGTGCTGGTGGGAGGGGCCGGGTCTGTGTTGTAATAAAGTGACTGAGGGTTTTCCCAGCGTGGCAGAGCCCAGAGCGTCTGTTTGCAGGGAGAGAGCCTGGGGGGAATCTGGGTGTGAAATGGACTCAAGCCCCTTCTGAAACCTCCCCCATCGTCCCTCTCACCCTGACAGGCTGAGGAATCACGTCCAAGTTTCACTCCAGATCGTCCCGTCTTCCAGGGGACAGGGAAGGGAAAGGGCTGTGATGGAGCCAGCTCAGGTAGGGGATTTTCAGGGAGCTGCAGGGGGGTTGCTGTAGAGGAGGAGGGGAAGGAAACATACAAGGGGAGGTGGGGAGGAGACAGGGTGTGATAAACCTGCTGGGACATGATCAACCTGGGCCTGATTTTCTGAACAGGCCCATTGCCCCCCCCTCCCCCCCCGCCCCGGGCAGGGATGGGAAAACTGAACCCACTTGCCAGAGGCTGCTGTGAAATATGAAGGGAAGCTGTCGGGAGGATTCCTGTCCCTGTCCCTGGCTCTGGCTCAGAGCTCTGCTTCCCGCATCAGCCTGTGGCTGACAGGCGTGTGGGAAATGAGAAGACCCTGCCCTGCTCCGTGTGCTGGGCTGACAAGGAGCTCTCACCTTCTCCCCACCCCCTGAAGCCTCCTGGCTGCTCTGAGCAGGTGTGTGTGGGGGGGGGTGGGATTCTGCTTCTCTGGGCCTCCTCCGCCATGAATAGTGGGATTGTGGCTGGGGCAGCAGACTCTGAGTGAGAGAACTGATGTTTCAGATGCCGGTGACCTTCGAGGAGGTGGCTGTGTATTTCACCCAGGGGCAGGGGTCTCTGCTGGACCCTGGTCAGAGAGCCCTCTACAGGGACGTCATGAAGGAGACCTATGAGACTTTGACCTCTCTGGGTAAAGGATTCCTGGGCCCTCAGCTATTAGAAGCTGTGGGGTCTGCATGTCTGACTCTGGTCAGGTTCTTCCCTGATCAGTTGGATTGGTGGAGAGCGTCGCGTAGTTCACAGCTCCACAGTGAGAAATGCTTAGACTGTGGGAAAATCTTCAGTAGGAAGCTATGTCTTATTATACACCGGAGACATCATCTGCCCACACGTCTTGCAATGATCCTGAGGACCAGTGTGACGTGAGCCTTTATTAGCGACCTCCCATGACCCATGGCGGATAAATACTATGAAAGCAATGCATGAGGAGTGGTGAGTTTGTCAGGCCTGATCCGCGTTGCCCTTATAAAACAATGCACCCTTTTCTGGTCAACACTGAAGGGCTCTTAGTGTCATACCCATGGGTGGTGGGTGAAACCCCCCTTCAGGGAGGCTAGTCCCCTGACCCCACCCCTTCTGCCTGAGACCCCACTCCTTCCAGCTCCCCTCACCCGCAGGAGCCCCAAGCCCTGCCACGCCCACTGTGGCCGGAGGAGCGCTGGCCTGAGCAGCAGGCCGACCCACAGACCGCTGACCGCCTGCCTCCGGCCCCCTGAGGAGAGACACAGGGAAAGGGTTACCATATTTCAGCAAGCAAAAAAGAGGACGGGAGGAGCCCCGCCCTAGCCCCGCCCCTGCCCCTCCCACTTCCCGCCCCCCCAGAATCCCCAACCCTCCCCCCGTTCCTTGTCCCCTGACTGCCCCCTCCTGGGATCCCTGCCCCTAACTGCCCCCCAGGACTCCACTCCCTATCTAAGCCTCCCTGCCTCTTGTCCCCTGACTGCCCCAACCCTTATCCACACCCCCACCCCCAGACAGACCCCTGGGACTCCCACGCTCCATCCAACCACTCCCCACCCCCTGACAGCCCCCCCCAGAACTCCCAACCCATCTAAACCCCTCTGCTCCCTGTCCCCTGACTGCTCCGATCCCTCTCCGCACTCCTGCCCCCTGACAGCTCCCCCCCCAGAACTCCCAACCCCCCACCCCCTCGCTCCTTGTCCCCTGACTGCCCCCTCCTGGGACCCCTGCTCCTAACTGCCCTCCAGAACCCCACCCCCTACCTAAGACTCCCTGTTCCTTGTCCCCTAACTGCCCCCTCCTAAGACCCCCCCAACTGCCCCCCAGGACCCTACCCCCTACCTGTACCCTGACTGCCCAAAACTTTCTCCACTCCCCCCAAAAAGCCCCCCCCCGTTTCTTTACTGCCCCCTCCAGAACCTCCCTGCCCCTTCTCCTGCCCCCTGGCCCCCTTACCCTGCTGCTCAGAACAGGGTGTTGGGCTCTGTGCCAGCCGGACACGTGGCTGCGCTCCCCAGCACAACAAAACCCGGTCCCTGGCCCTGCACAGTGCTGCCGGACCGGGCTGCAGGGGAGAGCTGCCCTTGTATCAGCACAAAGTGCTCTCGCTCCCGTTTTGCTACGCTGCATGGCAGAAACCGCTCCCAGTTGCAAAAGGGGAGGGCTGCACTTTGTGCTGATACACTTGCTCAGAATGCAGGGCGGAGCTCCTCTACAGCTGCTCCGGAGTCCAGCCCAGGACTTTCCTGCAGCCCTCCCAGCCGCTCGCTCTGCTCTGCCGGGGGAGGGGGGAAATCCTGGACATTTTGAGTGCTTTACAAATTCCCCCCGGACGCTATTTTTAGCACAAAAAGGAGGACATGTCCGGGTAAATCCGGACAAATGGTAACCCTACACAGGGAGCAATGGGAACCACCCGGGTGGGGAGATGGAGTGGAGAAGCAGAGAGGAGTGACTCACCAGGCAGCGTGCAGGCAGTGGCGGCCTCAGGAAAGGAGTGAAGCAGGGAGGGGAAGAGGCACAGAAAGTCGGGACCACCACAGCCAAGGTGTCCATTGGCAGGCACGCTAGGGGAGGATTAGTCTCCTCTGGCCTATTATACCTGCTGCCCATGCTCAGACCAGAGCTGCCAGTTCTTAAGATGGTTAAAGAAACAGTTTGACAGCATTCTGTCTGGCAAGAAATCACTTATCAGTAGTTGTGGTTGTGAAACTCTCATTTCTTTATGGCTTTGTCTTTATGGTCCCCACTTCTCTATTCCTTATCTGGATGGTCTCTGTCTGGTTCTTTGATTGTTTCTGTCTGTTGCATAATTAATTTTGCTAGGTGTAAATCAATTAAGATGGTGGGGTATGATTGGTTAGAGAATTTTGTTACAATATGTTAGGATTGGTTAGTAAAATTTTAATTAAATGATTGGCTAAGGTACAGCTAAGCAGGACTCAAGTTTCACTGTATAAACTGGGATCCAAAAGGAAGTTCTTTGGGAACCAACTTCAGGACACAGCTCAAGATCAGAGCTCCCAGATCTCAACACCCTGCCAAAGCTGGAGTCCCCCAGATGACCTGACTCAGACTGGCCAGCAGGAAAAGTTTGTCTGCCCTATTGGGAGTGATGAGCATTGTCTGCTTAGCGTGTGTATTCTGACTGTTTTGGTCATTGCTAATAAATAGAGGATAAGGATATAACTGGGCGTTAAAAGGGATCTTTAACGGCCCACAACTGGGCAGAATGTTTACCGGTACAGTGAACAAGTCAGATTCAGGATACTCCGTGCACAACAGTTTATTTGAGAAAACCTTATACTGCTTGTGTAATTCTATCTAATGCACATCTCCCTAGTGAGCCTCAATTCCCCAAGCCTAAACCCTCAGTACTTATGCCCCACACAGTATTCTGATTGGCTAGCAAAGCGGGTATAGCTACCAACCTAGACAAGGATTTCTCTCTTTTCTTGTTTTCTCTTCTCAGGCACCTGGTCTATCAAGGATTCCCCTGAGGCAGAGACTTGGCTACCCTGGGACCCTCTGTCTTACAGCATCACAGAACCCTTCTTCTTCTTCTTCTCTTCCTCTCCTTCTCCTCCTCTTTAGCTAATTTACTTTGCTTAACATTTATACGTTTTGCTCTCAAAGGAGTCACATGTCCTAGAAACATGTCCTGTGCGCATTTTATTACTAATTTTCTCCTAATTAATATTTTGGAAGGGACTGTAGAAGGGGCACCGACCAGACTTCACCCCACATTTACGCTTTCATCAGTCATTCACTCAAGCTCTCAGCATGATGCCTTCCAAAGGGGTCATTTTGCCCCGGGTCAGCTTGTGCCAAGCTCACTGATCTTGTGTTTATACAATTTCTTTACCTGGTGAGCTGGCATATTGACTGACAAAGGTCGGTAATAGAACAGACACGCAGAATAGAGAATTTCCACATTAACCGTTTTATAGAATCATAGAAGATTAGGGTTGGAAGAGACCTCAGTCCAATCCCCTGCTCAAAGCAGGACCAACACCAACTAAATCATCCCAGCCGGGCCTTAACAACCTCTAAGGATGGAGATTCCACCACCTCCCTAGGTAACCCTCCTAGTGAAACCTAGACCTCCTGCACTGCAACTTGAGACCAGTGTTTCTTGTTTTGTCATCTACCACCACTGAGAACAGCCAAGCTCCATCCTCTTGGGAATCCCCCTTCAGATAATTGAAGGCTGCTATGAAATCCCCCCTCACTCTTCTCTTCTGCAGACTAAATAACCCCAGTTCCCTCAGCCTCTCCTCGTAAGTCATGTGCCTCAAGCCCCTAATCATTTTTGTTGCCCTCCGCTGGACTCTCTTCAATTTGTCCACATCCCTACTGTAGTGGGGGGACCAAAACTGGATGTGGCCTCACCAGTGCCGAATAGAGGGAAATAATCACTTCCCTCAATCTGCTGGCAATGCTCCTACTAATGCAGCCCAATATGCCATTGGCCTTCTTGGCAACAAGGGCACACTGCTGACTCATATCTAGATTCTCGTCCACTGAAATCCCCAGATCCTTTTCTGCTGAACTGCTGCTTAGCCAGTCAGTCCCCAGCTTGTAGCAGTGCATGGGATTCTTCCTTTCTAAGTGCAAGGCTCTGCACTTGTCCTTGTTGAACCTCATCAGATTTCTTTTGGCCCAATCCTCCAATTTGTCTAGGTCTCTCTGGACCCTATCCCTACCCTCCAACGTATCTACCTCTCCCCCCAGTTTAGTTTGATGCTAAGGAGACCCTGCTCCCAGAATCCTCTAGCAAATTCAAACATGTCAAGCCATACCACATTCATTCATAACAACTGCAGTAATTCATAATAATTCAGGACCATTCCAACAGCCTCCCACTCAATATCCAATCATACCAATTATACCAATATGCCATTTATTAGATCATGTGTATCCTGTTTTCCTTCTTATCCCTTTAAAATTTAAAGCATCCTTTTACGATCTTCAAAAGCATAATCTGGCAATTTAATCTTAATCTGCAACGCTTGTCTTTTTTTATATTGCTTACACATTTGGTGCCCAAGCCAGAAGCATAGTAGAAATGAAGCAGTTGTTTCACAAATCGACAATAATATCGCCCATCCAATGTCATTCCATTCTGTCACTTGACATACAATATCATACCAGGCACACATTGGAGATCTTATTTTTCTACAGCTTTTTCAACAATTTTATATTTTACAGTTATTACAAGTCTGGGTGATTATTTGATTTGATTTAATGTTCCTTAATTTGTCTATATTTCCATATCCCAGTCTGTATCTTTCGATTCTCTTTCCTCCAAATATGGCGTTATCAATCTAGGGCGAGTTATAAAGGTTTCAGTCATGTGGGGGTGTCAGTGGTATTGCTTATACTCAATTCCTTGGGCCATCGGGCAGGTTTGGTTATTTATTGTTACATTTCCCTTTTTTTTTTTTTTTTGATGCTGTTAGAGGGCTGTCCCTTCACCCTCCCACTTCCCTCATTCTTGTCACACAGACAGAAGCAGCAAAAGATCAGAAGTCCGAAGCGCAGACAATGCAATGTTTATTGGGGTTAATTTCCAGCAAGCATGGTTCCAATTTCCCTATCCACTTCCTGTTTGATGCCAGTTTATATAGTAATTTTCTCAGCTATACCTTAACCAATCTAACCAATCCTAACATGCTGTAACATAATTATCTAACCAATTATATCCCACTACCCTAATTCACTTACACCTAGCAAAATTAATTATACAGCAGACGGAAACAATTAGAGAAGCAGACAGATTAACAATAGAAAAGTGGGGGTCATAAAGCTAAAACAATACAGAAATTAGGGTTCCACAACCACAGCCATTGATAAGTGATTTCTTGCCAGACAGAATGCTATCAAACTAAGTTTTCTATAACCATCTTTATCTGGTGGTGATAGGCACTATCAGGACAGGGTTGTATTCCTAACAGCCCAATAGCACCTTATTTCAATGTGGCTGGTTTGGAATGTGTGGATGTGACCATACGCGTCCCAGGTTACGGCTGCCCCTGCCGCTTAGCCTCGGATTATCCTAGTGAGAGAAGGCCCATACACAGGCAGACTTGTGATTTTGATTCTTTGTTTTATACCTCTATAACTAGCTAAGTGATAAAAATACACCTAAGTTCTTCAAGTACAGGCCTTTACAGACAGGCCTGAATATCTATATTCTCACAGATGCCAAGAAATGTTTTGATTTATTTCATACAGACCCCACCAATCATTTTTCATAGGAAGGTTACCCCATTTTTATTTGGCTACCACAATTTATTAGTTTGTTTTCATCCCTCTCTGGGTATTTACCACAATCCATTTCCCTCTGATACTATTTCATAGTACTCCGTTTTATTCCCCAGGCACTTGTATATATTACTGGATACACTTCTTGTGCCTCTCTGTTTGCTATACCAAAAAGAACAAGGCTGCACTGGCATATGATACATGTATGCACTTGCACCTTCCAGGTATCTTGGAATGACAGATTAATGTAAGATTAGTAACTCAATGCCCAATTAAGTCTCTCTGGCCAATTATCTCTCTGACTTTGTTTCAAGATATCTCTCCACTGTTCTCCCAAAATTTCCTGGACTTCTACATACACTTCTCCCCAAGAAAATCCTGAGTGAATATTTCTTGTCCCAAAACACTTTCCCTTAATAATTCACTTAATTCCATTACAGAATATCCCATTTCTTGATTCATGATTTTCCTTTGTTCCCCAGTATGTGCTGATTGTACCAATTGTTCCAGAGTTTCTTTTATTTTCTCTCGCAAGGTGGAGAGACTCCATGTATTTCCTAATCACATCCCAGTATTAAATGTTTCCCTGATTGTGTCTCTTTTAACCATCCCTCTTCTTCCCACATCCCCAAACCAAGATGTTTTATATTTTGCAATTCATGTAGAACAATTTGGATAATGACTGTCTATCATCCAATCCTTAAGGACTAAATTTACAAAAAAATTTAAATCTATATCCGTTGTGTATATATCTATGGTTATGATCATAATTTGAAATTAACCATTCCATACATTCAGGGGAATGGTTAGTTACACTGTGATGTTCTTGTGTCAATTCGGTTACACTAAGCCATGTTTTTCTTTCTCTGTGTTGTAGATTACCCCCATATGAGGTATGGCATTTTAAAGCACATTTCTGTCCTTCAGGGCACTTTCGTCTGGACACTTCCCATCCCTTGAATTGGGTATTATGACGATGTCCTTTTACCATTACCCACTCATTTCCTGGCTCCCATTTAAATACAGATTCAGTACCATGCCCCAGTGAACGTGTGTTTTGTGTACACCAATCACACTTCCACTGACACATCCCCACATTTTTGGTGGTGTTATACAATTTCACAGCTGATCTTATACCTCTGTCTGGAATTTTTGTTCCATTTTCAAACCAGGCCCCTTGAATGATACATTCTTGGGGTGCTGTTCCCAGATGGGGGTTGGTCTGTCTGAGGGGTTTCTCCATATGGTACATTTGGTTTCTGCAATTCTCAGTTCTGGTATCAATTACTTGGGACTCATGGGTCCTCAATTCATGGACACAATTTCTTACATTTGAGGTCCATAAACATCTTTTATGACTTGGATTATATTCTCGCTGAACTACTAACATATGTTTTCTGAAGTTCCTTGCCACGCTTTTGTTAATATTTTAGAAATCGATTCTTGAACGAAGCACATGTTTCTATGTTACATGAAATATCCACATCCTTTGAGTATCTTTCTTAGCTTTAAAGGGATTAACTGGCTTCATTACTATACAATGCCAGACATCCCTGTCTCCCACGTCCAATTCTTCCTCCTTATTATACCCTTTACCAGGCTTAGCAACTTGATATCCCTTATTGAGTTATGGAGGGTGTGACACCCCAGCACCCTCTTATTTATTTCTAATATATAATTAGGATGTGTTGTGCACAAAGTATGCCTTGTGAGGTAGCATTCTAAAAATCTTGATCTGCTAGACATTAATATCTCATTGGATTGTATGGGCTATCATCGTGTGTGAAGTTATAATGTTTGGCTGGTTGTGAGGTTAAAAACATCCACCCACAAGCACCCTTTAAGCCTGGTACAGCAGTAAAAAGGCCAAACAATGTTAATGGCTTATTGAGGAAATGCACAAACCACAAAGATTACCCCAGGAACTGTGGACAATAGAAACCTCTCAGAGATAGCAGCACACAATAGGAACTGCTTGACCCAAGTCACAGCGAAAGAGCTTTCCAGCAAGTGGGAAGAAGATATAAAAGGGAGGAAATGACATCATGAGGGTACCTCACTCTCCCTACAACAACACACCTGGAAACACCTGAGGAAAAAGACTAAATTGTGAGAAGTGATGGTCCCAGGCTACAAGAGTGGTAGCCATGTTAGTCTGTATCAGCAAAAACAATGAGGAGTCCTTGTGGCACCTTAGAGTCTAACAAATTTATTTGGGCATAAGCTTTCGTGGGCTAAAACCCACTTCATCAGATGCATGGAGTGGAAAATACAGAGGCAGGTATAAATACACAGCACATGAAAAGATGGGAGTGGCCTTCCCAAGTGGGGGGGTCAGTGCTAATGAGTCAATTCAATGAAGGTGGAAATGGGCTTTTCTCAACAGTTGACAAGAAGGGGTGAATACCAAGGGAAGAAAATGCACAGACTAGAGAGATTTCTAGCCTGTGTATTAAAGCCTGGGAAACCCGAGCTACAAAGTCAAGGCAGTGTGTGCCTTAAGAACCTGCCAGCCTGTTTATCACACAGGGTGAGAATTTGCTAATATATATCCGACCTATTTAACATGTTTAAGTTGCAGTTTGGTTTATTTACCAGGTAATCTGCTTTGATCTGTTTGCTACTACCCAGAATCACTCAAAATCTATCCTTTGTATCCCACAAGCTCTTTTTTTTTTTCTAAAACCAGTGTGTAAATTCATGGCAGGGGGTGGGGAGCAAAAGCGGTTGAATATCTTCTTCCACATTGAGGGAGGGGGTGAACTTCATGATAATTTTATTCCCCAGAGGGGGTTGTGCACTTGAGTAGCTGGGCAGGTCCTTAGCTGAGTCCCCCATGCAGAGCTCAGCATCTGTATGAAGCTTCAGCTGGGTGCGTCTCAACCTGCATGTGTGCTGGTACAGTGCAGTCCGAAGCCTGGGGAAGGCGTGGTGGTCTGCACAACATTACAGTGAAAAGAGAACCCAGACTAGTGAATTAGGAGGGCTCTGTGGTACCCCAGTTCCAGGCGGCATCCTGGGGTAAACCTGTGACAGAGAGTTTTCAGATTTCTGTACTGGAGAATCGGCTGTCTAGATAGAAATAACAAGGAGTCTGGTGGCACCTTAAAGACTAACAGATTTATTTGGGCATAAGCTTTCGTGAGTAAAAACCTCACTTCTTCGGATGCATAGATAGAAATGTCTTTATCTCCTTTTACGTTGCTTTTTTCCAGCCTTCCTTTTCCCTCTGATCCTAGTGAAATAAACACTGCTAAAGCAAGCATTACCGGGGAAACAGCTTCAACATGACTTTTGTACAGTACATTTGCAGGGGTCGGTTCCAAGTTGTTGCCCACAGTAAGGTTTACTTTGGCTGCGACTTTGATCAAATCTGTACTGTTATCAACCCCAAGACTGGAATTTAGACTTTCCAAAAGCTCTTTCAAAACTTTTCCTCAGAGAATTAACCCTAGAGGCTACTTTCAGGTTTGGGGATTTTTCTTTCATATTTAACTACATCAGAAGCAAGAAGCCTGCTACACAACCAGCGATTAAGGTTTCTTTAACACCTTGGAACACTTAAGAAGGATAAGGTCATTGCAGAAAAACTAAATGAATTCTTTGCATCCATCTTTACAAGTGAAAAACTTACAGTGAAAACCAATTTACTAGAATGTTTGAGGGGGTTAACGAGCATTAGACAAGATGATCCAGTGAATACAGTGTACTTAGATTTTCAGAAAGCCTTTGAACCCTTACTAAAGGTTTTTAAGCAAGTAAGCTGTCATAGGATAAGAGAGAGGGTCCTTTTGTGGATTAATAATGGTTAAAAGATGGGAAACAAAGAATAGGAATAAACGGTCAGTTTTCAGAATGGAGACAGATAAATAGTGGTGTCCCCAAGGGGTCTGTACTGGGCTAAGTACTGTTAAACATATTCATTAATAATCTGGGGGAAAGGAGGTAAACAATAAGGTGGCAAAATCTGCAGATAATACAAAACTACTTAAGATAGTTAAGTGCAAAACAGACTGCAAAGAGTTACAAAGGGATCTCACAAAACTGGGTGACTGGGCAAGAAAATAGCAGATGAAATTCAGTCTTGACAAATGCAAAGTAATGCACATTGGAAAACATAATTCCAACCATACATATAAAAGGATGGGATTTAAATTAGCTGTTACCACTCATGAAAGAGATCTTGGAGTTACTGTGGATAGTTCCCTGAGAACATTCATTCAATGTGCAGCATCTGTCAAAAGGTAACAGTGTTGGAATCATTAAGAAAGAGATAGATAATAAGACAGAAAATATTATATTACCTTTCTATAAATCTATGATATGCCCACATCTCAAATAAGATATACTGGAAATGGAAAAAGACACAGAAAAAGCAAAAATGATCAGGGGTCTGGAACAACTTTATATAAGAAGAGATTAATAAGATTGGGACTCTTCAGCTAGGAAAAGAGACGACTAAGGGGGAATATGATAGAGATCTATGAAATCACGACTGATGTTGAGAAAGTAAATAAGAAAGTGTTATTTACTTCCTTTTATAACACAACAACCAGAGATTATCAAGTGAGATTACTAAGCAGCAGGTCCAAAATTGACAAAAGAAAATATTTATTTATTTATTTACACAACACAGAGTTAACCGGTGGAACTTCTTGTTAAAGGATGTTGTAAAGGCCAAGACTAACAAGATGTTCCTTTTTTTTTTTTTTTTTTTTTTTTTTGTGTGGATTTATTTATTTCTTTTTGTAAAACAACCAAATAAATTCATGGAGGACAGGTCCATTAATGACTATTAGCCAAGATGGGTAGGGATGGTGTCCCTAGCGTCTATTTACCAGAAGCTGGGAATGAGCAACAAGGGTTAGAGCAGTTGATCATTGCTTGTTCTGTTTCTTTTCTTTGAAGCACCTGGCATTGACCACTGCCAGAAGACAGAATTCTGAGCTAGATGGTCTTTTGGTTTGACCCACTATGGCCATTTTTATATTCTTATGCTTGTACCCCTAATAAAGGTTGTTCATTGTATTAAAATTTGATCAACTAATCTTCTGGCTTATTCTTCAGATGGGGTCCTGTGGCACAGACAGGTTCAGTAATCACATAACCAACAAGCCCACAAGCACTAAAACGAAGCAAATTCCACAGCATACTTCTTGCTTCCATAAATTCATAGATTAACATGCAAAAACAAAAACAAAACACACAAGGCCACTGACCGGGCTTTAGAAGTTAGTACATATTATGCATTTATTTTGCAAATTGTTATATCTTGGAAAGTATTTGATCAGAATGTTTTTACACATCTCTGGCCACATACTTAACTGGAAAGGGTTTCTTTTTTCTAGGTTTTATTGTACCTTTGTTTACCAATTCTTTAAGCATCACTGTGTTTTCTATGTTCCATTGATATTCCAATTGTTCCTTCTACTCTTCTTTTTATCTGTGGTGATCTTTTTTCTCTCCAAATCTTCTTGAGTGTTTGCACCAAATTTGCTACCCAGATCTTCTTTTGTACCTGCTCAGGCATTTGTTTCTTTGGTGTTAACAGGAACTCAGGAGTTCTTATAATTCAGCCTGTTATTAATTCAAATGGGTTAATAACATAACAAAGAAACAATTAACAATGTTCAATACAGAGAACCATTTAGCCCTGCCCACTGCTCCGGCCATTACAGTTGTAAGATTGGTTGCAATTGGACCCTAGGTACTGTCGATTTACAAATGTTTATAATTAATCAATCGTGGGATGCCATCTGCTGTCCGGTTTCCATACAGGCCAGGTTGGGGAATTGTAGGGGCTTTGACACTTTGTTACTACCCCTTGTGCTTTTAAATTCTGCAACTGTTTTCTTATGTGGGGAACAACTTTTACTGGTAGGAATACTGAGGAGTTAACTTTATACATTTCCCCACTGTCTTTACTGCCGCTTCCATGCCTTCACATTCAAATTTCCCACTTTCTTAATCCTTCTGAAATGAGCTGCTCATTCATGGTCTCTCTCTCTCTTTTCTACCACCAGCCTTCTACCAAATTAATTATCCACTTCTCCCGTTGTACAACATCTACTTCCAATACAGCTTCCTCAGTCACGCTGTTACAAACCACTGTATCTCTTTAAAATTTAATTTGATCTACTACCCATAGCAGCTGTTTCAATAAGGTCCCTTTTACTTCTTTGCTGTGGAATCCAAGCAAAGAAATGATTTACCTTCTCCGCACATCCTCCTGCACTGAGTTAATTAAAGTTGCCTTCGCTTCTGCATTAATTAATGCTAGCAACCATTATATGTTTCCTTCTGTCCCCGCTTCCACATCTACCAGTTATGTGGGGCTGTAATGTGGCCACTAACATTCAATCTTGGGGACAGGGGTTGCAAGGGTGAGGTGTTTTTACTGAGATGTGAGGCTACCCTGACGGGAAGCTGCCACATCCATCTGAGCCAATTCCTGGGATATCAAGCCCTGAGGGCTCACCAGCAGATCTCCTGTACCTAGATCCTGTGATCTCACCAGCCCTAGCTCCTGGTTGCAGCATCGACTGTGATCTAGTCCTTGCCATCAAATCACTTAAAACAGCTAATAAAGTTTCCAGAAGTTGCCCATCCAAACGAGCCATATCTGCCCCCCTTTCCTGAAGTTGAGCCCATACCTGAGCATGCAATGATCCCCCACTAGACACTCCACATCTCCTACCGTACCGTCCTCAGCCTTGTCCTATCTCATTATAACTACCATGCCCCATGTCAGCGTGGTTGCAGCCATTATAGCCTTCCCGATAGCTGCAGAAAACCTCACTAACCACCTTCCAAGAAGAGCCACCTGCTCCACTTACTACCCTTTCTACCTCCCGAGCTGCTGTAACCAATCCAGCGTGATCTAAATCCATCCAAGATCCTATGAACACCTTAATAGGTCTCCTTAAACCATCATAGATCAAATCCGTCACCTATTTCTCCTCGATTTCAGCCAGAAAGCATACCAACAACCATGTAGTACAATAAGCCAGAACAGATTCCCCTTCCCTCTGATGTATCAATAAAACAGCTCTTCTCAATTCAGAGGGGGTCAAAGTATCGGGCTATTTTCCAGCTAGCACCGCCTCCGTCATCTTTAACTCTGCCGCAATTTCTGCCAACAATGCCGTTCCTTCCGTAGTGCCAGCACCGGTTATTATCAGTTCTCTTAAATCTCCAAGATCTAGATGTTTTCTAACCATGTATTCCAACAGCCAGGACAAATGCGTTCTCTTAGTTAAAGAGCCCAGTTGTTTAGCCAGTGCCTGTTTTTCAGTTTCGGTCAGAGGACGAATGACTTCCTCTTGTATTTGCAGTGGAGGTTGAGGCATTTGCACTACCACTACTGGCCGAGCTGCTCCCAGAGGCCCTGGAAGGGACTCCTCTTCCTCCACCTGTACATTTATTCTCTCCTCTAAATCCTGACACGTCTGGGTTAAAGGTGTTATCTGCTGGGCATTAGTTACCTTCTGTGCTACAGCAGTTTGCAAATCATGTTTCAGGTTTTCATGTTGCAATTTTAGTTTTTCCAATTCCTGGTCCAAATGTTCCTTTTCATATTCACAGGTCTTGAGCTTATTTACAGCCTGAGACATAGCACAGATGACTTGTGCTGCTGTTTAGGCTTTCTTGGGAGTGTAACCCTTTTGATACCCTAACAACAAGTTGTTCAAACCTTTCTTATGCAGTGTAGAGATTGCAGCAGTCAAACATGGATCAGACCCCAAGCTTTTAAACACCTGTCTTAACAAGCACTCATCAACCATAGCCAGAGGCTTCAGGGTGTCCCCCTTGTCCTCCGGAGTAAACCCGCCTTGCTCGCACTTGCAGAATATCATAGACTCAAAGATAGCACTAATACAACCCTGCATACCTGGGTATTTCCCTCTGTCCCAATAACTTGTAATCAGTCGGGTCCCAAACTCTATCCAGTCCTCAGTTCCCTGGCCAGTATAATATCTTAAGACAACATTTTAGCTTATCCAGCCGGTTCAGAAACAGTTAACTAATTCACTGGCATGGTAACAAATGTTGAAATGGATTTTTAATGGCCCACAACTGGGCAGAATGTTTACCGGTACCAATCAACAAGTCAGATTGAGGATACTTAATGCACAACAGTTTATTTGAGAAAACCTTATACTGCTTGTGTAATTCTATCTAATGCACATCTCCCTAGTGAGCCTCAATTCCCCAAGCTTAAACCCTCAGTACTTATGCTGGCCCCACACAGTATTCTGATTGGCTAGCAAAGCGGGTATAGCTACCAACCTAGAAGAGGATTTCTCTTTCTTCTTGTCTTCTCTTCTCAGGCATCTGGTCTATATTCCCCTGAGGTAGAGACTTGGCTACCCTGGGACCCTCTGTCTTACAGCATCACAGACCTCTTCAGATGTTAATTAGGGAACCCTTCTTTTTCTTCTCTTCCTCTCCTCCTCCTCCTCCTCCTCCTCTTTAACTAATTTACTTTGCTTATATTTATACCTTTTGCTCTCAAAGGAGTCACATGTCCTAGAAACATGTCTTATGGGCATTCTATTACTAATTTTCTCCTAATTAATACTTTGGAAGGGACTGCAGAAGGGGCACCCACCAAACATCACCCCACGTTTATGCTCTCATCAATCATTCACTCAAGCTGCCAGCATGATGCCTTCCAAAGGGGTCATTTTGGTCATTTTGCCTCGGGTCAGCTTGTGCCAAGCTCACTGATCTCGTGGTTATACGATTTCTTTACCTGGTGAGCTGGCATATTGACTGACAAAGGTGGGTAATAGAACAGACACGCAGAATAGAGAATTTCCACATGAACCGTTTGATGCTAAGGAGGCCCTGCTCCCAGAATCCTCTAGCAAATTCAAACATGTCAAGCCGTACCACATTCATGTGCATCACATTCATTCCTCACATCCACAGTAATTCATAATAGGGAGACGTGCTTCTGCTGAGCTGGGTGTCAGTTCCCTGTCACCTCCAGGCCTTTTAACTCCCCACCCAAACTCCCCAGGGCTCTGCCAGTCCTTACTTTGCCTTGCAGGTTAACAGTAGGTGCAACCTCGTTCTCCAGCTCCTCTGACATGTCCTTCTGCAGTGTCCAGCCCCTCTCCACTGGACTCTCAGAAATTCCCAGATAAGCCGTCCCCAAAGGGACAATACCCCAGCTTGTTTGATTGAATTGGGGATTGGCACCAATATAACATCACAGCTCTGAGATATAGTTTTAGTGAAAACAAACAGGAGTTTATGAACAAAGATTAAGATTTAAGAGATAGTGAGTGAAGCAATAAGACTAAGTGGTTACACATCAAGCACCAGCTATAACAGGATTCAGATAGTCTGAGTATAACTTTAACAAGTAAAATCCACGTCTAAAGCATTCTCCCAGTGTCACCAACCACCGTCATTGGGATCCCCTCAGGGCCATCCTTAGGCACACGCAGCATACGCGACTTCGTATGGCACTGGAAAATTTGGGGCACCGTTCCCCGCGTTGGCCATGGTTGGAATCCTCTCTTCTCTGGCCCCTACCCTGCGCTGGGGTGGTGGGCTTCTCCCCGACCCCAACCCCGACCCCTCCCTCCCTTGCTCCTCAGCCTCCGGCTCTGCCCGCCCAGCCCCGGGGAGCCCAGAGCAGGGTGGCTGGTCACTGGTGGCACAGCAGCCTGGCCCACCACCACCGGGAACAGAGTCCCTCCCTGGACTCTGCCTGTCTCCAGTGGGGGCTGGGCCAGGGCCAGGACAGCAGGAGCGAAACTTCCACCTGAGTGGGGGGTGAGGGCGGAAGAGGGGAGAGCTGGGCTCAGTGGGGGAGGGAGCAGGGGACTTAAAGTAACAGTGCACTCACTGTCTCTCACACTTCCCTAACACACCCACATTGTCCCTCTCTCAGACACAGACTGGCTCTCACACCCACATACACTCTGAAGTGACCCCCCCCACACGCCCCATTGTTGAGTCTCCAGTGTGCTCTTTCTGTTGGCCCTATATGCCAGCGGCTTTCAACCTTTCATCACTACTGTACCCCTTTCAGGAGGCTGATTTGTCTTGCCTACCTCCAAGTTCGACCTCACTTAAAAACAACTTGCTTATAAAATCAGACATCAAAATACAAAAGTGTCATAGCCACACTACTACTGAAAAATTGCTTCCTTTCTCATTTTTATCATATAATTTTTATAAAAGAAATCAATTGGAATTAGGGATGTCAAGTGATTAAAAAAATGAATCGTGATTAATCACATGATTAATCACACTGTTAATAATAGAATGCCATTTATTTAAATATTTTTGGATGTTGTCTACATTTTCAAATACATTGATTTCAATTACAACACAGAATACAAAGTGTACAGTGCTCACTTTGTATTTATTTTTGATTACAAATACTTGCACTGTAAAAAAACAAGAGAAATAGTATTTTTCAATTCACCTAATACAAATACTGTAGTGCAATCTCTTTATTATGAAAGTTGAATTTACAAATGTAGAATTATGTAAAAAAAAACCCTGCATTCAAAAATAAAACAGTGTAAAACTTTAGAGCCTACAAGTCCACTCAGTCCTACTTCTTGTTCAGCCAATTGCCCAGACAAACAAGTTTGTTTACATTTGCAGGAGATAATGCTGCCTGCTTCTTGTTTACAATGTCACCTGAAAGTGAGAACAAGTGTTCTCATGGCACTGTTGTAGCCAGCATCGCAAGATATTTACCTGCCAGATGTGCTAAAGATTCATATGTCCCTTCATGCCTCAACCACCGTTACTTAATCTCCCCTGGCCTATTATACCTGCTGCCCATGCTCAGAACAGAGCTGCCAATTCTTCAGCTTTTCATACTCTTCTAGGGGTCTGTGGGAAAAAATTTTCATGTCCCAGGGAAATCCCTCTGGTTGGCATTTCCCATTTGCCTGCCTCCTGCAGAAGGAAACTCAATACGCCTGGGGAGGCATTTTTTTTTTTTGAGCTTCTCCCACAGACATAGCTGCCATTAGCTCTCCTGCTGGTGGCCACCAGCTCCCATTATGTGCAGGGCATGGGAAGCTAGCCCGCGCCATGCTGGGGGCTGGTACAGCCACACCTGGGGGGGGGGAGGGGGAAGGGAGGAGCTGAAAGGGGGCTGAAGAGGGGTGGGGGTGTAGATAAAGTGGGATTGAGGGGGGATCAGGGATGTGTGAGGGGCAGGAGGGGGATGCAGGGGGCAGGATGGGATGGGGACAGGAGGTGTACTGAAGGGATGATGGGGCAGATAAGGGGGGAACAGGAGGGGGTGAAGGGGATGGGGGTGCTGAAGGGAGGATGGGGCAATGCAGGGGAATCAGGGGAGACTTATGGGGCAGATGGGAACAGGGCTGCAATAGAGAGAAACTCTGAGTGGGGGGTCTGGGCTGGAGGCAGAACAGCAGCAGCGCTGAGGCAGAGGGGAGCTGGGGCTGGAGCAGTCCGAAGCCTGGTACAGTGAGCAGCTGGGGAAAGCGAGGGGGACGTGGGCAGAGGGCCTGGCACAGGAAGATGCCCCCAGCCAAGAGGCCTTGCAGGCTGGACTGGGAGGGGGATCTTAATTCCCATGGGGGTGGGGGAACCTGTCACCTAGAGCCTGAGGGCGTGAGGCCACCGCCAAAGCAAGTGTCCGACCCGCAGCATCCCTGCAGCACAGCCAGGGCCTGGGTGGGAGGCCTGGGACGTGGGAGGAACAGACTGTGAACTGCCCTGACATTCCAGAGACGTCTGTTTGTGGTTCATCCCACAGAGTGGGGTGACGTGTTTTCCTTTAACCTTTCCCATTTTTTCCTGATTTTTTTTGTATTAGTTGCTGTTTAATAAATTGCATTTGTTCTGAACTCTATACAATGGTCAGGGAAGAGGGAGAGCAGAGACAGTATCCCAGAGTAGGGACAGGCTAGCCCCTGTCCTGAGTGATCACAAGGTTCGGTGTCGAGCCCCTCAGGAACCCTGGGCCTACCCTTGTCAGGGTTACAAGGACTCTGCTACACAGGAGAGTGGAAGGGGAGTCCTCGAGGGCAGGCAGGCCTCTGGGTATAAGGAGTGGGAGCGAGGACCCAGATCCTTCTGCTATTCCATTCCATGGGGGCAGTCTATAAACCAGGAAAGTTTCCCACTGTTCCCCGCTTACCTCTGTGCATATTTATTGTTTTTTTCCTAAAGGTAATTACATATTTTAGAAAAAAACATCAGAGTGGCCACCCCAAGAGCTGCTGGTCGCACTTTGAGGCCATCAAAAATTTGGTGGTGAGAATCCCTGGGCTGGATGATCATGATGGTCCCTTCTGACCTTAAAGACTAACAGAAGCCAGACACAGAGAGGCAAAGCGCCTTCCGGGAGATATCGCTAGGACCCAGGAGCAGCTGGGTGGGAGCGATACTGGGGTCGCTCATTCCCCGGCAGCAGGAAGGGAGTCGCAGACGCTGCAGTGACCCTTGGACCCAGGCTCCTGGCGAGATCCCCGAGCCCCGGCGGCTGGTGCTGGGAGCCCGGAGCCCGGGCTGCAGCCGGGAGAGGGGAATCTCCAGCAGGGTCCTTCCCGCTGCTCCCCAGGAGCCTCTCCCAGGGCAGAGCCCCCAGCCCGGCCAGGCCCCTTCCCGGCCCGGCCCCTGCCCCAGGGGGCCCCGCTCGGAGGGAAGGTAAGAGAGACTCGCCCCCCCACCCCCGTCACCCCCGGGCTGCAGGGGGAGGTTTGGCCCCAGGCTGCTCCCAGCGGAGCTGGCTGCGATTCCCTGCACTGGGCCCGGGAAAGCTGCCGCCAGCTCCCGGTGTGTGCGGGGCGGGGGGAGCCAGCCCGGGCCGTGCTGGGGGCTGGGACAGCGACACCTGGGCAGGGGTCTGAAGAGGGACCGTGGGTGGGAGAAGAGGGGGGGACTTACAGGTGGGAAGGGCTGTGTGATGGGGCAGGAGGAGAGTGAAGGGGGATGCAGGGGGCAGGATGGGATGGGGCAGGGGGTTGCTGAAGGGGGGATGGGGCAATGCAAGGCAGTCGGGAGATGTATGGGGCGGATGGGAACAGGGCTGCAATAGAAGGAAACTCTGAGGGGGACACTGCGAAGGAAAGTGGGATGTGGGGAGCGGAGGCTGGGGGGAGACGAAGTAAGAGCAGACTGGCTGGGGAGGGAGAGAAACTGGGCAAGGGTCGGGAGAATGACAGGGAGAGATACAAGGGCAGCTCCCCCACCCCATGGGGCAGGAGAGGGTGAGGGGCTGCCCCACCCAGCAGCCAGAGGGGAATTCCTTTACCACAAATAGCTTTGGAGGACGGGGCTTCCATCTAAGGGCTCAGAAGCTACAAGGCAAATATCTAGACACCCCCCCCCCCCGCTCCCAGTTTATGATTTTCAGACACACTCATGATTTTCGACAGTGTTGGGGGCTGCCCAGGGCCCTGGTCTGATTTCCGGGCAGGATTCAGATCTCAGCCACACCGGTGTCAGACCGGAGTCACTGCTGGGTCTGGCAGGGGGAGAGTGCAGATGGGCCAATGGGATCAGCCTCTGCCTGCCTGGCCCTGGGAGCTGCAGGGGTAGCACAGGGAGGCTCAGTCATTAGCTGCTGCCACCAGAGGGCTCTGGCTATTGCTCAGGGAGAGGAGGAGGCTGGTGTGTGTCTCTCTCTGCTCCTGATATTAGAGCCCTTGAGTTGAGCTCCCTGGGTCAGATGCTGCTGCCTCCTCTACCTGAGAGCCCAGACTGTGAGACTGCTGCTCCCCAACTGGGTCTGTGCCAGGGACAGACCTTCATTAACCCCACTCTGTGCCCAGCCCAGGTGAACACTTTCTTCAGTGGCTGGAATCAGCCCCTGGGGCAGACCCGGCTCTGCCCACACCAGCCCCTGAGCTGCAGGTGACTGGGAGAGACCCGGGGCAAAGGGCTGGGGCCGGGCAGGAAAGTGACTCTGCACAAAGGGCCCCTTTCAGGGACCTGCTGGTGAGTTTGTACCGGAGGGGGAGGGGCTCCCTATGGCTCTGTGGGTCCTGGAGCTCCTACCCCCAGTGACATAGCCAGGCTCACACTGGAGAGCCAACACCCATGGGAACGGGACAGTACCCAGTTCTCCCAGGCAGAGGGGGGAGGGACGGAGACAGGAAGGGGAATGATGAGACCGAAAGGGGCAGCAGGAGCAAGAAGTGGGGAGGGAGGTTCCCAGCTCCCAGCCCTGCCCGGATCCATTCCCTGCATCCCCCTGGGCCGACTTACTCTCCTGGGAACAAGGGGAGGAGCTCACAGAGGAAAAGCCAGATTCTGCCTAGTTCCCGCACTGCTGGGGGGACGTGCAGCCCCAGGGGGAATCCCCCAAAGTGGCTCCTTTGATTCTGCTTTTTTCTAGCATTTGTCTTAGTGACTCTGTCCCTGGTGGGGTTTAAAAGTGTCTCAGGGGTTCAGTGCTGGTGGGAGGGGCCAGGTCTGTGTTGTAATAAAGTGACTGAGGGTTTTCCCAGCATGGCAGATTCCAGAGCGTCTGTCTGCAGGGAGACAGCCTGGGGGGAATCGGGGTGTGAAATGGACTCAAGCCCCTTCTGAAACCTCCCCCATCGCCCCTCTCACCCTGACAGGCTGAGGAATCACGTCCACATTTCGCAGAAGGGAAATGCCTGTGATGGAGCCAGCTCAGGTAGGGGATTTTCAGGGAGCTGCAGGGGGAATTACTGTAGAGGGGAAAGGGCAGGAAAGACCCAGGGAGAGGCAGGGAGGGGACAGGATGTGATAAACCTGCTGGGACACATTCAATCTGGAGCCTGATTTTCTGAACAGAACCATTTGCAGATGCTGGAAACATCCCCCCATTTCTGAATCAGGAAACACCCCCTCTAGGCAGGGCTGGGAAAACTGACCAGACTCCCAGTGCTGGAGCCTGACCCCACTGGCCAGAGGCTGCTGTGAAATACAAAGGGAAGCTGTCGGGATTCCTGTCCCTGTCCCTGGCTCAGAGCTCTGCTTCCAATATCAGCCTGTGGCTGGCAGGCGTGTGGGAAATGAGAAGACCCTGCCCTGCTCCGTCTGCTGGGGGGACAAGGAGCTCTCACCTTCTCCCCACCCCCTAAAGCCTGCTGGCTGGTCTGAGCAGGGTGCTGGAGGGATTCTGCTTTTCTGGGCTTCCTCCCCTGTGACTAGTGGGATTGTTGCCGGGGCTGCAGATGCTGAGTGGGGGAACTGATGTTTCAGATGCCGGTGACCTTCGAGGAGGTGGCTGTGTATTTCACGGAGGAGCAAGAGGCTCTGCTGGACCCCGGTCAGAGAGCCCTCTACAGGGACGTCATGCAGGAGAATTATGAGACAGTGACCTCGCTGGGTAAGCGATACCCGTCCCCTCGATTATTAGACGCTGTGGATCTGCATATCTGACTCTGGTCAGATTCTTCTCTGGTGAGTTAGTTTGGAGGGAGAGGGTCGCATAATCCACAGCTCCAGTGTGAGAGACCTTTTATCTCCACACCCCATTCTAGGGAACAGGGGAGGCAGAAACCTAATGGACAGGCCAATTCATCCCCATCTCTCCAGCTTTCAAGAGGCCAGAAGCAGGGTATTGCCCTGTCTGTATTATTTCTTCATCAGAGACCGTTCACCTTCCTTCCTGGGACTAGCTCCATCTGTGGGGAGGGCTCTCCATTCTGCAGGCTTGGAAATAGGCAGGAGTTGAACACCTGAGCTGTGTGTGTGTCAGTGAGTGCCCAGAGAGCATCTACCCTGGGACCTCCTAGTAAGGGAGTGACAACACCCCCATACCTTCCAGATGTCTGCTGCTCCCAAGGGGTCTGAGCTGCTACATCCCATGTAGGGACAGGTTAAACTCAGGGAATATTCCATGTGACAAATACTCTACCAAGACTCCATGCGGCCTGACCTTGTCTAATTTCACTGCTTAGCAGGATTCCCCATTCCCAAACCGGACCTGATTGCCCAGCTGGAAAGAGGGGAAGAGCCGTGGGTCCCGGATCTCCAAGTCACTGAGGAAAGAGAGAGCCTGAGAGGCACCCGCACAGGTGAGGAATGGGGGAAACAGATAAACATCTGGTGAGTGACGGAAAAAGCTGGGACTCCCAAAAACTTGCTGTGACCAAGGGCCCTCAGTTCTGCCCCATCTCACCTAGGTCAGGGCTGCAGTCAGCAGGTGTCGTAGCATCAAGGCAAAGATCAGTCACGGCTTCTCACCCATCCTGTTAGCTGTGGGAATTTCCTCCCTGACTTTACTTCCCTGGGAGCATTTGGGTGGGATGTGGAGGCAGAATCCAGTGTCTCCATCTCCCCAACGGTCACTGTGTTGTGTTTTCCCTCTTTGCTATTCCCCTTTCGGTCCTTTCTCCCCGGCACAGGCAGTGACTCCTGTCTGGATTCTCTCTCTCCCAGCAGGTGATAGGACAGTGAGTGAGAACAAGGAGGAGAATCAGCAGCGGGAAGGTCCTGGGAAAGTGGAACTGCAGGAGATGTTTTTGAGAAGAGCTGAATGGAATTTTCCCCAGCGCTTGGAGCAGGGAAATGCCTGGGGAGATCGACACAGATCAGAGATGCAGCTGGGAAACTATCCCGGGAAGAAACTGGACAAATCAATTCAACATGGCAGAGGATGCAAGGATCCAAAGGAAACCACAGTCCGGCAAACAAGTCACAGTGAAGAGAAACCCTGCAAATGCCTTGAAAGTGGGAAAAGATTCTGTTTCAGTGGAAACATTCTTACACATCAGAGAACTCACACAGGAGAGAAGCCTTATAAATGCTTGGACTCTGGAAAAATCTTAATTCAGAAGTCACAACTTATTATACACCAGAGAGTGCAAACAGGAGAGAGACCTTTTAAATGCGGTGAGTGTGGGAACAGTTTTAGTCAGAGTGCAACGCTTATTACACATCAGCGAACCCACACAGGAGAGAGACCTTATAAATGCCTTGAGTGTGGGAAAGGTTTTAGTCAGAGTGCAACGCTTATTGCACATGAGCGAACCCACACTGGAGAGAGACCCTATGAATGCCATGAGTGTGGGAAAAGTTTTAGTCAGAGCTCAGCACTTTTAACTCATGAGAGAACCCACACAGGAGAGAGACCCTATAAATGCCTGGAGTGTGGGAAATGTTTTATCGCAAGTTCAGCCCTTACTAATCATAGGAGAATCCACACAGGAGAAAAACCCTATAAATGCCCTGAGTGTGGGACAAGTTTCAATTTGAAATCAACCCTTACTACACATCAGAAAACCCACACAGGAGAGAAACCGCATGAATGCTTGGACTGTGGGAAAGCTTTCCGTTTCAAATCAAACCTTAAAGCACATGAGAAAACCCACACAGGAGAGAAACCCCATAAATGCTTGGACTGTGGGAAAACTTTCTGTCTGCGCGCATACCTTATTAAACATGGGAGAATCCACACTGGAGAGAGACCTTATAAATGCCTTGAATGTGGGGAAAGCTTCAGTAGGAGGTCAGCGCTTACCACTCATCAGAGAATACACAAGGGTTAGAGACCTCAGAAATAGCTTGACTACAGGAAAAGGTTCAATTTTACTTCACACATCAGTGATCCACACAAAAGAGACACCTTGAATGTGGGGAAAGTTCATTTGGGGTCAGGCATCCGCAAATCCGCACAGGGAAGAAACCTCTGAGGTGTTCTCAATGTGGAAAATTCCCCAAGTGGAGCTAACACCATACTGGACATCAGAGACTCCTCCACACAGCAGGGAAATTCTCTCAGGGCCCTGACTGGGGCTGGCCATGGTGACCAACCCATTTCCTCGTTCCCACACACATCAGGGGCGTTTGGCTCCCAAGTATCCAGCTGCCCATCGCTGGGGTGAGGATCCAACAGCAGCCGAGCATCAATTGGTCTGTGACCCTCTGGCTCTGCCTGGTCTCAGCAAACCCCAGGCAGAGGAGGAGAAGCCCCCATCAGCCCCTTCTCCCTGCTGCAGTCCTGGCTGCTGAGCTGATGGGCCACTGGTGGGGGAAGGGAGAGAGAGAAACTCCTCCAGCCGCTCCCTCTGCCTGGCTGAAGTTCCCCCCTCTCCCTTCCCCTCCCAGCCGGGATCCCCCTGCCATGGAGATGAGGAGAAGGACACTTGGGCCAGGCCCCACCTTCACTCTACACACCTGTCCCCACCCCCCATCTTCCACCAGCCCCTGGGCTGGGCTCCCCCACTGACCTGGAGCTGTTCCCTGCAGGGGCTAGTAACTCCTCCCCTCCCCAAATCCCCCAGAGCACTGGGCTCTGGGGGATCAAACGTTAAGAGACCAGGCCAATGGGCTGTGGTGAGGAAACTGGGGATTGAATGGCTGGGGCTGCGGGAGCTGGGAAGCAGGGAGAGTTGGGTGCTGGGGCTATCGAATGTTTAGGGATCATGGGATAAGAGGCGAGGGAGAGCACAGGGGCAGAGAGGTGCTGCCTCATCACTCACCCCCTCTGCCCCTTCTCCCTGCCCCCTCTGCATTCAGACAGCACCATTGGCAGAGACTGATTCCCACAGGGCCTTTTCTTGGAAGCCTGGAATTCCCACCTCTGCTACAGCAGTATCAGCCTCTGAGAGGGAAGCTGCATTGCCTAGTGGATAGAGCACTGGCCTGGAACTCAGGAGACCTAAGCTCTATTCCCAACTCTGCCAGCAGCTTGCGGGGTGACCCGAGACAAATCTGTGCCTTCCAGAGAGGGAATAAATGGGGAGTGATAATATCAGCTTCCGAGTGCCTGTCTAGGGCAGGAGAAGTGGTTGGGATTAGCCAGTACATCTCCTTTGTTCCTCCTCCCCTTTTTCTAGTCTAGACTGACCCTGAGCAGTTTATTCCAATCCCCCATTAGCAAACTGATTGTTAGACTTACTAAGTGCCCCCTTAGCAGTGAGATTGTCTCATTCCCAGACATCCCCACATTGCTCCAGGTAATGCTGAAAAAAAATTCATTTTTTCTGCTGTTTCTTCCTTATACACCAGCACTCAATAGAGTCTAAAAAAGCTGGAGCAGGGATAGTAAAATAATGTGGTGTTTTAACTTCTGTTTTATTTGAGGGGGATGGGTTCAGTCCGGGGGATTCCCTCCTGCCCCCATCAAGCTCACACATCTTCTCTGACAGAGCAGCCTCTGCCCAAGCCATGGAGAGTTTATCCTTTTTCCTTTCTACCCCTCCACCTTCATGTGTCATTTACCACAGTGTCCTTTTCCCACCATGCTTAGGAATCAGGCTTTGATTTCTTTGATCCTTAATCAGACTCTTGAGGGCTGGAGAAAAAAGTGTCACATTCCTGAAGGGGGAATTCAAATGAACCCCAAAGCACAGTTTGAGCTTAAATCTGTAGCCCATAAGGTTACTTTTCTAGCTTGCTATATTGCCTAGAGTGTTTTCTTTATTGATTTGATTGATTATATTGTTATCTTCAGGGAGTTTGGTTTATACCGGATCTCAATATATATTACTCAGAATAGTTGGTTGTAACGCAAAGGAGCCTACAGGCCCATATCCTGTAAGAGGAAGCTTAGCTTGAGTCAGTTAGGATAAGTGATTGCAACCTTTGGCATAGATAAATGCCCTATTGGATACCCTTTTGTCTCTGGGGGAACTGATTAGAGAATCAAATGAAGAACCGAAGGTGTTTACCTTAAGTTTGGAACGGACCGTTAACCACAGGGTGCAGCGCAGCAGAACATGGAAGTTATGATTAATGTCAAAGGTAATGATTTCAGGGATGAGATAATCAACATTAACATGTATGAATATATGTCACACTACGTTAGCCTATAGAATAAGCGTACCCGAAGATTTATCTGGGTGAGGAAATAAGACTTGGGCACGGTAGATTGGGCATGGCTATGAATATTCATGCTATTATGAGGACCCTATAAAAGGGAAAACAACCATGCAGAGGTATCGCTCGTTCGTCACTCTTTATACCTTCTATTAAGCTATCAGCTCAGCTTGGCAACATAGTACTCATCATCTAGTCCTGATCTCCACCTAGACCATCAAATCTATCGGGCATGCCAGAGACAGGGCTGGTCCTCTGTCTCCTACTACCATGTCTTCAGGGAAGGGTGTGAGCATGCTAGCTTAAATAGTCTTTAGAATAGGAATGTTACCACCAGGAATTTTAGGATTGTATTACTGATTTGTGACTCTGTGCCTTGTAGCTTTGATTGCTTTTTCACTTGTTTTAATAAAGATCTTAAAACTCTGGTATTGTCCTCAGTATCAGTGCCCTTGCCACACACGGCAAGAGTCTGCTCCGGACATAGGCTATCTGTGTTCTTTAACCCCCTGGGAGCTTGAATTGGGACATAAACCTAAATTCTTCTAATCAGATCACTGGCGAGCCATAACAAACTAGACCCATAAATTCAGGTCTACAAATCCCAGCCTCCATCTATTGGTAAAGTGGCATCTGGAGTTTTTCCAGCTAAATCCAGATCATTTGTAAATAGGAAGTTTTTGGTTAGGCTCGTCTTGTTTTCCTCTTTCTTTTATGATGATGATGCTTAAAACTTTTGTCAATAACACAGCCAAATAATGTGACGGTGCTGAATAAAGCAGGTTTGGCCTGTTCAGAAGGAAATGGCTAAATTTGTTCTCCAGATTTTGAATCTTAAGATTCTCTGGGATTTCACTTCATGAATGGGAAAGTGGTTTGTAGCCCACCCTGCCTTGTGGGTTTTTCTCTTTTTGGTGAAGACTGTTCTGTCACATGTTAAATTATTCTGGCAGGCTGGAGTTCAGATTTATTGGGGACTTCAAAAGACAAATGATAACTTTCCAAAATAGTCCTTTCTGATTTTCTTTTCATGTTTCCCTAGCCTTTCTCATGAGATTTTTCTTGTTCTTAGGACAATGAAAATGACCAGTATCTGTCAGCAAAAACAATGAGGGCGAGTGCTGGATACGCACTCCAAGAGTCAGAGACTGAGGGTATGTCTGTTTTGGGACTGGCTCTGTTCAATATCTTCATCAACAACTTAGATATTGGCATAGAAAGTATGGTTATTAAGTTTGCAGATGATACCAAACTGAGAGGGATTGCACCTGCTTTGGAGGATAGGATCATAATTCAAAATGATCTGGACAAATTGGAGAAATGGTCTGAGGTAAACAGGATGAAGTTTAACAAAGACAAATGCAAAGTGTTCCACTTAGGAAGGAACAATCAGTTTCACACATTTAGAATGGGAAGAGACTGTCTAGGAAGGAGTATGGCAGAAAGGTATCTAGGGGTTATAGTGGACCACAAGCTAAATATAAGTCAACAGTGTGATGCTGTTGCAAAAAAAGCAAACATGATTTTGGGATGCATTAACAGGTGTGTTGTGAGCAAGACACGAGAAGTCATTCTTCCGCTCTACTCTGCACTGGTTAGGCCTCAACTGGAGTATTGTGTCCAGTTCTGGGCACCGCATTTCAAGAAAGATGTGGAGAAATTGGAGAGGGTACAGAGAAGAGCAACAAGAATGATTAAAGATCTAGAGAACATGACCTATGAAGGAAGGCTGAAAGAATTGGGTTTGTTTAGTTTGGAAAAGAGAAGACTGAGAGGGGACATGATAGCAGTTTTCAGGTATCTAAAAGGGGGTCATAAGGAGGAGGGAGAGAACTTGTTCACCTTAGCCTCTAAGGATAGAACAAGAAGCAATGGGTTTAAACTGCAGCAAGGGAGGTTTAGGTTGGACATTAGAAATAAGTTCCTAACTGTCAGGGTGGTTAAACACTGGAATCAATTGCCTAAGGAGGTTGTGGAATCTCCATCTCTGGAGATATTTAAGAGTAGGTTGGATAAATGTCTATCAGGGATGGTCTAGACCAGTGGTTCTCAAACCGTGGTCCATGGACCACCAGTGGTCCGCGAGCTCCATTCAGGTGGTCCATGGATAGTTCCCTCTAAGATGTATGCCTGGGCAGCCGCACACAGAAGAATGAAGGGCCACCCGCCTAATTAGTGAAGCTATGCAGGCCTGGCTCCACTACTTAGGTACCTGGACCCTGGAGAAGACGCACATGTGAGGTGAGGTGGTGGCCTTGGGGAGGAATAAGGGGTAGATGGGAGGGGGGCAATGGGGTGAGAAAGGGGGCGGGGGGAATTTGGGATGTGCAGGGCTGCAGCGGCCACAGAAACAAGTGACTTTCCCCAGCTCCAGGGCTGCGGCTGCCAGGGAGAGACAGCCCTTCTTCCCAGCCTCAGCTCTGTGGTGTTGTGGTGTGGGAGAGACCCCACTCCTTTCGAGTCCTAGCTCAGGGGCTGCTGCGGTGGGAGAGAGAGGAAGAGACCCCTCCCCCCATCCTTCCCAGTCCAAGCTCGGGGGCTGCCATGGTGGGGGAGAGAGGGAGAGACCCCCCATCCTTCCCAGCCTCAGTTCAGGGGCTGCCATGGCAGGGAAGAGAGGGCACATCCATCGCATTAGAAAAATAAGACTACTGATATTAAAATTTGTGTTGTGTGCTTTTATTTGTAGAACAAAAAAAATTAATTATTATTATATAGCACTTTTATCCAAAATGCTTTACAATAGTTAGCTAATGGTACAAATAACATTTGGAAAGATCATTAAGCGGTCCGCCGAGACCCTCAGCAATTTTCAAGTGGCCTGTGAAAAAAAAATTTGAGAACCACTGGTCTAGACAGTATTTGGTCCTGCCATGAGGGCAGGGGACTGGACTCGATGACCTCTCAAGGTCCCTTCCAGTTCTAGAATCTATGAATCTATGTCTACATTGGCAAGTTTGTGTGCAGTAAAGCAGTTTTTTGCACTCCAACTGCAGAGGTGTACACACTGCCAAGCCACTTTGTGCGCAGAAACTGAGCAGTCGCAGAGCAGTAAAAAATCCACCCCGTCGAGAGGCGTAGAGCTTTCTGCGCCAGGGCTATAGCGCTGCGGTGCCAATGTAGACACTGTGGCGATTACAGCATTGTGATTGGCCTCCGGGAGGTGTCCCACAATGCCTGTTCTCACCTCTCTAGTCATCGGTTTGAACTCTACTGCCCTGCCCTCAGGTGACCAACCATCAGCCCTACCCTTTAAATTCCTTGGGAATTTTGAAAGTCCCCTTCCTGTTTGTTTGGAGATGTGTGCAGTGGTCTCAGCACATCTGTCCAGGTGACCGTGACTGCTGCATGCACCAGGTGCTCCCCCACTTGGAGCAATACCGAGCTGTTGGACCTCATCAGCATTTGGGGAGAGGAGACTGTCCAGTCTCTGTTGCACTCCAGCCGTAGGAATTATGATACCTACGGACAGATATCACGCTTCATGACATAAAAGAGGCCATGACCGGGACATATTGCAGTGCAGGGTCAGAGTGAAGGAGCTGCGGAACGCCTACCACAAGGTGCGGGAGGCAAACTGCCGCTCCGGTGCTGGACTGAGCTGCTGGTTCTACAAAGAGCTGGACACAATACTCGGCGGCGATCCAACCTCCACTGCAGAGACCACCGTGGATACTTTGGTGGCTCAGGGGACAGTTGAGAGTGGACTGAGCCAGGAGAAAATCATGGACGGGAATGTGGTGCAGGATGGGGACCCAGAAGCTGAGGACGACTCAGTGTTCACAGATGCATGAAGCCAGCAGCTCTTCTCTATTCCGGAGGAGGCTAGCCAGTCATGGTGGTCAGAGTTTGGAGAAGCAGAAACAGGCAGGAGGCCCCTGATAAGTGGTTTTGATTTTGGGAGTCGCTGAAGTGAGTTGTTGGGGAGGAGGAAGGTTGCAGAAGGCCCGCTTGTTTCTTTGTGGGGAGGGATTTGCAGAAGGCTGCCTTGTGTCTGTGTGATGCATGTACCCCTTGTTGAGAACCACTGCTATATGCAAACAGGACTTCAATTGTATTCGCTTACAATGCTTATAAGAATATAAGAACGGCCATACTGGGTCAGACTAAAGGTCCATCTAGCCCAATACCCTGTCTACCGACAGTGGACAATCCCAGGTGCCCCAGAGGGAGTGAACCTAACAGGCAATGATCAAGTGATCTCTCTCCTGCCATCCATCTCCACCCTCTGACAAACAGAGGCTAGGGACACCATTCCTTATCCATCCTGGCTAATAGCCATTAATGGATTTAACCACCATGAATTTATCCAGTTCTCTTTTAAACGCTGTTATAGTCCTAGCCTTCACAACCTCCTCAGGTAAGGAGTTCCACAAGTTGACAGTGCGCTGCGTGAAGAACTTCCTTTTATTTGCTTTAAACCTGCTGCCTATTAATTTCATTTGGTGACCCCTAGTTCTTGTATTATGGGAATAAGTAAATAACTTTTTCTTATCCACTTTCTCCACATCACTCATGATTTTATATACGTCTATCATATCCCCCCTTAGTCTCCTCTTTTCCAAGCTGAAAAGTCCTAGCCTCTTTAATCTCTCCTCATATGGGACCCATTCCAAACCCCTAATCATGTTAGTTGCCCTTTTCTGAACCTTTTCTAGTGCCAGTATAATCTACATGTGAACTGTGGGAGAGAGGTGACTAGATATCCCTTGGTCTAGCAAAACCTGTTTGTCAACCCTGCCTAGATTCAGACTTTAAAACAGTTTCTGGTATATAAACGTAGTTCCTTAAAGATCATCTGCCCACACTTCTTGCAATGATCCTGAGGAACAGTGTGACATGAGCCTTTATTAGCGACCTCCCATGGCCCGTGGTTAGGGTGACCAGACAGCAAGTGTGAAAAATCGGGATGGGGTGGGTAATAGGAGCCTATATAAGAAAACAATGTCGTCATAAAACAATGAACCCTTTCCCGGTCAACACTGAAGGGCTCTAGTGTCATAGGAGGCAGGGTCTGGGGCAGGGGGCTGCCGTTGATGGGTTGATCGCTAGGACCCAGGAGCAGCTGGGAGGCGGCTCTGGGGGGAGCGATCGCTGGGCTCAGGCCCGGCAGCAGGAAGTGACTCGCAGCCGCTGCGGGGACTCTGGTTCCCAGGCTCCTGGCGAGATCCCCGAGCCCCGGCGGCTGGTGCTGGGAGCCCGGAGCCCGGGCTGCAGCCGGGAGAGGGGAATCTCCAGCAGGGCCCTTCCCGCTGCTCCCCAGGAGCCTCTCCCAGGGCAGAGCCCCCAGCCCGGCCAGGCCCCTTCCCGGCCCGGCCCCTGCCCCAGGGGGCCCCGCTCGGAGGGAAGGTGAGAGAGACCCGCCCCCCCCCGTCACCCCCGGGCTGCAGTGGGAGGTTTGGCCCCAGGCTGCTCCCAGCGGAGCTGGCTGCGATTCCCGCCCCGGGCCCGGGAAAGCTGCCGCCAGCTCCCGGTGTGTGCGGGGCGGGGGGAGCCAGCCCGGGCCGTGCTGGGGCTGGGACAGCGACACCTGGGTGGTCGGGCGAGGAGCCGGGAGGGGGCTGAAGGTGGGCGGGGGGTGCAGATAAGGGGGGACTGAGGGGGGAACAGGGGTGTGTGAGGCCGGGGGCAGGGGCAGGGGGCGATGATTGCACTGAAGGGAGGATGGGGCGATGCAGGGTGATCGGGGGCAGAGGGGGAATTATGGGGCTGAGGGGAACGAGGCTGGAATGGAGGGAAGATGTGAGGGGGGGTCACTGCGAGGGAAAGGGGGGATGTGGGGAGGGGAGGCTGGGGGGAGACTGTGAGCGCAAAAGGAGACTGGCGGGGGAAGGGAGAGCCCAGGGGGCAGGGATACGGGGGAGGGGTGGGAGAGATACAAGGCAGCTCCACCGCCCCATGGGGTAAGGGAGAGTGAAGGGGCTGCCCTGCTCAGCAGGGAAAGCAGTGGATATGATATATCTTGACTTTATCAAAGCTTTTGTTACAGTCTCCCACAGAATTCTTTGCAGCAAGTTAAAGAAGTAAGGGTTGGATGGATGGACTATAAGGTGGATAGAAAGCTGGCTAGATTATTGGGCTCAACGGGTCGTGATCAACGGCTCGATGTCTAGTTGGCAGCCGGTATCAAGCGGGGTGCCCCAGGGGTCGGCCCTGGGGCTGGTTTTGTTCAACATCTTTATCAATGGTCTGGATGATGGGATGAATTGCACTCTCAGGAAGTTCGCAGATGACACTAAGCTGGGGGGAGAGGTAGATACGCTGAAGGGTAGGGATAGGGTCCAGAGTGACCTAGACAATTTGGAGGATTGGGCCAAAAGAAATCTGATGAGGTTCAACAAGGACAAGTGCAGAGTCCTGCACTTAGGAGAGAGGAATCCCAAGCACCACTACAGGCTGGGGACCGACTGGCTAAGCAGCAGTTCTGCAGAAAAGGACCTGGGGATTACAGTGGATGAGAAGCTGGATATGAGTCAGCAGTGTGCCCTTGTTGCCAAGAAGGCTAATGGCATATTGGGCTGCATTAGTAGGAGCATTGCCAGCAGATTGAGGGAAGTGATTATTCCCCTCTATTCGGCACTGGTGAGGCCACATCTGGAGTACTGCATCCAGTTTTCCCCCCCCCCCCCCCTCGCCCTACAGAAAGCATGTGGACAAATTGGAGAGTCCAGCAGAGGGCAACAAAAATGATCAGGGGGCTGGGGCACATGACTTATGAGGAGAGGCTGAGAGAACTGGGCTTGTTTAGTCTCCAGAAGAGAAGAGTGAGGGGGGATTTGATAGCAGCCTTCAACTACCTGTAGGGGGGTTCCAAAGAGGATGGAGCTCGGCTGTTCTCAGTGGTGGCAGATGACAGAACAAGGAGTTGCAGTGGGGGAGATCTAGGTTGGATATTAGGAAACACTATTTCACTAGGAGGGCGGTGAAGCACTGGAATGGGTTACCTAGGGAGGTGGTGGAATCTCCATCCTTAGAGGTTTTTAAGGCCGGGTTTGACAAAGCCCTGGCTGGGATGATTTAGTTGCTGTTGGTCCTGCTTTGAGCAGGGGATTGGACTAGATGACCTCCTGAGGTCTCTTCCAACCCTAATCTTCTATGATTCTGTTCTTCTATGATTCTATGATTTTTTCCCCTAGAAATGGCCAAACCAGCAGTGGGGGGTGGGCAGGATGACCATCCATCCCAAATTGGGCAGGACAGTCCTGAAATGCAGAGTTCAAGTCCTGGTCCTGGGCTGAATGTCTCCATGACACTATTTGTCCCGGATTCCCTGTGCCGGGGCTCTGCACCTGCCTGAGGCTCAGGGGCAGCACCAGCCTGTTGCCTGTGGGCGGGGCTGAGGTGGGCCTTAGCCCCTCTTGGCCACGAGCCCCCGCTCCTCCTCTTCTCCCCGCTTCCCTCAAGCCCTTCCCCACTGGCCTGGCTGAAGCTAGATCCTGGTCATAATAAAAGCCACCCAGGGAGCCCAGGCTGCAGTGGGGAGCCCCAGACCCTCCACCTACCCTGGGGGATGGGCATACAGGCCAGGGGATGTTCTTGAGTACCCCTGCCCAGGGCAGGTAGAGGGTCGGGGCTCCCTGCAGTGGCCCCGGGCTCCCTGGGCGGTTCTTATCAGAGCTCGGCTTCTGACCTGGCCAGGAGGCAGGGTCTCAGGGGGAAGAGGTGGAGCAGGGGGCGTGGCCTTGGGGAAAGGGGGCAGGGGTCCTGCATGTGTCCCACTTTTGCCTTTTGAAAGGTGGTCACACTAGGGGTAGGGGGTGGGCAGGAGACTTCCCCCAAAGGGCTGAGAATTTACAAGGCAAAGGTCCACCCAGTAACCTCCCCCCCCCCTCCAGCTCCCAATTTCATATTTGTGTTTAAAGACAATCTCCTTATCTGCGGGGGGTCTGACTCCTGGGCTGACAGCACTGAACAGGGGCTGGTCTGATTTCTGTGCAGGATTCGGTGTCCAACCAGAGTCACTGCGAGCCGCAAGGAGTGGAACTGGGGTTTGGTTCAGATTCAGTGGCAGTCGGTGTGTTCGGTTCTGGTTAGTTACCAGGCAGTGCCCCAGAAGGGGAAGGGGGTTGGGAGTGAGCCCTGTGGCTTGCTTCAGTGGGGAACTGAATCTGGGGCATGGAGCCTGCCTCAGATTGTGACAGTTGGAGGGAGGAGCTGCCCCAAGGGGTGGGGACAGGTGAGAGGAGGCCTGTCTAAGCGGAAGAAGAATTGAGCAGCCTTTTTCCTTGGCCTTGAAGAGTTAATGTTAACTTCTGGGACAGGGAGCCCCCACTTCTCTCCCCTTCCTCCCTGCTTCTGTGGGCTGCCCCCTTCTCTTCTCCTACTGGGACAGGCCGGGTAGTGATCACATGCCTGGGGGTTGTTTTGTTGTCTTGTTTTATAATGAAAGTGAGATCAGAGTAGGTTTTGTTTGATCAAATATTGAGCTGAAAAATTGCTAAAACTTTATTTTAACTGGTAGCCATTTCCCCCTGAGTTCGATTCAGAGTCACTAAGAGGAAAAATGATGGTTTAAGTCTGGTTCCAGTTCAGTTAAGCATAACGGTTCAAGCTGGTATTCTGGTTCTGTTCTGGTGTGAGTCCTGGTGGGCAAATGAAATCCACAGCTGCTGAACTTTCCTCATATAGGTGGGGGGTGGGGAGGGTTGGTTATTGCTAAGGCAGACGAGGCTGGTGTCTCTCTCTGTCTGCTCATGATATTAGTGCCCGGGAGTTAATTGAGCTCCCTGGGTCAGTTGAAGCTGCCTCCTGCAGTGTGATCTGGGGCCCGGACTGAGCAACTGCTGCTCCCCCAGCGGGCTCTGTGCCAAGGAGAGACCTTCATTAACCCCCCTCTGTGCCCAGCCCAGGTGGGGACTTTTGACAGTCCTGGAACTAGCCCCCTGGGGCAGCCCCAGGCTCTGCCAACATCAGCTCTTGAGCCAGAATTTCCAGGTGACTGAGGGAAAGGGCTGGGGCCGGGCAGGCAAGTGACTTTGCACCAGGGGCCCCTTTCAGGGACCTGCTGGTGAGTTTGTACCAGAGTGGGAGGGGCTCCCCTGTGCCTGCGGGTTCCAGAGCTGCTGCCCTCAGTGACACAGCCAGGCTGACACTGGAGAGCCAACGCCCATGCGAACAGGACAGTCCCCAGTTCTCCCAGGCAGAGGGGAGAGGGAAGGAGACAGGAAGGGGAGGGGTGAGACCGAAAGGGGCAACAGGAGCAAGAAGTGGAGAGGGAGGTTCCCAGTTCCCAGACCTGCGCGGATCCATTCCCTGTATCACCCCTGGGCCGACTTACTCTCCTGTGAAGAAGGAGAGGATCTGACAGAGGAAAAGCCAGGTCCTGCCCCTTCCTAGTCCCCGCGCTGGTGTGTGTGGGGGGTGGGGGGGGGGAGTGCGCTGCCCTTGGGGACAATGTCAGGGGGAATCCCCCACAGTGGCGCCTTTGATTCTGCACTTTTCTAGTATTTGTCTTAGAGACTGTAGCCTTTTATTTTATTTAAAGTGAATTTAGTAATGTGGGATTACACCACCGTGGGTTTGGCTCTGGTGGCTACAGTTTCATGCTTAATGGAGTAAAAGTCACCTCTGGTACTTGCTTCAGATTTACGGTCTCTAGGAACATATAAAGACCAAGGGCAGTGACCACACAGACATTCACAAGTACAAAGTCTAGTCTGGTTTACAAGTTTTATTAAAGTTACCATTAAGTTGTGAGTACTGAGGCATATAGAAATTCCATACAGACCTTTGCACGAGTTACAAACATAGTTATACTCACATCCTCCTAGATAGTGTTATGGTCTGTGGGTCTCTCATGGATTGATCATCAGTGGAGGGATGGTTCCTGCTGGAGTTTTCCCCTATGTCACGGTGTATGCACACCCCGTCGCGAAAGGGGGTGGGAAGTGGGTGCGTGGACACCACCAGTCAGTCTACTTGTCCATGTCCAACCCCGCTAGCCCAGGGTCCAAGGACCAAAGCAAAGGCGATAGCCCCAGTGCCCGGGGAAGCATGGCCTAGTGGCCAGAGTTAATAGCGCAGCCCTTCGGTTCAGGGCGACGGGGTCTAGTTGCCAGTACCCACCAGCAAGGGGGGCTGGCAGCCCAGGTAGGAGGGACCCAGAGTCACTGGCTCAGCAGGGAATCCTACCAAAACACGCTGAGCTTACCCGGATGGGAGATACCCCTTCATCACCCGCCCTGGGTCACTTCCTGCCATTGTCTCTGGTGAGGCAGTCCATGAGGCTTCTGGGTCTCCAGCACATGTAGCTTCGTGGAACTCCATCGGTCGCAGGGGTCCAAGCCGGTCCTTGGGGCCTCCGATCTCTGCAGGTGGTGGCTGTAGCCAGTCCGCAGTGGGAGCATCCAGTCCAGATCCTTCCCCTCCAGCCTCCAACCCGGAATGAGCTTGGCTTCCTCCCTCTAGACTGCTACAGTATCTGGAGCATGCCCAAGTCCGGCCTAGGGGTGGGAATTTTGCTGTCTATAATGTGGGTTTAACCCTGTCTTGGCTACTGTGGGGGATGCACACCCCATCACACTACAGGGAACTCAAATTTCCTAATCTGGGCACCCTCTTTTTATATGGTGATTCCGACTATACCTGCATTCTGCGCACGTTCATGAAAGTGTCAACCCTCTTTGTGCTTATTGGTCTGGTGTCCCCCAGAAGCACAAGGGACCCCAATTTCTATTGGTCGGGTAGGTGCTATTTATTCTCATTAGAATTGACGCACAATTTATATCCTGCGGTTAAGACACATGTTGGGAACAGATGTGCCATTACAACATTTTTGTGATTTAAAATTAATCTTCTGGATAATTTTTCACAATATTACCCACTGGTACATCTTTGCCCGTAATCTTGTGGCATCGGGTCATTCTTCAGTGACGTAATTAGGTCCAAGCACCAAGGCCTAATATGGCTAATCTAAAATCTTACAAGCCTCAGCCTGCAGGCCTTGCGTTTCAATCCTACTTACTTAGATACCTAATGCATACCTATCCCCTTCTACTACTAATCAATCTTATACTTTTATAATTCTACAATTGAACTCTATTTAACATAAAATGATTAGATATGACGTAACATATGAATTAATTATAACATCACACAATAAATGACCAAAAAACTAAAATCATTGGCTACAGGACTCTGTCCCTGGGAGGGTTTAAAAGTGTCCTTGTGGCCTCAGCCCTGGTGGGAGGGACCAGGTCTATATTGTAATAAAGTGATTGATAGTTTTTCCCAGAATGGCAGAGTCCAGAGTGTCTGTCTGCAGGGAGAGAGCCTGGGGGAAATCGGGGTGTGAAATGGACTCAAGCCCCTTCTGAAACCTTCCCATCACCCCTTTCACCCTGACAGGCTGAGGAATCACGTCCGCGTTTCGCTCCAGATCATCCCATCTTCCAGGGGACAGGGAAGGGAAATGGCTGTGATGGAGCCAGCCCAGGTAGGGGATTTTCATGGAGGTGCAGGGGGCATTTGCTAGGGGGGAGGGGCAGGAAACACACAGGGGGAGGCAGGGATGGGACAGGGTGTGATAAACCTGCTGGGACACATTCAACTTGGAGCCTGATTTTCTGAACAGGTCCATTGGCGGTGGCGGGGAGAAACATTCCCCCATTTTTGAAACAGGAAACACCCCTGCCCCCATGGGCAGGGCTGGGAAAACTGACCAGAGTCCCAGTGCTGGAGCCTGAACCCACTGGCCAGAGGCTGCTGTGAAATACAAAGGGAAGCTGTCGGGATTCCTGTCCCCGTCCCCGGCTCAGAGCTCTGCTTCCTGCATCAGCCAGGGCTGGCAGGCGTGTGGGAAATGAGAAGACCCTGCCCTGCTCCGTGTGCTGGAGGGACAAGGAGCTCTCACCTTCTCCCACCCCTTAAAGCCTCCTGGCTGCTCTGAGCAGGGTGGGGTGGGATTCTGCTTTTCTGGGCCTCCTCCCCTGTGACTAGTAGGATTGTTGCTGGGGCTGCAGATGCTGAGTGGAGGAACTGATGTTTCAGATGCCGGTGACCTTCGAGGAGGTGGCTGTGTATTTCACTGAGGTGCAGGGGGCTCTGCTGAAACCCAGACAGAGAGGCCTCTACAGGGATGTCATGCAGGAGAACTATGAGACGGTGACCTTGTTGGGTAAGGGATTCCTGTGCCCTCAGCTATTAGATGCCGTGAGGTCTGCACATCTGAATCTCGTCAGGTTCTTCCCTGGTCAGTTGGATTTGGGGGAGGGTCACGTTGTCCACAGCTGCAGTGAGGGAGAGACTTGCATCTCCAGACCCCCTTCAAGGGAACAGGGAAGTCAGAAACCAAATGGACAGGCTAATTCATCCCCATCTCTCCAGCTTTCAGGGGTCAGAAGCAGGGTATTGTCCTGCCTGTATTATTTCTCCTTCACACACGGTTCACCTTGCTCCATCTGTGGGGAGGGCTCTAGGTTCTGCAGGCTTGGAAATAGGCAGGAGTTTAACACCCAAGCTGTGTGTGTCTCAGCAAGTCCCCCAGAGCGCATCTACCCTGAGACCTCCTAGTGAGGGTGTAACAACACCTCCGCGCCCTCAGAGATCTGCTGCTCCCATAGGGTCTGAGTTACCACAATCCCCTGTAGGGTCAGGTTAAACTCAGGGAATGTTCCTTTTGACAAATACTCTACCAGTGCTCCGTGCGCCCTGAGCTTGCCTGATTTCACTCCCTGAGCAGTATTCCCCATTCCCAAACCTGACCTGATCCCCTGCTGGAACAAGGGGAAGAGCCGTGGGTTCCAGATCTCCAGGCTGCTGAGAAAAGAGAAAGCCCGAGAGGCACCTGCACAGGTGAGGAATGAGGGAAACTGAGACAGAAACACCTGGCGAGTGAAGGAAAAAGTTTGGACTCCCAAAAACTTAATGTGAGCGAAAGCCCTCAGTTGTGCCCCATCTCACCCAGGTCAGGGCGGCGTCATATCATCAAGGCAAATATCAGTCATGGTTTCCCACCCACCCTGTTAGCTGTGGGAATTTCCTCCCTGACTTTGCTTCCCTGGGAGTATTTGGGTGGGATGTGGCGGCAGAATCCAGTGTCTCCATCTCCCCAACAGTCACTGTGTTGTGTTTTCCCTCTTTGCTATTCCCCTTTCAGTCCTTTCTCCCCGGCACAGGCAGTGACTCCTGTCTGGATTCTCTCTCTCCCAGCAGGTGATAGGACAGTGAGTGAAAACATGGAGGAGACTCAGCAACCGGAAGGTCCTGAGAAAGTGGAACTGCATGAGAGGTTTTTGAGAAGAACTGAAGGGAATTTTTCCCAGTGCTTGGAACAGGGAAAAGCCTGGGGAGATCGACACAGATCAGAGATGCAACTGGGAAACTATCCCGGGAAGAAACTGGATGAATCCACTGAATGTGAGGGAGGATGGAAGGATCCCAAGGAAACCACAGTCCAGCAGACAAGACACAATGAAGAGAAACCCTACAAATGCCTTGAGTGTGGGAAAAGATTCCGTTTCAGTGCAAACCTTATTAAACATTGGAGAACCCACACAGGAGAGAAGTCCTATGAATGCTTGGACTGTGGGAAAAGCTTCAGTGAGAAGTCACACTTCATTACACACCGGAGACTACACACAGGAGAGAAACCCTATAAATGCCTGGAGTGCGGGAAAAGCTTTAATGAGACGTCACACCTTATGTCACATCACAGAACCCACACAGGAGAGAAGCCCTATAAATGCTTAGACTGTGGGAAAAGCTTCAGTAGGAAGCCTTATCTTATTAAACACCAGAGACTGCACACGGGAGAGAGACCCTATAAATGCCCCGAGTGTGGGAAAGGTTTTATCGAAAGTTCATCCCTTACTAAACATGAAAGAATCCACACCGGAGAAAGACCCTATACATGCCTTGAATGTGGGAAAAGTTTCATTCAAAAGTCACAACTTATTATACACCAGAGACTGCACACAGGAGAGAGACCTTATAAGTGCCTTGAGTGTGGGAATGATTTCAGTAGTCGCTCCCACCTTATTAAGCATCAAAAAATCCACACAGGTGACAAACCCTATAAATGCCTCGATTGTGGGAAAAGTTTTGTTGACAGAACAAAACTTACCACTCATCAGAGAATCCACACAGGAGAGAGACCCCATAAATGTTTAGACTGTGGGAAAAGCTTTATTGAGAAGTCACAACTTATTCTACACCAGAGACTGCACACAGGAGAGAGACCTTTTCAATGCTGTGAATGTGGGAAAAGTTTTATTCGGAGCTCAGTGCTTATTACACATCAGAGAACCCACACAGGAGAGAGACCTTATAAATGCCTTGAGTGTGGGAAAGATTTTAGCGAGAGCTCAAAGCTTATTACACATCAGAGATCCCACACAGGAGAAAGACCCTACAAATGCTTGGACTGTGGGAAAACTTTCAGTCAGCGCTCATACCTTACTAAACATGGGAGAATCCACATGGGAGAGACACCTTATAAATGCCTTGACTGTGGGGAAAGGTTCAGTAAGAGCTCAGAGCTTACCAAACATCAGAGAATCCACAAGGGTGAGACACCCTAGGAATAGCCTGACTGCAGACACACATCAGGGACCTACACAACAGAGAAACCTTGAATGTGGGGGAAGCTTCATTTGGTGCTCCCAGAGTATCAGGCATCCGCAAATCCGCACAGGGAAGAAACCTCTGAGGTGTTTTCAAGGGGGAAAATGCTCCAAGTGGAGCTAACACCATGTTGGACATCAGAGACTCCTCCCTACAGCAGGGAAATTCTCTGAGTTACCTGACTAGGGCTGGCCATGGTGACAAACCCATTTCCTTCTTCCCACACACATCAGGGGCCTTTGGCTCCCAAGGATGCAGCTGCCCATCGCTGGGGTGAGGATCCAGCAGCAGCCGAGCATCAGTTGGTCAGTGACTCTCTGGCTCCGCCTGGTCTCAGCAAACCCCAGGCAGAGGAGGAGAAGCCCCCATCAGCCCCTCCCCCCTGCTGCAGTCCTGGCTGCTGAGCTGATGGGCCACAGGTGGGGGAAGGGAGACAGAGAAACTCCTCCAGCCGCTCCCTCTGCCTGACTGAAGTCCCCCCCTCCCTTCCCCTCCCAACCAGGATCCCCCTGCCATGGAGATGAGGAGAAGGACACTTGGGCCAGGCCCCACCTTCACTCTGCACACCTGTCCCCATCCCCCATCTTCCACCAGTCCCTGGGCTGGGCTCCCCCACTGACCTGGAGCTGTTCCCTGCAGGGGGAGTGTCCCTGGGGGCTGGTAACTCCTCCCCTCCCCGAATCCCCCAGGGTGCTTGTCTCTGGGGGATCAAACATTAAAGGACCAGGGCGATGGGTTGTGGGGAGGATACTGGGGATTGAATAGTTGGGGCTGGTGGAGCAGGGAAGCTGGGTGCTGGGGTATCGAGTGTTTGGGGATCATGGTATAAGAGGCAAGGGAGAGCACAGAGGTAGAGAAGTGCTGCCTCATCACTCTGCCCCTTCTCCCTGCCCCCTCTGCATTGAGACAGCATCTCTGAGAGGGACTGATTCCCACAGGGCCCTTTGTGGGAGGTCTGGAGATCCCACTTCTGTTTCCGCAGCATCAGCCTCTGTGTGTCTATGGTAGGAAATGTGGTCAGGATTAGCCAGCACAACTCTGTGACCCTGCACCAGATTTCCTAGTGTAAACTCTCCTTGAGCATCTTATGTGTAAGGCTAAGATTTTGTCATGGATATTTTTGGTAAAGGTCATGAACAGGTCACGGGCAATAAAGAAAAATTCACAGAAGCCTGTGACCTGTCCATGACTTTTACTACTCATATCCGTGACAAAATGGGGAGGGAGAAGGCTCCAGCACCTATCGTTGCTGGGGATCTGGGGTCCCATGTTGGGTGGGGAGGTGCGGGGGCTCTGGCTGGGTCTCAGAGGGCCTTCCCCCTGCCGTCTGCAGCTCGGTGCTCCGGAGGTGCTCCGCAACCCATGGCAGTTGGGAGCTATGGGGGGCCCAAGCTGCCTGCAGTTACTCAGAGCTCTGGGAGCCACCCATTGCGGCCAGGAGCTGTGGGGTAACCCCACGGCTTGCAGCAGGTCAGAGCTCTGGGGGGCAGCTTTCGGCTGCCATGAATGGCAGGGGGACCCCACAGCTCCGAGCCACCATGGGCTGAAGTCATGGAGGTCTCTGGAAGTCACAGATTGCCTGAGTTCCGCGACCTCTGTAATAAAATCATACCCTTACTTATCTGTTCTGATCCCCTCCCATTCGCAGAATGATTGTTAATCCCTGAGTTCCCCCGTTGGGGCCGGATTGTCTCATTCCCAGATAGTCTCACATTACACCAGGCCATGCTGAAAAGCATGTAGTGTTTGTACATTTTCTCCCTTTATGCACAAGAATTAACTAGATGCTAAAAAAATGGGGAGCAGGGGCAGTAAAATGTGCTGTTTTAGCTTCTGTGCTATTTCAGGACAATGGGGTGAGTCTCAGGTATTCCCTCCTTCCCCCATCACCGTCACGATCCACTCTCGACACAGCAGCCTCTGTCCAAGCAATGGAGAGTTTTATCCTGTCCCCGTTCTACCCCTTCACCTAAGGTGTCACTTTACCACCGAGTCCCTGGCTCTCCATGCTTAGGAAGCACAGTTTTGATCTCTATGATCAGAGGACTGGAGAAGAAAGTGTCATAGACCTAGGAGTGGGTGGGGAAATCCCATTGAACCTAAAACACAGTTTGACCTTTCAGATCTTATAGCCCTGTTTCCATCGATTGGTAAAATTGCTTCCCGGCTTTTTCTAGGCTAGTCCAGATCATTTGTAGATGGGAAGATTTGTCTTTTTCTTTCTTTTATTATGATGATGCTAAAACTTTTGCAACTAATACAACCAAATAATGAGGCGAGAAGTGAAGCCAGTTTAGCCACTTCAGAAGAAAATGGGTAAATTTATTTTCCTGATTTTGAGTCTTGAGATTGATGATTCTCTGGGATTTCACTTTATGAACATGAAAGTGTTTTATAGCCCACCCTGGATTGTGGGTTTTTCTCTCTTCGTTAAGGCCGTTTGGTCACATATTTTGATATTGGTTGAGTTTGACAGGATGGAGGTCAGATTCATTGAGGCCTTCACAAGACAAATGATCATTTGCCAGAATAGTCCTTTTTTAGATTTTATTTTGATCTTTATCTAACCCTTTGTCATGAGATTTTTTTGTATCGTTTGAACAATGACGGTGATCAATATCTCTCAGGACAAACACTGATAGTGCGAGATACATTCACAGTGTGCGAGCCCGAGACTGAAAGAGGGAATGAAGTTAGTGCCTGATCCCTGAAGTGATGTGAGATACCGTTTGGAGGGGGAGAAGGTCAGGGCCAGCTCCATGGTTTTTGCCGTCCCAAGCGGCGGAAAAAAGCAAAAAAAAAAAAAGCCGCGATCACGATCGGCGGCAGCTCCACCACCTTCTTCGGTGGCAATTTGGAGGCAGGTCCTTCCCTCCGAGAGGGACAGGGACCCTCCGCTGAATTGCCGCCGAAGAGCTTGACATGCCGCCCCTTCCCCTTGGCTGCCCCAAGCACCTGCTTGCTCAGCTGGTGCCTTGAGCCAGCCCTGGAGAAGATGAGGGGAACAGAGCTGGGAAATTGCTGGGTTTGTTCCTCAGAGTTAGATGGCAGAGGCTGAGAACTTGCTGCACCAGTGCCAGAGAGAAACTTGAATTGGATTGTGAGTGTCGTATGAAGCTGCCCCTGAAATTTAAAGGACCATGAACAATACCCCAAACAATGATAGGGGGAGGGGCAGCATCTCCCTATTGCTGAGATGCCGAGGTTGGGCGCAGGCAAGAAGGGAGCCAGGAATATCAAAAGACCTGGGCAGCCTTGAAACCACGCCGACACCCAGCATTGAGGCCAGAGGGAGATGGGGAACCTGACAGTCCAGCTGCTCACTGTGACACTGCATCCCATATTCGTCACAGAGATACTATTATGATATGATTAGAGCATAGCTATGATGTATTTTATACAAGATAGGTCATGTGAAAGATCATTGAAAGGTTATGATTTACTGATTATGATTATCCTATTTGTATGCATCTATCATTTTTGTATCTGAAGTTAGGAATATTGGCTACGCATCTGTATTAGAAATGTGTTTACACTTGGGGAATGCCCACTAGGCAAAAGATTGTCAATAGGGCTGTCAAGCGATTAAAAAAATTAATCATGGGATTAAACAAATTAATTGCAATGAATCGCAAGATTAACAAAATCACGCGATTAATCGAACTGTTCAATAATTATAGAATACCATTTATTTAAATATTTTTGGATGTTTTCTACATTTTCAAATATATTGATTTCAGTTACATCACAGAATACAAAGTGTACAATGCTCACTTCATATTTATTTTTATTACAAGTATTTGCACTGTTAAAAAACAAAAGAAATAGTATTTTTCAGTTCACCTAATACAAATACTGTAGTGCAATCTCTTTATCATGAAAGTTGAACTTACAAACATAATATTATATAGAAAAAAAAGCATTCAAAAATAAAACAATGTAAAATTTTAGACCCTGCCAGTCCACTCAGTCCTACTTCTTGTTCAGCCAATCGCTCAGACAACAAATTGTTTACATTTGTGGGAGATAATGCTTCCCGCTTCTTGTTTACAGTGTCACCTGAAAGTGAGAACAGGCGTTCTCATGGCACTGGTGTAGCCACCATCGCAAGATATTTATGTGCCAGATGTGCTAAAGATTCATATGTCCCTTCATGCTTCAACCACCATTACAGAAGACATGCATCCATGCTGATGACGGGTTCTGCTCGATAACAATCCAAAGTAGTGTGGACCAATGCATGTTCATTTTCATTATCTGAGTCAGATACCATTAGCAGAAGGTTGACTTTCTCTTTTGGTGGTTCGGGTTCTGTAGTTTACACGTCGGAGTGTTGCACTTTCACGACTTCTGAAAACATGCTCCACACCTCGTCAGATTTTGGAAGGCACTTCGGATTGTTAAACCTTGGGTCGAGTGCTGAAGCTATCTTTAGAAATCTCACATTGGTACCTTCTTTGCGTTTTATCAAATCTACAGTGAAAGTGTTCTTAAACCAAACAACATGTGCTGGGTCATCATCCGAGACTTCTATAACATGAAATATATGGCAAAATGTGGATAAAACAGAGCAGGAGACATACTATTCTGCCCCAAGGAGTTCAATCAAAAATGTAATTAACATACTATTTTTTTTAAATGAGCATCATCAACATGGATGCATGTCCTTTGGAATGGTGGCTGAAGCATGAAGGGGCATATGAATGTTTAGCATATCTGGCACTTAAATACCTGGCATTGCTGGCTACAAAAGTGCCATGTGAACTGCTGTTCTCTCTTTCAGATGACATTGTAAATAAGAAGCCAGCAGTATTATCTCTTGCAAATGTAAACAAACTTGTTTGTCTTAATGATTGGCTGAACAAGTAGGACTGAGTGGACTTGTAGGCTCTAAAGTTTACATTGTTTTGTTTTTTAGTGCAGTTATGTAACAAAAAATCTACATTTGTAAGTTGCACTTTCACAATAAAGAGAATGCATTTCAGTACTTGTTGAGATGAATTGAAAAATACTATTTCTTTTGTTTATCATTTTTACACTGCAAATAGTTGGAATAAAAATAATATACATTTTGATTTCAATTACAACACAGGATAGAATATATATGAAAATGTAGAAAAACTTCCAAAATATTTAATGCATTTCAATTGGTATTCTATTGTTTAACAGTGCAATTAAAACTGCGATTAATCATGATTCATTTTTTTAATTGTGATTCATTTTTTTTAGTTAATGTGACGAACTGGGCCTGTTCTCACGGTGGTCTGTGAATGCTGACAGGGGAGTGTGCTGGGATAGTCTGCATTGCAGGATGGGATCTGCCCGAGGGCGCCCGAGGGCGCATACCTGAGTGTGTAACATGAGAACCCAGGAAGGGGTTGAAGGTGAGGTGACTCCTTAGCCCGGGAAACTGAACAAAGGCTGTGGGAGGGGTCGCAAAAGGAGAGTGCGGGAAGCAGGCTAGAAGGAGGCTGGAGAGATGGCTGGGGGGCAGAGATGGCTCTGACCCCCCAAAGGGGGGTGGGCTGGCATGCCCTGGGACCCCAAGCTGGACCTAACTGAGGGGGGCCCTGTTGTCTGTGCCTGCAAGACCTGTCTTGGACTGTATTCCTGTCATCCAAATAAACCTTCTGCTTTACTGGCTGGCTGAGAGTCATGGTGAATCGCAGGAAGCCGGGGGTGCAGGGCCCTGAGTCCCCCAATACTCCGCAACAACTGGTGGCAGCGGCGGGATCTACTGCACCCCGTGGACGGCGCTTCCTGCAGTAAGTGACTGGGGAGCAGTAAAACGAAGGGGGATTGACGGGGACCAGGCGCGCTGAAGAGTGAGAGAGAGACGGTTATTACCCCTGGGAGTGTGTGACCAGCGAGAAGGACTTTTGCAGTAACAGGGTCCCCCGAGGGGATCGCAGCGAGTGGTCCCAGGGGCGGAGGAGTCTGCAGCTCGACCCTGGCAGAGAGGTGGTGACCTCGAGAAGGGCAGGCACAGAAGGGCTGGCACACTAGGGGGCCCCCTGGGAACTGTGGGGAGCTGTGAGCACACAGGCCGGTGAGTGGCCAGCAGGAAGATGTATGCCAAGCGGCTTAAGAGCGACCTGGTGGAGCTGTGCAAGCAGAGGCGGCTGCGCATTGGGAGGCTCACCAAAGAACAGCTCATTGCCCAGCTGGAGGCAGAAGATCGCGCGAATGAACTGATCCCTGTGTCTCAGGGAAGCAGCCTGGCAAATGCAGCGCAGGCACCAGTGTCTGTCCCAGCTGGGAGTGGTCAGCCGGCTGCTGAGGGCGTCCCGAGACCCCTCCTTCCTATGCCTAGGGGAAGGGTGGGGAGGAGCCCAGCAAATACCGAAGGCGCCGTGGCCCCCCCGGCCAGCAGGGGGTCCCCCCGGCGAAGCTCGCCGGCCAGCAGAGGATCCTCCCGGCGACGTTCGGCATCCGGGGAGCGGAATTGGCTGGAATGGGAGAAAGAGCTAAAACTGAGAGAGCTGGAGGATCGTGAACAACAGAGACAGCATGAACGGGAGGAGAAAGAGAGACAGAGACAGCATGAACGGGATGAGAAAGAGAGACAGCATCAGCGTGAACGGGAGGAGAAAGAGAGACAGCGTCAGCAGGAACGGGAGGAGAATGAGAGACAGAGACAGGAGAATGAGAGACAGCGTCAGCATGACCTGGAACTGGCGAGATTGAAGGGCAGCGAACCCCCGGCTGCGGTGAGTGAGGGGGGACCCAGGACTGCACGGAGCTTTGATAAGTGCATCATGGCCCCATACAAGGAGGGGGGGAGGACATGGATGACTTCCTGGAGGCCTTTGAGACGGCCTGCGAGCTGCACCGGGTGGATCCCGCGGACAGACTCCGGGTCCTTACCCCCTTACTGGACCCCAAATCCATGGCATTGTACCGCCAACTGGGAGAGGCAGAGAAAGGGGACTACGAACTATTCAAAAAGGCCCTGCTACGAGAGTTTGGGCTGACTCCTGAGATGTACCGGGAAAGGTTCCGGAGTCAAGATAAAACCCCTGAGATCTCATATCTGCAACTAGCCGCCCGCATGGAAAGATACGCCAGCAAGTGGGCTGGTGGGGCCCAGACGAAGGAGGACCTGATTAAACTGCTGGTACTGGAGCAACTGTATGAGCGGTGCCCATCCGACCTGAGGCTGTGGTTGGTGGACAGAAAGCCAGAGAACCCGCGACACGCCGGGCAGCTGGCTGATGAGTTTGTAAAGAGCCGGTCAGGGGGTGGCAGGGAGGAGTCCCAAAGGAGCAATCCCACCACAACGCAGAGAGAGAGTCACCATGGGACCTCCCCGTGGGAAAATACAGAAAAACCCCATCAGAGGGGAACATCCGGCATCAGGACCATCCGACCCACTCAAGGGGACCCATGGGACATGGGCTGCTACCACTGTGGCCAAAAGGGCCACATACGGGCCCAGTGCCCCAGGCTCAGGGACAGACTGAGCAGGGCGAACCCACAGAGGGTTGACTGGGTAGAGACCCAGCCCGGCGAGAGGCAGCATTCCCAGGGAAGGGGGGCTGGCAGAGTACCACCTGCTAAGGAGGGAGGAGAGCCCCAGGCCAGCTTCTCTGGGGGGGCCAGATGCTCCGGATTCAAAGTTCTCCGTTTACAGGGTTGGCGCGGGGCTGTCCCTGCGGAGCGAGTGCCTTGTTCCCCTGGAGGTGGATGGGAAAGAAGTTTATGGTTACTGGGACACGGGCGCAGAGGTGACACTGGCCCGGCCCGAGGTGGTGGCCCCAGATCGGGTGGTGCCCAACACCTTCCTGACCCTGACCGGGGTGGGCGGGACCCCATTCAAGGTTCCCGTAGCGAGGGTACACCTGAAATGGGGGGCCAAGGAGGGCCCCAAGGACGTGGGAGTGCACCACCATTTGCCCACTGAGGTGTTGATGGGGGGGGACCTAGAGGACTGGCCCAGCAGCCCCCAGACCGCCTTAGTTGTGACCCGCGGTCAGAGCCGGCGAGGGGCACTGCGCCCTGGCCTTGGGGGGGGTGCCTTGCCTGAGGCGCGGGACTCTAACCTGGTGGGGAGGGAACGCCCAGGGACGCGGCTCAGGGAGGCTGCAGCTTCGGACCCAGCGGGCGAGAAAGAGCAGGTGGCCATCCCCGTCCCAGCTGCTGAGTTCCAGGCCGAGTTGCAGAGAGATCCCTCCTTGCGGAAGATAAGGGACCTGGCCGACCTCAATGCGGTACAGACCATGGGACGAGGTGGCCGGAAAAGGTTCCTGTGGGAGAAGGGGTTCCTGTACCGAGAATGGGCTCCCCCAGGGAAAATGGAGTCAGGGGGGATCAGGAGGCAGCTGGTGGTACCCCAGAAGTATCGCCGCCAGCTGCTGTGCCGGGCCCATGACATTCCCCTCTCAGGGCACCAGGGAACCTGGCGTACCCAGCAGAGGCTGCTACGGAGCTTTTACTGGCCTGGGGTCTTTGTTACTGTCCGACAGTACTGCGGATCCTGTGACCCCTGTCAGAGGGGGAGGAAGGCCTGGGACAAGGGGAAAACAGCTTTAGGACCCTTGCCCAGCATAGAGGAGCCTTTTCGGAGGGTGGCCAAGGTAAAAAGGGCGGCTCTAAACCAAGAGAGCCCAAAGCACAGACCTCCAGACTGGAGCGCTGGGAGAAGACCACAGCCCAGTTGGAGCCCCAGAGGTATGGGGGTGGGAAAAGGGCGCAGGCCGCATAAACCTTCCCACATGCGAACTGCGAGTGCCATCAAGCAACCCCAACCTAAGGGGGAGCGGGAAACTGGAGGGGCCTGGTGTAATTCTCACCAAGGAATGGGAGGGATGCGGGGGCATCCATGGGAACGGGGGTAGGTTCGAACTTCCCCGGGTCACTGGCTAAAGTGACCCTGCTCAGTTCGGTCTCGAAGGGGGGAGCGATGTGACGAACTGGGCCTGTTCTCACGGTGGTCTGTGAATGCTGACAGGGGAGTGTGCTGGGATAGTCTGCATTGCAGGATGGGATCTGCCCGAGGGCGCATACCTGAGTGTGTAACATGAGAACCCAGGAAGGGGTTGAAGGTGAGGTGACTCCTTAGCCCGGGAAACTGAACAAAGGCTGTGGGAGGGGTCGCAAAAGGAGAGTGCGGGAAGCAGGCTAGAAGGAGGCTGGAGAGATGGCTGGGGGGCAGAGATGGCTCTGACCCCCCAAAGGGGGGTGGGCTGGCATGCCCTGGGACCCCAAGCTGGACCTAACTGAGGGGGGCCCTGTTGTCTGTGCCTGCAAGACCTGTCTTGGACTGTATTCCTGTCATCCAAATAAACCTTCTGCTTTACTGGCTGGCTGAGAGTCATGGTGAATCGCAGGAAGCCGGGGGTGCAGGGCCCTGAGTCCCCCAATACTCCGCAACAGTTAATCATGTGAGTTAACTGCAATTAATCGACAGCTCTAATTGTCAGTCTAAATGGCTGGCTGGGAAGGGCCATTAGGGAGAACAATAGGTTTTAAAAGAAGCTAATCTCCCACCAGGAAGCCTTCCTGAAGACCCTACAAACAACCTGGAGTCATGGCTGTTGCGACACTGCAGGGTCATGTGACTAGATCACCTGGTACTGTACTCTATCTTGGAAAACCAGTGTTTTTCCACTGAAAGGCAAGGGACCCAAGCTTGGAGACAAAGGGTTCCCGTCACATACAGAAGCTATTTAAGGCAGAGGAGAGACATCATGATTCTTCACTGACTCCCCGCCCAAAGGAGACTCTGGGAAACACCTGAGGAAAAAAGGACTGAACTGTGGGGAAGTGCTGAAGCCAGGCTAGAAGGGTTTCTAGCCTGTGAAAGGAATACCTGGGGTTTTTAAGCTGTAAGCAAGGGCAATAGGCCCCTTAAGAATCTCTGTAACCTGCTTAAACCATTATTTAGAGTGAGAAGTTGCTACTCATATCCAATCTCCTTAGTATATAGAATTTAGATTGCACTTTATTTGCAAGATGATCTGATTTGATCTGTTTGCTATTCTTATAATCCCTTAAAATCTATCTTTTGTAGTTAATAAACTTGTTTTGCTTTATCTAAAACAGTGTGTGGGAGTTATAACTTGGGGCAGAAAGCTGTTGTCTATTCCTCTCCACATTGAGGGAGGGGGCAAATTTCATGAGCTTACACTGTACAGTTCCTTGTGCGGCGCAAGACGGTATACGCTGGGTTTACACTCCGGGGGGGAGGGGGTGTCGCCTTAGGAAGTGGGAGGAGCCTTAGCTGTGCCTTCCCATGCAGAGCTGATCACAGAGTCTGTATGAACTCCAGCTGGCTGTGTCCCTACCTGTATGTGTGCTGGTAAAGTGCAGACTGAAGCCTGGGAGAGGGCTTGGCAGGCTGGTCACAGCAGTACAGTGTATAGGAAGCCCAGGCTCGTGGGTCAGGCGGGCTCAGTGGTACCCCAGTTCCAGATGGCACCCCGGGAGGAACGCATCACAACTTCCTCCCCATCTACCGCAATGTCCTGTGTGGGGACAAGAGAGACTGTCTCTGCCCCACTCATCCCACACTGCATCACTCTTGTAACTAACCCCCTGTGCCCCATGCTCACCACTTGTGTATGGTTATGATATATAGTGTACAAAGTATGCCTGGTGAGGGATCAAATGCGTGTAACACCAGTGCATGTAGAAAGGTGAGATTGTACTCTGTGTTTGTTACTAGGGTGACCATATTCCAGGTTTCCAAAAAGGACGCTGATGAGGAGGGTAGCTGGGGGAGGGTGAAGTTCTGGGTGCTGGAGGGGATACTCACAAGGTGAAGGCAGTGTCAGTCACTTTCAGTGTCAGGGCACTTGTCACAATCCCAGAATGCAGTGACAGCCGTCCCTCAACACCTACCTGCGGGACCCCCTCCCCAGGGCTGGGAGCTGGGGTATGGGCTGTTCCCCTCCCAGTTTGACACCAGACCATTGATAACTACTCGGAGTACAGTCTTTCAGCCAGTCGTGCATCCACCTTACAGTAATTTCATCTAGACCAACAAATTCCTCCCTGCTGGTCAGAACTGAGTCTAACCTGGTTGCCCGCAGTTACTTCCCCCACCATAAGAAAGCAGAAGTTGTCCCCAACATGTTCCCAGAACTTATTGCACGTTGGGTGCTACTCGGGTGGCCAGGTGCCCGGTTTTCGACCAGAAAGTCCAGTCGAAAAGGGGAGCTGACAGTGTCTGGTCAGATCTAGTGACTGGACACCCAAAGTCCAGTTACTGGGAGAGCCTTGGGCGGAAAGGCAGGGCAGGGTGGGACCTCGGGGGAAAGAGGCGGGGCAGGAGAGATTCCAGCACTGCTGCTGGTGTGTCTGGTTTTTAAAAATTACCAAGTTGGCCACCAGGTAGCTAGCTGAGAGGCTGTGAAAAATATGAACAAACACACAACTATCACTTTTCACAACAGCAGCTTTACTAGCTAGCAATAAATAAATAACGATATTGATGTGTATATCAGGGTGAGGGGACTGTTGGCCTCAAGATCCAGAGACTGACAATGGGCACGGGCCAATGCTCCAGGTCAGCCTGATGGACAGGGCAGACAGGCCAATGAGGAAGTCAGGAGTCTGGGGTCACATCCTCTCTGTGAGCTGGAGGGGCCAGAGCAGGGCGGGAGCTGCTAAGGAGAGAGCAGAGCAGCGCCAGCCAGAGCCAGAGAGGCACAGCCCAGGGAGCCGAGCTGGAGGCAGTGCTGAGGCAGAGGGGAGCTGGGTGCAGTGAGTAGCTGGGGAGAATGAGGGGGGATCTTGCACAAGGAACCAGTGCAGGGAGACGTCTCCAGCCAAGAGGGCTTGCAGGACTTTTGTGGTTCATCCCACAGAGCGGTGATGGTTTTTCCTTTAACCTTTCCCATTTTTTCCTTAATTTTTTTTCTTCGTTAATGTTTAATAAATTGTATTTGTTCTGAACTCTATGCAATGGTCAGGGAAGAGGTCAGGGAAGCGTCTGGAGTGGGCAGAGCACTCCAGAAGTGGGGATGCCCTAGTCCCTGTCCTGAGTCATCACAACACAATTGGGGCTCGAGCCCCCCATGAATCCTGGGCCCAGCCTTGTCGTGGTTTCAGGGACTAGAGTGGAAGGGGAGTCCCGGCGGGCAGGCAGGCCTCTGGGTGAAGGGAGTGGGAGCGAGGACTCAGATCCTTCTGCTGTTTGATTCCACCAGGGTGGTGGATAAGCCAGGAAAGTTCCCCACCATATCGGGACCATTCCCCCGCTGACCTTTGTGCATATTTATTGTTTTTTCCTAAAGTTAATTAAGTATTTTAGGGGAAAGTGTCAGAGCAGCCACCAGCCAGAGCTGCTGGCAACACTCTGAGGCCATCAAAAATTTGGTCATGAGAAGCCCATGGGTAGATGATCAGGATGGGCCCTTCTGACCCTAAAGTCTACAAGTCTAGCAGAGGCCAGACACAGAGAGGCGAAGCGCAGCGTGGTGGGTTTATCGCTAGGACCCAGGAGCAGCTGGGAGGCGGCTCTGGGGGGAGCGATCGCTGGGCTCAGGCCCGGCAGCAGGAAGTGACTCGCAGCCGCTGCGGTGACTCTGGCTCCCGGCGAGATCCCCGAGCCCCGGCGGCTGGTGCTGGGAGCCCGGAGCCCGGGCTGCAGCCGGGAGAGGGGAATCTCCAGCAGGGCCCTTCCCGCTGCTCCCCAGGAGCCTCTCCCAGGGCAGAGCCCCCAGCCCGGCCAGGCCCCTTCCCGGCCCGGCCCCTGACCCGGGGGGCCCCGCTCGGAGGGAAGGTGAGAGACCCGCCCCCCCCGTCACCCCCGGGCTGCAGGGGGAGGGTTTGATCCCAGGCTTCTCCCAGCGGAGCTGGCTGCGATTCCCGCCCCGGGCCCGGGAAAGCTGCCGCCAGCTCCCGGTGTGTGCGGGGCGGGGGGAGCCAGCCCGGGCCGTGCTGGGGGCTGGGATTGGGACTGGGAAGACACACGGTAGGGGACTGAAGAGGGCCGGGGGGGTGTCAGGGTAAGGGAGGATTTTAGGGGGCAGGATGGGATGGGGACAGGGGATGTGCTGAGGGCAGGATGTGGCGATGCAGGGCAATCAGGGGAGACTTATAGGGAAGATAGGAACAAGGCTGCAATAGAGGGAAACTGAGTGGGGGGTCACTGCGAAGGAAAAGGGGGATGTGGGGAGGGGAGGCTGGGGGGAAGACTGTGAGAGCAAGAGCAGACTGGCTGGGGGAGGGAGAGAAACAGGGTAGGGGTCAGGGAGAATGAGAGGGAGAGATACAAGGACAGCTCCCCCACCCCATGGGGCAGGAGAGGGTGAGGGGCTGACCCACCCAGCAGTCAGAGGGGAATTCTTTTACCGCAAATAATCAGTGATGCTTTGGGGGTAGGTGGAGACTTTGCTTAAGGCCTCAGAAGCTACAAGGCAAATATCCAGACACCCACACACCCTGCTCCCAGTGTATTATTTTCAGACACACGCATGATTTTGGGGTCTGTCTTCTGAGTGTTGGGGGCTGCCCAGGGCCCTGGTCTGATTTCTGGGCAGGTTTCACATCTCAGCCACACTGGTGTCCCACCGGAGTCACTGCTGGCTCTGCCAGGGGGTCAGGGGAGGCTCTATGTATTTTGCCGCCCCAAGCACGGCAGTCAGGCGGCTTTCGGCGTGCCTGCGGGAGATCCGGCTGGTAACACGGATTCGGCGGCATGCCTGCGGGAGGTCCGCCGGTCCCGCGGCTTCGGCGTACCTGCCGCCGAATTGCCGCCGAAGCCGCGGGACCGGCAGACCTCTCACAGGCATGCTGCCGAAGGATCCCTGACTGCCGCCCTCACAGTGACCGGCAGGCCGCCCCCCAGAGATTGCCGCCCCTGCAGGGGGTGAGTGCAGATGGGCCAATGGGATCAGCCTCTGCCTGCCTGGCCCTGAGAGCTGCAGGGGTAGCACAGGGAGGCTCAGTCATTAGCTGCTGCCACTAGAGGGCTCTGGCTATTGCTCAGGGAGAGGAGGAGGCTGGTGCGTGTCTCTCTCTGCTCCTGATATTAGAGCCCTTGAGTTGAGCTGCCTGGGTCAGATGCTGCTGCCTCCTCTGCCTGAGAGCCCAGACTGGGAAATTGCTGCTCCCCAGCTGGGGCTGTGCCAGGCACAGACCTTCATTAAAGTCCCCCCCCCTGTGCCCAGCCCAGGTGGGCACTTTTGCTGGACCTGGAACTAGCCCCCTGGGGCAGCCCCAGGCTTTGCTGACACCAGCTCCTGAGTCAGAGACCTTCAGGTGATGGGGAAAGGGCCTGGGCCGGGCAGGACAGTGACTCTGCACAAAGGCCCCTTTCAGGGTCCAGCTGGTGAGTTTGTACCGGAGGGGGAGGGGCTCCCCGGGTGTCTGCAGGTCCCAGAGTTGCTGCCTCCAGTGACACAGGGAGACTGACTCTCCTGGGAACAAGGGGAGGAGCTGGACGAGTTGCCCTCCTCGGGGAATCCCCCACATGGTTCCTTTGATTCTGCTCTTTTCTAGCATTTGTCTTAGTGACTCTGTCCCTGGGGGGGTTAAAAGTGTCTCAGGGGTTCAGTGCTGGTGGGAGGGGCCGGGTCTGTGTTGTAATAAAGTGACTGAGGGTTTTCCCAGCATGGCAGAGAGCAGAGCGTCTGTCTGCAGGGAGAAGGGGTGTGAAATGGACTCAAGCCCCTTCTGTAACTTCCCCCATCACCCCTCTCACCCTGACAGGCTGAAGACTCACGTCCATGTTTCGCTCCAGATCCAGGGGACAGGGAAGGGAACTGGCTGTGATGGAGCCAGCTCAGGTAGGGGATTTTCAGGGAGCTGCAGGGGCAGTTGCTGTAGAGGGGGAGCGGCAAGAAACACACAGGGGGAGGCAGGGAGGGCACAGGGTGTGAAAAACCCGCTGGGACACATTCAACTTGGAGCCTGATTTTCTGAACAGGCCCATTAGTGAGGGCGGGAACATCCCCCCATTTCTGAAACAGAAAACACCCCCCTGGTCAGATCAGATGCCCGGTGCTGGAGCCTGACCCCACTGGCCAGAGGCTGCTGTGAAATACGAAGGGAAGCTTTCGGGATTCCTGTCCCTGCCCCTGGCTCAGAGCTCTGCTTCCTGCATCAGCCTGTGGCTTGCAGGTGTGTGGGAAATGAGAAGACCCTGCCCTGCTCCGTCTGCTGGGAGTAGGGTGACCAGATGTCCCCATTTTATAGGGACAGTCCCGATTTTTGGGTCTTTTTCTTATATAGGCTCCAATTACCCCCCACCCCTGTCCTGATTTTTCACACTTGCTGTCTGGTCATCCTAGCTGGGAGGGACAAGGACCTTCTCCCCACCCCCTGAAGCCTCTTGGCTGCTCTGAGCAGGGTTCGGGTGGGATTCTGCTTTTCTGGGCTTCCTCCCCCATGACTAGCAGGATTGTGGTTGGGGCAGCAGGTGCTCAGTGGGGGACTCTTGTTGTTTCAGATGCCGGTGACCTTCGAGGAGGTGGCTGTGTATTTCACCCAGGGGCAGGGGGCTCTGCTGGACCCCTCTCAGAGAGCCCTCTACAGGGACGTCATGCAGGAGAACTATGAGACAGTGACCTCGCTGGGTAAGGGATTCCTGAGCCTCAGCTATTAGAAGCCGTGGGGTCTGCGTGTCTGAATCTGGTCAGGTTCTTCCCTGCTCAGTTAGATTAGAGGAGGAGGGTTGCGTAGTCCAGAGCTCCAGGGTGAGATCTCCATCCCCCATTCAAGGGAACAGGAGAGTCAGAAACCTAATGGACAGGCTAAATCATCCCTCTCTTACCAGCTGTCCAGGGGCCAGAAGCAGGGTATTGTCCTGCCTGTATTATTTCTCCTTCACACACCGTTCGCCTTGCTCCATCCGTGGGGAGGACTCTAGATTCTGCAGTGTGCCCACAAGGGGGGCCGTGATACCGGCATAAGAATGACACTCAGTGCCTGAGAGTAAAAAGCAAGGCTTTACTGAAGGAAGAACTTACACTCCAAGCTGCGCGGGGAGTCCCTGAGGCCCGCGGAGGAGCTGCGGGGGATTCTGACCGTCCGGGACAGCTGGCCAGGCAGGATTCCACTGAAGGGAGGCCGCTGCAATGCTATATCCCCCCGCGCTTATCTCAAGGTTACATGGGGTCAACAGCTGGCTACATGAGCTAACTTGTTTACAGACAAAAACATGCTGAACTATCACTACACTACATTTTGGCAGGGTCTGTCGAACAAGTTCATTGCATGGCCTTCAACTACACAGCCTGCATCTTCCGCTCGCATTCAGTCACATACTCAGTCCGCCACTTAGCTCCTCGCCAAGCTTCCGCAACCTGTCCCCTACATGCAGGCTTGGAAATAGGCAGGAGTTGAACACCCGAGCTGTGTGTGAAAGTAAGTCCCCGAGAGTGCACCTATCCTGAGACCTCCTAGTGAGGGTGTAACAACACCTCCGCGCCCTCAGATCCCTGCTGCTCCCAAGGGGTCTGAGTTACCACAGTCCCATGTCGGGTCAGTTTAAACTCAGGGAATGTTCCTTGCAATGTTCTCTCTAATTTTTTCCATCCACGTGCGGAATATATTTTGTTATGCGCGGATGTGCATCACCAGTAGAAACAAAAAATCTAGATATAATATATATTTTTAAAAAGTTACCATAGGGATAATTACTCCAGGCAGGACAGGTTAGATATTTTAGAACTAACAACTCAAAGAATTAAATTTAAATGTAAGAGAGAAATAAAAATTATGAAATGCATAGACCAGTCAAAACACTAACACACTTTGAAAGAATAAAATTAAGGAGAATATATGTGCATTGCAGGAAATATGAAGGAGTAATAATAAACAACAATAACACAAGTATGTGTTGAGAGGTGAGTGTGAAAGATTCCGTGTATGTGTGTGTGTTTGTGTGGTGTGTATAAAGACACACGGACTCGGCATGCATGCGTGTGTCTGGAGACACGGTGTGTGCGTATGCAGGCACACAGACTATGTGTGTGTTTGTGGAGACACTGTGCATGTTACACAGGGACACACAGACTCTTTCTGTGTGGAGACACAGTGCGTGTGTGTGTCGAAGCACACCAACTCTGTGAGTGGGTGTGGAGACACTCTGTGTGTTTGTGTGTATTTGTGGAAACACATTATGTGTGTGTGTGTGTGTGTGTGTGTGTGTGTGTGTAGGCACACAGATTCCGTGTGTGTGTGTGGAGGCACACAGATTCCGTGTGTGTGTGGAGACTGTGTGCATGGACACACACAGACTGTGTGTGTGTATATAGAGACACGCAGACTCTGGGTGTATGTGTGTAGAGACTGTGTGTGGAGATACACAGACTCTGTGTGTGTATAGACACAAACACTGGGTGTGTGCATGTGTAGACTCACCCAAAGACTCTGTGTGTCAGTGTGTGTGTGTGTGTGTGTGTGTAGAGACACTGTGTGTGTGCATGTAGAGAGACACAGACTGTGTGTAGAGACCGTGTGTGTGTGTAGACACACAGACTGTGTGTGTGTAGATACACAGCATAGACACACAAACACTGTGTGTGTGTGTAGACACACTCTGCGTGCATGTTTGTGTGTGTGTGTGTGTGTGCATGCAGACACAGAAATGCTGTGTGTGTGTGTATGCAGACTCACACACCCTGAGTGTGTGTGGGTGCGTGTAGACACACACAGACTCTGCGTGCGTGTGTGTGCATGCAGACACACACTGACTCTGCGTGTGTGCACGAGTGGAGACTGTGTGTGCGTGTAGACACACAGACTGTGGGGGGGGGTGGAAACACACAGACTGTGGAGACACTGTATGTGTGTGCATGCAGAGACTCTGTGTGTGTGTGTTTGTAGAGACGCTGTGTGTGTGTAGAGACAGACGCTGTGTGTGTGTGTGAAGACAGACAGAGAGATTGGGTGCTGGGGAAGCAGACTCTGTGTGGGTTCAGATCTCAGACCCTCTCCTGCTCAGAGTGCTGAGCGAGGCTGTTCCGTCTCCCCTGCTGGGGTACAGGGGCGGGGGGAAGGGGTACCCTGACATCAGCACCCCTTTTCCCCTGTCCCTGCTCTGCACAACCAGCAGGAGGGTCCCAGGAGCCACAGGGGCTCAAAGGCAGAGGGCTGCATTGCAGGGCCTGGGGGAGGGGAGCACCTGAATCCACGCTGCCTGCTGGATGTGAGCGGCTCTGGAGCCTAATCAACTGCGTGGCACTTCAATCACTCCTGGGTGGCCGCTCCAGCATGCAGCTTACAGGGAACATGGGTTCCTTGTGACAAATAATCTACCAAGACTCCCCGCACCCTGACCTTGCCTGATTTCACCCCCTGCGCAGGATTTCCCATTCCCAAACCGGACCTGATCGCCCGGCTGGAACGAGGGGAAGAGCCGTGGGTCCTGGATCTCCAGAATGCCAAGGAAAGGGAGAGCCTGAGAGGCACCTGTACAGGTGAGGAGTCAGGGAAACTGACACAGAAACATCTGGCGAGTGAAGGAAAAAGCTGGGACTCCCAAAATGTGCCATGAGCAAGAGCCCTCAGTTCTGCCCCATCTCACCCAGGTCAGGGCTGCAGTCAGCACGCAATGTTCCCTCTAATTTTTTCCATCCATGTGCAGAATAAATGTTGTGTGCACCGAGATATGTGCCTATGTGCACCACCAGTAGAAACAAAAAACCTAGATATAATATGTATATTTTTTAAAAGTTACCACAGGGCTAATTAGTCCAGCCAGGACAGGTTAGGCATTTTAGAACTCACTACTCAAAGAATTAAATTTAAGTGTAAAAGAAATAAAAATTATGAAATGCATAGACCAGTCAACACACTAAAATAACAATATGAAAGAATAAAATTACAGAGAATATTTGTGCATTGCAGGAAGTACCAAGAAATAATATCAGCAATAATACAAGTATGTGTTGGGAGGTGAGTGTCACACAGAGACTGTGTGTGTGTGTGTGTGTGTGTGTGTGTGTCACAGAGACTGTGTGTGAGACAATGACACAGACTGTGTGTGTGTGACACAGAGACAGTGTGTGTGCTGGCTGCTGGGGAAAGCAGTTTGCTGTCTCTTTAAGACACTCACTGAAAGCTTTCCTGCTCTGTCCTGAGCCCTGTTGTTTGCCTTCCCCTGCTCTGCAGAGATGTGGTACATGGGTAGGGGAGGGGGGGGAGAGAGAGAGAGAGAGAGTCAGCTGACTGCTGGGGAAATCTCAGAAACAGTGCATTGTCTCTTTAAGAAAGGCACTCAGTCACCCACCACCATTCAGACCTCAGGCCGTAGCAGCTCCGAGTCCTCCTGAGCCAGGCTGTCCCTTCTACCCTGCTCTGCAGAGATGGGGTACATGGGGAGGGGGAGGGGGACACCCTGACATCAGCACCCTCCCACCCCCTGCTCTGCACAGCCAGCAGGAGGATCCCAGGAGCATCTGCAGGATGGAGCAACCTGTGAGGAGGGGCACCTGAACACATGTTGCTGTCTGTGCTTGCATTTGAATCTCTCCTTCGTGGCAGCCCAAGCCTGCAGCTTACAGGGAACACAGGCAGGTGTTGAATCATCAAGGCAAATATCAGTCAGAGCTTCCCACCCAACCTGTTAGCTGTCGGGAATTTCCTCCCTGACTTTCCTTCCCTGGGAGTGTTTGGGTGGGATGTGGAGGCAGAATCCAATGTCTCCATCTCCCCAGCAGTCACTGTGTTGTGTTTTCCCTCTTTGCTATTCCCCTTTCAGTCCTTTCCCCCCGGCACAGGCAGTGACTCCTGTCTGGATTCTCTCTCTCCCAGCAGGTGATAGGACAGTGAGTGAGAACAAGGAGGAGAATCAGCAGCAGGACGGTCCTGAGCAAGTGGAATCGCAGGAGAGGTTTTTGAGAAGAGCTGAAGGGAATTTTTCCCAGTGCTTGGGGCAGGGAAATGTCTGGGGAGATCGACACAGATCCGAGATGCAGCTGGGAAACTATCCCATGAAGAAACTGGATAAATCCATTCCATGTGGTGGAGGCTGCAAGGATCCCAAGGAAGTCACAGACCAGCAGACAAGTCACAATAAAGAGAAACCCTACAAATGTCTTGACTGTGGGATAAGTTTTAGCAAAAGTTCATCCCTTATTCAACATGGGCGAATCCATACGGGAGAGAGACCCTATAAATGCATAGAGTGTGGGAAAGGTTTTATTGAAAGTTCAGCCCTTACTAAACATGAAAGAATCCACAGAGGCGAAAGACCATATAAATGCCTTGAGTGTGGGAAAAGTTTCAGTGTGAAATCAACCCTTAATACACATGAGAAAACCCACACGGGAGAAAAACCCCATAAATGCTTGGACTGTGGGAAAACGTTTGGTCAGAACTCATACCTTATTGAACATAGGAGAATCCACACGGGAGAGAGACCATATAAATGCCTTTACTGTGGGAAAACTTTTAGTCAGCGCTCACACATTATTAAGCATCAGCGAATCCACACGGGTGACAAACCGTATAAATGCCTCAATTGTGGGCAAAGTTTTGTTGACAGAACGAAACTTAATAATCATCTGAGAATCCACACAGGAGAGAAACCCTATAAATGCTTGGAGTGTGGGAAAAGCTTCATTCAGAAGTCACAACTCATTATACATCAGAGAGTGCACACAGGAGAGAGACCGTATAAATGCCTTGAGTGTGGGAAAAGTTTTAGTCAGAGCTCAAAGCTTATTACACATCAGAGAACCCACACAGGAGAGAGACCTTATAAATGCCTTGAGTGTGGGAAAAGTTTTATGGAAAGTTCATCCCTTATTCGACATGGGCGAATCCACACAGGAGAAAGAGCCTATAAATGTCCTGAGTGTGAGAAAAATTTTACGGAAAATCGATCCCTCATTAAACATAGGAGAATACACACGGGAGAAAGACCCTTTACATGCCTTGAGTGTGGGAAAGGTTTTATTGAAAGTTCATCACTTACTAAACATGGAAGAATCCACACAGGAGAAAGACCCTATAAATGTCTTGAATGTGGGAAAAGTTTCAGTGTGAAATCAGCCCTTAATATACATCAGAAAACCCACACAGGAGAGAAACCCCATAAATGCTTGGACTGTGGGAAAACTTTCAGTCAGATCTCATACCTTATTAAACATGGGAGAACCCACACGGGAGAGAGACCGTATAAATGCCTGGACTGTGGGAAAACCTTCAGTCAGCGCTCATACCTTATTAAACATGGGAGAATCCACACTGGAGAAAGACCCTATAAATGCCTTGACTGTGAGAAAGTTTTCAATGAGCGATCAGCCCTTATAAGACATGAGAGAACTCACATGGAAGAGAAACCCCATAAATGCTTGGACTGTGGGAAAAGCTTCATTCAGACATCACAACTTATTATACACCAGAGAGTGCACACAGGAGAGAGACCCTTTAAATGCTGTGAGTGTGGGGAAAGTTTTATTCAGAACTCAAAGCTTATTACACATCAGCAAATCCACACAGGAGAGAGACCTTATAAATGCCTTGAGTGTGGAAAAGGTTTTAGTCAGAGTTCAACGCTTATTACACATCAGCGAACCCACACAGGAGAGAAACCCTATGGATGCCTTGAGTGTGGGAAAGGTTTTATTGCAAGTTCAGCTCTTACTAAACATAGGAGAACTCACACAGGAGAAAGACCCTATAAATGCCTTGAGTGTGGGAAAAGTTTCAGTGTGAAATCAGCCCTTAACATGCATCAGAAAACCCACACAGGAGAGAAACTCCATATATGCTTGGACTGTGGGAAAAGTTTTAGTCAGCGCTCATACCTTACTAAACATGGGAAAATCCACACGGGAGAGAGACCTTATAAACACCTTGACTGTGGGGAAAGCTTCAGTAAGAGCTCAAAACTCACCAAACATGAGAGCATCCACAAGGGTGAAAGACCCTAAAAACAGCTTGACTGCAGGAAAAGCTTCAATTTGACTTCACACATCAGTGACCCACACAACAGAGAGACCTTGAATCTGGGGGAAGTTTCATTTTGTGCTCCCGGAGTATCAGGCATTCACAAATCTACATAGGGTAGAAACCTCTGAGATGTCCTCAGTGTGGAAAAGATGCCAAGAGGAACTAACTCCATACTGTACATTAGAGACTCCTCTGCACAGCAGAGAAACAGTGCCCTGATAAAGGGGGACCATAGTGAAAAATCCATTCTCTTGTTCCCACACCCATCAGGGGCATTTGGCTCCCAATTATCCAGTTGCCTATTGCAGGAGTGAAGGTAAAGCAGCACCTGAGCATCTGCTGGTCAGTGACCCTCTGGCTCTGCCTGGTCTAAGCAAACCCCAGGCAGAGGAGGAGAAGCCCCCATCAGCCCCTCCTCCCTGCTGCAGCCCTGGCTTCTGAGCTAATGGGCCACAGATGGAGGAAGGGAAAGAGAGAGAGAAACTCCTCCAGCCGCTCCCTCTGCCTGGCTGTAGTCCCCCCTCTTCCTTCCCCTCCCAGCTGGGATCCCCCTGCCATGGAGATGATGAGAAGGACACTAGGGCCAGGCCCCACCTTCACTCTAGACCCTTGTCCCCACACCCCATCTTCCACCAGCCCCTGGGCTGGGCTCCCCCACTGACCTGGAGCTGTTCCTTGCAGGGGGAGTGTCCCTGGGGGTTGGTAACTCCTCCCCTCCCCAAATCCCCCAGGGCGATGGGCTTTGGGGGATCAACTGTTAAGGGACCAGGGTGATGTATTCTGGGGATGATATTGGGGATTGAATGGCTGGGGCTGGGGGATATCGAATGCTGGGGGTATCGAGTGTTTGGGGACCCTGGGATAAGAGGCGAGGGAGAGCACAGGGGTAGAGAGGTGCTGCCTCATCACTCACCCCCTCTGCCCCTTCTCCCTGCCCCCTCTGCATTCAGACAGCACCATTGGCAGAGACTGATTCCTACAGGGCGTTTTCTTGGAAGCCTGGATTTCCCACCTCTGCTACAGCAGCTTCAGCCTCTGAGAGGGAAGCAGCGCTGCCTAGTGGATAGAGCACTGGCCTGGGACTCAGGAGACCCTAAGCTCTGTTCCCAACTCTGCCAGCAGCTTGTGGGGTGACCTGAGACAAATCTGTGCCTTCCAGAGAGGGAATAAATGGGGGGTGATAATATCAGCCTCCGAGTGTCTGTTTAGGGCAGGAGAAGTGGTTGGGATTCGCTAGTGCGTCTCCTTTGTTCCACCTCCCCTTTTGTAGCCTAGACTGACCCATAATGGTTTATTCCAACCCCTATTAGCAAAGTGATTGTTAGAGTCACTAAGTGCCCCCTTTGGAGTGAGATTGTGTCATTCCCATATATTAAATTAGTTTGACAGGTTGTAGCTCAGGTTTATTGGGGACTTCAAAAGACAAATGATCACTTGCCAAAATAGTCCTTTCTGATTTTCTTTTCACATTTCCCTAGGCTCTGTCATGAGTCTTTCTTGATCTTTGAACCGTGAAAATGACCAGTATCTATCCGAGAGTCAGAGACTGAAATGGGGAAGGAACTGGCTGCCTGATCCCTGCAGAGATGTGTGATACATTCAGGAGTGGGGAGAGGGTGGGTGGCTAGGGCCTTGAAAGGGCGCTGTTTGCTTTTGCGAGCCAGAGAGCTGAGTCTGAGAACTGTGAACTCACTGCACATGCCCCAGAGAGAGAGGAAATGTCCTACAAGTGCTGGGTAAAGTCGTCCTTGAACTCTAAAGAGCTATCAATGATGCCCCAAGAGGATTGATGTGGAGAGGAGTCGGCGTCTCCCCATTGCTGAGAGGAGGAGGCCGGGCAAATGCCTCTCTCATGGATTGTTAGCGCTTTTCTACCAGATTTAACTTGTTCCTCTTTCCCTGGGGCGCGTGTGTGGCTGGAGCACCAGTGTGCTGAGCTGGGGCTGAAATGCACTGTGCCGAGCTGGGCGTTGGATTGGGGGTGGGGGGGGGGCAGGATTTAGCTTTTATTTCTTGCTTTGAAAAGAATAAAGTAGAATTTAGTTTCTCAAACTCCCAGTGTCCCTTGTCTTGAATAATGGGGGTGAAGGGGAATGGTCTTTAATGGACTCCGCGGCTTTCTGGCTGTCACCCATTGATGCAGCTGGGGAAAAGGCTGGTATTCTGGGGTGTATTAACGTGAGTGTTGTAGGAGGTCGTTGTCCCACTCTGCTCGGCCCTGGGGAGGCCTCAGCTGAAGTCCTGTGTCCAGTTCTGGGCACCACACACTTTCAGAAAGATGAGGACAAATTGGATTGAGTCCTGAGGAGAGCAACAAAAATGGCAAAAGGTTTAGAAAACCCGACCTGTGGGGGGAGGTTAAAAAACGTGTGTCTATTACTCTTGAGAAAAGCAGACTGGGGATGGTCTGCAGCCATGCTAAGGGCTGTTATAGAGACTGGGGATCAGTTGTGCTCCATGGCCACTGAAGATAGGATGAGAAGTAAAAGTGTTAAGCTGCAGCAAGAGAGATTTAGGTTCGATATTAGGAAAACTTTTTAATCCTACAGGTATTTAAGCTCTGGAATAGCTTCCAAGGAAGCTTGTAGTGTCCTCAGCATTGGAGGGTGGTGGGGTTTTTGTGTGTTTTTGGTTTTTTAAGCCCCTTGCAGGTGTTATTTCACCATCCCTGAGCTCCAAAGACTGCAGGTTCCGTCTTTGACATTTTCTCAGAGTGCCCAGGACCGTGAATCTCCTTGTTACCCCCCTGCCTCAGTGCGAGGGGGACGTGTTGCTGCTGAACTGGGTGTCAATTCCCTGTCACCTCCAGCCTTTAGCTCCCCACACAAACTCCCCAGGGCTCTACCAGTCCTTACTTTGCCTTGCAGGTTAACACTAGGTGCAACCCTGTCCTCCAGCTCCTCTGATATGTCCTGCAGTATCCAACCCCTCTCCACTAGATACTCAGAAATTCCCAGGTAAGCCGTCCCCAAAGGGACCATACCAGCTTGTTTGATTCAATTGAAGATCAGCGCCAATATAACATCACAGCACTGAGATATATTTGTAGTGAAAACAAACCGGAGTTTATTAACTAAGATTTAAGAGAGGGTGAGCAAAGCAATAAGACGACTAGCTTGACACATCAAACACCAGGTATAACAGGATTCAGATAGTCTGAGTATAACTTTAACAAGCATTCTCCTAGGGTCACCAGCCACCATCGCTGGGATCCTACTTTCCATGAATACAAAGTATGCTCTCCTGTTTGCTTCCTGAAGGATTGCAGGGTGCGGTTCTTGTCCCTTAGTTATAGTCCAGTAAACCGCTGATGTGCCTCCCCCCATCCCACCTTGTTGGTTCTCCAGTGTGCTCTTTCTTTTGGTCCTATATGCCACTGGCTCTCAACCTTTCGTAACCACTGTACCCCTTTGTCTTGCCTACCCCCAAGTTTCACCTCACTTAAAAACAACTTGCTTACAAAATCAGACATAACAATACAAAAGTGTCACAGCCACTAGTACTGAACGATTGCTGACTTTCTCATTTTTACCATATAATTTTATAAAAGAAATCAATTGGAATATAAATTTTGTACTTACATTTCAGTGTATGGTATATAGAGCTGTATAAACAACTCATTGTCTATAAGAAATTTTAGTTTGTCCTGACGTCACTAGTGCTTTTTATGTAGCCTGTTGTAAAACTAGGTAAATATCTAGATGAGTTAATGTACCCCTGGAAGACCTCTGTCTACCCCCAGGGGGCACTTACCCCAGATTGAGAACCATTCCTATATGCAAACAGGGCTTCAATTAAGTTCCTTAGAATGCTTATTCTACATGTGGACTGTGGGAGAGAGATGACTAGATATCCCTTTGTCTGGCAAAACGGGTTTCTTAACCCTGCATCTATTCAGACTTTACAATAGTTTTTGGTATATAAATGTAGTTCCTTAAAAATCATCTGCCCACATTTCTTGCAATGATCATGAAGAACAGTTTGACACATAGGCACGGGAACTAGGGGTGCTTGTTTCCGGAGCCCAAAAGCGGCGTTCCATGGTGGTGAGCATGTCCATGAATGCCACAAGCAAACTCATGTCGTTTGCGTTACTCGGGTCGATATCATCGTCAGAGTCCTCACTGTCAGTTTGGATCGTAAGGAGTAACTCGACTGCCAAACGTGCCATGCTGGCGAGACTCGTCAGCATATTCCTCAGCAGTTCGGGCTCCATTCCCACAGACCGAAAGAGAAGACAGAGCGTGCAGTACAAAAACCATTGAAATATGGCGCCAAATGTGGACGGAAGCAAAGGGAATGATGGGATGCGAACTGATGCATTATGGGGCATTGGGACAGGGCCCAGAATGCCCAGGATGGGGCAGGAGTTAGGGTGAAGGGAGCACAGTGCCGGGATTAGGGGTGCAGAAGGGAGGTGCAGGTGTTGGGGTGAAGGGGGCACAGTGCAGGGGTTAGGGGCACAAGGGTTGGGATGTACGAGGGGCAGGGGTTAGGATGAAAAGGGCACTGCAGGGATTAGGGGTGCAGAAAGGAAGTACAAGGGTAGGAGTGAAGGGGGTGTAGGGATTAGGGGCACAGGAGGGGAATGCAGGGATTAGGGACAAAGGGAGCACAGTGTCGGAGAATAACAGAGTTCTCACTTTTTGTTTGGGTACAGCAAATCAGATACTTTATTATCTCTCTATCAATTGCATAGAGGGAGAGAGCTAAATAGGTCTCTCAACAGGTAAACAATTACAGCAAGCATTTATACCTTTTGTTACAGACAATAATGAGCAACAGCTGCATTTTGTTTATACAAAGGTCATTCTGATATCTTGTTTTGCTCACTAATGTAGACTCTTAGTCTACATTCCATATTATCTACACAAGGTCGCAACAACTTCTCACACAGTTCTTTCCCACTCGCCTCACACATTCCTCGCTTCTACAAATCTCGCGTTATTAGGGTTACAGTTAGCCTAACTCTTGCTAACGAACTGTCATGCATTGCATCCCCTTCCTGTCAGTTCTTTCTCTGCTTCCACAACAGTGTAGGGGTTGGGGTGAAGGGATGGTGGGGAGCCCACGGGGGCTGGGGCAATGGGGGGAACGCCATGCCCACACGGGCCAGGGGCACCAAAATGCAAGTTCGCCCAGGGTGCCATTTTTCCTAGGCGGGTGTAGTGCATTAAACTGCTCCATGTAGGAATGTGCTACAGGTAGCAATTACCAATACGCAATGCAGGGGTCGGCAACCTTTCAGAAGCGGTGTGCCAAGTCTTGATTTATTCACTCTAATTTAAGATTTCGCGTGCCAGTAATACATTTTAGCATTTTTAGAAGGTCTCTTTCTATGTCTATAATATATAACTAAACTATTGTTGTATGTAAAATAAATAAGATTTTTAAAATGTTTAAGAAGCTTCATTTAAAATTAAATTAAAATGCAGAGCCCCCGGACCAGTGGCCAGGACCCGGGCAGTGTGAGTGCCACTGAAAATCAGCTCGCGTGCCGCCTTCGGCACCCGTGCCATAGGTTGCCTACCCCTGACGTAATGGATTGTAAGAAACTGCTATTGTAGTAAACTGCTACCTGATGTAGCAAATGGCCTACAGGTAGCAGTTTCTTGCACTATAGTGTATGTGAAATTGCTACATGTAGAAATGTGCTATCTGTAGCAGTTATTTATACATATAGATTGTAAGAAACAGCTTTTGTAAAAAGTTGCTACTTCCCTTATAGGTCATGTTTTCTAGACCTTAATTTTTTTTTTCTCTTCTCTGGACTCTCTCCAATTTGTCCACATCTTTCCTGAAATGTGGTGCCCAGAACTGGACACAATACTCAAGTTGAGGCCTAATCAGCACAGAGTAGAGCGGATATCCCAGGGTGATGTTCTGTTTTTTTGCATAGATCCCTTTCCAGAGTACTCGTATTCAGCTTGTGGTCCAGATCCCTTTCCACAGTACTCCTTCCTAGGAAGTCATCTCCCATTTTGTATGCGTGCAGCTTATCATTCACAAACTTTATAATTGTACTCTGTACATAAACCGAAAGGGGTACTTTTCAATGGTGCTGCAAGCACTGATGGCTCACAAGGGACGTTTCACCACCATCAACGTAGGATGACCGGGAAAGGTACATGACGCTCGCATCTTCAGGAACTCTGGTCTGTTTCAAGAACTGCAGCAAGGGACTTTCTTCCCAGATCAGAAGATAACCAAGAATTTGTCGTCCCAACAAATCACACTCCCTATTATACCAACTCACTGGTCCCCTCCAAAGGGCCTCAGATAGCCTACTTTAGCTTCCACAAGCCTGTGTGCTAAATGTATTGGCTCCTCACAACCGTTTTACTGGTCTTATTACCCTGTCTCATCTATTGAGAATCTCTGGGACATCCTCTTGAGCGACGGATGGAGAGGTTTCCTTTGAGGGCCCCTCGGCTACTGGCATAGGCCCCTGCATTTCTAGTTCTAACAGTGGACGGTCCAAGGTGCCCAGGACGTCCTCCACCTGTATGACTCCACTGTCCAATAACCTGTGTGTGTCATCACATGGGGGTCCCACCAGTAGCTCAGGGGTGTCAGGAATGGGCCTAAATACTTCTGCCATGGGGTTTAGGGAGGAAGAGGAGGAGCTCTCTTTTGATTCAGCTGATCGAGACTGAAATCTTGTCTCCATCCCAGGATACACCATGGTTGTGTCTTTCTCCTCAGACTCACTCTCGAATTTGCTGCACAATGGTAGGTTAGCTGCAGGGGGCCGGCTGTCCACGTTGGAGGGCGGCTTTGGTCCAGCACCTTCGTTCTGCCCGGTTGCCCTGTTGTGACCCATCTCATAAGGGGTGCCTACCAATTCCCCCACAGGGAGCAAAAGGTTTCTATGCACTGTCTTTGTCTGCCCTGGACCCTCTTTAGGTTTGATCTTGTAGACCGGCAGGTCTCCTAGCTTTTCCATCACCAAGTAAGGTATTGCCTTCCATCTGTCGGCTATCTTGTGTTTGCCAGCAATACCCAAATTTTGCAGCAGGACTCTGTTCCCCAGCTGGAGCTCTTGCAGACGTACCCTAGCATCATATCGATGTTTGTTGCGGTCTGCGTTCTTCCGAGCCGCAGATGTAGCTAAGTGATAAGCATCGCGCAGCTTTTCTCTTAGTCGGGATACATGTTGCTGATGAGTTTATAGCTATCTCCATCCTCTGATACACCAAAGCACAAGTCTATGGGTAATCTTGGTTCTCGCCCAAACATTAAGAGATATGGGGTGACTCCTGTAGCATCATTCTTTGTGGCATTGTAGGCATGCACCAGAAATGAGACATGTTAGCTCCAGGTTGCCTTCTGCTCTGGCTGCAAAGTCCCCAACATATCTAATAGGGTTTGGTTGAACCTCTCTGGCTGAGGATCACCTTGTGGGTGATAACACATTGTCCTAGACTTTTTAATTCCTGCTATCCTCAGCATCTCCTTCAGAAGGTGACTCTCAAAGTCCCGCTCCTGATCTGAGTGTATCCGGGCTGGAAATCCATAAACTGAGAAATATTTTTCCCACAGTACTTGAGCGACAGTGGTGGCCTTCTGATCACGTGTAGGATATGCCTGCGCATATCGTGTATAATGGTCAGTCACTACTAGAATGTTCCCAATATTCCTCTTGTCTACTTCTAAAGACAAGAAATCAATGTATACCAGCTCCAGAGGTTTGTTGCTGGTGATGTTCTTCAGATATGCAGCCCTCGTGGGCAGAGTTTTCCTTTGAACACATCGAGCGTAGGCCTCACATTTTCTGCGAACATCTTCAGCCATCCGGGGACAATAGAACTTACTACGAATAAGTTCCAGGGTCCTCTCCATCCCTAAATGTCCAAAGTCATCATGCAGGGCCCTCATGGCCAGGGCTCTGTACTCTTTTGGCAGCACTAACTGTGCTCGTTGCTTTTGTAAAGGGTCTGTGGTCACTCGGTGTAGCACTCCCTGAATCAGTTTTAGTTTGGTCTATTCTCTCAATAGTAGTTTACCCTCCGGGTTAGGTGGGACAACCGCAGCTGGGCTTCGCCCCACCCTTTTGGCAAGTAGTGTATCACGAATGTCAATATCTTGCAGCGGGGCTTCTTGCCAATCAGCCGCATTGAGCATGGGCAAAGGAGATTGGTCCAATGCAATATAGTTCACTGAAGCAGAAGGCACGCATTCAGGGGGCAGGCCCAAAGCTTCTGCAGTACATCCATGAAGACTCTCATGGGTCTCTGGCTCTCGGCGACTCACACTGCAAATAGCCCTCACTCCATCTGTGGGTATCACAGCAACTCCTGGTGCCTGTGGACGCCTGGACAATGCATCTGCATCTACATTGCTTCTCCCTGATCGGTATTGAATGCTGAAGTCATAGCTAGCCAAAGCGGCCACCCATCTTTGCCCTGTAGCATCCAGCTTATCACTTGTTAACACATAGGTCAGTGGGTTGTTGTCTGTCCACACCTGGAACTGAGCATCATACAAGTAGTCTCGAAATTTCTCAGTGATGGCCCATTTCAAGGCCAAGAACTCCAGCTTGTGGGCAGGATAGCGAGTTTCACTATCAGACAGTCCTCGGCTGGCAAAGGCTACAGGTTTACGTCTTCCTTCCACTTCCTGGTACAGTACCGCTCCCAACTGGCATCAGTATGCAGGATAAACGGCTTGCTTGGGTCAGCAAAGACTAGGAACAGAGCATGTGTTAGGCAAGTAATGATTTCTCGAAAAGCCCTTTCACATCTCTCATCCCACCGTAACCCAAATGGTTCGAAGGGGCCATAGTGTCTCTGCACAGGAGTTTTTGGGACCTCCCCTTATTCTTGGTCTTAGATTTGTTCTTGCTGGACTGGTATCCCCTGGTAAGATCATTCAGAGGTTTTACAATCATAGCATAGTTTTTCACAAATCTGCGGTAGTAGCCACTAAACCCAAGAAAGGTCTTGAGTTCTCTGTAGTTACTTGGACATGGCCACCTAGTGAGTGCTTCTATTTTATCGGGATCAGTACTCACACCCTCTTGGGACACGATGTGACCCACATACTTCACCGAGGTCCTGCAGAACTGGCATTTGTCAATTGAAAGCTTCAAACCATAATCCTCCAACCTATCAAGCACTTTAAGAAGTCTTTCTTCATGCTCCTCCAAGGTTCTACCAAACACAATCAGGTCATCCAAATAAACTAACACTTGCAGTAAATTCATGTCTCCCACAACTTTCTCCATAAGACGTTGAAATGTGGTAGGTGCTCCAGAAATCCCTTGGGGCATGCGTTCGAACTGATAAAACCCTAATGGGCAGATGAAGGCTGTCTTCTCCTTATCTTCTTCACCCAGAGGGATCTAGTAGTATCCACTCCAAAGATTCAACACAGAGAACCACTGGCTTCCCAGCAAACAGTCTAAGGCATCTTGGACTCAGGGCATTGTGTACTGGTCGACCACAGTACCGCGGTTTAGGGTGCGGTAGTCAATACACATCCGGATTTTCCCATTCTTTTTATGGACTACCACAATGGGTGAGGCGTATGGGCTGCGGGACTCTGTAATGGTGCCATTCGCAGCCAGCTCCTGAAGATGTTGTTGCACATCTTCCATCTCGGAATAAGGGACAGCGGCATCATGCTTTTACCTGTCTCCTCCCCGACTCACACTGAAAGCAACAAGAATGCTGGAAAAAACAAAGACTTTAACTGAGGAGACTGGTCCCAGGCTTGAGAGAGAAGCCTGTGTATTAAGAACTGGAACATCCAGTGAGGTGTGAGAAAACTGCTTAATCTAAATACTGCCTAGTGTAATAGGGTTTCAGATTTAGACTGTGTGCTTACCTTTTATTTTCTTAAATAACTATCTCTGACCTTTTATGCCTACCAGTTATAATCACTTACAATCTCTTTCTGTAGCTAATAAATCTGTTTTATATTTTACCTAAAACAGTGTGTTTTGGATGAAGTGTTTGGGAAATCTCAGATCAGTTTACAAAGGCTTGTGTATGTCCTCTCCACACTGAGGGAGGGCTGAACTGGGTAATAAACTTACACTGATGAGGCTTCTGACCAGGGCAAGACAGTACAGTTCTGGGATGCAAGGCTGGGGAGCAATTGGCCTGTAGCTTTCTCTGTGTGATTCATCAGTGGCTCAGGGAGCATTCATGTAATCTAGCTGGGTGTGGAGTGCCACATGCTGTTGTGCTGAGTGATAACTGCACCTGGAGGGGTTTGCTGCTTATCACTAACAAAACATTGAGAGAGACAGCCCAGGCTGGAGAGTTAAGGGGGCACTCCAGGGATTCTGTCACAGTAGGGACCTTGGGGTTTTTTTCCACCTAGCTCCACAGCATGGGGTGTGAGTTGCCTTGCTAGAATCATCTGGGGGTATCTCACCAAAGGCATTCCTTGCCATTGCAGGGGTCTTGGACAGTGGTGCATCCCAGTCCCGCCAATTCCCGGCCTGTGGCAGACAATAGATTAGTCTCCAGATGGTTGTAATGCTTTAGTCTAATCGAGATGATTGGGCTCTTTGCAGAGGTAATTTAACTGGGTGGGGTATAGTGGCCTAGGATGTGCAGAAAGTCAGATTACAACATATGCCTGGTGAGGGATCATTGAAAAATTCATGAGCTGCTGAATATTTTGCCGTTGAAATGCGTGTAATCCACTGCATGTAGAATGGTGAGATTTTATTGTATGTTTGTTACTAGGGTGACCATATTCCAGGTGCCCAAAAAGAGGACACTGATGAGGGGTGGGAGCTGGGGGGGAAAATAAGGGGGTAGAGTTGATGGTGCATGAGGGGGTGCAGTGGGGGTATTCATGAGTTGAGGGCCATGTCAGTCGCTGTCACAGTGGCAGGGTGGCTGGCAGAGTCAGGGGAGAGACCCGGGCCTGAACGTTGGTGGAGCCAAGCCCCCCTGGCTCTGAATTTGCTGGAGCTGGGGCACCACAGGCCCATATAACTCGCTGCCCCTGCGAGTGGTGGCTGGTCACGCTGGACTGACTTCGTTTCCAGCTGTATTGAATTGTACTCAAAGGTGGCTAAAAATGTGTGAAATACATTGTTACCATTTCTTCTTCCCATCCACAATTGCTGGGGTGGCCACCGGGGTGTTCATAGGGTGGGACCTGCTCATAGGCAGCAGGTATAATAGGCCGGGGCAGGCTAAGCCTCCCCTGGCACAGCTGCAGCTGCCGGTTGCAGGTTTGCACAGGGAAGTTTTTGCTTATTATTATGCACCATGCAGGTTCCAGGACCGCTGAGGTGTCATGTGCTACTCAGCTTCCTGGGTTCATCAGTGATCTCCCTGGATGTGAGCTTTTCCCATGGGGTAGCTTGGGGTCTCAGACAGGGAGGCACAGCGTGACACAGCTGGGGGGGCTCCAGCTGGCCCAGGGCTCTTCCCACTACCCATAGAGCTGCTTCAAGAAACAGTGTCTGAGGGTTTGACTGTACTAAGGCGGGAGGTTTCTCTCTCTCATTGTACAAACCTAGTGTGGACAAGGCAAGTGATAGTTTCACCTTAGTGTAACTGGGCAAGAGGAACTATGGGGGATGGCTCGGCAGACTCGTGTTCACCTTGATTAGCTACACGGAGGTGAAACATCACTAGCCTCATCGCTAGGCTGTGAATCACTTTGCCAGAAGCTGAGAATGGACAGGGGATGGATCACTTGATGATTCCCTGTTCTGTTTATTCCTTCTGAAGCACCTAGTATTGATCACTGTTGGAAGGTGATCATCCAGTGATCCATTCCCTGTTGCCCATTCCCAGCTTCTGGCAAACAGAGGCTAGGGACACCATGCCTGCTCATCCTGGCTAATCGCCATTGATGGACCTGTCCTCCATGAACATATCTAGTTCTTTTTTGAACCCTGTGATGGTCTTGGCCTTCACAACATCCTCTGGCAAAGAGTTCCACAGGTTGACTCTGAGTTGTGTGAAGAAATACTTCTTTTTGTTTGTTTTAATCCCGCTGCCTATTAATTTCATTTGGTCATCCGTAGTTCTTGTGTTATGAGAAGGAGCAAATAACACATCCTTATTTACTGTCTCCACTCCGGTTAGGGTGACCAGACAACAAGTGTAAAAAATTGGGATAGTGGATGAGGGGGTAAAAGGAGCCTATATAAGAAAAAGACCCCAAAATCGGGACTGTCCCTATAAAATCAGGCCATCTGGTCACCCTAACACCGGTCATGCCTTTATAGACCTCTGTGATATCCCCCCTTAGTCATCCCTTTTCCATGCTGAAAAGTCCCGGTTTTATTAACTTCTCCTCACAGGGGAGCTGTGCGGGGAGCTGGCTGGGATGCAAGTGGGGGCAGCGGCTTCAGTGAATGTTACTGAGCATGTTCCGGTCCCTGCAGCCTGCTCAGGAAACAGCGAAGTTGTAAATACCTACAAGTGGGGGAGTCTCAGAAATCATGTGACCGCAGCTCAGCTGTTTTCTCCTCCCCGCGGCGGAAGTCGCAGCCAGCCCAGCCTCCGCTTCGTCCTGCAACACAGAGCCTGGCAAGGGGGACAGGGGACCCGGGACCCCACTGCCCGCCCCAGGCCTGGGAGGGGGCGTGAGGAACCCAGGAGCTGCCGAAGGAGCAGAGGTGAGGCTGGAGGCGGATGTGGGGGTGGAACTGGTGTGGGAGCTGGGGCAGATGGGGGGGGGGGGCAGTGGTGCAAGTAAAATTATTTTCTCCCCCCGGTCCTCAGCCCCCCCGACGTTACCTGGGGCGGGGGGAGGGAGCTGGGAGGGGTAGGGCAGACCGTGCCTGGAAGGGCGGGGGCAGGTCCGGGGTTTTGCTCCTTTCCCCGCTAGGAGGGGCAGCCGCTGTACCGCTCCCAGCCCCCCCCCCCCCCGCCCCACACACTTTCTCTTTCTCTTTCTCTTTCTCTTTCTTCTGAGGGGCCGGGGGCGGGTCGGTGTCTCTCCGGTGCGGGCTGGTGCAGCCTGACCAGACCGGTCTATTGTTCGGCTGGGGGGGTTGGGGGGGGTAGAATCGAGGTGTCAGATCTGGGGGCAGAACTGCTGGGGGGGGGGGGATTGATTTGAGGGTTGAGGCCGGGCAGAGGAGGGGGTGGGAGCTTGTGCCCTGGGGCAGAAATCACCTTGCTCGGTAAAGGTGTGGGGGGGCAGCTAAGTGTGACACACACACCCCGGGCCCGGCAGGGGGAGTTCAGACATTGACACCCCAAAACCCAACATCATCTTGTTTTATTAATCTCCTGCTCTGGGGGGCTTATTGCATGATCCTTGGGAGTCGCGGGGCTGACTCGTTAGTTTTGAGCAGTGCAGGTTACCAATACTGCACCTTTTATAGAAGCCTCCACTTCTCTATTCCCACCAGCTCAGCTTCAGGGCCGGAAACACCTACCTGCTCACAGCAGCAGCCAGAGCATGTTCCTGAGCGTAGGGAAGTGAAACTGTCCAGGGGAGCCAGCCAGGGCCAGGAGCGGCACCAGGGTTTTTGCCGCCCTAGGTGGCAGCGCTCCTCCTCTGAGCATTCGGCGGCGGGGGTCCTTCCACTCCGCGTCTTCGGGGCACTTTGGCGGCGGGTCCCGGGGCAAGTGAAGAACCCACCGCCTAATTTCCACCGAGAACAGCAAAATGCCACCCCCCAAATCCTGCCACCCTAGGCAAACGCCTAGGGTTGCCTAGTGGAAGCGCCGGCCCTGGCCAGGGCCTCGGGTAACCCTATGGGATGTCTCCAGGATGAAGTTACTGGTGCCGTCGCTCTGGTGTATTGAGGAGAACCTGTTGCTCTAGAGTGTGGGTGCAATTTCTGCCCATCTGCATCCCCGTGGCAGGAGGGAGCCGTTACGTCCGTCCCCTGCCTTCAGTGTAGACAAGGTGCGCAACAGAGAAGCCTCAGGCCAACCAGACAGCTGGCAAATTCTAGGGCAGGGCCAGTGTAACCCAGGCCTGCTGGGTATGGTGCTCTGTCCCATGTAGTGGCACCTAGACCACTTAGACATGAATGAGTGTGCTACAGTGCTGGCTAGGAGCCCTGTGGCTTTTAGCTCATGCGGTGGAGGCTCAGGCATTTAGCTCCAGAGGTCCGGGGTTTGTGAGCGTTACCCCAGATCCACTGTTGTTAGAATTGAGAAGCCCTTTCTGTTTAAATGATGATGTTTCTAAGCACTCTAAACTCGGCATGTATGCTTGGATTGCTTTGAAATTTGATGTGTCTTATAGGGGGCTGGGAGGGGGCTGGAGATCCAAAATTGGGGTCATTTGACCAAGAGTTTCCTAAGATACAGCCCCCGCTCCCCTGAAAAAATAAGCACTTTTCTTAAGGTTGGTTGATTCTACCCACAGATTTCTGCACACACATGGGGATCAAATCGTGGCTGTGAGCGGGCCCTAGAGGGTCCCTCTGACAGTCAGCCCCAGCTAGTGTGTGGCACCCATCACCCCTTAGGAAAAGCTATATTAAAAAAATGCTACATTCAATAAAGAGTTAATTTCTCCTGGTAGGCTGGAGCCTAATGACCACACAGCAAAAGAATTACACTGAATGCATGCAGAGTATGTATGAGAACTGCTCACCATCTAGTTTTCATACCCTAGGACAGTGGCTCCCAACCTTTCCAGATGACTGTACCCCTTTCAGGAGGCTGATTTATCTTGCCTACCCCCAAGTTCCACCTCATTTAAAAACGACTTGCTTACAAAATCAGACATCAAAATACAAAAGTGTCACAGCCCCTAGTACTGAAAAAGTGCTTCCTTTCTCATTGTTACCATATAATTATAAAATAAATCAATTGGAATATAAATTTGTACTTGTATTTCAGAGTATAGTATATAGAGCAGTATAAACAAGTAATTGTCTGTATGAAATTTTAGTTTGCGCTGACTTTGCTAGTGCTTTTTATGTAGGCTGTTGTAAAATTAGGCAAATAGCTAGATGAGTTGATGTACCCCCTGGAAGGCGTTGGCATACCCCAAGGGAATGTGTAACCTCAGTTGAGAACCACTGCCCTAGCTGGCTGAGCAGAACTTAAGAGTGGCTAGTAAATGGAAGTAACACTTGTGTATTATAAATTCAACACCTGCTGCTGGCAGAAATCTGCAAATGAAACCTAGGTGGGTTGTCTGTATAAAAAGGGACTTTTTATGTTGGGGAAATGTAATTGGAGTACAGCAGAAAATTGAGAAGGTGCGCATGCTATTTTAGAAAAAAGAAATGACAGATGTGTCTGCTGACAGTTCTGTATATGTACCTGGGCTATTCTATATGTATCGCACGCACACGACATTCTGTCTCCTCCGAAGAGTAAAACTCCCCAGCCTGAAAAGAGTTCTTTCCCCTCATTGTTCTGTTTGTTGCCGTGTCGGGGATCTGGTGGGTATTCCCAATGATTCAGTGTATTGTTTTCCAGAGACATCCCTGCATTGTGCCTGGTGAGCAGTAGCCTTTATTTCAGAAGTGCCCAGACTGTGGGCACGCTCCCCTAGTGGGGCATGGAGGAAAGTTGGGGGGGTGGGGCATGGCAGGGCCTAGGCCAGCCCCCAGGGGGCAGGGAGAGAGCACCACCCAGCCCCACTCTGCTCCCAACTCTGCCCCGGTTCTGCCCTTAGCTACATCCCCGGCTCCAGGCCCCGCCCCCCAGCCTCAGCACAGCCCCACCCCATGCCTCAGCCCCTGGCTGTGGCCCTGTTTCTGGGGGGTGCAGACAAAGGTAAGGGGGGGGCATGGCCCTCAAAAGTTTGGGGACTGCTGCTTAATTTGGAGGAATGCTGATGTTAGACGTGGGATGTAGTTCATATGAACGGTAATAGTTCCAACCTGTGTTGTCTTATGCCAAGATCACTCTGTAGTTGACTATCCTCATGTTACTTTATAATATCTCCTTTCAGTTACAGATTGACTCCTGCCTGAGAACAGATATGGGCTGGGCTTCGATCTTTACCATAAATGCCAGATGAGGAACAAGATTTTTTTTTTTATGGGTTTGCTAAGGGAAGTTTCGTTCTGGGAGTGAGGTGAAAAAAGAGTTGAAAAACAAAAGAGTCAGTCAGGTTTTGTAGAACAGCAAAAGAGGCTCCTCAAACCTGTTACCTTCATCTGATGAGGGGTACCTGGAAAAGAGTCTGGTGGATAATCAGCTGAACATGAGCTCCCTGGAAAATAAGTCTGCTGCCGCCATGGAAACTTACCTTTCGGTAGGACTGTGTGTGCGTCTTTAAGGGCTGAATGACTGTCCTGTTCCTGTTACTTCTCCACGTTTATTTTCTGAGTGGGTCAAAGCATCAAGAGAGAGACACTTTTGTTGAGTGGAAATCAAACCAAACCCTTCAATTAAATCTGTAAGGAGAAGCGACTCTAAATAACTAATTATACAGGCTCATAAACTGAAAGATTTGCTTGCAATGGGAGAGAGGAGATGAAGATTTAAGAGAAGCTGCAAGAACCAATGAGATCATGAAAACACTGGGAAACTTCTGCCTGGGATCCATCGGATAGGTGAGCTTTGGTTACTTCTTAATTGTTGTTGTTATTATTTATTTGCATTGTAGTAGCACTGGGGAACCCCAGTCATGGTCAGGACCCATAGTGCTAGGTGCAGTACCAACACTGGACCAAACAAGCCCTATTCTTTGGAGTTGAGCACCCCCGTTCTCCCTCTGGGGTGTCTGGACCCTGATTGTCATGATACCATCTATTTTTTTTTTCTTTTTCAATTCCCCCCCCCCTTTTTCTCTCTCCCACCCCAAAAGAAAACCTCAGTAGAAGTAGTTTGCATAAAGACAGATGTTCGAGCAGAGTTGAAGTTCTCAGGGGAATAAGCAGAGGTGTGTATTTATTTATCATTATTATTATATTATTGTGGACTAAGGTTTTCGGGGAGTTGAGGTGTGAAAATTTCAGTTCTACGGTTTTTTGTTTTTGTTTTTTCCCCTGGTTGAATAGTATTGGTAATTGTCTGCCTAGCGTTGGGATAGCTATTTTTAAAATATATTTTATATCTTGCCATTAAACACAAATAAACTTAAATACACACATCCCAGGGATTGTCACTCATAAATGTCTCTTGCTGCGAAGGCAAATCCGCTAGAAATGGCTGCCCCTCACCATGGCTATTGGAGAGACATGACCACTGGATTGTAATGGTTCCGCCTTTAGAAATTGATGTTTTCTCCTCTTTCACAGTTATTTTGGGGAGTCTGGGGTCCCTTTCCCTTTAGAGGAACTGGTACCTTCCAAGTCTGGGCAGCTTCTACAGTAGACAGTTTGGGTGGGAAGTGTGACTGAGTCACAGGCCCGAAGCTCTGGAACTGCTCTGTATGAAGCCAGCCGGGACTCTGGGTATTGTGACTCCCCTCACGGCACATTGCCCAGGGCAAAGAACCTCTTCGACTATGGCCTTCCTGGGACTGACCTCAGAGCATTCAGCATTCCTGTTCACACCGTACACTTCCCCTTGGCGGGTTCACCTGGACGGGCCCCTGGGGAAGACAGAGAGCCCTGCACACCAACTCTGGAGTCAGCAGTGACTCTCAGCCAGCAAGTAAAACAGAAGGTTTATTAGTCGACAGGAAGCCCGTATAGAACAGATCTTGCGAGCACAGAAATCAGTGACTTTCAGCACTGTGGGGACCCCAAGCTGGATGTTTCAGACTTTCCCCCACCCCCACACACAAGTCCCCAACAGCAGACTGCTGTGACCTCCCACATGCCTGTTGCCCCTCCTCCTGGTCTTTGTCTTGCTTCCTGGGCAAAGTGTCACCTGGTCACATCCCCTTCCTGGTTTTCAGGTTAGGAAGGGCACCGTCCATCCCTTATGTGCAGGCAGCTGGAGCAGCTTCACCTGCCCCTGAGGGCCTCAGGAAAAGTCTCACACCCTTATTCCCACCACCTAGGCATTGGTGTAATACACAGGGAAACTGAGGTGCACAAAGTGTTCATGCAGAACAGTAAGACTCTCATACAATATAACAAGTTCCCCCACTTTGTCACAGGGAGTTTTGCTGTAACCATTTACATTTTCTTTTGGCTGGGATAGGTGCCTGCACCTTAGAAAGGTCTGGCACTGGCATGGGTTTCTGTGGAGATTTTGGTTTTTGTCTCTAAAGTGGATTAGGGTATGGTGGACATACCAGATTCAGGATCAGTTATGCCACTTGTTCTTTTCATTATTGCATCTGGCTCAGTTGACTTAAAGATATCAAAATGGCTAGCTGGAATTTCAGGTTGCAAAGACGTTTGGTCTGTCCTGAGATATATTGATATTTCAGATTGCCTCCTTACGGGCCTTCACAGCAACTTCTATAGTTCCTTGGGCTTCTTGTAATAAGCGGCACAATTGCGGATGGGTCTATGACATGTCCGGCTTACTTATTTTTTGGTGAACCGTTTGTAACTGATTTTCCTTTTTCTTGCTCTGGTTCATTCCTTGTTTCAATCTTTCAATATTTAATCCCTTATCAGAATTTTCACCAAGACTGCCTGTGACTTTCGCTTTCCTTGCCTCACTGCTGACTGTTTTCAGATTCCCTTTCCTTCCTTCCCCCCCCCCCACACAAATCTTCTGTGTCTGTGTTTGATTCTTCCTCTATTCCTAACTCCCCAAATTGTTCAATTTTCATCTGCTCTTCCTGTCTGATTTTAGCTCTCAGTCTGTAAGTGGGGGTGAGATTCTACCTCTGCTTATTGTCGGTTGTTTTTCCCCACCACACCATAACTACTGGAATATCTGGAATTATATTCACAACATATACAGGTGGCAACTCCATCTTTATACAGGCATCCTCCTTATTTTCTTGAGGTGTTGGCCCGTCCTCACCTTCAATATTTATTACCTGACGGTACATATCCTCCAGAATGTCACAGGTTTCTTCTAATACCTGCGTTCTGTGAGCTAGGTCCACTATTCTCACTTCTTGCCCAAATGAATACTCGTGCCCCATTGCTTTCTCTCTCCACATGATAATTTCATAACCTGCCTTTTGTAACTGTTTAATGTAAGTCAGGTCTCTTGCAAGACTATCCCTCTGACAAATGAGTACGAAATTTGCTTCCCTTGTTTGACAAAACTGCTCTTTTAATGTTGTACTGGTCTCCTGCTCTTTGGATAAGGCTTGCCTCGCCTCCTCCAGTTGCTCTACTTTTCTCTTAAATCTTCTTCCCCGGATATTACATGCCACATATACACAATCCATGGCTATTCCTTTCACCTCTTGAGCTTTTTTTTTTTTTTTTTTTTTAAATTCCCCTTTAAAGAGGGAACACATTAAATTCCATGGATCTGTGTGTGCCCAAAGAACTCCATTACTTGGTTTTCTTACTAACCCTCCCGCATGGTTTTTAATGGTCTCGCACAAAGGCCTCCAAGGGCATTTGTGGGTCTGTTACAACAAGGGGGGTTTTGAGATCCAACCCATCGCACTCACATCCTCCTAGATGGAGTTAGAGTCTGATGGCTCTCTCATGGATTGATCATCAGTACCAGGATGGTCCCTGCTGGAGACCCATAGAAAACTCAATTTTCCCACCCTGGGCACCCTTTTTTAGAATGTGATTCTGTCTATACCTACATTCTACACATGTACATGGAAGTGTCAACCCTCTTTTCCTTATTGGTCTGTGTCCCCTAGAAACACAAGGGACCCCGAATTCTATAGGATGTGTAGGTTCTCTTTATTTGCATTAGCATTGATGCACCACCTGTATCCTGTGGTAGACACATGTTGGAGACAGAGATGTGCGTTTGTAGCATTTTTATAATTTAAAATTAATCTTCCAGCTATTACCATTTGGTACCTCTTTTCCCATAATCTTGGGGCATGGGGTTATTCCTTGGTCATTTATTTATGTTAGCATTTCTTATCTCCAAGGCCTAACATAGCTAAGATAAAATCTTGCAGGCCTCAGCCTTCAGGTTCTTGCATTTCAGTTTGTCTTACTTGTATCTAATAATGATTCCCTCCAAATCCTGATCAATCCTATACTTCTGTAATCCTACAAATTAACTCTATTTAATGAATATATAATATGACATGTTGATTAATCATAGCATGACACAATAAATGGATAATAAACTAAAATCATTGGCTGCACTGGGCTGCAGGGAGTTGCCTGTCTCTGCTTAAATCCATGACTGGGAACTCCTCTCCTGGAGTCGTGTGTCGTACGTGCCTACGTCAGTTCTTCTGAAGAATGTATTAGGCACCTGCCTCATTCCACACAAAATGGCCGAAGGAGGAGTCCGTCTTATAACTTTTAATCCAGTGGTTTGAGCACTCAGATGGGCACCTACCTGGGAGGTGGGAAACCAAATCCGGTCCCCCGGGTCCAGGGACTCTAAACCTAAATCTCGGATTAATGCACCTAAGGACCTTTTTGGCTGTGGGCCATAGTGCTTCACTAACTCCTGGTTCTACTGCACAGAGCATTGTTAAGATTCCTTGCTAAGCAACTGTGGGGAGATGCAGTTGATGACAGTGCTATAAAAACATCAGGACAATTGAATCAGGACCATCGTATCCGTGTGTGCAATGAGCTGTTTACGTGCTGCACGAGATTTATTTAGTTATAACATAATCCTTATTGTACACACTCTGTTTATTCTTATTTTGTCTTCATCCAGTTACAATGAAAATGAAATTATCGTCTCTCCAACATGACTCCGCAGCAAGAGTCTCTCTGCCTGGTTTCATCATTTTCTTCATTAATTTACCGATTCACAACTTGGAGTCAGGTGGGCAATACCACTCATTCTTTGTTTCCCCCCCCACACACACACATCCCCATTACTTATTCCATTGCTTAGCTGTTAAGGCGCATGTAGGACAAAATTATACAACAACATTACAAGTATCAGAAAAGAACATCACTTTAGCCTACTTAATTCTACCACTTGATCAAAGCCTAGGAGAATTCATGTGCCAGATGCCATCCCATTTCCCTTTATGGTTTTCTGATCTTCACTGAAATCACCAGCCTTTTCTTGAGGGATGCCTGGAACATTCCCTGATTTTTTTGATTTTTTTTAATTCATCAGCTGCAGCAAAATTATTACCAAAATTAAAAGCAAAGCGCACAATTCAAAAAACCAAGAAACAAATAGTTATGATGCTGCTTCATGCTCATACAACATCTTCACACAACGTGAAGACACTAACAGGGTTTAAAAAAATAATAAAAAAAAGAATTTAGATAAGTTGCTAAACCAGTCTCTCAGAGCCTCTCTTTGCCCATTTGGAAAATGAGGACAGTAACTTACCTAGCTGACAATTCATTCATGCTCCTCTGGAGTACAGATACCATAGCCTGGGGGGGAAATATAAGTAGATGGACATGTGTCTCCTCCACATCATCTGCTGCTGTCTCATGAGTGCAGCTACCAACTAAGTTGAGGAATATCCGCAGTGCGTTCACCACCAGTTCCTGAGGGCCAGCTGAGTCTGCTCGGTGCTGTCAAGTGACTGCAAACCACACTTGGCTCACATTGCAGAGTCAAAAACAAACTAACAGCAATTTAATATTTTGGTTTCAACCGGGGTGAAAGTAAACTTAATGGACTTACCAGTACGTTGGAGTCCTGAGCAGGGGGCAGGGCCTCGACCGGAAGGGGTGTGGCCTTGACCGGAAGAGGCGGGGGCTCCGGCTGCGGTAGTGGCGGCTGGGAGCCCTGGGCCCTTTAAATTCCCGAAGGAGCCCCAAGGGCTCCTGGCTGCCGCCACAACCCCGGGGCTCCGGCAGCGGTGCTCGGGCAGCCGTTTAAAGGGCTTGGGGCTCCAGCCGCAGCTACCACTCTGGGCCCTTTAAATCGCCATCCGAGCCCTACTGATGGAGCCCTGGGATAGCAGCGGCGGGGCTCCGGCAGTCATTTAAAGGGCCAGGGGTTCCCAGCCACCGCTACCGCAGCGGAGGCCCCAGCGCTTTAAATCGCCAATGGCTCGCTATTGGCCACCTCCACTACCTGGGGGCTCCAGCAGCAGGGCTCTTGTGGCAATTTAAAGGGCCCATACACGCTTACTTTCACCTCTGGTTTCAACGCTTGAAACCCAGTGGTATAAGGTTGGGGTGGATCCTCCCTCCTATTTTTTTCTCTGTCTCTGCAGAAAAGGCATTATACAACTGGTTGAGATTTTAGAGACAGGTCATTGTGGGGGAGATGAAACTAGGAAACCTCTTGAGAAAATGGGCACCAATTAGCACTAAGCCCTAAAGAGACATGGCCATTTCTAAGCTGACTATGTGCAGTAGAAGCTCAGAGTTGTGAACCCCTGGGGAACGGAGGTTGTTCGTAACTCTGAACAAAACGTTATGGTGGTTCTTTCAAAAGTTTGCAGCTGAACATTGACTTAACACAGCTTTGAAACTTTACTATGCAGAAGAAAAATGCTGCTTGTAACCATCTTAATTTAAATGAAACAAATTCAGAAGCAGTTTCCGTACCGTGTCAGATCTTTTTTTATAAATTTTCTCCTTACTTTTGTAGTAGTTTACATTTAACACAGCACTGTACTGTATTTGCTGCTTTTTTTCTTTTCTTTTCTTTTTTTTTTTTTTGGGGGGGGGGGGGGTCTCTGCTGCCTGATTGCATACTTCTGGTTCCAAAAGAGGTGTGTGGTTGACAGGTCACTTTGTAACTCTGGTGCTCATAACTCTGAGGTTCTACTATATGTAGTTTCAGAGTAACAGCCGTGTTAGTCTGTATCCGCAAAAAGAAGAACAGGAGTACTTGTGGCACCTTAGAGACTAACAAATTTATTAGAGCATAAGCTTTCGTGGACTACAGCCCACTTCTTCGGATGCATCCGAAGAAGTGGGCTGTAGTCCACGAAAGCTTATGCTCTAATAAATTTGTTAGTCTCTAAGGTGCCACAAGTACTCCTGTTCTTCTTTTTACTATATGTAGATTTCAGAAAGGATTGAAAATTCAGCTTGAATCAGAAACCAAGTGGCTTCATAATAATATGAGGCCAGCTCTGATCAAATGTAACCATTGATATTTTTTATCGATCACCTTAAGAACATAAGAACGGCCATAATGGGTCAAAGCAAAGGTCCATCTAGCCCAGTATCCTGTCTTCCAACAGTGGCCAATGCTAATTGCCCTAGAGGGAATGAAGAGTACAGGTAATCACCGAGTGATCCATCCCCTGCCTCCCACTCCCAGCCTCTGGCAAACAGAGGCTAGGGACACCATCCCTACCCATCTTGGCTAATAGCCATTGATGGACCTGTCCTCAGTGAATTTATCTAGTTCTTTTTTGAACCCTGTTATAGTTTTGGCCTTCACAACATCCTCTGGCAAAGAGTTCCATAGGTTGACTGCGTTGGGTGAAGAAATACTTCCTTTTATTTCTTTTAAACCTGCTGCATATTATCTTCATTTATGACCCCTAGTTTTGTGTTATGGGAAGGACTAAAGAACGCTTCCTTATTTACTTTCTCCACACTAGTCATGATTTTATAGACTCATATGCCCCCTTAGTTGTCCCTTTTCAAGCTGAAAAGTCCCAGTCATATTAATCTCTCCTCATATGGAAGCTGTTCCATACCCCTAATCATTTGTATTGCCCTTTTCTGTAACTTTTCCAGTTTCAATATAACTTTTTTTGAGATGGGGCGTCCACATCTGCACGCAGTATTCAAGATGTGGGTGTGTCATGGATTTATATAGAGGGAATATGATATTTTTCCTTGTGTTATGGTACTTTTCACAGCCCAGTTCACTGTCATCGGACTGAGTTCACCTGTCACCGCTATTGTGGGTGAGGACATTGTGTTATCCTGTCACCTGTCTCCCCCGATGAGTGTTGAGAACATGGAGGTGAGATGGTTCCGGTCCCATTACTCTTTCCTTGTGCATCGCTATCGTGATGGAAAGGATCAGACTGAATATCAGATGCCGGAATATACAGGAAGGACAGAGTTTCTGAAAGACGGCATCAGAAATGGAAGTGTCGCCTTGAGGTTACATAATATCAGACCCACGGATGAGGGACGATACGTGTGCTATTTTGAGTCAACTTCCTTTTATAAAGATGCCCAAATGGAACTGAAGGTGGCAGGTCAGTAGTTTGTGCTTGTATTTCCTTTAGCGATAGCATTTGATTGTTCTTTTTTCTCATTTGCAGCTCAGTACCAAATAAGCTGGAAGCTTTTGGCATGTGTGTTTCTAAATTTAAGGTGTTTTTTCTACTTGTTTTGGCTCACCTAAGAGAGGAAGAGGGACATCCTCCTGGGTGGATAACCATGAGATAGTTGCTATATCTTGAGAACCCAGGGACAGCAAAGGAGCCAGCATGAGCCTCACACCACAAGACCCAGTTCCTCCAAAGACTTCTGGTCAATCAGCCTTGTTTTAGCCTTTCACTTATTCAGCCAGACCCAGTTTTCTCTCAGTGTCTCAAATGCTGTCGGAAACTGAGACAGCAGAGAGACAACCGAATAATCATTCACTGAAAAGATGTGCAGGTGAATGTAAAAAGCAAAGCAATGGTGCACCTCTTAATCTAAATATCTCATATCACAGTCAAGTCCTCTGCTTTTATGTACACACTGAGGGCCTGATCTAAAGCCCATAGATATCAACCAGAGGTTTTCCAATGTCTTTGAAGCCAGGTGTAATATCTTCAGTAGGCTATGGCTCATGCCTTGAGTCAGGCGAGGTGAAAAGAGTTTAATCGTCTAGGTCAGTGGTTCTCACCCAGGGGCCCAGGGCTCCCTGCGGGGACGTGAGCAGGATTCAGGGGGACCACCAAACAGGGCCGGCATTAGATTTGCTGGGGCCCAGGGCAGAAAGCTGAAGTCCCACTGCATGAACCTGAAGCTAAAGCCTGAGGAACTGAGTGTCGCGGGGCCCCATGTGAAGTGGGACCCCAGGTAATTGCCCTGCTTGCTACCCCCTAACGCTGGCCCTGGCTTTTACATGGAGAAAAACAGTGGGTGTGGCAGAGGTGGGCCTTGGAGTTTTTATAGCATGTTGGGGCAGGGCTCAGAGAGAAAAGGGTTGAGAACCCCCGGCATAGGTTGCTTTCATTAGGCAGGAAGAAAATGACTGAACTACACTATAGGAACCTGGTTACCCATGAGAAGCAGCAGAGATGAGCCGTGGTCCGTGATCATAAAGGCCACTGAGAGATCTATTGAAATCTTCAGGACACCTTCCTGAATATGTCATTAAAAGATTTTCAGCTGCAGATTCCAACACTTCTTCCATCACCTGTCTCACGCTCAGCTGCTACAGACCTTGGGAAATTGTGAAATCGCAATGTGACTGCAGATGTCTCCTCAGTACTTTCTCAGCAATTTACCTTCTAAAATGGATTTGAAAATGGGCATTGATGGATAAGATTGTGACTATCCTAAGACTCCCGTTATGAAGAGAGGTCTAATTTCTTTGTGCAAGAGGGACTGGCATCAGAGACGATGCGTGGGGGGTGGGGCATGTGGGGTCGCTGCTTGGCTTGTACTGAGCATGCTTACATAGACTGAGCATGCTTAGTGACACTGCTGAAGCCGGCTGCCCTCACTCTGCCCTTCCCCTATTGGCAGGCACAGGTCGTCTCTGCCTGGCACCCTACTCTTTCGAAAGAGTGGCCATCAATAAGTGGCCTAATGGCTCCCATTAGTTTGGCACCGTCCAAGAGCAAGTGTTTGTACGCTGCTCTCTCAGCACATCCTGAGCATCTGTCAGCAACAGTGGATGAAACTAAGGGTCTGTCTGCATTGCAGCCAGGGGCGTGAATAGTAGCTCATGTAGATATGCCCACGGTAACCGTCCTGTAGCTAGCGCGCAAAAACTAGAAGTGAGAACACCAGGGCCCAGGCTTCAGAGCAGCTTTCACCACCCCCGGGAACATACCCGCTGGAGCAGCTGGCAGTGGAGCCCATGTTGTGGCATCCTCTCCTTTACTTTTAACGAGCCAGCCAGAGCACAGTTAGTGCTGATCCATCTACCTGAGCTGCCATGCACACCCAGAACTTCCGTGCAGAGATGGCAGCGGCTGTCTTCTCCTGTTCTAATGCTGTCCCTCTAAGCCAGACAGGTGCCTTTTTATGGCTAACTTGACTTATGCACTTTATGCCATGTGGCACAGAGGGCCTTCACCGCTGCCTTGCATCTTTGTTGGTTTCTTGCTTCAATCTTGGCTTTTTCCCAAGTCACTTTGGTGGCTTTCGATTCTGCTTCTGTTGTGCATTGCCAAGCATTTGTTATGCTGAAGGTTTAAATACTTACTCCTTATGCTGAATAATGATATAAGTTCTAATGTTAAAAAGACAAATTGGGCCAGGTAATATCTCTTACTTGATCAACTTCTGTTGGGGAGAGAGCCAAGCTTTCTAGTTTACACAGAGTTCTTCAGGTCTGGGAGCTTAACTCAGAGTGTTCCATCTTGTATTTACCTGTTACACTCTGGGTTAGTTTCCCAGACCTTGAAGAAGAGCTCTGTGTCAGCTCAAAAGCTTGTCTCTCTCCACAATGGAAGTTGGTACAATAAAAGTATTATCTTGCCCTCCTTCTCTCTAATATCCTGCGACCGACATGGCTACAACACCACGGCAGAATATAAAATTGAAACAATTTTATTCCACTCTCCTTCAGCTCTAGGTGCTGCTCCTCTCATCTCTGTTGAGGGATATCAGGATGGAGGGATCCGAGTGGTGTGCCGATCAGCCGGGTGGTACCCAGAGCCTGAGGTTTTCTGGAGAGGTCTCACTGGACAACATGTACCGTTGCTGTCTGAAAGAAAATTCCAAGGGGCTAATGGCCTGTTTGAAACAGAAACTTCTATAATCATAACAGAAACCTCAAACCAGAACATCTCCTGTTCCATTAGGAGCACTCTCCTCAAACAAGAAAAGGAATCAAGAATTTATGTAGCAGGTCAGTTACCATCCAAGCCACAATGTGACCATCAACACGCACGCACCTGCAATTGGCTAATAATGTTAAAATATGTCTATACCAATGAAAACTACCTTAGAAACAGCCACTAAGCATTATCATGTATGCAAATGAATAGTGATTGAATGGTACATAAATATTCAAACAGAGGATGTTGTGAAGGCCAAGACTATAACATGGTTCAAAAAAGAACTCGATAAGTTCATGGAGGACAGGTCCATCAGTGATAGGCCAGGAAGGACAGGGATGGTGTCCCTAGCCTCTGTTTGCCAGAAGCTGGGAATGGGCAACAAGGGATGGATCATTTGATGATCACTTGTTCTGTTCATTCCCTCTGGGGCACCTGGCATTGGCCACTGTCAGAAGACAGGATATGGGCTAGATGGACCTTTGGTCTGACCCATTAGGGCTGTTCTTATTGTGCCTAATTCCTTCCCAAGCTATTGTCTCCCCTCAGCTGAACAATAGCAGATTTCACGGCCTCACAGGTTTGCTGCCCATCGGAGGAGAGATCACCCAGACTCTACCTTGGTGATATTCTTAGTGCAGCATGTTTTATTTATGCTACATACATCAGTCCTTGAAGTGAGATGGTCACAAACAGCATGCAGGTGAAGCCCTCTGTCAGAAATTTCAGCTCAGACACCACTGCCTTGTTCCCTGGGAGCAGTTCTGCTCCAATAATTCACTCTCCTGAGAGAGATTAAGGCAGAGGGCGAACTTTCTGGCTCTTTGCCATAGCTCCCCGCCGAAGAAACTACAGCACAAAGCTAATGCCTGAAGGAACGAAATGGATACTGTCTAGAACAGGGGTCGGCAATCTACGGCATGCGTGCCAAACACGGCACGCGAGCCGATTTAGAGTGGCACGGTGCCTGCCTGGTGAGAGGAGGAGGAGGGGCTGGAAAGCGCCACGCTGGGGGAAGAAGCGGGGGAGGAGGGAAGCTTGTCTGCCACCGGACCAAGCTTCTGCCTCCTGCCCCGGTGGGGGAAAGCGATGGGGGAGTCCCGGCCCCCCGCCCCACTCAGCCCCCCCGCCCACTGCTCTCCCCTGCGGGGGCAGGAGGCAGAAGCTTGGTCCTGCGGCAGCCAAGCTCCCCTCCTCCCCCGCTTCTTCCCACAACTTGGTGCGTTCCGGCCCCTCCTCCTCCCAGAGGAGCAGAGCCGAGCGCAGCGTGCTCGCTGCTCCGTAGAGGAGGCAGAGAGAGGTAGGGACGGGCCTTGGGGAAGGGGGTGGAACAGGTCATATCTCTCCCAGCCCCCTGCCGTGAGCTGCTCAGCTGAGCACCCCAGCCTTCTGCCCTGCACCTCCACACACACCCCAGCCCTCTGCCCTGACCTCGAGTCCCCCCCCCAACACCCAGCCCTCTGCCCTGAACACCCCCCCCCACACACACACCCAGCGGGCTGAGCAGGCTGGCAGCGTAAGATCAGCATTTTAATTTAATTTTAAATGAAGCTTCTTAAACCTTTTGAAAACCTTGTTTACTTTACATACAACAATAGTTTACTTATATAATATAGACTTAGAGAGAGACACCTTCTAAAAAAACATTAACATGTATTACCGGCACGTGAAACCTTAAATTAAAGTGAATAAATGAAGACTCGGCACACCACTTCTGAAAGGTTGCCTACCCCTGGTCTAGAATCAAGCACGTGGGTTTATTACGCACAGCGCTGGCCGAGTGTCACTTTGCTTATCAGGCTCAGAGACACTGCCAAACAATTGATTACAATGGATTATACAGGTTTTTCATGGGCAGAGGGAAGTGACGGGGTGGGTGGTCCCGAGCCCCTAGATAGGTCTAGCAGCAAGACAAGATAAACACAGTAGCCAGAAGTCTAAAGATTACATAATGTCTCCTCCCATGGTTTCAGGTTAACATGTAACATACAGTTAGTACACAGGTGTTTTTCTTTAAACAATGTATAAAGTGTATTAGTATAAAATATATATGTTGAATTCTGATTTGGGGTCATAGGAATGAAGTAGCCGTTCTGATTGTCCAACAAGTGCATACCTGGAGGTTAAAGCAAAAAGACATTGAAAAGTACATGGCAATAGAAATTGTCTTTCATGTTGCTCATTTGTGTTTCTAAAGGCACTCACTGGTATCTGGGAGGGAGAAGGTCATATCTCACACTGATATACTTGATCCTCTTCCATGAGCTCAAGGTTGGTGTGTGGGGAGAGCATGGCAACCTCCTCTTGCAGAGGAGTGGACACAGACCCAGACACAGGCAGGGCCGGCTCCAGGCACCAACTTAACAAGCAGGTGCTTGGGGCGGCCAAGGGAGAGGGGCGGCACCTGCGGCAATTCGGGGGCGGCAAGTCCCTCACTCCCTCTAGGAGCGAAGGACCTGCCGCTGAACTGCCGCCGCCAATCGCGGCTATTTTTTTTTTTTTTTGCTTGGGGCGGCAGAAATGCTGGAGCCCCTTTCATTCCTTTGGTCTGTTTGCAGCTTCAGCTAAGAGTGCCAGTTACTGCTCCCCATCTGGCGTTTTGCTGACCATGCCTATTTTAGTAAAAGGCAAGGTTGTCTCTTGTTTGTTCTGCTTCTCTTAGCTAATATTGTTCACTGTTTTCTGGGCCTGTAAAAAGAGCTGACATAGCCTGTATCAGGTTTTTACATAAACAGCACATGGATTTTGGCCCTTCAATGACAGTAAAGCACGTCTTGAAAGACTGCACAGGGTTCTCAATCCAAGGAGAAGAACTTGTAAGATTATATTAACTGTGCATTCAGGTGCCTTCAGGTTTGATCAATGCAAACAGCCTACACAGATTATGTGGCTTGGATTCACTAAGAGTGGGTATGTGTCTGGAAGGTGCGGGCCACTGACACACAGTGATTCTGGCAGGTAGAGCAGCACTTCCAGTCTGTACAGCAGTAGGTGAGGCAGACTGGCTTTTTGGCAAAATGGAGACGTAGCGGAGTGAACACTCACCGCCACAGCGCCTCCTGCTGGTTACCTTGGGAATTAGCTCAATTCCAGCTCTCGGCGCACCTTCTGCTGGCCAGTGTCTCGCCTGCCGCAGGCCCCATATCCCTCCCGGACCCCAGTGCCTCTTACCTTGGGGTGCCGCCCCACACTCTGGGTCTTCCTCCTAGGGGAACCCCTTCCCCCTATTCCCACCTTGCCTCAGTGGCTACTGCCAGTCGTCATCTAGCCCCCTTTCTCTGGGGCAGACGGCAGTCTGTAATGGCCACTCATCATCCACAAGGGGGTGGGACCAGCTGCCTCTGCCTATCCCCAGGCTGCACCTCTGCAGCCCCAGTACCTGCTTAGGCCTTAACAGTGCCTCAGCCTGGGGAGTTGCCAGGCAGGAACTCCCCAGCTCCTCTTGCTCTTCCCCAGGACTGCTCTGCTCCAGGTACCTTGTGCTCCCAGGCAGCCAGGTCCTTCCCACTCCAAGGCTGGAGTCAGACTCCTCCAGCTCCTAGCCCCCAGTCCCTTATCAGGGCCAGCTGGACCTGATTGAGCTGGCCACACCTGTGGTCAGCTACTCCCTCAGCTGCTCTCACTCCTTATCCGAGCCACAGCCCTCTCCAGGGCTGCTTTTAACCCCTGTTCTGCTGGAGCGGGGCAGCCACTCCACTACAGGAGGATGTGGAGTGGTGTCGTTTCCCATCTCCGTGTACAGAATAAATAGGGTTACCATAATCCAGCAAGCAAAAAAGAGGATGGGAGGAGCCCCACCCCTGTCCTGCCCTAGCCCCGCCCCATCCTGCCCTAGCCCCGCCCCTGCCCCTCCCACTTCCCCCCTCAGAACCCCCAACCCTCCCCCCGCTCCTTGTCCCCTGACTGCCCCCTCCTGATACCCTCCCCCCATCCTAACTGGCCCCCTAGGACTCTACCCCCTACCTGTACCCTGACTGCCCCAACCCTTATCCACCCCCCCACCCCCAGACAGACCCCTGGGACTCCCACGCCCCATCCAACCACTCCCCACCCCCTGACAGCCCCCCCCAGAACTCCCAACCCATCTAAACCCCTCTGCTCCCTGTCCCCTGACTGCTCCGATCCCTCTCCCCACTCCTGCCCCCTGACAGCCCCCCCCAGAACTCCCAAACACCCCCTCGCTCCTTGTCCCCTAACTGCCCCCTCCTGGGACCCCTGCTCCTAACTGCCCTCCAGAACCCCACCCCCTATTTATGTACAGGCGTGACTACCTGCCCTTTCCTGGTTACTATACGCGGCCAGTCCGCATCCACATCCAGTAGTTAAAAAAAAAAAAAAAAACTAATAATTTAAATTGGAATTTCATCCATTAATAAGTAGTTATTATATAGTTAAAACCATTCTATTGAAGGGCAGATATTAAATAACACTAAATATGTTAATGTTCAAAACAATATTAAAAATTTGAAAATTTAGACCATGGAAACCAAAATAGCTAAAATTTAGTTTTGGCAAAATACACGGAATGGAAACTCCGGGATCTTTACCTGTCACTGAATATAGCCATCATACCAATAGTGGAATATAAAACAAGTCTACATATACTCTCCTTAAAATTTTTACTTCTGTCCTTTCCCAATAATTGTAACAAATCATTATTACCTTCACTCCACTTGCCACGCGCCCCAAGCACAAAACCAAAGAAGTGGATATTTTTACCTCCCGTTAAGTTTTTAATTTCTTCCTCTAACTCAAGATAATAAGCCACCTTCTCACTGTGGGCTTGTTCCAAACTTCCGGCATTATCCTCCCATCGCACTGTAACATCAACCACCACTGCTGTATCTCCTTTTATAAATATAATATCCGGCTTTCTTAACTCACCCTTACTATTTCTCAAATGGGGCTCTATCATTGCCTTCCACCCTAATTTACCAACCTTATCTACAACTGCAGACACTACTCTATTATGCCTTTTTATCCTAGCATTCTTAGTCTTATAACATTGTCCTGAGATATGGGGAACAGTCTCCCGCACTTTACCGCACCATCTACAAAGAGCATTCACACCTCCTCTTCCTCTTGCTAATGTCTCCCTAGTAGGATAAATATTTGCCCTAAGCTGCAATGCTGCAATATACGCTGACGATTTAACTTTACTAGAGTTTCTAAAAATCGAATTACTAATTAAATCATTTTTAAAATATTTTATCCCTATTCCCTGACATCTCAGTTCCGACCATCTTAAAAATTCCTCTTCCCTCCATTTCTTGGGATGAGATGTTACTGCACTAAATGACAATATTTTATCCACAAGATTTTCTCCTGCATATAGATAAGATAGGTCCATCCAATCATCTCTCGAGACAATATGTCTCCTCCATTTACGAATTAACATATTTGGGATTTGCACACTAAACTTAGTGAGAGCTAAACCACCATCCCTACCTCTAGAATAAAATATCCCATCTGTGGTACACTGAGGTAAATGTAAAATCTCTTTAACTATTTTTCTAACTAACACATCAATATCGTCTAAAAGATTAAAAGGGGGTTCTATTAAAAGAAGATTATAAAACAGCTTCGGTAAGATGTATGTCTGTAAAATTAATATTTTTGGGCCGGTTTTAATGGGGCCTTAATTAAATTCTCACTCCAATCTTTCAATTTTTCTTTAAGTACCGGTCCCCCTACACCTAAGCAGGGATCTATTCTAGCCCCTAAATATTTTTCAAAATCCCCTGGTTGAACATATTCAATCTCCTCTGACCCTATCTGCCAATTATCCTTAGGATTAACTACATAGGTTTTATGTTTAGTTAAAATATGAAAGCCTTTCATTTTCTTCACATTAACAGAGAGATTAGTATTTTTACAAAACTCCTCTAAGATACCCAGATTTTTGATCATTCCTTTATATGAGCTACTTAAAATTGCCACATCATCGGCAAAAGCCAATGACGTGACACTATTACCCTTAACATAAAAACCACTTCCTTCTACTTCTAATCTAGTTAAAAGGGGATCCATAGCAATATTAAACAAAATTGGGGACAACGGGTCACCCTGCTTGGCCCCCCTCTTAATTAAAATAGACTCAGTAGCTTCATCACCCACCCATACCCTAGTTGTGCAATTATCATAAAGATCCCTAATAATATCTATAAAATGTTCATCTATACCAAATCTTCTCAACCCGGCTATTATATGTCCGTGTCCCACAGAATCAAATGCTTTAGCCAGATCTACGAACACTATTGCAATTTCATTCCCATTTCATTTAGCCCCTTTAATCAAATTATCTAATATAGCAATATTTTCCTCACACCCAGGGGCGGATATAAACCCTTTTTGTCTACTACATATCTTAACTGTTTCCACCAGTCTTTTTGCTAATATTTTGGTATAGATTCTAATCCAAACTGACCCAATTGTCAATGGTCTCCAAGATGTTAACTTCTTCATTTCCTCCTCATCTTGTGTCTTTGGTATTAAAATCGTTCTATTTTTCTTAAATTCATCTGGTACCTGTCTATTTAGAAACCATATATTAAAATTTTTTGTAAGTATTAAGGAGTCTAAATTAAAAATATCCCACAAATTGCTCACTTTTACTTTATCTGGGCCAGGAGCACTATCTTTTCTTATTTCTCTTAAAGCTATTCTAATCTCATCCACAGAGATCGGACTCATTAATATATCATTATCCGCATTCTCTGTGGATGATGGCCACCCTATCATATTACCATGTCCAATTGTTCCCAAAATATTTACATAGTATTCCTCAATTTCTTTCATAGGGATAGCACACTTAGCCTTATCTGGCTCTCCCATTATAATGCGAGTCAATCTTCTTCTATCCTTATCAAATAATTGTTGATAGAATTTATACTTAGCTTTCTTTGTAGCATATCTCCTAATTGCATTAAATTGCTTCCTTCTCCCCTCCTTTCTCATCTTCCCTTTTCCTTTATTCCTCAACTCTATTTGACTTTCATTTCTAGGGTCCTTTCCCTCTACTAATGAATAACATAATTTTTCCAACATTGCCCATCCGAGAGCTTTTGTTAAATCCTCCTTTAATAATCCTTCAATTTCCCCTAAACTATTTATTATTTCTCTTCCCTCCCTACTTTGTTTTCCCCGTTTACATATTTTCTCCACTAAATCCACTTCTGGATGTCCTTTTAGTGGGAAAATCCTCTCTCTTGGGGGCGGAATTTCTAATATATTTACTCTAATGTCCTCTACCTCAGTCACTTCCTCCCTATCTCCTGTTACCATTAACTTCTTCTTTGCTAATTCTCGTCTTTTATCTGATATTTGTTTATTCGTTTTGGTCCTCATCTCGCTCTCAATACATTTATTTATATTCCTTTTCCCAGTATATTTCCTTTCCAACTGTATAAGCTGCGCAACCTCATCTTTGGTCCATATATGAGATCTAGTCAATCCCTCTTTGATCTTACTTTTAGCAGCCATATCTTCTTTTCTTTGCTCATTCCTCACAGCAGGGTGTCTATGTCTACAGTGTTGGCTCAATCCAGATCTAGTATGAAAACCAAGCCCACAGACCGAGCACGTATGGCTCTTCATTGGGGTATCCGCCTTCTTGGGTATGCACTTGGGGTAGTGGCAAGCTATATTATGATATTGAGAAGATTTTCCACATTTACTACATACAACTCGTATGGCTTTACTTTTATGAACCACATTAATGTGTTTCGCCCATTTACCAAATGTTGGTAATATCTGGGGACATATTGGACAATTAAAACTATCAACGGGATACTCTAAATAAAAAACCCCATCCTTCCACGAACTACTTTCTAATATATTTATATTACTACCAGTACTGTTAAGATCCTTATTACGATCCCTATTAAAATCAGTACTTGGTCTAAAACTATTTAATAAACTAGACCCATTAACTAAATGAGCATTAAGATATCCCGATTCCCTAACATATGGATCATCAAATGTACTTAAATACTTAAAATCTGGATTAAAACTGTCCATAGTTAAATCATTAAAAGTGTCCCTTGTAAAAACCATCGGTAAGATAGATAAAATCTCCTCACCATGATCATCACAAACATTCTCCTCTACCTCCTCTCCATGCTCCACTGGGAGGACTTGATTCTCACTCTCATTCTCATGAGACTTCATTATAGTCCACACCATTTTATCCATTGGTCCAGCGACCCCGATCACACCCCTAATATATTTAACACTGTCAGCCGGGGCATCAAAGCCAACAGCGGGGGTGTTATTAACCCGGTCCAGCGCCAATCCGATATAAAAATATAAATTACTTTTTTCCATAGCTAAAAGATTTACCCTTTCCAGGGGGAAACTAACCCGTACCTGGGGGAAACTTACCCTTACCAGGGGGAGTCAACCCGTACCTGGGGGAGGCTACCCTTACCAGGGGGGCATCCATGTGGCACCATATGGGGCTGCCCAACCCCGTACCACACACCACTGAATGTGGGATGTGGGTTCGTCCTCCGCAATCCGCCTGGCTATCCAAGCCAGTTACCGACTCTCACCACAAGGAGGTAGCGGTTGGACTTGCAATCCAGAGGCTTTCCTCAAAGAGGGGTCCCAAACAGCATAATGTCGAGCTCTAACGGGCGTGTGAGAAAAGGCTCAGATCTTGGTAGGGGGTTGCCCCTATTGGCCAGGCTCACGCCCACCCCCACCTCACCGATAACCCATTCTCTCACTACCCTCAGGCAATGTTTCCGTCCAAGCCCGACAGCTGAGAGGGTCCAGAGACGCATGGAGAGCCATTAAGAGAGCCATTAAGCCTCCCTGTTCCTTGTCCCCTAACTGCCCCCTCCTAAGACCCCCCCCAAATGCCCCCCAGGACCCTACCCCCTACCTGTACCCTGACTGCCCAAACCTTATCCACACCCCCAGAAAGCTCCCCCCCCGAACTCCCGACCCCCCCCCCCCCCGGTCTCTTGACTGCCCCCTCCAAAACCTCCCTGCCCCTTCTCCAACCCCCTGGCCCCCTTGTTGTTAGCCTCTCTTCACCTAATGTCTCCGTGAACTTGCTCAGGAACTGCCTGAGACACTGGGCAGCAGCAGGGGAGGAGCTCCAGACTGCCGGAGCCGATCTGCGATGCAGGGAGGGAGGGAGGAGGAGGAGCTCTCTGGCTGAGTGTCGGAGCCCCATGTAAGTGACACCGTCCGGCCGGCAGCACTGTTAGCCGCCCGTGCTCTGCATGGGGGGGGGGGGGGGAAGTCCGGACATTTACAAATTCCCCCCGGACGCTATTTTTAGCTTAAAAAGCCGGACATGTCCGGGGGAATCCAGACGAATGGTAACCCTAGAATAAAACCAGTTTAACTGGTCAGAATAAATGTTCATTGCCAGTTTAAACCTTCCAAGGGAATTGAATCATTCATGAACTGTCCTGATTTCTACGAATGTATTTATTATTCTTAACTATTTGCTAGATATTTGGGGTGAAACTGACTGGCTGCCCTCAATCCACAGTCATGGTCCCTAGTGTATGATGATAATATTGCTGTCTATTTCCCACACCTGTTGTTATTCCAGCTGACTCCTCATATATTTTGATGTTGTATTCTTCATTGTCCGTTACTTCCTCCACACACACAGAGAGACTTTTCCTCCATTACATCATTGGATGTAAATCCTCTCCATAGCTTGATTAACATTCATTACTCTATGTATTACTAGGAGTTTTTTCTTGTTTCCCAATTTTCTGGCTTTCTTATTGATTTTAATAAAAATCTCTAAAGCTTTGCTTTGCCCACAGCGTGAGTCTTCACCCTACACCTTGAGGATCCGTAAAAGATATTGAACTCATTAGTTTGAGTTCAGTGTAGCCTGATTCTGGGACAAGAATCCTCTTCCCCTGAGTCTATTAATCAGATCAACTGGCAACCAATACAAGTATTATTAACCATTAAAAAGATTAGGCAACACTAATCATACCTCTTTAGCTTTTTCTTCTTTCTGTTCTGCATCCTTTGTGACCCTTCTGTTCAGCATCAGGTGGTTTTTCATCCTTTTCATGTTTGCTGTGCAGTTTTCTTGCTCAGGATGCAGCATTCCACTGCAAATTAGAACTATCCAAATCTGCTTTGCCAGAAGTGTCATTATAGAAGTTTCCAGGCTGTTGGTAAACACATGATCAGCCTGTAACTCTGAGGATCACTGCAGCTTTCTATCTTTCTTCTTTCTTTTCTCTCTGTCACCATCCATCTTGGGCATCTGTTCTTCAAATATTTGTTAATTTTTTCCAGTAGGCAGTCAGAGAGTGGTTTGTCATTTCATCTACAATCCATGCACCCCATTTAATCCTCATGCTTTCTAATTTTTCATTCCTCTCAGTGTCTCATGTTTCTTTCTTTGATATTTCTGTGTGTTCCTCAATCGTGGTTTTTTTTCTCACATTTTCCCACTGTTTATGTTACACTGTTATAATTGTCTTATGTTGTTAGGATTAGTAGTAGTAATTTGAGAATGTTGCCTTTTAAGAACTCTAAAGTTCTGGGGGGAAACTTAGAAGCCAAGAAATTCATAGTTAAGATTAAATTAGAATAAACCTACATTTTTGGAAAACTGGAAATTTGCAGGCAAGATAGTTAAGTCTTTTTAAGTCTAATGGTTTTGTTTTTTTTTATAAAGGTAGTATAGACTCAAACCATTGATATGTGTCTGGATTTTTCACTTTAGCAAAGTTTTCTGTGTGGGTAATTTTTATCTTATGGGTTGTTTGTCAAAAACTGTTCGCTTCAACTATAATTCATTATTATATGTGATACCACAGCCAGGGCCAGCTCTAGGCACCAGCAAAACAAGCTGGTGCTTGGGGTGGCACATTTTTAGGGGCGGCATGGCCGGCGCCAGAATGCCGCCCCTAAAAATGTGCCCCAGCCGCCTTAGCTCGCCTCGGTGCGCGAAACAGCTGATTTGCGCGCCGCTACTCGTCCTCCCTCCCAGGCTCTCAAGCCTGGGAGGGAGGGGGAGCAGCGGCGGGCGAATCGGCTGTTTCGCGCACCGAGGCGGCTCGGTGTCTCCCCCTCCCACCCAGGCTCTCAAACCTGGGAGGGAGGGAGAGATCCCGAGCGGCTGCGGCGCGCAAAACAGTTGTTTTGCACGCTGCTGCTCCCCCTCCCTCCCAGGCTTGAGAGCCTGGGGGGAGGAGGTAACGCTGGGGATTTGGGGAAGGGGCGGAGTTGAGGCGGGGCCGGGGGTGGGGTAATTAAAAAACAGGGGGGGGGGGCCGCCAAAATTGTTTTTGCTTTGGGCGCCAAAAATCCTAGAGCCGGCCCTGATCACAGCATTGAACAATATCTCAGCAGTGAATCAAGCCAAGCCAACTTACTCACTGATACCATATATCACTGTTAAAATGGTTCTAACCAAGATCATTTTTAAGTCAGTTTTCTGATCACTTTCATAATGGAAACAGGGCCATCTCTGATTCCTCGTCTCACCCAAATTCTGCTGTAAATGTATATATTTGTAATAAAAACCATTTGACCTTTGTCCTTGCTTCCAAAGTAATGTCAATTCAATTTTTTTTTCCAGAACTTTTTTTCCCGACGAAATCTCCCTGGATCGCCATTCTGTGCACGATCCTGGTTATTCTGGTTTTTTTTATTGGCCTCTTAATTTATCTCTTGAAAACAAAAGGTAATACATTAAATTAGGAAATAAACTATAAAGAGACATTCTCGTAATAAATAAATAAAAAGATGTTTTAATGTTATACAGTGATGGTGATGACTCCCTAGTTAAGGTTGTTACTTATTTTCAGATTATTGCAAAGTCTGGTTTTGTTCCCCTCTCTACAATCCCAAAACGGTGATATCAGCACAAAAAAATTATAGCCCTAGAGCTGTGGGTGATTTTTGTTCTGCAAAATTGGAAGTGATTTGAACAAAGGGTTCCAATTTACAGCATCCTAAATATGGGAATGTTCATCCAAGCTCCATTTTTTTTCTTTTACCATTTCTTAAGAACAAAACAAAGGAGAAACTTAAAACTTAGTGTATTGGACTTCGCAGCTGAAATCTAGTGTGCAGAACCAAAATACAGTTGTATAAAGTGGCAATATGCAACACGGATAAGGCCCAAATTATCATGTCATTACTGATTTGAATTGCCTCCGTTTTTGTGTAATGAATCCAAGGGTATGTCCTGACTTCAGAATTAGCCCTGGCTTTCACTCAGCTGTTGCTCCTAGCCCCATCTTCCATTCACACACACAGCCCTCTGGCCTGAGTTCAGTGGTCCTTTCCACCCAGGCTAGCTCACCCAGCTCGGGCTGTGCTTTCACTCAGGCTGGTAATACAGTGAGGGCTCAGGCTAAATCACTAGAATTCTGATGGTCCTCCAGTTCCTTCCCATAATTTCCCCGGGTGCCCAGAAAGACAGACAAGTTCTCCCAAAAATCACTGGAAAAGAATCGTAGAATGACTCAGCTTAGCATAGGCCAAAGAACCCTGGGATATGTCCCCAGAAACCCTAGTATTGCACAAGGGTGAGTGTGATGGTAGTGAAGACCCAGTAACTTTCCCAGTATGTGTTTGCAGAGCAGCCACAGACCTGGCCTAGGTTAACCTAGATGCTCAGACCCAAGTGCCAATCATTCAAGTTAACTCTGCAATGAACACACACTCTGAGACTCCTGGAGCCTGGTTTTAAGATCTGAGGAATCCCAATTCCAGCTGGAGTCAAAGGTTACTGTAGACGTTGAGCTCTTCTGAAAATCAGGCACAGGGTGGATCATGCTGGGCAAGTTAAAACTCAGGAACCCAAACAATGACCATTTTCACTGTGCTTTGTGGGGCCTGGAGCCGAGAGATCTGGGACCCCATTCTGTGTCTTTTGCACATGCCTATTTGCATTCAGAGCAGAGTCACTTTATCTTGCATGTAGTGAACACACAGACACCTTGTTTGGCCACTCTGCCAGCGTACTCCAGTGCAGTCCCTGGGGGAGGTTTGAAGAGTCATGGGTAAATTTTCATTATAAAGGGCATAGTCTTTTCACAGTGTATCCCTGGGGAAAATAAATGTAATAATAATAGTGTATTTATTTCTGCTTATTTTTTAGGGATGAAGGCTGCAGAATATAGTAAGTGTTATTCCCTCTCCTTTCACAGTCTTTTGCACACAGCTGTATCCTTGTTTTGGGGGGGCAGGAGGGAGTTGCTTGGTTTGGGATTTTTTTATTTAATTTGGTTTTTAATTGAATTTTTAAAAGGTGTTGCAGGGTAGGTTAATATTAAATATGTGGTGTTTCACATTGAAAGGAAACGTTCTATGTGACTAAAACCAGGAAGGTTGAATAGAAATGACCCATCAGCCTTAATCTTGGTACTGACAATTTCATGTAATAAAGGCATGAGATTTAACATATACAACAAAGGGAAAATCTAAGGGCCTGATTGAGGAAAGTTTTATGCAAATATTTAAGTGTCTCCCTATTTAGGGCAGCCCTTAAGCACATGCTTAATTTTTAGGCATGGTTTTTATTTTGTCCCATTGAAGGCAATTGACACGTAAGCGCATGTCAAAGTTTTGCACGTGCCTAAACCTTTACTTTCTAGTAAGGACATGAGGCACTGAAGGTGGAAAGTTTATATTTCTAGAAATCAAAGATACAATAAATGCTTAAAGCATGTTATCAAAATAGTAATATTAGTAACTTTATTTCCTGTTATTTCAAATCTTTGGAAATGATGATAATGGGTTCAGACCTGCTCCAACTGGGTTGGATACAAAGCCAGGGTCTTTCCATTCTCTCTGGTGAAATTTGGAATTGGGACCATAAGATACAATTGAGGATTTGCCATGGACATCAGTGAGCGAAGCATTAGACCTTTAATGAAAGGGGTTGTTTGTTTTTGTTTGTTTTAAATAAACACTAAAGTTATCTCCAGGTTAGTTATGATGATAATATAGAAATATTAATTATTGGAAATTTCTGTAAACTCCCTATTAAATGTGAGCCTTTGGAAAGAGAACTGCTCATGTCCTGTATACGTATTTCTGACATTATTTCATGGTAACTTTTTACTAGAACTTATCACTAGAGATGTTTGGAAAATGTACTGACATTTTGCTCTTTGAAAATTAGTTTCCAAAAAAAAAGTCAAAATGTTTAAAAAATAGTAATAATGGAACCAAAAATCTTTAAAAATATGAAAATTGTCATTTCAAAATGACATTTTAGCAGAAAGTATGGTTTTATTGGTTTAAATGGAAAAATTATCTGAAAACTGATATTTTAATTTGAAATTAAACAAAAATTGTCTCATTTCTAAATGTTGATTTACATTTTTTTTTTTATTTTGACATTTCCCCACAGAAAAAGAAAGGGTTTTTCCCCATAAGAATCATCATTTTTCCTCTAAAAATTACCATTTCAATTAAATATTTTTTGCAGGGAAAGTCTTCAAACACATTTTTTATCACATTTATTTATAACTGTTTGCCCCTTTCCACTCCTCACATTTAATTCTGTATAATATTGCTGCCTGCTAATTCAGTGTTCGTTCAGAGGAGTTCTCATTTCTTCTTCTTGATTGCAGGGTGGAGAGACTGCCTTACAGAAGCAGGTAATAAATGTTCATATTTTATCAAAGCCCAAAGCCCATCCCCCAAAGGGTTCCTAACATTCTGTTCGCCTTTTTGACTGCCGCTGCACACTGAGCAGAAGTTTTCAGAGGAGGGTTGACCATTTTGGTTGGACGTATTCCTGGAGATTTCATCACATGACATAATCTTTAAAGATGAAACTTTAATTCCTGGAGACTCCAGGGAAATCTCTCCACAGGGAGAAGTAGCTTTAGAGGCCTATCTCTCCCCATTCATATAAGAAGCCGAGGCCCCTCACTCAGGATTTTTTTTTTTTAAACAGTGATTTTCTAGGTGCCTAAAAGTTCAGTGTTGTAACGCTGAGTGTCCCTTGGTGGAATGGGGGGCTCTGGTCTCTCTGCCCCCTCTCAGGGTCACTCTCACAACTGCGTCTCTGACTTTCTCCTTGTAATACACACCAAACCCAAACCTCTAGCCCCTGCATCTGCCACAAAGGAAACCCCTCAGACCATGAAACTTAGCTTTGTGCTGCATTTGTAGCCTTCCTTGTTTGCAGATGTTTTTACTACGTAAAGGGGCTTGATTGCTCTTTCCATGGATGGTAACAGAGTGAGCTCAGCACACCCACTGGCTTTAAGGAGTATATTTTTTTAAATTCAAGATCATACACAGAAATACACACCCATTTCAGTGTTCTCATACTGTTCTTTCCCCTGTTCTTACCTGAGGGGATCCAGCCATGATCCCTGATCTCAGCTTCAAAGAAAGCAGAAGCGTGAACAGTGGCAGATCTCTCCTGGTTGGAAAATGGAAGGGAAATATTTTTTTGCAAAAAATATTTTTAAAATGCTTTCGTTTTGAAGTGTTTAACATTTTTCTATTTTAGGATTTTATGAGGAATTCTTTTCATGTTTTTTATTTTAAAATGGTTAAAATTGATGTGATTTTTTTTTTTAAATTTATCCAAAACTTGTCTTTTGGCAAATGAAAAGTTTGGATACATTTGTGATGATTTAAAAATATTAATTAAAATCTGTTCATCATCCAGCCCTCCTTCCTCTCTCAGATATACAATCAAGAGAAAGGAAAGAAATTGATTCACTCTCCAGCTGGGACAGCTTCTGTCACGGACACGATCAAACCCTCCCGCATGGCTGAGCTCTGTCTCTAACACTCTGATTCTCTTACTCTCTCCAGAGAGCGTGACCCTGGATCCAGATACAGCAAATCCCTACCTCATCATATCTGCGGATGGGAAAAGAGTCAGACTGGAAGGCACAGACCAGGAGCTGCTCGCCAATCCTGAGGGATTTAGTTATTCTCCCTGTGTGCTGGCCTATGAGGGATTCACATCTGGGAGACATTTTTGGGGGGTGGAAGTTGGGAGCAAAGGAGGCTGGGCTGTGGGGGTGGCCAGAGAGTCTGTGAAAAGGAAGGAAGGAGCAGTGATCCTTAAGCCTGAGGAGGGGATCTGGGCTGTAGAGCGACAGTGGTGGGGTCAGTTCTGGGTTCTCACTAGCCCTATGACACGCCTTTCCCTAAGTAGGAAACCTGAGAAGATTCGGGTTTCTCTGGATTACGAAGAGGGGCTGGTGGAATTTTTCAATGCTGATAATGTGAAACCGTTCTACGCTTTCTGCTCGGCCTCTTTCGCTGGTGAGAAAATCTTCCCTTTCTTCCGGGTTGGGGGTGCAGGAGCCCACCTCAGAGTGTGTCCGTGAGAAAGGGTACATGATTCCACTTGGACTCACTCAAACGTGTTTTCATCAACTTAGGATATCTTTCATTCAATTTATACAGATCACTCATAACTCCTCTTTAACTTCATACTAATTTCCTGTAAATAAAGAACTTTTGAAATAATGGATGTATTTTCTGCTCTTCTCCTGTCTATTTATTTCAGCTGCAGTTTTGGGGAGGGAGGGAAGGTCTGCTTCCCTATTAGGGTGGCAGATGCCCTCTTGACAGTCTGACAAGAGCCTGAGGCCTAGTCTACACTGCAGAGTTAGGTTGATGCAAAGTAGCTGACGTCAACCTGACTAGGGAACTAAAATAACTGCCCCGCCACAGCAATTTAATAACTCCACTTCCATGAGAGGTGTAGAGTGAAAGTTGATGTAGTTACATTGACGTAGTGTGAGTGGAGACACTGAGTTACATACATTGACTGTTACTAGCTGTCAGAAGCCAGCTTACAATGCCCCCCATTGACAGTACAATCAATACAAGCGCTCCCAGTGAGGACGCACACCGCTGACACAAGGAGCAAAGTGTAGGCATATACAAGCCACGTAATTACTGCGGCAGCTGTATGCCGACGTAAGTTAGGCCTACTTAATTTTGTAGTGTAGACCTGCCCTACGAGGAGTTGTGATCAGTTTCCTTCCGTTTGATATTATGATTCTTGTGATTTGTGTAAGTGCTGTGATCATGCTTTCCTGGGGTCACGATTTGATCAAGTTCCTGCAGTCATCCACAGTTAGGAAATAACATCATTGGTGTTTTCTGATTGGCTGACAGAAAGTGATGTCTGTGGAAGTTGGATCAACCCTTAAATTTCAGAGCTCTGCAGAAGCACACTGAAATTTTATGTTTAGTTCGGTGCAAATTTTATTAAATATTATTAAGCATTTATACCTGGTAATGCCCAGGGGTTGTACCGTATGACTGGAGAATTGCTAACATAGTTCCTATTTTTAAGAAAGGGGAAAAAAGTGATCCGAATAACTATAGGCCTGTTAGTTTAACATCTGTAGTATGCAAGGTCTTGGAAAAAATTTTGAAGGAGAAAGTAGTTAAGGACAATGAGGTCAATGGTAATTGGGACAAAATACAAAAGGTAGATCGTGCCAAACCAACCTGATCTCCTTCTTTGAGAAGGTAACAGATTTTTTAGACAAAGGAAACGCAGTGGATCTAATTTACCTTGATTTCAGTAAGGCATTTGATACAGTTCCACATGGGGAATTATTAGCTAAATTGGAAAAGATGGGGATCAATATGAAAATTGAAGGTGGATAAGGAACTAGTTAAAGGGGAGACTACAATGGGTCATACTGAAAAGTGAACTGTCAGGCTGGAAGGAGGTTACTAGTGGAGTTCCTCAGGGATTGGTTTTGGGACCAATCTTATTTAATCTTTTTATTACTGACCTTGGCACAAAAAGTGGGAATGTGCTAATAAAGTTTGCGGATGACACAAAGCTGGGAGGTATTGCCAATACAGAGAAGGACTGGGATATCATATAGGAAGATCTGGATGACCTTGTAAACTGGAGTAATAGTAATAGGATGAAATTTAATAGTGAAAAGTGGAAGGTCATGCATTTAGGGATTAATAACAAGAATTTTGGTTATAAATTGGGGACACATCAGTTGGAAGTAACAGAGGAGGAGAAGGACCTCGGAGTATTGGTTGATCACAGGATGACTATGAGCCGCCAATGTGATATGGCCGTTAAAAAAAGCTAATGTGGTCTTGGGATGCATCAGGCGAGGTATTTCCAGTAAAGATAAGGAGGTGTTAGTAACATTATATAAGGCACTGGTGAGACCTCTTCAGGAATATTGTGTGCAGTTCTGGTCTCCCATGTTTAAGAAGGATGAATTCAAACTGGAACAGGTACAGAGAATGGTTACTAGGATGATCTGAGGAATGGAAAACCTGTCTTATGAAAGGAGACTCAAAGAGCTTGGCTTGTTTAGCCTAACCAAAAGAAGGCTGAGGGGAGATATGATTGCTCTTTATAAATATGTCAGAGGGATAAATATCCGGGAAGGAGAGGAATTATTCAAGCTTAGTACCAATGTGGACACAAGAACAAATGGATATAAACTGGACATTAGGAAGTTTAGACTTGAAATTAGATGAAGGTTTCTAACCATTAGAGGAGTGAAGTTCTGGAACACCCTTCCAAGGGGAGTAGTGGGGGCAAAAGACATATATGGCTTCAAGATTAAGCTTGATAAGTTTATGGAGGGGATGGTATGATGGGATAGCCTAATTTTGGCAATTAATTGATCTTTGATTATTAGCAGGTAAATATGCCCAATGGTCTGTGAGGGGATGTTAGATGGGGTGGGCTCTGAGTTACTACAGATAATTCTTTCCTGGGTGTCTGGCTGGTGAGTCTTGCCCACATGCTCAGGGTTTAACTGATCGCCATATTTGGGGTCAGGAAGGAATTTTCCTCCAGGGCAGATTGGCAGAGGCCCTGGAGGTTTTTTGCCTTCCTCTGCAGCGTGGGGCACGGGTCACTTGCTGGAAGACTTCAATAACTCAGGCATAGGTTAGGGGTTTGTTACAGGAGTGGGTGGGTGAAATTCTGTGGCCTGCGTTGTGCAGGAGGTCAAACTAGATGATCATAATTGTCCCTTCTGACCTTAGAGTCTATGAGTCTAAAAGCTCCAAAAGTGATGGGACCACATTATGTTGTGCACTGTTCAAACCCAGAAAAGACACCATCTTTCCTCTGAAAGGATTACGGTAGAGCTGTTTGGAAAATCTTCCTCTCTTCTCTCCTCCCCCTGAAAAAAAAATCATATTAAAATGAAGAACAAATGTTTTGGTTGAATGTTCCATAGAAATTTTTGACTTTTCATCCAAAACTTGAAACACAAAAAAACTGAAAATTTTTAACCACGAATTTCTCAGTTTTCAACCAAAAGTTGAAATTTTTCATGCTCTCTGTGAAACATTTCATGTATTCAGAAGCTTAATTTTCTGTCAGAAAACAATTTTGATGGAAATTTTTCAACTAGACCTAGTTACAGGGAATACACATTGTGCTGCTCCCAGGTAAACTTTACTATTCTTTGTCCTTGTCCTGCTGGTCTCTTAGTCTTTGATCCAGCAACACACTTAAGCACATGCTTAACTTTAAGCCTGTGAGTCGACCTATTAAATTCAATGGGGCTAACAACATATTTAAGGATACACAACTTGTTGATCGCTTTACTTGCCTGGATTGTCAGCTCGTAAAGGGAATCAAAGTGAAAGGATGGTACTGTTCCTGGGCTACAGAAAAATATACTGATTCTGGTGAGAAGGAAGGATGGGGTTGTAAACAGCAGCAAAGGGCTCACAGAAAGTGAAGAAAATCAGGATATCTTCTGGTTAAAAAAAAATAAAAATAGAAATGTTGACACAGGCACCTGTTGTGACAATCAGGATCAGCTACCCCAAGGGGAGAATAGAAGGTTTAACCCCCCCAAAACAGCATTAAACCAAGTGATTGCATACAGTCATAGTACTGTAAAACTCTATTCAGAAAGGTCTTTTACAAGAACTCTTAACACAGGATTCTGCTCCAAGACAGAGAATTCTTTCCACCTGGTTAGTTTGGTTCATCTCACCGGTTTCCCTAGCTGCTCCCATACACTCCTCATTTGCATAAACCCACCCACTTATCTGGAACACAATCTGTCCCTGTGAACTCTTGCAGCAAAACACATAAAAGTAAATGCATGCAAGCACTATACCATAGCCCTAGCGCACTCTGCTGCTCTCCCATAACTATCTCAAACATACAACCAGGCATCCCGAAGATACTTACAGTTTCTCTCAATACCAGTCCAGTTCTGTGCTATTTCTTGACTAACCCCTGCACATATCCCCTACTCTGAGCTGATTCCTGACTTTTGTGCTCAACTCAGGAAAACAAGAATTGAGAAGGTAGCTGTGCAGGGAAGTCATGTTGAAGGTGGTGGGTGGGACACCACATTCCAAAGAATTGAGGAGTAGGAACAAATAGCTAAATTAGATTTAAAATAGATCTTGATAAATTGATGAGTGGGATTGTATAATTATGTGATTGCCTGCGATGCTGAGAGATGGGGATTGGTGGCCCATTTAGTCCTATGTCTTTTGTCCAAAATCTCATGCTTCAGGGTTTCAGATGATCTCCTGCAGGCATCAGGAAAGAAATACCCCTTCCCTTATGTATTCCGGGTTTTATGTTTTCTCCTTCCTCTGAAGCATCAGAGATTGGCCATGGCTGGAGATGGGACATTGACTGGGATGGCTTAAAAAAGTATCTTTCTCAGATGCTTGGCTGGTGTGTCTTGTTCACATCCTCAGGGTCAAAAATGATCCACATTTTGAGGTCAGGAAGAAATTTTACTGAAGGTGTGGTACTCTGTACCTCAAAGCAAGCACCATGGAACCCCCATATCCAACCCTGTCATATAATTATGATATATTTCATGCAAAGCAGACTATATAGGATATCATATGAAAGATCATGATCTGCTGAAACCCACTGTTCTTTCAAGATACGTATCTCATTAGTGTGTATCAAGGTATGAGATTTTGCCATATTCTTGTTACTGAAATAAGGTGTAAGTTTGCTAGTGACATACAAAGAAGGCAAACCACTCCCAGGAGGATGGTCAATGACAATTAATCAACAGGGGGGCTGTAATCAAGGGATTTACAATTCAATGTCAGTTGCATAAGACAGCACCAGAGGATTGCTCAACCCTGTGACTCAGCAAAGCCCACCATGACACATCTGGGCTAGTATTTTCCAGGCACAGACTGAGGATATGAAATAAGGGACAGCGGCATCATGCTTTTACCTTTCTCCTCCCCCACTCACGCTGAAAGCAACAAGAACGCTGGAAAAAACAAAGACTTTAACTGAGGAGACTGGTCCCAGGCTTGAGAGAGAAGCCTGTGTATTAAGAACTGGAACATCCAGTGAGGGGTGAGAAAACTGCTTAATCTAAATACTGCCTAGTGTAATAGGGTTTCAGATTTAGACTGTGTGCTTACCTTTTATTTTCTTAAATAACTATCTCTGACCTTTTATGCCTACCAGTTATAATCACTTACAATCTCTTTCTGTAGCTAATAAATCTGTTTCGTATTTCACCTAAAACAGTGTGTTTTGGTTGAAGTGTTTGGGAAATCTCAGATCAGTTTACAAAGGCTTGTGTATGTCCTCTCCACACTGAGGGAGGGCTGAACTGGGTAATAAACTTACACTGATGAGGCTTCTGACCAGGGCAAGACAGTACAGTTCTGGGATGCAAGGCTGGGGAGCAATTGGCCTGTACCTTTCTCTGTGTGATTCATCAGTGGCTCAGGGAGCATTCATGCAATCTAGCTGGGTGTGGAGTGCCACATGCTGTTGTGCTGAGTGATAACTGCACCTGGAGGGGTTTGCTGCTTATCACTAACAAAGCATTGAGAGAGACAGCCCAGGCTTGGAGAGTTAAGGGGGCACCCCAGGGATTCTGTCACAGTAGGGACCTTGGGTTTTTTTTTCCACCTCGCTCCACAGCATGGGGTGTGAGTTGCCTTGCTAGAATCATCTGGGGGTATCTCACCAGAGGAATTCCTTGCCATTGCAGGGGCCTTGGACAGTGGTGCATCCCAGTCCTGCCAATTCCCAGCCTGTGGCAGACAATAGATTAGTCTCCAGATGGTTGTAATGCTTTAGTCTAATCCAGATGATTGGGCTCTTTGCAGGGGTAACTTAACTGGGTGGGGTATAGTGGCCTAGGATGTGCAGAAAGTCAGATTACAACATATGCCTGGTGAGGGATCATTGGAAAACTCATGAGCTGCTGAATATTTTGCTGTTGAAATGTGTGTAATCCACTGCATGTAGAATGGTGAGATTTTATTGTATGTTTGTTACTAGGGTGACCATATTCCAGGTGCCCAAAAAGAGGACACTGATGAGGGGTGGGAGCTGGGGGGGAAAATAAGGGGGTAGAGTTAATGGTGCATGAGGGGGTGCAGTGGGGGTATTCATGAGGTGAGGGCCATGTCAGTCGCTGTCACAGTGGCAGGGTGGCTGGCAGAGTCAGGGGAGAGACCTGGCCCTGAACGTTGGTGGAGCCAAGCCCCCCTGGCTCTGAATTTGCTGGAGCTGGGGCACCACAGGCCCATATAACTCGCTGCCCCTACAGCGTGGTGGCTTGTCAAGCTGGACTGACTTCGTTTCCAGCTGTATTGAATTGTACTCAAAGGTGGCTAAAAATGTGTGAAATACATTGTTACCATTCTTCTTCCCATCTGCAATTGCTGGGGTGGCCACCGGGGTGTTCATAGGGTGGGACCTGCTCATAGGCAGCAGGTATAATAGGCCGGGGCAGACTAAGCCTCCCCTGGCACAGCTGCAGCTGCCGGTTGCAGGTTTGCACAGGGAAGTTTTTGCTTATTATTATGCACCATGCAGGTTCCAGGACCGCTGAGGAGGCGGCATGTGCTATTCAGCTTCCTGGGTTCATCACTGATCTCCCTGGATGTGAGCTTTTCCCATGGGGTAGCTTGGGGTCTCAGACAGGGAGGCACAGCGTGACACAGCTCGGGGGGCTCCAGCTGGCCCAGGGCTCCTCCCACTACCCATAGAGCTGCTTCAAGAAACAGTGTCTGAGGGTTTGACTGTACTAGGCAGGAGGTTTCTCTCTCTCATTGTACAATCCTAGTGTGGACAAGGCAAGTGATAGTTTCACCTTAGTGTAACTGGACAAGAGGAACTATGGGGGATGGCTCGGCAGACTCGTGTTCACCTTGATTAGCTACACGGAGGTGAAACATCACTAGCCTCATCGCTAGGCTGTGAATCACTTTGCCAGAAGCTGAGAATGGACAGGGGATGGATCACTTGATGATTCCCTATTCTGTTTATTCCTTCTGAAGCACCTGGTATTGATCACTGTTGGAAGGTGATCATCCAGTGATCCATTCCCTGTTGCCCATTCCCAGCTTCTGGCAAACAGAGGCTAGGGACACCATTCCTTGCCACCCTGGCTAATAGCCATTGATGGACCTGTCCTCCATGAACTTATCTAGTTCTTTTTTGAACCCTGCAATGGTCTTGGCCTTCACAACATCCTCTGGCAAAGAGTTCCACAGGTTGACTCTGAGTTGTGTGAAGAAATACTTATTTTTGTTTGTTTTAATCCTGCTGCCTATTAATTTCATTTGGTCACCCGTAGTTCTTGACAGAGCAAGACGGGTACCCAGAAATCACCTACTACAGGACAGGCCCACCAAGGACAATAACAGAACACCACTGGCCATCACATACAGCCCCCAGCTAAAACCTCTCCAGCGCATTATCCACGATCTACAATCTATCCTGGAAGATGATCCCTCACTCTCACAGACCTTGGGAGGCAGGCCAGTCCTCGCTTACAGACAACCCCCCAACCTGAAGCAAATACTCACCAGCAACTACACACCACACCACAGAAACACCAACCCAGGAACCAATCCCTGTAGCAAACCTTGTTGCCTACTCTGTCCCCATATCTACTCTGGCAACACCATCAGAGGACCCAACCACATCAGCCACACCATCAAGGGCTCATTCACCTGCACATCCACTAATGTTATATATGCCATCATGTGCCAGCAATGCCCCTCTGCCATGTACATTGGCCAAACCGGACAGTCCCTCCGCAAAAGAATAAATGGACACAAATCGGACATCAGGAATGGTAACATACATAAGCCAGTAAGTGAACACTTCAATCTCCCTGGTCATTCTATTACAGATTTAAAAGTCACTATCATTGAACAAAAAAACTTCAGAAACAGACTTCAAAGAGAAACAGCAGAACTAAAATTCATTTCCAAATTTAACACCATTAATCTGGCCTTGAATAGGGACTGGGAGTGGCTGGCTCATTACAGAAGCAACTTTTCCTCTCCTGGAATTGACACCTCCTCATCTATTATTGGGAGTGGACTAAATCCACCCTGATTGAATTGGCCCTGTCAACACTGGTTCTCCACTTGCGAAGTAACTCCCTGCTCTCCATGTGTCAGTATATAATGCCTGCATCTGTAACTTTCACTCTATGCATCTGAAGAAGTGAGGTTTTTACCCACGAAAGCTTATGCCCAAATAAATCTGTTAGTCTTTAAGGTGCCACCAGACTCCTTGTTGTTTTTGTAATTCTTGTGTTATGAGAAGGAGTAAATAACACATCCTTACTTACTGTCTCCACTCCAGTTAGGGTGACCAGACAGCAAGTGTAAAAAATTGGGATGGGGGTGAGGGGGTAATAGGAGCCTATATAAGAAAAAGACCCCAAAATCGGGACTGTCCCTATAAAATTGGGACATCTAGTCACCCTAACACAGGTCATGCCTTTATAGACCTCTGTGATACCTTCCCCCCCAGTCGTCCCTTTTCCCTGCTGAAAAGTCCCGGTTTTATTAACTTCTCCTCACAGGGGAGTTGTGCAGGGAGCTGGCTGGGATGCAAGTGAGGGCAGCGACTTCAGTGAATGTTACTGAGCATGTTCCGGTCCCTGCAGCCTGCTCAGGAAACAGCGAAGTTGTAAATACCGATAAGTGGGGGAGTCTCAGAAATCATGTGACCGCAGCTCAGCTGTTTTCTCCTCTCCGCAGCGGAAGTCGCAGAGGTGAGGCTGGGAGGTGGATGTGGGGTGGAACTGGTGTGGGAGCTGGGGCAGATGTGGTGGGGGGCGGGGCAGTGGTGAAAGTAAAATTATTTTCTCCCCCCGGTCCTCGCCCCACCCGACGTTACCTGGGGCGGGGGGAGGGAGCTGGGAGGGGTAGGGCAGACCGTGCCTGGAAGGGCGGGGGCAGGTCCGGGGTTTTGCTCCTTTCCCTGCTAGGAGGGGCAGCCGCTGTACCGCTCCCAGCCCCCCCCCACACTTCTCCTGAGGGGCCGGGGGCGGGTCGGTGTCTCTCCGGTGCGGGCTGGTGCAGCCTGACCAGACCGGTCTATTGTTCGGCTGGGGGGGTTGGGGGGGGGTAGAATCGAGGTGTCAGATCTGGGGGCAGAACTGCTGGGGGGGGGGGTTGATTTGAGGGTTGAGGCCGGGCAGAGGAGGGGGTGGGAGCTTGTGCCCTGGGGCAGAAATCACCTTGCTCGGTAAAGGAGGGGGGGACGACAGCTAAGTGTGACACACACACCCCGGGCCCGGCAGGGGGAGTTCAGACATTGACACCCCAAAACCCAACATCATCTTGTTTTATTAATCTCCTGCTCTGGGGGGCTTACTGCATGATCCTTGGGAGTCGCGGGGCTGACTCGTTAGTTTTGAGCAGTGCAGGTTACCAATACTGCACCTTTTATAGAAGCCTCCACTTCTCTATTCCCACCGGCTCAGCTTCAGGGTGGGAAACACCTACCTGCTCACAGCAGCAGCCAGAGCATGTTCCTGAGCTTAGGGAAGTGAAACTGTCCAGGGGAGCCAGCCAGGGCCAGGAGCGGCACCAGGGTTTTTACCACCCTAAGTGGCAGCGCTCCTCCTCTGAGCATTCGGCGGCGGGGGTCCTTCCACTCCGCGTCTTCAGGGCACTTCGGCGGCGGGTCCCAGGGCAAGTGAAGGACCCGCCGCCTAATTTCCACCGAGAACAGCAAAATGCCACCCCCCAAATCCTGCCGCCCTAGGCAAACGCCTAGGGTCGCCTAGTGGAAGCGCCAGCCCTGGCCAGGGCCTCAGGGAACCCTATGGGATGTCTCCAGGATGAAGCTACTGGTGCCGTCGCTCTGGTGTATTGTGGAGAACCTGTCGCTCTAGAGTGTGGGTGCAATTTCTGCCCATCTGCATCCCCGTGGCAGGAGGGAGCCATTACGTCCGTCCCCTGCCCTCAGTGTAGACAAGGTGCGCAACAGAGAAGCCTCAGGCCAACCAGACAGCTGGCAAATTCTAGGGCAGGGCCAGTGTAACCCAGGCCTGCTGGGTGTGGTGCTCTGTCCCATGTAGTGGCACCTAGACCACTTAGACATGAATGAGTGTGCTACAGTGCTACAGTGCTGGCTAGGAGCCCTGTGGCTTTTAGCTCATGCGGTGGAGGCTCAGGCATTTAGCTCCAGAGGTCCGGGGTTTGTGAGCATTACCCCAGATCCACTGTTGTTAGAATTGAGAAGCCCTTTCTGTTTAAATGATGATGTTTCTAAGCACTCTAAACTCGGCATGTATGCTTGGATTGCTTTGAAATTTGATGTCTTATAGGGGGCTGGGAGGGTGCTGGAGATCCAAAATTGGGGTCATTTGACCAAGAGTTTCCTAAGATACAGCCCCCGCTCCCCTGAAAAAATAAGCACTTTTCTTAAGGTTGACTGATTCTACCCACAGATTTCTGCGCACACATGGGGATCAAATCGTGTCTGTGAGCGGGCCCTGGAGGGTCTCTCTGACAGTCAGCCCCAGCTAGTGTGTGGCACCTATCACCCCTTAGGAAAAGCTATATTAAAAAAATGTTACATTCAATAAAGAGTTAATTTCTCCTGGTAGGCTGGAGCCTAATGACCACACAGCAAATGAATTACAGAGTATGTATGAGAACTGCTCACCATCTAGTTTTCATACCCTAGGACAGTGGCTCTCAACCTTTCCAGATGACTGTACCCCTTTCAGGAGGCTGATTTGTCTTGCCTACCCCCAAGTTCCACCTCATTTAAAAATACAAAAGTGTCACAGCCATTAGTACTGAAAAAGTGCTTCCTTTCTCATTGTTGCCATATAATTATAAAATAAATCAATTGGAATTTAAATCTTTTACTTACATTTAGCGTTATATAGTCTATAGAGCTGTATAAACAAGTCAGTGTCTGTGAAATTTCTGTTTGCATTGACTTTGCTAGTGCTTTTTTATGTAGCCTGTTGTAAAACTAGGCAAATATCTAGATGAGTTGATGTATCCTCTGAAAGGCCTTTGCATACCCCAAGGGAATGTGTACCCTCAGTTGAGAACCACTGCCCTAGGTGGCTGAACAGAATTTAAGAGTGGTTAGTAAATGGAAGTAACACTTGTGTATTATAAATTCAACACCTGCTGCTGGCAGAAATCTGCAAATGAAACCTAGGTGGGTTGTCTGTATAAAAAGTGGCTTTTTATGTTGGGGAAATGTAATTGGAGTACAGCAGAAAATTGAGAAGGTGCGCATGCTATTTTAGAAAAGAAAAGAAATGACAGATGTGTCTGCTGACAGTTCTGTATATGTAGCTGGGCTATTCTATATGTATCGCACGCACACGACATTCTGTCTCCTCCGAAGAGTAAAACTCCCCAGCCTGAAAAGAGTTCTTTCCCCTCATTGTTCTGCTTGTTGCCATGTTGGGGATCTTGTGGGTATTCCCAATGATTCAGTGTATTGTTTTCCAGAGACATCCCTGCATTGTGCCTGGTGATCAGTAGCCTTTATTTCAGAGGTCCCCAAACTGGGGGCACGCTCCCTAATGGGGCCCTGGAGGAAAGTTAGAGGGGGGGGGCATGGCAGGGCCTAGGCCAGCCTCCATGGGGGGCAGGGAGAGAGTACCACCCAGCCCCACTCTGCTCCCAACTCTGCTCTGGTTCCGCCCTTAGCCATGTCCCTGGCCCCATCCCCAGCCATGGCGCTGCCCTGCCCCAGCCTCAGCCCCTGGGGGAGTGTGGACAGAGGTAAGGGAGGGGTGTGACCCTCAAAAATTTGGGGACCACTGTTTTATTTGGAGGAATGCTGACGTGGGATGTAGTTCATATGAACGGTAATAGTTCCAACCTGTGTTGTCTTATGCCAAGATCACACTATAGTTGACTATCCTCATGTTACTTTATAATATCTCCTTTCAGTTACAGATTGACTCCTGCCTGAGAACAGATATGGGCTGGGCTTCGATCTTTAGACCTTGCAGTATTACCATAAATGCCAGATGAGGAACAAGATTTTTTTTTTTATGGGTTTGCTAAGGGAAGTTTCGTTCTGGGAGTGAGGTGAAAAAAGAGTTGAAAAACAAAAGAGTCAGTCAGGTTTTGAAGAACAGCAAAAGAGGCTCCTCAAACCTGTTACCTTCATTTGACGAGGGGTACCTGGAAAAGAGCCTGGTGGATAATCAGCTGAACGTGAGCTCCCTGGAATATAAGCCTGCTGCTGCCACGGAAACTTACCTTTCGGTAGGACTGTGTGTGCGTCTTTAAGGGCTGAATGACTGTCCTGTTCCTGTTACTTCTCCACGTTTATTTTCTGAGTGGGTCAAAGCATCAAGAGAGACACTTGTTTTCAGTGGAAATCAAACCAAACCCTTCAATTAAATCCACGAGGAGAAGCGACTCTAAATAATTAATTATGCAGGCTCTTAAATGGAAAGATTTGCTTGCAATGGGAGAGAAGAAATAAGGAATTAAGAGAAGCTGTAAGAACCGATGAGATCATGAAAACACGGGGAAACTTCTGCCAATAGGTGAGCTTTGGTTACTTCTTAATTGTTGTTCTTATTTATTTGTATTGTAATAGCACTGGGGAAGCCCAGTCATGGTCAGGGCCCATAGTGCTGGATGCAGGACCAACACCGGACAAAACGAGTCCTTGTTCTTTGGGCTTCACTACCCCAGTTCTCCCTCTCGGGTGTCTGGACCCTGATTGTCACAATACCATCTATTTTTTTAATCTTTTTCAATCCTCCCTTTTTCTCTCCCCCCACCCCAAAAGAAAACCTCAGTAGAAGTAGTTTGCATAAAGACAGATGTTCAAGCAGAGTTGAAGTTCTCAGGGGAATAAGCAGAGGTGTGTATTATTTATCATATTATTGTGGACTAAGGTTTTCGGGGAGGAGGTGTGAAAATTTCAGTTCTAGGGTTTTGTTTTGTTTTTTTTCCTGGTTGGATAGTGTTGATAATTGTCTGCCTAGCGTTGGGATAGCTATTTTTAAAATATATTTTATATCTTGCTATTAAACACAAATAAACTTAAATACACACATCCCAGGGATCAGGGCCGACTTTATGCCGATTCCCCCGAATCGGGCCCCGCGCCCTAAAGAAGAGCACCTAACTTAGGCGCCTTTTTAATTTTTACTCACCCGGCGGTGGTCCGGGTTTTCGGTGGCACTTTGGTGGCGGATCCTTCACTCGCTCCGGGTCTTCGACGGCATTTTGGTGGTGGGCGCTTCAGTGCCGCGGAAGACCCGGAGTGAGTGAAGGACCCGCTGCCGAAGACCCAGACCGCCGCTGGGTATTCGAATCGGGCCCCGCACTTCCTAAAGCTGGCCCTGCCAGGGATTGTCACTCATAAACGTCTCTTGCTGTGAAGGCAAATCCATTAGAAATGGCTGCCCCTCACCATGGCTATTGGAGAGACATGACCACTGGCTTCTAATGGTTCCACATTAGAAATTGATGCTTTCTCCTCTTTCACAGTTATATTGGGGAGTCTGGGGTCCCTGTCCCTTTAGAGGAACTGGTACCTCCCAAGTCTGGGCAGCTTCTACAGTAGACAATTTAGGTGGGAAGTGTGATGGAGTCACAGGCCCTATCAGGGCCGGCTCTAGCTTTTTTGCCGCCCCAAGCAAAAAAAAAAATTTGGCTGCCCCCCACCCCAGCCCTGGGTTCTTCCCCCACCTGCACCCCCTGCTGCCCCAGCCCTGAGCTCCCCCCTCCAAACATGACCTCCTTGTTCACCACAGCAATCCCCATTTACACTTACAGTGGGGATCAAACCGTTTCTCCTATTTTTATTTCACTTTAGTATAAATCTCGCCCCCCGTCCCCCGCAACCTCATCTTCAGTGCTCCAAATGCACATGGAAGGCATAGGGACTAACCCTCAAACCTTGTACCCAGAAAGGGATGGGGAGCTAGTAAAGAGGGTTCAGGCAGAGGAGCAGGTGTGTGGGTGCTTGGGGGCTCTACACTGGCAGAGAGGCAGGGTGTGATGTACTTGTGGAGGAGGAGAGGGGGTATCAGGAGGGTTGTGGCAGAAGAGGTGCATGGGAGGGGGGAGGTGCGGGAGGAGAGGGCTGGAGGAAGGTACAAGGGGAGAGGTGTGGGTGAAGGGAGAGTACAAGGGGAAGGGGTGCAGCGAAGGAGCAATGGGGGTGGTACAAGTGGAGGGGCTGCGAGCGGGATGGGGGGTACAAGGGCTGAGAGGAGCAGGCGCTGACAGCTGCTTCCCCAGCCCCGTCCAGGCAGAGCCGAGAGGACAGACACTGACCCCCAGGTGCCTGAGCTGCGGGGGTCCCCCGGCAGGGCAGTATCCCCCGCTGCCCCGCTCGGAGCCGGGCTCTGCCTCTCCCCGCCCAGGGCAGGCAGCGCAGGGATGAGGCGGGGGAGGTGAGCGGCGGGCTGGGTCCGGGGGCAGGAGGGGGCGGCGGCAGCTCCCTGGCAGCTCGGGCTGCCCAGCCACTCGCCCTATCAGCGCGCGAGCCGGGATCGGCGCCCCCTGCCCAGCCCGGCGGCGCCTGCACAGCCCCCTCGGGCGGGGAAACGCTGCGCTGTCCTGGGGAGACTCAGAGCAGCAGCGGCAGCAGGACCCCTCCCCCCTCCCTGCATCCGGGCTCCACTTCCCTCCTCCCCGGCTCCTCACCCCCAGGCTGGGCTGCAGTTCAGGCTGCCCGGCCGCTGGAGAGCCGGAGCATCATCCCCCGGAGCTGAGCCCCTCTCGCCGCCGCAGCCGGGCTCAGCTCCGGGGATGACGCTCCGGCTCTCCAGCGGCCGGGCAGCCTGACCTGCCGTCCAGCCTGTGCGACTCCGGCTGCCATGAGCGCCATCTAGCGACTGCAGCCAGAACTGCAGCGTCAATTCCAGCTCAGCCTGAAAGTCTCAGCTGACAGGGAACATCTTGGTTCAGGGCCGGCTCCCGGCTTTTTGTGCCCCAAGGAAAAAAAAAAAACAGGCGGGGGGGCTGGAGTGCCGCCCCTTGGAAAGTGCTGCCCCAAGCACATGCTTGGAGCGCTGGTGCCTAGAGCCGGCCCTGGGCCCTATGCCCTGGAACTGCTCTGTATGAAGCCAGCCAGGACTCTGGATAGCGTGACTCCCCTCAGGGCACGCTGCCCAGGGCAAGGAGCCTCTTCGGCACTTCCCCTTGGCGGGTTCACCTGGACAGGACCCCTGGGGAAGCCAGAGGGCCCTGCACACCAACTCCGCAATCAGACATGACTCTGAGCCAGCTGGTAAAACAGAAGATTTATTAGTCGACAGGTACACAGCATAGAACAGATCTTGCAAGCACAGAAATCAGTGACTTTCAGCAAAGTCCATCTTGTGGGGGACCCCAAGCTGGATGCCTCAGACTCTTCCACCCCCCCCCCCCTTCGAGTCCCCAACAGCAGACTGCCCAGCTTCCAACCAGGTGACCTCCCACATGCCTGTTGCCCCTCCCCCTCCTCCTGGTCTTTGTCTCGCTTCCTGGCTAAAGTGTCACCTGGTCACGTCCCCTTCCTGGTTCTCCTGTTAGGAAGGGCACCGTCCATCCCTTATGTGCAGGCAGCTGGAGCAGCTTCCTCAGGGGCAGGTGGCCTCAGGAAAAGTCTCACACCCTTATTCCCACCACCTAGGCATTGGTGTAATATACAGGGAAACTGAGGTACACACAGTGTTCATGCACAACAGTAATACTCTCATACAACATAACAAGGGGGAAACCCCACTTTGTTACAGGGAGTTTTGCTGTAACCCTTTACATTTTCTTTTGGCAATGGTCGGTGCCTGCACCTTGTTGGAATTTCAGGTTGCAAAGACGTTTGGTCTGTCCTGAGATATACTGATATTTCAGATTGCCTCCTTACGAGCCTTCACAGCAACTTCTATAGTTCCCTGGGCTTCTTGTAATAAGTGGCACAATTGCGGATGGGTCTGTGACATGTCCGGCTTATTCTTTGGTGAACCATTTGTAACTGATTTTACTTTTTCTTGCTCTCATTCATTCCTTGTTTCAATCTTTTGATATTTAATCCCTTATCAGAATTTTCACCAAGAGTGCCTGTGACTTTCTCTTTCCTTGCCTCACTGCTGACTGTTCTTTCAGATTCCCCTTCCTCCCATCCCCACCCCTGTCCCAAATCTTCTGTTTGATTCCTCCTTGATTCCTAACTCCCCAGATTGTTCAGTTTTCTTCTGCTCTTCCTGTCCTGATTTTTGCTCAGTCTGTAAGTGGGGGTGAGATTCTACCTCTGCTTATTGTCGGTTGTTTTTCCTCAGTCTCACCACACCATAACGACTGGAATATCTGGAATTTTTATATTCACAACATATACAGGTGGCAACTCCATTTTTATACAGGCATCCTCCTTATTTTTGGGGGGTGTTAGCCCATTCTCACTTTCAATATTTATTACCTGACGGTACATATCCTCCAGAATGTCACAGGTTTCTTCTAATACCTGCGTTCTGTGAGCTAGGTCCACTATTCTTACTTCTTGCCCAAATGAATACTCATGCCCCATTGCTTTATCTCTCTCCACATGATAATTTCATAACCTGCCTTTTTGTAACTGTTTAATGTAAGTCAGGTCTCTTGCAAGACTATCCCTCTGACAAATGAGTACGGAATTTACTTCCCTTGTTTGACAAAGCTGCTCTTTTAATGTTTTACTGGTCTCTTGCCTCGCCTCCTCCAGTTGCTCTACTTTTCTCTTAAATCTTCTTCCCTGGATATTACATGCCATATATACACAATCCATGGCTATTCCTTTCACCTCTTGAGCTTTTTTTAATTTTAAAGAATTCCTTTTTAAAGAGGAACAGGAGTACTTGTGGCACCTTAGAGACTAACAAATTTATTAGAGCGTAAGCTTTCGTGGATTACAGCCCACTTCTTCGGATGCATATAGAATGGAACCATGGTTCCATAGTACTCCTGTTCTTCTTTTTGCGGATACAGACTAACACGGCTGCTACTCTGAAACCTGTTTTTAAAGAGGGAACACATTAAATTCCGTGGATCTGTGTGTGCCCAAAGAACTCCGTTACTTGGTTTTCTCACTAACCCTCCCGCGTGGGTTTTAATGTAGTCTCGCACAAAGGCCTCCAAAGGCGTTTGTGGGTCTGTCACAACAAATGCCTGAACAGATACTTTATTCTGTTCCATACTTCCCTTAGAAAAATAGTAGAAGGCATCCCTTCCTTGCTCCTATTAAATATTTCACAGGGATTTATTTCTGCTGAGAAGGGCGGTGGGACTGTCTTTACTTCTCCTTCAGCCACTTACAGCTGGAGTATACTGAGACAGGGGCTGCGGCCCACCCACTTAGCATCCAGGCCCACCCAAATTGGGGCCAGAGCCCCCCAAATCCACAGGCTGGGACTCCTAACCCAGTGTCCGTCAACTGGGCTGCGTCCGCCTCCTGCCAGCCCCAGCACTAGCTTTGTGGGGGGTGTACCTTATGGGGGCAGGTGTGGGGGCAGGCTAGCACTGGAGCCAGAAATTGGGGCAGCAGTGCCTGACCATCATCAGGATGGGGGCACGGCCCAGATCTTGAGCTCCATGGGTGCATCCTGTCTCCACCCCCTGGGCGCGTCTCCCCTCCACCCCACAGACACACCCCGCAGTCTGTGTGCCCCAGGCAGCCTCATCTTCCGGTGCCTGCTGAGAGTTAAGGGGGTGGAGGGAGATGGGTCCCCCCTCCCTCCTGCCCCTCCTCCCCAGGGCACCAGATCCCTCCTGTGCCCCTGATCCTTCCTTATCCCCATCCCCCATCATTGTCCACCCACTCAAAAGCCGGGGCCCATCCACTTTTCCTGTCCTTGATACGCGACTGCACCGAGAGGAGTGGTGGTGATCAAGGTACCCCACAAAGTTTTCCTTGATCCTCTGTTGGTGGTGTAGTCCAGAGGAGTCCAAAATTTGGGGAGCTTATTAACAAGTTTGGGGAGTTTATTAATGATGTCAAACCATCTGACTCCCTCTGCCACTCCTGATAGGGTTTCTACCCATACGTGAGTGCTGAGACCCTCCGACACAACTCCTATTTCCCTATTTTGATACCATACGCAATTTTTCCCTGAGCTTGGTTCTTACCACATCACATAGACAGACAAACAAAATGACATAAAATGCAAACCAGGATACAGGAAGTGTCCCTTTTAGTCCATTATGACTTTTGATCTATTTTCTCGGACCTTCCTTTCCATTGGGCTTTCTATATTCTTTATGGCCCCACTTGTTGGACACCCATTCTGTAGCCTTTTATTTTATTTATGCTTAATTTTATTATACCACCATGGGTTTGGCTCCGACGGCTACAGTCTCAAGTTAAACAGAGGTATCGCTATTTCATCTAGAACTCATAGGAGCATGTGAAACCATAGGCAAGTAACGCATACAATCACAAGTACAAGGTCCACTATCTTTTAGCAGTTGTCAACAAAGTTATGAATGTCACAGCATATACAATTCCTAAATATATCCATGCAACAGTTTAACTACAGACGTGCTCACTGTAACATTGCATTCTGTATGATTTTATGAAAATATGCTAATGAGTGTGAATATAACGTAACTGGAATATGCTTCATGCAAAAGGTCTCTTGTAAGGTATCATTACAAAGCTTATAATCTACTGAGTGTGGTCATCCTATTTGTATGTATGTATCATTCTTGTATCTGAAACTAGAAATATGAAATATAACTCTGAGGGCCTATTGTATTTATGCAAAGTGTGGGCCATTAATGGTGGTTTAGAATCTTGATGGCTCCCATTAACCAGGATAATTGACTGTAGATGGCTCTGTTTACTTGCAAGTCTTCCTGTATACCTGTGTGCTGGCAAGTGGGTAATGAAGTCTTACAATGACATGTGATCATGTCACCTGAACTGGAATCCATTTTTAACCTGGTGCTTTTCCATTTAGAAGGAGGGGTGGGAACCCAGAGAGGGACAAAGGATTCCAGCCAGTGGCTTCCCCAGGAATTGAAATTAGGGGGGGGTGTTCGAATTTACAGGGGGGGGGGGTCAGGGTTGATGGGGGATGAGACTGTAAGGGTGAAGGTGGGCTGTATGGCACCATAGTAAAAACTGAAAAATGTTTCATGACCATTTTATTAGATTTAACTCACGTTTTAAAATCATCACACAAATTAAAGTTGGCTACTCAAGCCTTCTATGAAGCACTACGTCTACATCTTTCTTGATTTCTTGTTATAATTTTGCACAACTCAGTTAATGAACTTCTTGAATGCAATGTGTTCATCTTTAGTGGCTTCTCATGTGTCCGGTACTTCCATTCTTTCAGTTGATATGCTCATTAGTTTATTCACATGATCAGGCAGAAGGCGACTTCTTTCAGAACACAAAATTCTATTCAATGATGAAAAAGAACGCTCAACTGTAGCTGTTGTGACTGGGAGTAGCAAGAGATGAATTCCTACTTCTTTCATCCCAGGAAACAGAACACAAAGATCGGGTCGAGCCACTAGTGATGTTAAAAAAGAAGTTGAAGTCAAATCTTCATTCATTCGTCATATGATATTCCACTCTGTGTTCAAATTCTCTATTTTGTCCTAATCACATGGCAGCCCCATTGCTGGTAGTGCCTCACTCCACTCAGCTGTTGGTGTTTTATAGGACAGGCATCTGTAAAACCTACGTAGAGGTTAAGTAGAATCTAGAAGTCGCTGTTGTAGATTTTAAAGAACCAAGTCTGTGTACTTTTTCAGTTGTCTTAACAAACGCTTCTTGTCTTCTTCACTTAAGGATTCAATATAAATGCCTTCATTAGTCAACTTCTGGACTGAAGTCTTTGCTTCTTCCAGTATTTTTTCAATGGATAGATCTCTGATCCAAATGTAGCTTCTATTATAGACTCATAGACTTTAAGGTCAGAAGGGACCATTAGGATCATCTAGTCTGACCTCCCACATGATGCAGGCCACAAAATCTGACCCACCCACTCCTGGAATAATTCTCTCCCTTGACTCAGCTGTTGAAGTCCCCAAATCATGATTTAAAGACTTCAAGTCGCAGAGAATCCTCCAGCAAGCGACTCCTGCCCCATGCTGTGGAGGAAGGCGAAAAACCTCCAGGGCCTCTGCCAATCTACCCTGGAGGAAAATTCCTTCCTGACCCCAAATATGGTGATCAGCAGAACCCCGAGCATGCGGGCAAGATTCTCCAGCCAGACCCACATTGACTATTGATACTAATTACCAGCGATGTTACGTTATTGACTTATTGACTAAAATCACGTTATCCCATCAAACCATCCCCTCCATAAACTTATCAAGCTTAATCTTAAAGCCAGAGAGGTCTTTCGCCCCCACCGTTTCCCTCGGAAGGCTATTCCAGAACTTCACCCTTCTGTCGGTTAGAAACCGTCGTCTAATTTCAAGCCTAAACTTCCCGACGGACAGTTTATATCCATTTGTTCTCGTGTCCACATTAGTACTAAGCTGAAATAATTCCTCTCCCTCCCTGGTATTTATCTCTCTGATATATTTAAAGAGAGCAATCATATCCCCCCTCAGCCTCCTTTTGGTTAGGGTAAACAAACCGAGCTCCTTGAGTCTCCTTTCATATGACAGGTTTTCCATTCCTCTGATCATCCTAGTGGCCCTTCTCTGTACCCGTTCCAGTTTGAGTTCATCCTTTTTAAACATGGGAGACCAGAACTGCACACAGTACTCCAAATGAGGTCTCACCAGCGCCTTGTATAACGGAAGCAGCACCTCTTTATCCCTACTAGAAATACCTCGCCTAATGCATCCCAAGACCGCATTAGCTTTTTTCATGGCCACATCACATTGCCGACCCATAGTCATCCTGCGATCAACGAGGACTCCGAGGTCCTTCTCCTCCTCCGTCACTTCTAACCGATGAGTCCCCAGCTTATAACTAAAATTCTTGTTAGTCATCCCTAAATGCATCACCTTAGACTTCTCACTATTAAATTTCATCCTATTACTATTACTCCAGTTTACCAGGTCATCCAAGTCTCCCTGCAGGATATCCCGATCCTTCTCTGAATTGGCAGTACCTCCCAACTTTGTGTCATCCGCAAACTTTATCAGCCCACTTCTACATTCGGTTCCGAGGCCAGTAATAAATAGATTAAATAAAATCGGACCCAAAACCGAACCTTGAGGAACTCCATTGGTAACCTCCCTCCAACCTGACAGTTCACCTTTCAGTACGACCCGCTGCAGTCTCCCCTTTAACCAGTTCTTTATCCACCTCTGGATTTTCATATCGTTGCTGGACAAAGATCTACTACTGTTGTAGCAGATGCCTGGATGGCATTGTTTAATGACCCAAGTGGTTTTAACAGTAGACTTACGAGAGAGAAAGAGTGGCAATAGTCTTCTCTGAACATAGTAGCAAAAGTAATCCACCAGCCTCACTACTTAGATCCATCCCATCTTGGTAGATACATTCCAAAGCCAGTAATAATGGCTGGAGTAATTTTTAAGACAACAGCCAAGGATCGCTCATGAGAAAGCCAGTGGGTTTTCCCAGGTTGGACTAATTTGAACTTCAGTCCCAGTGTATCTTCTAGATTTTCCAAGATACTCAGTCTTTTTGGACTCTTACTGAAAAAAGAATATAATGAAGACATTAAATTTATAGCTTTTTTTTAATGTCTTTTGAAGATTCTGCAGCTCATACTAGTGCTAGTTGGAGTAGATGTCCTCTTCAGTGTGTATAGGAGAGATTAGGGTTGCACTTTTCTCTGAGCAAAGCTTGTACTCCACCATGTCTTCCAGAGAAGTTTGCAGCTCCATCAAATGCACAAGCAGCCATCCATTTGGGGTCCAATTGACAAGCATTTAACTCTTCTAAGATGTGGGTTGTCACAGATGCAGCCGATGTGTCTTCTGTAACTTGAACATCTAGAAATGTATCTATTGGCCTACCCCTGACATCAAGATAACATACACAATGACTTAATACTTGATGCCCATTTGCATCGGTGCATTCATCGGCCATGTATGCAAATTTTTTGAATGTGGTGAGAGAGTTCTTCACTTTTTCAACTGTTGAGTCTTTCACTGTTGCAGCGTATGCTTCTAGACAGTCAGTTGAGTTTCTTGCAGAAAGATAGTGAGCATTTGCTGGTCTTGTTCGGAACCAGTGTTCAACTTTAGGATGAACAAGTGACAATGCACTTAACATTGGCCTCCAGTTTGTAGTGTGTGGTATCTCTTGCTTAAATAGAAAGTAGGATGCCACAGCCATGTTTGTTCGCATGAACTGTGTTGTGTCTTCAGCATTCCTAACAGCCTCATTAAGTACTTCTAAAATTGGCTTTGAAAGTGGGCTTATAAGGCTTTCTGCATGTTGATACACTCTGGAGGCCTGGTGTTTTGCAGCCTTTTCATGTAGTTTGTCAGCACTGGCTTTGCTGATCGGTTTGACAAACCAACCTCCTCCACTTTTACCAGTTATAGCATTGGGAAGCTTTCCTTCTTTGTAAGCTTTTTTTGCAAGAGGTGCACCAGTAGCCATCTTTTGTAACTTCAATAAATGGGAACGCTTTGACTGACAAACATCGGGAACTGCCTTTAGATTTTGGAGATACTGTTTCTTCAGTAGGTAGCTGTATTTGTGCTTTGGGCTGGTCGGATGTAGATATACCACTTGAACCTTCAGATGACCTGTTGATATATTCTTGGTTCATGATGTGTTCTTCACCTTGGTTAGTTTTTGAGGCCTTTGAGTGGAAAAATTATTGTATTGTTTTTTGTCTTTTCATTTTCACTTTGACCGGCAACATATAAAAGAGATATGAATAAAGTAAATGTTTTGTTAGGATAATGCAAATTTAACATAAGGATAATGCAAGTTACACCAAAACAGGTCTAGATTTCTAAAAAAATATAATTTTTTTAAAAAAATTATATTTAATTTAAATTGACTTTTGAAAAGTAAGTCCTCATGGGATAAGAGGGAAGTCCTCTCATGGATCAGTAACTGGTTAAAAGATGGGAAACAAAGGGTAGGAATAAAGTATCAGTTTTCAGAATGGAGAGAGATAAATAGTGGTATCCCTGAGGGGTTAGTACTGGGACCATTAGTGTTCAACATATTCATAAATGATCTGGAAAAATGGGTAAACAGTGAGGTGGCAAAATTTGCAGATGGTACCAAACTATTCAAGATAGTTAAGTCCCAGGCAGACTGCAAAGAGTTACAAAGGGATCTCACAAAACTGGGTGACTGGGCAACAAAATGGCAGATGAAATTCAATGTTGATAAATGCAAAGTAATGCACATTGGAAAACCATCTTAACTATACATACAAAATGGAGTCTGAATTAGCTGTTAACACTCAAGAAAGAGATCTTGGAGTCATTGTGGATAGTTCTCTGAAAACATCCACTTAATGTGCAGCGGCAGTCAAAAAAGCAAACTGAATGTTGGGAATCATTAAGAAAAGGATAGATGATAAGACAGAAAATATCATATTGCCTCTATGTAAATCCATGGTACGTGCACACCTTGAATACTGTGTGCAGATCTGGTCACCCCATCCCAAAAAAGATATATTGGAATTGGAAAAGGTACAGAGATGATTAGGGATATGAAACAAGAGGAGATATTAAAATGACTGGGAATTTTCAGCTTAGAAAAGAGATGACTAAGGGGGGATATGATAGAGGTCTATAAAATCTTGACTGGTGTGGAGAAAGTGAATAAGGAAATGTTATTTAATCCTTCATATAACACAAGAACTAGCAGTCACCCAATGAAATTAATAGGCAGCAGGTTTTAAAAAAACAAAAAGAAGTACTTCTTCACACAACATAAGTCAACCCATGGAACTCTTTGCCAAGGGATGCTGTGAAGACCAAAACTATAACCGGATTAAACAAAGAACTGGATAAATTCCTGGAGAATAGGTCCATCAGTGTCTATTAGCCAGGATGGGGAGGGATGCAACACCATGCTCTGAGTGTCCCTAGCCTGTTTGCCAGAAGCTGGGAATGGATCACTTCATGATTCCCTGTTCTGTTCATTCCCTCTGAAGCACCTGGCCTTGACCACTGTCGGAAGACAGGATACTGGGCTATATGGACCATTGGTCTGACCCAGTATGGCCATTCTTATGTAAAAATTAATTATAATAATAAAAATGTTTTGTACAGAAACTCCCCAATATAATGACCTCTCAAGATAACAACGATGTGAGATAACAACCTTGGCAAATAATGCATTTTAAAAATCTTGGCCTACTAGGAAACACATTTATATAAGTTTCCATTCCCAGTCACAAATCTAGCATTCTGGAGCAAAGTCACTAAAATATAGTCCAACAAACAACTGTTTATTTAACATACCCCCCACACTTTTCCCTCCACCGCACCCCACTCACCGGTGTTGTCCAGTGGAGACTCAGAGTTCAGAAGTGCTTTCACGTGAGTACACCTTCCAGGTGGGGGGCAAGAAGGCACCTTGCTCGTTGCTCCAGCTGCTCACTGTTCGCTCTGGCCACTGCTGTTTGTTGTGCCACCATTCACCCCACCACTCTGTTGCCAATGGCCCTGCGCAGTCACCTTCTGCTGCCACCTGCCACTGTGACCTCTGCGAGTTGGTCTCTTGAGGTTCCACTCAGCTCTCAGGGATTTCAGCTGAGCTCTCAGTGGGGGAACCTCCCTGCTAGTGCAGTCTGGCTGTCTCTTCCACAGGAACACTGTCCCCACAGCAGAACTAAGCACTTAGACCTGGTTATCAGTGATTTCAGCTGCAGTGGTCACTTAACAGAACAAAAGACTCTCTATGGAGCCTAATTAGCTCTGTCTTTAAACAGTGGAGAGGGACAGGTCCCCACCCTCTCTCCTGATGCCCTCAATTAGCACAGGCTAAGTACAGTTCTATTGGCCTTTACTTATACAATAAGAACAACATTTCATCCCCCTCCCCCCCCCCCAGCATTCAACTGATTTGTAACCCAACCCCAACCAAAATCTATCACTTGGGCAACACAGCTCTGTTTGCTGGATACCTAGGTAGATTAGGTGTGAATGTAAATACAATCTGGTCCTGAAGCCTTTCCCCCCCAGCCCCAGCTCATCACTAGCTGTCAGGGAGAGCTCATTTAGACTTCGCTTACAAATCATCATTTGAAATTATTAGGTTGGCCAACATCACCGAAATGAATGCACTGACATTGTCATAAAAAACAACAGCTGTATAAGGAAGCTAGTCTATGTTCATACTTTTCAAATCTATTATACTTTTTCAGATACATGTATTTTATCATACACTGTATATGCTTTTAAAGTGTGTATTAATGTTTCAATTTCAATTCAAATTTCCAAACAGTCACTAAATTGGCATGCAACTAGTTCACAAAACTGGGGGGGGGGGGTAGGGAAATCACTGATTCCAGCCTTGTGCAAAAGATATATAAGGGGGTGGAACAGAACAAAGGGAGGCAGCCATCATGAGAAATCCCCTAGTTACTACCTGAGCTGAAACAAGAACTGTTCCAAGGGAAAGGATTGTGCCCAGACTAGGAAGGCGTCCAGTCTGTTATAGAAGCTTATTGAAACATCTCCGAGGGTGAGACTTTATCTGTATTCAGTTTTCTTACTGAATTAGGCATAGACTTCCGTGTTTAATTTTATTTTGCTTGGTAATTCACTTTGTTCTGTCTGTTATTTGGAACCAGTTAAATCCTACTTTTTGTATTTAATAAAATCACTTTTTACTTAACCCAGAGTATGTATTAATACCTAAGGGGAGTGGGGGGGGGGGGGAATAGCTGTGCATCTCTATCAGTGTTATAGGGGGCAAACAATTTGAGTTTATCCTGTATAAGCTTTATACAGAGTAAAACTGATTTATTTGGGGTTTGGACCCCATTGGGAACTGGGCATTTGAGTGTTGGAGACAGGAACACTTCTTAAACTATTTTCAGATAAGCCTGCAGCTTTTGGGGAACGTGGTTCAGACCTGGGGTCTGGCACAGCCAGACAGGGCACTGAAGTCCCAAGCTGCCAGGGAAACCGGGCTCGGGGTAGACTCGGCACGTCAGGTGGCAGACCCAAAGGGGGTTTTTGTGATCCAACCCATCACACTCACATCCTCCTAGATGGAGTTAGAGTCTGATGGCTCTCTCATGGATTGATCATCAGTACAGGGATAGTCCCTGCTGGATTCCCATAGGAAGCTCAATTTTCCCACCCTGGGCACCCTTTTTTAGAATGTGATTCTGTCTATACCTACATTCTGCACATGTACATGGAAGTGTCAACCCTCTTTTCCTTATTGGTCTGTGTCCCCTAGAAACACAAAGGACCCCGAATTCTATAGGTACTTTAGGTTCTCTTTATTCGCATTAGCATTGATGCATCATCTATATCCTGTGGTAAAGACACATGTTGGAGACAGATGTGCTTTTATAGCATTTTTATAATTTAAAATTAATCTTCCGGCTATTACCACTTGGTACCTCTTTTCCCATAATCTTAGGGCATCAGGTTATTCCTTGGTCATTTATTTATGTTAGCATTTCTTATCTCCAAGGCCTAAAATAGCTAAGATAAAATCTTGTAGGCCTCAGCCTACAGGTTCTTGCATTTCAGTTTGTCTTACTTATATCTAATACATGATTTCCCTCTAAATACTGATCAATCTTATACTTCTGTAATCCTACAAATTAACTCTATTTAATGAATATATAATATATAAATATGACATGTTGATTAATCATAGCATGACACAATAAATGGATAATAAACTAAAATCATTGGCTGCACTGGGCTTCAGGGAGGTGCCTGTCTCTACTTAAACTCTATGACTGGGAACTCTTCTCCTGGAGTCATGCGGGATACATGCCTACATCACTTCTTCTGAAGAATGCATTAGGCGCCTGCCTCATTCCACACAAAATGGCCGGAGGAGGAGTCTGTCTTATAACTTTTAGCCCAGTGGTTTGAGCACTCAGCTGGGCTGATATAGGGCTCCCTCAACCTCAGCTAGTGAAGCTGTTCCACTTCCAATTAAATAAATAATCATTGCGCCATAGAAAAATGATTCTGTAGCCCAATGATTAGGGCACCCACCTCGGAGGTGGGAAACCAAATCCGGTCCTGCCGCTCCAGGGACTCTAAATTTAAATCTGGGATTAATGCACCTAAGGAGATGGAGTTGATGACAGTGCTATAAATAGGACATTTGAATCTGGATCTCAATATCAGAGTGTCCCATGAGCTCTTTACAGGCAGCACAAGATGTATTTAGTTATAACGTAATCCTTATTATGTGCACTCTGTTTATTTTTTTTCTCTCGTTTTGTCTTCATCAAGTTACAGTGAAAATGAAATCATCGTCTCTCCACCATGGCTCCACAGCAAGTGTCTCTCTGCCTGGTTTCATCATTTTCTTCATTAATTTACCAATTCACAACTTGGTGTCAGGTAGGCAATACCACTCATTCATCGTTTTTGTCCCTCTCCTCTCCCCTGTTGTTACTTATAGTATTCATTTGCTTTTTCTATTGCTTAGCTGTTAAGGCGCATATAGGGACAAAATTATACAGTATCAGAAAAAAAGCATCATTTTAGCCTACTTAATTCTACCACTTGATCAAAGGCTAGAAGAATTCATGTGCCAGATGCCATCCCATTTCCCTTTATGGTTTTCTGATGTTCACCGAAATCACCAGCCTTTTCCTGAGGGATGCCAGGAACATTCCCTGTTTGTTTGTTTGTTTGTTTAAATTCATCAGCTGCAGCAAAATTATTACCAAAATTAAAACCAAAGCACACAATTCAAAAAACCAAGAGATAAATACCGGTAATTTATTGTGCTGCTTCATACCCATACAACATCATCACACAACCTTAAGACACTAACAGGGTTAAGAAAAAAAAAAAGAACTCAATAAGTTCATGGAGGACATGTCTATCAATGGCTACTAGCCAGAGGCTGGGAGTGGGCGGCAGGGCATGGATCACTTGATGATTACCTGTTCTGTTCATTCTCTCTGGGGCACGTGTCATTGGCCACTGTTGGAAGACAGGACACTGGGCTAGACGGATCATTGGTCTGACCCAGTACGGGCCATTGTTATGTTATGTTCTTATGTTAAGTCTGCCCCCTTCAGTTTTTCACCTCTCGGATGACTTAAAAGAATGACCAGCTTTTCTTTAGCCTGTACTTCATATTTTCCCTGCAAGTACAGCAACTGCAAAAACAAAATCAAAATCATTCCAGCCCAGAACAATTGGAATTACAGCGATGAGAGTACCTAGGCCCCCCAATGGAACAATGAAATTCTATCATAAGGAAATATTTGCTAAACCAGTCTCTCAGAGCCTCTCTTTGCCCGTTTGGAAAATGACAGTAATACTTACCTAGCTGACAATTCATTCATGCTCCTCTGGAGTACAGATACCATAGCCTGGGGGGAAAATGTAAGTAGATGGACACGTGTCTCCTCCACATCATCTGCTGTTGTCTCATGAGTGCAGCTACCAACTAAGTTGAGGAATGTCCATAGTGCGTTCACCACCAGTTCCCGAGGGCCAGCTGAGTTTGCTGAGTCTGCTCGGTGCTGTCAAGTGACTGCAAACCACACTTGGCTCACATTGCAGAGTCAAAAACAAACTAACAGCATTTTAATATTTTGGTGTGGAAGCTTGAAACCCAGTGGTATAAGCTTTGGGCAGATCTTCCTATTTTTTTCTCTATCTCTGCAGAAAAGGCATTTTACAACTGGGTGAGATTTTTTAAGGACAAGTCATTGTGGGGAGATGAAACTAGGAAACCTCTTGAGAAAATGAGCACAAATTAGCACCAAGCCCTAAAGAGCCAGTTCCAAGTTGACTATGTGCAGTAGAAGCTCAGAGTTGTGAACCCCTGGGGAATGGAGGTTGTTCGTAACTCTGAACAAAACGTTATGGTGGTTCTTTCAAAAGTTTACAGCTGAACATTGACTTAACACAGCTTTGAAACTTTACTATGCAGAAGAAAAATGCTGCTTGTAACCATCTTAATTTAAATGAAACAAATACAGAAGCAGTTTCCGTACCTTGTCAGATCTTTTTGTAAATTTTCCCTTTATTTTTGTAGGAGTTTGTTTAACATAGCACTGTATTTGCTGCCCATTTTTTTTTTTTGTTGTTGTTGTTGGTTTTTTTTGTCTTGTCTCTCCTGCCTGATTGCGTACTTCTGGTTCCAAATGGGGTGTGTGGTTGACCAGTCAGTTCATAACTCTGGTGTTCGTAACTCTGAGGTTCTACTGTATGTAGATTTCAGAAAGGATTGAAAATTCCACTTGAATCAGGAACCAAGTGCGTTCATTATAATATGAGGCCAGCTCTGATCAAATGTAACCATTTATATTTTTTTATCGATCGCCATAAGAATGGCCATAATGGGTCAAATCAAAGGTCCATCTACCCCCGTATCCTGTCTTCCAACAGCGGCCAATGCCAAATGCCCCAGAGGGAATGAAGAGAACAGGCAATCACCAAGTGATCCATCCCCTGCCTCCCACTCCCAGCCTCTGGCAAACAGAGGCTAGGAACACCATCCCAGCCTATCTTGGCTAATACATCCATCAATGGCTATCCTCCATGAATTTATCTAGTTCCTTTTTGAACCCTGTTATAGTCTTGGCCTCCACAAATCCTCTGGCAAAGAGTTCCACAGGTTGACTGTGCGTTGTGTGAAGAAATGCTTCCTTTTATTTTAAACCTGCTGCCTATTAACTTGATTTGATGACCCCTAGTTCTTGTGTTATGAGGCGTAAAGAACACTTCCTTATTTACTTTCTCCACTCTAGTCATGATTTTATATCCCCCCCCTTAGTTGTCCCTTTTCCAAGCTGAAAAGTCCCAGTCTTATTAATCTCTTCTCATTTGGAAACTGTTCCATACCCCTAATCATTTTTGTTGCCTTTTTCTGTACTTTTCTAATTCCAATATATCTTTTTTGAAATGGGGCAACCACATCTGCACACAGTATTCAAGATGTGGGCATGCCATGAATTTATATAGAGGCAATATGATATTCTCAATGTGTTAAAGTTTATTTTCCTTGTGTCATGATATGTTTCACAGCCCAGTTCACAGTCATTGGACCGGATGAACCTGTTACTGCTATTGTGGGTGAGGACATTGTATTACCCTGTCACTTGTCTCCCCCGATGAGTGCTGAGAACATGGAGGTGAGATGGTTCCGGTCCCATTACTCTTCCTTTGTGCATCGCTATCGTGATGGAAAGGATCAGACTGAATATCAGATGCCGGAATATACAGGAAGGACAGAGTTTCTGAAAGACGGCATCAGAAATGGAAGTGTTGCCTTGAGGTTACATAATATCAGACCCACAGATGAGGGACGATACACGTGCTATTTTGAGTCAACTTCCTTTTATAAAGATGCCCTATTGGAACTGAAGGTGGCAGGTCAGTAGCTTGTGCTTGTATTTCCTTTAGCGATAGCATTTGATTGTTCTTTTTTCTCATTTGGAGCTCAGTACTAAATAAGCTGGAAGCTTTTGGCATGTGTGTTTCTAAATTTAAGGTGTTTTTTCTACTCGTTTTGGCTCACCTAAGAGAGGAAGAGGGACATCCTCCTGGGTGGATAACCATGAGATAGTTGCTATATCTTGAGAACTCAGGGACAGCAAAGGAGCCAGCATGAGCCTCACACCACAAAGCCCAGTTCCTCCAAAGACTTCTGGTCAATCAGCCTTGTTTTAGCCTTTCACTTATTCAGCCAGACCCAGTTTTCTCTCAGTGTCCCAAATGCTGTTGGAAACTGAGACAGCAGAGAGACAACCGAATAATCATTCACTGAAAAGGAGATGTGCAGGCAAATGTAAAAAGCAAAATAATGGTGCATCTCTTAATCTAAATATCTCCTATCACAGTCATACCACTGCTTTTCCGTGCACACTGAGGGCCTGATCTAAAGCCCATAGAAATCAACCGGAGTTTTTCCAATGTCTTTGAAGCCGGGTGTAATATCTTCAGTAGACTTGAGTCAGGTTAGGTGAAAAGAGATTAATTGTCTAGGTCAGTGGTTCTCAACCAGGGCCCCAGGACTCCCTGGGGGACCGCAAACAGATTTCAGGGGGGCCACCAAACAGGGCCGGGATTAGATTTGCTGGGGCCCAGGGCAGAAAGTGGAAGCCCCACTGCATGGGGCTGAAGCCCAGGGCTGAAGCTAAAGCCTGAGCAACTGAGCTTCGTGTGGCCCCATGTGGAGTGGGACCCCAGGTAATTGCCCTGCTTGCTACCCCCTAACGCTGGCCCCGGCTTTTATATGCAGAAAAACAGTTGGTGTGGCAGAGGTGGACCTTTTTTATAGCATGTTGGGGCGGGGCTTAGAGAGTAAAAGGTTGAGAACCCCCGGCATAGGTTGCTTTCATTAGGCAGGAAGAAAATGACTGAACTAAACTATAGGAACCAGGTTACCCATGAGAAGCAGCAGAGATGAGCCGTGGTCCGTGATCATAAAGGCCACTGAGAGATCTATTGAAATCTGCAGGACACCTTCCTGAATACGTCATTAAAAGATATTCAGCTGCAGATTCCAACACTTCTTCCATCACCTGTCTCACGCTCAGCTGCTATAGACCTCGGGAAATTGTGAAATCGCAATGTGACGGTAGATGTCTCCTCAGTACTTTCTCAGCAATTTACCCTCTAAAATGGATATGAAAATAGGAACTGATGGATAAGATTGTGAATATCCTAAAACTCCTGTTATGAAGAGAGGTCTAATTTCTTTGTGGAAGAGGGACTGGCATCAGAGATGACGCGTGGAGGGTGGGGCATGTGGGGGTCACATCCTCCCCCATTTGCTGCTTGGCTTGTACTGACATGCTCAGTAACACTGCTGAAGCAGGCTGCCCTCACTATGCCCTCTCCCTATTGGCAGGCACAGGTCGTCTCTGCCTGGCACCCTACTCTTTCGGAAGAGTGGCCATCAATAAGTGGCCTCATGGCTCCCATTAGTTTGGCACTGTCCAAGAGCAAGTGTTTGTACGCTGCTCTCTCAACACGTCCCGAGCATCTGTCAGCAACAGTGGATGAAACTAAGGGTCTGTCTGCATTGCAGCCAGGGGCATGAATAGTAGCTCATGTAGATATGCACACGGTAACCATCCTGTAGCTAGCGCGCAAAAACTAGAAGTGAGAATGCCAGGGCCTGGGCTTCAGAGCAGCTTTCACCACCCTGGGAACATACCCGCTGGAGCAGCTGCCAGTGAAGCCCATGTTGTGGCATCCTCGCTTTTACTTTTAGCGAGCCAGCCAGAGCACAGTTAGTGCTGATCCATCTACCTGAGCTGCCATGCACACCCAGAACTTCCGTGCAGAGATGGTGGCGGCTGTCTTCTCCTGTTCTAACCCTGTCCCCCTAAGCCAGACAGGGGCCTTTTTATGACTAACTTGACTTATGCACTTTATGCCATGTGGCACATAGGGCCTTCACCACTGCCTTGCATCTTTGTTGGTTTCTTGCTTCAGTCTTAGCTTCTTCCCAAGTCACTTTAATGGCTTTCGATTCTGCTTCTGTTGTGCATTGCCATGCATTTGTTGTGCTGAAGGTTTAAATACTTACTCCTTATGCTGAATAATGATATAAGTTCTAATGTTAAAGAGACAAGTTGGGCCAGGTAATATCTCTTACTCGATCAACTTCTGTTGGGGAGAGAGCCAAGCTTTCTAGTTTACACAGAGCTCTTCTTCAGGTCTGGGAACCTAACTCAGAATGTTCCATCTTGTATTTACGTGTGACACTCAGGGTTAGTTTCCCAGAGCTCTGTGTAAGCTCAAAAGCTTGTCTCTCTCCACAATGGAAGTTGGTACAATAAAAGTGTTACCTTGTCTGCCTTCTCTCTAATATCCTGCGACCGACATGGCTACAACACCACGGCAGTATATAAAATTGAAACAATTTTATTCCACTCTCCTTCAGCTCTAGGTGCTGCTCCTCTCATCTCTGTTGAGGGTTATCAGGATGGAGGGATCCGAGTGGTGTGCCGATCGGCCGGGTGGTACCCAGAGCCTGAGGTTTTCTGGAGAGGTCTCACTGGACAACATGTACCATTGCTGTCTGAAAGAAAATTCCAAGGGGCTAATGGCCTATTTGAAACAGAAACTTCTATAATTATAACAGAAACCTCAAACCAGAACATCTCCTGTTCCATTAGGAGCACTCTCCTCAAACAAGAAAAGGAATCAAGAATTTATGTAGCAGGTCAGTTACCCTCCAAGCTGCAATGTGACCATCAACGCTCACGCACTCGCAATTGGGTAACAATGTTAAAATATGTTTATACCAATGAAAACTACCTTAGAAACAGCCACTAAGTATTATCATGTATGCAAATGAATAGTGATTGAACGGTACATAAATAATCAAACAGAGGATGTTGTGAAGGCCAAGACAGTAACAGGGTTCAAAAAAGAACTCGATAAGTTCATGGAGGATGGTCCATCAATGATAGGCCAGGAAGGATAGGGATGGTGTCCCTAGCCTCTGTTTGCCAGAAGCTGGGAATGGGTGACAAGGGATGGATCATTTGTTGATCACCTGTTCTGTTCGTTCCCTCTGGGGCACCTGGCATTGGCCACTGTCAGAAGACAGGATACTGGGCTAGATGGACCTTTGATCTGACCCAGTGTGGCTGTTCTTATGTTCTTATTGTGCCTAATTCCTTCCCAAGCTATTGTCTCTCCACAGCTGAACAATAGCAGATTTCATGGCCTCACAGGTTTGCTGCCCATTGGAGGAGAGATCACCCAGACTCTGCCTTGGTGATATTTTTAGTGCAGCATGTTTTATTTATGCTACATAGCTCAGTCCTTGAAGTGAGATGGTCACAAACAGCATGCAGGTGAAACCCTCTGTCAGAAATTTCAGCTCAGACACCACTGCCTTTTTCCCTGGGAGCAGTTCTGCTCCAATAATTCACTCTCCTTAGAGAGATTAAGGCAGAGGGTGAACTCTCTGGCTCTTTGCCACAGCTCCCCGCCAAAGAACCTATAGCACAAAGCTAATGCCTGAAGGAACGAAATGGACACCGTGTAGAATTAAGCACCTGGATTTATTACACACGGCGCTGGCGGAGTGTCACTTTGCTTATCAGGCTCAGAGACACTGCCAAACAATTGATTACAATGGATTATATAGGTTTTTCATGGGCGGAGGGAAGTGACGGGGTGGGTGGTCCCGAGTCCCTGGATAGGTCTAGCAGCAAGACAAGATGAGCACAGTAGTCAATAGTCTAAATATTACATAATATCTCTGCCCATGGTTTCAGGTTAACAGATTTGGGGTCCATAGGAATGAAGTAGCCATTCTGATTGTCCAACAGATACATACCTGGGGGTTAAAGCAAAAAGATATTGAAAAGTACATGGCAATAGAAATTGTCTTTCATGTTGCTCATTTGTGTTTCTAAAGGCACACACTGGTATCTGGGAGGGAGAAGGGAGGAGGTCATATCTCATACTGACATGCTTGAACCTCTTCCATAAACTCAAGGTTGGCGTGTGGGGAGAGCATGGCAACCTCCTCTTACAGAGGAATGGATACAGATTCAGAAACAGGGCCTGTTTCATTCCTTTGATCTGTTTGCAGCTTCAGCTAAGAGTGCCAATTACTGCTCCCCATGTGGCGTTTTGCTGACCATGCCTATTTTAGTAAAAGGCAAGGTTGTCTCTTGTTTGTTCTGCTTCTCTTAGCTAATATTGTTCACTATTTGCTGGGCCTCTCGGCCTCTTGACCAAACTCTGGACTTTGGGCCTGTAAAAAGAGCTGACATAGCCTATATCAGGTTTTTACATGAATAGCACATGGATTTTGGTCCTTCAATGACATTAAAGCATGTCTTGAAAGACTGAACAGGGCTCTCAATCCAAGGGGAAGAATTTGTAAGACTATGTTAATGGTGCATTCAGGTGATTACTGCTAGAGCAGATAGCTCAGCTCCCTTCTGTGCTTCATAACAAACAAATTTCCATCCGGGTTTGATCAATGCAAACAGCCTACACAGAATGTGTGGTGTGGATTCACTAAGAGTGGGTATGTGTCTGGAAGGTGCGGGACACTGACACACAGTGATTATGGCAGGTAGAGCTGCATTTCCAGTCTGTACAAGGAGCAGTAGGTAAGGCAGACTGGCTTTTTGCTTCATGGCAAAATGGAGGATGTGGAATGGTGTGGTTTCCCATCTCCGTGTACAAAATAAAACCAGTTTAACTGGTCAGAATAAATGTTCATTGCCAATTTAAACCTTCTAAGGGAATTAAATCATTCATGAACTGTCCTGATTTCTAGGAATGTATTTGTTATTCTTAACTATTTGCTGGATAGTTTGGGTGAAACTGACTGGCAGCCCTCAATCCACAGTTACGGTCCCTTATGTATTATGATGATGATGTTGCTGTCTATTTCCTACACCTGTTCTCCAGCATCTAAAGTTACATTTTAAAAAACACCACTCTAACATTTATGGTTCTGAATTAAACCTTCAAAATGTGATTTCAGTGTAATCCATGCTTTGGTGCCAGCCTGTGTCTGAAGAGAGCCTGAAACAATAGCTCCGAGAGGTGTGAACTGCCCCTGTTTATTTCAGTGGACAGCCCTGCTGAAGTCTAATAAGCATACTTTGATGAGTAGATTTCTCTAGAACAGGGATCCTTTCCAGTGTACCTTCAAACGAACAAATAAAACTAAAGAAATCTCTCCACTGGAATCTTTTAAAAGTAATGTTAAGGTTGTAAAGTTCTTTATCTGCTGATGAAAAGTGCTATATTAGAGCAAGGTTATTTATTATTATCCCTCAGTATTACATCATGGGGATTTTTTTTTTTAAACAAAAATCCTTCACCTCATACAAAAATCTTTAAGCAAAGAAAGGGGAAAACTTCAATTTGTCCCCATGAGAGTCCAGTAAATCATGACCATGAACCAACTCCTTAGGTTTTGTAGGAAGGAGTTTTGTTAAACCCTCTGCAGAATTCCTGTCATTTAGGTGCTTAAATGCCCTAATTCTCCTTTCACTTAAGAGTGCTGTCTTCCTGAGGTCGACAACAATCATGATCTAGTGAACTCCTAACGTATTCTTGAGCTGCTCATTCATACCCTTAGGGATTCCTCCAAGTGCTCCAGTAATCACTGGGATTGATTTTGTTCTAGTTTTCCATAATCATTCATGGCAAATTATGAAGAACTCTATGTTCTCTTATTTCTTTTTTTTTTTTTTTTTTTTTTTTATAGTTCTGTCAGCCGGTATGTCGTCTTTGTCTTCTTTTCTACAACAGCTATATCAAATCTATTTGCCTGCATGGTTTGGTCTGTGACAATTGCAAGATCCCATTAAATCTTATAACTCTTCATTTTCTAGAACATTTTCACCTTGGTGATCATAACACTGCATGGTTCATTTGAATATATATTTGCCACAGAGGCTCCAATGCAGATGCTTGGCAACCTCATTGTGTCTATTCATATATTCTCTCCCAGCCAGGATCCTGCAGGTCCTCGACACATGCTCCACCATCTTTTTTTTTTTTTTTTTTTTTTTTTTCAGAACACATTCTGCATTCTGGGGAGCAGTTCTGTTTACATTTGAAACATAATAGACTAATTAGGCCTTAAGGACTACTCTTGAGCACCCATAATGCGGCTGTCTCTCTTTTGAAGAAAACCATCTACAAGCCATTAATTTGTTAATCTTCTATCCCTAATGGGTCTGATCTCTCTCCAGGCATTGCTTTCTGTGTACATATTTTGGGTCTCTCTGGTGATTTGCTTTCTCCTTTCTCTTATGCTTTCTTGGACTGGGATACACGTTCAGCCATCACCTGTTGTTGTGACCAGATGGGCTTTTACTCTAGAAAAACAACAAAGAGTCTGGTGGCACCTTAAAGACTAACAGATTTATTTGGGCATAAGCTTTCGTGAGTAAAAACCTCACTTCTTCGGATTTACTCTAGCTGACTCCTTATATATTTTGATGTTGTATTCTTCATTGGCCATTACTTCCTTCACACACACACACAGACTTTTCCTCCATCACAAAGTTGGATGTAAATCCTCTCCGTGTCTTGATTAACATTCATTACTCTATGTATTACTAGGAGTTTTTTTCTTGTTTCCCAATTTTTTCTTCTCTGATTCCAGTTGATCACTCCAGCCGTGTGCCATACTTACAGTATCTCCCATACATGGATGGCTCAGACCAACTTCTTCATTGTCTTTAGAGTAGTTTTTATTTGTGTGTAATATTGTTTCCTCACGTCTTCTGTGATTTCCTTAAGTTGTACCTCTGACAGTTCCCTGATCCTGAGATATTTGTAGGGGCCAGGGTGAGCGAGATCCTGGATAGTGCCTTTGTTGACTTGTACGCCATCAGACTGGACTAGTTTCTCCCTCTTTACAGCTGCCGATACACATTTAGCTGATCCAAACCATAGCTTTATGTCTTCACTAAACTGTTCTAAGCATCTCATCGATCTCTGTGTCTCCCTTTGTGACTGTCCATACACTTTCAGATCATCCCTGTGTAGCAGATAGTTAATTGCTGGTGGCTCTTTCCTGATATGACAACTTCAATTTGTCTCCTGGGGCGTCCTTGTGAGTTGCGGCACTGCTACCGCAAACAGCTTTGATGCTGTGGAATCCTCTTGAAAGATTTGGACCTCATCAATGAGATTCCCTTCCAGGCAGAGTCGAGGGTCCCAGTTAAGCATTCATTGCTGTAGAAAGAATATGATCATGGGAGGAACTTTGTGGGGATGTATCATCCCTACACCAACCTAATGGAAAGTTCCATAAGGAGGTAAGGGTCACGATGGGACACTTGCCAGGTAAACAAATCATGGCCTTATGTAAGGCCCCCTGGTGGTCTAGGATTATATAAGATGATCATGGCCTTATGTAAGGCCCCCTGATGGTCTAGGATTATATAAGATGATCATGGCCTTATGTAAGGTCCCCTGGTGGTCTAGGATTATATAAGATGAGGTAAACAAATCATGGCCTTATGTAAGGAACGGTTGAACCAATCGGTGTGGGGCTATACATGTGATAAACACATGATTCTCCTTCTTGTCCAATCCGTAGATGTGTGATTATAGCCTAATTGTGTTATGCAATGTTGAGAAAAACTATAAAAGAAAGCTTGCAATAAACAGAATTCGGATTCAGCTTGCAACCACATTGGTCGTGTGCTTTATCTGCTCCGCATGGAACCCCACAAATGGTGACCCCGACGTGATTCGGCTTGGACATCAAGGCAGCCAGGACTTTGCCCAGAGTGAGCTAGCAGAGATCATACTAGACACAGCCGCCAGTGGAGCAGGGATCAATGTTCTCAGACAGTAGACCCAACAGGTGTTGTCTCAAAAGCTGAGCAAAGAGAAAGCAGATCCAACCAGAAAAAGGATCTGAGTGGTCAGACTCTATGTCATCTCTCATGAAGAAACTGGAACAATTGAATTTAAATATTGAAGAGGCTCTCAGTGCTGGCTCTTCTCCTTCCAGCACTCCTTCTACCAAAAAGCGCAAACAGCCATGCCCTGTTAAGGTGGAGACAGGCCTTCTTCACAGAGATCATCAGAGAAAGGGAATCTGTGGGAATAAGAGGGCAGGCTACCAAGATTTAGATGGTTTGCCAAGCTCAGTGTCAACTGGAGCACGACCAAAAACTGAACATGGTTTGAGAAAAGGCAGAGGTGGCAGCCACGCAGGAGGTACCAGAGGATACCGGCTCCTGGTCGTCCGAGAGAGACGTTCGTGAGCTCACAGCCGACTGAAGCGTTCGGTGAGAAAAGGCGGAGGTGGCAGCCGCGGCAGGAGGTACCGGAGGATACCGGCTCCTGGTCGTCCGAGAGAGACGTTCGTGAGCTCACAGGTGAGCGGCTGCATTTAAAAAAAAATGGGCTCTGCTTTGTCTGCAGAGGAGATGGTGCATGATTTTTTATTACGCATCGCTGAAAAGTGGGGAGAGAAGCTTCCCTCTGACGCGTTGTCCCGTTCGTTGAAATGGGGGCAGAGACGTGGGTTTTTTGTTACTCCTGATACTGTCTTTAATAAGGCAGTCTAGGAAAGTCTAGGCTCTGACCTCTGGGAGTCGGTCTCTCACGGCAACAAGGAGGCCGTGTCATTGAGCCAAATATGGTGCAAATCTAAGAAACTGATAGAGACGCTTGCGGCAGAAGCCGAGGTCCAGTTGGCCATTAATGACCTCTTTCGGCCAAAAGAGGAGCCGCCTTATGTGTTGCCGGTGGGAGCCCGTAAGTTCTTTGGGGGTGAGGACACTATCATACCACTCATCCCCAGTGCACCCGAAGCTGATCCGAGTATCGTCCCGTTACCGGACGACCCCGCGGATAAAATGGAGGTCTCGAGCCCAGAAGGGGATAAGTTACAAAAATTTCGGGCGGAAATGTACAAACAGGGCCTTCAGCTACAGGACATGCTAAATCAGTTGTCCCATTTGGCCGGTGAGAGCGATCCCCCGCAGTCCCACACATTGCGAGCCCTGAACCAGCCCGGCTTTCCTGTCACCAATAATGTTTGTACCCCAAAGTTCCGGGCGGAGTTCCCGGGGCAGGGTGAGCAGTTGCAGAATAGGTTAAAAAGAATGGCGGAGCCAGGCTTATCTAACTTTGAAAGGACATATAGGAAAAAACCACCGGATAAGATCCCTCCGGCGGATGATGTAGCTACCCCCTGGCCTCGTTGTGGTTTGTGGGGCTGCGCGATTGGGTGCACTGGACGGAATAACGTGTCCACACACCGGCCACTGGATGTCGCCAACCCGTTTGCTCCAAAGCCTCCGGCATACTCATCCGATGTTTCCACCCTGCGACATGCTTCGGACAATATCCCGGGCTGCTCGGGCCCCCTGGACCCCGTAAGGCGTTGGCACGGACTTATTAGGAAAGACCATATAGAGGGGGAATTTGCGCCCAAGGCTTATCCAGTAGTAACACCGAATCCACAAAACCCCGCGGCACCGAACTTGCACTTGTTGTTTGCTACAACCTAGACACCTAATAATGCTGTGCTTCTATTTGTTCAAACTCCTTATTATAGAAGCAGGGGTCTTTGTCCTTATTTAAGAAAAAGGGGGGAGGTGTGGGGATGTATTATCCCTACACCAACCTAATGGAAAGTTCCATGAGGTAAGGGTCACGATGGGACACTTGCCAGGTAAACAAATCATGGCCTTATGTAAGGTCCCCTGGTGGTCTAGTATTATATAAGATGAGGTAAACAAATCATGGCCTTATGTAAGGAACGGTTGAACCAATCGGTGTGGGGCTATACATGTGATAAACACATGATTCTCCTTCTTGTCCAATCCGTAGATGTGTGATTATAGCCTAATTGTGTTATGCAATGTTGAGAAAAACTATAAAAGAAAGCTTGCAATAAACAGAATTCGGATTCAGCTTGCAACCACATTGGTCGTGTGCTTTATCTGCTCCGCATGGAACCCCACAGAACCTTGCACATTGTCAGTATCTCAGTGATCCACTAATGTGGGATTCTGTCATATGCTTTTTGGTAGACTAGTGTAGCCCATAAGAGCTGGTTTGCCTCCATTATATTCCGCTGTAATGCAAATAAACCTACAGGCCTGGATCCTGTAAGTCAGTAGCTTAAGCAAGTTAGCATAAGTACAGTCAAATATAGTAGGCCTGAGATCTTTGGCGTAGCTAAATGGCCAGTTACCCATAGATTCTGGGGAACTAGGAATAGCTCCCTCAATAGCAGGAGTTAAAATCTAATAGTAAACAGCAGCTGCAGGAACAAGGAAGTGATCACTGCAAACTCACCTGAGTAGGAAGTGATGGGTATGATAATGAGATAAATGGCAATATGTATGAATATGCTGACCTACAGGGTAAGTGCACCCCGATATTATGAGGGTGAGGAAGTTAGATTTGGGCATGGAAGGCTGAGCATTAGCATGAATAATCATGATGGTTCTCCGGCCCTGTAATAGGGCTAACCACCATGTGCAGGCTGTTAGCTTTCCACCATTGGGCCTTTCAGCTCTATAGTTATCTACTATCAACCTTGGGCATTGAGGAACCTGGACCATCGGACTCATTCAGCATGCCAGAGACGGGGCTGGTCCTTTGTCGCTTACCACCAGGTCCTCAAGGAAGGGTGTGGGTAGGCAAATCTAAGAGCTCATGCAAAGAATGATACCACAGATATCCCCAATGCCATGTTATTGATGATTATTTATGTGGCTTGGAACTTTTCTGGCTTTCTTACTGATTTTAATAAAAATCTCTAAGCCTTTGCTTTGCCCACAGTGTGAGAGTCCTCACCCTACAACTCGAGGACCCCTACAAGATATTGAATTTGTTAGTTTGAGTTTAGTGTAGCCGGATTCTGGGACAAGAACCCTCTTACCCTCAGTCTATTAATCAGATCAATTGGCAACCAATACAAGTATTATTAACAATTAAAAAGATTAGGCAACACTAATCATACCTTTCTAGCTTTTTCTTCTTTCTGTTTTGCATCCTTTGTGACCCTTCTGTTCAACCTCAGGTGGTTTTGCATCCCTTTCATCTTTTACTGTGCAGTTTTCTTGCTCGGGATGCAGCATTCCACTGCAAATTAGCACTATCCAAATCTTCTTTGTCAGAAGTGCCATTATACAAGTTTCCACACAGTTGGTAAACACATGATCAGCCTGTAACTCTGAGGAGCACTGCTTCTTTCTTTCTTTTCTCTCTGTCACCATCCATCTTGGGCACCTGTTCTTCAAACATTTGTTAACTTTTTCCAGTAGGCAGTCATAGAGAGTGGTTTGTCATTTCATCCACAATCCATGCATCCCATTTAATCCTCATGCTTTCTAATTTTTCATTCCTCTCAGTGTCTCATCTATTTCTTTCTTTGATATTTCTGTATATTCCTCAATCGTGTTTTTTTTCTCACATTTTCCAACTGTTTATGTTACACTGTTATAATTCTCTTATGTTGTTAGTAGTAGTAATTTGAGTACATTACCATTTAAGAACTCTAAAGTTCTGGGGAAAAAATAGAAGCCAAGAAATTCATAGTTAAGATTAAATTACAAGAAACCTACATCTTTGGAAAAGTGGAAATTTGCAGGTAAGATAGTAAAAAAATTTTAACTCTAATTTTTATATAAAGGTAGTATAGACTCAAACCATTGATATGTGTCTGGATTCTTCACTTTAGCAAAGTTTTCTGTGTGGGTAATTTTTATCTTATGGGTTGTCTGTCAAAAACTGTTCCCTTCAACTATAATTCATTATTATATGTGATACCACAGCATTGAACAATACCTCAGCAGTGAATCAAGCCAAGCCAACTTACTCACTGATACCGTATATCACTGTTAAAAATGGTTCTAACCAAGATCATTTTAAGTCAGTTTCTGATCACTTTCATAGTGTAAACAGGCCTCTGATTCCTCGTCTCACCCAAATTCTGCTGTAGATGTATATGTTTGTAATAAAAACCATTTGACCTTTGTCCTTGCTTCCAAAGTAATGCCAGTTCAATTTTTTTTTCCAGAACTTTTTTTCCCGACGAAATCTCCCTGGATCGCCATTCTGTGCACGATCCTGGTTATTCAGGTTTTTTTTATTGGCCTCTTAATTTATCTCTTGAAAACAAAAGGTAATACATTAAATAAGGAAGTAAACTATAAAGAGATGTTCTCTTAATAAATAAATAAAAATGTTTTAATGTTCTACAGTGATGGTGATGACTCCCTAGTTAAGGTTGTTACTTTATTTTCAAATTATTGCAAAGTCTGGTTTTGTTCACCTCTCTACAATCCCAAAACGGTGATATCAGCACAAAAAAATTATAGCCCTAAAGCTGTGGGTGATTATTGTTCTGCAAAATTGGAAGTGATTTGAACAAAGGGTTCCAATTTACAGCATCCTAAATATGGGAATGTTCATCCAAGCTCCATTTTTTTTCTTTTTACCTTTTCTTAAGAACAAAATAAAGGAGAAACTTAAAATTTAGTGTATTGGACTTTGCAGCTGAGATCTAGTGTGCAGAACCAAAATACAGTTGTATAAAGTAGAAATATGCAACACGGATAAGGCCCAAATTGTCACATGTCATCACTGATTTGAATTGCCTCAATTTTTCTGTAATGAATCCAAGGGTATGTCTTGACTTCAGAATTAGCCCTGGCTTTCACTCAGCTGTTGCTCCTAGCCCCATCTTCCATTCACACACACAGCCCTCTGGCCTGAGTTCAGTGGTCCTTTCCACCCAGGCTAGCTCACACAGCTGGGGCTGTGCTTTCACTCAGGCTGGTATTCCAGTGAGGGCTCAGGCTAAATCACTAGAATTCTGATGGTCCTCCAGTTCCTTCCCACAATTCCCCCGGGTGCCCAGAAGGACAGACAAGTTCTCCCAAAAATCACTGGAAAAGAATCGTAGAATGACTCAGCTTAGCATAGCCCAAAGAACCCTGGGATATGTCCCCAGAAACCCTAGTATTGCACAAGGGTGAGTGTGACAGTAGTGAAGACCCAGTAACTTTCTGAGTATGTGTTTGCAGAGCAGCCACAGACCTGGCCTAGGTTAACCTAGATGCTCAGACCCAAGTGCCAATCATTCAAGTTAACTCTGCAATGAACACACGCTCTGAGACTCCTAGAGCCTGATTTTAAGATCTGAGGAATCCCAATTCCAGCTGGAGTCAAAGGTTACTGTAGATGCTGAGCTCTTCTGAAAATCAGGCACAGGGTGGGTCATGCTGGGCAAGTTAAAACTCAGGAACCCAAACAATGACCATTTTCACTGTGCACCGGTTTTGTGGGTCCTGGAGCCAAGAGATCTGGGACCCCATTCTGGGTCTGCCCCACCTTTTGCACATGCCTATTTGCATTCAGAGCAGAGTCACTTTATCTTGCATGTAGTGGACGCACAGGCACCTTGTTTGGCCACTCTGCCAGCGTACCCCAGTGCAGTCCCTGGAGGAGGTTTGAAGAGTCATGGGTAAATTTTGACCATAAAGGGCATAGTCTTTTTACTGTGTATCCCTGGGGAAAAGAAATGTAATAATAATAGTGTATTTATTTCTGCTTATTTTTTAGAGAAGAAGGCTGCAGAACGTAGTAAGTGTTATTCCCTCACCTTTCACAGTCTTTTGCACACAGTTGTATTGGGGGGTGGGGGGGGCAGGGGTTGTTTGTTTGTTTTGGGTTTTTTTTTATTTCATTTGGTTTTTAATTTAATTTTTAAAAGGTGTTGTGGGGTGGGTTAATATTAAATATGTGGAATTTCACTTTGAAAGGAAACTTTAAAAAAAAAAAAAGTTGTGTGAGACTAAAACCAGGAAGGTTGAATAGAAATGACCCCTCAGCCTTAATCTTGGTACTGACAATTTAATGTAATAAAGGCATGAGATTTAACATATACAATGAAGGGAAAATCTAAGGGCCTGATTCAGGAAAGTTTTATGCAAGTATTTAAGTGTCTCCCTTTTTAGGGCAGCCCTTAAGCACATGCTTAACTTTAGGCATGGTTTTTTTTCTCCCATTGAAGGCAATTGGCACGTAAGTGCATGTCAAAATTTTGCACATGCCTAAACCTTTACTTTGTAGTAAGAACATCAGACACTGAAGATGGAAAGTTTATATTTCTATAAATCAAAGATAAAATAAATGCTTAAAGCATGTTATCAAAATATTATTAGTAGTAACTTTATTTCCTGTTGTTATTTCAAATCTTTGGAAATAATGATAATGGGTTCAGACCTTCTCCAAGTGGGTTGGATACAAAGTCAGGGTCTTTCCCTTCTCTCTCGTGAGATTTGGAATTGGATCCATCGGTAACAATTGAGGATTTGTCATGGACATCAGTGAGTGAAGCATTAGACCTTTAATAAAAGGGGTTATTTGTTTTATTAACTTTAGTGTATCTTTAAAACAATCTCCCGGTTAAGTATGATGATGATATAGAAATAAATATTAGTTATTGGAAATTTCTGTAAACTCGCTATTAAATGTGTAACCTTTGAAAGAGAATTGCTCATGTACTGTATATGTATTTCTGACATTATTTCATGGTAACTTTTTACTAGAACTTATCACTAGAGATGTTTGGAAGATGTGCTGGACATTTTGCTCTTTGAAAATTAGTTTCCCCCCAAAAGTCAAAATATTAAAAAAAAATAATAATGGAACCAGAAAGTTCTAAAAAATGAAAAATATCATTTCAAATGGACATTTAGGCACAAAGTAAGGTTTTGTTTGTTTAAATGGGAAAATTAACTGAAAACTGATATTTTAATTTGAAATGAAACACAAATTGTCTCATTTCTAAATGTTGATTTACATTTATTTTTTTGAAATTTCTCCACAGAAAAAGAGGTTTCCCTCCCCCCCGCCCATAGAATCATCATTTTTCCTCCTAAAATTACCATTTCAATTAAATATTTTTTGCAGGAAAAGTTTTCAAACACATTTTTGACCAGATTTACTTATAAGTGTTTCCCCCTTTCCACTCCCCACATTTAATTCTGTATAATATTGCTGCCTGCTAATTCAGTGTTTGTTCAGAGGAGTTCTCATTTCTTCTTCTTGATTGCAGGGTGGAGAGATTGCCTTACAGAAGCAGGTAATAAATGTTCATATTTTATCAAAGCCCAAAGCCCATCCCCCCAAGGGTTCCTAATATTCTGTTCGCCTTTTTGACTGCCGCTGCACACTGAGCAGAAGTTTTCAGAGGAGGGTTGACCATTTTGGTTGGACGTATTCCTGGAGATTTCATCACATGACATAATCTTTAAAGATGAAACTTTAATTCCTGGAGACTCCAGGAAAATCCTGGAGGGTTAGCAACCCTATGTCAGAGAACTATCCACAATGACTCCAAGATCTCTTTCTTGAGTAGCAACAGCTAATTTAGACCCCAACCTTCTGTTGGGATTACGTTTTCCAGTGTGCAGTACTTTGCATCTATCAGCATTGAATTTCATCAGCCATTTTGTTGCAGGCAGTTTCCTGGCTCAGAAATCCCTTGGTCTGTCACACCAGCAAGCTGTGTGCCCAGGGAGTTCTGGCCCAGAATCACAAGCCCAGACTGAGGCACCTAACTCCCAGATCCACAAAACCCCTGCCTGAATGGAGATGTCAGAACTCAGGGACTTTCTCTGCAAAAATATAGGCACCAAGGGCCTACGTTTCTGCCTCTGGGCAGGCACATCGCTGTCTCCCACTAGGCACCCAGGTGCCTATCTCCCACCTAAGTCCCTGTGCGAGCCAGGAGCCAGGGACGACAGCCTATGTGGCTTATCTAGTGGCTCAGAGGCCACCTAACTCTGTGTAGAACAGCTGAGGGAAAAGGCACCTTGTAACTTTCAGCCAGTGCTTAGGGTACTCACCCAGGATGTGGAAAACCTCCAGTCCAAGTCTCTCTCCACCTGTGAGAAGAAAGGGACTTTAAAAGGGGGCTGGGACGGGGACACATGCCAGGGGCTTCGCTTAGACCTCCTCCCCCCAGCCCAGGGCAGACGGAGGGTCCAGGGCTCCCCACAGTGGCTCAAGCTCCATGGGGAGTTCTTATCACGGCCCAGCTCAGGTGGCATGGGGGAGGGACTTTGGGGGAAGAGGAGGGGCAGAGGGTGGGGGCCACGGAAGCAGGTGGGGCCACAGGGAGGACAGGAGGAGGGGGGAGAGCAGAGGAGGAGCAGGGAGTGGGGGGCCACAGAGAGGGGTGGGGCCACAGAGAGGGGTGGGGCTACAGGGACAAGAGGAGGAACAAGGTGCAAGGCCTTGGGGGGGGGGAGGGAGGGAAGAGGTGGAGCAGGGGGCAAGGCCATGGAGCGGGATGGGGCCATACGGGGAAGAGGAGGGGCCACATAAAGGGGCGGGGCCTGATCTCTCCCCCCCCCCCCCCCCCCCAAGGTTCCGGCACTGTTGGCCAGAGCGCTTACCTGAGAGATGGGAGATCCCTGTTTTAATCCCTTCTCTTGAGCAGGCAGAGTTAGGGGTCACCTGTAGCCCAGGTGAGCACCCTAATCACTGGACTAAAGGTTATAAGGGAATGTGCATTTTTCCTCACTCCCACTGTTTTGTGTGGAACTAGTCAGCCTCTGAGCACATTTACCAGCTCAGGCCCTCCAGGCACGACAGGCATTCAGGTGTCTATATTCCCCAGGTTCATGGATCACAAGCAGAGACCGGCACCTCCGTGCTGTCCAGACTTGGGCCTAGTCTTCACTTACCGGCTGGTCCGGCGGCACGCCATCGATGTTCTGGGATCGATTTATCGCGTCTGGTTAAGACGCGATAAATCGATCCCGGAAGTGCTCACAGTCGGCGCCGGTACTCCAGCTCGCCGAGAGGAGTACGCGGCATCGACGGGGGGAGACTTCCGGCCGCGTCTGGACCGCGGTAAGTTCGGACTAAGGTACTTCGAATTCAGCTACGTTATTAACGTAGCTGAATTTGCGTACCTTAGTCCGAAGTCCGGACTAAGTGTGGACCAGCCCTTAGGCATTATCTCCATGAATGGGACGGGGCTTAGCACACACCCCTCCCACCAGTTAGTTTAGGCAGCTCCCTGTCTAGCATGCCGGCTTTTGTGAATCCCCTCCTCAAAGTGCATCTACACTGCACAGTATTCTTGTGGCCGTGCGCAGAGAGCATACGCTACACACACCCCTAGCACGGGTATAAATAGCAGTTGTAGATGGTGAGGCTCGGCTTAGGGAAGTGAAAACACCCATGTGCCCTGTGGGTATGTACCCTACATGGCTCTCTACAGGCCCAAGCAAAACCTTCCCCAGAATGTGCCGCTGCCTCCCCACTGCCAGAGCCTTTCACCTCTGTAGGGAGCTGCTGGAGCCTTTCCCCGCCACAAGGGAAGACTCAAGCAGTGGGGAAAGGCTGTGGTGTGGGAGGCAGTGGGAAAAGTCTCCGACAGTGCTCCACTGCCAGAGCCTTTCCCCCTTGCCCCCACCTGGCCAGAGCCTTTCACTGAAACGTGTAACTACACACCACGGTGTGGATACAGCCTGCTTTTCACTGCAGCGTGTGGGTACACGGACCCTGCACCCTACTGCCAGTGGTGTGTAATGTCGATGTAGCTTTAGGGGCCTCTCTCTCCCCATTCACATAGGAAGCCTAGGTGCCTCACTCAGGATTTTGGGTTCCCATTGTTTTCACGGTGATTCCTAGGTGCCTAAAAGTTCGGTGTTGTAAAGCTGTGTGTCCCTTAGTGGAATGGGGACTCTGCTTCCTCTCAGGGTCACTCTCACAACTGCGTCTCTGGCTTTCTCCCTGTAAAATATACACACACACACACACACACACACACACACACACACACACACACACACACACACACACACACACACACACACACACACACACACACACACACACACACACACACACACACACACACACACACACACACACACACACACACACACACACACACACACACACACCCCAAACCCAGACTCCTAGCCCCTGCATCTGCAACAAAGGAAACCCCTCAGACCATGAAACTTAGCCCTGTCCTGCATTTGTGGCCTTCCTTGTTTCCAGATGCCTTTACTACGTAAAGGGGCTTGATTGCGCCTCCCATGGATGGCAACAGAGTGAGCTCAGCACACCCACTGGCTTTAAGGAGGTCTTTGGTTCTTTTTTCTTCTTAATTCAAGACCGTATACACACCCATTTCAGCATAATCATACTGTTCTTTCCCCTGCTCTTACCTGAGGGGATCCAGCCATGATCCCTGATCTCAGCTTCAGAGAAAGCAGAAGCGTGAACAGTGGCAGATCTCTCCTGGTTGGAAAATGGAAGGGAAAAAAAAGTTTTGCAAAAAATATTTTTAAAATGCTTTCCTTTTGAAGTGTTTAACATTTTTCTTTTTTTAGGATTTTGAGGATTTTTTTTAACGTTTTTTATTTAAAAATGGTCAATTTTTTTTTTTAATTTATCCAAAAATTGTTTTTTGGCAAATGAAAAGTTTGGATAACATTTGTGATCATTTTAAAATATTAATTAAAATCTATTCATCATCCAGCCATCCTTCCTCCCTCAGATATACAATCAAGAGAAAGGAGATAAATTGATTCACTCTCCAGCTGGGGCAGATTCTGTCACTGATACGATCAAAGCCTCCCCCAGGGCTGAGCTCTGTCTCTAACACTCTGATTCGCTTACTCTCTCCAGAGGGGGTGACCCTGGATCCAGACTCCGCAAATCCCAATCTCATCTTGTCGAAGGATCGGAAAAGAGTCAGACTGGAAGGCACAGACCAGGAGCTGCTCGCCAATCAGGAGGGATTTTGTTATTCTCCGTGTGTGCTGGCCTCTGAGGGATTCACCTCTGGGAAACATTATTGGGGGGTGAAAGTTGGGAGCAAAGGAGGCTGGGCTGTGGGGGTGGCCAGAGAGTCTGTGAGGAGGAAGGAAGGAGCAGTGATCCTTAATCCTGAGGAGGGGATCTGGGCTGTAGAGCGACAGTGGTGGGGTAAGTTCTGGGCTCTCACTAGTCCTATGACACTCCTTTCCCTAAGTAGGAAACCTGAGAAGATTCGGGTTTCTCTGGACTATGAAGAGGGGCTGGTGGAATTTTTCGATGCTGATAATGTGAAACCGTTCTACGCTTTCCGCTCGGCCTCTTTCGCTGGCGAGAAAATCTTCCCTTTCTTCCGGGTTGGGGGTGCAGGAGCCCACCTCAGAGTGTATCCATGAGAAAGGGTACATGATTCCACTTGGACTCACTCAAACGTGTTCTCATCAACTTAGGATATCTCTCATCCAGTTTATAAAGATCACTTATAGCTCCTCTTTAACTTCATCCTAATTCCCTGTAAATAAAGTAGACAGGAGAAGAGCAGAAAATACATCCATTATTTCAAAATTTCTTTATTTATTATTTCAGCTTCAATTTTTGGGGGGTAGGGTGGGGTGAGAAAAGGTCCGCTTCCCCATTAGGGTTACAGATGCCTTCTTGACAGTCTGACAAGAGCCTGAGACCTAGTCTACACTGCAGAGTTAGGTTGATGCAAGGTAGCTGACATCGACCTGACTAGGGAACTAAAATAACTGCTCTGCCACAGTGATTTAATAACTCCACTTCCATGAGAGGTGTGGAGTGAAGGTCGATGTAGTTAGATCGATGCAGTGTCAGTGGAGACATACTGAGTGTTACTAGCTTTCAGAAGCCTGCTTACTGTGCCCCCCGGTGACAGTACAATCAATACAAGCGCTCCCAGTGAGGACACGCACCGCTGACACAAGGAGCAAAGTGTAGACATACACAAGCCACGTAATTACTGCAGCAGCTGTATGCCGACGTAAATTAGGCCTACTTAATTTTGTAATGTAGACATGCCCTACGAGGAGTTGTGATCCGTTTCCTTCCATTTGATGTTATGATTCTTGTGATTTATGTATCAATATAAGCTATGATCGTGCTTTTCTGGGTTCACCATTTGATCAAGTTCCCGCAGTCGTCCATTCTCTCTAATTCATAAAAGACCAATGCCCAAAAGCCCCAGCAGTGATGGGACCACATTATGTTGTGCACTGTTCAAACCCAGAAAAAACACCATCTTTCCTCTGAAAGGGTTACGGTAGAGCTGTTTAGAAAATGTTCCTCTCTGCTCTCCTCCCCCCAAAAAAAACTCAGATTAAAATGAAGAACAAATGTTTTGGTTGAATGTTCCATAGACATTTTTGACTTTTCATCCAAAACATGAAACACACAAAAACTGAAAATTTTCAACCACAAATTTTTCAGTTTTCAACCAAAAGTTTGCTCCGGTGGCCTCTATCTGTTTTTTCTTCTCTGTGCCTTCTTTAAGGATGGGTGGAATGTCCCATCTCATTATTTCACTGCCCGAAGCCCCCGCCCTACCTCCGAGCGCCACGCCGCCCGAAGCCCCGCCCCCCAAGCGCCACGCCGCCCGAAGCCCCCGCCCCCCTCCGAGCGCTGCGCCGCCGAATAAAAAAATAAATAAATAAATAAATAGAGTGCCATTCTGCCCCAAGGTGCCACCCCAAGCATGTGTTTGGTCGGCTGGTGCCTAGAGCCGGCCCTGGCAGGACGGGGGTCAGGGCTCTGGGCTGTGGCCGGGGATAAGGAGTTTGGGGTGCAGGAAAGGGTTCGGACTTACCTCCGGCAGCTCCTGCTCAGCGGTGCAGCTGGGGTGCAGAGGCAGGCTTCCCGCCTGTCCTGGCAACGTGGACCACACTGCACCCCGGAAGTGGCCAGCAGCAGGTCTGGCTCCTAAGCGGAGGTACACAAGCGGATCCGCGTGGCTCTCGCCTGCAGGCACCGGCCCCCTCAGCTCCCATTGGCCGCTTCCCACCTAGGAGCCGGATCCACTGCTGGCCACTTCCGGGGCGCAGCGCAGGGTCAGAACAGGTAGGCAATAGCTGCCTTAGCTGGGCAGCAACGCTGATGGGGCTTTTAACATCCCGGTCAGCGGTGCTGCCCAGAGCCACTAGGGTCCTGGGTGCTGAGCAAGGTGACCCAGTGCCTTAAATGCCATGACCCAGTCCTGGGTCTTGACCCAAACTTTGAAAAACACTGGACTAATGTAATCTCTCTGTTTGGTTTGCGTAGCTTTTCCCATCAGCATTTGTTATCAAAAGCCGTTGTGACAACTTATGAACTTTTCCATCCCATTGACACAAATTTGTAGCTCCAAATATTACAACGGGCCCAGGTCCTCCCTGGGATATTCCCCCCTCCCCCCCCCCCCCCATGTCTCCGGCTCACAGTCTGAGCTGGGATCCTGCTCCCGCTCTGGGCTTCTGAGGCTACACCCAGAGGCTGCTCTAGGCAGCTGCTGAAGGTGGCAGATTTTGGGACTGCCCCTGCTTCCTTCCATGGCCTTTGGACATAAGTGGAGCAACCCACCTGGCTCCATGTTGGGGCCCGGCCCCCACAGGCCCTGCTACCCAGGCAAACATGGCTCCTGTAGCTGCAACTTCAACAGCTGAGGAGCTCTTGTGGAAATAAGTGAGGGGATGGAGTGTTATTTGTATTTATTTATGTAAGCAGAGTCAGGATAAGCTCTACCCTGACATCTGGTGGTGAATTATGGCGAGGGTGGAAAAGAACTTCAGGGGCTGATCTTGTTTGCATAGGCACACCCACCTGCCTAGCCTGGGACAACAACAACTGAAAGTGGTTACTTTGGCTGGTGTGGAATCCCCAGTTTCTCTGTTATTGGGACAGGAAGAATAAAGTGTTGTTACCCTGATTCTGTGAATCAAGGCCAGTGGAACTGTTGTATGACAGAGGGAGTCACCAGTAACTAAGTAGCACTCGCTAGACAAGGGGCATGGGTTACAAAACCTAGTGAATTAAGAGAGATTGGGGGATAGGTATATGTACCTGATGGTATGGGCACCTTTTGAGGGCTGGGCGCATCAATTGCACTATTTCCCTTTCCATGTTGAATAGCAGAGTTAAGTTTGCTTTCATTAGGAATTTAGCTAGAAGTTGTTGAACTGAATTCACTTTAGGCCAATGGTGCATCAGCACTGGGGCTCCCATACTACAAGCTAAAATTGCTGAGCTAAGATCACTGAGTGCTGTGTTAAGCAATGCGGGAGCCTGAAGATATATTGCTAAGCAGCTGGCAGAGCCAAGCCGTTTGCGGGATGGTTGGAGCGGCCCATGGAACAGTGAGCGGAGTGGCACAGAGCGGAGCTGAGCCATTTACGGGGGCAGCTGGAGCGGTTCATGGGATGGCTGGTGGAGTGGAGGGGCTGGCAGAGCTGAGCAGTTTGCGGGGACGGCTGGAGGAGCAGCGTGGAGTGGTGTGGCGCAGCTGGTAGCGCGAAGCCATTTGTGGTAAAGGCTGTAGCAGAACTCCACAGAGAGGTGGGGCAGTCAGCCTTGGACCATGTAAGGTGCCCCTTAGCATCCCGTGTGCCCCCCCCCATTTCTGCCCGGGGGGGGGTAAAACTCTGCAGATAAACTTTTGAACTCTGGGGCGGCACTGACCAGGGACAGAGACTTTGGGGTTGTTGGACTTTGGGGTGATTGGACTTAAGACCCTGAGGGGAAAAGGACACTGCCAAACTTACTTGGAGGTGGGTCTTTTGCTCATGGTTTGTATTATGAATCCTGTTTGTGGTGTTTCCCCAACATAATGCCGCATTGTTTCCCTCCTTTATTAAAAGGCTTTTGCTACACTCAGACTCCGTGCTTGCGAGAGGGGAAGTATTGCCTCCCAGAGGAGCCCGGGGGGGTGGTATGTAATTGTCCCAGGTCACTGGGTGGGGGCTCGAGCCGGTTTTGTATTGCGTTATTGAAACGGAACCCCTAGATACTGAACCCGGCCCTTGTTGCTGCCAACTCAGAGGGGCAGAAGGGTTACATTTATTTACAGAGTATACACCAGGCCTGTTTCCTTGAATCTCTCATCATATTAACATGCAGCACCTCACCCTATCAGTGTTTTGGCCCCGGGGGAATGCAATCCCCCTGGTCCTGCCTGCTTCTTCCAGGCCTTAGCCCCCTTTAGTCCTTAGCTAGAGCGGGTCAGAGTCTCACCCCAACCCCAGGAGCTGTACCACTGCCTAGAGCCTCGCTCCATTCAGCAAGCTCCAATCTGTGTCAGGGAGGGGAATGTCCAACTGTTGCTCCAGGCTACGGCCCAGCAGGAAATCTAGGGGCGGCTCTTCTTCCCAGAAGGGAGCATGGCTTCTGCCAAGCCAAGAGTCTGCAGGAGGAAACTCGTTGTCTCCGCCATCTGGAGTGTTTTAAAGCCCCGCGGTCTATAGACTGCTGACAGTTTCTGCTGAGCCTGCAGCACCCCAAAGGGGCTATTCTGCTCAATAGCCTATCCTGCTGGGTCCCACGTGCGAGACAGGGCAGGGGAACAGCAAGCCTGAGGCTTAGGAATGAGGTCAGTACCCGGGTACCTAGACTGAGGTAGCTGTGCACATGCCCAGTAGATCTTTTAGCACCTGGAGGACTTAACAGAAGAAATCTAAGCACAGAGGGACTCTAGACACCTACTGAGTTAGGCAGCAGCTGAGCAGGGGTTTTGAGAATGAGTGACACCTAAATGTTGGATTCCAGTACCTAATATGGCATTTATGCACCAAGCCCTTTTGTGAATCTAGCCCTAGGTGCCTAAACCTGCTTTGAAAACCCCACAAGGCCCCCCCCCCATCGGCATCCTCAGGTGCCTAATACCTTTAAAAACTCCAGCCCTAAGTTGTTTTTTGAAAAACTTACCTGAAAGTCTAATGTGCTTTTGTGATGTTAATAGTATAATATAATATCTCTGTAGCAGGGTGGACACCTGCTCCTGCCTGGAAGGGCCTGAGATAGCCCAGGGAGAAGGCAGCATGAAGGCTGAGCTGATTGGGGGAAGTGGCTGCAGCTGGGGCCACGCCCCAAACAGACTCAGCTGGCCCTATAAAGGCAGGGAGCCAGGAGCTCATGCCCAGTCTCTCTCTGGGCTTAGAGAGAGAAGGGCCTGGCTGCAGGGAGCTAGACATAGGGTACCTGAGTGGAGCAGGGCTGGGGAAAGGCTGAGGAGCTGGGGAGCTCCAGCCTGGATAGCCCCAGGCTGCAGCCTAGGGGAAGGCTAAGGGGTACTGGGGTTGCAGAGGGCAGCTGAGGGCTAGGCCAAGGCAGCAGGTCCAAACCCAGCCTTGCTGATGATGAGTGGCCTATACTGCAGTCTGCCCCAGAGAGTGGGGGCTAGATGGTGACTGGCAGTGGCCTTATCCTGAGGTGGGGTTAGTGGGTGGGGGTTCCCTTGGGAGTGGTGACCCAGTGTGTGTGGGTACTGCTAGGGGGCAGCACCCAGAGCAAGGGACACTGGGGTCCTGGGAGGGACATGGGAGCCAGCAGAGGACAAGGCATATCACTGGCCTGCAGAGGGCACTCCGGAGGCTGGATTGAGCTGATTCCCCAGGTGACCAGCAGGAGGCGCTGCAAGGGTGAGTCCCACACCCTTACAATCTCATTGAAAGGTGACAGGGCCAGAAAGAGTTAATTAACTCAGACTGACCTGACCCATGGGTGAACCTTAAGGACTGATTAGGAAGATATATAAATGAATAGAGCTTTGAAATGCAAGTCTGCATTGTTAGAGGTAGAAGGATAGGTGTTTGCTCAGGTCTTGTGATGTAAGCAAATGAGTCTTGTCTATTGCTATAACTTTAATTCAAAGATCAAAAAAAGGAATATTAACATTTATGATGATACTTGAGTGAAATAGTATTATTGTCTATATGTCTCTTTGAAGATTGTGGTAACCTATATCTGAACTGTTTAATGGATAAATTAACCTGTGCTAGGAGAATTAAGCCTATTGTTTTCTCAGGCCGAAAGGCTGCTGGAAATGTATAAGAACCCTGGTACACAATCCTACTTCATCTCAGATCTGCTTTGGGTTTCAAGAGGGGGAAACCTTAAGCCACAAGGATTGAGATCCCCAGTCATTGACTGAAGCCACCCTGAATATGGACGTTAGACTATAACCTCTGGACTATTTCTAAAAGGACTTTTGGCAACTACAAGCTCACCTCTGCTATGTATCTGAACCTCAAGAATTGAATTCAAGTCTGTATGTATATTGATCTTTTAACCGACATTCTCTTTTCTTTTTTTAATAAATTTTAACTTTGTTAATAAAAATTGGCTATAAGCCTATATTTTGGGTAAGATCTAAGTTGTAATTGAACCTGGGTGTGTGGCTGATCCTTTAGGATTGGAAGAACCTTTTTCTTTTATATGATAAGATTTTCAGTAATCATCATCATATCTGACAGGTGTGTCTGGATGGAGGCCTGAGGCTGGGTACTTTAAGGGAACTGTGAAGTTTGGACTTCGGAGTAACCAGTGAGGTACTATAGAAGCTGTTTTGTGCTGGCTTGGTAAATCTAATTATTGGAATAACCACCAGCTTTGGGGGTTTGTCTGCCCCATTTTGTTTGCAGTTCACCCTAATTGAGTGACCTCAGCTGGCTCCCACGGGCAGCACTGTCACAGCTTTAAAAATCAGTTCAGTATAATCGGGACCTCAAAACACTAACCTCCCTTAATCATAATTAGAGCCCTACTAAATTCAAGGCCATAAACATATGACGAACCATGAAATCTGGTCTTCCGCTGTGAAATCTGGTCCTGGGGGGAGACCAGCATTTCTCAAATCGGGGGTCCTAACAGGAGGTCATGGTACCATCCTTACTTCTGCGCTGCTGCCTTCACAGCTGGGAGGCCACTGACTGAGGGCTCAGCTCTGCAGGCAGCAGCACCAAAGTATGAGTGACAATACCCTGCCACGCTCCCCTTACTTCTGTGCTGCTGCTGACAGCAGCTCTGCCTTCAGCGCTGGGCTCCTGGCCAGCAGCCGCCACTTTGCAGCTGCTCCGCTCTGGAGGCAGCGCCGCCATCAGCAGCAGCACAGAAGGGTAGCAATACTGCAACACCCCCTACAATAACTTTGTGACACCCCTCCCCCCCCCCACACACACAACTCCTTTTGGGGTGAGGATGCCTACAATGCAGACTTGCATTTCAAAGCTCTATTCATTTATATATCTTCCTAATCAGTCCTTAAGGTTCACCCATGGGTCAGGTCAGTCTGAGCCTATTTTCTTCCGACCTGGCTAAACTGGCTTCTCTCTTCGCCTCCTGATTTGGTTCTATTCGTTACAAAAGTTTTAGCAACATCATATTAAAAGAAAGGAAAAAAAAAATCCCACCCACAAATGATCTAGACTAGTCTAGAAAACGCCCAGAAGCAATTTTACTAATAGATGGAAACAGGGCTGTAAGTTCAGAAAGCTCAAACTGTGCTTTGAGGTTCATTTGAATTTCCCGTGCAGATCTGTGACACTTTCATCTCAGCCCTCAGGAGTCTGATTTAGAATCAGGGAAATCAGAGTGTGATTCCTAAGCATGGAGAGCCAAGGACCCAGTGGCAAGTGACACCGCGGGAGGTGGAGGAGTAGAATAGGGAGAGGATAAAACTCTCCAAGGCTTAGAGAGGGGCTGCTGTATCCGGTGGAGCGTGACAGTGGCGGAGGAAGGAGGGAATCCCTCGGACTCACCCCATCACTCTCAAATAACATCGAAGCTAAAACACCACCTTTTACTGTCCCTGAATTACATTCTGGCTAATAAAGGGATAAAATGTACAAACAATAAATGCTTGTCAACATAACCTGGAGCAATATGACACTATTTGGGAATGAAAAAATGTACACCCCCCCGAGGGGGAACTCACTGCCTCTAACAATAATTCTCATAATGGTGGGGAGCAGGGTGGGGAATCTGTGACATTACCCAGGGTACAATCTGGACCATTGAACAGCTGTGTCACCTCAATTCTCCAACCTGGGGTGCCTTTTACAGTTTCACAGGGAGAACAGCCACTCCTGGTCTGTCCACAAACAGTCTCCAGCATATAAATCACTCCCAGTTATACTGCATGAACACTATAGTCAGCCACTCCTGAATCAAGAACATAAGAACAGCCATACTAGGTCAAACAAAAAGTCCAACAGAGTCCTGTCTTCTGACAGTGGCCAATGCCAGGTGCCCCAGAGAGAATGAACACAACAGGGTAATCATCAAATGATCCATCTAAAATTACACTGCAGAGCAACACCAGCAAATTCCCAGTCTCAGACTTTCCCCAGGAATGCACCTCTTGTACTGCCCAGCCTCTCTCCTGGACAATACAAGCTGATAGAAAGTCCATCATTTTATTAATAGAAAATAATATACACAAATCCTTTTATCTCAAAGGGCGTTTCCCCAAACACTTCAATCCAAACGCACTGGTTTAAATATTAAAACATAGTTTATTAATTACAGAAAGATTTTAAATCTAATTTTTTTAAGTAATGAGGCTTAACAGTCAGAATTGGCTACAAGAAAATAAAAGAAGTAAAACACAACTAATACCTAACTTAATGAGCTAAGTGAATTCAAAACAAAAGACTCTCTCACCACATTGTTCAGCAGTTTCACTGGCTGAATCTCTTTCAGACAGGATCCCTCCCTTGGGTCCAAAACTGTTTCTTTGTTCGTCAGGTGTTGTGGCTGCCGTGGGCAGAGAGAAAGGGAGGAATATTTGGGGACATCTGGTCCTCTTTCTTATAGTTCTTTCTCCTTTGATCTGGCTGAGGTTCAGGAGACAGAAAGTCTGTGTGGATGGGAATGTCAGGTTGTTTCTTTGTGAAAATGTAGATTTCTTGGTCACACCCTCGTTCCTGCCAAACAATGGCCCTTAACCATTTGATTTTGTTGACACCTGGCTGAGGCATCAACTTTTATCTCTGAGGAACTAGTTTGTGGCTGCCCTTAGTAGAATCTTAAAACTTTACATACCATATTGCCACACATATTTTAACAAGACAATAATGATCAGCATATTATCGGTTTTCAAATGATACCTCACATGGCAGGATTTGTAAACAATTTATCATAGTCTTGTAAAAGGGGTGAACATAGGGGTACAGACTGCCACCAGATCAGAATAATTTCAATGGTCATGGTCAGTCTGGCCTAGGCAATCTGGTCGAGTTTCAGAGCTGTGCTAGTTAATCCCTAACATAGACAGACCCTCAGACACTGATGCTGCTGTAGCAGAGGTGGGAAATCCAGGTTTCCAACAAAAGGCCCGGTGGGAATCAGTCTCTCCTAATGGTGCTGTCTGAATGCAGAGGGGGCAGGGAGAAGGGGCAGAGGGGGTGAGTGATGAGAGGCAGCACCTCTCTGCCCCTGTGCTCCCCCTCGCCTCTTATCCCATGATCCCCAAACACTTGATAGCCCCAGCACCCAACTCCCCCTGCTTCCCAGCTCCACCAGCCCCAGCCATTCAATCCCCAGTCCCCTCCCCATAACCCATCAGCCTGGTCCCCTAACGGTTGATCCCCCAGAGCCCAGTGCCCTGGGGAATTTGGGGAGGGGAGGAGTTACTGGGCCCTAGGGACACTCGCCCTGCAGGGAACAGCCCCAGGTCAGTGGGGGAGCCCAGCCCACGGGCTGGTGGACGGTGGGGGATGGGGACAGGTGTGTAGAGTGAAGGTGGGGCCTGGCCCAAGGGTCCTTCTCCTCATCTCCATGGCAGGGGGATCCCGGCTGGGAGGGGAAGGGAGAGGGAGCGTCTGGAGGAGTTTCTCTCTCTCTCTCTCCCTTTCCCCACCCCGTGGCCCATCAGCTCAGCAGCCAGGGCTGCAGCAGGGGGGAGGGGCTGATCGGGGCTTCTCCTCCTCTGCCTGGGGTTTGCTGAGACCAGGCAGAGCCAGAGGGTCACTGACCAGCTGATGCTCGGCTGCTGCTGGATCCTCACCCCATCGATGGGCAGCTGGATCCTTGGGAGCCAAATGCCCCTGATGTGTGTGGGAACGAGGAAATGGGTTGGTCACCAGTAGTGAGCTGAAGACGGTTCACACCAGTTCACGCAAACTGGTTGTTAAATTTAGAAGCCAGTTTAGAACCGGTTGTTAAAGGGGTGGGCAAACTGTGTGGCCCACGGGACCGTCCTGTCCGACCCACCTGAGCTCCCAGCTGGGGAGGCTCCCCCGGCCCCTCCGCCACCTTCCCCCCCCTCGCAGAGCCTCGGCAGTGTGTCTCCTGCCACTTTGAGCGGCATGGTAAGGGGGTGAGGCTGCGAGCTCCAGCGGGCCGTGCAGCATCCATACACGCTGCCCTGAGCCGCATGGTAAGGAGGCCAGGCTGGGGCTGGGAGGAGGGGTTGGATAAGGGACAGGGAGAAGTTGGAGGGGGCGGAGGCTCTGGGGGGGGCGGTCAGGGGACGGGGAACTGGGGCGGTTGGGTAGGCGGGAGTTCCGGGGGTCTGTCAGGGTGGTGGTGGACGGGGTCGGGGCAGTCAGGGGACAGGGAGTGGGGCAAGTTGGGTAGGGACTGGGGTCCTGGGGGGCAGTTAGGGGTGGGGGGTCTCAGAAGGGGGTGGTCAGGGGACAAGGAGCAGGGGGGGGTTGATGGGTTGCGGGTTCTGAGGGGGGCAGTCGTGGGCAAGACTTGGGTTGGGGTCGGATAGACAGGGGGGGACAGGCACGTGGGGCTTGTATTCACCGGGCGGTTCCCTAACAGGTCAGCGGCAGCGCTTCGGCAGCAAGTCCTTCACTTGTTCCAGCAGTGAAGGACCCCCTGCCCAAGTGCCGCCAAAAACCTGGAGCGAGTGAAGACCCTCCCCACCCCCGCTGCCAAAGTGCCACTGAGGACCTGGTAGGGAATGGGTTATTAGGATTTTGGGAGCTCATCATTGTTTGTGACCATGGATGGCCCCAGTCAGGGAACTCAGAGAATTTCCCTGCTGTGTGGAGGAGTCTCTGATGTCAAACATGGTGTTAGCTCCACTTGGAGCATTTTCCATACTAAGAACATCTCAGAGGTTTCTTCCCTGTGCAGATTTGCGGGTGTCTGATACTCCGGGAGCATCAAATGAAGCTTCCCCCACATTCAAGGTCTCTCTGTTGTGTGGGTCACTGAAGTGTGAAATCAAATTGAATCTTTTCCTGCAGTCAAGCTATTCCTAGGGCCACTCACCCATGTGGCTTCTCCGATGCTCAGTGAGGTTTGAGTTCTTACTGAAAAAGCACTGAGGTTACCTCTCCGGGGGAGGGAACTCCAATCACTTGGAAAAGGCAGCTGTTAGTAATGGGAGATTTGATCATTAGAAACATAGATCGCTGGGTTTGTGATGACCGGGAGAACTGTATGGTGACTTGCCTGCCTGGTGCGAAGGTTGCAGATCTCTAGAGACATCTAGATAAACTTATGTGTAGTGCTGGGGAGGAGCCAGTGGTTGTGGTACATGTTGGTACCAATGACATAGGGAAGGGTAGGAGAGACGTCCTGGAAGCCAAATTTAGGCTGCTAGGGAAGAGACTGAAATCCAGGACCTCTATGGTGGCATTCTCAGAAATGCTCCCAGTTCCACGCGCAGGGCCAGGTAGGCAGGTAGAGCTTGAGAGTCTCAATGCGTGGATGAGACGATGGTGTAGAGAGGAGGGGTTCAGATTCATTAGGAACTGGGGAAACTTTTGGGATGGGGGGAGCCTATACAAGAGAGATGGGCTCCATCTAAACCAAAGTGGAACCAGACTGCTGGCACTTAACATTAAAAAGGTTGCAGAACAGTTTTTAAACTAAGAGCTGGGGAAAGCCAAGAGGTGCGGAGGAGCATGTGGCTTGGACAGACTTCTCTTAGAGGAGAGTCTATTGATAGAGATTCTCTAAGTTATAGTCAGAAGCAAAGGATGGAAGAGGATAATGTAAGGGCCAGATCAGATGAGAAACATTCACATTAAAAATCGGACACATCAGAAAAGGGCAGACAAATAAACAGTGACAAGTTTTTAACGTGCTTGTACCCAAATGCTAGAAGTCTAAATAATAAGATGGGTGAACTAGAGTGCCTCGTGATAAAGGAGGATATTGATATACACCTCTACCTCGATATAACGCTACCTGATATAACACAAATTCGGATATAACACGGTAAAGCAGTGCTCGGGGAGGCGGGGCTGCACACTCCGGTGGCGCAAAGGAAGTTCGATATAACGCAGTTTCACCTATAACGCGGTAAGATTTTTTGGCTCCCGAGAACAGCGTTATATCGAGGTAGCGGTGTAATAGGCATCAGAGAAACCTGGTGAACCGAGGACAATCAATGGGACACAATCATCCCGGGGTACAAAATATATCAGAAGGACCGAACAGGTCGTGTGGGGGGAGGGGAGAAATGGAACTATATGTGAAAGAAAATGTAGAATCAAATGAAGTAAAAATCTTAAGTGAATCCACATGTTCCACAGAATCTCTATGGATAGTAATTCCATGCTTTAAGAAGAATATAACATTAGGGATCTATTATTGACCACCTGACCAGGATAGTGATAGTGATGATGAAATGCTAAGGGAAATTAGAGAGGCTATCAAAATTAAGAACTCAATAATAGTGGGGGATTTCAATTATCCCCATATTGACTGGGAACATGTCACCTTGGGACGAAATGCAGAGACAAAATTTCTCAATACTTTAAATGACTGCTTCTTGGAGCAGCTGGTACGGGAACCCACAAGGGAAGAGGCAACTCTTGATTTAGTCCTGAGTGGAGCGCAGGAGCTGGTCCAAGAGGTAACTATAACAGGACCGCTTGGAAATAGTGACCATAATATAACAACATTTAACATTCCTGTGGTGGGAAGAACATCTCAACAGCCCAACACAGTGGCATTTAATTTCAAAAGGGGGAACTAGGCAAAAATGAGGGGTTCAGTTAAACAGAAATTAAAAGGTACAGTGACTAAAGTGAAATCCCTGCAAGCTGCATGGGTGTTTTTTAAAGACACCATAATAGAGGCCCAACTTAAATGTATACCCCAAATTAAGAAACACAGTAAAAGAACTAAAAAAGAGCCACCGTGGCTTAACAACCATGTAAAAGAAACAGTGAGAGATGAAAAGGCATCTTTTAAAAAGTGGAAGTCAAATCCTAGTGAGGTAAATAGAAAGGAGCATAAACACCGCCAAATTAAGGGTATGTCTACACTATGGGATTAATCCGAATTTACAGAATTCAATTTTTAGCAACCGATTGTATGAAGTCGAGTGTATGCAGCCACATAAGCACATTAATTCGGCGGTGTGCGTCCATGTACCGAGGCTAGTGACGACGTCCAGAGCATTGCACTGTGGGTAGCTATCCCATAGTTCCCACAGTCTCCTCCGCCCATTGGAATTCTGGGTTGAGATCCCAATGCCTGATGGGGCCAAAAACATTGTCGTAGGTGGTTCTGGGTACATTCTCCCCCTCCCTCCGGGAAAGCAACGGCAGACAACTGTTTCGCGCTTTTTTTCCTGGGTGACCTGTGCAGACGCCATACCATGGCAAGCATGGAGCCCGCTCAGCTCAAGACAGCAGTCATGAACATTGTAAACACCTCGTGCATTATCGTGCAGTTTATGCTGAACCAGAACCTGCAAAACCAGGCGAGGAGGAGTAAGCTACAGTAGTGCGGCGACGACAGTGATGAGGACATGGACAGGGACACGGACACAGAATTCTCTCAAACCATGGGCCCCAGCACTTTGGAGATCATGCTGTTAATGGGGCAGGTTATAGCCATGGAACGCCGATTCTGGGCCCGGGAAACAAGCACAGACTGGTGGGACCGCATAGTGTTGCAGGTCTGGGATGTTTCCCAGTGGCTGCGAAACTTTCGCATGTGTAAGGGCACTTTCATGGAACTTTGTGACTTGCTTTTCCCTGCCCTGAAGCACAAGAATACCAAGATGAGAGCAGCCCTCACAGTTGAGAAGCGAGTGGCAATAGCCTGTGGAAACTTGCAACGCCAGACAGCTACCGGTCAGTCGGGAATCAATTTGGAGTGGGCAAATCTACTGTGGGGGCTGCTGTGATGCAAGTAGCTAAAGCAATCACTGAGCTGCTGCTATGAAAGGTAGTGACTCTGGGAAATGTGCAGGTCATAGTGGATGGCTTTGCTGCAATGGGATTCCCTAACTGTGGTGGGGCGATAGATGGAACCCATATCCCTATCTTGGCACCAGAGCACCAGGGCAGCCAGTACATAAACCGCAAGGGGTACTTATCAATAGTGCTGCAAGCACTGGTGGATCACAAGGGACGTTTCACCAACATCAACGTGGACTGGCCGGGAAGGGTTAATGACGCTCGTGTCTTCAGGAACACTGCTCTGTTTAAACGGCTGCAGCAAGGGATTTACTTCCCAGACCAGAAAATAACCGTTGGGGATGTTGAAATGCCTATAATTATCCTTGGGGACCCAGCCTACCCCTTAATGCCATGGCTCATGAAGCCATATACAGGCAGCCTGGACAGTAGTCAGGAGCTGTTCAACTACAGGCTGAGCAAGTGCAGAATGGTGGTAGAATGTGCATTTGGACCTTTAAAAGGTCGCTGGCACACGTTACTGACTCGCTCAGACCTCAGCCAAACCAATATACCCATTGTTATTGCTGCTTGCTGTGTGCTCCACAATTTCTATGAGAGTAAGGGGGAGACCTTTATGGCAGGGTGGGAGCCTGAAGCAAATCGCCTGGCTGCTGATTACGCACAGTCAGACCCCAGGACGATTAGAAGATCACACCAGGAAGCGCTGCGCATCAGAGAAGCTTTGAAAACCAGTTTGAAAACCGGTGTGAAAGTTGTGTTTCTTGAAAACCCGCCCCCTTGATTGACTCATTCCCTGTAAGCAAACCACCCTCCCCCCTTCGTTCACAGCATGCTTTCAAAGGAAATAAAGTCACTATCGTTTAAAAATCATGTATTCTTTATTAGTTGATTATAAACATAGGGAGAGAACCGACAAGGTAGCCTGGGTGGGGTTTGGGAGGAGGATAGGAGGGAAGGAAAAGGCCACTAAAAAAGTTCAAAATAATGACAGCCTTTTGCTTGGGTTGTCTACTGGGGTGGAGTGGGAAGGTGCATGGAGTCTCCCCCCCCCCCCACTTTCTTACACGTCTGGGTGAGGAGGCTACGGAACATGGTGAGGGGGGAGGGTGGTTATACAGGGGCTGTAGCGGCACTCTGTGATCCTGCTGCTGTTCCTGAAGCTCCACCAGACGCCGGAGCATGTCCATTTGATCACACAGCAGCCCCAGCATTGCAGCCTGCCACCTCTCATCTCGAGCATCCCTCCTCTCATCTCGAGCGTCCCTCATGGCCTCACGTTCACTGGCATCTTTCCTATATTTTGATACCGTATCCTTCCACTCATTCAGATGAGCTCTTTCATTGCGGGTGGATTCCATGATTTCAGAGAACATTTCGTCTCGTGTCCTTTTTTTTGCTGCCTTATCTGAGATAGCCTTCGGGATGAAGGAGGGAGGCTTGAAAAATTTGCAGCTGTGGGAGGGAGGGAAAAAAAGTAGAGAAGTATTTAAAAAGATACATTTTACAGAACAATGCTTATACTCTTTCATGGTGAACAAAACTATTCACATTACATAGCACATGTGATTTCGGTACAAGGTCACATTTTACATCTTAATATTGAGTGCCTGCGGCTTTGGTGTTAGAGAGCACAGACGCAGGTCCGGGCAACAGAATTCGGCTTGCATGCGGCCATGGTAAGCCATTGTCTTTTGGCTTCTGTAGCCATCAGAAAAGCAGCGCCCTCCTTTCCCAAATACCAAGCAAAGCCCGTTGAGTGCTGCGGTTTTCTTGTTAACATGCAGCAGCAGAAACCAAACTAACCCCCCCCATCCAATTCTCTGGGATAATCGCTTTACCCCTCCCCTCACCGCGTGGCTGGTATCAGGGAAGATCCCTGCTAGCCAAACGCAAAAAGCTCAGCGCCAATGATCTCTCCCCCTCTCCCTCCCCCCACTTGGCTAACTGCAGGGAAGGATTTCTTTTCAGCCACAGTAGGAACAGCCACCTCTGTCCCCTTAATTAAATTCCCGTATTTCAACCAGGTTACCATGAACGACATCACTCTCCTGAGAATAACACAGCGAGATAAAGAACAGATGTTGCTTGAATGCCAGCAAACACTGGGACCATACGCTGCCAGGCTTTATCATGCAATGATACCAGATTAATTGCTACTAGTATGGCATGGTCAAGTGTCCTACCATGGAGGACGGAATAAGGCTGCACTGCCCAGAAACCTTCTACAAAAGCTTTTGGAGTACCTCCAGGAGAGCTTCATGGAGATGTCCCTGGAGGATTTCTGCTCCATCCCCAGACACGTTAACAGACTTTTCCAGTAGCTGTACTGGCCACAAATGCATCCCAAGTCCTCAGGGCAAATTAATCATTAAAAAACGCTTGCTTTTAAACCATGTTTTATATTTACAAAGGTACACTCACCGGAGGTCCCTTCCATGGCCTCATTGTCTGAGGGTTGGGAGGGTACTTCAGTCAGGCTGAGAAAAAGATCCTGGCTGTTGGGAAGAACAGAGTGCTGTGTGCTCTCCGCAAGCTCGTCGTCATCCTCCTCCTCATCTTCCCCGTCCGCAGAATCCTCAGGCATGGCTGAGATTACCCCCCCTAGAATTGCATGCAGCTCAGCGTAGAAGCGGCATGTCTGCGGCTCTGCCTCGGACCTTCCGTTTGCTTCTTTGGTTTTCTGGTAGGCTTGTCTGAGCTCCTTAACTTTCACGCGGCACTGTAGTGAATCCCTATTGTGGCCTCTCTCCATCATGCCCTTGGAGATTTTTTCAAATGTTCTGGCATTTCATCTTTTGGAACATAGTTCTGCTAGCACGGAATCGTCTCCCCATACAGTGATCAGATCCAGTACCTCCCGTATGGTCCATGCTGATGCTCTTTTTCCATTCTCAGACTGCATGGTTACCTGTGCTGATGAGCTCTGCGTGGTCACCTGTGCTCTCCACGCTGGCCAAACAGAAAATGTAATTCAAAAGTTCACGGGGCTTTTCCTGTCTACCTGGCCAGTGCATCTGAGTTCAGATTGCTGTCCAGAGCAGTCACAACGGTGCACTGTGGGATAGCTCCTGGAGGCCAATACTGTCAAATTGTGGCCACACTAACTCTAATTTGAAATGGCAATGTCGATTGCGGCGCTACTCCCCTCGTCGGGGAGGAGTACAGAAATCGATTTTAAGAGTCCTTTATTTTGACGTAAATGGCTTCATTGTGTGGACGGCTGCAGGGTTAATTTGATTTAATGCTGCTAAATTTGAATTAAACTCATAGTGTAGACCAGGCCTTAGTGTAAAAATGTAATAAGAAAAGCCAAAGAGGAGTTTGAAGAATGGCTAGCCAAAAATTCAAAAGGTAATAACAAAATGTTTTTAAGTACATCAGAAGCAGGAAGCCTGCTAAACAAACAGTGGGGCCCCTGGATGATCGAGATACAACAGGAGCGCTTAAAGATGATAAAGTCATTGCGGAGAAACTAAACAAATTCTTTGCTTCAATCTTCACGGCTGAGGATGTTAGGGAGATTCCCAAACCTGAGACGGCTTTTAGAGGTGACAAATCTGAGGAACTGTCACAGATTGAAGTGTCACTAGAGGAGGTTTTGGAATTAATTGATAAACTTAACATTAACAAGTCACTGGGACCGGATGGCATTCACCCAAGGTTCTGAAAGAACATAAATGTGAAGTTGCGGATCTATTAACTAAGGTTTGTAACCTGTCCTTTAAAATCGGCTTCTGTACCCAATGACTGGAAGATAGCTAATGTAACGCCAATATTTAAAAAGGGCTCTAGAGGTGATCCCGGCAATTACAGACCAGTAAGTCTAATGTCGGTACCAGGCAAATTTGTTGAAAGAATAGTAAAGAATAAAATTGTCAGACACCTAGAAGAACATAAATTGTTGAGCAAAAGTCAACATGGTTTCTGTAAAGGGAAGTCCTGTCTTACTAATCTATTAGAATTGTTTGAAGGGGTCAACAAACATGTGGACAAGGGGGATCCAGTGGACATAGTGTACTTAGATTTCCAGAAAACCTTTGACAAGGTCCCTCACCAAAGGCTCTTACGTAAATTAAGTTGTCATGGGATAAAAGGGAAGGTCCTTTCATGGACTGAGAACTGGTTAAAAGACAGGGAACAAAGGGTAGGAATTAATGGTAAATTCTCAGAATGGAGAGGAGTAACTAGTGGTGTTCCCCAAGGGTCAGTCCTAGGACCGATCCTATTCAACTTATTCATAAATGATCTGGAGAAAGGGGTAAACAGTGAGGTGGCAACGTTTACAGATGATACTAAACTGCTCAAGATAGTTAAGACCAAAGCAGACTGTGATGAACTTCAAAAAGATCTCACTAAACTAAGTGATTGGGCAACAAAATGGCAAATGAAATTTAATGTGGATAAATGTAAAGTAATGCACATTGGAAAAAATAACCCCAACTATACATACAATATGATGGGGGCTAATTTAGCTACAACAAATCAGGAAAAAGATCTTGGAGTCATCGTGGATAGTTCTCTGAAGACGTCCACGCAGTGTGCAGAGGCCGTCAAAAAGGCAAACAGGATGTTAGGAATCATTAAAAAAAGGACAGAAAATAAGACGGAGAATATATTATTGCCCTTATATAAATCCATGGTATGCCCACATCTTGAATACTGAGTACAGATGTGGTCTCCTCATCTCAAAAAAGATATACTGGCACTAGAAAAGGTTCAGGGAAGGGCAACTAAAATTATTAGGAGTTTGGAACGGGTCCCATATGAGGAGAGATTAAAGAGGCTAGGACTTTTCAGCTTGGAAAAGAGGAGACTAAGGGGGGATATGATAGAGGTATATAAAATCATGAGTGATGTGGAGAAAGTAAATAAGGAAAGGTTATTTACTTATTCCCATAATACAAGAACTAGGGGCCACCAAATGAAATTAATAGGCAGTAGGTTTAAAACAAATAAAAGGAAGTTCTTCTTCACACAGTGCACAGTCAACTTGTGGAACTCCTTGCCTGAGGAGGTATTGAAGGCTAGGACTATAACAGCGTTTAAAAGAGAACTGGATAAATTCATGGAAGTTAAGTCCATTAATGGCTATTAGCCAGGATGGGTAAGGAATGGTGTCTCTAGCCTCTGTTTGTCAGAGGGTGGAGATGGATGGCAGGAGAGAGAGATCACTTGATCATTACCTGTTAGGTTCATTCCCTCTGGGGCACCTGGCATTGGCCACTGTCGGTAGACAGGATACTGGGCTAGATGGACCTTTGGTCTAACCCAGTACGGCCGTTCTTATGTTCTTACTGAACATCGGAGAAGCCACACGGGTGAGCGCCCCTAGATAGTCCAAGCATGTATGGGGATATTCTCCTGTGTGTGTTCTCTGATGCGTAATATGGTTTGCTCTCTTAATGTAACTTTTTCCACAATCCAAGCATTTATGTTTCCTGTCTCTTGTGCATTGTCTGATGTTGCGTAAGGTCCAATCTCTGGATGAAACTTTCCCCGCATTCCAAGCAGCTGTGGGATCTGTCTCTTGTGTGAGTTCCCTGATGTCTGGTAAGGTTTGACTTCCAAATGAAACATTTCCCACAATCAAAGCATTTATAAGGTCTCTCACCAGTGTGGATTTTCCCATGTTTACGAAGATTTGAGTTGTTATTGAAACTTTTCCCACAGTTCAAGCATTTGTAGGGTCTCTCTCCCGTGTGGGTTCTGTGATGCTTAGCGAGGTCTGAGGTGCTACTGAAGCTTTTCCCACAGTCCAAACATTTATGGGGTTTCTCTCCTGTATGGATCTTCTGATGTGTAATAAATGATGACTGCCAATTGAAACATTTCCCACAGTCGAGGCATTTATAGGTTCTCTCTCCAGTGTGGATTTGCTGATGTGAAGTAAGATATGAACTCTGGCTGAAGCATTTTCCACAGTCCAAACATTTAAAGGGTTTCTCTCCTGTATGGATTCTCTGATGTGCAACAAGGGTTGATCTCTGTGTGAACGTTTTCCCACAGTCCAAGCACTTATGGGGTTTCTCTCTTGTGTGCGTTTTCTGATGTCTAATAAGGTCAGATCTGTGCATGAAACTTTTCCCACAGTCCGAGCATTTATGGGGCTTCTCTCCTGTATGGGTTCTCTGATGTGTAATAAGGCTTGACTTCCAATTGAAACACTTCCCACACTCAAGGCATTTATAGGGTCTGAATCCCGTGTGGATTCTCTGATGTATTGCGAGGTATGAGCATCTATTGAAGCTTTTCCCACACTCCGAGCATTTATGGAGTTTCTCTCCTGTGTGGACTGTCTGATGCCTAACAAGCGTTGACTTCTGATTGAAACATTTCCCACAATCAAGACATTTATAGGGTCTCTCTCCGGTGTGGTTTCTCCAATGAGAAATAAGGTTTGTACTCATATGAGATCTATTCTCAATATTGGGGCATTTATAGGGTTCTTCTTCCTTTTGACTTGTCTGCTGGACTGTGGTTTCCTTGGGATCCTTGCATCCTGCCGCACAATCAATGGATTCATCCACTTTTGTCACTTTTCCCAGCTGTTTTTCTGACCTGCCCCGATTTCCCCAGGCTTCTCCCTGTTCCAAGCACTGGGAAAAATTCCCTTCAGCTCTTCTCAAAAAGGTCCCCCATGGTTCCACTTCCCCGGGAACTTCCCACTGTTGATTGTTCTCCTCATTCACACTCACTCTCTCACCACCTGCTGGGAGAGAGAATCCAGACATGAGTCACTGCCTGTGCCGGGGAGAAAGGGGAATAGCAAAAACGGAAAACTCAACACAATAAAGGTGGGGAGATGGAGAAATTGGATTCTCTCTCCACATCCCCATGCAAACACTCACTGGGAAGTAAAATCAGGAAGGAAACTCCTGACAGCTAACAGGGTGGGTGGGAGACGGTGAGTGATATCTGACTACAGCCTGACCTGGGGGAGATGAGGAAGACCTCACAGCACATTTTTGGGAGTCTGAGCTTTTTCCTTCAGATGGTTTTTGTGTCAGTCTCACTGACTCCTCACCTGTGCGGGTACCTCTCGGGCTCTCCCTTTCCTCAGGGGCCTGGAGATCCGGGACCCACAGCTCTTCCCCTCGTTCCAGCCGGGCGATCAGGTCCGGTTTGGGAATGGGGAATCCTGCACAGGGGGTGAAATCAGGCAAGGTTGGGGCGCATCAGATATTGGAGGAATATTTGTCACAAAGAACATTCCTGAGTTTAACCGGACCCCATGCTGTGCTGGGGGCACATGGGATCTGAAGGAAGGGGGAGCATGGTCCCTGAGCCCCCTTGGGAGAGGCAAATATCTGGGGAATGGGGGTGGAGGTGATGGTTGTCAAGCCATCCCTAGGGCTTTCCGGGAGCTGGTGGGACTTGCTGAGGCAGACTCAGCTCAGGAGTTTAACCCCTGCATATTGCGAAATCTCCAGAGCCCTCCCCAGGGCTGGAGCTAGTCCCAGGAAGGGAGGGGCACTGGGATTCTGTGTGAGAGTGAGAGTTAAACCAGACAGGACAATACATGGCTTCTGCCCCCTTGAAAATTGGAGGGATGGGGATGAATCAGCATGTGCATTAGGTTTATGACTCCCCGATCCCATAGGAGGGGGTATGCAGATGAAAGTCTCGCTCCCACACTGGAGCTGGGGACTACGTGACCACGGAAAAAACAGATTCAGAAATGCAGACCCCGTGGCTTCCAATAACCGAGGGGACGAGTATCACTTACCCAATGAGGTCACCGTCTCATAGTTCTCCTGCATGACGTCCCTGTAGAGGGCTCTCTGAGTGGGGTCCAGCAGAGCCCCCTGCCCCTGGGTGAAATACACAGCCACCTCCTCGAAGGTCACCGGCATCTGAAACAACAAGAGTCCCCCACTCAGCACCTGCTGCCCCAGCCACTATCTCAGTGTTCATGGGGGAGAAAGATCAATAAAATGGAAGCTCTGGGAGGGCCAGAGGAGCAGAATCGCACCCCCACCCTGCTCAGAGCAGCCAGGAGGCTTCAGGGGGTGGGGAGGTGAGAGCTCCTTGTCCCCCCAGCAGACGGAGCAGGGCAGGGTCTTCTCATTTCCCACATGCCTGCCAGCCACAGGCTGATATGGGAAGCAGAGCTCTGAGCCGGGGACAGGGACAGGAATCCCAAGAGCTTCCCTTTTATTTCACAGCAGCCTCTGGCCAGTGGGTTCAGGCTCCAGCACTGGGAGTCTGGTCAGTTTTCCCAGCCCTGCCCAGGGGCGTGTTTCCTGTTTCAGAAATGGGGGAATGTTCACCCCTCCTCCAACCCACCAATGGGCCTTTTCAGAAAATCAGGCTCCAAGTTGAACATGTCCCAGCAGGTTTATCACACCCTGTCCCCTCCCTGCCTCACCCTGTGTGTTTCCTGCCCCTCCCCCTCTACAGCAAACCCCACTCTGCCCCAAAGCTCCCTGAAAATCTCCTACCTGAGCTGGCTCCATCACAGCCATTTCCCTTCCCTGTCTCCTGGAGACGGGACGATCTGGGGCAAAACGCAGACGTGATTCCTCAGCCTGTCAGGGCGAGAGGGGTGATTAGGGAGGTTTCAGAAGGGGCTTGAGTCCATTTCACACCCCGATTCCCCCCAGACTCTTTCCCTACAGACAGACGCTCTGGACTCTGCCATGCTGGGAAAACCCTCAGTCTCTTTATTACAACACAGACCTGGCCCCTCCCACCAGCACTGAACCCCTGAGACACTTTTAACCCCTCCAGGGACAGAGTCCCTAAGACAAATGCTAGAAAGGAGCAGAATCAAAGGAGCCACTTTGGCAGATTCCCCCTGACATTGCCCCTGAGGGCACTGCATCTCCCCAGCAGGGTGGGGACTGTCTATGTCAAGAACTGGCTTTTCCTCTGTCAGCTCCTCCCCTTGTTCCCAGGAGAGTGAGTCGGCCCAGGGGGATGCAGGGAATGGATCTGGGCAGGGCTGGGAGCTGGGAACCTCCCTCCCCACTTCTTGCTCCTGCTGCCCCTTTCGGTCTCACCATTCCCCTTCCTGTCTCTGTCCCTCCCCCCTCTGCCTGGGAGAACTGGGGACTGTCCCGTTCCTGTGGCATTTGCCTGGCTGTGTCACTGAGGGCAGCAGCTCTGGGAGCCACAGACCCATAGAGAGCCCCCCCCCCCGGTACAAACTCACCAGCAGGTCGCTGAAAGGGGCCCTTTGTGCAGAGTCACTTTCCTGCCCAGCCCCAGCCCTTTCCAAGTCCCCTGCAGGCTCGGCTCAGGGGCTGGTGTGGGCAGAGTCCGGGTCTGCCCCAGGGGGCTGATTCCAGCCACTGGAGAAAGTGTCCACCTGGGCTGGGCACAGGGGGGGGGGGTGTTAATGAAGGTCTGTCCCTGGCACAGACCCCACTGGGGAGCAGCAGTTTCCCAGTCTGGGCTCTCAGGTAGAGGAGGCAGCAGCATCTGACCCAGGCAGCTCAACTCAAGGGCTCTAATATCAGGAGCAGAGAGAGACACACACCAGCCCCCTCCTCTCCCTGAGCAATAGCCAGAGCCCTCTGGTGGCAGCAGCTAATGACTGGGTGCAGGTTTTAGCCGAGGCTCCGCTGCCAGCCTCCCACGCCCAGGGCCCGGCCCCCCCACACCTGGGAGCTGGCCCACCGTGCCCCCCGGCTCCCAGCCCATCATGCCTTCCAGGTCCCAGTCCCGGGTCCCAGCCCCCCCGCACCCTGGCTGCCGACTGGGGGGGACAGACACAGGTAAGGGGGTTGGCTTTCAGCACCCCCACTGTTCCCATGCCACAGGACATGTCCCTCCCTAAGCTCCTAGCTCTGTGAACTGCCACCCCATAGGTCCCATTGGCCAGGAACCACAGTCTATGGGAAGTGTGGAGGCGGTGCCTGCAGGTGGAGGCAGCGCGTGGAGCTAGGAGCCGAGGGAGGGACCTGTTGTCACTTCCGGGGAGCCCCCCGAAGGTAAGTGTCACCCAGAGCCCTCACCCCCTCCCACACTCCGACCCCTAGCCCTGAGCCCCCTCCCACATGCAAACTCCTCCTGCTGTTGTTGGGGGCAGGGGTGCTGGCCCAGAACTGCCCCAGCAGTGGCTGGTGAGACTGGCCCAGGGACCTGAGCTACTTGGGGCATCCCCGGAGGCAGCCACACCAGCCGCTGCAGAAGTCATGGAAAGTCACAGAATCCGTGAGTTCCGTGACAAACTTGCAGCCTTAATCATGAGCAGACAGAGACAGACACCAGCCTCCTCTGCCTTAGCAATAACCAGCCCCCCAGCCTTCCTTATGAGGACAGTTCAGTGGCTGCAGATTTCATTTGCCCACCTGGACTCACACCAGAACAGAACCAGAGAACCAGGTTGAACCGATATGCTTAACTGAACTGGAACTAGACATAGGCGCCAACTTTTCCCAGCGCCAGTGGATGCTCGAGCCCCCCACCCCCCCTCGACTCCACCCCTGCCCCGCCCCCATTCCAACCCCTTCCCCAAATCCCCGGCCCGGCCCCACCTCCTCCCCCGAGCGAGCCGTGTTCCCCCTCCCTCCCAGAGCTTGCAGCGTGAAACAGCTGTTTCGCGGCGGCAAGCGCTGGGAGGGAGGGGGGAGAAGCGGGACACGGCACACTCAGGGGAGGAGGCAGAGGTGAGCTGGGGTGGGGAGCTGCCGGTGGGTGCAGAGCACCCATCAATTTTTCCCCGTGGGTTCGCCAGCCCCGGCGCACCCACGGAGTCGGCACCTATGGAACCAGACTTAAACCATCATTTTTCCTCTTCCTCAGTGAACCTGAATCGAACTCAGGGAAAAATGGCTTCCAGTTAAAATGAAGTTTCAGCAATTTTTCAGCTCATTATATGACAAAATAAAATAAAACCTACTCTGATCTCATTCATTATAAAACAAGACAACAAAACAACCCCCAGGCATGTGATCACTACCGGAACAGCCTGTCCCGGCAGAAAAAGAGAAGGAGGCAGCCCACAGGAGCAGGGAGGGAGGGGGAGGAGAAGTGGGGGCTCCCTGTCCCAGAAGTTAACATTAACTCTTCAAGCCCAAGGAAAAAGGCTGCTCAATTCTTCTTCCCCTTAGACAGGCCTCCTCTCACCCGTCCCCACCCCTTGGGGCAGCTCCTCCCTCCAACTGTCACAACCTGAGGCAGGCTCCATGCCCCAAATTCAGTTCCCCACTGAAGCAAGTCACAGGGCTCACTCTCAACCCCCTCCCCCCTTCTGGGGCACTGCCTGGTAACTGAACTATTTTGGGTCATCTTGAACCAGAACCGAACACACTGACTGCCACTGATCCAAACCAAACCCCAATTCCACTCCTTTTGGCTCGCAGTGACTCTGGTTGGACACTGAATCCTGCACAGAAATCAGACCAGCCCCTGTTCAGTCCTGTCAACCCAGGAGTCAGACCCCCCAAATAATGAGATTGCCTTTAAACACAAATATGAAATTGGGAGCTGGCTGTGTTGGGGGAGGGGTTCTGGGTGGACATTTGCCTTTGTAAATTCTCAGCCCTTCGGGGGAAGTCTCCTGTCCGCCCCCAATTCCTAGGTCACCTTTCAAAAAAGGCAAAAGCAGGATGCAGGACACATGCAGGAGCCCCGCCCCCTCCACGGCCCCACCCCTCCTATCCCTAGAGGCCTCGCCTGCTGCTCCTCCTCCTAATGCCCTGCCCAGGCCAGAGGCTGGGTTGTGATAAGAGCTGCCCAGGGAGCCCAGGGCACTGCAGGGAGCCCCGGACCCTCCACCTGCCCTGGACAGGGGGATAGGGTGTTCAAGAGCAGCCCTTGGCACATGTACCCACCCCCCCAGGGCAAGCCACTCAGGGCAAGTGGAGAGTCTGGGGCTCCCCACTGCAGCCTGGGTGGCTCTTATTATGGCCCTGATCTAGCTGCTGGCCTGGTCAGGTGGCAGGGCTTCGGGGAAAGAGGAGGAGCAGGGGGTGGGGCCTCATGGTGAAGGGGGGCTAAGGCCCACCTCAATCCCACCCGCAGGGAACAGGCTGGCTCTGCCCCTGAGCCTGGGGCAGGCGCAGAGAATCCGGGACAAATGGTGTCCCGGAGTCATTCAGCTCAGGACCAGGACCTGAACTCTGCATTACAAGACTGTCCTGGCCAATTCAGGATGAATGGTCACCCTGCCCATTCCTCACTGCTGGTTTGACCATTTGTAGGGGAAAAAATCCCCACTGGCTGCTGGGCTGGGCAGGGCAGCCCCCTCAACCTTCCTTACCCCATTGGGCAGGGAAGCTGTCCTTGTATCTCTCCCCACCCCTCCGCCTTATCCCTGCCCCCCGGCTCTCCCTTCCCCAGCCAGTCTCCTCACAACCTCCTCTCCCCACATCCCCCCTTTTCCTCGCAGTGACCCCCCACTCATATCTTCCCTCTATTCCAGCGTCGTTCCCCTCAGCCCCATAATCCTCCCCCCCTTCATCACCCCATCCTCCCTTCGGTGCAACAGCTACCCCCTGCCACCATCCCCTCCTGCCCCCGGCCTCACACATCTCTGTTCCCCCGTCAATCCCCCCTTACTTACACCCCTGCCCCTCTTCAGCCTCCCCCCATGTCACTGTCCCACCTTCTATCTTTCAGCACTCACCTGGGATGTGGGAGACCCCTGTTCAAATCTGCTTTCCTCCTCTGCTTGAGACCTGGGTCTCCTACATCCCAGCCCACTCAGACACCAGCAGAACAGTTCCCATTCATGGATCCTTAGGCAGACCAAGAGCCTTCCTGCATCAATGAGGCATGATGCAGAGATAGCAACTGATCAGGGATTATTTTAAACACTAAAACTTTGCGGGGGAAGGGGGGTATGTGAAATATTGTGCAGAATCAGGTCTCCTTTAGCAGCTCCATGCCTCTGGGCCTTGGGATGCAGCTGTGAGAGAACCCAGCCCTGGGAACAGGTGCTGAGGTGTAGCATCCCCCCCCCCCCCGGGGGGGAACCCCTTGACCCCTCAACATCCTTTTTTGCAACCACTGCAGATTGCTCACCCCCATTGCTGTCGCTTTTAACTCCTCTGCCCTTACTTATCCTGGGGTTTCCCCACTGATACTGCCTGGCCGGGCCTTAGCCACATTCTTAACCCTGGTACCTAACTACCCCGTCTCTGATTTTCCCCACCTCCTTCCCCTACCTCCAGCGCCTTGACCCTCCTGCACATCAGTTTGGCCCCTGCACGGATTGTCCCCACATTGGACTCCTCTGCCCGCTCTTATCCCTAGGGCCAGCAGAGCCCCTGGGCCTCCCAGGTCAGCGAGCGGTACCTTCACACAAGCAAAGCAGTAGATGGTGGGGGCAGCGGATGGCCCGGGCTGGCTCCCCCCGCCCCGCACACACCGGGAGCTGGCGGCAGCTTTCCCGGGCCCAGGGCGGGAATCGCAGCCAGCTCCGCTGGGAGCAGCCCGGGGCCAAACCCCCCCCTGCAGCCCGGGGGTGACGGGGGGGGGGCGGGTCTCTCTTACCTTCCCTCCGAGCGGGGCCCCCTGGGGCAGGGGCCGGGCCGGGAAGGGGCCTGGCCGGGCTGGGGGCTCTGCCCTGGGAGAGGCTCCTGGGGAGCAGCGGGAAGGGCCCTGCTGGAGATTCCCCTCTCCCGGCTGCAGCCCGGGCTCCGGGCTCCCAGCACCAGCCGCCGGGGCTCGGGGATCTCGCCGGGAGCCTGGAGCCAGAGTCCCCGCAGCGGCTGCGAGTCACTTCCTGGCGCCGGGATACAGGGAGCCCGGCCATTGTTCCCACCCAGCTGCTCCTGGGTCCTAGCGATAAACCCATCGCGCTGCAGCCGCCTGCCATAGACCCTGCCCCCTGGGGGCCCCACCTCCCCTGGGCACGGGCAGCTTCTCCCAGCACTATGTAGATCCTGGCTAGAAGCCACAGGATCAATGGGGGAACAGAAAGAGACGTGAGATCCGGGGAGGGGGGAGTAGGGAGGTATCTATGGAGACTCCGGTTGTTCCAGAGAATCCAGGGGCGAGGGCAGCCGGGGACACTCTGTGTGTGATTCGCTCTGGTAACAGACTGGCACAGGGAGCAGGTGGTCAGAGCTGGTCTCTTGTCTCCACACCACACTCACTAGCTACCAGCCCTGGGCCGGAGCTACCAGCTCTGCTCCCCTATCTTGGGTCATGGAACTGTCAGAGCTTTGCCACTGGGTTCTTCCGGTTACTTGTAGGTCCAGATGAACCCAGCCCTGGGCTCTATTTAAACTCCTTCATGTCTGCCCCCCTCCCAGGGATCGCGTCTGCCCATGTCCCGGCTGGCTCCCCGGTGTGGGCACTGACTGCAGCTCCCCGTTGGGCACCTGGATGTCGGCAGTAAAGCTCCTGTTGCTCTGGGTCAGGGACTGGTGCTTTGCCCATTCAGGAGTGTCCCCTATTTCCCCCTCATTGTTTCCTGATTGTCACCAAAATCATCCACCTTCTCCTGATGGGCGCCCAGACAATCCCCATAAATGTTGTAATTGATCAGATGCAGCCATCGAAACAGACCAGTGCCACCCAGTTAAGTGCAGGGCCTCATTTTGCTAGGCCCAAAACAGATTAAGATATTAGATGGGTTTCAGAGTAGCAGCCGTGTTAGTCTGTATCCTCAAAAAGAACAGGTGTACTTGTGGCACCTTAGAGACTAACAAATGTATTAGAGCATAAGCTTTCTTGGACTGCAGCCCACTTCTTCGGATGCATAGAATGGAACATATATTGAGGGGATATATATACACACATACAGAGAGCATGAACAGGTGGGAGTTGTCTTACCAACTCTGAGAGGCCAACTAAGTAAGTGAAAAAAAACTTTTGAAGTGATAATCAAGATAGCCCAGTAAAGACAGTAAGATATTAGAAGCTAGCGTGACCAGACAGCAAGTGTGAAAAATCGGGACGGGGGTGGGGGGTAATAGGAGTCTATATAAGAAAGAGACCCAAAAATCGGGATTGTCCCTATAAAATCGGGACATCTGGTCACCCTATTAGAAGCACTCTTAGGTTATGGCTGCTGATGCAGCTGCACCATTGTAAGCTCTCTAGTGCAGGGGTTCCCACTGGTGGCCACTCTGAGAATTTTTCTTAAAATACTTAATTAACTTTAGGAAAAACAAATAAATATGCACATATCCATGTCCAGATCCTTGTAATTTATTTACATAGGTTTTGGGGTTTTTTGCACACTCAATAATACAGTTCTCTGTATTCTTTACTGGACCTACACAGAATAGAAACACAAATAAGGTAGTTGCATATTCTTGTCTTTTTATTATTGTTTCTTTTGCTTTTTTGGTTGCGTTATTTTTAAAAGACTTGCTAGCTAGTAGGTCTGCGTCTGTGAAAAGTGATGTTTGTACATTTGTTAATATCACGTTTCACAGCAGCAGCCTTGCTAGCGAGCTGGGAGGCAGCAGAAAGTGATTAACAAACATACAAATATCACTTTTTACAGCAGAGTTACTCAAACTCAGCAAATTGGGAGACAAATTAAGCCCTGGATGGGTAGCAGCAGGGACCAGTGGTGGAGGGAGGGGTGGTGAGCCCGGGGCCCAGAGTCCTGCAGCAGAGATCTGGAGCCTACTGCTGCATAGCTGGAGCCCGGGGACAGAAGAGGCCATGGCAATGGGTGGGGGGCTTGAGTCTTGGGTTGGGGCTGGAGCCCGAAGTGCCAGGGCTGGAGCCTGCCAGCAGCCACCAGGGCTAAAGCCGGAAACGCAAGCCCCACCACCGGCGACAAGATGGGAACACACACCGGTTGCCTGCTCCTCCAGCGTTTGTGGCTCCAGAAGGGGACAGGGCCCAAACCCTGCTGGTGAGTCTGGGGGAGGGGCCGCTGCTTTGCCACCCACCCTAATCACCGCCCAGGTAGCTGTGGCCGCAAGAAAAGCCCCGGGTGGCTGCATGTGGCCACGGTATTACGAGATTTGCCCATTACTTTGGGGTATGCTCATTTATTCGGGTTACTCTTCTGGGGAAGGGGATTCTGTAATTCTATCAATGTACTGCTTGTGTTACTTGTGTTTTCATATGGAGCTCTACTTCTCCCTTCTGCAAGTCCCCTCCCAATGGAGCTATCCTGCAGGACCTAGGTTCCCTAGGGCTGGGTTACTCCTGCCCCAGAACCGGATGAACACACCCACACCAACACATACATTAACAGAGCAAATCTGAGCGGACCGGGTCAATCAGCACTGTCAAGCTGACCCCTTATATGTCTCTGGACTCACTGGGCTGGAGGAAGCAGCACTTTCAAGCTGTCTCTCCTTATATGCCCCTGGGCTCCATGGACTGGGTCAAGCAGCATTTTCAAAGCTGTTACCCTTATGCGTCCCAGATTCAGCACGTCCCTATCCCCGCTCTCACATCACAATTGTACTGGCAGTAACTACTTGATGAGCAAAGCCCACAGTATTTTGGGCGATGCAGGGATCTTTAGCTTAGGTAAAAGAAGCATTGCTGTAGAGTGAATGGGGGAAGCTAAAAGCACAAAAGAGTAAAGTTCAGCAAGAGAGAGAGAAGCAATCAAGTTAACCATAAAAGTTATTTATTGAATACTATTGGTAACTACACAAGGAGGGCTAAACCAACATAACATACATGATTAAAGGTTAATACCTAAGGTAGAAAGGAAAACAGAGAGAGAGAAAGAGGGGAGATCTCACCTACTCCATGAGGCTTGAATTGGTCGGGGTTCCCAGGTGATGGTGGTAGTGGAGGGTCCTGAATGCTGGAGACAGGCAGAGCCCCCAGCATGATCAGTCAGGAGAAGATGGAGTTCCAGTGGAACTGATGCATAGTTTGGATCTAAGCATCAGAACACTGACTGGAGGGTGAGAAGGGATTTTTGTAGAGAAAATACAATTGTTCAAGAGAGAATACTAGATTTGTTTATAGGTTAGCTGATGATTCAAGGGTTCTTTAGACTAGACAATAGGAGCTGATCACTCTTGGCTATGGGTGGTGTTTTCTTCCAGGGAGCTCACAATGCAACTAGGCTGCTTCAGTATTTGGATATCACTTAAGGATTCGTTACTAGAATTGATCTGATAATTGCTGAGCTGGGTGTGTGCAGCCATAGGTTCATTAGCATCTGGAGCAGAGATTCCCATGATGCAGTGCTTCCCTGCTTTTTCTGGTCCCAGAATTCAGTGTGGTTCTCTGTTCTCCATTCTCTATGTAAATTGAGATGTCTTCCTGTCCCATCTTTCATGCAGATGAGGCTAGGGGAGTTGTCTCTGCTCTCCATTCTGTATGCTAATGGAGATGTCTTAATCTTGTCACCCTTGTCAGGAGAGGTCTAGGTGTGTCTCCCAACACCCTTCACTGCTCTCTGCAAGTTTTTCTCTCTGATGGGTTTTGGTTTAAGCAGAGGCGGGGGGGGGGGGGGGGAGCGGTGGCCTTCATGAGTCAGGCTGGATACTGCACCCTGGTTCCCCAAGAACACAGAGGTGTCTGGTATCAACGGTGGCCACATTTGAGAAATGCTGCTCTAGTGTATCCACTCTAAGCCGGCAGGAGAGCTAATTAATCCACCCCCAACGAGTGGCGGCAGCTATGTCAGTGGGAGAAGCTCAAAAAAATGCTCCCCCAGGCGGATTGACTGTCCTGCAACAGGCAGGCACATGGGAAATGCCAGCCAGAGGGGATTTCCCTTGGAGATGAAAAATTTTCACCACAGACCCCTAGAAGAGTCTGAAAACCCATCGCGCTGCAACCCCCTACCCCAGACCCTGCCTCCTATGACACTAAGAGCCCTTCAGTGATGACCGGAAAAGGGTGCATTGTTCTATGATGACAACGCCGATTGGGCCTGACCAACTCACTACTCCTCATGCATTGCTTTCATAGTATTTATCCACCATGGGCCATGGGAGGTCGCTAATAAAGGCTCATGTCACACTGGTCCTCAGGATCATTGCAAGAAGTGTGAGCAGATGACCTAACGAGGCCAATTCAAGGTGATTAGGTTAGCACTACAAACAGTAATTTCCCCTCTGTTGACATTTACCCCTTCTTGTCAAGTGTTGAGAATAGGCCACTTCCACCTTGATTCAATTGACCTCGTTAGCACTGACCTCCGCCTCCCCCCACTTGGTAAGGCAACTCCCAGCTTTTCATGTGCTGTAATATATATACTGCTTATTGTATTTTTCACTCCATGCATCAGATGAAGTGGGTTTTAGCCCATGAAAGCTTATGCCCAAATACATTTGTTAAACTAAGCTTAATACACTGAAGAAACAGGTTACAAATATAATTTCTCACCCTAAATGTTGTTTTAGGCAGGTTGCAGAGTTTCTGCAGCTCAGAGGACCAGTTATGACTCTTTACAGGCTAGACCCCTGTCTCAGCCTGGACTCAGCCCTGGCCTTTCCCCTGCTTAGTTCCTTTGTTTCTCCAGGTGTTTTTAGCAGCCTTCCTTCTTGGGCGGGCAGGCAGTGGAGAAGACCCCGGATTGCCTTCCTTCCCAGCCGTAAATAGAATTTACATAAGGCGGGAATCCTTTGTTTCTAGTGGAAAAGTACCAGCAGTGTCCAAGGTGGGACTCCGTACCAGGTGACATCATCAGCTGACCTTGCAGTGTCAAAGCAGCATCCCAGGAAGCTTCTCAGGAAGGTGGGAGATTAGTATCTTGAAAGTTCTATTGTCCTTCTTAATGGCCCATCCAGGCGGATTGCCTGCTGTCTGGTGGGTGTTCCCCCCAATACACACACAGTTGTAATGGTTACATAGGCAATATTCCTAACTTCACATACAGAAATGATCCATGTATATAAATTAGATAAACACATTCAGTAGATCATAACCCTTTCAATGATACCTCACATGACCCATCTTGCATAAAACATATCTTAGCTATGCCATATTCATATCATTACAATATTTCTGTGAAGAATATGGAGTGTAATGTCACACAAGGCCCTGTCCACACCCCCACACCCCTTCCTGAGTGTATCTCACATCTCTGCAAGGATCAGGCAGTAACTTCCTTCCCCGTTTCAGTCTCTGCCTCTCAGAGTGCGTATCCAGCACTCACCCTCATGTTTTTGCAGATAGATACTGGTCATTTTCTTTGTTCAAAGAACAAGAAAATCTCATGACAGAGCCTTGGGAAATGTGAAAAGCAAATCAGAAAGGACTATTCTGGCAAGTGCTCATTTGTCTTTGAAGTCCCTTCCCTGGCGCAGGCACCCCCGAGGGACAGGAGGCCCCACCCACCCACCACCTGCTGCTGCCGTTGCTGCCTGCCTGCCTGCACTCCACCTCTCCCCGCAAAGGTCCCCGCTGCTCACCACATCACCTCTCCTCGGGGGCGGGGAAGTGAGGAGGGACGCTGTGAGCAAGCGGCAGGCATGGGGGTCTGGCGGGGGAGTGAGGCGGCTCGGCTGGGCATTGAGGTATTTGGTAGCTGGTATTGGACCTATTCCTGGGGCAATAGAGAATTTAATCCTCCAAGGTCTGGGGAGCTACAACCATTCACTAGAATAAAATTAATTTTAGAAAAAAAAATATGAACAAACTCCATCATGAGTAACACTGGGGTCTTCTTCAACTGTGAGAGGGAGAAGTTTCAGAACCCAGTGGCCTTGTCTTCTGAACTGAAATGGAGAATCCGGGAATCTTCTCAAAATTCTGCAGTTCTGGCCACCATAGTGAAGAAATTCAAAGGTAATTAACAGTCACCTGGGGAATTTTGTAACATATATTACACTGTTAATTGACCAAGGTGGGAAAATGATTGTGGATTGAAATGGTCAATTAATCATTTGGAGCCTATGAATTCCCTACTCAGGTCTCAATACAGCATATATACACTGGATTAGGGGGGGTTCCTTTCTTTTCAGCTTAATTATATGTTTTAAAAAGCCAAAAGAGAGACACTCTTGCTACAGCATTTCATGTAGCATACCACACTAAGGGAATTAGAGTGAATGACAAATGGCCAAAGGAACTTAAGGTAACTAAGCTCTTTTGTTCATAGAGAATTACCACCAGTTCTTCCTAAACTTGGAGCTTTGATTTATCTTTTTGGGCTAGTCTCTAGAGAGGGCACATACTCATAAACAAATGAGCAGGGCAGGGGTGCACACATATATAACAGCCACTACATCACCCCCTTTTTGTGAGTTAACACCTGGTTGTCATGGCAATTGCACTACAGCCTTCATTGTGACATCCTCTAGCCCAAGCAAAGCTATTGAGGCAATGAACAAAAGTCAGTGCTCAACTTGGCCTCAGAGAGAGACAGTTGGTGCCGTGCTATACTGTAGCAATTTTGAGATTTTAGTACATACAAGATTTGGCATTCAGACCTCAGAAGTAAGTGAGTTTTTCCATGTACCTAATATAATAGAACTGTGTGAGTTTTTTTATGAATGGAGTTGTGGGGCCACAGGGGTTTCAGCCTAGTTCTCAGTGGGCATTAGATAGATTATTCCTGTAACTTTGAACCTAGATGATTCCAAATGAAAACAAAGCTAACAAAGAAAAGCCTGAAAGAATCTTAACCTAAATAGGACTTAATCAGTCTCTTAAACAGAGGGATATTGTATGAGATATGGGAACAGTTTTAAAGCCATCTTCAACTGCAGAGATCAACTCATTGTTTGATTAATTCCTTTGCCCTATCATTAATGAGATGAGTACCAACCTGAAAAACAGTCCTATCTTCACAAGTCAATAATAATCCTTTGTCTAGCCAGTGATCCTAAATATATATAGATAGAGAGAGAGAGAGAGAGCACCAATCACCACAACATCTCTCTATCCATCTATCAAAGTAGGGAAGTACTATTTACCTCTCACATAACACAAGAAAAAGGGGTCACCCAATGAAATTAATAGGCAGTAGATTTAAAACAAAATGAAGTACTTCTTCACACAATGCATAGTCAACCTGTGGAATTCATTGCCAAGGGATGTTGTGAAGACCAAAAGTATAACTGGGTTCAAAAAAGAATTAGATAAATTCATGGAGGACAGATCCATCAGTCGCTATTAGTCAAGATGGTCAGAGACTCAATCCCCATGCTCCAGGTATCCTAAACCTCTCGTGCTAGAACCTGGGACTGTACAACACTTGAAATTGCCCAGTAATGTTCATTCCTTCTGAAGCATCTGGCACTGGTCACTTTCAGAAGACAAGATACTCCCATTGTCCGACCATCTCTCTTTAAATGCATGGAAGATTTCCCTAATGTCTAATATAAATTTCTCTATTTTTATTCAGTTAAGATCTCAGAACCCATTCGTGGAGGATGGAGTACCTAAGGTCGAGGGTGGATTCTTGGTAAGAAGATAAGAAAAGTTTTACATTGTACACACTGTACAGAGTGACAGAGTGTGTGTGTGCGGTGGGCGGGGAGTGACATGGGAAGAGGTCTGAGTTTGAGCCACATAGTGTAGCCAAAAAGCCTCAGAATACCATGTAGGCCACTGACAGCTTCACACATAATCCTGCAGGCAGCTCTGCTTAGTGCATAGTGTCACATGTCTCCTTCTGAACCCCCCTAACAGTTGAGTGGTTAAATGTCAGGGTTCCTCTCAGAGATCCCTTCCTAAAATAGTAGTTTTAGGTGCCTCAAAAACTCATTAAGACACCCTTTTAAATCAGGTTTCCTGCTCAATGCTGGAGTCAGCAATCCTTTAGCTCCTCTACTGTTCACAGCATTCCTTAAACCCACAGTTCATAAATTGCTTTGGTTATTGGTAAAATACTCTGATTGGGAACTCATTGGGATATTGTCTGTCATTTTACACAGAGGAACAGAATAATAAACAGACTGTGTATTCCAACCCTAAATCGATAGACTCCTCCCAGTGCCCTACCCATTCCTAACATTTTGTTGTTTCCATTTAATTTAGGATGAAGGTTCCATCAAGGGTTCACACCAAATTGTCAGCTATGTTTTGGCCCCTAACCTACTTTGTCTTGCCGAGTGCAGCCTCCTCACCTTTTAAAAAGGTAGATCCATCCTTGATCAGGTAATTCTGGCAATGAGCATACTCCATGCCCTAGGTTAGAGTACTTTGGGGGCTGCAGGGTTTCAGGTACATGTATGGAACAGGGCCCCCATCTTTCTGAAAATGTGGATGCAGCACTGTTCAAAAAACTCTTCCTTCGCCGGGGGGGAAGGTGTCCTGCCTGGACCCTGGCGAAGTCTGGGAATGCCCACATCTGGAGCTTGGGACCCATTTTTCTAGTTTATGATGCTCTCAAGAGTGAGAAAAGAAGGGAATTAGGAACAGAAAATGCAGCAGTCACATGTTTAGTGTGATCTCAACTTTGCTCTCTGTATTTCACTGGGACTGTAGGGTAGGCAGGGGGTGAGGAACAGCTCTACTAAGAGGACAACATACTTACAAAGGTATTTCTACAGTGTAGTTTGGGGAAGGGGCAACTGAGAGCTCCTCCAAAGATCTCAATCACTTGTAAAGAGATTATTCCCTAAAATCCTTTGCCCCTGAGTAATGGAACACTCCATCCCTGATTCAATGGAGTTTATTTTCGCCTTCGGTAGTGACCAAGACCAAGAAGAATGGCTGGTGAGATACAGCACATGGTGAGACAGCTGATGGCCATATAGGAATTAGGGAGTCATGGGGCTCACTGCTTTTCCTCTCTCTTGCCCATTTATGAGACTATGATAATCCTGATATGAGAATTTAGGAGTCTGCGGGAGCCCAGTTCCCCAAACTGATTTGAAATTTCTGTTGATGAAACAATAGAGATTTTATTAGAGGATGGAAGAAAGTCACATTAACATTGATTTTACCAGGCCGTGGGATCATTCAGTGTTATTAATGTAAATTATGGTATATGAGGAGGCAGGAGATACAAGAGAGAATTCCTTTCCTGATACTCATATTTCCTTTCCATTCATGTTATTTTAGGATGAATACTCCAGCATGGCGTCACTTGATTAGTGACTCTCCTCTGCCTGCCGCTGTACTCCCCGAGGATCAGTTCTTTGGGATTTATGAAAGTTCCCCCAAACAGACCGGACCCTCTACCCCTGAGTGAGTTTTGGGATTTATTCACTTCTTTATCTGTATGTATATTGGGGAGGGTGCATGTCCAAGTTTGTGCAGGGCTTTGGGTGTAGACAATATGGTTACCACATTTCTAAAAAGATAAACACATAACAATATATTCTCTGCAGTCATTGTAAGGAAGAACTACATTCTCTTTTACCCTTGTCATTTTCTGACCAACAACCAGCTCCAACCATTCCTCCTCACGTTAACATTCTCTTGCAATGCAAATACACCTTTCCCGTAATCCTGACTTCACCCTGCTTCTATCTGGTTAGTGATTGTCATATTCTCCCCTATCACTGCACTTCAGTGGAAGGGGAAAGTCTTAACATATTTGCCGAGTGATTCAAAGACTCAGGGTATGTTTACACTATCTGTCAGATCAGTGGGCAGTGATCGATCCAGCAGGGGTTGATTTATCACATCTAGTCTAGACGCGATAAATCGACCCCCTAGCGCTCTCCCATCGACACCTGTACTCTGCCACCGTGACAAGCGCAGGCAGAGTCAACAGTGGCCCACAGTGAAGACAGTACGTTGACTTCAGCTACATTAGTCACGTAACTGAAGTTGTGTAACTTAGATCGATCCCCCCCAGTGTAGACCAAACCTCAGTTACTGCTTTGGCAAAGGAGATTACTACTATTTAGTTTAGAGCAGACCCTCTTCCATTCAGTGAGTACAGGAGATCTACTGTGCGGGTACATCTTTCTTTCTTTTGTGTGGGGAGGGGTCAGTAAAGGCTCAGGGTAAAGCATGGAATAGAGTTGCCATCTATCTGAAAACCTAAATACAAGATGATTATGTTGCTCCAGGCATTCTAAGGAGGCACCAAATTCCTCAGGACACTGGCCGACCGACATCTTCCCCCAACTATTGCTTCTCATCTTAGCATTTACATCAAGAAAGAATGATTCTTTACTTTCCAATTTATATCATGTCATCAGAGCTTTAAAGAGCAGCATACAATGTCTCTGCCCAAAGGAGCTTACAAGGCAGTAGATTGATACAGATCTTACTGAGAGGTGGTAAAATGGGAATGTGCTGATGCAAATGTTTGTGCTTCTTTTTCCTTGAGACAGAGATCTTCTTCATCTCCAACTTCACAGTCTCGGGCAGACCAACTGAAGAGTGGGCCATCTTCTGCCCAGCAAATACTACGTCTCTCTTCAGTTCCTCCCTCCTCAAATACCACACAGGGTGATACCTCAGTGTAGGGAATAGGGTGGAGGCGTGTAATATGACAATCATGTTCCTGAAAGAGAAAGTGTTGGATGATCACACCTTGCAGGCATTTTAAAGAAGCACGAGCTTCTGGATCACACAGGGCACTGCCTGGTCTATGACAAAACTTGGTCATAGCTTCTCATTTTAGCATCTCCTTCAAAAGTCAATATCCTTTACCCCTGGGAGAATTCTGTGCCAAAAAAAAATCAAAATCAAAATTCTGCATCCTTTATTTGTCAAAATAATGCAATATAATCACATCAGATTCAACTGTTTTGGTAATTTACTTAAACTACAATACAGAAAAATCACAATAACTATTCAGCATTTCCTAAGCACTTGAAAGTTAAGTTACAAACACTTGGTAACTAATACCCTTTCATTTAAATTACATTACAGAACACAAAACAGCAAAAAAAAAAAAAAGTAGACTGTCATTTTAAATTGTTCAGACTTTCACACATGAAAGTCATACAGTTTTGGTAACATTGTCCTGGACCTGGCTGGGTACTTTGGGAAGTGCTTGGTTCTGATTGTCCTGGCATTTTATTGACTCTTTGGTAAATGTTTTATTTGCCCTCAAAGTCTTTTTTTTAATGGGTAAGTAAAATAAATCCTGAGCTGTCTTCTAACCCCATTGTGCCCCTTTGGCACAGAAATAAAGTGAGAAAGCACATAGATCTTCCTAGCTGAGGATTCCCTTACTGTCATTTATAATAAGGCTCCTTTCCATCACTCTGGCAATGTAGGGGCCTTAAAACTTTTACAGGTTTTATGCTCCTGGGGAAATTGACTGAGAAAGGGAAGAGTTAACTAACAATAGCAACATTAACAACATTCACTGTAACAGTCAGGCTGCTACATTTCTGCTTCAGAGAATGAGATCAATTAACCAACAACAGCAACTTTAATGATGTTACTAACTACATTGTCAGGCTGCTAATGCCTCAGAGAATGAACTCAGGCAGGGCTACTACATTTGTGCCTCTAGACTGCCTTGTGCATAATAAAAAGCCCTCCCCTTCCACACCAGTCAGCTGTTGTAGCAAGGGAGAGGGACAGAGTCTCTCTCTCTCTCTCTCGATTGTTCACACACATACCACATACCACCACCACCCAACGGTGATCATGCATGCATGCATGCGCGGCCCCCCGCCCCTCTCTCTGAGGTTGCTCGATGCATGCTGGAACAGACGCGCTGCTGGGGAAGAGGCCGTGTCCCTCGGTAGATTTAATTTGCATTTTTCTGTGCAGGGGCACAGAAAAATGTGGGTCATATGAATTCCTCTAGCAAGTATAATATGGAGATATACCTATCTCCTAGAACTGGAAGGGACCTTGAAAAGTCATTGAGTCCAGCCCGCTGCCTTCACTAGCAGGACCAAGTACTGATTTTGCCCCTGGTCCCTAAGTGGCCCTCTCGAGGATTAAACTCACAGGCCTGGGTTTAGCAGGCCAATGCTCAAACCACTGAGCTATCCCTCCCCCACATTTCATCTTTACCCTGTATCATGCTGTCTTGTTCCTTCTCTGTTGTGTGAGAGTGAGGGCCTTGTTTCCTTTATCACAGACTCAGTTATATGCAATATTAAATGAATTGTACAGTTAAAGTATGGAGTCACTAGTTCTCCTGCCCTTGCCTAGTTCCTCTCTCTTGTCAAACACAATCATTAGCAGCGATTCTAATTATTCATGCTTATGAGATTGGGAACAGGATCTAGTTTTCCACAGTTCCTTGGCATTGTCTCCTGCAACCTTCTCCAGAACAATACAGATTAGCTAGACATGCAAATCAGTGGAGTTTGCTCTACTAAACACTTTGAGATATACTGGAGTCTACTGTTCTCTACCCACAGTTCTTTGCTTGCTTCTTCTGATTCACTGTGGGGAAGGCGGCTCTGTATTTTATCCTTTTGAAGAGTCATGTAGATCCATTTGGCTGGTGAAGTTGAGAGTATATTAACATGGACAATAAAAGCAAATGGGAGAGGTAAAATGGGGATTGTTCAGCTGTGTCTAATATTCTATTTCCATTTTTCTTATTTCAGGTGGATGCCATCTTCCTCAGGAACTTTCAGAAGCCACAGCCAATAATATGCTTAAGGTTGGCGGGTTGTCTGTGGGCGAGGACTGGGCTGCCTTCCAAGGTCTCTGAAAGCGAGGGATCATTGTCCAGGATGGGTTGTAGATCACTGATGATGTGTTGGAGAGGTTTAAGCAGAGGACTGTAGGTGATAGCCAGTGGAGTTCTGTTGGCTTCTTTCTTGGGCTTGTCTTGCAGCAGGAGGCGTCTGGGTACACGTCTGGCTCTGTTGATTTGTTTCCTTATTTCCTCATGCGGGTATTGTAGTTTTGAGAATCCTTGGTGAAGATCTTGTAGGTGTTGGAGCAAATGCAGTTGTTCCTCAGTGCTTGGCTGTAGACAATGGATAGTGTGGTATGTCCGGGATGGAAGCTGGAGGCATGAAGGTAGGCATAGCCATCCTACAGCAAAGAAAAACTTCAGAACCAGACTTCAAAGAGAAACTGCTGAGCTTCAGTTCATTTGCAAATTTGACACCGTCAGCTCATTATTAAACAAAGACTGTGAATGGCTAGCCAACTACAAGAGCAGTTTCTCCTCCCTTGGTTTTCACACCTCAACTGCTAGAAGTCTGCCTCACCCTCCCTGATTGAACTAACCTCCTTATCTCTAGACTGATTCCTGCCTGCATATTTATACCTGCCTTTGGAAATTTCACTATCAAAGAAACTGAGGAACCACCTGATCAGCATCCTATACAGCAAACAGGAAAACATCAAAAAAGAACTCTCCAACTTGGAGACCTTCATAAATAACCAACCCTCCACACAAACAGACTTTACTAACATCAGACAGGAGAGCTACATTACACACTTCACCTTTCTACAAAGGAAAAAGGACCGCAAGCTGTCTAAAATCCTACCTGCCACATGGGGCCACGATAGAATAGTGGTACCCCTAACTCACCCAGCAATATCGTCAGTTTATCCAGCGACACACTCAACCCGGCAGAAGTCTGTCCTATCTCGGGGACTCTCTTCTTCCCCCACCACCTGCACGAACATGATACAGTTCTGCAGTGATCTGGAAGCCCTCTAGTCTATAAGGTGCCACAGGACTCTTTGTTGCTTTTCATACCAGAGGTTCCCAACCTGCTTTACAAACCAACTCCCCAACAGTCTGAATCACTATTGATCCCAATTGCTATGGACCTGCATTCATTCCACAAGTGGAACTCCCTTGGATGGCAGTTGATGTTTTGCATGCAGAATCATAGAATATCAGGGTTGGACGGGACCTCAGGAGGTCATCTAGGCCAACCCCCTCCTCAAAGCAGGACCAATGCTCGAACTACTGAGAAATCCCTCCCCCGTCATGCTATGGAGATCCACACTGCACATTAGAGTAGGAAATATTGCTGAGTCTGTGCAGAATGAGAGACAAAGCACTGGTATAAGTCAGCCCCTCATAGTGAGATGTAAGATTTTGATAAATAGTCTTTCAAATAAAAGCTCTGGGTTTTGCATCTTTTACTCCTGAGTGGTGCAGATTCATGCAAGCAGGTTGTGATGCGGTGTTCATCGCCAAACAAGGCCTGAAGGGGTAAGTTATGCCAATTTACCTATAGGCTGCACATGGAGGAAAGCCAGGAAATGTTAAGGCCTAATTGGCCTAATCTTGATCTCCAGGACTTGTGTGGGGTGGAAACCCCATCGCACAGGCCCACAAGCGTAAGTACAATTCAGATCTGATTAAGGGTTGCAGCACTAGGTCCATAAAATATCAAGTCAGCCAGCTATCTCTCACCAACATCGAACTGTGTTTGGCCCAGATCCTCAAAGGTATTTAGGTACATAGGCTAATATGTACAAAAAGGACTTAGGCATAGGATGATCAGTATCACAACACCTAACTTTTAGGCCACTAGGCAAAGCAATAGGCACCTTTGAATGCAATCCACAAAGCCAGCATGCTAGGAGCCACCTAAGCCATCCAGCAGGAGATGCAGACAACAGGGGGTATCCTAAGTCCCACGCTTCTCTCAGAGTTCAGCACCTATCTCTGCTAGAGATCCATGAACTGAGGTAAGAAAGGCATTAGGCCACCTAAGTGGTGAATGGGCCTGATTTGACAGGTGTGCTCAGATGCCACCAACTGGATCAGGACTTTTAGATGAGTTTACACAAAACAGCTGGGGTAGGGGGAGGGGGAGAGAAAGAGGGACAGAAAGCAGCTCTCTTATAACCTTTAGCCTAGTGGTTAGAGTACTCACCCAAGATGTGGAAGACAACCCCCCACCCCCACCTGAGAGGAAGCAGGGATTTGGACAGGGATCTGCCACATCTGAGATGAGAACCCCTAATCACTATGGTATGGAATATCCTGATCTGGGGCTCCCTCAGTCTCTTCTATTGAAGTTTTCCAACTTAAATTAAATATTAATTGGGCTAACAAAGTTAAATGACACTACAGTTTAGTGATTAGAGCACTCACCTGAGTGATGTAGATCCCTGTTAAAATTCCTTCTCCTCATCAGGCAGAGGAGGGACTTGAACTGGGAGTCTCCCACATCCCATAACCACTAAGCTAAAGATTATAAAGGAAGGTTCCCTCCACCACCTGCAACTGTTGTGTTAACTCAGCTAATGGGCCCAATCCAGTAAGCAGCCTCTGGGCATGCCTACCTGATCAGGCCAGCATGCAATTTAGGTGGACAAATGCCTGTCTTCCCTGGTTTGTGGATCAGTCTGGAGCACAGGCAGGAGATGGCGTCTGAGCGCCTGCGGTGAGGCAGCACAGCACATGCACACAGGCAGAAATGTAGGCACCTAGGGTAATCCCTCTGCACATGATTCCCACTGAATTAGTTTAGGAACGTACAGGGGTAAGCAGCAGTCAAAGGGGAGTTTTATGGATCTCAGGGGGGCTTACAAATGGGACTTAGGCACGTAAGTACCTTTGTGGATCCCACCTCTAACTCCTGTGAAAGTTAGATTCAAGACTCACAATTTGTTAGACCACTCTGTTTATTAGCACAGCGCTCTGCTAATACATTCAGATAATGTGAGCACCATGCACGACCCACACTACCTTATTTTATACAGATAAACAGGGCGAGAACTTAACAAGAGGACAAAGAAAGCAGAACTGACAAGTTTACCTGAAGCTAGACATACATTTTCTTACTAACTTTTACAGATCTCCGGCTAATGGTCCAGCATTAGGTTAAGCGGACCCATTGTTTATGCCTTAATGTTCCTTTTCCTGACACCTGTATTTCAACATTCCTTATTTCTGCTTAAAAAAGTACATACAGCATTTCTTCAATCCATTCTATTTTTACAATATAATTCATTCTACTTTCACAATCCCTCCTTTTGGTCAAGCTACGCTATGACCAACAATTACTGGGTTCCACATATTAAACGTTCTTTATCCCTTTCTTCATCAGCGATATTCAAAATCATCATTTTAGCACTCTGTTTTGGGGCAGTCACCTGGGTGGCATACCTTACACAATTCTGGATACAACAGGAGATTAACTGAAAACATACAAAAATCATTAGGATTCCAAACAGGATAGTCAGGGCTCCCTGGAACAATCAGTTTCCTATGCCAGAGAAATTGAACAAGTTACTTAGCCACTTCCATAAAGAACTCGGCTCTTCATGGGGAAGATATACGATTTGTTCTAAGTGGCTAACGCGATCTAGTACCTCATTGGTGTCGTCAGGTATAAACACACAACATTCTTTTCCAATGAGAGCACAGGTCCCTCCTTTGGCCACCAGCACTATGTCCAATGCTTGACGGTTTTGGAGGGCCATCTGTGGGATCGCCCCTGTTTCTTTGGCCAGGGCTCTTAAACTCTCTCCGGTTTCATTTGCCATTATTTCAACTACTGCTTGTAACCTCAGGAGCCTTTTTGCATGGTGTATTACTCCCCCAAGTGGGATAAGGGAACCGCCAGTGGCCTCTTCCCAGGTTAAGGGGCTTATGTTATTTACATACCATTGGGCATCTGGTAAATCCCTTCTTCTTTGCCTGAAATTACGGACGTGTTCTCGTGGGAAGGACCCTAGCACTCGGAATACTGGGAAGAGTCGGGCGGGATAACAGATACCTGACCAGTTAGCTGGTAACGCAGTATAAGCTTTGGTCCCACAAACCCAATGATGGCCTATTAAGGCCGGGAAGGGTCGGTTGCACCCATTTGTCACATAGGTGCCTGCAAAGAAGGAGTAATATCCTCCAAAGGGCACAGGGTAATTCTCCTTACGAGGAGTGGTGTTATTTGCATGGCATTGAAAGATTGTATTGTTTTCACTAAGGTTACTGTAGGGGGAACAGGAGATTGATTTTTCTGTTTGATCCCAGGTTGAGAAAAAAGTCATAACCCTATACCTGGCCCACCACTCTTTAGTTTTGTTCGAATAATCCCATACACAATTGGCCACAATATGCCGAAGGCAACGGCTTTTTCCCAGATCCAACCCTGTCCCATTACACGCCCAACACCAATGACCTTTTCCCTCCACCACACTTATCCATTTAGATACATTTATTCCCACTGCTTCCCAAGTGTCATTATTGTTCCATATTTTGTTAAACGGACGAGGTCCTCCAGTGAGGTCTGGGGAATTGAGTGGGATTGTCAGGACAGGAACACCAGCTTGAGAGTGGGCTGGGATGTGGCTGCAGACCCAGCAATTAGAAATATTAAGGGTCTGAGCTATCCACACTTGCTGCTGGATAAAAGAATTGTCATTGTGAACTCCCCAGACCTTAAGATACCAGCAGCCGAGGAACAGGCGCCACCAGAGGCACATGTTGGAGGCAAGGCCCTGCTGGTTCTGACAACCTCAACTGAGGGAACCACAGTCACAGTTTTACAACCACCATGGAGCAGGCGCTAGGCTCACTACTGCTTCTTCTTGGGCCTTGCTTTAGGTCATCGTCTGCTTCTGGCAACCTTACAAGAGCGTAGATTGTAAGGTATTGCAGGCTGTTCCTCTACGTCTTCTTCTGGAGTCAAAATTGACTCTGTGTGGTTCTGAGGTGATGATTGGTTCGCTGGGGATGGTGCCTTCTTACACTGCGAAGCATGTATCCACACTGAGATGCCAGATAGTTTAACAGCCATCTGGGTAGAAAGCAGTACCTGATGAGGACCCTTCCACCGGAGCTCCAAGGTGTTTCTATGATAGTGCCGTACGTAGACCCAATCACCTCTCTTGAGGTCATGGCAAACGTCAGAGGTGGGTTCCGTTGGCCAAGCAGCTTGAACCTGTGAATGGAAGTGACTTACGGCTTGCATTAATCCCTTGCAATTTGAAGGAGCGTACTGTGTGTCAAGTTTAAGTCTGGGACTGGAGTAAAGGTAGCCATAACTCGCATAGGGCGTCCCAAAGCAATTTCAAAGGGACTCAATTTATGCCTTTGAGATTAAGTGAATCGCATTTCCATAAGGGCTAGTGGTAAAGCCGCTGGCCAGCTTAACCCTGTCGAGTCACAAATTTTAGCAAGCTTATTCTTAAGTACACCATTTCGTCTTTCAACTACACCCGCGCTCTGTGGGTGGTAGGGACAGTGCAACAGGTGTGTGATATGTAACACATGATCCAGGTGTTGAACAAGTTGTCCGGTAAAAATGTGTACCCCGATCACTGGACAGCGTGGCAGGAATTCCCTTGGCAGGCATAATATGATTTAATAAACATTTGGCAACAGACAGTGCGTCAGCCTTGCGACAAGGAAAGGCTTCGATCCAACCAGAAAATAAACAAACCATAACCAAAATAAATTCATATTGTTGTCACTTAGGCATTTGTACAAAATCAAGTTGCCAATGCAAGAATGGTGTTTGGGGCAGGCCCCGGAACCTCTGAGCCACTTTTACAGGTTTACCAATATTGTGGCTTTGGCAAGTGATACAGGCGGCACAGTGGAAGGCTGCAAAAGAGCTGAAATGGGGAGCCCACCATCCTGCCTTAGTTACATAACTTAGTTACCCTTGCCCCAAGACTCCGCCTTCGCTCCGCCTCTTTCCCCGAGTCCCCACGGCCACGCTGCCATTCCTCCGAGGGCCCCCCCCCGGCACTGCCCCCTCCCTCTAATCCCCACCCCTGCACCGCCCCGGTCTGGCCTGATCCTGGGTCGCTGGGCGGTGCAGGGGCAGAGCCGAGGGGGAAGGGGCAGGCTGAGGGCGGGGCCTTGGAGGACGAAGCGGCGCAGGGGCAGGGCCGCCGGGAGAAAGGCTGGTGCAGGGGCAGGATCCTGGGGAGAAGGGGCGGTATGAGGACAGGACCTTGGGGGAGGGGCAGTGCCAGGGTGGGGACCCGGGGGGAATGGGCAGTGTGGTGGTGGGGCCTCCGACTCAGGGAAGAGGCAGCGTGGGGGTGGCAGCTCGGGGAGAAGCGGTGGGGCAAGGGCGGGAGCTCGGGCAGAAAGGGCAATGTGAGTGCGGGGCCTTGGGGAGAAGGGTTGGTGCGAGGGCGGGGCCTTATGAAAAGGGGCGGTGCAGGGGTGGGGAGTATAGGGAGGGGGCAGCGCGGAGGCGGGGCCTCGGAGGAACGACAGCATGGCTGTGGGGACTCGGGACAAGAGGGGGCGCGAGGGCGGAGTCTTGGGGGAAGGGGCGGTGCAGAGGCGGGCCCTAGAGGGGAGGGGCAATCCAGGAGCAGGGATTGCGGGAAGGGGCGAGTGAGGGCGGGTGATTGGGGGAAAAGGGCGGGATGCCGGTTGAGTCTTGGGGGAAGGGCTGGTGTGGGGACGGGGCCTTGGGGGAAGGGACGGGGCAGGGCCAGGGTTTCACGGAGAAGGGGAAGCGCAAGGGCGGGAACTCGGGGGAAGAGGAGGCGTGAGGGCGGGGGATGGGGAGAAAGTGAAGCGCAAGGGGGGGGAACTCAGGAGAAGGGGCGGTGTGGGGGCGGGGCCTTGGAGGAATTGGCGGGGTTTAGGGGGAGGGGCAACGTGGGAGCGGGGATTCGGGGAAGGCGTGAGGGCGGGGACTAGGAGGGAAGGGCGGTGGGAGGGCGGGCAACGGGGAAGGGGCGAGGCGGGGACGGGGATTAGGGGGAATGGGCGGAGTGAGGGCGGGGCCTGCAGGTGAAGGCGAAGTGTGAGCGAGGGGACTCGGAGGAAGGGGGGCGGCCACGTTCCCACGCTGGTGCCCCCCCCCACTTTTAGGGACCCGAAATTCCATCGCCCCTGCACACACCCCGCCCCCAGAAAACTCCCCTTGATACACAGCCCGGATCTCGCTGACCGGCACCCTGCGCTGAGCGCAGCAGCCGCGGGGAGCTCAGGGCAGGGACTGTGCGGCCCGGCGACTGGATCAGTGGCGGAGTGATGCACCCCGACGGGCTGGTTCCGAGAGCCAGGCTCCGGCAGCACGTGGCACACAGCGGCTGTTGCAGGCAGGGAGAGTAGTTGACACCCCGACGGAAGGCGTCACACGTCAGTGGGCGGGGTTATGCAGATCAGCAGTGTCTGACGGCAACACAGACCAGCTGGCTGAACCCAAGAAAGCGCCGCCAGCCCCATTTCCCAGACAGGAGAAGTGAGGCCCAGAGACACTGAGTGATGTGCCCGAGGGCACCCGGGAACGGGAGGCTGGGCCCGGATTCTTTTTCTTAAGGAAGTTTCTGCCCTCCCGGCTCCCTGGTCTGGCCTGCTCCTGGGTCTCTGGGCGGTGCAGGGGTGGGGGCCGAAGGGGAAGGGGCGGGCTGAGACAGGGGCCTTGGAGGAAGAAGCGGTGCGGGAGCAGGGCCGCCGGAGAAGGGCTGGTGCAGGGGCAGGGTCCTGGGGAGAAGGGGCGGTGCGAGGCCGGGGCCTGGGGGGAAGGGGCAGTGCAAGGGCGGGGACCTGGGGGGAATGGGCAACGTGGTGGTGGGGACTCCGACTCGGGGAAGAGGCGGCGCGGGGGTAGAAGGGGCGGGAGCTCGGATAGAAAGGGCAATGTGAGGGCAGGGCCTTGGGGAGAAGGGGCGGTGCGAGGGCGGGGCCTCATGGAAAGGGGCGGTGCAGGAGTGGGGATTAGAGGGAGGGGGAAGTGCAGGGACGGAGCCTCGGAGGAACGGCAACGTGACCGTGGGGACTCGGGATAAGAGGCGGCGCGAGGGCGGAGTCTTGGGGAAAGGGCGGGGGCGGGGCCTTGGGGGAAGGGGCAGTGCAGAGGTGGGCCCTAGAGGGTAGGGGCAATCCGGGAGCAGGGACTGCGGGAAGGGGCGAGTGAGGGCGGGTGATTCGGGGAAAGGGGCGGGGTGCGGGCGGAGTCTTGGGAGAAGGGCTGGTGTGGGGACGGGGCCTTGGGGGAAGGGGCAGGGCAGGGCCAGGGTTTCAGGGAGAAGGGGAAGCGCAAGGGCGGGAACTCGGGGGAAGACACGGTGCGGGGGCGGGGATTCGGGGGAAGAGGCGGCGTGAGGGCGGGGGATTTGGGAGAAAGTGCAGTGTCACTAGGGGCCGTCGCCAGCGTCACAGACACTCCCCAGAGCACGGCAGGGAGAGGCCAGGCATGCACAAGGGCAGGATCAGACCAGGGGCAGAACCCAGGAGTCCTGACTCCAGCCCCACCCTGCACACAGCTGAGTCCCAGTTCCACCCACAGGACTTGAGGGGACGTGACAGGAGGCAGAGATGGCCCCATCCAGGCTGAAGGCGGTGGTGCGCAAAAGTGAGTGCGGAGCCGGGGTGTCTGAGCCCGGTCGGGGGCAGGGTCTGGTCAGGTGTTGATCTGCGGGGGCAGGGCCCAGTTGGGGGATTCTGGGAGTGCAGGGCGGGGTGCTCATGGAGGTGTCGCACCCTTGGGGAGGATTAGGTAGGGTTACCATATGTAACAAATAAAAAAAGAGGACACTCCACGGGCCCTGGCCCCGCCCATTTCCCACCCCCAGCCCCGCCCCTACTCCACCCCTTCCCCGCACCAACCCCCCTAACTCCGCCCCCTCCTCCCTCCCACTCCCAGCCACGCGGAAAGGGCTGCCCGATCGCTACCGGCTTCACGGTTTGCCGGGTAGCCCCCAGACCCTGCGCCCCCGGCCGGTGCTTCCCCAGCGCAGCTGGAGCCCGGGAGGGGAAGTGCCCAGCCGGGGGCGCAGGGTCTGGAGGCTGCCCAGCAAACCGTGAAGCCGGCAGCGCTTGGGCTTCGGGCAGCCCCCATGCCTCCGGCCCCTGTGCCCCCAGCCGGGCACTTCCCCTCCCGGGCTCCGGCGGCGCAGGGTCCCGAGGCATGGGGGCTGCCCGAAGCCCATAGCGCTCGGCTCTTCAACAGAGCTGAATAGTCAGGGGAGGAGCAGAGCCGCCGCGGCCGGAGGCTCTGCTCCTCCCCTGACTCTTCGGCTCTGTTTAAAAGCCAAGCTGCCCAAGCGCTACCGGCTTCGGGCAGCCCCCTTGCCTCCGGACCCTGCGCCGCCGGCTGGGCACTTCTCCTCCCTGGCTCCAGCTGCCTCTGTTCCTCCCCTCTCAGACTTTGGCTCTGTTTAAGAGCCAAGCTGCCCGAGCCAGCGCTACCGGCTTCGGGCAGCCCCCCTTGCCTCCGGACCCCAGCCGCTGGAGCAGAGCAGCTGGAGCTGTGGAGGAGAAGTGCCCGGCTGGCGGCTGGGGTCCGGAGGCAAGGGGGGCTGCCCGAAGGCGGTAGCGCTGGCTCGGACAGCTTGGCTCTTAAACAGAGCCGAAGTCTGAGAGGGGAGGACTCGCAGAGCAGCCGCGGGAGGGGAAGTGCCCGGACAGTATTTTTCCTGGACATATTCGGCTTTTTGGCAATTCCCCCCGGATGGGGGTTTGATTGCCAAAAAATCGGACATGTCCGGGAAAAAACGGACGTATGGTAACCCTAATTCTGGGGCCCCAGCAAGGCTGGGGGAGGGGGGCTAGGGCTGGGATAGAAGTGGGGGCTGCAGGTCAGGATTGAGGGGCACCCGGGGCCAGGCCAGGAGCAACTGCCAGCTCCATGTGTGCTCCCATCCCAGGTGAGGAATCTGACTACCTGACGGAGTACGAGGAGGAAGGGCTGGACCCCGCGCGGGGAGAGGAGGAGCTGTTAGCACCGGCTGAGTGGACCCACACTGAGGTATTTGAGACCGTAAGCTCTGGTCTCTGCTCCGTGGGGAAGGGATGTGCTGGGCCCAGATGCTTCTCCTGGGGCCCTCTCCAGATGGGGGAACTGGCCGAGGTGGGGCTCCCTCTGTGTCACTGTTCTGGCAGCTGTAGGGAGCGCTGGTCCCCGATGCTGCTGCCCATGCTCCAGGGAGCAAGGGTAGGCCTGGATTCCCCAGCCCCTGGGACCATGCCCCCCTTCCCTGCACAAATATTGCAGGCTCCCCACAGGGTGCTCTCCACACTCCCCCACTCCTCGGGGGGGGGGGGGGGGTCCCGTTCACACTCTCCATGCCAGCTCCTGGGCTCTTAGCTCTCAGGCTGTGTCATGGAGAGTTTGCACTTGTGTCTCTGACTGTTAATAAAGTACTTGTTCAGCTGCGAATCAAGCCCTCTAATGTTGTCTCAGTACCGGGCCAGCCATAGGAAAAAGGGCGCCCTGGGCAAACTTCTATTTGGCACCCTTTCTTTGGAGGTGGAGCAGTGCTGGAGGTGGAGTGGAGTTGGGGGTGGAGCTGGGCTGGAGGAGCTTAGGGCTGGCAGCCCAGCGCAGGGGTCGGGGTTGGAGCTTGCAACCCCCCACATAACCGGGTTGTGACCCCCTGAGGGGTTGCAACCACCAGTTTGAGAACCAATGCCCTAGATGACCCTGGTGTGCTCCGGAGGAGGGCTCCTGGCCACATGGCTTGTCCTTACCCAGCTCTCACTAAACAGGCCTGAATCGTCCCTGCCTCGGCCTGGGAAGAGGCAGGGCGATTGCCCTGGGGGCAGCTCTCTTGGGGCGCGGGGGTCTCACTCTGGACTGGATGGAGGGACGGGGGTTGTGTTCTCCACTCAGCCACTGACTGGACTCTAGTCTGAGTTCACACACATCCTGCTGGTCCTTCCTGGCCCTGAGCTCTCTGGCCTGGGGGCAAGGGCCCATCATGACAGAAGCACTGCTGCCCCCTCCTGCCGCTTGGTGGCTGGCCAGGCCCTATTCTCGAGGGCTGAGTCTGTGCCATCACACGGCGTCTTCTCCTTCCCAAATGAGAAGAGTCTGCAGCACCGCAACTCCCCGCCCCCGGAGCGAGCCCAGCTGCCTGCTCCCAGACTGGGACAGATGGAGCCTGCAGGCCCAGGGCTGGCTGGCACTTGGAGACTGCAGCCTGCATGTGGCTGGGGCACTGGAGCCCATCCTACGCTGGAGCCTCCAGCCTGCATCTTCTGCTGGAGTCCTGAGGCCGGCCTGGTTCCACTCGGTTAATGGCCAGGGTTCTGCTGGGGTCAGCAGCCATTCTACATCTCCCAGTGTGCAGTGGGACCTGGCCCGGGCTCACCTCAGGGTGGAGTGGTGGCCACTAGGCCCAGCACCCTCCACCAGCCAGTACTTGACCCAGGCCAGCGCTGCTGCAGTTCCAGAGGGGCCCACAGCTATCCGCTGTATCAGCTACAGGCCGCAGCTACTCACTCCAAGGTCCTGCATTGCTCCAGGGACAGCAGGGCCCAGTCCAGCAGCCTCCGCTGGTAGGGGGTGGGGATGAGGGCAGGATACTGGGGCAGGATTACCCCAGCCCCCTCCCCGCCACACACACGAAGGCCCATGGCCCTTCCTTGCTGCTCCCTTCACTTGCCCTCTGCCTGCCTCATGGAGGGCCACGGGGTGAAGCTGGCAGCCAGGGCCCTACACCCTTCCCCCATGGCCCTATGCCTGCACGCTCCTTGCTGCGTCCCAGGGCTCAGCTCCTGGCCAGGTGCTGCTGCATGACCCTCTCAGGTGAGGGGGGGTTCCCAAGAGGAGGTGTCTGAGGGGTGAGGCAGATGCCCCCAAGCCCTTCTAGGTCCAACCCCAGCTTCTCTTCCCCTGGATCACCACCTGGGGTCCTGAACACTGCACTGAGTCCAGAACCTGGGATCCTGTGTCTCCGCACCCAGACTGAGTGCTTTGGTGAAAACACTGCCTCTCCCTCCTCCCCTACATGCACTGGGTATAGGGGCAGTGTCATTTCTAGGGTTACCATATTTCAACAATCAAAAAAGAGGACACGGAGTGCCACCCTAGCCCCAACCCAGCCCCGCCCCCTCCCACTTCCCACCCCCCTCAGAATCCCCCTACCCGTCCCCTGACTGCAGTCTCCTGAGACCCCCTCAACCCTAACTGCCCCCAGGACCTCACCCCCTATCTAAGTCTCCCTGCTCCCTGAGTGCCCCAACCGCTCTGTACACCCCCTTCTCCTGACAGCCCCCCCAGAACCCCTGACCAATCTAACCCCCCGTTCCCTGTCCCTTGCCTGCCCAACCGCTGTCTACACCCCCTTCTCCCGACAGCCCCCCCAGAACCCCCAACCAATCTAACCCCTCCCGTTCCCTGTCCCTTGCCTGCTCAACCGCTGTCTACACCCCCTTCTCCCGACAGCCCCCCCAGAACCCCCGACCAATCTAACCCCTCCCGTTCCCTGTCCCTTGCCTGCCCAACCGCTGTCTACACCCCCTTCTCCCGACAGCCCCCCCAGAACCCCCGACCAATCTAAACCCCGTTCCCTGTCCCTTGCCTGACCCCCCCACCTCCCGGGCACCCCCCTCCCCCCATTCCTGGCTGAGCTGCTGTTTGCACCTCCCTCCAGGCAAACCATCACTGTCATGGAGCCCCCACATCCCAGCTGCGGCCAGGATGGGAGCAATAGAACCCTAGATGCTACTGATTGTTAAGTTATTGCTGTGGGTGGGAGCTGCAGGGGAGTGAGGGGCTGGCACGGAGAGACCTGAGCACTGGGATTTTGTTATTTATTTTTTATTTAAAAAAAACCTGCTTGTGGCTGCCCGGGTGGGGCGGGGTCTGCCCATCCTGCCAGAACAAAAGCTTCCACTGGCCGGGCTGACGGTCACTCTCGGCCAACTCTCTGATCAGCCCCCGGGGCCCCTGGGGCAGCCCCCAGGGCCCCTGGGGCAGCCCCCAGCTCAGCCTCCTCCCAGGGAGGTGTTTGAGAATAACAAGAGTGGGCCTGTGGCTCCACTGGCCCCAGCTCAGCCCAGGCTGGCTCCTGCAGGAGAAAGCAAGGTGCTCAGGACCTGCTGCCCCTGCTCTGGGCAGCCTGTGGAGCCGCTGCTGCTGGGGCAGGGGTTGGCTTGTTTTCCCTCAGCCCATGAGTCCTGTCCCACCAAAGGTGGGTGCAGCCCCTGCCAAGCTGTGTGCCCACTGAGCCCTGCACGGTTCCCTTCCCCTCGTGGGCTTCAGCATGTAGGAAACTGGGGTTGGGCCTGGCCCCCCCAACTCCCTCAGGGGGAGGTGCCTGGTAGGTCAGAGGAGGCTCCTACTCCATCCTCTGTGCTGCACTGGGGCCTAGCTCCTGTGCTCGGCAGGCTCTGTGCCTGCTCATGCCCTTCTCCCTCCCCCGCCATGTGGTGCACGATCAGCTCCCAGCAGATCCATGCTGTGTGGGACACTTTCCCTTCCGCTGTGCCCACCTGGCTGCAGCTCCCATGGGCCCTGCAGCCTGGGAAGGTGAATCTGCCCCCCTCCCAGCACTGCAACTGCTCCCAACTGGGGAGCCCAACCCCCAGGCCTGAATTCCCAGCAAAGCCCTGGGGGCTGCTCCTGTAGGTGGCTTTGGCCCTGGTGCCCACTCTAGCTGCAGGACGCCCTGGCCTGGGACCGGCTGCAGCTCAGGGGATGCACATCGGCCCAGGCTCTTCGCTGAGATCTGCTGGCCAAGAGGTCACTGTCACTTCCCAACCCAAGGACCAGCACCCATGTGGCCCCAGCTTCTGCAATGAACCTTGGTCTAGTAGCAGCAAGGAGTTGGCCATGGCTGCTGCTTGGCCAGGCTACTCCCCAGTTACTGCCCTTGGATCACTGCATCGGTGGCCGCCCGCCTTTGCAGCAGCACCTCCCACCTGCTCGAAGGGCTTCCCTCTGGCCCGGACCACTGCACCAGTGACTCCAGCCACCCAGGAGATATGGCCCAGTCTGGCTCCCAGCAGGGGCCAGCGGGAGTCCAGGAGCTGCCCCCCGGCTTTGCTCTAGGAAGCCTCCACTATACGGCAAAGCTCAAACCTGCCCAGAGACCCAAACTGCATCCCGCCCCCTTACTGCAACCCCCAAGAACCCCCTCCCCCAGGCACCAGCCCCGTAGCAGAGAGACACCCCTCAGCTGGGCACCCGTGATGCTTACACTAAATCCAGGGCCAAGGCACCATGCAGCATGCAGGCCCCACCCCCAGGAATCAATGCTCCAGGGGTTAACAGCCAGGGTGCCAGCTGCCAGTGATCAGGCCCACAGTAGCGTGCAGCAGAGCTGGTTCCCCTCAGCCTGCTGCCTAGCAGGGAGTGTTCAGGTCTAGGGAGCTGGAACTATGAGGAGCTGGGGCTCCTAGGAAAGCCAAGACCCAGTCGCTGCCCCTCTCCACCAGACCTGGGCACAGACCCCCTGGCCTGAAGCCGTCTCCCCTCTGCTCATTGTCGCTGGCATTGCTGACACCAGGCAGTATCTGCCACTCTGCACTGGCTGCCTGGCCATGCTGCTGCAGCCATGTCCCACCCCACAGGTGGCAGATGAGGCGTAAAGCTGATCTGGGGCTCTGGGCCCATAAGCAAGGCCCTGAGTACCCAGGTCGGCTGCAGGCCAGTCCGCAACAGCTTTAGACACTTCCAGGCAGAGGAAATGCAGAGCCCGCTCAGGGCCACAGCGTGCTAGTGATTTCCAGAGGCAGCTGACGACGGTGTCCTCATGCAGGCTGGTCTCGCAGCACAGCAGGATTGTGACCAGAGCCAGCCTAGCCCCGTCTCACCTGGCGGCTGGAGAAACTGGGCTGGAAGGGAGGGCACGCTTTGGGACTGCACGCTGAACGGAAACCTGCAGCTGTGGTGCGGAGAGGCTGGGAAGTGAACGTTACTGACAGTGCAAAGGGTCGTGCCCCGCTGAGATAAGGGAGGCAGCTGGCTCCTCTCGGAGTGACTGGCACGGACCAGGGAGGTGGCACTGCCCATGTTCACACACAATGGGGTGGCAACAAAAGCCCCCAAAGAGACATTTCTCCAAAATGGAGCCAGGATGCCGCGGCACAAATGAAGCCATAGCAACACCGGGTGCCTGTGCCCAGCTGGCATTCCCCTCCGGGGAGCTTGGTGCAGTCAGGCCGTGGGGCCCAGTGCCTGCCCACTGCAGACACGACAGCGCCCCTGGGAATTTCACAGGTTTATTTTCACTTTGTAACAAAACATTTTAGAAAATTCATTAGAAGCTGCTCCCGCAGCCCAGGCCCCCATCCCTCCACCCAGCCCCTCCTGTTTCCCACAAGCCTGCATTGAGTACTGGCATCCCCCTGCTTCTGTTCCCCCGCCCTGCACACATCTGGGCAGCTGCAGGACGGGTTTTGGCTTGGCTGGGCCACACGGCAGGGCCCAGGGTGTTGGAGCAGCAGCCCAGGCAGCACCAGCCAGCAAAAGGGGAGAAAAACAGGGTCTGGCACTGCCTGGGCACAGTCCCCATTCCCTGAGCCCCACCCCTGAGCAGGAGGCCGCACTCTCCACCCTGGGGCTGGAGAAACCATGATTGGTGGCAGCAGCTTCACTCACACTCAGTACCTGGCCAGGCAACGCAGGCCTGGCCCAGCCACCCCCATTCCTGGGCAGTGGGCAGGGGAGTGGCCATGCAACAGTGTGGAGTCTGGTCAGGGCCAGGCCAGGACCATCCCAGCATGAGGGGTGTGGGAGTCAGCGGATGCCGGTGATGTCCTGGAGGCTGGGATGTCACTCAGCAGCATGCACCCGCTGGTGCAGCAGGAGGTTGGAGCTGCGGGTGTAGCCGCGACCGCACTGCCCGCAGCGGAAGGGGCGCTCCCCGGCATGGGAGCGCTGGTGGCGAAGCAGGGCTGAGCGGTGGCGGAAGCGGCGCCCACAGTGGGAGCACTCGTGAGGTTTCTCACCCGTGTGCCGCCGGCGGTGCTCCACCAGGCTGGCAAGCTGGGCAAAGTGGCACCCACATTGGGTACAGGGGTAGGGGCGCTCTCCACTGTGTGCACGCTGGTGCGCAGCCAGGGCTGAGCGGTGCCCAAAGGCTTGGCCACACCGGCTGCAGCAGAATGGCTGCTCCCCGCTGTGTGTGCGCCCGTGCTCCCGTAGGTGTGCCAGCTGGGCAAAGCTCCGCCCACACTCAGCACAGGTGTGGGGTCGGGCGCCTGTGTGGCCCCGCTGGTGCCGCAGGAGGTTGGCACGGTCAGCAAAGGCACGGCCGCAGTCAGGGCAGGTATGGGGGCGCTGGCCAGCGTGGGCACTGCGCTGGTGCTGGCGCAGGTAGGAGCTCTGTGTATAGCTGCGCCCGCACTCCCCACAGCGGTAGGGGCGCTCACCCGTGTGCACCAGCTGGTGCCGCAGCAACGTGGCACTCAGGGCAAAGGCTTTGCCGCAGATCGGGCAGGGGAAGGGACGTTCACCTGTGTGCGCTAGCCGGTGCCGGAGCAGGTGGGCTCGCTGGCGGAAGCGGCGGGGGCAGTCAGGGCAGGCGTGGGGGCGTTCAACACTGTGTGTCTGCAAGTGCCGTGCCAGCGTGGAGCGCAGCCCAAAGCTCTTGCCGCAGTGAGCGCAAGCGTGGGGGCGCTGGCTGGCGTGGGCGCCCTGCTGGTGCTGTGCCAGGTGGGCACTCTGCCGGAAGCTCTGCCCGCACTTCCCACAGCGGTAGGGACGCTCACCGGTGTGCACTCGCTGATGCACCAGCAGCGCCGAACTGCCAGTAAAGGCCTTGCCGCACGCCAGGCAGGGGAAGGGGCGCTCACCTGTGTGCGCCCGCTGGTGCGTGGCCAGCGCTGCGTGGTCACAAAAGCCTTTGCTGCAGGTGGTGCAGATGTAAGGCCTCTCGCTCGCATGGAGGAGCTGGTGCCTTGTCAGTGTGGCACTCTGCCGGAAGCTCTTCCCACACTCACTGCATTTAAAGGGCCACCTGACGGTGGCGCCTCTGTGCCGCGCCGGCTCTGCATCAGCGCTACCTCCTGGCACAGCCTCCTCCACCCTGGCACTGCCTCCTCGCACAGCTTCTTCTGCCCCCGCAGCAGGGTCTTTGTGCCACACTCCCACCAGCTCCACATCAGTGCTGGTGCCGCCTCTTCCCGATGCAGCATCCTCTGCTCCAGCCATGCTCGCCAGCCTCTCACCTGCAGGAACAAACGGGCAACCAGGAATGAGCCATCCCCACAGGAGGCCGGCTAGGACAGGGCCCCAACTACGGCAGTCAGAGCCCGAGGCACCACTCAAGTGGCCCCGCCCCTCCCTGGAGCCGGTTTCCGAGGTGGGATTGAAGGAGGCGGTCACACTTCTTGCAGCTTTTTCAGGCTGCTGCAGACTCAGGCAGGTGTCAGCACCACCCAGCTCAGGTTCACAAGCCTTCTTTGCCTCTGTGTGGGCTGGAAATATTATTTGCTTTTTCAGTGAGAACCAAGACATGGCTCTCATATGGTTCTGGGGGCCCTGGCGCAGGTGGTGGGATGGGTACAGTGGTGCACACAGATCAGGGAAAGGGTGGTGACCACCTCTGAGAGGAGCTGGGCCAGGGGGGCTTGCAGGGGTGGATGTGGGGGCTCCCCGCTGCCCAGGACCAGTGGCAAAAAAGGATGGAAGAGGACAGGAGAGGGGCGGTTCTGTGAGAAGCTGCCGCTGAAATGCCGCCGAAGACTGGGGTGGCCGAAGATCATCCCGCCGCCAAAATGCCGCCGAATTCTGCGACGGCCGAAGCGTCGCCACCAAAATGCCGCCAAGGGACCCGAAATGCCGCCCCCACAAATCCTGGCACCCTAGGCGACCGCCTAGGTCGTCTAGTGGTTGCGCCGGCTCTGCCGCTGCCCCCACCCCTCTCAGCTGGGCTTATTTATCCCTCACCTGTTTGGGGGCCCGGCCAGCTCTCATCGTCCTCACCTTTGCTGAGATCTGGGACTTGCAGCTCTTCCCCTCGCTCCATCCAGTATTGGGATTGGGGCCCTGCTGGGTGAGAACAGAGCAGGTGGGATCCAGGTAAACACCCGCCGAGCTCAGCGTTCATCGGCTACTCGGGGCTGGCATGGACGGGACAGCCAGGAAATGCCCCTGGAAACACAAGAGGGTCAATTCAGACACAACAATCAGGGTGGAGGGGAGATGACGCCACGGGCTCCCCAAGCCATAGTGCAAGTGTGGCCCCACAGCCGCTCACTAACCAGGGGTATAAAAGCCCACTGCCAACTTCAGACTTGAACCAAACTGGCTCCGTGCAGTGCCAGGACTGAGCCTCTGAACGGGACTGGTGGGAAACAGCTGGCCTGGCTAATGCCACCCTGGGTGGTGAACACCAACTCCATGCAAAGGAGTAAGCCCGGGAAGCGCCAGTTACCTCAGCCCACATCCAGTGAGCCAACGGCCCCACCGGGGACCCCACTGCATGGGGCAGAGAGCCAGAGATCCCATCGGTCACAAGGGGCTGGCAGAGACTCCTGCGCTTTCCAGAGCAGATGGGGAAACAGACCACGGCCTTCCCGAAAGAGCCCCAAAACAGCTCAGAGCTCACAGCCTGGCCATCAGACCTCTACAGGGAACAGCTCTGTGGTCTTCTGAGCCACAGAGCCCTGAGCGTGCTCCTGCTGGAAACATTTGACAGCATCACCCCACTGGACTCGACCTAGGGAGGAAGCGCCTCACACTAATGAGGAAACCCCCCACACTCCACAGCACATCCAGGGACCCCTGCCACGGGGACAGCACCCCAACTCCTTGACACAAGGAGCATCTTCGTTCTGTGCTTGTGCAGGGCCCGGCGCCATAAGGCCTGATCTCCAAGTGGCTGTGGGTGCTACCACTGGCCAAAGAGCAATCGCCAGCTGGTGCTGCCATTGCAAAGCAGCCCCTCTCCCGACTCCCCCAATCATAGAATTGGAAGGGACCTCGGGAGGTCATCTAGTCCAGTCCCCTGCACTCATGGCAGGACTGAGTATTATCTACCATCCCTGACAGGTGTTTGTCTAACCTGCTCTTAAAAACCTCCAATGATGGAGATTCCACAACCTCCCCAGGCAATTTATTCTAGTGCTTCACCGCCCTGTCAGGAAGATTTTCCTAATGTCCAACCTAAAGTGCCCTTGCTGCAATTTAAGCCCATGGCATCTTTATCCTCAGAGGTTAAAGAGAACAATTTACCTCCCTCCTCCTGGTAACAGGCTTTTATGTATTCGAAAAATGGTAGCATGTCCCCCCTCAGTCTTTTCTTCCCCAGACTAAACAAACCCAGTTTTTTCAATCTTCCCTCATAAATCATGTTCTTTAGGCCTTTAATAATTTTTGTTGCTCCTCTCTGGATTTTCTCCAATTTGTCCACATCTTTCCTGAAAGCTGGTGCTCAGAACTGGACACAATACTCCAGCTGAGGGCATATCAGTGTGGAGTAGAGCAGAAGAATTACTTCTTGAGTCTTGCTTACAACACTCCTGCTAATACATCTGGAATGATCTTTGCTTTTTTTGCAACAGTGTTTCATTGTTGACTCATATTGAGCTTGTGATCCACTCTGACCCCCAGATCCCTTTCTGCAGTACTCCTTCCTGGGCAGTCATTTCCCAGTTTGTATGTGTGCAACTGATTGTTCCTTCCTAAATGGAGTACTTTGCATTTGTCCGTATTGAATTTCATCCTATTTACTTTAGATGAGTTTTGTCTAGATCATTTTGAATTTTAATCCTATCCTCCAAAGCACTTGCAACCCCTCCCAGCTTGGTATCATTCACAAACTTTAGAAGTGTACTCTCTATGCCATTATCTAAATCATTGATGAACATATTGAACAGAACCAGACAGAACCCTAACCCAGAATTGATTCCCCGCCCCCACAAACACACACACCCCTGCACAGACACCAGTCACTCCCCGGATGCCCACACAACCCCCTGCACAGACACCGGTCACTCCCTGCCTGCCCACACACACCCCTGCACAGACACCAGTCACTCCCGGCCTGCCCACACCCCGCCCTGCACAGACACCAGTCACTCCCTGCCTGCCCACACCCCGCCCTGCACAGACACCAGTCACTCCCTGCCTGCCCACACCCCGCCCTTCACAGACACCGGTCACTCCCTGCCTGCCCACACCCCGCCCTGCACAGACACCAGTCACTCCCTGCCTGCCCACACCCCGCCCTGCACAGACACCGGTCACCCCCCCTCCCCCCACACACACACAGAGCTCTGCACAGATAGCAGCCAACCATCCTCCCCACACACACACACACCCCTGCACAGGCACTGGTCACCCCTCCCCACCCCAGACACACACAGAGCCCTGCACAGAGAGCAGCCAACCTCCCCCCACACACACACCCCTGCACAGGTCACTCCTCCCCACCCCACGCACACACACACAGAGCCCTGCACAGAGAGCAGCCAACCCCACCGCACACACCCCTGCACAGACCCCGATCACCGCCCCACACACCCCCGCACAGACCCCGATCACCGCCCCACACACCCCCGCACAGACCCCGATCACCGCCCCACACACCCCCGCACAGACCCCGATCACCGCCCCGCACACCATACCAGTTGTCCCGGAGCTGGCTGGGGGGCTGGGCAGATCTGCGGCCTGCAGCTCTGCACCCCTCCGTGTAGCGGCCGGGGGAGCGGACCGGGCTGGCTGTAGCGTGTCCAGAGCGGCCCTGGAGTAGGCTCGGGGCCGCTGTGCTGCGCAGCCCCGCCCCGCTTCCGTCCCCTCTGCCAGTCACGGCGCCGCGGGGGCTCGGCCTGTCGTCACACCGGGAACGGGCCTGGCCGGGCTGGGGGCTCTGCCCTGGGAGAGGCTCCTGGGGAGCAGCGGGAAGGGCCCTGCTGGAGATTCCCCTCTCCCGGCTGCAGCCCGGGCTCCGGGCTCCGGGCTCCCAGCACCAGCCGCCGGGGCTCGGGGATCTCGCCGGGAGTCAGAGTCACCGCAGCGGCTGCGAGTCACTTCCTGCTGCCGGGATACAGGGAACCCGGCCATTGTTCCCACCCAGCTGCTGCTGGGTCCTAGCGATAAACCCATCGCGCTGCAGCCCCCTGCCCCAGACCCTGCTCCCTGGGGGCCCCACCGCCCCTGGGCACGGGCAGCTTCTCTCAGCGCTATGCAGGCATCCTGCCTAGAAACCACAGGATCAATGGGGGGACAGAAAGAGACGTGCAGATCCCGGGGAGAAGGGGAGTTTCTAGGGAGATGGGGTTGTTCCAGAGAATCCAGGGTGATGGGGAGTCAGGGAAGCTCTGGTAACAGATTGGCACAGGGAGCAGATAGTCAGAGCTGGTCTCTTGTCTCCACACCACACTCACTAGCTACCAGCCCTGGGCTGGAGCTACCAGCTCTGCTCCCCTAGCTCGGGTCATGGGAGCTGTCAGAGTTGTGCCACTGGGTTCTTCCGGTTACTTGTAGGTCCAGATGAACCCAGCCCTGGGCTCTATTTAAACCCCTTCATGTCTGCCCCCCTCCAAGGGATCCCCTTTGCCCATCTCCCAGCTGGCTCCCCAGTGTGGGCACTGACTGCAGCTCCCCGTCGGGCACCTGGATGTCAGCAGTAAAGCTCCTGTTGCTCTGGGTCAGGGACCGGTGCTCTGCCCACTCAGGATTGTCCCCTATTTCCCCCTCATCGTTTTCCAATTGTCACCAAAATCATCCCCCTTCTCCTGATGGCCACCCAGACAATCCCCTGCAATGTTGGAATTGATCAGATGCACCCATCGAAACAGACCAGTACCATGGAGTTAAGTGCAGGGCCTCGTTTTGCTAGGCCAGAAACAGATCAAGATATTAGACACCACTCTTAGGTTGTGGCTACTGATGCAGTTCCACTGTAAGCTCTCTAGGGCAGGGGTTCTTGCTAAAAATTTTTGGTAGCCTAAGAGCGCGGCCACCAACTCTTCCTGAGGGCCACTCTGAGAATTTTTCCTAAGATACTTAATTAACTTTAGGAAAAACAAATAAATATGCACATATCCGTGTCCAGTCATTGTAATTTATTTATGTAGGTTTTTTTTTCTTTGCAGACTCAATAATAAAAATAATTTACAGTTGACTCTATTCTTTACTGGACCTATACAGAATAGAAACACAAATAAGGTGCTTTGCATATTCTTGTCTTTTTGTAATTGTTGTTTCTTTTGCTTTTTTGGTTGCTTTTTATTTTGAAAGACTTGCTAGCTGCTGCAGGTAGTGAATTCTAACCATTAGCAGTTCCCGAGAGCTGCGAAGGGCCGTACCCAGTGGTGAGCAGGAGCCGGTTCGCGAACCGGTTGTTAAATTTTGAAGCGGTTTTAGAACCACTTGTTAACCCGTTTCCCTGCAAGGAGGGGGCGCTGTGGCTTTGATGGGCTCCGGCCAGGAAGTGTGTAATTCCTCCTCCAGCTGCCGGGGGCGCTGCGCTGCGGGAGCCATGTGGGCCGCCGCCTGGCCCTGTTGCTGCTGCTGCTGCCTGGTGGGTCCCCGGCTGCTCTGCTGGGCCTGGGCTGCGTCCTGCTGCTCTGCTCGGGCTGCTCCAAGACGCTCTCCCGGTGAGTACCCACCACCCTGCCTGCATCCAGCCCCTGCCGCACCCCCTGCCCTGTCTCCTGCCAACCCGTGCTGCACCCGCCTGTGGCCCTGCCCAAAGCCAGCCAGCCCCACACACCTCTGTCTCCAGCCAGCCCCGCACCCCCCTGCCCTACCTGCAGCCAGTCCCTGCCTCCAGCCTGCCCCACACCCCTGTCTGCAGCCAGCCCCACACGTCCACTGGTGCCCTGCAGTTCCCAGGGCAGTAACCCTGCACACCTGCTTCAATGAGGGAGCAGGGAGCAGCTGGGACCCACACATGTGCACACTGGGCTAAGGTGACCAGACAGCAAGTGTGAAAAATCAGGACAGGGGGTGGGTGGTAATAGGAGCCTATATAAGAAAAAGACCCCAAAATTGGGACTGTCCCTATAAAATCAGGACATCTGGTCACCCTAGCACACCCCCAGGGAGTGGCAGGGACCCACACATGTGAAACGGAGTTCATTTCTAGTTCAGGCCCATCTTTTTAAAAAAGAACTTTAGGTAGGGTTAACATACAGCCGTATTTTCCCGAATATGTCAGGCTTTTTGGTTCTTAAATCGCCGTCCAGGAAAATACGGACATATGGTAACCCTATTGGTACAAAAAATACATACTGTGGCACATCCCATATATCAGAACTTTTTATAGGGAACCGGTTGTTAAATTTTTGTCAGGTCATCACTGGCCGTACCTGTTAGCCTTTTGGTGTTCTGAACAATTATTAGCTATTATTCTGACAGAAAGTGAGATGGATTGGGTATGAACTAAAGATATGACAGTCTTAACTCCTCTGCTGACAAAACCTGAAAATAACCTTTTCCTTACATATGTTTCTGGATGGTACACAGCTGTACTCAGCTCAGTTAGGGCCCAGCTGGCCCTTATAAGAGGGCTGTGGGCCAGAAGTTGGAGAAGTGCCTGAAGTTGAGCAGTGCTGGGGAAGGGCAAGGGAAGCGCCAGCCTTTTACTTTGGATCTATCACCTGGTGCTAGATCAGGGGTCGGCAACATATGGCACGCGTGCCAAAGACGGCACGCGAGCCGATTTTTAATGGCACGCTGGAGCCTGCCGGGACTCCAGCGTGCCATTAAAAATCCTGCCCAGCCCGGCCCGCTCCCCCCTGCTCTCCGCTCCCCCCGTGGGGGCAGGGAGCAGAAGCATAGCCGTGCGCACAGAGTGGGCAAATGGCCCCACTCTCCCGGTACGGCAAGCCGCGGGGTCCACGCTCCTGGGCCGGAGCGCCAGGCCGAGCGCAGCAAGCTGCCGGCCCTTCTCCCACCTTCCCCCCTCCCCTGGAGCCCTGCCGCCGTGCGTACAGCGCTCTGGGGGCCGGGGCTGCGCGCTCCCGCAGGGCAGTATTTGGTTCTGCAGGGAGGCAGAAATGCTCCCCGCTCAGCCGGAGCTCTGCCGCCACACACGCAGCGCTCTGAGGGGCAGGGCTGTGCTCTCCCACGGGACAGTGTATCTGGCTCTGCGTGGAGCCTCATGGTAAGGGGGCTGGGGCCGGGGAGGGGTTGGATAAGGGGTGGGGGCAGTCAGGGGACAGGGAGCAGGGTGGGGTCCCGGGGGGGGTGGTTGGGGCGGGGGGGTCTCTGGAGGGGGCAGTCAGGGAGCAGGGGGGTTGGATGGGGCATGGAAGTCCTGGGATCTGTCAGGGGGCAGAGGGTGGATAGGGGTCAGGGGACAGGGAGCAAGGAGGGTCCTGGGGGGGGGCAGTTAGGGTGGGGGGGGGGTCTCTGGAGGGGGTGGTCAGGGGACAAGGAGCTGGGTGGGGTTGTATGAGTCGGGAGTTCTGGGGGTCCTGTCAGGAGGCGAGGAGTGGTTGGATAGGCATGGGAGTCCCAGGGGTCTGGCTGGTGGTGGGGGTGTGGATAAGGGTCAGGGGACAAGTAGGGGGTAGGGTCCAGTCAGGGGACAAGGAACAGGGAGGCTTAGATAGGGGGTGGGGTCCTGGGGGGCAGTTGGGGGCAGGGGTCCCAGGAGGGGGTAGTCAGGGGTCAAGGAGCAGGGGGGTTGGGAGTTCTTAGGGGGGCAGTCACCCAGCCCTCTCCCCTGAGCCCTGACCCCCCCACACACACACTCTGCCCTGAGCCCCGCACACAGTGATTTTGAGCATTGACTGGAAGCAATAATATCTCTCTTTGCAGAGTTCCACTCTGTGATCATTGGAAAAAAAGATAATGAAATTGCAGTTATACTTGTCTGTGAAGCAAAGCAGTCAGTGGGGATAACATTGTATTACACAATTTCAGTACATGCTTACTATTAATCTTTCATGACCATAGCATAATATGACAGGGTCAGGCATGGCAGCAAAAGGAAGTGGTGGAAGACAGGCAGATTAGCCCCAGGATAATCAGGCCCCTTTTCCGTTGGTAATTGTTCCATGTTAATTGGAACACCTGTGGCCGATCAAGTTACCTGGCAGAACCTGTTAATAGCCTCCCCTGAAGCCAGCTAGGGCTGTGTGATGAGAGCTGTGTGAAGCAGGTGTGCCAGTGGAAAGCTGCCCAGTGCAGATGCTGACAAGCACCAGGAGGGGAAAGCCACAGGTACAGAGGGAAAGGGCAGGGGAAACACTGCCCAACAGGGCAAACAGCCCTTCTGAGTCCCAGAGGTCTGAGGGAAGAAACCTCCACCAGAGGGGAAAGACTCAACTGGGTGTCTGCTCTGTGAACCCCATGCCTGGAAGGGCTACCAAAGACAAGTCTCCTCTCCCTCTCCCCCCTGTCAAGGAGCTTGGGAGGAACCCTGCTCAGGCAAGGTGTTCTGAGCAAGCCTTGGTGAATGGGGAAATTCTGATGGAGAGATGAATACCCCAGCCTGCCGCTAACCAAAAGCGTGGAACCCACCAAGGAGGAGAATGAGTTTATCCACAATAGATTTTGCTGTTTCCTAAGACTCTGCTTAACTGCCTTTCTGAAAATGGGAATTTGCCCATGTGGGGCATGTTAATATTTACCTTTTCCCTTTTGATTTGGCTTGCTCTGCCTGACAGAATGCTAGTAGCAACGACTGCCAAGATGGCTTGTACCTGTTAATACTCAAGCAACTTATTAATGTGTCACACAAAAACACATGGTAAATCATTTAAAAGAAGGCATGGAAGAGATCCTTTTTGTTACCAAAAACATGAAATAGAGTTTATAAATCTTATGTTATTAAAACTGAATATTCTATGGCGTACTTACTTTTAAAACTGATTATGCAGTGCATAGGCTTCGGTTTATATCATGGCCCCACTGAACTGCATATCACAACTAGTGTGGCTTTATTCATGTATCTCTGGTATATACCTCAAATTACTTCTGATTACGTGTTTGGATGCAGTAAGTACATACATATTTTCAGTAATTAGAGGTTTGTAGTGACAGTTCCAGGCCCTGTGCAGTCAGACATGTTTTATCACATATTCATCTGATAGTCGGATTATTGATATACTTGATATTGCCATATAGCATCACAATAAATGACCTACCTTCTCACTTGCTTTCTCAACCAAACAACGCAAATACGTATCAGTAACCTACAACAGATGATGAAAGAAGAGTTAACATTTCAAAAACATCTGTTGAATCACTCCAGTCAGCTTCCATGTTTACAGCTATTTCAATGTACGTTATCACTCAGCCATCCTTCTTGCATCAGGTCACACAATTCTTTGTCATACAAATTGATTTTTCTTACTTTGGCCTACAGTCTGTATGTAATCTTGTGGGTCATTACAAGTTTTACTGGGGAAAAAATATATATATATTACATGTGACCATTCCTACATGGAAACTGTTGACATGCTTGATAAATGGAAGTGTGTCAACAAATTCTTTAAAAACAACTGTGTAGTAAGCAATACCTTTGAGAAGCCATTCTCTGTCTTCATCATCCTCCATAACCATGTCATCAAAATCAATTGGATGACTGCTTGAAACTCCTGACACTACACACTCTTTTCCATGTGTGTGACCTCCACTTGGCTGTTGTGAGGCTTGTGAGATACGTTTCCTCCCATTTCTCCTACCTCTGAGGTTTTGACATTTTCATCCACAGCAGTTTCCTTTTCCATGTTTCTCTGTGATATATGTTCCTCACCTAATGTTGGAGGCTCTTTAAATACTTTTAGGTGGGAGATACTGTAAAATCTTGCTAAACCTTTCCCTGATTTGTTTTCTAATTGAACTCTTTTGCCCTCTACAGTGGCAATTTTGTATGGTCCCACGTAGGTAGGTTGCATCTTCCCTCCCTGTCTTGTTTTCCTTCTCGCATTCAGTAACAAGACAGTGTCACCAACCTTGAATGTTATTTCCCCATATTTACGAGTGTTAGTTTTCACATACTGTATTTGTTGCTTTTCTTGGGCATTTGAAATATTACTAATAGCCACTTTAGTTTCAGCATCACGGCTAGATTCATTTTTCATGATGTAGTCTCTGTAGTGTTCTTCGTCGAATTGCTCTAAATCTGGTGGCTTTGGAAACAAATGGAGAAGGAACTGTGTTTGTAAAATGAACAATCACAGAAGAACATATGCACCTGAAATCTGAAGGACACTTAGCATGTACTTGTCTGACAGTAGGTCTGGGAATCTTGGCTTAAAGCCATACAGTAGTCGATAGGGTGAGAATTTGGTTGTCATGTTTGGTTTTGTTCGCAAAGAAAATACGTCACCAAGAAATTCATCCCAATTAGTTGCACTGTCATCAACCAACTTCCTCAGTGCTCTGTAAAAAACAGTGATGGATTATTTGTGGGGGAAGGGGAAAGTACTGTCTTTAATGTGAGAAATTGTATGCAATCGAAAAGGCGTAAAGAGTCCATCATAGTGCAGTGGGATAATTCCTTTTACTTTAAATAAAAGACAAGTTTAGTTTCAATGTACTAAAAATTTGAAGCTATTTGTAGCTTCTGTCATAGTGCATTCCCCTTTCTATTAATACTGTAATTTCCACTGGCCTAAAATTACCTTTTGATGGATTTGTTTGTGTTTTCAGCTAGTCCATTGGTTTGTGGATGGTATGGGCTGGTCAAGCTCCGTTGTATTCCCAATTTTTGGCACATCTGTTGGTTAAGCTGAAAGGAAAAAACGTATGCCATAAACTTTCCCCTGGACAGGTTTGGTGTGTAAAAAGAAAAGAAAGAATAAAAGGTTATAGCAACTCTGATCGAGTGACCAGCGGAGGGGGGGAGGGATAGCTCAGTGGTTTGAGCATTGGCGTGTTTAAACCCAGTGTTGTGAGTTCAGTCCTTGAGGGGACCACTTAGGGATCTGGGGCAAAATCAGTACTTGGTCCTGCTGGTGAAGGCAGGGGGCTGGACTCAATGACCTTTCAAGGTCCCTTCCAGTTCTAGGAGATGGGATATCTCCAATCCTTGACATAAGATGAGTGGGAGTTTATGTCCATTTTGGCTGACAAGTGTCTATTAAGAAGAACTCACAAGGACAATGAATCCCATGTTCACTGTCAGCTATCTGTGATGTGAAAGTGTGGTTGAAGACATAGTCAAAAACAGAAATAAGTATTTACCTCATTATTGAATTCTGACCCACAATCTGTCAGTATTCACTGTGAACATCCATATTGCTGTATGAATTTGTACATTTTCTTTGCCACCACAGATGCAGACTTATTTCTAATTGCAAATGCACGAACCCATTTTGTAAGATAGTCTGTGACTGTCAGTATATATTGCTATCCCTTCTTTGTTGCCGGTAATGGGCCCATTAAATCCATTCCCACCAATTCAAAGGGATGACTGACCTGTATGAAAAGGAACAATTCAGAACAAAAAGACAAAGAACAAGAAAACTTGTGAGAAAGATGATATAATAATAAACGTGCAGATTTATGGCAGTGCATGGAGCAATACAGCTCATAGTTGCACTATGTTGTGCCACTCACATGCACTGAATTCCTTGGGAAGTAAAGGCCTCACTGTGTAGCAATTGCAAAAATGCATAATGCTAAGCTATTATCTTGAACTGTCTATTTCTAAGATTAAGAGTTTTCCAGGGCAGAGAATGAGACTTGATAGAATGTATAAGCAGTCCACACTAAGAACATTCCTAATGCTTTGACAATAGAAGGAAGGTAAAAGGAAATTCTGAAGAACGTTTGTAGGTGTGTCAGAGTCCAAAACTCACCTTTATGCTTTTCAAGGTGATATCAAGATGTAATTCCTTGCCCACTTTCTGGCAACGTGGACATCGTGAAACCTACATAGTGAAGACAGAATAATAGGATGACATTAAATGTCTTTTATGACAGTATTATTGCAAAGTAATTCTCCATTTTGCAGAAAATGTATAATTACTGTTCTTTACAATGTAACTGTAAAACTGGTATTAAAAATATAAAGTAAATATTACAGGATTTAGTTTTACTCCAGTACGGACCCAATCGGCGATGTCATTTGTCATCCCAGGCCAATAGTATATTTTGTTCATGGTTATTGTTGTTTTGACTATTCCTTGATGTCCACCCCGTGCACTGTCATGAAATAGTTGAAAGAGTTCTAGGGCTTGTTTCATTGTGTGCACAACAACCAACTTTTTTCCTTTGGCATGATGGAAAAGTGTCCCATCTGATCATGAAAGAAGATGGAGAAATGAGTATGACATCAACTGCTGCACTTAAGCCAGATGTGGGCAAGCTACGGCCCGTAGGACCCTCCTGCCCAGCCCCTGAGCTACTGGCCTGAGAGGCTAGCCCCCGGCCAGCTCCTCCACTGCTGTTCCCCCTCCCCCACAGCCTCATCTCACTGTGCCGCCATGGCCTGACCCAGTGCTCTGTGCTGCGTGGGGACAGGGAGCGAGGGGGGTGGATGGGGCAGGAGTCCCGGGGGAGGGGGACCGTCAGGGGGTGATAAGCAGTTGGATGGGGGAAGGGGCCAGGCCACGTCTGGCTGTTTGGGGAGGCACAGCCTCCCTAACCAGCCCTCCATACAATTTCGGAAACCCGATGTGGCTCTCAGGCCAAAAAGTTTGCCCGCCCCGACTTAAGCAGTTATCAGATATTTCATAAGTCATAGATTCATTATAAGACACATGCATATACAAGAAATCTGAATACAGTATGTGTCATCCTGCCTTTAATAGTGGGTGGGTGTGATTTCAATATATGACTATAAATAGATGTTAAATAAACATTTTAAACAGCAAGTCACTGCTCAATGAACAGTTATGGGCTTTGGTTTGTAGGATACACTGAATGACATACTTGAGAAATTAAGATAAAAAAAATTAGTCTGTTTTGCTAATATCTATATTACATGAAACTGAGTGCAGAGCACAGCACACAGAGCCAACTGGCTGCCCGTGAGCCTAGGAGCTGCTTCTCTTAGGCTGACCAGACAGGCCTCAGAGGAAAGTGCGAGCCCTAGAGGCAAGACAGCAAGTGTGAAAAATCGGGATGGGGGTGGGGGGTAATAGGAGCCTATATAAGAAAAAGACCCAAAAATCAGGATAAAATTGGGACATCTGGTCACCCTAGCTTTTCTGGCACTGCTGTCGAGAGGTGCACAGAGCCACAGAAGGCTTGGAGTCTGCCTTAGCCCTGCTGCAACGCCAACTGGACTTTTACCAGCCCAGTCAACATTGCAGCCTGGAGCTGCTGGGGTCCCTTTTCTACCGGGTGTTCTGGTGGAAAACTGGACAGCTGGCAAACCCAGGTGGGGAAATTGCAGAGTGTGTTGAACCAGAACAAGGATTGCTGTGGGGTTTGTATACCGACACAGAAGCGGGACTGAGGAGGCCCTCTTGCAGTAGGCAAAGGAAATGTGAAGAAAAGTAGTGATGCTAATCCTGGTCCCAGTTAAGGTAAATTGAACACTTCAGGTAAACCCTGTGTTGGGCGATCAGGAACATCATGTATATACTGAAGAATTCCATTGCAGAAAAATAATTGCTTACCTTCCAAGGAAAATTTGGAAACAAATGTACGCAGGTTGAGTCTGCCTGATTCATTCCTTCTGGATATGTGTTGTTCTTTTATAGGCCAATACACGTGCAATCTTTTCCTCAAATGATTTCACTGAGTATTGATCACAGAAGAGAACATTACACGCTGTTAACATTCACAAAATTGAGCGTGACCCTGTCCAGCTCCCGCTCCCGGCTCTGATTCCCAGGTGCCACCGCCCTGCCAGCACCGGTCCCAGAGCAAGAGAAGCGTGTGACTCAGCGCGGGTCCCTTTAAGAGCTGCTGGTGTATGGCTGGCAATGGAGCGAACTTCACGGCCAGAAGCAGCAGGCGGCAAACCGGGAAGGTCCCCGAGCAGCACATGGAGCCGGAGCCCAGCATGGCGGCTTCAGCCTAGGGAGGCCCGCTTGCACCCGGTCCCTGCCTGCCTCTGCCCCACGGGAGTCCAGCCCCAGACCTGCTCTGCGCCCTGCCCAGGCTGGGGGTAGACGGATGGGACTGGGATTCAAACACGGCCATTCTGAGGGGATTCAAAACTGGGCAGGTTGCAGAGCTATGTGCATGAATTCAAAGTATTTCCAGCTAACAAAGTCTGGCAGCATTAGATCCATGGTAATCACATTTCATTTGAAATAATGAGAATACCTGTAATATTTTAAGCTTTCGTGGACTACAGCGAAAGCTTATGCTCTAATAAATTTGTTAGTCTCTAAAGTGCCACAAGTACTCCTGTTCTTTTTGCGGATACAGACTAACACGGCTGCTACTCTGAAACCTGTAATATTTTAACTCAGTAAATCACAGTAACTCGACAGGAAATAGAACAGCACAAGAATGAGAATTTTTAAAAAAAGAAGAAGAAGCACAAGCAGGGGTATTTGATGACACGGTGCTATATATTTGGAAAATGTTATATATCTATGGAAACCCTCTTCTTACCTGCCTTATCTGCCATACTGATGTTTAGACCAGGGAATTCCTTTCCTAATCAAGGTGTTGGTGAAAAAATCAGATTTCTGATATTCTGGAGAATCTGACATACTTAAACCCATGTAACACACATATCTCCATGATCACTGGCAGGAAAATCTTTTAAAATCAAAAGCAGGCATTTGAACAAAACACCTCATAATCATGACAATTATTAATGAGATAGGAATTTCTGGATAAAATGCTTTTAAAGGAAAGAAACCTGGGCAGCAACTAGATTTGTCAGTTTTTCTCACCCCAGTGGAGATTACAGTCCTTCGTAGACAGGTTTGTTCCTTCAACCTGGGCAAATCTCCTGTGTTGTACTCTTGTCTTCTTCTCAGTGTCTTGGTTGCAGGATAGGTAGCAAAAGAGTCTGCTATGTCACCAGACTCTCTCTTTTCTATGATCAGTTCATGTGCTTTTAAAACAAAAGTCCAGGAATGGCTGTGTGATATTGGTGTCTTTGTTAAAGCAGGGGCGTTTACAAAAAAGTCATGCAGGTGAGTGACTGCATTCTAGCTCAATGGCTGGACATTGGCTGGCGATCGGCTAGTTTATACCCCGGCTGGGCGTTGGTTACTTTACTTCTTGTTGTCTTTGGTGGGGGATCATTGAAAGACTACTTTCCAAAGTTACAGCATGCTTTACTGACCAGCATACAACACAATTCTCATAACTTCATCTGCATTAATGATACACATATATGAATAGAGAACTGACTTTCAGCAGATCATAACCTTTCCCCTGATACCTTACAAGGTAAGATCACAATTCTATGAAAATGAGGAATATGGGGTACACTCCACCAAGGTATAGAATGTCACAGATTCCTGTGAAACTTATGAATCCTTGAGGGGGCCACTCAATCCTTGAGGGAGCCACTTAGGGATCTGGGGCAAAATCAGTACTTGGTCCTGCTAGTGAAGGCAGGGGGCTGGAGGCTGTGGCAGCAAAAAAAGCCCCTGGTGGCCAAATTTGAGAAATGCTGCTCTAGTGTATCAGCTGGGCAGTGGGAGAAGCTTAAAAAAAAAAAAAAGCCTCCCCCAGCCCTGGAAGCTCTGGTCGGGGCATGGGCAGAAGGTATAATAGGCCAGGGAGGCCTGGGCTGTGGTGGTCCTGCCTACGCTCGTCTCTTCCCCTCCCTGCTTCGGGCCCCTTTCCTGAGACCCCCACTGCCTGCTGAGTCCCTCCTCCACTCCACCTCCCCCTGCCAGAGGTTCCCACCACTCGCTGTGTTCCTCCTCTGGACAGCCTGGGCAGGTGGCTCAGACAGCTCTTACTGGAAATTCCAGGAGGCGGGCGGGTGCCTCCCCCAGCCTTGCGGGAGGAACCACTGGATCCCGGGACCCTACTGAATTCAGGTGACAACTAAGGGATAACAGGGATGGGAGTGGGGGGTCATAGGTTCAGAACTAGGGATCCAGAGGGGGACACCAGGAGAACCCTGGACAGCACCCACTGCTCCTCAAAGCTGTCTAGGGAGCCAGCAGGCGCTGCCCAGAGGAACTCTGCCCAGATGCGTGAAATAAGAGAGGAACTGAAATAGGCCCCACAGTCACAGAACGCCCACTCATCTGGCATCTTCCCCCTGGTATTGTAAATGGCCACTTTGGCCAGTGCCAGGAGGACGTTGATGGGGTCTCGCGACTTCGTGGGGCCACGGACAGGGTGTGAATGTATGAAGAGGTGTGGGGTAAAGTGCAGCCAGAACCTCAAGAGGAGATTCTGGAGGAGCCGGAATAGGGGCTGCAACCTGGCACATTCTAGATAGGCGTGCACCAGGTTCTCCCTCACGCTGCAAAGGGGACAGGTGTTGGGAATGGGGGTGAACCGTACCAGGTACATACCCGTGCTCACAGCTTCATGAAGGAGCCTCCAACTGATATTCACGGTGGGCCGTGGGACCAGGCTGGAATATAGGCTGGCCCACCAGGGTTCCTAACCCTCTACAGGTGGTAGAAAGTCCCGTCACCTGGTATCCAGGCAGGACACAAGGGTGAGGAAGTGAAACGTGTGGAGCATGAGCTGTAAAGTTGTTCCCTCAGCATTGTTCGGAAGCAAACTGGCTGCAGGACTCGCAGACAGATCGGGTTATGGAGGAGAGGAGGCTCACAGGACAGGGACCTGATGAAAAGGTTTGGAGTGCCTGGGGTGAGGGGTGGGCGGGGAACACCCTCTCGCAGGACCTGCTCAAGGAATACCCAAGAGGTGGGGGATAAGGATGCCCCCACCTCCTTGAGTATGCACAGGGGAGTCTGAAGTGTGGAGAGCCCCATGCAATGACCAAGCGCTCAGGTATCCACATATCTCCCTGTTAGTTACAGATAACACAGAAGAGTCACATTCATACTCACTTTGGGACTGGGTTATGACATCCCCCTGAGTAAACATATCCATCATGATCAAACAGCATACCAACATTGTTATAAACTGGACTTCCAAGATGATACAGGTTCTGCTCTTTTTCCATTGCTTTTTTGATTTGGAGCTTAAGTCTGGCAGTTTCTTGTTGCATCTGGTGAACCCTCTGCTCAGCAGCCACCGTTCCATACGCATCCTGTCAGCTTCTCTGGCTCTTTCTTCAACTTGCTTGGCTCTCGCTTTGGCTTCTTTTTCCAGCTGGGCCAAGACTTGCTTCTCTTGCATTCTATTGACACCTTCCTTGACACACTTTGTACAAGATTTGTTGTAATTACATAACAGTAGTAGCAACAATGATCTACATAGTCACATTTTATCAGATAAAGTCACACGGTTAAATCTTAGTCTTTGTTGATAAACTCCTGTTTGTTTTCACTAAAACTATATCTCAGTGTTGTGAGTTATATTGGCGCTGATCCTCAATTGACTCAAACAAGCTGGCATTATCCCTTTGGGGACAGTTTACATGGGAAGAGGACACTACAGAAGAACAATAATGGTTTGAACTCAGGGTCTGGTTGGGAAGCGTGGCCTAGTGATCACGGCCACAACCCTGGACTGCCAAGGGGATCTTGGGGAGGGGATCCCGGGCCCTCCCACTCTACCAGGCTCTGACCCAGGGCTCTTTTAGCTACCAGTAACCTGGCAACCAAGACTACTTAAGTCTGTCCTCCCTGGGCCTCTTCCTTTCATCTCCCACCCTGGGATCACCTCAGTCCAAGTCCTTCAGCTGATGGGAAAATCCAAATCCCAAGGAAGCAAGAGGGCATCGCCACTGTCCAGGGCCACAGAATACGTCCCTCTCTGCTTGTCTATGCGGAAGGTCCTCCCTTTTCTCATGGAGGGCCCCTTTAAGCAGCTGTATCAGAGACTTTAGGATTCACGGTGCTCTGCTCTACTGGAGCTGTGGACTGCAGGTCTGCTCCTCTTCAGCACTGCTCCCAACTGAACTAATTCACTGCCTTTTAATTCCTCCAGCAGATGGAGCATTTGCTGCAGGTGTGGCAGGGCAGAGCTGGCTGAGCCCAAAATGAGCCCTTATGCCCTTGTTGCTCAGTGTGGGGCTGGTGCACCCCATCCCAAGGACACTTCAGAGGAGCTCAAGGAAGAGGCTGTGCCTAGTGTTAACCTGCACGGCAAAGTAAGGACTGGCAGAGCCCTGGGGAGTTTGTGTGGGGAGCTAAAGGCTGGAGGTGACAGAGAACTGACACCCAGCTCAGCAGCAACATGTCCCCCTCGCACTGAGGCTGGAGGGTAACAAGGAGATTCACAGTCCAGGACACCCTGAGAAAACGTCACAGCCGGAACCTGCAGTGTGTGGAGCTCAGGGATGGTGAAATAACACCTCCAAGGGGCATAAAAACACAAAAACAAACAAACAAGAAAACCCAACTCCAATGGTGGGGATTCCACAAGCTCCCTTGGAAGCTATTCCAGAGCTCAAATACCCTCCTGGTTAGAAAGTTTTCCTAATCTCGACCCTAAATCTCCCTCCCCGCAGCTTAACACTTTTAGGGTCCTCCCTTCAGTGGCCATGGAGCACAACTGATCCCCACTCTCTGTATAACAGCCCTTAGCATGGCTGCAGACCATCCCCAGCCTGCTTTTCTCCAGACTAATAGACCCACTTCTTTTAGCCTTCCTCCGCAGGTCGGGTTTCTGAACTTCTGTTCATTTTCTGTTGCTCTCCTCAATCCAATTTGTCCTCATCTTTCCTAAAGTGTGGGGTGCCCAGAACTGGACACAGGACTCCAGCTGAGGCCTCCCCAGTGTCCAGCAGAGCAGGACAATGACCTCCGGCAACTTACATACACCACTCACATTAATACACCCCAGAATGATACCAGCCTTTTCCCCAGCTGCGTCAATGGGTGACAACCAGACAGCATCTGAGTGAGTCCATTAAAGACCATTCGCCCTCCCCCACTATTATTCAAGACAAGGGACGCTGGGAGTTTGAGAAACTAAATTCTACTTTATTCTTTTCAAACCAAGAAATAAAAGCTAAATCCCAACCCCCTCTCCAATCCAATGCCCAGCTCGGCACGGTGCATTTCAGCACCAGCTCGGCACATTGCTGCTCCAGCCACACGCGCTCCAGGGAAAGAGGAACAAGTGAAAGTTGATAGAAAAGCCCTAACAATCCACGAGAGAGGCATTTGCCCGGCCTCCTCCTCTCAGCAATGGGGAGTCGCCGACCCCTCTCCACATCAGTCCTCTTGGGGCATCATTGGTAGCCCTTTAGCATTCAACAACGACTTCACCCAGCACTCGTAGGACATTTCCTCTCTCTCTGGGACATGTGCGGTGAGTTCATAGTTCTCAGACTCAGCTCTCTGGCTCGCAAGAGCAAACAGTGCCCTTTCAAGGCCCTGGCCACCCACCCTCTCCCCCTCCTGACTGTATCTTACATCTCTGCAGGGATCAGGCAGTCACTTCCTTCCCCATTTCAGTCTCTGACTCTCGGAGTGCGTATCCAGCACTCGCCCTCATTGTTTTGCTGACAGACACTGGTCATTTTCATTGTTCAAAGAAGCAGCAAATCTGATGTGAAAAGAAAATCAGTAAGGACTATTTTGGCAAATTATCATTTGTCTTTTGAAGTCCCCAAGAAATCTGAACTATATCCTTTAAAACTCATTTAATATCAAAATACACGACAGAACAGCCTTCACCAAAAAGAGAAAAACCCACACTCCAAGGTGGGCTACAAACCACTTTCCCGTTCATGAAATGAAATCTCAGAGAATCCTAAAACTCAAAATCTGGGAAACAAATTTGCCCATTTCATGCTGAACAGGCTAAAGATGCTCTCCTCAGCACCGCCGCATTCTTTGGCTGGTCATTGACAAAAGCTTTAGCATCATCGTCATAAAAGAAAGAGGAAAAAAAGACAAACAACCAAAAACTTCCTGTCTACAAATGATCTGGATTTGGCTGGAAAAACTCCAGATGCCACTTTACCAATAGATGGAGGCTGGGACACTGCGGTAAATGACACACATGAAGGTGGAGGGGTAGAAAGGGAAAAGGATAAACTCTCCACGGTTTGGGCAGAGGCTGCTCTGTGAGAGAAGATGTGTGAGGTTGACAGGGGCAGGAGGGAATCCCCCGGACTCACCCCGTCCATCTCAAATAACACAGAAGTTAAAACACCACATTATTTTACTATCCCTGCTCCAGCTCTTTTAATCTCTATTGAATGCTGGTGTAAAAGGGAGAAACAGCACAAAAAGTTAAATGCTTTTTAGCATAACCTGGAGCAATGTGAGGATGTCTGGGAATGAGACAATCTGACTGCAAAGGGGGGACTTAGTGACTCTAACAATCACTTTGCTAATGGGGGATTGGAATAAACTGCTCAGGGTCAGTCTAGACTAGAAAAAGGGGAGGAGGAACAAAAGAGATGCAGCACTAGCTAATCCCAACCACTTTTCCTGCCCTAGACAGACTCTTGGAGGCCGAACATAGAATATCAGGGTTGGAAGGGACCTCAGGAGGTCATCTAGTCCAACCCCCTGCTCAAAGGAGGACCAATCCCCAGACAGATTTTTACCCCAGTTCCCTAAATCGCCCCCTCAAACCATTGAACTATCCTTCCCCCTAAATCCCCAAGTGGCCCCCTTAAGGATTGAACTCACAACCTTAGGTTTAGCAGGCTAATACTCAAAGCACTGAGCTATCCCTCATTCCCCATTTAGTCTCTCTCTGGAAGGCACAGATTTGTCTCGGGTCACTGATGAGCTGATGCTCGGCTGCTGTTGGATCCTCACCCGAGCGATGGGCAGTTGGGGCCTTGGGAGCCAAACGCCCCTGATGTGTGTGGGAACGAGGAAATGGGTTTGTCAACATGGCCAGCCCCAGTCAGGGCACTGAGAGAATTTCCCTCCTGTGTGGAGGAGTCTCTGATGTCCAACATGGTGTTAGCTCCACTTGGAGCATTTTCCACACTGAGAACATCTCAGAGGTTTCTTCCCTGTGCGGATTTGTGGATAACTGATACTCTGGGAGCACCAAATGAAGCTTCCCCCACATTCAAGGTCTCTGTTGTGTGGGTCACTGAAGCGTGAAGTCAAATTGAATCTTTTCCTGCAGAGAAGCTATTCCTAGGGTCTCTCATCCTTGTGCATTCTCTGATGTTTGGTCAGCTCTGAGGTCTTACTGAAGCTTTTCCCACAGTCAAGGCATTTATAAGGTCTCTCTCCTGTGTGGATTCTCCCGTGTTTAGTAAGGTGTGGGCGCTGACTGAAAGTTTTCCCACAGTCCAAGCATTTATAGGGTCTTTCTCCTGTGTGAGTTCTCTTATGTGCAAAAAGATTTGAGCTCTGACTAAAACTTTTGCCACATTCAAGGCATTTATAGGGTCTCTCTCCTGTGTGGGTTCTCTGATGTGTAATAAGCGCTGTGCTCCGAATAAAACTTTTCCCACATTTACAGCATTGAAAGGGTCTCTCTCCTGTGTGCAGTCTCTGGTGTAGAATAAGTTGTGACTTCTCAATGAAGCTTTTCCCACACTCCAAGCACTTATACGGTCTCTCTCCTGTGTGCACTCTCTGGTGTAGAATAAGTTTTGACTTCTGAAGGAAGCTTTTCCCACAGTCTAAGCATTTATGGGGTCTCTCTCCTGTGTGGATTCTCTGATGAACAGTAAGTTTTGTTCTGTCAACAAAATGTTTCCCACACTCAAGGCATTCATAATGCATCTCCCCGATGTGGATTCTCCCATGTTTAGTAAGGTTTGAGCGGTATCTGAAAGTTTTCCCACACTCGTGGCATTTATAGGGTCTTTCTCCCGTGTGGAATCTCCTATGGTTAGTAAGGGCTGAACTTGCGATAAAACTTTTCCCACACTCAAGGCATCCATAGGGTCTCTCTCCTGTGTGGGTTCGCTGATGTGTAATAAGCGTTGCACTCTGACTAAAACTTTTCCCACACTCATGGCATTTAAAGGGTTTCTCTCCCGTGTGCACTCTCTGGTGTACAATAAGCCTGGACATGTGTATGAAGCTTTTCCCACAGTCCAAGCATTTATGGAGCCTCTCTCCTGTATGGATTCTCTGATGACTCGTAAGTTTTATTCTGTCAGTGAAACTTTTCCCGCAGTCGAGGCATTTATAGGATTTGTCGCTTGTGTGGATCCTCTGATGTTTAATAAGGTCTGAGCGCTTAATGAAAGTTTTCCCACAGTCAAGGCATTTATATGGTCTCTCTCCTGTATGTTCTCTCTGGTGTTCACTAAGCTTTGACTTCTGAATGAAGCTTTTCCCACAGTCGAAGCATTTATGGGGTCTCTCTCCTGTGTGGGTTTTCTGATGTGTATTAAGGGTTGATTGCACACTGAAACTTTTCCCACACTCGTGGCATTTATAGGGTCTTTCTCCCGTGTGGATTCTCCTATGTCTCGTAAGCGCTGAGTTCTCAATAAAACCTTTCCCACACTCAAGGCATCCATAGGGTCTCTCTCCTGTGTGGGATCGCTGATGTGCAATAAGTGCTGAGTTATTATTAAAACTTTTCCCGCACTCACGGCATATAAAGGGTCTCTCTCCTGTGTGGGTGATCTGATGTTTAATAAGCTCTGCGCTCCGAATAAAACTTTTCCCACACTCACAGCATATAAAGGGTCTCTCTCCCGTGTGCACTCTCTGGTGTACAGTAAGCCTTGACTTCTGTATGAAGCTTTTCCCACAGTCAAAGCATTTATAGGGTCTCTCTCCTGTGTGGATTCTCTGATGACTAGTAAGTTTTATTCTGTCAATGAAGCTTTTCCCACACTCAAGGCATTTAAAGAGTCTCTCTCCTGTGTGTACTCTCTGGTGTACAATAAGAAATAGCTTCCTACTGAAGCTTTTCCCACAGTCCAAGCATTTATAGGACTTCTCTCCTGTGTGGGTTCTGTGATGTGACATAAGCTGTGACCTCACATTAAATCTTTTCCCACACTCAAGGCATTTATAGGACTTCTCTCCTGTGTGGGTTCTCCAATGTGTAAGAAGGTTTGCACTGACACTGAATCTTTTCCCACGGTCAAGGCATTTGTAGGGTTTCTCTTCATTGTGACTTCTCTGCTGAACTGTGGTTTCCTTGGGATCCTTCCATCCTCTGCCACATTCAGTGGATTTATCCAGTTTCTTCCCGGCATAGTTTCCCAGCTGCATCTCTGATCTGTGTCGATCTCCCCAGGCATTTCCCTGCTCCAAGCACTGGGAAAAATTCCCTTCAGCTCTTCTCAAAAACCTCTCCTGCGATTCCACTTTCCCAGGAACTTCCTGTTGCTGATTCTCCTCCTTGTTCTCACTCACTGTCCTATCACCTGCTGGGAGAGAGAGAATCCAGACAGGAGTCACTGCCTGTGCCGGGGAGACAGGACAGAAAGGGGAATAGCAAAGAGGGAAAACACAACACAGTGACTGTTGGGGAGATGGAGACACTGGATTCTGCCTCCACATCCCACCCAAATGCTCCCAGGGAAGTAAAGTCAAGGAAGAAATTCCCGACAGTTAACAGGATGGGTGGGAAGCCGTGACAGCAAGTCAACACTTGCTGACTGCAGCCCTGACCTGGGTGAGACGGGGCAGAACTGAGGGCTCTCGCTCACAGCACATTTCGGAGTCCCAGCTTTTTCCTTCACTCGCCAGAAGTTTCTGTCTTAGTTTCACTGACTCCTCACCTGTGCAGGTGCCTCTCGGGCTCGCTCTTTCCTCTGAGGCCTGGAGATCCGGGACCCACGGCTCTTCCCCTCGTTCCAGCCGGGCGATCAGGTTGGGCTTGGGAATGGAAAATCCTGCTCAGGGAGTGAAATCAGGCAAGCTCAGGGCGCACGGAGCACTGGTAGAGTATTTGTCACAAGGAACATTCCCTGAGATTAACCTGACCCTACATGGGACTGTGGTAACTCAGACCCCTTGGGATCAGCAGGGATCTGGGGGTGGGGGTTCTTTTTACCCCCTCACTCGGAGGTCTCAGGGTAGATGCGCTCTGGGGGACTTACTGACACACACACAGCTCGGGTGTTAAACTCCTGCCTATTTCCAAGCCTGCAGCACCTAGAGCCCTCTCCACGGATGGAGCAAGGTGAACGGTCTGTGAAGGAGAAATAATGCAGACAGGGCAATACCCTGCTTCTGACCCCTGGACAGCTGGAGAGATGGGGATGAATTAGCCTGTCCATTTGGTTTCTGACTTTCCTGTTCCATTGAATGGGGGATGGAGATGCAAGTCTCTCACACACTGGCATAGGCGCTGACTTCCCCTCTTTTCCATGGGTGCTCGACCCTGCCTCTGCCTCTGGCCCCGCCCCCCACTCCACATCTTCCATGAGGCCCTGCCACTTGCCAGCCCCCGCCACTTGCCAGCCCCCATTTCAACCCCTTCCCCAAAGTCCCCGTCCCAACTCTGCCCCCTCCCTGCCCCTATTCTAACTCCTTCCCCAAATCCCGGCCCCGGTCCTGCCTCTTCCCCACCTCCTGGCCTGAGCGCGCCACGTTCCCGCTCCTCCCTGCCCTCCCAGAGCGTGGAAACAGCTGTTTGGCAGTGGCTGGGCGGGAAACGCTGTGAGATAGGCGGAGGAGTGTGGACGCGGAACGCTCGGGGAAGAGGAGGAGGTAGTGCAGGGGAGCTTGGCTGCCGTAGGGTGCAGAGCACCCACTAATTTTTCCCCGGGGGTGCTCCAGCCCGGGAGCACCCACGGAGTCGGTGCCTATGCACACCGGAGCTGTGGACTATGCGACCCTCCTCCTCCAATCTGACTGACCAGGGAAGAACCTGACCAGATTCAGACACGCAGACCCCACGGCTTCCAATAGCTGAGGGACCAGGAATCCCTTACCCAGCGAGGTCACTGTCTCATGGTTCTCCTGCATGACGTCCCTGTAGAGAGCTCTCTGACCGGGGTCCAGCAGAGCCCCCTGCCCCTGGGTGAAATACACAGCCACATCCTCGAAGGTCACCGGCATCTGAAACAACAAGAGTCCCCCACTCACCACCTGCTGCCCCAGCCACAATCCCACTAGACACAGGGGAGGAGGCCCAGAGAAGCAGAATCCCACCCGCACCCTGCTCAGAGCAGCCAGGAGGCTTCAAGGGGTGGGGAGAAGGTGAGAACTCCTTGTCCCCCCCAGCACACGGAGCAGGGCAGGGTCTTCTCATTTCCCACACACCTGTCAGCCACAGGCTGATACAGGAAGCAGAGCTCTGAGCCAGGGACAGGGACAGGAATCCCAACAACTTCCCTTCGTATTTCACAGCAGCCTGTGGCCAGCGGGGTCAGGCTCCAGCACTGGGAGTCTGGTCAGTTTTCCCAGCCTGCCCAGGGGGGTGTTTCCTGTATCAGAAATGGGGGAATGTTCCCTCCTCCCCCACACGCCAATGGGCCTGTTCAGAAAATCAGGCTCCAAGTTGAATGTGTCCCAGCAGGTTTGTCCTGCCCCTCCCCTTCTACAGCAACTCCCCCCTGCAGCTCCCTGAAAATCACCTACCTGAGCTGGCTCCATCACAGCCAGTTCCCTTCCCTGTCCCCTGGAAGATGGGAGGATCTGGAGCGAAATGTGGACGTGATTCCACAGCCTGTCAGGGCGAGAGGGGCGATGGGGAAGGTTTCAGAAGGGTCTTGAGTCCATTTCACACCCCGATTCCCCCCAGGCTCTCTCCCTGCAGACAGACGCTCTGGGCTCTGCCATGCTGGGAAAACCCTCAGTCACTTTATTACCACACAGACCCGGCCCCTCCCACCAGCACTGAACCCCTGAGACACTTTTAAACCCCCCCAGGGACAGAGTCTCTGAGAAAAATGCTAAAAAAGAGCAGAATCATAGGAGCCACTTTCATAGAATCATAGAATATCAGAGTTGGAAGGGACCTCAAGAGGTCATCTAGTCCAACCCCCTGCTCAAAGCAGGACCAATTCCCAGCTAAATCATCCCAGCCAGGGCTTTGTCAAGCCGAGCCTTAAAAACCTCCAAGGAAAGAGACTCCACCACCTCCCTAGGTAATGCATTCCAGTGTTTCACCATCCTCCTAGTGAAATAGTTTTTCCTGATATCCAACCTGGACCTCCCCCACTGCAACTTGAGACCATTGCTCCTTGTTCTGTCATCTGCCACCACTGAGAACAGCCGAGCTCCATCCTCTTTGGAACCCCCCTTCAGGTAGTTGAAGGCTGCTATCAAATCCCCCCTCATTCTTCTCTTCTGGAGACTAAACAATCCCAGTTCCCTCAGCCTCTCCTCATAAGTCATGTGCTCCAGACCCCTAATCATTTTTGTTGCCCTCCGCTGGACTCTTCCCAATTTTTCCACATCCTTCTTGTAGTGTGGGGCCCAAAACTGGACACAGTATTCCAGATGAAGCCTCACCAATGTCGAATAAAGGGGAACGATCACGTTCCTCGATCTGCTGGCAATGCCCCTACTTATACAGCCCAAAATGCCGTTAGCCTTCTTGGCAACAAGAGCACACTGTTGACTCATATCCAGCTTCTCGTCCACTGTGACCCCTAGGTCCTTTTCTGCAGAACTGCTACCTAGCCATTCGGTCCCTAGTCTGTAGCAGTGCATGGGATTCTTCCGTCCTAAGTGCAGGACTCTGCACTTGTCCTTGTTGAACCTCATCAGGTTTTTTTCGGCCCAATCCTCTAATTTGTCTAGGTCCCTCTGTATCCGATCCCTACCCTCTAGTGTATCTACCACGCCTCCTAGTTTAGTGTCATCTGCAAACTTGCTGAGAGTGCAGTCCACACCATCCTCCAGATCATTAATAAAGATATTAAACAAAACCGGCCCCAGGACTGACCCTTGGGGCACTCCGCTTGAAACCGGCTGCCAACTAGACATGGAGCCATTGATCACTACCCGTTGAGCCCGACGATCTAGCCAGCTTTCTATCCACCTTACAGTCCATTCATCCAGCCCATACTTCTTTAACTTGGCGGCAAGAATACTGTGGGAGACCGTATCAAAAGCTTTGCTAAAGTCAAGGAATAACACATCCACTGCTTTCCCCTCATCCACAGAGCCAGTTATCTCATCATAGAAGGCAATTAGGTTAGTCAGGCACGACTTCCCCTTCGTGAATCCATGCTGACTGTTCCTGATCACTTTCCTCTCCTCTAAATGTTTCATAATTGATTCCTTGAGGACCTGCTCCATGATTTTTCCATGGACTGAGGTGAGGCTGACTGGCCTGTAGTTCCCCGGATCCTCCTTCTTCCCTTTTTAAAAGATGGGCACTACATTAGCCTTTTTCCAGTCATCTGGAACCTCCCCCTGATCGCCATGAGTTTTCAAAAATAATGGCTAATGGCTCTGCAATCTCACCCGCCAACTCCTTTAGCACCCTCGGATGCAGCGCATCCGGCCCCCTGGACTTGTGCACGTCCAGTTTTTCTAAATAGTCCCGAACCACTTCTTTCTCCACAGAGGGTTGGTCACCTTCTCCCCATGCTGTACTGCCCAGTGCAGCAATCTGGGAGCTGACCTTGTGCGTGAAGACAGAGGCAAAAAAAATCATTGAGTACATTAGCTTTTTCCACATCCTCGGTCACTAGGTTGCCTCCCTCATTCAGTAAGGGGCCCACACTTTCCTTGATTTTCTTCTTGTTGCTAACATACCTGAAGAAACCCTTCTTGTTACTCTTAACATCTCTTGCTAACTGCAACTCCAAGTGTGATTTGGCCTTCCTGATTTCACTCCTGCATGCCTGAGCAATATTTTTATACTCCTCCCTGGTCATTTGTCCAATCTTCCACTCCTTGTAAGCTTCTTTTTTGCGTTTAAGATCAGCAAGGATTTCACTGTTTAGCCAAGCTGGTCGCCTGCCATATTTACTATTCTTTCTACACATCGGGATGGTTTGTTCCTGCAACCTCAATAAGGATTCTTTAAAATACAGCCAGCTCTCCTGGACCCCTTTGCCCTTCATGTTATTCTCCCAGGGGATCCTGCCCATCTGTTCCCTGAGGGAGTCAAAGTCTGCTTTTCTGAAGTCCAGGGTCTGTATTCCGCTGCTCTCCTTTCTTCCTTGTGTCAGGATCCTGAATTCGACCATCTCATGGTCACTGCCTCCCAGGTTCCCATCCACTTTTGCTTCCCCTACTGCTGACGGGGAGGGGACGAGAATGAGACCAGGGCCGGCCTTGTGGGTGGGTGGGAGTAAGGGGGAAGGACCTGAGCTGCAAGGGGCAGTTGGAGGTGACTTCTCAGGAGCAGGGGTGCCCCTCCTTCCCCCTGCTCAACTGCAGTGTGCAGCCACCACCGGTCCTGTCCCCCGCCTCCTTCCTCCCCGGAGCCCCCGGCCACTCGGACTGGGAGCGTCTTCCTCTCTGCTGTGCGGAGTGGGGGGAGGCTGATGTTGGGGTGTCCCGCTGCCATGTACCCGATTTCCACTAAGCTGGGGTGACGGGACAGGGGGAATGTGTGTGTGCTGCTGCCTCTCTGGGTCCAGCTGTTTGTGTCTGAACAAGCCTTCAGGTGCCTGACCGACCCTGAGTGCTTTCTTAAAGAGATGCATAGACTGGAACATACAGCAAGAAGATATTTATACATACAGAGAACATGAAAAGGCGGAAGTAGCCAGACCAACTGTAAGAGGCCAATCAATTGAGACGCGCTATCATAGTGTAAATTTGTTCGTCTCAAAGGTGCCACAAGTTCTCCTGTTCTTTTTGCAGATACAGACTAACACGGCTGCTACTCTGAAATCTGTTCTTAAAGAGACAGTGCTACGAGGTCAGCATCAGGAGCTGCTGCTCTCCTGCCCTCTCCTTACGCAGCCCAGGCAGGGAACATGACCTGGGTGCAGGGAGCCCCGACCTCGCTCCCCCCCTCACAGCCCCCTAGGGGGGCCCAGGGCAGCGGAGCAGCAGTCCAGTGGGGGAGCGAGCAGCAATGTCAGCTGCTCCATCTCTGCATCTAGGTCAGTTTCCCCATGTGGATGCCAGAAGGGGAGGCAGAGTTTAGGAGCACAGGAGGGGGGTAGGAGTTGGGGTTAATGGGGAACAATGTAGGGGTTCGGGGTGAAGGGATTGTGGGGAGGCAATTGGGGTGACGATGCTCCATGCCCACGGGGGCCAGGGGCACCAAAATGCAAGTTCGCCCAGGGGGCCATTTTCCCTAAGGCCGGCCCTGACACGAGACTGCCTATCTCGGGCCCTGTGGGACTCCTGCGCCACCTCCCCCGTAGGGCCCCAAGAAAGTGTGTGGAAAAAGAGTCTCTGTGTAGGCAAGTGTGTGCATCTCCCACATTCACACTGTTGCAGCTCCTGGCCTTCTCCTGGCGCCTGTTTGGGCCTTGCAGTGAAAATGAGCCGGGGAGAGGGTGGGGGAGAGTGAACAAAGGAGGGAGGGGGATGGAGCGAGGGGGGCGGGGCCTCAATGAAAGGTGCGGGACAAGCTGGGAACCCTAGTGCCCATAGCACCCCCTGCTCCATCTGCCGCTCCCCAGGGCAGGTGGCGAGTCTGGGTCTCCCCACTGCAGACTGGGAGGCTCTTATTATGGCTGGGATCTAGCTTGCGGCTGGCCAGGGGGAAGGGCTTCGAGGGGCGGGGGAAGAAGAGACCACCGAGGGGCTGGGCTTCGTGACGAAGGGGGGCTAAGGCCCACCTCAATCCCGCCCCCGGGGAACAGGCTGGTGCTGCCCTTGAGCCTCGGGCAGGCGCAGAGCCCCGGCACCGGGAATCCTGGGGTCATTTAGCCCGAGTCCTGCCAATTCGGGACAGACGGTCACCCTGCCCATCCCGCTCCGCAAATTGGTTAATCAATGCATCATAGTCCAGAGATCTGGCAATCTTGTTTTCGATTGAGATAACTGCAAGCGCAGATAGCCTGTCATCTGTCATGGCTGAGCGCAGGATATTCTTGATCAGTTTCATTCTGCTGAAGCTCCTTTCAGCACCAGCAACAGTAACTGGTGTGGTTAGAAGAATTTTGATGCAAATGCAAAGATTCGGATATATCTCCTGAAGGCTGTTCTTGTATATGTACGTTAAAAAATTGTTTGCCGTTTCCTCTCTCTTTCTCGATGACATAAATAAAACGATTCAATTCCATTATGAGTTCGTTGGCATCAATGTCTCCCATTTTTCTTTCAAAATTTTTGCTGTGATTCTCCAGTTCATTTTCTCTGTGACACTGCTTCAGGCTGTTAGCGTTGTACAGAAATCCAAACAACTTATACCACTCCACGAGTTGGTCAAATCGCAATGAAACAGAAGATATGGCCTGATCAGTGAGAACAAGAAAGAACTGCGATTTGAATTTTTCTTCGGCAGAAAGACGACTCGAATCATCAGCACATTCGTAATCAAACATTCTCTTCTTACATTGCACCCTGGTTTCTGGAAACACCTGTTCAATACCCATATGCTCTGCTATTTCACGTGCATTTGTGACCACAGAGATATATCCTTTATTTCGATAGTCTTCCAAAAACTTCTTTGTAGCACCGACTTCTGCCTGCAGTACATCAATTGACACATCTGGTGACTGAATTACTTTGCTGGTTTTATTGACGTGAAATAGTATATCGTACCACGTGTACACAGTCAGAACAAAAGGCCACGTAGTAACATGGTCTAAAGGCGCACCGGCTTCTGTTGCTGTATTGCCATCATTCTTTTCGAGTGCATATTCTCGCAAAGATGACAAAGCATTGCACAATTCTTCAAGGTGATAATGCAATAGCTTCACAGCATCAATTCTTGACTCCCAACGGGTGTCCGATAACCCTTTAACAGATATTGGCATATGTTCTTGAAGTATATCCCAACGTGAAGGTGAAGAAGAAAAGATAACGTATATTCTGTTAATCAGACCGAAAAAGTCAACGGCATATTTCGATGACTTTGCCGCGTCTGAGATCACAAGATTCCAAGTGTGAGCTCCACATGGTACATACAAGGCACAGTCATTTATTTCTAGCATGCGGGCTTGAACTCCTTTATTCTTTCCTCTCATATTTGCGCCGTTATCATAAGCTTGGCCTCTCATGTCAGCAATGTCTATTCCTAAATTGTTTGCCTTTTCAAGAAACGCTTCCAATAAGCCCTCGCCAGTTGTATCATGAACATTAAGAAAACCAACAAACGCTTCACGAATATTGACACCATCTTCACCGTTGCATTCAACAAAGCGTAACACCACAGACATCTGTTTTTCATGTGACACGTTGGGAGTACAGTCCAAAATAACTGAATAATATTTTGCTTTTTTAAGCTGCGATATGTTGGCCTCTTGAATGTTACTGGCAACAAGTTGAATCAGCTCGTTTTGCATCTGTGGACTGAGGTACTGAACACGTGTCTCTGCCTTCTTAATCCTCTGTAAAAGTTCGCTGAGGACAGTATCATACTTTACAAGCAATTCAAACAGTCCCAAAAAGTTGCCATTCGAAGGATCGCCGAGCTTTTCATTACTTCCTAGAAATGCCAAGTTTCTTTCGGACAAGAAAATAACGACATCAACCATGCGTTTGACAACATTTCTCCAGAAATCTCTTTCTTTCAGAAAAGCCTGCAATTCGAGTTGGTCAATAGATGTACGGTTTACTATGCTTGACCGAAGGTCAAACCATTTCACCATACAGTCTTGATGACCTTTGCCTGTTTCATGCTGCTGAAGTCTTTTTGACATTGCTTTCCAAGCAGATGTTCCACGACGCAGCGGTATGTCGCCAGTGCCAAATAATTTACAACAAAAACAAAAAATGGCATCTTTCTGAACTGAGTACATTAATCATGAACGTCTTATTTTCTCGCCATTTGCCATGGTTCGATAGAAATGAGTACTTGTGAACCTCTGTCTTTCCTCGTTAAATGGAAATTCGTAACTTTCATTCTGCTGCGGTGGGCCACGTGCAACAATGTCACACACTTGCCTGTCCGATATTATAGACGGCCAATCTCCTGGATCATCAGTCAGTGGTTCAGATTCAGATACTTCTTTCCTGGCAGCAGCTGGAATAGCTGTCACAGTTTGTTTGGTAGAACAACTGGCTTCACCTTCAACCTCACTTGAAGCACTTCTGGATATGATTCGTCGCTGCTAGCGCTGTCTGTTTCATGTGCCTGTACCTGTACGTTGGATTGCAGCGCAAAATACGTTGACAACTTCGGAATTTTCTCAAGTTCCTTCTCGTCATCTTTTGCTGCCTTTCGTTTACTAGCTCCGCTCTTATACATTCTCTTAGGGTACATCTACACTACAGGGGGGAGTCGATTTAAGATACGCAAATTCAGCTACGTGAATAGTGTAGCTGAATTCGACGTATCGCAGCCGACTTCCCCGTTGTGAGGACGGCGGCAAAACTGACTTCTGCGGCTTTCTGTCGGCGGCGCTTACTACCACCTCCGCTGGTGGAGTAAGAGCGCCGATTCGGGGATTGACTGTCGCGTCCCAACGGGACGTGATAAATCGATCCCCGAGAGGTCAATTTCTACCCGCCGATTCAGGCGGGTAGTATAGACCTAGCCTTAGACATCACAAAGCACGCTTCTGCGTTGGAAACGAATCGTTTCAAACAATAACAAATTAAACAACTAAATTAATAACATTTATCCGCCGACCGCCATTATGAACGCAAATACACGTTCTTTGAATGGGTCCAACGAAAATTCGAAACTGACCAACAGACAACTGATGTAGCCAATAGCATTATGATATATCATAATAACTTCACGGTTTTGTCAGTAAAACCGACATGGATTGTGCAATAGCCTCAATAAATGTCACTTACCTAGTTATACCTTACACTTTTTTTGCCAGTTTTAGGGGCCCCCTTCCTTGCGGGGCCCCCTCCGGTCGGAGGGTACGGAGGGCGCTCACTATGCCTCTGTCCCCCACTGCTGGTCTGCCCATTTGTAGGGGAACAAATCCCCGCTGGGCAGGGCAGCCCCCTCACCCTCCCTTACCCCAATGGGCGGGGGAGCTGCCTTGTATCTCTCCTCCCCTCCCCCCTATCCCTACCCCCGGGCTCTCCCTTCCCCGGCCAGTCTCCTCACAGCCTCCCCTCCCCACCCCACATCCCCCCCTTTCCTTCGCAGTGACCCCCCCCCCGCTTACATCTTCCCTCTATTCCAGCCTCCTTCCCTCAGCCCCATAATCCCCCCTCTGCCCCCGATCACCCTGCATCGCCCCAACCTCCCTTCAGTGCAATCACCGACCCCTGCCCCCGGCCTCACACACCCCTGTTCCCCCCTCAATCCCCTCTTCAGCCCCCTCTGCACCCCACGTGTGGCTCCCCCCGCCCCGCACACACCGGGAGCTGGCGGCAGCTTTCCCGGGCCCGGGGCGGGAATCGCAGCCAGCTCCGCTGGGAGCAGCCTGGGGCCAAACCCCCCCCTGCAGCCCGGGGGTGACGGGGGGGGCGGGTCTCTCTCACCTTCCCTCCGAGCGAGGGAAGCCCGAGTCCCCGCAGCGGCTGCGAGTCACTTCCTGCTGCCGGGCCTGAGCCCAGCGATCGCTCCCCCCAGAGCCGCCTCCCAGCTGCTCCTGGGTCCTAGCGATCAACCCATCGCCCTGCAGCCCCCTGCCCCAGACCAACTGAGCCAGCACGGGCAGCTTCTCTCAGCGCTCTGCAGGCATCCTGCCTAGAAGCCACAGGATCAATGGGGGGACAGAAAGGAGACGTGCAGATCCGGGGCGGAGGGAAAAGGGAGGTTTCTAGGGAGATGGGGTTGATCCAGAGACTCCAGGGGCGAGGGCAGCCGGGGACACTGTGTGTTTGATCCACTCTGGTAACAGACTGGCACAGGGAGCAGGTGGTCAGAGCTGGTCTCTTGTCTCCACACCACACTCACTGGCTACCAGCCCTGGGCCGGAGCTCCCAGCTCTGCTCCCCGTGCTCGGGTCATGGAGCTGCCAGAGTTGTGGCACTGGGTTCTTCCGGTTACTTCTTAGTCTAGACCAGGGGTGGCCAACCTGAACCTGAGAAGGAGCCAGAATTTACCAAAGAGTCACAGTAATACATCAGAAGCCCCCCCCTCCACCCATCAGCTCCCGCCCCCACTCCCAGCACCTCCCACCCACCGGCAGACACATCCCTCCCCACACCTTGTGATCAGCTGTTTCCTGGTGTGCAGGAGACTTGGGGGTGGGGGGGAAGGAGCAAGGGCATGGCAGGCTCAGGGGAAGGGGCGGGAAGGGGTGGAGTGGGGGCAGGGCCTGTGGCAGAGCCAGGGATTGAGCAGTGAGCTCCCCCCAGTACATTGGAAAGTTGGCACCGGTAGCTCCAGCCCCGGAGTTGGTGCCTGTAGAAGGAGCCACATATTAACTTCTGAAGAGCCACATGTGGCTCCGGAGCCACAGCTTGGCCACCCCTGGTCTAGATGAACCCATCCCTGGGCTCTATTTAAAACCCCTTCATGTCTGCCCCCCTCCCAGGCTCCCCTCTGCCCCTCTCCCGGCTGGCTCCCCCGTGTGGGCATTGACTGCAGCCCTCCCTTGGGCACCTGGATGTCAGCAGGAAAGCTCCTGTTGCTCTGCCCACTCAGGATAGTCCCCTACTCCCCCTCCCCATCATTTTCCAATTGTCACCAAAATCATCCCCCTTCTCCTGATGGGTGCCCAGACAATCCCCTGCCATGTGGGAATTGGTCAGATGCAGCCATCGAAACAGACCAGTGCCACCGAGTTAAGTGCAGGGCCTCATTTTGCTAGGCCAGAAACAGATCAAGATATTAGAAGCACTCTTAAGGTTATGGCTACTGATGCAGCTGCACCATTGTAAGCTCTCTAGTGCAGGGGTTCCCACTGGTGGCCACTCTGAGAATTTTTCCTAAAATACTTAATTAACTTTAGGAAAAACAAACAAACATGCCCATATCGATGCCCATATCCTGGTAATTAATTAATGTTGGGTTTGTTGGGTTTTTTTGCAGACTCCATAATAAAAATAATGTACAGTTACTTCTTCAGTAAGTATTCCTTACTGGGCCTACACAGAATAGAAACACAAATAAGGTGCTTTGCATATTCTGGTCTTTTTTTAATTGTTGTTTCTTTTGCTTTTTTGGTTGCATTTTATGTTAAAGATTTGCTAGCTAGTAAGTCTGCTTCTGTGAAAAGTGATGTTTGTACGTTTGTTAATAGCACGTTTCACAGCAGCAGACTTGCTAGCAAGCTGGGAGGCAGTGAAAAGTGATTAACAAACATCCAACTATCACTTTTCACAGCAGACTTACACAGACCCAGCAAACCAGGGGACAAATTAAGCCCAGGAGGGGAAGTGGGTAGGGCGGCAGTGGGGGCCAGCAGTGATGAGGGTGGTGGGGGTGGGAGGGTTGAGCCAGTGGGGGAGGGCTGAGCCCAGGGCAGGAGCCCAAAGCCCCATGGCTGGAGCCTGCTGCCTGCCACCCCAAGGCTGAAGCCAGAAACCCGAGCCCCACCGCCACCGACAAGATGGGAACTCACAGCAGCTGCCTGCTCCTCCAGCGTTTGAGGCTCCAGAAAGAGGTCCCCTGCTGGCAACCCTGTGGGAGGGGGCAGCAGCTTTGCGCCCCCTCCCCCCCACTGCATCACAGCTCAGGAGGCTGTGGCAGCAAGCTATGTTAGTGAGAGAAGCTAAAAAAAAGCCTCCCCTGAAGCTCTGGTCTGGGCATGGGCAGAAGGTATAATAGGCCAGGGGAGGTCCAGGCTGTGGTGGTCCTGCCTGCACCCTGCCCCTTTCCACTGTGTTCCTTCTCTGGACGTCCTGGGCAGGCGGCTTGGGCTGGTCTTACTGGAAATTCCAGGAGGCGGGCGGGTGCCTCCCCCAGCCTTGCAGGAGGAACCACTGGGTCCCAACTGAATTCAGGGGACAACTAAGGGATAACAGGGATGGGAATGGGGAGTCATAGGTTCAGAACTAGGGATCCAGAGGGGGACACCGGGAGAACCCTGGACAGCATCCACTGCTCCTCAAAGCTGTCTAGGGAGCCAGCAGGCGCTGCCCAGAGGAACTCTGCCCGCATGCGTGAGACAAGGGAGGAACTGAAATAGGCCCCACAGTCATAGAGCGCCCCCTTGTCCAGCATCTTCCTCCTGGTATTGTAAATGGCCACTTTGGCTAGTGCCAGGAGAACGTTGATGGGGACTCGTGACTTCGTGGGGCCACGGACAGGGTGTGAATATATAAAGAGGTGTGGGGTAAACTGGAACCAGAACCTCAAGAGGAGGTTCTGGAGGACCCGGAATAAGGGCTGCAACCTGGCACATTCTAGATAGGTATACGCCAGGTTCTCCCTCATGCTGCAAAAGGGACAGGTGTTGGGAACGTAGGTGAACCGTACCAGGTACAGACCTGTGCTCACGGTTCCATGAAGGAGCCTCCAACCAATATTCATGGCAGGCCGTGGAACCGGGCTGGACTATAGGCTGGCTCACCAGGGTTCCTAACCCTCTACAGGTGGTGGAAAGTCCTGCCACCTGGTATCCAGGCAGGACACAAGAGAGAGGAAGTGGGCCTAGTGGTCATGGCCACAACCCGGGACTGCCAAGAGGGTCCAGGGGAGGGGATCCCGGACCCTCCCACTCTACTGGGCTCCGACCCAGGGCCCTTTTAGCTACCAGTACCCTGGCAACCAAGACTACTTAAGTCTGTCCTCCCTGGGCCTCTTCCTCTCATCTCCCACCCTGGGGTCACCTCAGTCCAAGGCCTTCGGCTGATGGGAAAATCCAAATGCCAAGGAAGGAAGAGGGAGTCGCCACAGTCCAGGGCCACAGAATACTTCCCTCTCTGCTTGTCTATGCGGAGGGTCCTCCCTTTTCTCACAGAGGGCCCCTTTAAGCAGCTGTATCAGAGACTTTAGGTTACACGGTGCTCTGTTCTGCTTGCGCTCTGGACTGCAGGTCTGCTCATCTTCAGCACTGCTCCCAACTGAACTAATTCGCTGCCTTTTAATTCCTCCAGCAGATGGCGCATTTGCTGCAGGTGTGGCGGGCCAGGGCTGGCTGAGCCCAAAACAAGCCCTTATGCCCTTGTTGCTCAGTGTGGGGCTGGTACACCCCATCCCAAGGACACTTCAGAGGAGCTCAAGGAAGAGGCTGCGCCTAGTGTTAACCTGCACAGCAAAGTAAGGATTTGCAGAGCCCTGGGGAATTTGGGTGTGGAGCTAAAGGCTGGAGGTGACAGGGAACTGACACCCAGTTCAGCAGCAACACGTCCCCCTCGCACTGAGGCTGGGGGGTAACAAAGAGATTCAGAGTCCAGGGCACCCTGAGAAAACATCACAGCCGGAACCTGCAGTGTGTGGAGCTCAGGGATGGTGAAATAACACCTCCAAAGGGGCTTAAAAAAACAAAAACAAACAATCAAGAAAACCCAACTCCAATGGTGGGGATTCCACAAGCTCCCTTGGAAGCTATTCCAGAGCTCAAATACCCTCCTGGTTAGAAAGTTTTCCTAACCCTCTACCCTAAATCTCCCCTGCAGCTTAACACTTTAGGGTCCTCCTTTCAGTGGCCATGGCGCATAACTGATCCCCAGTCTCTATAACAGCCCTTAGCATGGCTGCAGACCATCCCCAGCCTGCTTTTCTCAAGACTAATAGACCCACTTCTTTTAGCCTTCCTCCGCAGGTCGGGTTTTCTAATCTTCTGTTCATTTTCTGTTGCTCTCCTCGGGACTCAATCCAATTTGTCCTCATCTTTCCTAAAGTGTGGGGTGCCCAGAACTGGACACAGGACTCCAGCTGAGGCCTCCCAGGGCCGAGCAGAGCGGGACAACGACCTCCTACAACACTCACGTTAATACACCTCAGAATGATACCAGCCTTTTCCCCAGCTCCCCCTCCCCCATTATTCACGACAAGGGACACTGGGTGTTTGAGAAACTGAATTCTACTTTATTCTTTCAAACCAAGATATAAAAGCTTAATTCCCCCCGCCCAACACACACACACATCCAATGCCCAGCTCGGCACATGCGCCCCAGGGAAAGAGGAATACATTAAAGTTGGTAGAAAAGCGATAACAATCCATGAGAGAGGCATTTGCCCGGCCTCCTCCTCTCAGCAATGGGGAGTCGCTGACCCCTCTCCACATCAGTCCTCTTGGGGCTTCATTTGTAGCCCTTCAGAGTTCAAGGACGACTTCACCCAGCACTCGTAGGACATTTCCTCTCTCTCTGGGACATGTGCAGTGAGTTCACAGTTCTCAGCCTCAGCTCTCTGGCTTGCAAGAGCAAACAGTGCCCTTTCAAGGTCCTGCCCCCCCTCACACCCACCCTCTCCCCCTCCTGACTGTATCTTACATCTCTGCAGGGATCAGGCAGTCACTTCCTTCCCCATTTCAGTCCCTGACTCCTGGAGTGCGTATCCAGCACTCGCTCTCATTGTTTTGCTGACAGACACTGGTCATTTTCATTGTTCAAAGAAGAAGCAAATCTGATGTGAAAAGAAAATCAGTAAGGACTATTTTGGAAAATTATCATTTGTCTTTTGAGGTCCCCAAGAAATCTGAACTATATCCTTTAAAACTCATTTAATATCAAAATACACGACAGAACAGCCTTCACCAAAAAGAGAAAAACCCACACTCCAGGGTGGGCTACAAACCACTTTCCCGTTCATGACATGAAATCCCAGAAAATTTTAAAACTCAACTCTTGGGAACCAATTTGCCCATTTCCTGCTGAACAGGTTAAAGCTCCTCTCCTCAGCACCGCCGCATTCTTTGGCTGGTCATTGACAAAAGCTTTAGCATCATCGTCATGAAAAAAAGACAAACAACCAAAAACTTCCTGTCTACAAATGATCTGGATTTGGCTGGAAAAACTCTAGATGCCACTTTACCAATAGATAGAGGCTGGGAGTGAAGCTGAAACTGTGCTTTGGGGTTCATTTGAATTCCCCTTTCAGGAATGTGACATTTTTGTCTCGAGCCCCTAGGGGCCTGATTAAGGATCAAAGAAATCAAAGCCTGATTCCTAAGCGTGGTGGGCAAAGGACGCTGTGGTAAATGACACACATGAAGGTGGAGGGGTAGAAAGGGAAAAGGATAAACTCTCACCGGCTTGGACAGAGGCTGCTCTGTGAGAGAAGATGTGTGAAGTTGATGGGGGCGGAAGGGAATCCTTCAGACTCATCTCATCCCCTTCAAATAATACAGAAGCGAAACCACCACAGTATTTTGCTATCCCTCATCCAGCTCTTTTAATCTCTATTGAATGCTGGTGTAAAAGGAAGAAACAGCACAAAAAATTAAATGCTTTTTAGCATAACCTGGAGCAATGTGAGGATGTCTGGGAATCAGACAATCTCACTGCAAAGGGGGCACTTAGTGACTCTAACAATCACTTTGCTAATGGGGGATTGGAATAAACTGCTACAGGTCAGTCTAGAGTAGCAAAAGGGGAGGAGGAACAAAGGAGATGCACTAGAGAATCCCAACCAGTTCTCCTCCCCTAGACAGGCACTCGGAGGCTGATATTATCACTCCTCATTTATTCCCTCTCTATAAGGCACAGATTTGTATCAGGTCACCCCGCAAGCTGCTGGCAGTGTTGGGAATAGAGCTTAGGTCTCCTGAGTCTCAGGCCAGTGCTCCATCCACTAGGCAGCGCTGCTTCCCTCTCAGAGGCTGATGCCGCTGTAGCAGAGGTGGGAAATCCAGGCTTCCAAGAAAACGCCCTGTGGAAATCAGTCTCTGCTAATGGTGCTGTCTAAATGCAGAGGGGGCAGGAAGAAGGGGCAGAGGGGGCAGGAAGAAGGGGCAGAGGGGGTGAGTGATGAGGCAGCACCTCTCTGCCCTTGTGCTCTCCCTCGCCTCTTATGCCAGGGTCCCCAAACACTTGCTAGCCCCAGCACCCAGCTCTCCCTGCTTCCCAGCTACTCCAGCCTCAACCATTCAATCCCCAGTTTCCTCCCCACAACCTATTGGTCTGGTCCTTTAATGGTGGATCCCCCAGAGCCCAGCACCCTGGGGAATTTGGGGAGGGGAGGAGTTATCAGCCCCCAGGGACACTCCCCATACAGGAAACAGCTCCAGGTGAGTAGGGGAGCCCGGCCCAGGGGCTGGTGGAAGATGGGGGATGGGGACAGGGATCTAGAATGAAGGTGGGGCCTGGCCCAAGTGTCCTCCTCCTCATTTCCATGGCAGAGGGATCCTGGCTGGGAGGGGAAAGGAGAGGGGGGAACTTTAGCCAGGCAGAGGGAGCGGCTGGAGGAGTTTCTCTCTCTCCCTTCCCCCACCAGTGACCCATCAGCTCAGCAGCCAGGGCTGCAGCCAGGAGGAGGGGCTGATGGGGGTTTCTCCTCCTCTGCCTGGGGTTTGCTTAGACCAGGCAGAGCCAGAGGGTCACTGACCAGCTGAAGCTCGGCTGCTGCTGGATCCTCACCCCTGCGATGGGCAGCTGCATCCTTGGAAGCCAAACGCCCCTGATGTGTGTGGGAATGAGGAAATGGGTTGGTCACCATGGCCAGCCCCAGTCAGGGCCCTGAGAGAATTTCCCAGCTGTGTGGAGGAGTCTCTGATGTCCAACATGGTGTTAGCTCCCCTTGGACCATGTCCCACACTGAGAACATCTCAGAGGTTTCTTCCCTGTTTAGATTTACAGATGCCTGATACTCCGGCAGCACCAAATGAACCTTCCCTCACGTTCAAGGTCTCGCTGTTGTGTGGGTCACTGAAGTGTGAAGTCAAATTGAATCTTTTCCTGCAGTCAAGCTATCCCTAGGGTCTCTCACCCTTGTGGATTCTCTCATGTTTGGTCAGTGCTGAGCTCTTATTGAAGCTTTTCCCACAGTCAAGGCATTTATAATGCATCTCTCTGATGTGGATTTTCCCATGTTTAATAAGATTTGAGAGGTAACTGAAAGTTTTCCCACACTCGTGGCATTTAAAGGGTCTCTCTCCTGTGTGGATTCTGCTATGTATAGTAAGGGCTGAACTTGAGATAAAACTTTTCCCACACTCAAGGCATCCATAGGGTCTCTCTCCTGTGTGGGTTCGCTGATGTGTAATAAGCGTTGCACTCCGACTAAAACTTTTCCCACACTCATGGCATTTAAAGGGTTTCTCTCCCGTGTGCACTCTCTGGTGTACAATAAGCCTTGAGTTGTGTATGAAGCTTTTCCCACAGTCAAAGCATTTATGGGGTCTCTCTCCTGTATGGATTCTCTGATGTCTAGTAAGTTTTATTCTGTCAGGGAAACTTTTCCCACAGTCGAGGCATTTATAGGATTTGTCGCTTGGTGTGTGGATCCTCTGATGTTTAATAAGATCTGAGCGCTTAATGAAAGTTTTCCCACAGTCAAGGCATTTATATGGTCTCTCTCCTGTATGTTCTCTCTGGTGTTCACTAAGCTTTGACTTCTGAATGAAGCTTTTCCCACAGTCAAGGCATTTATATGGTCTTTCTCCTGTATGTTGTCTCTGGTGTTCACTAAGCTTTGACTTCTGAATGAAGCTTTTCCCACAGTCGAAGCATTTATGGGGTCTCTCTCCTGTGTGGGTTTTCTGATGTGCAGTAAGGGTTGATTTCGCACTGAAACTTTTCCCACACTCGTGGCATTTATAGGGTCTTTCTCCTGTGTGGATTCTCTTATGTCTAGTAAGCGCTGAGTTCTCAATAAAACCTTTCCCACACTCAAGGCATCCATAGGGTCTCTCTCCTGTGTGGGATCGCTGATGTATAATAAGTGCTGAATTATGATTAAAACTTTTCCCACACTCATGGCATTTAAAGGGTCTCTCTCCTGTGTGGGTGATCTCATGTCTAATAAGCTCTGCGCTCCGAATAAAACCTTTCCCACACTCACAGCATACATAGGGTCTCTCTCCTGTGTGTACTCTCTGGTGTACAGTAAGCCTTGACTTCTGTATGAAGCTTTTCCCACAGTCAAAGCATTTATAGGGTTTCTCTCCTGTATGCATTCTTTGATGACTAGTAAATTTTATTCTATCGATGAAGCTTTTCCCACAGTCGAGGCATTTATAATGCGTCTCTCCGATGTGGATTCCCCGGTGTTTAGTAAGATTTGAGCGGTGACTGAAAGTTTTCCCACACTCAAGGCATTTAAAGGGTCTCTCTCCTGTGTGTACTCTCTGGTGTATAATAAGGTTTGACTTGTGAATGAAGGTTTTCCCACAGTCTAAGCATTTATAAGGCTTCTCTCCTGAGATTGTTCTCTGATGTGACATAAGCAGTGCCCACTGCCTAAAACCTTTCCCACACACAAGGCATTTATAGGGTTTCTCTCCTGTGTGCAGTCTCTGGTGTACAATAAGAACTAGCTTCCTACTGAAGCTTTTCCCACAGTCTAAGCATTTATAGGGCTTCTCTCCTGTGTGGGTTCTGTGATGTGACATAAGCTGTGACCTCCAATTAAATCTTTTCCCACACTCAAGGCATTTATAGGGTTTCTCTCCTGTGTGGGATCTCCAATGTGTAAGAAGGATTGTACTGAAATGGAATCGTTTCCCACAGTCAAGGCATTTGTAGGGTTTCTCTTCATTGTGACTTCTCTGCTGGACTGTGGTTTCCTTGGGATCCTTACATCCTCCACCACATTCCGTGAATTCATCCAGTTTCTTCCTGGGATAGTTTCCCAGTTGCATCTCTGATCTGTGTCGATCTCCCCAGGCATTTCCCTGCTCCAAGCACTGGAAAAAATTCCGTTCAGCTCTTCTCAAAAACTTCTCCTGCGATTCCACTTGCTCAGGGCCTTCCTGCTGACGATTCTCCTCCTTGGTCTCACTCACTGTCCTATCACCTGCTGGGAGAGAGAGAATCCAGACAGTGACTGTTGGGGAGATTGAGATGTTGGATTCTGCCGCCACATCCCACCCAAACGCTCCCAGGGAAGTAAAGTCGGGGAGGAAATTCCCGACAGTTAACAGGATCGGTGGGAAGCCGTGACTGATATTTGCCTTGATGATACAACACTTGCTGACTGCAGCCCTGACCTGGGTGAGGTGGGGCAGAACTGAGGGCTCTTGCTCATGTCACGTTTTCGGAGTCCCAGCTTTTTCCTTCACTCGCCAGATGTTTCTGTCTCAGTTTCCCTGACTCCTCACCTGTGCAGGTGTCTCTCGGGCTCACAATTTCCTCCGAGGCCTGGAGATCCGGGACCCATGGCTCTTCCCCTCTTTCCAGCTGGGCGATCACGTCGGGTTTGGGAACGGGAAATCCTGCTCAGGGAGTGAAATCAGGCAAGCTCAGGGCGCATGGAGCATTGGTAGAGTATTTGTCACAAGGAACATTCCCTGAGATTAACCTGACCCTACATGGGACTGTGGTAACTCAGACCCCTTGGGAGCAGCAGGGATCTGGGGTGGGTTTTTTTTTACCCCCTCACTAGAATGTCTCACGGTAGATGCGCTCTGGGGGATTTGCTGACACACACACAGCTTGGGTGTTAAATTCCTGCCTATTTCCAAGACTGCAGAACCTAGAGCCCTCCCCACGGATGGAGCAAGGTGAACAGTGAGTGAAGGAGAAATAATACACACAGGGGAATACCCTGCTTCTGACCCCTGGACAGCTGGAGAGATGGGGATGAATTAGCCTGTCCATTCGGTTTCTGACTCTCCTGTTCCATTGAATGGGGTATGGAGATGCAAGTCTCTCACACATTGGCATAGGCACCGACTTCCCCACTTTTCCATGGGTTCTCGACCCTGCCTCTGCCTCTGGCCCCGCCCCCCACTCCACCTCTTCCATGAGGCGCCGCCACTTCCCAGCCCCCATTTCAACCCCTTCCGCAAAGTCCCCGCCCCAACTCTGCCCCTCCTTGCCCCTATTCTAACTCCTTCCCCAAATCCCCGCCCCGGTCCTGCCCCTTCCCCAGCTCCTGCCCTGAGCGCGCCATGTTCCCGCTCCTCCCTGCCCTCCCAGAGCGTGGAAACAGCTGTTTGGCAGTGGCTGGGCGAGAAATGCTGTGAGATAGGCGGAGGAGTGGGGATGCAGTGCGCTTGGGGGAGAGGAGGAGGTAGCGCAGGGGAGCTTGGCTGCTGTAGGGTGCAGAGCACCCACTAATTTTTCCCCGGGGGTGCTCCAGCCCGGGAGCACCCATGGAGTCGGTGCCTATGCACACCGGAGCTGTGGACTATGCGACCCTCCTCCTCCAATCTGACTGACCAGGGAAGAACCTGACCAGATTCAGACATGCAGACCCCACGGCTTCCAATAGCTGAGGCCCAGGAATCCCTTACCCAGCGAGGTCACTGTCTCATGGTTCTCCTGCATGACGTCCCTGTAGAGAGCTCTCTGACTGGGGTCCAGCAGAGCCCCCTGTCGCTCGGTGAAATACACAGCCACATCCTCGAAGGTCACCGGCATCTGAAACATCAGTTCCCCAATGAGCGCCTGCTGCCCCAGCCACAATCCCACTAGTCACGGGGGAGGAGGCCCAGAGAAGCAGAATCCGACCCGCACCCTGCTCAGATCAGCCAGGAGGCTTCAAGGGGTGGGGAGAAGGTGAGAGCTCCTTGTCCCCCCAGGGCACGGAATAGGGCAGAGTCTTCTCATTTCCCACACGCCTGCCAGCCACAGGCTGATATTGGAAGCAGAGCTCTGAGCCAGGGACAGGGACAGGAATCCCAACAGCGTCCCTTCGTATTTCACAGCAGCCTCTGGCCAGTGGGGTCAGGCTCCAGCACTGGGAGTCTGGTCAGTTTTCCCAGCCTGCCCAGGGGGGTGTTTCCTGGTTCAGAAATGGAGGAATGTTCCCTCCTCCCCCACACGCCAATGGGCCTGTTCAGAAAATCAGGCTCCAAGTTCAATGTGTCCCAGCAGGTTTGTCCTGCCCCTCCCCTTCTACAGCAACTCCCCCTGCAGCTCCCTCAAAATCTCCTACCTGAGCTGGCTCCATCACAGCCAGTTCCCTTCCCTGTCCTCTGGAAGACGGGACGATCTGGAGCGAAACGTGAACGTGATTCCTCAGCCTGTCAGGGAGAGAGGGGCGATAGGGGAGGTTTCAGAAGGGGCTTGAGTCCATTTCATACCCCGATTCCCCCCAGGCTCTCTCCCTGCAGACAGACGCTCTGGACTCTGCCATGCTGGGAAAACCCTCAGTCACTTTATTACAACACAGACCCGGCCCCTCCCACCAGCACTGAACCCCCTTTTAAACACTTTTAAACACCCCCAGGGACAGAGTCTCTGAGAGAAATGCTAGAAAAGAGCAGAATCATAGGAGCCACTTTGGGGGATTTCCCCTGACATTGGCCCCAAGGGCAGCATATCCCCCCAGCAGCGCGGGGACTAGGCAGAGGCAGGATCTGGCTTTTCCTCTGTCAGCTCCTCCCCTTGTTCCCAGGAGAGTAAGTCGGCCCGGGGAGATGCAGAGAATGGATCCGGGCAGGGCAGGGAGCTGGGATCCTCCCTCCCCACTTCTTGCTCCTGCTGCCCCTTTCGGTCTCACCCCTCCCCTTCCTGTCTCCGTCCCTCTCCCCTCTGCCTGGGAGAACTGGTGACTGTCCTGTTCCCATGGGCGTTGGCTCTCCAGTGTGAGCCTGGCTGTGTCACTGAAGGCAGCAGTTCGGGGACCGGCAGGCATGGGGGAGCCCCTCCCCCTCCGGTAAAAACTCACCAGCAGGTCCCTGAAAGGGGCCCCTTGGGCAGAGTTACTTTCCTACCAGGCCCCAGCCCTTTCCCCCGGGTCTCTCCCCTCACCTGCAGGCTCCGGCTCAGAGGGTGCTGTTGGCAGAACCCAGGGCTGCCCCAGGGGCTGGTTCTATCCACCAAAGAAAGCTGTCCGTTTGTCCCATCCCCCGTCTCTCCCCCCCCCCCCCACGGTTGAACACAGAGGGGGGTTAATGAAGGTCTCTCCTTGGCAAAGACCCCGCTCGGGGAGCAGCAGCTGCTCAGTCTGGGACCCAGATCAAAATGCAGGAGGCAGCATCAACCCAATATCATGGGTAAGGCTCCCTTAGAGTCACGGACAGATCACAGGCTGTAAACAAAATATCACCACCCATGATCTGTCCATGTCTTGTATTATACCCCTGACTAATTCTTGGCAGTGCCGTGGGTGCTCGTGGGGGGTGGGGCATGGGTGCTAGGGAGTACGTGGGTGGTCAGGTGAGTGGCCTGGGGGGGGCACCGCAGGTGCTGGGAGTTAGCAGCCCGGGAGCGGGGGGGGGATTCCGCAGGGGGGGGTCTAAGGGTCGCTGTGGGTGTTCGGGTGGGAGTAGCCCAGGATCCTGCTAGTGCTGTGGGGCGGGGTGGCTGGGCTCGCAGGTTCCCTACCTGGCTTCTCAGAAGTGGTGACATCTCCCTCCCTAAGCTTCTAGCTTCCATGACCTCCAGGACAAACTCGCAGCCTTAATCATGAGCAGACAGAGACAGACACCAGCCTCCTCTGCCTTAGCAATAACCAGCCCCACCAGCCCCCCTTATGAGGACAGTTCAGCAGCATTTGCCCATCTGGACTCACACCGGAACAGAACCAGAGAACCAGGTTGAACCGATATGCTTAACTGAACTGGAACCAGACTTAAACCATCATTTTTCCTCTTCCTCAGTGAACCTGAATCTGAATTGAACTTGGAAAAAAATGGCTGCCAGTTGAAATGAAGTTTCAGCAATTTTTCAGCTCAATATTTGACAAAATAAAATAAAACCTACTCTGATCTCACTCATTATAAACAAGACACCAAAACAACCCCCAGGCATGTGATCGCTACCGGAACGGCCTGTCCCAGTAGGAGAAGAGAAGGGGGCAGCCCACAGGAGCAGGGAGGAAGGGGAGAGAAGTGGGGGCTCCCTGTCCCAGAAGTTAACATTAACTCTTCAAGCCCAAGGAAAAAGGCTGCTCAATTCTTCTTCCGCTTAGACAGGCCTCCTCTCACCCGTCCCCACCCCTTGGGGCAGCTCCTCCCTCCAACTGTCACAACCTGAGGCAGGCTCCATGCCCCAGATTCAGTTCCCCACTGAAGCAAGCCACAGGGCTCACTCCCAACCCCCTCCCCGCTTCTGGGGCACTGCCTAGTAACTGAACCGGAACCGAACACACCGACTGCCACTGAACCTGAACCAAACCCCAATTCCACTCCTTTCAGCTCGCAGTGACTCTGGTTGGACACTGAATCCTGCGCAGAAATCAGACCAGCCCCTGTTCAGTGCTGTCAACCTAGGAGTCAGACCCCCCCCCAGCACCAAAATAAGGAGATTGTCTTTAAAGACAAATATGAAATTGGAAGCAGGAGGTGTGTGCGTGTGTGGGGGGGGGGATTCTGGGTGGAGATTTGCCTGGTAAATTCTCAGCCCTTTGGGGTAAATCTCCTGTCTGCCCCTATCTCTGGGTGACCACCTTTTCTAAAGGCAAAAGTGGGACACATGCAGGAGCCCCGCCCCTCCTCTCCCCAAGGCCATGCCCCCTGCTCCTCCTCTTCTCTCTGAGGTCCTGCCCCCTGGCCCGACTGGAAGCCGGGCCATGATAACACCTGCACAGAGAGCCCAGGCCACTGCAGAGAGCCCCAGACCCTCCACCTGGCAAGGGGCTGGAGTGCCAATTAGGGTGACCGGGCCGTAGACTGTCCTGTTGGCGGCGCCGCGCAGCAGGGCTGGCAGGCTCCCAACTAGCCTCCACACCACGCGGCTCTGGAAAAGCAGCGAACATGCCCCCACCTCCCGCCCACAGGTGCAGCTTCCAGTGGCCGGCCGGGCCAGGGCAGGGGACGAACAAGCCCCACTCGCGATTGCTCAGCAGGCGGCTGTTGAGGGGTCACGGCGCGCACCTCTCCCGCTGCTGCCGTCCCTCTTCTCCTCGCACTCCTCCTGTGGCTGGGCTCCAGCTACGGCACGTGCCCCTGCAGTGACCCCGCGGTCTGTCCCCCCATCGCCGGCACCCGAGTTCGAGGTATAGATCCTCGTCTCCGAGTGCTGGGAATGGGGCTGCTGACAGGGAGGGGAGGAGAATGGGACCAGGGCCGGCCTTGTGGGTGGGTGGGAGTTGGGGGGAAGGACCTGAGCTGCAAGGGGCAGTTGGAGGTGACTTCTCAGGAGCAGGGGTGCCCCTCCTTCCCCCTGCTCCACTGCAGTGTGCAGCCAGCACTGCTCCTGTCCCCCGCCTCCTTCCTCCCCGGAGCCCCCAGTCACTTGGACTGGGAGCCACCTCCTCTCTGCTGTGCGGGGTGGGGGGAGGCTGATGTCAGGGTGTCCCGCTCCCATGTACCCGATTTCCACTAAGCTGGGGTGACAGGACAGGGGGAATCTGTGTGTGCTGCTGCCTCTCTGGGTCCAGCTATTTGTGTCTGAACAAGCCTTCAGGTGCCTGACCAACTCTGAGTACTTTCTTAAAGGGACAGTGCTACAAGGTCAGCATCAGGAGCTGCTGCTCTCCTGCCCTCTCCTTATGCAGCCCAGGCAGGGAACATGACCTGGGTGCAGGGATCCCTGCCCTCGCACCTCCCCTCACAGCCCCATAGTGGGGCCCAGGGCAGGGGAGCAGCAGTCCAGTGAGGGAGCGAGCAGCAATGTCAGCTGCTCCATCCCCGCATCCAGGTCAGTTTCCCATGTGGGTGCCAGAAGGGGAGGCAGAGTTTAGGGGCACAGGAGGGGAGTAGGAGTTGGGGTGAATGGGGAACAATGTAGGAGTTCGGGGTGACAGTGCTCCATGCCCCACAGGGGCCAGGGTAGGGTTACCATATCTATTAAATAAAAAAAGAGGACTCTCCACGGGCCCTGGCCCGCCCATTTCCCCAGCCCCGCCCCAACTCCGCCCCACCCCGCCCCAGCCCTAACTCCACCCCCTCCTTCCTCCCACTCCCAGCCACGGGGAAAGGGCTGCCTGAGCGCTACCGGCTTCACGGTTTGCCGGGCAGCCCCCAGACCCTGCGCCCCCGGCCGGCGCTTCCCCAGCGCAGCTGGAGCTGGGAGGGGAAGCGCCCAGCCCGGGGCGCAGGGTCTGGAGGCTGCCCGGCAAACTGTGAAGCCGGCAGCGCTTGGGCTTCGGGCAGCCCCCTTGCCTCCGGACCCTGCGCCGCCGGAGCCCGGGAGGGGAAGTGCCCGGGCGGCGGCTGGGGTCCGGAAGCAAGGGGGCTGCCTGAAGCCCATAGCGCTCGGGCAGCTCTGCTCTTAAACAGAGCTGAAGAGTCAGGGGAGGAGCAGAGCCGCCATTTTCCCGGACATGTTCAGCTTTTTGGCAATTTCCCCCGGACGGGGGTTTGACTGCCAAAAAGCTGGACATGTCCGGGAAAAAGAGGACGTATGGTAACCCTAGGCCAGGGGCACCAAAATGCAAGTTCGCCCAGGGGGCCATTTTCCCTAAGGCCGGCCCTGACAAGAAACTGCCTATCTCAGGGCCCTGTGGGACTCCTGCGCCACCTCCCCCGTAGGGCCCCGAGAAAGCGTGTGGAAAAGGAGTCTCTGTGTAGGCAAGTGTGTGCATCTCCCACATTCACACTGTTGCAGCTCCCGGCGCCTGTTTGGGCCTTGCTGGGGAGAGGGTGGGGGAGAGTGAACAAAGGAGGGAGGGGGATGGAGCCAGAGGGGCGGGACCTCAACGAAAGGTGCGGGACAGGGGCGGGACAAGCTGGGAACCGTAGTGCCCATAGCACCGCCCGCCCCATCTGCCGCTCCCCAGGGCAGGTGGCGAGTCTGGGTCTGCCCACATCCCATCCTGCCCCTGCTCCGCACTCCTGCCCCCGGCCTCACACACCCCTGTTCCCCCCTCAACCCCCTCTTCAGCCCCCCTGCACCCCCACGTGTGGCTGCCCCAGCACGGCCCGGGCTGGCTCCCCCCGCCCCGCACACACCGGGAGCTGGCGGCAGCTTTCCCGGGCCCGGGGCGGGAATCGCAGCCAGCTCCGCTGGGAGCAGCCTGGGGCCAAACCCTCCCCCTGCAGCCCGGGGGTGACGGGGGGTGACGGGTCTCTCTCACCTTCCCTCCGAGCGGGGCCCCCTGGGGCAGGGGCCGGGCCGGGAAGGGGCCTGGCCGGGCTGGGGGCTCTGCCCTGGGAGAGGCTCCTGGGGAGCAGCGGGAAGGGCCCTGCTGGAGATTCCCCTCTCCCGGCTGCAGCCCGGGCTCCGGGCTCCCAGCACCAGCCGCCGGGGCTCGGGGATCTCGCCAGGAGCCTGGAGCCAGAGTCACCGCAGCGGCCGCGAGTCACTTCCTGCTGCCGGGCCTGAGCCCAGCGATCGCTCCCCCCAGAGCCGCCTCCCAGCTGCTCCTGGGTCCTAGCGATCAACCCACCGCGCTGCAGCCCCCTGCCCCAGACCCTGCCCCCTGGGGTCCCACCGCCCCTGGGCACGGGCAGCTTCTCCCAGCCCTATGCCGGCATCCTGCCTAGAAGCCACAGGCTCAATGGGGGGACAGAAAGGAGGCGAGCAGACAAGGCCGGCTTTAGGAAGTGGGGGGCCCAATTTGAACATTTTTGGCGGCCCCGGCAGGGATAACTAATACAAAAAAAAAAAAAAAAAGCCTTTCATTTCTTCCATGTATTATTTACTTTCCATAACTATATAAATAATAAAATTATATATTATGTACATTGCGTCATATATGCTGTTGATCGGTTATTAATGAGCTCCGTTTCACATGTGTGGGTCCCCGCCACTCCCTGGGGGTGTGTTAGGGTGACCAGATGTCCCAATTTTATAGAGACAGTCCCAATTTTGGGGTCTTTTTCTTATATAGGATCCTATTACCCCCCACCCCCTGTCCAGATTTTTCACACTTGCTGTCTGGTCACCCGGTGTGCACATGTGTGGGTCCCAGCTGCTCCCTGCCCCCCTCATTGAAGCAGGTGGGCAGGGTTACTGCCCTGGGAACTGCAGGGCACCAGTGGACATGGGGCTGGCTGGAGGCAGGGCAGGGGCTGACTGGAGGTAGGGTCTGGCTGCAGGCAGAGCAAGGGGTGTGGGGCTGGCTGGAGACAGGGGTGTGTGGGGCGGGCTGGCTTCAGGCAGGGCCGCAGGTGGATGTGGCAGGGGTTGGCAGGGCTGGAGACAGAGGTGTGCGGGACTGGCTGGCTTCAGGCAGGGGGCGCAGCAGGGGTTGGCTGGAGACTGGGCAGGGGGTGCGGGGCTGGCTGCAGGCAGGGCAGGGGGTGCAGGGCTGGTGCGGGCGGGGCAGAGGTTGCAGGGCTGGTACCAGCAGGCTGTGTGTGGGGCTGGCTGGCTTTGGGCAGGGCCACAGGGGGGTGAGGCAGGGATTGGCTGGAGACAGGGCAGAGGATGCAGCAGGGGCTGGCTGTGGGCAGGGTGTGCAGGGCTGGCTGCAGGCAGGGCATGGGGGGTGGGGCTGGTGGGGGCAGGGGGTGTGGGGCTGGAGGCAGGGCGGGGTGCAGCAGGGGCTGGCTGCAGGCAGGGCACGGGGGGGGTGGGGCTGGTGCGGGCAGGAGGTGCAGCAGGAGCTGGCTGCAGGTGCAGGGTGCAGGGCTGGCTGGAGACAGGGGCTGGCTGCAGGCAGGGCAGGGGGTGTGGGGCTGGTGTGGGCAAGGGGTGCAGCAGAGGCAGCTAGAGCCCCGGCCCTTTAAATAGCTCCTGAGCCCCCCACTATCCCAGGGCTTCGGGCAGGGCCACAGGGGAGTGCGGCAGGGGTTGGCGGGAGACAGGGCAGAGGGTGCAGCAGGGGCTGACTGTGAGGAGGGGGTGCAGGGCTGGCTGCAGACAGGGCAGGAGGGGGTGGGGCTGGTGCGGGCAGGGGTGTGGGGCTGGAGGCAGGGCAGGGGGTGCAGCAGGGGCTGGCTGCAGGCAGAGGGTGCAGGGCGGGCTGGAGACAGGGACTGGCTGCAGGCAGGGCAGGGGGTGCAGGGCTTGTGTGGGCAGGGGATGCAACAGATGCAGCTAGAGCCCCGGCCCTTTAAATAGCCCCCGAGCCCCCCGCTATCCCAGGGCTCTGTGGGCTATTTAAAGGGCCCGGGGCTCCCCTGCTTCTACCACCCCGGCCCTTTAAATAGCCACGGGAGCCCTGGGGAAGAGCCCCCTTTAAATTGCCCCCTAGGGAAGCCGGGCCACCCCGGTACGGCGCACCGACTCTTGCCGGTACACTGTACCGGGGCTTGGGCGCGGGGCCCTCTTAGGCGCAGGGTCTGATTCAGGGGAATTGGTTGAATTGGCCTAAAGCCGGCCCTGTGTGCAGATCCCGGGGAGGGGGGAGAAGGGGGATTTCTAGGGAGATGGGGCTGTTCCAGATAATCCAGAGGTGATGGGGAGTCAGGGAAGCTCTGGTAACAGACTGGCACAGGGAGCAGTTGGGCAGAGCTGGTCTCTTGTCTCCACATCACACTCACTGGCTACCAGCCCTGGGCCGGAGCTCCCAGCTCTGCTCCCTGTGCTCGGGTCATGGGAGCTGTCAGAGTTGTGGCACTGGGTTCTTCCGGTTACTTCTTAGTCTAGACCAGGGGTGGCCAACCAAGCCTGAGAAGGAGCCAGAATTTACCAAAGAGTCACAGTAATACATCAGAAGCCCCCCCTCCACCCATCAGCTCCCGCCCCCACTCCCAGCACTTCCCACCCACCGGCAGACCCATCAATCAGTGCCTCCCCTTCCCCCCCAACTGAACAAATGAACAGCTGTTTCATGGTGTGCAGGAGGCTTGGGCGGGGGGAGGAGCAAGGGCATGGCAGGCTCAGGGGAAGGGGCAGGAAGGGGTGGAGTGGGGGCAGGGCCTGTGGCAGAGCCAAGGGTTGAGCAGTGAGCTCCCCCCAGTACATTGGAAAGTTGGCACCGGTAGCTCCAGCCCTGGAGTTGGTGCCACATATTAACTTCTGAAGAGCCGCATGTGGCTCCGGAGCCACAGCTTGGCCACCCCTGGTCTAGATGAACCCATCCCTGGGCTCTATTTAAAACCCTTTCATGTCTGCCCCCCTCCCAGACTCCCCTCTGCCCCTCTCCTGGCTGGCTCCCCCGTGTGGGCACTGACTGCAGCCCTCCGTTGGGCACCTGGATGTCAGCAACAACGCTCCTTTTGCTCTGGGTCAGGGACTGGTGCTTTGCCCATTCAGGAGTGTCCCCTATTTCCCCCTCATTGTTTCCTGATTGTCACCAAAATCATCCCCCTTCTCCTGATGGGCGCCCAGACAATCCCCTGCAATGTGGGAATTGGTCAGATGCAGCCATCGAAACAGACCAGTGCCACCGAGTTAAGGGCAGGGCCTCGTTTTGCTAGGCCAGAAACAGATCAAGATATTAGAAGCACTCTTAGGTTCTGGCTACTGATGCAGCTGCACCACTGTAAGCTCTCTAGTGCAGGGGTTCCCACTACAAATTTTTGGTAACCTCAGAGCATGGCTGGTGGCCACTCTGACAAGTTTTCCTAAAATACTTCATTAATTTTAGGAAAAACAAACAAACATGCACATATCAATGCCCATATCCTGGTAATTTATTAATGTTGGCTTTGTTTTTTTTTTTTTTTTTTTTTTTTTGCAGACTCCATAATAAAAATAATGTACAGTTACCTCTGTTCTTTACTGGACGTACACAGAATAGAAACACAAATAAGGTGTTTCGCATGTTCTTCTCTTTTGTTCATTGTTGTTTCTTTTGCTTTTTTGGTTGCTTTTTATGTTAAAGACTTTCTAGCTAGTAAGTCTGCCTCTGTGAAAAGGGATGTTTGTACGTTTGTTAATAGCACGTTTCACAGCAGCAGACTTGCTAGGAGCTGGGAGGCAGCGAAAAGTGATTAACAAACATCCAACTATCACCCAGGTCCCTTTTAACTACCAGTAACCTGGCAACCAAGACTACTTAAGTCTGTCCTCCCTGGGCCTCTTCCTCTCATCTCCCACCCTGGGGTCACCTCAGTCCAAGGCCTTCACCTGATGGGAAAATCCGAAGAAGTGGGCTGTAGTCCACGAAAGCTTATGCTCTAATAAATTTGTTAGTCTCTAAGGTGCCATAAGTACTCCTGTTCTTCTTTTTCCAAATCCCAAAGAAGCAAGAAGGAGTCGCCACAGTCCAGGACCACAGAATACTCCCCTCTCTGCTTGTATATGCGGAGGGTCCTCCCTTTTCTCACAGAGGGCCCCTTTAAGCAGCTGTAACAGAGACTTTAGGTTTCACGTTGCTCTGCTCTACTGGAGCTGTGGACTGCAGGTCTGCTCATCTTCAGCACTGCTCCCAACCGAACTAATTCGCTGCCTTTTAATTCCTCCAGCAGATGGAGCATTTGCTGCAGGTGTGGCGGGCCAGGGCTGGCTGAGCCCAAAACGAGCCCTTAAGCCCTTGTTGCTCAGGCCTTGGCTACACTTGCGAGTTGCAGCGCTGTAAGGCCGTCCCCAGCGCTGTAACTCACTCCCCGTCCACACTGACAGGGCACTTACAGCACTGTATCTCCGTGGGTACACCGCTGCAGGTACTCCACCTCCCCAAGAGGAATAGCGAGTATTGCACTGCCGCTGCAGCACTGCGGCGCCAGTGTGGCCGCCCAATGCCTGTGAATGGCCTCCAGAATTATTCGGCAGTATCCCATAATGCCTGTTCTAGCCATTCTGGTCATTAGTTCAAACTCTACTGCCCTGGCCTCAGGTAACCGACCATGTGACCCACCCTTTACATTCCCCGGGAATTTTTAAAATCCCCTTCCTGTTTGCTCAGCCCGGCGTGGTGTGGAGTGCTATCAGTGAATCTTTCCAGGTGACCATGCCTCCACACGCCAAGCAAGCCCCAGCATGGAGCAATGGCGAGTTGCTGGACCTCATCAGTGTTTGGGGGGAGGAAGCTGTCCAGTCCCAGCTGCGCTCCAGCCATAGGAATTACGATACATTCGGGAAGGTATCAAAGGACATGGTGGAAAGGGGCCATGACCGGGACGCCCTGCACTGCAGGATTAAAGTGAAGGAGCTGTGGAGTGCCTACTGCAAGCCCGCGACGCAAACGGCCGCTCGGGTGCTCCCCCCATGACCTGCAGATTCTACAAAGAGCTGGATGCGATACTTGGGGTTACCCCACCTCCACTCCGAGCACCACCATGGACACTTCAGAGCTGGTGGGGGGAAGGAGGAGGAAGAGGAGGAGGAAAATGGGAGTGATGGTGGTGGGCCGGATGGAGGCACCCCGGAATCCGTGGAGCCATGCAGCCATGAGCTCTTCTCGAGCCAGGAGGAAGGTAGCCAGTCGCAGCGGCCGGTACTTGGTGGAGGACAAACAGAAGAGCAGGTTCCCAGTAAGCGGTTTTTTTGGGGGAAGGAATTTTTTCAGTGCGGGCTCTTTGGGAGAGGAGGGTTAGGCATGCATGCCTAGATGCGGAATAGTGCATTGATGTGGTTTATCACATCGCGGTAATCGGCCTCGGTAATCTCCTCGAAAGTCTCATCCAGAACGTGTGCAATGCGCTTGCGCAGGTTTATCGGGAGAGCCACCATGGTCCTTGTCCCAGCCAGGCTAACGTGTCCATGCCACTGTGCCGCGAGGGGCGGGAGGGCCATTGCTGCACACAGGCAAGCTGCATATGGGCCAGGGTGGAATCAGCATTGCAGTAGAAGACCCTCCCTAGCTACCCAGATCACCCTCAGCAGCGAGATATCGTCCAGGACAAACTCCTGTGGAAAATGTTGGGACAGTGTTCAGTGTAGGTGCCCCCTGAAGTTGTTGGCTCTCCCCAAGGCACAGAAACCCAGAGGACACAACAGCCCTGAAACAATCCATCCCCCTTACTCACCATTTTGAGGCTTTCGTGGGATATGTGTGCTCTGTTTCAGACGGGAAAATTATACTATTGTGTAGACCCTGTGTGTTTTCTACTCCTTAAGTGCGGGGGAATCATTACTCTGTCTGGTATAAACAATGCTGCCGCTGTTAAATGTTGCATTTTGCCTATACAGCAGCATCAACCTTGAGACCTCAGCCGTTCCTCTTATCGCCTGCTCAGAGACTGCAAAGACTCAGGAAGAGACCGCGAAAAAGCAAAGAAGACATGCTGCAAGAAGTGATGCGGCAATCTATTAAAGAGAAGAAAATAAGAAAGCACAGAACTGGAGGGAGAGAGAAAGCAGGATCCACCAGGAAAACGCAGCACACTGGCGGCAAAGCACGGAGCACCAGCAGCAAAGCACTGTTACCAGATGTGCCCATTACTTTGGGGTATGCTCATTTATTCAGGTTACTCCTCTGGGGAAGGGGGTTCTGTAATCCTGTCAATGTACTGTTTGTGTCACTTGTGTTTTCATGTGGAGCTCTACTTCTCTCTTCTGCAAGTCCCCTCCCAATGGAGCTATCCTGCAGGACCTAGGGTCCCTAGGGCTGGGTTACTCCCACCCCAGAACCAGATAAACACCCACACGTACATTAACAGTGCAAGTCTGAGCGGACCGGGTCAATCAGCACTGTCAAGCTGACCCCTTATATGTCTCTGGACTCACTGGGCTGGATGAAGCAGTACTTTCAAGCTATCTCTCCTTATATGCCCCTGGGCTCCATGGACTGGGTCAAGCAGCACTTTCAAGCTGTTACCCTTATGTGTCCCAAATTCAGCACATCCCTATCCCCACTCCCCAGCACAATTGTACTGGCAGTAAGCTACTCGATGAGCAAACCCCACAGTATTTTGGGCGCTGCAGGGATCTTTAGCTTAGGTAAAAGAAGCGTTGCTGTAGAGTGAATGGGGGAAGCGAAAAATACAAGCGAGTAAAGTTCAGCAAGAGAGAGAAGCAACCAAATTAACCATAGAAGTTATTTATTGACTAAACCAATATAACATACATGGTTAAAAGCTAATACTTAAGGTAGACAGGAAAATGGAGAGAGAGGGAGAGAGAGAGAAAGAAGGAGGTCTCACCGCTCCCTGAAGCTTGAACTGGTCGGGGTTCCCAGATGATGGTGGTAGCTGAGGGTCCTGAGGGCAAGAGGCAGACAGAGTCCCCAGCACGATCAGTGAGGAGACGATGGAGTTCCAGTGGAACTGATGCCTAGTTTGGATCTAAGCATCAGAACCCTGACTAGAGGGTGAGTAGGGATTTTTGTAGAGAAATTACAGTTGTTCAAGGGAGAACACTAGATTTGTTTATAGGTAAGCTGATGACTCAAGGGTTTTCTTTAGACTAGACAATAGGAGCTGATCACTCTTGGCTATGGGTGGTGTTTTCTTCCAGGGAGCTCACAATGCAACTAGGCTGCTTCAGTATTTGGAGATCAATTAAGGATTCATTACTAGAATTGGTCTGATAATTGCTGAGCTGGGTGTGTGCAGACATAGGTTCATTAGCATCTGGAGCAGAGATTCCCATGATGCAGTGCTTCCCTGCTTTTTCCGGTCCCAGAATTCAGTGTGGTTCTCTGTTCTCCATTCTGTCTTCCTGTCCCATCTTTCATGCAGATGAGGCTAGGGGAGTTGTCTCTGCTCTCCATTCTGTATGCTAATGGAGATGTCTTAATCTTGTCACCCTTGTCAGGAGGGGTCTAGGTGTGTCTCCCAACGCCCTTCACTGGTCTCTGCAAGTTTTTTCCTCTGATGGGTTTTGGTTGTGCAATATTTTCCCAGAGGCTGGGGGAGGGAGGGTGTCTTTCATGAGCCAGGCTGGGTACTGCACCCTGGTTCCCCAAGAACACAGAGGTGTCTGGTATCAGCACGGATCGGCTCATAAGCATCCTGGAGCGCCACGCAGATGCTATCCAGGAGCTCGTAGTCATGCAGAAAGAAGAGCAGTACCGCAAACACCATCCCCCCCACAGCCCTTGTCCCAAAACTCTTTCCGTTGTGCCCCACTGTCACATCCAACCCACTTTCCCCAACTTCCGTGTTCTTCACGCCACCCACTGCCTCCAACACCAGTATCTTCACCACCAGCCCTGAAAACCACGACACTTACCCTCTGCACTCAACCCCCATCACCATGCAGTATAGCTATCCTGAAGTGCAGAACTCACTGCACAGCACACCAGACAGGAGATACGCGAATCTGTGATTGCACTGTTCCCCACTCCACCCCCTTGTTTCTTTTCAATAAATAATTTTGTTTTCTTTTCAATAAATGGGTTTTTTGGCTTTGAAAACATTCTTTATTATTGCATAAAGTAAAAGACTCCTTAGCCCAGGAAATAGGCATTGCAAGTCTGCTTAGCAGACACTGATTCCTAAAGATTGGAACCACTGCACTTCACTCCCGTGCAGGGCACCAGATATCACTGCTGGTTTTCAGCCTCAAATTGCTCCCTCAAGGCATCCCTAATCCTTGCAGCCCCGCGCTGAGCCCCTCTAATAGCCCTGCTCTCTGGCTGTGCAAATTCAGCCTCCAGGTGTTGAACCTCGGAGGTCCATGCCTGAGTGAAGTTTTCACCCTTCCCTTCACAAATATTATGGAGCACACAGCACGCGGATATAACTGCGGGGATGCTGTTTTCGGCCAAGTCCAGCTTCCCATACAGACATTGCCAGCGGGCCTTTAAATGGCCAAAGGCACACTCCACAGTCATTCGGCACTGGCTCAGCCTGTAGTTAAACCGTTCCTTGCTGCTGTCAAGGCTCCCTGTGTAGGGTTTCATGAGCCACGGCATTAACGGGTAAGCAGGGTCTCCAAGGATCACAATGGGCATTTCAACTTCCCCTACCGTGATCTTCCGCTCTGGGAAAAAAGTCCCGGCCTGCCTCTTCCTGAACAGCCAAGTGTTCCGAAAGATGCGTGCGTCATGCACCTTTCCGGGCCAGCCTGTGTTAATGTCAATGAAACGCCCACGGTGATCCACAAGCGCCTGGAGACCATAGAGAAATACCCCTTCCGATTAACGTACTCGGATCCTAGGTGGGGTGGTGCCAGAATAGGAATGTGCATCCCATCTATCGCCCCACCACAGTTAGGGAACCCCATTTGTTCAAAGCCATCCACTATTTCCTGCACGTTACCCAGAGTCACGGGTTCTTCTGAGTAGGATGCGATTAATGGCCCTGCAAACTTGCATCAACACGATTCCAATGGTCGACTTTCCCACTCCAAACTGGTTTGCGACCGACCGGTAGCTGTCTGGAGTTGCCAGCTTCCAGATTGCAATAGCCACCCGCTTCTCCACTGGCAGGACAGCTCTCAATCTCGTGTCCTTGCGCCGCAGGGTGGGGGTGAGCTCCTCACACAGTCCCATGAAAGTGGCTTTTCTCATCCGAAAGTTCTGCAGCCACTGCTCGTCATCCCAGACTTCCATGACGATGTGATCCCACCACTCGGTGCTTGTTTCCCGAGCTCAAAAGCGGCGTTCCATGATGCTGAGCATGTCCGTGAATGCCACAAGCAATTTCATGTCGTACGCGTTATGCGGCTCGATAGCATCGTCGGACTCCTCACCCTCACTCTCACTGTCACTTTGGATCTTAAGGAATAGTTCGACAGCCAAACGTGACGTGCTGGCCAGATAAGTCAGCATAGGCCTCAGCAGTTCGGGCTCCATTTCCCGCAGACAACAGATCACGCTGCACAGAAACTGTTGAAAGATGACGCCAAAGGTGAATGGAAACAAAGGGATTTCTGGCATGCGAAGCGATGCACCGCGGGGCGTTGGGACAGGACCCAGAATGCCCCCGTCCCACAACCCACAGCGCCAGAATTGGAAGAGGTGCTCTGTGGGATAGCTGCCCATAATGCACCACTCCCAATGGCGCAGCAAATGCTGCAAATGTGGCCAGGACAGTGTGCTGGCAGCTGGCATTGTGGACAGACTGCAGCGCTTTCCCTACTCAGCTGTACGAAGTCAGGTTTAATTCACAGCACTGTACAGTTGCAAGTGTAGCCAAGGCCTTAGACTCTATTGAGTGCTGGTGTAAAAGGGAGAAACAGCAAAAAAAAATTAAATGCTTTTCCGCATAACCTGGAGCAATGTGAGGATGTCTGGGAATGAGACAATCTCACTGCAAAGGGGGGACTTAGTGACTCTAACAATCACTTTGCGAATGGGGGATTGGAATAAACTGCTCAGGGTCAGTCTAGAGTAGAAAAAGGGGAGGAGGAACAAAGGAGATGCAGTAGCTAATCCCAACCACTTCTCCTGCCCTAGACAGAACGCTTGGAGGCTGATATTATCACCCCCCATTTATTCCCTCTCTGGAAGGCACAGATTTGTCTAGGGTCAGCCCGCAAGCTGCTGGCAGAGTTGGGAACAGAGCTTAGGTCTCCTGAGTCCCAGGCCAGTGCTCTATCCACTAGGCAGCGCTGCTTCCCTCTCAGAGGCTGAAGCTGCTGTAGCAGAGGTGGGAAATCCAGGCTTCCAAGAAAAAGCCCTGTAGGAATCAGTCTCTGCCAATGGTGCTGTCTGAATGCACAGGGGGCAGGGAGAAGGGGCAGTGGGGGTGAGTGATGAGGCAGCACCTCTCTGCCCTTGTGCTCTCCCTCGCCTCTTATCCCAAGTGTCCTTCTCCTCATCTCCATGGCAGGGGGATCCCGGCTGGGAGGGGAAGGGAGAGGGGGGATGTTCAGCCAGGCAGAGGGAGCGGCTGGAGGAGTTTCTCTCTCTTCCTTCCCCGACCTGTGGCCCATCAGCTCAGCAGACAGGGCTGCAGCAGGGAGGAGGGGATGATGGGGGCTTCTCCTCCTCTGCCTGGGGTTTGCTGAGACCAGGCAGAGCCAGAGGGTCACTGACCAACTGATGCTCAGCGGCTGCTGGATCCTTGGGAGCCAAATTCCCCTGATGTGTGTGGGAACGAGGAAATGGGTTTGTCACCATGGCCAGCCCTAGTCAGGGCACTCAGAGAATTTCCCTGCTGTGTGGAGGAGTCTCTTATGTCCAACATGGTGTTAGCTCCACTTGGACCATGTCCCACACTGAGAACATCTCAGAGGTTACTTTCCTGTTTAGATTTGCAGATGCCTGATACTCCGGGAGCACCAAATGAACCTTCCCTCATGTTCAAGGTCTCGCTGTTGTGTGGGTCACTGAAGTGTGAAGTCAAATTGAATCTTTTCCTGCAGCAAACTATCCCTAGGGTCTCTCATCCTTGTGGATTCTCTCATGTTTGGTCAGTGCTGAGCTCTTATTGAAGCTTTTCCCACAGTCGAGGCATTTATAATGCATCTCTCGGATGTGGATTTCCCCGTGTTTAGTAAGATTTGAACGGTAACTGAAAGTTTTCCCACACTCAAGGCATCCATAGGGTCTTTCTCCTGTGTGGATTCTGCTATGTATAGTAAGGGCTGAACTTGAGATAAAACTTTTCCCACACTCAAGGCATCCATAGGGTCTCTCTCCTGTGTGGGTTCGCTGATGTGTAATAAGCGTTGCACTCTGACTAAAACTTTTCCCACACTCACCGCATTTAAAGGGTTTCTCTCCCGTGTGCACTCTCTGGTGTACAATAAGCCTTGAGTTGTTAATGAAGCTTTTCCCACAGTCCATGCATTTATGGAGCCTCTCTCCTGTATGGATTCTCTGATGTCTACTAAGTTTTATTCTGTCAGGGAAACTTTTCCCACAGTCAAGGCATTTATAGGATTTGTCGCTTGGTGTGTGGATACTTTGATGCTTAATAAGGTCTGAGCGCTTAATGAAAGTTTTCCCACAGTCAAGGCATTTATATGGTCTCTCTCCTGTATGTTCTCTCTGGTGTTCACTAAGCTTTGACTTCTGAATGAAGCTTTTCCCACAGTCGAAGCATTTATGGGGTCTCTCTCCTGTGTGGGTTTTCTGATGTGCAGTAAGGGTTGATTTCACACTGAAACTTTTCCCACACTCGTGGCATTTATAGGGTCTTTCTCCCGTGTGGATTCTCCTATGTCTAATAAGCGCTGAGTTCTCAATAAAACCTTTCCCACACTCAAGGCATCCATAGGGTCTCTCTCCTGTGTGGGATCGCTGATGTATAATAAGTGCTGAATTATGATTAAAACTTTTCCCACATTCATGGCATTTAAAGGGTCTCTCTCCTGTGTGGGTGATCTCATGTCTAATAAGCTCTGAGCTCCGAATAAAACCTTTCCCACACTCACAGCATATATAGGGTCTCTCTCCTGTGTGTACTCTCTGGTGTACAATAAGCCTTGACTTCTGTATGAAGCTTTTCCCACAGTCAAAGCATTTATGGGGTCTCTCTCCTGTATGCATTCTTTGATGACTAGTAAGTTTTATTCTATCGATGAAGCTTTTCCCACAGTCGAGGCATTTATAATGCGTCTCTCTGATGTGGATTCCCCGGTGTTTAGTAAGATTTGAGCGGTGACTGAAAGTTTTCCCACACTCAAGGCATTTAAAGGGTCTCTCTCCTGTGTGTACTCTCTGGTGTATAATAAGGTTTGACTTGTGAATGAAGGTTTTCCCACAGTCTAAGCATTTATAAGGCTTCTCTCCTAAGATTGTTCTCTGATGTGACATAAGCAGTGCCCACTGCCTAAAACTTTTCCCACACACAAGGCATTTATAGGGTTTCTCTCCTGTGTGCAGTCTCTGGTGTACAATAAGAACTAGCTTCCTACTGAAGCTTTTCCCACAGTCTAAGCATTTATAGGGCTTCTCTCCTGTGTGGGTTCTGTGATGTGACATAAGCTGTGACCTCCAATTAAATCTTTTCCCACACTCAAGGCATTTATAGGGTTTCTCTCCTGTGTGCAGTCTCTGGTGTACAATAAGAACTAGCTTCCTACTGAAGCTTTTCCCACAGTCTAAGCATTTATAGGGCTTCTCTCCTGTGTGGGTTCTGTGATGTGACATAAGCTGTGACCTCCAATTAAATCTTTTCCCACACACAAGGCATTTATAGGATTTCTCTCTTATGTGCAGTCTCTGGTGTGTAGTAAAGTTTGACTTCTCAGGGAAGCTTTTCCCACAGTCCAAGCATTCATAGGACTTCTCTCCTGTGTGGGTTCTCCAATGTGTAAGAAGGTTTGCACTGACACTGAATCTTTTCCCACAGTCAAGGCATTTGTAGGGTTTCTCTTCATTGTGTCTTGTCTGCTGGACTGTGGTTTCCTTGGGATCCTTCCATCCTCCCTCACATTCAGTGGATTCATCCAGTTTCTTCCCGGGATAGTTTCCCAGTTGCATCTCTGATCTGTGTCGATCTCCCCAGGCTTTTCCCTGTTCCAAGCACTGGGAAAAATTCCCTTCAGTTCTTCTCAAAAACCTCTCATGCAGTTCCACTTGCTCAGGACCTTCCTGTTGCTGAGTCTCCTCCATGTTTTCACTCACTGTCCTATCACCTGCTGGGGGAGAGAGAATCCAGACAGGAGTCACTGCCTGTGCTGGGGAGACAGGACAGAAAGGGGAATAGCAAAGAGGGAAAACACAACACAGTGACCGTTGGGGAGATGGAGACATTGGATTCTGCCTCCACATCCCAACCAAACACTCCCAGGGAAGTAAAGTCAGGGAAGAAATTCCCACAGCTAACAGGATGGGTGAGAGGCCGTGACTGATATTTGCCTTGATACAACACTTGCTGACTGCAGCCCTGACCTGGGTGAGACGGGGCAGAACTGAGGTCTCTCGCTCACAGCACATTTCGGAGTCCCAGCTTTTTCCTTCACTCGCCAGATGTTTCTGTCTCAGTTTCCCTGACTCCTCACCTGTGCAGGTGCCTCTTGGGCTCGCACTTTCCTCTGAGGCCTGGAGATCCGGGACCCACGGCTCTTCCCCTCGTTCCAGCCGGGTGATCAGGTTGGGCTTGGGAACGGGAAATCCTGCTCAGGGGGTGAAATCAGGCAAGCTCAGGGCGCACGGAGCACTGGTAGAGTATTTGTCACAAGGAACATTCCCTGAGATTAACCTGACCCTACATGGGACTGTGGTAACTCAGACCCCTTGGGAGCAGCAGGGATCTGAGGGTGGGGGTTCTTTTTACCCCCTCACTAGGAGGTCTCAGGGTAGATGCGCTGTGGGGGACTTGCTGACACACACACAGCTCGGGTGTTAAACTCCTGCCTATTTCCAAGCCTGCAGAACCTAGAGCCCTCCCCACGGATGGAGCAAGGCGAACGGTGTGTGAAGGAGAAATAATACAGACAGGGCAATACCCTGCTTCTGACCCCTGGACAGCTGGAGAGATGGGGATGAATTAGCCTGTCCATTCGGTTTCTGACTCTCCTGTTCCCGTGAATGGGGGATGGAGATGCAAGTCTCTCACACACTGGCATAGGCGCCGACTTCCCCTCTTTTCCATGGGTGCTCGACCCCTCCCCTCTGCCTCCGGCCCCACCCCTGCCCCACCTCTTCCTCTCCTCCATTTCAACCCCTTCCCCAAAGTCCCCGCCCCAACTCCGCCCCCTCCCTACCCTTATTCTAACTCCTTCCCCAAATCCCCGCCTTGGCCTCGCCTCCACCCCTAAATGCGCCAGGTTCCCCACCTCCCCCTCCCCCGAGCGTGCAAACAGCTGTTTGGCAGTGGCCGGGTGGGAAACGCTGCAAGAAAGGTGGAGTGGGGATGCAGCACGCTCAGGGGAGAGGAGGAGGTAGTGCAGGGGAGCTTGGCTGCCGTAGGGTGCAGAGCACCCACTAATTTTTCCCCGTGGGTGCTCCAGCCCGGGAGCACCCATGGAGTCGGTGCCTATGCACACCGGAGCTGTGGACTATGCGACCCTCCTCCTCCAATCTGACTGACCAGGGAAGAACCTGACCAGATTCAGACACACAGACCCCACGGCTTCCAATAGCTGAGGCTCAGGAATCCTTTACCCAGCGAGGTCACTGTCTCATAGTTCTCCTGCATGATGTCCCTGTAGAAGGTTCTCTGACCGGGGTCCAGCAGAACCCCCTATCCCTGGGTGAAATACACAGCCACCTCCTCGAAGGTCACCGGCATCTGAAAGATCAGTTCCCCCACTCAGCGCCTGCTGCCCCAGCCACAATCCCACTAGTCACAGGGGAGGAGGCCCAGAAAAGCAGAATCCCACCCCACCCAGCTCAGAGCAGCCAAGAGGCTTCAAGGGATGGGGAGAAGGTGAGAACTCCTTGTCCCCCCCAGCACACGGAGCAGGGCAGGGTCTTCTCATTTCCCACACGCCTGCCAGCCACAGGCTGATACAGGAAGCAGAGCTCTGAGCCAGGGACAGGGACAGGGACAGGAATCCCAACAACTTCCCTTCGTATTTCACAGCAGCCTCTGGCCAGTGGGGACAGGCTCCAGCACTGGGAGTCTGGTCAGTTTTCCCAGCCCTGCCCAGCGGGGTGTTTCCTGTATCAGAAATGGGGGAATGTTCCCTCCTCCCCCAACCCGCCAATGGGCCTGTTCAGAAAATCAGGCTCCAAATTGAATGTGTCCCAGCAGGTTTATCACACCCTGTGTCCCCACTCCACCTCCTCCTGTGTGTTTCCTGCCCCTCCCCCTCTACAGCAACTCCCCCCTGCAGCCCCCTGAAAATCCCCTACCTGAGTTGGCTCCATCACAGCCATTTCCCTTCCCAGTCTCCTGAAGACGGGAAAATCTGGAGCAAAATGTGGACGTGATTCCTCAGCCTGTTAGGGCGAGAGGGGCGATGGGGGAGGTTTCAGAAGGGGCTTGAGTCCATTTCACACCCCGATTCCCCCCAGGCTCTCTCCCTGCAGACAGATGCCCTGGACTCTGTCATGCTGGGAAAACCTTCAGTCACTATTACAACACTGACCCGGCCCCTCCCACCAGCACTGAACCCCTGAGACACTTTTAAACCCCCCCAGGGACAAAGTCTCTGAAAAAAATGCTAGAAAAGAGCAGAATCATAGGAGCCACTTTGGAGGATTCCCCCTGACATTGGCCCCGAGGGCAATGTGTCTCCCCAGCAGTGCGTTGACTCGGCTGGGGCAGGACCTGGCTTTTTCTCTGTCAGCTCCTCCCCTTGTTCCCCGGAGAGTGAGTCGGCCCAGGGGGATGCAGGGAATGGATCCGGGCAGGGCTGGGAGCTGGGAACCTCCCTCCCCACTTCTTGCTCCTGCTGCCCCTTTCGGTCTCCATCCCTCTCCCCTCTGCCTGGGAGAACTGGTGCCTGTCCGTTCCCATGGGCATTTGCTCTCCAGTGTGAGCCTGGCTGTGACACTGGGGGCAGCAGCTCGGGGACCAGCAGGCATGGGGGAGCCCCTCCCCCTCCGGTACAAACTCACCAGCAGGTGCCTGAAAGGCCCTTTCTGCAGAGCCATTTTCCTGCCTGGCCCCAGCCCTTTCCCCCAGGTCTCTCCTATCACCTGCAGGCTCCATCCACCTGGGAAAGTTGTGTCCCCCCCCCTGTTGGACCCAGAGGGGGGTTAATGAAGGTCTCTCCTTGGCAAAGACCCTGGTGGGGGAGCAGCAGCTGCTCAGTCAAAATCAAAGTGCAGATCAAAATGCAGGAGGCAGCATCAATAACTCCCAGGCCCTAATATCATGGGTAAGGCTCCCTTAGAGTCACGGATACTTTTAGTAAAACTGATGGACAGGTCACAGGCTGTCAACAAAATTTCACGGCCCATGATCTGTCCACGACTTGTACTATACCCCGGACAAAATCTTGGGAGTGCTGTGGGTGCTTGTGGGGGAGGCCATAGGTGCTGGGGAGTACGTGTGTGGTCAGGGGGGTGGCCCGGGGGGGAAACTGCAGGTGCTGGGAGTTAGCAGCCCGGAGGGCTCCGCGGGTGCTTGGGAGAGAGCAGCCCAGGACCCCCGCTGGTGCTGGGGGGCGGGGCTGGCTGGGCTCCCAGGTTCCCTACCCGGCTTCTCAGAAGCGGTGACATCTCCCTCCCTAAGCTTCTAGCTTCCATGACCTCCAGGACAAACTCACAGCCTTAATCATGAGCAGACAGAGACAGACACCAGCCTCCTCTGCCTTAGCAATAACCAGCCCCCCATATGAGGACAGTTCAGCAGCTGTGGATTTCATTTGCCCATCTGGACTCACACCAGAACAGAACCAGAGAACCAGATTGAACCGATATGCTTAACTGAACTGAAACCAGACTTAAACCATTATTTTTCCTCTTCCTCAGTGAACCTGAATCTGAATTGAACTTGGAAAAAAATGGCTACCAGTTGAAATGAAGTTTCAGCAATTTTTCTGCTCAATATTTGACAAAATAAAATAAAACCTACTCTGATCTCACTCATTATAAACAAGACACCAAAACAACCCCCAGGCATGTGATTGCTACTGGAACGGCCTGTCCCAGTAGGAGAAGAGAAGGGGGCAGCCCACAGGAGCAGGGAGGAAGGGGAGAGACGTGGGGGCTCCCTGTCCCAGATGTTAACATTAACTCTTCAAGCCCAAGGAAAAAGGCTGCTCAATTCTTCTTCAACTTAGACAGGCCTCCTCTTACCCGTCCCCACCCCTTAGAGCAGCTCCTCCCTCCAATTGCTCCACCTGAGGCAGGCCCCATGCCCCAAATTCAGTTCCACACTGAAGCAAGCCACAGGGCTCACTCCCAACCCGAACCCTAACCAGAACCGAATACATCGACTGCCACTGTACCCGAACCAAACCCCAATTCTACTCCTTGTGTCTAGCAGTGACTCTGGTTGGACATCGAATCCTGCGCAGAAATCAGACCAGCCCCTGTTCAGTGCTGTCATCCCAGGAGTCAGACCCCCGCAAATAAGGAGATTGTCTTTAAACACAAATATGAAATTGAAAGCAGGGGGTGTGTGCGTGTGGGGGGGATTTTGGGTGGACATTTGCCTGGTAAATTCTCAGCCTTTCGGGGTAAATCTCCTGCCCGCCCCCATCTCTGGGTGACCACCTTTTCTAAAGGCAAAAGTAGGACATGTGAAGGAGCCCCACCCCTCCTCTCCATGAGGCCATGCCCCCTGCTCCTCCTCTTTCTCCTGAGGCCCTGCCCCTGGCCAGACCGGAAGCTGGGCCGTGATAACACCTGCACAGGGAGCCCGGGCCACTGCAAGGAGCCACGGACCCTCCACCTGCCCTTGGCAGGGGGCTGGAGTGCCGATTAGGGTGTCTGATTTTGGACCAGAACACCCGGTCGAAAAGGGATCCTGGAGACTCCAGTCAGCACCACTAGCCGGCCGTAGACTGGTGCCGCGCAGTGGGGCTGGCAGACTCCTTGCTAGCCTCTGCGCCACGCTGCTCCTGGGAAGCAGCCAGCATGTCCGGCTCCTAGGCTTAGGGACGGCCAGGGGGTTCTGCGCACTGCCCCCATCTCCCGCCCACAGGCGCAGCTTCCAGTGGCCGGCTGGGTCAGGGCAGGGGATGAACAAGCCCCACTTGTGAGCGCTCAGCAGGCGGCTGTCGAGGGATCATGGCGCGCGCTTCTCCCGCTGCTGCCGGCCCTCTTCTCCTCGCGCTCCCCCTGTGGCTGGGCTCCAGCTACGGCACGTGCCCCTGCAGCGACCCCGCGGTCTGTGGCCCCATCGCCAGCACCCATGAGTTCGAGGTATAGATCCTCGTCTCCGAGTGCTGGGAATGGGGCTGCTGGAGGGGAGGGGAGGAGAACGAGACCAGGGCTGGTCTTGTGGGTGAGAGGGGAGAAGGGACCTGAGCTGCAAGGGGCAGTTGGATGACCAGCCGAGCTAGGTGACTTCTCAGGAGCAGGGGTGCCCCTCCTCCCCCATGCTCCACTGCCATGTGCAGCCACCGCCTCCTTCCTCCCCGGAGCCCCCGGCCTCTCGACTGGGAGCGTCTTCCTCTCTGCTGTGCGGGGTGGGGGGAGGCTGATGTCAGGGTGTCCCGCTCCCATGTACCCGATTTCCACTAAGCTGGGGTGACAGGACAGGGGGAATCTGTGTGTGCTGCTGCCATGGGCGGCGAGTTCTATGGGCCCGTGGTGCCCAGGCTCCGGCACTGTATGAAGCCAGGTCTCTCCCTTGGCCCCACCTTCTGCCCCCGAGCGCCTCGCCCCAACATCCTCTGGGCCATTTAAAACAGCCCGGGACCACCACTCACCACCGGCAGGGCAAGGGAGCCAAGTGGCTTCCTGCCTGCTCACTCCACATGGCTGCCAGCCCCTCCCCGCAGCCCCTGGGTGGGTCTGTGTCCCACCCCAAGCGACCCTCCGGCCAATGGGAAGCTGCGGGGGCAGTGCCTGGGGGTAGCTGCGCGTGGAGACCCCCGGCCCTCCCTGCCTAGGAGCTCCAGGTAAGCGCCACACTCCCCCACCCCCTCCCAGAGACTGCATTCCCCCCCTTTTCCCACACTCCCTGTCATAAACATGCAGCTAAAGATAGCATAAAATCCCTTCTTTACCTGTAAAGGGTTAAGAAGCTCAGATAACCTGGTTGGCACCTGACCAGAGCGGCCAATGGGGAAAGAAGATACTTTCAAATGTGGGGGGGGCGGGAGAGGCTTTGTTTTGTGCTCTGTGAGTGTTCTCTCAGAGACAAAGGGAGAAACTAAGCAAGTAATCCAGTTCCTAATGAAATGATACTATTTCTGTAATATTAGATGTAAGTAATAGCAAGAAAATGTGTTAAGAGTATCTTTTGTTTTAGCTTGTGAGTTTTCCATACGCTAAGAGGGAGGTTTATTCCTGTTTTTTTGTAAGTTTAAAGGTTTGCCTAGAGAGAAATCCTCTGTGTTTTAACTCTTATTACCTTGTAAAATTACTTTCCATCCTGATTTTACAGAGGTGTTTCTTTTACTTTTTTTCTTTATAATAAAAGTTCTGTGTTTAAGAATCTGATTGGGTTTTTAGTGTCCTAAAACCCAAGGGTCTGTGCTCACCTTGGTTACTCTCAAGCCTCCCCAGGAAAGGGGGTGAAGGGGCTTGGGGGGATATTTTGGGGAAACAAGAACTCCAAGTGGTCCTTTTCCTGAATCTTTGTCTAACTCACTTGGTGGTGGCAGCGTATTGTCCAAGGACAAGGAAGAATTTGTGCCTTGGGGAAGTTTTTAACCTAAGCTGGTAGAAATAAGCTTAGGGGGTCTTTCATGCAGGTCCCCACATCTGTACCTCAGAGTTGGGAGGGAACCTTGCCACCCCCCCTCCAGCCCCCAAACTCCATCCCAGAACCTGCACCCCAGACCCTCTCCCCAACCCAAACTCCCTCCCAGAGCCTTAGGCAGGTGGGGGACAGGCTCCGGGCATTCTGGGTACGGCCAACATTTCTACAAACCTGCTGCCCCTGGCTGCTGCCTTTCTGGGTCCAGCTGCTTGTGTCTGAACAAGCCTTCAGGTGCCTGACCGACCCTGAGTGCTTTCTTAAAGAGACAGTGCTAGGAGATGAGCATCAGGAGCTGCTGCTCTCCTGCCCTCTCCTTATGCAGCCCAGGCAGGGAACATGACCTGGGTGCAAGGAGCCCCGCCCTCGCTCCCCTCCCCTAGAGGGGCCCGGGGCAGAGGAGCTGCAGTCCAGTGGGGGAGCGAGCAGCAATGTCAGCTGCTCCATCTCTGCATCCAGGTCAGTTTCCCCATGTGGGTGCAGGAAGGGGAGGCAGAGCTTAGGGGCACAGGAGGGGGCAGGGGTTAGGGACAAAGGGGGTACAATGCAGGGGTTAGGGGTGAAGGGAGGGTGGGGAGGCAATTGGGGTGAGGGTGCTCCATGCCCACGGGGGCCAGGGGCACCAAAATGCAAGTTCACCCAGGGTGCCATTTTCCCTAAGGCCGGCCCTGACACGAGACTGCCTATCTCAGGGCCCTGTGGGACTCCTGTGCCACCTCCCCCGTAGGGCCCTGAGAAAGCGTGTGGAAAAAGAGTCTCAGTGTTGGCAAGTGTGTGCATCTCCCGCATTCACACTGTTGCAGCTCCCGGCGCCTGTTTGGGCCTTGCAGGGAAAATGAGCTGGGGAGAGGGTGGGGGAGAGTGAAGAAAGGAGGGAGGGGGATGGAGTGAGGGGGGCGGGGTGTCAACGAAAGGTGCGGGGCTGCAGCGGGACAAAGATGTTCAGTTTTCTGGATTTAGAAAGCTGGGAACCCTAATGTCGATAGCATCCCCCGGCCTATCTGCCGGCCCCCCAGGGCAGGTGGAGGGTCTGGGACTCCCCACTGCAGACTGGGAGGAGGAGGAGTGGGGGCTCGTGGCGAAGGGAGGCTAAGGCCCCCCTCAATCCCATCCCCGGAAGAACAGGCTGGCGCTGCCCCTGAGCCTCGGGCAGGCGCAGAGCCCCGGCACCGGGAATCCGGGACAAATGGTGTCCTGGAGTCATTCAGCCCAGGACCGGGACTTGAACTCGGCACTTCAGGCCTGTCCTGCCCAATTCGGGACAAACAGTCACCCTGGTTTGACCATTTGTAGGGGAAGAAATCCCCACTGGCTACTGGGCAGGGCAGCCTCCCTTGTATCTCTCCCACCCCTCCGCCGTCTCCCTGCCCCCGGGCTCCCCTTCACCGGGCAGCACTTTATACAGCCTCCCCTCCCTACATCCCCCCTGTCCCTCCCAGAGCCCCCGCACGTCTTCCCTCCATTCCAGCCTCGTTCCCGTCAGCCCCATAATCCCCCCTCTGCCCCCGATCACCCTGCATCGCCCCAACCTCCCTTCAGTGCAATCACCGACCCCTGCCCCTGCCCCCGGCCTCACACACCCCTGTTCCCCCTCAATCCCCCCTTATCTGCACCCCCCGCCCACCTTCAGCCCCCTCCCGGCTCCTCGCCCGACCACCCAGGTGTCGCTGTCCCAGCCCCAGCACGGCCCGGGCTGGCTCCCCCCGCCCCGCACACACCGGGAGCTGGCGGCAGCTTTCCCGGGCCCCGGGCAGGGAATCGCAGCCAGCTCCGCTGGGAGCAGCCTGGGGCCAAACCCCCCCCTGCAGCCCGGGGGTGACGGGGGGGGGGGGGGGCGGGTCTCTCTCACCTTCCCTCCGAGCGGGGCCCCCTGGGGCAGGGGCCGGGGCCGGGAAGGGGCCTGGCCGGGCTGGGGGCTCTGCCCTGGGAGAGGCTCCTGGGGAGCAGCGGGAAGGGCCCTGCTGGAGATTCCCCTCTCCCGGCTGCAGCCCGGGCTCCGGGCTCCCAGCACCAGCCGCCGGGGCTCGGGGATCTCGCCGGGAGCCAGAGTCACCGCAGCGGCTGCGAGTCACTTCCTGTGGCTGGGACTGAGCCCAGCGATCGCTCCCCCCAGAGCCGCCTCCCAGCTGCTCCTGGGTCCTAGCGATCAACCCACCGCTCTGCAGCCCCCTGCCCCCTGGGGCCCCACTTCCCCTGGGCACTGGTAGCATCTCCCAGCACTATGTAGGCATCCTGCCTAGAAACCACAGGATCAATGGCGGGACAGAAAGAGACGTGCAGAAACCGGGGCAGGGGGAGAAGGGGAGTTTCTAGGGAGATGGGGTTGTTCCAGAGAATCCAGGGGTGATGGGGAGTCAGGGGTGATCTGGTAACAGACTGGCACAGGGAGCAGGTAGTCAGAGCTGGTCTCTTGTCTCCACACCACATTCACTGGCTACCAGCCTTGGACTGGAGCTACCAGCTCTGCTCCCCTCGCTCGGGTCATGGTGCTGTCCGTGTTTTGTCCCTGGGTTCTTCCCGGGGATCCCCTCTGCCCCTCTCCCAGCTGGCTCCCCCATGTGGGCACTGACTGCAGCTCCCCATCGGGCACCTGGATGTCGGCAGCAAAGCTCCTGTTGCTCTGGGTCAGGGACAGGTGCTCTGCCCATTCAGGATTGTCCCCTATTTCCCCCTCATCGTTTTCCAATTGTCACCAAAATCATCCACCTTCTCCTGATGGGCGCCCAGACAATCCCCTGCAATGTTGGAATTGATCAGATGCAGCCATCGAAACAGACCAGTGCCACTGAGTTAAGGGCAGGGTCTCATTTTGCTAGGCCAGAAACAGATCAAGATATTAGACACCACTCTTAGGCTACTGATGCAGCTGCACCACTGTAAGCTCTCTAGTGCAGGGGTTCGCACTATAATTTTTTGGTAGCCTCAGAGCACGGCCACCAGCTCTTGCTGGTGGCTACTCTGACAATTTTTCCTGATAATTAACTTTAGGATAAACAAATAAATATGCACATATCCGTGCCCATATCCTGGTAATTTATTAATGTTGGGTTTGTTTTGCAGTCTCCATAATAAAAATAGTGTACAATTGCCTCTATTCTGTAGTGGACCTACACAGAATAGAAACATAAATAAGGTGAAAACAACGAGGAGTCCTTGTGGCACGGTAGAGACTAACAAATTTATTTGGGCATAAGCTTTCGTGGGCTAGTCAGTGTGAAGTCAGTCTAATGAGATAAATCAATTAACAGCAGGATACCAAGGGAGGAAAAATAACTTTTGAAGTGGTAAGAGAGTGGGCAATTACATACAGTTGACAAGAAGGTGTGAGTAACAGTAGGGGGAAATTATTATTAGACTGACCTCACACTTGGTAAAGCAACCCTCCAGCCTTTCATGTATTTATACCTGCTCCTGTATTTTCACTCCATGCATCCGATGAAGTGGGTTCTAACCCAAGAAAGCTTATGCACAAATAAATTAGTTAGTCTCTAAGGTGCCACAAGGACGCCTCATTGTTTTTGCTGATACAGGCTAACACGGCTACCATTCTGAAACCTGTCAGAAATAAGGTGCTTCGCATGTTCTTGTCTTTTGTTAATTGTTGTTTCTTTTGCTTTTTTGCTTGCTTTTTATTTAAAAGATTTGCTAGCTAGTAAGTCTGCGTCTGTGAAAAGTGATGTTTGTACGTTTGTTAATAGCACGTTTCACAGCAGCAGACTTGCTAGGAGGCAGCGAAAAATGATTAACAAACATACAAATATCACTTTTTACAGCAGACTTACACAGACCCAGCAAACTGGAGGGAAAATTAAGCCTGAGATAGGAAGTGGGTAGGGCGGCAGTGGGGCCCAGCGGCAATAGGGGTAGTGGTGAAACCAGGGCCCAAACCCTGCAGCAGAGGTCCAGAGCCTGCTGCCGTACAACCGGAGCCTGGGGCTGGAGGTGGCAACGGGGGCCAGGAGCGATGGGTGGGCGGGGGAGGGCTGAGCCCAGGGCAGGAGCCCAAAGCCCCATGGCTGGAACCTGCTGCCTGTCACCCCAAAGCTGAATCCAGAAACCCGAGCCCCACCGCCCCCGACAAGATGGGAACTCACGCCAGCTGCCTGCTCCTCCAGCGTTTGAGGCTCCAGAAAGAGGCAGGGCTGAACCCCTGCTGGCAGCCCCAAGGGAGGGGGCAGCAGCTTTGTGCCCCCCCCCATCACAGCCCAGGAGGCTGTGGCAGCAAGAAAAGTGGGTAGAACAGAACAAAGGGAGGCAGCCATCATGAGAAATCCCCTAGCTACCACCTGAGCTGGAACAAGGGCTGTACCAGGGGAAAGGATTGTGCCCAGACTAGAAAGGTGTGCAGTCTGTGAAATAAACTTATTGAAACATCTCCGAGGGTGAGATTTTATCTATATTGAGTTTTTATTACTGTACTAGACTTAGACTTGCATGTATTATTTTATTTTGCTTGATAATTCACTTTGTCCTGTCTGTTTCTACTTGGAACCACTTAAATCCTACCTTCTGTATTTAATAAAATCACTTTTTATTTATTAATTAACGCAGAGTATGTATTGATACCTGGGGAGGAGCAAACAGCTGTGCATCTCTCTCCATCAGTGTTATAGAGTGCGGACAATTTATGAATTTACCCTGTATACGCTTTATACAGGGTAAAACGGATTTATTTGAGGTTTGGACCCCATTAGGAGTTGGGCATCTGAGTGTTAAAGACAGGAACACTTCTGTAATTTGCTTTCAGTTAAGCTTTTGGGCACGTGGTTCAGACCCTGGGTCTGTGTTGGAGCAGACTGGCGTGTCTGGCTCAACAAGACAGGGTGCTGGAGTCCTAAGTTGCAAGGGCAGGAAAGCAGGAGCAGAAGTAGTCTTGGCACATCAGGTGGCACAGGGCCGGCTCCAGCTTTTTTGTCACCCCAAGCGGCGGGGGAAAAAAAATATATCTATATCTATATAAAGCACTTCAGCGGCAGCTCTACCGCACCGCTTCATTCTTCGGCAGCAATTCAGCAGCCGGTCCTTCCCTCCGAGAGGGACTGTGGGACCTGCCGCCGAATTGCTGCTGAAGACCCGGACGTGCCGCCCCTTTCAATTGGCCGCCCCAAGCACCTGGTGCCTGGAGCCGGCCCTGAGGTGGCAGCTCCTAGGGGGTTTCTGTGATCTAACCCATTACAGTGGGTGGGTGCCTCCCCTAGCCTTGCGGGAGGAACCACTGGACCCCAGGACCCAACTGAATTCGGGGACAACTAAGGGATAACAGGGATGGGATTGAGGGTCATAGGTTCAGAACTAAGGATCCAGAGGGGAACACTGGGAGAACCCCAGACAGCACCTACTGCTCCTCAAAGCCAGCAGGCGATGCCCAGAGGAACTCTGCTCGGATGTGTGAGACAAGGGAGGAACTGAAATAGGCCCCACAGTCGCAGAGTGCCCACTCATCCAGCATCTTCCCCCTGGCATTGTAAATGGCCACTTTGGCCAGTGCCAGGAGGACGTTGACGGGGTCTCATGGCTTCGTGGGGCCATGGACAGGGTGTGAATATATGAAGAGGTGTGGGGTAAAGTGCAGCCAGAACCTCAAGAGGAGGTTCAGGAGGAGCCGGAAGAGGGGCTGCAACCTGGCACATTCTAGATAGGTATGCACCAGGTTCTCCCTCACCTGCAAAGGGGACAGGTGTTGGGAATAGGGATGAACTGTGCCAGGTACACACCCGTGCTCACGGCTCCATGAAGGAGCCTCCAACCGATATTCATGGTGGGCTGTGGGAGCAGGCAGGAATATAGGCTGGTTCACCGGGGTTCCTCACCCTCTACAGGTGGTAGAAAGTCCCACCCCCTGGTAGCGGAGCAGAACACGAGGGTAAGGAAGTGAAACATGTGGAGCATGAGCTTGTAAAGTTGTTCCCTCAGCGTTGTTCAGAAGCAAGGATGCGCAGCCGGATCAGGTTATGGAGGAGAGGGGGCTCACAGGACAGGGACCTGATGAAAAGGTCCGGAGGGCCTGGGGTGAGGGGTGTGCAGGGAGCACCCTCTCGCAGGATCCGCTCAAGGAATACCCGAGAGGTGGGGGATAAGACTGCCCCTACCTCCTTGAGTATGCGCAGCGGGTCTGAAGTGTGGAGAGCCCCATGCAACAACCGAGTGCTCAGGTATCCACATATCTCCCTGTTAGTTACAGATAACACAGAAGAGTCACATTCATACTCACTTTAGGACTGGGTTATGACATCCCCCTGAGTAAACATATCCATCATGATCAAACAGCATACCAACATTGTTATAAACTGGACTTCCAAGATGATACAGGTTCTGCTCTTCTTCCATTGCTTTTTTGATTTGGAGCTTAAGTCTGGCAGTTTCTTGTTGCATCTGGTGAACCCTCTGCTCAGCAGCCAGCCGTTCCATACGCATCCTGTCAGCTTCTCTGGCTCTTTCTTCAACTTGCTTGGCTCTCGCTTTGGCTTCTTTTTCCAGCTGGGCCAAGACTTGCTTCTCTTGCATTCTATTGACACCTTCCTTGACACACTTTGTACAAGATTTGTTGCAATTACATAACAGTAGTTGCAACAATGATCTACATAGTCATATTTTATCAGATAAAGTCACACGGTTAAATCTTAGTCTTTGTTGATAAACTCCTGTTTGTTTTCACTACAAATATATCTCAGTGCTGTGATGTTACATTGGTGCTGATCCTCAATTGAATCGAACAAGCTGGTGTTGTCCCTTTGGGGACAGCTTACCTGGGAATTTCTGAGTGTCCCATGGAGAGGGGTTAGACACTACAGAAGGACAATAATGGTTTGCACTCAGGGTCTGTTTGGGAAGCGTGGCCTAGTGGTCATAGTCACAACCCCAGACAGCCAAGGGGGTCGTAGGAAGGGGAGCCCGGGCCCTCCCACTCTACCGAGATCCGACTCAAGGCCCTTTTAGCTACCAGTGACCTGGCAACCAAGACTACTTAAGTCTGTCCTCCCTGGGCCTCTTCCTCTCGTCTCCTACCCTGGGGTCACCTCAGTCCAAGTCCTTCACCTGATAGGAAAATCCAAATCCCAAGGAAGCAATAGGGAGTCGCCACTGTCCAGGGCCACAGAATACTTCCCTTTCTCCTTGTCTATGCAGAGGGTCCTCGCTTTCCATACAGAGGACCCCTTTGGGCAGCTGCACCAGAGCCTTTAGGTTTGGTTTTGCTCTGCTCTGCTCGTCTGCTCACCTTCATCACCACTTGCCAACTGAGCTAATTCGCTGCCTTTTAATTCCTCCAGCAGATGGAGCATTTGCTCCAGGTGTGGCAGGGCAGAACTGGCCGAAAAAACATCACAGCCGGAACCTGCAGTGTGTGGAGCTCAGGTATGGTGACCAAGGGGCTTAAAAAACAAACAAACAAACAACCACCTCCAGTGCTGGGGATTGCACAAGCACCCTTGGAAGCTATTCCAAAGCTTAAGTACCCGTATGGTTAGAAAGTTTTTCTAATCTCTAACCTAAATCATCCTTGCTGCAGCTTAACACTTTTACCTCTCATCCTCCCTTCAGTGGCCATGGAGCACAACTGATCCCCAGTCTCTGTATAAAAGCCCCTAACATGTCTGCAGGCCATCCCCAGTCTGCTTTTCTCAAGACTAATAGACCCACTTTTTTTAACCATCCCCTGCAGGTCAGGTTTTCTAAACCTTTGATCATTTTCTGTTGCTCTCCTCGGGACTCAATCCAATTTGTCTTCATCTTTCCTAAAGTGTGGGGTGCCCAGAATTGGACACAGGACTCCAGCTCAGCTAACCGCAGTGCAGAGCAGAGCGAGACAACGACCTCCTACAACACTCACGTTAATACACCCCAGAATACCAGCCTTTTCCCCAGCTGCATCAATGTGTGACAGCCAGACAGCGTCTGAGTGAGTCCATTAAAGACCATTCTCTCCCCCCCCCCCCATTATTGAAGACAAGGGACGCTGGGAGTTTGAGAAACTAAATTCTACTTTATTCTTTTCAAACCAAGAAATAAAAGCTAAATCCCAACCAACCATCTCTTCTAATGGTGCTGTCTGAATACAGAGGGGGCAGGGAGAAGGGGCAGAGGGGGTGAGTGATGAGGCAGCACCTCTCTGCCCCTGTGCTCTCCCTCACCTCTTATCCCATGAGCACCAAACACTCGATAGCCCCAGCACCCAGCTCCCCCTGCTTCCCAGCTCCCGCAGCCATTCAATCCCCAGTGTCGTCCCCATAACCCATCGCCTTGGTACCTTAACTGTTGATGCCCCAGAGCCCAGCACCCTGGGGGATTCAGGGAGGGGAGGAGTTACCAGCTCCCACGGACACTCGCCCTGCAGGGAACAGCCCCAGGTAAGTGGGGGAGCCCAGTCCAAGAGCTAGGGGGTGGGAACAGGTGTCTAGAGTGAAGGTGGGGCCTGGCCCAAAGGTCCTTCACCTCGTCTCCATGGCAGGGGGAATCCCGGCTGGGAAGGGAAGGGAGAGGGGCATGGGCGGCGGGTATAGTAAGCTGGGGGAGGCCATGCCTCCCGAAACACCCTAGCATGGCCCCGCCCACACTCCACTAGGCCCCCTCCTGCCTGCTGGAGCAGAAGTGGCAGGGCCTCAGGCAGAGGAGGATGGGCCAGGGGCTAGCCTCCCCCAAAGGGCACGTTCACCCACCGTCCATGCAGATGGGGAACTTCAGCCAGGCAGAGGGAGCGGCTGGAGGAGTTTCTCTCTCTCCCTTCCCCCACCTTTGGCCCATCAGCTCAGCAGCCAGGGCTGCAGCAGGGGGGAGGGGCTGATCGGGGCTTCTCCTCCTCTGCCTGGGGTTTGCTGAGACCAGGCAGAGCCAGAGGGTCACTGACCAATTGATGCTCAGCGGTTGCTGGATCCTTGGGAGCCAAATGCCCCTGCTGTGTGTGGGAACAAGGAAATGGGTTTGTCACCATGGCCGGCCCCAGTCAGGCCCCTGAGAGAATTTCCCTGCTGTGTGGAGGAGTCTCTGATGTCCATCATGGTGTTAGCTCCACTTGGACCATGTCCCACACTGAGAACATCTCAGAGGTTTCTTCCCTGTGCGGATTTGCAGATGCCTAATACTCTGGGAGCATCAAATGAAGCTTCCCCCACATTCAAGGTCTCTCTGTTGTGTGGGTCACTGAAGCGTGAAGTCAAATTGAATCTTTTCCTGCAGTCAAGCTATTCCTAGTGTCTCTCACCTTTGTGGCTTCTCTGATGTTTGGTAAGCTCTGAAGTCTTACTGAAGCTTTTCCCACAGTCAAGGCATTTATAAGGTCTCTCTCTTGTGTGGATTCTTCTGTGTTTAGTAAGGTATGAGCGCTGACTGAAAGTTTTCCCACAGTCCAAGCATTTATGGGATTTCTCTCCTATGTGGGTTTTCTGATGCATATTAAGGCCTGATTTGAAACTGAAACTTTTCCCACACTCAGGGCATTTGTAGGGTTTCTCTCCTGTGTGCGTTCTCCCATGTTGAGTAAGATGTGAGCGCTGACTGAAAGTTTTGCCACACTCAAGGCATTTATAGGGTCTTTCTCCTGTGTGGATTCTCCTATGTTTAGTAAGGGCTGAACTTGCAATAAAACCTTTCCCACAGTCGAGGCATTTATAGGGTCTTTCTCCTGTGTGGATTCGCCCATGTTTGATAAGGGATGAACTTTGCATAAATCTTTTCCCACACTCAAGGCATCCATAGGTTCTCTCTCTTGTATGGGTTCTCTGATGTCTAGTAAGCTTTGAGCTCTCACTAAAACTTTTCCCACAGTCAAGACATTTAAAGGGTCTCTCTCCTGTGTGCACTCTCTGGTGTAGAATAAGTTGTGACTTCTGAATGAAGCTTTTCCCGCAGTCCAAGCATGTATGGGGTTTCTCTCCAGTGTGGATTGCCTGATGTCTAGTAAGGTTTGTTCTGTCAACTAAACTTTTCCCACAATCGAGGCATTTATAGGGTTTGTCGCCTCTATGTGTTCTCTGATGCTTAATAAGGTGTGAGCTACGAATGAAATCTTTCCCACACTCAAGGCATTTATAAGGTCTTTCTCCTGTGTGGATTCTCTTATGTTTAGTAAGGGATGAACTTTCCATAAAACTTTTCCCACACTCGGGGCATTTATAGGGTCTTTCTCCTGTGTGGATTCTCCTATGTTTAACAAGGGATGAACGTTCCATAAAATTTTTCCCACACTCAAGGCATTTATAGGGTCTCTCTCCTTTGTGGATTCTCCTATGTTGAATAAGAGATGAACTTTGCATAAAACTTTTCCCACACTCAAGGCATTTATAAGGTCTCTCTCCTGTGTGGGTTCGTTGATGTGTAATAAGCTGTGATTTCTGAATAAAACTTTTCCCACACTCACAGCATTTAAAGGGTCTCTCTCCTGTGTGCACTCTCTGGTGTATAATAAATTGTGACTTCTGAATGAAGCTTTTCCCACAGTCTAAGCATTTATGCGGTCTCTCTCCTGTGTGGATTGCCTGATGTCTAGTAAGTTTTGTTCTGTCAAAGAAACTTTTCCCACAGTCGAGGCATTTATAGGGTTTGTCACCTCTGTGTGTTCTCTGATGCTTAATAAGGTGTGAGCGGCGAATGAAATTTTTCCCACACTCAAAGCATTTATAAGGTCTCTCTCCTGTGTGGATTCTCCTATGTTTAATAAGGTCTGAACTCTGACCAAAAGTTTTCCCACAGTCCATGCATTTATAGGGTTTCTCCCCTGTGTGGGTTCTCTCACATCTAATAAGGGCCGATGGCACAGTGAAAACTTTTGCACACTCAAGGCATTTATAAGGTTTCTCTCCCATATGCAGTCTCTGCTGTAGAATAAGAAATGACTTCTTACTGAAGTTTTTCCCACAGTCTACGCATTTATAGAAGTTCTCTCCTGTGTGGGTTCTCCAATGTGTAAGAAGGTTTGCACTGAAATGGAATAGTTTCCCACAGTCAAGGCATTTGTAGGGTTTCTCTTCATTGTGACTTGTCTGCTGCATTGTGGTTTCCTTGAGATCCTTACATCCTCCGCCACATTTAGTGGATTCATCCAGTTTGTTCCTGGGATAGTTTCCCAGCTGCATCTCTGATCTGTGTCGATCTCCCCAGGCTTCTCCCTGTTCCAAGCTCTGGGAAAAATTCCATTCAGCTCTTCTCAAAAACCTCTCCTGCGATTCCACTTGCTCAGGACCTTCCTCCTGTTGATTCTCCTCCTTGTTCTCACTCACTGTCCTATCACCTGCTGGGAGAAAGGGAATCCAGACAGGAGTCACTGCCTGTGCTGGGGAGAAAGGACAGAAAGGGGAATAGCAAAGAGGGAAAACACAACACAGTGACTGCTGGGGAGATGGAGACATTGGATTCTGCCACCACATCCCACCGTGACTGATATTTGCCTTGATGCTCTGACACCTGCTGACCGCAGCCCTCACTTAGGTGAGATGGGGCAGAACTGAGGGCTCTCGCTCACAGCACATTTTGGGAGTCCCAGGTTTTTCCTTCACTCACCAGATGTTTCTGTCTCGGTTTCCCTCATTCCTCACCTGTGCAGGTGCCTCTCGGGCTCTCTATTTCCTCCCAGGCCTGGAGATCTGGGACCCACGGCTCTTCCCCTCGTTCCAGCTGGGCGATCAGCTCAGGTTTGGGAACGTGAAATCCTGCTCAGAGGGTGAACATAAGAAGGGCCAGACTGGGTCAGACCAAAGGTCTATCTAGCCTAGTATCCTGTCTGCTGACAGTGGCCAATGCCAGGTGCCCCACACAGAATGAACAGAATAGGTGATCATCAAGTGATCCATCCCCTGTCATCCATTCCCAGCTTCTAGCAAACAGAGTCTAGGGACAGCATCCCTGCCCATCCTTGCTAATAGCCATTGATGGACCTGTCCTCCATGAACTTATCTAGTTTTTTTTTTTTAACCCTGTTATAATCTTGGCCTTCACAACATCCTCTGGGAAAGAGTTCCACAGGTTGACTGTGCGTTATGTGAAGAAACACTTCATTTTGTTTGTTTTAAACTAGCTGCCTAATAGTTGCATGTGGTAAATCATGCAAGGTCAGGATGCATGGAGTCTTGGTAGAGTATTTTTCACAAGGAACGTTCCCTGAGTTTAACCTGACCCTACATGGGATTGTGGTAACTCAGACCCATTAGGAGCAGATGACAATGGGGGGGCGGGGATGTTGTCACGCCCTCACTAGGAGGTCTCAGGGTAGATGCGCTCTGGGGGACTTGCTGACATAGACACAGCTCGGGTGTTAAACTGCTGCCTATTTCCAAAGCTGCAGAACCTAGAACCTTCCCCATGGATGGAGCTAGTCCCAGGAAGGAAGGTGAACGGTGTGTGAAGGAGAAATAATACAGGCAGAACAATACCCTGCTTCTGGCTCCTTGAAAGCTGGCAAGATGGGGATGAATTAGCCTGTCCATTAGGTTTCTGACTCCCTTGTTTCCTTGAATAGGGTATGGAGTGTCTCTCACACTGGAGATGTGGACTACGCGACCCTCCCTGCCAATGCAACGGACCAGGGAAGAACCTGACCAGATTCAGACACGCAGACCCCACAGCTTCTAATAGCTGAGGGCCCAGAAATCCCTTACCCAGCGAGGTCACCATCTCATAGTTCTCCTGCATGACGTCCCTGTAGACAGCTCTTTGCCTGGGGTCCAGCAGAGCCCCCTGTCCCTCGGTGAAATACACAGCCACCTCCTCGAAGGTCACCGGCATCTGAAACATCAGTTCCCCCACTCAGCGCCTGCTGCCCCAGCTACAATCCCACTAGTCACAGGGGAGGAGGCCCAGAGAAGCAGAATCCCACCCGCACCCTGCTCAGAGCAGCCAGGAGGCTTCAGGGGGTGGGGAGAAGGTGAGAGCTCCTTGTTCCCCCAGCAGATGGGGGCAGGGCAGGGTCTTCTCATTTACCACACGCCTGCCAGCCACAGGCTGATGCAGGAAGCAGAGCTCTGAGCCGGGGACAGGGACAGGAATCCCAACAGCTTCCCTTCGTATTTCACAGCAGTCTGTGGCCAGTGGGGTGAGGCTGCAGCACTGGGAGTCTGGTCAGTTTTCCCAGCCCTGCCCAGGGGGGTGTTTCCTGTATCAGAAATGGGGGAATGTCTCCCCCTTCCCCCACCCGCCAATGGGTCGGTTCAGAAAAATCAGGCTTCAAGTTGAACCTGTCCCAGCAGGTTTATCACACCCTGTCCCATCCCTGCCTCCCCCTGTGTGTTTCCTGCCCCTCCCCGCTAGCAAATCCCCCCTGCACCTCCATGAAAATCCCTTACCTGAGCTGGCTCCATCACAGCCATTTCCCTTCCCTGTCCCCTGGAAGATGGGACGATCTGGAGTGAAACGTGGATGTGATTCCTCAGCCTGTCAGGGCGAGAGGGGCGATGCGGGAGGTTTCAGAAGGGGATTGAATCCATTTCACACCCCGATTCCCCCCAGGCTCTCTCCCTGCAGACAGACACTCTGCTCTCTGCCATGCTGGGAAAACCCTCAGTCACTTTATTCCAACACAGACCCGGCCCCTCCCAGCACTGAATCCCTGAGACACTTTTAAACCCTCCCGGGTTTAAAAGACAAATACTAGAAAAGCAGAATGAAAGGAACCACTTTGGGGGATTTCCCCTGACATTGGCCCGGAGGGCAGGGCGCTGCTGGGACCGGCTTTTCCTCTGTCAGCTCCTCCCCTTGTTCCCAGGAGAGTCAGTCGGCCCAGGGGGATGCAGGGAATGGATCCAGGCAGGGCTGGGAACCTCCCTCCCCACTTCTTGCTCCTGCTGCCCCTTTCGGTCTCGCTCCTCCCCTTCCTGTCTCTGTCCCTCTCCCTTCTGCCTGGGAGAACTGGTGCCTGTCCTGTTCCCATGGGCACTTGCTCTCCAGCGTGAGCCTGGCTGTGTCACTGGGGGCAACAACTCTGGGAGCCGCAGACACGGGGGAGCCCCTCCCCCCCCCCCGGTATAAACTCACCAGCTGCAGGTCCCTGAAAGGGGCCCTTTGTGCAGAGTCACTTTCCTGCTCGGCCCAGGCCCTTTCCCCTGGGTCTCTCCCAGTCACCTACAGGCTCTGGCTCAGCGGTTGGTGTGGGCAGAGCCCGGGGCTGCCCCAGGGGACTAGTTCCAGCCACTTGAGAAAGTGCTCACCCAGACTGGGCCCAGCAGGGGCTTTAATGAAGGTCTGTCCCTGGCACAGACCCCACTGGGGAGCAGCAGTCTCACAGTCTGGGCTCTCAGGTAGAGGAGGCAGCAGCAGCTGACCCAGGCAGCTCAATTCAAGGGCTCTAATATCAGGAACAGAGAGAGACACGCACCAGCCTCCTCCTCTCCCTGAGCAATAGCCAGAGCCCTCTGGTGGCAGCAGCTAATGACTGAGCCTCCCTGTGCTGCCCCAGGGACAGGCAGGCAAAAGCTGATCCCAGTGGCCCATCCGCACGCACCCCCTGCCAGAGCCAGCAGTGACTCCGGTCTGACACCTGAATCCTGCCCAGAAATCAGAGCAGGGCCCTGGGCAGCCCCAAACACTCAGGAGACAGACCCCAAAACCATGAGTGTGTCTGAAAATAATAAATTAGGAGCAGGGTGTTGTGACAAAGTGGGAATGTTCTTAATGTTTTCTCTGAATACTGTGCGGGTGCCTCAGTTTCCCCTATGCATTTCTTAAGTATCTAGGTGGTGGCATAAGGGTGTGTGATTATTGCAGAGCCTTAGAGGGCCAGTGTGATGCTGTCTGCATAGAGAATGGCTGACACCATGTCTCCTGGCAACTGATGGCCTGGCCCCTCCCCTGCAAAGGTGCCAACTGAAACTGTTGGGAGAACAAAGAGATCAGGTGGCCTCCTAGCCAGGAAAGAGACAAAGGCCAGAGGAGGGGCTGGAGAGTTTCAGTTTGGAGCTGGCTGGGGAAATGGAGGGAGGCCAGATGGGGCTCTGGGCTCCCTGGCCCCAAGATGGACCTGACTTAGGGATCCTGTTCTCTGTACCTACAAGCTCTGTTTTAGACCGTGTTCCTGTTGTCTAATAAACCTTCTGTTCTACTGGCTGGCTGAGAGTCACGTCTGACTGCAAAATTGGGGTGCAGGGCCCTCAGGCTTCCCCAGGAGCCCCACCTGAGCGAACTCGCTGTGGGAAGTGCACGGTGTGAAAAGGGGATGCTGAATTCTCCAAGGTCAGACCCAGGAAGGTGAAGCCGTGTGAGCTTCTTGCCCTGGAGATAGTCTGCGCCCAGAGAGGAGGCTCACCCAGAGTCCTGACTGGCTTCGTATGGAGTAGTTCCAGAGCATCACCCCGGTGACTCCATGACAGGTGTGCGTGGGGGTAGAGGATATTTGCCTTGTAGCTTCTGAGCCCTTAGGCAGAAGGCTCCATCTACCCCCAAAGCATCACTGGCTATTTTTTCATGTTCTCTGTGTATATATATCTTCCTACTCTATTTTCCACTGCATGCATCCGATGAAGTGAGTTTTAGCCCACGAAAGCTTATGCTCAAATAAATTTTTTAGTCTCTAAAGTACCACAAGTACTCCTGTTCTTTTTTCTCTGTCTGATGTAACCTACAGGAGACTTGATTCAGTAGCAACTTGTGACAGAGGTACCCGGACCAGGGGCGCTAAAGGTGAGGGGTAGCAAATTAGGATTAATCAACAAACAAGAACCTCATCTATCAGTAACTGTTACTGATAGCAAATTAAGTCAGATAACTCCTCTCCCCATATGCCCCCCCTTTCCCTCGCAGGAGCCCCCCCACTCAGTTTTCCTCTGTTCCAGCCTCCTTCCCCTCAGCCCCATAATTCTCCCTCTGCAACCTGATTCCCCTGCATCGACCCATCCTCCCTGTCCCCCCGCGATCACACCTGCCCACCCCCCCCCTGCACTTCTTTAGCCTCCTCCCCCTGCAGCCCAGGTATGACGGGGGAGGGGAGGAACCGCTCCGGGCGGGTGTCTCTTACCTTCCCTCCGAGCGGGGCCCCCCGGGGCAGGGGCCGGGCCGGGAAGGGGCCTGGCCGGGCTGGGGGCTCTGCCCTGGGAGAGGCTCCTGGGGAGCAGCGGGAAGGGCCCTGCTGGAGATTCCCCTCTCCCGGCTGCAGCCCGGGCTCCGAGCACCAGCCGCCGGGGCTCGGGGATCTCGCCGGGAGCCTGGGAGTCACCGCAGCGGCTGCGAGTCACTTCCTGCTGCCGGGCCTGAGCCCAGCGATCTCCCGAGCCGCCTCCCAGCTGCTCCTGGGTCCTAGCGATAAACCCATCGCGCTGCAGCCCCCCTGCCCCAGACCCTGCCCCCTGGGGCCCCACCGCCCCTGGGCACGGGCAGCTTCTCCCCACATTGAGGGAGCGTCATGCATAGAAGCCAACGTACCCATGGGCGAACAGACAAGAGACAATTCCAGAGAGGGAGGAGAAGGGGGGGTTCAATAGAGACTGGGGATTGTTCCAGAGAGTCCCCAATGTCTACATGGACACAGGGATGATGGGGGTCCTGGTGCTGGAGAGGCAGCCCAGAGATAGAGCTGTAGACCACCTGTTTCTCGGTGATACTGACTCTGTGTGTGACCTCTCTGGTAACAGACTGGCACAGGGAGCAGTTGGTCAGAGCTGGTCTCTTGTCTGCACCCCACACTCACTGGCTACCAGCCCTGGGCCGGAGCTACCAGCTCTGCTCCCCTCACTCCATGGAGCTGTCAGAGCTTTGCCGCCAGGTTTCCTGGAGTTATTTGTGGGGCCAGATTAATCCATCCCTGGGCTCTAAGCAAAATCCCTTCATGTCTGCCCCCCTCCACACACACACACCAGGGATCCCCCCTGCCCCTCTCCCGGCTGGCTCCCCCATGTAGGCACTGACTGCAGCTTCCTATTGGACACCGGCATATCAGCAGTGAAGCTCTAGCTAATCTGGTTCAGGAGCTGGTGCTCCACCCACTCAGGTTTGGCCCCATTGACCCCGCCCCCCAATATGACAAGGGCATGGCAGGGGGAACAAAATGGAGTGAACTGGGTTGTGACCTGGTGCATGGGAGGTCACATTGCCACTCGCTCAATTTTGGCCTCATGTGCCCCTCCCAAAAAATGGGGTGCAGGCCTTGGGTCCTAGGCATATACTTAGGTTGCCTATGCCTTAATTCAGCCCTAACTGCACTTGATCTGGGGCCTGCAGGGGAGTTATTCAGTCACTGTTGTGTCCAGTGGGGCCTGGTCCCTGTTCAAAGAGAGGAGGCTGTGCTCGTATAGTGGATGCTTTGTCCCAGAAAGGGGTACCTGTTCTCCCCCAGCTCACTGGCTAAAGTGATCCCCGCTCAATTCGGCCTCGAAGGGGGAAGAGGTGTGACAAAGTGGGAATTTTCTGTAATATTTTTGTATGAATAGTGTCTGCCTCAGTTTCCCCTATATGTGGCATTGTCCGGAAAAGGTTGTTTACCCTCTGCAGAGATCCAGCTGTGACTGATGCCTAGATCTCTGGGCTCCATGTCCATGGAGAGTCTGAGAATACAATGGCCACTTGAATTGCCTGAACATTTGGCAGCTAGCTAACAACCATGGATGGCCCTCCTCTCCTCAGCAGTAAGCCAGCCCTGTTTGACCAGCTGGAGAACAAAGGGCTGAGGAGGTGGACCAGGAGACAAGGTCTGCCCAGGGACAAGAACAAAGGACTGAGGAGGGGCCAGGTCAGGGGTTGTTAAATGTGGGCTGTTGGAAGCTTAAGTCTTTCCGGAACTGCCGAAGGACTCTGTGCTCTAGGCTGACCCAGATGGACCATGCTGTAACTTTCTGATCTCTGTGCTAACCACGGATGCTCTATGTCTTCCAGAAATTTAATAACCCTCCTGCTTTAACGACACTGGCTGAGAGTCCTGGCAGATGCTGAAGGTGGGGATGCATCTCTCCCTTTGGATGTCCAAGTCTCTCTCGGGCATCCAACTCAGGTGGACTCGCAGGGTGGGAAGGGAGCTGAGGGCTCCAAGGTTTGGTGAAACTAAATGGCTTGTGGTCAGGAAAGAGTGAGACCTGCAGTGCGGGGCTGGCACTCTGCAGAGGTCCTCGTGGGAACTGTTCCAGAGCACTGGATTGGTAGATCCATGGCAGGACCTGTCTCTCAGTTTTTCGTCTTGGTCACATGCTGCTGCCTCCTCCATTGAGATCTAGGAGCCTGAACTGAGCAGCTGCTGCTCCCCCAGCAGGGTCTGTGCTGGGGAGAGAACAACTCTGCAGGCCAGTGGTGGGGCACCCACCTGGAAGGGGGAGGGGGGAGTCCAGTCCTCTTTCCAAGCACTCTGTAATGACTCCTCCAAAGTGTCACAGGTTCAGCAGGAGAGATTAAGGGACCCCACACCAGAAGATCCCATGGCCCAGCAGTGAGAGCACTGGGAGGCCCCTGTTCAAATCCTTTCTCCCCATCAGGCAGAGGAGGGAATTGAACCTGGGTCTCCCACATCTGGGTGATTACTCTAACCCCTGGGCTACATGCTTAAGGGAGGGATCACCCCCCACTCCCCTCCTCTGGCTGTTTTGTGCAGCTTGACATCTGCCTCTCTCATTCTCACACAGGCAGGCACCTAAGCCACCTGACTCCAGCAGAGGGGTTCCCAGCGGTGCATTTGCAGGCAGAAAGAGGTGCTGGGAGGCTGCTCAGTGCACCCAGGGCTGGGATTCACCTCGCTTCCAGCTGCCTGTGCCAGCTGGGTGTTAGCGCCCTACCACAACCAGCCTCTCAGCCACTGGAGCGCTCCCCCCCCCCCCCCCCCGGCTACACAGCCCTGCAAGCTAACAATAGACCCACTCCAGCCCCCGAGCCCTTCAAAGGGTGCCCTTTTGGAACCCAGCCTCCTATCATGGGATACCCACAGAAATCCCTGATCTGCAGTTCCCCGAGACCTCTCTGACCCTGAGAGCATCCCAGTGCCAGAGGCCAGGGGCTCCCTGGGATTTAGCAGTTTCAGCTGGCTTAACCAGCCCAACTCACTGTTGCCATAATGTGGATCTAAAAGGTGCCATGTTGTATAGCATTGGAAAACTACAAACTCACTGCTCAGTGATATTCTTGCATGAGGTACATGTGGGTGAAACATGAAGAATTGTAATTATATCCGAGCAGGAATATTTTCTTAAAAACCTGGCTGTCAGGCTTAAGTCACCCCGCCCCAGACAAAGGAATGTGGTTCTTCTGCCTGCCTGAACCTGTCTGCAATGTAACAAGGGCAAAGAAATTACATTTCCACCAAGGGCAGACAAAGTCAACCAAAGTGGAAGATGCCACTTCCCACTCTCAATGGGAGATGGAAGCCACAGCTGCAAGAAACCTTCCTGCCTCCTGAAGCGCCGTCATTGAACTCTGGAAGCTATAACCAGACCACAAAGCCAGCTTGGCACACATTACTGAGCAGATCCAAGAGGGCCGAGCTCCTGTACATCTGTGAAAAGTGGAACCTTCCAGCCAAGAGGACTGAAGGTCCCCAGATACCGAATCTAGGTGAGAAACCTGCTGAGACACAAGGCTCAGATTCGCTGAAGATAAATGTAGTCACTAGAAAGCACGTTTTGTTTGTAACCTCTCCTGGCTCTTTCACACTTACTGGACATCCCTGTGTTCCATGGGAATAAACTTATTTTTATTTTTACAACAATCTCAGTGACGTGTGAGGCTCAGCTAACCTAACAGGGTGGGGCTGTGCGCTGTCTCTTTAAGAGAGCAGCAAAGTTACGAAACGTCTGTGAGTGCTACACTGAGGAGGATCTGACCCTACACAGGTGGGGACAACCCCTCACTGGTCTGGGTTGAACCCCACAGCATCACAATGCATCTGAAGAAGTGAGGTTTTTTACCCATGAAAGCTTATGCCCAAGTAAATCGGTTAGTCTTTAAGGTGCCACCGGCAGGGCTGGCTCCAGCGTTTTTGCCGCCCCAAGCGGGCAAAAAAAAAAAAAAAAAAGCCGTGATCAGCGGCAGCTCTACCGCTGCTGCTTCATTCTTCGGCGGCAATTCAGCGGCAGGTCCTTCCCTCTGAGAGGGACTGAGGGACCCACCGCCGAATTGCCGCCGAAGAGCCAGACGTGCCGCCCCTTTCCGTTGGCTGCCCCAAGCACCTTCTTGCTGCGCTGGTGCCTGGAGCCGGTCCTGGCCACCGGACTCCTTGTTGTTTTAATGGCACTAGACTGTTTCACCTGACACCACCGCTCTGGCATCAAGCTTGAATTTGCTGATAGTAAAACAAAAGGAAGTTTATTTTGAGAGAGACGAGAGCTTCAAATAGAAACAAGGGGGAGGGTTGGAAACAAAAAATTCAGAAAACTGGGACAAGGGCCTACACTCACTAGAAGTTACATTTTCTACCTGATCAAACAGATCCTCACCTGAAAGGTCAGTCTTTCGCAGCGTTTGCTAGCCCCAAAGAAGCCAGCCCCCAGTCTTCCAGGAAGTATACCGCTTCAGTGACCGGATCCAGAGTGTCTTTCTCCACCCTGTGACACACGGAATCAGTCTTTTGTCTTTATTCCCAGCCAGGGCGATCCCCTTGCCGTCAGATCCTCCTTCTCACTGCCACCAGCTTTCAGTGTTTATAGTTCAGCTGTGATGGCTTTCCATTCATTTTCTGAATAGGCGCAATGGTGGACAGTTGAGCAACGGATTGCATAATGGGCTAGCCAGGGAAAACTCCCTCCAATTTAAATGGGCTGTCACCAAGACAAGTGAGTGACTCACTTTCACTCCAACACCATAATAGGATAACTTTCAATATAGTTACGTTATTACTTCAATATCTCCCATACATGCATCTCACAATATTTATGAGTATCAACACATTATAAGCTTTCAATAGAGATCTCACAGGCTACCCCTTATGGATCAATACCAGGAAAACAGTGCATTAAGTGTAGTGAGTTTGTCAGGTCTGAGACAGGAGTTGCTTGTATTGAACAGTGAGCCTTTTGCCCATGGGCCTTTGTGTTATAAGGCCCTGAAATCTAGGCTGCAGGGAGAGGTTTATCTCCATTAGAGGAGGGAGGATTAAATTGTACCCTCTCCTCAGCATCTCCCATTGGCTTAGGCAGCTCCCTGCCTAGCACGCTGGCTTTTGCGGATCCCATTCATAGGCCCCTCTCTCTCCCCATGCTTTATATAGGGCGCCTGGGTGACTGAGTCAGGCTTTCTGGATCCCGTTCATTGATTTTTCTAGTCTCTTTGTGGATCCAGGCCTTAGTAGCTGCCAAGAGCCAGGTCTTTGGTCTCTAGACAATTGCAGACCAGGCTGAAGCAGATGGCTCTAGGTACCAGATGCCATCCCATGTCCCTTTACGGTTTTCTGATGCTCACCAAAATCATCAGCCTTCTCCTGAGGGGTACCTAGAACAGTCCCTTTAAAAAAAAAATTAATTAGATGCAGCAAAATTATTACATCACGCATAGGTGGCGGGAGAATACCCCCTTCGGGAAGGCTAATCCACTAGCCCCACCCCTTCCACCAGTGGCGCTCCCCCAAGGTGGAGCTCCAAGCCCCCCTGCCACCAAAGGAGCCCCAAGCTACTGGCTGGCAAGCCCAGGCTGCCCCAAGCCGCCCAGGGTGGCACCAGCTCCTGGCAGCTGGCAGGCCTGAGCTCCAGGCCACCGGCTAGAGCTGAGCCTCACCCCGGTTTCAGGGAAGAGGGGAGGGAGGCAGGGCCTTGGGGTGGAACATGGGCAGGGCCACAGCCTGGATTAGGGGAGACTTAGCCTGCCTTGGCCTTTGATACCCATGACAGCGCATCCAAGAGACAAACGCCATTGAGTTGGGTGTACAGCCTCCCTTTGCTCGGCTACAACTAAAACATACCTAGCTCTCAGACAGCATTTTCGATAGCAGCTCGAGATTAAAAACACCCCCCCACACTGATTAACTCCCCTCCTGCAGGAGGTGGGCGAATGGGAAATGCCGGCCAGAGGGGACTGCCCCTGCAGATGATGGATTTTCCCTACTGACCCATAGAAGAGTCAGAAAACCCGACGAGTTGGCAGTTCTGGCATCTGTAGTCTGAAGTGGTGAAGGCTGGGGCTAGAGGCTTCCCAGATAGCTGCTGGGATCCTTTAGTCGAGACAAAGGACACTGGGAATTTGAGAAGCTAATTTCTATTTTATTATTTGAAAGCAAAGAAAGAAAAGTTAACCTTCCCCACCCCTCCCAATGCTCGGCTTGGCCCGGCCCAGCCCAGCGCTGCTCCCAGCTTCCGTGCGCACCAGGGAGAGAGGAATGAGTTAAAACTGGTAGAAAAGCACAGACAGTCTGTGAGAGACACCAGGACCCGGTCACAAAGCAAACGTTCCAAAGCAGGAAACGAGGGGAGTTCAGGTTTGAGGGAAGCCGTGTGGGATGCGGGGAGCCCAGAGTGTGTCTATAGTCCACACGCAGGAGACTGCGGTAGGTGAGGAGCATCCGAAGAAGTCAGGTTTTTACTCATGAAAGCTTATGCCCAAATAAATCTGTTAGTCTTTAAGGTGCCACCAGACTCCTTGTTGTTTTTGTAGATACAGACTAACAGGGCTACCCCCTGATAGGTGGGTCAACAGGCTCTCTTTGGGTTGGTCTGGCTTTAGGGCTGGCCAGACCTGTTCATTTCCCTGGTTTCCTTCTCCCTTCTGCCCAGCCTCGTCCTCTCAGCAAGCAGGAGACCCTGCCCCTTTCCCATCACTCCTCTTGGGGTATCATCTGTAGCCCTTTAGACTTCAGGGACAGCTTTGCCCGGCCCTGGTAGGACAATTCCTGTCTCTCTCTGGCACTGGTGTAGTGAGTTTCCAGTTCTCAGCCTCAGCTGTCTGGATCTCAAGAGCAAACCCAGCAGTTTCCCAGCATCTCCCATCCTCTCCCCCTACTGACTGTATCTCACATCGCTGCAGGGATCAGGCAGTACATTCTTTCCCCATTTCAGTCTCTGCCTCTCAGAGTTTAAATCTAGCGCTCAGTGTCTGTGGGACAGATATTGATCATTGTCATTGTTCAAACCAGACAAAAATCACATGACAAGCTTAAAATGAAATATACAAAGGACTATTCTGACAAACAATCATTTGTCTCGTGATTTCCTCAAGAAATCTACGCTACATCCTGTCAAGCTACACCAGGGGTAGGCAACCTATGGCACGTGTGCCGAAGGCGGCACGCGAGCTGATTTTCAGTGGCACTCACGCTGCCTGGGTCTTGGCCACCAGTCCGGGGAGCTCTGCATTTTAATTTAATTTAAATGAAGCTTCTTGAATATTTTAAAAACCTTATTTACTTTACATATAACAATAGTTTAGTTATATATTATAGACTTATAGAAAGAGACCTTCTAAAAACGTTAAAATGTATTACCGGCACATGAAACCTTAAATCAGAGTGAATAAATGAAGGCTCGGCACACCACTTCTGAAAGGTTGCCGACCCCTGAGCTAAACGAATATCAATGTATGTGACCAAACAGCTTTCAGGAATAGAGAATAACCCACAATCCAGCGTGGGCTATAAAACACTTTCACATTCATAAAATGAAATCCCAGAGAATCTTAAGACGTTTTATGAGGGAAATAAATTTACCCATTTCCCTCTGTACTGGTTAAGCCTGCTTTATTTCACACCTCATGGTTGTTAGTTACAAAAGTTTTAGCATGAAGAAAAAGAAAGAAAGAAAGAAAGAAAGTCCAGCTTCCCATCTACAAATGATCTGGACTAGCCTGAAAAAGCCTGGAAGGAATTTTTGCCAATAGATGGAAACAGCAATAAACACAGAAAGCTCCATCTGTGCTTTCTTCTCCAGCCCTCAGGAGTCTGATTTAGGGTCAGGGAAATCAAGCTGTCATTCCTAAGCATGGAGAGCCAAGAACACTGTGGCAAGTGACACTTTGGGAGGTGGACGGGCGGAATGAGGCGAGGATAAACCAGAGGTGGGCAAACTTTTTGGCCCAAGGGCCACATCTGGGAATAGAAATTGTATGGTGGGCCATGAATGCTCACAAAATTGGGGTTGGGGTGCAGGAGGGGGTGAGGGCTGTTTGGGAGTGGGGCCAGAAATGAGTTCCAGCTGTGGAAGGGGACTCCAGGCTGGGGTGGAGGCTCCAGCTGGGGATGAGAGCTTTGGGGTGCAGGAGGGTGCTCTGAGCTGGGATCGAGGGGTTTGGAGGGCAGGAGGGGGATCAGGGCTAGGGCAGGGGGCTAGGGCACAGGGGGTCGAGGGCTCTGATTGGGAGTGCTGGCTCTATGGTGGGGCTGAGGATGAGAGGTTTGGGGTGCAGGAGGGTGCTCTGGGATGGGATCAAGGGGTTTGGACAGTGGGAGGGGGATCAGGGCTGGGACAGGGGATTGGGGCACGGGGAGAGGCTATGGGGTGCAGGCTCCGGATGGCGCTTACCTGAAGCAGCTCCCGGAAGCAGCAGCATCTCCCTTCTCCGTCTCCTACGCAGAGGCGCGGCCAGGCGGCTGTGCACACTGTCCCATCCGCAGGCACCACCCTCACAGCTCCCATTGGCTGCAGTTCCCAGCCAATGGGAGCTGCAGGGGCGGCGCTTGGGGTAGGGGCAGCATGGAGAGCAGAGCCCCCGGCTGCCCCTATGTGTAGGAGCCGTAGGGGGGCATGCCGCTGCTTCTGGGAGCCACGTGGAGTGGCCCCCAATACTGCTCCCTGCCTGGAGTGCCAGAGGGGGGCAAGCTCCAGACCCCGCTCCCCAGCGGGAGCCCGAGGGCCGGCTTAAAATGGCTGGTGGGCCGGATCTGGCCCCCGGGCCGTAGTTTGCCCACCCCTGGGATAAACTCTCCAAGGTTTGGACAGAGGTTGCTGTGTCCCGGTGGAGCATGAGGGTGATGGGGGAAGGAGGGAATCCCTCGGACTCAGCCCATCGCTTGCAAATAAAACAGAAGCTAAAACACCACATTTCACTGTCCCTGCTCCCACTTTTGTGGGATTCTGTTTAATTCTGGCCCATAAGGGAGAAAATGTACAAACCCTAAATGCTTTTCAGCACGGCCTGGAGTAATGTGAGACTATTTGGGAATGAGAGAATCTACCCCCAGACACAGGTGCCAGACCAAGGGGTGCTGCAGCATCCCCTGGCTTGAAGTGATTTCCATCTTATCCAGGATTTACAGTTTGGTTCAGTGGCTCTCAGCGCCCCCACTATGCAAACTGTCCCAGCGTCCCCAGAGGGGGAACTCAGTGACTAACAGTCACTCTGCTAATGGTGAGGATCAGAATGAATTAGATGCTCAGGCTCAGTCTAGGGTAGGATGAGTGGGGGAGGGTCAGAGGAGATGAGCTGGCTGATCCCGACCGTGTTTCCTACCACAGACAGACCCTCGGCGGCTGATGCTGCGGAGGCAGAGGTGGGATCTCCAGGCCTCCCACGAAAGGCCCTGTGGCAGTGGTTCTCAACCTGCGGCCCGTGGGCTGTATGCGGCCCAATCAGCACACAGCTCCAGCCCATATGACATCCTCAGGGCCATACAGGTAGTATTGGATGCGGCCCATATAATGCATTATGGGCCGCATATGCAGCCCACAATGGTAAATAGGTTGAGAACCCGCTGCAGTCTGTGGGAATCAGCCCCTCTCAGTGGTGCTGGCTGAATACAGAGGGGGCAGGGAGAAGGGGCAGAGGGGGTGAGTGATGAGGCAGCACCTCTCTACTCCTGTGCTCTCCCTCGCCTCTTATCCCAGGATCCCCAAACACTCGATAGCCCTTTCCTCACCTGTGGCCCATCAGCTCAGCAGCCAGGGCTGCAGCCGGGAGGAGGGGCTGATGGGGGCTTCTCCTCCTCTGCCTGGGGTTTGCTGAGACCAGGCAGAGCCAGAAGGTCACTGACCAGCTGGTGCTCGGCTGATGCTGGATCCTCACCCCAGCGATGGGCAGCTGGAACCTTGGCAGCCAAATGCCCCTGCTGTGTGTGGGAACGAGGAAATGGGTTTGTCACCATGGCCGGCCCCAGTCAGGGCACTGAGAGAATTTCCCTGCTGTGTGGAGGCGTCTCTGATGTCCAACATGGCATTAGCTCCGCTTGAAGTTGAGTGGAGTTGACAATGCTTGATTCTGTGGGAGCACCAACTGAAGATTCCCCCACATTCAAGTTCTCTCTCTTCTGTGGATCGCTGATGGGTAATAATGTGTGAGCTCGGACTGAATCTTTTCCTGCAGTCGAGGTATTTCTAGAGTCGCTCCCTCTTGTGTGAATTCTCCGGTGTTTAGTAAGGTTCGAGCTGTTATTGAAACTTTTCTCACATTCCAGGCATTTATGGGGCTTCTCTCCAGTGTGGATTATCTGATGTGTAATAAGGGCTGATCTGCGACTAAAAGATTTCCCGCAGTCCAAGCATTTATGGGGTTTCTCTCCCGTATGGATTCTCTGATGTGTAACAAGGGCTGATCTCACTTTGAAACTTTTCCCACAGTCAAGGCACTCATGGGGTCTCTCTCCCGAGTGGGATCTCTGATGTGTAACAAGATTTGACCTCTGAATGAAACATTTCCCACACTCAAGACATTTATAGGGTTTCTCTCCTGTGTGCATTCTGCCATGTATAATAAGAGATGATCTCTGACTAAAGCTTTTCCCACACTCAAGACATATGTAGGGTTTCTCTCCTGTGTGCATTCTCCCATGTTTAATAAGGGATGAACTCTGACTGAAGCTCTTCCCACAGTCCAAACATTTATGGGATTTCTTTCCTGTGTGGATTGCCTGATGCGTAATAAGGGTTGATCTCACAGTGAAACTTTTCCCGCAATTGAGACATTTAAAGGGTTTCTCTCCCGTATGCATTCTCTGATGAGTAATAAGGGCTGGTCTCTGACTAAAACTTTTCCCGCAGTCCAAGCACTTATGGGGTTTCTCTCCTGTATGGATTCTCTGATGTGTAATCAGGGCTGACCTCACAGTAAAACTTTTCTCACAGTACAGGCACTTGTAGGGTCTCTCTCCCGTGTGGGTTCTCTGATGCGTAATAAGGTTTATGTTCTGATTGAAACATTTCCCACACTCAAGACATTTATATGGCCGCTCTCCCGTGTGGATTTTCACATGTTTCATAAGGGATGATCTCTGACTGAAGCTTTTCCCACAGTCCCAGCATTTATGGGGTTTCTCTCCTGTGTGGGTTCTCCGATGGGTAAGAAGGTTCGATTTCCGATTGAAGCTTTTCCCACAGTCGAGGCACTGATACAGTCTCTCTCCTGTGTGGATTCTCCGATGTTTAGTGAGGTTTGAGCTGTCACTGAAACTCTTCCCACAGTCCAAACATTTATGAAGTTTTTTTCCTGCATGGATTGTGTGATGCATAATAAGGGCTGATTTCACACTGAAACTTTTCCCGCATTTGAGACATTTGTACATTTTATCTGCCATATGGATTCTCTGATGTGTAATCAGGGCTGATCTCTGACTAAAACTTTTCCCACAATCCAAGCACTTATGGGGTTTCTCTCCCGTATGGATTCTCTGATGTGTAATCAGGGCTGATCGCTGACTAAACCTTTTGCCACATTTCATGCATTTATGAGGTTTCTCTCCAGTATGAATTCTCTGATGCGTAGTCAGGTTTGAGACCTGATTGAAACATTTCCCACACTCAAAGCATTTATAAGGCCTCTCTCCTGTGTGCTTTCTCCCATGTATAATAAGGGACGATTTCTGGCTGAAGCTTTTCCCACAGTCTAAGCACTTATGGGGTTTTTCGCCTGTGTGGATTCTCTGATGAGTGATAAGGTTCGATTTCTGATTAAAGCTTTTCTCACAGCTCAGACATTTATAGGGTTTTTCTTTCTTGGGATTTGTCTGTGGGGCTGTGGTTTCCTTGGGATTCTTGCATCCTACCCTACGTTCAATGGATTCCTCCTCTTTCTTTATTGGGTGGTTTCCCAACTGCCTCTCTGGCCTCTGCCGACTTCTCCAAGTTTTGCCCTGTTCCAAGGACTGGGAAAAATTCCCTTCGGTTCTTCTCCAAAAGTTCCCCTGCAGTTCCACTTGCTCGGGATCTTCCTGCTGTGAATTCTTCTCCTTGTTCTCACTCATCATCGCCTCATGAACTGCTGGGAGAGAGAGAATCCAGACAGGAGTCATTCCCTGTGCTGGGGAGAAAGGACAGAACAGGGAACAACACAGAGGGGAAAACACAACACAGTAACTAATGGGGAGACTGAGGGCTGGTCTACACTACACAGTTAGGTCGACATATGGCAGCTTACATGACCTAATTATGTCAGTGTACACACTACAGCCGTGTCCTGCCAGTGTAAGTGCCCTACTATACCAGCATAATAACTCCTCTTCCAGGAGAGGCATAGGGCTTATGTCCGTGTAGTGAGGGCGACACACTGTCTGTGTAGCCACTGCCTTCCTTACATGGGCTGTTGGCTGTCTTGTGAATTTCAGCTCTGCTGGAGCTGTGAAATTGACAAGAAAGCCAGACTCCTGGCTCCACAGCTGGGCTGCTGCCAGGTCTCCGCTCCAAGCTGGGCTACCACCTGGGCTTCTGGCTTGGGCTACTGCCCATGCTCTCTGCTCCCCACTAAGAGACCTGCTGCCCCCCGCGGTCCAGGCGCCATGTTCCCAGCTGGCAGCCCAGCTGCCCTCCAGCTCTTGGCTCCCCACCGAGAGCACAGCAGCCAACTGGACTCCGGGCACTGATCTCCCCACCGAAGGCGAGAAGCCCAAGGCGGCTTCCCCCGGTTCATGGCTCAGCTCCCCACACTGCCCCTCTTCAGACAGTGGAAGCGCTCTGGTGAAGACGCAAACCACCGACAGCAGGAGGGGAGCGTGGACATCAGCCACGGCAGTAATTACTGTGGTGGCTGTAAGTCAATCTAACATAGGTTGACTTAAGATTGTAGTGTAGACATGCCCTCGGAAATTGGACTCTGCCTCCACATCCCATCCAAATACTCCCAGGGAAGTAAAGTCGGGGAGTGAAGCGGGGAGGTCACTCGCTCCTGCCTGAAAGGGCTTAAAACAGCCCTGGAGAGGGCTGGGGCAGGGGGAAAAGCTGGGCTGATTGGGAAGCAGCCACAGCTGGGGCCACGCACCAAACAGACCTAGCTGGCCCTATAAAGGCAGGGAAGTCGGGCGCAGGAACAAAATGTCTCTCTCTGCTTTCAGAGAGAGAGGGGGCCTGGCTGCTGGGAAGCTCAGGGTGCCTAGAGTGAGGCAGGGTTGGGGAAAGGCCAGAGGGGCTGGGGAACTCCAGGCTGGCAACTCCCCAGGCTGCAGGGCCTTGTCCAAGGCCCCATAGAGGCACTGGTTTGCAGAGAAGGGCAGCAGGTCCAGACCCAACCTTGCCTATGATGAGTGGCTGACACTGCAGTCTGCCCCAGGGTGCAGGGGTGAGTTGGTGACTGGCAGTAGCCTATGTCTGAGGTGAGGTTAGGTGGGGATAGAGGGGTGGGAGTTCCCTAGGGAGGGGAGACCCTGAGACTGAGGGGTGTATGGCAGGGGGCAGCACCCCAGATAACGGGGCACCAGAGTCCAAGGAGGGACACGGGGGCCAAGCAGCAGTGGGACACTGGCCTGTAGAGGGCGCTCCAAGGCTGGCAGAGCTAATTCCTGGGAGAGACCAGCAGGAGGCACTGTGGGGTGAGTCTGCACAGGGTTACATTAACTGTAAGGTGATTCCTCACTGTCAGGTCTGAGGCCTTTTTCTGCAGCCACATTAGGACAGCAGAAGCCATGAGACAAGAAGCAAAAAGTCACATTCCCTCTAAATTGTATCAAAACAATGAAATATCGGCTGCTAAGAAGGAGATCCTGTCCTAATAGCACCCACCACCACCAGATAAAGGAACAGGCCTTCAGATGTTTAAAGAAAACTTCGTTGGACAGCATCCTGTCTGGCAAGGAATCACTTATCAACAGTTGTGATCGTGAAATCCCTCCTTCTTTACTGTTTTGTCTTTATGGTCCCTGCTTCGCTATTGTTTATCTGTATCGTCTCTGTCTGGTTCTTTGCTTGTTTCTGTCTGATTGTAGTGGGGCAGCTGCCCTGCTCCTGGAGAACAGGGGTTAAAAGCAGCAAAGCTAGGCTGATGGGGGAAGCAGCCACAGCTGGGGCCATGCCAATCAGGGCCCAGCGAGCCCTGATAAAGGGGCTATGGGGCCAGGAGACAGAGGAGTCTCTCTAGCTGTGGAGAGAGAAGGACCTGGCTGCCTGGGAGCTCAGGGTACCGGGAGCAGAGCACTGCTGGGGAAAGGCAAGAGGAGCTGGGGATCTCCAGCCTGGCAACTCCCCACGCTGAGGCCTTGCTAAAGGCCAAAGCAGGTACTGGGGCTACAGAGGTGCAGCCTGGGGATTGGCAGAGGCAGCTGGTCCTAAACACTTGCCGATGCTGAGTGGCCATTACAGACTGGTCTGCCCCAGTGAGCGGGGGCTAGAGGATGACTGGCAGTAGCCAGAGGCAAGGTGGGGTTAGAGGATTGGGGGTTCCCCTGGGAAGGGAGACCCAGAGTGTGGGGGCACTGCTGGGGCAGAACCCCGAGGTAAAGGGGCACTGGGGTCTGGGAGGGACATGGGGCCTAAGGCAGGCGAGCCACTAGCCAGCAGAGGGCGCTCTGTATGCTGGAAAAGAGCTAATTCCCAGATGACCAGAAGGAGGCGGTGCACTGGTGAGTCTTCACCTTGCTACACTGATCCATAACTAATTATGCAAGGTTTAAATCAGCTCAGGTGGTGGGCTACGATAGAGTAAAGAATTGTTTTGCAATATGTTAGGCTTGGTCAAAGAACTATTTTGTAATACTTTAATAAAATGATAGCTTACGGTCAAGCTAAGCAGGACTCAAATGCCACTATATAAGCTGGGGTCCAAAAGGAAATTCCTTAGAACTAACTCCAGGACCCAGCCCGAGATCAGAGATGCCAGATCTCAACCCCCTGCCGACTATATCGTGCAGACGCTGGAGTCCCTGGACAAACCAATCATGACTGGCCACCAGGAAAAGTTCATCTGCCTTGTTGGGAGTGGTGAGCATTGTATGCTTAGCGTGTGTGTTCTGTCTTGGTAACTGTTAATAAATAGAGGTTAAGGATATTACTGTGTAAGGCTCTTTCACTGGTTAAAACGTCCTGTAAGCCCGCAGAAGATTATGCTCTGACCCCTAAGAACAGGGTGCGGGACAGGGTGCCTAAATTAATTGTGTTACTCCTTGAGTCCTAGGAACAGGGTAAAGGTGGGTGCCATAGAGTGTGCGGGTAACACTAAAGGATGGGTGGGAAGCCATAGGTGATATCTGCCATGATGAAGCGATACCAGAGGGCTACAGCCTGACTGGGTGGGGTGAGAAACAACCTGGAGAGCTCGCTAACAACACATCTTTGGGCATCCCAGCTTTTTCATTCACTTGCCAGATGGTGTGTGTGTGTGTCAGTTTCACTGATTCCTCACCTGTGCGGGTTCCTTTGTGGATGTCCCATTCCTTGGAGGTGTGGAGATCAGGGATCCACGGCTCTTCCCCGCGTTCCAGCCGGGTGATCAGCTCCGGTTTGGGAACGGGAAATCCTGCTCGTAAGGGGGGGAAATCAGGAAGATGAGGGTGTATCTCGAGTATTGACAGAGTATTTGGGCTGGTCTACACTGGGGGGGAGAGGAGGGATCGATCCAAGATACGCAACTTCAGCTACGCGAATAGCGTAGCTGAAGTCGAAGTATCTTGGATTGAACTACCTGGGGTCCACACAGCGCGGGATCGACTGCCGCGGCTCCCCCATCGACTGCGCTACCGCCGCTCGCTCTGGTGGAGTTCTGGAGTCGACGGTGAGCGCGTTCGGGGATTGATATATCACGTCTTAATGAGACATGATATATCGATCCTGGAAAAATCGATTGCTGATTGTTCTTTGTTGTCACAAAGAACATTCCCTGAGCTCAACCTGCCACCTGGTGAGCTGGGGGATTGTGGAATCCCAAAAGACGGGAACATGGCCACTGTACTTACACGGATGTAGAATCTGAACAGATGGGAACATGGCCACTGAGCCCCCAGGGAGAGGCAGATGTCTGTGGGGGGGAGGAGCTGTCACAGCCTCACTGGGGGCTTCCAGGATCTGTGTATTCTGGGGGACTGGCTGATGCAGACACAGCTCTGGTGTCAAATCCCTGCCTAGTTCTAAACCTCCAGAGCCCTCTGGCTGGAGCCAGTCCCAGCAATGGAGGATCACAGGGACTGAGTATAAAGAGACACCAGGTGGGTGACGTAATATCTTTTCGTGGGCCAACTTCAAAAGCATATCTTTCACTAACCGAAATTGGTCCAGTCAAAGGTACTGCCTCCCCCACCTTGTCTGTCCATCCTGGGATGAACAGGGCCATACCAGCACTATAAATTAGTGAGAAATAACAGACAGATCCATACACTGCTTCTGCCCCTTTGAAAGCTGGAGGGATGGGGATGAATCAGCAGGTTTATGACTCCCTGATCCCATTGGAGGGGGCATGGCGGGGTAGTCAACAGGTGGACCACAGGCCAAATCTGGACCATCAGACACTTTTGAATGGACCCCAAAATCTTTTTATTTACTTATTTATATTCTCTAGAGTCTGGACCTTGACTATACTTTCACCAAGAAATTTGGACCTTGACAAAAAAAATAGACTATCCTCATGGCAGGGAGATGAAAGTCTCTCACACTGCATGTGTAGACTCTGGAGTCCATTTCCCCTCTAATCTAACTGAGCAGGGAAGAACTGACCAGATTCAGACACGCAGACCCCACGGCTTCTAGTATCTGAGGGGACGGGAATCCCTTACCCAGCGAGGTCACTGTCTCATAGTTCTCCTGCATGACGTCCCTGTAGAGGGCTCTCTGAGTGGGGTCCAGCAGAGCCCCCTGCCCCTGAGTGAAATACACAGCCACATCCTCGAAGGTCACCGGCATCTGAAACAACAAGAGTTCCCCACTCAGCACCTGCTGCCCCAGCCACAATCTCACTATTTACCGGGGAGGAGGCCCAGAGTAGCAGAATCCCATCTCCTCCCCCCCGGCACCCTGCTCAGAGCAGCCAGGAGGCTTCAGGGGGTGGGGAGAAAGGTGAGAGCGCCTTGTTCCCCCAGCAGACGGGGCAGGGCAGGGTCTTCTCGTTTACCACACGCCTGCCAGCCACAGGCTGATGCAGGAAGCAGAGCTCTGAGCCGGGGACAGGAATCCCAACAGCTTCCCTTCGTATTTCACAGCAGTCTCTGGCCAGTGGGGTCAGGCTCCAGCACTGGGAGTCTGGTCAGTTTTCCCAGCCCTGCCTAGGGGGGTGTTTCCTGTTTGAGAAATGGGGGAATTCCTCTCCCTCCCTCCAGCTCCCTGCCCTGCCAATGGGCTTGCTCAGACAATCAGGCCCAGGTTGACCATGTCCCAGCAGGTTTGTCACACCCTCCCTACTTCCCCCGGTGTGTTGCCTGCCCCTCCCTCTCTACCACACCCTGTCCTGCAGCACCCTGAAAATCTCCTACCTGAGCTGGCTCCATCACAGCCATTTCCCTTCCCTGTCCTCTGGAAGACAGGAGGATCTGGAGCAAAATGTGGATGTGATTCCTCAGCCTGTCAGGGCAAGAGAGGAGGTTTCAGAGGGGGCTTGAATCCATTTCACACCTTGATTCCCTGCAGGCTCTCTCCCTGCAGACAGATGCTCTAGAACAGGGGGTTCTCACAACAGATCTTTTGGTGGCCTCAGAGTATGGCCATCAAATCTTGCTGGTGGCCACTCTGACAAATTTTCCTAAAATACTTATTTGTTTTTCCTAAAGTTAATTATGAGGGTTGTTGATTGATCGCAGTTAACTCATGTGATTAACTCAAAAAAATTAATCGCTATTAAAAATAATTAATTGAGATTAATCAGTTTTAATTGCACTGTTAAACAAGAGATTACCAATTGAAATGAATGAAATATTAAATGTTCTACATTTTAAAATATATTGATTTCAATTACAACACAGAATACAAAGTGTACAGTGCTCACTTTATATTTTTTATTACAAATATTTGCACTGTAAAAATGATTAAGAAAAGAAACAGTATCTTTCAATTCACCAATCCACAAGTACTGTAGTGAAATCTCTCTATTGTGAAAGTATAACTTAAAAATGTAGGTTTTTGGTGACATAACTGCACTCAAAAACAAAACAATGCAAAACTTTAGAGCCTATAAGTCCACTCAGTCCTACTTCTTGTTGAGCCAATTGCTCTGACAAACAAGTTTGTTTACATTTACAGGAAATAATGCTGCCTGCTTCTTGTTCATCTCACCTGAAGGTGAGAACAGGCATTCGCATGGCAGTTTTGTAGCTGGCATTGCAAGGTATTTACATGTCAGATATTTTTTCACATCTTGGCTCATAGAGCTGAGAAGCGATAGTCATATGTCCCTCATGATTCAGCCACCAATCCAGAGGACATGCTTCTATGCTGATGACACTCGTTTAAAAAATAATAATAATAATAATGCATTAATTAAATTTGTGACTGAACTCCTTGGGGGAGAATTGTATGTATCTGACTATTTTATCCACATTCTGCCATATATATTTCATGTTATAGCAGTCTCAGATGATGACTCAGCACATGTTGTTCATTTTAAGAACACTTTCGCTGCAGATCTGACAAAATGCAAAGAAGGTACCAATGTGAGATTTCTAAAGATAGCTACAGCACTCGACCCAAGGTTAAAGAATTTGAAGTGCCTTCCAGAATCTGAGAAAGACGGGGTGTGGAGCAAGCTTTCAGAAGTCTTAAAAGAGCAGCACTCTGACATGGAAACTACAGAATCAGAACCTCCAAAAAAAGAGAATCAACCGTCTGCTGGTGGCATCTGACTCAGATAATGAAAATGTGTCTGTCAGCACTGCTTTCGATTGTTATCGAGCAGAACCCATCATCAGCATGGACACATGTCCTCTGGAATGATGGCTGAAGCATGAAGGGACATATGAATCTTTAGCGCATCTGGCATGTAAATATCTTGCGATGCCAGATAGACCAGTGCCATGCGAACACCTGTTCTCACTTTCAGGTGACGTGAACAAGAAGCAGGCAGCATTATCTCCAGCAAATGTAAACAAACTTGTTTGTCTGAGCGATTGGCTGAACAAGAAATAGGACTGAGTGGACTTGTAGGCTTTAAAGTTTTACATTGTTTTATTTTTGAATGCAGTTATTTTTTGTACATAATTCTACATTTGTAAGTTCAATTTTCATGATAAAGACATTGCACTACATTACTTGTATTAGATCTGAAAAATACTTTCTTTTGTATAACAGTGCAAATAATTGTAATAAAAGAATAAAGTGAACACTGTACACTTTGTATTGTTATAATTGAAATAAATATATTTTAAGATGTAGAAAACATCCAAAAATATTTAAATAAAGGGTATTCTATTTTCATTTAACAGTGCAATTAATTGCATTTTTTTTAATCACTTGACAGCTCTAATAAATATGCACATATCCCTGACCAAATCCTTGTAATTTACTGATGTAGAGCTTTTTTTTTTTTCTTCCCTTTTCTTTTTTCCAGATGCACTAGAAAAAATAATCATAGGACTGGAAGGGACCTTGAGAGGTCATTTAGTCCAGTCCACTGCACTCATGGCAGGACTAAGTATTATCTAATCCAGTCCTGACATGTGTTCGTTTAACCTGATCTTAAAAACCTCTAATGACGGCGATTCCACAACCTCCCTTGGCAATTTATTCCATTGCTTAACCACCCTGACAGTTAGGAAGTTTTTCGTAACGTTCAACCTAAACTTCCCTTGCTGCAATTTAAGCCCATTGCTTCTTGTCAGTTAAGAAGAACAACTTCCCCCCTCCTCCTTGTAACAAACTTTTACACTCTTGAAAATGGTTATGTCCCCTCTCAGTCTTCTCTTTTCCAGACTAAACAAACCCAGTTTTTTTGTTTTTTTTTTTTTTCCCTCAAATCTTCCCTCAGAGGTCATGTTTTCTAGACCTTTAATAATTTTTGTTGCTCTTCTCTGGACTTTCTCCAATCTGTCCACCTCTTCCCTGAAATGTGGCACCCAGAACTGCACACAATACTCCAGTTGAGACTTAGAATCATAGAATATGAGGGTTGGAAGGGACCTCAGGAGGTCATCTAGTCCAACCCCCTGCTCAAAGCAGGACCAATTCCCAACTAAATCATCCCAGCAAGGGCTTTGTCAAGCCTGACCTTAAAAACCTCTAAGGAAGGAGATTCCACCTCCCTAGGTTACCCATTCCAGTGCTTCACCACCCTCCTAGTGAAAAAGTTTTTCCTAATATCCAACCTAAACCTCCCCCACTGCAACTTGGGACCATTACTCCTTGTTCTGTTGTCTGCTACCACTGAGAACAGTCTAGATCCATCCTCTTTGGAACCCCCTTTCATGTAGTTGAAAGCAGCTATCAAATCCCCCCTCATTCTTCTCTTCTGCAGACTAAACAATCCCAGTTCCCTCAGCCTCTCCTCATAAGTCATGTGCTCCAGCCCCCTAATCATTTTTGTTGCCCTCTGCTGGACTCTTTCCAATTTTTCCACATCCTTCTTGTAGTGTGGGGCCCAAAACTGGACACAGTACTCTAGATGAGGCCTCACTAATGTCGAATAGAGGGGAATGATCACGTCCCTCAATCTGCTGGCAATGCCCCTACTTGTACAGCCCAAAATGCCGTTAGCCTTCTTGGCAACAAGGGCACACTGTCGACTCATATCCAGCTTCTTCTCCACTGTAACCCTTAGGTCCTTTTCTGCAGAACTGCTTCCTAGCCATTCAGTCCCTAGTCTGTAACAGTGCATGGGATTCTTCCGTCCTAAGTGCAGGACTATGCACTTGTCCTTGTTGAACCTCATCAGATTTCTTTTGGCCCAATCCTCTAATTTGTCTAGGTCCCTCTGTATCCTATCCCTACCCTCCAGCGTATCTACCACTCCTCCCAGTTTAATGTCATCTGCAAACTTGCAGAGAGTGCAGTCCACTCCACCCTCCAGATCATTAATGAAGATATTGAACAAAAACAGCCCCAGGACTGACCCTTGGGGCACTCCGCTTGAAACCGGCTGCCAACTAGACATGGAGCCATTGATCACTACCCGTTGAGCCCGACAAACTAGCCAGCTTTCTATCCACCTTATAGTCCGTTCATCCAGCCCATACTTCTTTAACTTGCCGGCAAGAGTATTGTGGGAGACTGTCTCAAAAGCTTTGCTAAAGTCAAGGAATAACACATCCACTGCTTTCCCCTCATCCACAGACCCAGTTATCTCCTCATAGAAGGCAATTAGGTTAGTCAGGCATGACTTGCCCTTGGTGAATCCATGCTGACTGTTCCTGATCACTTTCCTCTCCTCTAAGTGCTTCAGAATTGATTCCTTGAGGACCTGCTCCATGATTTTTCCAGGGACTGAGGTGAAGCTGACTGGCCTGTAGTTCCCCGGATCCTCCTCCTTCCCTTTTTTAAAGATGGGCACTACATTAACCTTTTTCCAGTCATCCGGGACCTCCCCCAATCGCCATGAGTTTTCAAAAATAATGGCCAATGGCTCTGCAATCACATCTGCCAACTCCTTTAGCGCCCTCGTCCAGTTTTTCTAAATAGTCCCGAACCACTTCTTTCTCCACAGAGGCCTGGTCACCTCCTCCCCATGCTGTGCTGCCCAGTGCAGCAGTCTGGGAGCTGACCTTGTGCGTGAAGACAGAGGCAAAAAAAATCATTGAGTACATTAGCTTTTTCCACATCCTCTGTCACTAGGTTGCCTCCCTCATTCAGTAAGGGGCCCACACTTTCCTTGACTTTCTTCTTGTTGCTAACATACCTGAAGAAATCCTTCTTGTTACTCTTAACATCCCTTGCTAGCTGCAACTCCAAGTGTGATTTGGCCTTCCTGATTTCACTCCTGCATGCCTGAACAATATTTTTATACTCCTCCCTGGTCATTTGTCCAATCTTCCACTTCTTGTAAGCTTCTTTTTTGTGTTTAAGATCAGCAAGGATTTAACTGTTAAGCCAAGCTGGTCGCCTGCCATATTTGCTATCTTTCTACACATTGGGATGGTTTGTTCCTTAATCAGTGCGGAGTAGAGCAGAAGAATAACTTCTCATGTCTTGCTAATGTACAGTTGTATTTTAGTGCTCCTGGCCCTTGCTGCCTCCCCTGCCTGGATCTCCCCTGACCACCACTGCCTCTCCCAGCCCTCCACCACCCCACATGGCTCCCAATCACCTCCTGGGCCCCACTGCTTCCCCCCCGAATTCCCTTCTGCAGCCTCACACCCCTGGCTCACCCCACTGCTTGCCTCTTGACCATAGTGACCAGTAAAGCCAGCCCTGATGAAGCCCCACCACCCTGGAGGACTGAAGGGGCCCCATGGCTGGAACTGGGGGGGTGCAGGATGGCTGAAGCCCACCACCCTGGAGGACTGAAGCCCAGAACCCCACAACTGAAGCTGGGGTAGAGGGGCTGAAGCCTGGAGCCAGAGCCCTAAGGCTGAATGGGGTGACGGGGGTTAAGTCCGCCCCTAGAGCCCCACAGCTGAAGCTCTCCCCTGGAGCCCTTGGGCACTGCAGGGAGGTGCCACTGCTTTGCCCCCTCCCCCATTTCTGCCCAGGAGTCTGTTGTGGCTGCATTGAGAAACGGCTGCACTAGACTCTGCCAGGCTGGGGAATACACTCAGGCTACGTCCACCCTACAAGGGCTACAGCGGCACAGCTACTGCGCTGCAGGAACGCGGCTACAGCTCCGTAGCATGGATGCGTCCTACAGCAGCGGCAGGGGTTTGTCCATCCGATAATCCACCTCTCCAATCGGCAGTAGCGCGTTCGGTGGAAGAATTCTCCCGTCCGTCAAGCTGCGTCCACAATGGGGGTCAGGTCAACTTAGACTCATAGACTTTAAGGTCAGAAGGGACCATTATGATCATCTGGTCTGACCCCCTGCATGCTGCAGGCCACAAAGCCGTCCCTACCCTTTCCCTTGACTCTGCTGTTGAAGTCCCCAAATCCTGTGGCTTAGTGACTTCAATTGGCAGAGAACCCTCCTGCTTAACTATGGCGCTCGGGGCTCAAAACTTTGCCTAGCCCTGAGTGATGCAGTGGATGGATGACTGTTAACTGTAGACCAGGTCTTACAACACCGACCCAGCCTCTCCCAGCAGGCTCCACCCACCAACACTTTTAAACCCTCCAGCAACAGAGCTGGCACAGTTCAGGGCAACTGCTCCTGTATTTCCGCTCAGGGGTCCAGCAAGAGCACCGACTGAGCAGCTCCCCTTTGATTGGGGACCAAGTCTTCCCTAGGCCATGTCTACACTAGCACTTATGTAGGAAAAACTTTTGTCACTCAGGGGTGTGAAAAAAGCTCTCCTGCTGGCACAGCAACTGCCGCTCATAGAGTTGGTTTTATTATGCAGACGGGAGAGCTCTCTGCTGTCGGCATAACGTGGCCACACGAGCGCTCTCAGAGCAGCACAGCTGTATCGGCACAGCTGTGCTGCTGTAAGCTTGTAAGTGAAGCCATGGCCCTAGGAAATCCATCGCACTCGTATTGTTCCCAAAAGGCCTTTGAAATCCCTAATATCTCCAGAGATTCCACCCGAAGGACTCCCATACAACCACCCAGTAGCCCACAAGCAGTAGCATTTTCAATACAATGGACTCCCACAATACATGCACTTAATTCAATAAGGATTAGAATCATAGAACCATTGGGTTAGAAGGGACCATAAGGATCATCTACTCTACCCCCCTGCCAAGATGCAGGATTTGTTGGATCTAAGCCACCCAAGGCAGAGGGCTCTCCAGCCTCCTTTGGAAAACCACTGGTGAAGGAGCTTCCACGACCTCCTGAGGTGTCTCTTCCATTGTCTTACTGAGTTTTGTCCTGAGATTTAATGTAAATCTGCTATGCTGTAGTTTGATCCCATTGCCTCCTGTCCTGCCCTCTGTGACGAGAGAGAAACTTTTCTCCAGACACCAGCCTCCTCTTCTCCCTTAGCAATAACCAGAGCCCTTGAGTCTGATGGCAACACCTAACGAATGAGCTGCCCTGGACTCCCCCTGCAGCCCCCAGGGACAGGCAGGCAGAGGCTGATCTCATTGGCCCATCCGCACTCACCCCCTGCCAAAGCCAGCAGTGACTCCGGTCTGACACCGGTGTGGGTGAGATCTGAATCCATGGCACGGGGAAGCTGCCATTGTATCTCTCACCATCCCAATCCCTTTTCACTGGCCTCTCTCTCCCTTCCCCAGCCCGCCTCCTCTTGCTCTCACATTACCCCTCCAGCCCCCTCTCCCCATATCCCCCCTTTTCCTTCACTAGATCCCACCACCCAGATTTCCCTCTATTCCAGCCCTGTGTCCTGTGGGCTCCACAGTTCTCCCCAGTACACTGACTCTTCTGCTTTGCCTCATCCTCCATGCAGCAGTCACCCCTGCCCCCAGGCCATCCTGCCCCCTGCATCTGCATCTTCAGCCTCTGTGCTCGTCACACATCCCTGTTCACCTGTAAATCCCCTCTTGCACACACACCCCCGCCCCTCTTCAGACATCTTCTGGCTCCCACCCCCCTCTATCCCTCCAGGTGTGGCTGTCCCAGCCCTCCCCATGGCGCGGGCTGGCTCCCCCGCCCCGCACATGCTGGGAGCTGGCGGCAGCTTTCCTGGGCCCAGGGCAGGGAATCACAGCCAGCTCCGCTGGGAGCAGCCTGGGGCCAAACCTCCCCATGCAACCCAGGTGTGACGGGGGGGGCACCGCTCCTTGGGGGGACGGATGGGAGGCTCTCTCTTACCTTCCCTCCAAGCAGTGCCCGCCCTGGGAGCAGGGGGCAGGTTTCCCCTTAAGTGATGTCCTGGGCAGGCTGGGGTGTCCGGACTGATAAGTCTCTTGGGGAGCAGCGGGAATATTCCTCTCCCATCTGCAGACAGGACTCTGGGGTTGCCAGCAGCAGCTGCTGACGCTCTGGATCTTGCAAGAAGCGGGGATCCCACAGTGGTAGGCTCCCTGCTGTGAAATTAAGCAGGGGCTGGGCTCACAGCTAGCCCCACCCCACTGTCAGCCGGGCGACAGGCTCACAGCTGGAGCCACCACCCTTCACCCCAGGGTGACAACGGAAGCTGTGACACCCCCTCTCCCCCCCAACCCCCACGCTGGGCTCAATTTCACAGCAAGGAGCCTACAGCTCCAGCTGTGAGTCCCCTGCTGCTCTGAGCCAGGATGTCAATTTCATTCCGGATAGGCTCTCTGCTGTGAAACTGAGCCCTGGGGTCACAGCTTGGGCTCTCACCCCAGAGCCCTGTGCAGCTGTCAGTGCCCCACATCAGTCGGTGCAAACACTCCTGGCAAGCACGCGCTCCGCTAGCAGGAGGGCAGCGTGGACACCAACAGCCCACTCAATTACAGGAGGGACTATAGGTCAACCTAAATTAAGTCGCCCTAATTTTGCAGTGTAGACAAGCCCTTACTGCAGAGACTCCGATGCCGGGACCCAGTGATCACTCCCACACCAGCTTTTTCTAGGTCCCAGCGATAAACCCCTCAGGGACCCCATGTCCCCTGGGCGCAGGCAGCTTCTCTCAGCATTAAGGGGTCATCGTACAAAGAAAGGAGATGTACCAGGCCTGGGGAGGCAGGAGAAGGGGGATTTCTATCAAGACTCAGGATTATTCCAGAGAGTCCACGATATAAACAGAGACGGGGGGTGTTGGGGTCCTAGAGAGGCTACCCAGAGCCTGGAGCTGCAGAGGACGCCTTTCGCAGTGACACTGACTCCGGGTGTGATTCGCTCTGGGAAGCAATTGGCACAGGGAACTGTTGGTCGGGGACGGTCTCTTGTCTCCACACCACACTCACTGGCTACCAGCCCTGGGCCGGAGCTTCCAGGTCTGCTTCCCTCACTTGGGTCATGGAGCTGTGCCAGGCCACCAGGCTTGGTGGGTTCATCTGCTCCTAAAAATAACCGACCAAGGGGCCATGTCCACTCCTGCAGGGCTCTCTGCCGCCCCTTTCCTGGCCAGTGTAACTGCCGCCGGTACAATTTGCTACTGGGTAGCAGCTACTGACACCTAGCTGTTCTCTTTTGCTGCCCTTTCACCATTTTGCTGCCTCTGCCTTTCCCCAACCTCTGATCCAGGGGTAGCAAGCAGTGATGGAGGGAGAGTGTATTCTCCTCACAATCTGCTACCTCTCACCTTTCCTCATCCTCTACTTTTCTGCATCTCCTGGTCCCAGGACAGCAAAGAATGGAGGATGGGGGTTTGCCTGTCACACTCTGCTTGCTTTCCCCAGCCTCCTGTCCAGAGGTAGGAACTTGTAATGGAGGGGACACGCCTGTCACAATTTGCTATCACAGTGAAATCACTATTTTAAATTTGGGCACAAAGAAAGATGTTTTGGTAATCCAGAAAAGCATTGCCCAGAGTTAAACCTCAGGGCTATTGTCTGTAAAACCCGGAACAAAGGTGGTGTTATTTATTAGTCTCTTTCCACTGTAGATCCTTGGGCGGCGGGTAAAATAGCCCAAGGGAGGGGGGCTAAGCTTCCCCAGCTAGGCCATGGCCCCGCCCATGAGTCACCCTGAGGCCCCGCTCCTACATCCTGCTCTTCCCCTATGGCCCCACCCACACTGTTCCTCCTCCCCCCTTGCTCTGCTTCTTCCCCAAAGCCAGCAGGGGCTAAGGCGGGCTGGCCGGTGCCTGGCGGCTCAGGACTCCGGCTGAGGCAGGCAGGCTGGGGCTCAGGCCGGCCGGGTGGGCTGAGGCTTGGGACGGGTGGGGTGGGCAGGCCGGTGCTTGGGCCAGACAGCAGTCTGGGATTCGGGCCAGCTGGCAGCCCAGGACTCAGCCAGGCTGGGGTGGGCGGGCCGGGGCTCCTCCAGCTGCAGTAGGGGGCTCAGGGCTCCGGCGGGTGAGGAGGAGATGGCCTCAGGCAGAAGGGGCAGGGCCGGGGGCTCCACTCCCTGAATGTGGGGTTCAGATGCTACTATGTGTACATCAAGCTGCACGGTTTCTACAGTAAACAAACATTTAATGCACACAAAACACTGAGTATACCGCCAAACCCGATAAACAGTATTTAAAATACTTACAAACACCTTTTGAGTGCAAGGAATTAGGCAGAAAATCTACCACTGTCCCTTCTACAGACTTATCCCCCATTGCCACAGTTACGCATCCTGAACAAGTTTCCGACACAACATGTGCACTGCTGCACTTCGGCACACACGGGTGGGTGTCAATAAAGTGCACCATGGTCCAGGAGGGAAAAAAGAAAATACAGGGAACCTACCTCCCTGCTCTCTGATCCTATTTCAGAGACATTTTCTCAGCCCTTTTCCTCACTGCTAAAACTCAAGTGCTCTCTCCTCACTGTATTTTTACCTCAGAATAATCCTGTACTTTAGTTACTCCATGGTAAAAAAACAACCCTAAACAATAAAAACTAAACCCACCCTTTTTAGCAGTGAGGAAAAGGCCGGGGGGCTGGACTCACGATGGGATGGAGGCATCGGGATGCTGAGCATTGTAAGGACTAGCTTTTAGGCCCCTAGCAAGTCACAGGAACAATCCTGTGATCCCCAGAGCGGAGTTAGGTGTCTAGGCTCCCTGTACAGAGAATGCAGAGAGGCAGGCGTCTGAGAATGGGATCCACAAAGGCGAGGAGCCACCTCAGCCTGCCCATGGGAGATGCTGACCCAAGACCCATCTTGGCTCTCACAGACTTTGGCGCCTAACTCTCAGTGGCAGGAAGGCACCTAGCCCTGCCTAGCGCTCCCCGAATGGGAGCCCAGCTCCTGGAGTCAGGTAGCTCAGGCCCCTAAGCTGTTTCTTGAGCTAGGTAGGCGCCTAATTCCACCCAAAACAGCCAGAGAAGGAGGCAGCGGTGGTGGTACCCACCTTCTATCTTTCAGCACTCACCTGGGATGTGGGAGACCCCTGTTCAAACCCGCTTTCCTCCTCTGCTTGCGGGGGGCATTGAACCTGGGTCTCCTACATCCCAGCCCACTTAGACATCCGCAGAGTGGTTCCCATTCATGGATCCCTAGGCAGCCCACGAGCCTTCCTGCGACTGATCTGGGATTCTTTTAAACACTAAAACTTTGGGAGGGGAGAGGATATCTGAAATATTGCCCAGAATCAGGTCTCCTATAGCAGCTCCATGCCTCTGGGCCTTGGGATGCAGCTGTGTGAGAACCCAGCCCTGGGAGCGGGTGCTGAGGTGTAGCATCTCTCAGGGGGGGGGGGAGCCCCTTGACCCCTCAACATCCTTTTTTGCAACCACTGCAGATTGCTCACCCCCATTGCTGTCACTTTTAACTCCTCTGCCCTTACTTATCCTGGGGTTTCCCCACTGATACTGCCTGGCCGGGCCTTAGCCACATTCTTAACCCTGGTACCTAACTACCCCGTCTCTGATTTTCCCCACCTCCTTCCCCTACCTCCAGCGCCTTGACCCTCCTGCACATCAGTTTGGCCCCTGCACGGATTGTCCCCACATTGGACTCCTCTGCCCGCTCTTATCCCTAGGGCCAGCAGAGCCCCTGGGCCTCCCAGGTCAGTGAGCGGCACCTTCACACGAGCAAAGCAGTAGATGGTGGGGGCAGCCCCCGTGTGACTGCCCCAGCCCCCAGCACGGCCCGGGCTGGCTCCCCCCGCCCCGCACACACCGGGAGCTGGCGGCAGCTTTCCCGGGCCCCGGGCGGGAATCGCAGCCAGCTCCGCTGGGAGAAGCCTGGGGCCAAACCTCCCCCTGCAGCCCGGGGGGGCGGGTCTCTCTCACCTTCCCTCCGAGCGGGGCCCCCTGGGGCAGGGGCCGGGCCGGGAAGGGGCCTGGCCGGGCTGGGGGCTCTGCCCTGGGAGAGGCTCCTGGGGAGCAGCGGGAAGGGCCCTGCTGGAGATTCCCCTCTCCCGGCTGCAGCCCGGGCTCCGGGCTCCCAGCACCAGCCGCCGGGGCTCGGGGATCTCGCTGGAGTCTGGGACCAGAGTCACCGCAGCGGCCGCGAGTCACTTCCTGCTGCTGGGACCCAGGGAGCCCGGCCATTGTTCCCACCCAGCTGCTCCTGGGTCCTAGCGATAAACCCATCGCGCTGCAGGGCGCTTCTCCCCGCATTAAGGGGGCGTCGTGCACAGAGGCCAACGTACCCGGGGGAGGCGCCCAGATCCCGAGAAAGGGGGTTTCTGTGCAGATTTGGGATTGCTCCAGCGTGTCCCCAGTATCCAGGGTCATACGGGGGTGACGGGCAGCCGGGGACACTGTGTTTGATCCGCTCTGGTAACAGACTGGCACAGGGAGCAGGTGGTCAGAGCTGATCTCTTGTCTGCACCCTCACGTGGTTCATGTTGTTGTCAGAGCTTTGCCACCAGGTTCCTGGAAGTATTTGTAGGGCTGGATTAACCCATCCCTGGATTCTAGGCCAAACCCCCTTGTGTGTCCCCCACACCCACCAAGGATTGCCTCTGCCCTTCTCCCAACTGGCTCCCCCATGTGGGCACTGACTGCAGCTCCCTCTCACACACCTGCATGTCACCAGCAAACTACAGCTGGTCTGGTTCAGGGACTGGTGCTCTGCCCACTTGTGCCCTGGCGCACGTGGATCACAGCAAAACTCACTCCATTTTGGCCCTGGCCCCCACCAGGTGTCAACAGCACTCAGATTTGGCCTGATGCCCCCTCTCCCAAAATGGGGGTCAGGCCTGAGACAATCGTGAGTGGGCACTGTGCCACCTATCACTGGATACCCACAAAAATCCCCAGTGAGCAGTTCCCCAAGGACTAGTGTACTGCTCTGACCCTGAGAGCATTCCAGTGCCAAAGGGCCAGGGGCTTCCTGGGAGCTGGAAGTGAGTTTCAGCTGGCTTCACCAACCCAGCTCACTGGTGCCATAATCTGTATCTAAAAGGTGTCATGGAAACTAATATGATCAGTCATATGCTTGCGTGAGATACGTATGGGCCATACACAAAGAATTAGAAACACAGGCTGGAAAATGTTCTTAAAATGTGTTTGTCGGGCAAGGCTTATGTCACTCCTTCCCTAAACAAAGGAATGTGGTTCTTCCATTTGCTGGAACCTGTCTCCAATGTAAATGGAGCAAGGACAATGAAATTACATTTACACCAAGGGCAGACAAAGCCAGCAGGTGAACCAAAGTGGAAGCTGCCACCAGGGCCGGCCCACAACATTTTGGCACCTGAGGCGGGGAGCTCAAATAACACACCCATGCCCCCTCACTTGGGCCAAAACTTTGAAAGGTCTCAATTCTGCCTTCTTCCTATTCTACTCCTCTCAAGTACTCTCAGGTACTGCTCTGCTACCTACCCCAATAAAGGAGAACTAACAACTTAAAATGCCTTGTTCAAAAATTTTAAGTAACACTTAACTTTCAAACACCCGAACAACAAATTTAACTTTTCTTGTCTGCATAGTAAACACTGGCATTTTTATCTGTTTGAATAATCAAAGTGGTGCTTTCTGTGCCTTCTTGGTTGCAAAGATTTGAACTGCTTCTTGAAGGTCCACAGTCTGGGCAGGTTCATGCTCTATTGAGATGGTTGCAAAGCCAACCAGCCTCTCCTGTGTCATTGTGGAGTGTAGATGTGTTTTTATTAACTTCAGCTTGGAGAAGCTGCGTTCTCCACTGGCAACTATTACAGGAAGTGTTAGAAGTATGAGCAGAGCAACAAAAGCATTTGGAAAGAGGGTGGTCATCTTATTTGTGCACATATATTCCAGAACAGCCTTTGGAGTTGATCCTGCTGGAATGTATCTTGAAAGGGCTTTCAGTTCATCACCTAAATCACTTGCATCAATATCACGCATGTCATCATGTGTCAACACTGTCTCTAGTGCCCTGCATTGCTGGTGTAGGTCTTCTTCAGGTATAGTGAGGAGTTTTGGAATATCATACAACATCCCAAATATACTGCTGTGTTCCTTGCGCTGCATGAAACGTTCTTCAACTGACTGTATTGCACAATCTAGCACCTGGTTAAAGAATTCAACTTTGAATTGTTTGGGGTCTCTTATAGGATTATCCTGTACCTCGTGATCAAAATGTCTTCTTCTTCGGTGACTCTTGTATTCTTGAATGGGTGGGAAAATAGCTTCAGTGTGAAGTTCCTCTGCCAACTTCTGTGCACTCTTCAGAACATTTTGAAATCCCTCATCTGACCGGTAAGACTGTGGGTATGATTGCTTTGTCCAGTTGTTCCATTGCTCCAGATATATCAAGGTCAACACCTTGGAGTCTCTTGCTTACAACATTTATTTCAAACAGTATGTCATGCCACAACATTAAGCCACACAGAAATTTGAAGTTATGTATGTTTCTGGTGATTCCATTTCCCTCTGCCACTGTTCTCCCACAAACAGTTCCTGTCATAGCATTATCCTCCATAATGGCAACTATGGCATTGTCTATCTTCCCAATTTGGAAGCTTTATCACCTCCACTCGATTTTCCCATCGTGTGGCACTCAGTGGTTTCAGTGTCAGAGGGGATGTTCCCAGATGTTGCTTCAAAATTTGCCATCGATGAGTTGATGCAGAGAAAAATACATAGATGCTTTGAATTACATTAAAAAATTCAGCAGCCTCACTAGAAGCTGAGGCTGCATCACTGACCACCAAGTTCAATGGATGAGAACTGCATGGGACAAAAAAAGCTCGAGGGTTTAACTCTCGGATCCATGTCTGCACTCCTCTGTTCTTTCCTTTCATGTTGGCACCATTATCGTAGCCCTGACCTCTCATGTCAGCTATCGCAATTCCCATATCTTCCAGCTTTTTAAGAAGCACATTTGTCATACCAGCTCCTGTAATACGGTATCATCAATGTCAATAAATTCTAGAAAATGCTCTCTGACAGTCACCATTGCAGGGACATTTTCACTGGGTCATGTTCTTGTTACAAAACGCACCATTAAAGTCATTGTTACGTATGTCTGATGTCAGGTGTGCAGTTCAGAATAACAGAGTAATATCTTGCTGACTTCAGATCTGCCACAATCTCCTGTTTGACTTTTGTTGCCAGAATCTGTATGATCTCATTTTGAATTGTTTTTCCAAGGTAGTGGTGTGTGTACATTTCTTGGGTGGTGACTCTTCTTAGATGCTCCTGGAGTACAGCATCAAACTCAGCCATCAGCTCTACAATTTTAAGGAAGTTTCCATTGTTTGACACATACAGCTGATCTGAAGTGCCACGCAGTGCTAAGTTTTGGGTAGCAAGCATTCTCACAATGGCAATGAGCCTTTTCAGAACATTTTGCCAGTAAAGAGACTCTGATGCAATCTTCTCTTGATGCTGATCATCTATGGTGGGCCTTTAACCTTAGTCTCATCTCAAGCTCTTTCCACCTATGGAATGCTGTCTGGTGATTTGCTGCCTTCTCATGGCATGCCAGATTTCTAGCCAGATTTTTCCAGTCCTTTGTTCCTATAGAACCCAATGTGGCTGGAACATTAGACTGGAAGAGTTTGCAACAAAAACAACATGCAGCATTCTGGGTGTTTGAGTACATAAGCCATGGCCTCTTCATTTTGTCACCATTGGGGATTTCACGCCAGTAATGTGTTGGATGGAAACTTCTATTTTCATTGTCTTTGGGGAACATGAAGTTTTTCACTTGCTGTGGCCCATGCAGTACAAGGAAGTCTCTCAGGCTACTGCTCAAGTGGGTCCACAGTCCTGGATCATCTAGACTTAAGGAACTAAACTCAGCAGCAGCTGTTTCTTGCGCCTGCACCACACTCTTCTCTGAGCTACACTTTTCTTCAGGAATGTGCATGGTTACATCCATTTGAGATGGAGATATGGATGCTGCAGTAGCTGTCAGGTCACCTGCACTCTGACTAACTGGAAGATCAGGCATCTCCTCACCACTCACATCCTCACTGGGGCCGGAAGGCTCACCATGAACATTTGTGTCTGTGTATCTCAGGAGAGCGCCTTCCTTCTTAGATAGAAAAGCTTCCTTTGCTTTCTTTCTTTTTCCGAATGCTGCCCCAGAGGGGCGTTTTCTTCTTTCACTCATGACTGCTGTTCTGTGCCAGCTATAGTGGCTCTCAACACTCAATTGAAGGGGACAAATAAGCAGGCTGGTAGCAGGGCCTGAGTGAGGGAAGATATCAGGGTCTTAAGGGCCTAACTGGCTCCTACTACTTCACTTGACTGCCTGTTCTCCTCAAGTGGGTTCAGGGAAGCAGCAGGAAACAGGAAGCTCCCTGAGAAGCTGGTGTTAATCAGCCAGACTCCTGAGGGTGCTAGAGAGGTACATAAGAGGCTCCTCCTCCTCTCTCTCCCTGCAGCTCCTGCTGCTTTCTGTTATTCCCTCTCACCTTTTCTCCTGCCTGCTTGTTATGTCTCTTGTGCCCTCCTTCCTCCAGCACAGCACTCCACCATCGCTGTGCATCTAGAGCAGAGACAATACATATGCACCAGCAGCAGACACAATTTTCTACACTCTGGGTCCTAGTGGCGCCCCTCCCACAGTCTGGCACCTGAGTATGCCGACTCAGTTCACCTCATGGTAAGGCCAGCCCTGGATGCCACTTCCCACTCTCAATGGGAGATAGAAGCGAGGTAATTAAACTTTAGAGACTATAACCAGGACACAAAGTCACCTTGGCATCCATTACTGGGCAGATACCATAAGGCCGAGCTCCGGTACATCTGAGAAAAGTGGAACCTTCCAGCCAAGAGCGCTGAAAGTCCCGACACTGAATCTAGGCAAGAAACCTGCTTAGACCAAGACGGTAACTTGCTGCAGTTAAATGTATGTTTCAAAGCATGTTTTGTCTGTAGCCTTTCGTTTTGCTTTCACTCTTACTAGACATTCCTTAATCCTTGGTTCCATGGGAATAAACTTATTTTTAGTTTTACAACAAACTATCTCGGTGCTGCAGATCACAGTGAAGGGCAAGTCCTCAGCTAACCTAACAGGGTGGAGCTGTGCCCTGTCTCTTTAAGAGAGCAGCAAAGTTACTGAAGTTCTGCGAGTGCTACGCTCAGGAGGATCTGACACTACAGGGCAGCCGGCTTTGGGGAGACTCAGGTTTGGGGGGCGAGTTGGGGTGACTCAGCAAAGAGGAACCAAAGCTGATGGAAGCCAGTGACAGGCCCTGGTGCTGTCAGGGCTGCCCGGGGGGGCAAGTGGGGCAATTTGCCCCAGGCCCCATAGGGGCCCCCACGAGAATGTCGGAGGCTCCCCGCCCCCCCGCCTCCACCTTCCCCCATCCCCTGGTGCCTCAGCGTGCCGCGTCCAGTGGTGTGGCTCAGGTGGGGCTTGAGATCCTCCTGCTCGGAGCCGCGGGTAAGGGGGGTGGGGCTGCGAGCTCCAGCAGGCCGAGCAGCAGGAGCTCCTGGACGCAGCTCGCTCAGGCTCCGGGAGAGGGGGGAGGCGGCATGGTAAGCCCCTCTGAGCCGCGCATCCCCTGACCCCCAGCTCTGAGCCCAGCCCCTCTGAGCCAGGCATCCCCGGCCCCCCTCCAGCCCTGACCCCCAGCTCTGAGCCCAGCCCCTCTGAGCCGGGCATCCCCTGACCCCATCCCCCGCCACCCTGACCCCCAGCTCTGAGCCCAGTCCCTCTGAGCCAGGCACCCCCCCCGACCCCATCCCCCCACAGCCCTGACCCCCAGCTCCGAGCCCAGCCCCTCTGAGCCAGGCACCCCCGACCCCCCTCCAGCCCTGACCCCCAGCTCCGAGCCCAGCTGCTCTGAACTAGTCACCCCTTGACCCCCCCCCAGGCCTGAACCCCAGCCCCTCTGAGCTGAGCACCCCCCGACCCCATCCCCCGCCGCCCTGACCCCCAGCTCTGAGCCCAGTCCCTCTGAGCCGGGCACCCCCCGACCCCATCCCAACACAGCCCTGACCCCCAGCTCCGAGCCCAGCCCCTCTGAGCTGGGCACCCCCCAACCCAGAGCCCAGCTCCCCACCCAGCTCTGGGCAACAGTAGCGCCACCCCCAGGCAGCGACAGCCCATTGGCACCAACCATCACCATCACCCAGCGACAGCCCATTATGTAATTGCAAATGTATACATACCATTAAAGCATTTAATGTTTTTAAATAATGTATTTTGTGTATTTTCAAATTATTAAAAATTAATTTTTGAATGTATTTCACTGGTTATTTTTTTACATTTCCAAATACATGTTACTATAGTATTGCAACTTTTTTTAATGGAAGGGGTCCCCAAAAATTGCTTTGCCCCAGGCCCCCTGAATCCTCTGGGCAGCCCTGGTGCTGTGTGCAGGCTGCTGGTGTGAGGGTGCTGAACCACAGCTGCACAACAGGGAGACACAGCCAGGATTACAGGGCAGGCGGCGACACTGGTCTGGGTTGAACCCCACAACATCACTGAGACCACCGCTTTGGTATCACACACAGCACTGGAATTTGCTGATAGCAAAACAAAAGGACATTTATTTGAAGAGAGACAAGAGATCCAAACAGAAACAAGGGGAGGGATGGAGTCACATGGTCATGTGCAAAACCAAAATCAGAAAGGTCGAACTAGGGCCTACACTCATTAGAAGTTCCCTTTTCTATCTGATAAACTAGATCCTCAACCCAAAGTTCAGTCTGTCTCAGGGTGCGCTAGCCCCCGCCTTCCACAAACCACCCTGGAGGACAGTGAGATGAGGATCTGGGAAGGGGACAAGATCCCCCCAGGAGAACTCAGTCACTCAGACGATCACTTTGCTAATGGGGGCTCAGAATCAATAAGATGCTCAGGGTCAGTTTGACCAGGAAGAGTGGGGGAGGGGCAGAGGACATGTGCTAGCTAATCCCCACCACTTCTCCCCCAACAAAAGGCCCTGTGGAAATCAGTTCCTCTCAGTGGTGCTGTCTGAATGCAGAGGGGGCAGGGAGAAGGGGCAGAGGGGGTGAGTGATGAGGCAGCACCTCTCTGCCCCTGTGCTCTCGCTCGCCTCTTATCCCATGATCCCCAAACACTCGATAGCCCAGCACCCAGGTCCCCCTGCTTCCCAGCTCCACCAGCCCCAATCATTCAATCCCCAGTGTCCTCCCCACAACCCATCGGCCTGGTCCCTTAACGTTTGATCCCCCAGAGCCCAGCGCCCTGGGGGATTTGGGGAGGGGAGAAGTAACCAGCCCCCAGGGACATTCCCCCTTCAGGGAACAGCTCCAGGTAAGTGGGAGAACCCAGCCCCGGGGCTGGTGGAAGATGGGGACAGGTGTCTAGAGTGAAGGTGCGGCCTGGCTCAAGTGTCCTTCTCCTCATCTCCATGGCAGGGGGATCCCAGCTGGGAGGGGAAGGAAGAGGGGGGAGCTTCAGTCGGGCAGAGGGAGCGGCTGGAGAAGTTTCTCTCTCTCCCTTCCCCCACCTGTGGCCCATCAGCTCAGCAGCCAGGACTGCAGCAGGGAGAAGGGGCTGATGGGGGCTTCTCCTCCTCTGCCTGGGGTTTGCTGAGACCAGGCAGAGCCAGAGGGTCACTGACCAGCTGATGCTCGGCTGCTGCTGGATCCTCACCCCAGCGATGGGCAGCTGGAACCTTGGGAGCCAAACGCCCCTGATGTGTGTGGGAACGAGGAAATGGGTTTGTCACCATGGCCGGCCCCAGTCAGGGCCCTGAGAGAATTTCCCCCATGCGTGGAGGAGTCTCTCATGTCCATGGTGGTGTTAGCTCCACTTGGAGACTTTTCCACGCTAAAGGCAGCTCAGGGTCTGCCTACACAGCAACTAGGCACCTGCTGTGGCTGGCCCGTACCAGCCGACTTGCGCTCATGGGGCTCTTTCATTGCTGTATAGATTTCCAGGCTTATTCTGGAGCCTTGTCTCTAGGACCCTGCAAGGTGTGAGGGTCCCAGAGCCCAGGCTCCAGCCCAGGCCCCGACGTTCACATAGGAATGAACCCGAGCCCCATGAGCCTGAGTCAGCTGTCATGGGTCAGCCACGGGTTTTTCTTTGCTGTGCAGAGAGACCCCAAGGCCGGGGTGGGCAAACTTTTTGGGCCGAGGGCCACATCTGGGTGAGTAAATTGTATGCAGGGCCAGGGCAGGGGGTCGGGGTGCGGGAGGGAGTGCAGGGTGTGGGAGGGGGTGCAGTGTGCAGGAAGGGGCTCAGGCAAGGGACTGGGGCAACGGAGGGGTGCGGGGTGTATGAGGGGGCTCAGGGCAGGGGTGTAGGTGAGGGGTAGACTGCAGGAGGGGGCTCAGGGCAGGGAGTTTGGGTGCAGAAGGGGTGCACGAGGGGGTTCAGGGCAGGGAGTTGGGGTGCACAGGGGTGCAGGGTACAGCAAGGAGTGCAGGGCAGGGGGTTGGGATGCAGGAGGGGTGTGGGGTGTACGAGGGGGCTCAGGGCAGGGAGTTGGGGTGCAGGAGGGGTGTGAGGTGCAGGCAGGGGGGTTAGGGCAGGGAGTTGGGGGGCGGGGTGCAGGCAGGGTTCAGGCTCAGGCCCGGCGCCGCTTACCTAAAGCAGCTCGGGGTGGCAGTGGCGCACACCAGGGCCAGGGCAGGCTGCCTGCCTGCCCTGTCCCCGGCCCCGCGCCACTCCAGGAAGCGCTGTGGCCCCTTGGGGGGGAGGGGAGGGCTCCAAGCATGCTGCCCTTGCCGTGCCTCCAGGTACCTCCCCCGAAGCTCCCATTGGTTGCAGTTCCCCATTCCCGGCCAATGGAAGCTGCGGGGGAGCGGTGCCTGAAGGCAAGGGCAACGCACAGAGCCCTCTGCCTCCCCACCTGGGGGCCGCAGGGAAGTTGTGCCGGACGCTTCTGAGAGCGGCGTGGGGTCCGCGGCACCATGGGGGGTAATCCCGCGGGCCGGATCCAAAGCCCTGAGGGGCCAGATCTGGCCCATGGGCCGTAGTTTGCCCACCCCTGCCCTAAGGGGTCTCTACCCTGGGTGGGTTTGCTGTTGCTTTATACTTCTGGATCACCAGATGAAGCCTCCCCCACATTCAAAGTCTCTCTCTTGTGGGGACTCTTCAATGTATGATAATGGGTGAGTTCTGACTGAATCTTTCCCACAGTCAAGGTATTTCTAAGAGCTGTCTCCTGTGTGGCATCGCCGATGTTTCAGTGAGCGTTGAGCTGTTCTTGAAGCTTTTCCCACAGTCCAAGTCTTTTTGGGTTTCCTCTCTTTTGTGGATCATCTCACGTGAAATCAGGTTTGATCTCCACATGAAACTTTTCCCTGTAGTTGAGGCATTTGTGAGGTTTATCTCCAGTATGGATTTTCTGATGTCTAATATGGGTTGATCTCCGAATGAAGCTTTTCCCACAGTCGAGGCATTTGTGGGATTTATCTCCAGTATGGATTTTCTGATGTCTAGTAAGAGTTGATCTCTGAGTGAAACTTTTCCCACAGTCCAGGCATTTGTAGATTCTCTCTCCTGTGTGGATTCTCTGGTGTTTAAGAAGGTCTGAGCTGTCACGGAAGCTTTTCCCACAATCCAAGCATTTATGGGGTTTCTCTCTTTTGTGGCTCATATCACGTGAAATCAGGTTTGAACTCCGAATGAAACTTTTCCCACAATCCAACCATTTATGGGGTTTCTCTCTTTTGTGGAGAATCTGATGTAAAATCAGGTTTGATCGCTGAGTGAAACTCTCCCCACAGTCCAAGCATTTATAGAGTTTCTCTCCTGTGTGGATTTTCTGGTGTGTAGTAAGGGCTGATCTCCGAATGAAGCTTTTCCCACAGTAGAGGCATTTGTGGGGTTTCTCTCCAGTATGGATTTTCTGATGTCTTGTAAGGGTTGATCTCTGAGTGAAACTTTTCCCACAGTCGAAGCATTTGTAGATTCTCTCTCCCGTGTGGATTCTCTGATGTTTAAGAAGGTCTGAACTGTCACGGAAGCTTTTCCCACAATCCAAGCATTTATGGGGTTTCTCTCCTTTGTGGATCATCTCATGTGAAATCAGGTTTGATCGCTGAGTGAAACTTTCCCCACAATCCAAGCATTTATAGAGTTTCTCTCCTGTGTGGATTTTCTGGTGTGTAGTAAGGGCTGATCGCTGAATGAAGCTTTTCCCACAGTCCAAGCACTTGTGGGGTTTCTCTCCTGTGTGGATTTTCTCATGTGAACTAAGGGTTGATCTGTGAGCAAAACTTTTCCCACAGTCGAGGCATTTGTGAGGTTTATCTCCAGTGTGGATTCTCTGATGTCTGATAAGGATGGATCTCTGAGCGAAACTGTTCCCACAGTTGAGACACTTATAGGGTCTCTCTCCTGTGTGCACTCTCTGATGCGTAATAAGGTGTGAGCTCTGACTGAAGCTTTTCCCACAGTCCAGGCATTTATAAGGTCTCTCTCCTGTGTGGATTCTCTGGTGAGTGATAAGGTTCGATTTCTGATTGAAACTTTTCCCACAGTTGAGACACTTATAGGGTTTCTCTTCCTTGTGATTTGTCTGCAGGGCTGTGGTTTCCCTGGGGTCCTTGCATCCTGCCCCACATTCAACAGATTCATCAGCTTTCTTTATTGGGTGGTTTCCCAGCTGCCTCTCTGATCTCTGCTGACTCCTCCAAGCTTTTCCCTGTTCCAAGGATTGGGAAAAATTCCCTTCAGCTCTTCTCAAAAAGTTCCCCTGCAATTCCACTTGCTCGGGATCTTCCTCTTGTGGATTCTTCTCCTTGTTCTCACTCATCATCATCTCATCAACTGCTAGGGGAGAGAGAGCATCCAGACAGGAGTCATTCCCTATGTTGAGGAGAAAGGACAAAACGGGGAACAGCACAGAGGGGAAAACACAACACAGTGACTGTTGCGGAGATGGAGAAATTGGATTCTGCCTCCACATCCCATCAACACACTGCCAGGCAAGAAAAGTCGGGGAGGAAACTCCATACAGCTAAAGGATGGGTGGGAAGCCATGGGTGATATCTGCCATGATGATACCATACCGGCTGGCTACAGCCTGACTGGGTGGGGTGAAACACACCCCAGGGAGCTCGCCAACAGCCCACCTTTGGGAGTCTCAGCTTTTTCATTCACTTGCCATATGGTTTGTGTGTCAGTTTAACCGATTCCTCACCTGTGTGGCTGCCTCTTGGGATCTCCGATTCCTCAGAGGTCTGAATATCTGGGACCCACGGCTCTTCCCCTCGTTCCAGCCAGGCGATCAAGTCAGGTTTGGGAATGGGAAATCCTGCTCAGAGAGAGAAATCAGGAAGATGAGGGTGTATTTCGAGTATTGACAGTGTATCTGTCACAAAGAACATTCCCTGAGTTTAACCTGCCCCATGCTGAGCTGGGGGATTGTGGAATCGCAAAGGGTGGGAACATGGTCACTGTAATTATGCAGATGTAGAATCTGAACAGATGGGAACATGGCCACTAGGCCCCCAGGGAGAGGCAGATGTCTGTGGGGGGGAGGAGCTGTCACAGCCTCACTGGGGGCTTCCAGGATCTGTGCCCTCTGGGGGACTGGCTGATGCAGACACAGCTCTGGTGTCAAATCCCTGCCTAGTTCTAAACCTCCAGAGCCCTCTGTCTGGAGCCAGTCCCAACAAGGGAGGATCATAGTGGATGGTGAGACACAAGGTGGGTGACGTAATAGCTTTTCTTGGGCCAACTCCTGTGGGTGAACATAAGGATGGCCACACTGGGTCAGACCAAAGGTCCATCTAGCCCAGTGTCCTGTCTTCCGACAGCAGCCAATGCCAACTGCTTCAGAGGGAATGAACAGAACAGGTGATCATAAAGTGATCCAAAACAAAATAACAAGCTTCAAAAGCTTCTCTCTTTCACCAACCAAATTTGGTCCAACCAAAGGTATTGCCTTCCCCACTTTGTGTCCGTCTATCCTGGGTTGAATGGGGCCACACCAACAGTACAGACAGGATCATACCCTGCTTCTGCCCCTTTGAAAGCTGGGTGGCTGGGGATGAATGAGTGTGCCCATTAGGTTTATGACTCCCCAATCCCATTGGAGAGGGCATGGAGAGATGAAAGTCTCTCTCACACTAGATCTATGGACTCTGGGATCCATTTCACTTTGATCTAACTGAGTAGGGAAGAACTAACCAGATCACGCAGACAGCCCAGCTTGTAATAATTAAGAGCACAGGAATCCCTTACCCAGTGAGGTCACCATCTTGTAGTTCTCCTGCATGACGTCCCTGTAGAGGGCTCTCTGAGAGGGGTCCAGCAGAGGCCCCTGCCCCTTAGTGAAATACACAGCCACCTCCTCGAAGGTCACCGGCATCTGAAACAACAAGAGTCCCCCGCTTAGCACCTGCTGCCCCAGCCACAATCCCAGTAGTCACGCTGGAGGAAAGATAAAGAAATGGAAGCTCTGGGAAGACCAGAGTAGCAGAATCCCACCCCCACCCAGCTCAGAACAGCCAGGAGGCTTCCAGGGGTGAGGAGAAGGTGAGAACTCCTTGTTCCCCCAGCACACGGAGCAGGGCAGGGTCATTTCCCACACATCTGCCAGCCACAGGCTGATACAGGAAGCAGAGCTCTGCGGGGAAAGGGACAGGAATCCCAACAGCTTCCCTTCGTATTTCACAGCAGCCTCCGGCCACTGGGGTCAGGCTCCAGCACTGGGAGTCTGGTCAGTTTTCCCAGCCCTGCCCAGGAGACTGTTTCCTGTTTCAGAAATGGGGGAATGTTCCCCCCTGACAATGGGCCTGTTCAGAAAATCAGACCCAGGTTGAACGTATCCCAGCTGGTTTGTCATATGCTGGCCCCTCCCTGCCTCACGTGTGTGTTTCCTGCCCCTCCCCCTCTAGAGCAACTGCCCCTGCAGTTCCCTGAAAATCCCCTACCTGAGCTGGCTCCATCACAGCCATTTTCCTTCCCTGTCCCCTGGAAGATGGGAGGATCTGGAGCGAAATGTAGACACCTCAGCCTGTCAGGGTGAGAGGGGCGATGGGGGAGATTTCAGAAGGGCCTTGAGTCCATTTCACACCCCAATTCCCCCCAGGCTCTCTCCCTGCAGACTGGTCCTGCAGGTCCGGCTCAGGATTTGGTGAAGGCAGAGCTCAGGACTCCCCCCGGGGCTGGTTCCAGCCACCAGAGAAAGTCCCCACCTGGGCTGGGCACAGAGGGGGGTTAATGCAGGTCTCTCCCCAGCACAGATCCTGCTGGGGGAGCAGCAGCTGCTCAGTCTGGAGGAGGCAGCAGCATCTGTCCCAGGAAGCTCAACTCCCGGGCTCTAATACCAGGAGCAGACAGAGAGAGACATACCCACCTCCTCCTCTCCCTTAGCAATAGCCAGAGCCCTCTAGTCTGGTGACAACCAGGGCCAGCTCCAGGCACCAGCCTGGCAAGCAGGTGCTTGGGGCGGCCGCTCCGGAGAGGGGCGGCACGTCCAGGTATTCGGCGGCAATTCGGTGGACGGTCCCTCACTCCCGCTGGGAGCAAAGGACCTCCCGCTGAATTGCCGCCACAGATCGTGATCGCAATACCGGCTTTTTTTTTTTTTTTTTTTGGCTGCTTGGGGCGGCCAAAACCCTGGAGCCGGCCCTGGTGACAACAGCTGATGAATGAGCTGCCCTGGATTCCCCATATAGCCCCCAGGGACAGCTGATCTCATCCGCCCAACTGGACTCACCCCCTGCCAGAGCTAGCAGTGACTCCGGTCTGACAGCGGTGTGGGTGAGATCTGAATCCATGGCACGGGGAAGCTGACATTGTATCTCTCACCATCCCTCTCCCTTTTCACCGGCCTTTCTCTCCCTTCCCCAGCCCCCCTCCTCTTGCTCTCACATTCCAGCCTCCCCAGACCTCTCTCCCCATATCCTCCTTTTTCCTTCACTAGATCCCGCCAGACAGATTCCCCTTTAATCCAACCCTTGAGCTCCACAATTCTCCCTTGTACATTGATCCCCTGCATTGCCTCATCCTCCATGCAGCGCCCCCTCTGCCGCATCCCGCCCCCTTCACCTGCCTCCTGCCCGCCCACACATCCCTTCCCACCTACAAATCCCCTCTTGCCCTCCCACTTCCAGCCCCTCTTCTGCCCCCCCCCCCCCGGCTCCCCCTGCCCCGCACACACCGGGAGCTGGCGGCAGCTTTCCCGGGCCCAGGGCAGGGAATCGCAGCCAGCTCCGCTGGGAGCAGCCTGGGGCCAAACCCCCCCCTGCAGCCCGGGGGTGACGGGGGGGGGCGGGTCTCTCTTACCTTCCCTCCGAGCGGGGCCCCCCGGGTCAGGGGCCGGGCCGGGAAGGGGCCTGGCCGGGCTGGGGGCTCTGCCCTGGGAGAGGCTCCTGGGGAGCAGCGGGAAGGGCCCTGCTGGAGATTCCCCTCTCCCGGCTGCAGCCCGGGCTCCGGGCTCCGGGCTCCCAGCACCAGCCGCCGGGGCGCGGGGATCTCGCCGGGAGTCAGAGTCACCTAAGCGGCAAGGAAATCCGAATCCGATTCACTTCCTGGCTGGCAAACAGCTCCTCCTGGGTCCTAGCGACAAGCTGATTCCATTGCGCTGGAGCCCCCCACCCCCCGCCACAGACCCTGCCCCTCGGGGGCCCGCCTCCCCTTGGCTCCAGCAGCTTCTCTCCGCATCAAGGGGGCACGGTGCACAGAGGCCAGTGTAGCTGGGGGGGAGACCCAGATCCCGGGGAGGGGGGTTTCTGCGGGAATTGGGCATTGTTCCAGAGAGTCCCCAAGCCCGTGCCGCTTCCTGTAGCTCCCATGGGCGGGGAACGGTGAACCGTGGCCACTGGGAGCTGCGAGTGACCGTATCTGGGGACGCTCAGCTAAACAAAGCGTCTCGGTCTCCCAGCCTGCCAGGGGCTTACCCTGAACAAGCCGCGAACCAAGTTTGGGAACCACTGATCTACAGGAACACAGGGGTGATGGGGCTCCTGGTCCTAGAGAGACAACCCAGAGCTAGAGCTGGCGGGGGACACATTTCTCCATGACACTGACTGTGTGTGTCAATAAAAGGCCTAAAAGTGGCAGTTCTTCAACAAAAAAACTTCAGAAACAGACTCCAATGTGAAACTTCAGAAACTAGAATTAATTTGCAAACTAGATACCACCAGATTAGGCCTGAATAAAGACTGGGAGTGGTTGGGTCATTACAAAACCTAAACTTAATTTCCCCAATATTAATTTCCCCCTACTGTTACTCACACGTTCTTGTCAACTGTCTGTAATAGGCCACTCTCTTACCACTTCAAAAGTTATTTCTCCTCCCTTGGTATCCTGCTGTTAATTGATTTATCTCCTTAGACTCACCTCACACTTGGTAAAGCAACCCCCCATCCTTTCATGTATTTATACCTGCTCCTGTATTTTCCATGCATCCAATGAAGTGGGTTCTAGCCCACGAAAGCTTATGCCCAAATAAATTTGTTAGTCTCTAAGGTACCACAAGGACTCCTCATTGTTTTTGCTGATACAGACTAACACAGCTACGTTGAAACCTGCCACTCTGGTAACAGACTGGCACAGGGAACAGTTGATCAGAGCTGGTCTCTTGTCTCCACACCAGGTTCACTGGCTACCAGCCCTGGGCCAGAAATACCAGCTTGGGTCATGGCAGTTTCAGAGCTTTGCCACCAGGTTCCTGGAGTTATTTGTAGGGCTGAATTAACCCATCCCTGGGTTCTAGGCCAAACCCCCTCATGTCTGCCCCTCCCCCCACCCCCATGAGCAGGGATCCCTTCTGCTCCTCTCCCAGCTGGGCACTGATTGCAGCTCCCTCTCACACACCTGCACGTCACCAGCAAACTCCAGCCAGTCTGGTTCAGGGACTGGTGCACGGGGATCACAGCCCAACTCACTCCATTTCAACTCTGGCCCCCACCAGGTGTCAACAGCACTCACTCGAGTTTGCTCTGGTGCCCCCTCTTCTGAAATGGGGGCTGGGCCTGGGACATTCTGGAGTGGGTAGTGGGGCAGCCAGTACTGCTCCTTCTCCCCAATGAGCAGGCTCCTGTGTGACCCCCAACACACCCAGGAATAAGGCCCTAGGTACCTGCCTATATGGCCTATCCCTTAATCCATCTCTCACTGCACTGGATTCCTCCAGGGTTGGGGGTCTGGAGGGGAGGGAGTTGATTCACTAGCTGTTGTATCCAGAGGTGGGAAAGAGAGACAGAGGAGGCTGCTCTCAATCTGTCTCTGTTTTTTGCTCCATGAGGATCTGGAAGCCTGGACTGAACAGCTGCTGCTCCCCCAGCAGGCTCTGTGGTGGGAAGAGATCTTCATCAAAGCCCGATCTGTGCCCAGCCCGGGTGGGACGTTCACGAGACTGACTCTGCAGTCCAGGGTTTGGGGCACCTGCCTGGGAAGGCCCCGTCCCCTTTCCCAAGGACTCTGCAATGAAACCCAAAGTAAAACAGGAAATGGGGGGATTCTGACATTGGGAGTCCCCATGGCCCAATGGTGACAGCACTGTCCTGAGAGCTGTGGGCATCCCCTGTTCAAATCCTTTCCTCCCCCCATCAGGCAAAGGCTAGAACTGAACCTGGGTCTCTCACAGCAGGGTGGCTGCTCCAACTCCTGGGCTAAGAGTTTACAAGAAGAATCACCCCACACCCGCATCTGCTGGCTTTTCTGGGTGGCACTTGACATCATTCTCACAAGAGCACAGGACCCTGAGCCCTAACACTCCAGCAGAGGGGTTCCCAGTGGTGCATTCCCAGGCAGAGGTGCTGGAAGGCTGCTCAGCGCACCCAGGACTGGGATTCACCCGGCTTTCACCTGCTCTGTGCCAGCTGGGTGTTAGCCCCCTACCAGATCCAGCCCCTCAGCCACTGGAGCACTCTCCCCCGGGTAGGGTGACCAGATCGCAAGAGTGAAATATCAGGACACATTGGGCGAGCAGGGGTGGAAGGTGGGAACAACAACGACAGACACAGGTGCACAGAGCCATGAGAGGGGGCCCTACGAGAGGGGTTGTACGGCCCCTGCTGCAGCCCGCACCACAAGACACAGGGCAAGGACTCATGGCCCCAGCTCCAGCCCCCACTAGAAGCCACGGGGCCAGGGGCACAGGGCTCCGGCTCCAGCCCCCGGCTGAAGCTGCAGGACAGGGGTGCAGGATCCTGGTTGCCAAGTCAGATCCAGTTGCAGGGCAGGGGAGTGAAGGGTCCCGGTTCTAGCTCTGGCTCCAGCCGCAGTCACAGAGCCACTGACAGCTGAAGCAAACTACATCACAAAGGTCTGGAATCAGTGAGTCTAAATTATAGACTTAATCGTAATACATATTTAAAACATACAGATTTATTTGTACACTAAACAAAGAACAGGGGTAAAGGGCCGGGTTTTTTATTCAGTCAATAAATCAACTTCCCAATTTGCATCTCTCTCAGATATGCCAGAAGTCTAGTACTTTTTGGCTGACTTTGCCATAGCCATAACTTGCTTCTGGGCAATCACAAAGTTGTAGAAGTCCTTGCAACTCATCTGGAAATTCATTTTGACAAGGGTTTCACTCCGCACCAAGTCTATGCTGCTTCGATTCCGGACATCAGTCCATGCACCTTTCATGATTGAAAATGCACGCTCAGAGTATGCATTGCTTACGGGTATACTGAGCACGTATGACACCAGCTTTGCCATGTTCGGGAATTCAGTGCTACTGTCCTTGTTTCTCAGCACTTGAGACCAGAGTTCCCCAACTGAATAGTTTCCAGGCTCCAACTTGGAGTTGATGTCTTTGATGATACAGTATTCATCATAGAGCTGATCAAGATCCACTGTTTTCTGAAGGTTTACAGCTGTCACGGCTGCAGACAGATCCTTGAATTCGAATACCCTATTAACTTTGATGTTCAAGCACTGGGTATTGAACAAGTAGCCAGCTGTTGAAAAATCAAACCATTCCTCCAAATACAGGATCGACACATGGTAAAATTTCAGGAAGTCTTTCTGGAGACATGCAGCAGTGACGGGCAGCATCTCAGTTAATGCACTTTCAACTTTGGAGCCAAAGAATTTGTCATTTTTCCATTGCTGAAGTTTAGTTCTCAGAGTATTCATTATGCCATACACTTCACATGCTGTCATACTCTCATTTTCCAAACAGAGCACAGTATCATTGAAGATTTTCAGGACATTCTGGAGGAAAAACAGATGAACCTCAACTTCGCTAGGCCCCTCACCTGGTTCACCGTTTTCCCTGTCCGAGAACAGCATCCATAGAAATTTTGGACACTTCTCACTGCCCAGAGAAACAAAGTAGCACTTAACAGCCTGCCACCTATTTACAAGCCTGTTTACAGCTGGGAAAAGACTCAACCAGCGCGTTGGAACATGGCGCAGTAAAGTGGCATACTCCATATCCACAAAGTCAAACGTATCCTTCAGTGCTGCTACTCTCTTAGCAGAACTGCTGAAATGATTGAACATCTTAATCACCAGAGTCTCAATGTCAACTTGTAGGGTATTGCTACCATGTTTCACGGCATTGTGCACAATATGGGCAGGGCAGTTCGCTGGCAAGATATTTTCATTTTGTTTTTTTAAATTCTGGTACACTGATTGTTGCTTTCCATAATTCACATTTGCACTATCAGCACAGTAGGAAGACACTTTGTTTAGGTCTAGTTTGTGGATCGCAAGTTTTTCAAGTAATGTGTTGCTTATTGCCTCTGCGGTCTCTTCGCTTTGCTCATAGAAGTCTAACAGTTTATCTTGGACCCCATGTTCAGGTGTCCAGTATCTCAGTGATAAGGGGAAAGTTTTCACATTGCCCGTGTTAGATGCATCTGTGGCAACTGAGAAATAGGGACCATCTGGCTTGCTGAGGTCTTTTAAAAATTCTGTTGAGAGCAGTGACAGCACATTTTTGAGCAATGCCTCCGCTTTAGTCCGGCCACAGCTGACGTGCTTTGCAATCGTTGAATCTGGATAGAAGGTAGGTGCCAGTTTAAGTTCACAGTCACACGAGCGATAGGAGTGTTGATGGACTACTGTGTGGTAAACTTGAGTTAGCTCAACAGCGATAACCTTGTTATTGAAGGATTCATTTGGCTTGCTGAAAAAATGTGAGATCATGGTATTGCTCTTGTGAGTCTGGGTGTTTTGTCCATGATTTTTTGATTCAGCATGATGCTTAACATCAGCCTCACCGCCATGGCAAATGGGAAATTCCTTCCTGCATGATTTACAAAAGGCTTTTGAATCACACACATAGGATTTCCGAATCCAGGTGTAAGTGGCTTCCCATTCTGTCATGTATCTGCACTGTCTCTTTTGTTTTTTGGTAGTTGGCTCCTCCCTTGCCGTTGCCATTTCAGGTGGGGTTTTCGGCTGAAGACCGTTAGCTAGATAGCTAGCCACTGAAAAGAACTGCGCAGTCTCTGTGCTTCTTACGTGTTATTACGTGCCCACTGTAGTTTGTCCTACGGTATGCACTGTGGTTCAGAACTGTACACTACCGTAAATTTGCATTACACCGGAAAACAACCTGAAAAACCAAAAATGCCAGTAGATAACCAATCACAGTCAGGTTTAATGGGACATTCCCAATCAACTCATTTTCTATTTCACTACCAAAAGTAAAATTTTACCTGAATATCGGGACAATGGCGCCCGATTGTACATCAAGCAGATGTACGCGGCCAGGGGCAATCCCTGCTTGCTAATGTGGGTAAGTGAACTGGGCAGCAGCCTAGCAGTGCTCAGCCCCAGCCTGCCCTGTGTAGAATCAGCATGTGCAGAGGCGGATAGTGTAGAGCCCAGAGCCCTCCCCATCTAGTGCCCCATCCATGGCTGCAGGGGTATTGCTCCTAGAAGTCACAGATCAGCTACATGACATTGTAGGCATCCTTCTGCTTCATACATTCCTCTCTACCCATAAAGTTTAACGGACATTGCTCACTGTATTTTGCCTGTCAGTTTTGATCAAGCCCATCTAAAGAGGGGATGCATGTTTAAAATATCACAGCATAAATCATTTGAATCAAATACAGGTTTGCATTAAAGCTTTGGTGTGTTATTTGTGGCTAAAGTTATTTTAAATCTTCAAAATTTGCCATCATGAAGTGGGATGCCATATACTGGTCAGAATAATCATTGACTCTGAATGCAAATCATCCTTTCCATACCAATGTTTGTCTCGCCTATGTGTGTGTGAGTGGATGTTTTTTACAAGACTTTATGACACCGCCCCCCCCCCCCCCCGCCAGACTCTGAGTCCAGTCGGGAGAGGGACCCCCCCCCACCCCACCCCGCGCCGGTGCCGCTTCCCCTGCCGGGCCGCTGGGGCTGTAGGGTCTGCCAGCTGCAAGCGAGCAGGAGCAGGCGGAGGGCCAGGGTCAGTGGACCCACCTGGCCACACCATTAATTGCAGTGTAGACATTCTGGCTCAGGTTGTAGCCTGAGCTCTGGGACCCCCGTACCTCACAGAGCCCAGGCTTCAGCCCAAGCCTGAATGTCCAAACTACAATGAAACAGCCCCTTAGCCCGAACCCTGTGAGCCCAAGTCAGCTGGCCTGGGTCAGACACAGGTGTCTAATTGCAATGTAGACATACCCTGAGGTGTGGCCACAGCATGTGGAATACAGACTTTATCTCCCCTCTTCTGCACTGTGAGCATGTTGCAGCTATCTTTTAAGTACTATGAGGCTTTGTTGCACCATGTGTTCACTTGTAATCAGTAAGTTTGAATACAGAATGTGGGATTAGTCCTGCAGTCTGTACTAAGGGAAAACATCCAAGCTTTATTTTGATTAGACTAGTTATCTTGTCTGTGCCATGGGCTAGATAGATTGTGGCTTCCAAGCCCCTGCCTTGCATGCAGTGGTGGTGAAAGCACTACCTCAGAAGGCACCCACTCTCTAGTACTGCTCCTTGAGCATGGCATGTGTGTGGTGCCCTTTTCACAAGCCCACATTGATTTACCAGCAACTTCTTCGCAGGGGAGTGGGGGGGGGCAGAACAAGAGGCCCCCCAAGCATAGGCAGCAGGTTTGTATAATTTTTGGTGGTGGCCCCCCGCTCCCGCCCTGTAAGCCGATATAAAATGAAGCTACAACATGTCAGCGCCACAAGATTACAAGGGTCAACTAAAAGTGGAAAGTCAGAAGCAGCACTTGCCTGCTTCAATATACAGTATTATATTTTGTTGCACCTGTTGTGACGAAGTGGGAATGTTCTTAATGTTTTCTCTGAATACTGTGTGGGTGCCTCAGTTTCCCCTGCAAGGTGCCAACTGAAGGTGTTGGGGACAAAGAGATCAGATGGCCTCCTTGTCCGGAAGAGACACAAAGGCCAGAGGAGGGAGTGTCAGTTTGGAGCTGGCTGGGAAAATGGGGAGAGGCCCAGAACTTGGGTCTGGGCTCTCCACCCCCACAAGATGGACCTGACTGAGGAGTCCTGTTTTCTGTACCTACAAGCTCTGTTTTAGACTGTGTTCCTGTCGTCTAATAAACCTTCTCTTTTACTGGCTGGCTTAGAGTCACGTCTGACTGCAGAGTTGGAGTGCAGGGCCCTCTGGCTGCCCCAGGACCTGCCTGGGCGGACCCGCTGAGGGAAGCGCACGGTGTGGAAGGGCATGCTGAATGCTCCGAGGTCAGACCCAGGAAGGTGTAAGCTTCTTGCCCTGGAAACAGTATGCTCAGAGAGAGGAGGTTCTCCCAGAGTCCTGACTGGCTTTGAAGGAGTGGTTCCAGAGCATCCCAGCATCCCCTTCCACACCATGCGCTTCCCAGAAGTCCACCCAGGCACTGACACTCCCTCCTCTGGCCTTTGTCTCTTTTCCAGGCATTAGGAGCCCACCTGATCTCTTTGTTCTCCAACACCTTCATTTGGCACCTTGCAGGAGAGTGGCCCAGGCCATCAGTTGCCCGGAGGCAGGGTTTTGGCCATTCTCTGTGCAGCCAGCATCACACTGGCCCTCTAGGGCTCTACAACAATCACCCCCCCCTTATCCCACCATCTAGATCCTTAAGAACTGCATAGGGGAAACTGAGGCACCCACACAGTATTCAGAGAAAACATTAAGAACATTCCCACTTCGTAACACCTGTATACGACTAGTTATATACTTTAAAGGGTGTAAAATAATCAAGTATTGTGCTAAACACAATGATACTCCAAACTGACCACCAACTTTAAGTTGCATGTTTTTCCCCTCAGGTGAGGGCTCTGGGGTGGGGCTGGGGTGTGGCCGCCCCCCAAATCCTGCCGCCCTAGGCGACCGCCTAGTGGAAGCGCCGGCCCTGCATGTGTGGCCTCCCCTGCTCCTGCCCCTCACCATAGCCTCACTGGGGATGGGGCTGCCCCTTGCCCAGTGTGGGGCAGGAGTGGGGGACTACAGGGTGGTGGCTGTGGGGGGGGGGGGGGGACCAAGGGAGAAACCCAGCTCCAAATATTGGTGGAGCACAGCCCCCAGGCTTGAATATTCCTGGTGCTCAGGCACCACGCGCCCATATAACCTGCCGCCCCTGCCCCCAAGCGGGGCAGATTGGCAAGAGCAAGAGAGGTAAGGGCCGGGCTCACCCCATTTCCTAAAGCCTTGCAGCCCCCAGCTGGGGCGAGCGGGGGTCTCCCCCGAGCCCACCCCGCTCCCTTCTCCGCAGCTGTTCGGAATCGGAGTCACTTCGCCCCGCACCCTCCCTGGGAGTCCCCCCTTTGGCCGCCAGGTTCCACACCTGCTTGGCCATTCCCCCACTGGGTAGCCATGCAAAATATAGGGAAACTGAGGCACACAGGCTTCATCGAAATCTTTCAGAACGTTTGTCACAACTTGAGCCTCCCTCCCCCCAACCCTGCTGGACAGTCGCCCTCCTTGGCTTATTTCTTTCCTCCCCTATTTTTTTATTTTATTTTCACCCCCCCTCCCCAATCACTCAATGTCCCCACCCCCCACTGGCGCCTTCCTCCACAAGAGAGGAGCTGCTTCCCAGCGGGCTGGGGGGTGCAGGTACTGCTATGCTTAGCCCCCTCCCGAAAGAAGGTGGCTCCCTGCCCCGTGCTCACCGGGGCCAGCGGCCCCCTGCATCAGCAGAGCAGAACGGGGACTCTATAACCCCCCCCCCCCCAGCACCCCGCGCTCTCGCTGCCTCCCGGCGGATCCCCCCCAGGCACACACACAGCCCAGCCGCAGCAAAAGCAGGAGTAAGTTGATTGCTTACCCGGAGCAGCGCGCAGCAAGCAGCCACCAGGTCCCGCTCTGGCTCCTGCCTGGAGGGTCGCGTGGCTGGGGGTCGGGTCAAGTCCAGGCGGGCGCGGGAACTCAGTCTCTCTGCCCACTGCCTACGTCTACAAGCCACGCCCCCCAGCATGCAGCCCAGCTGCGGAGAACTCCTCCCTGCCTGCCTCACTCTGTGCGCCTCGGGCTGCTGCTGCAGGGCGGACGCTGCTGGGAGCTCAGCTGTGCAGCGCTGCCCCAGGGGCCCCGGAAGAGCAAGTGAGTGGCGCCGGCTTGCCGCGGTCCCCCGGATATGGGGACAAAGTGCGTCCCGACCAATGTAAGGTCGGGACGTGGGACAAGTCCCCTAAAATCAGGACCTCTGGTCACCCTACCCCCGGAGTACACCAGCCCTGCCTTTGCCCTGCAGGGTAACAACAGATCCCAGCTCCTGAGTCCCTTCAAAGTGTGCCCCTAGGGTACCCACCCCCTAACACCGGATACCCACGGAAATCCCTGATCTGCAGCTCCCCGAGGACCAGTGCATCTCTCCAACCCTGAGAGCATCCCAATGCCAGAGGGCCAGGGGCTTTGGCAGTGAGTTTCAGCTGCCTTGACCAGCCCAACTCACTGGGGCCATGATCGGTATCTAAAAGGTGTCACTGGAAACTAACAACTCACTGATCAGCCAGATTCTGGCATGATGATACTACATGAAGCATTAAAACACCTGCTGCAAGATGTTATTAAAATGTGTTGTCAGGCAAGGCTTACATCACCCCTCTCCCCCAGGCAAAGGAATGTGGTTCTTCCCCCTGCTTGCATGTGTCTGCAATGTAAATGGAGCGAGGACAATGAAATGACATTTACATGAAGGGCAGACAAAGCCAGTAGGCAGACCAATGTGGAAGATGCCACTTCCCACTCTCAATGGGAGATGAAAGCCACAACTGCACAAAAACGTCCTGCCTCCTGAAGCAAAGTCATTGAACTCTGGAAGCTATAAGGAAGGATAAGATTATTTCACAGAAGTCACGGATTCCATGATGTTCAGACTTCAGAGACATCTGTGAGATTTTCCGTTTCAGAGGCAGAGGGTCCCCCAGAGCTCTCAGGCGTGGCGGGGCACTCGGAGTTGTCAGCCACCCCGCAGCGGGGAGGATTGGGCTCTTAGTCTCCCCTCCCTCCAAAAACCCTTGAGCTTCAGTCATCACCCCGTAAGCCTCCCCCCATTATTTTTAGTAAAAGTCACAGACAGGTCGTGGGCTTCTGTGATTTTTTGTTTATTACCCATGACCTGTCCATGAGTTTTACTAAAAATAGCCGTGACAAAATGTGAATCTTAGATATAACCAGGCCACAAAGCCAGCTTGGCATCCATTACTGGGCAGATCCAAGAAGGCCGAGCTCCTGTACATCTGAGAAAGGTGGAACCTTCCAGCCAAGGGGGCCGAAAGTCCCCAGACACTGAATCTAGGTGAGACACCTGCTAAGACCAAGACACGGCCTTACTGAAGATAAATATAGTCACTAGAAAGCACGTTTTGTTTGTAACCTCCCTGGCCCCTTCACTCTTACTAGACATTCCTTAACCCTGTGGTGCAGGAGAATAAACTTATTTTTAGTTTTACAACAAACCATCTCGGTGCTGCAGATCACAATGAAATGCGAGTCCTCTGCTAACCTAACAGGGTGGGGCTGTGCCCTATCTCTTTAAGAGAGCAGAAAAGTTACTGAAGTTCTGTGAGTGCTACGCTCAGGAGGCTCTGACACTACAGGGCAGACGGCTTTGGGGAGACTCAGGTTTGGGGGGCGAGTTGGGGTGACTCGGCAAAGAGGAACCGAAGCTGGTGGAAGCCAGTGAGAGGCGCTGGTGCTGTGCGCAGGCTGCTGGTGTGAGGGCTCTGAACCACGGCTGCAAAAGAGAGACACCCAGGATTACAGGGTAGGCGATGACACTGGTCTGGGTTGAACCCCTCAGCATCACAACATCACTGGACCAGTTTGACTGGAGACCACCGCTCTGGTATCACACACAGCACTGGAATTTGCTGACAGCAAAACAAAAGGACAATTTATTTGAAGAGAGACAAGAGATCCAAACAGAAACAAGGGGCAGGATGGAGTCACATGGTCATGTGCAAAACCAAAATCAGAAAGGTCGAACTAGGGCCTACACTCATTAGAAGTTCCCTTTTCTATCTGATAAACTAGATCCTCAACCCAAAGTTCAGTCTGTCTCAGGGTGCGCTAATCCCAGCCTTCCACAAACCACCCTGGAGGACAGTGAGATGAGGATCTGGGAAGGGGACAAGATCCCCCCAGGAGAACTCAGTGACTCAGACGACCACTTTGCTAATGGGGGCTCAGAATCAATAAGATGCTCAGGGTCAGTTTGACCAGGAAGAGTGGGGGAGGGGCAGAGGACATGTGCTAGCTAATCCCCACCACTTCTCCCCCCACAAAAGGCCCTGTGGGAATCAGTTCCTCTCAGTGGTGCTGTCTGAATGCAGAGAGGGCAGGGAGAAGGGGCAGAGGGGGTGAGTGATGAGGCAGTACCTCTCTGCCCCTGTGCTCTCCCTCGCTTCTTATCCCATGATCCCCAAACACTTGATAGCCCCAGCACCCAGCTCCCCCTGCTTCCCAGCTCCACCAGCCCCAACCATTCAATCCCCATCGTCCTGGTGCCTTAACGTTGGATCCCCCAGAGCCCATCGCCCTGGGGGATTTGGGGAGGGGAGGAGTTACCAGCCCCCAGGGACACTCCCTCTGCAGAGAACAGCTCCAGGTCAGTGGGGGAGCCCAGCCTAGGGGCTGGGGAAGTTCAGGGGTGGGGACAGGTGTGTAGAGTGAAGGTGGGGCCTGGCCCAAGTGTCCTTCTCCTAATCTCCATGGCAGGGGGATCCTGGCTGGGAGGGGAAGGGAGAGGGGGGAACTTCAGCCAGGCAGAGGGAGCAGCTGGAGGAGTTTCTTTCTCTCCCTTCCCCTGCCTGTTACCCATCAGCTCAGCAGTCAGGGCTGCAGCAGGGAGGAGGGGCTGCATCATCTCATATAACCCACAGGAAACTTTTCCCCACAATCGAGGCATTTGTGGGGTTTCTCTCCAGTATGGATTTTCTGATGTCTCGTAAGGGTTGATCTCTGAGTGAAACTTTTCCCACAGTCCAGGCATTTGTAGCTTCTCTCTCCTGTATGGATTCTCTGATGTCTAAGAAGGTATGAGCTGTGACAGAAGCTCTTCCCGCACTCCAGGCATTTATGGGGTTTTTCTCCTTTGTGGATCATCTCATGTGAAATCAGATTTGATCGCTGAGTGAAACTCTTCCCACAGTCTAAGCATTTATAGAGTTTCTCTCCTGTGTGGATTTTCTGGTGTGTAGTAAGGGCTGATCGCTGAATGAAGCTTTTCCCACAGTCCAAGCACTTGTGGGGTTTCTCTCCTGTGTGGATTTTCTCATGTGAACTAAGGGTTGATCCGTGAGCGAAACTTTTCCCACAGTCGAGGCATTTGTGAGGTTTATCTCCAGTGTGGATTCTCTGATGTCTGATAAGGATGGATCTCTGCGTGAAACTGTTCCCACAGTTGAGACACTTATAGGGTCTCTCTCCTGTGTGCACTCTCTGATGCGTATTGAGGTGTGAGCTCTGACTGAAGCTTTTCCCGCAGTCCAGACATTTATAAGGTCTCTCTCCTGTGTGGATTCTCCCATGTTTAATAAGCTGTGAGCTGTCACTGAAAGTTTTCCCACAGTCCAAGCACTTATGGTTTTTTTCGCCTGTGTGGATTCTCTGATGAGCGATAAGGTTCGATTTCTGATTGAAGCTTTTCCCACAGTTGAGACATTTATAGGGTTTTTCTTTCTTGGGATTTGTCTGCTGGACTGAGGTTTCCTCGGGATTCTTGCATCCTACCCCATATTCAATGGATTCATCCTCTTTCTTCATTGGGTGGATTCCCAGCTGCCTCTCTGATCTCTGCTGACTCCTCCAAGCTTTTCTCTGTTCCAAGGATTGGGAAAAATTCCCTTCAGCTCTTCTCAAAAAGTTCCCCTGCAGTTCCACTTGCTCGGGATCTACCTGTTGTGGATTCTTCTCCTTGTTCTCACTCATCATGGTCTCATCACCTATTGGGAGAGAGAGAGAATCCAGACAGGAGTCATTCCCTGTGCCGGACAGAACGGGGAGCAGCAAACAGGGGAAAACACAACACGATAACTGTTGGGGAGATGGAGAAATTGGATTCTGCCTCCATATCCCGCCCAACACTCTTAGGCAAGAAAAGTCGGGGAGGAAACTTCATACAGCTAAAGGATGGGTGGGAAGCCATGGGTGATATCTGCAATGATGATACCATACTGGCTGGCTACCTCGAGGAGATTGATAGCAGCCCACCTTTGGGTCTCAGCTTTTTCATTCACTCGCCAGATGGTTTGTGTGTCAGTTTCACCAATTCCTCACCTGTGTGTCTGCCTCTTGGGAGATCCAGGACCCACAGCTCGTCCCCTCGTTCCAGCCGGGTGATCAGGTCAGGTTTGGGAATGGGAAATCCTGCTCGGAGTGGGGGAGTCCATCAGGAAGATGAAGGTGCATGGAGTATTGAGAGAGTACTGGTCACAAAGAACATTCCCTGAGTTTAACCTCCCCCCATGCTAGAATGACCAGACAGCAAATGTGAAAAATCAGGACAGGGGGTGGGGGGTAATAGGAGCCTATATAAGAAAAAGACCCAAAAAATCAGGACTGTACCTATAAAATCAGGACATCTGGTCACCCTACCCCGTGCTGAGCTGGGGGATTGTGGAATCCAAAAGGACGGGAACATGGTCACTGTAATTATGCAGATGTGGAATCTTAAACTGGGACATGGCCACTAAGCCCCCAGGGAGAGGCAGATGTCTGTGCGGGGAGGAGATGTCACAGCTTCACTGGGGGTTTCCAGGATCTGTGCACTCTGGGGGACTGGCTGATGCAGACACAGCTCTGGTGTCAAACCCCCGCCTAGTTCTAAACCTCCAGAGTCCTCTGGCTGGAGCCAGTCCCACCAATGGAGGATCATAGGGGATGGTGAGTGTAAAATAAGAGACACAAGGTGGGTGACGCAATATCTTTTCTTGGGCCATCTCCTGTGGGTGAACATAAGAACAGCCACACTGGGTCAGACCAACGGTCCATCTAGCCCAGTGTCCTGTCTTCCGACAGCAGCCAATGCCAAGTGCTTCAGAGGGAATGAACAGAACAGGTGATCATCAAGTGATCCAAAACAAAATAACAAGCTTCAAAAGCTTCTCTCTTTCACCAACCATATTTGGTCCAATCAAAGGTACTGCCTTCTCCACCTTTTGTCCGTCTATACTGGGATGAACGGGGCCACACCAACAGTACAAACAAGTGATAAATAATACAAACAGGACCATACACTGCTTCTGCCCCTTTGAAAGCTGGATGGATGGGGATGAATTAGCGTGTCCATTAGGTTTATGACTCCCCGATCCCATTGGAGGGGGCATGGAGATGAAAGTCTCTCCACACTAGGTCTATGGACTCTGGGATCCATTCCCCTCTGATCTAACTGAGCAGGGAAGAACTCACCAGATTCAGACACGCAGACCCCACAGTTTCTAATAGCTGAAGGCACAGGAATCCCTTACCCAGCGAGGTCACCATCTCATAGTTCTCCTGCATGACGTCCCTGTAGAGGGCTCTCTGAGTGGGGTCCAACAGCGCCTCCTGTCCCTGGGTGAAATACACAGCCACCTCCTCGAAGGTCACCAGCATCTGAAACAAGAGTCCCCCACTCAGCACCTGTTTCCCCAGCCACTATCTCACTGTTCATTGTGGGGGTGGGGGGAGGGGAGAAAGTCAGTAAAGAGAAAGCTCTGGGAGGGCCAGAGTATGACAATCTAACCCCCACTCTGCTCAGAGCAGCCAGGAGGCTTCAGGGGGTGGGGAAAAAGGTGAGAGCTCCTTGTCCCCCCCAGCACACAGAGCAGGGCAGGGTCTTCTCGTTTACCACAGGCCTGCCAGCCACAGGCTGATGCAGGAAGCAGAGCTCTGAGCCAGGGACAGGGACAGGAATCCCAACAGCTTCCCTTCGTATTTCACAGCAGCCTCTGGCTCCAGGGGGGGTGTTTCCTGTTTCAGAAATCAGGTCCCAAGCTGAATGAGTCCCACCAGCTTTATCACACCCTGTCCTCTCCCCCTCCACAACAAAAGCACCAGCAGCTCTCTGAAAATCCCCTACCTGAGCTGGCTCCATCACAGCCATTTCCCTTCCCTGTCTCCTGGAGCGAAACGTGGATGTGATTCCTCAGCCTGTCAGGGCGAGAGGGGCGATGGGGGAGGTTTCAGAAAGGACTTGAGTCCATTTCACACCCCGATTCCCCCCAGGCTCTCTTCCTGCAGACAGACGCTCTAGACTTTGCCACGTTGGGAATACACTCAGGTTATGTCCACACTACAAGTGTTACAGGCACACTGCTATAGTTCTGTAATGTGGAGACTGCCTTCAGCAATGGAAGGGGTTTGTGCATTGGTGTGGGTAATCCACCTCTCCAATTGGCAGTAGCTCGTTCAATGGAAGAATTATTCTGTCTATCAAGCTGCATCCACAATGGAGGTCAGGTTTAAAACAAATAAAAGGAAGTATTTCTTCACACAACGCCCAGTCAACCTGTGGAACTCTTTTCTAGAGGATGTTGTGAAGGTCAAGACCATAACAGGGTTCAAAAAAGAACTTGGTAAGTTCATGGAGGATAGGTCCATCAACCGTTATTAGCCAGGATGGGCAGGGATGGTGTCCCTAGACGGTGTTTGCCAGAAGCTAGGAATGAGCGACAGGGGATGGATCACTTGATGATTACCTGTTCTGTTCATTCCCTCTGAGGCACCTGGCATTGGCCACTGTTGGAAGACAGGATACTGGGCTAGATGGACCATTGGTCTGACCCAATAGGGTCATTCTTATGTTCAGGTCGACCTAACTAGCTCAGGGCTTAAAACTCTTCCTAGCCCTGAGTGATGCAAAAGATGGATCTGATTGTTAACTGTAGACCAGGTCTTACAACACAGACCTGGCCTCTCCTAGCAGGCCAAACCCACTAACACTTCTAAACTCTCCCAGCAACAGAGCTGTCACAGTTCAGGCCAACTGCTCCTGTATTTCCACTCAGTGGTCCAGCAAGGGCACCGACTGGGCAGCTCCCCAGCTATCGCCTCTTGTGGATGGAGACCCACGTCTCTCTCCCTTCTGACTGGGGTATTTCTCGGCTGTCCCCTGAGTGTGTAAGGAGGCCTGATTTACTCCTCTGCTCTGACATCATACAGTGTAATTCCCCCAGAGATAATTTTCCACACAGCTCTTTCTAGGCTTATTTCATTCTTATGGTAAAAGCACTACAAGAAAAAAAAAACATATTCAAAACAATAAAAGAACCTACATGCATGCTAATAACTTCCCAGAGACCACCCCCTCTCTGCCACAGGAGCTCGGGCAGGAACAGGCCTTCAAAAGTTTCAAAGCCCCACCACAGCATTTCCCTGGGATTTCAGGTTCATCACACTCTTTGCTCAGAATGAGAACCCATGGCTCTGGCCATGCCTGCATTAGTGGGCTTACAGCTGTACCGATGCAGCTGCGCCGCTGTAAGCTCACTTGTGTCACCGCTCTATGCTCTCTCCCAAGCTCTTCCCCAGTGACATCACAATGCCACCTCCGCAAGCAGTGGTAGCTCTATTGGTGGAAGAAGCTCTCCCACCGACACTGCGCTGTGCACGCTGTCACTCATGTCGGCGAAACTTACGTCGCTCGGGGGTGTGTGTGTTTTTTTCACATCACTGGGGCAACGTAAGTTTTGCTGGCATTAAGTGCTAGTGTAGGCAAGAATCACTCATTCGTCCTGTCTGGCTCTTTGAAGAGACCCTGAGCAGGCAATCAGTCAGCGGGTCTCTGCTCAAAGTGCATTTCCCTCACCCCCAAGTATTCCCTAGGAAATCCATCGTACTAGTATTGTTCCCAAAGACCTCTGAAATCCCTAATATCTCCCAGAGATTGCATCAGTCCCATCTTCCACCCAGAGAACTCCCACACAATCCCGCAACAGCACACTAACAGTTGCATTTTTGATACAATGGACTCCCCAGTACTTACACTTCAATCAATACAGATTCATTTAATTCCATAAGGTTTGCCCAGGTTGTTGTCATGTCTGGCACAAGAGTCTCTGAGATGAACACTAGGGAAAGCAGAATCAAAGGAGCCTGACATTGTCCTCAAGGGCGGTGCATCCCCCCAGCAGCACAGGGACCTGGCAGAGACAGGACCTGGCTTGTCCTCTGTCAGCATCTCACTTTGCTCCCAGGAAAGTCGGTCTGCCCAGGGTGATGATGCAGTGGGCAGGTTGGGAGCTGAGAGCCTCTCTCCTCACTACTCCTGCTGCTCCTTTCCATCTCTCCACTCCCCCCTTCTGTCCCCTCCCCTCTGTCTAGGAGAACTGGTGACTGCCCCATTTACATCTGCTCTCCAGTAGAGAGATCAACTACTTCCTCTGCTAGCAGGAGTGTGAGCTTGGGGGTGTCACCGAGGGCAGCAGCTCTGGGACCTGCAGACACTCGCTCTCCCTCTACTACAAACTCACCAGCTGTCCCTGAAAGGGGCCCTTTGTGCAGAGTCACTGTCCTGCCCGGCCCCAGCCCTTTCCCCCGAGTCTCTCCTCACCTGCAGCTCAGGGGCTGGTGTGAGCAGAGCCCAGGGCTGCCCCAGGGGCTGGTTTCACAGGCTGGGCACAGACAGAGGGTTAATGCAGGTCTCTTCCCAGCACAGACCCCGCTTGGGAGCAGCAACTGTTCACTCTGCGCTCCCACATCAAAATGCAGGAGGCAGCAGCGTTTGACCCAGGAAGCTCAACTCCAAGCCTCTAATATCAGGAGCAGAGAGAGAGACACACCCACCGCCTCCTGCTCTCCCTTAGCAATAACCAGAGCCCTCTGGTGACAGCGGCTAATGCCTGACTGAGCCTCCCAGTGCTGGCCCTGGAGCCCCCAGGGACAGGCAGACAGGTGCTGATCTCATCTGCCCATCAGGACTCACACCTCATGCTTGCGAACAGTGAATCGGGTTTGACACTCGCTAAGCTCTAAATCCATAGGATGATGGGGGAGCCGCCACTGTATCTCTCCCCACCCTTCTCGCTGCCCTCCGTTTCTCCCTTCCCCAGCCAGTCTCCTTTTCCTCTCACATTTGCTGCCCATCCTCCCCATCCCCCTTTCTCCCCACCCCCCCCTTTCCTTTGCAATATCCCAACACTCAGAGTTTCCCTCTAGTCCAGCCTTGTTCCCCTGGCTCCCCTGCATCGCCTCATGCTCCATGCAGCGCACCCCCTGACCCCTGCTCCCCCTCCATCCCCCTTTCTTACGTTCTTCTCAGTCATCCCTGTTCTCCCCCCACAACCTCCCTTACTCACACCCCTCCTGCCCCTCTCCAGCCCCCTCCCGGCTCCCACCCTCTTCTGCCCTCCCCCACACCGGGAGCTGGCGGCAGCTTTCCCGGGCCCAGGGCGGGAATCGCAGCCAGCTCCGCTGGGAGCAGCCTGGGGCCAAACCTCCCCCTGCAGCCCGGGGGTGACGAGGGGGGGGCGGGTCTCTCACCTTCCCTCCGAGCGGGGCCCCCTGGGGCAGGGGCCGGGCCAGGCTGGGGGCTCTGCCCTGGGAGAGGCTCCTGGGGAGCAGCGGGAAGGGCCCTGCTGGAGATTCCCCTCTCCCGGCTGCAGCCCGGGCTCCGGGCTCCCAGCACCAGCCGCCGGGGCGCGGGGATCTCGCCAGGAGCCTGGAGCCAGAGTCCCCGCAGCGGCTGCGAGTCACTTCGTGCTGCCGGGCCTGAGCCCAGCGATCGCTCCCCCCAGAGCCGCCTCCCAGCTGCTCCTGGGTCCTAGCGATAAACCCATCGCGCTGCAGCCCCCTGCCCCAGACCCCGCCTCCTGGGCTCCCACCACCCCTGGGCACGGGCAGCTTCTCTCAGCGCTATGCAGGCATCCTGCCTAGAAACCACAGGATCAATGGGGGGACAGAAAGGCCAGGATCCAGGGGAGGGGGGAGAAGAGGGAGGGATGTTTAGGAAGATTGTGGATTGTTCCAGAGAGTTCCCAATAAGGAGTACCCAGGTGTGACATGATAGGGTCCTGGTCCTAGAGAGGGAGCCCAGAGCTGCAGAAGACACATTTCCCAGTGAAACTGACTCCATGTGTGATTCGCTCTGGTGAGAGATTGGACCAGGGATCAGTTGGTCAGATATGGCCTCTTGTCTCCATATCATGCTCCCTAGCTACTAGCCCTGGGCTGGACCTACAAGGTTTAGCCACCCGATGGATGAATCCTATATTAATGACATTGAAGTTATCACTTTGAGGTCTGACAGGGTCTTGTCCCAAGATGAGGCCCAGTATTACTAAAATTACTGTTTGATCAGTTGGGGACCCCAATGTGCACGGTTGCAACACTCACACTATAGGAACACTTCTGTATTTGTAAGAGTTTATTAATACATGTAGATAAGTCCAAAACACTCCAGCACAGTAAAGTAAATAGAGATAACACAGACTGTCCATCTGTCCATCCACATACTCACACCATCCCTTGCAGCACAACCTGAAATGTTAGCCATCATCTTCATCATCACCATCACCTTCATCAGCACCTGCGGCCATCAACCTGGCACCTCCCAAGAGCTACATCTCTCTATCCTCCCGCATGCGGGCTGGGATACAACTTTTATAATATGCATCCGAAGAAGTGGGCTGTAGTCCACGAAAGCTTATGCTCTAATAAATTTGTTAGTCTCTAAGGTGCCACAAGTACTCCTGTTCTTTTATAATATGTTATGCTGACGCTACTCTGTCCCATGCATATTCAATAGGGGGTTCTCCCCTCTTTCTTATGTGTATTTCCACACCCTGCTAGTGTTGGGGTGCTCTTCTCCTATAGGTTAGTATATTAATGATCTCAGCTTATTATCCTATATGTCAATTCATTGCCATGGCCCTCTGGTGGTCAGACATCTGCGGACATTCCCATCCTAAGATATCCCAGAGCTGGTGTTAGCTCACGTTCCTGTGGTTGACTGGTGTCATGGACAAACTTCCCTCTTAAACACCCTCTTCGCAGCTCCCCAAAACTGAGGGGTAGCTGTAGGGCCATTTATCTGTGCCAAAGGTCATAGGCTTCGAGCCTTATGCTAACTGCTGAAGCCAGTGTCTTATAGGTAGGGCCTACCAAATTCATGCTCTATTCAGGTCAATTTCACAGTCACAGGATTTAAAAAAGTGTAAATTTCATGATTTCAGCTATTTAAATCTGAAATTTCAAGTGTTGTAACTGTAGTGGTCCTGACCCAAAAGGGGATTGTGTGTGTGTGTGTGTGGGGGGGGTCACAAGGTTATTGTAGGGGGTCATGGCATTGCCACCCTTACTTCTGCATTGCTGTTGGCGGCAGCGCTGCCTTGAGAGCTGTGCAGCTGGAGAGTGGTGGCTGCTAGCCAGGAGCCCAGCTCTGAAGGCAGTGCCACCGCCAGCAGCAGCACAGAAGGAAGGATGGCCTGGTATGGTATTGCCACTCTTACTTCTGTGCTGTTTTGGTGGGGTGCTGTCTTCAGACCTGGACTCCTGGCCAGCAGCCGCCACTGTCCGGCTGCCCAGCTCTGTAGGCAGTACAGAAGTTAGGGTGGCAATACCACGACCCCCCTACAATAACCTTGCAACCGCTCCCCATGACCCCCTTTCGGACCGGGACCCCGAGTTTGAGGAACGCTGGTCTCCCCCATGAACTCTGTAGAGTATAGGGTAAAAGTACACAAAAGACCAGATTTCATGGTCCATGATGCATTTTTCACAACTGTGAATTAGGTAGGGCCCTACTTATAGGATACAGGCCTGGAGGTTCCTTGCATTACTGCTGAATAAAATAAACACTAAAGCCAGTTCTATGGGCTACAACGGTCTGCTCCCCAAGCCAGGTCAAGGATTGTCACTGCTGTGCCACCAGGTACGTTCAGTTATTTGTAGGGCTAGACTAACCCCTCACATCCACTCCACCTCCAGGGCATCCCCACTGCCCCTCTCTGGGCCAGCGCAACGTTACAAACTGCTGCAGGCACAATTTTCTGCGCAGAGCAATTCCTGACATCTAGCTGGTCTCTTTTGCTGCCCTATTGCAATTTGCTGCCTCTGCCTTTCCCCATCCTCTAGTGCAGGGCTAGGAAGCTGTGATGGAGGGGGACCACGGCCTGTCACATTTTGCTCCCATTTGGAAATCTCTCTGTTAAATTTGGGCACACTAAAAAGAAAGGTATTTTTTCCGATTTGGAGAAGCATGCTGCAGAGTTAAACCTCAGGGCTATTGTATGTAAAACCCGGCATGAAGGCGGACTTCTTAGCATACACACAACGTGCCTAGTGCACAGGCGGTGAGTGAATCCCCACTTCGGGGAGGCTAACACACAGGCCCCACCCCTTCCGCCCATGTCTCCCCCACACACACAATGGCCAGAGCCCCGAGGCCTCCCCCTGTGGCCAGAGGAACCCCACCTGTCCCAGCTGCTCAAGCCACTGGCCAGCCCCCGCACCAGCCCGGGCCACTGGCCTGATCCCTGGGCCGACCTGAGGCGCCCAGGACGGCCCCAGCCCCTGGCTGATGGCGGGCCTGAGCTCCAGGCTTCCGGCTGGTACTGGGCTCCCACCAGCTTCAGGGAAGAGGGGGAGGGAGACAGGGCCTCAGGGTGGAAGATTGGTGGGGCCATGGCCTGGGTTAGGGGAGGCTTAGCCTGCCCCAGCCTTTGATACCTACTGCCCATGGCTGGCACGTGAGCAGGATTCATCACTGAATTTGGTCCGCTGGTTGGATCATTAGCTTCCCTGGCCCGGGCTGGGTACTGACGGGGAGTGAGACATGTACACTGATCCATGCCCCCCATGGAGGTGGTGGGATTTCTTTCTTAGTCTCTTTCCACTGTTGATCAGGCTGTACAGTTTCTAGAGTGAACAGACTTTTAACGTCCACAAAAAATAAGTGTAAAGCATCGAGAACAGGATTTGGAATACTTATGAATCCCTTGTAAACACAAACGATTGGGCAGAATATCTAGCACTGTTCCTCATACAGACTCCCTCTCTCCCCAATCCCCTCCCGACACTGTTACTCGCATCGAACAAGTTGTTAACACCAAATTCTGTACTTTGGCACACGTTAAGTGTCATTTCAGATACATCGTTTTTTCAGCCCTTTTCCTCACTGCTACAAACTGAAGTGCCCTGTCCAGGCTGATTTTAGCTTCAGAATAGCTCCCACATCTTAGTTACCCCCAATGTAAAACAAAACAAAAGGACTCACCTTCTTTAGCAGTGAGGAAAAGGCCCAGGGGCTAGACTGACAAAAGGACTGGAGCATTAAAACGCTCAGGGCAATTCTACGCCACAAAATTAAGGCAACCTACGTTACATCAATGTACAGCCACCACAGTAATTGAATCAATTTTACACGTCCACACTATGTTCCCTGTATCGGCGGTGAGCGTCCGCACCAGGAGCGCTTGCACCGATCCAACTGCCAGCGTGGGGCATTGTGGGATAGTTTCTGAAAGGTGGCAACAGTCGATGTGAGCAATGCAGTGTCTACGCTGACCCTGCGTTGACCTAAGCACTACGGCTCTCACAGAGGTGGAGTTATTAAGTTGGTGTAGCGGGCAAGTTACATCAGTGAGAGCAGGAGTGCTGGAAGCTCCCTAGAAGTTGGAGGGCAACTGGTGCCCAAACCATGACCACACCCCCGCTCTGCCCCTTCCCCCACAGCCCCGGCCCTGCCACACCTTCCCCCCCCCCCCAGGTCTTGCCCTTGCTCTGCCTCTTCCCCTGAGGCCCCGCCCCCCACTGGGAATGGGCGACAGGGGATGGATCACTGGAAGATTACCTGTTCTGTCCATTCCCTCTGGGGCACCTGGCGTTGGCCACTGTCAGAAGACAGGATACTGGGCTAGATGGACCTTTGGTCTGACCCAGTATGGCCATTCTTATGTGAACAACTCATGCTTTCTGGATCCTAATGTTGTTCCACTGATTTTCTAGGTGCCTAAAAGTTAGGCATTGCAACACGGAAATCCCTTTGTCCATCCAGCCCTCAGTGGCTGCCACAACCCAGGTCTTGATCTATGGACAATTGCAGACCTGGTTGAAGCAGAGGGGTCTAGTGCCCAGATGCCAGAAAGGCCCCATTTCTGCTTATAGTTTTCTGATGTTCACCAAAATATCACCAGCCATCTCCTGCTGGCTGCTTCCAACATCCCCTGAAACACGTGATTTGATCAGATGCAGCAATCGAAAGTTATTGCATTACCTCCGAACACACAAAGGCCATCGATCTGAGTGTAGGACCTGACGTGGCTTGGAGGAAAATAAATGAAAACCATACCTCGCTCTTAGAGAGTGCTTTGCATCCGTAGATCTCAAAGTACTTCACAACACAGATTATTGCTCCTCTCCACAATTCAATTCAGGTTAAAAGAAAAAGATCCTTCCCCAGGCTCATTGACCCTCCTTCCCCAGGAGAAAGTGAATGGAACAGGACAGCCAGAGGGGGTTTACCCTACGGATGATGGATTTTCACCACAGACCCACAGAAGAGTCTGAAAATCCAGAGTTGGCAGCTCTGGTCTGCAGTCTCCTGTGGTGAAGGCTGGAGAAATAACATCTCAGAGAAACAGCTGCTGGGATCATTTTTCCCATTATTCAAGACAAGGGCCGCAGGGAGTTTGAGAAGCTAAATTCTACTTTATTCTTAGCCAGCAAGAAATACAAGTTAACCATCCCCTCTCCCCACCTAGCACCAGCTCACAAATACACATTTCTGCCCCAGGCCAGCACATGGATTCTCCCAGCATCTGCAGGCAGCAGGGAAAGAGGAACAAGTTAAAGCTGGTGGAAAAGTGCAGACAATTCACGAGAGACGCTGGGACCCAGTCACAAAAGAGCAGGAAACCCAGGGAGCTCAGGTTAGAAGATGGATGCAGTGTGGGGTGAGTGGAGCACAGAATGTCTCTCATCCGCACAGAGGAAATGGATGTTGGGGGAGTGACAAGCTGGGCTGCCAGGAATCACTTCTGCCTCTTGGTGACAGAGGTTCGCCTGGCTTCAGGGCTGGCAAGGCCAGTTCATTTCCCTGGCTTCCTTCTCGCCTCTGCCCAGATTCCGCCTCTCTGCAAACAGGAGATGGTCCCCCACTCCGTGGATCATTCCTCTAGGGGCATCATTCAAAGTCATTTAGAATTCAGGGACTCACAGGACAATTCCTGTCTCTCTCTGGCCCCAGTACAGTGAGTTCACAGTTCTCACCCTCATCTGTCTGGCTCTGAAGAGCAAACCCTGCTCTCCTCCTCCTGACTGCATCTCATATCTCTGCAGGGATCAGACCGTAACTTCCTTCTTCTTTCAGTCTCCATCCCTTGGAGTGTAAATCTGGCCCTCACCCTCAGTGTGTGTGCTGATAGATATTGATCGTTTTCAATTTTCAAACCACATTGAAATCTTTAGCGGGAAGGGTAGAAAAGGGTGAAAAAAATACATAAGGACTATTCTGACAAATGATCAATTTTTTGTGAAGTCTCCAATACATCAGAGCTACATCCTGTCAAAGTAAACTAATATCAAAGTACATGACCAAACAGCCTTCACCAAGGAGAGAAAAACCCCACAATCCAGGGTGGGCTATAAAACACTTTCACGTGTTCATAAAGTGAAATCCCAGAGAATCTTCAAATTCAAAATAAGGAAAATAAATTGACCCATTTTCTTCTGATCTGGCTAAACCTGCTTTACTCAGCACGTCCTTATTTGATTGTGTAATTTACAAAAGTTTTTGCATTACCCTAACAAGAGCAAGGAAAGGGAGGGGAGAACCTTCCCATGGACAAATGATCTGGATTTAGCTGGGAAATCCCAGAAGTCATTTTACCAATAAAGGGAAACAGGGATTGAAGCTCAGAAATCTCCCGGTGTGCTTTGGGCTTCATTTGAATTCCCCCTCCAGGTCTGCAACACCTTTTTCTCCGGCTCTCAGGAGTCTGATTTAGGATGAAAGCAATGAATGTGCCATTCCTGCAGAGCAAAGGCCACTGTGGCGAGTGACACTTCGGGAGGCGGAGGGATAGAATAGGGAGAGGATAAAACTCTCCAAAGCTCGGACAGAGGCTGCTGTGTCAAAGATGGAGCGTGACAGTGATGGGGGAAGGAGGGAATCCCTCGGACTCACCCCATCGCTCGCAAAGAACATAGCAGCTAAAACACCACATTTCACTGTCCCTGCTCCAGCTTTTTTAAAATAAATGTAATTCTGGTATAGAAGGGAGAAAATGGGGGCGTGGGGAAACCCACACTGGAGCAATGTGAGAATCTGGGAATGAGACAATTTATCCCCAAAGGGAGAACTCCCGACTAGAACAATCACTCTGCTAATGGGGTGATGCAATAAGATGCTCAAGGTTAGTCTAGACTAGGAAAAGTGGGGGAGGGTCAGAGGAGACCAGCTGGCTGATCCCGACTGCTTTTCCTACCATAGACAGATGCTCAGAGGCTGATGCTGCGGAGGCAGAGGTGGGATCTCCAGGCCTCCCACAAAGGGCCCCGTGGGAATCAGCCCCTCTCAGTGGTGCTGTCTGAATGCAGAGGGGGCAGGGAGAGGGGGCAGAGGGGGTGAGTGATGAGGCAGCACCTCTCTGCCCCTGTGCTCTCCCTCGCCTCTACACTCGATAGCCCCAGTACCCAGCTCCCCCTGCTTCCCAGCTCCCCCAGCCCCAACCATTCAATCCCCAGTTTCCTCCCCATAACCCATCACCTGGTCCCTTAATGGTTGATCCCCCAGAGCCCAGCGTCCTGGGGGATTTGGGGAGGGGAGGAGTTACCAGCCCCCAGGGACACTCCCCCTGCAGGGGACAGTTCCAGGTAAGTGAGGGAGCCCAGTCCAGGAGCTGGTGGAAGATGGGGGGTGGGGACAGGTGTGTAGAGTGAAGGTGTGGCCTGGCCCAAGTGTCCTTCTCCTCATCTCCATGGCAGGGGGATCCCAGCTGGGAGGGGAAGGGAGAGGGGGGAACTTCAGCCAGGCAGAGGGAGCAGTTGGAGGAGTTTCTCTCTCTCCCTTCCCCCACCAGTGGCCCATCAGCTCAGCAGCCGGGGCGGGAGGAGGGGCTGATGGGGGCTTCTCCTCCTCTGCCTGGGGTTTGCTGAGACCAGGCAGAGCCAGAGGGTCACAGACCAGCTGGTACTCTGCTGCTGCTGGATCCTCACCTCAGCGATGGGCAGCTGGATCCTTGGGAGCCAAATGCCCCTGATGTGTGTGGGAACAAGGAAATGGGTTTGTCACCATGGCCGGCCCCAGTCAGGGCACTCAGAGAATTTCCCTGCTGTGTGGAGGAGTCTCTGATGTCCAACATGGAATTAGTTAGACGTAGATGTCTTCAGCTTTCAAAATGCTCCAACAGGACTCTTCTGTGTGTGCATTTGATGATGCTTGCTACCGTAGGAGCACCAATTGAAGCTTCCCCCACATTAAAGGTCTTTCTCTCTCTCATGAATTATCTGATGTGTAATCATGTCTGAGCTCTGAATCTTTTCCCACAGTCGAGTTATTTCCCACCCTTGTGCATTTGCTGATGTTTCGTAAGGTTTCATCCGCAACTGAAGCTTTTCCCACAGTCCAAGCATTTATGGGGTTTCTATCCCGTGTGGGTTCCCTGATGTGTAACAATGGCTTATCTTTCATTCAATCTCTTCCCACGCTCGAGTTACTCATAGGGTCTGTCCCGCGTATGGACTCTCCCATGCTTAATAAGTGTTGAGCTCTCGCTAAAACTTTTCCCACACACTAGGCATGTATGGGGTCTCTCTCCCGTATGGATTCTCCAGTGTTTCGTCAGGCTTGAGCTCTGGCTGAAGCTTTTCCCACAGTCCGAACACGTGTAGGGTTTTTCTCCCGTGTGGTTTCTCTGATGTGTAATCAGATTGGTTTTCACCTTGAAACTTTTCCCACAGTCAAGGCATTTATAGGGTGTCTCTCCTGTGTGGATTCTCCGATGATTGGTAAGGCTGGCGCTCTGACTAAAGCTTTTCCCGCAGTCCAAGCATTTATAGGGTTTTTCTCCCGTGTGCAGTCTCTGATGTGTAATAAGGTTTGTTCTCACACTGAATCTTTTCCCGCAGTCGAGGCATTCATAGGGTCTCTCTCCTGTGTGGATTCTCCGATGTTTAGTGAGGCTTGAACTCTGATGGAAGCTTTTCCCGCACTCCCAGCATTTATAGGGCTTCTCTCCTGTGTGGTTTCTCTGATGCGTAATAAGGTTGGTTCTCACACTGAAGCTTTTCCCACATTCGAGGCATTTATAGAGTTTCTCCTCCTTGGGATTTGTCTGCTGGGCTGCAGTTTCCTTAGGATCTGTGCATCCTGCCCCACGTTCAATGGATTCATCCCCTTTCTTCCTTGGGTGGTTTCCCAGCTGCTTCTCTGACCTGTGCCAATTTCCCCAGGCTTCCCCCTGTTCCAAGAACTGGGAAAAATTCCCATCAGCTGTTTTAATAACGGTCCCCAGGGGTTCCATTTGCTCAGAACCTTCAGATTGACGATTCTCCTCTTCGTTCTCACTCACTGTCTCATCGCCTGCCGGGAGAGAGAGAATCCAGACAAGAGTCACTGCTGTTTCCCTTTCTTCTCAACACTGGGAAACACAACACAGTCACTGTTGGGGAGATGGAGACATTGGATTCTGCCTCCACATCCCAACCAAACGCTCCCAGAGAAGTAAAGTCAGGGAGGAAATTCCCGACAGCTAACAGGATGGGTGAGAAGCCATGACTGATATTTGCCTTCATGATATGACACCCGCTGACTGCAGCCCTCACCTGGGTGAGACGGGGCAGAACTGAGGGCTCTCGTCACAGCACTTTTTTGGGAGTCCCAGCTTTTTCCTTCATTTGTCAGATAGTTTCTGTGTCAGTTTCCCTGACTCCTCACCTGTGCGGGTGCCTCTCTGGGTCTCCCTTTCCTCAGAGGCCTGGAGATCCGGGACCCACGGCTCTTCCCCTTGTTCCAGCCGGGAGATCAGATCAGGTTTGGGAACGGCAAATCCTGCTCAGCGAATGAAATCAGACAAGATCAGGTGCATGGAGCATTGGTAGAGGATCTGTCACAAAGAACATTCCCTGATTTTAAGCTGGCCCCATGCCCTGCAGGGGAATGTGGAATCTGAACAGATGGGAACAGGGTCACTGAGCCCCTGGGGTAGGAGAGATTTGTCAGAAACCCAGTAGGAACATTCAGCATCTGTGGGGCTGGGGGAGGGGGGAAAGGCATGGGGGGGGGGGGGGACACTTGCTAACACAGCAACAGCTCTGGTGTTAAATTCCTGCCAATTTCTCAACCTTCAGAGCCCTCCCCACAGATGGAGCAAGTCCTAGGAAGAAAAGAGAACAGGGTGTAAGGGAAAGCTAATGCAGAGAGGAAAATGCACTGCTTCTGCTCCCTTGAAAGCAGGAGGAATGGGGATGAATTAGCATGTCCATTACATTTATGACTCCCTGATTTGACTGCAGGGGGTATGGAGACAGAAGTCTCTTTCAGAATGGATGTGTGGACTATGCAACCCACTCTCTTCAAATCTAACTGACCAGGGAAGAACCTGACCAGAGTCAGACATGCAGACCCCACAGCTTCTAATAACCAAGGGGATGGGAATCCCTTACCCAGCGAGGTCACCGTCTCATAGTTCTCCTGCATGACGTCCCTGTAGAGGGCTCTCTGAGAGGGGTCCAGCAGAGCCCCCTGCGCCTGGGTGAAATACACAGCCACCTCCTCGAAGGTCACCAGCATCTGAAACAACAAGAGTCCCCCACTCAGCCCCTGCTGCCCCAGCCACAATCTCACTAGTCATGGGGGAGGAGGCCCAGAGAAACAGAATCCCACCCCCACCCCACTCAGAGCAGCCAGGAGGCTTCAGGGGGTGGGGAGAAGGTGAGAGCTCCTTGTCCCCCACAGCAGATGGAGCAGGGCAGGGTCTTCTCATTTCCCACACGCCTGCCAGCCACAAGCTGATACGGGAAGCAGAGCTCTGAGCAGGGGACAGGGACAGGAATCCCAACAGCTTCCCTTCGTATTTCACAGCAGCCTCTGGCCAGTGGGTTCAGACTCCAGCACTGGGAGTGTGGTCAGTTTCCCCAGCCCTGCCCAGGGGGGTGTTTCCTGGTTCAGAAATGGGGGAATGTCTCCACACACCCTGGCCAATGGGCCTGTTCAGAAAATCAGGCTCCAAGTTAAACGTGTCCCAGCCGGTTTTTCACACACTGTCCCCTCCCTGCCTCACCCTGTGTGTTTCCTGCACCTCCTCCTCCATAACAACCCCCTTGCAGTTCCCTGAAATTTCCCTACTTGAACTTGCTCCATCACAGCCATTTCCCTTCCCTCTCCCGTGGGAATACGTGACAATTTGAAGTGCAATGTGGATGTTGTTAGCCAATACATATATGCTAGGAATAATTTCAATAAAGACCCAGAAGGTATCTTCACTGAATCTATTACACCCTCCCCATAATTCTGTTCACCCATGTCAAGTAGCCCAGAAAACTTTGCGTTAGCTGAAGTACTTGGAAAACTGTCAAAAGTAGGACCTTTGAAAATTTTACAATAGCAACAGGTAGGAAGTCATTCTCACAGGTCTATACTAGAATGTCTCAAGGGAAGAGGACAAGACATATAATGGTTTTACCTACAAACCTAGGAGATGCCTTCACGCCGTGTGGCACTTGGAAATCATGAGATAAAGGGTCCACCGTGGTACCAGAAAAAACAAGGTAAAAAGCCGATTGGTTCAATCTCATTTCAGATGACGTACAGCAGCAGTTCCCAACCAGGGGGCCGCAAGTAGGTTTCAGGGGGGCCAACAAGCAGGGACTCACTGGGGCCCAGGGCGGAAAGCCAAAGCTGTGCTGCGTGGTGCTGAAACCTGGGGCCCCAAGACCCGCCACCAAGCGCTGAAGCCAAAGCCTGAACTACTTAACTTTGCAGGGGCCCCTCTGGTGTGGGACTCCAGGTAATTTCCTGGCTTGCTACCCACTAGCGCCGGCCCTGGCTTTTATATGTAGAAAAACAGTAGTTGTGGCACAGGTTGGCTGTGGTATTTTTATAACATGGGAGGGGCTCAGAAAGAGAAAGGTTGAGAACCCAATGTACAGTGTACAGTTACCTGTACATATGTATAAAGAGATGGCATTAGAGTTGTCACTTTGCACACCTTGTGTGTAAGGTGAACGTAACAACGCTGCATGTGACGACTTCCCGGAGACTGGTATTGTACAGAACACTTTTTTTCCTGTACTATATTATCATTGGCTTAGAGCAACCAACCTGACTGGTCTTGGTTATTTGATCTCTTGCATACATTTCAGAACGAACCAAAGGGCGGTCAAGCAATTGACACAATTGTACAATTGACTCTGAGCCAAACACTAAAAAAAAAAAAAATCAGAAACAGAGAAGCCACTTTGGTGGATTCACTGATTTTATCGCCAAGGCAGTGGGTCCCCCCAGCAGAGTGGTGACTCAACAGACACACAAACTGGTTTTTCCTCTCTTTCCTCCTTACCACAGTCTCTGGGAAGTCAATCGCAGCAATTCAAAGCAGTACCAGACCCTGCCAAAACAACAGATGCAAAACCTGCAGCCATATCTCCACTGCTACAGTGATCCACATCTCCCTGCAACACAGCTTTCAAGATCCATGGGTCCTACAAATGCCTATCACAACATGGGGTGCACCTTATCCAGTGTGTAAATGCTCCAATAACAACTATGTGGGTGAAAGCAGACAATCACTACACTCTCGAACGAACTCACAGTAAAAAGTGATAAAAGACAAAAACACCCTTACACCAGTGGGTGAAAACTTGTCACAGAGTGATCACTCCATATCTGACCTCTCAGCCCTCATCCTCAACGGAAATCTGCACAACATCTTCAAAAGATACCTGGGAGCTTAAATTCATAACTCCACTAGACACTAAAAATCACAGTCTTCATAAAGACACTGGATTATTGGCTGATTACAATAATCTGCAACCCACTAACTCCCCCTTTTTTGTCCTGTGACTGCAGAGTTGTTAACAGGACACTTCACCTTGAATGGTCCCTTAGACTAAAAATAATTGACTACCCTTGGTCAAGGTCCAAATTTCTTGGTCAAGGTACAGTCAAGGTCTGGACTGCAGAGAAAATAATAAAAATAAGAAGAATGCTGGTGGATTTCAGGGTCTGTTCAAAAGTGTCCAGTGGTCTGGATTTGGCCTGCAGTTCGCCGACTGACTACCCCTGCCTTAGACTGTGTGTTGCCTACTTACGGTAAACAATCTGTTCCATCTTGTATTTAGCTGTGACGCTCCAAGTACCTTTCCCAGCCCTGCAGAAGAGCTGTGTGGCTCAAAAGCATGTCTCTCTCACCCACAGAAATTGCTTCAATACACGATATTACCTCACCGACCTTGTCTCCACAGGGTGATGCAGGGAATGGATCTAGGCAGATTTGGGACCTGGAAACCTCCCTCCTTGTTCCTACTGACTTATTCACTGTCTCCACCCCTCTCTCCCATCCCCTCTGCCTGGGAAAACTGGTTACTGGCCCATGTACATGGGTGTTTCCTCTCCAGTAGAGATCTGGTTACTGCAACTGCTAACTGGCTGTGTCACTGAGAGCAGCAGCTCTGGGACCCGCAGACACATAGGGAGCCCTCTCCCCCTTCAGTACAAACTCACCAGCAGGTCCCTGAAAGGGGTCCTTTGTGCAAGTCACTTTCCTGCCCGGCCCCAGCCCTTTCCCCCGGGTCTCCCCATCACCTGCAGGCTGTGGCTCAGTGGCTGGTGTGGGCAAAGCCTGGGGCTGCCCCAGGGGCTGGTTCCAGGCACGATGAAAGTCCCTACCAGTGCTGGGCACAGAGGGGGATTAATAAAGGTCTGTGCCTGGCACGGCCCCAGCTGGGGAGCAGCAGTTTCACAGGCTGGGCTCTCAGGTAGAGGAGGCAGCAGCATCTGACCCAAGCAGCTCAATTCAAGGGCTCTGACATCAGGAACAGAGAGAGACACACACCAGCCTCCTCCTCCTCCTCTCCCTCAGCCAGAACAGGAGCCCTCTAATGTCAGCAGCTAGTGCCTGAGCCTCGCTGTCCTGCCCCTGCAGCCCCCAGGGGCAGGTAGAGGCTGATCCCATTGACCCATCCGCACTCACCCCCTGCCAGAGCCAGCAGTGATTCTGGTCTGACACTGGTGTGACTGAAATCTGAATCCTCCAGGGAAATCAGACCAGGGCCTGGGCAGCCCCCAACACTGTGGAGACACAGAACCCACCAGTATGGGTGTGTCTGAAAATAATACACTGGGAGCAGGAGGGAGAGGGATCTGGATATTTGCCTTGTAGCTTCTGAGCCCCTGCCCCCCAAGCCCCACTGCTGGTTTGACCGGTTCTAGGGGAAAAAATTCCTCTCTGGCTGCTGGGCAGGGCAGCCCCTCCCCATCTCCTGCCCCATGGGGTGGGGGAGCTGCCTTGTGTCTCTCCTCTCTCTTCTCCCTGCCCCCTGTCTGCCCCCCTACACACCTGTCCGCTTTCCTTCTCAGTATCCCCCCACCCAGAGCTTCCCTCTATTCCAGCCAGCAGTGCAAGAAAATGCTCCCTGGGGGAGTTTGCTACCTAGAGTGTACTGAGCATGCTCAGTGACATCTGCTGAAGCCACTGCCCTTCACCCTGCCCTTACTTGGCATAAAGATTCTGGGGACTGCTTTTTACAGGGGTTAGAAAAAGTCCTACTACAGACAGGAGTTTCTCGCAGTACCAACAGCTTTCCCGGGCCCAGGGCGGGAATCGCAGCCAGCTCCGCGGGGAGCAGCCTGGGGCCAAACCTCCCCCTGCAGCCCGGGGGTGACGGGGACACCGCTCCCTGGGCGGGGTCTCTTACCTTCCCTCCGAGCGGGGCCCCCTGGGGCAGGGGCCGGGAAGGGGCCTGGCCGGGCTGGGGGCTCTGCCCTGGGAGAGGCTCCTGGGGAGCAGCGGGAAGGGCCCTGCTGGAGATTCCCCTCTCCCGGCTGCAGCCCGGGCTCCGGGCTCCGGGCTCCCAGCACCAGCCGCCGGGGCTCGGGGATCTCGCCAGGAGCCTGGAGCCAGAGTCCCCGCAGCGGCTGCGAGTCACTTCCTGCTGCCGGGCCTGAGCCCAGCGATCGCTCCCCCCAGAGCCGCCTCCCAGCTGCTCCTGGGTCCTAGCGATCAACCCATCGCGCTGCAGCCCCCTGCCCCAGACCCTGCCTCCTGGGGCCCCACCGCCCCTGGGCACGGGCAGCTCCTCCCAGCGCTATGTAGGCATCCTGCCTAGAAACCACAGGGTCGATGGGGACAGAAAGGAAGGGGGCAGATCCCAGGGAAGGGGGGTTTCTATGGAGACTTCACTGGGCATTGTTCCAGAGAGTCCCCCATATCATCAGGGACACAGGAGTGATGGATCCTGCCCAGTCCTAGAGAGGCTGTCCAGGCCACGTTGCTCGGTCACACTGTCTCTGTGTGTGATTCGCTCTGGTACAAAACTGGTACACGGAGCCAGGGCCGGCTTTAGTAAGTGCGGGGCCCAATTCGAATACCCGGCGGCGGTCCGGGTCTTCGGCGGCAAGTCCTTCACACGCTCCGGGTCTTCCGTGGCACAGAAGGACCCGCCGCTGAAATGCCCCCAAAGACCCGGACCGCCGCCGGGTGAGTAAAAAAATTAAAAAGGCGCCTAAGTTAGGCGTTCTTCTTTAGGGCGCAGGGACCTCTTAGGCACGAGGCCCGATTCAGGGGAATCGGGGGAATTGGCCTAAAGACGGCCTGCAGGGAGCCCTTTGCCAGAGCTGGTCTCTTGTCTCCACTCCCCCATCCACGGCTACCAGCCCTGGGCCGGAGGTGTCAGTGCCATGGCAACAGGTTTATTCAGTGATTTGTAGGCCCAGATTCACCCATCCCTAGGGCTCTAGGCAACCCCCCTCATGTCTGCCCCCCGCCTCCAGGAATTGTTTGGTTTCAGCTTTGAAATCTATCGGGCATCCTGGCAAATTCATATATTGACTCCTTTCCATGCGTACAGCTCTGCTCACTGCCCCCGCCCTGAGCACTGGCTCCACACTCCCATAGAAAAGGGCATAAGCATGGGAAGTAGGGGCCACTCCCCAACCCCATGGGCTCCGCCAGCTCCCGGGGTCCAGGCCACCGGCCCTGGGGGATCCACTGCGAACCTCTGGGGTTCCACAGTCACCCAGGGTCCCACCGCTGCCCGGGGCTCTACAGCTACCCTTAGCTATGGTCCCAGCGTGGGGCGGTGAGGGGAACAGACAGGGTAAGGGGGGTACACCTCAGCACTCGCACCCTAAAAGTTGTTCCAGCACCACTGGGAAATGGGCCACACAAAACTTATTCCACCCAGACTCAGGTCAAATGAGTGCTTAGGTTTTTCCTTTGCTACTTCCATTGGTATCCAATAAATGGCATTGGTGTATCATGAATTTCCTCAATCCTTTTTTTATCAGCAGCTTTACACATTTGATTCATTTCAGGAATTGTATTTCATCATTAGCCCCTCCTATCGATTGGGACACCCCCTTTTAAGCAATTCTCTTAATATCCCAAAGTTATACCCTGGTTTATATCTTTTTACATTTCTTCTTCCTTGTGCCAGACGATTCCTAGAGTGCAACGTTTACAGTGAAAACCAACAAAACCTTTATAACCTTCTAAATTTGGAGGACACACTCCATACATTCTTTGATTGTACATAAGCATTTCATCTTATTTAGGACGTACAACAGAACAAGATTCAGAGTAGCAGCCGTGTTAGTCTGTATCCGCAAAAAGAAGAACAGGAGTACTTGTGGCACCTTAGAGACTAACAAATTTATTAGAGCATAAGCTTTCGTGGACTACAGCCCACTTCTTCGGGTGCATAAATTTGTTAGTCTCTAAGATGCCACAAGTACTCATGTTCTTCTTTTAACAGAACAAGAGACATTTTCCACATACGGAAGGATGTCGATCTGATTCACAATCACAACACAAACAAAGGTGCGGATTTTAATTTCGGGGGAAAGAGATGATTCATAGTCTATTTGATTTAGGAAAATGATGTATAGTTTATACTTTCGGGTGAAAACACTTTGCGTAGGCAAGCAGGGTGTGACCGTAGCTTGGTAAATTGGAGTTCCTTTTAGCTAGGTTGGGAGGGAGAAAGAGGTTTATACAGAAGCAAATTATGAAATATTCTTGTCTAGGAGATTAACAATAGTCTCGTTTAGATATTTCAGTTTCTATTTCTGGGGAGAGGAACTCCCAACCTTGGCTGATCTATGAGTTCTTAGACAAGATGTCTCATATAATATGAACCATTTTCTTATTGTCTTTTCTTCTTGGGTGCATCCTATTTTGGGATAAACAGAGGTGGACAACTTTTCTAATTTTGGGGAGCCAGAAAGAATCTAGCTATTAATCTATTTAGTAGCTATTAATCGTTCAAAGGCATATCTGTTCCCTACATCCATCACCGAGCCAAGGGTGAAAGCTAAAAGCCAGAGTCAATGGATGAGCTGGAAGCATGGTCAGGAAGCAGAGGCAGGGGTTGCAATGAAGACAGGAACTAGACAAATTGGAGATTCAACAAGGACAAGTGGCTAAGTGGCAGTTCTGCAGATAAGGATCTGGGGATTAAAGTGGATGAGAAGCTGGATATGAGTCAACAGTGTGCCCTTGTTGCCAAGAAGGCTAACGGCATATTGGGCTGCATTAGTTGGAGCATTGCCAGCAGATCGAGGGATTGATCATTCCCCCTCTATTCGGCATTGGTGAGGCCACATCTGGAGTACTGCGTCCAGGTCCCCTGCCCCAGAAAGGATGTGCACAAATTGGAGAGAGCCAGTGAAGGACAACAAAAATGATTAGGGGGCTGGGGCACATGACTTACGAGGAGAGGCTGAGGGAACTGGGCTTATTTGGTCTGCAGAAGAGAAGAGTGAGGGGGGATTTGATAGCTGCCTTTTGTGATGGGTTCTCTCCTGGGGACCCCCTTGGGACTGTCACTTGATGCACTGAGATACCACTGAGCCTAACCCTTCTTCCAGCCTGGGCACCCCTTGCCTCTGTCTGCTGAGCCAGACCCTCCAGGCCTCCTCCAGCACAGACAGAGAGATACGGCCACACCCCTCTGCAGAATACAGACACTAAAATCCACTCATCTCTGGGGTGACTCAATTAAATGGACTTACCTCGGCACCCCAGTGCACAGCCCCAATGGGACCTGAACCCCAAATAAATCCATCATACACTGTATAAAGTTTGATACAGTATAAGTTCACATTATTCACCCTCTTTCTCGAGGTAGAGAGAGATATGCACAGACTGTTGACTCCCCAGGTAACAATTACTTACACTGGGTTTATTAATAAACAAAAGTGATTTGATTAAGTATAAAAGGTAGGATTTAAGTCAGGGGCGGGCAAACTTTTTGGCCTGAGGGCCACACTGGGGTTGCAAACTATATGGAGGGCTGGGTAGGGAAGGCTGTGCCTCCCCAGACAGGATCCCCGTCCCCTATCCACTCCCTCCCACTTCCTGCCCCCTGACTGACCCCCTCAGAATCCCCGACCCATCCAACCCCCCTTGCTCCTTGTCCCCTGACCACCCTCTCCCCTAACAGTCCCCCTGGGACCTCACCCCCTATCCAACATCCCCTTCTCCCTGTCCTCTGACTGCCCCGACCCCTATCCACACCCACGCCCCCTGACAGGCCCCTGGGACTCCCACGCCTATCCAACCCGCCCTGTTCCCCGTCCCCTGACCCCTCCCCGAACCTCCACCCCATCCAACCTCCCCCCACTCCCTGTTCCCTGACTGCCCCGACCAGTGCCACGCCACGCTGCCAAAACACAAACAACCCATCCCCCCAAGCGCCGCCCGGCCGAAACAAAAACAACAACAACAAAAAACCCGAGCGCCACCCACCACCCAAGATTGGCCGCCCCTTACAAGGTGCCGCCCCAAGCACGTGCTTGGTCGGCTGGTGCCTGGAGCCGGCCCTGCCTATCCAGTCCCCCTGCTCCCCATCCCCTGACCACCACCCCAGAACCTCCACCCTATCCAATTGACCCCTGCTGTCTGTCCCCTGACTGCCCCCTGGGACTCCCCTCTCTCCACCCTCTTACCATGCCAGAGCCAACCACGCTGCCGCAATGCCCAGCAGGAGCGGTGGGCCAGAGAGCTAGAGGTGCAGTGAGCTGAGGCTGCAGGGGAGGGGGGACAGCAGGGGAGGGGCGTCCCTGGCCGGGAGCTCAGGAGCTGGGCAGGATGGTCCCACGGGCCGGATGTGGCTCGTGGGCCATAGTTTGCCCACCTCTGATTTAAGTGGTCAAAAGAGATAACAGACAGAACAACGCAGGTTACTAAGCAAATTGAAACAAACACGCCAAGCTAAGCTTAATACACTAAGAAACTGGTTACATGTAATATCTCACCCTCAAAGATGTTCCAATAAGCTGCTTTCATAGACTAGACTCATTTCTAGTCCAATCCTTCCCCCTGTTCAGTCTCTCTTAGTTCCAGCAGACATCTTGGGTGTTAAGCAGGGGTCTCCTCACGACCCTCTCTCTGTCTTGCTTCACACCCTTATATAGATTTGGCAGAAGGCGGGAATCCTTTGTGTCTTTGTTTAAACATTCCCCCCCAGCTTTGTGGAGAAATATCAAATTTAAGATGGATTCCAGCATCAGGTGACACAGACACATGTCTTCACATCGCCCCTCCTCCTTACAGGCGTCCCACAGACTTATAGGGAAACAAATCCATTCACAGCCCATTGTTTCCTGCTTAAGAGTCATCAAGTTCCTGAAGTACCATTAATGGCCCTCACTTAGCATAACTACAATAGGACCTTAGATTTCTACTTCATATTTCTAACTTCAGATATAGGAATGATACATGCATACAAAGAGGATGAACACATTCAGCAGATTATAACGTTTCCAATTGTATGTCACATCACACATTTTGCATAAAGCATATTCCAGTTATGTCACATTCATATTCATATGCATATTTCCATAAAGAATATGGAGTGCAACATAACACCTTCAAGTACCTGAAGGGGGGTTCCAAAGAGGATGGAGCTTGGCTGTTCTCAGTGGTGGCAGATGACAGAACGAGAAGCAATGGTCTCAAGTTGCAGTGGGGGAGGTCTAGGTTGGATATTAGGAAACACTATTTCACTAGGAGGGTGGTGAAGCACTGGAATGGGTTACCTAGGGAGGTGGTGGAATCTCCATCCTTAGAGGTTTTTAAGGTGCGGCTTGACAAAGCCCTGGCTGGGATGATTTAGTTGGGGTTGGTCCTGCTTTGAACAGAGGGTTGGACTGGATGACCTCCTGAGGTCTCTTCCAACCCTAATGTTCTATGATTCTAACTGAAGCAGGCAACTGAGCACAGGAGCAGAGTGTGGAAAATAGAAGCAGAAAGCAAGAAGCAGGTCCAAATGCAACTACAGACATGGGACGCGTTGAGCCTCCAGCAAGCTCCGGCTGCTGCTGGGTCACGTAGTAGCTAGCTCCACCCCTTCACCAATCAGGAAGTACAATCAAATCAGGCACACCCTACCAGATGCCCAGTCAGCTGCTGGGAGGCGGACCCTGCTGCACTGGGATCACAGACAGTCTGTGCTGTTACTGTAGAGAAAGACCAGGTGTGGGGGATTTTTCAGAGCTTGGGTGCACATTGTTGGAGAAGTGAGATTTTCACGTTGGCAGGAGGCAATTTTAATTGTACTCCTAACGAGCCATTAGCTAGGAATCCTGGAACTGCATCCACTGTCTGCTCAGTGACTATCAACTCTTCTATGGTTCAAATCCATCATTTCTTTTTCTTGTTTTCAGTGCGTTTCGTGTACCAATTTTATTAAAGGTCTTTTAAAAAGTCAAAAATCTCTCCTTCTTGTGGGAATTCTCTGATGCGTGAGTTCCCACTGAATCATTTCCCACCATTGGCGTATTTCTAGGGTATCCCACTCTTGTGGATTCTCCGATGTTTAGTGAGGTAGGAGTTGTTACTGAAGCTTTTCCCACAGTCCAAACATTTATGGGTTTTCTCTCCCATGTGGATTGTCTGATGTGTAATAAGGTGTGATTTCTGAATGAATCTTTTCCCACAGTCCAAACAAGTATGGGGTTTCTCTCCCGTATGGATTCTCTGATGTCTAAGAAGGGCTGATCTCTGACTAAAACTTTTCATACTGTCCAAACACGTATAGGGTTTCTCTCCCGTATGGATTCTCTGATGTCTAAGAAGGACCGATCTCTGACTAAAACTTTTCCCACAGTCCAAACATGTATGGGGTTTTTGTCCCGTGTGCGTTCTCTGATGTACAATAAGGTGTGAGCTCTGATTGAAACTTTTCCTGCACTCAAGACATTTATACGGTCTCTCTCCTGTGTGAATTCGGCAATGTTTAATAAGGTGTGCACTGTGACTGAAGCTTTTCCCACACTCAAGACATTTATAGGGTCTCTCTCCCGTGTGCAATCTCTGATGCGTAATAAGGTAGGAGCTGTGATTGAAACATTTCCCGCAATCCAAGCAAATATGGGGTTTCCCTCCAGTGTGATTTTGCTGATGTTTAATAAGGTTTGATCTCACATTGAATCTTTTCCCACACTCGAGGCATTTATAAGGTCTCTCTCCTGTGTGCAGCCTCTGGTGTGTAATAAGATCTGAGCTCTGAATGAAGGTTTTCCCACAGTCCAAGCATTTATACGGTTTCTTGCCTGAGTGGTTTCTCCAACATGTAACAAGGTTTCTACTCACATTGAATCTTTTCCTACTCTCTAGGCGTTTATAGGGTTTCTCTTCCCTGTGATATGTCTGCTGGGCTGTGGTTTCCTTGGGATCTTTGCATGCTGCCCCATATTGAATGGATTCATCCAGTTTCCTCCTGGGATAATTTCCCACCTGCATCTCTGATCTGTGTCGATCTCCCCAGATTTTTGCCTGTTCCAAGTCCTGGGAAAATTCCCTTCAGCTCTTCTCAAAAACCTCTCCTGCGATTCCACTTTCCCAGGAACTTCCTGCTGCTGATTCTCCTCCTTGTTCTCACTCACTGTCCTATCACCTGCTGGGAGAGAGAGAATCCAGACAGGAGTCACTGCCTGTGCCGGGGGGAAAGGGCAGAAAGGGGAATAGCAAAGAGGGAAAACACAACACAGTGACTGTTGGGGAGATGGAGACGTTGGATTCTGCCTCCACATCCCAACCAAACACTCTCAGGTACATAAAGTCAGGGAGGAAATTCCCGACAGCTAACAGGATGAGTGGGAAGCCGTGACTGACATTTGCTGGGATGATATGACACCAGAACTAAGGGCTCCCACTCACCACACATTTTGGGAGTCCCAGTTTTTCCTTCACTTGCCAGATGTTTCTGTCTCGGTTTCCCTGACCCCTCACCTGTGCGGGTGCCTCTCGGGCTCTCCCTTTCCTTCGTGGCCTGGAAATCTGGGACCCATGGCTCCTTCCCTCCTTCCAACCGGGCAATCAGCTCAGGTTTGGGAATGGGGAATCCTGCACAGGGGGTGAAATCAGACCAGATCAAGGTGCATGTAGCATTGGTAGAGTATCTGTCACAAAGAGCATTCCCTGAGTTTAATCTGACCCTGAACTATGCTGGAAGGGGTGGGGATGTGGAACGCAAACAGATGGGGGACAGGGTCACTGAGCTCCCTTGGGAGAGGCAGACATGTGGGGAGATGTCCCAGGATCTGTGTGCTCTGGGGGACAACACATCTAGATAGACTTACAAGCAGTGCTGGGAAGGAGCCGATGGTCATGGTACATGTAGGTATCAATGACACAAAGGAAAGTTAGCATAGGGTTCCTGGAGGCCAAAGCTAGTCTGATAGGTAAGAGATTAGAATTCATTCTCTGAAATGCTTCCGGTTCCACGTGCAAGGCCAGGAAGACAGGCAGAACCGCAGGGTCTCAACAGATGATGGCTTAGGAAGGAGGTATTTAGCTTTATTACGAACCGGGGAAGTAAGAGACTCTATAAGATGGACGGGCTCCCACTAAACCAAAATGAAACCAGACTGCTGGCATGTCAAATTAAAATGGTTGTAGAGGGTTTTTCAAACTAAGGGCTGGGGAAAAGCGGACAAGTGCGGAGGAGGAAACAGTTCAGGCAGAAGCATCTCTTAAGGATGAATTTATTAAAGGGGCATGTCATAAATATAAAGGGAAGGGTAACCACCTTTCTGTATACAGTACTATAAAATCCCTCCTGGCCAGAGGCACAAAATCCTTTTACCTGTAAGGGGTTAAGAAGCTCAAGTAACCTGGCTGGCACCTAACCAAAAGGACCAATAAGGGGACAAGATACTTTCAAATCTGGGGAGGGGGAAAAGGCTTTGTTATGTCTGTTCTTTGTCTGTCTGTTCTGTGTGCTTGCCGGAGACAGATCAAGGAGGCAAGCAATCCAACTCGATTAGAATTAGTAAGTAATAATAAGGGAATGCGTTAGCTTACTTTTATTTTGGCTTGTGATTTTCCTTGTCTAGAAGGAGGTTTTGTCTAGAGGGAGGTTTATCCCTGGATTTGTAACTTTAAGGTTTTGCCTAGAGGGAAGATCCTCTATTTTCTTGAGTCTGTTGTTATTCTGTAAAGTACTTACCATCCCGATTTTATAGAGGTATTCTTTTACCTTTTCTTGAATTAAAATTCTTCTTTTAAGAACCTGATTGATTTTTCATCGTTTTAAGATCAGAGGGTTTGGGTCTGTGTTCACCTGTACCAATTTGTGAGGATATTATTCTCAAGCCTCCCCAGGAAAGGGGGTGTAGGGGCTTGGGGGATTATTCTCAAGCCTGCCCAGGAAAAAGGGTGTAGGGGCTTGGGGGGATATTTGGGGAAGGTAGGGCTCCAAGTGGCCCTCCCTAAATGTTTGTTTAAATCACTTGTTGGTGGCAGCGTTACTTAATCCAAGGAATAGGGAAGTTTTTAACCTAAGCTGGTATAAATAAGCTTAGGGGGTCTTCATGTGGGTCCCCACATCTGTACCCTAAAGTTCAGAGTGGGGAGGGAACCCTAACAGGGTGACTCTATATCCTAGTACTGAGGCTAGGGAAGGAATTGGTAAAGTACCGATCGGAGCTAGAGAGGAACAGTTATGCAAAAAAATGTCCTACTGAAACATAACACATGAAGGCAAGCATATTGAGAAAACGTACAAATGCTTACACACAAATATATAAGTATGCTTACATACAAATGTTTGAAGTCTACAAATACTAGTATGGCTGAACCCAGTGCCTGGGTTAAATGAGGTTATTAATATAACAGGCGTTCCGGAAAAGTGATGGAATGAGGATAATCAATGGGACACAGTAATACAAGGGTATAAAATATATAGGAACAATAGAGTAGGTCACACTGGTGGGGCAGTGGTGCTATTATACGATAAATAAAAAAACCAGAGTCAAATAGGGTGAATATCTAAAATGAATCCAACTGTAAATGATGCATAGAAATTCCATGCTTGAATAATAGGAGTATAGCGGTAGGAATATGCTATTGACCACCTGACCAGGATAGTGACAGTGACTGTGATATGCTAAGGGAGGTCAGAGAGGCTACAGCAGTAGAAAATGTAAAAATAATGGGTGAGTTCATCCATCCTCCTATTGACAGGATAAATGTCACCTCAGGGTGATTCAGAGAGGAAATTTCTAGACATCATAAATCAGAGGTTCTCAAATTGTGAGCTTCATTCAGGTGGTCCGCGGATAGTTCCCTCTAAGCCAGTGGTTCCCAAACTGGGGTTCATGAACCCCTGGGGGACTGCGAAATGTTACAGGGGGTTCTCGGGGAAAAATTCCTTAATGGCGGACAGAGCTGTCCCTAGGGACCCCGGGCAGCACAGAGCCAGCAGCCCAGAGCCCCGAGGACTTCCAAGAGATAAGCAGATCAAAGCAAGCATATCCATCACACTGAGATTTAAACTTCAAGACTCCTTATTAGAAATGGAAAGGGAGGTAGATTTTTTTTTTTTACTGTTTTTAAAATTAAATAGGCTGCTAGTATTGTTTTAAAAGTATAATGAAGAACGAGTTTAAGCTTTGATGTAAGGTGCATTGTTTGCCTGGACTGCTCAAGACCTGAATGCTTGTGTAGGAGGAACTATTTGAGTTGGCTTCTTAAATACCTTCATGCTGTTTCACATCTGATACTCCTTGATGAAACATAGGAGCCTTGTCTTATAACAGGCTTATTCAAAGTGATACAAGCTACGAAAGTGAGATCTTGGAAGAGTGTTGCCATTTTCATAATGTAATAAAAATACTGTAATGATAAATAATAATTAATAATAGTGTGTAATGAGCATGTCATAAAATCACATTTTATATTTCCAAGATCACGGCTTTTATAATTTATGCTCAGGTAAGGGTGAAAATCCCTGGAAATATTCATTTTTAGGAGGGGGTTCATGAGACTTGACATTTTAGTGAAAGGGGTTCGTGGGTTGTTAAAGTTTGGGAACCACGGCTCTAAGCCTAAGGCCTGGTCCCCACTAACCCCCCACTTCGGACTAAGGTACGCAAATTCAGCTACGAATTCAAAGTACCTTAGTCCGAACTTACCACGGGTCCAGACGCGGCAGAGAGGCTCCCCCGTCGATGCTGCGTACTCCTCTCGCCGAGCTGGAGTACCGGCGTCGACGGCGAGCACTTCCGGGATCGATCCGGGATCGATTTATCGCATCTAAACCAGACGCGATAAATCGATCCCAGAACATCGATTGCCTGCCGCCGGACCCGGAGGTAAGTGTAGACGTACCCTTAGAGTACTCCCATTGACTCTTAAGTAGCAAGCAGCACTAGGTTTGGTGGGGGTACTGCTGGGTGTTTTGTAGGATCAAGACCTTCTTTGCAAGCTCTTTGAAGCAGGGATCTGTCTGCAAATTCCAAGCCGTGTGTTAATGTGCTCCAGGGCCTATAAAAACTCAATGAGTCCACTGTGAGTTTTTGAGTTGGTGATGCACACAATGTGAAATCAGGAGAACTTTGCCTGTTTCTACAGGGCTCTGTTGCGTTTGCAAAGCGTGGGTCCAAAACAATCCTTTAAAATACCCGTGACCAACCACTTGATATTTTACTTCACTTTGTATTTTCAGTGGTTTGTTTGTGATTTTGTTTTGCTCTTTGTGTCATGTTGTTACTTATTTTTAATGTTCTATGTGTGTGAAATATTAATCAAATTTAGAGTGGACATTTCAGAGAGATTGCATAAGCCTGAGCGAATGCCTTTTACTCTCCTTTCCAGTATCAGAAAATATTGTATTAATATTTGCAATGAGAGCATGACTATTTCTAGTTGACTCACAGATTTGTTTAGCATCTTAAAGCTGAGCTGTGTGCAGATAATATGCATGTAAGAGGGATAGTTAATTATTAATAAGGGATTTTTTATATAGCGCTTTGAAGCGCTTTACCATAGCTAATGGTACAATCAATATTTGGAAAGATCATTAAGTGGTCCGCTGGGACCCTCAGCAATTTTCAAATGGTCCACGAAAAAAAACGTTTGAGAACCACTGCCATAAATTATTGCTTCTTGGAGCAGCTAGTCCTCGAGCCCACCAGGGGAAAGGCAATTCTTGATTTAGTCCTAAGTGGAGGACAGGATCTGGTCCAAGTGGTAACTATAGCTGAACCATTCAGTAAAAGTGACCTATAATGTAATTAAATTTAATATCCTTATAGGAGGGAAAACGCCAAAAAGTCTAACATCAGTACAGGGCAAATTGGTTGAAACTATGGTAAAGGAAAGAATTATCAGACACATAGATGAACACAGTATATTGGGGAAGAGTTTTTTAAAGGGAAATCATGCCTCACCAATCTATTAGAATTCTTTGAGAGAGTCAACAAGCATGTAGACCCACCATAGTAATATTTAACTTTAACAAGGGAAACTACACAAGAATGAGGATGCTAGACAGACAGAAATTAAAAAGAGCAGTCCCCAGGGTAAAATGCCTGCAAGCAACATGGAGTCTACTTAAAAACACAGTAGGAGGACCAAAAAAATGCCACCATGGCTAAACAGCAGAGAAACAGAGGTCATTAGAGGCAAAAAAACATACTTCCAAATTTGGAAATCCTGGTAGGGATAATAGGAAGGAGCGCAAACTCAGGCAAGTTAATTCTAAAAGTACAATATGGCAGGCCAAGAAAGAATTAGAGAAACAACTTGCTAAAGAAGCAAAAATTAACAGTAATTTTGTTTTTAAGGATATGTGAAGGAGGAAGCCTACTGAACAGGCAGTGGGGTCATTAGATGACAAAGACTCTATGAAAACAAAGCCACTGTAGGGAAGATAAATGAATTTTTTGCATTGGTCTTCACTGCAGAAGGTGTAGGGAGACACCCACATCAGAGCTATTCTTTTTGGGGGACATCTTTGCAGCCCATATTTGTCCCACATTGATGTTTCAACAGAAGATGTTTTAGACCAAAGTGATAAATTAAACAGTAATAAGGAACCAGGCTCAGGTGGTATTCGCCCAAGAGCTCTAAAGGAACTCAAATATGAAATGGCAGAGCTGCTGATAGTAGTCTGTAACTTCAGCCTCTGTACCAGATTAATACACACAAGAGGAAGTATTTTTTCACACAACGCAGAGTTAGTCTGTGGAACTCATTGTCGACGGATGTTGTGATGGCCAAAAAAGTATAACTGAGTTAAAAAAAGAACTGGAAAACTTCATGGAGAATAGGTCCAGCTAGGGCTATTAGCCAAGATGGTCAGGAACTCAACCCCATGCTTGGAGTGACGGCAAACATCTGGCTAACTGAAGTTGGGAATGGAAAACAGGTGCGTGTGACTTCATAATTCTTGGTCCCACCCTGGAGCCCACACCTCCAGCCAGAGTCCTCACCCCCTCGCATCCCAACCCTATGTCCTAGCCCTAAGCCCCTCATTCCCAGCCCAACCCCAGAGCCCACCCCCCCAGCCAGAGCCCTCACAGCTTTGCACCCCAATCCTCTGACCCAGGCCTAAACCCCACATCCCCAGCCCTACTACAGAGCCCACACCCACAGCCAGAGCCCTCACAGCTTTGCACCCCAATCCTCTGCCCCAGGCCTGAGCCCCCTCCCACACTCCGAACCCCTTGGCCCTACCCCCGCCACATGAATTTTGTATGTGCACCAACATTAAGGAGATGTGTCACACGTCACCTCCATATTGGTGCACATAACAAAATTAATTCCACTCAGAAGTGGGAAAAATTAGAGGGAACACTGAGGCAACTGTTATGTTCTTACATTTCTGATTCCCCTATCCCTCCAGGGCCTGGTCTACACTATGACTTTAATTCGGATTTAGCAGTGTTAAATCGAATTAACCCTGCACCCGTCCACACAACGAAGCCATTTATTTCGAAATAAAGGGCTCTTAAAATTGATTTCTGTACTCCACCCCGACGAGCGGAGTAGCGCCAAAATCGATATTGTCATTTCAAATTAGGGTTAGTGTGGCCGCAATTCAATGGTATTGGCCTCCGGGAGCTATCCCACAGTGCACCATTGTGACCGCTCTGGACAGCAATCTGAACTCGGATGCACTGGCCAGGTAGACAGGAAAAGCCCCGCGAACATTTGAATTTTATTTCCTGTTTGCCCACCGTGGAGAGCACAGGTGACCACAGAGAGCTCATCAGCACAGGTAACCATGCAGGCCGATAATCGAAAAAGAGCACCAGCATGGACCGTATGGGAGGTACTGGATCTGATCGCTATATGGGGAGAGGATTCAGTGATAGCAGAACTTCATTCGAAAAGACGAAATGCCAAAACTTCTCATTTCCCACACGCCTGCCAGCCACAGGCTGATATGGGAAGCAGAGCTCTGAGCTGGAGACAGGGACATGAATCACGACAGCTTCTCTTCGTATTTCACAGCAGCCTCTGGCTAGTGGGTTCAGGCTCCAGCACCAGGAGTCTGGTCAGTTTTCCCAGCCCTGCCCGTGGGGGTGTTTCCTGGTTCAGAAATGGGGGAATGTTCCCCCCTACCGCCTCCTCATCAATGGGCCTGTTCAGAACATCAGGCTCCAAGTTGAATGTGTCCCAGGAGGTTTATCACACTCTGTGTCCCCACCACACCTCTCCCTATGTGTTTTTTGCTTCTCCCCCTCCACAACAACCAGGGCCGGCTCCAGGCACCAGCGAAGGAAGCAGGTGCCTGGGGCAGCCAATAGAAAGGGGCGGCACTCCGTCCGTTGTTGGGGCGGCATGTCCAGGTCTCCTGTGGCGGCACTTCGGCGGCAGGTCCTTCACTCCCCCTTCCTCTTCGGCGGCCACTCAATCGGGTTTTCCTTTTCCCCGCCCCCCATTCGCCACTTGAAGCGGCAAAAAAGCTGGAGCCGTCCCTGACAACAACCCCCCTGCAGCTCCCTGAAAATCTCCTACCTGAGCTGGCTCCATCACAGCCAGCTCCCTTCCCTGTCCCCTGGAAGATGGGACGATCTAGAGTGAAACGTGGACGTGATTCCTCAGCCTGTCAGGGCGAGAGGGGCGATAGGGGCAGGTTACAGAACAGGCTTGAGTCCATATCACACCCCGATTCCCCCCAGGCTCTCTCCCTGCAGACAGACGCTCTGGGCTCTGCCAGGCTGGGAAAACCCTCAGTCACTTTATCACAATACAGATCGGGGGCAGGGACAGGCAGGCAGAGGCTGATCCCATTGGCCCATCTGCACTCACCCCCTGCCAGAGCCAGCAGTGACTCCGGTCTGACACCGGTGTGGCAGAGATCTGAATCCTGCAGGGAAATGAGATCAGGGCAGCCCCCAACACTCAATAATACATCGGGAGCAGGGTGTGCGGGGGGGCTGGATATTTGCCTTGGTGCTTCTGAGCCCTTGGGCAGAAGCCTCCACCGACCCCCAAAGCATCATTAACTAGTTGCGGTAAAAGAATTCCCCTCTGGCTGCTGGATGGGGAAGCTTCTCACCCTCTCCTGCCCCATGGGGTGGGGGAGCTGCCTTTGCATCTCTCCCTCTCATTTTCCCGACCCCTCCCTTCCCCAGCCAGTCTGCTCTTGCTCTCAGACTTCTCCCAGCCTCCCCTCTCCACATCCCCCCTTTCCCTCTTAGTGCCGGGTGCCCCCCCCCCACTCAGAGTTTTCTTCTATTGCAGCCCTGTTCCTATCCAGCCCATAAGTCTCCCCAGATTATCCTGCATCGCCCCATCCTCCCTCCAGCAACCCCCTACCCCCATCCCATCCTGCCCCTCACACATCCCTGTTTCCCCTCAATCCCCCCTTATCTGCAACCCACCACCCGGCTCCCCCCGCCCCGCACACACCGGGAGCTGGCGGCAGCTTTCCCGGGCCCAGGGCAGGGGAGCCCTGGGGCCAACCCCCCTGCAGCCCAGGTGTGACTGGGCGGGGGCGGGTCTCTCTCACCTTCCCTCCGAGCGGGGCCCCCTGGGGCAGGGGCCGGGCCGGGAAGGGGCCTGGCCGGGCTGGGGGCTCTGCCCTGGGAGAGGCTCCTGGGGAGCAGCGGGAAGGGCCCTGCTGGAGATTCCCCTCTCCCGGCTGCAGCCCGGGCTCCGGGCTCCCAGCACCAGCCGCCGGGGCTCGGGGATCTCGCCAGGAGCCTGGAGCCAGAGTCCCCGCAGCGGCTGCGAGTCACTTCCTGCTGCCGGGCCTGAGCCCAGCGATCGCTCCCCCCGGAGCCGCCTCCCAGCTGCTCCTGGGTCCTAGCGATAAACCCATCGCGCTGCAGCCCCCTGCCCCAGACCCTGCCCCCTGGGGCCCCACCGCCCCTGGGCACGGGCAGCTTCTCCCAGCGCTATGTAGGCATCCTGCCTAGAAACCACAGGATCAATGGGGGGACAGAAAGGAGCAGATCCCGGGACGGGGGGAGAAGGGAGGTTTCTAGGGAGACTGGGCATTGTTCCAGACAGGGTCCCTAATGTCTACATGGACACAGGGGTGATGGGTTCGAGTCCTGGTCCTAGAGAGGCTGCCTGGGACACGTTTCTCGGTGACACTGTCCGACTTGGTGTGTGAGTCCCTCGAGTACAAAACTGGTACACACCCCCATCCGTGGCTACCAGCCTTGGTCAGACATACCAGCTCTGCTCCCCTGCTTCTCAGGTCAGGGAGCTGTCAGTACCATGGCAACAGGTTCATTCAGTGATTTGTAGGTCCGGATTCACCCATCCCTGGGCTCTAGGCAACCCCCCTCATGTCTGCCCCTAGGAATCCCAACTATACCTCACCCAGTTGGCGCCCCCATGTGGCCGCTGAGAGCTGGTCCCCATCCAGAGCCTGGATGTCAGCGGCAAAGCTCCGGCCGGCCTGGTTCAGGGTGTCTTGGTGCTCTGCCCACTTCGGATTGGCTCCAGGACCAAAATTTTTCCTGGGGGAACAGGGGTTTCAGCACCACTCACTGACTGGCACCCATTTCGTGGTCAGCCCAAGCTACACTGGATCCCTCCAGGATTAGGGGTCCAGCAGAGAGGGGTTGGGGGGAGTTGATTCAGTAGCTGTTGTGGCCAGAGGGGCCCTGCTCGGAGAGAGGAGGCCGCCTCCATCTCTCTCTGGTTTCCAGCCTGGGTCACAAGCTGCTGTCTCCTCCCTCGGGATCTGGGAGCCCACAAACCACGCAGCTGCTGCTCCCTGAGCAGAGTCTGTGCTGGGGAGAGACCTTCAGCAAAGCCCCCTTTGTGCCCAGCACAGCTGGAGATGTTCACTGGGCCAGAGCAAGAGACTGACTCAGCAACCCAGGGGTTGGGGCACCTGCCTGGGAGGGCCCCGTCCCCTTCCCCAAGGACTCTGTAATGACACCCAACGTGTCCCAGGGTCAGCAGGAGAGATTGAGGGAGCCCGACATTGGATGATCCCATGGCCCAGTGGTGAGAGCACTCTCCCTTGAGAAATATTTAATCATGGGTATTTTTAGTAAAAGTCATGGATAGGTCACAGGCAATAAACAAAAATGCATGGAAGTCCGTGACCTGTCCATGACTTTTACTATAAATACCCATGATGACTAAATCTCTGCTTCTGGGGTCCCGCTACTCTGGGGGGCCCCTGCTCCAGCGGTGGGGGCTGATGGGCCCCAGTGGCCCGCTGCTCAAAGGCCCCTGGAGACCATTCTCCCGATGGTCTCTGGGGCTGCCCTAAGCCGCTGCTCTGGCCGCTCCCGGGACTGCTGCTTCTCGGGCAGTCCCTGAGGCTGCCCTCCCAATACTGATGCTTGGACGCTCTCCGGGCATGGGAATGTTGTATGTTCAAGCAAAATGTATGTCCAAAAATATGTCAGAGGCTCCTGAGTTTCCTGGAATCCTCGGCTCAGACATGGCAGGATGTTGTAAGTAAGAGGAAGTTGGACAGCGGTGGCTTGCTGACTGATCACGGCTAGGGTACTGGTTGACAGAAGAGGGCTTTCCTGACCGGGGCAGAACATGAATCCTATTGGGATACCTCTGGATGAAGTGCCCAAGTTCCCCACAATGTAGGCATATGTCTGTGGTTCACTGCTGGTTCCTTACTATGGCAGTACGACAGGGTTGAAGCTGGTCAGCCAGTGCGTGTTGAAAACTGGACTTTCTAGTCGGCATTCAGCCAGGTGATTGACGGTGATGCACAGCTTGGCCACAGCCACTGGGTTGGATGAGGGCTCTACCTGGCATTGGAAATAGGAATGTTCTGCTGCTTCATTCCATCTAGTGCCAGCTGCTAAGGGTGGGATTCTACAGCAAACCTGGTAACAGGGCTATTCCCCTGGCATAAGTCCCGAAGTGTGGTCTCAGCAGAATGGGTGCAATTTGGGTCACTGAAGACAGCCACCATGTCCTAGCTGAATTCCTCAAGATGCCCTAGCAAGGAGCTGGAAATTCTAGGGGGGGGAAACACCCAGATTAGGGTTTCCCCCACTAATAGGCTGATAATAAACCCCACTTGGGCTTAGTTACTGGGAAATGAACAGGGTCGTAGCATGAACAGGAGCCCGCACTGATTTAGGAAGCCGTGAAATTTCCTGCAGCTGCTGTCTAAGTTGGCCATCAGCAGAATCTTTGGTTCCTGAGAGACCTGGGCCCTGGGTAGTGAGACCTCAGTCTTGGGTGGCAGCCTCTGAAAGATATCCATTACCTCTGAGAAGAGGAAGGCCTTACCAGAGGCCAGTTTCTCAGCAAATCAGGTCTCCGATCTTTCTGTCTTGGGTGGCTCAAACTGGCAGGATCACAACCAGGTTGTGGGTGGTTGTGTCTAATGGTCAGAACCATGGGGATGACCAGGCCTGGAGGGTAGAGTGGAATCAAGCTGGAGACAAGAATTAGGACCACAGGACACCCGGGGTCATCGTCAAGAGCAGAGCTGTAAGCATGAAAAGGAGTCAATTTATGAATTTGCCAGGGTGCCAGATAGATTTCAAAGCTGAAACCTAACACACTAGGCCTATATATAATAGAATCCAACAGAATCCCTTGTATTCAGTGGAGGGAACATTAGCTTACCAGTTTTAATGATGGGTTCTTTTCAGGTCCACTTTTAAGTTGAACTATGTTTCTCACATCAGGACACCTGCTTATCCTCAACCAAACAACAATTTATTAATTCACCCAGAGTCACATCACTATACAATCAGCAGTTCACCACCAAAGTGCAGACACAACCGAAGTGCTAGGTGTATACGACACACACAATACAGTCTTGTAAGCAATTCTCAGAGGCTAGCGTTGAGGCTCAGCAGTTATATCAAGGAACAAAGTACCAAGATTTCGGATTACATTGACTTGTGACTATCAATTCTAAATTCCTAACACATTTATCACACTTCCCAGGGTGCACTTGTCTGCAAGGCACTTTGAAGAGTGTGGTTAGTACAGTTTGACTGGACTGGTCCGAAAGAGACAAGTTTAGAGCATTAAAAACAATTGCTAAAAGCAATTCTTTTCAATCTGTTAGGCCAATTTGCTTGGGCTTACAAAGAAGTTAAAATATGGTTACTTGAGGTCTCACTAGAGAGCACAGACTCAGCAAGATAACTCACAGTAATTTATATGAAAGAACAGAAGGGGAAATACAACCCTTGAAATGAAATCTCATCACTTCTTATCCATATAACCCTGGGCTGGGGGAAGAGTTCTTTCCACATGTCTGGTCCAGGAGTGAGTTGTACTTAGGATTTTTCACTTTCTTGCTGGGTTCAGTCAACTCTTTTTAGCATATGGTGACTTCAGTTTATATACCCTATTTTCAGGGCTCATAGGAAAGGGCCACACATACATTCCTATTGGACTCAGGTCAAATAAGTGCTTAGGTTTTTTCTTTGCTGCTTCCATTGGTATCCAGTAGGTGGCGACAGTGTATCACACATTTCTTCAATCCTTTTTTTAATCAGAGGCTTTATACATTTGATTCATTTCAAGCGGGGGGGCAATTTCATTTCAAGGATTGTATTTCATCATTAGCCCCTCCTATTGATTGGGACACCCCCTTTTAAGCAATTTTTCTTAATATCCCAAAGTTATACCCTGGTTTATATCTTTTTACATTTCTTCTTCCTTGCGCCAGACAATTCTTAGAGTGCAACATTTACAATGAAACCCAACAAAACCTTTATACTCTTCTAAATTTAAAGGACATACTCCATACATTCTTTGATTGTACATAAGCATTTCACCTTATTTAGGACATACAACAGAACAAGAGACATTTTCCACATACGGAAGGATGTAGATCTGATTCACAATCACAACGCAAACAAATGTGCGGATTTTAATTTGGGGGGAAAGAGATGATTCACAGTATATTTGATTTACAAGGAAAGCAATGTATAGTTTATACTTTGGGGTGAAAACATTTTGCATAGGCAAGCAGGGTGTGACCGTAGTTTGGAAACTTGGAGTTCTTTATAACTAGGCTGGGAGGGAGAAAGAGGTTTATATATAAGCAAATTATGAGATATTCTTGCCTAGCTGATTAACAGTGCTCTCATTTAGACATTTTAGTTTCTATTCTTGGGGAGAGGAAATCTCAACCTTGGCTGATCTATGGGTTCTTAGACAAGGTGTGTCATATAATATGAACCATTTTCTTGTTGTCTTTACTTCTTAGGTGGATCCTGTTTTGGGATAAACAGAGGCGGACTTTTCTATTTTTCTGAGGGCCAGAGGGAACCAGTAACTATTAATCACTCAAAGGCATATCTGTTCCCTACATCCATCACAGAGCCAAGGGTGAAAGCCAGGGATCAAAGGCTGAAAGCCAGAGTCAATGGGTATGCCAGAAGCATGTTCAGGAAGCAGAGTCAGGGGTTGGAGAAGGACAGGATGGAGATGGAGAAGGACAGGAACTGGCAGCTGGGCCCAAGAGCAGACTGGTGAGAAGCAGAAAGCAAGAAGAAGGACCAAATGCAGCTGCAGGCATGGAACGCGTTGAGTTTCCAGCGAGCCCCGGCTGCTGCTGGGTCACGTAGTAGCTAGCTCCACCCCTTCACCAATCAGGAAGCGCAATCAATCAGGCACACCTTACCAGATGCCCAGTGAGCTGCTGGGAGGCGGACCCTGCTGCAGCAGGATCTCGGATGACTGTGCTGCTACTGTAGGGAAAGCCCAGGTGAGTGGGATTTTTCAGAGCTTGGGTGCTCTTTTAACACATTGTTCGAGAAGTGAGATTTTAATGTTAGCGGGGGGGCAATTTTAATTGTGCTCCTAACGAGCGATTGGCTAGGAATCCTGGAACCGCATCCACTCTCTGCTCAGTGACTTTCAACTCTTCTACAGGCTCGAATCTGTCATTTCTTTTTCTTGTTTTCACTGCGTTTTATGTACCGATTTTATTAAAAGTCTTTCTAAAAGTCAAAAATCGCTCTTTCTTGTGGGAATTCTCCGATGTATAAAAATGTGAGAGCTCCCACTGAATCTTTTTCCACCATTGAAGTGTTTCTAGGGTATCTCACCCTTGTGGATTCTCCGATGTTTGGTGAGGTAGGAGCTGTTATTGAAGCTTTTCCCACAGTCCAAACATTTATGGGTTTTCTCTCCCATGTGGATTGTCTGATGTGTGATAAGGTGTGATCTCTGAATGAATCTTTTCCCACAGTTGAGGCATGTATGAGGTTTCTCTCCCGTATGAATTCTCTGATGTCTAATAAGGGCTGATCTCTGACTAAAACTTTTCCCACAGTCCAAACATGTATGGGGTTTCTCTCCCGTATGGATTCTCTGATGCGTAATAAGGGCTGATCTCCGAACAAAACTTTTCCCACATTCGAGGCACTTATAATGTCTCTCTCCCGTGTGGGTTCTCTGATGCATAATAAGGTGTGAGCTCTGATTGAAAGTTTTCCCACACTCTAGACATTTGTAGGGTCTCTCTCCTGTGTGAATTCGCCGATGTTTTGTAAGGTGTGAGCTGTGACTGAAGCTTTTGCCACAGTCCAAGCATTTATGAGGTCTCTCTCCCGTGTGGATTCTCTGATGAATAATAAGTTGTGATCTCACATTGAAGCTTTTCCCACAGTCGAGGCACTGATAGGGTTTATCTCCCGTGTGGGTTCTCAGATGCGTGATAAGACTAGAGCTCTGATTGAAACTTTTCCCACACTCAAGACACTTATAGGGTCTCTCTCCCGTGTGCAGTCTCTGATGCGTAATAAGGTAGGAGCTGTGATTGAAACATTTCCCGCAATCCAAACAAATATGGGGTTTCCTTCCTGTGTGATTTTGCTGATGTTTAATAAGGTTTGATCTCACGTTGAATCCTTTCCCGCACTCAAGGCATTTATATGGTCTCTCTCCTGTGTGCAGCCTCTGGTGTGTAATGAGGTGTGAGCTCTGAGTGAAGGTTTTCCCACAGTCCAGGCATTTATAAGGTCGCTCCCCTGTGTGCATTCTACCATGCTTAATAAGGTCTGAGCTCTTACAGAAGGTTTTCCCACAGTCCAAGCATTTATAGGGTTTCTCGCCTGAGTGGTTTCTCCGACATGTAACAAGGTTTCTACTCACATTGAAACTTTTCCTACTCTCTAGGCGTTTATAGGGTTTCTCTTCCTGGTGATATGTCTGTGGGGCTGTGGTTTCCTTGGGATCTTTGCATCCTCCCCCATATTGAATGGATTCATCCGCCCAATAAATGAAATAGTTTCTCAGCTGCCTCTCTGACCTGCACCGATCTCCCCAGGCATTTCCCTGCTCCAAGCGCTGGGGAAAATTCCCTTCAGCTCTTCTCAAAAACCTCTCCTGCGATTCCACTTGCTCAGGACCTTCCCGCTGCTGATTCTCCTTCTTGTTCTCACTCACTGTCCTATCACCTGCTGGGAGAGAGAGAATCCAGACAGGAGTCACTGCCTGTGCTGGGGGGAAAGGACTGAAAGGGGAATAGCAAAGAGGGAAAACACAACACAGTGACTGTTGGGGAGATGGAGACATTGGATTCTGCCGCCACATCCCACCCAAATACTCCAAGGGAAGGAAAGTCAGGGAGGAAATTCCTGACAGCTAACAGGATGGTTTGGAAGCCGTGACTGATACTTGTCTTGATGCTATGACACCTGCTGACTGCAGCCCTGACCTGGGTGAGACGGGGCAGAACTGGGGGCTCTCGCTCACAGCACATTTTGGGAGTCCCAGCTTTTTCCTTCACTCGCCAGATGTTTCTGTGTCAGTTTCCCTGACTCCTCACCTGTGTGGGTGCCTTTCGGGTTCTCCCCTTCCTCTGTGACCTGGCGATCTGGGACCCACGGCTCTTCCCCTCGTTCCAGTCTGGCGATCAGGTCAGGTTTGGGAACAGGAAATCCTGCTCAGGGGGTGAAATCAAAGAAGATCAGGACGCAAGGAGTATTGGTAGAGTATCTGTCACAAAGGGCATTCCCAGATTTTAACCTGGCCCTGTGCTGTGCTGGAGGGGGGGGATGTGGAATCTGAACAAATGGGGACATGGTCACTGAGCCTCCCTGGGAGAGGCAGGCATGTGGGGAGGTGGGGAAAATTGACTCTCACTAGGAGTTCCCAGGATCTGTGCACTCTGGGGGACTTGCTGACGCACATACAGCTCTGGTGTTTTAAACCCCTACCTATTTCCAAATCTGCAGAGCCCAGAGCCCTCCCCATGGATGGAGCTAGTCCCACGAAGGGAGGAGAACAAGGATTCTGTGTGTGAGTGAGCAGTAATACAGGCAGGACAATACATGGCTTCTATCCCCTTGAAAGCTGGAGAGATGGGATGAATTAGCACGTCCATTAGAGCACAACATGGAATTTACCTGCCTCGTGGGCAGCTGGCGAATATGTGCATGCGATGCAAGGAACTCACTGCCCTTAGAGACAAAGTACAGGGTGTGGAGGCTAGAGCGCCTTAACTGGAGGAGCAAAGGGAGATAGAGAGGTACACAAAGGAGACTTTTAGGGACATAGTAGAGCGGTCCCACCTCCTGTCCAACAGCCCCAGTGCTGTTGAGGAAGATGAAAATCTCGGGGCTCGAAAGCATCACGCTGGAACAGAGGGAAATGATCCCATAATTGGGACCCACCTTCAAGATGATGTCATGATATCCTCTGACACTGAGGATACCGCTGGATGTGTGACACCAGATATTAGGAAGAGACAGGTAAAAGTAATGGGGAATTTGAATATTACAAATATAGATAGTTGGGTTTGTGATGATCAAGAGAACAGCATGGTGCATTGCCCACTGCATGCAAAGGCAGTAGATCTCACAAGACATCTAGATAGCCTTACAAGTAGTGTTGGAGAGGAGCTGATGGTCATGGTACTTGTAGGTAACAATGATACAAGGAAAGGTAGGACGGTGTTCCTGGAGGCCAAAGTTAGTCTGCTAGGTAAGAGATTAAAGTCCAGGACCTCCATGGTAGCATTCTCTGAAATGCTTCCAGTTACACGCACAAGGCCAGGAAGATAGACAGAACTGCAGGGTCTCAATGCATGGACGAAATGATGGCGTAGGAAGGAGATATTTAGGTTTATTAGGAACTGGAGAATTTTTTGGGTAAGGAGGAGACTTTATAGGAGGGATGGCCTCCCACTAAACCAAAATGAAACCAGACTGCTGGCATGTAAAATTAAAAAGTTTGTAGAGGGGTTTTTAAACTAAGGGCGGGGGAGAGCCTTGGATCGGGTGAAGACATCCCTTAGGGATGAATTTATTAAAGGGGTAGCTTTATATCCTAGTATCGAGGCTAGGGAAGGAGTTGGTAAAGTACAGGTAGGAGCTAGAGAGGAACAGTTACACAAAAAAGTGTCCCACTGAAACATAAAACATGAAGGTAAGCATATTGAGGAAACGTACAAGTGCTTATATACAAATGCTAGAAGTCTACAAATACTAATATGGCTGAACTTGAGTGCATGGATTAAATGAGGTTATCGATATAACAGGCGTTGCGGAAACTTGGTGGAATGTGGGTAATCAATGGGACACAGTAATACCAGTGTACAAAATATATAGCCATGATAGAGTATGTTATGCCGGTGGGGCAGTGGTGCTATTATATAATAAAAACCAAACAAACAAACAAACAAAACCAGAGGCAAATAGTGTGAAATTCTAAAATGAATCAAACTGTAAATTATGGATAGAAATTCCATGTTTGAATATTAAGAGCATAGCAGTAGGAATATGCTACTGACCACATGGCCAGGATAGTGACAGTGATTGTGATATGCTAAGGGAGGTCAGAGAGGCTACAGCAGTAGAAAATGCAAAAGTAATGGGGGATTTCATCTATCCTCATATTGATGGGGTAAATGTCACCTCAGGGCATGATTCAGAGATAAAATTTCTAGACACTATAAGTTACTGTTGGTTGGAGCAGCTAGTCCTTGAACCCACCAGGGGAGAGGCAATTCTTGATTTAGTTCTAAGTGGAGGACAGGATCTGGACCAAGAGATAACTATAGCTGAACTGTTCAGTAAAAATGACCTGTAATGTAATTAAATTTAATATCCTTGTAGGGTGGAAAACACCAAAAAGTCTAACTTCAGTATCGGGCAAATTGGTTGAATCTATACTAAATAACAGAATTATCAGACCCTCAGATGAACACAATATATTGGGGAAGAGTCAACACAGCTTTTGTAAAGGGAAATCATGCCTCACCAATCTATTAGAATTCTTTGAGGGAGTCAACAAGCATTGTGGACAAGGGCGATCCAGTCGACATAGACTTGGACTTTCAGAAACCCTTTAACTAAGTCTCTTACCAAGGTTATTAGGGAAACTAAAAGTAATGCGATAAAAGGGAAGGTCTGCTCATGGATCAATCATTTGTTGAAAGATAGGAAACAAAGGGTAAGAATAAATGGTCAGTTTTCACAATGGAGAGAGGTGAATAGTGGGGCCCCCAAAGAATCTGTACTGGGACCTCTGTTATTCAACATATTCATTAATGATCTGGGAAAAGGGATGAATAGTGAAGTGGCAAAATTTGCAGATGATACAAAATTGTTCAAGACAGATGAGTCTAAAGCAGACTGTGAGGAGTTACAGAAGGATCTCACTGAACCAGGATATTGGGCACCAAAATGGCTGATGAAATTCAAGGTTCATAAGTGCAAAGTAGTGCACATTGAATATGTATAGTTAGGATTATTTTTTCCAGTGGTAAGTTCTAAATTAGCTGTTACCAATCAAGAAAAAGATCTTGGAGTCACTGTGGATAGTTCTCTGAAAACTTCTGCTCAATGTGCAGCAGCAGTTAAAAAGGTTAACAGTATGTTAGGAACTATTAGAAAAGGGATAGAAAATATCATAATGCTACTATATAAATCCATACTGCACCCACATCTGGAATGCTGTGCCCAGTTCTGGTAGCACCACCTCAAAAAAGGAATAGTGGAACTGGAAAAGGTTCAGAGAAGGGCAACAAAGATAACCAAGGGTATGGAATGGCTTCCATAATAGGGGTGACTAAAGAGATTAGGGCTGTTTAGTTTAAAAAAAAGATGACTAAGGGGGGATCTGACAGAGGTCTATACAATCATGAGTGGTTTGCAAAAACTGAATAGAGAAGTGTTATTTACCCTTACATATAATACAAAACCAGGGGACACCCGATTAAATTAACAGGCAGTAGGATTAATACACACAAGAGGAAGTTCTTTTTTCACACAACGCACAGTTAACCTGTGGAACTCATTGTTGATGGATGTTGTGATGGCCAAAAGTATAACTGGGTTCAAAAAAGAACTGGAAAACTTCATGGAGAATAGGTACAGCTAGAGCTATTAGCCAAGAAGGTCAGGGATGAAACCCAATGCTTGGAGTGATGGCAAACAACTAGCTAACAGAAGCCGGGAATGGAAGACAGGTGCGGGTCACTCCATAATTGCCCAGTGTCTGAACACTCCCTATGAACCTCTGGTACCGGCCACTGTCAGAGACAGGATACCATGCTAGATGGACCATAGTCTGATCCAGTATGGTAACTGTTATGTTCTTACGTTTCTGATTCACCTAGCCCACTGGAGGGGGTATGGAGATGAAAGTCTCTCTCATGCTGCAGCTGTGGACTCTAGGACCTAGTCCCCCCTAATCCAACTGAGCAGGGAAGACCCTGACCAGATTCAGACACGCAGACCCCACGGCTTCCAATAACTGAGGGAATGGGAATCCCTTACCCAGCGAGGTCACCGTCTCATAGTTCTCCTGCATGACATCCCTATAAAGGGCTCTCTGAGTGGGGTCCAGCAGAGCCCCCTGCCCCTGAGTGAAATACACAGCCACCTCCTCGAAGGTCACTGGCATCTGAAACAACAAGAGTCCCCCATTCAGTGCCTGCTGCCCCAGCCACAATCCCACTAATCACACAGGAGAAAGGATAAACAAATGGAAGCTCTGGGGGTGACAGAGTAGCAGAATCCCACCCCCATCCTGCTCAGAGCAGTCAGGCGGCTTCAGGGGATGGGAAGAAGGTGAGAGCTCCTTGTCCCCCCCAGCACACAGAGCAGGGTAGCGTCTTCTCATTTCCCACACACCTGCCACAGGCTGATATGGGAAGCAGAGCTCTGAGCAGGGGACAGGGACAGGAATCCCAACAGCATCCCTTCGTATTTCACAGCAGCCTCTGGCCAGTGGGTTCAGGCTCCAGCACTGGAAGTCTGGTCAGTTTTCCCAGCCCTGCCCGGGGGTGTGTGTTTCCTGTTTCAGAAATGGGGGGACATTTCTCCCCGCCACCGCCAATGGACCTGTTCAGAAAATCAGGCTCCAAGTTGAATGTGTCCCAGCAGGTTTATCACACCCTGTCCCATCCCTGCCTCCCTCTGTGTGTTTCCTGCCCCTCCCCCTCTGCGGCAAATCCCCCTGCAGCTCCCTGAAAATCCCCTACCTGAGCTAGCTCCATCACAGCCATTTCTCTTCCCTGTCCCCTGGAAGACAGGACGATCTGGAGCAAAATGTGGACGTGATTCCTCAGCCTGTCAGGGCGATAGGGGCAATGGGGGAAGTTTCAGAAGGGGCTTGAGTCCATTTCACACCCCGATTCCCCCCAGGCTCTCTCCCTGCAGACAGACGCTCTGGGCTCTGCCATGCTGGGAAAACCCTCAGTCACTTTATTACAACACAGACCCGGCCCCTCCCAGCACTGAACACCTGAGACACTTTTAACCCCCCCCCTCCCCCGCAGGGACATAGTCACTAAGACAAATGCTAGAAAAGAGCAAACTCAAAGGAGCTACTTTGGGGGATTCCCCCTGGGGCTGCACGTCCCCCCAGCAGTGCGGGCACTTGAGGGTGGCAGAACCTGTTTTTTCCTCTGTCAGCTCCTCCCCTTGTTCCCAAGAGAGTCAGTCTGCCCACAGGTGATGTAGGGAATGAGGCTTGGAGACTCTCTTCTCCCTTCGTGCTCCTGCTGCCCCTTTCAGTCTCTCCACTCTCCCTTTCTGTCTCATTCCCTGTCTCCCTTCCCTCTGCCTGGGAGAACTGGTTACTGCTCCATTTACATGGGCATTTGCTCTCTAGTAAACAGATATGCTACTACAACAGCTATGTCTGTGTCACTGAGGGCAGCAGCTCTGGGACCCGCAGACACACGGGGAACCCTTCCCCCTCTGGTACAAACTCACCAGCTGGTCCCTGAAAGGGGCCCTTTGTGCAGAGTCACTTTCCTGCCTGGCCCCAGCCCTTTCCCCCAGGTCTCTCCCCATCACCTGCAGGCTGTGGCTCAGGGGCTGGTGTGGGCAGAGCCCCAGGGGCTGGTTCCAGGCACGGTGAAAGTCCCTACCAGTGCTGGGCATAGACAGGGACTTTAATGAAGGTCTGTCCCCGGTACAGCCCCAGATGGGGAGCAGCAGTTTCACAGTCTGGTAGAGGAGGCAGCAGTATCTGACCCAGGCAGCTCAATTCAAGGGCTCTAACATGAGGAGCAGAGAGACACGCACCAGCCTCCTCCTCTCCCTTAGCAATAGTCAGAGCCCTCTGGTGGCAGCAGCTAATGACTGAGCCTCCCTGTGCTACCCCTGCAGCCCCCAGGGCCAGGCAGGCAGAGGCTGATCTCATTGGCCCATCCACACTCACCCCCTACCAGAGCCAGCAGTGACTCCGGTCTGACACCGGTGTGGCTGAGATCTGAATCCTGCCCGGAAATCAGACCAGGGTCCTGGGCAGCCCCCAACACTCCGCCCCCAACACTCATATCTTGACTTTAGCAAAGCTTTTGATACGGTCGCCACAGTATTCTTGCCAGCAAGTTAAAGAAGTAAGGGTTGGATGGATGGACTATAAGGTGGATAGAAAGCTGGCTAGATTGTCGGGCTCAACGGGTCGTGATCAACGGCTCGATGTCTAGTTGGCAGCAGGTATCAAGCAGAGTGCCCCAGGGGTCAGTCCTGGGGACGGTTTTGTTCAACAACTTTATTAATGATCTGGAGGATGGCGTGGATTGCACCCTCAACAAGTTCGCAGATGACAGTAAGCTGGGGGGAGAGATAGCTAAGCTGGAGGGTAGGGATAGGGTCCGGAGTGACTTAGACAAATTGGAGGATTGGGCCAAAAGAAATCTGATGAGGTTCAACAAGGACAAGTGCAGAGTCCTGCACTTAGGAAGGAAGAATCCCATGCACTGCTACAGACTAGGGACCGAATGGCTAGGAAGCAGTTCTGCAGAAAAGGGCCTAGGGGTTACCCGTGGACGAGAAGCTGGATATGAGTCGACAGTGTGTCTTTGTTACCAAGAAGGTTAACAACATAGTGGGCTGTAATAGTAGGAGCATTGCCAGCAGACTGAGGGAAGTGATTATTCCCCTCTATTCGGCACTGGTGAGGCCACATCTGGAGTATTGCGTCCAGTTTTGGGCCCCCCACTACAGAAAGGATGTGGATAAATTGGAGAGAATCCAGCAGAGGGCAACGAAAATGATTAGGAGTCTGGGGCACATGACTTACAAGGAAAGGCTGAGGGAACTGGGGTTATTTAGTCTACAGAAGAGAAGAGTGAGGGGGGATTTGATAGCTGCCTTCAACTACCTGAAGGGGGGGTTCCAAAGAGGATGGAGCTAGACTGTTCTCAGTGGTGGCAAATGACAGAACAAGGAGCAATGGTCTCAAGTTGCAGTGGGGGAGGTCTAGGTTGGATATTAAGAAACATTATTTCACTAGGAGGGTGGTGAAGCACTACATAGGGTTACCTAGTGAGGTGGTCGAATCTCCATCCTTAGAGATTTTTAAGGCCTTGCTTGACAAAGCCCTAGCTTGGATGATTTAATTAGTGTTGGTCCTGCTTTGAGCGGGGGTTGGACTAGATGACCTCCTGAGGCCTCTTCCAACCCTAATCTTCTATGATTCTGTTCTTCTTCTATGATTCTATGAGACAGACCCCAAAATCATGAGTGTGTCTTAAAAAAATAAAATAAAATAAATTGGGAGCAGGATGTGTGTGGGGGGGTGGGGGTGGGGGGAAGCCTGGATATTTGCTTAGTAGCTTTTGAGCCCTTAGGTGGAAGCCTCCACCTACCCCCAAAACATCATTGACTAGTTGTGCTCAAGGAATTACCCTCTGGCTGTGGGGTGGGGCAGCCCCTCACCCTCTGCTGCCCCATGGGGTGGGGGAGCTGCCCTTGTATCTCTCCCTCTCATTCTCCCCGATTCCTACGCTGTTTCTCTCCCTCCCCCAGCCAGTCTGCCCTTGCTCTGTCTCCCCCAGCCTCCCCTCCACACATCCCCCCTTTCCTTCGCAGTGCCCCCCCCAGTTTTCCTCTATTGCAGCCCCGTTCCCATCCGCCCCATAAGTTTCCCGATTGCCCTGCATTGCCCCACCCTCCCTTCAGCAACCCCCTGCCCCATCCCATCCTGCCCCCTAAAATCCCCCCTTATCCTGACACCCCCCCCGGCCCTCTTCAGCCCGGTATCGGCTCCGCCGTGTCACTGTTCCAGCCCCAGCGCGGCGCGGGCTGGCTCCCCCGTCCCGGCACACACCGGGAGCTGGGAGCAGCCTGGGACCAAACCTCCCCCTGCAGCCCTGGTGTGTGGGGGGGCACCGCTCCCTGCGGGTGGGGGGATCTCTCTTACCTTCTCTCCAAGCGGGGCCCGCCCTGGGACAGGGGCTGGGGGCTCTGCCCTGGGAGAGGCTCCTGGGGAGCAGCGGGAAGGGCCCTGCTGGAGATTCCCCTCTCCCGGCTGCAGCCCGGGCTCCGGGCTCCCAGCACCAGCCGCCGGGGCTCGGGGATCTCGCCGGGAGCCTGGAGCCAGAGTCACCGCAGCGGCTGCGAGTCACTTCCTGCTGCCGGGACTGACCCCAGCGATCGCTCCCAGCCGCATCCCAGCTGCTCCTGGGTCCTAGCGATAAACCCACCGCGCTGCAGCCCCCTGCCCCAGACACTTGCCATCATGGGCTCCATACAGAGGCAGCTTCTCTCAGCATTAAGGGGGCATCGTGCATAGAAGCCAATGCACCCATGGGCGGACAGACAGGAGATGATTCCAGGGATCGGGAGATGGGGTGTATGTGGGGAGACTTGGGCTTGTTACCTGGTGCACGGGAGTCTGGGTGCCACTCACTCAGTGTCACCCTGGTGCCCCACTTGTTTCGTGGTGGAGCGCCTTGGTCACAGCTGCATGGGCAGTGGGGCAGCCAGCACTGCTCCTCCTCACCGCTGCAGTGTGGACAGCCTCCTGACACCTCCCTCCTCTCCTCCACCTACACACACAAATTGGGCCCTAGACTAATGCCTAAATTGCCAGTGTCTTAATCTGGGCCTGAGCTCCCTTGATCCCTCCAGGGTTGGGGTTTTGGAGAGGAGGGGACTTGACTCATTAGCTGTGCCCAGCCGCGGCGGGGGCTTTTGCTGGGCCAGAGAGAGAGAACAACTCTGTAGTCCAGGGGGCACCTGGCTTGGAGGGTCCTGTCTCCTTCTTTAATGACTCATCCAAAGTGCTACGGGAAGACACATTGAGGGAGTCCCATACCAGAAGATCCCATGGCCCAGTGGTGAGAGCACTCTCCTAAAAGCTGTGAGGGGACCCTGATCAAATCCTTTCTGCAGGGGGGGATTGAACCTGGGTTTCCCACAGCAGGGTGACTGCTCGAACTCCTGGGTTGAATGTTTAAAGGAGGAATCCCCCACGCACACTCCTCTCCTATGGCTACATGGAGCGAAGCGCCTGTCTAACTCACTTGCTCCCACAAGGAAAGAGCTTAGGAACCTGCCTTCCTTCCCAACTGTGCATTCACAATCAGACACAAGTGCTGTGATGCTACTCAGGGCTGGGTGTTCCCTCGCTGTCACCAGCATGAGGGAGTCTTGCCTTTGCCAGTTGGGTGTTAGCACCTTAACACAACCAGCCTCTCAGCCACCAGACTTCTCTCCCCTGGGCTACACCAGTCCCACCTTTTCCCTCCAGGTTGACAACAGATGCACCCCAGCTCCTGCTTCCCTTCAAAGTTTCCCCCTGTGGTATCACTGGATATCCACAGACATTCCAGTTCCATTGTTCCCAGAGGAACAGCGTACCCTGGTTTACCAGTTTCACCATATGCCACCACTCCAATATCTCATGCAGCACTGGAGTCTGATGATATTAAAAAAAAAAAGTTTCTTAAGGATAGAGATTCAAATAGAAACAAGTGTGAGGTACTCCTGTTGGAATTCTGCACCAAAAAAATTACAAATTCTGCACACAATATTTTAAAATTCTGCTGGGGATTCTCTTCCTTGTTCTCACTGCCTGTCTCATCACCTGTTGGGATAGGGAGTGAGAATCCAGACAGGACCCATTCTCTGTGCCAGGGAGAGAGGACAAAGAGAGGAACAGTAAAGAGAGGAAAACACAAGAACTGTTGGGCGGAGAAATTGGAGTCTGTCTTCAGTCCCATCCAGACAGCAGAGGGGAAGCAAAGGCAGGGAGGGACTGGGAGTTCCTACCAGTTGTTGGCCAGGATGGGTGTGAAACTGTGTGTGACATCTGCCATGAAGATAGGACATCTGCTAGTTACAACCCTGACCTGGAGAGATGAGGTGGAACTGGGGAATCCCTCTCATAACATTTCTGGAGGCATCTGGCACTAATCAGAGGGTTTCTCTACCAATTTCACTGATACTTTGCCTGTGCAAGTTCCTCTCCTAGCTTTCCTCAGCGCGCTGGAGATTGGGGACCACCAGCTCTTCCCCTTGTTCTAGCTGGGTGATCAGGTCAGGTTCGGGAATGGGGGTCAAATCAGGATGCATCATGTTTGTTTAGTTTGTCAGAGGAACATTCCTTGATTCTGCACTGTGCTGGGAGGGGGCCATGGAATCTGAATGGGTCTGAACCGAGGGGAACATGGTCACTGAGCCCCAGATGTCTGTTTAGGTGTATGTGTGTGGGGGTTGCACCCCCAGGAGGGGCACTTTCTGTGTCCCCCATGACCGGGGGAGCTGGCTTTCCCCACCCACCCCCCACGGCCGGAGGGCCTGGTTCTCTCTGCAGCTCTGGGGCCGATGAAGTTCGCTCTCCCCCAGCACTGCCACCCCGGCCCCAGAGGAGTTCTGTGCCCCCGCAGATTGGGGGATCCCGTGTCCCTGCTTGCCCCTCCCCACGCACATCCCTGGGTGCAGCGGCATTGTGCATTAAAGCATCTACCTCAGTGTGGGATGGAAAGGGGGTGACTTCAATATCCCGGGGACAGCGGACGGGGGATTTCTATGGGGACTGGGGATTGTTCCCAAGGGTCTCCAAAATCAGAGGGGATGCAGGGCAATGGGGGCCTGGGTCTGGCAGTGCTTAATTTGTGCCAGATCTAAGCCCCGGCACCTCTAGGCTTGTTGCATCAGTTATGAATGTAAAAAAATTGCTTGAGCCCCCCCAGCCCCTCTTACATTACAGATGAAGCCCTGAATCCTGGCCCTAGAGAGGCTGCCCGGAGCCCCGAGCTGCAGGGGACGCGTTTCTCAGTGGCACTGATCTGTCTGCTATTTGCTCTGCAGGTTTCTAGGGTTCAAGGTCAGAGAGAGAAGGGCTCTGGCCCCAGATCGTTCCTGGGCCAGGGCTGTGCTAGGTTCGGGGGTGGAGAGCTTCATCAGCTGCTGTATCCAGAGGCTCTGGTTCTTGCTCGGCGGGGAGGGGAGGGGAAGCTGTGTTTGCTCTGGCTCTGTTTATCTTCCTGGGTCAGGAGCTGCTGTCTCCTGCCTTGTCATCTGGGGAGATACCAGCAGCTGCTGCTCCCCAGCCGGGTCTGGGCAGGGGCGAGACCTTCATTAAAGCGCCTTCTGTGCCCAGCCCAGGTGGGGACTTTTTGGAACTAGCCCCCTGGGCATCCCCAGGCTCTGCCAACACCAGCTCCTGAGCCGAAGACTCCAGGTGATGGAGGGATGGGCAGGAAAGTCACTGCACAAAGGGCCCCAGGAGACTCGGATCTGGCAGCTGTGTGAAGTTGCCTGGGGGTTGATCTGGCCTTAGCAGCACCCCTTTGTGGGGGATCTGCTCCGGGGGCCAAACTGGGGGATTCAGGAGGGGAAACAGGAAAGGGGAAACCAGGAACGGGCCCCACCCACTGGGTTTTCCCCTTTGTGTTTCTGGATTGTCAGAAAGGGAAGGGGGTGAATCTGGAGGCAGAACGAAGGAAAAGCAGTGAGGGGAATGGAGAGGGTGTGTTTGTGGAATGGTGGTTATTCTTCCTTTAAAAACCAAACCCATTACTTCCAATCCATCCTCCCTCCCAGCCCTGCCTCCCCACCCCCCGAATTCCACAGAAATCTCTTCACTATTCAGCTGCTGACAGGGACATGTTTCCTGCAACAAATACATCCCAACTACAAGGAGGCAGGGTCCTGTGTTAATGAACAGTGCAGTATGTGATTCTAGCATTAGAGATTGTATTACAGTATCATGCGCCGGATGAAATCGATATTCCCCAGATACCCTTTATTCTGGCCCAGCCTAGCTGTGAGTGGTGGACTTTGCAACCGTAGTAACATTTTCTTAATGTAGTTTTTGAAGGTAATATAGAAAAAAAGAAAAAAAAAAAAAAGCCCAAACCCTTCAATTCTGATGTGTCTCTTTATAAGTATCTTCTCTAGCCACCTTTCTCTCCAATAATCAAACATTGCTGGACCATCCTTCAAATTTTTTCTCTTATTGAATTTGGATATAATTTCCTATCTGATTTTGATTCATTTCTCTGTATTTATACATTATTAATCTCGGTGTAAATATTGCTTATTGTTTTCATCTACATATGCATTATTAATATAAAAACCTATCAGATTTTGCTGGGTTTTTTTGTTTAATTAGTGAAGATATGTAAATTTTCATAGATTTGCCTCATTTTCTCGCTCACTTATCAATCCTGATAAAAAAAAATCTCAGTATTCACTGATGTTTTGCCACCTATAATTATTGAATAATAGACAGTTCCCTCAGTTTTGCAGAACTATTGCCATGAATTATTGACTTGATTACAGGGAGAAAATATCAGCTACTTAAAATTTCTTTCATCTAGCGGAGAAAGGCATAACAAAAACTAATGGCTGGAAGTTAAAGCCAGACAAATTCTGATTAGAAATAAGGTCAGAATTTTTAACATTATTAGCCAAAGATGTTAGTACTCCTGCAATGTTGGGAGACCCACATTCAAATCCCTTCTCCACATCCCAAGCAAGTGCCCTAGCCGCCAGGGTAAAGGTTATAAAGGAGCCACCAATATCTTCTCTTCTGGCCATTTTATGAAAGGTGCCTCGGTCCCTCCACAATTTTGGGGTGTGCGGGGGGACTGAAATTATTTGGTGAGTTCTACCAAATTCACAAATAGTTTCAGGTCGACTGAAACTATGTTCTTCAGCAACTAAACTCTGGCCAAAAAATTTAACCCAGCTCTATTTGGGAACAGACTCCCCCAGTTCTGCGTCACCTCAATCCAACCAGGGTTGAACCAGTAGGTGTCATCATGCACTCATGAACTTGTCTCTCTCCCCAACAGAAGTTGGTCCGATAAAAGATGTTACCTCACCCACCTTGTTTCTTTAATACCCTGGGACCGACACGGCTACACTGCACTGCCATACATCATATACTCCTGGCTTTCCACCTGTCCTGACAGCTGGCAGGAGTTTCTGCCCTGACTTTGTTTCCCCCTGAGTGTTTGGATGGGATGGGGAGGCAGAATCCAATTCCTCAATCTCCTAAACAGTTATTATGTTGTGTTTCAGCTCTTTGCTGTTTTCCTTTCTTTCCAGCCCATGGAATGACTCCTCTCTGGATTGTATCTCTCTCTCTCTCCCAGCAGGTGATGGGACAGTGAGTGAGAACAAAGGAGGAGAATCCTCAGCAGAAAATCCTCAGCAAGTGTAACTGCGTGGGACGTTATCAGGAAGAACTGAAGGGAATTTCTTCGAGAGTTGTAAGAGAGGCAGCTAGAAAAAAAGTGGATAAATCTATTTGTTGTGGGAGAGGCTGCGGGAATCTCAAGGAAACCACATCCCAGCAAGGAATCCAAATGGGAGAGAGAAAAAACACATTCACTGAGTTTGGGAAAAGTTTTAATGACAGCTCACACCTTCCTAGACATCAGAGAACTCTCACAGGGGAAAGACCCTTCAAGTGCTTGGACTGTGGGAAAAGCTTCAATCTGAGCTCAAACCTTCTTACTCACCAGAGAACCCACACAGGAGAGCGACCCTATAAATGCTTGGACTGTGGGAAAAGTTTCAGCCTGAGCTCAAACCTTCTTACACACCGGCGACACCACACGGGAGAGCGACCCTATAAATGCTTGGACTGCGGGAAAAGTTTCATTCAGAGCTCCGATCTTATTTCACATCAACGACTCCATACAGGAGAGAGACCCTATAAATGCCTTGACTGCGGGAAAAGTTTTATACAGAGCTCACACCTTATTAGACATCAGAGTCTCCATTTGGGAGAGAAACCCCATAAGTGCCTCATCTGTGGGAAAAATTTCACTCAGAAGTCACACCTTATTAGACACCAGGGAATCCACACAGGAGAGGAACCCTATAAGTGCACTGACTGTGGGGAAACATTCGTTCAGAGCTCACAGCTTATTGTGCATCAGAGAATCCATACGGGAGAGAAACCTTTTAAATGCTTGGACTGTGGGAAAACCTTCAGTCGGAGTTCCCACCTTATTGTGCATCAGAGAACCCACACGGGAGAGAAGCCCTATAAATGCTTTGACTGTGGGAAAAGTTTTAGTGTCAACTCAAACCTTATTACGCATCAGAGGACCCACACAGGAGAGAGACCCTATAAGTGCCTGGATTGTGGGAAAAGTTTCCAGCGGAGCTCACATCTTATTAAACATCAGAAAATCCACACGGCGAAGAGGACCTGAATGTGGGTGACTCTTCACTTGGGGCTATGATCATAAGTGGCTTCTGCAAATCCATACAGGATAGAGACCTCCTAAATGTCCATAATGTGGCAAATGTTTCAAGCAGAGTTCACATCATATTGGACGTGAGAAACTCCACACAGCAGAGAAATTGTAGCAGGCTGCCAGTCTCTGCTGTCGTTAGGACCAGCTTTCTGTTTAATGCTTGTCTCTTCTAAGTGCTCTAAAACCTGCATGGTTACTCAGATAGCTCTGATATTTGGTGTACCTCATGGGTTTGTGGGGTAGGGTGAGTGAACTAAATTTGGGGTCATTTAAATATGGGGTTCCTGAGATATAGCCCCCTGACAACAGCTACTTTTTGCAAAGTTGAGAGGTTCCACCAATGTTTTTTTGCCCAGATCTGGGGATCTGTCACAGGGTTGGAGGATGCATCACCTCTGACCCTGTAACCCTGAGAGCCTCACAATGCTTTGCTACTGTAACTCCCTGCCTGGGACAGTCACAGTCAGCAACAAGCATGCAGGTCACAGCCTGAGTGTCTGTGTATAACTGCCACCCTGGTCCAGCCACTCTGATCCCAGCAACACAGCAGGCCCACTCCCTGCTCTCTACCAGCCTGGGTTACCACCAGCAGGGTGACCCCAATGCACTCCCAGTCCTGAATTTTGCCCAAACGGTGTGCTCGGCAACGTGCAATGTCAAACAAATGTATTAACAAAAGGTCATAGGTTAAGTGATGCTGAGAAAAGGAATAAAAGTAGAGATGGTTACAAGCAAATGAAAGTGAAAATTTGCATCTAAAAGTCAAAAACTGCATCTAGCGAGGTATGGGCTTTATTCAAGATGGTTTCTCTCAGCAATCTTCCTTCTTGCCAGCCAGGGCTGAATTTCCTCTCAGCCAGGCTCTTCTGCAGAAGGCCAAGGGGCTGGTTTCCCTTGTCCACCTGGGTGAAAGACCTTTGCCTAAGTGGATTTCTTTCCTATCTTCAGTTCCCAGAGACTTCAACCCCTCCCTTGGTTGAAGGGCCCGTCTTTCTGAACTTGCAAGAGATCTATTCCTTTGTGTCTGTCTAGTGAAGGATCCCAAAGATGGCTTCTGTCCTTGTTTTCCAAATTTCAATGACCTTGCTTTAAGAGGCAGGATGACCTCATGCTCTACTTCCCTTCCTGTGGACTTCCCAACCCCCTGCTGATTTCTATGTAAATGGGGCTTCCATTGTTTTTGGTTAAACCTTGCATTTAGGGTGAACAGATGTCCTAATTTTATAGGGACAGTCCTGATATTTTGAGCTTTGTCTTATATACACGCCTCTTACCCCCCACCCCATCCCGATTTTTCACACTTGCTGTCTGGTCACCCTACTTGCATTTCACCTTTCATTGCAGCCAGGTAGATAGCTGCCTTCTCTCCTATCTATTTCTCCTTGTCTGGCCACCGACTTTAAAGCATAATATCATTAGGTGTCCATATTTCCTCACATAGTGTTAATATGGACTTTTCATAATGCTATTAATCACCAGTGTGTCATTAGCTTTCAGAAAAGACCTCACTCTATATACTTTTATAAGTACAGTAATATTGTATCCAATCAGTTGATTCAATTGAATATCACTTGAGATTCAGCCCCTCCATCTTTATACACCAGTAAACCTTTGCAATGTATTCTCCTGAATGTTACTCCTCCAAGTAAAGTTTATGTGAGGAAGGCAACATGGAGTCATGTGGTGATGGAAACTCCATGATGGTTTTTCTCCCCCTGCTGGTATTTGCTAAAATTCAAATTGTTCTGTTCCCTGCAATCTCCTCCCTCTGATGTCTGGATAGTTCTGTTTATAGCTTATAGGTAAATTGAGGTAAACACACATTTCTTTGTTTAGGACAGACCTATGTCACACCTTTACCGAGGCAAGGCTGTCTGGTCTTGAACATGTTCTAGTAACATCATAGGGGGGAACTCATAAGTTTACATATAGTGTTGCTACATACATTTCACCATGGTATGGTTGAGCAGCAAGTGATTCGTTTTTAGATGATACCTCACAAGGCCTATTTTGTGCAAAGATTGTTGCAATAATGCAGAGAGGTGTGTATACCTGGATGTTTTGGGTCACAGGGTCAAACCATGGCTCTGATCTGGGCACAGGGATCTCTAGCACTCATAGGCTCTGACTCCGTGGGTGCTCCGGGGCTGGAGCACCCATGGGAAAAAAATAATGTGTTTGGCGGTGGGTAGGAGGTGCTCAGGGAGGGGGAGAGCTGGGGCGGAGTGGGGTGGGAAGAGGCGGAGTGAGGGTGGGGTCTTGGGGAAGAGGCGGAATGGGGCAGGGCCGTGGGGCAGAGCAGGGGAAGCACCCACTCAGAAAAATTAAAGTCAGCGCCGGTGCTAGCTCTGCACATATATCATAGCTAATGCATGGCATCTATTGTCCCTTTAAAAATGATGTTGGCAGGAGAGCTAGGTCTCAGGTTAGTCACCTACCTAACGCTCATGAGTTAAACTGATTACACTGAGCATGCCCAGAAAAGTCAGCCAACAGACTTTTGAGTGTACCATTTCTCATGAAGTTGAATAGCTCAAGGGCATGTCCAGATGCCACTGTTCAAGCCAGTGGTAGCTTGTATCCAATCTAGGGCTAAACTCTGTCTCTCTTGGGGGACAAGGCAGGTGAGATAATACGTTTTATTGGACCAACTTCCCTTGATGAAAGAGACAAGCTTTCAAGCCACACAGAGCTCTTCTGCAGGGCTGGGAAAGGTACTCCGAGCATCACAGCACAATGCAAGGTGGAACAGATTGTTTAGCATAAGTAGTTTGACTGGGACCTGGCAAGATTAGTACAAATCTATTTAAATAAAAGATTGTTTCAATTTTGCCTTTATTCCTTTTATTATATTATATACAATAAAATGTTAAACAAAGGTCATTTTGAAACAAAAAATCAAAATTTTTGTTCCGTAAGTATCAAAAGGGGCATTTCAACATTAATGAAATGCTTTGTTTAATTTTTTTTCTAAACTAAGTTTTGCTGAAATCGACACACTCCCATGGAAAGTTCAGATATTGATGAAATGGTATTTTCCGAAGAAAAAACATTTTGTCTTTCAATTTTCAACCAGCTCGACTTGATATTTCCCCATCATCAGACATTTTACCTTTTTTTTTTTCTGTGTGAGTCTGACATAGCTAGAAAATTGTAATAGTAGTTGTGAATGACAATGTGTCCTTCATTGCCAGTCTATAACTGGGCAGATGGTCAGGGGAGCAGCCTCTTTAGATCCATATACACCTGGACTGAAGAAAGGCCGGAGTGTCCCAGGGAAGATATATTTGAAAGTGTAGATATGGGAGTCATCAGACAAATTGTAAAATGAGAGCTCTGCTGCTTCATAGTCCAGAAAAATCCCAACCCTCGTGGGTTTCATTTCCAAGGTGATTGTTGTCCGAGGAGTGGAGAGGGCTTTGCATTCTCCATTCCACAATCTTATGGCCCAGTATCCACCTTCAGGTGCTATACTTTTGTACCTCTCCCTGTTTTCTGAGTCAGCACAAACCCCCAAGTGCCACATAGTCTTGTTCTTAAGCTCCACTTCCCAATAATGTCTCCCAGAGTTAAATCTCTCATAGCCCAGGACACAGCGATAAGAATCAACAATGTCCAGATCTTCAGGTTGTTCCTCCGTTATGTCTGCACATTTCACACTTTTGAGGTCCTCTGAGACCCAGAGTTCAGGATGTGCTGTTTCTCGATCCAGAGTCACATTCACTGGAAGGAGGAAAGAGAGAGTTTTCCTTTTGGTATAGATCATCCAAAAAAACATTAATACTTACATATTCACAACTAGTCATTTTAAATGTGTTATTCCTCTAAGTTAATAACATCTGGAAAGCGACCACATTCTATCCAGCCCATGTTCATTTTATCATAAAAGTAGTAGAGTTTCAGTATCTTTGTGTAGAAAAATTGCAAGTTAAATAATCAGGTTTGTAAGCATATTGTTATTGGTTTGAATGTCATCATGATTCCTTACACTAGCCCATAGGCGCCGACTCTATGTGTGCTCTGAGGCTGGAGCACCCATGGGAAAAAATAGTGGGTGCTCAGCACATATCAGCCAACCGCCAATCAACTATTCGGCAGGCCCCACCGATCAGCTCCTCCCCCATCCCCTCCAGCACCTCCTGCCCACCAACAGCCAGCTGTTTGGTGTCATGCAGGAGGTGCTCGGGGGAGGGAGAGGAGTGGGGACAGGAAGAGGTGGAACGAGGGCAGGGCACGCTCGGGAGAGGGGGTGGAGTGGGGGTGGGAAGAGATGGGGTGGGGTGGAGCTTCATGGCAGGGGTGGAGCAGGGGTGGGAAGAGGCAGAGCGAGGCTGGGGCCTTGGGGGGAAGGGTGGGGTGGGGGCGGGGCTGAGTGTGGGTGGAGCACGCCTGAGGAAAGCTGAAAGTGGGCCTCTGTGCGCCAGAAGTTCATGAGTAGTGTTTTGTTGTCCTGGATTTAGAGCAAGGGTCTCAAAGTCCTGGCCTGTGGGCCATCTGCGGCCCGAGAACCTCCCCACTGGGGCCTGTGGAGGAGAGATGCAGGCAGACATGCTCCCAGCAATGTCTGCTACAGGCGCCGCCCCTCACAGCTCCCATTGATTGGGGGAAAGGGACAGAGATACCATCATCAGCCATGGAGGCAGCATCACTTTTTTCCACAATGAATATAAACAAGTCAAAATACCGAACACAACTATCTGATGCACACCTTGCTGCAGTCCTGAAGGTTTCAACTGCTCAGTCACTGAGGCCAAACATCAACAAACTGACAGAACTGAAGCATTGCCAGGTGTCTGACAAACACTAAAACTCCATGGCAGGTGAAGAATTGTATAAAGTTGTGTGATGGTTTTATTATTTCTAAGAAATTCGAAATAAAAAAATACAATATAAACATTTTCTGAACACCATCTTTAGTGACATTATTGACCTGCTGGGAGGATTTGAGGACTGGCACTGGCCCTAAGGCAAATTGAGTTTGAGACCCCTGATTTAGAGAAAGAGGTCTTTAAATCCATTTACCCCCTACATGAAGGACTATCTTCTCCCCTATCTCCTCCAGCCATTCCCTAAGGACAGGGAGTGGAAACATTATCAGGCATATTTTCGTTAGCTATTTCTGGGTGGGAACTATTTGCGGGTGGTGTATTTGGTGGGGGTATGGTGAGAAGGTAGTAGTGTTTGACATTTGCTCATTTATGGAATGAGCATTTGGAATGGTATTTGCTCATTTGATGGACAAAGGGGCTACTTGTTCAGTGTGGAGGGAATTGGTTTTGTTGTGTTTTGTTTTATCTTAAGTTTCTGTTACATGTGACTGTGGTAGAACTGGTAGTTGGAGAAAGAGGGGTATTTTGGTACATTCAGCAGGGTGTTGACAGACCTCTCCTTTGGATGGTTAATATTGTGCATGTAGGAAGGGTTGAGGGTAATGAGAGAGGTGAATGTGATATCCCTGGTGTTAAGTGGAAGAGGGAATAGGAGGATATAATGACCCTCCTGTCCTAGGTGTGGATGAGAAACCTGCTAGAATGAGCTGGCCAAATTTTCAAAAGAGCTTCAGAGCCAATGTGACCAACTATTGAAAAATCTAGCCCTAAAAGACAGAAATCACCTGCCTTGTCTCCTTGTGACCATCACTAAAGGAAATTCAGAGAATCCAGCCAATTGTATAGAATCCCTGCAATCAGATCTCTCTGTCCTCAGCTCACAGCAGCATTGCTCAAACGTCTCAGTTGTCCATATCAGGACCTCCAAAATGGGGTGTAATATCCATCTTCTTGAAAAACTTATTCTTCCCTCACCCTCCCCTTTACCAGCCTAATAAAGTTACTTCCAGCTATGATGGGAAGAAAACATTTAAGGCCCAGATTTACCTCCATCCCACATAAATATCGAGTTGTCTCATTTTGTATGTTATTTACATCAAAGATGTTGAGAACAGTGATTGTAGATATTTGCAGTAGCTCCTAGAGGAGCATTTAATAAAGCACCTAAATCATGGGCGTTTTAGTTGCACTGACACTAAGAACATAAGAACGGCCATACTGGGTCAGACCAAAGGTCCATCTAGCCCAGTATCCTGTCTTCCGACAGTGGCCAATGCCTGGTGCCCCAGAGGGAATGAATAGAACCGGTAATCATCAAGTGATCCACCATCCCCTATCGCCCATTTCCAGCTTCTGGCAAACAGAGGCTAGGGATCCCATCCCTGCCCATCCTGGCAAGATGAACCACCATTTGAGTACCAAGCTACATGTTAAGATGCCTAAACATTCAAAGCCAAATAAGAAAACATTTATTTCAAGGTGGTCTTGTTCTGAGGTGGGACAATATTTGAACCACCGGGGCAGGACACTTCAGATACAGGAGATCTCCCATCCAAATTTGGATTGGCTTGTGTTTTGGGGGTGAATGTGGGTGGATAATAGTTATGTCTAACAAGTCGTGGATTCTCCACATGGAAGAAAGGCATTTAGGTACATGTTCCCTTCTGAGGCCTCACTTTACTCAGATGGAATAAATTAGCAGCTACAGCTCAGATCTCTCATTGAATCAGATTTCATAGATGTGTAGGACTGGAAGGGACCTCAATAGGTCACCTAATACAGTCCCTGGCACTCATGGCCAGACTAAGAAGAATATTATCTAGACCACCCCTGGCAGATGTTTGTCTAACTTGCTCTTAAAAACCTCCAATGATGGAGATTCCACAACCTCCCTAGGCAATTTATTCCACTGCTTAACCACCCTGACAGTTAGGAAGCTTTTCCTAATGTCCACCTAAACCGCCCTTTCTGCAATTTAAGCCCATTGCTTCTTGTGCTATCCTCAGAGGCTAACAAGAACAATTTACCTCCCTCCTCCTTGTAACAATCTTTTATGTACTTGAAAACTATTATAATGTCCCCCTCAGTCTCCTCTTCTCCAGATTAAATAAACCCAATTTTTTCTACCTTCCCTCATAGGTCCTGTTTTCTAGACCTTTAATCATTTTTTGTTGGTCTTCTCTGGACTTTCTCCAACTTGGGCACATCTTTCCTGAAATGTGGCGCCCAGAACTGGACACAATACTCCAGCTAAGGCCTAATCAGCCTTGAGTAGAGCGGAAGAATTACTTCTTGTGTCTTGCTTACAACACTCCTGCTAATACATCCCAGCATGATGTTTGCTTTTTTTTGCAAAAGTGCTACACTGCGGACTCATATTTCTGTTCCTCTGAGCTCTTTGTCCTGTTTATAATGTTATGGGTTGGGCTAAACCCCATAAAAGTTGGTGGGTCTAACAACTGCCTTTCATTCAGTATCAATGGGAAAAGTAATTGAGCTCCTTTATGTAACCACGTAGCTGAAACAATAGCGTTTTCCACCAATAACACAAGCAAATGATACTGCCCAAGAGAAAGGCACATGTGAGGCATATATGGGCAGAGGGTTTCAGTGGGTATTGTTTCAGTAGAGGTGTATATGTGAGAGAAAGGCAGGAAGAACAAAGCAGTAACAGAAACAGATAAGAAGCAGAAAGTGAAGGACACATCCTGAATAGACACTGGGAGCGTGGCCCGGAGAAAAAGCCTAGAGCAAAACTTTTGTGGACTGAATGTTAGCTGAAAGAGGCTTGGGACTGTGCAAAAAGAAACTATTTCCTCTTGTTTGATTCTTCCTGTATTCAGAGATACATGACTTTGTACAGTCTTTGTAAGTAAACAGGATTGCATCAAAGAAATAGCTGACTCCAACATCAATTTTTCCTCCTAATAAACAACCTGCAGGACCCCAAATTTGGCTGACCGCTCAAGTCTAAAAGGGGTAAACATTACCTTGCATTTTTATATTATCGCCTCTTACATCGCTCTTAAGAACCAATACTATTTTATCCTGCTAATTTTGAGAAAAGGGAGCAGAGGTCTTTGAAAGAAAGGTATTTTGACATTGGTAACATGTCAATTTCAGTTACCTGCAAATCTTCGGGCTTTTCTGAGCACTGAAACAAAGGTACAAAAACAGCTGAAGACTTGTCCAAATACATGCAGTCTTAATATAATACAACTTGGTACCACTGAAAAAAATCTTTGTTAAACCCAAATCAGAAATCTGAATGCTCCAATCCTTACAAGAACACTGTGGTTTCAAACTATGGTGACTACCTGTTTTTCTGAGTACTTTATCTCAAAAATGCCTTCTCAATAACCTCAAATTCACTCATATTTCCTCTGCCCAAAGACGATGCATCCTAAGTATAAAGCTATACCTTTCATGTATAAAGCTATATCTATATAATACCTTTCAATTGGTATATTAGAAACGGGGAGAGAATCATGCTTATAATGGACAGGAATATTCAGTCTTAACTAGGGAGTGGCTGCTTTTTCATAATAATAGAGGAAAATGGAACTTACCAAATCCTGAAAGATATTTTTCTGAAACAAAAAACAAGACCAGAAATGAATAATACTGGAAAGAAAGACATTCTAGCACTGTGTCTACTGCTATTTTTAATTAGCTAAATTACCTAACAACTGATTTACTTGATAAGTGGTTCAAAGATACATTCACCCTTTTGCAGTGAGCCACCAATATAATGCATCGCTTAAATCAAAATAAGGTTTAAGTGGGCTTCAAGCAGTGCATGGGTCTGTGAGGTGACCTCTCTCCACAGAAGTCAATTTCACCTTCTAAGATTTCCAGTTGCGGAGATACAGTGCACACATTTAAAAAGTGCATTCAGGTTTTACAGGGATTACCAGTTCCAGTGATATTCCCTATGCTTAAAATGGGGGATACCACGGACAGAGGTAATGGCCAGATTCATTGCAATGCTTAACCTGTAGGTGGCCTGGTGCCTTGAGGAATTCTCAGCCCTGAGTTGAGTTTGAGGTAGGTTGCTCTGGTAGTTTTAAAGTTATACAAGTTTATATCATATTCACTCCAGTGATGTCCTGGCTTACTAACAGAAAGGATCTACAATGAAAACTAAACTCACAGCCTATCTTTCCTTAGGTGTACAGCTATGGAAAGAAAGCTGCGTTAGCAAACATGTGTAATAAGCAGTTTCCGAAAGCGTATCCGAGCAGCAGCAATTTTGCTTATTTGATAGATTTAACCAGCTCCAATCAGAATATTTGATATCTCTAATTTTTCTCTGTAATGTTTCCTCTCTATCAGGGAAACATTCACTTTTGGTTTACTTAAAAACACCTCTTCTACCAGAGATACAAAGATAAACTTTTATTACTTTTTCTTCATTTTAGAGACACACTGAGGTAAATGAAATTTACCTTTCTCTTTCTCCACTTGAAATCGTAGTTTTTCTAGAGGAAGAAGAGAATGAAATATGAGATTCCACGTTGTCATATTTTTGGTGATATTCCTAGTGTTATTTCATATAATTATGCTAAAATTATTAAAGACAATGTGAGACAGAAAGATTGAAAATCTTTCTCCTATTAAAGACAGGATACTGAACTAGATAGGCACATATCTAATCCAATATGTCCATTCCTGTTTCCTATGTTCCTATGAAATAAGGACAGACACAAGTTGATCTTTCTGTGGAAGCCCAATTGCAATTTATCAAAATTAAAAACATTCTAAAATAGACTTTTTTTATCTTTTCCCTAAAATCAGGACCATAAATACTGCTTGTACAAAGTCTCATTCTAATAATTGTTTGCAGTGTTGATCTTACAAGATGGGTTGGTCCAATACAAGATATTACCTCACCCACCATGTCATCACAGACATGGACCAACCCCACAAGTTTGGGGTATTTTTTTTTACATAAGGAGGTTTTGTTATACTATTTACTGAAGCCTTCAACTTTTACTGTTCAGAGGATGTTCTTTTAGTGAAAATTTGACAACCAATTGGCAATTAAATGGGTGATAAAGGGCTGCAGAGGGAGAGTGGTGGTCTTTGTCTCCTAGTTTGGTAATTGTGGTGTATTAGGACAGTGAAACCCCACAGCAGAGATTGATGAAGCTAGCCAGTGCTACTCTTGGCCTCCCTAGGAGTGTTTTCTGTTTTATGATCTTAGTCTGCAGATCAAACTATTGTAGGCTGTGTGGCCAAGTAAGTTTCTGGAGAATCAGAGGTGACCAGAAGCTGGGAATGGGCGACAGGGGATGGATCACTTTGATTACTTGGATCACGATGATTACCTTTTCTGTTCATTCCCCCTGAGGCACCTGGCATTGGCCACTGTCGGAAGACAGGACACTGGGCTAGATGGACTTTGGTCTGACCCAGTCTGGCTGTTCTTATGACCGTGAAATTTGCTGCTTATCAGCTAGAGCAAGAAGCAGCCTACAATTAGAAAATTGGCCATGGCCAACCCCTTGCCATAAGAACTATTCTTTGATTTCACTGCATTTATTAGCATTGATATAGTCAATAAATCTGTGGTCTATGTGCCATGCTTTCCAATCAGAGTGTGAGGACCCTCCTTACTGTATCCTGGGTAAAGTCTTTTCTATCTGATCGTTCAGATAAACCCCAGCTTGGAGTTTGTCAGCTCCTGGGTATGCAGACTGAGCTTCTAGAGGGCTTTACTAAAAGGACTACAACTGTAATGGCTACCAAGTCCCTCTGACCATGCTTCCAAGCATTCTTGGAGTCATGAGTGTGGACAATAGGGACTGAAACCCATGTTGAGGCCAGTAGCAAGGCATCTGCATGGGTAGGATGACCATATGTCTTGTTTTGGCCAGGACAGTCCCTTTTTTAAGCCCTGTCCCTGCCGTCCCAACTTTTTTGGCAAAAGTGGGAACTTGTCCCATTTGCTCAGTTGGCAAGAGCACACAGAACAAACGCTCTCTTTTGTCAAAAAAGTGGGGTGGGGAGCAACAAGGGGGGAGTGGTGATGCCAGCCCCATGCAGGGGGGAGGCAGGGCTTGGGTGAGCAGTGACACCAGCCCCACCCGGGGAGGCAGGGCAGGGTTTGGGCGAGTGGTACAGGCCAGCCCTGTGTGGGGAGGGGGCGTCGGGTGAGCAGTTTGGGCCAGCCCTGCGGGGGAGGAGAGAGGGTTTGGGCTAGCCCCATGTGGTGTCCTGTTTTCACTTTGGGAAATATAGTCACCATCTGCATAGGATGATCAGGACGTGCAGTCCACTGGCCCAGTGATGCCAGTGCCACACAGCCCCTGGCCTGGGGACAGCCTGACTTAAGTTTACACACAGAGTTTAGGACCATTTCAGCTTTGGGTTTGGAAGGAAGCTGGGAGAGAGACAGTGCAGCTCAGAGAGCTCCTGCTAAACTCCCAGTCCCCCCGATGGAGTCCCTGCTCCTCTGTGAGATCTAGCTGCATGGATAAGGCATTCCCAGCACTGCAGTGACTGGCATCCAGCAGAGAGAGATCCAACCCAGCGTCAGCTCCAGAGAGACGGCCGAGACTCCGGGAGAATTCCAGATGGAGAGAATACCTGCGCCTGGTTGGCATCAGGAGAGGACCCTGCCCCACCCAGGGGTGAAGATAAACTAAGGGAACTTTTATTTAAGCTGGACAATACTCCAGCACTGCAACACTCCATCTTGGGACACCCAACCTCAGCCTGCAGTGCTGGGAAGGTGCCAGGGTGGGAGCTGTTAATCTATCCAACCACACACTTAACCCAGCGGAAGAGTCTGTCCTATCTCAGGAACTCTCTTTCTGCCCCACCAACCCCACGGACACGATACAGTTCTGCGGTGATCTGGAAGCCTACTTTCACCGTCTTCGAAAATATTCCTTGAGTCAACACATCACTGAACAGTGCACTGACCCACAGGAACCCTCTTACCAACACTACAAGAAGAAAAAGAAGTCTGCTTGGACTCCTCCTGACGGTCGAAATGACAGACTGGACCTCTACATAAGGTGCTTCCATAGATGTGCACAGGCTGAAATTGTGAACAAACAACATCACTTGTCCCATAACCTCAGGCGTACAGAACGCAAGGCCATCCACAGCCTCAGAAACAACTCTGACATTATCATCAAAGGGGCTGACAAAGGAAGTGCTGTAGTCATCATGAAGAGGTCGAATTATGAACAGGAGGCTGCCAGGCAACTCTCCAACACCACATTCTACAGGCCACTATGCTCCGATCCCACTGAGGAGTACCAAAAGAAACTACACCATCTGCTCAAGAAACTCCCTGCTGTAGCACAGGAACAAATCTACACAGACACACCCCTAGAGCCCCGACCAGGGATATTCTATCTGCTACCCAAGATCCATAAACCTGGAAACCCTGGGCGCCCCATCATCTCAGGCATTGGCACTCTTACAGCAGGATTATTTGGACTCTCTCCTCAGACCCTACACTACCAGCACTCCTAGCTATCTTTGAGACACCACCGACTTCCTGAGGAAACTACAATGCATTGGTGATCTTCCTGAAAACACCATCCTGGCCACCATGGATGTAGAAGCACTTTACATCAATATTTCACACGAGGATGGACTACAAGCTGTCAGGAACAGCATCCCTGATGAGGCCACTGCACACCTGGTGGCTGAACTTTGTTACTTTGTCCTCACCCACAACCATTTCAGATTTGGGGACAACTTATACCTTCAAGTCAGCAGCACTGCTATGGGTCTGCCTGGCCCCACAGTATGCCATCATTTTTATGTTTGACTTAGAACAATGCTTCCTCAGCTCTCGTCCCCTAGCACCCCTCCTCTACTTACACTACATTGATGATATCTTCATCATATGGACCCATGGGAAGGAGGCCCTTGAAGAATTCCACCTGGATTTCAACAATTTCCACCCCATCATCAACCTCAGCCTGGACCAGTCCACACGAGAGATCCACTTCCTGGACACTACAGTGCAAATAAGTGATGGTCACATAAACACCACCCTATACCGGAAACCTACTGACCGCTATACGTACCTACATGCCTCCAGCTTCCATCTAGGACACATCACACGATCCATTGTTTACAGCCAAGCCCTAAGTTACAACCAAATTTGATCCAATCCCTCAGACAGAGACAAACACCTACAAGATCTTTATCAAGCATTCTTAAAACTACAATACCCACCTGGGAAGTGAGGAAACATTGACAGAGCGAGATGGGTACACAGAAGTCACCTAATATAGGACAGGCCCAACAAGGAAAATAACAGAACACCACTGGCCATCATGTACAGCCCCCAGCTAAAACCTCTCCAGCACATCAACAATCTACAACCTATCCTGGAAAACAATCCCTCACTCTCACAGACCATGGGAGGCAGGCCAGTCCTCGCTTACAGACAGCCCCCCAACCTGAAGCAAATACTCATCAGCAATTATACACCACACCACAGAAACACTAACCCAGGAACCAATCTCTGTAACAAACCCCATTGCCTACTCTGTCCCCATATCTACTCTAGCAACACCATCAGAAGACCCAACCACATCAGCCACACCATCAGGGGATCATTCACCTGCACATCTATTAATGTGATAAATGCCATCATGTGTCAGCAATGTCCCTCTGCCATGTACATTGGCAAAACCGGACAGTCTCTATGTAAAAGAATAAATTGACACAAATCAGACATCAGGAATGGTAACACACAAAGGCCAGTAGGAGAACACGTCAATCTCCTTGGACATTCTATAACAGATTTAAAAGTAGCAATTCTTCAACAAAAAAACTTCAAAAATAGCCTTCAAAGAGAAACTGCAGAGCTACAATTCATTTGCAAATTTAATACCATTAATTTGGGCTTGAATAGGGACTGGGAGTGGCTGGATCACTACAAAAGCAATTTCCCCTCTCTTGGTATTGACAGCTCCTCATCAGTTATTGGGAGTGGACCACATCCACCCTGACTGACTTGGCCTTGTCAACACTGGTTCTCCACTTGTAAGATAAAAAGAAGAACAGGAGTACTTGTGGCACCTTAGAGACTAACAGATTTATTAGAGCATAAGCTTTCGTGGACTACAGCCCACTTCTTCGGATGCATATAGAATGGAACATATATTGAGGAGATATATATACACACATACAGAGAGCATAAACAGGTGGGAGTTGTCTTATTGTTGTTTATTTTTTATTGTTTATCGTCTTATTGTTGTTCTTCTTTTTGCGGATACAGACTAACACGGCTGCTACTCTGAAACCTGACACTTGTAAGATAACTCCCTTCTCTTCATGTGTCAGTATATTTATGCCTGTATCTATAATTTTCACTCCATGCATCTGAAGTGGGGTTTTTATTCATGAAAGCTTATGCCCAAATAAATCTGTTAGTCTTTAAGGTGTCACTGGACTCCTCGTTGTTTTTGTGGATACAGACGAACACGGCTACCCCCTGATACTTGAGGGTGGAAGCTGGGGTCTGGAGGACTTTGTGAGTGCTCAGGGGCAAGGAAAAGGTTTGTTTATCAATGTTTATTAAGTATTAGTTAAACTTAACCCCTTCCTTCCCCACATCCTATTTTTCCCGTTCCCAATAATGTCCCCCCCTCTGTTATGCTCTTATTTTCGCTGTGTTGTTATCTTGCTAAGTTTGTTTTGTTTGCCTTGTTGTCCCCTGTGTACTGGGCTTTACATTCCTTGCCAGCTAGCAGTAATTGTACTAATTTTCTCAAGGGACAGCACCCCTGTGTACATATATGCTGACTCTATGGGTGCTCCCGGAGCACCCATGGAAAAAAAATAGTGGGTGCTCAGCACCCACCAGCCACAGCTGTTTGGCGGCTGGAGGAGGTACGTGGGGGAGCGGGGAGAGCAGCAAGCAGCAGGGGCCTGGGTTGGAGCAGGGGCAGGAAGAGGCAGAGCCAGGGCGGGGCCTCAACGGAGGGGGCAGGGAGGAGGCAGGACGAGACGGAGCGAGGGCAGGGCCTCAGGTGAAGAGGCAGAGTGGGGATGGGGCCTCGGGGTGAAATGGGGGTTTCGCACCCCGGGGGAAAAATTAAAGTCAGAGCCAATGCCTGTGCATATGTAAACTCTCAATATTAACGATAGCAAGCACCAGATAGAGAAAAAAAGGGAAGAGGCTTAAGCCACACCTCATGGGAGGGACTACACATACATGATAATAAATGCTCTTTTCTTGACTTACCTTATTTCATGGACTACTTATATCAGCTAGCTCACTTGCTCCATACAACCCATAAACTTACCTTCAAAGACTTTCAATTTAGAGTGCAGAGAATCTAGTGGAAGGAAAAGATCAGATATGTTAGATGTCATCCTTTCACATTTATGGTGACATTTCAACTGATATTTATTGTAATTTTGCTATAATTGTGATAGAAACAGCGGTAATTGAAAAACAAACAAACAGGTGTACAGGATGTGGAAGGTAATTTACAATTAATCAGAAACCAAAAAAAAGTTGAAACCGTTTTGGTTTTTTTTAATCGCACAGTAAGTAGATGTAGGTTTGGATTGTTTTGCATACCAAGAAACAGCATTCAGCTTTGTTTCACTATGTGCAATTCACTCTAGACAAAAGAAGCAGAATTATATCTTTTGCCTGAATCTTGCAGTTCTCATTACTATGCCAAAAAAAAGAAGACATTCTAATAGTATAAAAATGATTTTTGTACTATTGCCATTTCATAATGAAACTGTTAAGCTGAAATGATTTTTTTTTCACGTCATCTTCTGACACAGAGAATTGCATAATGTTTCTTCATTGCATTGTATTTTAACTTGTCTTAATTGTATTGTATTTTGTAATATACTGAATTTGTAGGAGTTCTCATTCACATACGGCAGGGGTGGCCAAACCGTGGCTCATGAGCCGCATGCAGCTCTTTTACAGTTAAAGTGTCACTCGCGGAACCCCCGCCCCCCTTCTCTGCCTACAGACTGGGAGGGGAGCTTGGGATTTCTGCCCTGCAGCAGGGTAGTGGGGCTGGGGCTTCTGCACAACAGGGAGGAGGGCCGTCCCTAGCCATTTTGGTGCCCAGCCCCTCACAGGGCAGCTGTGTGGGGCCCCGGGCCTCCATGGGGGAGGGAGAGCTGGACCCAGGCCTCCACGGGGAGGGGTTGGGAGGTAGAAGGGAAACCGCACCCCAGCCCACTCCACTCTGCTCCCCTGGCTCCCAGACTTGGGGGGCAAGGAGAGAACCGCCCCCCTGCACTCACAGGCAGCACAGCTGGGACCAGGTCGCTCCACCTACTACGCGGTGAGTGCAGGCCCTGATCCTTGCAGCAGTCCTCAGGGGAGTGGGGGTGCCGCTTGGGCAGGAAGAGGTGGAGTGGGGGCGGGGCTGGGGCGGAGCAAGGTGGGGGCTTTGGGGAAGGGGTGGAGTGGGGGCGGCGCTGGGCGGAGCAGGGGCATGGGCCATGGGGAGGAGGCAGAGCAGGAGCTGGAGCAGCACACAGGGCACCAGGAAATGTGGTGCCCCAAATTTCCTGGTGCCCTACACAGCTGCGTACTTTGCGTATGGGTAGGGATGGCCCTGGTAGGGGGGCTTCAGCCCAAGCCCCAGCAGGCATCTCCCACAGGGCAGAAGCCCCAGCAGGTGCTTCCTGCAGGGCTGAAGTCCCAAGCCTTGGCAGGCACCCCGGCCACAGGCACCAGCTTCCTCCGGGCCCCGGGGGTGCTCAACCCCCTGTTCCATCCCAGGCCCCATCCCCACCCGACCCCTTCCTCCAAACCCCCACTTCTGCCCCCACTCTGCCCTGAGCCCCACCCCACCTCTTCTCTCAAGCCTCCACCCCATCCCCGCTCCTCCCCCTCCCTCCCACAGTGCCTCCTGTATGCCGCAGAACAGCTGATCGCGGCAGGCGGGAGGCACTGGGAGGGAAGGAGGGGGGAGGGGAGGAGTTGATCAGCAGGGCCGCTGGTGGATGGAAGGTGCTGGAGAGGAGGGGGGAGCTAGCTGCTGATGGGTGCTAAGCACCCACTAATTTTTTTTCGGTGGGTGCTGCAGCCCTGGAGCACCCACGGAGTCGGTGCCTATGCGCTGAGGGCCATAATTTGCCTCCCCTGACAGAGTGTCAAGATTACTCTTCCAGAGGGAAGATTTTAAGTATCTGAAGGCTCTGTCTCTCTTCCATACTTGATTTACAAAGGGACAGAGTTTCTAAATAACCTGCCTACAATTAGATCATTACACGGTGTAACTATTGTCCAAAAGTCAACATGTGGCTGTGCATAGGAAGCACAAGAGAACCCCAAGGAAAGTTGAACATTGAATGGAAATCCTCTATTAATCCTTCTATACACCACCCTCTCTCATTTTAAAAATATCTCTGATTACATCTGTACTCAGGACTGTCCCCAGGGGGGTGCGGGGCCTGGGACAACCCCCGCCCCACTCCACCCCTTTCCCCCAAGCCCCCCCCCCAAGTGATGGTGGGGAGGGCTGAGCGGAGCGGGCTGGGACTGGGGTCACTTGCTGTTGCTGGCGCCAGGCTCCCTGCTAACCCCCCGAGGCCGCTGTGGACTCCACATCCTGAAGCACAGGGCCCACCAAAGCTGTTGCCCCGGTCCGTCCATAGGACAGCTCTGTCTGTACTGTCCCCTTTTTTTCCCATGTATTACCTTTTTCTTTGTATTGCTTCCATAAATAGTAAATAGGCAAAGGAATGAAAAAACCCCAAACCAACAGGTTTAGTGACAGGAGAATCACTGTCACGTGGGAGATCTTCGGGAAAAAAGAATCTGAAAAACAAATGCATATTATTAATTTATTATGAATTTTTATTATTTACCTTGTTATTGTCTCTCTTACCCCCACCCCCCATATCAGAATCTCATTTCTAACGCCAGTGTCAACCCTCTGTCGAGTGGTAGCAAATATCTGGGCGTTGCTCATCAGTTTCCAGAAGAGGAAAACCAGTGTCATGAAGTCAGGACATATTCTCAGTGTAATTGACTTTATTTACACAAGCAGACTAGTCCTGAAATGCATGTAGGCCAACCTTTTTTCATTTGCGAACCCCTAAAAAATTTCAAATGGAGGAAATCTTAGACACAGTCTGCCTAATCCCAGGGGTCCATGGACAACAGATTGAAGACCACTGATGTAGGACAAACAGGTTATCGAACCAGATTTCATATCAACAGATGTATGAACTGACCTGCTATATAAATGCTTGATTCTTCTTCTTGGTTCAGGATGTTGTTTCTGATTATGCAGGTCAGATTCCGGTTGGAATTTTCTCTTACAATAAGTACTGATTCAGTCTGAAACAGGCCGTTTTCATCACGGAAGTATTTTGCAGGCAATGATGGAAGAGGCTGTCCTTGGAGTTCCTTCCACAACGACTGAGGCTCTGGATACCATCCACCCGATTGACACACCATTCGGATACCTCCGTCCTGGTAACCCTCAATAGAGATCAGGGGATTAGTACCTGAAACTGGAGAATGAAGTAAATCTGCATTAATTGTATATTCTGGGTTAAATTTTTAACATATTTGGCAACAGAGCATTGAGGGCTAGACTGATCCTTTAGGCTCAACCTTGAGTAAGGGATGACACATTTGTCAATTCAAGGAGCAACCTCGAAAGGAATTATGACTCAGATCCACAATTACCCCTTTACTACTCTTTTGCTGTGGGGAGGGAAGTGAGAGGCTACAAAAAGAGAAACCCCAATAATAACAGGGGATTTCAACTGTCCACATATTGATTGAGAACATGTCTTCTCAGGATGGCATGCAGAGATAAAAATTTCTAGACATCACTGAGTGACGGCTTCTTGGAGAAGCCAATCTTGGAACACACAAGGGGAGAGGCAGTTCTTGATTTAATCCTAAGCGGCGCACAGGATCTGGTCCAAGAGGTGCATATAGCTGAACCGTCAGTAATAGAAGTTAAATTTAGCATCCTTGTAGGGGGGCGAAATACCAAAGAAGCCCACCATAGTAGCATTTAAATTCAGAAAGGAGAACTACACAAAAATGAGGAAGTTAGTTAAACAAAAATTAAAAGGAACAATCAGAAGAGTGAAATGCCTGCAAGCTGCATGGAAACTTTCTAAAAACACCATAATAGAGGCTCAAACTATATCTAGACCCCAAATTTAAAACAAACAAACAAACAAACAATAAGAGGACCAAAACAATGCTACCATAGCTAAACAACAAAGTAAAAGTGGCAGTTAGAGATAAAAAGGCATCCTTTAAAAATTGGAACTTAAATCCTACTGCGGAAAATAGAAAGTAATGTAAACTCTGGCAAGTCAAGTGTAAAAGCATAATTAGGTAGGCCAAAAAAAAAAAAAAAGAATTTGAAGAGCAACTAGCAAAAGACACAAAAACGAGCAGCATTTTTTTAAACTACATCAAAAGCAGGAAGTTGACCAAACAATCAGTGGGGCTGCTGGACAATCAAGATGCTAAAGGAGCACTCAAGGAAGATAAGGCCATTGCAGAGAAGCTAAATAAATTGTTTGGGTTGGTCTTCACTGCAGAGGATGTGCAGCAGATTCCCACACCCGAGTCATTCTTTTTAGGTGACAATTGGTTGAAACTATAGTAAAGAGCAGAATTATCAGACAGATAGATGAGCATGATATGTTGGGGAAGAATCAACACGGCTTTTGTAAACAGAAATCATGCCTCATCAATCTATTAGAATTCTTTGAGGGGATCAACAAACATGGACAAGGGTAATCCAGTGGATATAATGTACGTGGACTTTCAGAAAGCCTTTGACAAGGCCCCTCACCAAAGGCTCTTAAGCAATGTAGGCAATCATGGGCTAAAAGGGAAGGTCTTCTCATGCATCTATAACTGGTTAAAAGATAGGAAACAAAGGGTAGGAATAAATGGTCAGTTTTCACAGTGGAGAGAGGTAAATAGTGGAGTCCCCTAAGGATCTGTACTGGGGCCAGTACTATTCAACATATTCATAAATGATCTGGAAAAAGGGGTAAACAGTGAGGTGGCAAAGTTTGCAGATAATACAAAATTACTTAAGATAGTTAAGTCCAAAGCAGACACTGAAGAATTACAAAGAGATTTCACAAAACTGGGTCACTGGGCAACAAAATGGCAGGTGAAATTCAGGGTTGATAAATGCAAAGTAATGCACATTGGGAAACATAATCTCAACTATACATACAAAATGATGGGGTCTAAATTAGCTGTTAACACTCAAGAAAGAGATCTTGGAGTCACTGTGGAGAGTTCTCTGAAAACATCTGCTCAATGTGCAGCAACAATCATAACAGCTAGGAGAATGGTAGGAACCATTAGGAAAAGGACAGATAATAAGACAAAAACTATCATAATGCCACTATATAAATTAGGGCTGTCAAGTGATTAAAAAAATTAATCATGATTAATTGCACAATTAATCACGCTGTTAAACAATAATAGAATACCATTTATTTAAATATTTTTGATGTTTTCAAATATATTGATTTCAGTTACAACGCAGAATACAAAGTGTACAGTGCTCACTTTATTTTTATTTTTGATTACAAATATTTGCACTGTAAAAAAGAAACAAAAGAAATAGTATTTTCAATTCACCTAATACAAGTACTGTTGTGCAATCTCCTTATCATGAAAGTTGAACTTACATATATAGAATTATATACAAAAAATTACTGCACTCAAAAATAAAACCATGTAAAATGTTAGAGCCTACAAGTCCACTCAGTCCTACTTCTTGTTCAGCCAATCACTAAGACAAACAAATTTGTTTACATTTACGAGAGATAATGCTGCCTACTTCTTATTTACAATGTCACCTGAAAGTGAGAACAGGAGTTCACATGGCGCTTTTGTAGCTAGCAATGCAAGGTATTTAAGTGCCAGATTCATATGTCCTTTCATGCTTCAAACACCATTCTAGGGGACGTGCATCCATTCTGATGACAGGTTCTGCTCAATAACAATACAAAGCAGTGCGGACGGATGCATGTTTATTTTCATCCTCGGAGTCAGATGCCACCAGCAAAATGTTGATTTTCTTTTTTGGTGGTTCAGGTTCTGTAGTTTCCGCATCGGAGTGTTGCTCTTTTAAGACTTCTGAAAGCATGCTCCACATCTCATCCCTCTCAGGGTATGTCTACACTACGAAATTAGGTCAATTTTATAGAAGTCAATATTTAGAAATTGATTTTATACAGTCGATCGCATATGTCCACACTAAGCGCATTAAGTCGGCGGAGTGCGTCCTCACTACCGTGGCTAGCATCGACTTATGGAGCGGTGCACTGTGGGTAGTTATCCCGCAGTCTCCGCTGCCCATTGGAATTCTGGGTTAAGCTCCAAATGCCTGATGGGGCAAAAACATTGTCGCTGGTGGTTTTGGGTACATGTCGTCAGTCGCCCCTCCCGCCGAGAAAGCAACCGCAGACAATCGTTTTGCACCTTTTTTCCTGGTGCCTACCCATGCAGATGCCATACCACTCAGCTCACCATCACCGTTGCTGTTGTGGGCAAGTCTACTGTGGAGGCTGCTGTGATTTTGAGCAGCCAGACACCAGGGCGATTAGAAGAGCACAGCAAGGCACGCTGCGCATCAGAGAGGCAAACCCGCACCCCTTGTTGATTTTAATTCCCTATAAGCCAACCACCCTCCCCCCTTCGAAATAAAGTAACTATTGTTTTGAAACCATGCATTCTATCTTTCTTAATTTTTAAAAAAATGAGATAATGGACAAGGTAGCCTGTGTAGGGTGGGATGCAGCAGGGGTCTGTGCTCTTGTTGGCTTTCCTACAGCTCCAACAGATGCTTCATCATGTCCGTTTGCTCCCCTATTAGCCTCAGCATCGCGTCCTGCCTCTGCTCTTTGCACTCATTTAATTCTTTCCTGGCCTCTGCCACCGAATGCCTCCATGCATTAAGCTGTGCCGTATCAGTGCAGGAGGACTGCATGAGCTCAGAAAACATGTCATCGCCAGTGTGTTTTTTTCGCCTTCTAATCTTCGATAACCTCAGGGACAGAGATGATAGGGGGAGCATAGAAACATCATTCTACGGTCTACGATTCTGGGGGGACTGCATGGTTACCTGTGCTGCTGAGTTCGCCACGCTGACCAAACAGGAAATGAAATTCAAAAGTTCCCGGGGCTTTTTCTGTGTACCTGGCTAGTGCATCAGAGTTCAAAGTGCTGTCCAGAGTGGTCACAATGGAGCACTCTGGGATAGCTCCTGGAGGCCAATACCGTCAATTTGCGTCTGCACTACCCCAAATTCGACCCAGTAAGGTCAATTTTAGGGCTACTCCCCTCGTTGGGGAGGAGTACAGAAGTCAATTTTAAGAGCCCTTTAGGTCGACGGAACGGGGATAGTTGTGTGGACGTGGTTATTTTTAAATCGACCTAATGTGGCTAAATTCGACCTAACCCCGTATTGTAGACCAGGCCTCAGATTTTGGAAGGCACTTCACATTCTTAAACCTTGAGTCGAGTGCTGTAGCTATCTTTAGAAATCTCACATTGGTACCTTCTTTGCATTTTGTCAAATCTGCAGTGAAAGTGTTCTTAAATCGAACAACATGTGCTGTGTAATCATCCAAGACTGCCATAATATGAAATATATGTCAGAATGCGGGTAACACAGAGCAAGAGACATGCACTTCTCCCCCAAGAAGTTCATTCACAAATTTCATTAATGCAAGATTTTTTTAACGAGCGTCATCAGCATGGAAGCATGTCCTCTGGAATGGTGGCCGAAACATGAAGGGATATATGAATGTTTAGCATATCTGGTACACAATTACCTTGCAATGCCAGCTACAACAGTGCCATGCGAATGCCTGTTCTCACTTTCAGGTGACATTCTAAATAAGGAGCAGGCAGCATTATCTCCTGTAAATGTAAAAAAACTTGTTTTTCTTAGCGATTGGCTGAACGAGAAGTAGGACTGAATGGACTTGTAGGCACTAAAGTTTTACATTGTTTTGTTTCTGAGAGCAGTTATGTAACAAAAAAGAATCTACATGTGTAAGTTGCACTTTCATGATAAAGAGATTGCACTACAGTACTTGTATGAGGTGAACTGAAAAATACTATTTCTTTTGTTTATAATTTTTACAGTGCAAATATTTCTAATAAATAATATAAAGTGAGCACTGTACGCTTTGTATTATGTGTTGTAATTAAAATCAATATATTTGAAAATGTAGAAAAACACCCACAAATATTTAATAAATTTCAGTTGGAATTCTATTGTTTAACATTGTGTTTAAACTGTGATTAATTGTAATTAATTTTTTGAATTGCAATTAATTTTTTTGAGTTAATCACATGAGTTAACTGCAATTAATCAACAGCCCTAATATAAATCCATAATACGCCCTCATCTTGAATACTGTGTGAAGATCTGGTCACCCCATCTCAAAAAAGATGTATTAAAATTGGAAAAGGTTCAGAGAAGGGCAACAAAAATGATGAGGTGTATGGAACAGATTCCATATGAGGAGAGATTAAAAAGATTGGGACTGTTCAGCTTAAAAAAGAGATGCCAAAGGGGGGATATAATAGAGGCCTATAAAATCATGACTGGTGTAGAGAAAGTGAATAAGGAAGTGAAATTTACCCTTTCACACAACACAAAAACCAGGAGTCACGCAATGAAATTAATAGGCAGCAGGTTTAAAATAAACAAAAGAAGTACTGCTTCCCACAATGCACAGTCAACCTGTGGAACTCATTGCCAGGGGATGTTGTGAAGGCCAAAAGTATAACTGGGTTCAGAAAATAATTAGATAATTTCATGGAAGATAGGGCCATCAATGGCTATTAGCCAAGATGGTCAGAGACGCAACCTCATGCTCTGGGTGTTCCTAAGCCTCTTACTGGCAGAAGCTGGGACTGGATGGCAGGGGATGGATCACTCAGTAATTGCCCTGTTCTGTTCATTCTGACACCAGCCACTGTCGGAAGACAGGCTACAGGACTATATGAAGCATTGGTCTGAATCTGTATGGCTATTCTTATGGGAGAAATAAGTTGCTGCAGCCCATGGAAGGGTGTATCTTACTGCCGTCTTCACACCTGGCCAGCTGCTCTGGCCAAACACAGGGGTGTGGGGAGAGCAAAGGATTTATTCATTCTCCTCCTTTCTCTCTCTCTACCCCCCTCTTTACCATCTGGCTCGTTGTGGAGACCGGGGGAAGAACTCTCCAATACTCAGACCCAAGATCCAAGGAGGGGAGTAAAGCAGGACAGAAACTAGTCTAGATGTTCTCAAGGCAAATTATTTTGTGGCCTCAGAGTGCAGCCACCGACTCTCGCTGATGGCTGCACTCACGCTTTTTCTCTAAAATACTTAATTAGCTTTAGGAAAAACAAAGAAATATGTACATAGAAACGTCCAAATCATTGTAATGTATGTATTGCTAGCTAGTAAGTCTGCTGTGAAAAGTGATATTAACAAACACACAGGTATCACTTTTCACTGCAGACTTATTCAGCCCCGGCAAGTCTGGGGACAAATTAAGCCCTGGATGGGAGGCCAGGGGAGGCAGCAGGGGCCAGAGGCGATGGGGGTGGGTGGGTGGCTGTGAGAGGCAGCAGGGGGCAGGAGCCTGAATCCCTGCGGCTAAGGGACAGAGCTCAATGCCACGCGGCCAGAGCCTGAGGCTGGAGCCCGATGCCATGCAGCCAGAGCCTGCCACCCCGCCACCCACAGGCTGAAGCCCAAAGTCTGATCCCCACTGCCCCTGGGACGGTACGAAACTCACCAGCTGCCTACTCCTCCAGCATTGTGCCCAGGTGTATCCAGAGGGGGGCAGGGACCAGCCCTTGCTGGAACCGCCAACACCAAGGCTGTGCATCCAGGAGCACCAGGGAGGGGGCGGGGCTACTCTTCCCCCCACCCCCACCCCAATCACAGCCCAGCAGGCTGCAAGAAAAGCCCCTAGTGGCTGCATTTGAGAAACACTGTTTCTAGTCTAGCACGTCTCTGTGTATTACTGCATGTTACAAAACCACTGGATTATTTTCTATATAATCCTTTAGGACTAGACTGTGCATTTTAGAGACATCCCAGGTAGCACTGGGAGGAGAAAAAACATTCCGTTCTCATGGTGCAGTGTACTCTCACTGGGTACCTAGCCAGCTGTGATGATGGGCACATGGGGGTAGAGGACCGCAGACATGGCTGTGCTTATGACGCACTTATGACGCACTTTTCCTTGCTTACTCATCACGCATTTGGTCTGGTGGGTGAGCATCTGGTCCCTGCACTCCCACACATGCTAAAGCTGGGGTATCTGAAAATCTAACATGGCCACACTTACTCTCTGCCATTCCCCTGCATGGTCGAGTTAGGGCGAGTGACAACTGAGCCCCAAAATTTCAAAGAAAATCACCCTGCTTTGAGCGGGGGGTTGGACTAGATGATCTCCTGAGGTCTCTTCCAACCCTAATCTTCTATGATTCTATGAATGTGTATAAATCTTTCTCCTGTCATGTTAGCTGAAAGTAGTTTTCACCAGACAGAGTGGTGCAGGCGATTTAAAAAGCTGAATGCAATTATAGGTTTCAGATATTTTGTATCACCTTAAATGAATATACAATATTTTCCTCAAAAACCACAAATATGGAGGGGAGGGAATTAAAAACAGCTTTTCCACACCTCTCGACTGGCAATCAGTGCTTAGAAATATAACTGCAGTGCACAAACCAACAGACCAAAACTTTCAAGTGTCTCCTCAGATCTCAGACACTTAGCACTGCTGGCAAATGACAACTGACATCAGTAAGGAAAGTGTTGGAATTGCCATTTAAAGGAGACAAAGGCGCTGACTCCGTGGGTGCTTAGGGGCTCAAGCACCCATGGAGAAAAAATAGGGGGTGCTCAGCACCCATGGGCCTGCCCGGGGCTAGGGCTGGCTGCCAATCAGCTGTTCAGTGGCTGGCCCTGCACCCCCATCAGCTCTTCAGCAGCTGTGCCACCAATCAGCAGTTGAGGCACAGGCTCCTCTCTGCCCCGTCCCCCCCTCACTTCCCTTAAGGCAGGAGGGGGCAGAAAGAAGTGAGCGGCAGTCAGGAGGCGCTCAGGGGAGGGGACTTCGGGGGAGGGGTGGAGCGGGGCCCTGGGGGCGGAGTGGATGTGGGGCCTGAGGGGAGGGGGCGGGGCACCCACCAGCAAAACCAAAAGCCAGCGCTTATGAAAGGAGATACAATGCTGTCCTCTAGGGAAGGCAATGTAAAAAAGCAAGTTTACTGACCTGATACCTGTAGCTCCAATGCAGCTTCTTGATATGAGAACTCCGATTGAAAGAAACACTTGTACAGCCCTGAATCAGAGAGTCTGATATTGCCTACCCTCAAGGCAACTCTTCCGTCAGCCAGGCCGTCTTTCAGAAACTCTGTCCTTCCCCGATATTCTGACATCTGCTCCGTATACTGATCCTTCCCTTCACGGTACAGGTGCACAACTGAAGAAAACTGAGCCCGGTACCATCGCACCTCCATGTTCTTAGCACTCATGCTGGGTGACAGGCGACAGGCTAATATGACTTCATCACCTACAGAAGCGGTGATAGGGTGATCGGGTCCAATCACTGAAAAGTGTGCTGTTAAATGGAACAGGACACAAAAGCAATTGAATTCGAGAAGAACTGAGAATAGGATTTCAATTTCCTGGTCAGGCACAATATATACAAAATATATCCCTTACAGCTTTTCAGTGCATTGTGGTTGTTCATGGATCCTGACTTTGTGTTAATTTCAATACACTTCCCTGTTAGCTTTCAGGAGAAATGCTAGCATTTGATGGAAAATTATTCAAATGGAGAATTAAAATGGGAATTTATGACAAAAATGGATGAAAAATATTGCAGATCAAATTTTGCCTTCAGACGCATACACATATAACCCTCAGTGATTTGAACGAGCATTGTGTAGTTGGTTGGTTGCATGGCCCACTGAATGGGGTACTAGCCATATACCCTAGCATGCAGGGTTCTAGCCCTCTTTCTGTCACTAGCTTTTGTGGCAACTCAGGCAAAACACTTCCCCTCTCTATGCCTCAATTTCTTCATTTGTAAGAATGACCTTTTTATGTACGAGTTTTGAGATATGCAGATGAAAAGAGCTAAGCAGTATTATTATCTGTGTGCAGTATTTGGCCAGACTATTTTCCAGTATAATGTTAAGACCCACATTTTCTAAAATAGCCTCTAACTCAAAGTTCTACATCCAAAAGCTTAGGTCCACAATATTGAAGGTCCAAATCTATGTACTTTAAAAAGCTAATATTTGCATATGCAAACAGTGTCTTTGTGAACAACCCTGATAGATAATTTTCATTTAAAAAAACTCCCTTCCTTGAAATAACATTTATACACTAATGGCCAAGATTTTGGCCAAATGTTGTCGAGTGATGTTATTGGTGCTTCAGTTTTTAGATGCCTTAATTGGCACCCCATGAAAATCAGGGCCCTTCGATGACTTATAATGGGCTTCCATTATACGTCTGATTTCAACTCTATTCCCCTTCTTTCCACCTTGTATGTATTAGAAGCTGGGCTGAATAATTATTGTGGTAGGTTAGGCTAAGTGGGTGTGGTTGCATTTTGGATGGCCATAGAAAACACTTAGGCTCCCTCATAGCAGCTCCCCGTTGGGCAGAGGAGTATGCAAGTGCATATACAAATTAAAAATATGTAGGTGGATTGCTTTGCTGAGTATTGTTGGACCAGAGAGGTGGGTCAGGGGTTGGGTGGGTGTGTTAGAAAAGCAGGAGACATGGCACACAGAGAGAAGCAGAAAGAAAGGCAGGCAGATGCAACCTGGAAGCACCGTATGAGGCCATGGGCGGCGTGTGACTCCTCCATTTGGGGAGGTTGGGTGTGCCTGGACTGTGGCCCCGCCCCAAGGCCCACCCCCACTCAGCCTCTTCCCTTGGAAGCCGTGTCCACACTTCACCTGTGGCCCCACTCAGCCCCCATCCCAAGGCACCTGCCGCTCGCGCCTCTTCGCCACCATCCACCCTGCCCGCCGGCCACTCGCATGCCTCTTTGCCCCCTCCCCTGGCCCCTCCGCCTGCTGCTTGCACCTCTTCACCCCCTCCCCCAGCCCCCCGCCCTCCCACCTGCCGCTCTCACCTCTTCGCTGCCTTCCCCGCCCGACCCCCTGTTCACCGCTCACATCACCCCTGCCCCCCACCCACCCACCTGCTGACTGGCTGGCTGGCTGCTCACCACTCACGCCTCCTCACCCCCTCCCACAAATCTCCCATGTGAGCAGAGCAGGAACAGGAAGAGGTGGAGCCTCGGGGGAAGAGGACGACTGGGAGTGGGGGCTGAGGGTGGAGCGTCGGCTGTTTGGGGAGGTTTAGCCTCCCCTGCCCTCTTATACCCACTGCCTCTGTGTGAGGCCCTGGGGGAAGCCTCGAGAGAAGCTTTAGGCCATGTGAAAAAGCTTGGACCTGTGATCAAGGACACCGTCTTTTGTTATTTTGGTTCCCCCCTGTGTTCAAGGAAACAGGACTTCGCACATTCTTTGTAAATAAACAAATCTGCATCAAAGAAAGTACCTGACTCCATCACCAATTCCTCCTCCCAACTGGGACAACCTACGAGACCCTGAATTTTTGGCTGGTCACACAGGTCAATAGGGGTAACATTATAGCTGGGTGACTTTTCAGAGGGCCACTGGGGAGGACACAGGTAAAGGAGATACCAAACAGAAAACAAAAATAGGAGATATAAGGGGTGAATGTGGATTTCAAAAGAAATGGAGGAGAGGTGGCTCCATCCAATAGACTATTTCATAGGTAATGGGATATGAAATGGGGAAGGTGAATCAACGGTCCAAGACAACCCCAAGGTACTGGAAAAAGGAAGAAAATAGGTACCCTCACTGGGGGAGGGAAGTAGAGGAAAAGAAGCTGTATTTGAGCATGTTCTCCCTTGCAGAGGAGGGCTGCTCGTGCCTTTCAGATATTTTGGCTGAGAGAAAATAAAAACTTGACATGACCAAGACAGGCAGAAAGGGGTGACAGGAAGCTATCTAAAGTAAGACAAGTTGCAAATTATCATCCTACAGGTAGTAGCTCATTCTAAAAGGTAGAGAGAAGATGCCTAAGAGTAGATCTGCTTGAATAATGTGTAAAAAAAACACTGTCACTGGATTTTTTTAAAATTTGTAACTAGTTTTTTGGGTTGGTTTTATATTTTCCAAAATGCTGATAAATGTTTTTACATGAAGTGCCTGTTCCTCTTCATTTATTCCTGTTCCCCTTACCTTCCCCCATCTTTCTAAGCTTCCAGGGGTTCCCCAGGTGCAGCCAGCCTGACCCCGTTAAGGTAGAGAAGGAGGGAAGAAAGGGTGTCCCACAAGAATGGAGAACCTCTGTCACTGTCTACCCCTTTAAGGCTACCATCCTGCTGTAATGTGAGACCAAGAGAGAAGTGGAAGGATATGCAAGCGCTGTCAGAAGGAATCTGAACCTGTTTGTGCCTGTGTTTTCAGTACATGAAAAATCTGAATAACATTTTTGATTAAAAAAAAATTCAGTCACATTTTTGTTTAAAAATGTCATGAACATTCTTCCCCAAAATTGGTCCATCTGAAACCCTTCAAAAGAGAAACAACTTGGAAATTTCATTTTTTTTTCCATGGACTTAATATTTCATTTACAGGAGGTGCCAGAAAATATGTTGAAAAGTAGGAATTCTTACCTGAGTCCAACTTGTGAACAAGAAGACAAATGAAGATTATGGTGTAACCAAGAAGGGAGGAGCTCCCTACTGAGCTCTTGGAGACAGAGAAAGGTCTCATCTTCATTTTAGTTGGTGCTGGGCCAAAAAAAAAAAAAAAACAACCACACAAGTGAGTGTCAGCCAGTGAATTTGATACAAATATGGTGAATATTACATAAAATACCCTGAATATTTTATTTGCTTTTTGAAAACTGGGTGATCCATTAAAAAATATCTCCTAAGTAGCTTCCAAATATTTATCTTACCACCTGCACTCTGACTAGATGTAAAATTGAAGATAATGAGATTGTGCTTCTGTTTATACTCCTGGGATTACTTAGCTTGTAAACTTTTTGAAGTAGGGGCCAACTTTATGTTCTGTATTTGTACAGCCCTTAGCACAATGGAGTCTAGGGCCATCACAGTGACCCATGGGCAGAGCATGAACCACCTGTTTGGGGAGGCTAGCCCCCAGCCATGCCTCTTCTGCCCCAGGCCCCGTCCCTCCACGCTGGCCGTATGTTGGCATACAGGTGCCGCAGTAACTGCATCACTTGTGCGTGTTTACACTCTGCTTCTTGTGTCAGCAGTGTGTCACCAGGAGCACTTGTATTGATTGTACTGTCAGTGTGGGGCATTGTGGGAAGGTTCCTGAAGGCCAGTAACAGTCGACATAAGCAACACAGTGTTTACACTGACACTGCATCAACCTCATTACTTCGACCTTAACTCTATGCTCTACGCTCATAGAAATGGAGTTATTAAGTTGGCATAGCAGGGCAGTTACGTCGGCAGGTGCGAAATTTATGTCTGCTCTAGACACTTCCATAGACGTAAGCTGCCTTGCATCAACCTAACTCTGTAGTGTAGACCAGGCCTCACTACAGCAAAAGCAGAGGTTCTTCCCATCCCTGCAGTTAATCCATCTTCCCAAGAGGTGGTAGCTATACTGATGGAAGAACTCTTCCATTGATCTAGAGCTGTTGACAGCACAGGTTAGGTCAGCATAGCTACACGGCTCAGGGCTGTGGATTATTATAATGTAAGTTTTCAGTGTAGACCAGCCCATAGTTTCCACCAAAAAAAAAAAAAAATGGGGGAGGGGGACTGAGATGCTATTTATAAAATGGCCAGAGGAGGAGGGGCCATTACTTCTTAAACTGCTATGGGCTTTAGCATAATCCTTAACATACGCACCTTTGATGTGGCAAACCCAGGGTCAATTCCTGCCTTTTCACCATTTGAGTAGCCTAACCACTGGGCTATGGAGCCAGTCTCCTTCTCAAAACATAAGAACTAGTGGTCACCAAATGAAGTTAATAGGCAGAAGGTTTAAAACAAACAAAAGGAAGTATTTCTTCACACAACGCACAGTCAATCTGTGGAACTCTTTGCCAGAGGATATTGTGATGGCCTAGACTATAACAGGGTTCAAAAAAGAACTGGATAAGTTCCTGGAGGATAGGTCCATCAATGGCTATTATCCAGGATGAGCAGGGATGGTGTCCCTAGCCTCTGTTTGCTAAAAGCAGACAATGGGCAATAGGGGATGGATCACTTGATGATTACCTATTCTGTTCATTCCTTCTGAAGCACCTGGCATTGGCCACTATCAGAATACAGGATACTGGGCTAAATGGTCCTTTGGTCTGACCCGTAGGGCCATTCTTACGTAGTGTTCCCTCTCATTTTTGCCACACATTTGCGGAATGAATTTTGTTATGTGCACCAATATGGAGGTGATATGTGACACATCAAGTTCATATTGGTGCACATAACAAAATTCATGTTTTGGTAAGGGTGGGGCTGAGGGGTTGGGGTGAAGGGGATAAGGGCTCTGGCTGGGGGTACGGGCTCTGGGGTGGGGCTGGAGCTGAGGAGTTTGGGTTGCAGGAGGGTGCTCCGGGGCTACGGCAGGGAGAGAGGACTCCCCCCTGCTCTCTCTCCCTGCAGCAGCTCCGAGGCTGTGGACACTGGATAGGCACCTCTTCCTGGTCCTTCAGCACCCCTCCCTGGCCGCAGCAGATCTGGGGCTGGGTTGGGACCGGGGGAGAGGCGCCCCGGCCACAGCAGGTCTGGGCTGTGGCTGAATTCGGGCCGCCCCATCCCTGGCCGTGGCAGGTCTGGGGTTGGGGTGGGGCTGGGGGAGAGGCACTCCTCCCCTGGCCACGGCAGGTCCTGGCCAGGCAGGTTTCCTGAGCGCCTGCATGGCACTTAATAGGCTGCTTCGTGGCCACGCAGCCACAGAGCTTAGCCAGCCACTGAACTATAGGATACTCTTGTATGGGTTTCTCTCAGTCTCTCTTGTAGAAGCCATTCCACTTCATTTAAATAATTAAATATTAATTGGGTCAGAGACCAAGTGTGAATCATTGTATAGTCCAGAATTCCCAATGGTCTGGTGCTTAGGGTGTTTTAAAGATGGGGAAACTGAGGAAAGCAACTTGCACTCCATACACAGCAACTGTAGTAGCAGAACCTGGACTCGAACCCAGAAGATCTCACTCCACAAACACAGCTCTCTCTGCTAGATAATTCTGTAGACTGCAGGCTGTCCATCACTGCTGAGAGGACATTTACACACTAGACAGAAAGGGTCAAATTTTCCTCTTATTTACAGCGGTGTAAATCTGAAGTAAATCCAGATCAGAAGTTAGCCTCCTTGTTCCGGATTTGCGCTGGTGTAGCTGAGAGCAGAATGCAGCCCATAAAACATAGAGGGAGAGCCCTTGTTCTACAGAGATAAACACTCTAAGGATTTGGATTGGTTGTAACTCCTAGCCAACGGATGGAGAGAAAAACATACATTGCAGATGGATGGACAAATGAACATAGAAATGCCAGCTGGACTTAGCCTGCAATCACCCAAGGGTAACTATCACATTGTCTTCTTCTTTGTACAGCACCAAACACACTGTCATAAAAACCATACTAAGAACATAAGAATGGCCATACTGGGTCAGACCAAAGGTCCATCCAGCCCATTATCCTGTCTTCCGACAGTGGCCAGTGCCAGGTGCCCCAGAGGGAATGAACAGACGAGGTAATCATCAAGTGATCCATCTCCTGTCGCCCATTCCCAGCTTCTGGCAAACAGAGGCTAGGGACACCATCCCTGCCCATCCTGGCTAATAGCCATTGATGGACCTGTCTTCCATGAACTTATCTAGTTCTTTTTTGAACCCTGTTATAGTCTTGGCCTGCACAACATTCCCTCTTATCCCATGACAGTTTACTTTGCTTAAGAGCCTTTGGTGAGGGACTATTTTTTAAAAATAAATTAAAAGGACTGAAATTGCAGTTCCTGTGGGTGATGGGAGAGGGAGTCCAAAACAGGCAGTCTAACACAGCAGATAAGGCCATTTGGTGAGCTGCTCTGATGCCCTGTGCAGAACTTTGACACCTATGGAAACTGAGCAGGAATTTATTGAAGCATCAGAAACACACATGAAGAGTATCTGTTTGTTTTATGGCATGTGTGTAAAATATTTCCCTGAATCAAGGCTCCATTGGCAGATCAGTCTGTCATTGCAGACAGAGAAGAGCTGCTGTAGGCAGGTGTGAGGCTGTGCAGCACTGGGGTGGGGGTGCTGGGATGGACAAGCCAGGATCTCAAAGCCACCCATACCCTACTTTGGTAACCATGGCAGATGGCTCACTCCATTTGTGGTAACTTTGATCTCCTTGGCACCTCCCTGTCCTGGGGTTTCACCCTGTGATACTGTCTGGCCGGGCATCTCCCCTTTTCTGAATCTCATCTCCTGCACTCTGTCCCTGATTTTGCCCATCTGCCCACTTCTTCCCCTGTTTCACCCTCCTCTGGACACACTTTGACCCCTGCAAAAATTCTGCCCATTCCTCTGACTTCCCCCCTTTGACAGCAGAACATAAGAACAGCCAGACTGGGACAACCCAAAGGTCCATCTAGTCCAGTGTCCTGTCTTCTGACAGTGGCCAGTGCCAGATGGCCCAGAGGGAATGAACAGAACAGGTGATCATCCGGTGATCCATCCCCTGTCATTGCCAGGGCAGGTGTAGTAGAGGAAATTACTCTCTGTAGGAATGTGCTACTTAGGGTGTAGTGAGCATGCTCACATGAACTGAGTATGCTCAGTAACATCTGCTGAAGCCACTTCCCTTCACCCGGCCCTTATTAATGGTAAGATTCTGCTGACTGCTTTTTACAGGGGTTAAAAAGGGGCAAATTGGAGGAGGAGGGTGGCCCGGGTCTGAGCAGGGGGCAAAAATTGACTGCTTAGGGGGGGTCAAGCAGCTGCAGGCAGGGTTAGAAAGGGGCTGAAGGGCAAAATCAGGGATGGGGGGAAGGAGATAGAGTTAAACCCATGGTGAGGCACTGCCAGAGGGTGACAGAGGGCAAAACCCCGGCAGAGGCAGGGCAGAGGGGGTAACAGTTACCCCAGTGGACTGAGACACCAGTGTTTGGCAAAAAATAGCGTGCAGGGAGCAGATGGGCTTTTTATTTCCCCTTCCACAGACAGCACCTCTCAGCATGGGCTTCCCAGGGTGGGGTTCTTAAAGGCACAAGCATTCCAAAGCCTTTTCTTAAAGGCACAGGCATCTGAATGCCTAGTCACTGCAGCTCCTCTTTGATGTAACCTACTGAGGTGCTCCAAAAGGAGACTTAATTCAGTGAAACTGAGCCTTCCCTATACCCCCTCCCAGGGGCTGTACACCCCCCTGAATTTCCCAAACACACACCCCCAACAGTGGTCTACTAGTTACAATGGTGTTGCCAATTTTGTCATTGGTTGGAAATTTCAATTGAAACATTAATACACACTTTAAAAGCATATACAGTGTATGATAAAATACTTGTACCTAAAGAAGTATAATAGGTTTGAAAAGTATGAACAAAGACTGGCTTCCTCTCACAGCTGTTGTTTTTTCTGACAATGTCGGCACATTCGTTTTGGCAATGTTGGCCGACCTTATAATTTAAAATTATGATTTGTAAGCAAGGTCTGAATGAGCAACTCCCCTGACAGCTGGTGATGAGCTGGGGTCGGGGGAAGATTTCAGGGCCAGATTGTATTTACATGAACTCACTTACTCTGCCTAGGTTTCCAGCAGACAGAGCCGTGTTGCCCAAGTGATAAATTTTGGCTGGTGTTGGGAGTTTCTGTACTAAACATTTTTATTATATTATAATTAATTTTTACATAAGAATGGCCATATTGGGTCACACCAATGGTACATCTAGCCCAGTACTGTGTCTTCCAACAATGGCCAATGCCAGGTACTTCAAAGGGAATTAATAGAACAGGGCAATTATTGAGTGATCCATCCCCTGTCATCCACACCCAGCTTCGGGCAAACAGAGGCTCTCAGAGCATGGTGTTGCATCCCTGACCATCCTGGCTAATAGCCATTGATGGACATATCCTCCCTGAACTTATCTAGTTCTTTTTTGAATCCTGTTCTAGTGTTGGCCTTCACAACAGCCCTTGGCAAAAAGTTCCACAGGTTGACTGTATGTTGTGTGAAGAAGTACTTCCTTTTGTTTGTTTTAAACCTGCTGCTTATTAATGTCATTGGGTGACCCCTAGTTCTTGTGTTATGTGAGGGAGCTTTTCACTTTCTTCACACCAGTCAAGATTTTATAGACCTCTATCATATTCCCCCCTTAGCAGTCTCTAGTCCAAGCCAGAACGTCCCCCAGTCTTTTAAATCTCTCCTCATATGGAAGCTGTTCCATATGCCTAATCATAGTAGTTGCCCTTTTCTGGCCAGGTAGACAGGAAAAGGCCCAAGAACTTTTGAATCTCATTTCCTGTTTGGCCAGCGTGGCAAGGTGCAGGTGAGTGCAGATCTCATCAGCAGAGATGACCATGATGGAGTCCCAGGATTGCAAAAGAGCTCCAGCATGGACCGAACGGGAGGTATGGGATCTGATAGCCGTATGGGGAGACGAATCAGTGCTAGCTGAACTCCATTCCAGTAAACGAAATGCCAAAACATTAGAAAAAGTCTCAAAGGGCATGAAAGACAGAGGCCATAACAGGGATACAAAGCAGTGCCACGTGAAAATTAAGTAGCTAAGGCAAGCCTACCAAAAAAACAGAGAGGCAAACGGCCACTCCGGGTCAGAGCCCTGAACATGCTGCTTCTATGATGAGCTGCATGCCATGTGAGATGGTGCAGCCACCACTACCCCAACCCTGTGCTTTGACTCCATCAGTGGAGAAGCACACAACACGGAAGCGGGTTTTGGGGACGAGAAAGATGATGATGAAGAGATTGAAGATAGCTCACAGCAAGGAAGCGGAGAAACCAGTTTCCCCAACAGCCAGGATATGTTTTTCACTCTGGACCTGGAGCCAGTACCCCCCGAACCCACTCAAGGCGGGCTCCCGGACCCTGAAGGCGGAGAAGTGACCTCTGGTGAGTGTACCTTTGTAAATATTACACATGGTTTAAAAGCAAGCGTGTTTAATGATTAATTTACCCTGGAATTGCGGCCAGTACAGCTACTGGAAAAGTCTGTTAATGTGTCTGGGGATGGAGTGGAAATCCTCCTGGGACATCTCCATAAAGCTCTCCTTCATGTACTCCCAAAGCCTTTGCAAAAGGTTTCTGGGGAGGGCAGCCTTATTCCGTCTGCCATGGTAGGACACTTTACCACGCCAGACCAGTAGCACGTAGTCTGGAATCATTGCATAACAAAGCATGGCAGCGTATGGTCCCGGTGTTTGCTGGCATTCAAACAACATCCGTTCCTTATCTCTCTGTGTTATCCTCAGGAGAGTGATATCATTCATCGTCACCTGGTTGAAATAGGGTGATTTTATTAAGGGGACATTCAGAGATGCCCGTTCCTGTTTGGCTGTGGCTGAACAGAAATGTTCCCCACTGTTAGCCATGTGGTGGGGGGAGGGGTGAAGCGATCATCCCAGAGAATTGGGTGCATGTGGAGGGGTTCTTTGGGTTTGTGCTGCATGCTAACCTGCAAACTTCAGCCTCTCCTTTTAAATTGCCAACCCATTTTAAATGGCCAACCCAATGGGTGCTTGGTATGGGAAATGAGGGCGCTGCTGTTTGAAACCATTCCAACATGTTATGAAGGTTAAAGAAGCCAAAAGACTGTGGCTTACCATGGCTGTCTGCAAGCCGAATTCTGTTGCCTGGCACTGCGTGAGTGATCTCTCACACCAAACCGGCAGGCCCTCAATATAAGAGGCAAAATGCGACCTTGTAACAAAAGCACACGTGCTACGTAATGTGAACAGCAAGGTTTAACGTGAAAGAGTGTACCCATTGTTCTCTAAAATGTCTTTTTTTTTCCTCCACCAGCTGCAAATGTTTCTCCTTTGCAGAGGCTAGCGAAGATTAGAAGGTGAAAAAAATGCACTCGGATGAAATGTTCTCTGAGCTCCTGCTGTCCTCCCACACTGACAGAGCACAGCAGAATGTGTGGAGGCAGACAATGTCAGAGTGCAGGAAAGTACAATATGAATGCGAGGAGAGGTGGCGGGCTGAAGAGAGTAAGTGGCAGGCGGAAGATGATAGGTGGTGTCAACTTGCTGACAAAATGCAGGAGTCAATACTCAGGCTGCTGGAGGATCAAACTCATATGCTCCAGCATATGGTTGAGTTCAGGAAAGGCAGCTGGAGCGCAGCCCTCCTCCCCAAGTTCCATAGCCTCCTCACTCAGATGCTCAAGAACGCAGTGGAGGGGGGCTCTGGCCACTCAGCCAATCCACCCCAGAGGATTGCCCAAGCAACAGGAGGTTGGCCTTCAATAAGTTTTAAAGTGAAGTGTGGGCTTGTCCTTCTCTCCTCCCCCCCCACCTGGTGCTTCCCTCCTCCCCCACTCCTCCCAGGCTACCTTGGCAGTTATCCCCCTATTTGTGTGATGAATTAATAAAGAATTCATGAATGTGAAGCAACAATGACTTTATTGCCTCTGCAAGTGGTAATCGAAGGGGGGAGGGGAAGGTGGTTAGCTTACAGGGAGTAGAATGAACCAAGGAGGGTGGGGGTTCATGAAGGAGAAAGAAACAGAACTTTCACATCGTAGCCTGGCCAGTCATGAAACTGGTTTTCAAAGCTTCTCTGATGCGTACCACGCCCTCCTGTACTCTTCTAACCGCCCTGGTGTCTGGCTGCGCATAATCAGTGGTCAGGCGATTTGCCTCAACCTCCGACCCTGCCATAAATGTCTCCCACTTACTCTCACAGATATTGTGGAGCACACAGCAAGCAGTAATAACAATGTGAATATTGGTTTCGCTGAGGTCTATCTGAGTCAGTAAACTGCGCCAGCGTGCTTTTAAATGTCCAAATGCACATTCTACCACCATTCTGCACTAGTTGAACAGATCCTGACTACTGTCCAGGGTGCCTGTGTAAAGCTTCATGAGCCATGGCATTAAGGGGTAGGCTGGGTCCCCAAGGATAACTATAGGCATTTCAACATCTCCAACAGTTATTTTCTGGTCTGGGAAGAAAGTCTCTTCCTGCAGCTTTTGAAACAGACCAGAGTTCCTGAAGATGCGAGTGTCATGTACCTTTCCCGGCTATCCCACATTGATGGTGGTGGAACATCCCTTGTGATCCATCAGTGCTTGCAGCACCATTGAAAAGTAACCCTTTCAGTTTATGTATGCACTGGCTTCATGCTCCGGTGCCAAGCTAGGGATATGGGTTCCATCTATCGCCCCACCACAGTTAGGGAATCCCATTGAAGCAAAGCCATTCACTATGACCTGCACGTTTCCCAGAGTCACTACCCTTGATAACAGCAGCTTTTTGATTGCATTGGCTACTTGGATCACAGCAGCCCCCACAGTAGATTTGCCCACTCCAAATTGATGCCCGACTGACTGGTAGCTGTCTGGCGTTGCAAGCTTCCACAGGGCTATCGCCACTCCCTTCTCAACTGTGAGGGCTGCTCTCATCTTGGTATTCTGGCACTTCAGGGCAGGGGAAAGCAAGTCACAAAGTTCCATGAAAGTGTCCTTATGCATGCGAAAGTTTCGCAGCCACTGGGAATTGTCCCAGACCTGCAACACTATGCAGTCCCAGCAGTTTATGCTTGTTTCCCAGGCTCAGAATTAGCATTCTTCGGCATGAACCTGCCCCATTAACACCATGATATGCACATTGCCGGGGCCCATACTTTGTGAGAAGTCTATGTCCTCATCACTCTCGTCACCGCGCTGCTGTCGCCTCCTCGCCTGGTTTTGCTTTGGCAGGTTCTGCTTCTCCATATACTCCAAGATAATGTGTGTGGTGTTCATAGTGCTCATAATTGCTGTGGTGATCTGAGGGGGCTCCATGATCCCAGTGCCATGGCGTCTGGGCTGAAAAAAGGTGCTAAACGATTGTCTGTCGTTGCTCTGACGGAGGGAGGGGCGACTGACAACATGGCTTACAGGGAATTAAAATCAACAAAGGGGGTGGCTTTGCATCAAGGAGAAACACAAACAACTGTCACACAGAATGGCCCCCTCAAGGATTGAATTCAAAACCCTGGGTTTAGCAGGCCATTTAACGGAGGGAGGGAGGAAGCAAATTAATACAAAACAAATTGGGTCTATTTCTTGTTTTGATCCACTCCAGGTATCTTTTACATCTTAGGCTGGCAGCAGACGGTGCAGTAGGACTGCTAGCCATCATCATCTCTTGGGTGCTTGGCAGAAGATGGGAATGACCTGCCTGAGTCACTCCCATGTCTGCCCAGGCACCCCTGACTGACCTCACCGAGGTCAGCTAAAAGAGCACCCAGGAGACGACGACGATGGCTACCAGTCGTAATGCACCATCTGCTGCCAAAAGGCAATGAGCTGCTGCTATGAGCAATGCAGTCCCACATCTGCCAGCACCCAGGAGACGTACGGTGATGGTGAGCTGAGCGGGCTCCATGCTTGCCATGGTATGGCATCTGCACAGGCAACCCAGGAAAAAAAGGCACGAAATGATAATCTGCCGTTGCTTTCACGGAGGGAGGGAGGAAGGGGGCACCTGATGACATGTACCCAGAATCACCTGCAACACTTTTCCCCACCAGGCATTGGGATCCCAACCCAGAATTCCAATGGGCAGCAGAGACTGCGGGAACTGTGGGATAGCTACCCACAGTGCAACGCTCCAGAAGTTGACGTTAGCCTAGGTACTTAATGCACTTAGAGCATTTTGTGTGGGGACAAAGACAATCGACTCTATAAAAAGGATTTCTAAAAAACTAATTTCTATAAATTCAACCTAATTTCGTAGTGTAGACATACCCTCAGTCAAGGCAACAGGACAAGGGCATTGCTGTCTGTGCCTGCCTGCTGAGCTGATGAACTGTAATGGTCAGAGGTTGCACCAGCATAGAAATATATTGAAGGCAAACCCTAAGGAAATTAAGAGTTTAAATTATCTTCCACATGTCCCGTGACCCACTACAATGAATCCAACCCACAGGTCACTTGGGCAGAAGTATCCATGTCAGGATGCTACATTTTTAGCACAGTAAATGAAACTGCAAAATAAATGATGTTTAAATGACCTCACTCTATTTTTTACAATCCTCTATTAAAAGGTAATTGATACATATGTGCACCAGGCAGGGTCGTTTGGAAGCTGAAGACTTTATGCTTCCATCCCACACCACTGTCAAGTTTTAGCAAATTAGGACAAGTCAGCACATAAGAACAACCATATGTATCAGTAACTGCTAATATGTATCAGTTACTGCTAATGGTAACAATCCACTACCTCTCCTTGCTACAGGTAGCAAATTCCTACTATACAGTGTAAGAAACTGCTGTCTGTAGGAATTAGCTACATCATATAGCAGTTTTTAGCAAATTAGGACAAGTCAGTAAATAAGAACAACCTTATGTTCTTGCTGGTGATGGGGAAATTCAACTACCCAGACATCTGTTGGGAAAATAACACAGCAGGGCACAGATTATCCAACAAGCTCTTGGAATATATTGGAAACAATTTTTAATTTAGAAGGTGGAGAAAGCTACTAGGGGAGAGGCTGTTCTAGATTTGATTTTGACAAACAGGGAGGAACTGATTGAGAATTTGAAAGTGGAAGGCAGCTTGGGTGGAAGCGATCATGAAATGGTAGAAGTCATGATTCTAAGGAATGGTAGGAGGGAGATCGGCAAAATAAAGATAATGGATTTCAAGAAGGCAGACTTTAGCAGACTTGAGGAGTTGGTAGGTAAGAGCCCATGGGAAGCAAGTCTAAGGAGAAAAGCAATTGAAGACAATTGGCAGTTTTTCAAAGAGACATTATTAAGGGCACAAGAGCAAACTATACCACTGCATAGGAAAGATAGGAAGTATGGCAAGAGATCACCCAGGCTTAACCAGGAGATCTTCAGTGATCTAAAAATCAAGAAAGAGTCCTACAAAAAAGTGGAAACTAGGTCAAATTACAAAGGATGAATATAAACAAATAACACAAGTATGTAGGGACAAAATTAGAAAGGCCAAGTCACAAAACAAGATCATATTAGCTAGAGACATAAAGGGTAACAAGAAAACATTCTACAAGTACATTAGAAGCAAGAGGAAGACCAAGGACAGGGTAGGCCCATTACTCAATGGGGGTGCGGGGGGGGGGGGGACAACAATAACAGAAAATGTGAAAATGGAAGAGGTGCTTAATGACTTTTTTGTTTTGGTTTTCACTAAAAAGGTTGGTGGTGATTGGATGTCTAACATAGTGAATGCCAATGAAAATGAGGTAGGATTAGAGGCAAAAATAGGAAAAGAACAAGTTAAAAATTACTTAGACAAATTAGATGTCTTCAAGTCACTAGGGCCAAATGAAAAGCATCCTAGGCCTAGTCTTCACTTACCGGCTGGTCCGGCGGCACGCCATCGATGTTCTGGGATCGATTTATCGCGTCTGGTTAAGACGCGATAAATCGATCCCGGAAGTGCTCACAGTCGGCGCCGGTACTCCAGCTCGCCGAGAGGAGTACGCGGCATCGACGGGGGGAGACTTCCGGCCGCGTCTGGACCGCGGTAAGTTCAGACTAAGGTACTTCGAATTCAGCTACGTTATTAACGTAGCTGAATTTGCGTACCTTAGTCCGAAGTCCGGACTAAGTGGGGACCAGCCCCTAGAATACTAAAGGAGCTGACTGAGGAGATATCTGAGCCATTAGCAGTTATCTTTGAAAAGTCATGGAAGATGAGAGAGATTCCAGAAGACTAGAAAAGGGCAACTATAGTGCCAATCTATAAAAAGGGAAATAAGGACAACCCGGGGAACTACAGATGAGTCAGCTTAACTAAGATAATGGAGCAAATAATTAAGCAATCAGTTTTCAAACATCTAGAAGAAAATAAAGGTGATAAGTAACAGTCAGCATGGATTTGTCAAGAACAAATTGTGTCAAACCAACCTGATAGCTTTCTTTGACAGGGTAACAAGCCTTGTGGATAGGGAGGAAGTGGTAGATATGGTATATCTTGACTTTAGTAAAGTTTTTGATACTGTGTTGCATGACCTTCTCATAAACAAACTAGGGAAGTGCCACCTAGATGGAGCTACAATAAGGTGGGTGCAAAACTGGTTGGAAAACTGTTCCCAGAGAATAGTTATCAGTGGTTCACAGTAATGCTGGAAGGGCATCATGAGTGGGGACCTGCAGGGATCAGTTCTGGATATGTTTCTGTTCAATATCTTCATCAATGATTTAAATAATAGCATAGAGAACACACATATAAAGTTTGTGGATGATACCAAGCTGGGAGGGGTTGCAAGTGCTTTGGAGGATAGGGTTAAAATTCAAAATGATCTGGACAAACTGGAGAAATGGTCTGAAGTAAATAGGATGAAATTCAATAAGGACAAATGCAAAGTACTCCATTTAGGAAGGAACAATCAGTTGCACACATACAAAATAGGAAATGACTTCCTAGGAAGGAGTACTGCAGAAAGGGATCTGGGAGTAATAGTGGATCGCAAGCTAAATATGAGTCAACAGTGTAACACTGCTGCAAAAAAAGGAACATAATTCTCAGATGTATTAGCAGGAGTGTCATAAGCAAGAAACGAGAAGTAATTCTTCCGCTCTACTCCGCGCTGATTAGGCCTCAACTGGAGTATTGTGTTCAGTTCTGGGTGCCACATTTCAGGAAAGATGTGGACAAATTGGAGAAAGTCCAGAGAAGAGCAACAAAAATGATTAAAGGTCTAGAAAACATGACCTATGAGGAAAGATTGAAACATGATAACTGTTTTCAAGTACATAAAAGGTTGTTACAAGGAGGAGGGAGAAGAATTGTTCTCCTTAACCTCTGAGTATAGGACAAGAAGCAATGGGCTTAAATTGCAGCAAGGGAGGTTTAGGTTGGACATTAGGAATAACTTCCTGTCAGGGTGGTTAAGCACTGGAATAAATTGCCTAGGGAAGGGAATCTCCATCAGTGGAGATTTTTAAGAGTGGGTTAGACAAACACCTGTCAGGAATAGTCTAGATAATAGTTTATCCTGCTATGAGTGCAGGTGACAACAAAAGAGTGCAGGGGACAAACTGCTATCTGTAGGCATTTGCTACATCAGAGAGCAGTTTTTTTTACAATAGCAGTTTCTTACAATCCATTATGTAGCAGTAACTGCTACAGGTAGCACATTCCTACAGGGAGCAGTTTCCAACACTACACCTGCCTTCTGCTCCTTTCCCACGCACTACTGCTCCTCCTAATGGGGAAAGGAGCAGAACCCCCGGCCCCACCACCTGGGCTTCCAGGCAAGGTCTGTCCTACCACTCCCAGCTCCCTTCCCCCCCCAGGTAATGTGGGATGGGGAGGGGAATAAAATAATTTTACTTGCACCACTGCCCCCCACACCAATCCCCCCACCACATCTGCCCCCTCCACCAATCCCCCACACCAGTTTCACCCCCACATCTGCCTCCCAGCCTCACCTCTGCTCCTTCGGCAGCTCCTGGGGCTCTTCACCCCCCTCTCCCATCCTGTGTGTGTGTGTGGGGGTGGGTTCAGTGTGGTCCCCTCTCCTCCTTGCCAGGCCCTGTGTTGCTGGAAGAAGCAGAGGCTGGGCTGGCTGCGACTTGCTGTTGGGAGGATGAGAGGGGAGGAGAAAACAGTTGAGATGCCATCACGTGATTTCTGAGAATCCCCCTCTTATCATGTTTTACAACTTTGCTGTTTCCTGAGCAGGCTGCAGGGACCGGAACATGCTCAGTAACATTCACTGAAGCCGCTGCCCTTACTTGAATCCCAGCCAGCTCCCCGCACAGCTTCCTTGTGTGGAGAGATGAATAAAACCGGGACTTTTCAGCTTGGAAAAGGGACGACTAAGGGGGGATATCATAGAGGTCTATAAAGTCATGACGGGTGTAGAGACAGTAAATAAGGAAGTGTTATTTACTCCTTCTCAGAACACAAGAACTAGGGGTGACCAAATGAAATTAACAGGCAGCGGGTTTAAAACAAACAAAAGGAAGTGTTTCTTCACACAACACAAGCAGCTCCCCCGGCTGCTGTACCGCTCCCAGCCCTGCCCCGCTCTGTGCTCTTGAGAGGCCGGGGGCGGTTCGGTGTCTTTCCAGTGCACAGTGTGGACTGGTACAGCCTGACTGGACCGGCCTACTTGCCCTGCTGTGGGGGGACTGGGGGAGGGGTAGAATCGAGGTGTCAGATCTTGGGGCAGAAATGGTGGGGGGGGGGGTTTGATTTGAGGGTTGGGGCCAGGTTATTTGCTGGGCAGGGAGCTATTCAAAACATTATGTTTGTTTTTTTAAAGTTTAACATGAGAAAGCAGTATTGACTGAGCTGTAACAAAACAAGGCCCCTCTTAGGGATATTTTGTAGAAGTTTAGTGAACTAAAAAGGCTTAAGATACTAGCCTATCCTTTTAAAGATAGTGTTTTAAAGTACCAAAACAGCAACTGGGAAAGAATACAAAAACTGGCAATTGAGGGGAGTTTACATATGTGCTGTAATAAAAAAACAAAATTAACAAAAAATATACAAGATTGCTTTTTAAAGTTTTGATTTATACAAAAAAAACCAAGAAAAAAAATAGCTTATGTAAAAAAAGTTAGGTGTTTTTACCAGAGATAAGGAGTCTGCCCCCCCTTCCTACTCACCCCTCCCATCCCACTTTCTTCTTTTTTTATGTTTTTTAGAATCTAAACTGAGGACAAACAAATTAAAAAACAAATTCACAGTCACAGAGATCAGGCCATGGGGGTAAGAAAGCTGTCCTGAGTTTTAGGGAGAATGTTGATAACTCTTTTAGTGAAACAGTTTTGAAGGCAGCCATTGTATGTTAGTTGTTATGCTTTAGCACGGGCAAGTGTTTGTCATTCAGAGACACTTTCCCACTTTATGAGGGTTCTGGGGCTGCTTTGCAATGGTCCAGAGCCAGAAGGGTACCCAGAAGTCATCTACTACAAGACAGGCCCAACAAAGAAAGTAACAGAACACCACTAGCCATCACCTACAGCCCCCAACTAAAACCTCTCCAGCGCATCATCAAAGATATACAACCTATCCTGAAGGATGATCCCTCACTCTCACAGACCTTGGGAAGACAGGCTTACAGACAGCCCCCCAACCTGAAGCAAATATTCACCAGCAACTACACACCACACAACAAAAACACCAACCCAGGAACCAAACCCTGCAACAAACCCTGGTGCTAAATCTGTCTGCATATCTATTCAAGGGATGCCATCATAGGACCTAACCACATCAGCCACACCATCAGGGGCTCATACCTGCACATTTACCAATATGATATATGCCATCTTGTGCCAGCAATGCCCCTCTGCCATGTACATTGGCCAAACCGGACAGTCTCTACACAAAAGAATAAATGGACACAAATCTGATATCAGGAATTATAACATTCAAAAACCAGTAGGAGAACACTTCAGTCTCCCTGGTCACTCAATAACAGACCTAAAAGTGGCAATTCTTCAACAACAAAAACTTCAAAAACAGACTCCAACATGAAACTGCAGAACTGGAATTAATTTGCAAACTGGACACCATCAAATTAGGCCTAAATAAAGACTGGGAGTGGATGGGTCATTACAAAACCTAATTTCCCCCATACTAATTTCCCCCTACTGTTACTCACACCTTCTTGTCAACTGTTTGAAATGGACCACTCTCATTACCACTACAAAAGTGATTTTTCCTGCCTTGGTTTACTACTGTTAATTGAATTGTCTCATTAGACTGATCGCCCACTTGGTAAGGCAGCTCCCATCTTTTCATGTGCTGTGTATTTATACCTGCTAATATATATTTTCCATTCCATGTATCTGATGAAGTGGGTTCTAGCCCACGAAAGTTTATGCCCAAATAAATTTGTTAGTCTCTAAGGTGCCACAAGGACTCCTTGTTGTTTTTGCTGATACAGACTAACATGGCTACTACTCTGAAACCTAAATTCACAGCCTATCTTTCCTTAGGTGTACAGCTATGGAAAGAAAGTTGCATTAGCAAACATGTGTAATAAGCACTTTCTGAAAGCGCATCCAAACAGCAGCAGTCTAAATATACAGTATGATTTAAAACTGTTTGAAATTTTTCAACTTTTGATTTTACAATGACGTTTTTCATCAAAAACAAATTTTGACTAATACAGTAAAATATCTTGAAAAGGGTTTGCAAATTGTGCTTATTTGATTGAATAACAAGCCTTGTGGATGGGGGGAAGTGGTAGATGTGGTGTATCTTGACTTTAGCAAGGCTTTTGATACTGTCTCACATGGCCTCAGAAACAAACTAGGGAAATACAACTTAGATGGAGCTACTATAAGGTGGGTGCATAACTGGTTGGAAAACCATTCCCAGAGAGTAGTTATCAGTGGTTCTCAGTCATGCTGGAAGGGCATAACGAGTGGGTCCCACAGGGATCGGTTCTGGGTCTGGTTCTGTTCAATATCTTCATCAATGATTTAGATAATGGCATACAGTGTACACTTATAAAGTTTGTGGATGATACCAAGCCGGGAGGGATTGCAAGTGCTTTGAAGGATAGGATTAAAATTCAAAATGATCTGGAGAAATGGTCTGAAGTAAATAGGATGAAATTTACTAAGGGCAAATGGAAAGTACTCCACTTAGGAAGGAACAATCAGCTGAACACATACAAAATGGGAAATGACTGCCTAGGAAGGAGTACAGTGGAGTTGAGTAACAGGCCTACCCTGTCCTTGGTCTTCCTCTTGCTTCTAATGTATTTATAGAATGTTTTCTTGTTAGCCATTATATCTCTAGCTAGTTTGATCTCGTTTTGTGACTTGGCCTTTCTAATTTTGTCCCTACATACTTGTGTTATTTGTTTATATTCATCCTTTGAAATTTGACCTAGTTTCCACTTTTTGTAGGACTCTTTCTTGATTTTTAGATCATTGAAGATCTCCTGGTTAAGCCAGGGTGGCCTCTTGCCATACTTCCTGTTTTTTCTATGCAGTAATATAGTTTGCTCTTGTGCCCTTAATAATGTCTCTTTGAAAAACTGCCAATTGCCTTCAGTTGCTTTTCCCCTTAGACTTGCTTCCCATGGGATCTTACCTACCAACTCCCTGAGTTTGCTAAAGTCTGCCTTCTTGAAATCCATTCTCTTTATTTTGCTGTTCTCCCTCCTACCATTCCTTAGAATCATGAACTCTATCATTTCATGATCGCTTCCACCAAAGCTGCCTTTACTTTCAAATTCTCAACCAGTTCCTCCCTATTTGTCAAAATCAAATCTAGAACAGGCTCTCCCCTACTAGCTTTCTCCACCTTCGGAAATAAAAAATTGTCTCCAATACATTCCAAGAACATGTTGGATAATCTGTGCCCTGCTGTGTTATTTTCCCAACAGATGTCTGGGTAGTTAAGTCCCACATCACCACCAAGAACAATTGGAACTGATAATTCCTGGCTGTGAGCGGTGTTCCTTCAAGGAACTCACAATGCAATTAGGCAGCTTCAGTATTTTGGATACCAATGTAACCCTTCTGTGCCTCTGAGTTGGCACCAACAAGGGTCAGGTTCTGTATCTAGGGGTTCCATTTCAATAACGCAATGCAAAACCGGCTCGAGCCCCCACCCAGTGACCTGGGACAATTACATACCACCCCCCGGGTGCCTCTAAGAGGCAATACTTCCCCTCTCACAAGCATGGAGTCTGAGTGTAGCAAAAGCCTTTTAATAAAGGAGGGAAACAATGTGGCATTATGTCGGGGAAACACCACAAACAGGATTCATAACACAAACCATCAGCAAAAGACCCACCTCCAAGTAAGTTTGGCAGTGTTCTTTTCCCCTCAGGGTCTTAAGTCCAATCACCCCAAAGTCCAACAACCCAAAAGTCTCTGTCCCTGGTCAGTGCTGCCCCAGAGTTCAAAAGTTTATCTGCAGAGTTTTACCCCCCCAGCCTGGGTGGAAATGGGGGGGGGCACACGGGGTGTTAAGGGGCACCTTATGTGGTCCAGGGCCGACTGCCCCACCTCTCCATGGAGTTCTGCTACAGCCTTCACCACAAACGGCTCCGCTCTACCAGCCACTCCTCCAGCCGTCCCCGCAAACTGCTCCACTCTGCTTGCTGTTCCATGGGCCACTCCAGCCGTCCGCGCAAACTGCTCCACTCTGCCAGCCACTCCACTCCACCAGCTGTTCCATGAACCGCTCCAGCTGTCCCACAAACTGCTCTACTCTGCCAGCTAATTAGTAATATATCTTCAGGCTCTCCCACTAATTAACACAGCACTCAGTAATCTCAGCTCTTAGTGATTTCAGCTTGTAGTAGGGGAGCCCCAGTGCTGGTGCACCATTAGCCTAAAGGGAATTCAGCTCAGCAGTCTCTTACTAGACTTCTCATAGAATCCAAATTAGCTTTGCTATTCAACAGTGAAAAGAGGAGACAGTACAAGTGGCATACCAGACCCTCAAAGGGGGACCTATGCCACCACATACACACATCTATCTTCAGCCCCTCTCAATTCACTACATTTTGGAACCCATGTCCCTTGTCTAGCGAGTGCTACTTAGGTGATGGTGAGACCCTCAGTCATAAAACAGTTTCATTGTCCTTGATTCACATAATCAGGGTAACAACACTTTATTCCTCCTGCCCCAATTACAGAGAAACTGGGGATCCTACAGCTGCCAAAGTGACCATTTTGGGCTGTCGTGGGCTCATGCTAGGCGGGGTGGGTGTGCCTATGCAAACAAGATCAGCCCTTGAAGTTCTTTTCCACATTCACCATAATTCACCAGATGTCAGGGTAGAGCTCATCCTAACTCTGCTTACACCAATAAAGGATTTATTACTAGAATTGGTCTGATTACTACTGAGCTGGGTGTGTGCAGGCCTGGGTTCATTAACATCTGGAGCAGAGATCCTCCATCATGCACTGCTTCCCTGCTTTTCTGGTCCCAGGGTTCAATGCGGTTCTTGCCTTGGAATCTCTGTTCTCCAGTCTGTATGCTAATTGGGATGCCTCCCTGTCTCATCCTTGATGCAAAGGAGGCTAGGGGAGTTTCCTTAATCCTGTTACCCTTTTCTGGAGGGGTTTAGGTATGTCTTCCACTGCCTCTTCATTACTTTTTGTAAGTCTTTCTTCTGACTGGTTTTGGTTCAAGCAGATGCCGGGGGGGAAGGGAAAGGTCTTTCATGAGTCAGACAGGCTGGGTACTGTGCCCTGGTTCCCCAAGAACACAGAGCTGACAAGTAACATGTGCTCTGTGTACAGTGTATGCTGCTACACCTATTCTGTACTGGTCAGGGCAACCCTCACTCCCCAGTGTTCCTGGTGGTCCTAGAGCTTCCTCTGGCTTCTATCAGCACAAGCGCCATTCCTACCACCATTGCTTGAAGATGTACCACCTTCTCTTTCTCTACACCATGGATCAACCTTTAGAGCCATAACTGAGCTTCCAGTTGGTAAAGTGCTCATTATCTCTATAAAACATGACATAGGATGATTATAACTGTTGCTACTGAGGATCTCAAACTCAGACAAACCTTACTGGGGAGGCAAAGAGTTCTATTGAAAAACTGGTGAGGTGAATAGCTCTTTACAGGTTAAGGCTTCTCCCACGAACAAATGAACCAGTGATGCAGCCTAGCAAAATAAACAAACCTACCCTGCTGTTTACATTGGGAGGATAATTGATGCTGAATCCTGCAGCTCACAGAATGTGATATAAACAAGTATCGCACAGAAAAAATGTCTCCCGTGTTTTTCCCCAGACATTGAGATGGGGCGGGGGTGTTCAAAAATACGGGGGGGGGGTGAGGAATGATGAGGGGTGAGACTGTTAGGGCAAAGATGCATGGCAGCATAGTAAAACTGAAAAATGTTTCACAACCATTAGATTTAACTCATGTTTTTAAATCATCACACAAATTAAAGTTGGCTATACAAGCCTACTATGAAACACTATATCTACATCCTTCTTGGTTTCTTGTTGTAATTTTGCACAACTCTGTTAATGAACTTCTCAAATGCAGTGCATTCATTTTTCATGGCTTCTTATATGTCAGATACTTCCAAGTCCTTCGTGATATGCTCATGATCAGGCAGAAGGCGACTTCTTTCAGAACACAAAATTCTATTCAATGAGGAAAAAGAATGCTCAGCTGTAGCTGTTGTGACTGGGAGTAGAAAGAGATGAATTCCTACTTCTTTCATCCCAGGAAACATGGCACAAAAATTGGGTCGAACCACTAGTGATGATAAAAAAGAAGTTGAAATCAAATCTACATTTGTTCATCATATGATATTCCACTCTGTGTTCAAATTCTCTATTCTGTCCTGATCACATGGCAGCCCCATTGCCGATAGTGTCTCACTCCACTCAACTGTAGCTGTTTTATAAGACAGGCATCTGTAAAAGCTATGTAGAGGTTGATGGAATCCAAAAGTTGTTGCTGTAGAGATGTAAGAATCAAGTCTGTGTAATTTACTTTTTCAGCTGGCTTAACAAACACTTCTTGTCCTCTTCATTTAAGGAGTTAATAGAAGTTCCCTTATTAGTCAACTTCTGAACTGAAGTCTTTGCTTCTTCCAGTATGTTTTCAATGGATAGCTTTCTGATTGATCCAAGTGTAGCTTTCATTGCTGGACAGAAATCTACTACTGTTGTAGCAGATGCCTGGATGGCATTGTATAATGACCCAACAGTAGACTTACTGATTGGGTTCTCTGAACTTAGTAGCAAAAAGAGTCCACCAGCCACACTACTTAGATCCATCCCATCTTGGTAGATACTTTCCAAAGCCAATAATAATGGTTGCAATAATTTTAAGACAACAAACAAGGATTGCTTCTGAGAAAGCCAGTGGATTTTGCCAGGTTGGACTAATTTGGATTAATTTGAACCAATAATAATGGTGGCAGTAATTTTAAGACAACAGACAAGGATTGCTCCTGAGAAAGCCAGTGGATTTTCCCAGGTTGGACTAGGGATGACTAACAAGAATTTTAGTTATAAGCTGGGGACGCATCGGTTGGAAGTAACGGAGGAGGAGAAAGACCTCGGAGTCCTGGTTGACCGCAGGATGACTATGAGTCGGCAATGTGACATGGCCGTGAAAAAAGCCAATGTGGTCTTGGGATGCATTAGGCGAGGTATATCTAGTAGGGATAAGGAGGTGCTGCTTCCGTTATACAAGGCACTGGTGAGACCTCATTTGGAGTACTGTGTGCAGTTCTGGTCTCTCATGTTTAAAAGGGATGAACTCAAACTGGAACGGGTACAGAGAAGGGCCACTAGGATGATCAGAGGAATGGAAAACCTGTCGTATGAAAGGAGACTCGAGGAGCTCGGTTTGTTTACCCTAACCAAAAGAAGGCTGAGGGGGGATATGATTGCTCTCTTTAAATATATCAGAGGGATAAATACCAGGGAGGGAGAGGAATTATTTCAGCTCAGTACTAATGTGGACACGAGAACGAATGGATATAAACTGGCGGTGGGGAAGTTTAGGCTTGAAATTAGACGAAGGTTTCTAACCATCAGAGGGGTGAAATTTTGGAACAGCCTTCCGAGGGAAACAGTGGGGGCGAAAGACCTCTCTGGCTTTAAGATTAAGCTTGATAAGTTTATGGAGGGAATGGTTTGATGGGATAACGTGATTTTAGTCAATTAATCAACAGCGTGCCATTGCTGGTAAATAGTATCAATGGTCAATGAGGGTCTGGCTGGAGAATCTTGCCTGCATGCTCGGGGTTCTACTGATCGCCATATTTGGGGTCGGGAAGGAATTTTCCTCCAGGGTAGTTTGGCAGAGGCCCTGGAGGTTTTTCACCTTCCTCCGCAGCATGGGGCGCTGGTCGCTAGCTGGAGGATTCTCTGCGACTTGAAGTCCTTAAATCACAGGATTTGGGGACTTCAACAGCTGAGTCAAGGGAAAGGGGGTGGGTCAGCTTTTGTGGCCTGCATCATGCGGGAGGTCAGACTAGATGATCATACTGGTCCCTTCTGACCTTAAAGTCTATGAGTCTATGAGTCTAATTTGAACTTCTGTCCCAATGTACCATCTATATTTTCTAAGATGTTCAATTTACCTTAAAAAAACCTTTGAAACCAGGAAGGAGCACTTGGGAATTCTTCCCTGTGGGGTACCCTCAAGACCTTTCACCCCCCAACCCCAGGAAAGAGCTGAGAAAGAAAACAAAGGAAATTAGCTGTGGCTACCAGCTAATCAAACAGCATGCACAAACCTCTTAGGACACCAAAAATCCAATCCTGTTCTTTAAAAAGGTAAATTTTATTAAAAACAAAAAGAAAGAAAATACATCTGTGTCAAGGCTGTATCCCCACTTTGAACTTTAGGGTACAAATGTGGGGGTCTGCATGAAAACTTCTAAGCTTAACTACCAGCTTAGCTCTGGTCCGCTGCCACCATCCCAAAGCTAATTCCCTTCCCTGGGAAGCCTTGAGAAACCTTTCACCAATTCCCTGGTGAATACAGATCCAACCCCCTTGGATCTAAAAACAAGGAAAAATCAATCAGGTTCTTAAAAAGAAGGCTTTTAATTAAAGAAAAAGGTAAAAATCATCTCTGTAAAATCAGTATGGAAAATAACTTTACAGGGTAATCAAACTTAAAGAGCTCAGAGGACCTCCCTCTAGCCTCAGGTTCAAAGTATAGCAAACAAAGATAAACACTCTAGTAAAAGGTACATTTACAAGTTGAGAAAACAAAGTAAAACTAAGACGCCTTGCCTGGCTTTTTACTTACAAGTTTGAAATATGAGAGACTTGTTTAGAAAGATGGGGAGAACCTGGATTGATGTCTGGTCCCTCTCAGTCCCAAGAGCGAACGAACTCCCAAACAAAGAGCACAAACAAAAGCTTTCCCCCCCCAAGATTTGAAAGTATCTTGTCCCCTTATTGGTCCTTTGGGTCAGGTGTCAGCCAGGTTACCCGAGCTTCTTAACCCTTTACAGGTAAAAGGATTTTGGAGTCTCTGGCCAGGAGGGATTTTATAGTACTGTACACAGGAGAGCTGTTACCCTTCCCTTTATAGTTATGACACGCCCCCCAAATCACAGATAGTGTTGGACATTCGGTTCCACACTGGCTGTGATTTCTTCCTGGAGTTCTAGGAGAAAACAGAGTTAATAAGACACACGTACCTTTAGACATACTACTGATTATATAAAAACTAACAATATGTTTCATTCCAAGAACAATTGTTAACCAGTTAACTCTGGGAAACTTTCCCGGGAGAGTGCATCAGCCTCTTTGTTAGAAGCTCCCGAAATGTGTTGTATTTCAAAATCAAAATCTTGGAGAGCTAAACTCCACTGAAGAAGTTTTTTGTTATTCCCCTTGGCGGTATGAAGCCACTGTAGCGCAGCATGGTCTGTTTGTAGTTGGAAACGCCGTCCCCAAACATATGGGCGTAGCTTTTCCAGTGCATACACAATGGCATAGCATTCCTTTTCACTGATTGACCAGTGGCTTTCCCTCTCAGACAGTTTCTTGCTGAGAAACACGACAGGATGGAATTCTTGATCCAGTCCTTCCTGCATTAAAACTGCTCCCACGCCTTGCTCGGACGCATCTGTGGTTACTCGGAACGGTTTGTCAAAGTCTGGGGCCCTTAGCACAGGGTCAGACATGAGTGTTACCTTAAGCTGGTTAAAGGCCTTTTGACACTCATCAGTCCACTGAACTGCATTTGGCTGTTTCTTTCTGGTTAGGTCTGTCAGCGGGGCGGCGATTTGGCTGTAGTGTGGTGCAAATCGCCTATAATATCCGGCCAAGCCTAAGAAGGATTGGACCTGTTTCTTTGACTTTGGAACTGGCCACTTTTGGATAGCATCCACTTTGGCCTGTAGGGGATTTATAGTTCCTTGACCCACCTGGTGCCCCAGGTAAGTCACTCTGTTTTGGCCTATTTGACACTTTTTAGCCTTAACGGTTAGTCTTGCCTGCTGGATGCGCTCGAAGACTTTTTCCAGGTGCTCCAGGTGTTCTGTCCATGAATCAGAAAAAATGGCCACATCATCGAGGTAGGCAACTGCAGATTCTCCCAATCCCGGTAGGAGACCATCTACAAGTCTTTGGAAGGTGGCGGGTGCATTTCGCAACCCGAAAGGGAGTACATTGAATTCATACACCCCTGCCTGGGTGACGAAGGCTGACCTTTCCTTAGCGGGTTTATCTAGTGGTACTTGCCAGTACCCCTTGGTTAAGTCTAAAGTACAGATGAATTGGGCATGTCCCAATTTCTCCAATAGCTCATCTGTGCGTGGCATTGGATAGTTGTCAGGACGAGTTACAGCATTTAGCTTACGGTAGTCCACGCAAAAGCGTATTTCCCCATCTGGTTTGGGAACTAGAACCACTGGAGATGCCCATGCACTATTAGAGGGGTGGATTATACCCATCTGTAGCATGTCCTGGATCTCCCTTTGTATAGCAGTTTGGGCATGAGGTGACTCCCGGTAGGGTGGGGTTCTAATTGGGTGAGCATTACCTGTGTCAATGGAGTGGTATGCCCGTTCGGTCCATCCTGGAGTGGCTGAGAAAATTGGTGCAAAGCTTGTGCACAGCTCCTTGATCTGCTGTCGCTGCAGACATCCAAGGGTCGTGGAGAGGTTCACCTCTTCCACGCCACCATCCTTTTTTCCTTCGTAGTAGACTCCTTCAGGCCACTCCTCGTCATCTGTTTCCTGGGCTGTAAACTGGGAAACCTTTAATTCTCTGGAATAAAAGGGTTTAAGAGAATTAACATGGTATACCTTAGGCTTTATGTTGGAAGTGGGGGAGGCTATGAGATAGTTAACAGCTCCTAGGCGCTCCTGGACCGTGAATGGTCCTTCCCACGACGCTTCCATTTTATGGGCTTGGAGCGCCTTTAAGACCATGACTTGGTCTCCTATTTTGAAGGACCGTTCTCTGGAATGTTTATCATACCAGGCCTTTTGCTCTTCCTGAGCATCCTTTAGGTTTTCTTTAGCAAGGGCTAAAGAGTGTCGGAGGGTGCTTTGTAGGTTGCTTACAAAGTCTAGAATGTTAGTTCCTGAAGAAGGCGTAAACACCTCCCATTGCTGCTTCACCAACTGTAATGGCCCCTTAACCTCACGGCCATACACAAGTTCAAATGGTGAAAACCCTAAACTGGGATGTGGTACAGTCCTGTAGGCGAAAAGCAACTGCTGCAACACTAGGTCCCAATCATTGGAGTGTTCATTTACGAATTTACGTATCATGGCTCCCAAAGTTCCATTAAACCTCTCCACCAGGCCCATTGGTTTCATGGTGGTAAGGGGTGGCAACCAAGTGATTCACCCCATGAGCTTCCCACAGGTTTTTTATGGTCCCTGCCAGGAAATTAGTTCCCGAATAGGTAAGGATGTCGGAAGGCCAACCTACCCTGGCAAAAATGTCTGCTAATGCCTGGCACACACTTTTAGCCCTGGTGTTGCTTAAGGGTACTGCTTCCGGCCATTGGGTAGCAAAATCCATGAAAGTCAGTATGGACTGCTTTCCTCTGGGTGTCTTCTTTGGGAAAGGACCCAGAATATCCACAGCTACTCGCTGAAATGGGACCTCAATTATGGGTAGTGGCTGGAGAGGGGCTTTAACCTGGTCTTGGGGCTTTCCCACTCATTGGCACACCTCACAAGACCGGACATAATTAGCAACGTCCTTGCCCATTCCCTCCCAGTGGAAGGACTTCCCCAAACAGTCTTTGGTTCTGTTTACCCCAGAATGGCCACTGGGATGATCATGGGCTAAGCTCAAGAGCTTTACCCGATACTTAATGGGAACTACCAACTGTCTTTGAGGATGCCAGTCTTCCTGGTGCCCACCAGAAAGAGTCTCCTTGTATAAAAGTCCTTGTTCTACAACAAACCGGGATCGGTTAGAAGAGCTGAGAGGCAGTGGGGTGCTCCATGCCGCCGCCCAAGCTTTCTGAAGGCTGTCATCTGCTTCCTGCTCGGCCTGGAACTGTTCCCTTGATGCTGGAGACATCAGTTCCTCCTTGGACTGTGGACTGGGGCTTGGCCCCTCTGGAAGCGATGCAGGTGCTGGGGCTGTTTCCATTGACTGTGAACCGCTGTCCGCTGGTGCACTATGTGGTATTACAGGCTCTGGCTGAGCCTCTTGGGTAGGGTTATCTGCTGCTTCCGCCAGTTCAGGCTCGCTGGTGCCCTCTGGCACTGGAGTTGTAGATGGGTTTGCAAGCATTGGACTCAGTGCTGGCAATGGTTCTGGTGCTGGTTGCGTTGCCAGTTCTGGTTCTGGGACTGGCTTTGGCTGGGTCTCTGGGATTGGATCCACTACGGCTGTTGCAGTCGTTGGCAGGGAATCCGGTTCCTCCACCTTTGTTTGGGTCTCCGGTAACACAGACGGGGCCCTGGTGGACGGCTCAGGAACAGGGATGGGGGTGCAAGCTTGCTTAGCTGGCTGCGGGTGACTATTCCCACCCTCTTGGCTAGCTTCACATGGTTGGCCAAATCTTCCCCCAGCAGCATGGGGATGGGATAATTGTCATAGACTGCAAAAGTCCACATTCCTGACCAGCCCTTGTACTGGACATGCAACGTGGCTGTAGGCAAGGTTACAGACTGTGACACGAAGGGTTGAATTGTCACTGGAGCCTCCGGGTTGATGAGTTTGGGGTCCACTAGGGATTGGTGGATAGTTGACACTTGTGCCCCAGTGTCCCTCCAAGCGATAACCTTCTTTCCGCCCACTCTCAAGGTTTCCCTTCGCTCTGAGGGTATGAGAGAGGCATCTGGGTCTGGGGATCTTTGGTGTGATTGTGGTGTAATGAACTGTAATCGGTTGGGGTTCTTGGGGCAGTGAGCCTTTATATGTCCCAGTTCATTACATTTAAAACATCGCCCTGCTAAGATATCACCGGGGCGATGTTGGTTGGTGGAGACTGGTGTGGTGGAGTGAGAAGGCACCTGGGGTTTCCCTTGGGATGTGGGGGGGGCCTTGGGTTGTCCCCGGTGGTAAAGTTTGGTTTCGGCTTGCCCCTTCTGATATTCGCTCCAACTGCTACTAGCTTTTTTCTTTTCTGTCACCTCCACCCATTTGGCTCCAATCTCCCCCGCCTCGGTTACAGTTTTGGGCTTCCCATCTAGGATGTACCTTTCTATTTCCTCAAGAACACCCTCTAAAAACTGCTCCATTTGCATTAGGAAGGGCAACTCTTCCGTATATTTAACATTTGCTCCTGATATCCAGGCATCCCAATTTTTGCCAATGTGGTAGGCATGTCGGGTAAATGACACGTCTGGTTTCCACCTTCGGGCTCTGAACCGCCGACGGGCATGCTCAGGTGTTAGCCCCATTCTGAGTCTGGCCTTGTTTTTAAAAAGTTCATAACTGTTCATGTGCTCCTTAGGCATTTCAGCCGCCACCTCTGCTAAGGGTCCACTGAGCTGCGGCCTCAGCGCTACCATGTACTGGTCTATAGGGATGCTGTATGTAAGGCAGGCCCTTTCAACATTTTCTAAGAAGGCCTCAGTATCATCACCTGCCTTGTAGGTGGGGAATTTTCTGGGATGGGAAGTGGTACCTGGAGAGGGGTTGTTAGGAGTGGCTGTTGCATCCGGCCTAGCCCTTGCTACTTCCAGTTCATGCTTCCTTTCTTTTTCTCTCGCCTCCTCTTTGGCTTTTTCCAGCTCCATCTCTCTCTTGTGGGCCTCCTCTTTGGCTTTCTCTTCTCTTTCATGGGCCTCCTCTTTGGCTTCTTTCTCGAGTTTTTTAATTTGAAGCAGTCTCTGATGTTTTTTCTCATTTTCTTCTGCTTCTAGTCTGGCCAGTTCTATTTTGTTAGCTACTTCTTTGGTAGTCATTTTCCTGTTTTCTTGTGCTGGGTCACACCCCTCTGCAGTTGACTGAAACTGGGATGCACTTAGCTCAGGCTGCTGCTGAGTTAACAGAGACTTTCTAACTAGCTACTCCCGAGGATGTAAAAAGAAAAAAAAACAATTCAGCTTGTAAATTCCTTTTACCAGTCGTTTGCTCATTAATTGAACCCTTCTCTTAACAAAGGCTCTTGTTAAAAAAACTTAACACCTCTGCCTTCAGGCAAGGAGAGATAAGATATGCATCTATCTTCAGCTCTGCTTTCCAAGCAGCTAGAAGGAAAAAAAAATCTTACTGGCTTTTGGGTTTAAAATGAATCCCACCGCTCTGCCACCAAGTCAAGGCTGTATACCCACTTTGAACTTTAGGGTACAAATATGGGGGCCTGCATGAAAACTTCTAAGCTTAACTACCAGCTTAGGTCTGGTCCACTGCCACCATCCCAAAGCTAATTCCCTTCCCTGGGTAGCCTTGAGAGACCTTCACCAATTCCCTGGTGAATACAGATCCAAACCCCTTGGATCTTAAAACAAGGAGAAATTAACCATCCCCCCTTCTTTCTCCCACCAACTCCTGGTGAATACAGATCCAACCCCCTTGGATCTAAAACAAGGAGAAATTAACCATTCCCCCTCCTTCCTTTCACCAACTCCTGGTGAATACAGATCCAACCCCCTTGGATCTAAAAACAAGGAAAAATCAATCAGGTTCTTAAAAAGAAGGCTTTTAATTAAAGAAAAAGGTAAAAATCATCTCTGTAAAATCAGTATGGAAAATAACTTTACAGGGTAATCAAACTTAAAGAGCTCAGAGGACCTCCCTCTAGCCTCAGGTTCAAAGTATAGCAAACAAAGATAAACACTCTAGTAAAAGGTACATTTACAAGTTGAGAAAACAAAGTAAAACTAAGACGCCTTGCCTGGCTTTTTACTTACAAGTTTGAAATATGAGAGACTTGTTTAGAAAGATGGGGAGAACCTGGATTGATGTCTGGTCCCTCTCAGTCCCAAGAGCGAACAACCCCCAAAACAAACAAAAGCCTTCCCCCCCCCCCAGATTTGAAAGTATCTTGTCCCCTTATTGGTCCTTTGGGTCAGGTGTCAACCAGGTTACCCGAGCTTCTTAACCCTTTACAGGTAAAAGGATTGTGGAGTCTCTGGCCCGGAGGGATTTTATAGTACTGTACACAGGAGAGCTGTTACCCTTCCCTTTATAGTTATGACAGGCACTCTGGTTTGTTTCGAAAGCTGGAGGAAGGGACTTTTTTCCCGGACCAGAAAATAACCGTTGGGGATGTTGAAATGCCTATCGTTATCCCTGGGGACCCAGCCTACCCCTTAATGCCATGGCTCATGAAGCCGTACACAGGCAGCCTGGACAGTAGTCAGGACCTGTTCAACTATAGGCTGAGCAAGTGGTGGAATGTGCATTTGGATGTTTAAAAGCGCGCTGGCGCAGCTTACTGACTTGGATAGGCCTCAGCGAAACCAATATCCCTATAGTTATTGCTGCTTGCTGTGCGCTCCACAATATCTGTTAGAGTAAGGGGGAGACATTTATGGCCGGGTGGAAGGTTGAGGCAAATCGCCTGGCCGCTGATTACGCACAGCCAGACACCAGGGCGGTTAGAAGAGTACAGCAGGGTGCGGTGCGCATCAGAGAAGCTTTGAAAACGAGTTTTGTGACTGGCCAGGCTACGGTGTGAAACTTCTGTTTGTTTCTCCTTGATGAACCCTCCACCCTCCCCCTCCGGTTCACTCTACTTCCCTGTAAACTAACCACCCCACCCTCCCCTCCCCCCTTCGAGCACCGCTAGCAGAGGCAATAAAGTCATTGTTACTTCACATTCATGCATTCTTTATTAATTCCTCACACAACTAGGGGGATAATTGCCAAGGTAGCCCGGGATGGGTGGGGGAAGAGGGAAGGAAAAGGACACACTGCAGTTTAAAACTTTAAAACTTTAACACTTATTGAAGGCCAGCCTTCCGATGCTCGGGCAATCATCTGGGGTGCAGTGACTGGGTGGCCGGAGGCCCCCCCACCGTGTTCTTGGGCGTCTGGGGGAAGAGGCAATGGGACTTGGGGAGGAAGGCTGTTGGTTACACAGGGGCTGTAGTGGCGGTCTCTGCTCCTGCTGCCTTTCCTGCAGCTCAACCATACGCTGGAGCATATCAGTTTGATGCTCCAGCAGCCGGAGTATCGACTCTTGCCTTCTGTCAGCAAGCTGATGCCACCTATCCTCTTCAGCCCGCAACTTACTCTCTTCAGCCCGCGATTCAGCCCGCCACCTCTCCTCTCGTTCATATTGTGCTTTTTTGCACTCTGACGTTGACTGCCTCCACGCATTCTGCTGTGCTCTGTCAGCGTGGGAGGACATCTGGAGCTCCAAGAACATATCATCCCGAGTCCACCGTTTTCTCCTTCTAATCTTCACTAGCCTCTGTGAAGGAGAAACATTTGCAGCTGGTGGAGGAGAAGGGAGAGGTGGTTAAAAAAGATACATTTTAGAGAAGAATGGGTACACTCTTTCACGTTAAATGTTGCTGTTCACATTACACAGCACATGTGCTTTCATTACAAGGTCGCATTTTTCCTCTTATATTGAGGGCCTGCCGGTTTGGTGTGAGAGATCACTCACACAGTGCCAGGCAACAGATTTCGGCATGCAGGCAGCCATGGTAAGCCACAGTCTTTTGGCTTTTTTAACCTTCTTAACATGTGGGAATGGTTTCAAACAGCAGCGCCCACATTTCCCATACCAAGCACCCGTTGGGTTGGCCATTTAAAATGGGTTTCCAATGTAAAAGGAGGGGCTGCGGTTTCCGGGTTAACATGCAGCACAAACCCAACTACTCCCCCACACACACCCAATTCTCTGGGATGATCAGTTCACCCCTGCCTCGTACCGCGTGGCTAACAGCAGGGAACATTTCTGTTCAGCCGAGCAGGAACGGGCACCTCTGAATGTCCCCTTAATGAAATCACCCCATTTCAACCAGGTAACCATGAATGATAACACTCTCCTGAGGATAACAAATATCGATAAGGAATGGATGTTGTCTGCATACCAGCAAACAGCGGGACCATACGCTGCCATGGTTTGTTATGCAATGATTCCAGACTACGTGCTACTGGCCTGGCGTGGTAAAGTGTCCTACCATGGCGGACGGGATAAGGCAGCCCTCCCCAGAAACCTTTTGCAAAGGCTTTGGGAGTACATGAAGGAGAGCTTTCTGGAGATGTCCCTGGAGGATTTCCGCTTCACCCCCATACACATTAACAGACTTTTCCAGTAGCTGTACTGGCCGTGATTGCCAGGGCAAATTAATCATTAATCATTAAACACGCTTGCTTTTAAACCATGTGTAATATTTACAAAGGTACACTCACCAGAGGTCCCTTGTGTGCTCTCAGGGTCTGGGTGAGTTCAGGGGTTACTGGTTCCAGGTCCAGGGTGATAAACATATCCTGGCTGTTGGGGAAACCAGTTTCTCCGCTTCCTTGCTGTGAGCTATCTTCATTGTCTTCATCATCATCTTCCTCGTACCCCGAACCCACTTCCCTGTTGAGTGATTCTCCATTGATGGAGTCAAAGCACACGGTTGGGGTAGTGGTGGCTGCACCCCCTAGCATGGCATGCAGCGCCGCGTAGAAGCGGCATGTTTGCGGCTATGCCCCAGACCTTCCGTTTGCCTCTCTGGCTTTGTGGTAGGCTTGCCTTAGCTCCTTAATTTTCACGCGGCACTGCTGTGCGTCCCTATTATGGCCTCTGTCCTTCATGGCCTTTGAAACATTTTCTAATATTTTGCCATTTTGTTTACTACTACGGAGTTCAGCTAGCACTGATTCATCTCCCCATATGGCGAGCAGATCCCGTACCTCCTGTTGGGTCCATGCTGGAGCTCTTTTGCGATCCTCGGACTCCATCATGGTTACCTGTGCTGATGAGCTCTGCATGGTCACCTGTGCTCTCCACTCTGGGCAAACAGGAAATGAAATTCAAAAGTTCGCGGGCCTTTTCCTGTCTATCTGGTCAGTGCATCTGAGTTGAGAGTGCTGTCCAGAGCGGTCACAATGAAGCACTGTGGGATAGCTCCTGGAGGCCAATAACATCGAATTCCGTCCACACTACCCCAATTCCGACCCGCAAAGGCTGATTTTAGTGCTAATCCCCTCGTTGGAGGTGGAGTAAAGAAACTGGTTGAAAGGGCCCTTTAAGTCAAAAAAAAGGGCTTCGTCGTGTCGACATGTCCAGGCTTAATTCGATTTAACGCTGGTAAAGTTGACCTAAACTCGTAGTGTAGACCAGGCCTCAGACTCTATTTCTTATCAATTTTTCAAATTCGCTTTTGGTGTGAAATGTATCCAATTTAGTCTTTCCCCATATTCTATAAAGTTACATTAAAAAACAAACATACACACACCCAAAAAAAGCAAGCAAGCAAACAAAAACAGGTTTCCCAATAATAGATGAGGAGGTGTCAATTCCAGGAGAGGCAAAGCTTCTTTTGTAATGAACCAGCCACTCCCAGTCCCTATTCAAACCCAGATTAATGGTGTTAAATTTGCAAATGAATTTTAGTTCTGCTGTTTCTCTTTGAAGTCTGTTTCTGAAGTTTTTTGTTCACGAATAGTTACTTTTAAATCTGTTATAGAATGTCCAGGGAGGTTGAAGTGTTCACCTCCTGGCTTTTGTACGTTACCATTCCTGATGTCCGATTTGTGTCCATTTATTCCTTTATGTAGGGACTGTCCGGTTTGGCCAATGTACATGGCAGAGGGGCATTGCTGGCACATGATGGCATATATAACATTAGTAGATGTGCAGGTGAATGAGGGAAGAGCATAATACATTAATTTAACTTCCCAACACTTTACATATATATATATATCTCACATGACATCAGAATAGTCTGGTTGTTATTACATTTTTGTACACATTTGGGCTCTGATCTTTTTTACATCTGAAACCCACTAAGTTAATTTATTTACATATTAATTATTATTATTTACTAAACTCTTCAATAAGTGTCCAGTCAATGCTTTGGGCATCCTTGACAATCTTTTAAAAATACATGTGTGAACAAACAGACCTGGGCACTGAGCAAATAAAATAATGCAGCAGCAACACAATCAGAGCCAAAATTGAATAATGAAGGTGGTGATCTTGCTGTGTGGTTAAGTTTATACACTGTGAGTAGTTACATTGACTTTGAGTGAAGCACGTTGTTAAGGCACTTCAGGGGCCTAAATAAATCCTCTCAGAAACAGCAGACACAGTGAGGCTTCCTACCTGATTCCATCTTGTGAACATAACAAGTAAAGAAGAAAACAATAAAACCAGGGAGAGGGGAGCAGGCTCTGGAGCTGTGGCAGAATGAGAGAATCTTCATCTTCATTGTAACTTGATCTAGATAACAGGAAGGAGGAGGGGAAAAAAACTTCCTCATAGTGAATATAACACTGATTAACATTAAATCATTAAAGTCAGATATTAACGAGGACACATTAAATAAAAAAGGAATAAATACATAGTTAAGTGAACTCTTTAATATTACAGAGCGGAGAGCTCTCCCGTTGCCATCATAAAACTACCTCCGTGAGCAGCAGAAGCTCTGTTAATGGGAGATGCTCTCCCGCTGACATAGTGCTGTGCACAACGGCGCTTGTGTCTGTGTAACTTACGTCAGTCAGGGGGTTGGTCTATTCACACCCCTGAGCAACATGAATTCTGCCGACTTCAGCTGTCGTCTGGACACAGCCTCAGGCGCTTCTCTTTGGCAGAGGAGCCCGGTTTAGGACACACCCCTGTTGTGAGCATTTCCCAATGGCTGTTAGGTAGCTCCCCACCTAGCGTGCTGGCTCTTGTGGATGGCATTGTAAGGCACCTGCCTGTCTCCATTCATCGTGCCAGGAGACTAGGCGCCTAAGTCAGGCTGTGTGGGTTGCAGTGTTCTTCTTGTGATGTTCTAAGCACCTAAGAATGAGGTGCGGGTGATGCTCGGCATTGTAACACCTAAGTCCCTTCATGGATCCCACTCCCAGTCATTTACATTAGAAGGTCACAGAAAGCAAAGACACAGACCTGGCCGAAGGTGGGGTGTTTTCTTTTTCTCCCTTTAGATCCCATCTTTTAGCTCATGGCCACCTCAGTTGAAGGGGTGTTTTTTTTTCTTCAATGCAATAGCAAACACAAGGCAGTGATCTCATTATACAGTCCCAGTGGAGATGAGGAAAGTGATGCTTTCACCTCAGTGTAGCTACTCAAGGTGATCGTTAACCTTCCCAAACAGCCTCCAACTCACAGAATTCTTCTTGACCAGTTACACTGAGGTGAAACCACCACTTGCCTTGTCTACACCCAGATTGTACAATGAGAGAGAGAAACCTGCACCCTAGTGTAGACAAACCCGCAGAGACTGTCTCTCGGAGCATGAAGCCCCCCGTGGACACCACAGCAATTGCTGATGGGCTGATGGGCAGAAGAAATGTGAACAGCGTAGTTCATATCTCTTTAGCCACCTCTGAATAAATTCAACACCTCTGGACAGGGCTGTCCCTAGCTATTCTGAGGCCCTATGCAGCCCCCCTACAGAGGGTGTGTGTGGGGCCCCAGGCCTCCACAGGGGAGGGGCAGGGAAGAACCACTTACAAGTGGCATGCCTGGGACCAGGTCGCTGCACTTCCTGCTGCTGGTGAGAGTAGGCCTGGCCCTGCTGCAGTCCTCAGGGGAGTGGGGGCAGGGCTGGGGTGGAGCAGGAGCGGGGGCCATAGGTAAGAGGCGAGGCAGGGGCTGGAGCAGCACGCAGCTGTGCAGGGCACCAGGAAATTTGGTGCCCCAAATTTCCTGGTGCCCTACGCAGCTGTGTACTTTGCGTAGGGGTAAGGATGGCCCTGCCTCTGGAAACAAAGAAGAGAGTCAGCACCCTGTGTTCAGCTCCCCTCTCCACAGAGCCCAGCTGAGGAATTTCCTGATTGACATGGCTATAGACAGCACAAGGGACAGAGCACAGGCTGGATAGCAACATGTCACAGTAAAACCCCAGCTCTCATCAGAGGGATATGCCGGTGTATTCCCTGTTGGTGCTGGGGGGACACAACCAAGTAGGGACCTATGACTCCGCACCTAACAACTGCAGCTGGAAAATTCAAAAGGAACAAATCGTGCTTTATTTACTGTAAAGACCCGTCAGAGGGCAAAGGAGTTGAGAAGCAGCTTCAATACCCACAACAATGGAAAACAGACCCACAGGTTTCAGGAACAGTTATTTTTAATGAAACTAAAATGGCAACAAAGTCAAGGAAGTAACATATGAAATTAATGAGTGATAGTTGCACCTTCAGTGACATTTTATAATTCTCTATCCCTTTTTTTCCCTTCTCTGTCACACTGGTTATTTGTACTCACCATTTTTCTAGGACTCATTTCCCATCCCTGTTTATTTCTCTGTGTCTTCCACCCTCCTCTGATCCCTCTCACAGATCATTCCCCTCATGTTCTCCATTCTTTCCCCGAAGTTTATCCCTTCCCCTCTCACTGCCTCTGGCTCTTTCCGCTCTTCAGAGTGTTTTCCTTTCCTTGTTTTTATATTTAATTTTCACCCTTTCTCCAGGACTCTGTTTGTTTTCTTTTACTTTATTTTTTCCTTGTTTTTCCTCTGTTCCTTCTGGTTCAACCCAGCCCGGCCCCCCCTTCCCCCCCCCCCCCCGACCCATGACTCGAACTTAGAAATCATGAGTCAGAACAAAAATCATGAACTTGACCCCCCCAAAAAACATGAGGGCTCAAAACAATATATAAGGTATCCTGCTTTATCTTCTGATTTTTGAACTCTCCCTGCCCATCCCCCGTGTGTGACAATTACAATGTTACCAGCTCTCCCGTAGTTACAGAGGAAGGTGATTGGGCCCCTGTGGCAGGAGCTCTGGCTGGGAGCCCCAATGAGATCTAATCCCACTGATCTGTACAAAATGCTCCCTGCTGCTGTGGAGCTTCCAGCTTCTCCCCAACCCCCCAAACCCTGATTGATTCATTCTGTGTCCCTGCCACCCCCACATCTGCCTGTCCCCAGCCCAGCTGTTAGTTCTGCCCCCTGCCCAGCCCCCACATCTTCCCTCAGGGCCCCTCTGCCCCTCCTGCAGCCCCAGGGTTCTTCACACCCCGCCCCCTCCCCCCCCATCCCTGGGGCTGCAGAGAGAGGGAGGAGCTTCCAGGGGTCATAGAGATGAGGTCCCAGAGGCTGGGTAGATGGGTAGAGTCCTACAGAGTCATAGAGACTGGGGAATGTGAGGCTAGAGATGCTAATTTCAGGGTCCCCAGTCTCAGGGACACAGTCTGATCCGGGATCCCCACCCCACCCAGAGCCAGGGTCGGATTCTCTCCCCAGGGACAGAGCCTGGTGGGAAAGTGAAGATCGGGGCCTCGTCACCAGCATCGATAAATGTCACCTGCCCCTGGTCACAGTCCAGACAAACCCGAATCCTGCTGGGGATCTGGCTCAGGGGCAGGGGGATCTCAGGGGAGGTGAGAGCCTGGAACTGATCCCTCCACCGCTCCACAGCCCAGATCCCCTCATCAGGGCTGAGGCTGATCCCTCCCTTCCTCCTCACAGACTCTCTGGCCACCCCCACAGCCCAGAATCGCCCAACCCCCACCACCACCTCCCAGCAATGTCTCCCCGAGGTGAATCCCTCACAGCCCAGCACACAGGGATCCAAGTCAAATCTCTCAGGGTTGTCGGGCAGATCCTGCCGTGTGTCTCCCCATCTCACACTTTTCCGATCCTCAGACATGATAAGTCGGGGATGAGCCGTGTCAGGATCCAGAGTCACATTCACTGGGGGGAGATAAAATCCGAGCGTTAGGGGCAGAGCTTGGCCCTGCTGGAGGGTTTGATGGTGTCAGTGACAGAATCTGCCCCAGCTGGAGAGTGACTCAGGGAATCTCGTTCTTCCAGGATGTACCCATCAGATCAGAGATCTCAGCACAGTGCTGGGGAGAGTCACTCCCCTGGCAGAGACGGGTCAGTGACAGGGTGAAAGTATTGGCTGGGCCAGGCCTGTGACTCTGAATCTTTCCCCTGCTGCCTCCACCTCTCCCCAGGAAGGGGATAAGAGTCTCTGGGAGCCCCAGCAGATGGTACAACTCAGTGAACATTGACAGAGCTCCCCTCCCCCTCCCACCTTAAATCTCACTGTGTCCTGTCTTCCCCTGTGCTAGACTTTGCAATGGGGCCTCCCCACTGCACCCTGCTTGCTCTGAAATGTCACAGCTCAGACAGGAACATGCCACATGTTACCAGGATTGAACTGTCCCAGAATTTCACTGCTCAGCAGCAGTCACAGCGCAAAAGTATATACCCACTGAATGGGAAGTTTGAAAAATTGAAGATGAGATTGTTAATGTTAGAGAATGGGGAACCTGTGTGTTTCGGAGTCAGATGCATGTGTAAGCAGAGTCGGGATGAGCTCTACCCTGACATCTGGTGGTGAATTGTGGCGAGTTGTGGAAAAGAACTTCAGGGGCTTATCTTGTTTGCATAGGCACACCCACCCTGCCTAGCATGAGCCCACAGCAGCCCAAAATGATCACTTTGGCTGCTGTAGGATCCCCAGTTTCTCTGTTATTGGGGCAGGAGGAATAAAGTGTTGTTACCCTGATTATGTGAATTAAGGCCAATGAAACTGTTTTATGACAGAGGGACTCGCCATCAACTAAGTAGCACTCGCTAGACAAGGGACATGGGTTCCAAAACCCTGTGAATTGAGAGAGGATAGGGACATGTAGTTGTATTAGATAGCATGTGGTGTCTCTAGACCTGAAATACCAATTGCACTGTCTTCTTCTCTCTCCACTGTAGAATATCAGAGCTGATTTTAATTCTATTAGGAGTCTAGTAACAGGCTGCTGAGCTGAATTCACTTTGGGCCAAGGGTGCACCAGCACTGAGGCTTCCCCACTACAAGCTAAACTCACTAAAGCACTAAAATTCTGAGAGCTGAAATCACTGAGTGCTGGGGGGGGGGGGCCTGAAGATATGTTGCTAAGCAGCTGGCGGAGCAGAGCAGTTTGCAGGATGACTGAAGTGGCTTGTGGGATGGCTGATGGAGTGGAGCGGCTGGCAGACTGGAGCAGTTCGTGGAGCTGCTCGCGGAGTGACTGGTGGAGTGGCTCACAGTGAAGGCTGCAGCAGAACCCAATGGAGAGGTGGGACAGTCGGCCTTGGACCACATAAGGTGCCCCCCTGGTTGGGAGGTAAAACTCTGCAGATAAACTTTTGAACTCTGGTGCTGCACTGACCAGGGACAGAGACTTTTGGAGTGTTGGACTTTTGGGACTTTGGGTGATTTTTTTGGGTTGCTGGACTTAAGACCCTGAGGGGAAAAGGACACTGCCAAACTTACTTGGGGGTGGGTATTTTGCTCATGGTTTGTTATGAATCCTGTTTGTGGTGTTTCCCCAACATAATGCCGCTACACTCAGACTCCGTGCTTGCGAGAGGGGAAGTATCGCTTCTCAGAGGGGCCCGGAGGAGGGGGGGGATGTAATTGTCCCAGGTCACTGGGTGGGGGCTCGAGTCGGTTTTGCATTGTGTTATTGAAACGGAAACCCTAGATACTGAACCCGGCCCTTGTTGCTGCCAACTCAGATAGGCAGAAGGGTTACAAGCAAAAGGGGAAGCTACGTTATCCCTTCTTGTAGAGAATAGCGAGGGGGGTGGAGGCACCGCCAAACACTTTCATAGAAAGAAGCTATACCCTGCTGAGTGGGTGGCGGGATCCAAAAGAACCCAGACCTGTCCATCAAAACCTGTAAGCGGATTGGCATTAAAGGAGGTAACCAGGTGGAGAGGGGCACTACAAGTACATTAGCATGAGGCAGGGAGTGAGGGGTTAACACAAGGGAAGGGGGTTCATGGTGGAATGAGGCAGAAGCTATAAGTGTGGGGGGAGCAGGGTGGATTAGGGTTTTGTGGGGCCCTGGGCCAGAGCAAATGGGGACCCCTCCCCACCCCTTGTGCCTGCAGTTCCCTCACCCCCTTGCGCTTCTGCTGGGGAAAGGGCATGTGGGCTAGCTGCGCACCACCCACCTGGCACTCCAGCCAGAGAGTGGGGCAAGCCCTTACACCCCAATCCCATTCCCTGGCTAGAGTGCCAGGCGGATGGAGTGGGGCAAGCCCTGCAAGCCCCTGAGCCCTGACCCCACTCTCCGGCAGAAGCGCCGGGAAGGCAGAGAGAATCGGGGCATGGAGGCACCCATTTTTCATGGGCCCCCCAATTGGCCAGGGCCCCTTGGCACAGGCCCCATTGGCCCAGTGGCAAATCTGCCACTGGGGGGGGGAGGTGTAGAATAGGTGGCTGGTGGAAAGAGGGAGAGGGTCATGCTAGTGATGGGGAGGCTAAAGTGACATCCTATTTACCAGAGATGGGAGAATGCTGAGATCATGGTGGATGGAGACAGGAGAAAATAGACAAGCTCACAGCTCTGATCAAAGGAGCTCCCCAGATGTGTATAATGGAGCCAGAAGAGCCCCTGTCTGTGACCAAGGCTCTGTTCCTCTGCTAGAGACTGGAGCAAGGATCGCACACAGACACAGTCCCTGCTCACCCCATCAGCGGGTCATTGCAGAGCTCCTGGCCTTCTTCAGAGGGGAAAAGATGAAGGAAGAAACAGAGAGAAATTGGAGATTGGCCATCAGCGCAGGGAGATAAAACAAACTCCCCCTGGAGAAGTGGCTGTGGAGGTGCATGTCCCACTAGATCTGTACAATGAGTGGCAGCTGCTGTCACAGATCTCTGCAGGGTGCAGTGCACATGTGGGTGGTGAAGGGGCACGAAGAGTAGATGCAGTATGATATAGATTCATTATGGTTTGATAGGACATAGGCACAAACCCCGCCTCACCTTGTGATGCGCCGTGAAATGCAGGGTGCTGGGGAGTGAACTATCACAACCACTCCCACATTCAAGGAAAAAGAGGCACATTGCCTCAAAGGGACTGATATTTGGACTTTGATAAATATGATCGTTAATTACCTTCTTCCATAGGTGCCATAGATCTTCTCCATGCTAAACAACCCCATAATTAGAGATGATAGCTGCTCTGAACAAGTATTGCATGATTCAATATTGTACAAACTAATACACCGAGGGGAAAAGAAAGCTCTAAGTTCATCAGAACCTCCACTGGGTTGCATGTGTGTCTCTCTCCCAAGGTGGATCTTCACTGCGGAATTAGCCCAGGATCTTACCTGGCTGTTGCCCCAATATGTTTATTGCGCAAGCATAAAAACTCTGGCTCAAGTTTGTTGGTGCTTTACGCCCAGGCTAGCTGTCAAGACTTTGGGTATAGGGTATAGTCCAGGTACCACTTTAATTCAGGATGGTTACCTGCCCACTTTGCAATGTGGATGGAGATTAACCATCTCAGGAGCTGATAGTCCTCCAGTGCCTTCCCACAATTTCTCCTGGGCCATGTTTTCTTGGCCACTACCTACTTTACTACTGTATTGCTTATCAATTTTTCAAATTAGCTTTTGGTGGGAAATTCATCCCGCTTAGCCTTTCCCCACATTTTATAAAGTTACCTTAAAAAACAACCCCCACTCCCCCAAAAGAATGCTAATAATAATAAAAAGCAAACAAATAAAAAAAGGTTTCCTAGTGCAACAATTTTAAAAATTAAATTTAAAAGCAAACTCCACCACAATTAAACAAATGGCCACATGATACTCCAAATTGGTACAAAAAATTTCTTTTCAGAGGAAGGATAATTACACTTACTTATTTTGTTATCTTGTTTGCCTAAAAATTAAAGAGAAATAAAGGGAAATTCATCCTGTTTGGTCTTTCCCTACATTTTATAAAGTTACATTACAAAACAAATCCATACAAACTCTGCCAAAAGATAATAAAAATAAGAAAAAGGCATGCTAGCAAACAAAATGAATAAAGGTTTCCTATTGCAACAATTTTAAAAGTTAAATTACAAAGAAAACAACTCTACCACAATTAAACAAACTCCCACATTAGGACCCAAATTGCTACTAAGTGTTTCTTGTCAGAGTAAGAATAATGACACTTACTTATTTCTTTATCTCGTTTGTCGAAAAATTAAAGAGAAATAAATATATAGTTTGTTAGGTGTTTCCTTTTTCTTATGTTTTATTTGTCTTTATCACCTATATGACAGTGAAGGTGGAGAGAAATAAACCTCCTCTTCAGGACGTCAGATGAGAGGACCAAGTGGTAACTTCTGATCTTAAACTCTGTGACTCCATGACTCTATTGCTTATCGGTTTTTCAAATTAGCTTTTGGTGTACAATCTATCCAGTTTAGCACTTCCCCACATTTTACAGAATTACACTAAACCTTCCAAAAAATAATAAAAAGCAAAAAGACAAACAAAAAGAGGTTTCATATTGCAACAAAATTGTAAAAGTTAAATTTAAAAGCGAACAACTCCACAACAATTAAACCAGCTCCCACCTGAGGATCCCATTAGGTACAAAATATTTCCTGTCAGAAGAAGGATAATGACACTTACCAATTTCTGTATGTAGTTTGCCTAAAAATTAAACAGAAATACACATATTGTTTGTTCTGAGTTTCCCTTTTCTTATGTTTTATTTCTCTTTATTATCACTACAACAGTTAAGACAGAGAGATTATTTTTATTCAATCACCTAATAAGGTCAGACTAGACCAGTGCTGCCAAAACTTGTCCTATTGCCCCCCCCCCCATTACCAGTATTGGAATCCGTGTGTAACACCCCCCCCTCTCCCCCCATTACTGCACACTTGGCTCAGCAGAGGAGCTTGGGCTGAAAGCGGAGCTGGGCAAAGAACTGGGGATAAGAGAAGAGCTTGGAATAGAGGTGGAGCTGGCCTGGGGGCAGAGAGGAAATGAGGGCAGAGCTGGGCTTGGGGCAGAGCAGAGGATGGAGTGGAGCTGCTGCTGGGGCTGGAGCTTGGATAGGAGCAGAGCGGGGCTGGGTGACACGCCGTCCCTTCTCCCCGTAGTGGCTGGCCAGGGCCATGCTGTGCACCCAACCTAACATTCCTCCACATACCGCTAGGGGCCCGCCCCACTGTTTGGGGACCACTGGACTAGGGCAGTGGATTTCAAACGTTCTTTCTGGTGACTCATTTGAAGAAAATTGTTGATGCCCATGACCCAACGGAGCTTGGGATGATGGGTTTGGGCTGTGAGAGCAGTCTCTGGACTGGGGCAGGGGATTGGGGTGTGGCAGGGGGGTCAGTGTTCTGGACTGGGGGTGCAGGCTGTGGGGTGGGGCTGGGGATGAGAGGTTTGGGGTGCAGGAAGGGGCTCTGGGTTTGGGGGGGCTCAGGGCTGGGGTAGGGGATTGGGGCGTGGGCTGACCTTTGGCGGCTCCTGGTCAGTGGCGCAGTGAGGGTGCTAAAGCGAGGCTTCCTGCCTGTCCTGGCATGGCGGATCATGCTGCGTGCTAGATGCAGCCAACAGCAAGTCTGGCTCCTAAGCTGAGGTGTGCAAGCGGCTCCACGCAGCTCTCGCCCAAAGGCAACGCTCCTCCCCCATATGGCACCCCCCCGTATGGAGCAGGTGCTTGGGGTGGAGGCAGCGCGCGGAGCACCGTGGCCCCCCTGCCCAGGAGCCGGACCTGATACTGGCTGCTTCCAGGGCACAGCACGGTGTTGGAACAGGTAGGAAGTAGCCTGCCTTAACTGGGCAGCACCACCAACTGGACTTCTAACGGCCCGCAATTTGAAAACCACTGGATTAGAGGATCCTGTGGTCCCCTCTGATCTTAAACTCTGTTACTCTATGACTCTATTACTTATCAGTTTTTCAAATTAGCTTTTGGTGGGAAATTCATCCAGTTTAGTCTTTCCCCACATTTTATAAAGTTACATTACAAAACAAACCCCTATACACTCTCCCCAAAGTTGATAATAAAAATAAGAGAAAAGCGTGCTAGCAAACAAATGAAAAAAGATTTCCTATTGCAACAATTTTAAAAGTTAAATTACAAAGAAAACAACTGTGCCACAATTAAACAAACTCCCGCATTAGGATCCAAATTGCTACTCCGTGTTTCTTGTCAGATGAAGAATAATGACACTTACTTATTTCTTTATCTTGTTTTCCTAAAAATTAAAGAGAAATAAAGATATATTTTTGTTAGCGGTTTCCATTTTCTTACGCTTTATTTCTCGTTTTTCATGCATACGACAGAGAAAGCTGAGAGAAATCAACCTTCTCTTAGGACGTCAGACAAGAGGATCCAGGGGTCCCTTTGGGTTTTTTAGTCTGTAATTCTATTGCTTATCTGTTTTTCAAATTAAATTTTAGTGTGAAATCTGTTCAATTTAGTGTTTCCCCTCATTTTATGAAGATACACTAAACCCCCCACTAAAAAAATAATAATATTAGAAAGCACGCACACAAACAAACAAAACCAGGTTTAATATTGCAACAGAATTCTAAACGTTAAATTTAAAAGCAAACAACTCTAAACAATTAAACAAGTTCCCACATGAGGATCCAATTTGGTACAAAACAATTCTTGGCAGAAGTAGGATAATGACACTTACCAATTTCTACATCTCATTTGTCTAAAAGTTAAACAAAATACTGTGACAGACCCAGACCAGTGGGGTACAGGAGTCTGGTAGAGGGCAAATATACTGGTCACTGGATGAGTAGTTTTCTGTTCCCTGAGTGACCAGAGCAGAGGCTGCACTAGAGTAATCAGGAACCTGCTAGAACCAATTAAGACAGGCAGGATAATTAAGACACGTGGACATAGGCGGCGGGTTATATTCTTTTGTGGTGTCCAAGCTCCAGCAATATTCAGGGCCGGGGGCCCTGCTCCACCAATATTTGGAGCTGGGTCTCTTCCCCGACCCTGCCTGGAGCGGGCCCCAGCCCCCCAGGGGTCTCCCCCCCCCCCCGCCGCCCTACCCCTGCCTAGAGCGGGTCCCAGCCTCCACCTGCCGTCCCTTCCCCCACGGTCTCCCCTCCTCCCCCGCGTCCCTGCCCGAAAGAAAGCAGTGCGCGCCTCTCCCATGCCTGCTTGTGCTGCCGGAGTAGCACATTCCTACGTGGAGCCTTGCTCCCGGCAGTAACTGCTGTCTGCTGCCCCAGGGTCCTAGTGCCCCCCATCCATTAATGGCAAGACAGGCTGCCCTTACCCTGTCCTTCTGCCCTATCCCTGAGCCTCTCCAATGCCCCAAACCCTCATCCCCAGCCAGAGCCCTCATCCCCCTGCACCCTAATCTTCTACCCCAGCCCTAAGCCCCCTCCTGCACCATGAACCCCTCATCCTCAGCCCCAGCCAGATGCATGCGGGCCGAGGCCCCCGTGAGCCCCCCAGCTCCGTCCTTGCCACGCATGGGCTCTGCGGCTCCCGGGCATGCGAGCCGCCGCCAGGGTGCGGGGCCCTGAGCCTGCTCCGGGAGGGGCAGTGGCGGCGGTGGCTCACACTTCCAGGAGCCGCACAGCCCGAGCGCTGCAAGGGGGGAGCCGGGGGGCTGCACGGGCGTTTCTGCCCACATGCATCTGCTGCAGGAGCCCCCAGAAGCCCCCAGAAGGCAGCTCCTCCCTGCTGAGCTGCTGCAGCGGCCCAAACCCGGCAAACCCAAAAAGAACAGGAGTCCTTGTGGCACCTTAGAGACTAACAAATTTATTAGAGCATAAACTTTCGTGGGCTACTGCCCACTTCTTCGGATGCATACAGAGTGGAACATATATTGAGGAGATATATATACACACATACAGAGCATGAACAGGTGGGAGTTGTCTTACCAAGTCTGAGAGGCCAATTAAGTAAGTGAAATTTTTTTTTTTGAAGTGATAATCAAGCTAGCCCAGTACAGACAGTTTGATAAGAAGTGTGAGAATATTTACAAGGGGAGATAGATTCAATGTTTGTAATGGCTCAGCCATTCCCAGTCCTTATTCAACCCAGTGAGTGCACTCGGGGCGGGGGCCGCTGGGGTGGGGAGGGGAGGGCTCACAGGGGGGGCTGTGCACCCTCCAGGGGAGTTCAGGGGGCGGGCAGGGGGGAACCTGGTCTGGGGAGCAGCCCCTGGGCACAGCTTGCCCCTGGGGTCTATAAAGACTTGTTGGGATTTGCCCTTCAATGAACTGATGTTACGGGGGGTGGGGGCGCAAGGTGGAAGTTTCGCCTAGGGTGCAAAATATCCTTGCACCGACCCTGGGCAGGACTCAGCACTACACTGACAGAGACACCAGAGGAGAAAAAAGAAACAAACATGTTAATGCACGAAATGACCAGACACAGTGGACAGCACTTCACGGGTGACATTCAGTTCACTTGGGGAGGATTTCTGTGAAAGCCACAAGAGCTAGACATTAACTCATCAGCTGAAATGGAAGCTTAGGGCTTGTCTACACGCAAATCTAACCCAGCAATCCATGATCATGGAGAAACACACACAAGTCCAAATTCACCAAGGCCACACAGGAGTCTGGCTCCAAACAGACCTCCCACTGCCAGTCCCTGCTGGTTAATAACAACAGGCACCTACCAGATACTCCTGGTGTTTCCCCTCTCCAGTCACTTTAAATCCCAGCAGCTTTTCTCTTTCTTCCCTCAGAGCCTTCAAATGGGCCTGAATTTTTTTCTGAAGAAACAGAAAGGATTCGGGAGGTTTCATTTTGAGGGTTAAGAGGCGTATAGAGTTGGGTGTTTTTCCATCCAAACCCAAGATGACTGTTGGTCCTACAAAAACAACAAGGAGTCTGGTGGCACCTTAAAGACTAACAGATTTATTTGGGCATAAGCTTTCGTGAGTAAAAACCTCACTTCTTCGGATGCATAGAGTGAAAGTTACAGATGCAGGCATTATATACTGACACATGGAGAGCAGGGAGTTACTTCGCAAGTGGAGAACCAGTGTTGACAGGGCCAATTCAATCAGGGTGGATGTAGTCCACTCCCAATAATAGATGAGGAGGTGTCAATTCCAGGAGAGGAAAAGCTGCTTTTGTAATGAGCCAGCCACTCCCAGTCCCTATTCAAGCCCAGATTAATGATGTTGAATTTGCAAATGAATTTTAGTTCTGCTGTTTCTCTTTGAAGTCTGTTTCTGAAGTTTTTTTGTTCAATGATAGTGACTTTTAAATCTGTAATAGAATGACCAGGGAGATTGAAGTGTTCACTTACTGGCTTATGTATGTTACCATTCCTGATGCCCGATTTGTGTCCATTTATTCTTTGGCGGAGGGACTGTCCAGTTTGGCCAATGTACATGGCAGAGGGGCATTGCTGGCACATGATGGCATATATAACATTAGTGGATGTGCAGGTGAATGAGCCCTTGATGGTGTGGCTGATGTGGTTGGGTCCTCTGACGCTGTTGCCAGAGTAGATATGGGGACAGAGTAGGCAACGAGGTTTGCTACAGGGATAGGTTCCTGGGTTGGTGTTTCTGTGGTGTGGTGTGTAGTTGCTGGTGAGTATTTGCTTCAGGTTGGGGGATTGTCTGTAAGGACCCAACCACATCAGCCATTAGGAGTCTAGTTACAGGCTGCTGAGCTAAATTCACTTTGGGCCAATGGTGCACTAGCACTGGGGTTCCCCTACTATGAGCTGAAATTGCTAAGAGCTGAAATCACAAAAGAGCTAAGGTTATTAAGAGCTGAGATCACTGAGACTGTGTTAACTAGTGGGGGAACCTGTAGCTATATTGCTAAGTGGCTGGCGGAGCAGCTAGCAGAGTGGAGCCTCATGGGGACGGTTGGAGCAGAGCTGAGCGACTCACAGGTCGGTGAGCAGGGCGGAGCGGCTGGAGAAGCAGAGAGCAGAGCAGAGCGGAGCCTTGTGGGAGCGGCCCAAGGAACAGCTGAAGTGGAGCAGAGCTGAGCAGCTCACAGGTTGGTGAGCAGAGCAGAGCGGAGCAGCTGCCAGAGCAGTTCGTGGACGGCGGGAGTGGCTCACGGGACAGCTGGTGGAGTGGAGTGGAGCGGCTCGTGGAGAAGGCTGCGGCGGAACCCCACGGAGAGGCAGCCAGTCGGTCTCGGATCACGTAAGGTGCCCCTTAACACCCTGCGTGCCTTCCCCCCCCCCCCCCGCCTGAACTCTGGGGCTGCACTGACCAGGGACAGAGACTTTGGGGGGTTGTTGGACTTTTGGGACTTTGGTGATCCTTGGGTTGCTGGACCCAAGAGACTTTGGGGTTGTTGGACTTTTGGGACTTTGGTGATTCTTGGGTTGCTGGTCTCAAGAACCAAAGGGAAAGGACACAGCCCAATTTGCTGGGGTGGGTTTTTTTGCTCATGAAGCCTGTTTGTGTTGTTTTTCCAATTTAATGCTGATGTCGTTTACCTCATGTTATTAAACATTTTCTGTTACACTCAGACTCCGTGCTTGCGAGAGGGGAAGTATTGCCTCCTAGAGGCGCCCAGGGGGTGGTATGTAATTGTCCCAGGTCACTGGGTGGGGGCTCGAGCCGGTTTTGCATTGCGTTATTGAAACGGAACCCCTAGATACAGAACCCGGCCCTTGTTGCTGCCAACTTAGATGGGCAGAAGGGTTACATCATATTCAGACTTGCTACCAATTCAGGTTCAGTCTTTTCAGTAATTAGACAGAGATCTCAATTATAACCAAGTTTTTAATTGGTATTTGTGAATTGATTAGTGGTACAGCGCCTAACAGGACACTGAAGTCACATGGGGGTGAATCAATAAACCTGTTTTTGAGAAGGTTTAACAAACAAAGTGATACAAGTCCTACAAGCCACCAGGGTTTAAAGATGGACTGGGATTTCAGCCCTGAAGCTCTGGGGATTGCTCTGGGGACCTAGCTGGCTTTGTCCACTGAAAAAGAGGGAGGAGGTGACTGAGGACACCAGTGAGGGTGGGGGCAGGAGTGGGGGTAGCACTTCCATACAGAATGATGCAGGTGAGGGCGAGCTGACAAAGGTGGGGGTGGGCCCACACAGGCTGACCGATTCAGGTGTGAGAGGGCCCATGCAGGCAAATGTGGGGATGTCCTATGTTCTGGGGATGCCTCAGTGGCCACCCTAATTAGACAGGCAGATTTGTATAAAGAATGGTTGGGGTTTGCCCCAGTGCTGCCCTAAACCCTTTCAGTTACAATGCACTTTGGGTAGGTCCCTCGTAAAGGTCCTGGAAGCAGTGGATTCTGGGAGATTTCAACAGGTTGCCTGGTGGGATTAATGGAACCACTTAGACTGGTCCTTGCTCATGTACACACTAGAACAGTTCAGACTGGCACCGGTCAGCTCCAGCCTCGGGTTAGTTTTGCTACAATCCAGTGTAATCCCAGTGGTACTTGGCATGGACCTGCGCTGTCTGGAGCCCTTTTGTGTGCGGACTCAAGGTGCTTGGGGTCCACACAGCATTTAGCTCAGTGATCTCCTCTAGTGCAGGCCGGCAGCATCTGAGTTTAACCCTTCATGGAGCAACACAGGAGTTCAGAATCCCAGTGGGAAACCTCGTCTCCCTGCTGGGCCTGGGGCCTTTATCAAGGAGTCTTTCCCTCCTACTGTCCGCACTTCATCACTGCTCAGTGCTGCTGAGGAAGGCAGTGTAGCCTAGTGGTTAGGGCACTGGGCTTGGCCTTTGAAAAGTGGGGGTTTCTACCCAGCTCTGCCTCTGACGTACTGAATGACCTTGGATAAGTCACTTCCCCGCTTTGTGCCTCAGTTTCCCCTCCCACCTTTTGACTCTCCTGTCCAGTTAGACTGTGAATGGCTCAGGGCAGGGATTGTCCCTCACTGGGTTTTGTGCAGGGCCCCCTACAATCAAGGTCAGATCTCATCTGGGGTCTGTAGGGGCTGCTGGGATGCAAATAACAATTATAAACTCTATGATAAATCAGTAATAACAGCCGTAGCTTGTAACTCCCCCTTCTCCAGTCTGAAGGCAGCACTCTCACATAGACTGTCCCGCAGCTCTTGTGAATCAAACCTCCCTTGTCATTTCATAACTTCCAGTCTGCAGAGTTCCCTTATTTCACTGGTGGGAGCTGGGTTTGAAAAGGATTCAGCTGCTTAGAGAAAACTTTCCCACATCAGACAATTTTAAAATCTTCATCTCTTGTCATTCTTGCCAGGCTGAAGTATCATTAATTTGTACAGCATCTTTCATGCAATGAAGGCTATACACAGCTGAATGACACAGTTACACCTGTCTCGGGCAACTTGTGATGCCATTAACCTGTCATTAAAATCCAAAGTTATTACCCATTAGACTGGACAGCAACTCTGTACCTTATACTCCTGGGTGGCCTCCTGTACGGGAACCACAGAGTGAGCGCAGTGAGCCTGAGACTCTGCAGATCACACAGATGGGGGTTTGATCCTCTTCACAGAACAGTTTCAAAGCCTCCTGGTGTTCCCCACACACCCCATCCCCTCCTGTTCCCTTTGTTGCCTGTAAACTCAGCCGTTTGGCGATTTCTACGACATTTTCCAGCTGCCTGGTCACCCTGAGGTTTCTCTGTTGCACAATTTCTCTGCACTGAGGGCAGGAGATGGCTGTAGTGGATCCCTCCCAGCACTGGCTGATGCAGGCTCGGCAGAAATTGTGCCCACACTCCAGAGTGACAGGTTCTGTGAAATACTCCAGACAGATGGGACATGAAGCTTCCTCCTGGAGACTGGGCAGTGTAACAGGATAAGTTTCAATTTCCTTAATTCACACTATGCCCCGCCTGCAGCTACAAGGGGGTGTTTCCCTTCCTGGAACTGACGCAGGCTGTTTGTTGAACTGGAAGGAGCTCACCAGTAACATTATAGCCCTGGAGGGTTTGGTAAAAAATGTACTACTAGGGCTCTGGTCCTGCAATCAGCCCCTGTGCTGGTGGGGAGGGTCACTGGGGCTTCACATGGACATCAGCATCCCCCTGTCAGGATGAGCCTGCAGGAGCAGGGTCTGTGTGTCTAAGGAGCAATAGTCAGACTTGGCAGAATTCTTTTTTTTTTTTTTATAATATATAATTTTGACCGATGTTTATTTTAAACAATTTTTATATTTATTGATTTAAACTTTCACAGTTGCACAACAATCTGGGTTTCAGCATTTCATTCCAATTGTTACCAATTTAAATTTTCACAGCTGTGGGGAATTATGGGGGGGGATCAGACAATATTTTGTTCAGACAATAACTATTTCATGACCCTGGACACTGAGATTCAAAAAGTTAACACTTTATAGCTGTTAAAATTGTCTGCGAGCAGGTAAATCTCCCCCAGCAGCTCCCCCAGGGCAATAACCCAATTCCTCCCCCACCACCACACGGACAGAGGCTGACAGTCCATCTGATAGCGGCTCAGGGGCCAGCGTGGAATGTGCTGGGATCTCAGCCTGGGCCCTAGTGGGGCAGGTGACCCCATCTCACAGAACCACACCCAGCAAGGCCTGCACCCATTTTCTCCCTTTTTGTCAGTCCCAGCAGAGAGACCAGGGACTCAGTGGTGTACGGAGAGCAAACTCCTCCCCGGCTGTTTACTTAGGGACACTCAGACAGCTGGGGGCGGCATGTTTGTGCTCTGCCCCTTTCTCGGTAAATGGTGGCTGTAACTTTACTCACTCTGGCCCCTTTGGCAGCAGGACGCTGAGACTTTTCAGGACCCAGACTCTGAATCATAACCTTTCTGGGTCTATTTTCTCAGCGTCTACTCTGAGCTTAGCACCATGGGGCCCTCATCCTCCATAGACTGTAATGCAAATAGCCACACGAGCCTTGTGTAGATGGGGAAACTGAGTCTGCAAGGACAATGCAGACCTTGGCAGCAACTAAGTAAGTCCTGAGCTCCAGCCAGAGCTGCATCCCTGGTTTAATGGCCCTAAGGGGCTTTGCCAGGGTGCAGAGTATAAGAGGTGAGGTTCAGCTTCACCCTGGCCACATCCCTCTATCACTGCTCCACACCCTTCTCCTCCAGCCTGTCCATGCCCCAACCCCACTCCCTCACAGCCCTCCCAGGAGCACTCCTTGTGCCTGCAGCTGTAGGGGAGGAGGCACAAGCGACTTCTTTGTTGGAGGAATTTCCCAGGGTGGGGGAGGGCTTTACCCCTTTTCTACACCCACTTGGCCCACTCTAGCCAGCTTGGGAGCCAGAGCACAATGATGGGCTGGGTCCAAATGTCAAGAATGTCTATTGATTTAGGGTCCAAATTTGGGTACTGACCTGAGTATTTAGGGGCTGGTTCTCCAAGGGGCTGGGCACCTGCAGCACCCACTGACTCCGGCTGCAGCTGTGGATGCAGGTGTAACACGTGCCCTGAAATCCTGTATTTCGAAGAGATAAACTGTGACAGCCAAAATTAGGCCAGTGTTGTGAATTTAGGCCTTAGAGATTGGCCCTTAACAACAGTCCATGGGCTAAGTCTCATTGTACGTTGCTGTTTGTACTTGGTCACAGCTCAGTCCCATGTCTGTAAGCAGCAGAGGTGCTGACTCCTTGGGTGCTCCGGAGCTCAAACACCCACAAAAACAATATAGTGGGTGCTCAGCACCCACCAGCCACAGCTGTTCAATGGGGCGACCGATCAGATGTTCGGAGGCTGGGAGAGGCACTTGGGGGAGGGTGGAGAGCAGCAAGCTGCAGGTGGATGGGGGCTTTGGGGGAGAAGTTGGAGCAGCAGTGAGAAGAGGTTGAGTGAGGGCGGGGCCCCAGGGGAGTGGTGTAGTGGGGGGCGTGGCCTCGGGGCATTGCTGGGGTGGAGCACCCCCAGGAAAAATAAAAGTCAGCACCTATGGTGAGCAGAGACCTAGAAGTATATTCCCAGTGTCCAGAGCCAGCCAGTCCCCCAGGGATGTAACAACAAGTTCATAACCTTTCCCACAGGATGGGTAATTCCACCGTTTTGTTCATGGGATGAGAACCTCAAGGTGAATTTGAACAAAGTGAAAGTAGCTGAAATGTGACCCCTGCCCTGCACACTGTGCTCAGGTGCCCTAGGGAGACATGGCTTTCACCTGGTGTCCAAGCCCCTGCAAAGTCTCAAGAATTATGAGGGGGAGTGAGAAGGAGCCACGTGTCTTCTCTGACGTCCTAGGGGGGAAAGAGAGAAAAGAGCGCTCGGTCTAATATGTCACACAGGAGGATCCATCCTCCATGCCGGGCTTGGGGCTGTCACACTCTGGGATCCAGGGTGATTGCCCTGTGCATGGTACGTTTAGACCCTCTTTTCAGAACAAGGGACGAGATCAGAGTTTGAAGCAGCACCAGGGGATGAGATTTCAGCAAACCACACACTGGCAGTTGCAGAATCCAATCAGTGAAAGGCCCCAGCACAGAAGAGTACATGGATACATGTGTTAGCATGCAGCTCTCACCACACTGGGGAGTTCTGCATAAAAATGGATGGTTGGATCTGGCCCACTGAGCTCAAGGCCACCACCAGCCTGTAACTGCCCTGACAACACTGAGTGCAGGAATAAGAATCAGGCAGTGGCTCCCTAAGGGTTGTCCCGAGGTCTGAGGATAAACCAACCTGTCCTGGGAATGGAAAGGGGGAGGCAGCCAAAGAAACAAGGCTATTCAGGGATAGTAAAGGCTGCAGGGGAAAAAATTAGGGCAAAACAAGCAAACCAGTGAAATGGTAACCGCTAGGCATCAACAGGGATCAGAAGGGATTTTACAAATACAGGAAATAGAGGCCTTGGTCTGGCCTAAAAGCCATGAGTTCTCTGAGCGAATGGGGCTTTTCCATCTCTAACATCTGCACGTCTGTCAGGGCCAGCTCTAACTTTTTTGCTGCCCCAAGCAGCAAAAAAAAGCACCGTCCCCCGAGCCCTCCCCCCCGCCGAGCGCCGCACCGCCGGACCCCCACCCGAGCGCCACAGCCCGCGCCGCCCCCCCGCCGATCGCCACCCCTCCGGAGCCCGCCCGCCGAGCGCCGCGCCGCTGGAGCGCCCCCCCCCCCACAGAATGCCACACCGCGCTGCCCCCCCGCCGAGCGCCAGAGCGCCCCCCCCCATGGAATGCCGCGCCGCTGGAACCCCCCCCCGAGCGCCACGCCTCCAGAGCGCCCCCCACCGAGCGCCGCGTCGCCAGAGCGCCCACGCCCCCCCGCGGAATGCCGCGCCGTGCCGCGCTACCCCTCCCACCCCCGCCACCCCAAGATTGGCCGCCCCTTACCAGGTGCCGCCCCAAGCATGTGCTTGGTTGCCTGGTGCCTGGAGCCGGCCCTGACATCTGTAACTGCAAAGAACAATAATAATTCCAGTCTCTGCCATGCACACACCGAGTTATGCTGTATCTCTGAGTACTGGACTCCAGTGCCCATGATTCAGGAGCTGTCCTGTCTCTGTGCAGGGATCTGGGTGGCTGGAACAGTCTCACCTGCAGGAATTCACTCGCTGGCTTCTGGCCCTGCCCCTCCAGCCCACTGATCAGCTTGTTGTGATGAGATATTAGCTTGGAAAAGTTGGTGGCATTTTCACCCCGTTTCTTCCCAATCTCCCTGTCCAGTTCCCCCAGTTGAGCCAGCAGGAATTACTCTTGGTCCTGGATACACCAGCCCAGACAGTCAAAATGAGAAACAATTTCCTGCCTCTAAGCTTCTGTCTTTCCCTGTAATGGCAGGTCACGAACATGTGGAGAGTCATGGGCCATTTCATCCTCCTCCTCTTCCCCTAGTGCTTACATAGCACTTTTCATCAGTCGATCTCCAGCATTTTACAGTGAAGGTAAGTGACATTATCCCCATTTTACAGATGGGAAACTGAGGCACAGAGCCATGATGACCCAGATCCACAGCGAGACTTAGGTGACTAAAGCCCAGGTTTAGATACCAAACTCCCAGAATTAGGTGCCACTGAAATCCAGAAAACCTCTGCCTGGCTGCCCCTAACTCTGCAGGCAGCTAAACTCACTCACCGCCAACATTTCTATGGCAGAATTTCCCAACTTCTTAAATTTCCACTTCTGAGCCTGGGCACTGCTGCTGCCTCACTCTAGGTGCCCAGACACCTGCCTCACACCTAACCCCAAAGGGATCCTCAAAGCAGAAGGCCGGCAGTGGAAAGCCTGTCTTGCCTGTAGGGCCCAATCCTGTAGGAATGTGCTGAGCACCCCTTTGGATCAGAGCTCAGACAAAATCCAGAGGAGGTGCTGGCAGAGGCTCCTTTATAAGTTTGAGCCCAGTGGTTGGGTCACTCGTCTGGCATATGGGAGACTAAGGCTATGGCTACACTACACAGTGTTTAGTGACATGGCTGTGTCGCCACATCTCTGAAAGACAAACGTTTTGTCTTTCAATTACCAGTGTAGACAAAGCCTTAGGTTCCACTCCCTGCTCTGCCTGATGGGGAGGAAGGGTTTGAACACAGGTCTCCCACTGCTCAGATGACTGCCCTAACCACGGGGGTCTGGGATATTCTGATGTGGGGCTCCCTCAGTCTCTTCTGATCAAGCTGCTCCATGTTGACTAAATAATTAAATAGCCCCTGGGTCAGAGGGAGAAAGTGACAATGACTCTATTGCCAGGGGATCAGGGCACTGGGAGGTAGAAGACGCAGGTGCAGGACCCTGCTCCAATAGCTATTTAATTACAGTCCCTTTTCTGCAGGAGGGAGCATTTCATTGCAACCCTGTGACTTAACACTGGACCTTTCCTGGGGATGTGATGTAGGCTCCGTAGAGAGAGTCCCCTATAGATGCACTGGAGCACTCCCAGCCCCCAACACCAGTGAGAGCAGCAGAGTTAGACCATGTGCAGGGTCACTAGCCCATCAGTGCCTAGAACTATCACTGGGGTAGGTCACTTGTGGGAGGGCAGGGAGCAGCACACGCTCTCCTGCTGGGCAATCTCAGAGAGATTCTGTATTGTAGTTTAAATGAATTCCTCAGAGTTCTGAATTAATATGCCCAGTAAGGAATCTATTTGTCAAAAAAGAAAATACAGAATCTTTTTTTTTGGTCTGTCTTGTTATGGACATAGTTGCCTACAGGTATTTTGAAATAAATTACCAAAATAATTGAAATTGGCATGATTATATCATGTTATTTTGACAAATAAAATATGCAGAATTTTAAAATATTGTGCACAGAATGTTTAGCTTTTTGGTGTAGAATTCCCCCAGGAGTACTGGGTCCCTTCATGGATCGCGCTCTTTGTCTCCGAATCAAAAGGAGAGAGGAAAGTTTCCCAGCATGCAGCAGCTTCATGAGGTGAGGTGGCCCTGTCTGCATTTCCTGAGCCCAGATGGCCCCAAGGACTCCCAAGGGAAGGGTCAGCTAGTCAGAGGCACTGCAGTTAGGTTGGTCGTTTTGTGCTATGTGATCTAAATTCTCTTGTGCTTTTTCTGGTTAAGTGAAAGAGCAATAATGTGTTGGACTTGTGCAAAGACTCTGTGTGTGTGTTAAATGCTTCACAACTACTGTGTGCCTCTGGAGAGAGTTCAGCTGAAAACCAGAAGGCTCTCACCTTGGCATGGAGTTCTGGAAGATGGTGTGTTTAAGCATGTGGGAGTCTGAAGGGTCAGCTCTGCACCAGGGGGTTAGGCAGTGGGATCCAGGCTTCAGGACAGGGGACTAGAGAGCACTCCAAGAATGTGCCCAGGGACCCCAAGACTGAACCAATGGATGGGCTCTGTTCCAGTCCCAGAGGCTTGACTTATGTGGGGATCCTGGGGCTCAGATGCTTGGATTCCCCTTACAGCAGTCTGGTGGAACCTAACGGGTTCTGGGATACACACACACCAGTAAACAGAAACCTTCTCACTGCCCAGCATCCAAACACCCTTAACTCTGACCACATGGGTTCTGGTGAATATTTCTACATGTCTGAAATATTAAATTCAGAGACATGAATGGAGAGGTCTCCCCCTCAGGGCTGTCACATCCCTTTGCCTTGGACTGAGGGGGGCTCTTTCCTGGATGCTGCTCCCTGTTTCTGGATTAGGCAGAGGCTCTCCCTCCAGTGCCGCCACCTCCTGCTCCCTTTGCCTTGGGGTGGGAAGGTTTCTATTAATGGTTCTTCCTGGGCTGGGGAGAGGCTGTCTGCTGCTCCATGTCTTCCACCGTTCTCTTTGGCCAGGATACAGCAGCTGGTGGCTTTAACTGTAGATACCTGTGGCCAATGGCTGCCCCGACTCTGCTGCTGGGAATGCGGCAGCAGGAGTAGCAGGGAGACGTAGCAGGGGAAGAGATAGAAAAGCAGCAAGATAGACGGGAGTACCCAAGGGGCCTGTCTGTGACTCCATGTTCAAGCTGTTATAGTGTTTGAGGGGTTCACATTTGATACCTGGTAAGTGAAATCTAAATATAGAATATGCAACCAGTTTGGGGATTGTGCCCTGCTTTGTAACTGTTTGCCCTGAGTTTGGTACTCACGTTTCTGAGCTACTCTAGACAGCGTGACGGGAGAACTGAACCGGGGTCTCCCACATGCCAGCTGAGTGCTCTAACCACGGGGTAAGAGTTACAAGCTGGGTGACATCATCAAAACCACCTCCTTCTCCCTCCCCACCCCCACACTCACATTTTATGTGGAGCGAGGCAGGTGCCTACCTCATTCCAGCAAGAAAACCCTTACGCGCCTGAGCCACCTGATGTCAGGTGGTGGGTTCCCGTTTGTGGGTGGCTACGCAGAGATAGACGCCCCTCTGCAGCCCAGATTTAGGTACCTGTCTGTGAGAGAGGGGAAGGGCTTAGGACATCCCTCCCCCCTTGATGGTCTCTCTCATTGGCTAGCTTAACTGCTCCCCGCCTACTGAGCTGGCTTTTGGGAATCGCATTGTCAGGTGCCTTATGGGGTGCACTGTCACAATCCCTGACAGGGGAACCAGCCCGGGGGCAGCAAGAGGGGAAAAACCATAGGCACCTAAGCCACCTGAGTGTTAAAGACAGGAACACTTCTTAAGCTGCTTTCAATTAAGCCTACAGCTGTTAGGGGACGTGATTCAGACCTGGGTCTGGGTTTGCAGCAGGCTTTCTTGCCCACTCCTCCCTGACCACATGGATTCCAAGGGTGGGGGCAGGAGAAGGGGGAATATACACAAAACCAGTGATGGATTGTGGCACCCTCTGCTGCATGCATCTGAGCAATACAACCAGCAACGCTTGCAAACATAGGGAAATGGGCAGCAGAAGCATAGATAGTTATAGATATAGTAGGGGACTTTACCTAGGTATATTTAATTCTGACTCAGTGCGGGGGTGGGGGGAGGAGGGGTGGTCTAGATGACCTCTTCAGATCCCTTCCAGCTGTACATTTCTATGACCTTACACTGACATGAGCGTTAAAAGATTTCTGGAGGCAGCTTAGATAGCAAGTACATGCGAAGCCCTGGGTGAGTACAGCACCATTGTGGACACAGCAACACGGGTATGACTTGGGTGGGGCTTTGCACAGGGACACTCACACCTGGGTGACACTAACCCAGTTGCTCAGACAAAGGTGTAGATCATCAGGACTAACTCTGCAGTGAAGAGGGGCCTCTAGTGACTACAGGTTTAAAATACTTTTCTATTATAAGAAGTCCCATTACCTATGTAACTATTAACACATTACAATCGCAGTTTCACCACTGACACTCTACAGTTATGTTGTGAAATACCTGGTAAAAAAGGCCTGATCATTCAACCATTGAGGTCAATAGCAAATCTCCCACTTAGTTCAGGGGGAGCAAAACTAAATGCGTAGGTCCTGATCTTACAAAGACAGATTAACGTGCTTAAGTTTGTATAGCTAGTGGGGTCCTGTAGGGGTCTGTCCTCAGTCTGGTACTATTCAGTATTTATATTAACAACTTGGATAATGGAGTGGTGAGTATGCAGTCAGGAGTAGGTCTTAGGGAAAACTTTCTAAGGGTATGTCTACACTACGAAATTAGGTCGAATTTATAGAAGCCGGTTTTATAGAAATCGGTTGTATACAGCCGATTGTGTGTGTCCCCACATAAAATGCTCTAAGTGCTCTAGTCGGCAGACCATGTCCACAGTACCGAGGCTAGCGTCGACTTCCGGAGCATTGCACTATGGGTAGCTATCCCACAGTTCCCACAGTCTCTGCCGCCCATTGGAATTCTGGGTTGAGATCCCAATGCCTGAATGATGCAAAACAGTGTCGCGGGGGGTTCTGGGTACATGTGGTCAGGCCCCTCCCCCTCCATCAGAGCAACGGCAGACAATCGATTCGCGCCTTTTTACCTGGGTTACCTGTGCAGACAACATACCACGGGAAGCATGGAGCCCGCTCAGCTCAGCTCAGCTCACCGTCACCATATGTCATCTGGGTGCCGGCAGACATGGTACTGCATTGCTACACAGCAGCAGCTAATTGCCTTTTGGCAGTAGACGGTGCAATATGACTGGTAACCTTCATCGGTGATCTGGGTGCTGGCAGAAATGGGGCTGCATTGCTACACAGCAGCAGCCCCTTGCCTTTTGGTAGAAGATGGTGTATTACGACTAGTATCCGTCGTCATTGTAATTCAGTGGCTGAAACTCCGTATGTCCCCCAGTTGCTGCCTTCCCAATGACGATGATGGCTATCAGTTGTAGTATGCTATTTTCTGCCAAGCACCCAGAAGATGCCGAGGGCTATCAGTCATGCTGCACCATCGTCTGCCAGCTTAAGATGTAAAAAATAGATTTGTTCTGTATTCATTTGCTTCCCCCTCCCTCCATGAAATCAACAGCCTGCTAAACCCAGGGTTTTGAGTTCAATCTTTGGGGGGGCCATTCTGTGTGACAGTTGTTTGTGTTTCTCGCTGATGCACAGCCACCTTTGTTGATTTTAATTCCCTGTACCTGTAGAGCATGTCGTCACTCGCCCCTCCCTCCGTCCGTCAGATACTAGTTTCGCGCCTTTTTTCAGACCAGACGCCATAGCACTGGGATCATGGAGCCCGCTCAGATCACCGCGGCAATTATGAGCACTATGAACACCACGTGCATTGTCCTGGAGTATATGCAGAGCCAGGACATGCCAAAGCAAAACCAGGACCAACTGAGGAGGTGATTGCAGCGTGGCGACAAGAGTGATGAGGAAATTGATATGGACATAGACCTCTCACAAGGCACAGGCCCCAGCAATGTGCAAATCATGGTGTTACTGGGGCAGGTTCATGCCGTGGAACGCCAATTCTGGGCCCGGGAAACAAGCACAGACTGGTGGGACCACATCGTGTTGCAGGTGTGGGACGATTCCCAGTGGCTGCGAACCTTTCGCATGCGTAAGGGCACTTTCATGGAACTTTGTGACTTGCTGTCCCCTGCCCTGAAATGCCAGAATACCAAGATGAGAGCAGCCCTCACAGTTGAGAAGTGAGTGGCTGTAGTACTGTGGAAGCTTGCAACGCCAGACAGCTACCGGTCAGTCGGAAATCAATTTGGAGTGGGCAAATCTATTATGGGGGCTGCTGTGATCCAAGTTGCCAGGGCAATCAAAGACCAGCTGCTATCAAGGGTAGTGACTCTGGGAAACGTGCAGGCCATTGTGGATGGCTTTAATGCGCTGGGATTCCCAAACTGTGGTGGGGCGATATACTGAACCCATATCCCTATCTTGGCACTGGAGCACCAAGCCACCTAGTACATAAACCGCAAGGGGTACTTTTCAATGGTGCTGCAAGCACTGGTGGATCACAAGGGACATTTCACCGACATCAGCGTGGGATGGCTGGGAAAGGTGTATGACGCTCGCGTCTTCAGGCACTCTGGTCTGTTTCGAAAGCTGGAGGAAGGAACTTTCTTCCCGGACCAGAAAATAACGGTTGGGGATGTTGAAATGCCTATCGTGATCCTTGGGGACCCAGCCTACCCCTTAATGCCATGGCTCATGAAGCCGTACACAGGCAGCCTGGACGGTAGTCAGGACCTGTTCAACTACAGGCTGAGCAAGTGCTGAAAGGTGGTGGAATGTGCATTTGGACGTTTAAAAGCGCTGGTGCAGTTTACTGACTCGGTTAGATCTCAGCACAACCTATATTCCAATTGTAATTGCTGCTTGTTGTGTACTCCACAATATCTGTGCGAGTAAGGGGGAGGTGTTTATTGCAGGGTGGGAGGTTGAGGCAACTTGCCTGGTGGCCAATTTCACACAGCCAGATAACAGGGCGATTAGAAGAGCACAGCAAGGCGTATTGCACATCAGAGAAGCTTTGAAAGTCAATTTCATGATTGGCCAGGGTACGGTGTGACAGTTGTGTTTGTTTCTCTTGAAGTTACCCACCCCCATATATATGAAAGGAAATAAAGTCACAATTGTTTAAAAAACATTCTTTATTATTTGTTGCACAACACATTGAGAGAAATCAGAAGGTAGACCGGGGAAGGGGGCGGGTATTGTGTTAGGGGGGTGGAGGAGGAGGGAAGGACAAGTCCAGAAACCAAATCAAAATTTCGGATATGTCAGCTTTCTGCTGCTTGGGCGATCATCTGGGGTTGATTGTGTGGGTCCCCATAGCCTCCCCCCTCATGTTCTTGGGCATCTGGGTGAGGAGGCTATGGAACTTGGGAAGGAGGGAGGGCAGTGGAAAAGCTCTTTATACATCACCTAAGATCCAACCCACCAGTTCCTTGACTTCTTGTTCTGTATCTTTTTTATCACTGTTTTGGAGACCACATTCCAAACCATGTGGGTGAAGAGGCACAGCCTAACCAGTGCAAGGACACACCATTCATGTATCCTGGCTTTGATGAGCTTCTTATTTCCTATTGTGAACGCTAACTTCAGTTTTGCAAACTTTGGTGGGATATTTGATATTGGCGAACAGAACTGTGTGAGAAGCATAATACATTCAGTTAAGTTCCCAAAACATATACTGTGTGTATATCTATATAATATATAATTTTTTGTCCGGTGAAAAAAATTTCCCTGGAACCTAACCCCCCTATTTACATTAATTCTTATGGGGAAATTGGATTCGCTTAACATCGTTTCACTTAAAGTCGCATTTTTCAGGAACATGACTACAATGTTAAGTGAGGAGTTACTGTATTAGCTAACAGGTCCAATAAAAAAAGTCACATGACATCAAAATATTTTGGTTCTTATTACATTTTTGTGCACATGTGGGCTCTGGTATATTTTTTACATCTGAAACCCACTAAGTTAATGTATTTACATATTAATTAATTACTTATTATTATTATATAGTAAACTCCTCGATAAGTGTCCAGTCAATGCTTTGGGCATCTTTGACAATGTTTTAAAAATACTTGTGTGAAGAAACAGACCTGGGCACTATCCCAGGAGCAAATAAAATAACCCAGCAGCAGCAACACAATCAGAGAAAACATTGAATAATGAAGGTGCTGATCTTGCTGTGTGGTTAAGTTTACACACTGGGAGTAGTTCCACTGACTTTATGTCAAGCATGTTTTTAAGACACTTCAGAGACCTAAATAAATCCTCTCAGAAACAGCAGACACAGTGCGGATTCCTACCTGATTCCATCTTGTGAACATAAAAAGTAAAGAAGAAAACAATAAAACCAGGGGGAGGGGAGCTGGCTCTGGAGCTGTGGCAGAATGAGAGACTCTTCATCTTCATTGTAACTTGATCTAAGCAACAGGAAGGAGGAGGAGGAAAAACCTCCTCATAGTGAGCATAACACTGACTAACATTAAATCATTAAAGTCAGCCATTAAAGAGGACACATTAAATAAAAAAGGAATAATTACATTGTTCAGTGAACTCTTTCATCATAAAACCACCTCCGTGAGCAGCAGAAGCTCTGTTAATGGGAGAAACTCTCCCGCTGACATAGTGCTGTGCACAATGGCGCTTATGTCCGTGTAACTTATGTCAGTCAGGGGGTTGGTCTATTCACACCCCTGAGCAACATAAATTCTGCCGACTTCAGCTGTAGTGTGGACACAGCCTCAGGCGCTTCTCTTTGGGAGAGGAGCACGGTTCAGGATACACCCCTGTTGTTAGCATCTCCCATCTGCCTGTTTAGGTGGCTCCCCACCTAGCATGCTGGCTCTTGTGGATGGCATTGTAAGGCACCTGCCTGTCTCCATTCATCGTGCCGGGATACTAGGCTCCTAAGTCAGGCTGTGTGGGTTGCAGTGTTCTTGTGATGTTCTAAGCACCTAAAAATGAGGTGTGGTTGATGCTCAGCATTGTAACACCTAAGTCCTTTCATGGATCCCACCCCCAGTCATTTACATTAGAACAGGGGTCGGCAACCTTTCAGAAGTGGTGTGCCGAGTCTTCATTTATTCACTTTAATTTAAGGTTTCGCGTGCCGGTAATACATTTTAATGTTTTTAGAAGGTCTCTTTCTATAAGTCTATAATATATAACTAAACTATTGTTGTATGTAAAGTAAATAAGGTTTTTAAAATGTTTAATAAGCTTCATTTAAAATTAAATTAAAATGCAGAGCCCCCCAGACCAGTAGCCAGGACCCGGGCACTGTGAGTACCACTGAAAATCAGCTTGCATGCCGCCTTTGGCATGCGTGCCATAGGTTGCCTACCTCTGCATTAGAAGCTCACAGAAAGCAAAAATACAGACCTGGTCGAAGGTGGGGTGTTTCCTTTTTCTTCCTTTGATCCCATTTTTTAGCTCATGGCCGCCCTAAGTGAAGGGGTGGGGTTTTTCAATGCAGTAGCAAACACAAGGCAGTGATCTCATTATACAGTCCCAGTGGAGATGAGGAAAGTGATGCTTTCACCTCTGTGTAGCTACTCAAGGTGACCAATAACCCTCCCAAACAGCCCCCAACCCACAGAATTCACTGAGGTGAAACCACCACTTGCCTTGTCTACACCCAGATGTACAATGAGAGAGAGAAACCTGCACCCTAGTGTAGAAAAACCCCCAGAGACTGTTTCTCGGAGTAGGTCCCATCCCATGAAACCCCCTGTGGACACCACAGCAATTGCTGATGGGCAGAAAAAATATGAACTGGATAGTTCATATCTCTTTAGCCACCTCTGAACAAATTCAGCACCTCTGGAAACAAAGAAGAGAGTCAGCACCATGTGTTCAGCCCCCTCTCCACAGAGCCCAGCTGAGGAATTCCTGATTGACATGGTTATAGCCAGCACAAGGGACAGAGCGCACGTTGGATAGCAAGATGTCACAGTAAAACCCCAGCTCTCATCAGAGGGATATGCTGGTGTATTCCCTGTTGGTGCTGGGGGGACACAACCAACTAGGGAAGCAAATCCCACAACTCCGCCCTTAACAACCGCAGCTGGAAAATTCAAAAGGAACAAATCAGAATTGTCTTTCATGCTTTATTTACTGTAGATACCCGTCAGAGTGCAAAGGAGTTGAGAAGCAGCTTTAATACCAACAACAATGGAAAACAGACCCACAGGTTTTGGGAACAGTTATTTTTAATGACACTAAAATGGCAACAAAGTCAAGGAAGTAACAAATGAAATAAATGAGTGACAGTTGCACCTTCAGTGACGTTTTATAAATCTCTGTCCCTTTTCTTCCCCCTTCTCTGTCATACAGTTCATTTTTACTCACCATTTTTCTAGCACTCATTTCCATTCCTGTTTATTTCTCTGTGTCTTCCACTCTCCTCTGATCCCTGTCACAGATCATTCCTCTCATGTTCTCCATTCTTTCCCCTGAATTTATCCCTTCCCCTCTCACTGCCTCTGGCTCTTTCCCCTCTTCAGAGTGCTTTCCTGTCATTGTTTTTATATTTCATTTTCACCCTTTTTCCGGGACTCTGTTTGTTTTGTTTTACTTTATCTTTTCCTTGTGTTTTCTCGGTTCCCTCTGGTTCAGCCCAGCCTGCCCTCCCGCAACCTGTGACTCTCACAGTGTTGCCAATCCCAGAACTTAAAAATCATGAGTCAGAACCAAAAATCATGAAATTGACTCCCCAAAACATGAGGGCTCAAAATAATATATAACGCATCCTGCTTTATCTTCTGATTTTTGAACTCTCCCTGCCCATCCCCCGTGTGTGTGACAATTACAGTGTTACCAGCTCTCCCGTAGTTACAGGGGAAGGTGACTTGGACTCCTGTGGCAGGAGCTCTGGCTGGGAGACCCCCGTGAGATCTAATCCCACTGATCTGTACAAATTGCTCCCTGCTGCTGTGGCACTTTCAGCTTCTCCCCAACCCCCCAAACCCTGATTGATTCATTCTGTGTCCCTGCCACCCCCACATCTGCCTGTGCCCAGCCCAGCTGTTAGTTCTGCCCCCTGCCCAGCTCCACATCTGCCTGTCTCCAGCCCGGCTGTTAGTTCTGCCCCCTGCCCAGCTCCACATCTGCCTGTCTCCAGCCCGGCTGTTAGTTCTGCCCCCTGACCAGCCCCAGGTCTGCCCCTCTGGGCCCCTCTGCCCCTCCTGCAGCCCCAAGGATCTTCACCCCCCCACCCCCTCCCATCCCTGGGGATGCAGGGAGGGGGAGGAGCTTCCAGGGGTCATAGAGATGAGGAGCAAGGGGCTGGGTAGATGGGAGTTCTCCAGAGTCAGAGAGACTGGGAGGTGTGAGGCTCGAGATGCTAATTTCAGGGTCCCCAGTCTCAGGGACACAGTCTGAGCCGGGATCCCGGCAACACCCGGAGCCAGGGTCGAATTCTCTCCCCAGGGACGGAGCCCGGCGGGAAAGTGAAGATCGGGGTCTCGTCACCAGCATCGATAAATGTCACCTGCCCCCGGTCACAGTCCAGACAAACCCGGATCCTGCTGGGGGCCCGGCTCAGGGGCAGGGGGGTCACAGGGGAGGTGAGAGCCCAGAACTCATCCCCGAACCGCTCCACAGCCCAGATCCCCCCCTCAGGGCTACAGCTGATCTCTCCCTTCCTCCCCACAGACTCTCTGGCCACCCCCACACCCCAGCATTGCCCCACCCCCACCTCCACCTCCCAGCAATGTCTCCCCGAGGTGAATCCCTCACAGCCCAGCACACAGGGCTCAGTGTCAAATCTCTCAGGGTTGTCGGGCAGATCCTGCCGTGTGTGTCCCCATCTCACACTTTTCTGATCCGCAGACAGGACAAGCTCGGGATTCACCGTGTCTGGATCCAGAGTCACATTCGCTGGGGAGAGAGAAAATCAGAGCGTTGGGGCAGAGCTCAGCCCTGGGGGAGGGTTTGATGGCATCAGTGACAGAATTTGCCCCAGCTGGAGAGTGACTCAGGGAATCTCCTTCCTCCAGGATTTACCCGTCAGATCAGAGATCTCAGCACAGGGCTGGGGGGAGTCACTCCCCTGGCAGAGACGGGTCAGTGACAGGGTGAAAGTATCGGCTGTGCCAGGCCTGAAACTCTGACTCTTTCCCCTCCTGCCCCCACCTCTCCCCAGGGAGGGGACTAGAGACTCTGGGAGCCCCAGCAGATGGTACAACTCAGTGAATATTGACAGAGCTCCCTCCGCTTCCCACCTTAAATCTCACTGTTTCCCAGCTGCCCCTGTGCTGGACTTTGCAATGGGGCCTCTCCACTGCACCCGGCCTGCTCTGAAATGTCACAGCTCGGACAGGAACAGGCCACACGGTACCAGGATTGGACATGCCCAGAATTTCACTGCTCAGCAGCAGTCACAGAATAAAAGTATATTAGCATGAGGCAGGGAGTGAGGGGTTAGCACAAGGGAAGGGGGTTCATGGTGGAATGAGGCAGAAGCTACAAGTGTGGGGGGGAGCAGGGATGGATTAGGGTTTTGTGCGGCCCTGGGCCAGAGCAAGTGGGGACCCCTCCTCACCCCTTCTGCAGTCCCTCCACCCCCTTGCTCTTCTGCTGGGGAAAGGGCATGTGGGCTTGCCCCGCACCACCCACCTGGCGCTCCAGCCAGAGAGTGGGGGCAAGCCCTTACATCCCAATCCCGTTCCCTGGCTAGAGTGCCAGGCGGGTGGAGTGGGGCAAACCCGGCAAGCCCCCAAGTCCTGACCCCACTCTCTAGCAGGAGCACCGGGCAGGCAGAGAGAGTCGGGGCATGGAGGCACCCATTTTTCACAGGCCCCCCAATTGGCCAGGGCCCCTGGGCACACGCCCCGTTGGCCCAGTGGCAAATCCGCCACTGAGGCAGGGAAGGTGTAGAATAGGTGGCTGGTGGAAAGAGAGAGAGGGTCATGCTAGTGATGGGGAGGCTAAAGTGACATCCTGTTTACCAGAGATGGGAGAATGCTGAGATCATGGTGGATGGAGACAGGAGAAAATAGACAAGCTCACAGCTCTGATCACAGGAGCTCCCCAGATGTGTATAATGGAGCCAGAAGAGCCCCCGTCTGTGACCAAGGCTCTGTTCCTCTGCTGGAGACTGGAGCAAGGGTCACACACAGACACAGTCCCTGCCCACCCCATCAGCGTGGGGTCATTGCAGAGCTCCTGGGGGAAAAGATGAAGGAAGAAACAGAGAGAAATTGGAGATCAGCCGTCAGCGCAGGGAGGTAAAAAATCTCCCCCTGGAGAAGTGGCTGTGGAGGTGCATGTCCCACTGGATATGTACAATTAGTGGGAACTACTCTCACAGATCTCTGCAGGGTGCAGTGCACACGCGGGCGGTGGAGAGGCACGAAGAGTAGATGCAATATGATGTAGATTCATTATGGTACAATAGCACATAGGTACAAACCCTGCCTCACCTTGTGATGCGCTGTGAAATTCAGGGTGCCGGGGAGGTCTACCCTGAACTATCACATCCACTCCCACATTCAAGGAAAAAGAGGCACATTGCCTCAGAGGGACTGATGTCTGGACATTGATAAAATATTATCTTTAATTACCTGCTTCTACAGGTGCCACAGATCTTCTCCACCCTAAAAACAACCACATGATTAGAGATGAGATGGGATCAGGAACAAGTATTGCATGATTCAATATTGTATAAACTAATCCACAGAGGGAAAAAGAAAGTTCTAAGTTCATCAGAACCGCCACTGGGTTGCATGTGTGTGTCTCTCCCAGGATGGATCTTCACTGCAGAGTTAGCTCAGTATCTTACTTGGCTGTTGCCCCAATCTGTTTATTGTGCAATCACAAAAACTCTGACTCAAGTTTGGTGGTGCTTTACGCCCAGGCTGGCTGGCAAGACTTTGAGTATTGGCTGTAGCCCAGGTACCACTTTAATTCAGGTTGGTTACCTGCCCACTTTGCAATGTGGATGGAAATTAACCATCTCCGGAGCTGATAGTCCTCCTGTGCCTTCCCACAATTTCTCCTGGGCCATGTTTTCTTGGCCACTACCTACTTTACTACTGTATTGCTTATCAATTTTTCAAATTAGCTTTTGGTGTGAAATTCATCCAGCTTAGCCTTTCCCCACATTTTATAAAGTTACATTAAAAAACAACCTCCACCCCCCCAAAAGAATGACAATAAAAAGCAAACAAACAAAAAAAGGTTTCCTAGTGCAACAATTTTAAAAATTAAATTTAAAAGCACACTCCATCACAATTAAACAAATGGCCACATGATACTCCAAATTGGTACAAAAAATTTCTTTTCAGAAGAAGGATAATGACACTTACTTATTTCGTTATCTCGTTTGTCTAAAAATTAAAGAGAAATAGAGGGAAATTCATCCAGTTTAGTCTTTCCCTACATTTTATAAAGTTACATTACAAAACACATCCCTACACACTCTCCCAAAAGATAATAAAAATTTTAAAAAAGCATGTTAGCAAACAAATGAAAAAAGATTTCCCATTGCAACAATTTTAAAAGTTAAATTACAAAGAAAACAACTCTACCACAATTAAACAAACTCCCACATTAGGTTCCAAATTGCTACTAAATGTTTCTTGTCAGAGGAAGAATAATGACACTTACTTATTTCTTCATCTCGTTTGTCTAAAAATTAAAGAGAAATAAATATATAGTTTGTTAGGTGTTTCCCTTTTTTAATGTTTTATTTCTCTTTATCACCTATATGACAGTGAAGGCTGAGAGAAATAAACCTCCTCTTCAGGACGTCAGATGAGAGGACCAAGTGGTACCTTCTGATCTTAAACTCTGTGACTCCATGACTCTATTGCTTATCAGTTTTTCAAATTAGCTTTTGGTGAGAAATCCAGTTTAGCACTTCCCCACCTTTTACAGAATTACACTAACCGTTCCAAAAATCAATAGTAATAAAAAGCAAGAAAACAAACAAAAAGAGGTTTCATATTGCAACAAAATTGTAAAAGTTAAATTTGAAAGCAAACAACTCCACAACAATTTAAACCAGCTCCCACACGAGGATCCCATTAGGTACAAAATATTTCCTGTCAGAGGAAGGATAATGACACTTACCAATTTCTGTATGTAGTTTGCCTAAAAATTAAACAGAAATACACATATTGTTTGTTTGGAGTTTCCCTTTTCTTATATTTTATTTCTCGTTATCATCACTACAACAGTTAAGACGGAGAGATTATTTTTAATCAATTGCCTATTAAGGAGGTCAGACTAGACCAGTGGTGCCAAAAGTTTTCCTGTTGCCCCCTCCTCCCCTTTACCAGTAATGAAATCCGTGTGCAACCCCTCCCACCCTCATTACTGCACAGTTGTCTCAGCAGAGGAGCTTGGGCTGAAAGCTGAGCTGGGCGAAGAACTGGGAATAGAGGCGGAGCTGGCCTGGGGGCAGAGAGGGAATGAGGGCAGAGCTGGGCTTGGGGCAGAGCAGGGGGTGGAGTGGAGCTGCTGCTGGTGCCGGAGCGTGGATAGGAGCAGAGTGGGGCTGGGTGACACTCGGTCCCTTCCCCTCAAAGGGGTGGCCAGGGCCATGCTGTGCACCCAACCAAACATTCCTCCACATACCGCTACGAGGCCCGCCCCATTGTTTGGGGACCACTGGACTAGAGCAGTGATTTTCAAACTTTCTTTCTGGTGACCCAGTTGAAGAAAATTGTTGATGCCCATGACCCAACGGAGCTTGGGATGATGGGTTTGGGCTGTGAGAGCAGTCTCTGGACTGGGGCAGGAGATTGGGGTGTGGCAGGGGGTCAGTGTTCTGGACTGGGGGTGCAGGCTCTGGGGTGGGGCTGGGGATGAGAGGTTTGGGGTGCAGGAAGGGGCTCTGGGTTTGGGGGAGGGCTCAGAGCTGGGGTAGAGGATTGGGGCGTGGGCTGACCTTTGGCGGCCCCTGGTCAGTGGTGCAGCGAGGGTGCTAAAGCAGGTTTCCTGCCTGTCCTGGCATGGCGGATCATGCTGCGTGCTAGATGCAGCCAGCAGCAAGTCTGGCTCCAAGGCAGAGGTGTGCAAGCGGTTTTGCGCAGCTCTCGCCCAAAGGCAATGCTCCCCTCTCCCCCACCCCATATGGAGCGGGTGCTTGGGGTGGGGGCAGCGTGCGGAGCCCGGTGCAATCCCCACCCCCGCCTAGGAGCTGGACCTGCTACTGGCTGCTTCCAGTTCGCAGCACGATGTTGGAACAGGTAGGAAGTAGCCAGCCTTAACCGCGCGGCACTGGCAACTGGACTTCTAACAGCCTGCAGTTTGAAAACCACTGGATTAGAGGATCCTGTGGTCCCCTCTGATCTTAAACTCTGTTACTCTATGACTCTATTACTTATCAGTTTTTCAAATTAGCTTTTGGTGGGAAATTCATCCAATTTAGTCTTTCCCCACATTTTATAAAGTTACATTACAAAACAAACCCCTACACACTCTCCGAAAAGTTGATAATAAAAATAAGAGAAAAGCGTGCTAGCAAACAAATGAAAAAAGATTTCCTATTGCAACAATTTTAAAAGTTAAATTACAAAGAAAACAACTGTGCCACAATTAAACAAACTCCCACATTAGGACCCAAATTGCTACTAAATGTTTCTTGTCAGAGGAAGAATAATGACACTTACTTATTTCTTTATCTCGTTTGTCTAAAAATTAAAGAGAAATAAAGATATATTTTTTTTAGCGGTTTCCATTTTCTTACGCTTTATTTCTCGTTTTTCATGCATACAACAGCAAAAGCTGAGAGAAATCAACCTTCTCTTAGGACGTCAGACAAGAGGATCCAGGAGTCCCTTTGGTTTTTTAGTCTGTAATTCTATTGCTTATCTGTTTTTCAAATTAAATTTTAGTGTGAAATCTGTCCAATTTAGTGTTTCCCCTCATTTTATGAAGATACACTAAACCCCAAACTAAAAAAACAATAATATTAAAAAGCACGCACACAAACAAAAACAGGTTAAATATTGCAACAGAATTCTAAAAGTTAAATTTAAAAGCAAATAACTCTAAACAATTAAACAAGCTCCCACATGAGGATCCAATTTGGTACAAAAAAAATTCTTGTCAGAAGAAGGATAATGACACTTACCAATTTCTATATCTTGTTTGTCTAAAAGTTAAACAAAATACATATATTGTTTGTTCGGAGTTTCCCTTTTCTTATATTTTATTTCTCTTTAACATCAATACTAATTTTAAGGCTGAGAGATTATTTCTATTTAACCTCCTGTTCAGGACAGTCAGTTAAGAGCATCCACTGGTCCTGTCTGGTCTTCAACTCTGTGATTCTATGACTCAATTGCTTCTCAGTTTTTCAAATGAGCTTTAGGTGTAAAATTTATCCACTTTGGTCTTCCCCCACATATTATAAAGTTACATTAGAAAACAACCCCCCACCCTCCCAAAAGAGAATAATAATAATAACTTTTGAATTTCATTTCCTGTTTGGTCACCATCAGCACAGGTGACCATCAGCACAGTCCACCATCGCAGGCGACCATGCAGAGTCCACCATCACAAGAGATCACGCAGTCCTGGATTCGTAGACGAGCTCCAGCATGGTCCTAGTGGGAGGTACTGGATCTCATCGCATGTTGGGGAGACTAATCTGTTATGGCAGAACTACGTTCCAAAAAAAGGAACGCAAATACCTACGCTAAAGTCTCCAGGGCCATGACGGAAAGAGGCTACTCCAGGGACACAGAGCAGTGTCGTACAAAAATCAAGGAGCTCAGGCAAGTGTACCAAAAAGCCAAGGAGGCAAATGGGTGCTCTGGGTCACAGCCCCATACATTCTGCTTCTACAATGAGCTGCATGCAATTATGGGGGGCGATGCCACCACTACCTCACCACTGTCCGTGGACACCTGCAAGGGGGGAGTTGCACGGAGTGAGGAGGATGAGTTATTGGAGGACGAGGAGGAGGACAGTGCACAGGCGGCAATTGGGGAATCCCTTTTCCCTCCTAGGCAGGAACTATTCTTAACACTGGAGCCAATAGCCTCCCCCCACTCCCAAGGTGGGCTCCCGGACCATGACCCTGGAGAAGGCACTTCTGGTGAGTGAGAGCCTGATCAGAGCCACGCGGTGGGGGGTAGGGGGGGAAACCCAGCTGCGCTGGGCTGTTCCCGTTTAGTTTAGAGGGCTCATCCCTGCTCAGAGCCTCATCAGAGCCATGGGGTGGGGGTGGGGGGTGTTGTGTGAAACGATCATCACAAAGAGCCCACAGGCCCTCCTTTTATATGGCAAACCCACCAGGCATTGCTTGCTATGGGAAAGGGGGCCCAGCAGTTTGAAAACATTAAAATAAATGTGGAAGAAGCAGAACCCCGCGTGCCCCTAAGCTGCCTGCAAGCTGAATTCTGTTGCCCGTGTGTGATGGCTTACTCACACCAAAGTGGCAGGCACTTCAGTATTAGAGGCAAAATGCTAACTTGTACAGAAAGAACATGTGTTGTGTACTATGAATTGCCTGTTTCACTGAGGAAGAGTGTCCCCTTTGCTCTCTGAAATGTATCTTTTAAAATACTACACAATCCCTTTTTCTCCTCCTGCAGGTGCAAATGTTTCAACGCAGCCCCTATCTACTCCGTCCCAGAGGCTGGTCCAGATTAGAAGGCGGTAAAAACGAACTCGGGACGACATGTTCGCCGAGCTCATGCAGTCCTCCTGCACTGATAGGGCCCAGATGAATGCGTGGAGGTAAACAATTACGGCGTCCCGTAAAGCATTACAGGAACACGAAGAGAGGAGGGACACGTGCGATGAGAGCAGGCAGGACGCTATGATCAAGCTCATGGGGGAGCAAACTGACATGCTCCGCTGTATGGTGGATCTAATGTTGGAAAGGCAGGAAGACCACAGACTGCCACTGCAACCCCTGTATAACTGCCCTCCCTCCTTCCCAAGTTCCATAGCCTCCTCACCCAGACACCCAAGAACATGAGGGGGAGGCTACAGGGACCCACACACTCAACACCAGAGGATCGCCCAAGCAGCAGAAGGTTGGAAGATGCGAACTTTTGATTTGGTTTCTGCCATATGAGGAGAGATTAATAAGACTGGGACTTTTCAGCGTAGAAAAGAGATGACTAAGGGGGGATATGACAGAGGTCTATAAAATCATGACTAGTGTGGAGAAAGTAAATAAGGAAGTGTTATTTATCCCTTCTCATAGCACAAGAACTAGGGGTTGACAAATGAAATTAGTAGGCAGCAGGTTTAAAACGAACAAAAGGAACTATTTTTTCACACAACGCATAGTCAACCTGTGGAACTCTTTGCCAGAGGATGTTGTGAAGGCCAAAACTATAACAGGGTTCAAAAAGAACTAGATAAATTCATTGAGGATAGGTCGGTCAATGGCTATTAGCCAAGCTGGAAAGAGATGGTATCTCTAGCCTGTGTTTGCCAGAAACTGGGAATGGGTGACAGGGGATGGATCACTTGATGATTGCCTGTTCTGTTCATTCCCTCTGGGGCATTTGGCATTGGCCACTGTTGGAAGACAGGATACTGGGCTAGATGGACCTTTGGTCTGCCCCAGTATGGCCATTATTATGTTCTTACGAATACGAAAATTAAGGTTGAGAGATTATTATTTCTATTCAATCTCCTTTTAAGGACATCTGGCCTTAGACTCTATGACTCTATTACTTATAAATTTCTCATACTAGCTTCTGCTGTGAAATTCATCCAGTTTAGTCTTTCCCCACATTTATGAAAGTTACATTACAACAGAAACTCCTATACACACCAAAAAGAATGGTAGCAATAATAAAAAAGCAAGTAAACAAAAGATTTCATATTGCAACAATTTTAAAAAGATACATTTGAAAACAAAACACCCCCACCACAATTAAACAAACTCCCACATGAGGATCCAAATTGATACAAAAGTTTCTTGTCAGAGGAAGGTAATGACACTTACTTATTTCTTTATCTCGTTTCTCTAAAGAATAAAAGAGAAATAAACATATATTTTTGTTAGGCATTTTCATTTTGTTATGTTTTATTTCTATTTTTCATCAAGGCTAAGAGAAATCAACCTCCTCTTCAGGATGTCAGATGACAGAGGAACCAGTGTTCCCTTCTGGTCTTAAACTCTGTGACTCTATTGCTTATCAGTTTTTCAAATTAAATTTTGGTGTGAAATCTATGCAATTTAGTGATTCCCCACATTTTATCAAGTTACTGTAATCCCCCAACCAAAAACTAATAACGAAAAAAGCAAACACACAAACAAACAAAAACAGGTTAAATATTACACCAGAATTGTAAAAGTTAAATTGAAAAGCAAACAACTCCACAAGAATTAAACAAACTCCCACATCAGGATCCAATTTCATACAAAAAAGAAATTTTGTGTGAGGAAGGATAATGACACTTACCAATTTCTATATCTCGTTTTCCTAAAAATTAAACAGAAATACACATATTGTTTGTTGTTTCCCTTTTCTTATATTTTATTTCTCTTTATCATCAATATGATAATTAAGGCTTAGAAAATATTTCTATTCAGTTTCCTCTTAAGTAGGGCAGACTAGATGATCTGGTCATCCCTTCTGGTTGTAAACTCTGTGATTCAATTAGAATCATAGAATTGAAAGTCTAATCCCCTACATTCGTGGTAGGACTAAGTATTATCTAGACCACCTTGACAGGTGTTTGTCTAACCTGTTCTTAAAAATCCCCAACGATGGAGATTCTACATCCTCCCTAGGCAATTTATTCCATTGCTTAACTACCCTGCCTCTTAGGAAGTTTTTCCTAATGGCCAACCTAAGCCTCCCTTGTTGCAATTTAAGCCCATTGCTTCTTGTCCTACCCTCAGAGGTTAATGAGAACAATTTTTCTCTCTCCTCCTTGTAACATCCTTTCATATACTTGAAAACTGTTATCATGTCCCCCCTCAGCCATCTCTTCTCCACTTTAAACAAACCCAATTACTGTATTTCTTACAAATTAATCAAATTAGCTTTTTGTGTGAAATTTATCCAGGTTAATTTTTCCCCACATTTTATAAAGTTATATCCCCGCCAATGAGAATAATCATAAAAAACAAGCAAGTAAACAAACAAACAAACAAAAAAAGGTTTAATAATGTAACAATAAATAAATAAAAAGGGTAAATTTAAAAGCAAACATCTCCACAACAATTAAACATTCTGTCAGTGATGGAATACGTCAGTTTAAAACCATGCCCTTTCGACTTCATGGGGACACAGCCACTTTCCAGTGGCTGATGGACAGAGTGCTATGGTCACATGGGTCTTACGTGGCCACCTACATTGACAATATCATCATCTACAGTGAGAGCTGGGCCGAATATATGAAGCACGTTACTGTGGCATTTGGGGCTCTCAAAGAGGCAGGTTTGACGGCCAACCCAACTAAGTGTCAGCTTGCCACCCAAGAAGTCACTTACCTAGGGTATGTTGTGGCGGGGGTCTGTGGGAGCTTTGACATTTGGTGGAAAATCCAAGCCCTAGCGCGGGATACTATTGACATTTCATCCCAAACTCCATTACCATGGCTGCTGCTTTGACAGACCTGGTTAAGGGCACTGCACCCAAAAGGATCCACTGAACCAAAAGCTGTGACAAGGCCTTTAGGGCACTACAAGGCCTGTTGACCCAGGAGCCAGTAATATTCCACTCAGCCTTCTCAAAGCCCTTTATTCTCCAAACAGATGCGTCCAATTCAGACGCGGAGCAGTGCTATCTCAGGAAGTCGGAGGAGAAGAACACCCTGTTCTCTATCTCAGCAGGAAGTTGTTCCCACATGAGGTATCCAAATAGGTCATTGAAAGGAGGCTCTGGAGGTGAAACAAGCCATCGATGCCCTATGCTATTACTTGTGGGGGCACACACCCTCCCACCTAGTAACTGACCATGCACCACTCCACTGGCTGAAGTCAATGACAGGCCATAAAGCTTTAGGCAGTGGTATCTCTCAATGCAGCCATAGAGCTTTCAACTGGTACATCGTTCAGGCACGGAAAATATATATGTGGACTTATCACAGGATGGTGGGGACACAAACCAGTCCCAGGACATCACAGCCCAGAGTTTGAGGGGAGGGTATGTGAGGGGGTATATAAACACCACACTGGGCATGACAGGGTGAAAAAACAGTATTGGGCCCAGGTAATCCCACCCTTCCAGCCCTGCAGATCATGCTCCAACTGGAGAAAGGGCTGAAAAGGGAGCAACCCAGCTCAGAAGGGAGAAGCACGGGAGGAGGACAGACCTACCCTGAAGGTTACTGACAAGGGCACCAGAGCAGCCTCCCTGAAGGACTGACTACATGCTTAGGCCTGGTTGGGGCTGATGGTTTGGTGCCTTTTCTCTTTCTTTTCACCTTATCTCGGACTTGAAGCTGGGGAAGACCAGAATCTGGTAGGAAGTGACCCAAGGAAGGTTATTTGGAGGATATCTTTGGGAGCCAGATACTGTTGACCCTCCTAGGGTGCTGGGTCAGAGCCCGGTGTCGTGGGTGGGCCTGGGCTTCCCTATCACTGCCCACCTCCCTGCACCTCCAATTAATAGAGGGCCAGCACTGCAAGACCTGCCCACTGGGAGGCAGCACTAATGTGCTAACCACTAGGCCACCTAACCCACCAATGCATAGGTGCCAAGTCTGTGGGTGCTCCAGGGCTCAAGCACCCATGAAAAAACAATAGCGGGTGCTCAGCACCCACCAGCTGGCCACCAATTAGCTGTTTGGGGGTGGGCCCTAGGGCTGGCTCAGCACCCAGGGACTGTGGCACCAGCTGTACTTCACCCCTTCCTTCTCCTGCTCCACCTCTTCCCCCGAAGCCCCCGCCACTCGCTCCTCTCTGCCCCCTGGAGCAAGCGGCTGGTGAGAAGCACTTGGGGGAGGGGATGGAGAGGAGTAAGTGGCGGGCAGGGGGCCCTCGCATGAGTAGCAGAGAGGAATCGGCGGGAGGCGCTCAAGGGAGGGAACCTTGGGGGATGGGCAGAGTGGGTGCAGGGCCTCGGGGGAGAGGGCAGAGTGGGGATGGAGCACCCACCAGCAAAAAGGAAAGTCAGAGCCTGTGACCGATGACTCGATTACACTCCAACATGAGGATCCAATTTTGTACAAAAACTTTCTTCTCAGAGGAAGGAAAATGACACTTACCAATTTCTAGATCTTGTTTCCCTGAAACATGAACAGAAATACACATAAATGTTCATTATGAGCTTTCCTTCCCTTATGTGTTGTTTCTCTTTGTCATCAAACTTAAAGCCGGGTGATTATTTCTATTCAATTTCCTCTTTTCTATTGTTTCCCCACCACTCCAAATAACATTTTGGTGTGAATTTTGTCTAATCTAGACTTACCCTAAATGTTATGAAACTAGATTATCACACCCTGTCCTGGGGCACATCCCCATCCCAGTCAGGAAAAGACGAAAACTCCTCTGGGCTCAACTGGCATTAAACAGGCATCCTGCAGGGCCTACTCCCCTTGGAACAAATGATCTTGAAAGAGAGAGTTTGTCGCAGGAAGAGGGTGGCTGCTGGAACTCAGAGGTAGCTGATTCTTGCAACAGAGCGACTGGAAGACAACTTATGAACCTCTGCCACTCACAAGGGCCCTTCAGACCAGGTACAAGCTGACTGCAGCAGGGAATGGTTGAAGATAAACCCTGTCTGGGATCTAGCTGTACCGAAACTTCTGTCACAAATTCACTTGATCGCTGCTACACCCCCAGCTTTGCAACAGTTTCTGGACTTTTCAGTCTGCCAGACTCCCTAGGAGTATTTCTCCTCCTCCTGGGTAAGCCACACAGCTTCACTGCCTCCTTAGACTGGATCTCTCGGCCTTCAGACTCCTGCTTCGCACTCTGAACTCTGTTCAGTGAGTCCAACTGAGATACTCCTGGTAAAGACTCACACTCTCTTCAGGGATAAACACACCTCACCAAGCGTTTGCAGTGGCACTCAAACAGCATTGTCAAAACAGTCACGTGTATTAGTCAACTGGACACAGCATAGGAAGGCCTTAGGTTATCACAGAGAACTGAAGGTTAAAGCATAGACCATTCTGGTCAGCCCAGAGCCCAGATTCTGTAGTGAACCCCAGTGTTCAAGCTCTGTCTGTATCTCCATCAGACCTCCTTGTTCAGATTACAGGTCAGAGCCCCGACTCCTTCCCAGCAGCCATCTCTTATTCCCCACCTCACACATCACCAGTCCTTGGTTCTTGAGCTGGGGAATGTTGCTCAGCTTCCCTGCTTAGATGTGGGGGAATCCATCTCCCTCTGGGATGTTGGTTGCTAGGGGTCAATATCCGGTGACTGGATTTGCCACTGTCTTCTCAGATGCTCCATCGATATGGGGACTAAGGCCCATAACACCAATACTGATGTCTCTTAGCCTGAGAGCAAACAGTCCTTTTCTACCCACTGGGTAACAATGTCACATATAGAGGAAACTGAGGTATACATCGAATTCATAAAAATATTGAAGAAAATTCCCACTTCATCACACGTTCATTGACAAGCCAGACATTTGTAGATTCTTCTGAAAGACTCTGAGACTGAGGGCTGGTCTGCACTGAAAACTTGCACCGCTCAGACATGTAGCTATGCCAAACTCATCCCCTAATTGGAAGGACTTTTAAAGGGATAGGGTTCTCTGGAAACATTCAATCAGGCCCTAAAATGGTCCCGCCTATTACACACAAATCAACCCTCCCCAGCCCAACAAACACAAAGAAATAAAAATAAATCAAAGAAACCAACAAGTCTATATACAATTGTGTGACTGTGGTCAAAATTTGTATTTGTGGAAAAAGGGAAATTGAAACTTACCAACTTCTTCAGTAAGTTTCCCTTAAAAATACAGAAATAAATATAAATTATTTTCCTCTCCCTGCTTCATGAAACAGTGTTAAAAGACTACGTTCTATAGGTACAAAATTCATTAGGAGCATGGAGGGACAAGTCCAATTTATTTGGAAATTGGGCAGACATTCTTTATGGACAAAGTGAACCCAGAGCGTGGACAACTGTGTCTGAGTTATGTGACAGTTGATATGATTTTTTTTCCTAACTGAAGAAGAAATGTGTTTATTTACTGATTTACCACAGGGGCATTTCTATTGAGCCTATCACTGTAATGTCGAGGTGCACTGCACTTTGTTAGCAGAAAAGATCTTTGAAGTACAAATATGACAGGCTAGGCTCTGCAGAACCTCTCTCAAGCGGGACAGAGACAGACAGTGATAACCCCCTGAGAACTGGGAAGAGGGGGAGATGGAGGACTGAGCAGAACACAGAAGTATCTGCTATGATCTGATTCTTTCATTCAGTTCTATAGCCTAAGACCTCCTCCCTCCTATTTTCCCACCCCAAACTCTGCCACCACCCTCTATCAATACCCCCACCCCCTGCCACACACACACCTCTGCCCCCACCCTCTATTAATAAATTCACATGAATTCTTCTTTATTTAAGACAAGATCAGCAGGTCCCAAGTTCTTTTAATATTAAATTCCGAAATTCCTCTTATTTATTTATAAGAATAAAACCTTTATGTACAGTATATTTCTCCCTCTGATATTTACCTTTCATTTTAAAGAGATAAACAGTGAGGGCAGTGAAACCAAACAAAACCACCAGGATCACACTGAGAGCCACCATCCAGGAATTCACCCGTGGTAAAAATTGATCTGAAAAAAAAAACACACCCAGAAATTGCCTTTGTTTGGAAGCAGTGATGAAAGTCAGATGTTTTTATTCCATACAAATAGATAAATAGCACTCAGCAGGATTTCTGTGAGATAAGAGTGAAAGAATGGCCATGTCTACACTACACAAAATACCAGAGACTTATTTTAAATATGGCTCCAATCAACACAGATTTAACACTGATTTATCCTGGAAAAAACAGACCTGATTTGATCCATTGCTATTCAGACAGCCATAGAATTCAGGGGCAAATTCTCTGCTCATAAAACCCTACTGACTTCAATAGAGTTACATGAGCAAAGAATTTAATCCTTAGTGTTCAGCAACATTCAGAAATTATCAGATTAATTAGAATATTGTTGAAAAATCCACTATTACCCCCCAAATATTTGAAGGAATCATAATCACAATTTCTCCAACCAATTCTGTAGCAAACTAATTAATCTTCATTTACTGTTGTTGTCTTCACAGTGATTCAGACATCCAACCAAGATGGAATATATAGGGCCCTCTGAAACTTATAAGAGTGTTCACCCAAGCAAGTGTCATCGATTAACTAAATAATCAGTGCACCTTTTGTGTTTGGACAAGGGTAAAATGAGTCCCTTCATGGATCTGGACCAAAGTGACTTAAGGAGCACAAGTCCCATGGAATGTCATTAGAAAGAACATCATATGACTTAGGTGACATTTCACAAAATTAACGAGTTGGTGCAGCAACAAGATCAAAAAGAAGCCACAGTACATAATTTACCACATTCAAAAACATCATTAAGGTAAAGTTAAGATTTCAGGAAAATTTAGTGTCATTGGATTGAGTGAAAGTTTCTTCTAAAAAATGTTGGAAGTTTGTGGCATGTGTGTGTGTGTGTGTGCACGCGCGCATGCTGCATGCTAGAATATCAGAAAAGTAAGAGTTAACATTATATTTACACTAAATTGAAAACTTTGGTTGTCTGAATACTCACAATTAAGGGAATCAAGTTGCCTAAACTGTGACCCCTTAGAGACACTAGCCTCCCATCTTCTGTGTTTGTATGTGGATTATGAAATATCCAACACAGATATTTCAGTTCTTTTCTTCCTATGTTTTGTTTCGTTTCTAGTGGTGGTGAGTTCAGTGTGGGATTTGGATGGTAACTGACCTGCTATATAAACTGCTGATTCCTTTTCTTGATTGAGAACGGCGTTCCTGATGCAACAGGACAAGTTTTGGTTTGAATGTTCTGTTACAATGAGAGCAGTTTCTGTTCCAAACAGGCCATTATTCCCTCGGGATTTTGTTTCAGAGAGTGATGGTAAATGTCGTCCACTGAGATCTTTCCACAGCACCTCAGGCTCTGGGTACCAACCAGCCGATCGACAAACCACCCGGATCCCTCCATCCTGGTGACCCTCAACAGAGATGAGAGGAGCAGAGCCCAGACCTAAGGGGAAAAGACATAAAGTTGTTAATTCCATAAGTTAATTTATAAAGCAAAAGGAATGAGGGACAATTTGTGGATCCCTTACTCACATGAGAAAGCACTAATTCAAGCAGGTAGTCAATAGAAGGGATAAATTAATACTGGAATGTCTGAAATCCCAATACACAAGGACACACAAAAAGATAAACAAATATTTAAAATAATTTCACTGAGTCAGTGGGAGATATTGTTGTCTCAAAAGAGGAGCAACTGAGTGCTGAGCACCTTTGGCGATATGAGCACTTAGATACCGGAATAGAATGTGAACTTTTAAAAATCTGGTCATTAGTGCATTGGATAGATATTTTTATTTAAAAAAAATCTAATTAGCTTCATGGTTACTGTCATAAAAATAAAGGGAAGGGTAACAACCTTTATATATGCCGTAACATCAAATCCCTCCTGGCCAGAGATACAGAATCACTTACCTGGATGGGGTTAATCAGTTCCATTAACCTAGTTGACACCTGACCAGAAGGACCAGTGGGGAAAGAAGATACTTTCAAATCTGAGGGGTGGGGAAGGTTTTGTTTTGTGCTCTTTGTTTTTCTCTCCGAGACAGAGAGAGACCAAGCAAGTAATCTAGCTCCTACTAAATGATATATCTAAAATTACAGAAATAATAAGCAATGCCAAGGAAATGTGTTAGATTATCTTTTGTTTTAGCTTGTGAATTTTCCCTATGCTAAGAGGGAGGTTTAGTCCTGTTTTTTGTAACTTTGAAGTTTTGTCTAGAGGGGAATCCTCTGTGTTTTAAATCTTATTACCCACGTTCCATCCTGATTTTACAGAGGTGCTTCTTTTACTTTTCTCTTTATAATAAAGTTCTGTTTTTAAGAATCTGATTGGGTTTTTAGTGTCCTAAAACACAAGGGTCTGGTCTGTGCTCACCTTGCTTACCTATTTAGTTGGTATATTATTCTCAAGGCTCCCCAGGAAAGGGGGTGAAGGGACTTGGGGCAGGGCCGGCTCCAGGCACCAGTCTACCAGGCATGTGCTTGGGGTGGCACCTGGAGGGGGGCAGCACTCAGGCCCGAGAGCGGGGCCACGACTGGGCTCGCCGCCCTCCCCGCGGTGCTCCGGCCGGCTGGGGAGAGCAGGGCCGCCCTCCTCCGGCGCTCCAGCCAGTCAGGGAGAGCAGGACCGCAGCAGGGCTCTCCGCCCTCCTCCCGGCGCTCCGGCCGGTTGGGGAGAGCAGGGCCCGCGGCGGGCTCGCCGCCCTCCCCCCTCCCCAGCGCTCCTGCCGCCAGGGAGAGCGGGGCCGCGGCCATGCTCTCCACCCTCCTCCCAGCGCTCCAGCCAGTCGGGGAGAGCGGGACCTGCGGCGGGCTCACCGCCCTCCCCCCGGCGCTCCTTCCGCTGGGGAGAGCGGAGCCGCGGCGGGCTCGCCGCCCTCCCCCCGGAGCTTCAGCCGGTCAGGGAGAGCGGGCCCACGGCCGGGCTCTCGGGCCTCCTCCTGGTGATCTGGCCGGTCAGGGAGAGCGGGGCCCCGGCTGGGCTCGCCGCCCTTCCTGTGGCGCTCCTGCCGCCGGGGAGAGCGGAGCCGCGGCAGGCTCGCCACCCTCCCCGGTGCTCCTGCCGCTGGGGAGAGTGGAGCCGCGGCGGGCTCGCTGCCCTCCCCCCTGCCCAGCGCTCCGGCCGGTTGGGGAGAGCGGTGCCGCTGCCGGGCTCGCCACCCTCCCCCGCTGCGCTCCCTGCCGGGGGGCGGCGAAAAACTTTTTTGCCTGAGGCGGCAAAAAAGCCAGAGCCGGCCCTGGCTTGTAGGGATATTTTGGGGAAACAGGAACTCCAAGTGGTTCTTTTCCTGAATCTTTGTCCAACTCACTTGGTGGTGGCAGCGATACCATCCAAGGGCAAGGAATAATTTGTGCCTTGGGGCAGTTTTTAACCTAAGCTGGTAGAATTAAGTTTAGGGCGTCTTTCATGAGGGTCCCCACATCTGTACCCCAGAGTTCAGAGTGGGGAGGGAACCCTGACAGTCACAGTGTCAAAGCAGCAGGGGAGAAATGCTCAGTCTCATCTAAGAGTGGTAAATAAATAATTTCCCCTCCCCACTGTGACACTCTGCACTCCATATTCATCATGGTAATATGATTATGGTATGATTATGATATAATTATGTTGCATCTTGTACAAGAAGTTTCATGTAAAGTGTCAATGGAAAAGTTATGATTTGCTGAATATGATTATCCTATTTGTATGCATGTATCATTTTTGTATCTGGAATTATGAATATTGATATGCATCTGTATTTCAAATGTGCTTGTCCTGGGTAACACATACAACTAGCATTTTTGGTACAACAGTTAAGAAGCTAGAAAGTGCTAATGGTCCATCAGCGAAAACAATTGGCCATGGAAAAGGCATGTCCTCACCTGGGGACACTTTAGACAGCCTATGGATAATGGCTGCCATGACTCATCAAGCATGCAGGGGAATGTGACTAGACCACATGACACTGAAATTAATTTTGGTAACTGTATTTTCCATAAACTGGGCTGGGAACCTGGCTTGGAACAAAAGGGTTCCCACCATATGGAAGAAACTATAAAGGAGGAAGTGACATCACCAACGGGCCTCACTTTCCCACGACTCAACACCTGGATATACCTCTGGAAGAACAAAGACATTGAACTGGGGAACTGCTTGTCCCAGGTGGGAAAGAAGAAAACTCTGCCTGTGTATGAAACATCTACAAACGGTTTGTACTATCTAACAGTGTGAGACACTGCTTGATTCAAATCCTGTGTAGAATATTAGGCTTAGGTTGTGTTTGTGTTTATTTGCTAAGTAATTTACTTTGATCTGTTTGCTATCACTTATAAGCACTTTAAATCTATCTTTCGGTCGTTAATAAATCTATTTTATTTTTTTATCAAAACAGTATGGTTTGAGTGAAGAGTTTAGGAAAAATCTCAGCTCATTTAACAAACATTTTGTGCATATTCCTCTCCACATCAAGGGAGGGGTGAGCTGGGTAATTGTAATGATCTTTACTGGTCAGGCTTTTGACCAGGGCAGGATGGTACAGCTCCAGGGTCCTAGGTTGGGAAGATGGGGGATGTTTCGGCTGAAACCTAGCTATGTTGGTTCATGGGTGCCTGGACAGATGCATTCATGAACACAGGTGTGGTCCCTGCCTGTGGATGTTGGAGTGAGTGCAAGTGTGGAGGGCTTTGCAGCTTGTCACAACGTTACAGTGCAAAAGGGAACCCAGATTGGTGTGACAGAGGGCTCAGCTGTACCCCAGTTCCAGGTGGCACCCCGGGGGGAACCCATCACACCCACCACCACCATTATACAGTCTCAGCAAATAAAAACACTGCATTTGATTTTAACTACACCCCAAATAAACAACCAACAGTGAACCAATGAGAAGGCCATAAACGTCCGGCATTCCCACACACATCCTAGAAATGACTGCAGAGCAACTGGAAGGCCATATGTGTCCAGAAGTCCTTTCCCTCTTAACCAAAGACTGCTTTGGGGTCAATTAAGATTAGGCAAGAAAGTGCCTTGGCCATCCTGAAAATGTTTTTAATAACATGTTGGGAAAGTTTCCAGCATATTTCCCCTAGTATGAAAGTGGCTGTTTGCTGAAAGTTATGTATACTGTGTTTAGGGTGACCAGACAGCAAGTGTGAAAAATCAGGACAGGGAGTGGGGAGTAATGGGAGCCTATATAAAAAAAAGCCCCCAAAATCGGGACTGTCCCTATAAAATTGGGCCATCTGGTCACCCTACCTGTGTTGTTGTAAAATATTTCACAAGCAGGGAGTCACAGTTGTTGTAATAGGAAAGAACAAAGCCTGCAAACAGCACAAAGCTAAAACTGTCACAAGCTACTGACCTGCTACCCGCAGTTCCAATACTGCTTGTTCATAAAAAGTATTGTCTTGAACAAAACAGAGGTATATTCCTTCATCAGAGAGTCTGACACTGAGAATCCTCAAGGGAACATTTCCATCTGTGAGTCCGGCTTTCAAAAGCTCTGTCCTTCTCCAATACTCTGGTATCTGCCCAGCATACTGATCCTTCCCATCACGGTACAGGTGCACAAAGGATGCAAACTCAGATCGGAACCATCTCACCTCCATGTTTGTAGCGTTCATCGGGGGGGACAGGTGACAGGGTAACTCAGCTTCCTGACCCAGGACAGCAGTGACAGGGTCACGGGGTCCAATCACTGTGAACTTTGCTGGAAAATGCAGCAGGAAAACAACAACAAAAAGCAGCTCAGAGGAAAGAGGGAATTTGATAGGACGGACACATCCAACAGGTTCCATTTGACACAAACTTTCCAAAAAGTTCAGCCAAAGGCAGACATTCAACATGGAACATTTCAGCCTGAATATTTGAGAGAGAGCAGCGCTCATGGGCAGCAGGATGGGGGCTCTGTTATAAGAACACTCAGCCTCGGTGTATGGCACATGCACACAGCACTGAGATGTGGTGTGGAGCTGATAACAGACAGGTTTGGTGCATGGCACAGGCACAGAGCACTGGACAGAGAGGGGAACTGAGAATTGGTAGGTTCAGTGCATGAAGAGGCACACACTGCTGACATGGGTTGGGAAGCTGAAGAGGGGTATGTTCAGTCCATGTCACCGTCACACATCAGAGAAACTGAGGCAGAGAGCTGGGAATGGTCGTGCTCAGTGTATAGTTGAGATAAACTTACCATTCAACAGCCTGTTTTTCTAAGTGCTCTCAAATTGACACGCTTGCCGACATTGCCATGAAATTTGCTGGGCCTCACCAGGAATAAGGATGGGATTGGTGGGCCATATTTGGTGTTCTTTCACCAAAGTGTTCCTGAGACATAGCCATATTGCTAGAACCAATTTTTAGACTATTGTAGTTCAATACTTCACATGCTCAAGAGACCAAATAACCAAACATTAGTATTGTTATGATTAAACTCTTCAATAAGTGTCCACCCAATGCTTTGGGCATCTTTGACAACCTTTTAAAAATACTTGTATGAAGAAACATACCTGGGCACTATCCCAGAAGCAAATAAAATAACCCAGCAGCAACACAATCAGAGCAAAAAATGAATAATGAAGGTGTTGATCTTTCTGTGTGGTTAAGTTTACACACTGGGAGTAGTTACATTGACTTTGAGTGGAGCATGTTGTTAAGACACTTCAGGGGCCTAGATAAATCCTCTCAGAAACAGCAGACACAGGGCGGATTCCTACCTGATTCCATCTTGTGAACATAACAAATAAGGAAGAAAACAATAAAACCAAGGAGAGGGGAGCAGGCTCTGGAGCTGTGGGAGAATGAGAGAATCTTCATCTTCATTGTGACTTGATCTAGACAACAGGAAGAAGGAGGAAAAAACTTCATCATAGTGAGCATAACACTGACTAACATTAAATCGTTAAAATCAAAATTAAAGAGGACACATTAAATAAAAAAGGAACAAATGCATTGTTAAGTGAACTCTTTCATATTATGGAGTTCGAACAGCTATTCAATTACAGTTGAAAATGTGTTTCCTTTACGACTCTGATTTTGTCCCATCCCTACAAAATCCACACTAAAAAAAAGTCAGATGAGTGTAAAAGTTGGTAGTAATTCCATCAATGAAGAAAAAAAATTAAGAAATGAGAAAGTGTGTGTGTGAGAGAGAGAAAGTTTCTTGGATTTTTTTACCCATTTCTTTTCTTTCAAAATATATGAGGCAAAATTATCAGTCCCATAAACAAAGTTATTAAGTAACAGGGACCACAAAGAAAGACGCTTCCCATAAATTTGGATTTGCAAGAGTTTGTAACTTACTTTACAAAACAGAAATATACAGTAAGTTAATTCATAGCAAATCTCCCTTTGAATGCACTGAGAGCAGGATCAGGTCCAGTTTTCTTGAATAAAATATAGGAGCAAAGAAATCAATTCTTAAGTCAAATGACTAAAATAATCTGGAGTTACATTACAATGAAAGGAGAGGAAAAAATAGCTCATATATCATTTTGAATATATAGTTCAAAATCAAACTTTATGTTCAGAGTAAAGCACATTTATCCTGGGATTATTAGATCATTTTGCAGTTAATAATTCACACAGGGAATAAATGTCTACTAGGAGATATCAAAGAACAAGGGAGATGGTATTCAAGTGACAGAAGCTCACTTACCTGACACATCCAGGAAATAAGCTTTGGAACAGTTTTGAGCTCTCTCTGGTGTTCCCACGTTTTCTAAAATCCTCATCCATTCTCCTCTAGTTAGTTTACATTGTCAGTGACTCATTCAGTGATGAGACTGCAAAATTAATTCTTAGTATGAAATTACAGAAACAAAGAGCTGAATCCTGGCCTTTCCTTCTGTATTTCTGCCAAAATGGCATTTATTTTTTGTTGGAAGCTGAAGTGAAGTGTCTCTTTCGATGCTTTCACCAAGCTAGAAAGAGAAAGTAGAAAAGGAACTGGAAAGCTACGGTGATTTCAGTCCGTATCATATCCTCATTATGGTTTGGAGATAAGGATCCTCTCCCAAAGAAGCCCTCCTAGTGTGCCAGTGTTAGCGGCAGTAGAGTCAGACATCCAAGTGCTGCAATCTAGCTGAAGGCAATGAGAATTTTCAAGAGGCTCGGCTTCCTGCTCCTCGAGAACTGATAAATACTGTCATAATAACCATTATATTTTTCATCTCATGCTCCAAATGGAAACTCGCCTTTTAATTACTTAAGCAACAAGCAACCTTTGTACTGCTACACTGGAGTTCCTGGTGAAGGGAGTGTCTTTATTGCTGTAAGGTTGAAGGTTAAAGCCCAACCCTTCTCTGTTCTCGGGTAGGAGTCAAACAGGGATCAAACTGCATTAGTTGATTCTAAGTTCTGATTGGTCAGCAGACATAGTGTTCTCCTTGTGACAGGATCCCCGTGGTACAACCTGGAACTGGGGTACTGCTGTGCCCCCTTAACTCTCCAGCCTGGGCTGTCTCTCACAATGCTTTGCTAGTGACAAGCAGCAAAGCCCACCAGGCTCTATTATCACTCAGCCCAACAGCATGTGGAGTCCCACACCCATCTAGATTGTCTGAATGCTCCCAGAGCCAATCACGAATCATACAGAGAAAGGCACCAGCCAATTCCCCCCAGCTCCCCAGCCGTACACCCCAGAACTGTACTGTCTTGCCCTTGTCAGAAGCCTGACCAGTGTAAGTTTATTACCCAGTCCGCCCCTCTCTCAATGTGGAGAAGACACACACTAGCCTTTGTAAACTGAGCAGAGGTTTCCCAAGCACTGGAATGAAAACACACTGTTTTAGGTAAAATATAAACCAGATTTATTAACTACAGAAAGATCAATTTTAAGTGATTATAAGTGGTAGGCATAAAAGTTCAGAGATAGTAAATAGAAAATAAAAGTTAAGTGCATAATCTAAATCTTAAACCTTATTACACTCGGCAGTATTTAGATCAAGCAATTTTCTCACCCCACTGGATGTCACAGTTCTTAATACACAGTCTTGTCTCTCAAGCCTGGGACCAGCCTCCTCAACTGAAGTGTTCATCTTCTCAGCTCATAGGTGCCAACTTTCTAATGTTCCAGGGGGTGATCCCCATGGCTCTGCCCCAGGTCCTGCCCCCACTCCAGCCTTCCCCCAAGGCTTCACCCCCACCCTTCCTCTTCCCACCCCATTCCACCCCTTCCCCCGAGTGCACCCTGCCCTCGCTCCTACCCCTCCCTCCAAGCGCCTCCTGCATACCGTGGAATAGCTGATGCATGGTGGGAGGGGGGTGCTGGGAGGGAAGGGGAGGCACTGATTGGCAGAGTTACTGACAGACAGGAGGCACTGGGTGGAAGGGGAGGCACTGATTGGGGGGCTGCCGGTGGGTGCTCAGCACCCCACCATTTTTTTCCATGGGTGCTCCAGCCCTGGAGCACCCACAGAGTCAGTGCCTATGTCTCAGCTTTCTTGTTGCTTCTAGTGTAGGTGGGGGAGGAGAAAGGCAAAGGCACAATGCCACTGTTCCCTATTTTATATCCATAGTCCATGTGCCAAGAAGACACTTGCCCAGACTTGGCCTGGTGGGCTTTGCTGAGTCACAGGGTTGAGCAATCCCCCTGGCGTGGTCTTGTGCAACTCAGTCATGGGGTTGAGAAGTCCCCACTGTGTGGTGCTTGCACAACTGTCACTGAATTACAGCTCCCCTGTTGGTCGTTTAACACCGTCCTGCGTGGGGACCACGACCTTTATAGTAGAGACTCCCAAATTCAGAGCATATTTCAGTAACAACCATACAGCAAAATATCATCACTTCATATACACTAACTATACACATATTTGGACAGAACAACAGGTTTCAGCAGATCATAACCTTCCATATGATATCTTACATGGCCTGCTTGTGTGAAATATCACAACCATATATGAATGATGTGAGGGTTACAAGGTGCTATTTTGAGGTACGGCGTGTCACACTCCTGTCTAAGTCATCACTACAGGTTACTGAATCCATGAATCACAAGCCTCCGTGTTCTGTTTATTCCTTTACAAGTGGGCAGTGCATTCATGGGGTCAGACCCAGACCATCACAGTGCAATATTTGTAGAGGGCTATGTAACAGTTTGCCATCACGTGAACAAGTCTTGAAACAGCATGGAAGCCGTATGGATCTAGTTATTAGAGAGACAAGGTGGATGAGGTCATCTCTTTTATTGGACCAACTTCTGTTGGTGAGAGAGAGAAGCTTTTGAGATACACAGTGCTGGGAAAAGTACTCAGAGGTCACGGCAAAATGCAAGGTGGAACAGATTGTTTAGTCTAAATAGTTAGCACATATACGGGACCATTCAAGGTGGAGTGGCCCGTTAACACCTCTACAGTCATAGGACAAAAGGAGGGGGGAGTAAGTTACAGATTGTTGCAATGAGCCATAAATCCAGTGTGTCTGTTCAGTCCATGATTTTCAGTGTCTAGCAGACTAGATTTACAAAATGCTCCCTGCAGCTCCAGGGGTTCTTCACCCCTCCCGCTCCCATTCCTGGTGCTGCAGGGAGGGAGGGAGAGGAGCTTCCAGGGGCCATAGAGATGAGGAGACTGAGGTATATGGGAATCTTCCAGGGTCCCAGAGACTGGGATGACTGAAGCTAGAGAAGTCCTTTTTTTATTCCCACTGGGCTATTCCCATCATGTCTCAGCAACACCATCTGAGCCAAGATCCCCAGAGTCCTCCTGGACCATAGAAAGCAGTTCTCAAACAGGGCTTCGGGGTGCCCTGGGGGGCCACTAGCAAGTTTCATGAGGTCCACCAAGCAGGGCTGGCCTTAGACTCACTGGCGCCCAGGGCAGAAAGCTGAAGCTCCACTGCACAGGGCTGAATCTGGGGGCCCAGAGCCCCACCACCCAGTGCTGAAGCCAAAACCTGAACAACTTAGCTTTGCAGGGCCCCCTGTGCTGGGGGGGCCCGGGCAACTGCCCTGCTTGCTACCCTCTAATGCCAGCCCTGGCTTTTATATGTGGAAAACCAGTTGTTGCGGCACAGGTGGGCCGTGGAGTTTTTATAGCATGTTTGGGGAGGGGGGGCACAGAAAGAAAAAGTTGAGAACACCTGTCCTAGAAGACAGTGACAAACAGGCTACAAAGCCCTTGGGGCAATGGAAATGGCTTCTCTACTTCCATCATCCCTGCTCTCTATGGTTTGCCCAGGGACAGAACCCAGTGGGAAAGTAAAGATCGGGGCCACGTCACCAGCATCGATAAATGTCACCTGTTCAGACGGCAGAGTGTCTAGAGGGGGAAAGGACAAGAGATGGGATCAGGACCGGCTCTAGGCACCAGCAAAGCAAGCACCTGCTTGGGGCAGCACATTTCCAGAGACGGCATTGTACCACTGTATCGCTAGCACCCAGGAGGAGCTGGATGGGAGGAGCTGGAAGTGACTTGCAGTGCTGCGGTGACTCTGGGTCCCAAACTCCTGGCGAGATCCCCGAGCCCCAGCGGCTGTGCTGGGAGCCCAGAGGGAAGGTAAGAGAGACCCACCCCCCCACCCCATGCCAGGGAGCAGTGACCCCCCCGTTACACCCAGGCTGCAGGGGGAGGTTTGGCCCCAGGCTGCTCCCAGCGGAGCTGGCTGCGATTCCCTGCCCTGGGCCCGGGAAAGCTGCCGCCAGCTCCCGGTGTGTGCCGGGTGGGGGGAGCCAGCCCACGCCGTGCAGCCCCAAGCACTCAGGAGACAGACCCCAAATCATGAGTGTGTCTAAAAATAATAAATTGGGAGTGCGTGTGTGTGGGGGCTGGATATTTGCCTTATAGCTCTTGCTCTCAGTCTCCCCCCCAGCCTCCCCTCATCCCCCCTTTCTTTCATGGTGCCCCACACTCAGTTTGCCTCTATTGCAGCCCTGTTCCCATCCACCCCATAATTTTTCCCTCATTTCTCTGCATTGCCCCATTCTCCCTTCAGCGCCCCCATCCTCTTCCCCCCTCCTGCCCCCTCCTACATTCCTGTTCCCCCTTATCCGCACCCCCTCCCCTCTTCAGCCCCCTCCTGCTCTCCCCCTCGGATAGCTCTATGGTTATGTTCTGCATAACTTTGCTGGTCAAATTCTCTGTTTTCATTTTTTTTTTTAATTTTAAACAATCAAAAAACAAAACAAAAAAACATTGCAAAGTGCAAACGTGTAAAAGCCAAAAAAAAGGCAGGGAGGGGGGGTTTGCTTGGGGCGGCAAAAAACCTAGAGCCGGCCCTGGATGGGATTTCAGGCTTTCATATTTATAACAGCATCACCACTCTGAACTCATAGACCTGTGTTTTACTTTTGACACAGAAACAGACAGAGAAGCACAGAGACACACTCAAGTATTTAATATAAACTAATTTGAAACCTTCTATTTCACAGTCCTGACAAACCCGGATCCTGCTGGGGATGCAGCTCAGGGACAGGAGGGTTGCAGGGGAGGTGAGAGCCTGGAACTCATCCCAGTTCCACCACACAGCCCAGATCCCTCCCTTGGAATTAAAGCTGATCCTTCCCTTACTCCTAACACACAATCTGGCCAACCCATGGCCCAGTATCCCCAATCCCCCACCTCCACCTCCCAGCAATGTTTCCTCAAGGTGAGTCCCTCACAGCCCAATGCACAGGGCTCAGTGTCAAGTCTCTCAGGGTTGTCAGGCAGATCCTGCCAGGTTAATCCACGTCTCACAGTTTTCTGGTCCTTAGACAGGATGAGTTCAGGATGAGCCGTGTCTGGATCCAGAGTCACGTTAGCTGGGAAGAGAGAGACTCAGAGCATTAGGGGCAGAATTCAGCCCAGGGGGAGGCTGGGACCATTTCTCGCACTCCTCAGCAGCCCCGTCCTGGCTGGGACACTCCTGGATCCCAGGGAGCTGCCTCTGTCCTGGGGCAGGTCTACACTAGGGGGGGATCAATCCAAGATACGCAACTTCAGCTATGCAAATAGCGTAGCTGAAGTCGAAATATCTTGGATCGAATTACCTGGGGTCCACACGGCGCAGGATCGATGGCCGCGGCTCCCCCGTCGACTGCGCTGCCGCCGCTCGCTCCGGTGGAGTTCCGGAGTCAACGGTGAGCACGTTCAGGGATCGATATATCGTGTCTTAACGAGATGCAATATATCGATCCCGGATAAATCGATTGCTACCTGCCAATACGGCGGGTAGTGAAGACGTACCCCTGGGCACCTGAGACTGAGCAGAGATGTCACTGCAGTTCCACAGCCTGTTTAATGGGACCCACTTCATTAGTTTCTTATTTATTGCAGAGACTTCAGCTCCACCTGCAGGGGCTGCTCCATTCCCAGTAGCAGAGAAACAGCCAGGAACTGAGGTGTCAGACTCTTCCAGTGAGGCGGGAGTACACTCTGTGTAATGGGATTTCATTAGTTTCGCATTTATTTGTAGAGGTTTCAGCTCCCAGCTCCTCTCATGGGGCTGCTCCATTCCCAGCAGTAGAGACACAGCAAAGAAAGTTTTAGTGAGGAGGGAGCAGAGGAGGCAGGTAACAACTTTAAACTCTTAAAAGAAGCTCCCTCCCCTAAATACATCCTCCACTCCCAGGCCAGGGAACAGGGAGGAATGTGCAGAATTCTGGAAGAGTTGCTGAAAACCAGAACAGGAGGTAGAATTCAGTGGGGTAGCCTCATCCCCAGCCCAAAGAGAAGGAAGGAGCTGGCAGTGTCAGAGGGAGAACATCTCCCCAATCCAGGAAGCAGGGAGCAGCTCCAATGGGAGAGCCCAGCCCTGCCCAGAGGAAAGGCAGGATGTTGGAGAAGAGCAATGGGGAGACCCCCTGCACCGGGGTAAAGCAGAGGGATGGTCAGCCCTCAGGGCAGAGAGCTCTGTCTGGGTGCTGTTCAGTGAGTGTTCTGTTAATCAGCCTGGACATGAACTCAGCACCAAGGTTACTGTCAGGAGTTTGTGTGTGACTTCAGCTTGGGTTCACCTCACTCTTTAATGGGTTTATTTGTAGGGCTGTGTGTCATGATGGCTGTTGGTTTAGTTGGTAACTTTAGCTACAATCTCATGAAGATTTTTTCTCTGGAATTTTCTCATAATTTAAAGACAATCACCACAGGCAACCTCACCCTGTCTGTGTGCTCCTAGGAGTTCCCCTGTTTTTGTCTCCAGTGCGGACGGTAGAGTGTCTAGAGGGGGAAAGGACAAGGGACGGGATTTCAGGCTTTCATATTTATAACAGCATCACCACTCTGAACTCATAGACCTGTGTTTTACTTTTGACAGAGAAACAGACAGAGAAGCACAGAGACACACTCAAGTATTTAATATAAACTGATCTGAAACCTTCCCTTTCCTCTCTCATTCAGGCATCTCCCAGCAATGGATCCAACATCCTTGCAGCCTCGCAACCATCCCAGGACATACAATCCTCTAATTTGTCTACGTCCCTCTGTATCCTATCCCTACCCTCCAGCGTATCTACCACTCCTCCCAGTTTAGTGTCATCTGCAAACTTGCTGAGTGTGCAATCCACGCCATCCTCCCGATCATTAATGAAGATATTGAACAAAACTGGCCCCAGGACCCTAGAAACCAGCTGCCAACTAGACATGGAGCCATTGATCACTATCTGTTGAGCCCGACGATCACGGGCTGGGGGGTGGGAGGCTCCAGGGGAGGGCAGCGCGCATGGCCGGGGCCTGCCAATGCCCCCGGCCCCTTTGAAACTCCCGTTTTTTTTTTTGCTCCGCCCCCCCTTTTTTTTGCTCCCCCCCCACCCCGTGTCCTGATATTTTATAGTGCTGATCTAGTCACCCTAGCCTTGAGGGAGGTTTTAAGGGGTGAATTTCAAGATTTTGACCACAGAGAGCAATGTTGTGGGTAGGCGGTAGGGTCCTTTAGGCAGTTATAATTATCATGTAAGTTTGCACTTGTGACACGACTGTGGCCAGATAATGATGATAATACTTAACCAGGGATGCTGGAATGGGGCAGAGGGCCATGCCCCCCCCTTTTAAAAGTGGGGGGAAGAGGCAGCACGGAAGCGGGGCCTCGGGAGAAGGGACAGTATGGGGGTGGGAGCTTGGGGAGAAGGGGCAGCGCAGGGGTGGGGCCTCAGGGAAGGGGTGGTGTCAGGGTGGCCTCAGAAGGGGCCTCATTGAAGTCCTGCATCTAAAGGCCCCTCTCCCAACCTTACAGGAGGAGCCATTGAACCCGGGGTTCAACTGAGTGCGGGGGACAACTAAGAAATAACAGGATCGGGAGTGGGGGTCATAGGTTCAAAATTCCCAATTTTAAATTTTGCTGCCCCCAAAGGGTTATTCGGTAGACTCTGAAAAGCTGTTTTCTTCAAGGGTCTGTATCTTAGAAACTCCTTGGACAAATGACTCCAACTTTAGATCACTAGCTCGACCACACAGCCTCATGAAGCACAACAAATTTCAATGCAGTCTGAGCAACTGGGCAGATTTTACAGGGGTTATAATAAGCACCCTTTAAACAGAAAGACGTGCTTAACCTTCACTACAGCAGAGGTAGTCCTCTGCTATGTTTATGTCATATCTGTGCTGAGAATTTGCATGTGAAGAGTGTCCCGCTCTAAAGAATTCACAGTCTATAAAAAAATATAGAGGAGGTAGAAAGTGAACTTGGAGCTGCACCTCCCATCTGCTCTCTGTTTGAAACATGCTCTGCAGGGTCTGCACGCACTTTGCATTAAATAGACCAGAGTCATTTACTCTCCCTCCTGGTGTCACGTTCTCTGGAGTGGCTTACTTCACCCACCAGGTATCGAGTGTGAACCCCTCAGGCACTAGAACAGTCTTTGCGTGGAGTCACAGACCGTCCCCTTGGGTGCTCCAGTCTATCTTGCCATCCAGGCAAGCTGGCCTTTGCGATAGAGGGTCCCTTAAACCAAAAATCACACCAATATTCAGGTTACGCACAGTCCCAAAGAACCAGTCTTTTATCCCAGGGAAATTACACCTTAGATCTTACATCTTATATTGGATTTGTAAAAGGTTCAGAAAAGGGCCACAAAAATGTTTAGGGGTATGGAACAGCTTCCATAGGAAGCGAGATTAATAAGACTAGGACTTTTTGAGCTTGGAAAAGAGACGACTAAGGGGGGATATGATAGAGGTGTATAAAATCATGATGGGTGTGAAGAAAGAAAATAAGGAAGTACTCCTTTTCATAACACAAGAACTAGGGGGTCATGAAATTAAATTAATAGGTAGGAGGTTTAAAACAAACAAAAGGAAATATTTCTTCACACACTGCACAGTCAAACAGTGGAACTCTTTGCCAGAGGATGTTGTGAAGGCCAAGACTATAACAGGGATCAAAAAAGAACTAGATAAATTCATGGAGGATAGGTCCATCAATGGTTATTAGTCAGGATGGACAGGGATGGTGTCCCTAAACTGTGTTTGCCAGAAGTTGGGAATGGGCGACAGGGAATGGATCACTTGATGGTTACCTGTTCTGTTCATTCCCTCTGGGGCACCTGGCATTGGCCACTGTCGGAAGGCAGGAGACTGGGCTAGATGGACCTTTGATCTGACCCAGTAGGACAGTTCTTATGTTCAAAGACAATGCTAGTAGCCAATCCAGTAATTATCTAAAGATGTAGTAATTCAGAAAAAGAAGTGAAAGTTATTTACAAGCTTAAACACACACACAAATAAGTTACAGTCTTAGTTTCCAAAAGGAGGTAGAATCTTCTGTAATAAGCTCCCACATCTCTGGGCAATGTTGAATAGACTCAGAGGATCTCATTAACCTTGATCTACGCTACAGAGTTAGGACAATGCAAGGCAGCTTACTTCAACCGAGCTCTGTAAGCGTCCACACTAAAATGTTGCTGCCCCCGACGTAACTCACCCGCTACACCGCCTTAATAACTCCACCTCCGTGAGGAAGCAGAGCTCTTAGGCTGATGCAGTTACATTGACGCAGGGTCAGCTTAGAATTAGAGCAAGTGCTCCTGGTGAGGACACGCACCGCCAAACCAAGGAGCGTAGTGTGGACATGCAAAAGCGATTTAATGATGTCAGCGGCTGTGCGTCAACGTAACTTAGGTCCACTTAATTTTGTAGTGTAGACATGCCCTTAGTCTCATCTCTGTCAGCGGGAGGGTGTGCCCCTTCACGCCCATGTTCCAAGGTAATATTTAAGTATTTGCTCTGAAACTGTAAACCCCCCAGTCAGGAGAGAAGCAATACCAAGTGTGACGGTTTGGACCCCCTGGGATGTCACCTGGTGTGCTGAGATACCACTGAGTCTACCTGCTCTGCCAGCCTGGGCCCCCTTTAACCTGTCTTGCTGAGCCAGGCTCTTAAAACCTCCTCTAACACACACAGGCAGGGCCACACCCAGCTGCAGATCAGCTCTGGGAAGACTCAGCTTAAGGGATTTTCTACAGCACCCAGATTTCCACCTCTCCTTGGAGTACAAACCCAAAATTATATGAAATTCGCCTCTTCACTCAATGTGAAGGAGCGAATGCACAACTTATCGCCCTGCCCCAGTTAGAAATCACATAAATTGGGTTACATTGTAAACCAGAAATAAATGTATTAACTATAGGAGATGTGTTTTAAATTGTTAAGGAGGTAGCAGACAGGACAAAGCAGATTACTAAGCAAATTAAATCAAACAAACAAACTAAGCTAGTTTCACTAAAGAAATTGGTTACAAATAGTATTTCTCACCCTAAATGTGGTTCTAATAATCTTCTTCACAGGCCAGATGCCCTTCCAGCCTCGGTCCAGTTCTTTCCCCCAGTTCAGTCTTAGTTGTTTCCAGCTTAGTTGTTGTTGGATGGGGTAGCAGGGGAAAACTGACCATCAGGATTACCTCACTCCCCACCCTTAAATAGCATTTGCATAAGGTGGGAGTTCTTTGTTTCCCTAGATTGACCCCCATCTCCCCCTCTTACAATGGATGGTTACAAGAAGTCCCAGGTAATGTTTTTGTATCAGGCCACAAGACAACCTGACTATGTAAGATTACAGCATCCATGAGTCAGGGCAATATGGAGCATCCATGGGAAGGCCAAGCTTTTCACAGTTCATTGTCCTTACTGATGGGCTATCTGCCCTGTCTGGCTTTTCCATTGTTGTACCTGAAGTGTTGGCAGTGGGCGTCACCCAGAGTAGCATAGTTGAACTACAGATACATAGTCAATATTCCTAACGTCAGATACAGAAATGATACATGCATACAAATGGATAATCATATTCAGTAAATCATAACCTTTCCAACAATTTCTCACATGAGCCATCTGGCATAAAGTATATCTCAGTTATGTCATATTCATATCATAAGCATATTTTCATAAAGAATATGGAATGGCACGTCACACCGAGTGTGAAATACTGGTTTACCAAAAGAGGTGTCATCTCCTGCCCCACAAAAAGAAGGCCCTTGGACACCAGACAGGTCATTGTGTAACATCAGAGGACAAAAGACTTTGTTGACTGATCCCCCAAACCCCCATGAAAAGGAGACCTTCATGAGGACACGTCCCATCAGCTTGAACTCTAGGGTCAGGACAGAAAGGCAGAAAATCTGGGAATGTCCCAACCAGAATAGGGCTGCTGGGGAGTGTGAGAAATGGTCCTAGTCTCCCCCAGGGCTGAGCTCTGCCCCTAATGCTCTTATTCTCTCTCTCCCCAGAGAATGTGACTCTGGATCCAGACACGGTTTATCCCGGACTCGTCCTGTCTGAGGATCGGAAAAGTGTGCGATGTGGAGACACCCAGCAGGATCTGCCTGACAATCCCAAGAGATTTGATCCCATTCCCTGTGTGCTGGAATATAAGGGGTTCACTTCGGGGAGACATTGCTGGGATGTGGAGGTGGGAGGTGGGGAATGCTGGGCCGTGGGGATGGCTAGAGAATCACGGAGGAGGAAGGGACTGATCGACTTTAACCCTGAGGAGGGGATCTGGGCTGTCGAGCGGTGTCTGGATCAGTACCGGGCTCTCACCTCCCCTGAGGTCCCTCTCTCCTTGAGCCGGAACCCCAGGAGGATCTGGGTTTCTCTGGACTACAAAGCAGGGCAGGTGGCATTCTGCTATGCAGATAACGAGGCCCCAATCTTCACTTTCCCACCGGCCACTTTTGCTGGGGATAGAATCTGTCCTTGGCTCTGGGTCTGGAAATCCCAACTCCAACTGTGTCCATGAGATGAGGTGGGTGGTGGGGAGAGAGATATCCCACTAGAATCCCATCAACAAATGGGCTTCTCTAGGACCTACCATCACAACCTTTATAACCCTGGAGGCTACAGAGGGCTTCTGCCTCATCAGAACAGGAAGAAGATTGTGATGAGGCTAGATCAGAAACTGATATTGACCAGCTTGTTCAGCACTTATTCTCAGCATCCCTGGAGGACTCTAACATTCAGCAGGGTCAGAGACTGAGATGGGCAGATCTGGTGGAGGGGAGGAGAAGGTGAGGACTGGAGAGGAAACCTTTTGTGCTGGGCGGGGAGAATTAATAATCTCCACAGAGTATAAATGTTGTATATAGAATATTACAAGATTATTTTTTATTTTTATGCAGTGGATCTTACATTGTTGTTATTCACACACTCATAGTTGTTTACAGGGAAAGGTTTGTTTGTTGTTTGGATTTTTTATGTATATTAATTCTATAAAACCTCCCTTTCTTCTGGGTGTGGGGTTTAAGATCCCAACTCCATAGGTGCTGACTCTGTGGGTGCTCTGGGGCTCAAGCACCCCCGAAAAAAATAGGGGGTGCTCAGCACCCAGGAGTCAGAGCTTGAGTGTGGAATGTGATGAGTTCTGTGCTGCTAGCAACTTCTGCCCGTGGGGCAGGGAGTTTGTTTATAAACAGAGGCAGGGTGATTTAAGATAACAAAAGGCTTGTCATTAAATTAAATTAAGGATCATTAGATGATCCTGAAAGCATTTCCAGGCACTCCAGCTAAAAGATAGGAAACAAAGGGTAGGAATAAATGGTCCATTTTCAGAATGGAGAGAAGTAAATAGGGGTGTCCCCCAAGGGGCTTGTACTGGGGTCTGGGACCAGTGCTGTTCGACAATATTCATAAATGATCTGCAAAAGGAGTAAACAGTGAGGTGGCAAATTTTGAAGATGATACAAAATTACTCAAGATTGTTAAGTCCAAAACAGACTGCAAAGAATTACAAAGGGGTCTCACAAAACTGGGTGAATTGGCAACAAAATGGCAGATGAAATTCAATGTTAAATGCAAAGTAATACACACGGCAAAATATAATCCCAATCATACATACAAAATGATGATACCCAAATTAGCTGTTACCAATCAAGAAAGAGATCCTGGAGTCATTTACAGAACTCTTCAAATTCATAAGAATCCTTCTCACTGTGCCTGTATCATCCTGAACTCATTCTCCAGCTTCAGAAGATTTAAAAATTATCTCCTGTCAACAATGGGACAGATGCAACTGAATAACGTAACTGTCCTTCACATGCATCAAAACAATACCAGGGAACTAGATGTAAATAAGATTGCTGACAATTTCATCCAGAAAGCTACAGTGAGACATAATGTTTTTAAATGGGGATGTTAGGTGATTGCAATGATTTTAATATACTGTAATTCAGGAGAATGTAATTATGTAGTTCATAACAATTGAATCGCTATTAAAATTTATTTATTTTTATTTTTTATTTAATTTAAAATAGTAAAGATACCAATGATAGACTGTGACGCTCTGTACCTCGGGGGAACACCCTGCACCCCCATGTTCATCCTTATAATATGATTGTGAGGTATCCAATGCAAAGTTTGTCATGTCGGGTTTCTTTGGAAGGCTCATGATACACTGAGCATTGTTGTTATAGTAATGTTATAGGTTGTAATTTCGAGTGTATAGTTATGAGGCTGAAAATGTGTCCTCATGGATTAAAATAAACTCAGGCAAAAACTCTCCAGGAGCAAAAACAACAAGGAGTCTGGTGGCACCTTAAAGACTAACGGATTTATTTGGGCATAAGCTTTTGAGGGGAAAAACCTCACTTCTTCAGGAGCAGAGACCCAGGCAAAACTCTCCAAGAGCAGAGGGGCAGTTCATACCTCATCAGGGCATGTATGGGACAAACCCAGCCCAGCCTCACAGGAACAATGGACACTGGCCTGGGCAGCAACAAAGGATCTGTTGGACACTCGAATGAGTCACCCCCCCTTCCCTTGGTCAGTTTGGGACTGCAATGAGGTAATGCTCACCTGACTCTGAAGCGGGTGGCGCAAAGCCAAGAGGGAAGAAAGGACGTGATAAAAAGGAGAGACATTTGCCATGCTCTTCCTCTCTTCCACCTTCATTTACAGACACCACCACCAAGTGACTGAAGTGCTGATCAAAGGGGAGAGCCTGGCTGATGGGCAACCAGCCAGCCTGTGGTGAGACGCATCTAAGTTTCTAAGTATCAGGGGGTAGCTGTGTTAGTCTGTATCTACAAAAACAACAAGGAGTCTGGTGGCATCTTAAAGACTCACAGATTTATTTGGCATAAGCTTTCGTGGGTAAAAACCTCACTTGGCATGGAGTGAAAGTTACAGATGCAGGCATTATATAATGTGTCAGACTCCTTGTTGTTTTTTTAAGTTTCTAAGGGCACTGAAAGTGTTAAGATCAGCTTAGAATACGTTTTGCTTTTATTTCACTTGACCAAATCTGGCTTGTTGTGCTTTGACTTATAATCACTTAAAATCTATCTTTTGTTGTTAATAAATTTGTTTGTTTATTCTACCTGGAAGCAGTGCGTTTGGTTTGAAGTGTGTCAGAGGTTCCCCTTGGGAGAACAAGCCTGGTACATATCAATTTCTTTGTTCAATTGATGAACTCATATAAGCATGCAGCATCCATTGGGCATAACTGGACACTGCAAGATGGAGGTTCCTAGGGTTGTGTCTGGGACCAGAGATATTGACTAGTGTAATTCGGTTGCACAATTCAAGCACCTGCTGGCCAAAAGTGCTCACTGCCATTGCTGGGAGCAGCTTACATGCCAGAAGCTGTGTGTGAATAGCCCAGGATTGGGGGTTCTCACAGCAGACCAGGGTAAGGCTGACTCCCAGAGTCGAGGATTGGAGTGACCTAGCAAATCACTGGTGCAGATAACATTAGGGGAACATCACATAGGCACATATTCAATAACTAGAATATGAAAGAAGTGTATAAATACACTGAAAATAGCTTCCCTCCCCCCCCAACCCCAAACACATACACCTCTTCAAAAGCACCCACTGACAAAAACAAAAGTCAACACTTATGCCGAACTCAGATGTGCCGCTCAGACATGGGAGGGGAGGAGGGGGGAAATACCTGTCTCCAAGGCTCATGAAATGGATTCTCTGGGCTCTGACATCCCCATGTCTCTGACCCTGCTGGAGAAAGTATGCTTCTTCTTCGATGATTGTTCATGTCCATTCCAAGCAGGTGTGTGCGCGCCGCGTGCACGCCAGCCGGAAGATTTTACTATAGCAGTGTCCGTAGAATCGGCTTCGGTGCCCCCTGGAGTGGCGCCTTCATGGAGCTGTATATAGGGGTCAGCCGACCCTCCACCCCCTCAGTTCCTTCTTACTGCCAGTGACGGCTAGCTGGAACTTCGCTTGCTCTTCAGCAATCATGCAGTGTTCCATCGTTGTTGTAAATAGTTAGTTAGTTTGTTGTTAACTGTTAGCTTAGTTAGTTATTATTTGGGGGGGGTTCCCCAAGTTTTCGTCGCCCCGCTGGGGCATGCCCGGGTCCCCTGGGGTCAAACTCTGCCTAGACTGCGGGAAATTCATGCCGAAGAGTGACCCGCGCTCTTCATGCTTGAGGTGCCTAGGCGAGAGCCACCAAAAAGACAGGTGCAGTATCTGCAGGGCTTTTCGCCCCAAGACTCTCAAAGATAGAGAGCAGAGACTTAAAGTCCTCCTAATGGAGGCGGCCCCGCGGCCGCAATCAGATCCCGGGCCTACTGAGATGGCACCGAGCACTTCATCTTCGGTGCACAATGCTCCGGCACCAGAGATGAATCGTGAGGCCAAGGCCACCAAACCCCGGCACCGGAGAGAGTCAGCGCACAAGAAACCGTCCTCTATGAGACACCATTCCCCATCGCCAGTGCCAGTTAAAAAGAACAGGCCGGTGAGGGATCGTTCTGCACACCGGGACTGTAAAGGGCCGGTACCGTCCATGTCTACTACAGGACAATTCGCGCCACAGACCCATCCGTCCATCCCGTTGACTCCCGCCCCAGAGAGGGTACGGTCGAGTCCAGAAAAGCCTAGATCCCCGGACACGATGGAGGAAGTGCGCCTCCCATCGACGTTGGAGGCATTCAAGGCCGCCTCAGACTCTTGAACCTCCTGGTGCCGGCGTCGCCGCACTGGTGCCAAGAACCTCCGGCTATTGCTCGGCCCCATTATCAATCTAGGGGTAAACCGGCATTGCTCTCGCCGTGCTCCCTGCGCCGTGCCACTCTAGCGGCACCGGTGCAGACAGCACCCTCTATGGCGACAGTGGGTACCGCGCCTCCTATGTCCTCCTACTCGGAAACTTCGGACTCGGAGGCGGACTCGTACCGCTCTAACAGATCAAGAAGTAGGCGATCATTCTCGCATACGAGTGCCCAGCCATACCCACCACGGTGGCAGCAGCAGCAGTGGCAACCGCCCCCCCCAGTGGCCGTTCTGGATGCCATGGGCCTACCACCAGTCAGTGGGTCAGGCGTACAGACCCCGCTCACGAGCCGCATCTGTCTCTTCGACGTCCGCAGTACAGCCGCTAATGCCACCACCACCAGCACCGCCGTCTGACAGGAGTGTGCCACAAAGGGACACAGCACCGCCTAGCCAGACAACGGCACCGACGGGGACCTTGCTTCCAACACCGCAGGCACCGCCCAGCATGCCTTGTCACTCGGTGTCGACCCTGGTACCGGCCGCGGTGCCGCATCCCGAGTCTGCACCGGCCGCGCAGGCTGAGTACCATGTGCCGCAGGCCCTGGTAGAGGGAGAGGGGGTAGATGAAGGGATCTCTTCCTCCTCATCTCCGGACGAGGCGGTAGCGGGAACTTCAGCGGCATCAGCCCTGGAGGACAATAGGATCCTCCAACAACTGCTTACTCGAGCAGCCCAAAGCCTCTCGATCCAGACTGAGGAGATCGAGGTGGACACGGATCCGGTGATTGATATCCTGACCCCGTCAGGCCCATCCAGGGTAGCCCTGCCTCTCATAAAGACCATTACGGACACATCCCGCACCTTGTGGCAAACCCCTGCCTCATTGGCCCCTACGGCCAAAAGGACTGAGAGGCGATATTCCGTTCCAACCAAGGGCTATGAACATCTTTATACACACCCTCCCGCAGACTCCTTAGTGGTGGATGCCACCAACCAGAGGGAACGCCTGGGTTTTCAGGGGGCTACGCCTAAAAACAGAGAGGCCAAAAAGTTGGACCTGTTCAGGCGCAAGGTTTATTCAACGGAGGGCCTGCAGTTGCGCATTGCCAATCAGCAAGCCATAGTGAACTCTTATGGACACAACACGTGCTCGGCTTTTTCTAGGTTCACGGACCTCCTTCCACAGGAGTCGCGAACTGAGTTTTCAGCCCTGGTTGAGGAGGGAAGATTGGTTACCTGGACTTCCCTATAGGCGGCCCTGGACGCGACCAATTCAGCTTCATGCATGTTGGCGACTGGTCTGGTCATAAGGCGTGGAGCCTGGCTTCAAGTGTCCGGCCTCCCTCACGAGGTCCAACAAACAATCCAGGACCTCCCTTTCGAAGGGCCCACGCTCTTCTCGGAGAAAACCGATAAGAGGCTTCATAGCCTAAAGGACTCACGGACCACTCTCCGTTCACTAGGCCTCCACACCCCTGTCACTCAGCGTAGACAGTTTAAGCCACCGCAGGCCCCTCGGCCATACCAACCTCAAAATCAAGGGGATGCCTTGCGCAGAAGGCCAAGGACGGGCAGGAGGAGGCAACAACAGCAGCCCTTCGGCCAGTCTTCTACCCAACCAAGCCCTACACTGGGATCTAGACCACCATTTTGATGGCCCAGTCGAGGACGACCTACTGGTCAGAACTCTGGATCCTACCAACCTTACCTTTTCGTCATGTCTGTCCCCCTTCTATCGTGCATGGGCCCAGATCACGTCCGACGCTTGGGTGCTTCGCACGGTAGAGAGGGGATATTCTATCCAGTTTTCCTCCTTCCCGCCCCACCAGTCCCCCTCCCCATCCCTCTTCAGGGACCCTTCTCACGAGCAACTTCTACTTCAAGAAGTTCAGTCCCTCCTCTCATCAGGGGCAGTAGAGGAGGTTCCTCAGGAGCTACGGGGCAAGGGCTTCTATTCTCGATATTTCCTAATACCGAAAGCGAAAGGGGGCCTCAGACCCATTCTAGACTTGCGCGGTCTCAACAAGTTTGTGAAGAAGCTCAAGTTCCGCATGCTCTCCCTGTCCTTCATCATTCCTTCCCTGGATCCAGGAGACTGGTATGCCGCCCTCAACTTAAAGGACGCATACTTTCACATTGCGATAATCCCTCGGCACAGGTGTTACCTCAGGTTTCTCATGGGCAACGCTCATCTACAATTTACGGTTCTGCCCTTTGGTCTGTCAGCAGCCCCAAGGGTCTTCACGAAGTGCATAGCCGTCATGGCTGCCTTCCTACGCAGGCACGGGTTCCAGGTGTTTCCCTACCTGGATGATTGGCTCATCAAGGGCAGGTCTAGGGCGCAAGTGGAGGCTCAGGTGGTCTTTGCCAGGCAGACCTTCCTCGAGCTCGGCCTCTTACTCAACGAGGCCAAGTCCACACTATCTCCAACCCAAAAAATCTAATTCATAGGAGCGGTTCTGGACTTGACACACGCCAGAGCATATCTCCCAGAGGCCAGATTCCGGACTATATCCAACATTATCCTCGGCCTCCAACGTTACCCCACCACCACAGCAAGAAGCTGCCTCAAATTACTAGGGCACATGGCAGCATGTATCTATGTGGTGAGACATGCCAAACTTAGACTGCGCCCACTTCAGTCTTGGTTGGCACGGGTTTATCGGCCAGTCAGGGACTCCCTAGAATCGGTGGTGACGTTACCTCGGACGGTGCTGGACTCCCTTCAATGGTGGCTTGACCCGTGGGTGGTCTGTGCAGGAGTTCCTTTCCTCAACCCTGAGCCCTCCCTCTCCCTGGTAACAGACGCATCGGATTGGGAATGGGGTGCACATCTGGGCGATCTCAGAACCCAAGGCCTTTGGTCACAAGAGGATCTTTCGCTCCACATCAATGTCAGGGAATTACGAGCTGTGCGCCTCGCATGCATAGCCTTCAAATCCCAGCTGGCAGGCAGGTGAGTTTCTGTCCTCACGGACAATACTTCAACAATGTTCTATATCAACAAACAGGGTGGTGCTTGCTCCTCTCCCCTTTGCTGGGAAGCCCTCGCATTATGGGACTTTTGCATACAGAACGTAATTCACCTGACAGCATCCTACCTCCCGGGGGCGCAAAACGGCTCGCGGACGCACTCAGATGCTCGTTCCAGGGTCACGAGTGGTCTATCCGCTGGGATATAGTTCTCTCAATTTTCCGGCTCTGGGGTCATCCCCAGGTGGACCTGTTTGCCTCCACCGAGAACAGGAAGTGTCACCAATTCCGCTCCCTCAGGGGTCGCAGTCCGGGGTCCCTAACAGACGCCTTTCTCCTTTCTTGGACAGACGGGCTATTTTACGCCTTTCCCCCAATTCCCATGATTCACAGAGTAATCCTCAAGGCCCGCAGAGATCACGCTTGGCTCATCCTGATAGCGCTGGTGTGGCCGCACCAGCACTGGTACACATCTCTCCTGCACATATCTATGCGGGTGCCACTCAGGCTGCTGCTACTCCCAGACTTGATCACACAGGATCGCGGTCGCCTGCTTCACCCGAACCTGGAGTCACTCTACCTTACAGCCTGGATGCTCCATGGCTAAACCTGGTGGAGTTGCAATGCTCTCATCAGGTCAGGCAGGTCCTTCTGGGTAGCAGGAAGCCCTCTACAAGGACCGCGTACTTGGCCAAGTGGAATCGCTTCTCCCTCTGGGCCACACAATGGGGCCAGGCTCCCTCGCTCTCCCCAGTCCCCCTCATATTGGACTATTTGCTGCATCTGAGACACCTGGGACTGACTCTCTTGTCGGTTCGAGTACATCTTGCTGCAATCTCGGCGTTCCACCTGGGAGAGGGGGGTACCTCAGTGTTTGCAAACCCACTCGTTACGCGGTTCCTTAAGGGCCTTGACAGACTGTTTCCACACATCCGACAACCTGACCCTGCTTGGGACCTCAATTTGGTCCTGTCCGTCCTCACAGGGCCCCCCTTCGAGCCGCTGGCTTCGTGCTCGCTGTTATATCTTTCATATAAAGTCGCGTTCTTGGTGGCTATCACATCAGCCTGGAGGGTGTCAGAACTCAGAGCTCTAACATCTGAATCCCTGTACACCATCTTCCACAAGGACAAGGTCCAACTCAGGCCGCACCCAGCGTTCCTGCCTAAGGTGGTTTCCCCATTTCACATGGGTCAAGACATTTTTCTCACGGTCTTTTATCTGAAACCACACTCCCCTGCGAGGGAGCGTAGGCTGCATTCCCTTGACGTTCGCAGGGCTCTCGCTTTCTATATCGAAAGGACAAGGTCCTTCAGGAAGTCAACCCAACTTTTCGTTGCTGTGGCCGACAGGATAAAAGAGCTCCCGGTCACGTCACAGCGAATTTCGGCTTGGATCAGAACCTGCATCCGGGAGTGCTACAGTCGGGCCAATATACCAGCCCCGCCTATCACAGCCCACTCCACAAGAGCGCAGGCCTCTTCCGCTGCGTTCCTGGCCCAGGTCCCTATGCAGGAAATTTGTAGAGCGGCCACCTGGTCCTCAATCCACACCTTTACGGCGCACTACACCATCACACACCAGGCCAGAGATGATGCTGCCTTTGGCCGCGCAGTCCTCCAGTCTGCAATAACCTCCGACCCCACCGCCTAGATTCGGGCTTGTGAGTCACCTGTTTGGAATGGACATGAACAATCACTCAAAGAAGAAAAAACGGTCACTCACCTTCTCGTAACTGTTGTTCTTCGAGATGTGTTGTTCATGTCCATTCCAATACCCACCCTCCTACCCCTCTGTCGGAGTATCGGCAAGAAGGAACTGAGGGGGTGGAGGGTTGGCTGGCCCATATATACAGTGCCATGAAGGCGCCACTCCAGGCTTCATGACTTGACTTATGCATGTAAAGTGGGAACTTCAGCCCTGAAGTCACAAGCCCCGACCCCTTGCCTTAAAGCAGAAACTCCTTTGAGCTGTGAGCCATGAGCAGGTTGTTCATGACTGGAGCTGGCCACTAGGGGGACATGATCTCTTGCACTAAGCCAATGTATGAAATAACCACATAAAGCCAACCAAAGGGGACGTATCCTAGCACTGCCCTTGTCTCTTCCAGCTCTGCTTTTCCCTGGCGGTGCCCTGAGGTTTCTTCTCTGCAATTCTTTCAGCAGGATATGCAGAGAGCCAATTGGCTGCAGGTTTGTGAGCTAGTGGCCATGGGGCGAGACCCTAGGATGAGCAGGCAGGAGATGGGGAAGCTGAGGCTGGAGGAGAGAGAAGTCCTATCAGACTCCAGTCTCCTGCTGTTCAGATCAATGAGGAAATAACTATCAAAGCCTGTGGGATTAAGGTAAAGGCAGCAGGTGGAAGGGAAAAAAAACCCACACAAACCAGGGCCAAGGGATCATGTCTCAGACATTCTGAATGAGGCCGAGACACATGGGCCAGCCTCCCATGGGAAGCTGTAGCCATTTCTGTTTAAGTGCAATGGACCAAATTCATCCCTGCCCCTAAGTGGGTGTGTGATGGGATCCCCGGGGTGCATCCTGGGACATGGGACCACTGTACCCCCTTAACTCTCTCCAGCCTGGGCTGTCTCTCCCAATGCCTTTCTAGTGACAGCAGCAGGCCCCTCCAGGTGCTGTGAACACTTAGCACAACAGCATGTGGAGCCCAACACCCAGATAGATTGCATGAATGCTCCCAGAGCTACTCATGAATCAAACAGAGAAAGGGACCAGAGCCAAATCCCCCCAACTCCCAGCACTGTACCTCAGGAATATACCGTCTTGCACTGCTCAAGATGACCAGTGCACATTTATTAATTGGTTCACCACTTCATCAATGGAAAGTGGGTATACACCAGCCTTTGTCAAACCTGAGCAAAGACCCTTACCAAACACTTCAGGCAAACTCACTGGTAAAGATAAACAGTTAAACAAATTTATTGACTACAAAAGATAGATTTTAAGTGATTATAAGTGATAGGCAAGAAGTCAGAGTTGGTTACCAAAAGAATTACAATATAAGCATGCAGTCTAAACTCTCAACCCTATTAGACTGGGCAACAACTAGATTAAGCCTTTTTTCTCACCTCACTGAATATTGCAGTCTTTAATATACAGGTTTGTCACTTAAACCTGGTCCAGTCTCCTCTGCTGGCGTCTTCAGTCTTGAGTGTCCTTGTTGCTTGCAGCATAGGTGAGGGCAGGAGAAAGGCCAAGCATGTGGCCACTGTGCCCTGGGACCATTCAGGCAACCTATCTGGGTGTGGGGCTCCACATGTGGTTGTGCTGAGTGATAACAGTGCCTGGAGGGGTTTGCTTCTTGTCACTAGCACCAGGACCGGCTTTAGGCCGATTCAGCCGATTCCGCTGAATCGTGCCCCACGCCTAAGAGGGCCCCGCAGCTCTCCACCCCGCCCCCAGCTCACTTCCCCCTCCTCCCCGCCCCTGAACACTCTGCCCCCTGCTCCTCCCCCTCTCCTTCCTGCGAACATCTGATTCACAGGAAGTCTGAAAACAAGCAGGGGCAGGCGGCAGCAGGTAAGCTGGGGGGTGCACAAGGAGGGATCCGGGGAGGCGCAGCCCAGTCCGGCCCCGGCCGAGCACCCCCGGCCCCAGTGGCTCTGGCTCCGGCTTGGACCCCGGGGTGCCAGCCCCGGTTCCGGCAGTCCACGCCGGCCTGGCCCCGCTGCTCCAGCCCCGGCGCCGGCCAAGCACCCCTGGCCCTAGCGAAGGACCCTGCACCAGGGGCCACGGAAAACTCTCGTGGGGGCTCCTGCAGGGCCCAGGGCAAATTGCCCCACTTGTCCCTCCCCCTTTGGGCAGCCCTGGCACAGCGAGCAGGCTGAAATACACAGCTTGTTGTACTGAGCAAGATTTGCACTTCATACACTGGTGTAAAGATTTTAAGTGAGGCTTTCAGTGTGGTGGCTAAGGACAGTCAGGAGAAGGCTACCGGTTTGTTATTTTCTGTTTGCTTATTTTGGGAAAGGGAAGTAGGAACAGAAAAGCAGGAAAATGAGTGAAAGCAGTGAAGCGATTACAAAGTTGGAGCTTTTTAGGCTGCAGGTTACAGAAAAGGAGAGAGAGCACCAGAGATTATTGCAACTGAAAGAACTGCAGATAAAGGAGAAGGAAAGAGAGCAAGAGGAAAGAGAGAGAACAAAAACACCAACTGGACCTGCTAGAGAAGAAGAACCAGAACCCAGTGACCCCAGCAATTCCCATCACTACAAAAATCCACAATTGGGACCATTTATGTCCTGCATACAATAAGGCAGACAATATTGCTGAATATCTGACTACCTTTGAAAGGCTGTGTGCAATGCATGAGATCCCTGATGCCAAGAGAGTTCCTACCCTGATTCCAAAATTAACTGGTAAAGCTCTAAGTGTATTGAATGAAATGCCCATTGAAGATGCTTTAGACTATTGTAAATTCAAAAACACCGTTTTACAAAGGTTTCAAATTACCCCTGAAATGTAGAGAGTTAAATTTAAGAATCTTACGAGGGATATTGGTATGAGAAATGGGGAATATGTGAACAGAATGAACGATTTGATGGGAAAATGGGTGAGGGGCAAAGGTGTTAGAAGCTTTGATCTGGTTGCTCAAGAGCGTTTCCTAGGCATATGTAAGGCGGATGTGAAGCAGTGTCTATGGGACAAAGACGTGAAGTCTGTGGATGAGACGGCATCTCTACCTGATGCCTTTGAACAGACTCAGGCATCTACTGAAAACAAACCACTGAAAGAGGTGTTTAAAGCTGGTGGGAAGGGAGGATCCCATTTTATCCCTAGCGAAAAGGAGGGTGGCTGGGAGGCTGGGCACTCACCTCCCCAAAACCATTCCTCTAACCCTCATCCCCAACCTCCTGTAAAAACAGAAGAGCCCAAAATATGCTATCAGTGTAATTCCACTGACCTTCTGAGGAATAAATGCCCTGTGCTAGGAGGAACAAGGCAACCAATAGCTCATGTTAGTTCTGGTGCCTCAACACAAACCCTCCCCCCCCCCCCCAGGCAATTGGAACATATCATATTGGTTTTGTGAGATTAGCCTCTGCAAAACCAGATATGTAACATGTTAAGGCTGCCAGAATTAATGGCAAGGAGAACATGGGGCAGAAGGATACAGGGGCCCAGATCTCTGGATAAGCAGAGGACAGTCCCAAAGGCTAGTATATTACCTGGCCAAATGGCAGAGATTGTGGAGTTGGGCAAAACCAGAATTCTCCTACCACTAGCTAAAATCCATGTGGTTTGGAAAGTGTTTTGACTGTGGGTGTAATGGAACACCTCCTAGTTGACCTGCTTCTTAGTAATGATTTTTTCCGTGTAGGTCAGGTTAAAGTATTTGCCTGCAGCAGGAGGGAGTTTTATGCTGGGACCCCTGAGGGAAAGGGTAAGGTCTACGGAACTGCTGAGGGAATGGGAGAGAATCTCCTTGATTCCTCTGCAGCAGGGGGAAGCCACATGCTTCTAGGTATGGGGTGGCTGAGACCAGGTCCTGCATTGCAGCTGGAGGCAACACCACATCAGGAAAAGATGGGGAAGTCAGCACCTATGGCCACTACTGGAGCAAGCCTGGGTGTTATGCCGTTTAACTCTCGGTAGCCAACCACGAGGCACCAGGTTTTTCGGTCTGCCTTTAATACCAACCAAATCAGAGAGTTGCAGGGACTCTCCACTTCCACAAGCACCCCTTGCTGTGAAAAGTAGTATTTGTATGTTTGTTAATATCACTTTTCACAGCAGACTTAGTAGCTAGCTAGGAGGCTGTGAAAATATTAACATACAACTATCACTCTTCACAGCCATAGAAGTACTAGCTGGCAAGTCTGGGGGGGAAAAAAAGCAACCAAAAAAAGCAAAAGAAACAACAAAAAACAAGAACATGCAAAACACCTGATCTGTGTTTCTATTCTGTGTAGGTCCAGTAAAGAATAGAGACAACTGTACATTATTTTTATTATTGAATCTGCAAAATATATCCTACATAAATAAATGACAGTGATTTGGAAATGGATATGTGCATATTTATTTGTTTTTCCTAAAATTCATTATTTTAGGAAAAATGGTCAGAGTGGCCACCAGCAAGAGCCCACCAAAAAATGTGTTGTGAGAACCCCACAGAACCATATTCCCCTTCGTAAGCCAGGAACAGAACCAAAGAGGCCTAATTCTCTCACAGCTGCTCTAACCCCTAGTTAATTCTTCCTCCCACATCTGGGAATAGGAATTTGGGTTCTGACTCCTAGGCCTTTTGCTCTAACTAGTAAAACACGCCTCCCCCCCCCCCCCCCCCGCGTCAGGAACACAACTCAGGATCCTGCTGCCTCGTTCTGTCTTGTTCACTGGACCCTGTTGTCTCCTCGATGCCTGCAGTAATACTGGCAATGACGGTCCGCATCCAGAACCTCAAATCACAACTCTTTCCAAAGGCAGGGGGTGGATGGGCAGCCTCGGATCAGAGCTAGTCACTGTGAAAATGGGAGAGCTGTACGGGATGAAGCTATCTTGGGAGATAGACTCCTCTCTATCCCTGAAGCAATTTGAGGGGAGAATCTGGACATATCTTCCTCTCCCCCACATCTGCTCAGATTTAGGGTAGGGGAGACACAAACACACCCATAAAGGAGCAAGGCCCACATGGTATTCAAGCACCTGACTGCTACTGAAACCAAAGGGAGATCGGCACCTTTGAGGATCTGGGCCTAACTCCTTTAGCACCAGAGGTAGGAGCAAGTCATTTTGCGGCTGAGGGTCCTAGTTTGGATCCCTATTAATAACCATTTTCAGAGGGGCAGCCATGTTAGTCTGTATCAATAAAAATGAGGAGTCCTGTGGCACCTTTGTCAGGGTTCCCTCCCCACTCTGAACTCTGGGGTACAGATGTGGGGAGCCACATGAAAGACCCCCTAAGCTTATCTCTAGCAGCTTAGGTTAAAAACTTCCCGAAGGCACAAATTCTTCCTTGTCCTTGGAACGGTATGCTGCCACCACTAAGTGAGTTAGACAAAGATTCAAGAAAAGGACCACTTGGAGTTCTTGTTTCCCCAAAATATCCTCCCCAAACCCCTTCACCTCCTTTCCTGGGGAGGCTTGAGAATAATCTACCAACCAGATAGGTAAACAAGGTGAGCACAGATCAGACCCTTGGGTTTTTAGGACACTAAAAACCAACCAGATTCTAAAAAAACAACAGACTTTATAATAAAGAAAGAAAAAGTAAAAGAAGCACCTCTGTAAAATCAGGATGGAAGGTAACTTTACAGGGTAATAAGATTCAAAACATAGAGGATCCCCCTCTACGCAAAACTTTAAAGATACAAAAAAACAGGGATAAACTTCCCTCTTAGCACAGGGAAAATTCACAAGCTAAAACAAAAGATACTCTAACGCATTTCCTTGCCGTTACTTACTATTTCTGTAATTTTAGATGTATCATTCAGTAGGAGCTGAATACTTGCTTGGTCTTTCTCTTTGTCTCCCAAGAAGCGCGCGCACACGCACACACACACACACACACACACACACACACCGCAAAAACCTTCCCCCACAGATTTGAAAGTATCTTCTCCCCTTATTGGTCCTTTTGGTCAGGTGCCAACCAGGTTATCTGAGCTTCTTAACCCTTTACAGCTAAAGGAGGGATTTTATGCTACCCTTAGCTGTATGTTTAAAGACTACCAGATTTATTTGGGCATAAGCTTCAGTGGGCTATAACCCACTTCATCAGATGCATGGAGTGGAAATTACAGTAGGCAGGTACAAATATACAAAACACACGACTAACTGTGATGTCTGTCCCGATGCCTGTACACGGGGCCTTGACTATGCTCCACCAAGGCTTCGAGATATGGCTCTAGCAGGCTAAACAAAGCACAACGGGGCAGGATACGTCTTAAACTGACAAAGGGGGGCGTGGCTCATCTGGCTGCAGCTGCAACCCATCTTGGGGACAAGGAATGTTTCAGTAAAGAAAGAGAAGGCAGCAACTCTTTTTTTGTTCGCTCCCATGTTTATTTCTGTATTTAATGCCACACGGCCCAGCCAAGAGAGCCCTGTAGCATCCCCTAGAAATCCTGTTCTAAAAACACTTTGGTCCCAGATTATGTGAATCATAAAAAATAAAAATAAAAATAACATTGCTAAAATAACCCTGTCAAATGCCCACCAAACCCTCCTTGCAGTTGAGGATTCTTAATTTCTAATTGGCAGGAAATCCTGTAACACACAAAAGGTGCTGAAAAGAAACAAATGCTTCAAATGGCAAGTCATTCATTAGTGTTATGATGTGTTATTTGGATCATGTTAGCATGTGCCCGTACAAGTCGGGGCTCTGGGGCCCATGGTGCTGTATTTCAAGACAGCCTGTGCCCCGACAAGCTCACAATCTTTGTATGTGAGGAGAGGAAAGCAGGAAGATACAAACAAACAGAGGGAGGACTCCGGAACAAGCATGCTTAGCACAATAAGCAGCCACTACACACCCGCGACCTAGGCCCTTGCCCATAAAATAAACAGAGCTGTACAGTACCGAAACCCCAACCCTGTTCACACAGTGACTGACACTCCAAACTCTCCCGAGTAGAGGGGTTCTGCCCCCTCTAGTCACACAACTGCCCAGTGCTAGTTACCACCCTCATAACCCAAGGAGTGACTCTAGGGCGGCAGCAGAGAGACTAGTTCTTTAGCTGGAAGGCGAGGAACAGAATTCCAGCTCCTCCCTGGCTGGCCATCCCCAGCCGCCAGGGCCCACATGGGCCTATCTCCCTCCGCAGCACCCAGCTTCTCTCCAGGGAGAGAAAGTGGCTCATTCTGGGCTCTCTCACTGGGAGCCAGTTTCTAGCGGGTGAAGGGGAACAGAGCAGCTGGGGACTCGAGATCGTTACATGGGGGAACAGGGACAGTGAGGAGCAGGGCAGTTGGAAGTTATTTATACACCACAAATTGAACAGGGAATCCAGAGAATCCCTTTCTCTGGGCTGAGAGGCAGCTGAGCCCAATGGGGCTCTGTCCCAGCTGCAGGGCAGGTGGCACAAGCTGGCCGGCAGTGGATCCCCCTCTGGGGACGACGCATGTTTGGCCTCGGTTTCCCTTGTTGGAAGGCACTGGGCTGAGAGCTGCCTGAGACAGGGGTTGCACACTCTGCTGAAGCAGTGGCTAGGTTTAATTTGGTGTCGCTCTTTCTTTCTGGACTGTGGAGAAATCGTGGGGGTGCAATGCAGACATGACGGTGACCTTTATGGGGAATGACTGGTGGGGTTGTGGATTTAAACCCTCATCTCTGAAGGAGGCAGTGTGAGCTGGACACTTTCCTCACACACAAAAAAAGGGAGGACTCTCTCCCCAGTGAAAGAGGCCCTCTGGTAGGGGAAGATGAGGGACTCATTATCAGCATCAAAAAATGTCACCAGCCCCTCTTCGTAATCCAGAGAAACCCAGATCCTCTGGGGGATGCAGCTCAGAGGCAAGATGACTTTCTTAGGCGAGGTGAGAGCCCAGTACTGACCTCCAGCCTGACCTACAGACCAGATCCCCTCCTCGGGGCTAAAGCTGATCTCTCCCTTCCTCCCCACAGACTCTCTGGCCACCCCCACAACATAGACTCCCCAACCCCCCACCTCCACCTCCCAGCAATGTCTCCCCGAGGTGAATCCCTCACAGCCCAGCACACAGGCCCAAGAGTCAAATCTCTCAGGGTTGTCGGGCAGATCCTGCCATATGTCTTTCCATCTCACACTTTTCCCATCCTCAGACAGGACGAGTTGGGGATGAGCCGTGTCTGGATCCAGAGTCACATTCACTGGGGGGAGAGAGAGAATCAGAGTGTTAGAGGCAGAGCTCAACCCTGGGGGACACTGGGACCATTTCTCACATTCCCCAGTAGCCCTGTCCTGACTGGGGCCCTCCCTGATTTCCTGCCCATCCCAGGTTCTAGGGAACAGCCCCGCTGGGGGCTGAGCGGTGATTTCACTGCAGCTCCCCCTGACACTGGGTGGAAGGAGAGACCTCCCCTGCCCATGGGGAAGGAAAACTGCTCTCCCACAGGGTTCCCGCTCGCAGCCCATGGAAGGGCAGGAGTGTGGGAATACAGCAGCTGAATCCAGGAGGAAAAAAAGACAGGAAAGCCATGGGACTGGAGCAAAGAATGATGGGAGTTGTGCCCCCCTGAGACACTGGGGGATGGTCAGGCTGGCCCACCACCCTCACCCAGAAGAGGGCGGAGACATCACATCACTGACTCCCAGCCCATCTGTATATGGCACCACAACCCCCTCCTCACTCATGTGCTTAAATCGGTGATGGCCTCTCAGCCCCGCCCCATTCCTACAAGTCTCCAGTGGTGGGAAACTGCCATGAGGAGCCCCGCTCCTTCACCACAGGTCCACGGGCCTCCAAGTTGGGACCCAGCTACCACCTAACAGCTTGTTAGTAGGGGGTGGGTGAGTGGCCGATAGAACCCAGGCCCCACCGGTGGCATGACCCACAGGAATCTCGGGCAGAGGAACACCCAGCTCCACCCCTGGGTCCAACTAAACTAATTAAGCCTGACTCTTGGCTGGAATCTGACTGTGGCTCTGATATTTGGCATTCAGCCTCTGACTCCAGTTCTGACCTTTGGCTCCCGTTCCTGGCTTGGACTCTGGCTTGACCTTTGACTCTAGCATCTGGCCACTGACTCAGGTGCTGACCCTCCGCTTTGTTTTCAGGCCCCTGTTCTAACCGCCCTTGTCCTGGTCCTTAACAACGGCTCTGTTTGAGCCCAGAATTTTCTTCTGCAAGTGAATCAGAATCCACAAATGCGTCTCCTCTTTGGTGGTTCTCCTCATGACAATATCCACAGGAAAACTTACCCCTTTCACCTAAGTTTTCCCTCTCCTTTGCCAAAAATGGATTCCATTTCTTCTCCATGCCAGATAGCAGACTGTCTAGAGAGAAAGGGGTGGGGGAAAATGTGTTTTCATACTCTCATATTTATGACAAGATTTCCAACAACTAACGTGTTTCATTTCTGTGACACAAACACAAGGGAAGGGAGCTCAACTACCCCGAGAGAAATGAAGGGAGACAATGGAAAATAATGAATTTCACTTATTATTGTTGGTTATTTATTGTATTTTCTCTTCCCTGACCCTTCCCAGGGTCTCCCGGGAATGTATAATCTTTTTATTTACTACTGTTGAGTTGGGCTTGACATTAACATTGTTTAGCCCAGGGGTTGGCAACCTATGGCATGTGTGCCAAACGCGGCACGCCAGCCGATTTTGAGTGGCACGCTGCCTGCCCGGTGAGAGGAGGAGGGGCCAGAAAGCGCCACGCTGGGGGAAGAAGCGGGGGAGGAGAGAAACTTGGCTGCTGCAGGACCAAGCTTCTGCCTCCTGCCCCGGCAGGGGAGAGCAGTGGGGGGGGGGTCCCGGCCCCCCGCCCCACTCAGCCCCCCCCGCCCACCGCTCTCCCCTGCCGGGGCAGGAGGCAGAAGCTTGGTCCTGCGGCAGCCAAGCTTCTCCCCTCCCCCGCTTCTTCCCACAGGTTGGTGAGTTCCGGACCCTCCTCCTCCCTCTCCCTGCCGGCAATGGCCCTTGCGAGGGGGACGCGGAGCAGAGCAGAGCCGAGCGCAGCGTGCTCGCTGCTCCGTAGAGGACGCAGAGAGAGGTAGGGACAGAGCCTGGGGGAAGGGGGTGGAACAGGTCATATCCCTCCCAGCCCCCTGCCATGAGCCCTTCAGGGCAGGGGGCTGGGAGCACCCCCATACCCCCCAGCCCTCTGCCCTGACCCCCCCCCACCCAACACACACCCAGCCTTCTGCCCTGACCTCCCCCCCCACACCCAGCCTTCTGCCCTGCACCTCCACACCCCCCAGCCCTCTGCCCTGACCTTGAATCCCCCCCACACACACCCGCCTTCTGCCCTGCACCCTCTGCCCTGACCCCTGAACCCCCCACAAACACCCAGCTTTCTGCCCTGCACCCTCTGCCCTGACCCCTGAATTCCACCCCCAGGTCTGGGGTCCCAGCTGTCGGCCCCTTGCCAGCCCGTGTCCCGGCCACAAGCCCTGCTCAGCCCGCTGCAGGCCTAGGTGAACAGAACCCCAGACTGGAAGCAGGCTGGTGGCATAAGATCAGCATTTTAATTTAATTTTAAATGAAACTTCTTAAACATTTTGAAAACCTTGTTTACTTTACATACAATAGTTTAGTTATATAATATAGACTTAGAGAGAGACACCTTCTAAAAAACGTTAACATGTATTACCGGCACGTGAAACCTTAATATAAAGTGAATAAATGAAGACTCACCACACCACTTCTGAAAGGTTGCCTACCCCTTGTTTAGCCAGAGCCCATGTCCTCCCACCATCACATTTTGATTCATCCTTCTTGATACCTTTGATACGCCTCACAATCGTTTAGACTCTTCATGGAAAGGAAGAACTTTTTCCACCTAAAAGGACTCTCCACCACCTGCGGAACCTTCTCATTCTCACACCTAGGAAGAAACAGGCTTTGCTAAGGAATTGCCGTTTGCTGGGTAATTATTTCTTTTAGATGCGACTCTCTCTTGTTCACTATGTTCTGATCCTCTTTAAAGCGAAAACTGTGGAGTCAAGCAGCCTGTAGAATAACTTGCTCTATTCAGGGCAGGTAGACCCAGGTACTTGGGCAACAAAACCCCAGACTTTGGTGCCCATGCCCCGATTTCAGGCGCCATAGCCATCCACAAAACCCCTCTCATCTGCCTTCTAAATCTGTAGGTGCCTAAACTGACTTAGGGCCAGATTCACAAAAGGACTTAGGCACCTGACACTGTGTGCCTAAATCCCAACATCAGGCCTCACTGAGATCCACAAACTGGCCCCCTCAGCTGCCACCAAACCCTACAGGCACCTAAACTCACTCAATACCTACATTTTTGCAGTACGAGTGCCCAAGGTGCCTATGTTCTTACTTCAAACCAGGCATAGATTCATAGATTCTAGGACTGGAAGGGACCTCGAGAGGTCATCGAGTCCAGTCCCCTGCCCTCTTGGCAGGACCAAATCTAGACCATCCCTGATAGGCATTTATCTAACCTACTCTTAAATATCACCAGAGATGGAGATTCCACAACCTCCCTAGGCAGTTTATTCCGGTGTTTAACCACCCTGACAGTTAGGAACTTTTTCCTAATGTCCAACCTAAACCTTCCTTGCTGCAGTTTAAACCCATTGCTTCTTCTATCCTTAGAGGCTAAGGTGAACAAGTTTTCTCCCTCCTCCTCACGACACCCTTTTAGATACCTGAAAACTGCTATCATGTCCCCTCTCAGTCTTCTCTTTTCCAAACTAAACAAACCCAATTCTTTCAGCCTTCCTTCATAGGTCATGTTCTCAAGACCTTTAATCATTCTTGTTGCTCTTTTCTGGACCCTCTCCAATTTCTCCACATCTTTCTTGAAATGCGGTGCCCAGAACTGGACACAATACTCCAGCTGAGGCCTAACCAGCGCAGAGTAGAGCGGAAGAATTACTTCTCGTGTCTTGCTCACAACACATCTGTTAATACATCCCAGAATCATGTTTGCTTTTTTTGCAACAGCATCACACTGTTGACTCATATTTAGCTTGTGGTCCACTATAACCCCTAGATCCCTTTCTGCCATACTTCTTTCTGGACAGTCTCTTCCCATTCTGTATGTGTGAAACTGATTGTTCCTTCCTAAGTGGAGCACTTTGCATTTGTCTTTGTTAAACTTCATCCTGTTTACCTCAGACCATTTCTCCAATTTGTCCAGATCATTTTGAATTATGACCCTGTCCTCCAAAGCAGTTGCAATCCCTCCCAGTTTGGTATCATCCGCAAACTTAATAAGCGTACTTTCTATGCCAATATCTAAATCGTTAATGAAGATATTGAACAGAGCCGGTCCCAAAACAGACCCCTGCGGAACCCCACTTGTTATGCCTTTCCAGCAGGATTGGGAACCATTAATAACAACTCTGAGTACGGGTTTCAGAGTAGCAGCCGTGTTAGTCTGTATCCGCAAAAAGAAGAACAGGAGTACTTGTGGCACCTTAGAGACTAACAAATTTATTAGAGCATAAGCTTTCGTGGACTAGTACGGTTATCCAGCCAGTTATGCACCCAACTTATAGTAGCCCCATCTAAATTGTATTTGCCTAGTTTATCGATAAGAATATCATGTGAGACCGTATCAAATGCCTTACTAAAGTTTAGGTATACCACATCCACAGCTTCTCCCTTATCCACAAGGCTCATTATCCTATCAAAGAAAGCTATCAGATTGGTCTGACACGATTTGTTCTTTACAAATCCATGCTGGCTATTCCCTATCACCTTACCATCTTCCAAGTGTTTGCAGATGATTTCCTTAATTACTTGCTCCATTATCTTCCCTGGCATAGAAGTTAAAAGGGTCTGTAGTTTCCTGGGTTGTTTTTATTTCCCTTTTTATAGATGGGCACTATATTTGCCTTTTTCCAGTCTTCTGGAATCTCTCCCATCTCCCATGATTTTCCAAAGATAACAGCTAGAAGCTCAGATACCTCCTCTATTAGCTCCTTGAGTATTCTAGGATGCATTTCATCAGGCCCTGGTGACTTGCAGGCATCTAACTTTTCTAAGTGATTTTTAACTTGTTCTTTTTTTATTTTATCTGCTAAACCTACCCCCTTCCCATTAGCATTCACTAGGTTAGGCATTCCTTCAGACTTCTCGGTGAAGACCGAAACAAAGAAGTCATTAAGCATCTCTGCCATTTCCAAGTTTCCTGTTACTGTTTCTCCCTCTTCACTGAGCAATGGGCCTACCCTGTCTTTGGTCTTCCTCTTGCTTCTAATGTATTGATAAAAAGTCTTCTTGTTTCCCTTTATTCCCGTAGCTAATTTGAGCTCATTTTGTGCCTTTGCCTTTCTAATCTTGCCCCTGCATTCCTGTGTTTTTTGCCTATATTCATCCTTTGTAATCTGTCCTAGTTTCCATTTTTTATATGACTCCTTTTTATTTTTTAGATCATGCAAGATCTCGTGGTTAAGCCAAGGTGGTCTTTTGCCACATTTTCTATCTTTCCTAACCAGCGGAATAGCTTGCTTTTGAGCCCTTAATAGTGTCCCTTTGAAAAACTGCCAACTCTCCTCAGTTGTTTTTCCCCTCAGTCTTGATTCCCATGGGACCTTACCTATCAGCTCTCTGAGCTTACCAAAATCGGCCTTCCTGAAATCCATTGTCTCTATTTTGCTGTACTCCCTTCTACCCTTCCTTAGAATTTCAAACTCTATGATTTCATGATCACTTTCACCCAAGCTGCCTTCTGCTTTCAGATTCTCAACGAGTTCCTCCCTATTTGTTAAAATCAAGTCTAGAACAGCTTCCCCCCAGTAGCTTTTTCAACCTTCTGAAATAAAAAGTTGTCTGCAATGCAGTCCAAGAATATGTTGGCTAGTCTGTGCCCCGCTGTGTTATTTTCCCAACATATATTTGGATAGTTGAAGTCCCCCATCACTACCAAATCTTGGGCTTTGGATGATTTTGTTAGTTGTTTAAAAAAAGCCTCATCCACCTCTTCCACCTGGTTAGGTGGCCTGTAGTAGACTCCTAGCATGACATCACCCTTGTTTTTTACCCCTTTTAGCCTAACCCAGAGACTCTGGACACTTCCGTCTCCTACATTCATCTCCACCTTAGTCCAAGTGTGTACATTTTTAATATATAAATCAACACCTCCTCCCTTTTCCCCGTCTATCCTTCCTGAGCAAGCTGTATCCATCCACACCAACATTCCAATCATGTGTATTATCCCACCAAGTTTCAGTGATGCCAACAATGTCATAGTTGTATTTATTAGCACTTCCAGTTCTTCCTGCTTATTACCCATACTTCTCACATACATCCGGATGCCCACACCCCAGAGCAATCCACTAACTGGGGGTGGGAGGGAAGAGAGGCGTTGCCCTACCTAACCTGCCCGTGGGGTCCGATCCAGTGAGCTCAGAGATCACCTGTGCTGGATCTCTAGCTATGTAAACCATCCTTACTTGGTGTGGTGCTCCATCCTCCTCTAGTGGCACCTAGACCATCCAGGGATTGATGAGTCTGCTACAGCCTTGGCTAAGAGCCATGTGGCTCATACACTAAGCTTCAGAGGTCCAAGTTTGATTCCACCTGCCGACAACCAGGGTTTGTCAGTGTTACAGTTACACAAAAATGGCTGGGGAAAAGAGGCTTCCTTGTAACTTCTAGCCCAGTGGTTCGGGTTGCATAATTTCCAGCATATTTTTCTGTCTCTCAGCACCTGTGTTCTCCTGTAATCGATGGGCATAAATAGGGAAAGGGGCAGGCAGGGGACTTGTCATATGATACATTGCACCACATATTTCCAGTGACCCCCTTGGCCATGTGTGCACATTCAGGAGAATTTCATTGCCACTTGTGAAATGTCAACAGGGCCTTTTGACAGAAGCTCTCCCCGTGCTACTATATCGGTGTTTTCCCCAAAGATTCCCACTTTGGTCATAATGTCTGTTAACGCTGTGATGGCCCTAATTTTTCCTTGTGCTGCCTCTTGGGCGCCAACAATGCAAACACAAAGAGCAGGTTTCAGATCGACAACTGCAGCAGTTTATTGTGATAGACACCAAAGGAAGGTGAAAAAAATCATCATAGATCAAGACAAACAAATTAGGAGAATCACGATGCTCGCACAGAGATGAAAGAAGAGACACACATGGATGCAAACATACAAGCAAAGAAAAGAGAGTCTCCTGGGTTTGCGCAGCTAGAACAGGGCAGCTTGTCCCATGAGCTAGAGAGTATGCTGCTAGGCCAATCCTGATTACAGAGCAAGCCCGACCTGAAGAGAAAGCAACTGCATGGGGGAGAAGGCAGGACATGACACCAGGAAGCTTGGAGGGTAAAGACTAATAAGGTGGAGACTTGGGGTAGGGGGGAACCATGACTGTGTTTGGGAGTGGGCCCCAGCGAGGAGGAAATGTTTGGGAGATCAGATCAGAAAGGAAGAAGGGCCCTGGGGGGCGAGAGAAAGTGCACAAGCTAAGGATCTTCCATAGTTGGTTGCAGTGTTGTAGCTGTGCTGGTCTCAGGATGATAGAAAGAGAAGGTGGGTGAGGTAATATTTTTTATTGGACCAATTTCTGTTGGTGGAACGTACAAACTGTCAAGCTCTTCTTTGGGTCCCGACAAAGAGTACCATGCATTGGAAAACTTGTACATTCCACCAACAGAAGTTGGTCCAATAAAAGATATCACCTCCCCCATCTCATCTCTCTCTAGAGCTAAGTTTGGACCTTTTCTTTGTGTTGATGGAATGGACTTCAGTTTAAGACTCTGGGTTGTTCTAAACTGGTTCTTGAATGAAAATAACCCCTGGAAGGTGTACTGGCAACCAGAGAAAGCCTCTGTGAGTTCTTAAAAGACCTGAAGAGAGGGAAAAATGGAGGGGCGGGCCCTTCAGAGACACCCCTGGTCAAGAGGGGGAAATCAGTAGTCCCGTTATGCACCCTACACATACCTACAGATTAATAACAGACACATACCAGGCATTTCTGTTTTCTCCTCTCCTTGGACAGTCTGAATCTGAGATCTTTTATCTTTTCCTTCCAAGTCCGCACTTGCGTCTGGATTGGTTTCTGAGCAAAGAAACATGGTATGTGAGGCCAATCTATGTGACAAAATTGGATTGACGATGTATGTCAGCAGGCAGCCATCACAGTTCTTAAATTGCTTGTGTGCGCACACATTTGGCTCCTTGTGTCGGCGGTGAACACCATCACCATGAGCGCTTGTATCGATTGTACAGTCAGTGGGGGGCATTGTGCAACAGTCCCTGAAAGCCAGTAACAGTCCCAGCAAGCAACAGTGTCTGCACTGACACTGCCTCTGCCTCAACGTAATGACATCCACCATGAGTCTACGCCACTCGGGGAGGTGGTGTTATTAGATTAGCATAGAAAGGCACTTATGTCAGAAGGAGCCAATTTTAAACAAAAACACTTCTACAGCTAAATCGATGGAAAGCAGCTTACGTTGACCTACCCGTAATCTAGACCAGGCCTTACATATTTTTGGCCTGAGGGAATTCTGTGCCAAAGAATTAAAAACTCTGTGCACAATATTTTAAAATTCTGCATATTTTAGGTGTTAAAACAACACAATATAATCATGCCATTTTCAATAATTTTGGTAATTTATTTCAAAGTGCCTGTCAGCAAGTATGTGAGTAACAATATAGACAAACAAAAAGATTCAGGAAACGTTTTTTGACAAATAGATTCCTTACTAGGCATTTAGCACATCTATATGGCTCCCCAGAGCAGATGGCAAAACTAATATTTCCCATGTATTTCAAGCACAGAAGAGTAGAGCCCTGCAAATCCGTGGGGAACCGTTTCATATCTGCGGACATCCATGGACCATTTTTGCGGCTAGTGCGGATGCAGATACAAATTTTGTATCTGTGTAGGGCTCTGATGGTAAGAGATGGACAAGCAGCTGTGAGGAACTGTGAACCCCCTGCCTGCCCTGGGTAGGAAGCCTGGGGGGCAGGGACATTGGGCAGGAGTCTGCTCGGGCCCCCACATGGCTCCCCATTGTTGCCCACCCTGGTTCATCATGAACTGTCAGGGGACAGCTCATTCGGACCTTGCTTACAAGTCATAATTTTAAATTATAAGGTTGGCCGACATTGCCAAAAACTAATAAGTCAACGTCAGAAAAAACAACAGCTGTGAGAGGAAGCTCGTCTTTGTTCATACTTTTCAAACCTATTCTACTTTTTCAGGGACAGGTATTTTATCATGCCCTGTATATGCTTTTAAAGTGTGTATTAATGTTTCAATTTCAGTTCAAATTTCCAACCAATAACTAAATTGGCAACACTGCATGTAACTAGATGAGCACTGGGTGGGGAGGTGTAGGGAAGTCCCTGTTTCACTGAATTAAGGCTCCTGCAGCACCTCAGTAGGTTACAGCAGACAAAGAGTCGCTGCAGTGACTACGCATAGGTGGTGCTGTCAATTTTGGTTGGGCATATTCCTGGAGATTTCACCACATAACACTCTCTAATTGAAGATGAATCTTTAATTCCTGGAGACTCCAGGACAGTCCTGGAGGGTTGGCCACCCTAGACATTGGGAAGCCCCTGCCCCAGCACTGGGAAGCCCGTGCTTCCTGTGAACATGCTCAGTGCATTCCTACAGAGAGCTGGGTCGGGGAGAGCAGCGTTGGCAACGAGCTATGGGGATCCTGGGTCTTTCCACCTGGCCTGGGTGGGGGGGCTGGTATACTCAGGTCTAAACTTTCGGCTAGTTGTTCGTGTTTTCCTACCTTGTACTTCTGAGCAGCCTTCTTGATGGGAACCACCCTGGGAGTGCGGTGCGCCCGGGATCTCTTACACACCACGCAGACGAGGGTTTGATCCTCCTCGCAGAACCATGTCAGGGGGTTCCTGTGTTTTCTTGGCACTCGATCCCCCTCGGGCTCCTTCAAGGGTTTCACACCCTCCACCAGGTCCCCCAGCTGCCAGTTGGGCCGCTGGCTTCCCTGCGGGGCGGTTGCTCTGCACTGGGGGCAGGAGAAGTTTGTCCCCGGCCCCCCCCCCAGCACTGGCTGATGCAGGCCCGGCAGAGGCTGTGCCCGCAGGGGACAGACACCGGGGCTTGGAAATAATCGCGGCAGACGGGACACGTGGCTGCATTGTGGCCGGGGCCGGGCTGGAATATGCTTCGCCACATGGCCTTGGTCCGGGGCCCTGCTCGGAGCCCCGCTCCCGCCTCGCCATGGAGCCCCCAGCAGCCCCACGTGCCCGTCTCCCACCAGCTCCGGTCTAGCACCACTTCAGCCGCCCGCCTTGAAGCGTTGCGCATGCGGCAAAGTCACCTGGGGGGAGCGTCACGGCAGGAGGCGGGGCAAGGAGGGAACAGTTCTTCCGATAGGACGAGCAGTACGGACGTCCCACTATTGGATCCGTTGGGATTCCCTGAGTTGAATGCCTACAAGGCCGCGGCCATCTTGCGACCTGCCTCGTCTCCTGCCGGCTGCCATCTTGCCGTACGGCCGCGCTGAGGGAAGGCTATTTCCGCTTCCGGGTGACGCCGGGGCTTCCTTTCTCTCCGGGCCGCTAGCTGAGCGAGAGGACGGGCCGGGTCGGGCTGCTGCCGAATCCGCCTCCATCCTCCTTCCCCGCTCGAGCTGAGCCCCCCGCGCCGCCGCCGCCATGACGGAGCAGATGACCCTGCGCGGCACCCTTAAGGGCCACAACGGCTGGGTGACCCAGATCGCCACTACCCCGCAGTTCCCGGACATGATCCTGTCCGCCTCGCGCGGTGAGCGCCGCGGGCCAGACCAACCGCCCGGCCGCGGGTGGGGGGGAGTGGGAGAAACCATCTCGTAGCGGGTGGTGGGGGAAGGGGGACATTGTCAGGCTGCGCTCACGGTGCGGGGGAGAATAGAACCTAGTCACTGACGATGGGAGCGCGCTGGCAGGTTCCAAGCGGGGAGGGGGGGAGACCGTCTCGTAGTCACCCGGAGGTGGGAAGAAGATCCCATCTGGCTGCGGGGAGGGGAAGAGACCAATTCTCATCCGTGGGGGCAGGCAAGGGAGGGACCATCTCAGCCATGGAAGGGGGGTACGAATCCATTCCCCGGGGGGGGGGGGAGAGCCAGTGTCATCCCTGGAGAGGGGGCGGGGCTGCACTATGTGACTGGGGGGAGGGGAGGTTGGAGGAGTGTTGGGAGGGGCGATATGGGGGGGGTTAGGGGTGAATAACACGCAGTAGGGGGGAAGGGTAATTCCCTGACCCCTATCGGGGCACTTCCCATCCAGGGCTCTCCAATTATCTCTCGATCTTGGGGGCATGTCAGAAAATCAGGGCCACCCCCCCCCCCCAGGCCTCAGTTTCCCTGTCAGTGACGGGGGCACTTACCCTGTCTCGCGGGGGTGACTGGGAGGGTGGAACCCAGTGAGAGGCGCTTGGATACCTGGCATATAAGGTAGATGAATGGGGGGGGACCAACTGCAGGGAGCCAGGAAGGGGTCTCAGGCCTAAATACTATGGGGGGAGAAGTAACTCAATAGAAGAGGGGGATGGACATGCCTGTGACAAGGCCACAGGGGCAACGTTGGGGCTTTCCAGCCAGCCTCAGGCACATTTACACACACACACACCCCGCCCCCCTGCGTGTGGGTCCCTGTGAGCATCCCTGTCAGAGCATCAATATCCATCTCTGGTACCGCCATTGAGCTGCTCCACGCCTCCTCTCCCCAGCCCTGATGATTAGACGTGGCTCATCCACTGACCCTCCCGGGTTCTGATGACATGTCCTGCAATGATGAGGGGATGCCTGGAAGGAGCGTTAGCAGAGGCCTGGGCCCATGAATATAAAAATGAGGACAGGGCATTGGCTGGTTCAGGGTGGGGGCTGGGATGTGGGGTCTTTCTCCTGTAGCTGACACTGATCTGGTCATATATGGGGAAGGGGGCCAAGGAATGGGATACAGGACTGGCTGGCTCCAGTCAGGCTCCAGGTCATGGGGTGACGCGCTGTGTGGGGGGTGAAGTGGGATACAAGGCCTTTCTCCTCTGAGCAGCACCAGTTTGGATCTATCCCCAGGCTGGTGGGATTGGCTGGCCGGGCGAGGGGCATGGTGAGGAACGGGCTGTGGTGTATTTAGCTCTTGGCGCTGGCCACGGAGGCCAGTCTCCTGTGCGACAGCACCTAGGTTGGCATGAAGGGGGGATGGTCATAGGGTCATGCCAGGCCTGCGTGGGAATGGCAGGTTCCCCTTCCCAGGGCTGTCAGGTCACTCTCTGAGAGGAAATGCCCGTTAGAGAGGCGACTAGCCGACTTAGACTCTCCCTGCTCCCTCCACGCAGACAAGACCATCATCATGTGGAAGCTGACAAGGGACGAGACCAACTACGGGATCCCGCAGCGCGCCCTGCGCGGGCACTCACACTTTGTCAGTGATGTGGTCATCTCCTCCGACGGGCAGTTCGCCCTCTCTGGCTCCTGGGACGGCACCCTGCGGCTCTGGGACCTCACCACGTGAGTGATGGATTGGGGCGCAGGGGGGCGCCATAGACATCAGATGGGCTTTCTTGGCAGAGCGAGAGCCTGTACGAAGGAGGGTGGGAGGGGAGAGGGTTCCTATGGGTGACCGAGTCAGACGGGTTCCTCTCAGCCCCATGACCTGTTTGTCCTGCCCATCGCAGCTCCCCTTAGTGGGGAGGGGTTGGCGTGCCAGGGAGGGGGACTGGATGCCTATCCTAGAGCCCCTTGGCTTGTTGTGGCACCCCTTAATGGTGCCCTAAAGCAGTGTTTCAGAAATGGATGATCACGAACCCTGGTGGGGGTCATCGAAGGCAGTCGGGGGGTGTCATGAGGCATTGACACTTATAACCTAAAGCAAAACAAAAGTTTGTCGTCCCCCCCACACCTTTCCCCTTTCAAGTCAAGTGTTCTCTGGTCTCAGTCATTTATACAGGTTTAGCCATGTCATCACTGACCCTTTATTTATTCATTCCTAGTCAACTTCGGGGGGCTGCGAACGTTTTTGACATCAGATCAGGGGTCTTACACCTGAAAAGTTTGAGACGCTGCTGCAGGGAAATGGCCAGAACCAGACCATAAATTTGTGGGGTAGTTTCTTGCTGGGCCCAGGATTGGATGTACCCAGTGGCCAATCATCCCTGATTCCAGCCATTGGGGCATCTGGATTTTTTGAGGCACCCCTCCCTTTCCTCCCAGTCCCAATGATTAGATCTGACACATGTCTGCTGACCCCTCAGGGGCGTGATGACATGTCCTGCAATTATGATGGGACAACGGGAGAGACAGGGAAGTGTTGTGCTGTCTCTTGGCGTTTATCCCCCGTGACATCAGTCCTTTGTTCCTTTGTCTTAATACCCTGTCACGTTCTTCCTCGGATCCACCCCTTTTTTATCTGGCTGAGCTCCCTCCACTGCTGGATCTTGGGGTCCCCTTCGTGTTTAATGTCCTGGCTAGTTCCTGGCATGTGCTTCTGTCTCAGTGGGATCCCCTGTCACTTGGCCGCCACCCTTTGTGCTCCTCTCTGTGGAGGTTAAAGGGGATTTTTCTCTGGGTGGCTTGGGAACAGGACCTGCTCCTAGCAGGAGGGAGGCCGGCGTAGCTGGGATGTGAGGAGAGGTTCCCGTAGCTGGCCTGGGAGTGACTTAGGAGAGTCTATTCCCTTGCAGAGGTACCACCACCCGCCGCTTCGTGGGCCACACCAAGGATGTGCTGAGCGTGGCCTTCTCATCCGACAATCGCCAGATCGTCTCGGGCTCCCGGGACAAAACCATCAAGCTCTGGAACACCCTGGGCGTCTGCAAGTACACGGTGCAGGTGAGACATAGGATGGGGCTGCTGAGCTGTGGGGTGGGTCAGGCGTCTGCCCTAGACCCCGATCACCTTCCTGAGTCAGGGACAGAGAACCCAGGAGTCCAGATTCCCAGGCCCCTGCTCTAACCCACTAGATTCTGCTTCCCTACCAGAGCCGGGGATAGAACCCAGGAGTTCAGATTCCCAGCCTCACTCCTCTCTAACCCACTAGGTCTCCCTCTCCTCCCAAAGTCAGGGATTGAACCCAGGCATCCTGATTTCCTGTCCTATGCTCCTGACTGTTTCTTTTTGGGTTTGGTGGTGGTAAAAACCCACTTACATTTTGAATGCGAACCTGCCGCTCTGGTCATGGGGGTGGGGGGGAGAAGGGCCTCCGAAGCCTTGCAGAGAAGGGGGTGGTTGACAAACAGTTGGCTCAGAAGAGCTGGGGGATGGGATCTGGGGCCTTTCCTTTCTGCAGTAGGGGACTTTGTGGAAGAGCCGCTCGCTGGGTCTTTGGGGAAACCCCTCTGAGTTAAGCTGGAGCAACAGTCCCTGGGCTCCCCTGCATTAATTTAGAAGCATCTCTGCAATTGCCCCGTGTGTGTCCCCTGCTGGGAACTTGCCCTGCTCCCAGCTGGCAGAGGATCCAGGGCTCTGTCTTGCCCCCCCAGTCCTGATGATTAGATCTGACACGTCTGCCGACCCCCCTGGGGCCTGACGACATGTCCTGCAATTATGATGGGACGCAGGGAGGGCTGGCAGAGTCCTGGGCCAGGGGTTCGAGCAGCAGCTCACATTGGGGGTGGGGAGGGGGTCAGTAGAGCCCTTGGTGGTGGGGGGCTGTGAACCTAGGGCTGGTGGGGTGGAGCCCCTAAGGTGTGGGGAGATGAGTGGAGGGTTGAGAGCAGAGCTCTAGTTGAGTGAGAGATCCCTGGTCTCCCATCTCTCTCCTCTAACTCCTCCCCCCTCCTTCTCTCCCCAGGACGAGAGCCACTCGGAGTGGGTGTCCTGCGTCCGCTTCTCCCCCAACAGCAGCAACCCCATCATCGTCTCCTGCGGCTGGGACAAGCTGGTGAAGGTGAGTTTGAGGCCGCGGTGCACTGCAGGGGGTCGGGTACCCCTGCTGACCCGGGGCTGCTTGGAGCGGGGAAGGGCACAGACCATTGTTGGGTCTCGGCCTGGGCTGTTGATCATTTCTCTTCCCGCTCCCAGTGGTGCTGGGTCTGGGACAGGGAGCATCGGCGCAGAGACACCCGGGAATTTCCATTGTCCCACAATTCCTAGGTTGCCCTAGGGCCAGGGGATAGGCCGGGGGCGGATGAGCTCTTGGTTGCTTCTGGGTGGTGAAGGGGGCATTTCAGCGCTGGGGACTCGTGTCTCATCTCCGCAGCTTGTTGTCCTGTCCTTGAGGCGCTGGCGTCCTGCCCTCTGGGTCAGTTGGTCTCCGAAGAAGCAGGCACTCCATTGCTGTGCTGCTGAGTGCCGTAAAAACTTGGGTGGGTGGGGAGGTTCCTAAAGTTCCATGCTTCGGGGGTTCGATTGGTTGCCTGCCTGGGAGATGCTGGAGCTCCGACTGGGTGATCCGTGGGTTCCTTCTTGGCCTGGAACGCGCTCTGCTGATCACGTGACATTCTTCTCCTGCCCCCAGGTGTGGAACTTGGCCAACTGTAAGCTGAAGACCAACCACATCGGGCACACCGGCTACCTGAACACCGTGACAGTCTCCCCTGACGGCTCCCTCTGCGCATCTGGTGGCAAGGTCCGTTCCCAGCCCGGTTCCAGTGGGGATCGGGACTGGGAAGCACGGGGGGAATGGACAGCAGGACTGGATCGAGGTCACTTTCCTCTCTGGGTTCTGTCGGCCCTGAGGGGTCGTAGATCTCGGCTGAGCTTCCCGCACCGGGAGGCTGGGGGACATTCTCTGTCTGTCTCTCTCAGCCTGTTGGAGCGGGGCTGAGCCGTGATGAAACCCACTGAGTTTCTGATTGCATCTGCGTGCGGAAACCCAGAGGCTGTTTCTGAGCTGTCCCTGCCCAGCTCTCCCTGGGCTGACTGGGATTCACCCCAGCTCAGCCGGATACTAGTGGTGAGGCAGCTGCTGTGCTTAGATTGCTGCTTCCTTGTGCTCCTCTGTCTGTACCCGCCTGTCATCTCGTGCCTTCTGCTGACGTTATGAGCTTCTGGGGGGCAGAGGGCTCCCTTGTCATTCACAGCAGCATCCTCTGTGCCCACACAGACAGGGGGGAGGGATAGCTCAGTGGTTTGAGCATTGGCCTGCTAAACCCAGGGTTGTGAGCTCAGTCCTTGAGGGGGCCACTTGGGGATCTGGGGCAAAATCAGTACTTGGCCCTGCTAGTGAAGGCAGGGGGCTGGACTCGATGACCTTTCAAGGTCCCTTCCAGTTCTAGGAGATGGGATATCTCCATTAATTAGACACACTATTGATCCCTTCACTGTGCTGCTACTAAACTCCCCTTTCCTCGCCCTTCGGTCTGATCCATATTCTGGACCCCTCCCTTGACTCCCCGACCAATGTTGGCTCCAACTCCAGTTTCTTGCAACCACCATCAAAGCTCTGTGTGATCAACCACCCTGATCCTGCCTGTTCCCCTTCACCACTGCTTCCAGTCTCATTCTACCCTGTCAGAGTCTCACAAAGCCACCGGACAGCCACTCTGAGTCCCCGCCCCAGTCCACATGGCCCCGCCTCTGCCTAAGGGGAACCTTGTTGGTTTTGAATCTGAGCAGTTTTACTCCCCTTCTCCTCATCTGAGTCTCTCAGTGCAGGACCTGTCTTTGGGCATCAGGGAAGTACATAGCAGGCAGTAATAAATATTAGTTACCCTTTCTCTCGGTGCTATCCTGCAGCAGGGAGTGCCACAGGTTAAAGGTTTGCTGCCTGACTCCCAAGGTGCGTCATTTCCTTGGTACATGTTGCAGGCTGCTGGCTGGCTGGTTGTGGGTGTGGGTGAGGGACTCTTTCTCCGTCTGACGCTCTCTCTTCCCCCAGGACGGCCAGGCCATGCTGTGGGACCTGAACGAGGGCAAGCACCTGTACACGCTGGACGGCGGTGACATCATCAACGCCCTGTGCTTCAGCCCCAACCGCTACTGGCTCTGCGCTGCCACCGGGCCCAGCATCAAGATCTGGGTGAGTGGGCGCCCCCTGCTGGCGGGGGTGGGCCTTTCAGGGGACTTCACCCCCCTGTGTGCTCCCTTTTATACAGAGTGCACAGCCTGGGGTTTCTAGGGGCCACTCCCCTGGAATTCCCTATCTCCCTGTCTTCTTTCCGTAGGGCACAGGGATTCCTTCTCTGTCTCCTTTCTATAGGGACTAGGGACCGGGGGGGTGTAGAAGACACACCTCTGGGAGGCATCTGCTGTGCTTCCTTTATATAGGGAACAGAGCTTATGCTTTTCTATAGGAAATACCCAGAGAGTTGCCTTCCTTGCTGGTTTCTGTAGGGGACCTGGCCTGTAGTTTCCATGGTGGGGACACCCTTGGGGGTCACTTCTGCCCCAGGAAATAGGCCTTGGGTTTTCCCGTAGGGGAGACACCTCCACCATAGTGATCTCTGGGCCCAGTCGGATCTGCAGTCCCCCATGGGGAGTGGGATATGGGATGGGGCTGTGCTCTGGTATCTGGGTGTGGAGCCCCCGGGGAATGTGGAGTGAGGCGAGGCCATGCTGTGGGTCTGGAGCCCCCCAGGGGCTGTGATGAAACATCATGCCATCTGATTGCATTTCCATGCTGAAACCCAGAGGCTGTTTCTGAGCCAGCTCCCACCTGCCCTGGTGTGGGCACAGCTGGGAAGGGGGCCCATGGCCCTCCCCGGGGGTGGGGTCCTTTCTCTGACCTTTTCCCCTCTCCCCCGCAGGACCTGGAGGGGAAGATCATCGTGGACGAGCTGAAGCAGGAGGTGATCAGCACCAGCAGCAAAGCCGAGCCGCCCCAGTGCACCTCACTGGCCTGGTCCGCGGACGGACAGGTAACGAAGAAATGAAAAAGGCTGGGGCCAATATTTCAGTGGGGGCCGGAGGTGCCCTATGTATCCTCACCACTGGCCCCAGGGGGCAGAGGCAGCCAAGGGACCTGCTCTCGGTTCAGCCTATGGGAAGATGGTCCTGTGAGCCACTCCCCTTTTCACACCCCATGGGAGGACAGATGTGCCCATGAGCGCCCGAGCCCCTCTTTGCACTGACAACAGCCCTGATACTTCCCAGGGCCTGGCCTTCGTCCTCCACGCTGCCAGGAGACATGAGCCCTCTCTGCCTCTGTCCCTGCCACCATCCCGATCCTTCCCATGGTCCGTCCCCTCCAGCCCACTGTCCAGCATGGAGCCCAGCCCCTCCCAGCCTCCAGCCCTCTCCTAGCAAGAGATTCAGACCCTCCAACATCACCCCTTTCTTGTCTCTACCTGCCTCCCTACCCTCCAGCACTGCTGCTCCTCCCCCCGGCAAGAGACCTGACCCCTTGCCTTCAGCCCCCTTCCTACCAAGATTCAACCCCTCCCAGCCTCCATACCCGCCAGCATCCTGGCTCTCCCCAAGAGCCCCATCCCCCCATGTCGCTGATCTGCTGAGGCCCGGCCCTTTCTCCCTGCCCCCTAACATACCCCGTCACCACTTTCCCAACTGGGCACTGGCATCAGGCGAGGGAGCTTGAGCCCCCTCCCAGATGCAGGCCCTCAGCCTGACTGTTCTCCTGGGGGCTGATCTGTCTCCAGGCCTGCTGTAGCTACCCCGTTACTGACACATCTTTTCTCTCCTCTCCAGACCCTGTTTGCTGGGTACACAGATAACCTGGTCCGCGTCTGGCAGGTCACCATCGGGACCAGATGAGAGCCCGCCCACAGGACGCAGCCTGCCTTTGTGTAAAAAAAAAAATAAATCAATAAAAAGTACATTTTGGAGGTTGGGGATTGTTTGGGTGTCATCTTTGCCATCCAGGGCCGGTCTGCGAGAGCTGGAACTTCCGAGGAAGCATGGCCCAGTGCCTATGGACCTAGCCCCGGATTCAGGTCCCTGGGGTCCAATCCTTGCTCTGCCAGAGATCTTGAGCAAGTCCCGTAGGCCTGGATGTGTAAAGGTATTTAGCCTGCGTTGCACTCAGTATTGTGAAGCCGAAGGGTAGAGGGTTTTCCGGCATCTAAAATTGCAGCTAGACACCTGGCATGGGCAGTGCTAATGGACGCTTTGGGAGGTTAAGTCTCCCCAAACCTCAAGCCACCGGAGGGGTGGGAGCAGTGGTGGATTGGGGGGCTCTTGAGAAAAATCTCCCCCGTCACAGTCCCAGGGCTGGAAGAGCACAGCTTTTCCAGTCTCAGGGCTGCAAGGGGCGGGGGGTCGTGCTTTGTGGGGAAGAGGTGGACCAAAGAAGGGGCTCTGAGTTCTCAGCCCTTCCTCCCCCCGCCCCAACTGAACTCTCAGGTCCCCACCCTGGCTGGGCCACGGGAGGGAGGAGTCTGAGAGCAGCGAGCTGGGCATGGCCTCAGCAGGAAGAGGCAGACCTGGGGTCTCCAGAAATTAAAGATGAATCTTTAATTCCCAGAAGCTGGCAATGGGCGACAGGAAATGGATTACTTGATCATTACCTGTTCTGTTCATTCATTCTGAGGCACCTGGCATTGGATGGACCATTGGTCTGACCCAGTCTGGCCGTTCTTATGTTTTAATGAAAGTTTCTGTCCTGTGATGAAATCTCTGGAAATCTGTCCACCCAAAACTGGGAACCCTCCACCTAGTGGGATTTTCAGGTGTTGGAATCCCACTGCTTTGGTGTGGAGGGAGGTGGACTTCAATCCTGGTCACTCAATTACAGACCTCAAAATGGCAATTCTTCAAAAACAGACTCCAACGTGAAGCTGCAGAACTGGAACTAATTTGCAAACTGGATACCATCAGATACCTGAATCAAGACTGGGAGTGATTGAGTTATTACAAAACCTAAACTTAATTTCCCCCATACTAATTTCTCCCTACTGTTACTCACACCTTCTTGTCAACTGTCTGTAATAGGCCACTCTCTTACCACTTCAAAAGTTATTTCTCCTCCCTTGGTATCCTGCTGTTAATTGATTTATCTCGTTTAGACTGATTTAACACTTGGTAAAGCAACCCCACAGCCTTTCATGTATTTATATCTGCTTCTGTATCTTTTACTTCATATATCGGATGAATGAAGTGGGTTCTAGCCTACGAAAGCTTATGCCCAAATATATGTTAGTCTTTAAGGTGCCACCAGACTCCATGTTGTTTTTGCAGCAAAGAGTCCTGTGGCACCTTATAGACTAACAGACGTATTGGAGCATGAGCTTTCGTGGGTGAATACCCATTTCTTTGGATGCATCTGAAGAAGTGAGGTTTTTACCCACGAAAGCTTATGCCCAAATAAATCTGTTAGTTTTTAAGGTGCCACCAGACTCCTTGTTTTTGCAGATACAGACTAACACGGCTACCCCCTGATATTATTCCACTTTGTATTCAGGTCTGGAAAAGGGAGTACCTTTACCAGACCTGAAGAATAGCTCAGTGTAAACTTCAAAGCATGTCTCTGTCACCTGCCAAAGGTGATCCAATACAAGATATCACCTCACTCACTTTGTAATCCCTGAGACCAGTTTGGCTGTAATAACACTGCAACCATAAAATAGTTAAACAAGGTCTGGGCCGTGGTATGCAGAGACCACCCTGCTTAGCACTCTGTCAGATACACCATTAAAATTCCTTTTAACCTTTTATTAGAGACAGAAAATGAAGGAAAACCAGCTGAAAGGTAAAATATTGAACAAGGTTTTCATTTTAACCACTCCCTTGTCTGACAGCTTCTTAGGGCTTGGCTACAGTTGCAGATGTAGAGCGCTGGGAGTTAAAGCAGCCTTCGGAGACTGCAGCAGGGAAAATGCTGCCGTGTGTTTACACTGCTGGCGTGGCCACATTAGCAGCCCTTGCAATGCCACAAAGAGCAGTGCATTGTGGTAGTTATCCCAGTGTGCAAGTGGCTGCAACGTGCTTTTTAAATGGGGGGGGTGGGGGTCAGCATGCTGTCTTGTAAATTCAGACAGCAGCAGACCCACTCCCCTCACAGCAGCATTCCACAGTAATGGTTGCTTTGTCCTGGAGCAGATAAGCAGCCGTCTGTCAGAAACGGAGCTGTGAAAGGGGATATCTGCATGCCTGCAGCCGATTCCAAAACAATGACAAGAGTGGCCACTTGACTTCTGGGGATTATGGGATGTTTCCGAAGGCCAATCACAGCACAGTAATGCAACACTTCATTCACACTGATGCCCAGGCATTTCAGCCAGGGCACAGCAAGTTTTATGCTTCTCGTGGAGGTGGATTACCAGGAGCGCTCCAGCTGCAGAGCCCAGGTGCTCTATGTGCCTTGCCAGTGTGGACACATTGGGAGTTAGGGCACCCAGGGCTGCTTTAATGCGCTCTAACTTGCAAGTGTAGCCAAGCTGTTAGATGGTATCAAATATGGTCATAATGGAACAAGAGAAGTTAGGGGAGATGCGGTGAAGCTGTTGTGGTCAAATGTCCAGTCCTGTTTACAAAGGAGACAAAACAAGACAACCACACGCAAAGGGAGAGGAAAGGGCAGTAAACACAGCGGCTGGGGCTGGGGCTGACTTTCACTTGCAACCTCGCTGCTGAAAAAAAATGGGCACGGGCCAGAGTCCAGATCAGCCCCTCAGACCTGGCAAACGTGTATCAGCATTAGCCTGCGTAGGGCATTGCTTTTAGCGGCCTCTCTGTTCCCAGCACGAATCATTGTACGGTCCGATTGCTGCACGGAGGGGTTGTTGTGGGATAATGCTAGAACCATTCACCTTGATGTCCCCATTCCGAGTGCTTGGGACCAGTTTGTCCAGAGTGGGGAGCCCAGCTTGTACCCGCAGGAGAATCAGACTCCCGGAAACATGAGTCAAAGGCCCTTGGAGGGATGAAAAGAGGCACTCTTGAGAAATGAGGGGGCTGGTGGGGGCTGCTACTGAGCAGCAGGTCTCCCCCTCCCAGACAGCTGGAGTGAACAGGGTCCTGCCTAGCGGCTCTGCCAAGGGCTGGCAAGTGTCTTGGTAACATAGCCACAGGTGGGTTTTAAAAGCCTTGATTTTTTCCTCTTATGCTCTGTGCTGTTCCGGCTGGGGGAAGCAAACCCTACGTTCGTCACGGCACTTACTATGGGTCAGAACACCCAAATGGGAAGCATAGCTGGCGTGCAGGGTGCTGTAGCCCAGGGACCCAGGCTAGGAGTGGCAGAAATAAAGTTTAAGGGCAGAAGGTGTCACCCGATCATGCAGGCTGACCCTGGATCACAGACTACCGGCACTGGCCTGCTCAACCTGACACCTGGAACGAGACCACAGTATTACAGCCTGCAGGAGACTAGACTGTTACATGCCAGAGGCAGGGACCAGGAGGGACCAAGGTGCATCTGTGCCCATGGACCCCCACAATGGCAGGGAAGTGATTAAGCGAGATATACCCAGATAATCCTGGCAAGCCACCCACACCCACCTGCTGCACAGGAAAGTGAAAAACCTCCCCAAGATCACTGCTAAGCTGCCCTGGGGGGCAAATTCCTTCCTCACCCCACATGTGGCAGTCAGTGAGACCCTGGGCATGTGCGCAAGAACCAGCCAGCCAAGCACCTGAGAGAGCAAGAATGCCTGGTGCCATCTCAGCGCCCTGGCCCACCCACCTCCCTCTAATTGTCCCATCTCCAGCCATGGTCACCCCTGATGCTTCAGAGGAAAGAGATTTGAAAAGCCCCCCCAGAAGACATTGGGGAGGGGGCAGAAGAGAAATCCCTTCCTGACTGCTGCCAGGTGAAACCCTGAAGCATGAGGATTTCATTCCAGGGAGGTAAAGGCATGAGGCCCAACACCTGTGGGAGTGCCCTCAGGGAGGCAGAGGAGGGTCAGAGAGGGAGCTAGCCCTGGGGCTGGGACAATGGGTATTGACTTTCTCTCTGATAGAAGGGCTGGTTCAGGAAAGTATTTGAGCAAAATGTAAGATAACCACATGCTTCAATCTCATTGCTGTCAGGACGAGAGCAAATGTTTAAGCACTTTCGTGCATCGAGGACTGCCCTGGGGAGAGAACTGGGGTAGCTGAGCAAAGAGACAAGTTTGGTCATCATGGAAGGGACATGAAGAGCAAAGGGTTAATACCAGAGCTGGGTTGGTATTTTTCACATGAACACTTTGGCATACAATGGCTTCCTTCTGTCCCCCGTCTCCCCCCCGCCCCCACCCAATCATTTTTTTGGTGAAAAGTTTTAACGGTTCTTGCAGAAAACTGTTGTTTTTTTCCCATTATTTGGTTAAAAATATTTGTCCCCCAAACACAATTGAAAAATGGGTTTTTCTACGGAATGAAAATAATTTAGGACCAACCCCCCGCCCTCCTTTTTGTTAAATCAGTGGCTCTCAACCTTTCCCAATCACTGTACCCCTTTCAGGAGGCTGATTTATCTCGTGTACCTCAAATTACACCTCACTTAAAAACAACTTGCTTACAAAATCAGACAAAAAAATACAAAAGTGTCACAGCCACACTACTACTGAAAAATTGCTGACTTTCTCATTGTTACCCTGTAATTATAAATATTGTACTTACATGTCAGTGTATAGTCTATAGAGAGTATAAACAAGTCATTGTCTGTCTGAAATTTTAAAAAGAACAGGAGTACTTGTGGCACCTTAGAGACTAACAAATTTATTAGAGCATAAGCTTTCGTGGACTACAGCCCACTTCTTTGGATGCATATAGAGTGGAATAAATATTGGAGAGAGATATATATACACACATACAGAGAGCATAAACAGGTGGGAGTTGTCTTACCAATTCTGAGAGACCAATTAAGTAAGAGAAAAAAAACTTTTGAAGTGATAATCAAGATAGCTCAGTACAGACAGTTTGATAAGAAGTGTGAGAATACTTACAAGGGGAGATAGATTCAATGTTTGTAATGGCTCAGCCATTCCCAGTCCTTATTCAATCCTTTGTTGATTGTGTCTAGTTTGCATATCAATTCCAGCTCAGCAGTCTCTCGTTGGAGTCTATTTTTGAAGTTTTTCTGTTGTAATATAGCCACCCGCAGGTCTGTCACTGAATGACCAGACAGGTTAAAGTGTTCTCCCACTGGTTTTTGAGTATTTTGATGGAAACTGGAGGCATGTAGGTAAGTGTAGCGGTCAGTAGGTTTCCGGTATAGGGTGGTATTGATGTGACCATCGCTTATTAGCACAGTAGTGTCCAGGAAATGGACCGCTTGTGTGGATTGATCTAGGCTGAGGTTGATGGTGGGATGGAAATTATTGAAATCATGGTGAAATTCCTCAAGGGCTTCTTTTCCATGGGTCCAGATGATGAAGATGTCATCAATGTAGCGCAAGTAGAGTAGGGGCGTTAGGGGACGAGAGCTAAGGAAGCGTTGTTCTAAGTCAACTGACTTAGTCTAACTGACCGCTACACTTACCTACATGCCTCCAGCTTCCATCCAGGACACACCACAGGATCCATTGTCTACAGCCAAGCTCTAAGATATAACCGCATTTGCTCCAATCCCTTGGATAGAGACAAGCACCTACAAGATCTCTATCAAGCATTCTTAAAACTACAATACCCACCTGCTGAAGTGAAAAAACAGATTGACAGAGCCAGACGAGTACCCAGAAGTCACCTCCTACAAGACAGGCCCAACAAAGAAAATAACAGAACACCACTAGCTGTCACCTTCAGCCCCCAACTAAAACCTCTCCAGCGCATCATCAGAGATCTACAACCTATCCTGAAAGATGATCCTTTACTCTCACAGATCTTGGGAGACAGACCTGTCCTCTCTTACAGACAACTCCCCAACCTAAAGCAAATACTCACCAGCAACCACACATCACTGAACAAAACCACTAACCCAGGAACCTATCCTTGTAACAAACCCCGATGCCAACTCTGTCCACATATCTATTCAAGTGACATCATCATAGGACCTAATCACATCAGCCATACCATCAGGGGCTTGTTCACCTGCACATCTAGCAATGTGATATATGCCATCATGTGCCAGCAATGCCCCTCTGCCATGTACATTGGCCAAACCGGACAGTCTCTACGCAAAAGAATTAATGGACACAAATCTGACATCAGGAATCAAAATACTCAAAAACCAGTGGGAGAACACTTTAACCTGTCTGGTCATTCAGTGACAGACCTGCGGGTGGCTATATTACAACAGAAAAACTTCAAAAACAGACTCCAAAGAGAGACTGCTGAGCTAGAATTGATATGCAAACTAGACACAATCAACTCCGGTTTGAATAAGGACTGGGAATGGCTGAGCCATTACAAACATTGACTCTATCTCCCCTTGTAAGTATTCTCACACTTCTTATCAAACTGTCTGTACTTGGCTAGCTTGATTATCACTTCAAAAGTTTTTTTTCTCTTAATTAATTGGCCTCTCAGAGTTGGTAAGACAACTCCCACCTGTTTATGCTCTCTGTATGTGTGTATATATATCTCCTCAATATATGTTCCATTCTATATGCATCCGATGAAGTGGGCTGTAGTCCACGAAAGCTTATGCTCTAATAAATTTGTTAGTCTCTAAGGTGCCACAAGTACTCCTGTTCTTTTTGCGGATACAGACTAACACGGCTGCTACTCTGAAATCTGAAATTTTAGTTTGTACTGACTTTGCTAGTGTTTTTTATGTTGCCTGTTATAAAACTAGGCTAATATCCCTAGGAATTGATGTACCCCCTGGAACACCTCTGAGTACCCCTAGGGGTACACGTACCCTTGGCGGAGAACCACTGTGTTAAATATTAAGTATCTTCATTGCAGGATTGGAGAGGACTGATTCAGAGAAGGGCAATGAGGCTCATCCGGTGTCCAGAAAACTCTCCCGTGACGAGAGACTGAAAAGACAGGGCTTTAGAAAAGAGACAGAGTCTATACAATATGGGACTGGTTAGAGGAAGGAGAGCAGGAATTTCTGTTCTCTCTGTCTCATAAGACAAGCGCAAAGGAGGCATTCAATGAAAACGAAAGGTGGCCAGTGAACAACTGATAAAAAGGACACACTTGTTCTGCACCACGTGGGATTAGACTATGGAATTTGTTACCACGGGGAGTGGTTGAAGCCAAGAATTCAGCAAGATTTTTTAAAAAAAAGGAGTGGCTATTTATGCAGATAACTTGAATATTCAGTTAGAACAGCTGATGCTCACTTCCACCGTAATTGAATTGGCTCATTAGCACTACCCCCCGACTTGGTGAGGCAACTCCCATCTTTTCATGTACTAGAATATATAGTTTGTTTACTGTATTTTCCACTCCATGCATCTGATGAAGTGGGTTTTAGCCCTCAAAACCTTATGCCCAAATAAATTAGTTAGTCTCTAAGGTGCCAAAAGGACTCCTTGTTGTTTTTGCTGATACAGACTAACATGGCTACCACTCTGAAATGCTGGAAGAGAGGCTGCAGGCCTTAAACCAATCTCTGATTACTACAGAAAGACTGATGGTGGGGTAATCAGCCCCCCCCCCCCCCCCCGCCCATGACAAATGTGGACAGCTTTGTGATATTGTTATGAGTGATCTGTAGACTCTACCTACCCACTTGTATTGCTACCCCTTGAAGGGAAAGAGTTCACCTTCTCCCTAATTCTAGACCATCCCTGACAGGTGTTTGTCCAACCTGCTCTTAAAAATCTCCAATGATGGAGATTCCACGACCTCCCTGGGCAATTTATTCCAGTGCTTAACCACCCTGTTAGGAACTTTTTCCTAATGTCCAATCTAAATTTCTCTTACTGCAATTTAAGCCCATTGCTTCTTGTCCTATCCTCAGAGGTTAAGGAGAACAATTTTTCTCCCTCCTCCTTGTAACCTTTTATGTACATGAAAAGTGTCATGTCCCCCTTCAGTCTTCTCTTCTCCAAACTAAACCACCCCAATTTTTTCAATCTACCCTCACAGGTCATGTTTTCCAGACCTTTAATAATTTTTGTTGCTCTTCTCTGGACTTTCTTCAATTTGTCCACATCTTTCTTGAAATGTGGTGCCCAGAACTGGACACAATACTCCAGTTGAGGCCTTATCAGTGCGGAGTAGAGCAGAAGAATTATTTTTGTAGCCTTTGAAACAAATTCAACATCCTTTCCAAAACCCCGTTTTGGATTTTACCCTTCCACCAGCTCCAGCCAAGGTGGGACTGAAGAGGCAGAGACTAAACTGTACAATCTTCTCTTTATTATTAATTATTATTATAACATTTCAAAAAACTAAATCTCCATTTAATTCTTGGTTTAGCCAAAAATATTTCAAACTAGCTTTGTAACATCAACAGAAAAACCACCAACCAAACCTCAACACACAGCAGTGTCTTTCCAGTGGGGAGAGGGATGGGTTGCTGGAAACTGGACAGCGACCGGGGGAGGTGGGGGGGAGGAGAACAGCTCAGAGAACAATTAAAATAAATACCCAACCCTCAGAGAGTGCTGGAGGCAGCCTAGGATTTCCAGAACAACAGGGCTCGCAATGAAAGCATCTCACATGATTCTTGCACGTCCAGACATTTTAGCCAGTGATTCTCTTGCAGCATCTCAGCTTAGGGAGGAAGTTGCCCCATTTGCCTCAGTACCACAGGCTGTTTTGGACGTCCACGAATAAATGCAATGTCCAGGGCCACGAAGGGTGGTGACAATGTGGAAGAGAGATTCAGGAGCACGCGTGATGGTTCTGGAGAAGACCTGGGGACCAAGACCGGCAGACAAGAGGACTGTTGTGGGGAAGAACTAGAGGACAGATGGACACTGGGATGGTTCTGGGTGGAAAGCACTGGGCTCTGGAGGCTGGACACAAGGGGCGGGGGGAAGCAATGTTTTTGCAGGGCTGGATCTTGGTCTGAACACCAGCAGGGAAGGGAAGGCAGCATTATCGGACTGGGCAGAGAGCAATGGAGTCTTGTGCCTGTGGAAGAAGAGAGAAGATGGTCTGGAACTAGCTCCAAATGCCACCAGGAAGTGAGGGGGGGGGAAGTTGGATGGCTGGAATTCTTCCAACAGGGCCAAAGGAAATTCAATGAGATCTGGGTGGCCAAGTCCCTTGGGAGCTTGAGTCATTACGGGACAGAGCAGGGGGCCAGCGCTTCCGGGGATGCTCAGAGCTCCCTCGCCAAGTCTGTGGCCTAGATCTTCCGTGAAGTCGCTCACCTCCGCCTGCTCAGCCTACAGACACGAGCAAGGGTTTTGCAGGAGCACCGGGGCGCTACAGCGTGACGGCAGAGGGACAGATCGGGGGGAGGTTACAGTGGTACGGCAAGAGCAATTCACACATTGTGCATCGGACAGGAGGGGGGGGATCGCCTGACAGCAGCATGAAAACCCACCCATCATCCCCGGAACCAATCCCTCCCCTGGCCGCCCTCACACTTCAAAACAGAGCAATGCAAAGGGACGAGGCAGGCTTTGGAATGTCAGGCCGGCTGAGGCGGCCTCCCCCATGCCTCTGTGCGGTGCCGGATCCTGGGACAGGGTGGGGAGGATCCGTGCAATGGTGGGAGGGACCCAGCGGGGGAGGAGGCCCGAGGCAGCGAGGAAGCGGGTCAGGTGCAGATCTTGATGCGTGTGCCCTTGGCTAGGATGCGGAAGAAGGGGAAGATGCGCTCGCGGAAGGTGGCATTGAAAGTGTGGATGTGGGCCATGTTCTCGGCGTTGTAGAAGCACAGCTGACCCCGCTCGTAGTCCAGGTAGACCCCAAAGCGCCGGAGCTTCTCCCCAGGGGGCAGCGCTGTCTGCTCCGTGGCCGTCAGCGCCTGGTACTTTTTCCCGTTGGCACCCACGCACCAGATCTCCCGCTTCTGGTAGGGGCCACCCGTCTTCTCCTTCCGCCGGGCTGTCTCCCGGGCTGCCCCCACTGCCCAGCCCCGCCGGCCCCCCACCTCCACCTCCCAGTAGTGGCGCCCCGTGCTGAAGCCCTGAGAACCCAGCACGCAGTAGTCGGAGTCGAAGCGCTTGGGGTTGTCGGGTAGGTCCTGGCGACGATCGCCCAGCTTCACGCTCCGGCGATCTAGGGACAGGCTCAGGTGAGGATGGGCCGTGTCGGGGTCCAGGGTCACGTCAGCTAAGGAAAGAGACCCACACACAGTCAGGAGAGTTAGGGTTAGGGGGGCAGCATGACCCAGTGAACTCAACTCTGTGCTGAGTGTCAGGAAACCTGGGATCTATTCTCAGCTGACCCTGGGCAAGGTACGGCCTCCGTTTCCCTTCCCACCCCGTCTCATCTATTTAGACTGTGAGTACTGTCTCTCGCTGTGTGTCTGTGCAGTGCCTGGCACAACGGGGCCCTGATCTCACCTGGGGTAGGGACTGTCTCTCGCTGTGTGTCTGTGCAGCACCCGGCACAACGGGGCCCTGATCTCAGCTCAGGTCTCAGGCACTGAGATAATACAAATAAACAGTAGGCTTGGTATTTGAGACCTCCCTCTGCTTTCCCTGCATCAAGAGCCAAGGCCTTACCTCATCATGTGACACGCCATAGGCCAATCAGCAAGCCTCCAGTGCTAGGTTTATATTTATTACTACTGGCTGGGAGCTGCTCCCAGCACTGGCACTGGTTGTCCAGTAGGGGGCATCCTCCTCCTGAGCAGCAAAGAGCTGTTGCAGACTGCCAGTGCCAGGAGCACGGTGAGCCCAGGGACAGGATAGCAGCAGGCTGTGGGTCAGGATTAAGGGGCACCAGCAGAGCCGGGCAGGAGCCTAAGGCTGGCAGGATAGGGGGCTGTGGGTCAGGACTGCAGCGCATTAGCAGAGCTGCATGGGTAACCAAGTGGCTGGGATGGCTGGGCACTGGCAGAGCCTGGAGTTTGGGGGGCGGAGCCCAGGGCTGGGACAGCAGGTGAGGGCTGTGGGTTGGGATAGAGGAGAACCAGCAATCGTGTGCACTGGGGGAGCCCAGGGCTGGGCCAGCAGGGGGATGTAGGTCAGGACAGAGTTGTGAGCGAGTGCTGATGCACATCAGCGGAAGGAGCCTGTGGGAGAAACTCATGCTACAGCTGCCTGCGCTGTACAGCTCCACACACACACAGGACGTCAGTGTGAACAGAGCCCTGGCTCTCCCCGGTCCGCTAACCAAGGGAAGAAAGAGCTGATCTCCTTTACCTTGAGGGACTTTCCTGAAGACCTTCTCCATCTTCCTCATCACCACGTCCTGCAGGAAGTAATTGCGGTATTTCTTCCCCACGTCTACCGGAACGGTCTCCGGCTCCTGGAATTTGACGCTCTCGCACCTGGCAAAGGGAATACAGCAGTGAGTCAAGGGCTGGGTGTAGTGGGAAGCGTGGCCTAGTAGGCAGAGCACTGAACAGGTCTCAGGCTCTGCCGCTGTCTCACTCAACGACCCTGGGGAGGTTAGTTTCCCTCGTCTGTCTCTTTAGACCGTAAGCTCCAGGGACAGAAAGTCTCTCACTGTGGGGGTGGGCCGACAATCTTCCGTCAAAGCTCTTTTGCAACAGAAATGTAGGTTTTTGATAAGCAATTTTCTTGTCTCCTTTCTGCAGAAGATTTTGATTTTTTTCACCCAAAACCAGACCACCCCCAAATTGAAATATTTGACTTAGAATGCCGCAGGGCCTCCTGGGAGTTGTAATTCAATTGCCTCATGTCTCCCTTCTCCTTTACTGGCTGGGTTCCCAGGCAGACTACATCCCCCATGATGCATCGGGAGAGTCCCTGAGCATGATGTACCACCTCCCCTCTCCAAGAGGAGAGCCTGTGGTGCATCATGGGAGATGAAGAGTGACCAGGAACGCCAGCCTATACAGGAGAAGGGGAGCATGAGGCAGCTGAACTAAACTCTCATGAGCCACTGGGGCAGCACTTCCAAATTGAGTTTTCTGGTATTCAAATTTTCCATAAGAAAACATTCCCACAAGAAAAAACATTTTCTCACTGGCTTTACCCATTACGCACGACTACCACATCCAACGCAGTGGGTCTCTAACTCTAACACAAATGACCTAACAGTACCTAAGATCAGAGAAGTCTGCATAGAGACACAAGTAACATCTTTAACTACAGTCCATGGACCTGGTCTACAATGTTCGGACCGCGTGTGACCCGCTAGTAATAATGACCAAATCTGTTTCGAAGACTGCTCCTTGAAGCACCATAATTCGATTCCAGAGTTAATACAGCGTGATGTAAATGGGGAGAGGTGGCCCCTGACCCGTTTCACGCAGTCTGAGGCCAGATCTACACTAGAAATTTTGGCTGCTATAGTAAATTCAGTTAGGGATGCGATTTTTTGTACGACATTTCTCTACCGACAAAAGCCCTGGTGTAGACCAAGTCTCAGCATAAGAATCCTTGTGCTGGTATTTTGTTCGGGGAACCAAAATAAGCTATACTCTTTTGCCTGGAGAAACTGCATCTCCACTAGGTGGCTTTGTTAGTATAGCTATACTGGCAAACCCTTTGCTAGCATACACTGGGCCTAAAACAATGCCACTTTGGTTCATGTTTGAGAGTTTCTCTTTGCAGCCGCAACGGCTGGGATCCGGTTTAGAACGAAAGCTTGACTCAGGACCCGTCATGGGGGCTGAGTAAATACGTCACGTCAATACATCTGGCACGACTGCCTCAGATCAACCGTTCTCTTGGGTAACTTTCCACTCTCTTTGCGGTCAAGTCTAGGCTACACAGAAGTCTAGCTGCCATTACTGTAACTGCATTGTGGGGACACCAGAGATGTTTAAAGCCAACCAGGACACTGGGTTAAGATCTATAGTGTGCAGAGGAAGCAGTGTGGCCTAGGAATAAACTCTCCTAGCGAGACTCAGGAAACGTGGGCTCTATTCCCAGCTCTGCTGCTGCCCTGCTAGGCAAGTCACTCCCCCACACACCCCCATGCCTCAGTTGCCCCATCTGTAATATGGGGAAAATGAGACTGTCCTCCTTTGCAAAGTGCTTTGTGATCTATTGACGAAACACACTCTAGAAGAGCTAGAGATCACTTTCCTTCAGTGCTAACCATGGCTAGTCAGTTTCAACAAGTGACATCATAGAGCATTTCCACATTTCTACAACACAACATTCTTAAAAGCAATCGGTTTCCTTCCTGTAGCAACAGGTATATCAACAGAATTAGCTCGGGACTGACCTGATGAAGGTGTCTTTGATGTCCTGAGAAGAGTGAGAAGAAAAGAGAAAAAGATTACTAACAAGCCAGCGACAAACACCTCCGGGTCTCATAAAACACTTTGATCAGCCACGACTCAGCTAGATCTTTGAGCACCTCCCTCGCTTTGCGTGTGGGAGTGACCCCATTGCAGTCAGGGGGACTAATCATGTCCTTGAAGTTAGAAAACCACCCCCGACGTATATGCCTAAGGCATACAGCGGAGTTAAGCGAGGTGCTTTTCAGTGGGCGTTGCCATCTGTGCCCTTGGACGTCTCCCCCTAAGTACAGCTGGGTGGGGAACATTTTCGGCGCAATTTGATTTCACCGGAACATGCTGTTTTGAAGCCGGGGACGTATTGGTTTCAACGAAGTGTCCCTTGGGGACAGAGAGAGATAAAAATAGTGTTGGCCTGGGACGTGGGAGCAGAACAGGTTCAAGTCCCCTGCTCTGAGACAGAGCAGTTTTTTGTTCCAGATCATAACCCAAATCAAGGACTCGAAGCTTGGTCCCCCTGCCGGCCGGTGCCCCCCTCTCAACTTTCCCCGCACGCAAACACTCTCCCAGGCTGTGGAAAGGGTCCAAATATTTCATTTTCATTCCAGCAGGGATCTGGAAAGGGTCTGGGGATGACAGACCAGGGCTGGGAGGGTGTGTGGGGCAGACATGAGATTGTGCGCTGGGGGCTCTCACCTTGAGCAGCTGCAGCCCGTCCTGCCTGCTCTTGTCCTCAGCCTCAGCGATGAGGCGCCCGAGGGTGGCGCCCTGCTCCTCCAACTGGCTGATGTTGCTGCTCTGGCGGGCCAGCAGCGCCTCGTAGCGCTCCTCCAGCTGGTGCAGCAGCAGCACCTGCTCCCCGATCAGGAACTGGTGCAGCAGCTCGAAGTCCGACTCGAACTCCTTGATCTCCAGCTTCATCTTGTTCTGGAGCAGCAAGGGGAAGAGTTAGACACAGCTCCTCCCCGACCTCCTGCCTGCCTGGGCCACCCACTGCTTAACCAGCCCGGCCAGCTGGCCCCGAAGTCCCAGGTTCAACCCCTGTTAAGTGACCCGTCCTAGGGCATCACTCCACTTGCAGGGGAATATTTGGAGAGTGTCAGCAGAGCGAAGCCAACACTATAGTGTGTCCTTGCCAAAGAGCAGTGGGATAAAATCCCCTAGTGCATGTCTAACACTAGCCCAGCTGAGCTACATGTAGCCACAGGCTGGGCAGCTCTTGGCCTGTTAAACCTGCTAACAATGGCAAAGTCCAGCCTTGCTGCCAAAGCCTAATCCGCACTGGGCTCCGGCTAGTTCAGCCGGTGCAGGACTGGTGGGAATCTTCCTGTAAGGTAGAGCCCTGCAGTGGGACTGGGATCCTGAGGTTCCTACAGGACCCGCTGCCATAATAGCGGGTAGAATGCACTTTATTGCAGACGCGATTGGGTGGGCAGAAAACCCCAGAATGCTGTGATTTGCGGGAAAACACTCAATCTTTCGTCAATTTGCCAGAAGCTGAGAATGGGCGACAGGGGATGGATCACTGGATGATTGCCTGTTCTGTCCATTCCCTCTGGAGGACCTGGCATTGGCCACTGTCAGCAGACAGGATACTGGGCTAGATGGACCTTTGGTCTGACCCAGCCAGGACGTTCTTATGTTCTTATAAACAGAATTTCAGCCACGTAAAGCAAGTTTTTTTCTTTTCTTTTTTAAATAAAGGTTTTAAGACTTAAATTTAAGGCAGGGATAGAAAGAGATTTGATGTCTATTATAACAGGAGTTAAAGCTTTTTTTTTTTTTTACATGGCTTAAGCAAGATTTATTTTATTCTTTTAGTGGTAAAAATTGTGTCTGAATTCCATTTATGTTAACTGACTTTTTTTTTTTATTAAAGGAGCATAGGGGAATCTGTCTCTCTTGCGGGATTTGCAGGATCCAAGTTTTTGCAGATGGGAGCAGGATAAAAATGCAAGAGACAATGTGTAAGTGGATGTTGCGGGAAAGGAGCAGGATTTAAAAAAACAGTCCCCTGCAGGGCTCTGCAGTAAGGTTTCCTAGTGCAGACACAGCTACAAAATCCATGGAAGGCGCTTATGTGGAAACACAGAGTGGTTATCTTTGGCAGCATGCTACAGATAAGGTACAGCAGTCTACAGCGGGGATGCCAGATATGGGGGGATCCAGCTCACATGGTTTATTTAAGTGTGCAAAAAAAACCTCTTAGATCAGTGTTTCCCGAACTGTGGGTCATGGGAAGGGTTCAGGTGGGTCGCCCGGTCACTGCTCCTCTCCTCCCCAGAAGGGGGCAGGGCTGGGAGGCCAGAGCAAAGGGGCTGGAAGAGTGGGGAGCAGGAGGGAAGAATATAAACAGTTGGTGGGTCACCTTACTAAAAAGTTTGGGAACCACTGCCTTAGGCGAACCAGAGGACTTTGATATCACATGACTCTTGGGGAGGCTGTATATCAGGAATCCTGTGCTTAAATGACCCCAAATTTGGATCACTAACCCTACCCCACCATCCCCACACAGCACAGCAAATTTTAAGAAAAGCTGAGTCAGTGAGTGGATTTTAGGGCACTTAGAAGAGTTATCTGTTAAACAATAAGTGAGTCACGACGTTAACGCTACCAACGCCTGCATGACATGGTCAGATTGGCCAGTATCTCAGCTTCCATTAAAAAGAAGGGAAGAAGAAAAAAAAAAGAAGTCTCTAGCCCTTGCGGTTGTCAAGAAAACCTGCTGAATGTGACCCGAGCGTGAGTGATGTCTGCCTGAGTCTGCAGGCATGAGTCTGAACCAATAGCTCAGAGGAGAGTGAACTCCCCTGTCCGCCTCACTGAGGCATCAGCTCTAATAGGTCAGTGACAACGCTTCAATAACTATTTCAGTGCTGATCATCTGAGCAGCTGGAATAGGGAAGGAGATAGGAACCTCAAGGGAGGTGAGACTTAGGAGTGGCTGCAGAAAGGGAAGAAGAAGAGACACCAAGGAGATATGCGGCAACAATGGAAGGGCAGGATGGACATAACCTCTCATCACCTGACCCTAAAGTTGAGAACCCCCCTGAACCATGCAATCCCTGGTCGGGGTGGAGAGCACAGGTGGTGGGGAGGGGGAGCCTGGCACCTGCCTTCAGCTCAGTAATTTTCTCCTCTTCGCTTGATTTCTGTTTCAGAACTGCATCCAGCTTCTTCTTCAGCGGATCCAGGTGGCCCTGGAGTTTCATCTACAAAGAAAAGATAATAAACATAGTCTGGCTTCAGTGGACCAGGAGGCAGCATGGTCTAACAGGTAGGAGCAGCAGAGCAGGAAACCTGGGGTCAATTCCTGGCTCTGTCGCAAACTCTGTGTGACCTAGAGCAAGCCACTTGATTTCTCTGGCCCTCAGCTCTCTGCAACTCCCCACCTGCACATACAGAGACTAGAACAGGGCTGCCATCAGCTGGAGCTTCCAGGCACTGCTGTAATATTCAGACTCACGAAATCTGGAGAGACTCCAGCCTGGACTATTCTGGGTTTTGCTGGAGGACTAGAGAGGGCGTGGGCAGGACAGTAACATCGCAACAGGTTGAAACCTGAGCTGCGGTTGCACGCACTTAGGGCTTGTCTACACTTGAAATGCTCCAGCGCAGCGCTTCGGCGTAGACGCTGCCTACGCCGATAGGAGGGGTTCGCCCGTCAGCATAGGTCCTCCACTCCTTCAGAGGAGGTAGCTAGGTCGAAGGAAGAATTCTGTCAACCGAGCGCTGCCTACACCAGGGGTCAGGCCAGCTTACCCACATCGCTCAGAGGGGTGGATTTTTCACACCCCAAGCGACGTAGCTGGGTCGACTGAAATTTTTAGTGTAGGCCAGGTCTACACTTACATCACAGTTATACCAGTCTGATGTAACACAAGTTGGTCCAGTAAAAGATATGACCTCACTCTCCTTGTCTCTCTAGTATCCTGGGACCGACACAGCTACAACAACACTGCAAACGCACTTTAAGCCTTGTTACAAAAGCCAGTCTGGGGTCCGTTTAAAAACTCTCCCTGCCCTGCTTCAACCCAGGTGTTTTGATAACAGGTTCCTGGTTTTGTTTTTTCCTTCCCTTTTAATGAGTGTTTTTTCCCATCCCTGCTGCTGTGGAAAAGTCCCCCAACAAACAGGAAAAGGACTAATTATACAGAGGGCCAGCCATGGAACTGGCAATCCACACAGTGCTGTCCATTGCACACAGGAAAAGCTGAGACGAGAACCAATCTCTTCTAGTTACAGGAATATTAGGCCTTCATCCTGAAAACACTTATGAGGGTAATTTTACACAGATATGTAGCCCCTCTGAACTCAGCAGGGGTTAGTCACTCTTTGCAGGACCAGGGTGTTAGCTGTAATTTTTATAAGTATTTATGTTTTTATTTGTGGCACCACCTATGAGCGCCAGCCAGGGATCAGGACACCATTGCGCTAGGTGCTGTACAAACGTAACAAAAAGGCAGCCCCTGCCCCACAGAGCTTACAGTTAGAGCCCTGCCCGGATACAAAATTTATATCCGCAGATGTGGATATCCATGGATATAAAGTGGTTATCCGTGGAGCTGCAGGGCTCTACCAGGAATACAGACCGTTGTGTGGATGGGACTCCTGTCTGGGAGCATTCAAGCCACTTGCACACACTCACGCGACCAGGGACAGCTGCTGGTGAGCCTGGTGCTCGCTCCAGTGGACAGGGCTGGGGGCAGCACAGCCATACCGAAGGAGCTGCCTGGGCTGGGTGCTAGCTCCTGCGAGCGGCGGCCCCACATGCTGCTGCTTTCGCTGCTGTGGTTCCTGGTAGAGCCCTGCAGTTCTGCGGATAGCCGCAGCCGCGGATATAAATTTTGTATTCACGCAGGACTCTACTTACAATCTCCAAGAGACAATGTCAGCTTGTGGGACTACTCCAGCCAGCCACAAATTTTCATCTATATGCAGCCCTACAGGCCCCGTGCGCCCCCTCTCCCTGTGGTGGCTTGCCCCAGGGTTGCCATTTTCACCCCTCCCTCCCAAAAAGCCCCCCAAATCCCAAAGGCAAGCCCAAGCCCACCACAACCCACAGCAACATTAGAAACCTGCAGTCCCGAGCTCACTGTGCTGCACCGATATCGGTCTGTCTGCATTCCAGCGAAGGGGTCCCAGGGGCAGCGTGGGCCTGCCCCCACTGCGGTCATACCAGCAGGGGTGGGGTGGCACGCTCTGCAGAATGGGGTCCCTCTTCCCAGCATGACCTCTGTACGGGGACCGCGGAGGTGCCCCAGAACTAGCAACTCACACCACTGAAAAGGTCAGATCACCCTCGCGACACTAGCGGTTGCCACATTTCCAGGCAGAGTTTTAAGCCCTCTACAGACTTCCTTCTTCTACAATGCCCAGAAGAGTCAATGATCACAGAAATAAACTTTTCAGTTGAACCCAGACACTGAGGTTCAGAGTGTTACGGGTATTTAGATGGCTAAGTCCCACTGACGTCAGCACCTAAATGCCTGTGATGCTCTGGGCCTGAGTAACTGATGGTCTTATTGGTCTGATCCTCTCCCAGCCCATCCCAGTCTGGTTGCTCATTAGCCCCCATCGTGATGTCAGTCCCTGCTCTCAGCTCTGCTCAGTGGGACTCAGGAGCTACCCAGAGCAGCGCTGACTCCAGGGAAATGCCTGTGCAGAGCCCCTCCCACGAGGGAGGCCTTACAGTGTCAGCCAGGGGCGGGCAAACTTTTTGGCCCGAGAGCCACATCTGGGTATGGAAATTGTATGGCAGCCCATGAGTGCTCACAAAACTGGGGGCTGAGGGCTCTGGGGTGGGCCAGAAATGAGTTCAGGGCGTGGGAGGGGATTGCGGACTGGGGGAGGGGGTTAGGGTGCAGGGGGGGGGGGTGAGGGCTCCATCTGGGGATGCAGGCTCTGGGGTGGGGCTGGGGGGCAGGAGGGTGCTCTGGGCTGGGACCGAGGGGCTCAGAGGGCAGGAAGGGGATCAGGGCTAGGGCAGGGGGTTGGGGCACAGGAGGGGGCCAGGGGTGCAGGCTCTGGGTGGCGCTTATCTCAAGCAACTCCCAGAAGCAGCGGCATGTCTCCCCTCTATGTGGAGATGCAGCCAGGCGACTCTCCTCGCTGCCCCCCTCCACAGGTGCTGCCCCTGCAGCTCCCATTGGCTGCGGTTCCTGGCCAATGGGAGCTGCAGAGCTGGCGCTTAGGACAGGGGCAGCATATGGAGCCCCCTGGCTGCCCCCACCGTAAGAGCTGGAGGGGGGACATGCCGCTGCTTCCAGGAGCCACGCGGAGCCACAGCACACGTGGAGCAGGGCAAGCCCCAGACCTCGCTCCCCGGCAGGAGCTCGAGGGCCAGCTTAAAACATCTGAAGGGCTGGATGTGGCCCCTGGGCCATAGTTTGCCCACCCCTGGTGTAAGCTGCCTATGATCTGAGAAGGGCCCAGAAAACACACCTGTGGGAGCTGGAAAACAACCAAACAGCTCCCATCTAGCCCATCCCAATGCAATCCAGCACCAGCAGTCTCTGACCAGCCTTACCAAACGCCTCAATTCGGCCAACCCCATCCCATTGCGGATCAAACCAACTCCCCATCACACCCAGCTGCGTAAACACCTGATCAAGCCAGCAACTCCCAGCCAACCACACAACCCACCATCAGCCACCAAGTGAACCCAACTCCCTCACTGAAGCAACACAATAACTCCAGCCACTAACTAGCTTTACCAAAGCCATACTGCCAACCCAATCCCTCTATAAACCAAGCCAATGCAAACTCCCCTATTCAAACCATCTGGTCAAGCCAACACCTCCCAGCCAACTAACCCCAAACTTCTTAGTGTAGCCGCAACGTGCCTCGGGTAGCACGTGACCAAAATTCATCACCGAATTTGGTCTGCTGGTTGGACCATTAGCTTCCCTGGCTCGGGACGGGTACTGATGGAGAGTGTAACGTGAACATTGATCCATGCACGCTCAACTATCATCAGTTAAGCAACCAACTCAACTCAACCCAACCCACCAGCTTCTAGCTAGCCTTTACCAAACCAACGCTGCCAACTTCATACCTTGTAATCCTGCACCACCTCCTCCAGTGGGACAACGCTGTGGTGCTTGTGGCTCCGGGACTCCCGGCACACCACACAGATGGCATGCTCGTCCACCTCACAGAAGAGCTTGAGGGGTTCTTGGTGTTTCTCACACAGGGCTCTTTTCTCCAGCCCCCGTGCCACCCCTGCCGCACTCCCAGACCTCCCAGATGCCGAGGTCCCAGCGGCCGGTGATGCGAGTCGCTGGGGGTGTGGGTGCATCTGTCGGATGATGTGCACCATATTGGCCAGCTGGAGGTTGGGCCGGAAGTTCCTCTGGGGGAAGGTCTTGCGACACTGGGGGCAGGTGAAAGTTGGGGGGTGTCGAGGTCGCGTGGCCACTGCTGCTGGGGGAGGTGGTGGCAGCGGCTCTTCCTCCTCCTCCTCCAGGTCCTCCTCCTCCATCACCTCCTCATCGTAATCGTCCTCCTCGAAGAAGAGCTCATCTCCCACCTCGTCCTCCCACATGTCATCCTCCCCTGGGTCGTCCCACAGGTCGGTGTCCTCGTCTTCCTCGCTCCACATATCGTCTTCCTCCTCAGCCACGTCATCCCCGTCCCCCTCCTCTTCCTCCTCATTGTACTCTACGTTGTCATCATCGTCCAGCTCATCCACGTCATCCTCCTCGCCACCCATCCCCACATCGTCCCCCGCAGCCTCATACTCGGCCTGGCCCTCGCCCTCTTCCTCGCCTCCCCAGAGCTGAGTGATGCAGACGCGGCAGAAGTTGTGGCCACAGCCGATGGAGACGGGGTCGGTGAAGTAGTCGAGGCAGATGGCACAGACGGCCTCCTCCTGCAGTGTCTCCACCGCGTTGGGCCGCCCGCCCGCGCCCCCCATGGAGCCGCCTTCCCCAGCTACTGCCATGGACCCTCTACACCAACAGGGCCTGCAGCCCTCACCTTCCCCCTGGGGTCCTGAGCCCCCAGCCCTGCTCTGAGCCCCCCACTGGAACCTGAGCCCCACCACTTATCCTAGGCCCCCCTCTGCCCCATACACCAGCAGGGTCCTGAGCTCCTTCCTTCTCCTCCCCCCAGCTCCTGCCCCCCCTCAGGGCCCTGAGCCCCTCCCCCCACTAGGGCCCTGCCCCCCTCAGGGCTCTGAGCCCCCGGAGCCTCCTGCTCCCCCGGACCCAGCTGACAGCTGCCCCAGCCAGCCCAGTGTTGCGAAGGACGCTCTACCCTCCCCGCCCACTACTCTCTATGGTGTGCGAGGGTTTTTTTTCTTCACCGGAAGTGGCTGCGAGACAATCTATCCCCCACAGGCGGGCTCCCCCATGCTGGTATGTGGTCATGGGACCGGAAGTGGCAGTGAGACACTCTCCCGCCACTCTGTGGGGAAACGGTCTTTTGAGCGGAAGTGGCCGCCGGACGCTCTATCCCGCCCCATCCCCCAACACTATAGTATAATGGCATGTGACCGGAAATGCATGCGAGACGCTCATCCCCTCTCGCACTCTCTATGGTATAAGGACATTTGACCGGAAGTGCTTGCTCTATGGTGAAAAGTTCTTTACGCGGCAGGCCCTGCGAGGCGATCTAGCCTCATTGACTCGATACTCTATGGTGCGATTCTCTCGCCCTCCCCCGATCTGCAGTGCCTGCAGGACGCTCTAGCCGCACCCCGCGCCTCTCTATGGAGTTTTAAAAAAGACAGGAAATGAGTGGGTGGGACGCGCTATCTCCCTTTTCTCTATGGCCTCTCGGCGGGAGGGGTATGACGCTCTGGTTCCTGCCTCCCTCTAGTCTCTATGGTCAAAGGGTGCGGGGCCGAAGTTCTTGGGGCGGGGCCGGCGTAAGCCCCGCCCTCAGGTGAGTGGGCGGAGCCACTGAGCCCATGAGCGTGGGGAGGGACTTAGTGGGGGGCGGGGAGGTCAGAGGGAGCCCTGGAGCCTCAGGGGTGGAGGTCGGAAGTGGCGCTTGCGGTCCCAGCCTTGCAGAGCTGCCTGCCCCGGGCCTGGTGCCGGGCAGTGGGTCAGGCCAATGAGGGTGTCGTGGGGCCATAAGAACGAAGGAGCTGGTGGTCATGGCCCGAAGTATTAGGGTCTCCCTCTCTCCGCCTATGGGGCAGGCATTAGGGCACTCCGTGAACCGTGTCCCTGCTGAAGGAGTCATATAACCCGTGGGCCGCGGGATCAGGGTGCAGTGGAGGCTGGCCTGCCAGGGCTCCCCTTCCACCGCAGGTGGCTGCAGGTCCCCCCCACACTTGGCTTCAGGCCTGTGTCCAAGGCAGGTCCCCCCAAAGTGGATCCATCCACCACACCCATTTACAGGGCAGCAGGGAGGGGACGACGACAAAGGGATTCCCTGAGTCTGGGGAGAGGTCAACAAATGAGAAAGCAGGAAGAGCGTGTGGGTACAAGGTTCAGAATCAGGGATCCAGAGAGGGCTGCTGAGCAGGGAAATCCAGAGAGTGCCCATTGGTCTTTGAAAGAGTCCAGGGAGCCGGTGGATGCCATCCAGAGGAACTCTGCCTGGAGACAGGAACAGACAAGTAAACGTATGTCAGCCCCACAGTCACAAAGAACACCCACCCCTGCCCAACCTTCTTATCCTCAATGGATAGATGGCCATTTTAGCCAGGGCAAGGAGAAGGACCCCAAGGATAGGGGGTGAACAAATGAAGAGATGTGGGGGAAAGTGCAGTTGGGACCTTGGCAGGAGGTTCTGGAGTAGATGGAAAAGGGACTGCAACCAGGCCGGCTGCAAATACTCGTGCAGCAGGATCTCCTTGCCACAGAAAGAACAACCGGGGGGACTCCGTAAACCATATCAGCATCACATCCATGCTAACAACTCTATGAAGGAGCTTCCAACTTATATCTCCAGTGGACTGTGGGACCAGGGTGCAATATAGGTTGGCCCACCTCCGCGGGTGACAGCAAGTTCCCCCACATGGTGTTGGGGTGAAGCTGGCTGAGTACCCAGCTCTCCCGAGTATCTCACAAGTGGAAGCAGGTGGGAGATGTTCTGTGCCCCTAACCTTGTAGTCTATCTGGTGCCTGCAATGGGGAGCTGGATTATCTAGCCCCCATTTCACTGACCTGGGAGGTATCCAGGGGGAATCTCTCTCCCCAGCCAGAGGGGATGAGGATAGTGGGGGAGGGGTCTACTGGAGGGGAAGGGGTTTAAAGCAGAGGGAGGGGGTGGAGCTTGTATAGGGAGGTGGAGGGGTTTAATAGAGGGAAGGGACTGGTTGGGGGAGGGGCCTAATTGAGTGGGTGTGGCTTGTGTATGGAGGAGGGAGGAGTTTCAGTGAAGGACCCTAATGGTGGGGTGGGAACTGTGCAGGGGAAGAACTTGTGTGAAGTTCCTCGTTGGGGGGAAGGAGCAGGAGCCTGTAGTGAAAGGGGGTGGAGTAGAAGGAGAAATGGGGACTAACTCCCCCAAGTTAGAGGAGTAAGAGAGCAAGGGAAATAAAGAGGCCAAAGCAAAAGGAAGAGCATGATGGATTTGAAGCTGCCTGTAATAGTCTATGAATACTACATGCTCTGAGTACAGTGGAGAGGTTTACTGGTTGCAGATGTTGGGTTTCAATAATCGGGTGATCAGGACACTCCCCAGAAAGATGGGCAATACACAGATAAGAAATCCTCAGCAAATGGCCAGGACTAACCATGAGATGTTGCCTTTGTCTCCCAGTGGGCTGCAGAAACTGCTTTGACCAGCTTCAAGAGACTTAAGTGGAACAAAGAACTTTGCAGCGAATCAAAGGGCAACCCAGTGAATGGAAGGAACAGGGAACTGGAACAGGGTCTGCTGGTGCGCAGGCGTGTGTTCTTAAAAGCACGGCATCCCAATGCCAAGACAAGACATGAAGTATTGAGCAGCGAAAGGAGACTCGATCCAGTAAAATATTTTACATCCCCCCACTGCCAAAAATTGCAATAGTCATACATGATTTTAGTGTGAAAGAGAATCCCGTATCAATGTATCTGTCTGCATAACACCTCTGAGCACTTCACAAATTTGTCTTACCTGGTGTGCTGATTGCCTGAGTCGGACTGGGTTCTTTGGTAATCCACTGTCCATAGAGTTTCACTCCTTTAAATTGGTTACTTTTTAAAATGCTATTTTGACGAGTCTTAGCACTTCATCATTTCCCTTCATTAACACGGTGCAGATGGATGTCCGTGTGTTCATTCATTTCTATTTTCATAGCAAATAATCTTTGGAAATATTATTAGTTGCTAGTAGCTTCAGCAGTCACCTCTCACAGTGTTTCTAGTGTAACACTTCCTGTTTGTATGGCAGACGCCAGCTTGAGTTTTTAATGCTAAATTTTTGTTCTTTTTACCCAGTTTATTCTTTGGGATCATATGACTTCAAGACTGACTGATTTCTCTGATGCTGATTGTGTAGTGAACACTTCTCTGGGATAGCTCAGTGGTTTGAGCATTGGCCTCCTAAACCCAGGGTTGTGAGTTAAATCCTTGAGGGGGCCGTTGGGGGCAAAAATCTAGCTGGGGATTGGTCCTGCTTTGAGCAGGAGGTTGGACTAGATGACCTCCTGAGGTCCCTTCCAATTCTGATATTCTATTATTCTTTCCTGAGCAGAGGTATTTGCATCTGAATGTCTGTGACCCCCCGCCCCCTACCCTGTTCATGTGGATGTCATGGAAATAAAAAAAAAAACAAATTTTAAACTAAAGAAATTAACCAAGGCTTCAAGCCCTTTAATTTCCCTTCTTCAGGGCTTGTCTACATGGTGTGATGCTAAAGGTGTGAAGTTAATGCGCCGTAAACCCCTGTGTGGATGATCTCGTTCAGAAGTAAAGTCACCTTAGTTATGACTATAGCAGTCTTGGCAACCATAGCCGATTGCAAGAGTCCTTCCCAAAAACGCTATTATTCATCAGACCTTTGATGTGTCCGGAACACTTAAAACATTTTGTATAGTCCAGGTGTAACCCACATTTGATTTTTCAAAAAGAAGGAGCAAAGCAGTGGAGCACTCATCTTAATTTCCCTGAGTGTTGCCCTGTGTGGAAAAGTCATTATGATATTTCCCGGGTCTCAATTTTGGCCTGACAAAATTTCAATAAATGGTTTAAGGTTGAAATTTAAGATGATCTCGCCTCTTCTCTCTGCCCTCCGCTGGTCTGGGCATCTGTTATGAGCAGGAGAATGAAGGCCGGATAGTGTTCTCATGGTAGATCCAGCTGTGCGCACAGAGGGTGTTGGCCTGGCTGTATAGGGATACTCTCTATAAGCGATGTATAGAAATTCTTGTCCCAATAGAATTAACCAATCAATCCACATTTTTGGTGCTGACTGTGAAATTCCTCTTTGATCTCAGCCACTAGCTGCTCACTAATCACATGTCATATAAAGCTTATCTGTTACTATGTGCTCCCTGGGGAATTTAGCTCACAAACACAGCATTGTCTCTGACATTTTCATGGTAATATTAATGGCTGCAATATCTGCCTAGGTGTGAGAACACAGCTTGAGAGGCTGTAATAAAAATATTTTCAGCTCACTTAACACGTTGTGATGTTGTATCTCAGCCCACATGCACAGCGCAGGGCCCATCACCTGGCCCAGAAACACCCAGAAATAGGCTGTGACTGCAGTTACTAGATATGCGCTGTACTTTGTTTCTGAAGCTGTATCGGATGTTTTCATTGTAGGCAAACCACCCGGCAGGTCGCTCCCTCTTTACTCACCTGACAGATGAGCTGATCAGACATCACGGGAGGAAATATTATAAGCATATCTGCTTAAGACAGCCCTGTGATATCAGCGGCTGCTCAGTGCAAGAGCGTGCCGGTGTGCTGACAGCGCTGAGAAGTGTTTTGAGAAGGATGGAGGATGCTGACATTCTTATGAAGAGCTGAAGAAGCCAGGTGCACAACTACACGTTATGCCCACACTATAGAGATCCTGGGCAAGATTCACAAAGGTACTTAGATGCCTAAATTTGGGTTTCAGGGCCTAAGTCCCAAGTTTTGGCTCCACAGCTATTCCCACAACTCCTGTCAAATTGTCTAGGTTCCTAAAATCACCCAGCGCCTACATTTTCAGGGTAAAAGTTCCTTTGGTGCCTGCCCCTGGGGTGGGGGGACATGAGGGGGTTTGGGCCCAGGGATGGCTTAATCCGGCCCTACAAATAACTCCAGGAACCTGGTGGCAAAGCACTGGCAGCTCCATGACCTGAGCTAGGGGAGCAGAGCTGGTAGCTCCGGCCCAGGGCTGGTAGCCAGGGAGCTTGGTGCGCAGACAAGAGACCAGCTCTGGCCAAGTGCTTCCTGTACCAGTCTGTTACCAGGGTGGTCACACACGGAGTGTCATCAAGAAGCATGTCGCCTGCAGCTCCAAGCTCTGGGCAGCCTTTCCAGGACCAGGACCCCCATCATCCCTGTGTCCATGTAGACAGGAACAATCCCCAGTCTCCATAGAAGCCCCCTTCTCCCCCCTCCCCGCGATATGGACGTCTCCTTTATCTAGTCACTGACGCAGTGGCTTCTGTGCACGATGCCGCCTAATGCGGGGAGGAGCTGCCCGTGCCCAGGGGCGGTGGGGCCCCAGGGGGCAGGGTCTGGGGCAGGGGGCTGCAGCGCGATGGGTTTATCGCTAGGACCCAGGAGCAGCTGGGAGGCGGCTCTGGGGGGAGCGATCGCTGGGCTCAGGCCCGGCAGCAGGAAGTGACTCGCAGCCGCTGCGGGGACTCTGGCTCCAGGCTCCTGGCGAGATCCCCGAGCCCCGGCGGCTGGTGCTGGGAGCCCGGAGCCCGGGCTGCAGCCGGGAGAGGGGAATCTCCAGCAGGGCCCTTCCCGCTGCTCCCCAGGAGCCTCTCCCAGGGCAGAGCCCCCAGCCCGGCCAGGCCCCTTCCCGGCCCGGCCCCTGCCCCAGGGGGCCCCGCTCGGAGGGAAGGTGAGAGAGACCCGCCCCCCCCGTCACCCCCGGGCTGCAGGGGGAGGTTTGGCCCCAGGCTGCTCCCCGCGGAGTTGGCTGCGATTCCCGCCCCGGGCCCGGGAAAGCTGCCGCCAGCTCCCGGTGTGTGCGGGTCGGGGGGAGCCAGCCCGGGCCGTGCTGGGGCAGCCACACGTGGGGGGAGCGGGAGGGGGTTGAAGAGGGGTAGGGGGAATTGAGGGGGGAACAGGCATGTGTGAGGCCAGGGCCGGGGGGGGGATGGATGGGGGCAGAGGGAGGTGGCTTTAAGAGAGGGTTGATGGGGGCTTTAAGAACTGCCCAGCCTGGTGGGGACTTTCTCCAGTGTCCGGAGCCTGCAGGTGAGGAGAGAGACGCGGGGGAAAGGATTGGGGCTGGGCAGGACAGTGACTCTGCACAAAGGGCCCCTTTCAGGGACCAGCTGGTGAGTTTGTAGTAGACGGACAGCGAGTGTCTGTAAGTCCCAGAGCTGTTGCCCTTGGTGACAGCCCCAGGCTCACACTCCTGCTAGTAGACGGGTGTGGAGACAGTAAATAAGGAAGTGTTATTTACTCCTTCTCATAACACAAGAACTAGTGGTCATCCAATGAAATTAATAAGCAGCAGGTTTAAAACAAACAAAAGGAAGTATTTCTTCACACAACTCACAGTTAACCTGTGGAACTCCTTGCCAGAGGATGTTGTGCAGGCAGATGGTGTCCCTAGAAGCTGGGAATGGACAACGGGATGGATCACATGATGATTACCTGTTCTGTTCATTCCCTCTGGGGCACCTGGCATTGGCCACTATCAGAAGATAGGATACTGGGCTAGATGGACCTTTGGTCTGACCCAGTATGGCCATTCTTATGTTCTAGATGAAGTAGCTGATCTGTGTACTGGAGAGCAAATGTCCAGGGGAACAGGACAGTCACCAGTTGTCCCAGGCAGAGGGGAGGAGAGAAAAGGAAGGGGACAGAAAGGGAAAGAGAAGAACCTGAAAGGGGCAGCAGGGGCAGTAAGTGAGGAGGGAGGTTCCCAGCTCCCAGCCCTGCCCAGATCCATTCCCTGCATCCCCCTGGGCCAACTGACTCTCCTGGGAACAAGGTGAGGAGCTGACAAACAAAAAGCCAGTTCCTGCCCCAGTCAAGTCACTGCCACTGCGTGCTGGACGCTGCCCTTGGGGCCAACGTCAGGGGGAATCCACCAACGCAGCTCCTTTGATTCTGGTCTTTTCTAGTGTTTGGCTCAGACAGTCTGTTACTGAGGGGGGCAGAGTGGGGGCGATTTAAAAGTGTCCCACGGGGTTCAGTGCTGGTGGGAGGGGCCAGGTCAGTGTTGTAATTGTGACTGAAGGTTTTCCCAGCATGGCAGAGTCCAGAGTGTCTGTCTGCAGGGAGAGAGCCTGGGGGGAATCGGGGTGTGAAATGGACTCAAGCCCCTTCTGAAACCTCCCTGATCATCCCTCTCGCCCTAACAGGCTGAGGAATCACGTCCACGTTTTGCTCCAGATTGTCCCGTCTTCAGGAGACAGGGAGGGGAAATGGCTGTGATGAAGCCAGCTCAGGGAGTGGATTTTCAGGGCGCTGCAGGGGAGATTTGTTGTAGAGGGGGAGGGGCAGGAAACACAGGGTGAGGCAGGGAGGGGACAGGGTTTGACAAACCTGCTGGGGCATGATTAACCTGGGCATGATTTTCTGAACAGGCCCATTGGCGGGGGTGGGAGGGAAACATTCCCTCATTTCTGAAACAGGAAACAGCCCCCTGGGCAGGGCTGGGAAAACTGACCAGACTCCCAGTGCCAGAGTCTGAACCCACTAGCCAGAGGCTGCTGTGAAATTTTGATAAGTCCATAGATTCCAGGGACTGCTTTGATCATAGTCTGACCCACTGTATAACCCAGGCCAGAGAACTCCCCCAAAATAATTCCTAGAGCAGATGAATAACATCCAATCATGATTTAAAACTTGTCTGTGATGGAGAATTAGTAAATTCTTCCAGTGGTGAATTACTCTCACCATTATAAATGGACGCTTTATTTCCTGTCTGAATTTGTCTAGCTTCAGCTCCCAACCCTTGGATTGTGTTATATCTTTCCCCACTAGACTGATGAGCCCATTATTCAATATTTGTTCTCAGTGTAGACTGCAATCAACTCACTCCGTAATCTTTTCTTTGTTTACCTAAATAGATGGAGCATCTTGAGTCTATCACAATAGGGCTGGTTTTCTAATCCTTTGATCATACTCCTAGCTCTTCTCTGAACCCTCTGCAATTTGTCAACATCCTTTTTGAACTGTCAGTACCAGAACTGTGTCCAGTTCTGGTACTGACAGTTCAAAAAGGATGTTGACAAATTGCAGAGGGTTCAGAGAAGAGCTAGGAGTATGATCAAAGGATTAGAAAGTGCCTGCACCATCAGTGCCTGCACCAGTGACAAACACAGAGGTAAAATAACCTCTCTACTCCTACTCAAGATTCTTCTGTTTATACATCCAGTCGCATTAGCTCTTTTGGCCACATCATCACACTGGGAGCTCATGTTCAGCAGATTATCCACCATGGCTCCCATAGAGTCACTGCTTCCCAGGACAGCGTCCCCCTTCCTGGAAGTATGGCCTACCATCTTTGTTCCTAGATGTGTACGTTTACATTTAGTCATATTCAAATGCATATTTTTTTGCTTGCACCCAGTTTACCAAGTGATCCAAATTGCTCTGAATCAGAGACCTGGCTTCTTCATTGTTTACCCATCCCCCAATTTTTGTGTCCTCTGCAAACCTGATCAGTGATGATTTTGTTTTCTTCCAGGTCATTTCTTAGAAATGTTAAATAGCGTAGGGCGAAGAACCAATCCCTGTGGTACCCCACTTGAAACATGCCCTCGATGTTGATTCCCCTTGTAAAATGACATTTTGAGATCTATCCGTTAGCCAGTTTTTAATCCATGTAATGTGTGCCATGTTAATTGTGTATCATTTGAGATTTTGATTCAAAATGTCATGCGGTATCAAGTCAAATACCTTACAGAAGTGTAACTAGATTATATCAACACTATTACCCTTGTCAACCAAGCTTGTGATCTCATCAAAAAATGATCTCAAGTTAGTTTGAAAGGATCTATTTTCCATAAACCCATGTTGAATTGCATTAATTACATTACCCTCCTTTAATTCCTTATTAATCGAGTCCGGCATCAGCTCCTCCATTATCTTGCCTGGGCTCAGTGTCAGGCTCACAGGCCTATAATTACCCGTATCATCCTGTTTACCCTTTTAAAAATTGGCACATTAGCTTTATTCCAGTCTTGTGGAACTTCCTCAGCACTTGAAGACTTATTAAAAAATCAACATTAACGGTCTGGCAAGCCCCTCAGCCAGCTCTTTTAGAATTCTTGGATGCAAGTTATCTGGATCTGCTAATTACAAAATGTCTTGCTTTAGTGGCTTCTGTTAAACATCCTCATGAAATACTAGTGGAATGGAAAGAGTGTATATGATGAGACTGTATCGTCTGTTTTCCCCCCAAATACAGAAAGGAAGCTGTTTGGATTCCTGTCCCTGTCCCCTGCTCAGAGCTCTGCTTCCTGTATCAGCCTGTGGCTGGCAGGCATGTGGGAAATAAGAAGACTCTGCCTTCCTCCAGCTGCTGGGGGCACAAGGAGCTCTTACCTTCTCCCTATCCCCTGAAGCCTCCTGACTGCTCTGAGCGGGGTGGGGGTGGGATTCTGCTACTCTGGTCCTCCGAGAGCTTCTGTTTTTTTGCCTTCCTCTTATGTGAGTAGTGAGAAAGTGGCTGGGGCAGCAGGCGCTGAGTGGGGGACTCTTGTTGTTTCAGATGCCGGTGACCTTCGAGGATGTGGCTGTGTATTTCACCCAGGGGCAGGGGGCGCTGTTGGACCCCACTCAGAGAGCCCTCTACAGGGACGTCATGCAGGAGAACTATGAGACAGTGACCTCGCTGGGTAAGGGATTCCTGTCCTCTCAGCTATTAGAAACCGTGGGGTCTGCATTTCTGACTGTGGTCAGGTTCTTCCCTGGTCAGTTAGATTAGAGGGGAATGGGTCCCATAGTCCACAGCTCCAGTGTGAGAGAGACTTGCATCTCTATCCCCTCCAAAGCGGTCAGGGAGTCGTAAACCTAACGGACGTGCTAATTCATCCCCATCCCTCCAGCTTTCAAGGGGGCAGAAGCCATGTATTGTCCTATCTCTATTAACTCTAACTCACATGCAGAATCCCTGTTGCTCTCCTTTCCCAGGACTAGTTCCATCCATGGGGAGGGCTTTGGAGGTTTAGAACTAGGCAGGGGTTTAACCCCAGAGCTGTGTCTGCATCAGCGAATCCCCCAGAGTGCACAGACCCTGGAAACTCCTAGTGAGGGGATGGTCTCCCACCTCCAATGTCTGCTTCTCTCAAGGGGGCTCAGTGATCATGCTCCCATCTGTTCAGATTAGTCATGCTCCCAGCACAGCGCGTGGGGCCAGGTTAAACTCAGGGAATGTTCCTTGTGACAGATACTCTCCCAGTACTCCATGCACCCTGATCTTGTCTGATTTCACCCCCCGAGCAGGATTTCCCATTCCCAAACCTGAGCTGATCACCTGGCTGGAACGAGGGGAAGAGCCGTGGGTCCCGGATCTCCAGGCCTCTGAGAAAAAGGAGGTCATGCGAGTCATCCACACAGGTGAGGCATCGGTGAAACGGACATAGAAACTGTGTGGTGAGTGAAGGAAAAAGTCAGGACTCCCAAAGATGTGCTGTGAACGATCTCCTCAAGGTCTACCCCATCTCACCCAGGTCAGGGCTGTAATTGACAAGTCGTGCCTCACCATGACAGATATCACTCACGGCTTCCCACCCATCCTTTAGCTTATGCAGTTTCCTCCCCAGCTTTACTCCTTTATGAGTGTTTGGGTGGGATGTGGAGGCAGAATTCAGTTTCTCAGTTTCCCCAGCAGTTACTGTGTTGTGTTTTCTCTCTTTGATATTCCCCTTTCTGTCCTTTCTCCCCGGCACAGACAGTGACTCCTGTCTGGCTTCTCTCTCTCCCAACAGGTGATGAGACCCTGAGTGAGAACAAGAAGGTGAATTGGCAGGTGGAACCAGAGAGGGCCTTTTTGAGAGGAGATGAAGAGAATTTTTCCCAATGCTTGGAACAGGGAGAAGCCTGGGGAAATCGGGGTGGGTCAGAGAGGCAGCTGGGAAACCAACCAAGGAAGAAAGTGGATGAATCAATTCAAGGTGGGGGAGGATGCACAGATCCCAAGGAAACCATCGCCCAGCAGACAAATCCCAAGGACGAGAAACCCTACAAATGCCTCGACTGTGGGAAAAGTTTCAGTGTAAGAACGAACCTTATTACGCATTGGAAAAACCACACTGGAGAGAAGCCCTATAAATGCTTGGACTGCGGGAAAAGTTTCCGTCAGAGCTCACACCTTATTACCCATCAGCGACTGCACACAGGAGAAAGACCCTATAAATGCCTAGAGTGCGGGAAAAGTTTCAATGTGAGATCGGCTCTTATTGCACATCAGAGAACGCACACGGGAGAGAAACCCTATAAGTGCCTGGACTGTGGGAAAAGCTTCAATGTGAGATCAGCCGTTATTAGACATCAGAGAATCCACACGGGAGAGAAACCTTATAAATGCTTGGACTGTGGGAAAAGTTTTAGTCAGAGCTCCAGCCTCACTAAACATCGGAGAACCCACACGGGTGAGCGACCCTATAACTGCCTTGTGTGTGGGAAAAGTTTTAGCGACAGCTCGTCCCTTATTAAACACGGGAGAACCCACACGGGAGAGAGACCCTATAAATGCCTGGACTGTGAGAAATGTTTCAATCTGCGATCAGCTCTTCTTGCACATCAAAGAACCCACACAGGAGAGAAACCCCATAAATGCCTGGACTGTGGGAAAAGCTTCAGTCAGAGCTCAAACCTTGTTACGCATCAGAGAACCCACACGGGGGATAAACCCTATAAATGCCTCCACTGTGGGAAACGGTTTAACGTCAGTTCAGCTGTTATTACACATCAGAGAATCCACACGGGAGAGAAACCCTATAAATGCCTGGACTGTGGGAAAAGCTTCAGTCATAGCTCAAACCTCACTAAACATCAGGGAATTCATGAGGGAGAGAGAACCTGTAAGTGGGACATGTTTCAATAGGAAGTCAACCCTTAATACTCATCAGGAGACCCCAGCATGGGAGAGAGACCCCAGAAGTGTCTGTTGAGGGAAAAGTTCCATTCAGAGATCAGCCCTTGTTAGGCATCAGACAATCCACAAAATAGAGAAACCCCATAAATGCTTGGACTGTGGGAAAAGCTTCAATAACAGCTCAGGCCTTACTTAATACTGGAGAACCCACATGAGAGAGAAAAACCTTGAATGTGGGGCAAGCTTCCCTTAGTATCTGGCAACAGCAAATCCGCGCAGGGAAGAAACTGCTGAGATGTCATTAGCAAGGAAAATGCTCCAAGTGGAGCCAACACCATGTCAGACATCAGAGACTCCTCCGCACATGGGAGAAATTCTCTGAGTGCCCTGACTAGGGCTGGCCATGGTGACAAACCCATTTCCTCGTTCCCACACACATCAGGGGCATTTGGCTCCCAAGGATCCAGCAGCCGCTGAGCATCAGCTGGTCCGTGACCCTCTGGCTCTGCCTGGTCTCAGCAAACCCCAGACAGAGGAGAAGCCCCCATCAGCCCCTCCTCCCGGCTGCAGCCCTGTCTGCTGAGCTGATGGGCCACAGGTGGGGGAAGGGAAAGAGAGAAACTCCTCCAGCCGCTCCCTCTGCCTGGCTGAACAATCCCCCCTCTCCCTTCCCCTCCCAGCCGGGATCCCCCTGCCATGGAGATGAGGAGAAGGACACTTGGGCCAGGCCCCACCTTCACTCTAGACACCTGTCCCCACCCCTGAACTTCCCCAGCCCCTAGGCTGGGCTCCCCCACTTACCTGGGGTTGTTCCCTGCAGGGGGAGTATCCTGGGAGGAGTTACCAACCCCCCTCCCCAAATTACTCGGGGCACTGGGCTCTGGGGATCAAACGTTAAGGGACCAGGGCGATGGGTTGTGGGGAGGAAACTGGGGATTGAATGGCTGGGGCTGGTGGAGCTGGGAAGCAGCGGGAGCTGGGTGCTGGGCTATCGAGTGCTTGGGGCTCCTGGGATAAGTGGTGAGCGAGAGCACAGGGGCAGAGAGGTGCTGCCTCATCACTCACCCCCTCTGCCCATCTCCCTGCCCCCTCTGCATTCAGACAGCACCACTGAGTGGGACTGATTCCCACAGGGCCTTTTGTGGGAGGCCTGGAGATCCCACCGCTGCCTCCGCAGCTTCAGCCTCTGAACCTCCGTCTGTGGTCGGGATCAGCCAGCTCGTCTCCTCTGACCCTCCCCCACTCATCCTACTCTAGACTGAGCCTGAGCACCTAATTCATTCTGATCCTCACCATTAGCAGAGTGACAGTCACTGAGTTCCCCCTTTGGGTGTAGATTCTCTCACTCCCAGCTATTCTCACCTCGATCCAGGCCGTGCCGGCAAGCATTTCTTTTTGTACATTTTCTCTCTTACAGACGAGAATTAAATGGATTCTAGAAGAGTTGGAGCAAGGGTAGTAAAAGGCAGTGTTTTAGGTTCTGTGCTGTTTGAGAGCGATGGCGTGAGTCTGAGGGATTCCCTCCTTCCCCAGTCACTGTCACGCTCCATCCTTGATGCAGCAGCCTCTGTCCAAGCCTTGGAGAATTTTATCCTGTCCCCATTCTACTCCTCCACCTCCCAAAGTGTCGCTTACCACAGTGTCCCTGGCTCTCCATGCATAGGAATCACACTTTGATCCTAAATTAGGCTCCTGGAGGTGAAAGTGTCACCGACCTGGGCTGGGGTTGCGGGAGGATTCAGTTCTGAGGCTTCTGAGCTTAAATCTCTGTTTTCATCTATCGGTAAAGTGGCTTCTGGGCTTTTCACAGCCAAGTACAGATCATTTGTCGAGGGGAAGGTTTTGATTTTATTTATTTTTTTCTGTTTCGTTGTGAGGAGGCTAAAATTTTGTAACTAACAACCGAATAGCGAGGAGGCGCTGAGGGAAGCAGGGTTAGCCAGCTCAGAAGAAAATGAGTCAATTTGTTCTCCTGATTGTGAATCTGAAGATTCTCTGGGATTTCACTTTCTGAATGTAAAAGTGTTTCGTAGCCCACCCTGTATCGTGGGGTTTCCTTTCCTGAAGGTGTTGGGTCACATACTTTGATATTAGTTTGGTTTGATAGGATGTAGCTCGGGTGTATTGGAGACGTGATGAGGCAAATGAATATTTGCCAGAATAGTCCTTTCCTATTTTAGTTTCACCTCTACCCCATCGTGAGATTTTCATGTGGTTTGAACAATGCCAATTGTCAATATGTATCGGCACAAACAGGGTGAGTGCTAGATTTACCCTCCCAGAGGCAGAGATTGAAATGGAGAAGGAAGTTACTGGCTGATCCCTGCAACAATGCAAGATACGGTTGGGAGGGGGATGGAGTGGGAGGTGAGGGGTACAGAGCTGGAAAACTGCACATTTTGCTGTTGACAACCAGACAGCCAATGCTGAGAACTGTGAGCTTGCTGCAGCGGGGCTAGAGAAGGACAGGAAATGTCCTATGATTGCCATGGGAAGACACCCCTGAAATCTAAAGGGCTATGAATGACGCCCCAAGAGGAGAGGTGGGGAGAGGGCAGTGTCTCCTCATTGCTGAGAGGACGAGGCTGGGCAGATGCAAGAAGGAAGCCGGGGAAGTCACGAGGCCTGAGCTCCCCGGAAGCCAGGCTGACCCCCATCAATGAGGCCAGAGGGAGAGGAGGACCCTGAAATTTTAGCTCCCCCCCCATCCACTGCAGAGTCCTGGGTGCAAATGAGAGAACCCCATGCGCCCCACACTGCATCCCTCGAACCTGCGCTCGTGGGGTTTCCTGCTCTCCAAGCATTTGCTCTTGTCAGGGCCGGCTCCAGGCACCAGCCCACCAAGCTTGTGCTTGGGGCGGCACCTGGAGGGGGGCGGCGCGGTGCTCCAGCTCCGGCTGCCGGGGAGAGTGGAGCTGCAGTGGGCTCGCCACCCTCCCCCGGCGCTCTGGCCGCCGGGGAGAGTGGGGCTGCGACTGGGCTCGCCGCCCTCCCCCGGCGCTCCGGCCGCCGGGGAGAGTGGAGCTGCAGCGGGCTCACCGCCCTCCCCCAGCACTGCGGCAGGCTCGCCACCCTCCCCCCGGCGCTCTGGCCACCGGGGAGAGTGGAGCCCCGTCCGGGCTCTCCGCCCTCCTCCCGGGGCTCCGGCCGCCAGCGGAACTGCGGCGGGCTCGCTGCCCTCCCCCCAGCACTCCGGCCAGTTGGGGAGAGCGGCGTGCGGCCGGGCTTGGCGCCCTCCCCTGCTGCGCTCCAGGGGGGTGGCGGCGGGAGGCTTTTTTGCCTGGGGCGGCAAAAAAGCCAGAGCCAGCCCTGGATCTTGTGACTGGATCCCGGCATCTCTCGCGGACTGTCTGTGCTTTTCTACCAGCTTTAACTTGTTTCTCTTTCCCTGGTGCCCGTGGGAGCTGGGAGCAGCACAGTGCTGGCCTGGGACAGAAATGCACTGCGCTGGGCTGGGCTCCAGGCCCTGGCTGGGGAGGTGGGTTTAGCTTGTATTTCTCATTTGGAAATAATAAAGCAGAACATAGTTTCTCAACCTCTCAGCGTCTCTTGTCGTGAATAATGAATCAAGATGGGCTTTCATGGAAGCCTCTTGGAGGTGTTATTTCTCTTTCCCTGAGCACCACAGACCGCAGATGCTAAAGCAGCCAGCTCTGTGGGATTTCAGACTCTTCTATGGGTCTGTGGGGAAAATCCATCTGGTTGTCCTGTCCCATTCACCCGCCTTCTGCAGAAGAAGTGTCAGAGTGTCAGTCAAGCTGGGGAGGCTTTTTTTTTTTTTTTTTTTTGAACCTCTGTGGAGCAGTGATAGAGAGGAGTCATGATAACCTGTTCTTTAGAGTGGTGGTTCTCAACCAAGGGTACACGTATCCCTGGGATTACACAGAGGTGTTCCAGGGGGTACATCAACTCATCTAGATATTTGCCCAGTTTTACAATACAGGTCTGTCGCGATTTCAGCTTTACGCAGTCGACAAAAACAAAAAGGAGAAAAATAACAATTTTAATACTGTACCTGTAGTGCGGGCGATTCCGCCCGCCATTGCACTCAATGTAATTTTGACTATACGCCGTTTTCGCTTCGATTCATTTTATAATGATATGGTACCGATGAGAAAGGAGGTAATTGTTCAGTAACAGTGTGGCTGTGACGCTTGTATTGTTATGTCTGATTTTGTAAGCAAGTCATTTTTAAGTGAGGTGGAACTTGGGGGTACGCAAAACAAATCAGCCTCCGGAAAGGGGTACAGTCATCTGGAAAGGTTGAGAGCCACTGCCTTAAAGCACCTTGAAATCCACCAATGAAAAGTGCTGTCTGAGAGCCAGGTATTCCTCTGATTTATTTTTGGCCATGCAAAGTGAGGCCCTGCACTCAGTGCAATGCCGTTTGTCCGTTTGGACGCAACGCAATAGCTTTTGATGGCTGCACCTGATCAGTTCTAACATTTCTGGATGTGTTCCAGGCAGCCCTCGGGAGAAGGCTGCTGAGTTTGGTGAACGTCGGAAAATTCTGAGGGATAATGGCGGATGCATGGGGCTCTCCAGGCATCTGGTCCCTAGCCCCCTCTGCTTCAACCAGTTCTGCAATTGTCAAATGTCTGGTACTTGGCTGCCACTTAGCCCTGGAGGGCCAAAACGATGTTGATGTTGCAATACCTAACATTTAGGTGTCTAGAAAAATCACTGAAACAACCCTGGGATCCAGAAAGGCTGAATTAGTCAGCTAGGCTCCCTGTACCGTGCATGGGGAAACCGAGGCACTTAAGGATGGAATCTACAAAAGCCAGCATGCTAGGCAGGGAGCCTCCTAAACTAGGCGATGAGAGATACTGATATGGGGAGGGGTCCCTCAGTCTCTCCTGAAGAACCTGTCACACTTTGCAGCAGTCAGTACAGAGTCCTTGGGAAAGGACTGGGCCTCCCAGGCAGGTGCCCCGACCCCCAGACTGCAGAGTCGATCTCTCGCTGTGGCGCAGTGAACGTTCCACCTGGGCCGGGCACAGAGGGGCCTTTGATGAAGGTCTCCCCAGCACAGACCCTGCTGGGGGAGCAGCAGCTGCTCAGTGTCCGCTCCCAGATCCCAATGGAGGAGGCAGCAGCTCCTGACCCAGGACAAAAAACAGAGACAGATGGAGCGCAACCTCCTCTCTCTGAGCAGGGACACAACAGCTACTGAATAGCTGCCCCCACCGCTCTTCCTGCCAGACCCCCAACCTGGGAGGGGATCAAGTGTAGTTAGGGTTGGATTAAGGCATAGGCTATTTGCTACCCCCATCCCAGGTGATAGGGAAAGGCAGAGGTAGCACATTATAATAGGTGGACCCTTAGCCGCTATAATTTGCTGCCCCAGACGAGCAGATGGAGAAAGCTGAGAGAGGAAATTATGATGGGAAAGCCCCCCAACCGTCATAATACGGTACCCCTGGACCAGAGGATGGGGAAAGGCAGACACAGCAAATTGTGACAGGGCAGCAAAAGCGATCAGCAGCAAATGGTGCTGGCAGCTGTTCGCAGCGTGACCCTGGCTGGAGTCTGGGAGATCCCAAACCCGGCAGCTGTCACTTTCCATCTAAATCCCGTAAGGGAGAGTGTGTCCTGGACACACTCAGGAGGGAGAGGGAGGATCCTGCACAAAATCTCTTTTCCAAAGCAAATAGCCCAACCTCTGGGTCATTTTCTTTCCCTTTTTCCTCCGAGGCAAAGGAAAATGCATGGAATATAGGTAAATAATGACTAAAAAACAACTGTATTATATGTTAAGTCTTTGCCCCGCCCTTTGCTGTTTTGAGCTAAACCTCTGACTCCCAGAAGCTGGGAATGGGCGATGGGATGGATCACTTGATTACCTGTTCTGTTCATTCCCTCTGGGGCACTTGGCATTGGCCACTGTTGGAAGCACGGGTCACGGGTGCTGGGAAAGGGGAGGGGCATGGCCCTCCCACTTTTTGAAAATGGATCGGCCTGGCCTATCCACTTTTCACCATGGCCCCTGGAGGCCTCGCCCCCCTGGCCAGGCTAACAGCATCATGCTACAGACCCTCCACCTGGATGGGGTGGGGGGGCCAAGAGTAGCTCCTGCCCCGTGTCCTTGCCCTCCAGGTCCCCCACCCAGGGCAGGTGGAGGATCGCTTGCTCCTCACAGCTGCCCGGCTGCGTGGTCTTACCATGGCCAGGCTGCAGCTCTGAGGCCCGGTTCCCCAGCCAGAGCCAGGTTGGGGTAAGAACCGCGCTGGTAGCTGTGGGGGGCCGCGAACACTCCACCTGCCCTGTATGGTGGGGCCTGCACGGCGGGGATACGGCCCAAAGCTGCTCTTGGTGCCCCCATCCCAGTGGGTGGAGGGTCTGCAGCTCCCAGCCCACTCTGGCTTCCAGCTTGGCCGGGGTCAGAGCCTTGGGCGGAAGGGATGGTGCCATGAGGGGGCGGGGGCCCCTGGTCCTCCTCTTTTTGGCAGGCTCCTCTGCCCCAGTCAGAAGACCAGGATATTGGGCTAGATCAGGCGTGGGCAAACTTTTTGACCTGAGGGCCACATCTGGGTGGGGAAATTGCATGCAGAGCCATGAATGTAGGTCTGGGGCAGGGGGTTGGGGTGCGGGAGGGAGTGCGGAGTGTGGGAGGGGGTGCGGTGTGCAGGAAGGGACTCAGAGCAAAGGGTGCGGGGTGCAGGAGGGGGCTAAGGGCAGGGGGTTGGGGTGCTGGAGGGGGCTCAGGGCAGGGGTTTGGGGTGCAGGCTTTGCCCCAGCGCCACTTATGTTGAGCGGCTCCCGGGAGGCAGCGGCATGCAGTGGGGCTTAGGCAGGCTCCCTGCCTGCCCTGGCCCTGCGCCGCTCCCAGAAGTGGCCAGCATGTCAGGCAATGACTCCTGGGGGTGGGGTGAGGCAGGTGGCTCCGCTGTGCACTGCCCTCGCCTGCGAGTACCACCCCCGAAGCTCCCATTGGCCGCGGTTCCCCAGCCGTAGTTCACCCTTCCCTGGGCTAGATGGAATATTGGTCTGACCCAGTGTGGCTGTTCATAAGAACATAAGAATGGCCATACTTGGCCAGACCAAAGGTCCATCTAGCCCAGTATCCTGTCTTCCAACAGTGGCCACTGTCAGGTGCACCAGAGGGAATGAACAGAACAAGTAGTCATCAAGTGATCCATTCCCAGCTTCTGGCAAACAGAGGCTAGGGACACCATCCATCCCTGTCCATCCTGGCTAATAGCCATTGATGGACCTATCCTTCATTAACTTATCTAGTTCTTTTTTGAACCATTATAGTCTTGGCCTTCACAACATCCTCTGGCAAAGAGTTCCACAGGCTGACTGTGTGGTGGGTGATGAAATACTTCCTTTTGTTTCTTATGTTTTGCTGAAGTTTCTTGTTTCCTTTGCTCTTATCTTCTGTTCGTAATTCCCCCACCTCTTTGCATCTATTACTTTGCATCCTGTGGCTTGACATTCTGGGGTTCCCAGAAGGTGGTTAACTCTGGAAAAGGAGCCTGTTGGATCTTAGGAAGCTTCCCTGGGATTAGTTCAACACAGGGCTAGAAAACTAGCAAGACAGAAATAGCAACTTAAGAAACATAGCTATAGGTCTATTCCACAGGCTTGAATTAAAATATTGTATAAGCAGCCCGGCTAGCTCAGTCGGTAGAGCATGAGACTCTTAATCTCAGGGTCGTGGGTTCGAGCCCCACGTTGGGCGAAGCGATTTTTGTTTGTTTGTTTGTTTTTTAAAGTGCAAGGTGTTTTAACCATATCTTCCCTGGAAATAAATGTCTGTAAAAATGGCTGTTTCAATCGTCTTTTTTTTTTTTTTTTTTTTTTTTTAAAGAAAGCAAAGAGAGAGAGAGAGACGCCAGATGCCAGTTCCTGCTCCAGAAGTAATGGCACCCTCTTTCTTACAATCAAAAGATAATATTCTGATCTCCTCTTCTTTCTTTTTCTGTCTCAGATAGAACAGAAAAACAGTCCAGATGCAATTCCCTGACATCTTTTGTCTGGGTTGACTGGGTTGATTATTAAGGGGGATTGCTCTGGAGACGGACAAACAGCTGATGGATAATTTGAATCACAAGAAAAGGTTCAGCAACAAAATTAGCAAATATGATTTTTCTATCCAGCAAAATGGAAAAAAGGTGGTGTGTGTTGATTGTTCTTTTTTCTGTGCATTTATTATACATGCAACCAATTATATTTGAAACAGCAGAATCTAAAATAAGACTATGTTAAAAATTTTGCTTTATTATTGTTTTTAAAGTGCTTGAAACAAATTGCTCCCACAACTTCAGTAGATTTGCCCCAGGGCTGACTTTGGCCTAACACTGATTAAGGATTTCAGACAAACAAAAACACCTCTTTGATTTATATTGATTTGCATTGCAGTGTCCTTTATACTGTTTCATTTTTATAAATATTTATAGAGTAGATTTGTGTTAGTTAAAGTTCTTAAAGGGAGACCAGAGTTAATTTTATTTGAAACTGACTCAATTTTTAATCCAGTTTTTGAGGAAACAGCCTTTAAATGGCACAATCTAAACTTTTTTTTTTAATGAGGGTTTATTGAACTCCCCTTCTGGTGTATGTTTTATAAATGTAGTTTCAGGATGGGAGAATCTGACTAAACTAACTGACTATAAGAGAGGAACAATGAAATTGACTAGACACAAACTTGTCAAAGGCAACAAGTGAACACACTGAAAAAAATAGAGAAAAGTAAGATTGAATAATGCCAGCATATTTAACATATTTTATCCTCTATAACAAAACATTTTTGTTATGATTTGCTGAAGTTTCTTCTGATTCACCAAAACTACATGAGTGAGTGTGGCTTGTGTATGGAGGAGGGAGGGGTTTCAGTGAAGGACCCTAAGGGTGGGGTGGGAACTGGGCAGAGGAAGAACTTTGAACCATCCAGGTGTATTTTTTTAACCTTCTTGTATTATTCAGGTCTTCTGAATTCAGGTGCTGACTGCACCAAGGAAGAGAAGTACAAGCAGCCTGGGTTTGAAAGCACCAGCACCCTCTGTATAAAATAGTGGGCTAGATTTTTTTTTAGAAACGCAGATGTTTTTCACAAAAGGCTTTGTCCTCCCAGTTCTGATGAAGCCAGGTACTTGTGGGATTTAATTGCCTGGATTCTGAGGGATTCTAGCATTTTGCACAGCTGTTGTGTTTCAAATCCGCTGCAGAGACAGTACAGGTACCTTGTCTGGAATCTGAAGAAGCCAGATGTGTTCACATTGTGAACTTCACAATGACTGCTTTCAGGTTTGGTAGATACCAGGCGCTTGTACCAGTCATCCTGCTGGATGAATTATTTTGACTGGAATCTGCCAGTTGTGTCACACTTGTGCCGGGATTCCTGATTGTATCCCGGCTGTTTCATACTTAATACCCTTCAATTTTGCCATCAACGGGTGTTTTAAAACTTTCTGCCCCCTGCATTCTTCCAGATCTAAGTGGTGCCCACATCTGGCTGGACGCTGGTCTTTGTTTAGAATGCACGGGTGTGCATGAAAGGGAATGTTACACAGGAGGAGATAAATCAACCTCTCTGGGAGGCACCTTTTAAACACTCCTTGTGTGTTATTTTATCTAGCAGCAAGAAAACAGCAACACTTGGCTAGAACAGGCCTGCAACTCTCACACCAATGGCTGTAGCCGCTGTAAAGAAAAACACAGCCAGCTGGTTTCTGTAGTGTAGTGGTTATCACGTTCGCCTCACACGCGAAAGGTCCCCGGTTCGAAACCGGGCAGAAACAGCCTTGCTTTTTTTCCCCCCACTCTAAGAACGTGTCTTGTTTTGCAGTCTCTCTTCGGGCACCGTCATTGCTAGGGAATTGTCATATTTCTCCACCTTCATTTCTCTCGCATAAGGAGAGTTCATGACAGATCTTTAATCAGCATGTCCCTAAGTCGCCTAAAGCACAGCAGACTAAAAATAATGAAAGAATGTTATACAACTTGATCTAATATTTAGGTATATTTGATTTTGTCCAGAATTGCTCAATTGACTTTCAATGGGATTTATGTCACATTCATGATTATGATTGTTGTTTGGGGAGGAAATGAGTGCTATGCTGTGGGTAACAATAACAGAGAAATAAACTGACCTTGGGTATTGACCAGCGTTTCCTTTGCCTTTAGATTATGTGTTAAACTGGAACGGGAATAAAAGGCATGGAGACAAGCTGGAAGAAGGGCTTCCTGGTCATTGACAAGCTCATTCACACAGGGAGAAAATGTTCTTATAGTTCCCGCGGTTTGTGAAATCGCTGCCTGTGTGATTTACGGGTGTATGGGGGGTTTTACCCCTCCACCTGTTTTGCTGGATTACCTTTATTATGGCCAAATTCTGCACTCAACCTGTTTTCCCTCCACTTTACCTTGCCATGTTTTCACAGTGGCTGCCTGAGTCTTTCCAGACACCGATTTCTTTTTTTCATGATCACTCCCCCTGTAGTGGGATCCACGTGTTTTCACCATTATTTCCCCTACACTACGATCCATGTATTTTCACCATTATTTCCCCTGCACTGGAATCCATCTGTTTTCACCATTATTTCCCCTGCTGTGGGTCCATGTGAGTTCAACAATTCTTTTCCGTGCACCAAGACCCATCTGTTCTCTCCGCATCAGTTAGAGTTTTTTTGTCTACATAACCTGTAGATTTTTTTCCCCATGGTCACTCCCCCTGCACTGGGATCCATATGTTTTCACCATTATTTCCCCTGCACTGGGATCCATGTGTTTCACCATTATTTCCCCTGCACTGGGATTCATGTGTTTTCACCATTTTCTTTCCCCTACACTAGGATCCATGTATTTTCACCATTATTTCCTCTGCACTGGGATCATACATACGATGTCATTCACGAGCAGCTATTCCTGCTTAAGCATGTGTGGACATTTTTATTCCGGATTAAGGCCCGTCTTGTGTAGTTTAACACTGTTGCATACAGGAACAAGGTACTTCTGGACTAAGTTATTCAGAACTATCCCTAAATCACTCCATGGGTTTGCATTTTGTTAGCCCCATGCGTCTTCACCCTGTTCTTGACTAAATCCTTCCCTATACAGCCAGGCATTTGGGCAGTGAATTTTCAGGCGCTCAGATGCACACGCGTGGATCCTGCCTTCTGTCTGTCAGGTGTAGCACCTGATGTTTTATAAAGCGCCTAAAATGTGTCCTGCATCCCAGCGGGAATGCAACCTTCATGCCTTCTTCAGCAAACTGCAAATATGGACGGAACTAGATTAAGAGTCTAGGGTTAATCCTGGAGAGGGTCTTGTGGCCAGGCGTGGTTTCCAAGCGGTCAGCTGGGAGAAGAGGCAAACTCCAATTTGCAGGAAATCAACAGCTATAGAGACGACACACCGCTTTCTGAATACCTCCTGCTAAATCTGAAACCTTGCAACAGCCGCCCGGCTAGCTCAGTCGGTAGAGCATGAGACTCTTAATCTCAGGGTCGTGGGTTCGAGCCCCACGTTGGGCGCATGTTTTTTTTTCCTGTCCCCCTCTCCCTAAGGAATTATTTCTAGATGAGCCCAGGCACACAAAACCGTGCATTTAAAATTAGGACCGCGTTTTGATCTGGCGAAAATAACCCCCCAGCGGAGAAAAAACGTGTCACTGCAATGGGGAAAGTCTGAGAAATGAACAGCTGCTTTGAAGTCACTTCAGTCACCCTCCCATTCCCTCTGATCATTATCCTGGTCCCCCCCTTGCTGAGATCACCGTCCCCCACTCTGTTCTAGTCCTGTAAGGACAAGGGGAGAGTTTCAGCGTCTTGTCACTTGCAGGGAATTCCCCCCCGCCCCAGTATCAGGGTCACACTGTGTCTATTTTACCACCCCGCCCTACTGAGAGGCAGGAACTGTAGGTAGCCCCAGTTCATTCATTGCCTTTCCCAGCTCAGGTGGCAAGGAAATTGAAAGCTATTCAGCTACTGGTAGCACAGAAATCTGCCCCCACTGAGGGCTTCATCTTGCACCACTGAAGCTCATGAGAGGTTTTCCAGTGACTTTAAAGGGAAAAGGAGCAGATTAGGGAGCCATGAGACATTCTGTTTTGACAGGAGTGTGACCACATCTGAATAAACTGTAGCCTCTCTGATTGGATGCAGTTAGATCAGATTATTTAGATGCTGATCCTGGGGTTTAATAGATGCATAGCATAGCAGATAAAACAATGTCATAAAGGAAAATAAAATATAAATATAATACTGTGACGAACTGGGACTGTTCTTACTGTGGTCTTTGAATGCTGACAGGGGAGTGTGGCTAGGATGGTCTGCATTGGGGGATGGGAGACTGACCGACAGAGAATACCTGAGCATGTAACATGAGAACCCAGGAAGGGGTTAGAGGCCAGGTGACACCTTTGCCCGGGAAACTGAACAAAGACTGTGGGAGGGGTCACTGAAGGGAGAGTTTCAAGAGCTGGCTAGGGACTTGGGTGGGAGGCAGACGGGGGACATTAGGAAAAAGTTCCTAACTGTCAGGGTGGTTAAACACTGGAATAAATTGCCTAGCGAGGTTGTGGAATCTCCATCTCTGGAGATATTTAAGATTAGGTTAGATAAATGTCTATCAGGGATGGTCTAGACAGTATTTGGTCCTGCCATGCGGGCAGGGGACTGGACTCGATGACCTCTCGAGGTCCCTTCCAGTCCTAGAATCTATGAATCTATGAAAAAAACCTCCCAAGGGGGCTGGGGTGCCCGGGGACCCCAAGATGGACCTAACTGAGGGGGTCCTGTCGTCTGTGCCTGTAAGACCTGTCTTGGACTGTGTCCCTGTCCTCTAAATAAACCTTCTGTTTTACTGGCTGGCTGAGAGTCACGTCTGACTGCAAAGTGGGGGGTGCAGAACCCTTTGGCTTCCCCAGGACCCCGCCTGGGCGGACTCGCTGTGGGAAGTGCACAGAGGGGCATATGCTGAATGCTCCCAGGAGAGACCCAGGAGGTGAAGCCGTGTCTGCTCAGAGAGAGGAGGCTCCCCAGAGTCCTGACTGGCTTTGTGGGGAGCAGTTCCAGAGCATCACCCGGGGACTCCGTGACAAATACATAACAGGGAACAATAAAGTAAAACAAGGATAACATTTGAATGGGTAGAAACATTTTTGAACAAAGAGTTATTTAATTGCAAAGCGGGCTTCTGTGAAAAATGGATAAAAATGCAAAAATGTTGATTTTTTTCAATTTTTATTCATTTGCCATTTATTTTTTCAACCTTTATTATCATAGACATTAATGAAAGGGTTACGAAAAGCTTTTGTTTTCATTTCATGAAAACTGGCTTTTTCAGTAATTTTTTTTTATTATTATTATTTTAAAACAAGAAAAAAAAAGGGCAAAAAATTGTTCAGTTTCAAAGCTGGTGAAAGGGTGAAACTTTGATATTTTTTTCCCCACCATTTTTTTTAATTGCCAACCAACTTAATAAACGAAATGAAATAAAGTAGCAAAAATAAAGAAATTAATAAAGTGGAAATTATTTTTTTTTTTAAAAAGGATACCAAATGAGTATAATAATATAACATAAAATATAATGACTAAAGGCTGGATCCAGAATATAGATTACCCAGTGTAGCAATTGGTACCTTGGACCCCAAGCCTGCAAATACTTATGCACATGGTAAGTATTTGCTACCTTCATGGTAGCAAAGTTAAACATCTATGTAAGTGGCTGTAGGATTGCATGCTAATTTAAGAATATTGGCTGAGATCCTGCAAAGAGTTAAGCATATGCTCAATTTGCACACTGAGAGCTTCACTGACAGCAGTGGGATTATTCAAAGTGTATAATGTTAATCATGTGTGTGGGTCTTTGCAGCGCCAGGGCCATTGTCTATCTAGTGCTGATTCCTTCAGAAAGCCCCAGCTTCACTGTTGCCTCAATTGTATTTCATCCCACTCCCCTTCTTCCTTCCTTTGTAGCTGGCCACAGGTACATTTTTGAAGCCCCATCCTGTGACTGTAGCACAGAACTGCACCGGTTAACAGTTGTGATCAGAAGCATTAATGTAAACGAGAACTAACTGTATCCCCCTGTCAGGGCTGCCCAGAGGATTCAGGGGGCCTGGGGCAAAGCAATTTTGGGGGCCCCTTCCATAAAAAAAAGTTGCAATACCATATTCTTGTGGCGTGGGGGCCCCTGCGGGGGCCCGGGGCCTGGAGCAAATTGCCCCACTTGCCCCCCTCCTCTGGGCAGTCCTGCACCCTGTGTATGGCTTCAGCAACCTGCCGGGTTGAATTTATTCACTCAAGATTGACACAACAAAATTCTTCACAATTACACCAACCCCCTAAATCTAGGTAATTCCCATGGTCAACTTCTCACTTGTAGACTCTTATAGCGATCCATGAGTTCACGTTTGTTACCGGCTTGGTGAACTCTAATTATAGAACATACCGCCAGCTTGGGGTGTCTGCCTTGTTTTTGACAGTCTGCCCTGAGGTCAGCACTCACAGTCGGCAGACAGCATCACCAGCTCAATTACATGAACTTGAAGACATTTGAACTCGATTTCTGGATACATTTCGTTAAAAAACCAGGTACGCTACTGAAAGAATGCCTGACCTTCACTCCACATAGCCTCCCTACTCCCTTCCTTCCCTGGTTTTCCTGTTTACGAGTGGCTTGTATTTTACGCTCGTAACACCCACCCTACTGTGTTATGTCTACATCAGGGATTGGCAACCTTTGACACGCAGCCTGCCAGGGAAAGCCACTGGCAGGCCAGGCCGGTTTGTTTACCTTCAGTGTCCGCAGGTTCGGCCGATTGCAGCTCCCACTGGCTGCGGTTCACCGTCCCTGGCCAATGGGGGCTGTGGGAAGGGCGGGTTGCCGATCCCTGGTCTACATGGTACCGTTTGGTTTTGTATCAGCTGGTCTTGCAGCTCTGATGAATTGTAAAACTGTATAATTCTGTTTGAGAACCTGTGCAGTGTGTTGGATTCAGAATCATACACAAGCTGTAACTCACTTACCTTTATGTGCTTTTTTATTGGTTTTGTTTTTCACATGAAAACAAACAAAGAAATGAACCTCACATCCAGACACACACAATGGTTCTCTTATTCCCAAAACACTTCCAGGCAGGAAGTGATTCCAGACTAGTGATTCCAGTCAATTTCTCTGTATAGACGTGACCTTAGCAACTAAGGTCCAGATTTTAAAGATACTTAAGGCCCTAGAAACCAACTGGTGTTAGGCACCTGGACATTTTGGAAAAGCCCATTAGACTCCTAGCTGCATCTTTAGGTATCTAAATACCTTCTGCAACACAGCCTGCTACTTACCAACAGTAGCAGGGGCTGTATTTTCAGTGCTGAAGGTCCTTGGTTCAACCCTCCTCAGTGACTATGGTACTTGTATGCATGTGGCCATAGACAGGGGATACATAGGCACTGGAAAACTTTAGTTTTTTTCATAGGTGTAGTTTGACTTCTATATTTGGGGAGGGGAGGGACCAGCGGGGCTTGGGCCAGCTCCGTGTGGCAGAGCCTGGGGAGGGAGCGCCACCTCCACCCCTGGCTCACCTCAGCAGGCCACCCAGCCTGTCAGGGATTGGGGGTGGGGTCACAACCAAAAACTGTAACTCAAAGCGGGGTGGGAGGGAGTCTCAGCTCAAAAAGTTTGAAAACCGCTCAGCAGGGGCACTGGAATGCATGCGGGGAGGGGCCTGGTCCCGTCACTTTTAAAAGTGGACAGGTCCCACTTTTTATGGGGCCGTAAGGGTGAGCGATTGGGGAGAGGGGTGGAGAGAAGCATGCAGGTGGCAAGGCATCTGGGGAAGGGGCGGCATGGGAGGGCAGGGACATGGTTTGGATGCTGGTGGCACCCCCACTTTTAGGGAGCTGGAGAGACAATGGAAGACCCAACAACCTTTTAATGGCTGGCAACCAAGGCAAGCAGAGTTATTGATGAAGCAAAAAACAAATTCCTTTATCTGGTGTCTTATTCTGATATGACGGAGTGGTCTAAAATCCTACACTGATGATTGTATGACACAGGACACCTGGCTTCCCATAGATTGAGAAATGAGGAGATTCTCAGGCCAGGAGACCATGGTGATGGGTCACTATAAGAACCCAAATGAATAGAATATCTTACACACCACAGAGGAAACTTGGAGACAAACAAGAATTTCATTTGTCAAGTCCCTTCCACCAAACAATACAGAAAGTTCAACAACAACAAAAAAGTCCTTTCTTTGTTGGCTGCTGGGAACTTTTGAATAACTTCATACTTCCTATTAGGTGCCTAAATGGAAGAAGTTGGGTGCTGAGCAATTTTGAAAATCCAGCCATTTGGGAATAATTATTGGTAACCTGAGCAGGGTCTGAAAGAGCTCTCTCGTGACATCTTGTGCTGAGCTGGGGAAGAGGATTTCACGAGCTGACCTTGTTTGCATGGGCACACCCACCCAGCCTAGGTGCTCGGCATGATGGGACTGCTTTGCCTGAATGATCACTTTTGGCTGGTGTTGGATCACAAGTCACTTTGTTACTGGGGGCAGGGGCACTAAAGGGTTGTTATCCTTGTTGTGTGAATCAAGGGCAGCAGAATTATGCTTGGCATACCCTGATTGAGGACCTCACCCTCAACTAAACAGCACTCACTAGGCAGGGGACATGGGTGCCAAACCCAACACCATTAGAATTGAAAGGGCAGATACTGGTTCCATTCTCTTCTTTATTTTTCCACTATGTAATAACAAAACTGATTAAGATTCAAGTGGGAGTCTTGTTACACACCAACAGAGATGAAACCACTAATAACTAGAGTCCTACCAAATTTGTGGTCCATTTTGGTCAATTTCATGGCCATAGGATTTTAAAAATAGTACATTTCATGATTTCAGCTGTTTAAATATGAAATTTCATGGTGGTGTAATTGTAGGGGTCCTGATGCAAAAAGGAGTTGTGGGGTGGTTGCAAGGTTATTGTAAGGGGGGTTGTGGTGCTGCTACCCTTAGTTTTGCGCTGCTGCTGGCGGGGCACTGCCTTCAGTGCTGGGCAGCTAGAGAATGGCTGCTGCTGGCCGGGAATCCTGCTCTGAAGGTAGATCTGTCATCAGCAACAGCACAGAAGTAAGGATGGCATGGTATGGTATTGCCACCCTTACTTCTGCACTGGTTCTGGCAGGGTGCTGCCTTCAGAGCTGGATGCCTGGCCAACAGCCACTGCTCTCTGGCTGCCCAGCTCTGAAGGCAGCGCAGAAGTAAGGGTGGCAATACTGTGACCCCCTTAAAATAACCTTGTGACCCCCCTGCAACTCCCTTTTGAATCAGGACCAGTTTGAGAAACACTGGTCTCCCCCATGAAATCTGTATAGTATAGCACACAAAAGATCAGATTTCAAAGCAAGGTGCCCCTGTTGGCGGGTGAGCTCCTGAAGATGACCTCTGAACTTTGGATCTTCACTGACTAAGGACAACAACCGTGAGTGGGGTGTGGTGGAAGCAGATGGGAGCAGCATATTAAAGGAAGTTTTGGTTGATGCACTTAAGAACTTGAGGCAAAAGAACACTGCCCAACGTGCTCTGGGGTGGGTGTTTTGCCCACGGTTTTATGTTTATGAATCCTGATTGCGGCGTTTTCCCTAATTAATGCCGGGTGACTTCCCTCCTTTTATGAAAAGTTTCTTTTCTATGCTCAGACTCTGTGCTTGCGAGAAGGGAAGTGTTGCTTCTTGGAGGTGGCCAGGGGTGGTGTGCAATTGTCCCAGGTTATTGTGGGTGGGAGCTCGAGCCAGTTGTGTGTTGGATCGATGGAAAGGAACCCCTAGGTATAGAACCCAGTCGTGGTTGCTGCTGACTCCACTTGGCAGAAGGGTTACAGTAAGAAATATTCTTAAAAATTGAGACTGGCTCTCACGCAATTGTACCCCTCACTCACTCACAAAGAGTGGTTCTCTGTCCACCTCTATTGGCTAGGCAGGATACAGAAGTTTTGAGTCCACTATAGCCTTGGAGGAAATGGAGATTGCCGGCTCAGACTTTTTATTACGGTGACATTTATTACAGGTTAATAAAGGATTAACAGAGCATTTCAAGAAATGGTCACTCAATTGTTGGCTGGGAGTTCAAAAGCCTGACACTCTACTACATTTCTCCGTTTATCTTTCGTAACGTGGTAATGTCGGAACACCGCACCTGATCAATTCCAACATATATGGGAACGTTCTAGATGTCAGTGGTCACAATCCGATTGATTCTGGGGGAACAAAATCAGAAAACAAGAAGGGGAAAAGTAGAGGGCACGGGGAACCCCTTCCATCTGATTCACCTAGCCACAGCTTCAAGCACCTCTGTAAATGTCTGTAGATCAAACAACAGGTTGATTGCACCCCCTAACACCTTCCAGCATAACAACATCCCTGCTCCTCCTCCCAACAGAGTTTAAAATGTTGCTACCCCGAATGACTCATCTCCCGGACAGAACGAAAACTAACCAGGAAAGGAGGGGAAAGTTACAGGGAGTCGCTGAAATAGAGGGGAAAGGAGGGTGGACTGGAGGGATGCAAGAGGTCTCTGGTATGTGCAATAAATTCAGCCTACAGAAGCAAAGAAGTATGCGACCTCCTCCTCCCCATTTAGACAGGTCGACAGATCAATAGATTGCTTATAACCATCGATACTGACTCCCACGGACATGCTTATAACCTTCAACTGATGCACCTAGAGCACATACTAATCACATCTGTAACATGCTTCTAACAGCTATTAATTGTTTATTAAAACTTTTATAAATAAAACTTGACTATCAAATGCAGCCTCCTTTTCTCCTTTCGATCAGGCTGTACCAATTCATGCTTTTAGCTCCAGAAGTCTCAAGTTCGGTTCCGGCAGGTTTTCTGAGCAGCAATGGTACATGCGGACACGGAGATTGGAATTTTTAACACTTTGTAGGGAATTTGACCATCTGTGAGGACTGAACCCCCTGACCTCTATCCAAAAGCATAAGCACCTTCTGCTTGGGCTAAAGGGCCACATCCATTAGCCAGACCTAGCTAGCGATGAAGTTATTAGACCTGGTTGGAAAAAGGGAATTTGTTTACTAGATTTTAAGGCTAGAAGAGGCCATTTGATCATCTAGTTTGATCTCCTGCTTTATATAGGCCATAGAATTCCACACAACTACCCCTGTATTGATTCTCAGAGGAATTTTCAGGGGCATATGTCCTATGGGAAGTTTTCCCAGTGGGAAATTCCAGTTTTCCCATGGGACTATTAGAAAAAGAGAGGGAGAGTAAGAGAATCCTATTTTCTCACATTTTCTGACTGTTTCCCAACTTTTTCCAGCTGGAATTCAAGTTGGAAAGTAGATTCCCACTAGCTTTTCCCCGCTTGGGGATTTCCCAGGGGGAAATGCCCAGTTTCCCAGAGGAACGCTATTTTATTTGTTTTGATGAAACGAGATTTTCCATTTGTGACGCTGTACGGAATATGGGGGACACTTTATATGATAGTGTTGATACCAATATTATAAAATTGCAAGGAATCTGACCAGATATGCCGTGTGAGGTATCTGCAAAAATGTTATACTTTGCCAAGTATGATAATCTTCTTTAGATGTTTGTATCACCTTTGCATTGTGAGTTATAGATGTGTAAGTATATCTTTATTTCCAACTTGTGCTATGTTTCTGGCTGACACCCCCAGACTGATTGGCATCAGCACTGCCTAGCCTGTTCGATGGCTATCCAGGGTCATCAGCTGTACAATGAACCCATTGAAAGAAACCAGGGACTACACTGTATGAGTCAGCAAGACATGGAGAAGCATGCCTATGGAAGGGACCTCTATGGCTTTTCCATGGCATGTGCTGTGAAGCTTGTGTTTGGAACACAGGAAGTACAAGTCACATGGCAAAAGAATATAAAGGGAAGCTGCATCATCTCCATTTTGTCTTCATTCCTGCTCCTTACCTCTGGAGTAACTTTTCTACAAACTGAAGCTCTGAACAAAGGACTGAATGACCCATCCAAGCTGTGGATGTGTTCCAGAGGGACTCTCAAGCCAGCAAACTCATCAATACTGCTAAGAATCTGGTATACGGACTTTGAAGTCTCTGTATGTATCTGATTGCTTTACCATTTAACAACTCTCCTCTTGTTCTTTCTTTTTCCTTATAATAAACCTTTAGTTTTAGATGCTAAAGGATTGGCTGGCAGCCTGGTATTTTGGATAAGATCCAAACTAATATTGACCTGGCAATGTGACTGACCCTTTGGGGTTCAGAAGAACATTTTCTATAGTGAGCAGAGTTTCAAATAACTTCTCACTGTACTGGATCTAGGTGCTGCTTGGGAGCCAGAGAACTGGAATGCAATGAAGGGGGCTGTGTGAGTTCTTTTTCTCAACAACCAATGCGGGGGATCAGGAGCAGAGTTTGGGACTGGCTGGGGAGTCTAACTTCATTGTTAATCACCAGTTTTGGGAGAATCTGTTCTCCTTTTGCAACCTGCCCTGATCTTGGCATTTTCAGTGAGGGCTGCCCCAGGCACCCCAGGTCCCACCATTAACGAAATATTTTCTGCTCAGAAAATGCCAACCAGTGACTAGCTGTCAACACAATTTCAAGCATGACAAAGGTCTCTACATTCATGGCACAATAATGTATTCTAAGGGTACTTATCGGGCCCCCCTTCGCCTAGTATCCAAAGACTTTGCAATCTTTAATGCACTGTGTAAGATGGGTGCTCCTATCCCCATTGTACAGATTGGGAACTGAGGCACAAGGGGCTAGATTTTCAAAGGTGTTTCAGTGCCTAAAGATGCAGGAAAAACGACGAGGAGTCCTTGTGGCACTGGTGAAGTGGGTTCTAGCCCACGAAAGCTTATGCCCAAATAAATTTGTTAGTCTCCAAGGTGCCACAAGGACTCCTCGTTCTTTTTGCTGATACAGACTAACACAGCTACCCCTCTGAAACCTGTAAAGATGCAGGAAGGCATTCAACGGGATGTTCAAAGGCACCACACCTGCATAAGGGACTTAACTCCCATTGACTTCAATCTTTAGGCACTTTGAAAAATGTAGCCTTAAGGACGTGTTTCTATTAAAGCTGGAGCTGCAATTTCCAGTGTGGGTAGTTGTACATGTGCTCCCTTTGATGGAGCCAGCATGCTAATAACAGTGGAGTAGCTCAGGGGCACCGGAATGCAGGGGAACCAGGGGGCCATGGCCCCATCCCTTTTTACTGGCCATAAGGGTGAATGACAGGGGCGGGGGAAGAGGGCAGAGAGGAGTGAGCAGGGGGTGGGGTCATGGAGGGAAGAGGTGAGGTGGGGCAGAGTCTCAGGGGAAGGGGCGGCACGAGGGCGGGGCCTAGGGGAGAAGGCGCGGCATGAGGGTGGGGCCACGGTTCAAGCACCAATGCCCCCCCTCTTTAGGAACCTTCTGCCACTCCTAGTGTAGCTGCCATGGGCTGGGGGGAGGGGGACAGGACTGGCGAGCCACCCGAGTACGTAGCTAGGGTCTCGGATGGGATTGTACTCCAGCTGCTAGCTCATGCTGCGGCAGCATGGCTGTTATTTTGAGCACACTAGCTTGATCAAAGCGAGGGTGTGTACATCTACCCAAACTGGGAATTACAATGACAGTGTGGATGGTCCCTAAGTACCTTGCTCAAGGTCACACAGGGAGAATCCAGATCTCCCCCAGTGCCCTGTTCCTCCCCTCTTTGAGCCATAGGCGCCAACTCTGTGGGTGTTCTAGGGCTGGAGCACCCACAGGAAAAAAATAATGGGTGCTCCCCCCTATCAGCGCCTCCCCCTCCCTCCCAGCACCTCCAGCCCGCCGTGGATCAGCTGTTCCCCGGCATGCAAGAGGCACTGGGGGGACGGGGAGGAGCGAGGGCAGGGTGCGCTCAGGGGAGGGGGCTGGAACAGGTACGGTGGGGGTGGGGCCTCGAGGTAAGGAGTGGAGTGGGGGCGGGGCCTGGTGTGGAGCAGGGGCGAGCACCCTCTGGCACATTAGAAAGTCAGCGCCTATGATTTCAGCTACCTGAGGGCAAGGATGGTCCAATGGTAAAGGCTCTGGCTTAGGACATGGGCAAGTCAGTTTCACCTTCCTGCTGGGCCACGGGTCTGACCTCAAGTTAGCCACCTAGCTTCTCTGCATCTCAGTCCCCCATCTGTAAAACGGGGGATAATAGCACTTCCCTACATCTCAGGGGTGCTGTGAGGATATATAGATTAGAAATTGGGAAGTGCTTTGAACTCTACAGGTGAAAAGTGATTTATAGGAAGGCAACAGTATTATTTGTCCCAGTGGAAGTAATTGGCTTGATCTGGAGCAAGGAAGATTTAGACCAGATATGTGGAAAAACTTTCTAACACTTAAGGGGAGTTCGGCTCTGGAACAGGCCACCTACGGAGATTGAGGGACTCTCACCAACTGGAGGTTTTTAAGAGCAGGTTGGACAAACACCTGTCAGGGATGGGCTAGGTGTATTTGGTCCTGCCTCCGCTGGTGGGGCTGGACTGGATGTCCTCTCGAGGCCCAGTCCAGCCTGACATTTCTAGGACCACACCAGTGCCAGGTGGCTACGCCGTGTGGGTCCCTTGGTGGGCAAGGAGGTGAGAACTGGTGCTGAAGCTTTTCCCACAGTCGGTGCATTTGTAAGGCTTCTCCGGCAGATGCGATCGTTGATGGACCACCAGGTGGGAGCTCTGGCTGAAACTTCTCCCGCACTGGGGGCACAGGTAGGGTCTCTCTCCTGTGTGGGTCCGCCAGTGCTTAACGAGGTCTGAGCGCCGGGCGAAGCTCCTCTGGCAGTCGGAGCATTGGTGGGGCCTGCCCTCCGCATGGGCCCTCTGATGGGCTGCCAGGGCCGGGCGGGAACCGAAGCCAACCCCGCAGTTGGGACAGAGGTAGGATTTCTCCTCCGTGTGGGTCCTCTGGTGGGTGATGAGGTTGGAGCGCTGGCTGAAGCCCCGCCCGCAGTCGGGGCAGTGGTAGGGCCGCTCCCCGGTGTGTGTCCTCTGGTGGGCGTGAAGATTGGAGCTCTGGGCAAAGCCTTTCCCGCAGTGGGAGCATTTGTAGGGTTTCTCTCCCGTGTGGATCCTCTGGTGTTTGATCAGTACGGAGCTGTCCCGGAAGCTGCGCCCGCAGTCGGGGCACCGATAGGATTTTTCCCCAGTGTGGGTCCGGCGGTGTACAATCAACGTCGAGCTGGTGTTGAAATTCCGCTTGCAGACGGCGCAGGTGTAGGGGCGCTCCCCCGTGTGGGTCCGCTGGTGTTTGATCAGGTTGGAGCTCTGGCTGAAGCTCTTCCCGCATTCGGAGCACCTGAAGGGCTTTGCCGCTGGACGGTGCGGAGGGGCCGAGCTCGGATCAGAGCGTGCCTTGCGGCCCCTTGGCTCTGCCTGGCGGGCAGCCGGCACTGGGCTCTGCTCCGTAACAGTGCATGGAAAGGATTCCCCCTCTGAGTGGGATCTCTGACGTGCACTGACGTTGGAGCTGGTGGGTTGGGGGCTTTGCTCAGTGCTAATGCACAGAGAGAACTCTTCCTCCAGCGGGGTTTTGGGATGTGTATTGGGGGGTGCTGGGCTCGCCTTCAATCTTTTCCCCAGATCAGCTTCCTCCTCTGGGTCAGCTCCCTCTCGTGCATTGTGATTGGAGCCACTCAACCTTTGCACGGCGTTAGCACGTGGACGAGATTTCTCCTGTGGGTGCGTTCGCCGATGCACATTGAGCTCGGAGCTGGCGTCGAACCTTTCCCCGCAGTCGGGGCATTGATGGGGCTTCCCCGCTAGGTGGGATTCCCCATCGCTGGTCTCTGCCGAGCTCTGGCCAACGCTTCTCCGGCTCTGGGTATCTTTACCGGAATCGTGTTCCTGGAGGACTGTCGGCGTGGTGCTCATGCAACTTTTATAGGGCTTTGCCTCCTCATGGAGTCTCTTATGGGTAATGAGGTGGGAGCTCTGGCTGAAGCTTTTCCCACAGCTGGCACACCTAAAGGGTCTCTCCCCTGTGTGGACCCGGCGGTGCTTATTGAGGTCCGAGCGCCGGGTGAAGCCCCGCTGGCAATCGGGACATTCGTAGGGTTTCTCTCCCGTGTGGGTCCTCTGATGGGTGATCAGGGCGGAGCGGCTGGGGAAGCTTTTCTCGCAGTCAGGACATTTATAAGGCCTGTCGCCCGCGTGGCTCCTCCGATGGGTCAGGAGTTGGGCGTTGGTGCTGAAGCCTTCTCCGCAGTCAGAGCATAGGTGGGATTTCTCCTCAAGGTGGGTCCTCTGGTGGGAGATCAGGTTGGATTGCTGGCTGAAGCTCCGCCCGCACTCGGGGCATTTGTAGGGTCGCTCCCCGGTGTGGACCCGCTGGTGGGCGCTGAGGTTGGAGCTGGTGCTGAAGTGTTTCCCACAGTCGGCGCAGTGGTAGGGCCGCTCCCCGGTGTGGACCCGCTGGTGGGCGTGCAGGTTGGAGCTCTGGCTGAAGCCTTTCCCGCAGTGGGAGCACTTGTAGGGCTTCTCACCCGTGTGGGTCCGCCAGTGCTTGATCAGCACCGAGCCCTCGCTGAAGCTCCGCCCGCAGTCGGGGCAGCGGTAGGATTTCTCCCCGGTGTGGGTCCGGCGGTGCACGATGAGGGCTGAGCTAGTGTTGAAGCTTTTCCCGCAGCTGGTGCATTTATAGGGTCTCTCGCCCGTGTGCAGCCTCTGGTGAGTCAGGAGGTTGGAGCTCTGAGAGAAGCTCCTGCCACACACGCTGCATTTATAGGGTTTCTCGGCGGCGACCGCATTGCTGTCTTGGGGTCCCTTGAGAGCTCGCCGATGGCAGGCACGTTTATCCTCTTGCTTTGCTGGGTGCTGCCTCCCGGGCCTGCGCCGACTCTCCCCGGTTTTTCCCCCCTGAGAAGCAATCCCTTCGGATCTTCCCGAGAACGCCCCGCGTGGTTCCGCATGCTCCGGACCTCCCTGCCAGGGATTCGTCTCTTCGTTCTCATGCTCGAGCCCGTCAGCTGCTGGGATAAAAAGAGAGAATCTGAAGGCGAGTCGTTCTCTGGGCTGGGAAGAAAGGAAACCTCAGCACCGGGGGTTGGGGAAACTCGATAAGGTGCAGAAGCAGACGCCGTATCCCTAAAAATGCCCGGATCTCGGCATAGCCTCAAGCTATTGGACCCCTCACAGGAATCATGGAGCGGAATTAAATGGCCTGTGCTATTCAGGTGGTCAGACTAGATCTGCATTTCTCCACCCGTGGATCGGGACCCAAAATTGGGTCTCCAGAACATAGGTGGGTGCTCTGGGGCTGGAGCACCTGCGGAAAAAAAAAAGTGGGTGCTGGTGCAGCCGCAAAACAGCTGTTTGGAGGCTTGCAGGAGGGCGGAGAGCAGCCAGCGATGGGCAGGTGAGGACTCGGGAATGGGGTGCAGCTGGGGCAGGAAGAGGCGGAAGAAGGGCAGGGCCTCAGGGGAGGGGGCAGAGCAAGGGCAGGAAGAGGTGGAGTGAGGGCGGGGCCTTGGCGGAGGGGGTGGAGTGGGGGTGGGGCCTTGGGAGGGGGGCAGAGAGGGGCAGGAAGAGGCGAGTGCGGGGCCTTCGGGGAAAGGGGTGGAATGGGGGCAGGGCCTCAGGGCAAAGGGGGGTGGAGCACCCCCAGGGAAAACTAGAAGTTGGCGCCGAGGCTCCAGAATGTTTCAAAGGGTCGCATGGCAGCTCCTGCGGCTCCTGTCCCACGGGGCTTGCTGGGCTTGCCTCCCCGCTCCAGGCACTGCAACCTCTCAGTGCCACTCAGGTTTGGCCCAGCTGTCATGGCAACGGGAGCCTGGGTAGGCCAAACCTGAGTGAGTGCCCCTGCAACCCCATGAGCCAGGGCACAGCTCCACTCACACAGATTGGGTCCAGTCAGGGGCAGCGCTGCTAACCCAGAAGTCACAGTGCCCGGAGTGGAGAGCCAAGCCCAACCAGCCCCACAGCATGGGAGTTGCAGGAGCTGCCACTGTGGGGCGAGCGCCGAGCAGGACCGAACCCCCCTAGGGTGCAGGATCCAACTGAACCCACCCCCAAGCCTCCACCCCCAGCCTATTTACTGGGTCGCGACAGGCCACAAACATTGACAAATGGCTCCTGAGCCCAAAAAGGTTGGGAACCACTGGGCTAGAGGATCCGAATGATCCTTCTGACCTTGAAATCTTTTTGGAAAGGGTTGCTTATTTCACACACTTTACACGCGTGTAAATGACAACACAAGGTCACAGTACGAGGAAGGCTGATGGTCTTGAGTTAAGGAAAGGGGCAGGGCCGCAGGACACCTGGTTTCATTCCCCAGCTCTGCTACAGACTTCCCTGTATGACCTTGGACAGTTCACTTAGGCTGGGATGTTTAAAGGCGCCTATGTGAAATAGACATCCAACTTTCATTGTATTTCAGGAACAAATTCTTGATTCATTTTAATAACTCCCTTAGGTAACCTTTGAAAATGCCAGCCTCAGTTCCCATCTGTGAAATGGGAATAATAGTCCTTCCCCCCCTCCCCTTCCTATCATGTCTATTTAGACTATAAGGTCTTTGGGGCAGGGACTGAGTCTCACTGTGTGTTTGTAGTGCACCCAGATCTCAGCTGCTGCCTTTAGATCTTATGTAATACAAATAATGCAGAGTCTAAGGCTATAAGAAACCATTGTGATCATCTAGTCTGACCTCCTGGCCAGAGAACCCAGGCCAGGGAACTTCCCCAGAATAATTTCTGTTTGTACTAGAGCGTATCTTTTAGAAAAGCATCCAATCTTGATTTAAAAATTGCCAGAGACAGATAATCCACAGTGATTGTTGGCAAATTGCTCCAATGATTAATTAACCTCGCTATTACTAAGTAAATCAATAGCAGAAAGGTTCCAGGAAAAGGAAAACAATTAGGGTGACCACCTGTCCCAATTTTATAGGGACAGTCCCGATATTCGGTACTGTGTCTTATATAGGCGCCTATTACCCCCTCACCTTGTCCTGATTTTTCACACTTGCTATCTGGTCACCTCTAAGAACAATGCCAGCAAACTAGTCCTACCACAGAGATGCCAAATATAAGGTACATTTAGGGGTTCATCATCATTATACCCAAAGTACTGGGTCGCCGGCTAGAGCTGGCAGAAAATTTTCCAATGGAACCGTTTTCTCACCAGGAAATATTTTGACAGAATTGAAATGTTCTCTGTAGGAATGTCCCGATTCTATTGAAACTTTCAAGCGAAATCAGGCAGGTTTCGAGGGTCCTTGTTCCAAGGCAGCCTGCCCTGGAGCAGAGGAGCATATTTAGGAAACACCATTCTCACTGCGGAAACATTTCAATGTTTCTGAAGTAAAATATTGCAGGACTTCAGTTTCACGACAATTTTAACGGTTTTGGCTTTTTGTCCCAATTTTGGCCAAAACGTTTCCTGAACACTCAAAATTTCACAGAACCAAAATTCTGTTCTCTAGCCAGGTTTAGTGGTGTGGTCCTCAGGATGCTACAAAGTGGTTTGAAATAAAAGGCAGTATTTCTTCACACAACACACAGTCAACTTGTGGAACTCTTTGCCAGAGGATGTTGTGAAGGCCAAGATTATAACAGGGTTCAAAAAAGAAGTAGGTAAATTCATGGGGGATAGGTCCATCAAATGGCTATTAGCCAGGATGGGCAGGGATGGTATCCCTAGCCTCTGTTTGCCAGAAGCTGGGAATGGGCGACAGGGGGTGGATCACTTGATGATTACCTGTTCTGTTCATTACCTCTGAAGCACCTGGCACTGGCCACTGTTGGAAGGCAGGATACTGAGCTAGATAGACCTTTGGTCTGTCCCAGTATGGCCCTTCTTATGTCCTAAAATGAGTTTCACTCCTATCCACAAGCATAGTTCTGACCCTCAAAAGGTGCCAGAGAGTCTAAGGAGTCCACTAGGGACTTTGCTCCTGCACAGAATTTTAAGTGGAAGATGATCAGACACTACGGTGATGGGCGGCTGTAGAGAACCGATAGCTAAAGTTGAAACAGGAGAGGAGCTCTCACAATGCCAGCTGAGAAGCGTGAGCTGTGGGGGAAGGTCTACTTTTTAGGCTCTTCTGCTCCTTCCCATTCCCACTTCTGGATTTGTACTAGGAGCCTGTAGAACCAGCTCCTTAGCTGGTGCACATTGGCACTGCCCCACTAACGTCAATGGAGCTACCGGACCAAGATTTTCAAAAGCAGCTGCTGAATTTTGGATGATTAACCTGACACACGATAAAGAAGCCCTGATTTTTCAGAGGATAAGTTCTCAGCACTTTTTGAAAATCCGGCCCCGTTAAGATGGACACTGAAAATCATTAAGTCACTTTGCAAAATCTTGGCTCAACTAAGGAGCTGGGTGACTGTTGCCGTGATGCCAACGTCTGATTTTTATCTCCAGCCTCATGATGTTTAGTGTTTTCCTCAAAGCCCCAGTGCCCAGAGTCAGATGATTATGGAAGAATCTCAGCTTTAATTTTTTTTCTTTTCAAAAAAGTACATTTCTAGCCTCAAGGTTAAAGAGAAAAGCTTGAAAACTTGGTTCTTGAGTCTCAAAACCCAGAAGGCAAATAATAAACCATAATAAAATAATAATTAGTAGTAATAATAATAAAATAAATAAAATTATTAATAATAATGAATAATAATGTGTTTATTATTTAAAGCCTCATTAGTTGAAAGCAGTCTCATGATTTTGGGGGGCTGACTGGTTCTTGAATGATTTCAGCTGGCAAATACAGGGGTCCTGCAGTCCAGCCCCAAACAGAGCACCTTGCTCTCTAAGCAGCTTCTTAGGGGTCAGGCTGCAAAATGCTCAACTGCTGTATTGACCTACATCAAGGTTCCTTGGCTACCTTCCCTGAGCTGTCTGTTCATTGCACCTACCATCAATCCCCTTCCCAGCACTTACCTGGATTCATACCGAGAGGGCCCTGTGCCCAAGCACCCAGGGGTAATTGGGGAGCAGCCCCAGCCAACCAGAGATGCTTCTCTGATGCACCGGGGGTAGCAGAACCTGCATCCCACTTGCCTTTTGTGTTTCCATCACAGATGCACTGTGGGAAATGCAGTCTCCACTGCAAGGCATAAAGACACGCACTCTTTGTTGCAGAGCAAACTCCGAAGGGCAGTCTGTGTGGCAGAGAACTATGGGAAGTGTAGTCTCCCTTGCCGTGAAACAGCGTTTTGCATCGCAAGGCATTGTGGGAGCTGTAGTCTCTGGGCCTGGGCCTGATCAGAAATGTAGTGTTTGTGGTGGAGCATTATGGGGAAAGCAGTATGCGTGGCAGAGCATTATGGGAAGTGTAGTTTGCATTGCAGGGCAGTATGGGAAATGAATTTCTGGGAGGCATGAGGACTACTTGATGATTGTGATGTGCTGGAGAAGAGGCTGTGGAGGGGCAGGGAGGCATCCCAGCTTTAAGAAACAAAGTGAGCCCTGCAGGATAACAAAGGGAGGAATTCTTTGCCTGCCGTGAATTCACCATTAGTTAATTCATTTTAAACACCCAGTCCAAGGGCCTGGAAGAAATGGGTTAAGAGCAGGATGTGAACCCAACCTCCACCTGCAGACTACTAATACCCAGCTCAAGAAAGGCACACAGAGCCTTAAGCACGGTCCCTTTGATCACTTAGCTAGCCTGATGCCAAGGACATCTATCTCTATCTCTGGATTTCACGGAGCCTTGAGGAAATGTCACATTCTCAGCTAGGGCTGTGATGGAGGCTTGTTTTTCTCGGTAAGCTCATTGCAGGCTGAAGAAGTCTCTGAAGATGAAGGTTGTGATGTGGAGCAACTGCAGTGCTGGGCTGGTCTCCTTGTATTTAAATGTAGACCACAAAAACATCCAATCCACCTGTCTCTCTCTCTCTCTCTCTCTCTGCCTGTCCTTGTTTGTCTCTTTCACCGTCTGACTTTGTTTCTCTTTGTGCATCTGTCTCGGTTTCCTTTATGTTGTTGTAGCCGCATTGGGGATATCAGAGAGAGGAGGTGGGTGAGTTAATACCTTTGATTGGACCAACTTCTGTTGGCGAGAGAGAGAAGCTCTTGATCCACACAGAGCTCTTCTGCAGGGCTTGGCTCCCGCCTGGTAAGCTTGAAAGCTTGTCTCTCTCACCAACAGAACTTGGTCTATTAAAAGATATTACCTCACCCGCCTTGTCTCTCTCTTTCCTTTGTCATTCTCTTATAGTAAACTCGGTACAACACTTAATTATATCAGGATAAAGGTGCTTATATCAACATAGCTTATTCCCTAAATTTACAGGACTAAACTATGCTAGTATAGGCATCTTTATACTGGTATAACAGCATCCATACTAAGGGGAGGTGTACTGCTTTAACTAAACCAATATTGTTAAAGCAGCGCAAACACTGTGTAGACAGAAATTAAGAACTCATAGAGGAGATCATGATGCAGCATCACAGCTGCTGGGAGGATTTTCCCTAGGGGGGATTGAAAACGGCCCCAGCAGTGATTTTTCCAGCACTGGAAAACAGAGAGCACTCATAAACGAGAATGCATATGTTAGGGTAATTCAGTGTCACTGTAACTATTTGGTTAGTATAAGAACTTTATTTCCCCGTGCCCTTCCCCTTGAAGGTTTGGGTGTGTGATGAAGAGGTCAAAGAGACACAGCTAAAGCAGGAAGAGTTTGGGGCTCCTGGATGCTTGTGGATTGATAATGGACATCATGGGCTCTTTTATGAGTCTTCCTTTCTTGCCTGTAAGGGCTTCTTTCTCTTCCCTTTGGCATAATTATTCTCATTTCATTTTGTTTTTTGTTGTTATCACATAGGAGCTGGTTGAAATATTTTGCCCGAACATTTGTCCACGTATTGAAAATACATGGTTTCAACGCCAAAATATTTTGTGGCAATAGGTCAGTTTTGCTGAAATGTTCTGATTTCATGTAAAAAAAAAAATTTAAACAGAACATTGGGCTTCGGACTGATATTTTGACATGTCAACGTCGTGAAACAAATCATTTCATGTCCAGTGAAACAAAACATTTCCAGATCCAATGTTTTTAGAACTTTTCCTTCTATATAATGTTTTTCTACATTTTGAGGGTTTCCATCCTCCATTAAAAACTAGCATCACATATCAGCATGTTTAGTGGGAAAGAAATTCCACTTACTGAACAGCATTGTTAAGTTTTATTTAACTTGGTGAAGGTGTAAAAGGCTTTACCAAAAAGGGGGAGTCTTCCATGGTGCTCTGCTGACTTGCACCAACCGAGAAGATGACCATATGTGGATTAGTTTCCAGCTCTGCTAAATGGGTATGGGTAAAAGTGAGAGCAGAGACTGATCCCCCATGACACCAGTGGAGTTACTGTAGAACCTCAGGGTTATGAACACCATAGTTACGAACTGACCAGTCATTCACACACCTCATTGGGAACAGGAAGTGCGCAATCAGGCAGCAGTAGACACAGTATGGTACAAATACAGGACAGTATTGTGTTAAACGTTAACTACTAAAAAAATAAAGGGAAAGCAGCATTTTTCTTTTGCACAGTAGTTTCAAAGCTGCATTAAGTCAATGTTCAGTTGTTAACTTTTGAAAGAACCACTGTTGCCAGCACAGAGTGCCTGAGGCAAAGCAACAGCGGGTTCGTTGCCCGGTGTGCTTCGCGTCAATAAACACACCAGGGGGAGAAGCAAACAAAGTTTATTTGGGATCCCAAAGCGGTGCAAGGAGACAGACAAGTCTCAAATCAAGCACATTAACAGGAACAGTTTTTCTTCTTTTATACATTTTGCAGTTAAGCCTCACCCCCCCCCCTTTGCCCTCTAGTCCTCCCTTTCTCCCCCCCATTCCTCCCTCTGCCCCTCCCGTCCCTGGTAATAGTTAAGTCATTCTTGGCAGCTATAAGCCTAGCTTGTTAGTAACTTCTTTAAACCGTTATCTTGTCCTTTTTCCCTTCAGCCAGAAACATGCAGGCCTCATTATTACTGCTTGAGCAGGGGGTTGCACACAGATAACTGGTTGCTTACATATTCCAATTGCACCTGGCATTTGAGGTTGATTAGAGTTTAAACATGGAAGGACAGAGTTTGGTTCACTTAGGCCTAGTGCAGGAAGGCTTCATTGACACTCAGTGGCCTTCCACCCTCCCGAGTTACCTAGGGTGAGGCCTAGCGACGTCAACAACTCCCTCCTTTGAGAATACTCAACAAGCTTTTGGCTGAGTTTTCTCATATTCTGTGGACAAGATATGATTAAGTGCTATGAAGCTGGGGTTTTCAATGAGAGGGTATGCCGGGATTTTTGAGGAACGGGGGGGCACAAAGCTTACGGAGGAGCATTTTAAAACAAGCAATTAGGAGGAGGGTGACCAGGCACAGTACCACACCAGTGAGGAGGAGACGCACAAGGCCACCCCCCAGTCCTCCTAGGTTGGGCAACCAACTTCAAAGGGAATCGAAAACTGTGGGTTTCCTTTCCTGGGCCTTCCACTGCTTGAAAGCCTGTTTGGCCGACAGGACGTGCTTGTTAATGTCCTGTGAGTTTTCTGGGACATAAGTACAACATTCATTCCCAATAAGGGCACACACCCCGCCCTGGAGGCTAAAACATAATCTAAGGCCTGTCTGTTTTGCAGGGACAACAACCGGAGCTGGTATAGCTCTGAGTTAAAGCTCTTCTCTATGGCCAAGGTTTCATTGGCGAATGTGGTGAGAAACACAGAGAGCCTATGATAAAATTGGGTTAGCCGTTCCACCCCATAGGATGGGAGGAGGATCATACCCAACCTGTCTCCTTCCTTAATGGGCTCTGAGGTGGCATACAAAGATTTACGCTGCCTGGGGCGGCCAGGGGTTGTCCCTTAATGCATACTGGGATTTAATGGTACAGTTTTGTCACAAGGGGGTACCCGAGGTATTTCTTCCCCTACTGAACCATCCCCAACAGATATCTGACCAATTTTGGGGGACCACCCTCCAGGGTAACCCTGCTGCGTGGTGCAGGATTTGGGAGCATACTCAGCAGTTAGAGAGGTTAAACTCTTGGGCAAAGCAAACCTTCAAGGACTCATATGTGTTTTTGTTTCCAAGTTAGTAGGGATCCCTTTCCATCCCACATGTGCCTGGGGGAAACAGGAGGTAACGAAAGGAGTGTCCCTATGGCAAAGAGTACCACTGTGGCAGACCCTGGACCTGAACTCATGCTGGGCAGGTGACCCTAGGGCCTAACAATTACAATTCCCCAAATACCCACAAAATATCAATTACCAATAGTAGGCAGATTAAAAACAAAAGGACCAGGCCACCATGTTAGGCCGGCCCTGTGAGAGTAAACACAACCAACGCTTAGAGTTTTCACGGGGAGTGCGCTGCGACTGTCCAAAGAGACCACAGGGCATTCCCAGCAGGCCTTATTGTCTTTTGAATAACGGTTTAAGTCTCAGGTCGTCGCTGGTAGTCTTTTTCCATAGGCTGGACGGTCCACCGTTCAGGAGCGGGCACTGCCTTCAGACGGGAGTGATTGAATCCAGTTCTTGTGTCCCTTGACCTTTGCTGCTGTGTGGGAGACCAGCAGGACGGTGTGGGGTCCCTTCCACTTCTCTTGGAGAGGCTTGTCCTTCCAGGTCCAAACGAGAACGGAATCGCCTGGCTGCAAGGAATGGACAGGGGCATCCAGCAGGAGAGGCTGCAAATCTCTGGTATACCTGTGGAGAGAACAGAGAACAGCAGACAGAGAGCACATGTACTGAGATAAAAAGCCACACCCCATTTCCCACTTCCCTGCCAGAACCGGTGTACCGTTCATAGGCCATGCCCTTCCAAACATAATCTCGAAGGGACTGAGCCCTAACCTGCCCTTTGGGAGAGCGCGCATGTGGAGCAAAACAAGGGGTAAGGCATCAGGCCACTTAAGGGAAGTCTCTTGTCACACCTTTGAGAGGTGCCGCTTAAGTGTCTGATTTGTGCGTTCCACTACTCCACTGGCCTGCAGTCGCTATGGAGTGTGGAGCTTCCAGGGGATCTGTAGGGCATCCGATATCTTTTGAACAACTTGGGATGTGAAGTGTGTTCCGTTGTCAGATTCCATCCACTGGGGGAGTCCGAAGCGGGGAATGATCTCCTTGACAAATTTCAGAGCCACCGTCTTGGCAGTGTTGTTATGGCGTGGGAAGGCTTCAGGCCATCCGCTGAATCGATCCACCAAGACGAAAAGGTATTTGAATCCTTGGGTCTGGGGGAACTCAGTAAAGTCTATTTGCCAAACCAGCCCTGGGCCTGGGGTAGGTTCCAGAGTGGCTGGTGGCACTGACACTCCTGGTCGAGGGTTGTTCTTTTGGCAGACTAGACATTCAGCCTGTACCTGGGAGGCCAGGGGTGTAAGAGCCTCCCTGCCAGCGTATAATTCTTTGTTTCTTCACCAGGGTCAGTTCTTAATGTCTTTTGTAGTCAGGAATTCCTGGACTTTGTGGTTTCAATGAAGCAAGTGTTCCTTCTTCTCTTTTCCTAAAACAGTGTGGTTCAGCATCATACAGGGGAGAGGTTACTAGCACATCACCCTGTCTTTAAATAGGCTTATCATCAGTCGGAGAGTCCTCCTGAGGTGGAGGGGTCTTTTTACAGTGAGAAGCCTGGGTCCAGATGGGCAGTCCTTGGTACTTCACAGCGGTGTTGGTGGTTAACAGGACTTGGAAAGGGCCTTTCCAGTGTGGAGCCAAAGCAGTTTTTCGTTGATGGACCTTACGTAGACTCGGTCTCCTTGTTTCAATGAGTGGCAGGGCTGCTAGGGTCTTTGGTTAGTACGTCTTTTTTCTGTGAGAAAAGAAACCTAACACATTTCATTAATGCCTGACAGTGTTTTGCAGATCTCATAGTTGCTTGGGCACATTCAGGCCCCCCCTTTTCTTGGCTGTCGGCCAAGTCTTAGCTCTGGATAGTGTCCTTGGATGGTGCCAGCATCTTATCTTTGGACTGAGCTTGCTAGCTATATTTTTTCCCTCAGTTAACTCGTTCTGTTCTTTTTCCTGCTCTCCTTCTTGGCTTCTTTTAACTTACAAAGGAAACTTCCACTCTTCACTTATACACCTTTTCCCAACAATGAACACATACACATTGCCATTATACACCCTTCCAGTAAAATAACTTCTATACAGAGCTTTGGAGCAACAAACCAGGACGAGCACACCCACTTTTGAGGAGTCCAACAAAGTTCACGAGGCTCACAGTGGCTTTAAGGCAAGGGATGAGACCCACAGCGGCAATTAACAAGTCATCCACATATTGCAGGAGGAGGACCCTGTCCTCATTGTCCCACTCCTCCAAGTCTCTGGCCAGGGCCTGGCCAAACAGAGTGGGGGAATTTTTAAATCCCTGGGCCCACACTGTCTAGCAAAGCTGCTTTTTAACCCTCCTTTTGTCTTCCCACTTGCTCCACTCTGGGGCTTGCATGGCTGAGGGCTCAATTGCAAGGGTCATTATCCAGGCATTCTCTGGGGGTAAGGTGAGGGTTATTTCATCTTGGGTGAAATGCAGGGTGGCTCCTAAGCGACAAAGCAGGTCCCGTCCTAGTAGAAGTGTTGGACAATCAGGGAGGTAAACCAGTTTGTGAGATAGAGTTCTGTTTCCCAAAGCACATTCCGCTGGGGCATATACTGGGCACTTGGTTCCTTTCCCTGTGGCACCGACCACTGTGAGGGACTCTGACACAGGCAGCTGCAGGGGTTGGTTTACGGCGGTTCGTGCAGCTCCAGAGTCTATTAAAAAGTCTATGTCCGAATCTCCCACCCGCATTTTTACTTGGAGTTCCAGGGGCAGGATAGTCCATCTTCCCTGACACCCCTATTCTTGATCCTTCGCTGTCATTATAGGGGTAGCTTCCCTTTCGGGGCACTCATTTTTCCAATGTCCCTCCTTCCGGCATATGGCACACTGGTTGCGACCCAGACATCTTTCCTGTGAGCCAGGGCGCCCACGTCCTCTTATTCCCCGGCCCCTTCCACCTTCCTGGAATTTTCCCCTGCCACCGGCCTGTACTGCTGTGACCATCATTTTCGCTTGCCTCTTTTCCTTTTCTTAAGACACAACCTGATTATGCTCCACCTCAGACAGTAGGGTCCGCATAAGGACATTACAATCATCCCAGTCAGGGTTACAGCTAGCCAGGCACCCTTCAAAGACCGAGATAAACTTGCTTGGGTTCGTAGAGAATTCCCCTGCCTGTGCCTTAAAGGCTGCTAGGTCCACCGGGTTAAAAGGCACATGGGTGTAAACCTGCATAGTAGTGGCCTGATTCCTATCTGAGCCATGTCTGGACACCACGGTCTCAGTGATCAACGGATAAAATTCCACCGAGGGGGCAATCTCTGGGACCTGAGACACCTTGTCTTTATATGGTGGGGGTGTGATAGCCGAAGGGGACACCGGACCTGCCATTACAGCCGTGGCGGGGTTCTGGGGACTAACAGTAGCTACTACCGAACCTGTCGGAGTCAAATTACGCTTTTGCAAAATATCTAACCTATCTCTTAGCAACATAAACAACTGTACATACATATGTTCATTCCATTTACCCGTTTGCTGACAAAACAGAAGTAATTGAAGGATCGTGTTATAATTAAGTGATCCCTCCGGTGGCCACCTTTCCTGGTCCTCTAGCTGATATTGAGGCCAGTCTACTGTACAGAACCTTTTCAGTTTACTTTTAGTTATTGGATTTGCGCCAAACACTTTCCAATTCACCAGAATGCATTCCAAGGGTGTACACCTTGCCCTGTCTGCCATACTCTGTCCCTGCCCCATAGGGAGACACTGGGCGTCCCCAGGTCATAACAGGTAGACACTGGGCGTCCCCAGGTCAAGACAGATAAAGTCCCCACTGGACTGTTCCTACCTTATCCAAGGGTCCGGTTCTGCACCGTCGCCCTATCCATGGGACCGGTTCCCCACCGTCGCCCGCAGCTGCTTCTCCACTACTCGAGCGCGTTGCACCGTTGTGCCCTCTGGGGTCGACCAAACCACGTCTTCGCCGAGGCCCCCGGTAAAGTCACCGGTGCGCGCTGGGCGTCGGTCGTCGCCGCAATCTGTTGACCTCCGAGAGGGGTCCGGGCAAGGCTAAATTTCAGCCTCGAGCCCCACGTTGGGCGCCAAAACTGTTGCCAGCACAGAGTGCCCAAGGCAAAGCAACAGCGGGTTCGTTGCCCGGTGTGCTTCGCGTCAATAAACACACCAGGGGGAGAAGCAAACAAAGTTTATTTGGGATCCCAAAGCGGTGCAAGGAGACAGACAAGTCTCAAATCAAGCACATTAACAGGAACAGTTTTTCTTCTTTTATACATTTTGCAGTTAAGCCTCACCCCCCCCCCTTTGCCCTCTAGTCCTCCCTTTCTCCCCCCCATTCCTCCCTCTGCCCCTCCCGTCCCTGGTAATAGTTAAGTCATTCTTGGCAGCTATAAGCCTAGCTTGTTAGTAACTTCTTTAAACCGTTATCTTGTCCTTTTTCCCTTCAGCCAGAAACATGCAGGCCTCATTATTACTGCTTGAGCAGGGGGTTGCACACAGATAACTGGTTGCTTACATATTCCAATTGCACCTGGCATTTGAGATTGATTAGAGTTTAAACATGGAAGGATAGAGTTTGGTTCACTTAGGCCTAGTGCAGGAAGGCTTCATTGACACTCAGTGGCCTTCCACCCTCCCGAGTTACCTAGGGTGAGGCCTAGCGACGTCAACACCACCATAACGTTTTGTTCAGTTACGAACGTTTCAGAGTGACGAACAACCTCCATTGAGGTGTTTGTAACTCGGAGGTTCTGCTGTGTTCCTGATTTATATTAACATAAGAGGGGAATGGAGCTTCATATTTTCCTCTCAAGCTGTGTTGTAAATTGATGGGCCTTGTTTCATGGGAAAGCAAGAAAGGATAGAAATAATTCTAATACCTGTTACTTCCCCCTGCTGTCGGGGATAAAGCCTTACTGCTTTAATGCAAGGGGAAGGGGTGGGTGATTCGGGGTCTGAAGTTCTGACTTTTGATCCCCACTAACAGCTGTGATGATATAGCTGCACACACAGGCACTTCCAAGCCCCTCTCCACCTAGGTACGTGGGTGGCCCCCTGTCACCACGGTGTCTGGGCACTTGATGGACCCAGGCCTGAAAATTTGGCTCCAGCAGACATCAGGGGAAAGCAGGGTGTAGTGGGGCAACTGCCCCACTCCTGGAAAACAAGGGTTAAAAGCAGCCCTGGAGAGGGCTGGGGCTGTGAAAAGCTAGGCTAATTGAGGAAGCAGCCACAGCTGTGGCCAGCTTAATTGGGGCCCAACTGGCCGCTAAGAGGGCTGTGGGCCAGAAGCTGAAGGAGTCTCACTCTAGCCCGGGAGTGGGAAGGGGTAGCTGTCTGAGAGTGAGGTACCTGAAGTGGAGCAGTGCTGGGGAAGGGCAAAGGGAGCTGGGGAGCTCCAGCCTGGTGAACCCCCAGGCTGCAGGCCTTGGTGAAGGCCCACAAAAGGTATTGGGGCTGCAGAGAGGCAGCCCGGGGATAGGCAGAGGCAGCTGATCCTACCCCCTTGCCAGTGATGAGCGGCCATTACAGACTGGTCTGCCCCAGTGAGTGGGGGCTAGATGATGACTGGCAGTAGCCACTGAGGCAAGGTGGGTTTAGAGGTTGGGGGTTTCTCTGGGAGGGGAGAGTCAGATTTTGGGGTACTGCTGGGGGCAGAAACCCAAGGGTAAGGGGCACTGGGGTCCGGGAGGGACACGGGGCCAGCAGCAGGCAAGACACTGGTCTGCAGAGGACACTCCATAGGCTGGAAAAAAGATAATTCCTAGACGACCAGCAGGAGGCGCCGCACCAGTGAGTCTCAACCTCGCTACACAGGGATTGAGGGCAGGCACTGTCTTTGTGTTCTGTTTGCACACTGTCTAGCACAAGCTGTGACTGAGGTCCCTAGCTACTATGATAATATAAATAAATATTTATACAGTAAAAGCTTTGTTATCTGGCATGTTGGGGGAATGGAGGTGCCAGTTAGTCAAAAATTCCAATTAACTAAGTGTTATACTTACCACTGGAATACCAATTTTCAAAGAATAAGAATACAATAAAATGAATACAGCATAAAATAGTAGACAGGTACTCAGCAATACTGGTACTCAGCAGTACTCGGTCGTAGTATTGCACGGCAGATTGGTTGGTTTCTTGAAGCACTTAGGTGTATACAGGGCAAGTTTTCTATATCGTAGGTTATCTTATGACACTGCATGTCACTGTGGGCAGCGCAGGGTGTACACGCAGAACACTAAAGGTATACTGAACATCATTTAATCTTTCTTTGATGATTCAGAAGGCACTTCAGGAGCTTGCAGTGCCTCCGGGTCAGCATTATCAATACCAATTATTCTACAGTAGATGTAGAAGGTGTAAGAGATTGGGCTGAATCTATACTGACCCTATAACACACCCTGGAAGCTGCTTTTTTGAATAAATCCCTGATATTAGTTTGTTTACTTGTCTTCTGCCTCTTTTGCATAAAAGCAGAGTGCAGAATGTGCAATTGCATAACCTCCTGGGCAGTATACTTGTCCCGGTTACTAGATTGAAGATTTGTATTGGGAGAGATCAGAAATGCCAGTTAATAGAGCTTTCCGGCTCATAAAGTGCCGGATAACACAGCTTTTACTGTACTATTAATGAATAATCTTTCTCACATAGCCTGCCTTGAACCCAGTAGGCATGGCAGGGAAAAGAGAGCACCACCCCAGTTTATAAAAGAGTTTATTTCTCTTGTTTTTACCCAATGCATCAGACAAGAGCTCCTTTTGTGATATACTAAATCATACTTCAACCCCCACCCCCATCTCATTCTCTGCAGAAACGTACAGCCCTCGGGGATCATAGAGAACAGGGACCAACAGGCCGGTCAGAGTCATTCTCGCATCTAGTCAGATCGCTCCCATCTTGAGGTTGCTTTGGCAGGCCAGAAATGCACTTCAGATGGGGGCTGTCCCGCCCTGCACCTCAGGGACACAGTTGGAGCTGCATGTCTTCCCCACAGAGATGGAACCAAGGGTGGACTCTCTCCCCGCCGAAGGAGGCCGGCGGGAAAGTGAAGATGGGTTTCTCGTTGTCTGCGTCGAAGAAAGACACCCGCCCCACTTCGTAGTCCAGCAAAACCCCAATCCTCCTGGGGTCCCAGCTCAGATAGAGGGTGGTCAGAGGGGAGGTCTGGGCCCAGTATTCATCCACACACTGGCACAAAATCCAGATTCCCGCCTCATGGCTATGGCTGATCTCTTCCTTCCTCCTCACAGACTCTCTGGCTACCCCCATGGCCCAGTATCCCCCATCCCCCACCTCCACCTCCCAGTAGTGTCTCCCCGAGGTGAATCCCTCACAGCCCAGCACACAGGGCTCAGCGTCAAATCTTTTGGGATTGTCAGGCACTCGCCGCCGCGTGTCTCCCCATCTCACGCTTCTCCGATCCTCAGACACCGTGAGTTCGGGATGAGCTGTGTCTGGATCCAGAGTCACATTCACTGGGGGGGGAGGGGAAGAGAATCAGAGGGTTAGAGGCAGAGCTCAGCGTTAGGGGACATTGGGACCATTTCTCACACTCCCCAGCAGCCACATCCTTGCTAGGACACTCCCCGATTTCCTGCCTCGCTGTCCTGGGACACAGGCAGCTGCCTCTGTGCTGGGGTTGAGCTGGGATTTCACTGCAGCCCCCTCCTGCCAGAATCTAGAAGGGTGCTGTTATGGCTGCCCCTCTGCCTTCTCCCCCACTCCCATCATCAGGGACGAAGCAGGGGAGGATGCCCGGACGGAGGCATCAGCTTTAGTTGCAGTTTGGGAACCCACCTCACCCCCCGCGCAAGGAAAGGGAAGGGGGCAGTACACGGACAAGAAATCTGGCAGTGGGAGGAGTCAGAGGCACCAGGTGGAGAGACCCCTCCCCACCCAGCCATGGGGAGAGGGTAAACCCCCACCACATCCAGCCGATCCCCGGTGACATGCCTGGCTCCCGACACAGCAGCGCCCTCTGCTTGCAGGGCTCCGCAAGAGTCACCCCCACCGCCTCTGCCTTATTTTTAACGGGGGAGCTGCTATTTCTCTTCATTCATAACTATTTCTTAAACCCGCCCCTCATTCCCCCCCACCGACAATGCAAACAGATCTTCTGCCACCACAGACACATATTCTGCACTATGGACAATATGAACCTGTTCCTAGGGCAATCTATTCCTGGGCCTTAGAGAGGCAGCACCTGGGGACACAGGCGCCAACTTTATCATATCCCCGGGGGTGCTCTACCCCTGCTCCGCCCCAGGCCCCGCCCCCACTCCACTCCTTCCCCCAAGGCCCCACCCCTTCCCACTCCATTCCCCCCCCCCCCCCGCAAGTGCCCCTGCCCTCACTCCTCGCCCCCCCAGCGCCTCCTGCACACTGCTGAACAGCTGATTGCGGTGGGCGGGAGGCACTGGGGGAAGGGGGAGGAGCTGATTGGCAGGGCCCACTGGTAGGCGGGAGGCACTGGGGGGAGGGGGAGGAGTTAATTGTGGGGGCGCTGCTGGTGGGTGCTGAGCACGCACTATTTTTTCCCTGTAGCCCTGGAGCACCCACAGAGTCGGCACCTATGCCTGGGGAGATTCCCCCCTCACCCTAAGAACAGGGCACAGAGGCCTCCGAATCCGGGGAAAGGAGAGGGGGGAGAACTGTGGTTTAATTACGGGAAAGATGCAGAGGTACCCAGAGGGAGAGGAAAAACCCTTGGGTTGGTCACTCTGTTTGAGGTGAATTGCACCTAGAGAAAATTTCTACGAAAGCCAGACTGAAATTAAACAGAATCAAGAACACAACATGGGCCCTTGGCGTCAACAATAGAGTTTAAGTCCTCCAAAAGACTTTACCATCCCTCCATAACTAGCATAAGCAGGTTCTTGACCAAGGAATCACATTCATGTCATTCCTGCTAAGTCATAAGGATAATTCCCCAGAATCTTCACTTGATTCAGATATTGTACCAGCTGCCTGTCCTCTTTGGGTGTTTGGTTTTACCTTATCAGCTGATCAGGCAGAGCCCGCCCCCTCTCACTCAGAGTTACAGCTCTATTTCCTGCCTCAGTACCTTTGGATTCCTTCAGCGTCTTCCTGACACTGTTCCCCTGAGAGAATTCACTGAGGAACTCCTCCAGCTCAAGAGGAATCTCCACCTGCTGCTGGGACTTCCCCTTTTTGCACCTAGAGAGACAGACTGCAGTCAACCTGTGGAACTCTTTGCCAGAGGATGTTGTGAAGGCCAAGACTATAACAGGGTTCAAAAAAGAACTAGATAAATTCATGGAGGATAGGTCCATTAATGGCTAGTAGCCAGGATGGGCAGGGACAGTGCCCCTAGCCTCTGTTTGCCAGAAGCTGGGAATGGATCACTTGATGATCACCTGTTCTGTTCATTCCCTCTGAAGCACCTGGCACTGGCCACTGTCAGAAGACAGATACTGGGCTAGATGAACCTTTGGTCTGACCCAGTATGGCCGTTCTTATGTTCTAATTCATTGTTTTATAACATATAATGTATCACATCACCTGTCAGTACGAATTTCGGATAGTGAAGACTGCTAGATTGAGGGGTCAGGTGACTGAATTGTTCTGTGGATCCCAGCCTCAGAACACGGTCAGTCAAGGCACCAATTTCCCCCACAGGTCCAGTTAACATGCTTCAGTTGCGACGTGAAGAAAGACCAGGCCCAGGGAGGGGAAAGGAGTTATTTTCAGGTGAATAATCCAGCCTTTAGGATGATTAATCACAGGGCCTTAAATAAAGGGCACCAAGTCCAGGATTTTGTTCAGCTGAGGAAGGCTGGGATCTGAATTTTAATCCTCCCCCATGCATTTGGCTGGAACCCTTCCCAGCATGGTGAAGCCCAAGGGAGGAGTGAGAAGGCAACACATACCTGCTCAAGGTGCTTCTGACATCCTGGAGGGGAGGGGGGAAGAGAGAGGGAGAAAGAGAGAGAGATTCAGTCCCACAGTGCTAATAATGAAAACTGACACTACATAAATCTCTGTACCTGGTTACACTTTTTCATAGATTCCTAGGTCTGAAGGGACCATCGTGATCATCTTGTCTGACCTCCTGCATGTTGCAGGCCACAGACCCTAGCCCACCCACTCCTAATAGACCCCTAACCTCTGGCTGAGGTACTGACGTCCTCAAATCATGGTTTAAAGACTCCAAGTTACAGAGAATCCACCACTGACACTAGTTTAAACCAGCAAGTGACCCATGCCCCATGCTGCAGAGGAAGGCAAAAAAACCCCAGGGTCTCTGACAATCTGATCCGGGGAAAAATTCCTTTCTGATCCCAAATCTGGCGATCAGTTAGACTGTGAGCATGTGGGCGAGACCCACCAGCCAGACACCTGGGAAAGAATTCGCTGTGGTAGCTCAGAGCCCTCCCAATCTACTGTCCCATCACCAGCCTAAGTTAAATAGCATAGGGCCAGAACCGATCTTCGAGGGACCCCACTAGAAACACGTGTTCAGTGATGATTCCCTGTCTACAGTTACACTGAGACCTGTCAGTTAGCCAGCTTTAAGTCCATATCATGTGTGCCAGGTTAATTTTATGTTGCTCTAGTTTTTTAATCAAAAAGTGAAAATGAACAGTGTAACCTCAGGTGTATTTACTGCACCTTCACTAAATCTACCCCTTCTTGTCACTGTCCCTTTGAAGCACAAAGCAGTGAATGTAAACTAATAATGAATAAATACACTCTGGACCATGATTAAAGGGGGTAGGCCTTTAGCCACAGTGCAGACCTCTTGATGGGTTAGCACAGCGGTTCTCAAACTTTAGCAACCCGAGGACCCCCATTTTGATTTAAACATTTTCGTGGACCCCCAAGCCTCCCCATCCCTGCTCAGTCCCAGGCCCCACCCTACTCCACCCCTTCCCCCAAGGCCCCACCCCTCCTCTTCCCCGCCTCTTTCCACCCCCTCCCCGGAGCACGCTGCGTCCCCACTCCTCCCTCTCCCTCCCAGCAGGAAGTGCTGGGAGGGAGGGGGAGGAGTTGAGGGAAGGAGCGGGAGGAGTTGATCAGTGAGGCCAGCGGACTGGGGGTCTGTGGACCCCAGTTTGAGAAACACTGTGTTAGCACAACTGCCTTGAAGCATTGACCCAAGACCCTTTCTTGGCCCAAACAAAGCAGGAGAAGAAGGCCGGCCTTGTGATGAAGGCACAGGAATGGGGTTCAAGAGACCTAGAGTCAGTTCTTGACATCGTCAGAGACTTTGGCCCTATCTTTAGGGAAATCACTTAGTCTCTCTGGCCTCAGTTCCTCATCCATGAAATGGGGATGATAGAACATACCTACTATAGACCCTGGTGAGTAGATCTTCATTAATATTTGTGAGGTGCCCAGACATTGGACCAAAAGAGGTCTGATCACCAACTTCATAGAGTTTATTTATTTCGATTGGACAGATCCATAATTATACGCCTCTCCCACCACTCTGACAAATCACAGCACGAAAACGAACTACAATCAAGATTGATACAAAGCAATAGAAAACCCCATCTCCATTTCGCTGCAGAGATTGGAGTTCTCACCTGTGGGAATTCATTCGCTGCCTGCTGGCACTTCCGCTCCATCTCACTGATCTGCTCACTGAGCCGGGAAATCTTCTCGGAGAGTTTGGTGACATTTTCATTCTGTATCCTCACAATCGTCTTGTCCAGCTCTTTTAGCTGGACCAGCAGGAGTCGCTCTTTTTCCTCCAGCATCTGGTGCAGTTGTTGAAATAGAGACACAATCTTCTGCCTCTCGGCTTGTGTCTGTTTCTGTAACAAACAGGGGAAAGGGAAATTCAGGGACCCAGAGTGGATAAGAGTAATAATTAAAAAAACAAAACAAACCCAGATTTTATTTAAACTATTTGTTTTTTAATTTGGTGCTGCTAGATCTTTACTTTCTTCCCATTTTGTCCAATTAAATTGCTCAAGCGGAGGTTTGTTCAGTTTCCTAGTTGTTGAGCAAATTTCAGATTTTACAGAGATGTTTTCTTGGAAGAGGTTTTATAAGGAAAACGTTCATCTGGGCTCAAAAAGGCAACTCCAGGGTCTTATTAGCAGGGACATGAGGACAGTCAAGTGACATTTGATAAAGCAGAGGGGAGACTTTAGACATCAATACATCTAAAAATGCAGCATTTGAAATACTGAGAAATAAAAATGCTCGGCCTGCTACTCTCCCCAGGGTTCCTAGAGCCTCACACTTGGCCCTGGTGGCTCTGACTGGTGCAGCCTCATATCTGACCTGATCCGTCTGTCCCCGGATAAAAGGGGGTCTTCACATCTGAGTCCTTTCCAGTAGCAGGAAGGGCAGGACTCACAATGACCTTGGCAGAGGCTTGGTGAGAGCGGGCAGGGGAGGGGGAGAAAATAATTCAGAAGTTCTGAGGAAAACTCTGATCTTCCGACACCCCCAGAGCCAGCCATGTGCAAATGGGAACACTGGGACCCTGACTGAGACAGGTCCCAGCAGGGTGCATAAGGGGCATGTGATGGAGAAGAAAAATGGGACTCTCTCTTATGTGTGGGACTGGCCACACTTACAGACCTGCCAGGATAGCTCCAGACTAGTGGCGCTAGTGACAAGGGAAGAAGGAAGCAGGACCAGGGCCCTATGCCTGCACTGTCCAGTGCCCACGGCCCCTCTCCTGGGTCTGGCCCAGCCTCAATGCAGGGCAGGGAGTCACTGCCACAATCCAGCCCAGGGAAAGGGACATACAAAGACACAGATCTGGCCACCGAGCCAGGGGCCTTCCACCCTCCTCACAGAGCAGATTCCCCAATTCATCCCACCATACCAGCCCCCCCCCCCCCCAAGCAGGGTCCCCAATTCACCCCCTCATGCCAGGGACCCTTTCCCCACCCCACACAGAGCAGGACCCCCCAATTAAGGGAGCTATGTCTCTCTCCTCCCTCTGGCTTCCCCTGCAGGCTAAGTACCCGCCCCATGGCTCCCTCCACCAGGGACAGCAATTATTCCTTTTGTAATTCAGGGTGTGAACACAGTTACCCTCTATTGGGAAGATGAGCGGGGCTATTGTTATACTGCAATGTGTTAACAAGGGCCATCCACAGATGTGGGTGGCTCTCATTTTACCCCCTCTTTGAATGTCCCAGTTGTCCCCCAAATCTATAGGGTTCTGGCTGTTGAGGCCTAGAGCATCCCCTGAAATTTTGGCATGGATCAGATGCAGTGTTCAGCCAAGCTCCATCAACAATTACCTCCCCTGTTCACAGAGTGACACTCCCCCAGACACACAGCCCCCCAAATCCATGTCCCTGCTTGCGTAACAACAGGCACCTACCAGATGCTGCTGGCATCTCCCCTCTTCAGTCTCTTTAAATCCCAGCAGCTTTGCCTTCTCTTCCTTCAGGGTCTGCAGGCGGGTCTGGATTTGTTCCTGAGCCAAGAGAAAGGGTTTGAGTGGATTGAAGTATTTTGGTGTGTGAGGTTTTCTTTGCCTTGGGGGGTTTAGTCTACACAAAGTCCTGTGTCTGAAGGACTGTGTGACTCTTACTCTTTGTCCCCTGAAATAACAGTGCTATTAAAACAAATAAAAAGAGGCACGAACTCTCTAGCCCTAGCCAGAGCTTCCTTACCTTGTAATCCAAGCCAGCCTCCTCTATGGGAACCACCGTGTGAGCGCTGTGAGCCTGGGACTCTCTGCAAACCACACAGATGGGGGTTTGATCCTCTTCACAGAACAGTTTCAGAGCCTCCTGGTGTTTCTCACACCTTCCCAAGCCTTTGGCTGCCTGGACACTCAGCCCTTTGGCTATTTCGATAACTCTCGCCAGCTCCCTGTTGGGCCTGAAGTTTCTTTTCCGGGCAGTTTTTCTGCACTGGGGGCAGGAGAAGTTTCTAACCGATCCCTCCCAGCACTGGCTGATGCAGGCTCGGCAGAAATTGTGTCCGCATTGTATCGACACCGGGTCCTGAAAGTACTCCAGACAGATGGAGCAAGCCAGCTCTCTTTGCAGGGTCTCTACCCCAGAGCTCTCTGTGGCCATGGCCAGGGCTCCCTGCACCCCACGTGCAGCCAGCCCGCACCTTGCAAATGCAGCAGCGGCAGCGATTTGAAATCTTCACGTGTTCAGTGTCTGTTACAGGAAAGGGGCGTTTCCATGCCTGGGCTGCAACATGAGCCTTGGTTGCACAGGGCCGTCCCCCCTTCCCCGCCGCCCAGGGGGCTGGGCAGAAAAGTGCGCGTTTCTCTCTGTGCAGGGAATAACACGCGATGCCCAGGGGTGGCGCTCAGTTACACGCAGGGGAGAGAAGAAACACGTGCCTGGTGTTTGAGTTGGGGGGTTACATGTCGCTCTATGTCCCAGCCTCACCTATGGTCACATGGGTGGTGGGTATAATAGGCGAGGTGAGGCTAAGCCTCCCCTGCCCCAGGTCCTGGCCCTGCCCATGCTCCACCCTCTCCCCCGAAGCCGGTGGGGGCCAGCAGGCAATCTGGCGCTGGGTCCGGCGAGCGGCCCAGGTGCCGGATATGGCCCAGGGTGGTTTGGCCAGGGGTCCTCTGGCTGCCAGGGGGTGGGGAGGAGGTTGGGGCTCCAGCAGACAAGGAGAGGGCAATAGGGGTGGGGCCCTGTGGCTCGCCTCCCCAAAGGGGGGAGCTCACGCACCACCCATGTATGGTCATGAATGTTGGGTAATGACCGAAAGGACGAGATCGCGGGTACCGGCTGCAGAAATGAGGTTTCTCCGCAGGGTGGCTGGGCTTGCTCTCCAAGACAGGGTGAGGAGCTCGGCTATTCAGGAGAGCCTTGGAGTAGAGCCGCTACTCCTTCGGATCGAGAGGAGCCAGCTGAGGGGGTTCGGGCACCTGATAAGGATGCCCCCTGGGAGGCTTCCTTCGGATCTCTCCCGGGCACATCCCACAGTGCGGAAGCCCAGAGGCCGACCCAGGACACGCTGGAGGGATTATAGCTCCCGGCTGGCTTGGGAACACCGGGGAATCCCCCAGGAGGAGTTGGAACCTGTTGCGGAGGGAAAGGGAGGGCTGGTTCTCCCTACTCTCCATGCTGCCACTGCGACCCTCACCAGGGAAGCGGCATAAAGGGAAAAGAAGTAGAAGATCAGGCTCAGAATGCGGCTCAGGCTGGGTGTCAGCCCCATGCAGGGGCACAAGGGGGAATCACCCACACGTGTCCCGTGACCAACACACCTGTGGGTCTGGCACAGCTGGCAACTGGCCACCACACTCCTGCTGCTGCTGCTCCTCACCCACCCCCTCCCCCGCAAGCACAGGTGTGCCACTGGGAAGGGCCATCATCGGCTGGTGGTGTGGGGATGATAGGCCATCGCTACCACTTGGAGCAGGGAGGGAAGCTGGTGCTGGAAGAGGAGCGCTGTGGGGCTAGGCCCCCGCCTTCCCCCTGCCTGCCCAGCTCCAGTGTGGGGGCCTGCGGAGCTGGCCCTGCCCCCTTTGCTGGTGCTCGTGTGTGGGGGGTACAGATGACGGGGGAGCTGCTCTCCCACTGGCTGGGATGGGAGGGGGAGCTGCCCTAACTCTGAACTTGGGGGGAGTCTGCAGCCAGCGGGGGGAATCCCAGCTGCTGGGCTTTGAGGCCCCCACCCTAAGCGCAGGCTGGTGCATGACCTGCCCCAGCCAGGAGCAGCCGTGGGAGGGGCATGATTGGGGGACGGCCCCTCTGGAGGCAGAATTAAATAATTGAATAGTTACAGGAAAGGGGCGTTTCCATGCCTGGGGCAGCCCTGGGCGGGCTGCAACGTGAGCCTTGGTTGAACAGAGCCATCCCCCCTTCCCCGTGGCTGGGGGACTGGACCGTGGGTCTCCCACCTCCCGTGGGGGCAGTGCCCGAACCACCAGGCTACAGCGTCATGCCCTCTCTCTGGCCCAATGGTTATTTAAGTATTTGTCTACAGTGAAACAGCTTCAGCAGGAGAGATTGAGGGAGCCCCGATCGGGGAGCCAGCAGTTAAGACATTCTCCTGAGAGGTGGGGACCCCTCTTCAAATCCTCTCCCCACCGGGAAAGGGGGGATTTGAACCCCTCTTTCCCCTATCCGAGGTAAATGCTTGAACCACTGGCCTACGGATTATAAGGGAGCTGGTGCTGCCTCCTCTGGTGGCTGGGGTTTGAATGGGACCCGCTCCAGCTTGTGGCCTCTAAGCACAGCTACTGGACTGGGCCTCTGGGAGATAGGTGTTTGCCCACCCAGGAGCAGCAGAAGCTTCCTAAAAGTGGGGGGGGCTACCGGCACCTGAACCGTGGCCACACACCCTCTGCCTCCCCTTCCCCTGAGGCCCTGCCCCAGCGCCACCCCTTCCTCTCAAGGCCCTGCTCCCACGCCGCCTCTTCCCCCGAGCTCCCGCCCCCACGCCGTCCCTTCCCCCAAGCTCCTGCCCCCACACTGCCCCTTCCCCTGAGGCCCCACCCCTTCCTCACAAGGCCCCACCCTCATGCCACCCCTTCTCCCCAAGGCCCCACTCCTGTGCTGCCTCTTCCCCCCAAGACCCTGTCCCCAGCTCGCTCCTCTCTGCTCCCTCTCCCCCCATCACTTGCCCTTATGGCTGGTAAAAAGTGGGGGGCCATGGCCTCCTGACCCCCCCGTTCTGGCGCCCCTGCCTACCTAACTTCCCCTGTTTTGTGGATCAATGTCTGGGTGCCTAGAGGAAGAAACTGAAGCAACTACAGAACTTGAACAGCGGAAATGTAGTTGCCAAGTAAATTTAGGCACCCGCAGGGTTAGGCGGCAGCCAAAGAGGAATTGTGTGGAGCCTAAAACTGGGATTGAGGCACTTAAGGACCTTTGTGGGTCCAGGCTTTTGTTCCAAATTCACTGTCCTCCTTCCTCAAAGCCTCCACTGGCCAGTTTTCCTGCTCTGGCCTCCATGCCATTCTGCTGGGCTTTCTCTGGCATCGGCTCACAGCCCCTGAGCAAATGCTCATGGGACCTTCCCATCTCTGCAGCCCGTCACCAGCTTGCCTCTCATCAGGGCATTGTTGATGGAGCCCAGTGTAGAGCGTCTGTACTCAGTACTCCTCGGTGCTTTCTGCACTCTGGTGTGGAAGCGGATTTTTGTGTCAGCTTCATCCTTTGTAGATACACAATGAGCTTCAAAGTGGGCTAGGACCCACCCACCAAGATCAGTGTTCTCTGTGGGTGGGAGCTGAAAACTATTCTCCATTTCTAGGGCCTCTGATGGCTAATAAGCAGGGCTGGCTTTAGGCCGATTCCACCGATTCCCCGGAATCGGGCCCCGCGCCTAAGAGGGCCCCACTCCCCCGGTGGGAGCCCCGTGGCCCCGCTCCCCTGGCTGGAGCGCCGGCCCGAGCCCGGCAAGCCCTGCGGCCCCGCTCCCCCGGCCGGAGTGCCGGCCTGAGCCCTGCAAGTCCCGTGGCGCCGCTCCCCGGTCAAAGCGCCGGCCAGAGCCCAGCAACCCAGTGGCCCCGCAACCCCGGAGCGCGGCAATCTGAAGTGCCGCTGAAGACTCGGAGTGCCACCCGGTGAGTACAAGCCCCACGAATCGGGCCCCGCACTTGCTAAAGTTTTTGCCGCCCCAAGCAGCCCCCTCCCCCCCGTCCCAAAGCTGCGATCGCAATCTGTGGCACTTCGGCGGGAGGTCCTTCCCTCCGAGCCGGAGAGAGGGACCCTCCGCTCAATTGCCGCCAAATAGCTGGACATGCCCCCCCCCGGAGTGGCCGCCCCAAGCACCTGCTTACTAAGCTGCTGCCTGGAGCCGGCCCTGCTGCTAATAAGGCCAGTTTCCTGGCACTGCTCTTCATCCACTGGAGGGGGAGGAGGGAGGACCTTTCTGGGTGCAGGGAATGGCCAATAGGAGGGAAATAGTGGGGCTGAGAGAAGTGAAAGAGAAAGGAAGAGAAATCTCTGCTGGTTTTGTAACACGGACAGTCACAAACCCCACTTATGGGCAGGTGGAATGGAAGCTGGGGCTTTTAGATCTTAGTGCATAAACCGCTACTGCATGAGCCTCAAGCCCAATGGCCCTTAGTTAAGGCTGTAAAGCAGATTCATTAATCTGTCTCTCTCTCTCTCTCTTCCCCCCCTCACAGGAGGCGATCATGTGGCTCAGGGTTATTAGAGTGTCCTTGGCTCTGAATCCACACTCTGTAATCTGTGCCTGTTTCTTACGTGAAACGTGAAGTTTGCAATCGCCAGGATGTAAGATAATTAAGTTAATTCACTATTTATTAATTTTAGAAATGTGCAGGAGGTCAGGCTAAATCAGTGGTTTTCAAACTTTTTGTATTGGTGACCCTTTCCACACAGCAAGCCTTGGAATGTGGCTTATTCATTAAAATCGGGGGTGGGGTCATTTACTTTAATGGGGGCTCGGGGCTGCCCCACGGAGCTGATAGCTCACGACCCTTGGATCTTCAGACATGGTTTTTTAAATAATTCTTCAAAAGACCACCTTTATCTAAAAAGCACATTTTAATTACTATAGTAAAAAAACTTACTTCCAAAGTCTTTCTGTCCTTTCTGTCCATCCATTTCTCCCTTCACCCCCTCCCCCCCACCCACTGAAGGAAGCAACAGCCCTTTGCTTCCAGATAGCTGGAGAAAGAGTTTCCCTTTCTTTACTTCTGACTATCGGATGAACTAGTTTTAAGCAAAATCAGTACCTTAGTGAGATATAAAATCCTTTGTTATGCCTAAAATCTTTGGAAACATATTTTTTAAAGTTGGTGACATTTCATAAACATGTGTATTGTTATGGAGATCACACACAGTAAATTAGTGTTCCCTTTTTCTAAAAGCAATGAACTTTGTTATGAACACACTAAACCTCTGTGACTGATTAATTTAAAATAATGTCTGTTTCAGTGAGTTAAATATGTAGTAATCTGGAATGATTACTTTATGAAGGCTTAAGAGTACATTTAAAATATAAAATCAGCTTAGAAATACTGATTAAGAAAATGTAAAACAGAGAAGAGCTGCATCATGTATTCCATAATATTCAATGCTGTATTCAGCAAGACAGCTGACTCGCCCTTACTACAAAGTTTTTGCAAATAAATGTCTGACAAACTTCAGGGCATATCAAAAAACCTGTGACTGACATTTTTTATTCCCAAGTTTAGTGCTTTTAATTAGGTACCTTCTGCATGTCAATTCTGCGTGAGGGAGAGGGTACAGGGGTCTCTGCGGGGAACTGTGACTCTCCGCCACGTGAGGTGGGCTGGGCGTCTTGTTATTCTTTCTGCCTTGTCCCTCCGCCCTGCCCCCTCCACCCCCCCCGCTGGGCTGCAAGCTCAGGCTGCCGTCGGGCATAGGGGCACCAGTTTAATAATACTGCATAGGGCCCCATAAATCCTAAGGACGGCCCTGGGGGTGCCAAAAAGCGGTGCCCTGGAATCGCCTTCTGGAGGCACCGGAGATCCAGAGTGTCGGCGGCAAGCCCCAGCCATGGAGGAGCCGGCGCAGCGCAGGGGGGCAGGAGTCCTGCAAAGGCGGCAGCGCCGCTAGTGGGGAGCAGCTGCGCCCCCCGCTCCTCCTGCCCAGGTTGCGGCCTGGCACCCCCCCGGGGGGCTCCTGGAGGCTGCAGCAGATGCATGCGGGCAGAGGCCCCCGTGCACACCCCCCCCCCCCCCCCCAGTTTCCTCACCACGCTCGGGCTCTGCAGCTCCTGGGGATGTGAGCCGCCGCCGGGGCGCGGGCCCTGAGCCTGCTCCGGGAGGAGCAGCGGCAGCTCACACTCCCAGGAGCCGCAGAGCCCGAGCGTGGCGAGGGGGGAGCCGGGGGGCGCACGGGGGCCTCTGCCCACATGCATCTGCTGCAGGAGCCCCCAGAAGGCAGCTCCTCCCTGCCGATCTGCTGCAGCGGCTCAAGCCCAGCAAAGCCAGTGAGTGGACTCAGGGCGGGGGCTGACGGGGGTGGGGATGGCTCACGGTGGGTTCCATCTACAGGTCTGGCTCTGTGTGACCTTGTTCACCCCCGTTGAGTGCCTCACTTTCCCTCCCCCTTCACTTCGAAGTCATAAAGATGGTTTCGTTTTCAAGAAATGGACTTTTATTGCACACCGAAACAGAAATATGTGCCACAGAGGTAAACCTTGGAAACCGCAGGGGAATATACAACTGGGAGGGGGAATGCACATTCACCTTCTGTTTAAAAGTGCACAGGCCTGGCCTATCACACGTCAGCGTATGGGCGGCTGGGAGTCCATTCACCCTCCCCGGGGATTGAGTGGAAGGGATACTGCATCGGGCCCCTGCGCCAAGTGGAATGTGTGCGAGGGGGGGAGGGGAAGTAGGGCGATGTTAGAGTGCTGTTCTGGAGGGGCTGCAGAGGGAGTCGAGACTTAAAGTATCGCTCCTGAAGGTCAAGCAGACGCCTCAAAATGTCTGTTTGTTCCTTCAGAATCCCCAGCACCTCCTGCTGCATGGCACGCTCAGTCTCCTTGGCTCGCGCCCTGCTCATAACATCCATTTTTTCCGAGACAGCGGTCCTTGGCTTGGTGTCCGCCCTCCCAGAGGCGTTCATTGTCTCATGAGGCACGTCGGCGCGTGTTCTCTTTGGCCTTCGTCTTATCTGGAAGAGCCCCGCCGACAGTGTGGAGGGAGAGCCCCAGGCCGCGCTCCTGGCTGTAAAAGCACAAAGGAACCATTTCAGCGCAGACCCAGGGTCCAGGGCAGACTTCCTGCATAAAAATCACTCCCTTGAATCCCCGCAAATGTACAGCGGAACATTTGCATTTCTGCAAGGTGTTCATTGGACCGGTTTGCTCTCTTAGCCATGGGGAGTACGGCCCAGGGGCAGGGGCGTTGGGGCTTCTTCAGAAGTGGGGGTGGGGGAACACAGACCCCTGACACCCAAATTACAGCCATGTTAAACAGCGGGTGGCCATGCCCCCCCGCCCCGATTCCGGCGCCCCTTCCCCATTGTGCCCCTGGGTTCTGGCACCCCTGTCCAGTGATGGGGGTAGGACAAGCTATCACAAGGCAGTGATATCACAAGGGGGTGGATGGAAGAGGAGGGAGAGAAGGGAAACAGGCACTAGAGTTTGCGGTTAGAGCAATTGAAATGAATACTAGCACCATCTCCCATAGGTGATCCTAGCTGATACCACGCTCCTGAGGGTAACAGAGGCGGAAAGGGAACAGCTGCTGCATGCCTTCAGGTATGGACTGGGTCCTTATGCTGCTATCCTGTGTACTGAGATGATGCCTGCCGAATCAATACTGGAGTGGCGCAGGAAAGTGTCCTACCATGGTGGAAGAAATAAGGCAGCCCTCCCCAGAAACCTTCAACGGATTGCAGACTACCTCCAGGAAAGTTTCCTGAAGATCTCTATGGAAGATTTTTGGGACATCCCTGTGTACATAAACAATCTCTTTCGCAGGGCATCCTCTGCCTAGCTGGTCCGGGCACTGAGAAGCAGAGAGCCACTCTACCTCCACTGATTATTTCAATAAAAAATAGCAAATAAGAACATGTGTCCCTACAATATTAATCCTAAGTGTGTACTCACCAGAGGTACCCTCCCCAGCATCATGACCAGCCATGCTGCAGTGCTGCAACTGGCTGGACTGCTCCGGGGTTACAAACAGCTCCTGGCTCCCCCGGACAATGGATCCCCCGCTCGCCTGTCTCCAATTTGTCTCCTCCTCTTCCTCATCCAGCAGCTCCGACTCACCACTGCCTGCAGTGCCCTGGGACTCTGACTCCTCCAAGGACTCCAGGCGGCTCTTGGGGGTGGGGTCATCGCAGAGGATAGCATGCAGCTCTTTGTAAAAGGGGCACGTCTGTGCTGCACCAGAGCGACCGTTTGCCTCCCTTGCCTTCTGGTACGCGAGCCGCAGCTCCTTTGCTTTCACGCGACACTGCAGCAGGTCCCTCTGGTAGCCCTTCTCCACCATGTCCCGAGAGATCTTCTCATAGACATCCGCATTTCTACGGCTGGATTGGAGCTGTGCCTGCACAGCCTCTTCTCCCCACAGGCCAAGGAGATCCAACACCTCCCGCCTACTCCAGGCAGGAGAGCGTTTGGAGCGTGGACCCCGCATGCTCAGCTGGGCAGGCGAGCTCTCCACTCTGAACAAACAAGACATGGGAAATTCTAATGCTCCCGGTCCTTTAACAGGGGAGGGGTACCTGTGTACCCGGCAGCTGGGCAGCGGAGTTAAGAACGCTGACCGGAGCGGTCACCACGGAGCATTGTGGGACAACTCCTGGAGGCCACTTAAGCCGCCGGCATCGACTTCTTTAAGCGCTATGCTTCTCGCAGAGGCAGGGTAATAAAGTCGATGTAGTGGGCGAGTTATGTTGGCAGGAGGGACCTGGTAGTGTAGACGTGTACACAGTTAAGGCGACATAAGCTGCCTTACGTCGACCTAACTCTGTAGTGTAGGCCAGGCCACAGGCAGGAAGTTCAAGCCTGAAGCCAAGCCGAGGAGTGTGTGATGGGGCTGGGAAGGGCCCAGGGAGCCTCTCTGATAGCCAGGGACTGACCATAATGCAGCCTTAGCCACGATCCCGCTTCCTTATCACTCTGGCCACCTGCAGGGCCGGATTAACCTTGTGTGGGTCTGGCTCCAAACGTATTTGTGGGCTCCCATGGAGGCAATGGAGCATGGCACAGGGAGGTCAGTTCCCAGAGCGAGGGGCCAGCCAGGGGCAATGGGGCATGGCAGGGGCGGCCCTGCTCCACCCAACCCAGTGCAAGAGCACTATTTACAAACCGGCAGTTGTCAGATGCACAATGGCCTGCCTGGCCCTGTGCTTCCAGCATGTCCCTTCCCCTTGGGAGCGGGCCCATGCCGTGCCACACAGCCCCCCCCACCCAAATACCCCCACTGACTCCCCCTATGCCAAGAGCCCCCCTGGACTCACTACGCCCAGCACCCCCCCCCCCCCCCCCGGTCCCCATCACAACTGCCCAGCACCCTACACAGAACCCCCACTCCCTAGTGCTCCAACACACACAGATCTTCAGACACCCCCAGATTCCCCAGAGACCCACTCCCCCAAGCCCTGCCTCCCGGACGCACTCACCGGCCCTGCTGGGAGGCGACGGTGTCTGCCGGGCTGAGCTGGCAGCGCAGCCAGGGCTGGTCCCAGTGTTGGGAATCGCTCCGGCTCCTCAGGCGTGGCGCAACTGCCCCGACCGGGCTCCCTAAGGACCCACTTGCCTGGAGGAGCCCAGCCAAGCCCCCCACACTGTCCGAGACTGGCCAGGCTTCTGCACCAGTCCCAGGCGGCTCAGCTCCAGGGAGACAGGTGGGGCCCCACAGGTGGTGGGAAGCAGACTGCCCAGAGCCGGAAGTGCACTGCGGTCCGGCCAGGGGGCTAAGAGGAGCCGGTGGGTGGGGCCGGGGGTGGAGAGGAGCCCTGGGCCAGCGGAGAAGAGCAAGTGGTGGGTGGGGGGAGCCAGCAGGCTGGCAGGGTCTCAGGGCTCAGTGCAAGCAGAGCAGGCCAGGGCCCCTTCTGAGCATGGGCCCGGCTCCATGGTGCCACTGGAAACCCGAGACTGGCCACCTGCTGCTGGATTCAATCAGCGTCTGCCCTGCCCCAGGGTTGCCCAGAGCTCCTGGGGAATTTGCCCCAGTCCCAGAGCCAGGCAAGGAGTCCCAGTCCCACTCCAGCCCACAGAGGGGAACAGAGACAGACACACACAATCCCCAACCAGCAGCACACGGCCCCAGAGAGACGCACAAACTTCCCACACTGACATTCATCCCCACGGCCCTGCTGGGTAACAACACTGGGCACCTACCAGGTACTCTGGGCTTCTCCTTTCTCTGGTCAGTTTCAATCCCAGGAGCTTTTCTCTCTCTCTTCCTTCAGAGCCTGCAGTCGGGTCTGGAATTGTTCCTGGGCAAAGGGACATGGGAGGTGCTGGGGAGGGTGTTAATTATTTTTCTTTTGGAGCATGAGGCTCAATGATCCTCCCCTCCCCCCAACAATAACGCTGCTACGCGGATTTAGCTTTCCAGTTTATTTAACCGAGCAGCAGGCCGGGAGAGCACCCACATGGCAACTCACGGGCCAGGCCATGGAAGATGCAGGAACTGGGGGAGAACCCCTGGTCACAGAGGAGACCTAGTTTATCTTAGGAATGCAAGCTGGGTCCAGGCCTCCAATGTACAAACCCTAGTGCCTCCCTATGTAGCAGTGGCCTCTCAGCGTGCTTGGTAGAGATCTCTTTCCTACAACTCTGCTCCCATATTGCTGATTGCTAGTAAAACAGAGGGAGGCAGGTTTGCTCCAAAAATTAATCATCAATTATTCCTAAGATTGAGGGCCAAGATCAGTAACTTCACCTAATGATCCTGATAAGATCATTGTAATTAACAAATAACAACCAATAAAGTGGCAGAAGATACGGCGTTCAGGTGAAAGGAACCCCAACATCTGAACATCTGGAAATTCACAAGTAAGGTGCCAGACTCCATGAGGTCTGTCTGAACTGCTGAGCTTTGGCCTCTGAAATCTAGGTTTGGAAAAAAGCCACCGGTACAAATATTGTTAGCGGGCAAATATTTCCTACCTTGTCCTCCTGGGCAGCCTCCTCTATGGGAGCCACCCTGTGAGATCTGGCTCAGAGCCTTGGCTCTGTCACACACCACACAGATGGGGGTTTGGTCCACTTCACAGAAGAGTTTCTGGGCCTCCTGGTGTCTCTCACACACTCACTCGTCCTGAGCCTTTGGCCCTCTGGCTATTTCGATAACTCTCGCCAGTTCCCTGCTGGGCTGCAGGTTTCTCTGCTGGGCAGTTTCTCTGCACTGGGGGCAGGAGAAGTTTGGCTCCGACTCCCTCCAGCAATGGCTGATGCAGGCCCGGAAGAAGTTGTGCCCGCAGTGGATAGACACCGGCTCGGCTCGTGGAAATACTCCAGGCAGATGAAACAAGAAGCTTCCTCCCGGAGACTTTCTGCAGTGCAGGGCTCTCTGCAGGCAATGGACCCTGGCAGGAAAGGGGTAACAAAAAGTTAGTTTGAATTTACAGCCCTCTGGCAGAGGAACACAGGATGGAATTGGGTGTTTCCCTTCCTGGATCTGTCTCATTGGCTGAGCCGTGTCTGTGACTTCTCCCAGCCCCTGGGGGATCTGGTGAGAAACGTGATCCTCTGTGTGCTGGGGACAGTGTTTAAACTCAGGTTAATAGAAACAACAAAGAGTCTGGTGGCACCTTAAAGACTAACAGATTTATTTGGGCATAAGCTTTCGTGAGTAAAAACCTCACTTAGAAGTGAGGTTTTCACTCACGAAAGCTTATGCCCAAATAAATCTGTTAGTCTTTAAGGTGCCACCAGACTCTTTGTTGTTTTTGTAGATACAGACTAACACGGCTACCCCCTGATACTTGACAACATGTCAGGTTAATAGGACATTTACACTGGAAATAAAGGTTTCAGAGTAGCAGCCGTGTTAGTCTGTATCCGCAAAAAGAACAGGAGTACTTGTGGCACCTTAGAGACTAACAAATTTATTAGAGCATAAGCTTTCGTGGACTACAGCCCACTTCTTTGATATGCATCCGAAGAAGTGGGCTGTAGTCCACGAAAGTTTATGCTCTAATAAATCTGTTAGTCTCTAAGGTGCCACAAGTACTCCCGATCTTTTTACTGGAAATAAAGTCAGACAGAGAGATTTTGTTCCCTTAGGGGAAAACAGACTTTAAAGGCAAAGTCACTCTTTGAAAATAAATAAATAAATGGAATTCAGTTATTTGACTCCCAAATCACCACATAAGAACAGCCACAATGGCTCAGACAAGGTCCATTAAGCCCAGTCCTTCTGACAGTGGTAGGGTGACCATGTGACTGGTTTTTGATTGGAACACGCGGTCGAAAAGGGATCCTGGCAGCTCCAGTCAGCACTGCTGACCAGGCTGTTTACTGTCTGGCTGGCGGCGCCACACAGCGGGGCTGGCAAGGTTCCCTGCTAGCCTCCATGACGTGCGGCTCCTGGGAAGCAGCTGGCATGTCCTCACTCCGGCTCCTACGCATAGGGGCAGCCAGTGGGCTCCGCACGTTGCCCCCCGCCCCAAGCACCGCCCTCCCACACTTCGAACTCCCCAGCCCAGAGCCCCTTCCTGCACCCCAAATCCCTCATCCCCAGCCCCACATCAGAGCCTGGCATTCCCAGCCGGAGCCTGGCACCCCCTGCCTCCCAACCCCCTGCCCCAGCTCGGAGCCCACTCCTCCACCCTGAACCCCTCATTTCTGGCCCCACCCCTGAACCCACACCCCCAGCCCAGAGCCCGTATCTTCTCCCACACCCCAACCCTCTGCCTCAGTCCGGAGCCCCCTCCTGCATCCCAAACCCCTCATCCCTGGCCCCACCTCAAGCCCGCACCCCCAGCCCGAGCTCTTGCCCACTCTCGCATCCCAACCCATTGCCTCAGCCTGGAGCCCCCTCCCTCACTCAGAACTCCTCATATCTGTCACCACCCTGGAGCCTGCACCCCCAGCCGGAACCTGCACTCCAGCCCCCGGAGCCAGCCCGGTGAAAATGAGCAAGTGAGTGAGAGTGGGGAGAGCTAGTGACCGGGGGTGGGGGATGGAGTGAGGGGGGCACGAGGCCTCAGAGAAGGGGTGGGGCATGGGCAGGGTCTTGGAGGAGGGGCGGGGCAGGGTGGGGCAAGGGTGTTCAGTTTTGTGCCAGCAGAAAGTTGGCAACCCTAGACAGTGGCTGATGCCAGGTGCCTCAGAGGGAATGAACCGAACAGGTAATCATCATGTCACGTGAGCCATCCCCTGTCGCCCATTCCCAGCTTCCGGCAAACCTGGCTGAGTGGGAGCCATTTAATCAGCACGGAGGCAGGAATCTCCTGGTTTCCATACAGGGCGCAGCAGGAGGCATGGGGCAGGATGGTCCGGGAGATCAGAGGCTGCTAGGAGCGAGCAGGCTCCAGCAGAGAGGCCTGGGAGTACAGGTAGGTCTGCACCACACTGAAAGATCTGTGGCCTGGCTGCGGCTGGCCTGGCTTAGCTGACTCGGGTTTGCAGGGCTCTGAAATATCAGTGTGGACATTGGGTCTCAAGCTGCAGGGTCCGCGGCTGCCCGCGCAGTTCTTACCATGGCCTGGCTGTGGCTCTGAGGACCTGCTTCAGACACAAGATTCTGGCTGATGTATCTTTACCAATGGCCCACTAGACCCTTCCTTTCTGCTTTCAGGAAGAGTGGCTGGCAGAATATGGATCATATCATACATTCAGGGCTTTGGAGCGGAGCCCGGAGCTGGAGCGCGGAGCAGCTCCAGAGCAGTGGAACTGCAGGTTTTTGCCTGGAGCTGGAGCGGAGCCGGAGCACAGCTCCAAAGCCCTGGATACATTAATACATTTAACACATGCTACATTATTAGCATTATTTTATTTTTTATTCTAAATTATACAAAATACAAACATAAAATCCTCTTACTACACACTGCAGTGGCACACTGTGGACGCGCCCTCAGCTGCCAGAACAGAATTTGACCAGGCTTCGTAGTGTTGTGTGTAGACCAGCCTCAGTCCTATTGACGCGGCTTGTCAACAGCGATTTCATACTGTGTCCTGCCCAGAGAGGGGGGGAATTTCCCCTCCCCAGGGACTGCAACTCCTCACAGCTCAGAAAATGAAGGAGCTTCAGCAAGGGAACCGCCCAGTTGCTGACCAAGGCTGAAGAGATTGTAAAGTGAAACTAACCTTTTCATTCTCCCCCTGGCAGGCAGCCATGGCAGCCCCGGATCCTGTGGAGTGTTTGCAAAAAGAAGTTTCTTGTTCCATCTGTCTGGATTATTTTACTGACCCGGTGTCTATCGATTGTGGGCACAACTTCTGCCGCGATTGCATCAGGCAGTGCTCGAAGAAATCAGAGGCCAAACTCTCCTGCCCTCAGTGCAGAGGCACGGCCCTGAAGAGAAAATTCAGGCCCAGCCGGGAGTTAGCAAATGTGGCCGAAATAGCCAAACGGCTGAGTTGCCAGGCTGCCCAAGGGGCTGGAAGGGAGAGGGTGTGTGAGACCCACCAGGAAGGTCTGAAACTGTTCTGTGAGGAAGATCAAAGCCCCATCTGTCTGATCTGCAGAGAGTCCCGCGCTCACAGATTTCACACTGTGGCTCCCATAGAGGAAGCTATCCAGGACTACAAGGTAAGAAACTATGGTTTAGCGCCATTTTTGTACCAGCTTTTTTTTTTTTTAAATCCTTATTCTTTTCTCTGTTTCAAAGGACACATAGCAGGAGTCAGATAATCTCTCACATGCACAAATCTGTAGAGGGAAAGTGACCACACCTCCCTTAGATTAATAGAGGATATTGTGAAGGCCAAGACTATATCAGAGTTCAAAAAAGAACTAAATATGATCATGGAGGACAGGTCCATCAATGGCTATTAGCCAGGATGGGCAGGGATGGTCCCAAGCCTCTGTTTGCCAGAAGCTGGGAGTGGAGGACAGAGGATGGATCACTTGATGATTCCCTGTTCTGTTCATTCCCTCTGGGGCACCTGGCATTGGCCACTGTCGGAAGACAGGATACTGGGCTAGATCAGGATAGTGGGCTAGATGGACCTTTGGTCTGACTCAGTATGGCTATCCTTGTATGGCCAGAAGGGACCAGTATGATCATTTTGTCTGCCTTCCCGTATAAAACAAGCCATAGAACTTTGCCCAGTTACCCCTGTATGGAACCGAGTGACCTGCGTTTAGCTAAACCACTGCTTCCAGAAAGGCATGCAGTTATGATCAGAAAACTTCAGGAGTTGGAGAAACTCTGCCACTTCCCTGGCTACTCACCCTCACGGTTAACATTTTGTGCCTTATTTGTCATTTGAAATGATCTGTCTTTAATTTCCAGCCATTTGTTCTTGTTGCATTATCACCCAATCCACTAGATTAAAGAGTCCTTTAGTACCTGGCATTTTTTCCCCCTTTGAAGGTATTTATGCACTAATCAAGTCACCTTTCAATAGTCATGATAAAAATAATCAGATTGAAATCCTTAAATCTCTCATTGTAATGGCTGGTCTACACTGAAAACTTACACTGACATAGCTACGTCTCTCAGGGATGTGAAAAATCCCCCTAGCCCTAGCGTAGACAGTGCTACCCCACTTCTTTGCTCAACCTAGCTACCGCCTCTTGGGGCGGTGAATTAACTACAATGGCCAGAGAACCTCTCCCATGGCTGTAGTGAGTGTCTACACTGAAGTGCTACAACAGCCACTGTAGCGGTTCAATTGTAGACATATCCCTAAGTCGTTATTTCTAGCCCTTCAGTCATTTTTGTTGCTCTTTACTGCACCCTCTCCGATTTTTCATCATTCTTGTAAAAAAGTGGACCCTGGAATGGGAGGCAGTATTCCAGGATCAGCCTCACCATGAACATATACACAGGTAAAAAAATATACAAACTAGTCACGACTCCACTGTTTATATATCCAGGGATCATATCAGCCTCCGCATCGCAGTGGGAACACATGTCGAACTGTTTGTCCACACTGACCTCTAAATCCATTACAGCAGTGGTCCCCAAACTTTTGAGGGTCATGCCCCCTTACCCCTGTCCGCATCCCCCTTGCTCCCCCGCCCCCCCTGAGCCAGGACCGGGAGCAGGGCTGCAGCTCCAGGTGCGGGAGGGAGGGCAGACAGGGGTAAAGGGGTTGAGGCTGCGGCCGGAGCTGGGGTGGGCCGGGGCTGGGCCAAGGCTGGGGGCAGGTGCGGGACCAGACCCGCAGCCGAGCTGAGATGGGGTCCAGCAGCTGGGCCCACAGCCAGGTATGGCTCCGCTCCCGGCCTCGCCCCCAGCCTCGGCCCCGGCCCTGGGGCCGGGAGCGGAGCTGCACTGAGGCTGGGGATGGGACTAGGAGTGGGGCCGGGAGCCGGGCACACGGAGCAGAGCTGGGGGCGGGGAGGGGTTGGGTGGCGCTCCTTCCCTGCCCCCTGTGGGGTCTGGCCTGGGTCCCATTGTGCCCCCCCGGACATTTCTCCACAACCTCCTAGGGGGGCATGCTCCACAGTGTCGGGACCTCTGCATCACAGGGTCACTGCTTTCCAGGATACAGTCTCTCCTTCTGTAGGTCTGGCCTGCATTCCTCGTTCTTAGATGTATAACTTTGAATTTGATTGTAATATACATTTAACTTATCAAATGATCCAGATCGCTCTATACGACTGCCCTATCTTCTTCATTATCTACCACTCCACCAATCTTCACATCATCCGCACATGTAGTCAGCATTGATTTTATATTTACTTCCTGGTCATTGATAAAAATATTGAATAGTTTTAGGTCTTGCACTGATCCCTGCAGAACACCCCAATTCAGTGATGGTTCCCTATTGAAAACTATTTTTTGAGGCAGGTCAGGCAGTCCTTAATCCATTTAACATGGGCTCTGTTGACACTGTGTAGTGTTGATTGCATTATCACCCCACATTCTGATTAAAAGTCAAATGCCTTCCAGAAGTGTAAGTATAGTACATCTGTACAGTCAACAATTAAACTTGTAATCTCATTGAAAAAAAATTGAATCAGGTTTGATGACCTGTTTTCCGTAAAACCATGTTGACTGGCATTAATTGTATTCATATTGAATCCCATATCAGTTTTTCCAGCATTGTGCCTGGAATTGATAGGCTAACCAGCCTAAAATTACCCAGATCATCTGATTGCCCTTTTTGATTACTGGCATGACATTAGAATGCTTCCAGTCTTCTGGAATTTCCCTACTGTTCCAAGAGTGAAACATGAACACCAGCTAGCTGGAGATCTCCTCAGCCAGTTCCTTTGGAGTTAGTTATCTGGGAACGCGGATTTAAAAATGTTTATCCCTCCTAGGAGTTTTCTAACATCCCCCTTGGTTGCAAATGGGCTGGGAAATACTTCATCATCCTCACATGTGGAATGGATCATCCTGCTTCTTCCAGAAATATTTATGGAACACTTCTGCCTTTTCTGCATTGTTCTTAGCAGGTTTATCATGATCATGATGTAGTGATATGCCAATACCATTGTTAGGGGGTTTGTTTGTTTTTTCTGGTACGCTTAAAAAACTCCTCCTTGCTGTCCTTAGCCATACCAGTTGTGATTTTTTTCCCCCCCCGATGTCTCTGGCCTCCCTTATCAATTTTCCACACTTCATTACTTCACATTCATATTGAGTACTATCTACTTCCTCTTTCCCCCTTTTGTTATGTATTGTTCTAAGAAAATCAATCACAGAAGAAAATAGCCCCCTTTCCCCAGTGAAATCTCATCCAGACCATTTCCCCCCCACAAGGAACAAATCCAGATGCAATTGCAGACTCTGAAAGAAGAGAGAAGAAAGCTCCTGGGGTTTAAAGTGACTGGAGAGAGGAGAAGCCAGGAATATCTGGTAGGTGCCCATTGTTATTACCCAGCAGGGACATGGGCGTGGGTCTCTCTCTCACTGGGTCAGCCTCACTCTTTGACCAGTAGAGTGAACAATAAAAATCAAAAGATGCTCAGGTTGCTAGATCAGCACCTAAAGCAAAACGCACAGGAGTCACCGGGAAGAAGAAATCAAACAGCCACAAGCGAGGCTGTTCCCGATCTCTTGCACGGAGCTATAACCCTGACAGTTACTTCACCGGAATGGCCCTGTGCCAAAATAATGCAGACTTGCTCCAAACGCAAAATCGGTGGCCACAAACTAGGGGTGGAAAGTGCAAAGCACAGTCTAAAGCAGCGTTTCTCAAACTGGGGATCCCGACCCAAAAGGGGGTCGCAAGACTATTGTGGGGGAGTCGCGAGGGCGGCGGCTGCTGGCCAGGCGCCCAGCTCTGAAGGCAGCGCTGCCACCAGCAGCAACGCAGAAGTAAAGATGGCCTGGTATGGGGGGGCTGGGTTGTCACAGTATTTTCAAAGGGGGTCCCAGAAAAAAAAGTTTGAGAACCCCTGGTCTAAACCCAGAGAGGATGGGCTGAGCAGGCAACGGGACAGAGAGAGACACTTTCTACTCCAGCGGACTAAATACAAGGAAGTGAGAGACAGATATTGCCTCAGAAGTATGAGCAACCATAGAAGGTTTCTCAGCCAAACATGATGAGGATAAATTGTGTGCGACCCTGGGAGGAAGCGAAGAGACATCAGCGATAGCAGCTGGCCACTGGGTCACGAGCTTCCTAACTCTGAGGAGCATTAAGTGCTGGGAGAGGTTAACTTGGGTGGTTGTAGAATCCTTGACCTTGGAGGTTTTTAAGGACAATTAAAGTCACCCTCCTGTACATTCAGGGCCCAGTTATATGTCCCCTGAATCTCTATGTTCTTGACCTGCCTTTCCTTTACCTTTGTTTTAATCTGTTCATTACAGGAACAGACGAAAACCCAGAGGTGCAAGATCGTGTCGGAATTTGAGCAGCTGCGCCATCTACTGGAGGAACAAGAGCGGCTCCTGCTGGCCCAGCTGGGAGAGCTGGAGAAGGAGATTGTGAACTGGCAGAATGGGAGTGTCGCCAAACTCTCGGAGGAGATTTCCCATCTCAGTGAGCTGATCAGTGAGTTAGAGAAGAAGTATCAGCAGCCAGTGAGTGAATTCCTGCAGGTGAGACCTCCGTTCTAGGCAAGAACTGGAGCCTAGGAAACGCTGTGTCTGATTTATGGTATTTCATTCAAATATGTTGATTTTTTTACTTCACATTTTGTCATGGTGTTGAGATCCTGGGCGAGCATGGGCAGCAGGGATAATAGGCAGAGGAGGCTCTACCTTCCCTGGTGCTGCCGCGGTTGCAGGGTTTGGCGGCAAAGTTTTTGTTTTATTATGCCCCATTTAGGTTCCGGGGCGGCTGAGGGGTGGTATGTCCTATTTAGCTTCCTGGGTTCCTCAGTAATCTCCCTGGACTCCAAAGGGATTGTCACCTTGGCCTGGATTCACTCAATGTTGCAACACCTGGCTTTTCGGCCCCTTGAAAATCACTGGCGTCCACAAAGCTGGGTTAGCCGCCTGGCTCCCTATTCAATGCACGCTCAGTAGGGAGCTGCCTCAGCCAGCCAATGGGAGATGCTGATGAGAGAGATATGTGCTAAGCCCAGAGTTAGAAGTCTAAAACCTGGGATGCAGGGAGGCTCCTAGCTCTGCTTGGGAGCCACAAACAGGACATGCTCTCCTCACTTAGGCATTTCTTGTGAGAAGGGCTTAGGGCAGGGGTTCTCAAACTTCATTGTACTGCAACCCTCTGCTGACAACAAAAATTACTACATGACCCCAGGAGGCGGGACCAAAGCCCGAGCCCTGCTGCCCTGGGTGTGGGGGCCTGCAATTTGAGCCAAGCGGTGGGGCTCAGGCCTCGGCTTTGGCACCAGACCCCAGCAAGTCTAACACCAGCCCTGGAGACCCCATTCAAATGGGGTTGCGACCCACAGTTTGAGAATCACTGGCTTAGGTATCTGCTTAACGCCAGACAAAATGGCTGGATGAGGGGATGAAGCAGGCTTTGCCTCAGAAACCTGTAACGTAGTGGTTAGTGTACTTGCTTAGGCTGTGGGTGACCCCGGTTCAAGTCCTGCTCTGGTGAGCAGGGTATCTGCCCCCTCTTAGGTGAGTGCCTGCCCTAGACTGTGGTGGGTCTTGCTGCTTGAAGCCATCTTTGTGCTTTATTTACATATTAATTAGACCAGAGACAGAATGAAAATCACCCTCCAGTGCAGTGAGGCCTCTTCCCCTTCCTCTGACCCCATCCCTGGGTCTTGTGCTTACCTGATTGGGCCCTATGGGAAAGCTTGGAATAGGAGCCGCTCTTCTCCCCTGGTTCATGGATCGGACTGGGGCTTGGACGTGACGTAGGTGCCTGGACACCAGATGCTGCCTGCCAGAAGCTTGGGGGACTTGTACAGTGAAAATGTAGGTGCAGTGTGAGGCTGGTATCCTCATTTCACACACCAGGCATGGAAAGATGAAGTAAAGCTCGCCAAAGCCACAGAGGAAGGAGCTGGGCCAGCAGCTGAACCCGGATCTAAGTCTGCCCCGGGCCATTAAGTCACTTTGTGTTAGGCAATAAAGGTCTATCGGTTGGACAGCAGGTGTGCCAGCCAGGCACACCAGCAGCGCTGCTGCGTTCAGATTCTCATGTGGCCAGATCCCGACCTCTGGGGGCCTGCTGATTGATCAATTTGTTATTTCATAATAACTGATTTGTGCTTAAAAGGGGCAGTGGCAGGAAGGTGCGAAATTAACAAAGCACTGATGCTCACCAAATAGAGCGGAGGGTCATAGGGATAAAATGCATGGAAAGGTGCAAAGACCCTTTATTGTTCATTCTGGTTGTTATTGCTGTGAGACTGAGCTCTCTGTATTTCTCTCTCCCCTGTAGGACATCAGAAGCACCTTGATCAGGTATGTGGCTCCTTCTCCTTCCCACTTGACTGTGTGGGAAGCTCGCCCCACAACTCAACAGCAAAGCACATGGGAGAGGGCCACAGTTCAGCTTCTCCTCTCTAGCTGGGGATGACTGGCTGATTCTGGTCCCCGAAGGAAGCACGATTCACTTTGATTATCTATACTGTGGCAAATTGCCAGCACTACTTTGATGGGTCTCACGCTTTCTCTTCGCAGGGGGCAGTTCAGGGCGCTGTTTCTTACCCCTGAACTGGAATATTAACTGCCCCACTAGTGTCCTAGGGGAGGGGAGTGGAGAGGGAGGGACCCGGGCCTGCCCTCTCCTCCGGGTCCCAGCCCAGGGGCCCTAGGGATAGCAGTAAACCACTTGAACTAGCGGTTTCCTTCCCCTGGGCTACTTCCCTCTCCTGCCCTTCAGCTTGTGGGGGCTTCCTGCCCTCCTTCTGCACAAGCCAGGTGTCCCTTTACCTAGGGTCTTGATCTTCTTAGCCCACTGCAGTACTTCTCCAAACTTTCTTCTGCTTCCCTCCAAACTGCTCTCTGCTCCAACATCAATCCACTCTGCTTCAACTCCTCCAAACTGCTGTCTGCTCCAACACCAATCCACTCTGCTTCAACTCCTTCCCTTGTCTGATTGAAGCAGGGGGTTTTTATCAGGTGACTGGCTTCAGGTGCTCTAATTGGCTTCAGGTGCTTTAATTGGCTTCAGGTGCTCTAATTAATCTATAGCAAACTTTCTTCCCTCTACAGGGAATAAGGCTCCCTTCTAACCCTCTCCTGCTGCCCTCTGGCCATGCTATATCACAATACTAAGGGGCCATACTGCAGTCACGAGGTATGGTTTTTGCTCCTAGCCGGCCTACAGCTCACGTACTGAGAGCAACCAACCTTCAGCGGCATGTGCTTTTGCACAGGCAGTATAAACCCACTCAGAACCTTGGGTCATTACTCACCTATGCTGAAGCATATTCTGCCACGGCTTTACAGTCCGGTACCTGAGCTTGCTCAATGAAAGCTACCTCAGGTACGTTAACTGGCATTGCAATCCAGGGCCGGCTTTAGGAAGTGTGGGACCCGATTCGAATACCCGGCGGCGGTCTGGGTCTTCGGCGGCACTTCGGTGGCAGGTCCTTCACTCGCTCTGGGTCTTCCGTGGCACTGAAGGACTCGCCACTGAAATGCAGCTAAAGACCCAGAGCGAGTGAAGGACCCGCCGCCGACGTGCTGCCAAAGACCCGGACCGCCACTGGTGAGTAAAAAAATTAAAAAGGTGCCTAAGTTAGGTGCTCTTCTTTAGGGCGCGGGGCCCTCTTAGGCGCAGGGCTCGATTCAGGGGAATCGGCCTTAAGCTGGCCCTGTTGCAATCACATCCCAGGATTGCAGTATAAGCCATACCCTGAATAAATAAAGCCCCGTCTCCCTAGCTCAGCCTGTGGGGCAGAGTCACCTTTGGTATAGAAATCTCCCACTGCTGAACAAACCCCCAGGGTAGATTCCATTTCTACTAGACTGTAGAATTAGCCATCCTAGGGAAAGGACTCGTCCGTCATCTGAATGTGTGTATTGAGTAACTTGGATACCTGAGGGACTGACACATCTGGCAGTGGGCTTTGGTTTTTTTCACCTCTGTGTCACGGGTTAGGACCCTGGCCAGATTAGCCATGATCAAAAATCTTCCCCACCCGATGAGTCTTTGGGGAGTTCTTGCTGGAGTCTTTGGGGAGTTCCAGCATGCCCTTCCCCCCCAGTGTGGAGTGGTGATGCCTCAGTTTCTCCACATGATTTTCAGCCCGCTTCCCCTGTAGAGGTGGCTTAGCCCTCCAGCCAAGACACTTGTTCAATCCCTTCCAGGGTAACAGAGTCCTCTGGTCAAAATCCAACAGAAACACCAGACAAAAGAATCATTAGCACAGCTGGGGTCTGCTTCCAACCTCCTTCCTAGCAGGCAGGCTCCTATCTGCAAGGGCCTGTCTCAACACCCAGAACATGTGCCTAGGCTTCAATCAAATCAATAATCCAGTAGAGGCCTGCTCTCCTGCCATGGGCTCTGGGCAGCTGCCATCCCCAGGCAGCATTGATTTCAACTGGAGTTATGCACCTATCCCTAACCCTAACCCTGGCTTCTTAGTCCAGCAGCATTCACTGGCGTGAAAGTCACGTTACAAGCCGATAAAATAAAAAACAATCAATAAAAAAGCCTGTCTTCCTCCAGGTGCAAGGTGGGGGACTTCCAGCAGCCACTGGAGATTTTTCCAGACGTGGAAAAGAGACTCAGCAATTTCTCTCAAAAAAATATTGTTCTGAAGGAGACACTGAGGAAATTCAAAGGTACCAAGGGGGTGCAAATCCAGACGTGTGTCTGTGACAGGGAGGATTTAGGCACTAGGCAATTGGCTGCTAAGGGAAAGCCCAGCTAAATAACAGTAAAGGAATATATCATCATCCCTGAAGTAGGGATAGGGTTTGGAGAGGTGTATATAATTGTGTTCTCATAGATGGATTTGCGCATCTATCTTAATTACTGAGGAGTGCGATATACTGGGGATGACATCAGTTCTACCTAACACAAAGGGATCAAATCATATTCTTGATTCTATTTTATTTCAAACTGCCTAGGAATTCGCAGGAGGTGAAACTCACCCCTCTGCTGAGAGCCAATGGTCCATCGTCTCTCACTTGAATTGTATTTTGGAGATTCAAGAGGTGCATAGATCTTGGCCTGGCCCTTCTGTAGCGGGATGAATTCACACTCTGTCCACCTTAATTTCCTTCTGTCTGGATAGCTCTGTCCCATCCCCTCCATTTGTTTCCCATCATTAAAGTCCTGTTAGACTGGTGAATTGCAGAAATCTTCTCCTAAAGATAACACCATGACATGCCTCTCTCCTCTCTCTAGATTCTCTGCCGTCTGAATTGGAGGTGGAATGGGGTGAGTGTCTGGAAAACAGCTGGAAAAGTGACTTGTGTCAGGGATATTTCCCTACTGAGAAGTCCATGAGAGTTGTGGCTCGGGCTTTGCTTGCAGAAGAAGTTTCTGAGGTCGGACAAAGTAGCCTCTTGGCAATGAAGGAGGAGCTTTACAGGAAAGGGGGAAGGCCTTTAGCACCCCAGTATTAGTAATCCTTTAACTGCTGTTATCCCATGGGAGTGAGAAGGGGGCTGCCGGGCCATATGGAGACTGGCCAGCCCCCATCGCCACTGAAAAACAGCTTTGCTAAAAATTGGAAAATGTGGAAGTTGTTTCGATTTCTCGTGTCTCAAAATTCCACCCTGCCCCTGGGCTGGGGAGAGGAGTCTTGAGTTGGTGCCTTTTCCATTCCCCGTGGGCTGGGGTGACCACCTGGGCTCTTTGGTACAAACAAGAGGCCTCTGCTCTCATTCGGGGCCACTGATTTCAACCCTCCAGGGTCATTCCATGTACACTGGGGTTTGCGTTCTCCCTTTGGCTGCCTTCCGGGTGGGTACAGGACGTCTCTTCAGCAGGCAGCATGATTCTCTTGTCTCTCTCTACTGCTAGGAGTGTCCCAGCCAGGCCGGGGCTGCTGGGGAGTGTCAGAAATGGTCCCAGCCTCCCCCAGGGCTGAGCTCTGCCCCTCAGGCTCTGATTCTCTCTCCCCCGCAGTGAATGTGACTCTGGATCCGGACACGGCGAATCCCCACCTCGTCCTGACCGAGGATCGGAAAAGTGTGCGGTGGGAGGACACGCCTCAGGATCTGCCCAACAATCCTGAGAGATTTGATACGTACTGCTGCGTGCTGGGCCGGGAGGGATTCACCTCGGGGAGGAACGACTGGGAAGTGCACCTGGGGCAGCAGGGATTCTGGACTGTCGGGATCGCCCGAGAATCTGTGTGGAGAAAGGGATGGATCAGTCTGGACCCCACCCAGGGGATCTGGGCTGTGGGGCTCTGTGGGGGACAGTACCGGGCTTACCCCGACACCCTGCTTCCTCTGAGTAGGAGGCCTGGGAAGATCCGAGTTTCTCTGGACTATGAAAGGGGGCAGGTGGCTTTTTTTGATGTTGATAACGAGGCCCCGATCTTCACTTTCCATCCTGCCTCTTTCAATGGGGAGAGAATCCTCCCTTTCTTCTGGGTCTGGGAATCCCAGCTCACGCTGTGTCCCTGAGCTATGGGCTAGTCTATCCCAGTGTGGACCATGAACCGGGCTCCTCTGGCCTCTGACAAGCCCAGCTCTATGATCCTGGAAACTGACGTGTATTTCTGAGGTGTCAAAACCAGGAAGAGAGTGAAGCGGTCGGGCTAGAGAAGCAATGGGCATGGCCTAGCCTGTGTGTCTTCATCCTCCGTTCTTGGGGAGGACTGTAGGTGTCGGAAGGGTGAGCAAATTAGAAATTCTGTAGCAAGTTCTCTGGATTTTGTAGCCCCTGGGCAAAATTTCATGGGAGCTCCAGCTAGTTGTTTCCTATGGAGTATTTGACTTGAAGTGAAATGGGGTATTTATTTTGGCACTGAATTGGGTTTATTTTACTCTGTTCCCACACGGTCAGTTTCCGGGCTCCCATTCCTGTGTTTATTGACAGTGTTGGGAGAAGGAGAATCTGAAGGCTTTGGCTGCTGGTTCGTACTAATAGGGCCTTTAAGGACGTTTGGGACTGTGGATGTTTCTGCTAAAAGCGATTGGCAGTCAAAGGGTTAACAATGTCGACGAATGAAATCGCCCTCTTTAGGTTTCAGAGTTAAACCCGTTGACTTCAATGATGTACTCCACATTTCTCAAGGCTGTGTGGTAAGAATGGGTGAGGGACAACAAGATGGGTCCTGAAGGATGGACCTGGAAAGAGATGGAGAAAATGTTATGGACTTTTATAGTGTTATTGTTTTAGCAAGTGGATTCTGTGTCTTTATGATCCACCAGATGATTGTATTAAAGTGTCTTGATCGCTCCAATGGGCTCCCTTGTCTTTCCTGTTTAGTACACAATACAGTAGCACCTCAGAGTTACCAACACCAGAGTTACAAAGTGACCGGTTAACCACACACCTCATTTGGAACCGGCAGTACGCAGCCAAGCAGCAGTAAAGCCAAAAAAAAAAAAAAAGCAAATACAGTACAGTGCTGTGTTAAACGTAAACTACTAAAAAAAATAAAGGGAAAGCAGCATTTTTCTTCTGCTTAGTAAAGTTTCAAAGTTGTGTCAAGTCAATGTTCAGTTTGAAACTCCTGAAAGAACCACCATAAAGTTTTGTTCGGCATTACAAACATTTCAGAGTGACAAACAACCTCCGTTCCTGAGGGCTTTGGAACTCTGAGGTTCTACTGGAGAGAAATAAGCCAAGGAACCCTCAGAACTAACGGGTGCGGTGGTTGTTTTTACTGACATGCCCGTTGCCACGAGGGTGGGTCACTCCAGTGAAAGGGAATGGCAATGAAAAGAACTTTCTCACCTCTTTTTAGAAATGCCCACGCTTCTACTGGGCAATATTCAAGTGTCTTCATGTGGTTCCTTCGGGATCTAAATGTCCAGTGATGGAGGCACGTCTGTCACTACATCTGGCTGGAGAGCTCAGCTCAGTGCACAAACACTTCTTGAAATGCCTCCTGGACTTAAACAAGGTTCAGGAGCAGAAGCGCCGATTTTCTGAGTTTCCAGGGGGTGCTTGACCCCCACTCTGCCCCAGGCCCTTCCCCCACTCCACCTCTTCCCCCAAGCCCCCACCTGCCCTGCCTCTTCCCGCCCCTGCTCCGCTCCAGGCCCACTCCACCCCTTCCCCCAAACCCCACCCACTCCGCCTCTTCCTGCCCCTGCTCTGCCCCAGGCCCCGTCTCCACTCCACCCCTTCTCCCAAGCCCCCACCTGCCCTGCCCCTCTTCCTGTCCCTGCTCCACCTCAGGCCCCGCCCCCACTCCACCCCTTCGCCCAAGCCCCCACCCTACCCTGCCTCTCCCTCCCCCCGCTCCTCCCCCTCCCCCCCCAGGGCCTCCTGCATGCCAGTGAACAGCTGATAACTAGCAGAAAGGAGGCGCTGGAGGGAGGGGGAGGAGCTAATTGGCACTGCTGCCAATGGGTGCCGAGCACCCCTATTTTTTTCTGTGAGTGCTCCAGCCCCAGAGCACACATGGAGTCGGTGCCTATGTTCAGGGACCTCAAGGGAAGCTGTCAGTCCGGCCTTCGGAGGTGGCGCTTCCTGAGGTGTTTATCTCATAGCGGCGTCTGTGACAACCCAGGCAGCCCTACCATGGCTGCCAGCTAGTGGTGTGACCGTGTCGGCCGTTCCACCGACTTGGGTTCTAAATCTGTCTCTGCAGAACCTCTTTGCCCTAATTATCCATGAATGAAAAGCCTTTGGCTGACACAAGCCCTGGAGTCCCACAAAGCACTTGTATTATCTTCCTTATTTTGGGAGAAGAGATGGGGTGGGGGTGGGGCCTTGGGGGAGGATGGAGTGGGGGTGGGGCCTTGGGTGGGAGGGGCGGCACAGGGGCCGGGGTCATGGGCACCAGTACCCCCCCCGGCCACTTTTAGGGAGCTTAAGCCGCTTCTGTCCCTCACTGGAAAGGTCCATAGATAAAACAATCACAACAACCTGCAGACAAACAGACGAAACGTCAGGGCACCGACTTCCTGCTCTGCTTTGTCTCCTGTATCCCGTTCCCCCACCCATCGTCTGACTGGTCAACCTAAACCAAAGGGCTCTCAGGGTGCAGATGGTCTAAAAACTCCAACCATCCCCGTCTCCTCCCACTGAGGGCAGGTCTACGCTTAAAACGCTGCCGCGGTGCCACTGTAGCGCTTCAGTGAAGACGCTACCGTTGCTGACGGGAAGACTTCTCCACCTTCCCAGAGAGGCGGTAGCTATGGAATTCTCCCGTCGACACCGTGCTCTCTACACTGGGGGCTAGGTTGGTTTACTTGTGTCACTCAGGGGGGTGGATTTTTCACATCCCCTGAGCGATGTTGTTATATGGACTGAACTCCCTAGTGCAGACCAGGCCTCAGTTTCAGATTTTTTTTTTTTTCATTGCTTGTTGCTCTGGTAGCACAGTTTGCCTTGCCTTTAATGGTCTGCCATGGTCGATCTACGTCCCTGTCTGCAGCATCCACTCCTTTCCCCCCTCCAGGAAATCATGGGAATGTTAATGAATACGGAGGAAGGATTTTTGCTTTGACCCAGGTCCTGAAATGTATTTAGTCTCCTAACTTCCAATGGAGGCTAAATACCTGAGGATCTGGGCTTTTATTACAAGTTTGTCTGGCCTGCAGCACAACAGGACTCTGAGCCTGACTGGGGCAGGTCTAGGAGCTACAGGAATATCAATAAATAACATAAATGCAATTTGGATGGTGCAAAGGTGGGAGATCAGCAGGGGATAAAGACGGACAGGGACAGCGCTTCCCTTCTTGGTAATCATAGAATCATAGAACTGGAAGGGACCTTGAGAGGTCATCTAGTCCAGTACCCTGCCCTCATAGCAGGACTAAGTATTATCTAGACCATCCCTGACAGAGAGTTGTTATTAATGGTTCCCAATCCTGCTGGAAAGGCGTAACGAGTGGGGTACCGCAGGGGTCTGTTTTGGGACCGGCTCTGTTCAATATCTTCATCAACGACTTAGATATTGGCATAGAAAGTACGCTTATTAAGTTTGCGGATGATACCAAACTGGGAGGGATTGCAACTACTTTGGAGGACAGGGTCATAATTCAAAATGATCTGGACAAATTGGAGAAATGGTCTGAGTTAAACAGGATGAAGTTTAACAAAGACAAATGCAAAGTGCTCCACTTAGGAAGGAAAAATCAATTTCACACATACAGAATGGGAAAAGACTGTCTAGGAAGGAGTACGGCAGAAAGGGATCTAGGGGTTATAGTGGACCACAAGCTAAATATGAGTCAACAGTGTGATGCTGTTGCAAAAAAAGCAAACATGATTCTGGGATGCATTAACAGGTGTGTTGTGAGCAAGACACGAGAAGTCATTCTTCCGCTCTACTCTGCTCTGGTTAGGCCTCAGCTGGAGTATTGTGTCCAGTTCTGGGCGCCGCATTTTAAAAAAGATGTGGAGAAACTGGAAAGGGTCCAAAGAAGAGCAACAAGAATGATTAAAGGTCTTGAGAACATGACCTATGAAGGAAGGCTGAAAGAATTGGGTTTGTTTAGTTTGGAAAAGAGAAGACTGAGAGGGGACATGATAGCAGTTTTCAGGTATATAAAAGGGTGTCATAAGGAGGAGGGAGAGAACTTGTTCACCTTAGCCTCTAAGGATAGAACCAGAAACAATGGGTTTAAACTGCAGCAAGGGAGGTCTAGATTGGACATTAGGAAAAAGTTCCTAACTGTCAGGGTGGTTAAACACTGGAACAAATTGCCTAGGGAGGTTGTGGAATCTCCGTCTCTGGAGATATTTAAGAGTAGGTTAGATAAATGTCTATTAGGGATGGTCTAGGCAGTATTTGGTCCTGCCATGCGGGCAGGGGACTGGACTCGATGACCTCTCGAGGTCCCTTCCAGTCCTAGAATCTATGAATCTATGAATCTATGAATAACCTGCTCTTAAAAAGCTCCAGTGAGATTAGGTGAAATCTAACTCCTAACCATCAATAATTTTTCTTACTGTGTCTGGATTTAAATAAATGATTACATTACATTCATTTATTGACATTTGGGGGCCGGATTTCACCGTTCTGCCCTTCAGTAGCAGAGAGATGCATTCTCTTAATTGCGGTTTCAAAGAGTTTTTTTTTAACCTGGGAATTAAGTAGCGTTGTTCCCTGCATGGGGAGGGTCACATTGCTCTCCAGGGCCTCAGGGGCTGAAACTAGATGGGGCTCATTCCAGCCCAGCAAATGAGCCGGCTTCAGGAGAAGAAATGCTGTCAGGATGCACTCAAAGGGAAGTGATGTGAAACTAACCTGCTGTCACACTTGTCCTCACGGAGAGAGCCATGGCTACTGTGGAAAAACTCCAAGAGGAAGCTTCTTGTTCCATCTGTTTGGAGTATTTCCAAGACCCGGTGTCTATACACTGCGGGCACAACTTCTGCCGAGCCTGCATCACTCAGTGCTGGGCCGAACTGGCTACAAACTTCTCCTGCCCGCAGTGCAGACAGACCGCCCAGCAGAGAAACTTCAGGCTCAACAGGGAGCTGGCGAACATGGTGGAGCTAGTGAAACAGCTGAAGTTGCCTCCAACAAAAGAGCCAGAGGCGGAGCGAGTGTGCGAGAAACACAGGGAGCCTCTGAAACTCTTCTGTGAGGAGGAACAACAATTAATCTGTTTGGTCTGCAGAGAGTCCTGGGCGCACGGAGCTCACGCTGTGGTTCCCATAGAGGAGGCTGCCCAGAAGTACAAGGTAGGGAATCTCTCTCTCTCCAGAGTCTCTATTTATGCCTCTTTTATGGTTTTGGTTGGTTGCCTTTTCAATATCAAAATGGCAGGAGTTCAGTAAAGCCTAGTGTAATTTGGGCCCTTCGCTGGGCAATTTCTAGACTAAACGTTTGGGTTTCTTTCCAGTTTAACTTGAACTCCTCATTTCCTGCCTTACTGATGGTCGATTTCTGCTTTGAGCAGGGGGTTGGACTAGATGACCTCTTGAGATCCCTTCCAACCCTGACATTCTATGATTCTATGCTCACAACAGAGTTCTTGCATGGAATTTTGGCCCAGAGCTTCAGAGGTCTTTAGATTTCTGGATTCCATTGAAATCACTGGAAATTGAGAGCCTAGGTATCTTTGAGGAGCAAAGCCTTAGCCACAAAATTTTTGACCTGTGCTCCTCATAACTGGTTTTTTTTCTAGTGGAACCTGAGCGCCTAATGTCTCATTCATTCAATTTGCTAACAAGTGTTCCTGCAAGGGGTTGTGCTGTTAAGTTACTGATCTGTGCACCTAACATTTAAGAAAATGCTGTATAGTCTGGGAATTAGACCTAAATGAATGTGCCCTTTTGCATCAAAGGTCGCAGTCTTCCAAACACTAATTAGGGCTTGTCCATTACATGGAGAAATTCCTGATCAACTTTTATTTTGGAGCAAGAGTGCCCTTGCTCCTGTAAAGTGGATTAAGCTGAATAGGAATACGTCACTGTTGTTTTGGAGTAAAAAAGTGTCCACACACGTACTGTGCTTTAAATTCACACCCGCAATGACTGGCAAGTCTAGATAAGTCCTTATGCACATGCTTAAATTTATATTACCATGTCAGTGAGGCTACTCAGAGTAGTACGTTAAGCATGTGTGTGTCACAGGATCAGGGCTATTTCACCCTGAAATTACATTTCTCGGGCACTGAATCTGTTGTGACTAAAACTGACTGGAATAATATATTACTCCTTGCTCTATGCCACATATTTCACTCCCAATAAGGTAATATATTTCTCCAATTCTTGTACGCTGAGTATCCAGTTTAACACTGACTCCTAATTCCCTGGCTTTTTAATGGATGTATTTTGCTAACAACTGCAATGTTCTTGTAAAGACTTTTTACCCTTACGTTACTGATCTATGCTTTCAATCTTAAGGAATATTTTTTGTTTGAAAATAGGATTTGAGTTATTTTGTCTTTTTGTCATCTAATAATTCTGTCCAACACCATATCCTTGAGGGCCTGGACACATTGATCTGGATTCACAAAGCTATGTAGGGCAGGTCTACACTAGCGTTTACTTCAATATAACTTAAGTCGCTTGGGGGTGTGGAGTCGCCCGCTCTCCTGCTGATATAGCTACTGCGGCTCCAGGAGTGGAGTCACAGGTGCTGTCTTTTTTTTCCCTACTGGGTGCTCCACCCCTGCTCCACTCCACCCCTCCTGCCCTGCCCTGCCCCCTCCCTCACGGCCCCTCCCTCTTGCCCCTGGCCCCCCAAACAGCTGGTCAACATTGGTACAGCTGCGCTGCTGTAGGATTCTAGTATAGATAAGCCCTTTAGGGCTGATCTACACTGGGAGAGGGGGTGTCGATGTAAGATACGCAACTTCAGCTACGGGAATAGCATAGCTGAAGTCACGTATCTTAGATCGATTTACCTCCTGTCCTCATGGCGTGGGATCGACGTCCACGGCTCCCCCGTCGATTCCGCTACCGCCGCTCGCCCTGGTGAGGTCCGGAATCGACGGGAGTGTGTTCGGGGATCGATATATTGCGTTTAGATGAGATGCGATATATCGATCCCTGATAGATCAATCGCTACCCGCTGATCCGGCGGGTAGTCTGGAAGATGTTGCAAGTCCCTTTCTGAAGCTGGTCTATTTGAAATAAAGTTGACTAAGGTCCTTTTATTCTTCTTTTGTGTCATTAATTTCATACCCAACAAAGCAATAACCCACTCCTTGCTCCCCAGACCGCCTGACTGCTAAGCAGGGTATTCAGAGCCCTTGGTTTGTGTAGATTATACAGACCAGCATTACTGACTGGGGGGTGGGGGGGTGGGGGGGGGCGGGAACTCAGTGAATTATGGGAGGCAGACTTGTCCCCATCCAGCCAGGGAATTTACATGCAAGTGACATTAAGAAAGTTCTCCCCGTGAGTTAGAGTAGCTGGTAAAGAGTTTATTTAAATGAAATCTGAATTGGATCCACTCCTCCCCCACCCAAAACAGAAATCCCACCAAACCCTTTTTCTCTTCTCAGGAGCAAGTCAAGGCTCGACTGCAGGCTCTGAGGGAAGAGAGAGAAAAACTCCTGGGATTTAAACTGACTGGTGAGAGGAGGAGCTGGGAGTATCTGGTAGGTGCCCAAAGCAGAGATGGGTATTTCTGCCTCTGAGTGAGTATCGCTGGCCTTGTGTAGACTAGAATTTAAATATGGGCTAGTAGATGTTGGGGCTTGTCTACACTGAAAACACCACCGTGGCACAGCTGTAGTGCTTCAGTGTGGACACAACTTACGCTGACAGGAGGGGCTCTCCCATTGGCGTAGGTAATCCACCTCCCCGAGAGGTCGACGGAAGAATTCTTCCTAGTGCTGGCTACATGGGTATTTAGGCTGGCTGAACTATGCTGCTCAGGGGTGTGAATTTTTCACACCCCTGACCGTTGTGGTTATGCTGATATAACTTTTAAGTGGAACCCAAGCTTAAGAGCCTGGGATGTGAATAGCAACAGAGGGTCCTGTGGCACCTTTAAGACTAACAGAAGTATTGGGACCATAAGCTATCGTGGGTAAGAACCTCACTTCTTCAGATGGGTTCTTACCCATGAAAGCTTATGCTTCCAATACTTCTGTTAGTCTTAAAGGTGCCACAGGACCCTCTGTTGCTTTTTACAGATTCAGACTAACACGGCTACCCCTCTGATACTGGGATGTGAATGTTTGTGTCCCTCTGAGACAATAAATGTGTGTGTGTCAGGGTGTTTCTCGCTCTACGGCTTCCGTGTGGGGGCAGTATTTGGGTTTTGTTGTGACCACATGCTCCTGAGTGTGATGCATGTGTGATTAAATTTCCACATGCCGAGGCAACACATAGGGGGGTCATGTGCCCCTCCAGATTTGCTGCACAATTTGTACTGAGCATGCTCCCATGGACTGAGCATGCTCAGTAACCCTGCTGAAGCCGGCTGCCCTCACTCTGTCCCCCCGCCCCCTCCCCAGTGGCAGGCATGGATTGTCGCTGTTCACGGGAGTGCCTATAGGAAGTTTCTGGATGTCTCTCTCATGTGTGTCCATGAGCATTTGTCTCTGCAGTTTGTATTTGTTTTTTAAATGACCGATGTGCTGATATCATGATTTTTCTCATTGGATTTTTTTGTTGGTGTCATGCTTTTAATTTCCTGCACCTCCCTTTGCCCAGGAGTCACTGCCAGTGCAGTGTGTGTGTGTGTGTGTGTGTGTGTGTGTGAGAGAGAGAGAGAGAGAGAGAGAGGGGCCAGGTCTACACTGACATGTTAGTTTGACCCAGCTATGTCATTCAAGGATGTGAAAAATCCCCCCCCCCCCCCCCGAAAGACATAGTTAAGCTGGCCAACCCTGGTGTAGACAGTGCTAAGTTGATAGAAGAATTCTTCCATCAACCTAGTGACTGCTTCTCAGGGAGGTAGATTTAGCACAGCAATGGGAGAACCAGTGCCAGATTACTGCATGGGCCAACAGGCTGGAAAAATCTCCTCCTGCCACAGCCACAGGGCGGGAGGAGCTCTCTCTCCCCACCACAACCTCCGTGCAGAGCTTCTCCAGTCTCGGTGCTGCAGTAGGGGGGAGGAGCAAGCCGGGGGGGGGGCGGATGAGGCTGTGGTGGAAGGGGTGGAATGGGGGTGGGACTGAGGGCAGAACAGGGGCATGGCCATGGGGGAAGGGGCAGAACAAGGGAGGGGCCGTGGGTGGAACGAGGGCAGGGCCACAGGGGAAGAGGCGGAACAGGGTGGGGTCATGGGCGGGGTTGCAGGTGGAAGGGGCGGAACGGGGGTGGAACTGAAGGTGGAAGGGGTGGGATAGGGCCACAGTTTTGGCATTGGGGCCCCCTCACTTGCTCCAGCCCAGGGCCCCAGGAGACCTTGATCTGCCTCTGGGGAGACCCCCTCCTGTTGCTGCAGTGAGTGTCTACACTGACGCACTAGCACGACGCAGCTGCAGCGCTGCCACTGTAGCGGTTTCAGTGTAGACACAGCCAGAGAGGGAGAGAATGTTAACCTGAGTCCTGCCTCCTGCTGCCCTTTCTGCTGCTAGACGAATCTGGAGTTCACTAAGCCAGTGATATGAGAACATCCTAATCATGCAACACTGTAGCCAAAATGTGCTCCTTGGATGCATAACCATGGGACTCTTGAGTAGGGGTAGAGAGGTTATTTTACCTCTGTATTTGGTCCTGGTGAAACCGCTGCTGGAATCCCATGTCCAGTTCTGGTGTCCTCAGTTCAGAAAGGATGTTGATAAACTGGAGAGGGTTCAGAGAAGAGCTATGAGATTGATCAATGGAATAGAAAACATGCCTTCTAGTAATAGATGCAAAGAGCTCCATCTATTTAACTTAACATAAAGAAGGCTTCAGAAGTGACTGGATCACTGTGTGTAAGTACCTAAGTGGGAAACAAATGTTTGATAATGAGCTCTTTGAAACTAGGGGACAAAAATATACCACCATCCTCTGGCTGGAAGTTGAAGCTAGACAAATTCAGACTGGAAATAAGACGTATATTTCTAACAGTGCGGGTAATTAACCACTGGAATATTACCAAGGGTCATGGCGGATTCTCAATCACTGACAATTTTTCCATCAAGATTGGATTTAAAAAAAAAAAAAAAAAGATTTGCTCTAATTAAAGAGAAAATGTTTTGGAAAATCCTATGGCCTGTGTTACACAGGTCAGACTAGATGATCACAATGGTCTCTTCTGGCCTTGGAATCTATGAATCCATGCTAAAGATTGCACACTATTAACATAAATTAGGACTGACTAAGGAAGCTTTAGGAAGATCTCTCTCTCATCCATAGGGAGTTTGTCTCAAAAAAAGTCTTGAAATGACTTTTTGGGGTAGTGAGAAATTTCCCTTTGGCAGACACATGGCTGTATGAAATACCCCTGATCTCTCTGCAGGGTCTTTACCTGCCCATTCCCCATTTCTATCTGTCTGTTACAGGAAAAGATCAAAAAGGAGAGGCAGAGAATTGGGTTTGAATTTCAGCAGCTCCGCCAGTTTCTGGAGGAACAAGAGCGCCTCCTGCTGGCCCGGCTGGAAGAGTTGGACAGGATTATGAAGTGGCAAAAGGAAACGGTCAACAGATTTCCCATGGAGATTTCCCATCTTAATAGCCTGATCAGTGAGCTGGAGGGGAAGTGCCAGCAGCCAACGAGTGATTTCCTGCAGGTGAATTTCCTTTCTGTGGAGATAGGCTCCAGCAGTGGGCAGCTGCAAGAGCCTTTCCCCGTTGCCAGAGCCTTTCCCCACTTCTGTTAGAGACACCCCAGTTGCCTCTGCACAGTATCCTGAACTATTTTCACAGGGGATGATGCATAAAATTGGGGATGATGCACAGGGGATGATGCCAAAATTACCCCCAACATTTTCTCTGATGTGGAATATTCCTGGTATGTAGCCTGCTCTCCCAGTTCTCTGTGAGACGCTGCCTACGGCTGCCCTGTGCATGCAGAATGCATCAGAGCCCTGTGGCAACTTTGCTTGCCAGAGCTCTGCATCCAGCTAGTGCCCTAGGGAAGTTCAAATCCAAATGAGCCCATAAATATTTAATGTATTGTTTGTATTGCAGTAGCCTCCAGAGGCCCCAATGTGCCAGGCACAGAGAGAGGCTGCAGCAGAGCCAGCAAATGAACCCCATAATCCAGCCTCCAAAGTAGGAGGCTAAACATTTTGCTAAGGCAACATAACACACGCCAACCCCAGGAATCTGCTGTGGAGATGGCGGTGGAGATTGGAGTGGGAAATGTTAATCTTCCTGATTAGCATTTGCCTTTTGAAAACACCCTGGATTGTTTCTCTGTGCCCAATAGAACGTGCCGCCTATCCCCGGGGGAAGATTTAGGGGCCATTTTTGAAAATCCAACTCCGTGATCTAACTGCTTTAATAAATATGTAGAAGTAGGTTGTGACTTTAACCTATGGAACTTGATGGGTGAAAGCTCATTTCCCGCAGGCGGGATCTTTGGCATTTCACATGTGCAATCAACTTCCTTTCTCTCTTTCTCTTCCTTCTAGGACATCAGGATCACCTTGAGCAGGTACATGGCTCCGTCTCACTCTCCCTCGCCTTTCATTCTCTTGTCATGTTAAAACCCCGGGGCACAGCAGCAAGGTGTAGGGAGCACAATCACAATTCTCCCAGTGTTAAGTTTAATTAAGTGGTTTTAAATAGCTTCCACCCAGTGATTACTTTGTAATGAAAGAAGTGCCATGGCTCAGGCAATTAGAAGCCATATTTTTTACTTTCATAACTGATGCGTCAAGCCCAGAGGTGCCGGGGCTATGAACTGCCAGGCCTAGAGGTGCCGGGGCTCTGAACTGCCAGGCCCAGAGGTGCCAAAGCTATGAACTGCCAGGCCTAGAGATGCTGGGGCTATGAACTGCCAACCTAAAGGTGCCGGGGCTAGGAACTGCCAAGCCTAGAGGTGCCAAAGCTATGAACTGCCAGGCCTAGAGATGCCGGGGCTATGAACTGCCAACCTAAAGGTGCCGGGGCTAGGAACTACCAGGCCTAGAGGTGCTGGCACTAAGCCCTGGCAAGCCCTGGCACAAATTAAGCAATGCTTCTACCTCTAAGGGACTGGCTGTGTCAGGATGCTGGGGATGGAATAAGAGGCCTTTCATCTCAGCACCTCTTCAGGCAAGATAGGTGGGGGGACACCTCCCCGATTTGAGGATTGCACTGCAGCATAGGCAGGAGATGCCTACTGGGAGGTAACAGTGCCCGTGCCCAGAGGCAGAAACATGGCATTTTTAGAACCCATGGCATTTTTAGAACATAAGAGTGGCCACACGGGGTCAGACCAATGCCCCATCTAGTCCAGTATCCTGTCTCCCGACAGTGGCCAATGCCAGGTGCCCCAGAGGGAATGAACAGAACAGGTAATCATCAAGTGAGACATCCCCTGTCGCCCATTCCCAGCTTCTGGCAAACAGAGGCTAGGGACCCCATCCCTGTCAGCCAGACTAATAGCCATTGATGGATCTATCCTCCAAGAATGTATCTAGTTCTTTTTCGAACCCTGTTATAGTCTTGGCCTTCACAACATCTTCCGGCAAAGAGTTCCACAGGTTGACTGTGGGTTGTGGCTAAAAGGTAGGTGTTGAGTGAGCTTAGGCACCTACAGGGTTAGGTGGCAGATGAAGGGGGTTGCAATGCCACCTAAATCTGGGACTCAGGTGCCTAAATCCCTTTGTGGATCTGGGCCTAATAGTCTCTGTAGCCTAAGGATGGATCATAACTGTGGGGGAAGCATGCACAGCTAGTGCCTCGGTGTCACCTTCTGTGAGGGTAGGACACACAGAGGAATCCATTCTCCATGGGCCCCAGTACAGCAGCATTGACTAGCATGAGCTTCATATTAAAAGGCAATTAAGTAATGCATAATAAGGAGTAATTAATGTAATTAATACAATTCACTTCAGAGAGTTTTCTCTCTCCAGGTGCGAGATGTTCCAGCAGCCCACAGGGATTTCTCTTGAGCTGGAAAAGAGACTCAGTGATTTCTCTCAAAAAACTATTGCCTTAAAGGAGACCCTGCGGAAATTCAAAGGTACCAAGAGGGGAGGCAGGCAGAGAATCGAGATGTGTCTCTGTAACTGTAAGAGGGGGCGGGCTCTGGCCACTTAGCAGCCAATGTAAAACCCAGCAAAAGTACAGTAGAGGACCATTGGACGGGCAGTGGGAACTGTCCAGGGCTAAAGAAGTTTCGAACGAGGATTCAGAAATGAAATAACATGAATATGGTTCAATGTTATATTTACTTGTTTCTCCTACATCATGAGACATTTGGGATCCAGGTGAAGGGAGCAGTGCCAGATCCCAAAGAGGCTGAATCCTGTGTATGAATAGGGCCCTACCAAATTCATGGTCCATTTTGGTCAATTACACAGTCATGGGATTTTAAAAATCATACATTTCATTATTTCAGCTATTTAAATCTGAAATTTCACAGTCTTGTAATTGCAGGGGTCCTGACCCAAAAAGGAGTTGTGGGGGAGGTCACAAGGTTATTGTAGGGGCGGTTGCAGTACTGCTACCCTTACTTCTGTGCTGCTGCTGGCAGCGGCGCTGCCTTCAGAGCTGGGCAGCTGGAGAGCGGTGGCTGCTGGCTGGGAATCTAGCTCTGAAAGTAGCACCACCGCCAGCAGCGGCGCAGACGTAAGGATGGCACAGTATGGTATTGCCACCCTTGTTTCTGCGCTGCTGCCTTCAGAGCTGGGTCCTCAGTCAGCAGCCGCCACTCTCCAGCCGCCCAGCTCTGAAGGCAGCAATGCAGAAGTAAGGGTGGCAATACCGCAACCCCCCTAAAATAAACCTTGCGACCACCCTGCAACTCCCTTTTGGGTCAAGACCCACAATTTGAGAAACCATGAAATCTATATAGTATAGGGCAAAAGCACACAAAAGACCTGATTTCACAGGGGGAGAAAGAGCTCCAGTAAACAATGGTTTAATAACAGAGAAAAAGAGGGAACAGATCAAGGAGATAGAGCTGGGGGCTGGGAGTCAGGAGACCTGGGTTTTGTTCTAGCTCCTCCACCGATTTGGTGAGCGACCCTGGAAAAATCAATTCGGTTCCCTGTGCCTCAGTTTCCCCATCTCCAAAATCACGACGTTCTATTCCTCCAGCACAGCCACCCCCTTGCACTTTGTGCATAGGAAGTCCCTTCTGGCTTCTGGCAGGAAAGAAAACATGGCACATCCGTGGTAGGTCACCGCCGCTGTTCTAGTGCTGGCCATCTTGAAATCTGCACGGAGAAGGAAAGCTTCTCGCGTGCCCTCTCTTGGCTCCCTGACAAGCTCTCCCGTTACTTAGCCTAGCAAATGAGGATTTACACCAAGTCTCCCGGCTTAGGTTAGCCCAGCCCCTCACCATTAGGGAGCAACAAGTGGGGCTGATCAAAGCTCGATGGGTCAGGCCAACAGACAATGAGAACTGCAGTCTGTGCTGGGTTCTCTGATGCTCAGTCTAGGAATGTATTGGTGTTCTGAGATCCTTCAAGGAAACAAGTGATATAGTCACATAAAAATGCTCCTGGGATATTCTTGATTTGGTTTAAGGTACATCTGGTTTGACTAAACAAGTTTTTTCTCTCCATATATCTGCTCCTTTCCCTCTCTCTGTTTCCCTTCCCTCATTAAGCGGGCTTGTTTAATTCAGATTGGAAAGCTGGGCATAAAGTTGACTGCATGACATCTCTCCTCTCTAGACATTCTGGCTCTGGGACTAGAGACCGGTGCAGGGAGATCTCTAGCATGGGGCGTGGACGCCATAGGAAGAAAGGGTGAGTTTTTACAGGGATATTTCCTGTTTTGCATTTGTAGCTCTGGCTTGAATGGCAGAAGAGCCTCTGAGATCAAACGAAACAGCCTCCTGCCAACAGAGAGAGAGAGAGGGGGCAACAGGAAAGGGGAGGGGGACTTAAACATCCTACAATATTAACCCCTTAACTGCTGTTCCCACATGACAAGCGCGGCATGGGAGTGAGACGGGGCCGGCAGTGCAATCCCCTGACTGAATGGGACTCAGTGCTGTTGGCTTGAACCTCCCCCAGTGTTCCCTCGGGGCACTTGCTTCTCTCCCTCAATCACCTGGATCTCCCATTTTCTCTTCCCACTGGGCTGCGGGGTCTCCATTTATGGTCCTCCCTTCACTCTGGCTCTTTAGGACCTCTCCACTGTTGCCTGACCCTTTGGAAGGTTAATCATGTTTGGATTGGTGGCCAATTGATCGGAGTCTTCCCCCAGAATCAGACCTAACACTACGGAGATTGATATCTTGTGGGGAGTCTCAAGTTGGATGACAAGGACTCATACCCGGGCGGCAAAGTAAAACCTTAGATACCTTTATGAAAATAAAGGAGAAAGCTAGAAAAGACTCAAGCCAAATAACAAGGTAGAGATCATACAGGACTGGGGTTATCTGTGGTATCACTCGATGCATAAGCTCCTAGAATTTCATACTCATAGCCTGGGTTGAGGACCTGGTGGTAAGAGACAACAGGACCAGCCCCATCTCTGGCATCTATAGGCTAACACAGCGGTTCTCAAACTTTAGCAACCCAAGGACCCCCATTTTGATTTAAAAATTTTTGAGGACCCCCCAAACCTCCCCTCTCCCCTAGGCCCCGCACCACTCCACTCCTTCCGCCAAGGCCTCTCCCCCTCCCCATCTCTTTCTGCCCCCGCCCCACCCCTGCCCCTCCTCTTTCCCACCTCCTCCCCCGAGCGTGCCCCATCCCTGCTCCTCCCCCTCCCTCCCAGCGCCTCCTGCATGCTGCTGAACACTGTTCCCTGGTGTGCAGGAGGCACTGGGAGGGAGGGGGAGGAGTTGATCAGCTGAGCCCCTGGAGTACCCTCGCAGACCCCCAGTTTGAGAAATGCTGGGTTAACATGTAACAGCCATTTCAGCCCATGATCATACCATCACCCCTTGCTCCAGCGGATTCGCGATTATTTCTTCTGATGTTCCTTGCGGTAGCACTGACTGGAACATTGTAACTCATACCATTGAGCAAGCTCTCCTTAGTTCCCAATATCTAAAGGTAACCGCTAGGCCATTAATCCATGCCAAGGGTTACTATCTGCTTAACCACGCTTATGCTAATTTATGCTTCAGCTAATCCTGCAGCGGTTCTCAAACTGGGGGCTGGAATCCCAAAGTGGATTTTAATGGGGTCACCAGGGCTGGCTTCGACTTGCTGGGACCCAGGGCCAAAGCCAAAGCCCAAGCCCAAGCCCCACCACCCGGGGCTGAAGCCAAAGCCCGAGGACTTCAGCCCTGGGTCGTGGGGCTCAGGGTTACAGACCCCCTGCCTGGGCTGAAGCCCTTGGGCTTTGGCCCCTCTGCCTGGGGCAGGAGTGCTTGGGTGGGCTCAGGCTTCGGTCCCCCCTCCTGATGTCATATAATATTTTTTGTTGTCAGAACAGGGTAGCGGTGCAATGAAATGTGAGAACTCCTGATTAACAGTACACAGGCCTGTAGGTTTCTCACATTACAGCTGAATATAATGAAAGCAGCTAAATATAGTGAAGGCAAGTGTCACGGAGTGGGGGGGAGTCAGGGCCCCGCACCCCCCACTTCCTGCGATTCACCATGACTCTCAGCCATCCAGTAAAAGAGAAGGTTTATTAGACAACAGGAATACAGTCCAAAACAGAGCTTGTGGGTACAGAAAACAGGACCCCTCACTCGGGTCCATCTTGGGGGGCTAGGAAGCCCAGACCCCGGTGCTGGGCCTCCCTCTGTTTCCCCAGCCAGATCCAAACTGAAACCCCCTCCAGCCCCTCCTCTTTGTCTCTTTCCTGAGCCAGGAGGCCACCTGATCTCTTTGTTCTCCAACACCTTCAGTTGGCACCTTGCAGGGGAGGGGCCCAGGCCATCAGTTGCCAGGAGATGGGATATCGGCCATTCTCTGTGCAGACAGCATCACACTGGCCCTCCAGGGCTCTGCAACAATCACACACCGTTATCCCACCACCTAGATACTTAAGAAAGGCATAGGGGAAACTGAGGCATTCACACAGTATTCAGAGAAAACATTAAGAACATTCCCACTTGGTCACAGCCAGACAGTGAATAAGCTTGCCCTATGGGCTACACCACTGGCTGCCTCCTCCTCCTCCTGTCTGCCACGTGGGCTGGGAGGCAGCTCTCCATCGGTTGGCGTCCCCTATTTCTCTTCCATTCCGCAGTGGGCTGGGTGCTCTTCCCCAGGGGTTCCCCCTCCCCCCCCACTGCACAGAAGTTTGAGCTGTGATCTGAGCTGCTTCCTCCTTGCTAGCTGGGGACGGGGCGTCTCTCCCTAACAGGACAGCTGGTGGCTCCCAGGCTCTGTCCCTGCTGCTGGCAGTGGGGCAGCCCCCACAGGGAGACGCAGCAGGGGAAGAGGCAGAGAGAAGCAGTCACAGCAGCAGATATAGCAGCACCCCTAGAGCCTGGGATGGGACAGAGAGGCAGAAAATCAGGGAGCGACCCAGGTGGGACGGGGCTGCTGGGGAGTGCGAGAAAAGGTCCCCTCCTTCGACAGGGCCGAGCTCTGCCCCTAACGCTCTGATTCTCTCTCCCCAGCGAATGTGACTCTGGATCCAGACACGGCTCATCCCCAGCTTGTCCTATCTGCGGATGGGAAAGGCGTGAGACGGGGACACGAGCAGCAGGATCTGCCCGACAATCCCGAGCGATTCGATTCCGTTCTCTCCGTGCTGGGCCGTGACGGGTTCGCCTCGGGCAGACACTACTGGGAGGTGGAGGTGGGCGTTGGGGGAATCTGGTCGGTGGGGGTGGCCAGGGAGTCTGTAAGGAGGAAGGGACGGATGAGCAATTACCCTGAGCAGGAGATCTGGGCTGTGGGTCACTGGGGTGGTCAGTACCGGGCTTACACCGCCTGTGAGACCATTCTACCCCTGCCTATGATCCCCAGGAGAATCCGGGTGGCTCTGGACTATGAAGGGGGGCGGGTGGCATTTTTTGATGTTGACAACAAGTTCCTGATCTTCATTTTCCCACCGGCCTCTTTCACTGGGGAGAGACTCTTCCCTTTCTTTTTGGCGGGATCCCCACTCCGGCTGTGTCCCTGAGATAGGGGTGAAGGGGAATGGTCCCATATGATCATAGGTGCTGACTCCACAGGTGCTCCGGGGATGGAGCGCCCCTGGAAAAAAAATAGTGGGAGCTCAGCACCCATCAGCCACAGCTGTTCAGTGGCATGGCCGATCAGCTGTTTGGCAATGCCCCTGATTAGCTAATTGGGGGGCTCTGCTAAGCAGCTGATGGCGGTCCCAACAAACAGCTGTTTGGTGGCTTGGAGAGGGGTTTGGGGGAGGGCAGAAAACAGCGAGTGGTGGGCAGGCAGGGGCTTTGGGGAGTGGGCGGAGCAGGGGTGAGAAGAGGCAGAGCGAGGATGGGCCTTGGGGGAAGGGGCAGAGTGGGGGCGGGGCCTCAGGGCAGAAACACCCTCGGGGAAAAATAAAAGTCGGAGCCTATTCATGTGACAACCATAAAATAGGTTTCTCTAACTTCTGACGTCATGACACTGAGGCTAAAGCGTATTTCTGGCCAGACAAAATGGCAGAGAGATTGACGTGAAGGCGAAGCAAACGGCATTTGTCTGTCAATTCTTTATGATTCTGGAGGCCCAGGGATTTTGCAAGATCAGGGAATAAGAAATGCTGCCAGTAGTCACCTGTGATTCTGCAGCCTCTAGGGGAAATTTTGCAGCAACGTCAGAGACAATTTTAAAGGGCGTTTTTAAATAGATTTAAATGGTGCAGTTAGTGTAGCAAGATATTTGATTGTGTTTATTTTACACCATTCCCAGGTGATCAGTTTCCAATATCCCAACATCTTTGTGCTGAGAATGCGTAGCTACAGGAGAGATTCTTTTAAGGGGGAGCTGGAGGTTTTAGTTTCTGGATGGGGGACATTTGGGGATTTTGGCGCAGGACCTTAAAGGTATAGGAGTCTATTTCAATGGGAGTTACACACCTAAATACGTTTGAGGATCTGGGCCATTGGCACCTGGGGTGGGATGAGAGGCTGTTTGGTACTGAGGGATCGGCGTGTGGCTGGAGGTTTTGGTGAAAACAATCAGCAGTGAAAGAATTGACAATGCCCAATGTAGTAGGAAGAGAACCTAAGATATAAGCCCTTGTATCAGAGGCCTGGTATGAGGCCTGAGCTAAAGTAGTGGGCAAGCTTTGCTGATATAAAGCAAAGTTAGCAAAAGTCAGGCTGTGAGCAAACGTCAGGCTCCGCCTGCTTGCAAGCTCACAGAATCTGACAAGGACAGAGCTAACATTGCAGAAACACAGATTCCTAAGAAGTGCTAGGCGCAGAGTACTCACCCAAACACATTCCAGAAGAGTGGTACCAGAATATCCCGATATCAAGGATGGTACTAAAACATTCCCCAAGGATAACAAAAACACACTGACCCCTCCTAAAAGATAAGGTCAGGATGACAGTGTAATAAATAAAGATGTTTTAATCAAACCAATATGTACAAGGAAATGGGTAATAACTAGCTACGTCGGGGGCAGTAACTAACTATGTCAGAGAGGCAGTAGATAATTTGTTTGTATCAGGGTATAAAGGTGTATCTCTGAGAGAGTCCAGCCGAGGGGGTAACGGAAAATCCCGCCATTCACTGAACTGCGTCCATTGTCCATTGTCTTCGTAAAGTCTGCCAGGCGCCATTACCGTGCTTTGTCGACAATAAACCTGGCCTGGTTCATCCCTTAATGGATCTTGTGGTCATTGGGCGGTTCGCTTGAGGTCCGCTGTGCCGGCTGTCTGCGCAGAGCTGGGGCAGCACACAGGGAGTACACGCACATGCAGCCAACATCTAACCACACCCATCTTTATGTTTGAGTTAAAAACCCACTGAACTCCATGGGGGAATCTATATTTCTCAGAGCAATTGGAGGTGGGGGGAGGTAGGGAAGGGAGGAGAGAAGACCAAAGAGGGGGGAACCTGAAGAGAAGGGAGAAAACGAATCATTTCCAAGTTTGAAGTTTTAGTTTTTTTAAGGAAATGGGTTTGACCTTTTCAGGATTCACAAAATTGATTGTGTTAAAGTGTCTCAAAAGCTCAAAAAGGCTCATTTGGGGGGGGAGGTGAGTTATTGATTTGTTTGCTGTTTTTCTGTTGGGTGAAAGAATTAACAATGCCATCATTAGGTTTCAGAGTACCCCATTGATATCAGTGGTACAGGCCACATTTCTCCGAGCAATGGGATTATGGTTGGGGACCCCATGGAGAGGGGAGAGGAGATGGTGGGACTGGAGTGGCAACCTGAAGATGGTGGAGAAAATTATTAATCTCCCTAGCTGAAGAGTATTTCACAGGATTTTATATAGCGAGACAAGGCAGGGGAGGGGATATCTTTCATTGGACCAACTTCTGTTGGTGAGAGAGACAAGCTTTGGAGCTCTTTGGGTCATTTTATTTTAGGATTTCATTTATTTATTAAGGAAATGGATTTGACATTTTTATGATCCACCCCGACCCCAGGAATGTGTGTGTGTGATGTACAGGAGCTCTCAAATCCCTTTTATAAATTGTGAATGCTTTTTTTGCCGGCGTGTTTGTAACCACTGAGACGAGTTAGAATGAATGGGAACTACACCAACCCCTTGCTCCTTCTCAGTGATATGCTGCATCTAAATGTGCAAGCCTGGAAGGGTCAGATGCTCATATGCTACCAAGATAGAGGCACATAATAAACTAGAGACCTTAGCATATCCTCCCCAAGACTGAAACATTTATTCTTTGAATAGAGAATGCACGTTCTGAGAATTTACAAACAAATCGGTTAGTTGGCTTATACGTTAAAAATGGAGTCTTTCAGAACTTTATCACTCGTGTCAGACCATTTTTTGGATCATAATGAGCTTAGAGAAGACTGCAGACTCCTTAAACTTCCCATATTTCACTGATATGTAATCCACAGGCTACATTTGAAGTTTTTTTGTCCTTTTTTTAAAAGGAAGAATAGTAATTTTTTGCCATTATTAATAGATTTTAGGCCCAGAAGGGATGATAATCTAGTCTGACCCGCATAACATAGACCAGTACAATTTACCTAGTGATTTCTGCATCAAGCCCATACCTTGTGGCTGAGCTAATGAATAGGTCCATCAATCGCTATTAGCCAAGATGGTCACGGATGCAACCCCATGCTCTGGGTTTCCCTAAGCCTCTGACTGCCAGATGTTGGGACTGGATGATGGGGGATGAATCTCTCAATAACGCTTCTGTTCTGTTCATTCCCTCTGAAGCATCTGGCATTAGCCATTGTCAGAAGACAGAATACTGGGCTAGATGGACCACTGGTCTGATCCAGTATGGCCATTCTTCTGAGCATACATTTTAGAAAGCCAGTCCATCCTGATTTAAAGGCCTCAAAGCATGGAGAATCTGCCATATTCCCAGGAGGGTTGTTCCATCAGTTACTTAGCACCACCATTAAAGCTGTGTATCTTAGTTCTAATCTGAATTTGTCCAGTTTCATCTTCCGGCCACTGGATCTTGTTATGTCTTTTTTCTGCTAGATTAAAGAGCCATCGGCTATCAGAAATAATCGGTTCAGTGACAAAACAAAAACAAAAACGCCAGTGAAACCAGAGAAGAGAAACAAACAAAAGTTAGCAATAAAAACACAGAAATGAAGGAAAAGAATCAAACTAAGCTCTTTCTCCCAGCCCCACCCCCAGAAGCCTCTTCTTCACTCGGGGGGTAAAAAATGATGTATTCTTAACCTGCATTTAAATCCTAATGAAGACAAGCTTTAGCCTGTGGTAACTGGTCCGGGTAAATCCTCTGGGAGAAGTGGAGTGGGGGCAGATCTGAACCTGGGAAACTCCACTATCAAGGCCCAAAGTCAGCCAGGAGGCGGTATGGAAGGAGCCTTCAGGATTGGGGCTTAAATGTAACTCAGATACTCACTAGTGGGCTCTGCTGGGAAAGGCTGAGAGATGGAACCCAGGGTGATCAAAGTGAGCAGAGAGTTCTATGGATCTCTCCATCTCCCTTGCGGAAGCTGCTGTCATGCAGATTCCAAACTGAAATATTCATTGGACCAGAGACAGAGAGACACTAGCTAAGGCGCTCCCTTGAGGAGGTGGGGAAACCCCTGCAAAAATCCCTTCTCCTCATCGGGTGGAGTGGGGGGAAGGGGGAATTGAACAAGGATCTCCCACGTCCCCGGCGCTGAGTGTCCGTCTCCACCTGGTTTGAGGATTGCACTGGGGCTTTGGCGGTAGATGGGCATCCAGATGACTAGAGGGAAGCAGCACCCGCCCATGGGCAGAAACGTAGGTGCCTAGGGGACTTTCACCCTGAAAACTCAAGGACCAAGTTGAGCTGAGATGCCAGCTGAGTGGGGAGTGGGGGGTGGGGGAGGGAAGGGAGGGGTTCTGTGGATCACAGTAGCACTGAAATCTGGGGTTTATAATCCTCCATCTCTTTGTGGAGCTGGGCTTAAGGGACGTCCTAGATTCCAAGGCCGGAAGGGACCGTTGCAATCATCTCGTCTGCCCTGCTGTATCACACAGGCCAGAGGACTCCCCCGAAATAATTCCTAGTGCCGATCTTGATTTTTACAATGGTCAGTGACGAAGAATCCACCCCGACCCGGGAAGCTGTTTCTGTGGTTAATTACTCTTGTTGAAAGATCGGACACAAGAAGGTTGCGGCAGAGCATGGAGCTGAATCTAGATCCTAGGCTAGTGGATCATCCTCCCTCTCATGGGTGGTGGGTATCATACACCAGGGCAGGCTAAGCCTCCCCTGACAGAGGCTGTGGCCCCACCCCTGTTGTGCCCTGAAGCCCCGCCCTGGTTCTCTACCTGGCGGGGGCTCAGCTCTAGCCGGTGGCCCTGAGCTCAGGCCCGTCGGCGGACAGGGGTGGCGCTGGAACCAGCGGGGGAGGAGGGGTCAGGCCAGCAGCTCGGCCCAGCGCTGGTGGGGGCTAGCGGCTCAGCCTGGTGCTGGGGCAGGCCCTGCGCTCAGGGGGGCCAGCTGGGGCAGGAAGGCCAGGGCTCCTCTGGCCATGGGGGGGTACTCAGGGCTCCAGAGGGCAGGGGGGCCTCAGGTGGAAGGGGGCAAGCTAGCCTCCCCAAAGTGGGGGTTCACCCACCCCCATGCATCCCTGTGCATTCCTCACCAAACCCCCCCAAGGTCTGTAACTCTGAAAGTCTTGCCTATGCAATCGGAAATACCCCTTGCTGTCAAAGGGGGGCGGTTAAGGTGCAGCTAAGCCAGTGCTCAAAGCAGTTCAGCCCTAAGTGTGGGCAAATTCACTGCACCCGTCGCTCATGACTATAACCACAGGTGAGGTCTGTCACCCAGAAGAGGTGACTTCAGGAAGCGAAAGGCTGGGTTGCTGCTTCCTGCTATGTGCGTTTCAGACCAGAGGGGAAACTGAAAATAACCCAGTCAGGCTCCCTGCAGCTAGCCATGGCCACAGAGAGCCCTGTAGGAAAGCTTGAAGATGAAGTCACTTGTTCCATCTGTTTGGAGTATTTCAAAGCCCCGGTGTCTATCCACTGTGGGCACAACTTCTGCCAAGCCTGCATCGACCAGTGCTGGGGGGAGTCGGAGACAAACTTCTCCTGCCCCCAGTGCAGAGAAACCGCCCAGCAGAGAAACTGCAAGCCCAACAGGGGAGCTGGGGCGTATTGCAGAAATAGCCAAGCAGCTGAGCTTGCGGGGGGCAGCCGGAGAGGAGGGGAGAGTGTGTGACCTGTATGAGGAGGATTTGAAATTCTTCTGTGAAGAGGATCAAAAACTAATAGGTTTGATCTACAGGGACCGTGCAGCTCACAAGTCTCAGCCTGTGGGTCCCACACCGGAGGCTGCTGCTAGGAATTACAAGGTAGGAAATCGTGGTTAGTATCATAGAGTTAAAACTGTCCTTTTAAAAAGGGGTTGATTTCATTTCTCATGTTCTTCCATTCTCATCATTTTCATCTGATCTCCTCTGCTCCGCCCGGTGACCCCATCTCCCGGCTCTCATCTAAGACCTCTTCCTAGCCAGCGCTCAGAGCCAGGACTCTGGCCTCTTCCTCCACTTGTCGTCCACTTTCAACGTTGTGGACTAAGCTCCTCTGGAAATCTTGCCCTCCCTTCGCTTTTGTGACTGTCCTCTCCTGCTTCTCCTTCTCTCTCTGTAATCGCACCTTCACATAGGTGCCGACTCCATGGGGGAGGCTCAGCACCCACCAGCAGCCCCCCTGATCAGCTCCCCCTCCCCCCAGTGTCTCCCACCTGCCGGCAGGCCCCACTGATCAGCGCCTCCCCCTCCCTCCCAGCACCTCCTGCTTGCCACGGATTGGCTGTTCCACGGTGGGCAGTAGGCGCTGGGGTGGAGAGGGAGGAGTGAGGGCGGTGCGTGCTCGTGGGAGGGGGTGGAAAAAGGCAGAAAGCGATGGAGCAGGGGCAGAATGGGGGCAGGACAAGGTGGGGGTGGGGCAGGAAAAGGAAGGGCGGGGGTGGGACCTTGGGGAAAGAGGTGGAGTGGGGGGTGGGGTCTGAGGCAGAGCAGGGTCAAGCACCCCCTGGCACAATAGAAAGTCGGCATCTTTGCTCCTTCAGCATATCCTTTGGAGCATTGTCTTCATCCCCAGTCCAACTTTCTGCGCTGGCCTTCTGGCCTCCTTCTCTTCTCCTTCTTACACCTTGTCTCTGAGCAATCACATTCACAAACACAAATCCCTCTCTCCTCTCTATACAGCTGACTCACAGACAGGAGCAGGAAAAGGTCCCTAAAAATGGGGGGGGGGGCCACAGGTGTCCAAAGCATTACCCCTCCCCTCGTGCCGCCCTTCCCCCAAGGCCCCACTCCCATGCTGCCTCTTCCTGCCCAAGACCCCGCCCCTCGCTCGCTCCTCTCCTTCCCCTCCCCCCGAAACTCACCCATACAGTCGGTAAAAAGTGGGGGGGGCATGCCCCCTAGCCCCCGTTGTTCCGGCACCCCGCTCACAGAGCTACCCATCTGCTCTGGACCTTCTGTTTATCTCTGCCTCCCTCTGACATCTCCTTGTGGATGATCAGCCAATGTGGCCAAGACAGAGCTCTGAATCTTTCCTCCTAAGCTCTTCCCTCTCCCTCCTTTCTCAGTCATCTGAACCGTCACCTCCATTTCCACTGTCAAACACACCTGTGACCTGTGTAATCCTTTGACTCCACCCCCTTTCTAGGGCCAAGGCTGTGTTTAAATCTTGCTGCTGTTCCTTTACCTCTCTAGGATCTGGCCTTTCCTCTGTCATCCAGGGCCAGGGCCTCGTCATGTCACGTCTCAGTTACAGCAAGATCCTCCTTTCTGGCTTTGGCAAATGCACTCTTACCCCGCGTCATCTCTATCCAGAATGCTGCTCCTCGGGTCATTTTCCTGGCTCGTCACTTGGACCATGTCACCCCTCTGTTTTTGTGTCTTCACTGGCTTCCCTTCTCCATCACATCGACACAATCTCCTCGTCTTTGCTTTTAAGACCCTTCACACTTATCCTCACCCTACCTGCCAACTCTCATCGGGGCGCAAGAACCGGGGGGGGGGGCACTTTTTACTGGCCGTAAGGACGAGGGACTGGGGGACGGGACGGAGAGGAGCGAGCGGGCGGGGGATCTTGGGGGGAAGCAGTGGAGCGGGGCTTTGGGGGAAGGGACGGTGCGGGGGCAGGCCCTCATTGGAAGTGGTGATGCGGGGGGCAGGGCCGTGAGGCCTCGGGGAGGAGCAGTGCGGAGGCAGGGCCTCAGGGGAAAGGGGCAGTATGGGAACTGGGCTTGGGGGGAGGGGAGGTGTGGGGTAGGGCCTCAAGGATGGGGCGGGGCAGGGCCTTGGGGAAGGGCGGGGCAGGGGTAGGGCTTCCGGGGGAAAGGGTGGCACAGTGCAGGGGGGGTGGAACCCTGGCCTAGTCCCCAGCCTTGGCCCCCTTTCCTGGCCCCAGACCCATCCCCAGCTGCGGCCCCAGCCTTAGAAAAGTTTTGGGGCCACTGGGTTATGGGCTTCTCGTCACGCAGCAAATGTAAGTGATGTACGCTGGCTACTGGCTGTGTTGTGTTCCTGATACACAGCTCTGAGTGGGGTGTGGGGGGCAGAATGTCTTCATTCCAACCAGGGGGTGTGCCAGCTTCGGGGAGCTCCTGAGGAGAGTGAATCCTGTGCCACCCCTTTGAGGGGTGAATTGTACACGCCCTCCCACAGTCCAGCTAGCTGTGCTTCACCACCACCGTCTCCACACACCTTTGGGAATGCTAGTGCCAGTGAGCTCTGGGCAGGTCCAGTCCCACGACAGCCCTGGGAACAGAAGAGAGAATTTGCGTCTGTGCAGCAGGTGTGGTGATCAGCAGCACGGTTGTGAATTCCTCAGTCCCGTGTCATGTGCACTCGGGTCCAAACACCCGTCAGGCAGGTTTTAATGCTTATTTATTTTATTATTATTCCAGGTTAAATTATTGCTGTCTGTCCTCTTGCTACAGCTGCCACTGCTGCTGCTGCTGTTGCTACTCCGGTGGAACGTGGGTTTTGAGGTTGGTATGATTCGCTTCTCCTAGACAGTTCCTTGCAGAAGGAGCATCATCTTCATGCTTTTTAATAGCATCCAGAGAGTCAACAAACGGATATGGAACAAAAAAGGCCCATGTTCCCATTAAATGCTTGACCAGTCTCCAGCCCTGTCTAACTGAGGGGTAGAAATCCTTCCACTTAGGAAACAAAATACACCCTTTTATTAGAAAGTCATAACTTTCCATGGCAAGGCTAAACATCTAAGACACTTGGAAATCTGGAAATTTGCAATTTATCGCTGAACTTCTGGAGATGCTCTGAGAAAACCAGAAACTCTGGGCTTGTCTACACTTTAAACACTAAAGCTGCGCCACGGTAGCACTTTGGCATAGACACTACCTACGCCGACTGGAGGGGGTCTCCTGTCAGCACAGATAATCCACCTTCCCGAGAGGCAGTAGATAGGCTGATTGAAGAATTCTCCTCTCAACCTAGCACTGTCTACACAAGGACTTAGGTCGGCTTAACTACACCGCTCAAGGGTGTGGATTTTTCACACCCCTGACCAATGTAGTTAAACCAACCTAATTTTCTAGTGTAGACCAGGCCTCAGATTACTAGAATGAAATTTACCAACACATCCCTCCATGGGAAAAGCTACAGAATGGTTCCATAATTTAATGTGTCCTGGGACTCAATTCCTTTTGCACCCTATGCCAGGCATTTAAGACCTGGTTTTGCCAGGATTATATTAATTGAATAATACTTTCCCCTGCAGCTAGTTACATTCATTTCAACCTAATGGTTTTATTTAAACTGAAACTTTTTTCTGTGGAAGGACCAGGTCCCACCCAGAAGCTATAGACACGGAACTTTCATGGAAAATAGCATCATTTTCTCCCACTGAGGAAGTTGGAAAGGGCTTAAACAAAATCTAAACTGCATCCATACAAAGACATTGTTTGCTGGAAAAGAAACTCTCTCCTCTTTCTCTGTCTTTGCCCACCCAGGAAAAGAGATGACCAAAGGGGGATATGATAGAGGTCTATAAAATCATGACTGGTATTGGTAAAGTAAATAAGGAAGTGTTATTTACTCCTTCTCATAACACAAGAACTAGGGGTCACCAAATGAAATGAATAGGCAGCAGGTTTAAAACAAAAAAGGAAGTATTTCTTCACACAACGCACAGTCAACCTGTGGAACTCCTTGTCAGATGATGTTGTGAAGGCCAAGATTATAACTGGGTTCAAAAAAGGACTAGATAAGTTCATGGATGATAGGTCCATCAATGGCTATGAGCTAGGATGGGCAGGAGGGATGGGGTCCCTAGCCTCTGTTTGCCAGAAGCTGGGATGGATCACTTGATGATTGCCTGTTCTGAAGCACCTGACATTGGCCACTGTCGGAAGACAGGATACTGAGCTAGATGGACCTTTGGTCTGACCCCGTATGACCGTTCTTATGTTCTTAAGGAAAACATATTACCCAAACACCTTTTCTTGACACAGCGAGCAATTCAGACTCATATGAAGGCTCTGACGAAGGAAAGCATGTTGCTTCTGGAATCTAAACTGACTGAAGAGAGGAAAAGCAAAGAGGCTCTGGTAGGTCTTCATTGTTATTCCTTATGTATTTCCCTTTGTGAGTGAGGGTCTGTGACCTTCGCTACACTGGAGAAATGTATTATGACTAGCATTGTCTGTTCCCTCTCTGTAAATTGCAGTGTATCTACACACACAGTCTCCTCATTCAGTTAGCAAACATGATTCCAGGATTTCAGAAATGAGGAGGAGCGGGAGAAGGCTTTGAACTTTTCAATTGCCTGGTGGTTTGGTGACTGGAGCTGGGTGAATACGTTTCTGGATCAGCAGTAGTTCTGAAAAAAAAATTGATTCAGCTTGAACCAAATCTGAATTTTGGGGGAATCAAAGATCTCTACTTCAGGTTGTTCCCTAGTGGAAATTTGAATATGGGTCTCTAATATCCCAGCTGAGGGCCCGAGCCACTGGACTATAGGTCACAAGCAGTGGCAAAAAAGAACTAGATAAGTTCATGGAGGACAGGTCCATCGATGGCTATTAGCTAGGATGGGCAGGGATGGTGTCCCTAGCCTCTGTTTGCCAGAAGCTGGGAATGGGCGACAGGGGATGGATCACTTGATGATTACCTATTCTGTTCGTTCCCTCTGAAGCACCTGGCATTGGCCACTGTTGGAAGACAGGATCCTGGGCTAGATGGACCTTTGGTCTGACCCAGTCTGGTCCTTCTCTGTGTTACTACCACCTCCTTTTTTTTGGCCATTTTGTGAACAAATTCTCAATTAGTTTCAGGTTGACCAAAACTGCATTTTTTGTCACGTAGATTGTGGGTCCAAAGTTTTTTGCCCAGCTCTCTTGATGACATTATATTGCACTTAGGGAATTTATGTGGTGTATTTTGAAGTTGTATCAAGGACACCTTAGAGTGTGTGGCAAAATCTAAACAAATGACTAGTTCCCCCACCATTAAAAGAAAGAAGACGCATTCCTTCTTTGGTTTGCATTTGGACAAAGCAAGCCATCCAATTGTTGCTCTTTCATGTCCTCCTCTGAGTCTCAAGAGCCTGATTTGTATTTCAAACAGCATTGATAGTATCAGGTGCTACTATTTGCATGTCCTTGATGCAACAAATGGTGCAAAACAATGGGCTTGATTAAATGTGCTTCAACTTTGGAGGGTAGACCAGGTCTCTGAGTGCAGCAACTGTGGGTTTTCCAGTGCCTCTGTGGTCCAGATTATGGTGATTACTCACTGCCCTGCCTTGGGGTGAGTGCAGAACCATCTAGCACCAGCCGGTTTGCTGGGAAACCACAGTCCATTTGAAAGGGCTCACGCTGAATCAGAGCCCTGGTGTTCACCGATATGAAAGTTGGCTTGTTTGTGTCTGTTCATCAAAGGAAAAGACAAACGTCGAGCGGCAGAAGATTGTGGCTGAATTTGAGCAGCTGCGGCAGTTTCTGGAGGAACAGGAGCGGCTCCTGCTGGCCCAGCTGGAAGAGCTGGACAAGGAGATTGTGAAGAGGCAAAATGCGAATGGGGCTAAATTCTCAGAGGATATTTCATTTCTCTGTGACCTGCTTGATGAGATAGAGAAGTATCAGCAGCCATCGGCTAATTTCCTACAGGTGAGACTTAAACCCCAGGTCCCTCAGCAGGGATGGGTAGTCTCCTGAATCATTAATTTTAGAGCCCAGGAGTCCGAGCACACATATATCCCATTGTCTACAGTTAAGTACATAAAAATACTTGCTCCCTTCAAGATCAACCTCCAGTCATTGGCCTGTGAGGAAAAGCAAAGCAAAATGATGACGGCACCTGCAGTAGGGTGCATGGGCGGCGGGTATAAGAGGCCAAGGGAGGCTAAGCCTCCCCAGACAGCCGACCTGTTGCCTTTGGGGTGCGCTGCTGCCAAAAGGGTGCCCCAGCCGTGGCCCCACCTGCGCTCTGCCCCGAGGCCCCGCTCCTGCTCGTCCTCTTTCCCTCTGAGGCCCTACCCTCACTCCACCTCTTCCTGTCCCTGCTCTGCCCACATGTGGGCCTTGCCAGAGGGGGTGAAGAGGCACCATGAGTAGCTGGCCAGCGGGTAAGGGGGGCCTAGGGGAAGGGACGAAGAGATGCAAGTGGCAGGCAGGGGAGGTCTGTGGGAGGGGGCGAGGCGGCTCTCAGTGAGCAGCCGGCCAGCTGGCTGGCCAGTGGGCACGGTGGCCTCAGGGGAAGGGGCAGGTGGGGGGGCTCGGGGGAGGGAGCTGAGTGGGGCTGGGGTGGAGCATGGGCGGGGCTTCGGAGGGAGGAGTTCAAGCAGGGGTGGGTCTTGGGGCGGGGCCATGGTCTGGGCGTGCCCAACCTCCCTAAATGGAGGAGTCACTTGCCGCCCATGGGGTAAGAAGGTACAGAGAGTTTCCTCCTCTTCACTCTATTGCACTCCTGTGTGATCCAGGGAAGGCACAAATGTACCATTCCTTGAAATGCTGGGCTGCTGGAGTGGATCACTCAGGGGTTAGAACTCCACCTCACAAAGGGATATGGGTGTGAGACAGGTCCCCATCTCTCATTTGCCTGCCCCTTTGAAAAGCAGGGGCAGTGAGATCTATTATGATTTTCCCACATTTTACTTATGTCATAACTACATCCTTTGGAACCTGAAGGAATACTTCCAGGAAGTCACAATTCTGGTTAAAGCCTAGATTCTCCAAAGGTATGTAAGGCACCTACGTCCTATTGATTTCAATGGGGCCTAAATACCTATAAGGATCTAGACTTAAGGCATTAGGTTCACAGATTATCCCTGAGCTTATACTGGTAAGTGATGTAAATGGGTGGATGTGTATATTTATATCTCAGCTTGATAGCAGAGACCCCAATTATAAGAAGCTGTATATGGGACTCTTAGTGAAGGCAAAGTGGGTCTTGTTCAGAGCGGGAGAAACCTCTTGTGGCATGTGGGACTTGTGGTGGATTGAGGACTGTGTTGGAATGGCAAGCTATTGCTTTAAGAGTGTAAAAGGTTTCCTGGTCCTGCTTGCAGGCTGGGGGGCTCTGTAGTGAAGCATGTCTGGAAAGAGCAAACTTAAAGCAAGATGGTGTTGAGTTGTGCTGCTTTGCTTTAGGGAACAGCCTGTTTTCTTTCTCTGCTTTTGGGTTTTTGAGTGGTGTTGTTCTGAATTCTAAGAAGTGAAGTCAGGTTATGGTGCAATCTTGCATCAAGAGTAGTTATCTTGTTATTTAACTTCTCTGTGTCTTATGCCGTGAACATAACAGCTTCTTCTTCTCTCTCCCCTCTAGGATTTCATAAGCATCTCAAACAGGTATGTTGCTCCTTTTCACTGCCCCCCCACTTTTCACTATGTTGGGAAGCTGATTGGACACAAGTGGCCATATTTTCATTGGGAGCAACTGGGAGGCTGAGCCATGTCCCCAAGGAGAACCACCAAGTGTGTGAGGCAGGGATGCACTTTAGATGCAAACCGCGATCCTTGTTATTGACTCCTGGAGCTGTTGCTTTTTTATAAGACTGGATTTCTCCATCCCTAGGTTGGGATTCTTAACTTGGGTCTCCGAACTAAATAAGTTCTTTCCTTGGAGAACTGGCTGCCATGGCCAGGGGGTGAACCTCTGCTTCAGAGAGGCTAACCCGCTGCCCCCCCCTTCTACCCATGCCCTTCCCCACCCCAGCTGCCAGAGCCCCGAGCCCCCACCACCACCAGAGGAGCCCCAAAGCCCCACCCACCACCAGAGGAGCCCCAGCCTGCCTGCCCCAAGCCGCCGGCTGGCCCACCCTGGCCACTCTAGCCTGTCCGAGCCCTGGGCTGACAAGCTGCTGGCCCAACCCCTGAGCCAAGTTGGTGGTTCGAGCATCGGGCCAAGTTGCTGGTCCGATCCCCAGGCTGAGCCACTGGCCTGACCTCCTGGCCGGCCTGAACCGCCCAGGGCAGACCCAGCCCCTGGCCTCTGGCAGCCCAAGCTCCACATTGCTGGCTGGAGCTGAGCCCCCGCTGGCTTCAGAGGAGAGGGGAAGGGAGGCGGGCTCTCAGGGTGGAACATGGGTGGGGCCACAGCCTGGGTTAGGGGAGGCTTAGCCTGCCCTGGGCTTTGATACCTGCTGCCCGTGCTGGCTGCCTCAGGATTTTGGGGATGGAGTATAGGCCCGTCACCTCTAAATCACTAGCACCACCTTGCAATCAAATATCATCACATTGCTACAGCCGCCCTGTGTGTCCTTAGGCACTGGGCCTCCATTCCCCATCTGTAAAACGGGTATAATAATCCTTCCCTTACCTCACAGATGTGTTGTGAAGATAAATGCATTAAAGGCTGCGAAGTGCTCATACACTATGATAATGACAGCTCTATGGGTACCTACATAGCTTACCACTAGGCTAGGCAGAATTTTGATCGACTTTTACATTTTCAGTTGTGGAACATTATGGGGGAGGGTCAGACAAAGGGGGTGGGTTGCACAATAATTATTTAATGACGGTCGGTAATGACATTCAAAAAGCTAAAGCCATATAATCATTAACACACACATTGTCAACCTCACGTGTCAAAATATACAGATTAAATTTCCTTAAATCAAACTCAAAGAAGTGCTCACGCAGCGTTTTCTTACTCAGCCTCTCTGTACATTTTGATTATTATCGATGGAAATATTTTTTCCATCGGTTTTTGTGTGTATGGCAAAATGGACATGTCCCAATTGAAATTTAATCCTTCCAAGGTTACTTCCAACCCAGTGAGTCTCTGGTAACCTGTGTGAAATGAGCTGGAGGGGAGCCATCTGAATCCAGTTGGACAAGTGCTGCCATACCAAAGGCTAGGAGGTCCAGTCAGCAGCGAACCAGCTGAGCGGCGAACAGCAGAGGCTAACAGCGGGAGTTTGCCTGGGAGCTGTCCGAGAGGAGGTACGCTAAGTGCTGCATTAGGGGGGCTGTGTTGGTGAGTATCTGAGTGTCTGCTGCTGGGACAGTTGGTCAGTTTGACCGTGTGCTTGATTGCTTGCTTGTTTGTTTGAAAAGTGTGAATTGGGAGTGCTTTGTTCCAGCTGGGCCTTGAGTGGGCCTGACTGGTATATAAGGGCAGTCAGCAGCGAACCAGCTGAGCGGCGAACAGCAGAGGCTAACAGCGGGAGTTTGCCTGGGAGCTGTCCGAGAGGAGGTACGCTAAGTGCTGCATTAGGGGGGCTGTGTTGGTGAGTATCTGAGTGTCTGCTGCTGGGACAGTTGGTCAGTTTGACCGTGTGCTTGATTGCTTGCTTGTTTGTTTGAAAAGTGTGAATTGGGAGTGCTTTGTTCCAGCTGGGCCTTGAGTGGGCCTGACTGGTATATAAGGGCAGTCAGCAGCGAACCAGCTGAGCGGCGAACAGCAGAGGCTAACAGCGGGAGTTTGCCTGGGAGCTGTCCGAGAGGAGGTACGCTAAGTGCTGCATTAGGGGGGCTGTGTTGGTGAGTATCTGAGTGTCTGCTGCTGGGACAGTTGGTCAGTTTGACCGTGTGCTTGATTGCTTGCTTGTTTGTTTGAAAAGTGTGAATTGGGAGTGCTTTGTTCCAGCTGGGCCTTGAGTGGGCCTGACTGGTATATAAGGGCAGTCAGCAGCGAACCAGCTGAGCGGCGAACAGCAGAGGCTAACAGCGGGAGTTTGCCTGGGAGCTGTCCGAGAGGAGGTACGCTAAGTGCTGCATTAGGGGGGCTGTGTTGGTGAGTATCTGAGTGTCTGCTGCTGGGACAGTTGGTCAGTTTGACCGTGTGCTTGATTGCTTGCTTGTTTGTTTGAAAAGTGTGAATTGGGAGTGCTTTGTTCCAGCTGGGCCTTGAGTGGGCCTGACTGGTATATAAGGGCAGTCAGCAGCGAACCAGCTGAGCGGCGAACAGCAGAGGCTAACAGCGGGAGTTTGCCTGGGAGCTGTCCGAGAGGAGGTACGCTAAGTGCTGCATTAGGGGGGCTGTGTTGGTGAGTATCTGAGTGTCTGCTGCTGGGACAGTTGGTCAGTTTGACCGTGTGCTTGATTGCTTGCTTGTTTGTTTGAAAAGTGTGAATTGGGAGTGCTTTGTTCCAGCTGGGCCTTGAGTGGGCCTGACTGGTATATAAGGGCAGTCAGCAGCGAACCAGCTGAGCGGCGAACAGCAGAGGCTAACAGCGGGAGTTTGCCTGGGAGCTGTCCGAGAGGAGGTACGCTAAGTGCTGCATTAGGGGGGCTGTGTTGGTGAGTATCTGAGTGTCTGCTGCTGGGACAGTTGGTCAGTTTGACCGTGTGCTTGATTGCTTGCTTGTTTGTTTGAAAAGTGTGAATTGGGAGTGCTTTGTTCCAGCTGGGCCTTGAGTGGGCCTGACTGGTATATAAGGGCAGTCAGCAGCGAACCAGCTGAGCGGCGAACAGCAGAGGCTAACAGCGGGAGTTTGCCTGGGAGCTGTCCGAGAGGAGGTACGCTAAGTGCTGCATTAGGGGGGCTGTGTTGGTGAGTATCTGAGTGTCTGCTGCTGGGACAGTTGGTCAGTTTGACCGTGTGCTTGATTGCTTGCTTGTTTGTTTGAAAAGTGTGAATTGGGAGTGCTTTGTTCCAGCTGGGCCTTGAGTGGGCCTGACTGGTATATAAGGGCAGTCAGCAGCGAACCAGCTGAGCGGCGAACAGCAGAGGCTAACAGCGGGAGTTTGCCTGGGAGAGCGCACTGAGGCTTTCATCTGCAGGTTTCTCCGAGTAGTTCCTGCAACAGTTGAGGAAGCTCCTAAGAGGACGGTGATATGGAAGGTGAGCGATCAGCTGTTGTAACCTGCACAGGTTGTGCCATGTTTGTCTTTCTTCCGCAGGACAGAAGCGACTTTGTCTGCACAAAGTGCAAGCTGGTCTCCATATTGGAGGAGAAGGTTCGAGGGCTGGAGAAACAAGTATCAACTCTGCATTGCATAAGGGAAAATGAAGATTTCCTGGACAGACGTCAGGAGATGCTTCTACGGCCACAATGTTCTGAAGATTCAGAGCAGGCGCAGCAGGGACAGAAGGATTGTGAGGAGGTTTGGCAGCATGTGACCTCCAGAAGAAGAAAGAGGAGCGTCCATGCACCAGCAATGGAGATACAGGTGAGGAATCGTTTCCATGTTCTCTCTACAGGTGCTAATGCGGAGAGTGGACTAGATGGCCCATCTGAGGGAAGGGAGCAGAAGGAGACTCCACCGATTGGAAGGCAAAAGATGCACTGTCCTAGGGATGGGGGTTCCACGACCACCACTCCCAAGAGGAGGAGGAGGGTGGTGGTGGTCGGGGACTCCCTCCTCAGGGGGACTGAGTCATCTATCTGCCGCCCTGACCGGGAAAACCGAGAGGTCTGCTGCTTGCCTGGAGCTAGGATACACGATGTGACGGAGAGACTGCCGAGACTCATCAAGCCCTCGGATCGCTACCCCTTCCTGCTTCTCCACGTGGGCACCAATGATACTGCCAAGAATGACCTTGAGCGGATCACTGCAGACTACGTGGCTCTGGGAAGAAGGATAAAGGAGTTTGAGGCGCAAGTGGTGTTCTCGTCCATCCTCCCTGTGCAAGGAAAAGGCCGGGGTAGAGACCGTCGAATCGTGGAAGTCAACGAATGGCTACGCAGGTGGTGTCGGAGAGAAGGCTTTGGATTCTTCGACCATGGGATGGTGTTCCAAGAAGAAGGAGTGCTAGGCAGAGACGGGGTCCACCTAACGAAGAGAGGGAAGAGCATCTTCGCCAGCAGGCTGGCTAACCTAGTGAGGAGGGCTTTAAACTAGGTTCACCGGGGGAAGGAGACCAAAGCCCTGAGGTAAGTGGGGAAATGGGATCCTGGGAGGAAGCACAAGCAGGAGAGCGCAACAGGGGAGGACTCCTGTCTCATGCTGAGAAAGAGGGACGATCGTTGAGTTATCTTAAGTGCCTATACACAAATGCAAGAAGCCTGGGAAACAAGCAGGGAGAACTGGAAGTCCTGGCACAGTCAGGGAACTATGATGTGATTGGAATAACAGAGACTTGGTGGGATAACTCACATGACTGGAGTACTGTCATGGATGGATATAAACTGTTCAGGAAGGACAGGCAGGGCAGAAAAGGTGGGGGAGTTGCGTTGTATGTAAGAGAGGAGTATGACTGCTCAGAGCTCCGGTATGATACTGCAGAAAAACCTGAGAGTCTCTGGATAAAGTTGAGAAGTGTGAGCAACAAGGGTGATGTCGTGGTTGGAGTCTGCTATAGACCACCAGACCAGGGGGACGAGGTGGACGAGGCTTTCTTCTGGCAACTAGCAGAAGTTGCTAGATCACAGGCCCTGGTTCTCATGGGAGACTTTAATCACCCTGATATCTGCTGGGAGAGCAATACAGCGGTGCACAGGCAATCCAGGAAATTTTTGGAAAGTGTAGGGGACAATTTCCTGGTGCAAGTGCTGGAGGAACCAACTAGGGGCAAAACTTTTCTTGACCTGCTGCTCACAAACAGGGAAGAACTAGTAGGGGAAGCAAAAGTGGATGGGAACCTGGGAGGCAGTGACCATGAGATGGTCGAGTTCAGGATCCTGACACAAGGAAGAAAGGAGAGCAGCAGAATACGGACCCTGGACTTCAGAAAAGCAGACTTTGACTCCCTCAGGGAACAGATGGGCAGGATCCCCTGGGAGAATAACATGAAGGGCAAAGGGGTCCAGGAGAGCTGGCTGTATTTTAAAGAATCCTTATTGAGGTTGCAGGAACAAACCATCCCGATGTGTAGAAAGAACAGTAAATATGGCAGGCGACCAGCTTGGCTAAACAGTGAAATCCTTACTGATCTTAAACGCAAAAAAGAGGCTTATAAGGAGTGGAAGATTGGACAAATGACCAGGGAGGAGTATAAAAATATTGCTCAGGCGTGCAGGAGTGAAATCAGGAAGGCCAAATCACACTTGGAGTTGCAGTTAGCAAGAGATGTTAAGAGTAACAAGAAGGGTTTCTTCAGGTATGTTAGCAACAAGAAGAAAATCAAGGAAAGTGTGGGCCCCTTACTGAATGAGGGAGGCAACCTAGTGACCGAGGATGTGGAAAAAGCTAATGTACTCAATGATTTTTTTGCCTCTGTCTTCACGCACAAGGTCAGCTCCCAGATTGCTGCACTGGGCAGTACAGCATGGGGAGAAGGTGACCAACCCTCTGTGGAGAAAGAAGTGGTTCGGGACTATTTAGAAAAACTGGACGTGCACAAGTCCATGGGGCCGGATGCGCTGCATCTGAGGGTGCTAAAGGAGTTGGCGGGTGAGATTGCAGAGCCATTAGCCATTATTTTTGAAAACTCATGGCGATCGGGGGAGGTCCCAGATGACTGGAAAAAGGCTAATGTAGTGCCCATCTTTAAAAAAGGGAAGAAGGAGGATCCGGGGAACTACAGGCCAGTCAGCCTCACCTCAGTCCCTGGAAAAATCATGGAGCAGGTCCTCAAGGAATCAATTATGAAACATTTAGAGGACAGGAAAGTGATCAGGAACAGTCAGCATGGATTCACGAAGGGGAAGTCGTGCCTGACTAACCTAATTGCCTTCTATGATGAGATAACTGGCTCTGTGGATGAGGGGAAAGCAGTGGATGTCTTATTTCTTGACTTTAGCAAAGCTTTTGATACTGTTTCCCACAGTATTCTTGCCACCAAGTTAAAGAAGTATGGGCTGGATGAATGGACTGTAAGGTGGATAGAAAGCTGGCTAGATCGTCGGGCTCAACGGGTAGTGATCAATGGCTCCATGTCTAGTTGGCAGCTGGTTTCAAGTGGAGTGCCCCAAGGGTCGGTCCTGGGGCCGGTTTTGTTTAATATCTTTATTAATGATCTGGAGGATGGTGTGGACTGCACTCTCAGCAAGTTTGCAGATGACACTAAACTAGGAGGCGTGGTAGATACACTAGAGGGTAGGGATCGGATACAGAGGGACCTAGACAAATTAGAGGATTGGGCAGAAAAAAACCTGATGAGGTTCAACAAGGACAAGTGCAGAGTCCTGCACTTAGGACGGAAGAATCCCATACACTGCTACAGACTAGGGACCGAATGGCTAGGTAGCAGTTCTGCTGAAAAGGACCTAGGGGTCACAGTGGACGAGAAGCTGGATATGAGTCAACAGTGTGCTCTTGTTGCCAAGAAGGCTAACGGCATTTTGGGCTGTATAAGTAGGGGCATTGCCAGCAGATCGAGGAACGTGATCGTTCCCCTTTATTCGACATTGGTGAGGCCTCATCTGGAATACTGTGTCCAGTTTTGGTCCCCACACTACAAGAAGGATGTGGAAAAATTGGAAAGAGTCCAGCGGAGGGCAACAAAAATGATTAGGGGTCTGGAGCACATGACTTATGAGGAGAGGCTGAGAGAACTGGGATTGTTTAGTCTCCAGAAGAGAAGAATGAGGGGGGATTTGATAGCAGCCTTCAACTACCTGAAGGGGGGTTCCAAAGAGGATGGAGCTCGGCTGTTCTCAGTGGTGGCAGATGACAGAACAAGGAGCAATGGTCTCAAGTTGCAGTGGGGGAGGTCCAGGTTGGATATCAGGAAAAACTATTTCACTAGGAGGGTGGTGAAACACTGGAATGCGTTACCTAGGGAGGTGGTGGAGTCTCCTTCCTTGGAGGTTTTTAAGGCCCGGCTTGACAAAGCCCTGGCTGGGATGATTTAGCTGGGAATTGGTCCTGCTTTGAGCAGGGGGTTGGACTAGATGACCTCTTGAGGTCCCTTCCAACTCTGATATTCTATGATTCTATGATTCCATTGGCTCTTCTCGTCTTGCTCATTGACATCCATGGTATAGAGACCAAAGAGTGAACAGGGCATGGAAGCAGAAGTCCCATCTTATCCACAGAGATGCCTTTCCTTTCCCAGTTCAAAGGAGCCATTCATTCTCCTGGGCGCGTACTCTGACATCTTTCGCAAGAATGAAATTCACATAAAAGTGGATGACAATACAAACCATTAGCAATACATTAAAATAACTATAATTTTCTTCTTTCTAGGTGGGAGAAGTGGAAGTCCCAGCAGCCAGTGGTGATTTCTTCTGGGCTGGAAGAGGGAATCCATATTTTCATGAAGAAATATACCGTTCTAAAGAAGACTCTCCAGAAATTCAAAGGTACTAAGGAGGGATCTGGGAGGTCAAACTGAGAAAGGGGTCTGTGATCCAGATCCACAAGGGTACTTAGGTTCCTAAACCCCCAACAAGATGGGGGGAAACAGGAAAGTCCCTTTGTGCATCTGGGCATCTGTTTCTGTAGGAGACGGGATCTGGCAAAATAGCTATGAATGCAAGCCCCAATTAACTGGCAATACAGCATTCTGTTACCGTTTCTAAACCAAGGGAAGGTGCCGGGGAATTCCACAACACAAACAAAATTGACGAGGAAGCTATTTTTTTTTAATTAACCTGTTTGTCCAAAATAATAAGAAATGCAAGATCCGGGTCAAAGGAGCAGTTCACGTCCTCCTGTCTGACAGCCCCAAACTGGGTGTGGTCCTGCATATGGGTAAATAGACAAGAGCGTAATCAACTATTAAATACGAGAGAGAAACTAAACAAATCCAGCAGATGGCGCCCAGGGCTGGGAGTCAGGATATCTGGGTCCAATTCCAGCCACTGATTGCTTATGTGACCTCAGAGAGGTCACAAAATATCTCTCTACTCTAGTTTTCCCTCCTTTAAAGTGGGGGTGATAATAATGATTAGACTCCCTAGGGTGTCTCAGGCATAATCTAATGATGTGTTCTGAACTCCTTGGTGGAAAGTAGGACTGGAGTCCAGAACGGTGTTTATATATAATTTATATAGTTGATTTCTTTTCAATTTAATCTGGTTTACTTGAAATTTTTGGTCTCCTTCATTGGTCTCTCCCTGTCTCAGGGCTTGTCTGTGCTTGAAACGCTTCAGCGGGGCAGCTGTGGACACTACCTATGCTGACGTGAGGGCTTCTCCCTTCGACGTCGGTAATCTATCTCCCCGAAAGGTGGTAGCTAGGTTGACGGAAGAATTTTTCCTTCAACCTAGTGTTGTCCACACTGGGAGTTAGGTTGCCTTAACTATGTCTGTCACGGGTGTGGATCTTTCACACCCCTGAGCGACGTAGCTGGATCGACCTACGTTTTTTAGAATAGACCGAGCCCGTGTATGCCTGTTGATTTCCCTCTGACTTTCGTCAGAACGTTAAAGCATTGTTAAGCTTATGAACAGCAGAAATCTCACTTCTGTTCTCCTCTCTGTAGACACTCTGTCATCTGAACTGGAAAGAGAATGGGGTAAGTCTCTGGGTAAAGATAGCTGGAAATTGTAGCAGAGAGGTAGCTTTGCTCTGCTCTAGTTAATTAAGGTTGATACAAGTTTAACAGCCTTTCTCTAAGTGCTCTAGAATTCCTGTGATGACTCACTGTAACGAGGGGTTCTGCAGATACAGACTTCCTCAAATATCACGTCACATCATTATAGTTTTTATAACCTTAGTTTGCACACCTGGAGCTAAACTAAAACAAACAAATAAAAGGAAGTATTTCTTCACACAATGAACTGTCAACCTGTGGAACTTCTTGCCAGAGGATGTTGTGAAGACCAAGACTATAACAGGGTTCAAAAAAGAACTAGATAAGTTCATGAAGGACAGGTCCATCAATGGCTATTAGCCAGGATGGGCAGGGATGGTGTCTCTAGCCTCTGTTTGCCAGAAGCTGGGAATGGGCAACAGGGGATGGATCACTTGATGATTACCTATTCTGTTCATTCTCTCTGAAGCACCTGGCATTGGCCACTGTCGGAAGAAAGGATACTGGGCTAGATGGACCATTGGTCTGATCCAGTATGGCTGTTCTTGTGTTCTTATGTTCTTAGTTATGGCTCTGATGCGGCCCAAATTAATAATGCTCACTGCAGATTTATCTCTGGTAGCACATGGCAGTACTAATTTGAACAGCATCAAAATCCTTGTTGCAGTTCCTTGCTAGAACAACCCCAAATTTAGGCCACTAACCTAACCCCAGACCTCAACTCAGCAATTTTCAAGACAATATGAGACCGCATATGAACTTCAGAGCACTTAGAAAAATTCGCCCAAATCTGGGGTAATTTGGTCAAGGGGTTTGAGAGATATAGTTACAAAGGTATAACAAGGTCCAATGATTGGAAATTGAAGCTAGACAAATTCAGACTGGAGATAAGGTGTACATATCTAACAGTGAGTCTAATTAACCATTGGCAGTGGCGGATTAGCCACTGGGCCAACAGGGCCCGTGCCCAAGGGTCCTGGCCAATTGAGGGAGAGGGGCAGGGGGGGGACTGCAGACGGAAGGGGTGGGGAGGGGCCCCACTTGCTCTGGCCCAGGGCCCCACGAAATCATAATCTGCCTCTGACCATTGAAACAATTTACCCAGGGTTGTGGTGGATTCTCCATCCCTAGCAATTTTGAACTCAAGATTGGATGTTTTTTTAAAAAGATCTGCTCTACTTCAAACAGGAATTCTTTTGTTTAAGTTCTAGGTTATGCAGGAGGTCAGACTAGGTGATCACTATGGTCCCTCCCAGGGGTGAAAGTAACGTACAGGACTTACTGGTACTGCCGGAGTCCTGAGGGGTGTGTGGCCTCATCCGGAAAAGGCGTGGCCTCAACCAGAAGAGGCGGGGCCTCTCAAGATTTAAAGGCCCTGGAGCATCGGCTGTGGATGGGAGCCCCAGGGCCTTTAAATCAACCCGGGGCTCCCAGCTGCAGAGGTGGCTGGGAGCCCCTGGGGCTCACGGGCAAATTAAAGGGCCCGGGGCTCCGGCCGCTGCGGAGCTCTGGGCCCTTTAAATCCCCACCGCACTCCAGCTGGGATTTAAAGGGCTCGGGCCGGGATTTAAAGGGCCCGGAGCTCCCGTGGCTGCGGGGAGCCCCGAGCCCTTTAAATCCCAGCTCCATCCCGGCTGCCCCCGCTGCGGGAAGCCCAGAGCCCTTTTAATCCCGGCCGCGGAAGCCAGCGCGATCCAACACGGCATACTGGCTCTTGCTGGTACGCCGTATTGGACCGTACCAGCTTACTTTCACCTCTGGTCCCTCCTGGCCTTATGATATATGGAGCTATCAGCTGCTAATAACTTTCAAAGAGAACTAAAATCCATGTGCGTAAGGAAATTGTTTTAATGATCGCTGCAAAAGAATCTGCACTAGGGTGACCAGACATCCCGATTTTTAGGCGTTTGTCCCGATATTTCGCACTCCTGGTTTTGTTTTGTTTTGTTCCACTGGCGGGACTCTGCCTTTTTTTTTTTTCCCTCCTCCGGCAGGACCCCCTTCCCCCACCCCCCATGTGTTCCGATATTTTCTTCATCCCATCTGGTCACCCTAATCTACGCTAAGGTTGAGAAGCAAATTGGAGTCATTTGTTCAATGTTTCCTCAAGACGTAGCCGTACTAAAAAATGAGTTCCTTTTATTGTTGTCAGATTTTTATAACTTTTTTTGGTGCAGAGGTAGGGAAAAAACCTAAGTGTCTGAGCCCAGGTCTACATTACACAATTACTTCGGTATAACTACGGCACTCAGGGGTGTGAATAATCCACACCCCGAACAACATATTTATACCGACCTAAGCGACAGCGCTATGTCGGCTGGAGAGCTCCTGTCAACAGAGCCACTGACCTCTCCCTTAAGTCAGCTACTCAGTGATACCAAGGACCAGTTTAAAAATCTTTCAGAAGATCTCGCATTACAAAAGCATTAGGACTTCTGCATCACTCAAAAAGGCAGAGTTCAATTTATGTTGTAGGAGCAGTGTACACTTGTACGCATGAGCCCACCTGTGGCCACCCACGCGCCAGTAATCCCCCACAGAAACGGGTGAAAAGACTTCAATGATGCTCGCAGTCTTCCTAGTGCTGCAGCAACCTGTGAGGGCTAGCGCCCTGTGTAACCCCCATATTAACTGACTGAGAGTCAGTGCTCCGACCACTTTGCAATCTCCGGGGGTAGAACTTCTGCTAGGTTCTCCATGCCATGGCCCTATTTTCTCTCCAGCCCTCTCCCCGGGGGGGGGGGCGGAACGGGGGGGACCAGCGAGCTGTGGCCCCATCACTTTTAACTGGGCGTAAGGGCGAGCGATGGTGGGGGCGTAGAGGAGTGAGCATGGGGCATCTACTCAGGGGAAGAGGCGGTGCGATGGTGGGGGCTTGGGGAGAAGGGGTGGGTGGGGGTGGGGCCTCGGAGAAAGAGATGGTGCAAGGGTGGGGCCTCAGGGGAAGTGGCGGTGCGGGAGCAGGGCCTCGGGGAGAAGGGGCGGTGCAAAGGCGGGGGCTTGGGGAGAAGGGGTGGGTGGGGCCTGGGGAAGGAGCGGGGCATTAGGGAAAGGGGGTGGGGGCCATGATTCAGGTACCAGTGGCCCCCCCACACACACTTTTAGGGAGCTTCTGGTGCTCCTGTCTCTTCTTACAACAGCACCCCCTAGTGCCTGGAAGAGGCCGCTGCAGTGAAATCCTGGCTCAGCCCTAGGAGAGAGAGAGAGTTCTCTGGGACCCAGGATAAAGAGGCAGGAAATCTGGGAGGGTCCCCACCAGGCCGGGGCTGCTGGGGGTGTGTGAGAAATGAGCCCAGCCACCCCCAGGGCCAAGCTCTGCCTCTGACACTGCTGTTTTCTCTCTCTCTCTCTCCCCTCCCAGCAAATGTGACTCTGGATCCAGACACGGCTCATGAGCTGCTCACCCTTTCTGAGGATGGGAAAACCGTGAGCTGGGGTGGCTGGCACGTTCTGCCCCACAATCCCAAGCGATTTAATTTGGCTCCCTGTGTGCTGGGCTGTGAAGGATTCATCTCGGGGAAACATTACTGGGAGGTGGAGGTGGGGGATGGGGGCGACTGGTGGGCTGTGGGGGTGGCCAGAGAGTCTGTGAGAAGAGAAGAATGGATCAGATGTGACCCTGAGGAGGGGATCTGGGCTCTGTCCCTTCACACGAATCAGGACTTCGCTTTCACCTGCCCTCTGACCCTGAGCTGGAGTCCCAAGAGGATCCGGGTTTCTCTGGATTATGAAGGGGGCCAGGTGGCATTTTTTGATGCCAATAGCTGGGTCTCAATCTTCACTTTCCCGCTGGCCTCTTTTGCTGGGGAGAGAATCTTCCCATTCTTCTGGGTCCATGGCGACGATTCCCAGCTCAGACTGTACCCATGAGATACGGGGCAGCTCATGGAGTAGGGCTCTGCCTTGCCAATATGAAGCTGGCAGAGTTACCGAGTTGGATTTTCTTTTTCTCTCTCTTCTTTTTGCGTCTCTAACTTTTCAAAACTTCCTTAGTTTCAGAGAAGTTAGAGTGAAAGATGGAAAGTGAGAGAGAAAAAAATCAGCCCCCAGATATCATTCAGTCTATTGTATTCAAGGGGAAGGGGGGCCAGGAAAGGGAGGGGGGGAAATCCAAAACTTCAAAATTTCAGCATAAACTAATGAGATTTTTTTTTTTTTGGACCAGCTCTAGGCAGAACCATAGAGAGCACGAAAATTGGAGGCTAAAGAAACCCAGTTATTTTTTCTTGTTGCAAATATCCAACTTGATTGTTTCTATCTACTATGACAATGGTCCCCGAACTTTTTACCCCTGTCTGCACCCCCCCCCCTCCGCTGGGGCTGGGAGAAGGGCTGCAGCTCTTGCTGGGGGGAGGACAGGGTAAAGGGGACGAGGCTGGGGCCACAGCTGGGACCAGGAGCGGAGTTGGGTGGTGCTCCCTCCCCATCCCCTGTGGCAGCTGGCCCGGGCCCAAGCTCTGCTCTTGCAAACATTCCTCCATGTGCCCCTAGGGGGGTGCACCCCACTGTTTGGGGACCTCTGTCCTATAATAGTGGAGGGGTAGAGAGTCGGATCATCAGCAGGGGCTGACTGGGAGCTTGGCCCTGTCAGGACCTTGGAGAACAGGAAGAAATCAGGCTAGGCAAACACAACTGCCTGTGGAAACAGGGGAAGGCGGGATCTGGGAAGGGGAGCCCCCAGGAGGGAGTTGAGAAGAAACCTTCCAGATGCAATTGGAATCTAGGTCACTCTGTGTTTCTGGGACAATGGGGTGGAATGTTCCCGGAGACCGGTAGAGCTCTAGACTTAGTGTGTCCCATATGCAGGCCATACAGCCACTCTGGTCTCTGAGCCTCTGGTCTGTGGTTTAGGGGACCACCAATCTCACTGCAAAGAGACAGAGACGGGGAAATGCACAGGCCAGAGCCGCCAAGTCCACTGCCCCAGCTTGTGCCCATGATGCCTGTCTGTATTTCACCCCCATGTGAGGAACTGGTGTCCAGGCCAGTGAACCTGACCTTTGCATGCCCTCCCCTCTTGAGTTGGGGATGATGCAGGGGTGCCAATTAGGGGAAGCAAGAGGGGTCGTGACACCGTCCCCCCTCGAGTTTCATACAGGAGGTGTGCGAGCTCCCAGGTGGAGATCTTAACTACAGCGCAGCATTAGTGTGAAATGTAAGTTCCGCATCTGTGTGCGGAAGTATGGAGTTGTGGTTACCTGACTACAATATGACCATATAGAGCATTGCTGCAACCACCGTTATATATTTGCAGCACATCTTGTACAAAGGTTGTCAAATGAGGTGTCTATGAAAAGGTTATGATTTGCTGGTTATGCTTATGCTATCTGTATGCATGTTTCATTTTTGTATGTGAAGCGATAAGTATTGGCTCTATACTTGGATTGCAAATGTTTGCTCCTGGGGTAACACCCACAAGGTAACGCCCAGCACATCTTGGAGGGACTGTTCAAATTAAGTGGTTCATCAAGAAACACTTGGTTGACAATGGACCATAGGAGATGCCCATCTACACTGAGGGGACTATCATGTAAACATGCTGTCTGGAATGTAGGTAATGGCTTCCTGCAATGACAGAGGGAAATTGGGCATGAACATGTGACTTGCCCATATGACTCCAAACTCCATCTTGTTGCTGTAATTTTCCACAGTAAGAACAATGGGATGCCCTTCACATGGCAAAAGCTATAAAAGGTCCTGGAAACACCTCCACTTTGTCTTCAATCCTGCTTCTTACCTCCAGAGGAACTTTGCTACAAACTGAAGCTCTGAACAATGGACTGAATGACTCATCCAAACTGTTGATGTACTCCTGAGACTTGACTTAAGCCAGCAGTTTATTCCATCACTGCTACAAGCCTGAACCAAGAACTTTGCCATTACTGTATGTAATTGATTCCTTTAACCAATTTTAATTCTCACCTTTCTTTCTTTCTTTTTATAAATAAACCTTTAGATTTTAGATACTAAAGGATTGGCATCAGTGTGATTTTTGGGTAAGATCTAAGTTATATATTGACCTGGGTGTGTGGCTGGTCCTTTGGGATCAGAAGAACCTTTCATTTGATGAGACTGGTTGTAAAGAACCACTCATCTCTGAATCCAGTGTTTTTGGTGGTGATATAAGAACTGGAATGCCTGAGGAAACTGCCTTTATGTTTTGTTGTTAGCCGGTGTGGTGAGACAGGAGTTTACTTTGGCTTGGTATATTTTATAAAACAATAACCACCAGTTTTGAGGTGTGTTTGCCCTATTGCTCAGCAGTTTGTCCTGAATTTGGCATCCTCAGTTGTGACCCACTAAGGCATGGTTACAGAAGTGTATAGTTATTAAGCAAATGTTAATATCCGTGAGTGGAGGCACTGATGACAATAGAAGTTTTACTGGATTAAGAACTAGAAGATTTGACTCTCCAACTTTCTTTCTAGAGGAATTGCTGCCCAGAGCGCCTGTGCCTGTTTATTTTACTTTCCTGCCTGCAGTGGCTCCAATACACCTTGGAAGTCTCCGTTTTTTTTTTCTTGTCTTTATTTTAAAGTTTTTTCTTGGTGTTTGGTTTTAAATGTTCTCCTGTGAGAACTGCAACTCAGTCACTGGAGTGTTGTGTTTAAGAGCCTTCTGGAAAGTAACTTGCCTTTAAACAGAAGTAAAAGCAGTGTTGCCAATTCTCATGATTTTGTCATGAGTCTTGGGATAATTGTTTTCCTTAAAGCTCCAGCTCCTGGAGTCATGTGGATAGCTGATGATTTCAGCCTTCCTTCTTAAAGAAAAATGAAGTTTCTAGCCCTCGTGGCTGTGGAGAAAGCTTCAAAATGTGACCCCAGTTCACCCTAAAGGCTCAAAAAGCAAAAGGCAAATAAAAACACCAAATCTATTATTTTTACATGATCTCAAGAATTTAAAGCCAATCTCATGATTTTTGGTGAGCCTGATTCATGACTTTTGAACATATGGGATTGGCAATACTGTGAAAGTGACTTGAAAGTGTCAGTTTCACTCCTGTTTAAGGTTAGTTTCTAGTCTATTATTTGTAGTGAGGTAACACCTCTAGAGCCTCAGGCAGGTGCAGTATAAACTCCTGGGGCCTTGCCCTAGTAGGATGTTTCCAAAGTTAAAGGATCTATTCCAAGCTTAATGAACTGCAAAAAAGGGATAGAAAGTCATCTAGATTTTTCTACAATTGTTTCAATTGTTGTATTCCAGAGTTAGTTACAAAGAATATGCATTAAAATTTTAAACCTAATCAGTGTCCCTTAAGTGACTTGACACAAGATATCAGAGTGGTAGCCATTTTAGTCTGTATCCACTCCCTTTTAAAACCACATCTCCCCAGGGCACAAAGGCAAAGCATGTGGGGCAGGCTCATATTTTTGATACCAATCTCCCTCTGTTGAACTTCGCCACTGAATAGTGGGAAAAAATATTTAAATAACTTCCATTCCTGGGGGATTGCCTGCCCCAGGGTTCTGGAGCTAGGATATGGGCCCAGCACTTCCAGGTTAGTGGCTACAATGCTGCTCAAACCAGTAGTGTTGGTAAAGCTTTACCACCTGCTTAACCAATACAGACCAATGCAGGATGGTCAGGGATGCAACCCCATGCTCTGTGTGTCCTAGCCTCTGTTCGCCAGAAGCTGGGAGTGGATGACGGCGGATGGATCACTCAACAATTGCCTGTTCTAGTCATTCCTGCTGAAGCATCTGCTATCAGCCACTGTCAGAAGACAGGATACTGGGCTAGATGGACCATTGGTCTGACCCAGTCTGGCCATTCTTATGTTTAGTTACACAGATAGAAAGGTGTCTTATACTGGCATAGCTTATTTCCTTTTCATGGAATTACTCACGTCCAGGCTATGTCTAAATCTTGCCTACTCTTTCTGCATAACATCTCTAAGACAGGCCTTTCCTGTCCATCCACACAGCTAAAACTCTCCTCATCTTACGCATCAATTACCACAACAGCCTTCCTTTGGCCTTGACAAGCTTGCCTTGCTCATATCCCTTCAGCCAATTACTGCAAAGATCACTTTCCTAGCCCATCACTTTGACAATGTCACCCTTCTCTCATGGAGTACCAGCACCGTCTCCCCCTTCTCTATTGTAGCAAAGGTAAGCTGCTTATCTTCCCCGTCAAGGTCCTTCACAGCCTGTCCTCTCCCTGCCTATCATCTCAGGCCTTGGCTACACTTGCAAGTTACAGTGCTGTAAAGCCTCCCCCAGCGCTGTAACTCACTCCCCGTCCACACTGGCAGGGCACTTACAGCGCTGTATCTCCCTGGGTACACCACTGCAGGTACTCAACATCTCCGAGAGGAATAACAGCTGCAGCAGAGTGGCTACGACTCACAGGTCTGAGTGTAAACGCTTGCAGCGCTGTACTAATCACCTTGTCAAGTGCCAATCCTCTCCATTGTTGTGACCGGCTGCAGGAGTGCGGAAGTGCCGGTTTCAAAGCTCGTACCACAGAGAAAAGCAAACAGTTTGCAGCTTGCTTTGAGTGAGTGAATGAATGAGCAGGGGGCTGGGAGTTCGGAACTTGCAAAATAGAGAGCTGACATGCTCCAAAAAGCACTCCCTCTCCCCCCACACTCTCTGTCACAATCCACCCCACCCCCCCGTTTTGAAAAGCACGTTGCAGCCACATGAATGCTGGGATAGCTGCCCATAATGCACCTCTCCTAACACAGCTGCAAATGTTGCAAGTGTGGCCACACCACTGCGCTGTCAGCTGTCAGTGTGGACAGACTGCAGCGCTTTTCCCTACTCAGCTGTACGAAGACAGGTTTACCTCACAGCGCTGTACAGCTGCAAGTGTAGCCAAGGCCCTAGGCTATTGACTGTTATGGGTAGCGCTCTCGCAACCGCTCCTGTTGAAGCTGTTCCACTTGTGTAAATAATTAACTAGTCCTTGGCCAGAAAGAGACTGATTATATAGCCCAGTGGTGTGAGTTTGAGGCCAATAATACAAGACTCTCCTACTCCTTCCGGAGCCCACACTGTACTAACAGGAATTAGGGCTAATGAGTGAGTTCTAGGGATATCTTCTCTCTGCCATTCGTAGGGAAAGTATCCCAAGAAATGTCCTGTCATCATTTTCTGGGCTGCAATGAAATTCATCCTCCTGTGCAAAGGGTTCAAGGAAACGCCCTGTAATTCTCATCATGTCTCTGACTTGCCCTTTCCCTCAGTGCTGGCTGAGTCTGCCTGTTCAGGCCCAATGCTGCACGGCATTAGGGCTCAGCCCCTACAGCTCTGCCCCCCAGCCAGTGCCCTGGAGAAGACCAAAGGTCTGGTTAGTCCAGGGGTCTCAAACACATGGCCCACGGAGTTATTTGCTGCGGCCTGCCAAGCTCCCTGTGCCCGGCCGCCCCCCCGAGTTATTTCCTGCAGCCGCCAAGCTCCCCTCCCCCACCGCCCCCCAGCTTGCTGTGTCCCCGCTCCTCTGCCTACCTCCAGGCGCTTCCCACTGTCAAACAGCTGTTTGGCGGCACTTAGCACTTTCCAGGAGGGAGGGGGGCAGGAGCGGGAAGCCGCGTGCTAAGGGGAGGAGGCAGAGAAGAGGCGGGGCAGGGGCAGGGATTTAAGGAAGGGGTTGGAATAGAGGCAGGGAGGGGGCGGAGTTGGGCTGGGGACTTTGGGGAAGAGGTTGGAATGGGGGCGGGGAAGAGCTGGGAAGAGGCGGGGCAGGACTTAATGGAAGAGGTGGAGTGGGGGCAGGGGTGGGGACAGCAGGGGGTGGAATGTCAGTGATGTGGCCCTCGGGCCAATGTACTAGTCCTCATGTGGCCCTTGTGGTGATTTGAGTTTGAGATCCCTGGGTTAGTCCCTAAATATTTCACTTCAAGGGCCAGAGAGGTTAACAGAATGAATGCACCTGCTGGACCAAGAAGCTTAATACTGCTGCCAAACTAGTGACGATACTTTTGTGTCTGCAGTCATCAGGAAGTGCCAACACCAGGCAGCTGCTGCACAAATAACACTGGCAGGTGGCTGTGCTGAATGGGGAGTTATGTGATTTATTTCCTGATTTGAAAGTGCCGTTTACACACACCTAAGAGCTACGTCTATACTACAGTCCACTGCAGCGTGTAGCTACACGTCGGTAAAAGGCTCTGGCAGTGGGAAAAGGCTTCAGTAGAAAGGCTCCTGCGGCAAGGAAAGGCCCTGAGACCGTCACCACTGCTGAAGTATCTCCCTGCAGCAGGGAAAAGGCTCCAGCATCGGGGAGGCAGAGGAACACTACACGGCTAAAAAGAGCAGTGTACACAGGGAGGCACACAGCTTGAGTGAGTAGAGAGTCAGGGAGGGTATGTATTCAGGTGCACCCTTCAGGCGTCTTTCCTCTGTTCACCTAAGCAGTGTGTCTCCATCTACACTGCTATTTATAACCATGCCAGGGAGGCTGCCCATGTATGTACACGACACCCTACCGAAAGCACGCCGGGGAGATGCACCCTAGCTTGTTGCGCTGTGGAAAATAGAATATGCCACATAATCCCAAGTCAAAATTGATGGTCAAAACCATCGGCTCTTTTCATCTTCACGCGGTAATGAATTTGCAAAGCCATCAGCCACGGTGGGCAGCCTCTGAATGGAGGCAAAGGGGGAGGAAGCCCCCAGTGTGTGGCATGTGGGATTGAGTGCCCCTTTTCTTTCTCTCTCCCCTCTAGGGCATCAGACGTCCCTGGCGCAGGTCTGTGCCTCTTTCTTGTTCCTCGTTATGCTTCAATAATCACATGCAAAAAAACCCCACCAACTTAACATGGTGCAAAGGCTGCCGACCCGCAGCCCTATTCTGCTTCCCTGGTGCTTTTCCTGAGTGGGAGCATTTAATTTCCCAAATCCAAACTTGGGCAACCCAGGCAAGGCCGAGATACGGTGTCATTTTCCACACAACAGCCACACAACCTTTGCTCTGGCCCCTTTGATCCCAACTCTGAGTCTCTCAGAGAGGCAATAGCATCGTACCCCTCCCTCCACCTATGCCAACCTCAGAAAGTACTTGCCGGAGTCCCAGAGAGCCAGCAAAACTCCTTATCAGCTGTCAGGAAGCAGGGTCTGCAGCAGAGCCACTCTCCGGGCGACCTAATCAGCACAGCTGGCCTGCAGTAGGCTGCCTGATTGGCTACGCCGCTGGACTGGTTGGAAGAGTCAGCAGACCAGCTCTCAAACCCAGCATGCTACAGCAGTGCAGTTAGTGGCTGCAGTGCTCAGAGCATTTGTCCATGGCTGTGATAGGCCCTGGTCCAGTCCTGCTCCAGCCTTAGGTGGTGATAATGGGCGATCACTTGTTACCGAGTAGGATCATCTTCCATGGGAGTTATGGGTCCTCAGGTGGCTAATAAGGCCAATCCTTGAACCACAAGTTCTAGTGCAATGAGGGCAGATGTTTTCAGACTCAGCAGGAGACTGCTGACCATGACTGGAAGTCAGTCTCTTCTTCCTTCTGCACCTCTTGTCCTCTTCAGCTTGTCGGCGAGCAAGTTCAAAATGCAGGGGACCATCACGTAGGACTTCACTCCATTTTAAGCGATCCTGGGCAAGTGTCTCCCAAGTGTCAATGTCAATATTACACTTTTTTAGGTTGTCCTTCAGTACGTCCTTATAACGCTTCTGTTGTCCACCCACGTTACAGTATCTTCCTTTCAGCTGAGAGAACAGGACCTGTTTTGGGAGGCGATGGTCTGGCATCCGGACAACGTGACCAGTCCAGCGGAGTTGCTGACGGATGGTCTTTGCCTCTTCCAGAACACTAATATTGGTGCGCCTGTCTGAACCAAATCTGTGTGAGGGGAGATGTGACCTGGCTCAGGGGATTGCAGGGCCACTCACTCAGGTTTGGGTCCCGGCCCACGGGTTGAGTTGAGAAACCCTGGAGTAGATGTCTTCAGCCTGTGTTGGGGTGGGAGGAAGGAGCAGTGCAAGCCCTGCTACAGAATCCCCACAGACATAAAGGTGTCTATTCTCACATTTCAAAGGCCAGCCAGATGTTGGGGTAGGGCAGAGAAGAGCAGCAATGCCAGGCAAAAGGGAAGAAACTCCAGGAGTCGTACCGCCAGGCAAAGGAGGCCAATGGCCTTGCAGGGGCTGACTCCTGGCCCATCATGCTTGGCATAGACACTACCACCACCCTGTGGACACCTCCTGGGACCTGGAGGAGGGAAATCCAGCAGCGCCCAGTGGTGTTGAGCTCACTGAGGTTGCCTGCAAACAACCTGGAATTCTTCCAGTTCCAGACAAGCCCGGACACAGAACCCACTGGGAATGGGGAAGGGAGCTCAGGTGGGTACATTAATACACACTTCTTTTTTCTGTTTACATGCTTCATGGGCTTCCAAACCTCCCCTTCCCTAGGGTTACCATTCGTCCGGATTTACCCGGACATGTCCTCCTTTTGTGTGCTAAAAATAGCGTCGGGGGGAATTTGTAAAGCACTCACAATGTCCGGGATTAGCAGAGCGAGCGGCTGGGAGGGCTGCAGGGAAGTCCCGGGCTGGACTCGGGAGCAGCTGTAGAGGAGCCGGATCCGCCCTGCATTCTGAGCCGGCAGCTCCCTTGCAGCCCAGTCCAGCAGCACTGTGCAGGGCCAGACCGGGTTTTGTTGTGCAGGGCCAGGGACTGGGTTTTGTTGTGCTGGGGAGCTCAGCCACGTGTCCAGCTCCGCTGCACAGAGCCCAACACCCTGTTCTGAGCAGCAGGGTAAGGGGGACCGGGGGCAGGAAGGTTCTGGAGGTGGCAGTCAAGAAACGGGGGGGGCTTTTTGGGGGGAGTGGAGAAAGTTTTGGGCAGTCAGGGTACAGGTAGGGGGTAGGGTCCTGGGGGGCAGTTGGGGGGGGTCTTAGGAGGGGGCAGTTAGGGGACAAGGAACAGGGAGTCTTAGGTAGGGGGTGGGGTTCTGGAGGGCAGTTAGGAGCAGGGGTCCCAGGAGGGGGCAGTCAGGGGACAAGGAGCAGGGGGTAGGGGGCTGGGAGTTCTGGGGGGGGCTGTCAGGTGGCAGGGGTGGGGAGATGGATCGGAGCAGTCAGGGGACAGGGAGCAGAGGGGTTTAGATGGGATGGGAGTTCTGGGGGGGGCTGGCAGGGGGTGGGGAGTGGTTGGATGGGGCGTGGGAGTCCCAGGGGTCTGTCTGGGGGTGGGGGTGTGGATAAGGGTTGGGGCAGTCAGGGGACAAGAGGCAGGGAGGCTTAGATAGGGAGTGGAGTCCTGGGGGGCAGTTAGGGGCAGGCGTCCCAGGAGGGGGCAGTCAGGGGACAAGGAACGGGGGGAGGGTTGGGGGTTCTGGGGGGGCGGGAAGTGGGAGGGGCAGGGGCGGGGCTAGGGCGGGGCTCCTCCCGTCCTCTTTTTTTCTTGCTGAAATATGGTAACCCTACCCCTCCCTTTCCATCCTCTTCCTTTGCCCCCTTTTGTATGGTGGCTGCATGCACACAGGCAGAGAGGGAATGAATTGCCGTTTGAAGTAGACTCACTATATTAAAAACCTGCCCTGGTAATAAAAATAAGGGATATGGTGAGCAACTTTTTAACTCAGCTTTCATTTATTTATTTTTGAGATGAGCAGTCTTTCCAGCAGAGGGGGGTCACGTTTCTCATCAGAGCCCCAGGGGCTGGGAGAACTTACAGACACAGCTGATTCTAGCTCAGCCAATGAGACAGACCCAGGAAGGGAAACACCCAATTCCTGTCCCAGATGGCTGGAAATTGAAAGTAACTTTTTGTTACCCTTCCCGCCAGAAGCAATGGCTGCAGAAAGTCTCCGGGATGAACTTTCTTGTCCCATCTGCCTGGAGTATTTCACAGACCCGGTGACTATTGAGTGTGGGCACAACTTCTGCCAGGTCTGCATCAGCCAGTGCTGGGGGGAGACGGAGCCAAACTTCTCCTGCCCCCAGTGCAGAGAAACCGCCCAGCAGAGAAACCTGCGGCCCAACAGGCAGCTGGGGAACGTGGTGGAGTTAGTGAAAGGACTGAGGTTCCAGGTGGTGACAGAGCCCAAGTGGGAGAGAATGTGTGAGAGGCACCAGGAGGCTCTGAAACTGTTCTGTGAGGAGGATCAAACCCCCATCTGCGTGGTGTGTGATAAATCTAAGGCTCACAGATCTCACAAGGTGGTTCCCATAGAGGAGGCTGCCCAGGAGTACAAGGTAGGAAATCTCCGCCCAGCATCAGTGTTTGCATCTATGGGGTTTTTCAGATCTATTTCCAGGCCCAGAGTACAGCTGCTCATGCAGACATCATGTAGCCTGCGGCCATAACTGTAGGTTCCCAGACTTCCAATGTTTGGGTTTCCTTCTAGTCTCACCGGAACTCCTCATGTCCTGCTGTCATAAAGGATGGTTTTTTTTTTTTTGTTAACTACAGTGTTGTGATAAAGATTTTTTAACCTTCCACATGGATCTCTGCTCTGACTTGAGGACCAATTTCCAGTAGTGGGTGGGGAAAAATATTCATTCTCTTGTGGTGCCCTTTTCCTCAGCTAGTATTTCTATTCCAACACATGTTCCTGCTGAGAGGGACACACCGGAACCAGCACTGCCAGCCCCCACCCTTCTAAAATCCTGAGATCTTTGAAAAGATTCAGTCAGACTCTGGGAATTGATCCTCCCACGCTCTGCTTCATTCATTTCAAACCAACAGAGCAATGATTTGATTCTCAGCAAAAGATGCTGGTGGATGCGAGGTTGAGGCAGTGGTGTTGTCAGAACTCCTGACTGGTGGACAGATGATGAAACCCAGTTTGCGCTCCTAGTCCCCAGGTGTCAGAATGAACTAGTTTAGGGTGACCAGATCGCAAGAGTGAAATATCAGGACACATTGGGTGAGTGGAGCGGGGGGAGGGGAGAGGACGACAATGACAGACACAGGTGCACAGAGCCATGAGAGGGGGCCCGAGGAAGCTGCGAGAGGGGTTGTATGGCCCCTGCTGCAGCCCGCACCACAAGCCACAGGGCAAGGACACCTATTGAATTCAATGAGAATTTTGCATGTGAATTTGTACCTAGTTCTGAGATTATAAAGCCAGAAGGGATCCGGTGATCACCTGGTCTCACTGCCTGTATAGCACAGACAGAGAACTTTCCCAAAATAATTCCTAGAGGATAGCTTTTAGAAAAAGCTTTTAGAAAAACACCATGACCCTTAGTATATTGTTAATTGTTAATTACTCTCATGATTGAAAAGGTATGCCTTATATCCAGTCTGAATTTGTCTAGCTGCAACTTCCAACCTTTGGCTCATGCTCTACCTTTCTCTGCTAGACTGAAGTGCCCATTATTAACTATTTGTTCCCCATGTAGATACTTACAGTCTATAACCAAGTCACTTCTTAACCTTCTTCTTGTTAAGCTAAATAGATTGAGGTCCTTGAGTCGATCACTATAAGATATGTTTTATAATCCTTTAATCAGTCTTGTGACTCTTCTCTGAACACTCTCCAATTTATCAATATCCTTCTTAAATTGTGCACACCAGAACTGGACACAGTATTCCAGCAGTGGTTGCACCAGTGCCAAATACAGAGATAAAATAACCTCTCTACTTCTGCTTGAGATTGCCCTATTTAGGCATCTGGTCACCCTATTTCTGTAGGCATTTCCCCAGGTTTTTTTGTAAAAATCAAAACTGAACTGCCCCATAAATTCTGGCATGTGGAATCATCGTGAAAGTCGCATGGCTCCAACCCTGCCGATGAACCTTTAGATCCACTGCACAGACTTCTGCCACTTGAGCTAATGGAGTAGATGATGGCAGAGGCAGTAGGTTGTCATCCTCTATGTGATAGATCAGCTCTATAGGGGGATGAGACACTTTTTTTGCACTGGGTTTCACAGCTATCTGCTGACAGAAGAGGAACTGTGAAACTCAGGAATCCTGGGTCTATTCCAGGCTCCTGAATGGAGTGGTCTCTAGTAGTCAAAGACCTTTCTTCCCTGTCCCCTCCAGTCTATGTCTATCCTATTGCTGTCTAACCCGCCCCAGCTCCTCATCTTATTTCAACAGCCCCCCACTACCGCTCTGGATTCCTTGTCCCAGTTTCCTGGTCCTGTCTCACTCTCCTCTCTCCCCGCCCCCATCCCTCAGATGGGATGTTCGTTCCAGACTGGCAAAATTATAAGGCTTCCCAACATTTCAACACTTCCCATTCTAAATTTTTGGTTGCTTAACTATAGGCTAGCTCTGCCTACAACAAAGCATATTCAGAACCTCTGATTAAAGGGATTATAAGTGTAGCAACCTCCATCATAGCTAGTCACCAAAGATTGAACCCGAGCCATCCAGACTTAAAAGCATGAGCTTCTACTACTTGAGTTCAAGATATAACTCCCTTAGCTGGTAGCTATACAGTTATCCTCTAAAAATCCACCAGAGGAGAGCACAAAACACATGTTGGACAGTGAATTACAAAAGTGCCAAATATTATTATTACACTTGCAATACTCTTCACAATGAACATCAGCGGGGGATAAACTGGAAGTTTAAGAATATTTGGAAAACAATTTTAGAATAACATTCAGTGCTGTGGTTTAAAAGAAAAAAAAACCTGTTAAAACTCATAACTTAGCAGTATTCAGTGTTTGAAAAAAAACAACTTTTAGGAGCTATGGGATACAAGTTAAGAATGTTGAAACAGGAAGATGCTATGCTTAGTTACCACTTGGGCAAGGCGGCGTGCTATGTAATACTTGCAATATTTCACTGTAATGTTTTACAATATATAGCAGCGCAATGCTGATTCCATTGATATTGTTGAGCAATTCATGCTGATTTTATTTCAGCCCACATCTTCATAGTTTTGAATACTATAGATCACAATTTTCAGCTCAGTTGGTCTGAACATGCAGAGCTTTAAAACTGCTATGCTCTAAACTGTATATTAACTACAATTTTATAAACCTGCATGTCAGAGAACTGTGTGCCACTACTACTAGACGGTGGCACAAGGCAATTCAGTGTGAATCACAGAAATGTAGGACTGGAAGGGACATCAACAGGTCATCTAGTCAAACCCCTGCACTGAGGCAGGACTGAGTAATAACAACACTAGACCATCCTTGACAGGTGTTTGTCTAACCTCTTAAAAAACTCCAATGACTGCTATTCCATAACCTCTTTAGGTAATTTGTCCAGTGCTTAACTACCTTTACAGTTAGGAAGTTTTTCCTAATGTCTAACCTAAATCTCCCTTGCTACAATTTAAGCCCATTGCTTCTTTTTCCTGCATGTCCTGAGTGGGACTGGAGTGGGTCCAGGCAGTGGGATTGGGGGAGGGAGGTCGAGGGAGTCGGTGGGTGTGTGGGGATGGACCAGGGGAATCAGGGTGGAGGAACTGAGGGGGACAGAACTGGGACTGGGGGAATCGGTGGGGGGGGGCTGAGGGGGATGGGACAGGACTGGGATGGGGGGAGTAGGGTGGGGCTGAGGGGAGCCTGAATGGGACAGGGTAGAGAGCTGTGTAGAGTGGGGCGGGGTGGGGGAGACAATGGGGCTGGGCTGGGGAGGGTTGGGGGTTTGGGGAGAGGGACAGGGTCTGGAGGGGATGAGACAGAGGGGAGCAGGACTGGAATGAGGGGAAGTTGAGGGGGGGGACAGCAGGGGGAGCGATGGGGGTGGGATGACAGGAGAGGCTGAAGAAGAGATTTGTGATAGGGCAGGGACTGAGGGCAGTGGGTTCGGGGTGGGAGGTAGAGGGGGGACTGCGGGGGAGGCTGAGGGAACAGGGTCAGGGTGGGGTCTGAGGGCAGTGGGTTGGGTCTACACTGGCACCTCTCAGCATTGCTGTGCCAGGCGGCAGACCTGCGCCAGCGCTACCCTGGCGATGGAAGAGTCCTCAGTGGAAATGCAGACTTCATGACACAGACCCTCCTCGTCACTTCAAACCTGATGCTGCTCTGGTCAGTCGCTAGGCTCTTGTCACTTTCAAACGCATGCAGGGTATCTGGCTCTTTTTCAGTTCTCAGGTTAAGAAAAGCCTCTGCATTTTGTGAGGGCTTCAGCATTCACATTCCTACTTGACAAACTGTCTGCCTGACACATTGCTCCCAGGGCATTCATCTTTATTCATTATCGGCAGGTCCATCAGATTAACGAGCAACACAGGGGGAAGCAACACAATGGTGTCAAGGATTTTTAATTTTTCAAACCACTTTGGCCTCAACAGGGATAACAGCAAATCTGGACAGAGCAGATGGGTGTCAGGATGGGTTTGGGTATTTATTTATTTATTTATTTTAAGTGAAAATGTTTGGGTCTGAGCAAAGGCTGCAAACTTCCCTTTGGAAACCTCTGCTGATCTTTTGCCCCAGGGGCTAACGACAGCCTGGAATCCGGGACAGATTTCCACATCCATGCAGGGTGAGATGATCGAGGGGAAGGGAAGGGAGGGACTGTGGGGGAGGCTGTTGGAACAGGGGCAGGGACTGAGGGCAGTGGGTCGGGTGAGATGATCGGGGGGAGGGGAGGGACTGTGCGGGAGGCAGAGGGAACAGGGTCATAGAATCATAGAATCATAGAATATCAGAGTTGGAAGGGACCTCAAGAGGTCATCTAGTCCAACCCCCTGCTCAAAGCAGGACCAATTCCCAGCTAAATCATCCCAGCCAGGGCTTTGTCAAGCCGGGCCTTAAAAACCTCCAAGGAAGGAGACTCCACCACCTCCCTAGGTAACGCATTCCAGTGTTTCACCACCCTCCTAGTGAAATAGTTTTTCCTGATATCCAACCTGGACCTCCCCCACTGCAGCTTGAGACCATTGCTCCTTGTTCTGTCATCTGCCACCACTGAGAACAGCCGAGCTCCATCCTCTTTGGAACCCCCCTTCAGGTAGTTGAAGGCTGCTATCAAATCCCCCCTCATTCTTCTCTTCTGGAGACTAAACAATCCCAGTTCTCTCAGCCTCTCCTCATAAGTCATGTGCTCCAGACCCCTAATCATTTTTGTTGCCCTCCGCTGGACTCTTTCCAATTTTTCCACATCCTTCTTGTAGTGTGGGGACCAAAACTGGACACAGTATTCCAGATGAGGCCTCACCAATGTCGAATAAAGGGGAACGATCACGTTCCTCGATCTGATGGCAATGCCCCTACTTATACAGCCCAAAATGCCGTTAGCCTTCTTGGTAACAAGAGCACACTGTTGACTCATATCCAGCTTCTCGTCCACTGTGACCCCTAGGTCCTTTTCAGCAGAACTGCTACCTAGCCATTCGGTCCCTAGTCTGTAGCAGTGCATGGGATTCTTCCGTCCTAAGTGCAGGACTCTGCACTTGTCCTTGTTGAACCTCATCAGGTTTTTTTCTGCCCAATCCTCTAATTTGTCTAGGTCCCTCTGTATCCGATCCCTACCCTCTAGTGTATCTACCACGCCTCCTAGTTTAGTGTCATCTGCAAACTTGCTGAGAGTGCAGTCCACACCATCCTCCAGATCATTAATAAAGATATTAAACAAAACCGGCCCCAGGACCGACCCTTGGGGCACTCCACTTGAAACCGGCTGCCAACTAGACATGGAGCCATTGATCACTACCCGTTGAGCCCGACGATCTAGCCAGCTTTCTATCCACCTTACAGTCCATTCATCCAGCCCATACTTCTTTAACTTGGTGGCAAGAATACTGTGGGAGACAGTATCAAAAGCTTTGCTAAAGTCAAGAAATAACACATCCACTGCTTTCCCCTCATCCACAGAGCCAGTTATCTCATCATAGAAGGCAATTAGGTTAGTCAGGCACGACTTCCCCTTCGTGAATCCATGCTGACTGTTCCTGATCACTTTCCTCTCCTCTAAATGTTTCATAATTGATTCCTTGAGGACCTGCTCCATGATTTTTCCAGGGACTGAGGTGAGGCTGACTGGCCTGTAGTTCCCCGGATCCTCCTTCTTCCCTTTTTTAAAGATGGGCACTACATTAGCCTTTTTCCAGTCATCTGGGACCTCCCCCGATCGCCATGAGTTTTCAAAAATAATGGCTAATGGCTCTGCAATCTCACCCGCCAACTCCTTTAGCACCCTCGGATGCAGCGCATCCGGCCCCATGGACTTGTGCACGTCCAGTTTTTCTAAATAGTCCCGAACCACTTCTTTCTCCACAGAGGGTTGGCCACCTTCTCCCCATGCTGTACTGCCCAGTGCAGCAATCTGGGAGCTGACCTTGTGCGTGAAGACAGAGGCAAAAAAATCATTGAGTACATTAGCTTTTTCCACATCCTCGGTCACTAGGTTGCCTCCCTCATTCAGTAAGGGGCCCACACTTTCCTTGATTTTCTTCTTGTTGCTAACATACCTGAAGAAACCCTTCTTGTTACTCTTAACATCTCTTGCTAACTGCAACTCCAAGAGTGATTTGGCCTTCCTGATTTCACTCCTGCACGCCTGAGCAATATTTTTATACTCCTCCCTGGTCATTTGTCCAATCTTCCACTCCTTATAAGCCTCTTTTTTGCGTTTAAGATCAGCAAGGATTACACTGTTTAGCCAAGCTGGTCGCCTGCCATATTTACTATTCTTTCTACACATTGGGATGGTTTGTTCCTGCAACCTCAATAAGGATTCTTTAAAATACAGCCAGCTCTCCTGGACCCCTTTGCCCTTCATGTTATTCTCCCAGGGGATCCTGCCCATCTGTTCCCTGAGGGAGTCAAAGTCTGCTTTTCTGAAGTCCAGGGTCCGTATTCTGCTGCTCTCCTTTCTTCCTTGTGTCAGGATCCTGAACTCGACCATCTCATGGTCACTGCCTCCCAGGTTCCCATCCACTTTTGCTTCCCCTACTAGTTCTTCCCTGTTTGTGAGCAGCAGGTCAAGAAAAGCTTTGCCCCTAGTTGGTTCCTCCAGCACTTGCACCAGGAAATTGTCCCCTACACTTTCCAAAAATTTCCTGGATTGCCTGTGCACCGCTGTATTGCTCTCCCAGCAGATATCAGGGTGATTAAAGTCTCCCATGAGAACCAGGGCCTGTGATCTAGCAACTTCTGCTAGTTGCCAGAAGAAAGCCTCGTCCACCTCGTCCCCCTGGTCTGGTGGTCTATAGCAGACTCCAACCACGACATCACCCTTGTTGCTCACACTTCTCAACTTTATCCAGAGACTCTCAGGTTTTTCTGCAGTATCATACCGGAGCTCTGAGCAGTCATACTCCTCTCTTACATACAACGCAACTCCCCCACCTTTTCTGCCCTGCCTGTCCTTCCTGAACAGTTTATATCCATCCATGACAGTACTCCAGTCATGTGAGTTATCCCACCAAGTCTCTGTTATTCCAATCACATCATAGTTCCCTGACTGTGCCAGGACTTCCAGTTCTCCCTGCTTGTTTCCCAGGCTTCTTGCATTTGTGTATAGGCACTTAAGATAACTCAACGATCGTCCCTCTTTCTCAGCATGAGACAGGAGTCCTCCCCTGTTGCGCTCTCCTGCTTGTGCTTCCTCCCAGGATCCCATTTCCCCACTTACCTCAGGGCTTTGGTCTCCTTCCCCCGGTGAACCTAGTTTAAAGCCCTCCTCACTAGGTTAGCCAGCCTGCTGGCGAAGATGCTCTTCCCTCTCTTCGTTAGGTGGAGCCCGTCTCTGCCTAGCACTCCTTCTTCTTGGAAGACCATCCCATGGTCGAAGAATCCAAAGCCTTCTCTCCGACACCACCTGCGTAGCCATTCGTTGACTTCCACGATTCGACGGTCTCTACCCCGGCCTTTTCCCTGCACAGGGAGGATGGACGAGAACACCACTTGCGCCTCAAACTCCTTTATCCTTCTTCCCAGAGCCACGTAGTCTGCAGTGATCCGCTCAAGGTCATTCTTGGCAGTATCATTGGTGCCCACGTGGAGAAGCAGGAAGGGGTAGCGATCCGAGGGCTTGATGAGTCTCGGCAGTCTCTCCGTCACATCGTGTATCCTAGCTCCTGGCAAGCAGCAGACCTCTCGGTTTTCCCGGTCAGGGCGGCAGATAGATGACTCAGTCCCCCTGAGGAGGGAGTCCCCGACCACCACCACCCTCCTCCTCCTCTTGGGAGTGGTGGTCGTGGAACCCCCATCCCTAGGACAGTGCATCTTTTGCCTTCCAATCGGTGGAGTCTCCTTCTGCTCCCTTCCCTCAGATGGGCCATCTAGTCCACTCTCCGCATTAGCACCTGTAGAGAGAACATGGAAACGATTCCTCACCTGTATCTCCATTGCTGGTGCATGGACGCTCCTCTTTCTTCTTCTGGAGGTCACATGCTGCCAAACCTCCTCACTATCCTTCTGTCCCTGCTGCGCCTGCTCTGAATCTTCAGAACATTGTGGCCGTAGAAGCATCTCCTGACGTCTGTCCAGGAAATCTTCATTTTCCCTTATGCAACGCAGAGTTGATACTTGTTTCTCCAGCCCTCGAACCTTCTCCTCCAATATGGAGACCAGCTTGCATTTTGTGCAGACAAAGTCGCTTCTGTCCTGCGGAAGAAAGACAAACATGGCACAACCTGTGCAGGTTACAACAGCTGATCGCTCACCTTCCATATCACCGTCCTCTTAGGAGCTTCCTCAACTGTTGCAGGAACTACTCGGAGAAACCTGCAGATGAAAGCCTCAGTGCGCTCTCCCCAAGCGAACTCCCGCTGTTAGCCTCTGCTGTTCGCCGCTCAGCTGGTTCGCTGCTGACTGCCCTTATATACCAGTCAGGCCCACTCAAGGCCCAGCTGGAACAAAGCACTCCCAATTCACACTTTTCAAACAAACAAGCAAGCAATCAAGCACACGGTCAAACTGACCAACTGTCCCAGCAGCAGACACTCAGATACTCACCAACACAGCCCCCCTAATGCAGCACTTAGCGTACCTCCTCTCGGACAGCTCCCAGGCAAACTCCCACTGTTAGCCTCTGCTGTTCGCCGCTCAGCTGGTTCGCTGCTGACTGCCCTTATATACCAGTCAGGCCCACTCAAGGCCCAGCTGGAACAAAGCACTCCCAATTCACACTTTTCAAACAAACAAGCAAGCAATCAAGCACACGGTCAAACTGACCAACTGTCCCAGCAGCAGACACTCAGATACTCACCAACACAGCCCCCCTAATGCAGCACTTAGCGTACCTCCTCTCGGACAGCTCCCAGGCAAACTCCCGCTGTTAGCCTCTGCTGTTCGCCGCTCAGCTGGGTCAGGGGAGCTGAGGGCAGTGGATTGAGGGTGGGGGCACAGGGAGGACTGCGGGGGAGGCTGAAGGAACAGGGTCAGAGTGGGGGCTGAGGGAAGTGGGTTGGGTGAGATGATCGGGGGAAGGGGAGGGACTGTGGGGGAGGCAGAGGGAACAGGGTTGGGGGCTGAGGGCAGTGGATAGAGGGTGGGGGGTACAAGGGGACACTGCGGGGGAGGCTGAGGGAACAGGGTCAGGGTGGGGGCTGAGGGTAGTGGGTCTGAGGGGAGTCCCCCCAGAGGGACCTGCCAGGGGGCCAGGTGAGCCCAGCAGTGCTTACCTGGAGCGGCTCCCAGGAAGCATCCAGCAGGCAGGTCTCTCCCAGTCCCTCTGGCCCCTTCCTAGGGTCGGGTCGAGGGGAGGGGGGCAGGAGGGGTCTCTGCCCCGCAACCACTGCCTGCTGCCAGAGTCTATAAGCCCCACCCCGCTGCAGCACGCAGGGGAGCGAGACCTCCTCGCTGCCTCTCTGTGTGCCGGGGCAGGGGCAGGGCTGCACTTTGCAGGCTCCTGCCGGCCGGGCGGTGGGCCCAGTGGGCTGGCGCCGCCATGCCGGGAGCTCAGCTGCGCGCTGCCCCAGGGCCCAGGGAGGAAAGGTGAGTGGAGCCGGTGGCGCTGGCTTGCTGCGGTCCCCCTCAGATAGGGTGACCAGACGTCCTGACCAATGTAAGTTCGGGACGCGGGACAAGTCCCCTAAAATCGGGACTGTCCCGATAATATTGGAACGTCTGGTCACCCAAAACTAGTTCTCCTTTGCTACCTGCTGCTTTCCACCAGTTCCTGCATTGTCCATGGCCTGGCCTGTGAGTTGCCATGTGGGTGCTCTCCTGGCCTGCTGCTGTAACAGGCTGGAAACGTAAATCCGTGCAGCAGCGTTATTGCATGGGGAGGGAGGGAATCATTGCTCCTCAAGCTCCAAAAGAAAAAAAATTAACACCCCCCACTCCCCCCATTTGTCTTTGCCCAGGAACAATTGCAGACCCGACTGCAGGCTCTGAAAAAAGAGAGAGAAAAGCTCCTGGGATGGAAACTGACAGGAGAGAAGAGAAGCTCACAGTACCTGGTAGGTACCCAGTGGTGTTACCCAGCAGGGTCGTGGGGATGAATGTGTGGGAGGTTTGTGCGTCTCCGGCACCGTGTGCTTCTGGTTTGGGATCGTGTGTGTCTCTCCCTGTTCCCCTCCGTGGGCTGGAGTGAGACTGGGACTCCTTGCCTGGCTCTGGGGCTGGAGCAGATTCCCCAGGAGCTCTGGGCAGCCTTGGGACAGGGCAGATGCTGATCGAATCCAGCAGCAGGTGCAGCCTGTGCTCCCCTCTGCTCAGAATGGACGGGATGTGGGGTCATGGCCCTGCCTCCTCCCTTCAGCTCTGGCAGTGCCAAGGCTGCGTTAATGCTCCATCCCCAGCTATCAGAGAGGCCTGCTCGGCTCGGCTTCAGGCTTGATCTTTGCCTGTGTCTGCACACGCTGTCTGTTTCGCTCTATGCCAGGGGTGGGCAAATCGGCCCTCGGGCTGGATCCGGCCCATCAGGGCTTTGGATCTGACCCGCAGGACTGCCGGCGCCACATCCCTGCGGCCTCTGTAGCGGGGGCTAGAGGGCTCCGCGCGCTACCCTCGCCTGCAGACACTGCCCCCCGCAGCTCCCATTGACCGGGAACAGAGAACTGCGGCCAATAGGAGCTTCGGGGGAGGTACCTGCAGGCGAGGGCAGCATGCGGAACCCTCTGCCCCACCCTCCTCCAAGGTCCGCAGGGATCTGGTGCCAGCCGCTTCCTGCCCTGGCTCTGGTGCGCGCCGCTGCCACCCCGGAGCCGCTCTAAGTAAGTGGCATCGGGCCGGAGCCCGAACCCCAAACCCACCCTGCACCCCAACCCTCTGCCCCGAGCCCCCTCCCACACTCCTCCTGCACCTCATCCCCCTGCTGCACCCCTCTTGCACCCCAACCCCCTGCCCTGAGCCCTCTCCTACACCCTGCACACCTGCTGAGCCCCAACCCCTTGCTCTGAGCCCCTTCCTGCACACTGCACCCCCTCCCACACCCTGCACTCCCTCCCACACCCCAACCCCCTGCCCCAGCCCTACATTCATGGCCCTGCATGCAATTTCCCCACCCAGATGTGGCCCTCGGGCCAAAAAGTTTGCCCACCCCTGTGCTATAAGGTGCAGTTGAAGCTGTGTCAGTCCCAGGATATTGGAGAGACAAGGGGGAGAGGTGAGATCTTTGATTGCACCAATTTCTGTTGGTGAGAGAGACAAGCTTACACACTACCCAGAGCTCTTCTTCAAGTCTGGGCTGGAGAGCTCTGGGTGGCTCGAAAGCTTCTCTCTCTCCGACGGAAGTCGCTCCAATCAAAGAGATCACCTCAGCCCCTTGTCTCTCTCTATTATAGATGAGCACTAGAGTGTCAATAGCTAAATGACAGCTAAGCTCTCATGCTAAGTGCTGATGGTTTCACAGGACTCTTAAACTCACCTGCATCCTGACGTTGTCTTGGAAAATCACTGTGCCCCATCCAGGCATGAGACAGGGTAATTGGACCGAATCAGAGTCATGTGGCCAACGGGCTGCAGAGGTAAAGGGCTCAGACGAAAAGAACCTGACATTCAATTTGTCTCCCATTCTCATAACTTTTCTGGGCCCACCTATGGCTCAGATCATTGCACCGATCAACCCCAACTGAGCTGAGTCTGACTGGATTTCACCTTGGCTAGTGTCTGGCACCCAGGGCCACACCAGGGAAGCAGCATCTTAGAAGTTATTAGAGGCTCTGTGAATATGCATAGATCTTGGATACGCACATGGGAAAGTGATATGAGCATGCTCCAGGAGACAAGTGCACCTCAAGCCAGAGTGCGGAGTGGTAGCAGGCAGCTGTGGAAAGAGGGCAGAGTTAAGGTTGGGTGGCAGTGTGTGTGGGAGGCACGACCTTAACTCTGCATTCCCTTGTTTTCAGAGCTGTGTTTGTCTTCACTTCATTCTTGATTTCATGGTACAAGTTTATGGCCTGGGGCTGCACTAGAGATCCTGATCTCTGCACTAACACAGTTAGCTTTTAGGGACTGAATTCTCATGTCTCTCCAGAGGTGTGGCTAGGCGTCCTTCTGGGGCATGTGAATATCAGGAACTTCCTCAGTGAAACTTGGGAGTTTTGGTTTGTTTTCTTATTTTAATTTGGGTTTTCTTTACCCCTTTCGGTCTCTCTCAGGAAGTCTCTGCTCGTGTACCTTGGAGTCCTGTCCTTTCTGCTACTGGAAGGACTGAGATTGTCAGAGGTCATCGATCACAACAGAATTAAACCATGTCAGATGGGAAGGGAATTTAGGGCAAGTTGGGACTTCCTAGGAAAACCTTTTCTCTGGTCAAATGGGGAAAGTTTCTGTCTGTTTTTGAGGTGCTGAATACTTAGAGGTTGCAATGAAATTCCCCCTCCTGCTGACACAGGGCTGTGTGAAATCTCCCCTGCCTGTTGGTGTGTCCTTGACGTGCCCTTTCCCTGTTTGTGCCTCATCTTTACAGGGAAAGACAGAAGCTGAGAGAGAGGAAATTGTGTCTCAATTTAAGCAGCTGCACCAGTTTCTGGAGAAAGAAGAGCGACTCCTGCTGGCCCGACTGGGAGATCTGGAGAAGGAGATTGTGAAGCTGCAGGATGAAAATATCACCAAACTCTCCGCTGAGATTTCCCGTCTCAGCGAGCTGATCAGCGAGATGGAGGGGAAGTGCCAGCAGCCAGCGAGTGAATTCCTGCAGGTGAGCCCTCAGAGCCTTGGAGATATTTGGGAAATGGATGAATGGGGAGACCCATGTGGCTTGGAGTGCAGGATCCTAACACTACAGTGGAACTCACTGTTTCTAGTTTTTACATAGGAATCCTCTCTCTCGCTCTCTCTTTAATGGTACCTCATTTTATTGTTATGAACTACTGTTAAAATGTGAATTCTCTGGTTTATGATCACTTCCACTTGCTTCTGTTTTATTATTCTCTTTTGTATTATTAATAATTTGATTGGGGTTTGAACAGCTTCCATATCACTTGTAACGGAGCTCTTTTTTCTCTGTCTCCTCCTCTCTAGGACGTCAGAAGCACGTTGAGCAGGTACATGGCTTCGTCTCACTCTCAGGGACAAGTTACTGTGCGGGGGAGGGTCTTGAGCCCCATGCGAGGCCCACATCTCCTCAGGGCACCATGGCCAACTCTGCGGGGCAGGGTCACCCCTCAGATCCAAATCCCCCCTCTGCTGACTTTACTCCTGGGATTGATGCTCTTCGAGACGCTGAGATGATGAAGCATGGGGGCAGGTTAATAGACCAGAATAGATCTATTAAATCTCTTGTGTCCTGTGGAACGGCAATACGGACCCTTCCAGAGCAGCAGTAGTCAAATATGTCCAGCTTGTGTCTGTTTGGCACCCTGTGTGAGGTGATTTGGGGTTAGTGGTCTCCATCCATTTCTGACTGGGCAGGTGTGCACGCTAAAAAGCTTAGCGGAGTCAATGCAGCTTGTAGGCCCATCTGCCTGCTCCACTTCCCCTCGATGTCGTCTCTCACCAGGTCATGCTGGAAACAAACTGGGCTGCTGTGGGTGAAGCTTGTGCTGCCATTGCCTGAGCGGTACCTGCTCTGAGGCCAGGATACATAGAACAATCCAGCCTCCAGGCCCCGCAGTCCAGCAGCTTTCACTGGCATGAAATTCATCTGAAATGAGGATAAAATCGTGATTTACAATCAATTAATTAGAGAATTCTGTTTCTCTCCAGGTGCGAGAAGGGGAAGTTCCAGAAGCCAGTGGCGATTTCTCCAGATCTGGCAAAGAGACTTGGTGATTTTACCCAGAAAAACATTGTACTAAAGGAGACTCTGAAGAAATGCCAAGGTATTGAGCAGGGATTGAAAAAGGAAAATGGAGTCTGATCTCTGTGAATGTTGGAGGAAACGGCCCTCCAATTAGCTGCGAATGTAAAACCCAATTTAAGAACATGGAAGAAATATAGACAAAGTTTTGAATTAGCTAAGCAAATTTTTCCACTACACAAGAGATTTATGGAAAAACAAGCACAGTCCGAATGTGATTCATTGTCACCTTGTTTGCCCTAATTCTTGAGGACTGCAAAGAACTTGGCTGAGATAAATTCTGTGCTAACGCAAAGGGCTCCATCTTCTTGTCCTGAGTCTGTTTCATTCCAGTCTGATCTGTCTAAGAATTTTTTCTTGTAGAAAGGAGAGAAACACTAAATGCCACTTAAGCCATGTTTATAACCATGTTATTAGTGCAGAAAGGGGTCCATAAGCCTGATACTGGCCCATCTCCATAGGCAAATTTTACACTACATTTTTACACTTTGTTTCTTTCTCTGGGTCTCCCTGCCTTTCCCCCCCCTGTTCATGGCCCAGAACTAAAGCACAGTTATTCTGATTATTTGTAGAAATCCTGCATGAAACATAATTTTGTACATGAAATCTCTTTCTCTCCCTCTCCTCCCTAGAAACTCTGATGTTTGAACTGCAGACAGCAAGTAAGTGGATCTCTGGCAAAAGGGGGTAGGGGAATGGGTGGGGTTTACATGGATTGAGAGAAAAGGACAATTTGTGTTTGTGGCACTGGATTCACTTGAGGAAGAATCTTCTGAGATTGAACAAAACAGAGGCCCCCATCCATAGAGAGTGAGCATTGCAGGGGAGGGGGCTGGGCACTCCAATATATTATCAACCTCTTAATTATTGTGCAATGTACTGACTGAGTGAGGGCTCTGACTCCTCTGTTATGCTGAGGGGGTGGGTGCCTGGTCTGACCCTCCCTCAGTGTGTCCATAGGACATCGCCCATTCTCTGTCTCTCCCTGTGGGTCCCACCTCTTCCTTCCCCCTGGGCTCTTGGGTTGCCAACTAGGCCCCTCCATCCTCTCTGTCTTTGGGAGGTCTTCTGTGGACACTGCCTCCTCCTCTCCCATTCGCCATGGGCTGGGGGCCCTGCCCTGGTGTACCCACCAACTCCCTCCCACCCCCTTCCACCCAGGGCTACTGCCTCCTCCCCTTGTCCCAGGTGCACTGGGGTTTGTGCTCCCCTCTCTGCTGCCTCCTTGATTCCCTCTGACTGGGGGTGTCTCCCCAAGAGGCGGCTGAGGCTGATGCCCCTTCGGTCCCACCCCAGACTCTGCTGCCTGCCCCGCCCCGCCCTGTCCCTGCTGCTGGGAGTGGGGAGCCGCAGCACGGGGAGCAGGAAGATGCAGCAGGGGAGGAGATGGAGATGCAGAATCTGCAGCTATAACAGCACCTCTAGGCCCTGGGAGGTGGGAGCCCCAGTGAAATCCCTGCTCAGCCCCAGCACAGAGGCAGCTCCCTGAGACCCAGGACAGAGAGGCAGGAAATCGGGGAGGGTCCCAGCCAGGACAGGGCTGCTGGGGAGTGTGAGAAATGGTCCCAGCCTCCCCCGGCACTGAGCTCTGCCCCTAACGCTCTGATTCTCTCTCTCCAGTGAATGTGACTCTGGATCCAGACACGGCTCATCCCCAACACGTCCTGTCTGAAGACTGGAAATGTGTGAGATGGGGAGACACACCACAGCGACTGCCCAACAAGCCTGAGAGATTTGTGCTGGCCTGTGAGGGATTCACCTCAGGGAGACATTGCTGGGAGGTGGAGATGGGGTGTGGGCGATGCTGGGCTGTAGGAGTGGCCAGAGAGTCTGTGAGGAGGAAGCGGGGGTTGAGTTTTAACCCTGAGGAGGGGATCTGGGCTGTGCAGTGGCTGCATGGGGATCAATATCAGGCTCGCACCGCCCCTGAGTCCACAGTGTTACTGGGCTGGATCCCCGGCAGGATCCGGGTTTGTCTGGACTGTGACGAGGGGCAGGTGGCATTTTTCAGTGTTGAAAACAAGGCCCTGATCTTCACTTTCCCACCAGCGTCTTTCAAGGGGGAGAGAATCCGCCCTTGGTTCTGTTTCTGGGACAGTGAAACCCAGCTGAGACTCTGTTCCTGATGCACAAGGTTATCTATCCCCCTGCAGTCCATGAAATGGGCTTCTCAAGCCTCTGGCACCCTCATTTCTTTGACCCTGGAATCTAAAGTGGGCTGGTGACCTGTTCTCCCCCCTACAAACAAACAGACAAACCCACCCAACCCTCAGGGACATTGACCAGCCTGTTTGTCACTGTTCTCTATGATCCCGGAGGACTCTAGCATTCTGCCTGGTCAGAGAGCAAGAGGAGGAGTCCTTGGTGAGGGAGGACAGTACAGGTGGCAAATATTTGGGGCACGGGAGGGGCAGGAGAAAATGGCTAATCTTCACTTTTGATGAGTGTTTTCTAGAATTTAACGAAGGTATTTTTATATCAAGCCCGCGGAGGTTGTGTTTTATGGTTCCCACGCTCAGTGGCTGCTGCAGGCGTTTTTGTTTTTTCACCAAGTGGATTCTGTATCTTCACAGCTGTAAAAATGCTGAAATGTTTGTGTCTCACAATGATTTCTCCTGTCTACTGCTGGGTAAAATATAGCACTAAACCCAGAAGCCATCAGAACTACTTGCTTCACCAGTGTGGGGTTTGTTTGCTTTTACTGACATGCTCGGTGGGGTCGAGGTGGGTTACAGGTCATTAGAATTGCAACAAAAGCAACCCCTCTGGAATTGCAACAACAGTAACGATCATTTTTCAGAGTAGAAGCCGTGTTAGTCTGTATCCGCAAAAAGAACAGGAGTACTAGTGGCACCTTAGTACTCCTGTTCTTTTTAGTAATGATCATGTCTCTGCTAGGCCACATTCAGGTGCTTTCACCCAGTGTCTGTTGGATCCGAATTTCCCAGCCTGGGCGCATCAAGCATTCAGACAGTACAGTGACATGTAGCTAGTTACTGGTCCAAACTTCTCATAGAGGAGGGTCACATGCGTAGTTGTGCGGAACCTCTACTGGCCACGTTCAGAAACAAAAGGGCATCATCATCTGTTTGACGAGACTTTGGACATACAGTGTGTGCAAGGTTATGCTGTGCAGAAGATGCCATTTTACTCTACAAAAGGGCAATGATCCAAATTCATCCCTGCCTCTAAGTGGGTGCCCACCTCATTCAATGAGGTGCCAGATCCCTCTCTGCTGCACATTGGTGTTTTTCCATTGAAGTGAATGGGCAAGAGCTCCAGGGGGAGTAAATAAGTGTAGCTTCATTGACTTAAATGGACCTCTATCAGCTTACAGCAGTGGTCACGAGTTAATCTTTCTTTCTTTCTCTTTGTTTCTAGTGTAGCTGCTCTTAAATTAAAATTAAAAGAAGAGAAAAGAAAGGCAATGGCTCTCCCACCAGGAGCGCTTGTATCGATTGGATTGTCAGTTTGGGGCATTGTGGGAGGGCTCCTGGTGGCCAGTAACAGTTGACATAAGCAATGCAGTGTCTACACTGACACTGTGTTGACCTAACTACATTGAACGTGACCCGATACCGCTCGAGGAGGTGGAGTTCTTACATCGGCGTAGAGAGCCACTCACGTCGGTGGAAGCCAGATTTAAGTGACGACACTTCCACAGCCAGGTTGACAGAAGGCACTTTTGTTGACTTAATGGTTTAGTGTAGACCAGGCCCTGGTGTGGTAACACTCAACTCCTGTTATCATGGGACAGGCAAAGCATGGGAGTGAGGAGCGGGTTACTGTGGCATAGAGAGGCTAATGAAAACTAGTTACGGTGCTCCTCTACCCACAAAGCAGGCCTACAGCCTTAACATAGGACTACTCGCAAAAGCTTTACTAGTAACATTTGCCTTATTTTGGCACATCCTTGTCCGCCTCCATGCTCAATTTTGAGTCCTGTCACTAACCCTGATGAAGTAAAACCACCACAAATGACAAAAGCCCTCTACTGGCCCTGTTCGTCCAGTATGATGCCTGTGTGGGGGCTGCATGATGGGTACCAGCAAAAATAACCCTCCAGCAATGTCCCTGTCACTGCTCGGGTGACTGCTCCGATCACAATTTGGAACTCTCCCGCCAAGGGGTCACAATTTGGAACTCTCCCGCCAAGTGGCTGGAATCTCCCATTCCTCCACCTTTAGCCCATGTGTTTTGGAAATTCCTCTGTCCCTGCAGCCCACCTTGGTGAGCTCAGGTGTGGCTCTACCTGCTGCTCCAGCTAAAGGTCCTGTTGCCGTCTGGTCCAGGAAAGGAGTCCTACATCAGTGGTTCTCAACCTTTTGGGGCTCAGGAGCCATTTGTCAATATTTATGGCCTGTTGTGACCCAGTAAATAGCCTGGGGGTGGAGGGCCTGGGGTGGTTTCGGTTGGATCCTGCCCTCTGGAGGGGTTGGGTGACCAGCCAGGCACTCACCGCACAGTGGTGGCTCCTGTAGCTCCTGTGTTGTGGGGCTGGCTGGGCTTGGCTCTCCGTTCTGGGCGTTGCAACCTCCAGGGTTGCAGTGCTGTTCGGGTTCCTCCCCATCCCCCCCTGACTGGACCAAATCTGTGTGAGTGGAGCTGTGCCCTGGCTCATGGGGTTGCAGGGCCACTCACTCAGGTTTGGCCTACCCAGACTCCCATCACCATGATGGCTGGGCCAAACTGAGTGGTGCTGGGACCCCAGAGGTTGCGGTGCCTGGAGTAGGGTGGTGAGCCCAGGCAGCCCCATGGGACAGGAGCTGCCATGTGACCCTTTGAAACATTCTGGTGATCCAATTTTTGGTCCCAGCCCACGGGTTGAGTCGAGAAACCCTGGAGTAGATGTCTTCAGCCTGTGTTGGGGCAGGGAGCAGTGCAAGCTCTGCTACAGAATCCCCGCAGACATAAAGGTGTCTATTCCCACATTTCAAAGGTGAGACAGATGTTGGTGTAGGACAGAGAAGAGCAGGAATGCCAGGCAAAGGGGAAGAAACTCCAGCAGTTGTACCGCGAGGCAAAGGAGGCCAACAGCCTTGCAGGGGCTGACTCCTGGGCCCATCGTCCTTGGCACAGACCCCACCACCACCCTGTGGACGTCTCCTGGGTCCTGGAGGAAGGAAATCTGGCAGCACACAGTGATGTTGAGCTCCCTGAGGTTGCCTACAAACAAGCTGGAGTTCTTCCAGTTCCAGACAAGCCTGGACAGAGAACCCCCTGGGGATGGGGAAGGGAGCTCAGGTGCATGTCAAGGTTCCTTCCCCACTCTGAACTTTAGGGTACAGATGTGGGGGACCTGCATGAGAAGCTCTAAGCTCAATTAACAGCTTAGATCTGGTCTGGCTGACACCACTCCCAAGCACTAATCCCTTCCCTGGGTAGCCTTGGGAGACTCTTCACCAATTCCCTGATGAACACTGATCCAAAACCCCTTGGATCTTAAAACAAGGAGAAATTAACCATTCCTGCTCCTTTCTCCCACCCAGGGCCGGCTCCAGGCACCAGCCCTCCAAGCATGTGCTTGAGGTGGCACCTGGAGGGGGGGGGGGGCGGCACTCACCCGGGGAGAGCGGGGCCGCGGCCGGGCTCGCCGCCCTCCCCCCAGCGCTCCGGCCAGCCGGGGAGAGCGGGGCCGCGGCCGGGCTCGCCGCCCTCCCCCCCACCTACGTTCCCCGCTGGGGCGGGGGGCGGCAAAAAAGCCAGAGCCAGCCCTGCTCCCACCGACTCCTGGTGGATCCAGATCCAACCCCCTTGGATCAAAAAAAACAAGGAAAAATCAATCAGGTCTTAAGAAAAAGGCTTTTAATTAAAGAAAAGAAAAAGAAAACCCTCTGGGAGAGATTAGCATACCAGCTACTCTCACAGACAACAGATTCCAAACACAGAGGATGTTCCCCTGGGCAAACCCTTAGTTACACAAAAAAAATACCCAAATACCCAATTTGACTATTCCTCTAATTGCACAAGACAGATTACAAAGAAATAAACATAAACCTATTTATTTCCTTCACTAATACTCACTACTTAATAAGGGGCTGAATTCTGGAGCTTTCCACTCCGGTCAAAAGTGAAACTCTACAGACAAAGGGAACTTTCCTCCTTCCCTTTGAACCATCTTGTCCTCCCATTGGTTCCTCTGGTCAGGTGTCAGCTAAGCTAGGTGAACTTCTTAACGCTTTACAGGTAAAAGAGGCATTAAACCTTAACTATCTGTTTATGACAGGTGGGTACATTAATACACACTTCTTTTTTCTGTTTACATGCTTTATGGGTTTTCAATCCTCCCCCTCTCTCTCCATCCCCTTCCTTTGCCCCCTTTTATATGGTGGCTGCGTGCACAGACGCAGAGAGGGAATGAATTGCCGTTTGAAGTAGACTCCCTATTTTAAAAACGTGCTGTGGTAATAAAAATAAGGGGTATGATAAGCAACTTTTTAACTCAGCTGTTATTTATTTATTTATTTTTGAGATGAGCAGTCTTCCCAGTAGAGAGAGGGTCACCTTTCTCATCAGAGCCCACAGGGGCTGGGAGAACTCACAGACACAGCTGATTCTATCACAGCCAATGAGACAGACCCAGGAAGGGAGACACCAATTCCTGTCCCAGATGGTTGGAAATTGAAACTAACTTTTGGTTACCCTTCCCACGAGGAGCCATGGCTGCAGAGAGCCCTGCAGAAAGTCTCCAGGATGAACTTTCTTGTCCCATCTGCCTGGAGTATTTCAAAGATCCAGTGATTATTGAGTGTGGGCACAACTTCTGCCGGGCCTGCATCAGACAGTGCTGGGGGGAGACAGAGCCAAACTTCTCCTGCCCCCAGTGCAGAGAAACCGCCCAGCAGAGAAACCTGCGGCCCAACCGGCAGCTGGGGAAGGTGGTGGAGTTAGTGAAAGGACTGAGGCTCCAGGCGGTGACAGAGTGCGATGGACAAAGAGTGTGTGAGAGGCACCAGGAGGCTCTGAAACTCTTCTGTGAGGAGGATCATACCCCCATCTGCGTGGTGTGTGATAAATCTAAGGCTCACAGATCTCACAAAGTGGTTCCCATAGAGGAGGCTGCCCAGGAGTACAAGGTAGGAAATCTCCTCCCAGCATCAGTGTTTGTACCTACCGGGTTTTTCAGATCTATTTCCAGGCCCAGAGTACAGCTGCTCATGCAGACATCATGAAGCCTGCGGCCATAATTGTGGGTTCCCAGGCTTTCCAATGTTTGGGTTTCCTTCTAGTGTCACCGGAACTCCTCATGTCCTGCTGTCATAAAGGATGTTTTTTGGTTTTTTTTTTTGCTAACTACAGTGTTGTGATAAAGATTTTTAACCTTACACATGGATCTCTGCTCTGACTTGAGGACTAATTTCCAGGGGTGGGTGGGGAAAAATATTCATTCTCTTGTGATGCCCTTTTCCTCAGCTAATATTTCTGTTCCAACACACGTTCCTGCTGAGCGGGACACACCGGAACCAGCACTGCCAGCCCCCACCCTTCTAAAATCCTGAGATCTTTGAAAAGATTCAGTCAGACTCTGGGAATTGATCCTCCCACGCTCTGCTTCATTCATTTCAAACCAACAGAGAAATAACTTGATTCTTGGTCCCCAAAAGATGCTGGTGGATGCGAGGTGAGGCAGGGGTGTAGTCAGAGCTCCTGACTGGTGGACAGATGATGAACAATTTTTGGAGCAAACGTGACACCATCTGTTTTACTAGGATCAGCAATGTGAGAGCAGAGTTGTAGGAAAGAGATCGTTACTGAGCACACTGAGAGGCACTAGGGTTTGTATATTGGCAGCCAAGGCCCAGTTTGTGCTCCTAGCCCCCAGGTGTCAGAATGAACTTGCTCTCCTCTGTTACTTGCTGCTTTCCCCCAGTTCCTGCAGTGTCCGTGGCCTGGCCTGTGAGTTGCCATGTGGGTGCTCTCCCGGCCTGCTGCTGGGTTAAACAAGCTGGAAAACTAAATCTGTGTAGCAACATTAGGGGGGGGGGGAATAATTGCTCCTCAAGCTCCAAAAGAAAAAATATTTGTCTTTGCCCAGGAACAATTCCAGACCCGACTGCAGGCTTTGAAGGAAGAGAGAGAAAAGCTCCTGGGATGGAAACTGTCAGGAGAGAAGAGAAGCCCAGAGTACCTGGTAGGTTCCCAGTGTTGTTACCCAGCAGGGCCATGGGGATGTATGTCAGTGAGGGAGGTTTGTGCGTCTCTCTGGGGCCGTGTGCTGCGGGTTTGGGTTCGTGCGTGTCTGTCTCTGTTCCCCTCTGTGGGCTGGAGTGGGACTGCGACTCCTTGCCTGGCTCTGGGGCTGGGGCAGATTCCCCAGGAGCTTTGGGCAGCCTTGGGACAGGGCAGATGCTGATCGAATCCAGCAGCAGGTGCAGCCTGTGCTCCCCTCTGCTCAGAATGGACGGGATGTGGGGTCATGGCCCTGCCTCCTCCCTTCAGCTCTGGCAGTGCCAAGGCTGCGTTAATGGTCCATCCCCAGCTATCAGAGAGGCCTGCTCGGCTCAGCTTCAGGCTTCATCTTTGTCTGTCTCTGCCCACGCTGTCTCTTTCACTCTATGCAGTGCCCTTGTAGCCCTGTTGCTCCCGGGATATTGGAGAGACAAGGGGGTGAGGTGAGATCTTTGATTACAACAATTTCTGTTGGTGAGAGAGACAAGCTTGCACACTACCCAGAGCTCTTCTTCAAATCTGGGCTGGAGAGCTCTGGGTGGCTTGAAAGCATCTTTGGAACGACTTCTGTCGGAAAGAGAATCAAAGATATCACCTCATCCCTTGTGTCTCTCTCTATTATTGATGAGCACTAGAGAGTCAATAGCTGAGTGACAGCCAAGCTCTCATGCTAAGCGCTGATGGTTTCACAGTGCTCTAAAACTCACCTGCTTCCTGACGTTGTCTTTGAAAATCACTGTGCCCCATCCAGGCCTGAGACAGGATTATTGGACTGAATCAGGAGTTATGTGGCCAAGGGGCTGCACAGGTGAAGGGCTCAGACGAAAAGAACCTGACATTCAATTTGTCTCCCATTCTTATAACTTTTCTGGGCCCGCCTATGGCTCAGATCATAGCACCGATCCCCAACTGATCTGGGTCTGATTGAATTTCACCTTGGCTAGTGTCTGGCACCCAGGGCCACACCAGGGAAGCAGCACCCTAGAAGTTATAAGTCTTTCAGTCTCTGTAAATATGCATACATCATGGATACGCACACAGGAAAGTGATATGAGCATGCTCCAGGAGACAGGTGCACCTCAAGCCAGTGTGCGGAGCTGTAGCAGGCAGCTGTGGAAAGGGGGCAGAATTAAGGTTGGGTGGCAGGCGCGACCTTTACTCTGCAGTCCCTTGTTTTCAGAGCTGTGTTTGTCTTCGCTTCATTCTTGATTTCATGGTACAAGTTTATAGCCTGGGGCTGCACTAGAGATCCTGATCTCTGCAGTAGAGATCCTGATCTATGCACTAACACAGTTAGCTTTTAGGCACTGAATTCTCATGTCTCTCCAGAGGTGTGGCTGGGCGTCCCTCCGGGGCATGTGAATATCAGGAGTTTCCTCAGTGAAACTTGGGAGTTTTGGTTTGTTTTCTTCTTGTGTGTTTTCTTTACCCCCTTCAGTCTCTCTCAGGAAGTCTCTGCTCATGTACCTCTGAATCCTGCCCTTTCTACTGCTGGAAGGATTGAGATTGTCACAGTTCACTGATCACAAACAGAAACAAACCATGTCAGATGGGAAGGAAATTTAGGATAAGGTGGGACTTTCTAGGAAAATCTCTCTGGTCAAATGAGGAAAGTTTCCGTCTGCTTTTGAGGTGTTGAATATTTAGAAATTCCCCCTCCTGCTCAGAGGGCTGTGTGAAATCTCCTCTGCCTGTCAGTGTGTCCTTGATGTGCCCTTTCCCTCTTTGTGCCTCATCTTTACAGGGAAAGACAGAAGCTGAGAGAGAGAAAATTGTGGCTCAATTTAAGAAGCTGCACCAGTTTCTGGAGGAGGAAGAGCAACTCCTGCTGGCCCGACTGGGAGAGCTGGAGAAGGAGATTGTGAAGCTGCAGGATGAAAATATCACCAAACTCTCCGCTGAGATTTCTCGTCTCAGCGAGCTGATCAGCGAGATGGAGGGGAAGTGCCAGCAGCCAGCGAGTGAATTCCTGCAGGTGAGCCCTCAGAGCCTTGGAGATATTTGGGAAATGGATGACCGGGGAGACCCATGTGGCTTGGAGTGCAGGATCCTAACACTACAGTAGAACTCCCTGTTTCTAGTTTTTACATAGGAATCCTCTCTCTCGCTCTCTCTTTAATGGTACCTCATTTTATTGTTATGAACGACTGTTAAAATGTGAATTCTCTGGTTTATGATCACTTCCACTTGCTTCTGTTTTATTATTCTCTTTTGTTTTATTAGTAATTTGATTAGGGGTATGGAACAGCTTCCATCTGAGCAGAGATTAAAAAGACTGGGGAGTGTTGAGCTTAGAAAAGAGGTGACTAAGAGGGGATATGATGGAGGTCTATAAAATCATGACTGGTGCAGAGAAAGTGAACAGGGAAGTGTTTTTTACCCCTTCACATTACACAAGAACCGGGGGTCACCCAATGAAATTAAAAGGCAGCAGGTTCAAAACAAACATAAAGATGTGCTTCTTCATAGACCTCACAGTCAACCTGTGGAACTCATCGTCATGGGATGGTGTGTACGCCAAAAGTATAACTGGATTAAAAAAAGAATTAGAGAAGTTCATGGAGGATAGGTCCATAAATGGCTGTTAGCCAAGATGGTCAGGGACACAACCCCATGCTCTGGGTGGCCCTAAAGCTCTAACTCCCAGAAGCTGGGACTGGGGATGGATCACTTGACATTACTCTGTTCTGTTCATTCCCTCTGAAGCATCTGTCAGAAAACAGGAACTGGGCTCGATGGGCTGTCAGTCTGACCCAGTATGGCCGTTCTTGTGTTAGGAGTGAAGGAATCTGGGAGAGGGACCCCTTTGTAGGGTTTAGATTTTAATTGTCTTTTTTATAGTGTTCTGGGTCCATTTCTGGCCCACATCCCTGCGGGAGCAGAGCCCGTTAATAACACACATGAATTCATCCATCTCTCCTGAGGCAGGGAAATATTTAAATAATGTGATCCTCATTTCACGGAGAGAAAGGGGGACTCTGTTTTGGAAATCATCCCAGGCCAGCTGCCATTCTCCCTATGACACCACCAACACCCCTGAACCAGGATCATAGTGTGGCCCACCCCAGCCTCTTCTCCACCAGCCGACTTCCTTCTCCTGGTTATCACTCGTAACTGAACTCTTTGTTCTCTGTCCCCTCCCCCTCTCTAGGACGTCAGAAGCACCTTGAGCAGGTATGTGGCTCCGTCTCACTCTCAGGGACATGTCGCTGTGTGGGGGAGGGGCTTGAGCCCCATGCGAGGCCCCCATCACCTCAGGGCATCACGGCCAACTGTGAGGGGCAGTGTCACCCCTCAGATCCAAATCTCCCCTCTTCAGATGTTACTCCTGGGATTGATACTCTTTATTCGAGACGGTGAGATGACGCATGAGGGCTGGTTAATAGACCAGAATAGATCCATTAAATCTCTTGTGTCCCAGGGAACGGGAATACGAATGCTTCCAGATCAGCAGTGTTCAAATATGTCCAGCTTGTGTCCATTTGGCGCCCTGCGGGAGGTGATTTGGGGTTAGTGCAGTGGTTCTCAAAATCTTGTACTGGTGACCCTTTTCACATAACAAGCCTCTGGGTGCGACCCCCCTTATAAATTAAAAACACTTTTAAATATATTTAGCACCATTATAAATGCTGGATGCAAAGCGGGGTTTGAAGTGGAGGCTGAGGGGTCTTTGCCTCTAGTTTGAGAACCCCTGGGTTAGGGTCTCCATCCATTTCTTACTGGGCAGGAGTCCACACCACAAAGCTTAGCGGAGTCAATGCAGCTTGCTGGCCCATCTGCCTGCTCCACTTCCCCTCGATGTCGTCTCTCCCCAGGTCATGCTGGAAACAAACTGGGCCGCAGCGGGTGAAGCTTGTGCTGCCCTTGCCTGAGCGGTACCTGCTCTGAGGCCAGGATACATAGAACAATCCAGCCTCCAGGCCCCGCAGTCAGTACTGGGTTTACCATAGCACCATGGGGCTGGGCCCAGGCTCCAAAGGGGCCCCGGCCTGCTCTTCTCCGCCCCCCACTCTCTCCTGCAGATACCATCAGCGTTAGTGTGCAGCTGATTTCACAACCCGTGGACTCCCAGAAATCCCTTTTCGGTATCCCCCTGCACCACTGTGATCACCCCTTCGCTATAGATGTGAAACTTGATTGGCATATATGGTCATTCTGATCAACAGCTGTATGTGGAGACGCTGGGTTCCCCCGGGTCCCCCCCACACCTCTTCCCTTAGTGTTGAAAGGGGACCTGTAGCTCAGCGCATCTTGGATTCCACAGCTGCCTGGGAAGCCAAAGCTGCAATGTGAATCCACGTGATCGCTTTTAGTTCACAGCCCCAGCTCTGCCTGCACGCTGGGCATCAGTGTAATTCTTGCTTTCCCCCAAGGAGATCAGACCCACTCCATATGTCTGACACCCCAGGAAATGGAGAAATCAATAATGCATAGATTCCAAGGCAACAAGGGATCATCGAGATATAATCTCGTCTGCCCTCTTCTAGACAAGCCTAGAGACTTACCTCGGAGCTTTTAGAAAAACATCCCGTCTTGATTTAACAATGGGCAGTGAGGGAGAATCCACCAGAACCCTGGGTACATATTTCCAGTGGCTAATTACTTTAAAATATAAAGGCACTTGGGTTTGTTTTCTTTATAATAATATTTCTGCCACTGTATCCAGGCAGGCAACTAGTTGAGTGAGACTGAAAGACAGAGGAAGAGGTATATGCGCCCAAGCAGCCAATGGCCTATACGAGCATTAATGTCAAGTTTTGGGTTGCGCTAGTTGCTGGGCAGCGGCTGTTTAACCAGCATTTCAGCTGGGAGCATTTCTAGTTTGTGCATTTCAAAGTCTGCCTTTGCTGCAGAAGAAAATCCAGCCAGTGATCAATCTCTGGTCATTATTTTAAACACAGCTTTGGGATTCAGAGGGGAGAGCCAGAAGGAGATTTTGTCTTTCAAGGAGGCTCTGCTGCTATTTTAGGGTGAAAGGGTGTAGCAATAATTAGTGACAGCACAAGCTAATCAACCCTCTGCAATCACATCCGCCAATTCCTTTAGCACCCTTGGATGCAGCGCATCCGGCCCCATGGACTTGTGCTCGTCCAGCTTTTCTAAATAGTCCTGAACCACTTCTTTCTCCACAGAGGGCTGGTCACCTTCTCCTCATACTGTGCTGCCCAGTGCAACAGTCTGGGAGCTGACCTTGTGCGTGAAGACAGAGGCAAAAAAGCATTGAGTACATTAGCTTTTTCCACATCCTCTGTCACTAGGTTGCCTCCCTCATTCAGTAAGGGGCCCACACTTTCCTTGACCTTCTTCTTGTTGCTAACAACCCTTGCTGTTACTCTTAACATCCCTTGCTAGCTGCAACTCCAAGTGTGATTTGACCTTCCTGATTTCACTCCTGCACGCCTGAGCAATATTTTTATACTTCTCCTTGGTCATTTGTCCAAGCTTCCACTTCTTGTATGCTTCTTTTTTGTGTTTAAGATCAGCAAGGATTTCACTGTTTAGCCAAACTGGTCACCTGGCATATTTACTATTTGTTGTCAGACGGTACCGGTGTGGTGCTCTGCTCTGTTCAATGTTGATATCAGTCGGCTGCGTGCGTGTGTTCCCTCTGTGTGCTGCCCCGGCTTTGCGCAGATAGCTGACCCAGCAGACCCCGAGAGAACCCCCAATGAGCACAGACTCTCCAGCTCCTCAGATTAGATATCCAAGGTGCTGCTAAGGTGCTGCTAGCTAGTACATAGGTGCTCCCTGGCAATGGACTGGGTCAGTCAGTGGCAGGACTTTCCACTGCCCCCTAGGCCAGACAAAGACGTCCATTCAGGGGTGCATTCTTATACACAGATACAAACAAGTTACACATCACTCCCGACGTATTGAGGTGCAACCCCCCTACGTAGTATGGTGCCGCCTCTCACCTTGTACATGTTGGTTTGAACAAACCAACTCTATCCATCATATTATCCTTTTGTCCCTGTCCTTGTTATCTGTGTGGAATGTGCAAGTAGTGGAGTGTTCTGGTATCTCTAGTGTCCAGTACCTTTTAGATATGTGTATTTTTGCAACATCAGCCCTTTCGTTGCCAGCTTCTGTGAGCAGGGCCTGCCTCTGGCTCCCAGCTTAATTTTGCTTTATGTTAGCAACGTCTTGACCATTACGTTAGTTCAGGCCTTAGGCCTCATACCAGGCCTCTGATAAGGGTTTATGTTTCAGGGCCTCATCTTACGACACTATTCTTTCTACACATCGGGATGGTTTGTTCCTGCAACCTCAATAAGGAAGGAAGGGGGGGAGGGGAGATGAAGCAGTGGGGAAGGGGCATGGGATGGGGAAGAGAAGGGGATGGGGGAAGCGGGGGTAAGGGGGGGGGAGCTGGAACCCAGCATGCGGCATCCCCTTGGCAGAAGCTGGGGCTCCCCTATTAAGCAGGCCCATCGAACCCTCATCCTGACAAGCCCCACCTCCCCTGCATCTGTACCACCGCGAAGAGCCCCAACCACTTGCACTCGGACCCCCACCGAAAGGAACCCCACCTCCCCTGCATGTAGACACCCCTCTCCCCCCCGCTGAGCCCCAAACACCTTCACCTGGATCCCCTGCAAAATCCCATTGCCCCTGCACCTGGAACCTCCCAATGAGCTTCTGTGCATCCAGATCTCCCACTGAGCCGCCCACACCCAGATTGCCCCACAGAGAACTCTCTTACCCCCACCTGGATCCCCCCACACTAAGTCCTTCTGCACTTGGATCCTGCTGCCGGGCTGAGCCTGCTCACCCACACCTGGTGCACCTGGCACAGGGAGACAGGGCCCCAGGGTGTTTCTGGGGCAGGCCTGGCCCTTGCATTGTGTCAGGGTCGGGTGCAGCCTCACTGCCGAATCCCTGTCCTGGGGTGGGGTGGGGTGGGGTGGGGGAAGGCTGCAGGGTAATCTCCCACTTCCATGCAACCCATGGTCTGTGCTCCCCACTGCCATGTTGGAGCCTCCACATTTATTTATTGACAAATAAAATTTGCAGAATTTTAAAATATTGTGCACAGAATTTTTAATTTTTTGGTGCAGAATGCCCTCAGGAATATGGGGTGCTGTGCAGCTGTGATGGTGGAACTGTGAGGAAGGTGGTGGGCAGTGGGGAGGTCTACGGGCAGGGGGCGCTGGGCGAGTGGAGTGCAGGGTGCTGTGCAGTTGTGGGAGGCCAGTGGGGGAGGTCTCTGGGAGGGGAAGGGGGCTTGGCATACAGATCTGTGGTGGAGATCTTTGGGAGAGCGGGCACTGGGCATAAGGGTAGGGCACTGGGCAGGGGGGCGGTGTGGTGCAGGCCTGCCCTCAAGGGGAAGGGGCATGCTGGCAGCACAGGGCTGGGCAGGCCAGTGTGCATCTGGCATCTGCAGGATTGTAAACAGTGCCCGCCTGCTGGGCCGCACCTGCCATGCTGTGCCTCATTGCCCCCAACCCGCCCTTCACTCTGGAGACTGACCATTCCGCCCCCCCTGCACCTTGCCCCATGCAGGCCCACAAATATCTTTGGCGCCGGGCCCACAAAAAGTTCATCTGGCCCTGCCCGCAGTCCAGCAGCTTTCCCTGAAATACAGAAAAAATCGTGATTTAAAATCAATTAAATAGAGAATTCTGTTTCTCTCCAGGTGCCAGCAGGGGAAGTTCCAGCAGCTGGTAGAGATTTCTCCTGATCTGGCAAAGAGACTTGGTGATTTTACCCAGAAAAACATTGTACTAAAGGAGACTCTGAGGAAATTCCAAGGTACTGAGCAGGGATTGAAAAAGGAAAATGGAGTCTGATCTCTGTGAATGTTGGAGGAAACGGGCTGTGTCCAATTAGCTGCGAATGTAAAACCCAATTTAAGAACATGGAAGAAATATAGACAAAGTTTTGAATTAGCTAAGAAATTTCCCACCAAGATATAAGATATTTATGGAGGAACAACAATAGTCCAAATGTGATTGTCGCCTTCCTTGCCCTTATTCTTGAGGACTGCTAAGTACTTGGTTGAGTGAAACCCTGTGCTAATGCAAAGGGCTCCGTCTTCTCTTCCTGAGTCTGTTTCATTCCAGTCTGACCTGTCTAGGAATTTTCTCTTGTAAAAAGGCGAGAAACACTAAATGCCACATAAGCCGTGTTTATAACTATGTTGTTAGTGCTGAAAGGGGTCCATAAGCCTGATACTGGCCCTCCTCCATATGGGCGAGTTTTACACAGTCTCTCTCTGTATTTCTCTCTCTGGGTCTCCCTGCCTTGTCCCCTCTGTTTATGGCCCAGAACTAAAGCACAGTTATTCTGATTAATTGTAGAAATCCTGCATGAAACATAATTTTGATACCATGAAATCTTTTTCTCTCCCTCTCCTCCCTAGATGCTCTGATGTTTGAACTGCAGACAGCGAGTAAGTGGATCTCTGGCAAAAGGGGGTAGTGGAATGGGTGGGGTTTTAGATGGATTGAGTGAAAAGGACAATTTGTGTTTGTGGCACTGGATTCACATGAGGAAGAAGCTTCTTAGATCAAACAAAACAGAGGCCCCCATCCATAGAGTGAGCACTGCAAGGTAGGGGGCTGGCCTTAAGCACTCTAATATATATTAAACCTTTAATTGGTGTACAATGTTTTGATTGAATGAGGGCTTTGACTCCTCCATTATGCTGAGGGGGTGGGTGCCTGGTCTGACCCTTCCTCGGTGTGTCCATAGGCCATCGCCCCCTTTTGTGTCTCTCCCTGTGGGTCCCACCTCTCCCTTCCCCCATGGCTCTTGGGTTGCCAGCTAGGCCCCTCCATCCTCTCTGTCTTTGGGAGGTCTTCCGTGGACACTGCCTCCTCCTCTCCCATTCTCCATGGGCTGGGGGCCCTGCCCTGGTGTACCCACCAACTCCCCCCCACCCCCTTCCACCCAGGGCTACTACCTCCTCCCCTTGTCCCAGGTGCACTGGGGTTCGTGCTCCCCTCTCTGCTGCCTCCTTGATTCCCTCTGACTGGAGGTGTCTCCCCAAGAGGCGGCTGAGGCTGATGGCCCTTCGGTCCCACCCCAGGCTCTGCTGCCTGCCCCGCCCCGCCCTGTCCCTGCTGCTGGGAGTGGGGAGCCGCAGCACGGGGAGCAGGAAGATGCAGCGGGGAGGAGATGGAGATGCAGAATCTGCAGCTATAACTGTACCTCTAGGCCCTGGGAGGTGGGAGCCGCGGTGAAATCCCTGCTCAGCCCCAGCACCGAGGCAGCTCCCTGAGACCCAGGACAGAGAGGCAGGAAATCGGGGAGGATCCCAGCCAGGACAGGGCTGCTGGGGAATGTGAGAAATGGTCCCAACCTCCCCAATGGCCAAGCTCTGCCTAACGCTCCGATTCTCTGTCCCCAGTGACTCTGGATCCAGACATGGCTCATCCCGAACTCGTCCTGTCTGCGGATCGGAAAAGCGTGAGACTGGGAGACACACAGCAGCGAGTGCCCAACAACCCTGAGAGATTTGACTGTAATCGCTGGGTGCTGGCCTGTGAGGGATTCACCTCGGGGAGACATTGCTGGGAGGTTGAGATGGGGGATGGGCAATGCTGGGCTGTGGGGGTGGCCAGAGAGTCTGTGAGGAGGAAGCGGGGGTTGAGTTTTAACCCTGAGGAGGGGATCTGGGCTGTGCAGTGGCTGCATGGGGATCAATATCAGGCTCGCACCTCCCCTGAGACCACAGTGTCACTGGGCCGGGTCCCCAGCAGGATCCGGGTTTGTCTGGACTGTGACGAGGGGCAGGTGGCATTTTTCGGGGCTGACAACAAGGCCCCAATCTTCACTTTCCCACCAGCGTCTTTCAATGGGGAGAGAATCCGCCCTTGGTTCTGTTTCTGGGACAGTGAAACCCAGCTGAGACTCTGTTCCTGATGCACAAGGTTATCTATCCCCCTGCAGGCCATGAAATGGGCTTCTCTAGCTTCTGGCACCCTCATTTCTACAACCCGGGAATCTAAAGTGGGCTGGTGACCTGTTCTCCCACCTCCAAAAAACCAACCAACCAAAACTACCCAACCCTCAGGGACATTGACCAGCCTGTTTGTCACTGTTCTCTATGATCCCGGAGGACTCTAGCATTCTGCCTGGTCAGAGAGCAAGAGGAGGAGTCCTGGGTGAGGGAGGACAGTACAGATGGCAAATCTTTGGGGCACGGGAGGGGCAGGAGAAAATGGCTAATCTTCACTTTTGATGAGTGTTTTCTAGAATTTAACGAAGGTATTTTTATATCAAGCCCGCGGAGGTTGTGTTTTCTGGTTCCCACGCTCATTGGCTGCTGCTGGCGTTTTTGTTTTTTCACCAAGTGGATTCCATATCTTCACAGCTGTAAAGATGCTGAAATGTTTGTGTCTCACAATGATTTCTCCTGTCTCCTGCTGGATAAAATATAGCACTAAACCCAGAAGCCATCAGAACTACTTGCTTCACCAGTGTGGGGTTTGTTTGCTTTTTACTGACATGCTCGGTGGGGTCGAGGTTGGTTACAGGCCATTAGCATTGCAAGAAAAGCAACCCCTCTGGAATTGCAACAATACTAATAATCATGTCTCTGCTAGGCCACGTTCAGGTGTTTTCACCCAGTGTCTGTTGGATCCGAATTTCCCAGCCTGGGCGCATCAAGCATTCAGACAGTACAGTGACATGGAGCTAGTTACTGGTCCAAACTTTTCATAGAGGAGGGTCACATGCGTAGTTGTGCGGCACCTCTACTGGCCGTGTTCAGAAATAAAAGGGCATCATCGTCTGTTCGAGACCTTGCACGTATGGTATGTGCTATACAAAATGGCGTCCTGACCCCGCACGTACAGTATGTGTGAGGTCATGACTCATATGGTGTATGAGAGGTCATGCCATGCTGAGGACACCATTTTGTAGAGCTGGTCTCCTGCAGGGACAGATGTCTTCGGGGACCAGACAGAAATGGTCCTGTGGTTGGATCTTGCCCACGGGCCGCCAGTCGAACTAGCCTTATAGGTAGGGTGACCACCCATCCCTGATAGCAAAGGCCTGTCTCTTATTTCATTGATTTGTCCCTTAGGGTGGCCACCCATCCCTTATTTAAAGGGATGTCCCTTGACCACTGTCAGCATTAAATTGATGATGATTGCATTGTATATTTGAGGGCAGTAGGAATTAACACTTGAGAGAAAAGTACATGATGTGCTACGGGAAATGGTGTTTGCCTAAAACATCCTTGAAAATAAAGAATTGCCCCTTATTTTTCATGTGGTCTTCCCTTGTTTCCATCCAGCAAAAGTGATCACTCGGCTTGTTGGTCAGAAGAAGCTAGGCAGATAGGGGGTTTAAAGTTCCTGTCTGTGTAACTGTAACAGAGCATGGCTGTGGACACACACGTCACAGTCACCGGTGGGGATCTGAAGTGGGAATTTCAGCCCTGTAATCACAAGCTCCTACCCCTTGCCTTAAAGCACTGCTTTGAGCTGCGAGCCATGAGCTAGTTGTTCGTGACTGGGCCTGGCCACTAGGGGGACATGATCGCATAGACTTATAGACTTTAAGGTCAGAAGGGACCATTATCATCATCTGACCTCCTGCACAACGCGCCAAGCAAATGTATGAAATAACCACATAAAGCCAACCAGAGGGGGCGTGTCCTAGCACTGCCCTTGTCTCCTCCAGCTCTGCTTTTCCGTGGTGGTGCCCTGAGGTTTCTCCTCTGCAATTCTTTCGATAGGATGCGCAGAGAGCCAAGTGGCTGCAAGTTTGTGAGCTAGTGGCCATGAGGCAAGCCCCTAGGATGAGCAGGCAGGAGATGGGGAAGCTGAGGCTGGAGGAGAGAGAAGTCCCATCAGACTCCAGTCTCCTGTTCAGATCAATCAGCAAATGACTGAAAGCCTGTGGGATTTGGGCAAAGACAGCTGGTGGAATTAAAAAACAACAAAACACAAACTAGGGACAAGGGATCATGTCTCAGACATTCTAAATGAGGCCAAGACACATGGGCCAACCTCTCCATGGGTAGCTAAACCGAAATGGCTACAAGGGCAATGGACCAAATTCATCCCTGCCGTTAAGTGAGTGCCCATCGCATTCAATGAAGGACCAGATCCCCCTCTGGTGCACGTTGGTGTTGCTCTATGGGAAAGAGCTCCAGGGGGAGTAAATCAGTGTAGCTTCATCCTTTCTTTCTCTTTCTTGTGTAGCTGCTCTTAAATTAAAAGAGGAGAAAAGAAAGGCAATGGCTCTCCCACCAGGAGCGCTTGTATCAATTGGATGGGCAGTGTGGGATGGCTCCTGGAGGCCAGTAACAGTCGACGTACGCAATGCAGTGTCTACAGTGACACTGTGTCGACCTAACTACATCGCCTGTGACACGACACCACTTGAGAAGGAGGTGTTCTTATGTCAGCGTAGAGAGGCACTTATGTCGGCCGGAGCCGAATTTAAGTGAAGACACTTCCACACCCAGGTTGACGCAAGGCTGCTTATGTCGACCCAACTGCATAGTGTAGACCAGCCCCTAGTGTGGTAACACTCAACTCCTGTTATCATGGGACAGACTAAGCATGTGAGTGAGGAAGTGGCTGCTGTGGCGTGTAGAGACGAATGAAAACTACAGTTACAGTGCTGGTCCACACACCAAGCAGGCGCACAGCCTTAACATAGGCCTACTCGCCAAAGCTTTACCGGTAACACTTGCCTTATTTTGGCACATCCTTGCCCACCTCCATGCTCAATTTTGAGTCCTGTCACTAAAACCCTGATGAAGTAAAACCACCTCCGTAAATGACATAAGCCCTCTACTGGCCCTGTTCGTCCAGTATGATGCCTGTGTGGGGGCTGCATTATGGGTACCAGCCAAAACAGCCCTCCAGCAATGTCCCTGTCGCTGCTTGGGTGACTGCTCCGATCACAATTTGGAACTCTCCTGCCAAGGGGTCACAGTGGCTGGAACCTCCCATTCCTCCACCTTTAGCCCGTGTGTTTTGGAAATTCCTCTGTCCCTGCAGCCCACCTTGGTGAGCTCAGATGTGGCTCTACCTGCTGCTCCAGCTAAAGGTCCTGTTGCCGTCTGGTCCAGGAAAGGAGTCCTACATCAGTGGTTCTCAACCTTTTGGGGCTCAGGAGCCATTTGTCAATGTTTATGGCCTGTTGTGACCCAGTAAATAGTCTGGGAGTGGTGGCCCTGGGGTGGTTTAAGTCAGATCCTGCCTCCGGGGGGGTTTGGGTGACCAGCCAGGAACTCACCGCACAGTGGTGACTCCTGCAGCTCCCGTGCTGTGGGTCTGGCTGGCCTTGGCTCTCCATTCTGGGCATTGCAACCTCCGGGGTTACAGCACTGCTCGGGTTCCTCCCCATCCCCCCATGACTGGACCAAATCTGTGTGAGTGGAGTTGTGCCCTGGCTCATGGGGTTGCAGGTCCACTCACCCAGGTTTGGCCTACCCGGACTCCCGTCACCATGACAGCTGGGCCAAACTGAGTGGCGCTGGGACCCCAGAGGTTGTGGTACCTGGAGCAGGGAGGGGGAACAGCCAGCCTCATGGGACAGGAGCTGCCACATGACCTTTTGAAACGTTCTGGTGACCCAATTTTGGGTCCCGGCCTACAGGTTAAGTCGAGAAGCCCTGGAGTAGATGTCTTCAGCCTGTTTTGGGCGGGGGCGGGGGAAGGGAGGCAGTGCAAGCCCTACTACAGAATCCCCGCAGACATAAAGGTGTCTATTCACACATTTCAAAGGTGAGCCAGACAATGGGGTAGGACAGAGAAGAGCAGCAATGCCAGGAAGGGGAAGAAACTCCGGGAGTTGTACCGCCAGGCAAAGGAGGCCAATGGCCTAGCAGGGGCTGACTCCCGGGCCCATCGTGCTTGGCACAGACCCCACCACTACCCTGTGGACATCTCCTGGGACCTGGAGGAAGGAAATCTGGCAGCGCCCAGTGATGTTCAGCTCACTGAGGTTACCTGTAAACAACCCGGAGTTCTTCCAGTTCCGGACAAGCCCAGACACAGAACCCACTGGGGATGGGGACAGGGAAGGGAGCTCAGGTGGGTACATTAATACACACTTCTTTTTTCTGTTTACATGCTTCATGGGCTTCCAAACCTCCCCCTCTCTCTCGCTCCCCTTCCTTTGCCCCCTTTTATATAATGGCTGCGTGCACACAGTCAGAGAGGGAATGAATTGCCGTTTGAAGTAGAGTCCCTATTTTAAAAATGTGCCATGGTAATAAAAATAAAGGACATGGTAAGCAACTTTTTAACTCAGCTTATTTTTGAGATGAGCAGTCTTCCCAGCAGAGAGGGTCACGTTTCTCATCAGAGCGCCCAGGGGCTGGGAGAACTCACAGACACAGCTGATTCTATCTCAGCCAATGAGACAGAGTCAGGAAGGGAAACACCCAATTCCTGTCCCAGACGGCTGGAAATTCAAACTAACTTGGTTACCCTTCCCTCCAGGAGCTATGGCTACAGAGAGCCCTGCAAAAAGTCTCCAGGATGAACTTTCTTGTCCTATCTGCCTGGAGTATTTCACAGACCCAGTGTCTATTGAGTGTGGACACAACTTCTGCCGGGCCTGCATCAGCCAGTGCTGGGGGGAGACAGATACAAACTTCTCATGCCCCCAGTGCAGAGAAACCGCCCTGCAGAGAAACCTGCGGCCCAACAGGCAGCTGGGGAATGTGGTGGAGTTAGTGAAAGGACTGAGGCTTCAGGCGCTGACAGAACCCAAGGAGCAAAGAGTGTGTGAGAGGCACCAGGAGGCTCTGAAACTGTTCTGTGAGGAGGATCAAACCCCCATCTGCCTGGTGTGTGATAAATCCAAAGCTCACAGATCTCACATGGTGTCAAGTATCAGAGGGGTAGCCGTGTTAGTCTGAATCTGTAAAAAGCAACAGAGGGTTGCTGTTAGTTTTAAAGGTGCCACAGGACCCTCTGTTGCTTTTTACAGATCTCACATGGTGGTTCCCATAGAGGAGGCTGCCCAGGAGTACAAGGTAGGAAATCTCCGCCCAGCATCAGTGTTTGTACCTACTCGGTTTTTCAGATCTATTTCCAGGCCCAGAGTACAGCTGCTCATGCAGACATCATGTAGCCTGCGGCCATAATTGTGGGTTCCCAGACTTCCAATGTTTGGGTGTCACCGGAACTCCTCATGTCCTGCTGTCATAAAGGATGGGTTTTTTTGCTAACTACAGTGTTGTGATAAAGATTTAGAACCTTACACATGGATCTCTGCTCTGACTTGAGGACTAATTTCCAGGGGTGGTTGGGGAAAAATATTCATTCTCTTGTGATGCCCTTTTCCTCAGCTAATATTTCTGTTCCAACACATGTTCCTGCTGAGCGGGACACACCGGAACCAGCACTGCCAGCCCCCACCCTTCTAAAATCCTGAGATCTTTGAAAAGATTCAATCAGACTCTGGGAATTGATCCTCCCACGCTCTGCTTCATTCATTTCAAACCAACAGAGAAATAACTTGATTCTTGGTCCCCAAAAGATGCTGGTGGATGCAAGGTGAGGCAGGGGTGTAGTCAGAGCTCTTGACTGGTGGACAGATGATGAAGAATTTTTGGAGCAAAGCTGACACCATCTGTTTTACTAGGATCAGCAATGTGAGAGCAGAGTTGTAGGAAAGAGATCTTTACTGAACATGCTGGGAGGCACTAGGGTTTGTACATTGGCAGCCAGGGCCCAGTTTGTGCTCCTAGCCCCCAAGTGTCAGAATGAATTAGTTCTCCTCTGTTACCTGTTGCTTTCCCCCAGTTCCTGCAGTGTCCGTGGCCTGGCCCGTGAGTTGCCATGTGGGTGCTCTCACGGCCTGCTGCTGGGTTAAACAAGCTGGAAAACTAAATCTGTGCAGTTATGGGAGAGGGGGGGAAATAATTGCTCCTCAAGCTCCAAAAGAAAAAATATTAACCCCCCCACCCCCATTTGTCTTTGCCCAGGAACAATTCCAGACCCGACTGCAGGCTTTGAAGGAAGAGAGAGAAAAGCTCCTAGGATGGAAACTGACAGGAGAGAAGAGAAGCCCAGAGTACCTAGTAGGTGCCCAGTGTTGTTAACCAGGAGGGCCGTGGGGATGAATGTCAGTGTGGGAGGTTTGTGCGTCTCTCTGGGCCGTGTGCTGCTGGTTTGGGATTGTGCGTGTCTGTTTCTGTTCCCCTTTGTGGGCTGGAGTGGGACTGAGGGTATGTCCACACTACAAAATTAGGTCGATTTAATATAAGTCGATTTTTAAAAAATCAGTTTGATACAGTCAATTGTGTGTGTCCCCACTTAAGACCATTAAGTGGGCGGAGTGCGTCCACAGTACCGAGACTAGCGTCGACTTTCAGAGCTGTGTATCCCACAGTTCCTGCAGTCTCCGCTGCCCACTGGAATTCTGGGTTGAGCTCACAATGCCTTATGGGGCAAAAACTTTGTCGCGGGTGGTTCTGGGTACATGTCGTCAGGCGCCCCCTACTCCCCCGGTGAAAGCAACAGCAAAAAATCGTTCCTTGCATTTTTTCCTGTGTTACCCGTGTAGACAACATACCACGGCAAGCATGGAGCCCACTAAGCTCACTGTCACCATACGTCTCCTGGGTGCTGCTGACAGACGCGGTACTGCAGTGCTACACAGCAGCAGCTCCTTGCCTTTGCAAGTTGGCAAAGACAGTTGTACGGTCTGCTGCTGTCTCCTGATTGCTCCTGGCCAGCCTCGGTGAGGTCGGTCGGGGGCGCCTGGGCAGACATGGGTGCTCCTGGCCGGCCTCGGTGAGGTCGGTCGGGGGCGCCTGGGCAAAAATGGGAATGACTCCCCAGGTCATTCTCTTCTTTAAGTTTTGTCTAATGGAGATTCAGTCCTGCCTGGAATATCAGGCAAGTCTACTAAAGAACCAGAGAGGCAAACGGCTGCTCCGGGTCAGAGCCCCAGACATCCCGCAGAAATGATGAGCTGCATGCCATTCTAGGGGGTGCCCCTACAACTATCCCACCCGGTGCTTCCCTCCTCCCCCATCCCTCCCGGGCTACCTTGGCAGTTATCCCCCCATTTGTGTGACAAATTAATAAAGAACGCATGAATTTGAAACAACGCTGACTTTATTGCCTCTGGAAGCAGAGATCAAAGTGGGGAGGGGAGGGCGGTTGGCTTACAGGGAAGTCGAGTGAACCACCATTCTGCACTTGCTCAGCCTATAGCTGCCGACTGGGAGAGAAGCCTGAGGCAGAAGCCTCCAGCTGGCATGATATTCCAGGCAGGACTGAATCTCCATTATACAAAACTTAAAGAGAGAATGACCTGAAGTCATTCCCATTTTTGTCCATGCGCCCCCGACCGACCTCACCGAGGCCGGCCAGGAGCACCCATGTCTGCCCAGGCGCCCCCGACCGACCTCACCGAGGCCAGCCAGGAGCACCCACGGGACGACGATGACGGCTACCAGTCATACTACACCATTTGCCACCCGCAAGGCAAGGGGATGCTGCTGTGTAGCACTGCAGTACCGCGTCTGCCAGCAGCACCCAAGAGACATACGGTGACAGTGAAAAAAGGCGAGAAACAATTTTTTGCCGTTGCTTTCACTGAGGGGTGGGTGGGCTCTGACAACATGTACCAAGAACCACCCGCGACAATGTTTTTGACCCATCAGGCATTGGGAGCTCAACCCAGAATTCAAATGGTTGGCGGAGACTGCGGGAACTGTGGGATAGCTACAGTCGTCAGTCGCCCCTCCCTCCCTGAAAGCAACGGCTGAGAATGGTTTCGCGCCTTTTTTCCGTGCAGATGCCATAGCACGGCAAGCATGGAGCCCACTCAGATCGCCACGGCAGTTATGAGCACTGTAAACACCACGCGCATTATCCTGCTGTGTATGCAGCACCAGGATCTGCAAAGGCAGGCGAGGAGGCGACGGCAACAACGGCAGGGTGGTCACGAGAGTGATGAGGACAGGGACACAGACTTCTCTAAAAGCACGGGCCATAGCAATTTGTCCATCCTGGTGACAATGGGGCAGGCTCATGCCATGGAACGCCGATTCTGGGCCCGGGAAACAAGCACAGACTGGTGGGACCGCATAGTGTTGCAGGTCTGGGGTGATTCCCAGTGGCTGTGAAACTTTCGCATGCGTAAGGGCACTTTCGTGGAACTTTGTGACTTGCTTTCCCCTGCCCTGAAGCGCAAGAATACCAAGATGAGAGCAGCCCTCACAGTTGAGAAGCGAGTGGCGATAGCCCTCTGGAAGCTTGCAACGCCAGACAGCTACCGGTCAGTCGGGAATCAATTTGGAGTGGGCAAATCTACTGTGGGGGCTGCTGTGATCCAAATAACCAAAGCAATCTTTGACCTGCTGCTATCAAGGGTAGTGATTCTGGGAAATGTGCAGGCCATAGTCGATGGCTTTGCTGCAATGGGATTCCCTAACTGTGGTGGGGCAGTAGATGGAACGCATATCCCTACCTTGGGACCGGAGCATCAAGGCAGCGAGTACATAAACCGAAAGGGGTACTTTTCAATGGTGTTGCAAGCACTAGTGGATCACAAGGGACGTTTCACCAACATCAACGTGGGATGGCCAGGAAAAGTACATGATGCTCGCATCTTTAGGAACTCTGGTCTGTGTCAATGGCTGGAGTAAGGGACTTACTTTCCAGACCAGAAAATAACTGTTGGGGATGCTAAAATGCCTCCAGTTATCCTTGGGGACCCAGCCTACCCCTTAATGCTATGGCTCATGAAGCCATACACAGGCAGCCTGGACAGTAGTCAGGAGCTGTTCAACTATAGGCTGAGCAAGTGCAGAATGGTGGTAGAATGTGCCTTTGGACGTTTAAAAGCGCGCTGGCACAGTTTACTGACTCGGTTAGACCTCAGTGAAACCAATATTCCCATCGTTATTAGTGTTTGCTGTGTGCTCCACAATATCTGTGAGAGTAAGGGGGAGACGTTTATGGCAGGGTGGGAGGTTGAGGCTGATTACGCGCAGCCAGACACCAGGGCGATTAGAAGAGCACAGCAGGACGCGCTGCGCATCAGAGAAGCTTTGAAAACCAGTTTCATAACTGGCCAGGGGGCTACGGTGTGAAAATTCTGTTTTTCTCCTTGATGAAAACCCGCCCCCTTGGTTCACTCTACTTCCCTGTAAGCCAACCGCCCTCCCCTCTTTGATCACCGCTTGCAGAGGCAATAAAGTCATTGTTGTTCAAAATTCATGCATTCTTTATTACTTTGTCACACAAATGGGGGGATAACTGCCAAGATAGCTCGGGAGGGTTGGGGGAGGAGGGAAGCAATGGGTGGGGTGAGGGAGGAGTGAAGGACAAAGCCACACTGCACTTCAAAACTTATTGAATGCCAGCTTTCTGTTGCTTGGGCAGTTCTCTGGGGTGGAGTGGTTGGGGGGCCAGAGGCCCCCCCACCGCGTTCTTGGGCATCTGGTGAGGAGGCTATGGAACTTGGGGAGGAGGGCGGTTGGTTACACAGGGGCAGCAGTGGCGGTCTGTGCCCCTGCTGCCTTTCCTGCACCTCAACAATACACCGGAGAATATGAGTTTGATCCTCAAGTAGCCTGAGTATTGCTTCATGCCTCCTTTCATCACGCTGACGCCACATCTCCTCTCGCTCGTCCTTCCTGTCCTCACATTCATTTTCTGTCTTCCTGCACTCTGACATTGTCTGCCTCCACACATTCTGTTGGGCTCTTTCAGTGTGGGAGGACTGCATGAGCTCAGAGAACATGTCATCACGAGTGCGGTTGTTCACCTTCTAATCTTCGCTAGTCTCTGGGATGGAGACGATACAGCTAGCGTTGAAACATTTGCTGCTGCGGGAGGAAAAAAAAAGGGAGAGTAGGATTTAAAAAGACACATTTTAGAGAACAATATGTAGGCTCTTCCACGGTGAACCAAGCTGTTAACATTACATAGCACGTGAGCTTTCTTTACAAGGTTGCACTTTGACTCTTATATTGAGGGCTGCCGGTTTGGTGTGAGAGATCACACACGCAGGGCCGGTGGGCAACAGAATTCGGCTTGCAGGCAGCCATGGTAAGCCACAGTCTTTTGGCTTCTTTAACCTTCATAACATGTGGGAATGGTTTTAAACAGCAGCGCCCTCATGTCCCATACCAAGCACCCGTTGGGTTGGCCATTTAAAAGGAGGGGCCGTGGTTTTCGGTTTAACGTGCAGCACAAACCCAACTAAACCCTTCCACCCCACCCTATTCTCTGGGATGATCGCTTCACCCCTCCCCTCTAAAACTCACCTGCATCCTGATGTTGTCTTTGAAAATCACTGTGCCCCATCCAGGCCTGAGACAGGGTTATTGGACCGAATCAGGAGTCATGTGGCCGAGGGGCTACAGAGGTGAAGGGGTCAGACGAAAAGAATGTGACATTCAATTTGTCTCCCATTCTTATAACTTTTCTGGGCCCGCCTATGGCTCAGATCATAGAACCGATCAGCCCCAACTGAGCTGGGTCTAACTGGATTTCACCTTGGCTAGTGTCCGGCACCCAATGCCACACCAGGGAATCAGCATCTTAGAAGTTATTAGAGGGTCTTTCAGGCTCTGTAAATACGCACACACCTTGGATACACACATGGGAAAGTGATATGAGCATGCTCCAGGAGACTGGTGCACCTCAAGACAGAGTACGGAGCAGTAGCAGGCAGCTGTGGAAAGAGGGCAGAGTTAAGGTTGGGTGGCAGTGTGTGTGGAAGGCGCGACCTTAGCTCTGCATTCCCTTGTTTTCAGAGCTGTGTTTGTCTTCGCTTCATTCTTGATTTCATGGTATAAGTTTATGGCCTGGGGCTGCACTAGAGATCCCGATCTCTGCACTAACACAGTTAGCTTTTAGAGACTGAATTCTCATGTCTCTCCAGAGGTGTGGCTGGGCGTCCCTCCGGGGCATGTGAATATCAGGAGCTTCCTCAGTAAAACTTGAGAGTTTTGGTTTGTTTTCTTATTTTTATTTGTGTTTTCTTTACTCCCTTCAGTCTCTCTCAGGAAGTCTCTGCGAACGTACCTCTGAGTCTTACCCTTTCTGCTACTGGAAGGACTGAGATTGTCACAGGTCACTGATCACAACAGAAACAAACCATGTCAGAGGGGAAGGAAATTTAGGGAGAGGTGGGACTTTCTAGGAAAATCTTCTCTCTGGTCAAATGGGGGAAAGATTCTGTCTGCTTTTGAGGTGCCGAATATATAGAAATTCCCCCTCCTGCTCACACAGGGCTCTGTGAAATCTACCCTGCCTGTCGGTGTGTCCTTGACGTGCCCTTTCCCTCTTTGTGCCTCTTCTTTACAGGGAAAGACAGAAGCTGAGAGAGAGAAAATTGTGTCTCAATTTAAACAGCTGCACCAGTTTCTGGGAGGAAGAAGAGCGACTCCTTCTGGCCCGACTGGGAGAGCTGGAGAAGGAGATTGTGAAGCTGCAGGATGAAAATATCACCAAACTCTCCACGGAGATTTCCCATCTCAGCGAGCTGATCAGCGAGATGGAGGGGAAGTGCCAGCAGCCAGCGAGTGAATTCCTGCAGGTGAGCCCTCAGAGCCTTGGAGATATTTGGGAAATGGATGACCGGGGAGACCCATGTGGCTTGGAGTGCAGGATCCTAACACTACAGTGGAACTCACTGTTTCTAGTTTTTACATAGGAATCCTCTCTCTCGCTCTCTCTTTAATGGTACCTCATTTTATTGTTATGAACTACTGTTAAAATGTGAATTCTCTGGTTTATGATCACTTCCACTTGCATCTGTGTTATTATTCTCTTTTGTATTATTAATAATTTGATTAGGGGTATGGAACAGCTTCCATATCACTTGTAACGGAGCTCTTTTTTCTCTGTCTCCCCCTCTCTAGGACGTCAGAGGCACCTTGAGCAGGTACATGGCTTCGTCTCACTCTCGGGGACAAGTCACTGTGCGGGGGAGGGTCTTGAGCCCCATGCGAGGCCCACATCTCCTCAGGGCACCATGGCCAACTGTGCGGGACAGGGTCACCCCTCAGATCCAAATCCCCCCTCTGCTGACTTTACTCCTGGGATTGATGCTCTTTATTCGAGACGCTGAGATGATGAAGCATGGGGGCAGGTTAATAGACCAGAATAGATCTATTAAATCTCTTGTGTCCCGTGGAACGGCAATACGGACCCTTCCAGAGCAGCAGTAGTCAAATATGTCCAGCTTGTGTCTGTTTGGCACCCTGTGTGAGGTGATTTGGGGTTAGTGGTCTCCATCCATTTCTGACTGGGCAGGTGTGCACGCTAAAAAGCTTAGCGGAGTCAATGCAGCTTGTTGGCCCATTTGCCTGCTCCACTTCCCCTTGATGTCGTCTCTCACCAGGTCATGCTGGAAACAAACTGGGCCGCTGTGGGTGAAGCTTGTGCTGCCCTTGCCTGAGCGGTACCTGCTCTGAGGCCAGGATACATAGAACAATCCAGCCTCCAGGCCCCGCAGTCCAGCAGCTTTCACTGGCATGAAATTCATCTGAAATGAGGATAAAATCGTGATTTACAATCAATTAATTAGAGAATTCTGTTTCTCTCCAGGTGCGAGAAGGGGAAGTTCCAGCAGCCAGGGGCGATTTCTCCAGATCTGGCAAAGAGACTTGGTGATTTTACCCAGAAAAACATTGTACTAAAGGAGATTCTGAAGAAATTCCAAGGAACTGAGCAGGGATTGAAAAAGGAAAATGGAGTCTGATCTCTGTGAATGTTGGAGGAAACAGGCTGTGTCCAATTAGCTGCGAATGTAAAACCCAATTTAAGAACATGGAAAAAATATAGACAAAGTTTTGAATTAGCTCAGCAAATTTTTCCAAGACACAAGATATTTATGGGGAAACATCAATAGTCTGAATGTGATTCATTGTCACCTTGTTTGCCCTAATTCTTGAGGACTGCATAGACCTTGGTTGAGATAAATTCTGTGCTAATGCAAAGGGCTCCATCTTCTCTTCCTGATTCTGTTTCATTCCAGTCTGCCCTGTGTAGGAATTTTCTCTCGTAGAAAAGCTGGAAACCCTAAATTCCACTTAAGCTGTATTTATAGGCACATTACTAGGAGTGAAAATGGTCCGTAGGTCTCATACTGGCCCTTCTCCACATGGGTGATTTTTACACTGTGTCCCCCTCTTTGTTTCTCTCTCTCTCTGAGTCTCTCTGCCTTTTCCCCTCTCTTCTTCTCCCAGAACTAAAGCACAGTTATTCTGATTAATTGTTGAAATCCTGCATGGTACCATGAAATCTTTCTCTCCCTCTCCTCCCTAGACACTCTGATGTTTGAACTGCAGACAGCAAGTAAGTGGATCTCTGGCAAAAGGGGGTAGTGGAATGGGTGGGGTTCCACAGGGATATTTTCCTGGGATTGAGAGAAAAGGACAGTTTGTGTTTGTGGTGCTGAATTCACTTGCAGAAGAAGTGCCTGAGATGAAACAAAACGGATTCCCGCAACCATAGGGAGTGAGCATTGCAGGGGAGGGGGCTGGCATTAAGCACCCCAGTATATTAACCCCTTAATTGTTGTGCACCGTACTGACGGAGTGAGGGCTCTGACTCATCTGTTAATATCAGGGGGTGAGTTTCTGGTCTGACCCTCCCTCGGTGTCCCCGTAGGACATCACCCCGTTCTTTGTCTCTCCCCGTAGGTCCCACCTCTCTCTCCATCCTGTGCTCTAGGGTTCCCAGTCGGGCCCCTCCATCCTTTCTGTCTTTGTGAGGTCTCCCCTGGTGCTGTCTCCTCCTCTTCCATTCCCCGGGAGCTGGGGGCCGCCTCCTTCCATCCAGGGCTGCTACCTCCTCCTCCCACCCCAGCTGCACTGGGGTTTGTGCTCCCCTCTCTGCTGCCTCCTTGATTCCCTCTGACTGGAGGTGTCTCCCCAAGAGGCTGCTGAGGCTGATGCCCCTTCGGTCCCACCCCAGGCTCAACTGCCTGCCTCGCCCCGCCCCGCCCCTGCTGCTGGGAGTGGGGCAGCCCGAGCAGGGAGATGCAGCTGCGGGGGAGGCAGAATCTGCAGCCAAAACTGTAGCAATTATGGCACCTCTAGGGTCTGGGAGGAGGGAGCTGTAGTGAAATCCCATTTCTGCCCCAGAACAGAGGCAGCTTCTTGGGACCCAGCCAGAACAAAGCTGCTGGGGAGTGTGAGAAGTTGTAGCAGCCTCCCCAGGGCTGAGCTCTGCCCCTAATGCTCTGATTCTTTCTCTCTCCCCAGTGAATGTGACTCTGGATCCAGACATGGCTCATCCCCAACTTGTCCCGTCCGCGGATCGGAAAAGTGTGAGATGGAGAGAGACACGGCAGGATCTGCCCAACTACCCTGAGAGATTTGACCCTGAGCCCTGTGTGCTGGGCTGTGAGGGATTCACCTCAGGGAGACATTGCTGGGAGTTGGAGGTGGGGAGTGGGCGATACTGGGCTGTGGGGGTGGCCAGAGAGTCTGTGGGGAGGAAGGGAGAGATCAGCCTTAGTCCTGAGGGGGGGATCTGGACTGTGGAGCGACTGAATGTGGGTCTATATCATGCTCTCACTTTCCCTAAGACCACACTGTCACTGGGCCGGGTCCCCAGCAGGGTCTGGGTTTGTCTGGACTGTGACAAGGGGCAGGTGGCATTTTTCGATGCTGACAACAAGTCCCCGATCTTTACTTTCCCCCCAGACTCTTTCAATGGGGAGAGAATCCGCCCTTGGCTCAGTGTCTGGTACAGTGAAACCCAGCTGAAACTTAGTTAAGCTTGTGTATCAGGAACAATCTCCCTGCAGGCCATGAAATGGGCTTCTCTAGCCTCTGGTCGCCTCATTTCTATGACCCTGGAATCTAAAGTGGGCCTGTGACCAGTTCTTCCCCCTCCAAAAAACCAACCAACCAAAACCACCCAGCCCTCAGGGACACTGACCAGCCTGTTTGTCAGTGTTCTCTATGATCCCAGAGGACGCTAGCATTCTGCGTAGTCAGAGAGCAAGAGAAGGAGTCCTGGGTGAGGGAGGACAGTACAGGTGGCAAATCTTTGGGGCAGGGGAGGGACAGGAGAAAATGGTTAATCTTCACTTTTGATGAATGTTTTCTAGAATTTGACCATGGAGAATTTAACCGTGGAGGTTGTTGTGTTTTATGGTTTCATGGTTTCACAGCTGCAAAGATGCTGAATTTTTTGTGGCTCACGATGGATTCTCTTGTCTCTCCTGTTGGGTAAAATATAGCAATAAACCCAGGAGCCATCAGAACTACTTGATAAACTGGTGGGGGGTTTGTTTGCTTTTTCCTGACTTGCTCAGGGATCGAAGTGAGTTATATGTCATTGGAATTGCAAGAAAAGCAACCCCTCTGGAATTGCAACAACAGTAATGATCATGTCTCTGCTAGGCCATACTCAGGTGCTTTCACCCAATGTCTGTTGGATCCAAATTTCCCAGCCTGGGCACATCAAGCATTCAGACAAACAGTGACATGTAGCTAGTTCCTCGTCCAAACTTTTCAGTGACCAGGGTCACATGCGTAGTTGTGCGACACCTCTACTGGCCACGTTCAGAAACAAAAAGGCATCATCGTCTGTTCAACGTGGCCTTGCACGTACAGCATGTGCAAGGTTATTCTGTGCAGAGGATACCATTTTACTCTACAAAATGGCGTCCGGACCCTATTAGTACTGTGTTTTTGAGCTTGTGACCTTGCTTACATGGTGCATGAGTGCTCATGCCTTGCAGAGACACCATTTTTAAAGCTGGTCTGCTGCAGGGACAGATGCGTTCGGGGACCAGACAGAATGGTCCTGGGATGTATACGGCCTACGGGCCGCCAGTTGAACTAGTCTTATAGATAGGGTGACCACCCATCCCTAATTTCAACGTCCTGTCTCTTATTTCATTGATTGTCCCTTATGGTAGCCATCCATCCCTTATTTAAAGGGACATCCCTTGACCACTATCAGCATTAAGTTGATGATGATTGCATTGTATATTTGAGGGCAGTAGAAATGTACACTTGGAAGCAAAGTACATGATATGCTAGGGAAAATGGTGTTTGCCTAAAATGTCCTTTAAAATAAAGAATTACCCCTTATTTTTCATGTGGTCTTCCCTTGTTTCCATCCAGCAAAAGTTGTCACTACTTATACAGTAGAACCTCGGAGTTACTAGCACCTCGGGAATGGAGATTGTTAGTAACTCTGAAATGTTCGTAATTCTGAACAAAACGTTATGGTGGTTCTTTCAAAAGCTTACAACTGAACATTGACTTAGTACAGCTTTAAAACTTTACTATGCAGAAGAAAAATGCTGCTTTCCTTCTTTTTTTTTTTTAGTAGTTAACATTTAACACAGCACTGTTCTGTATTCACCTTTTTTTGGGGTCTCTACTGCTGCCTGATTGCGTACTTCCGGTTTCAAATGAGGCGTGTGGTTGACTGGTCAGTTGGTAACTCTGGTGTTCGTAACTCTCAGGTTCTACTGTAGGTCATAAGAACCTAGGCAGATGAGGTTCGAAAAAGTTCTTGTATGTGTAACTGATCCTGCACGTCCAGTGTGTGCGAGTTCATGACCTTGTTCGTATGGTGTATGAGAGGTCGCGCTGTGCAGAGGACACCATTTTGTAGAGCTGGTCTGCTGCGGGGACAGATATGTTCGGGGAGCAGACAGAATGGCCCATGGATCTGGCCCATGGTCCTGAGGGTGAATCTGGCAGACACACAGATGTCAAAGTTACGAGTGGGGATCTAAAGTGGGAAGTTCAGTCCTGAAATCACAAGCTCCTACCCCTTGCCTTAAAGCAGTGACTCCTTTGAGCTATCATCGGTGGGAGCCAAATTTAAGTAAAGACACTTCCACAGCTTGGACACTGAACCCTGTGCACTGGGCTGTGAGGGCTTCACCTCAGGGAGATGTTACTGGGAGGTGGAGGTGAGGGATGGGCAATATTGGGCTGGGGGCTGGCCAGAGAGTTTGTGAGGAGAAAGGGTTGGATCAGGTTTAACCCTGCAGAGGGGATCTGGGCTCTGCGGCAGTGCAAGGTTAAGTATTTTGCTCTCACCTCCCCTGAGACCTGCCTGCATCTGAGCAGGAACCCTGGTAACATCCCGTTTCTCTGAACTATGAGGGGGGGCAGGTGGCATTTTATGATTCTTCTAGTGAGGCTCCGATCCTCACTTTGTCCCTGGCCTCTTTCACTGGGGAGAGAATCCTCCCTTGGCTCTGGGTGGGGCCAGGATCCCAGCTCAGATTGTAGGTGTGTAGGCATTGCTAACTGCACTGGAGCAAGTGCGGCCTAGCACAAAAGGCTGTTGAGTTACAGCTGCATGCTCACTGCGGTCATGTTGACTGGAGTGAAGGTGGGGGCAGAGATGACCCGTGCCTGTCACTAGTGGGGGGACACAGTGAGGGCAGCCGGCTTCAGCAGCGTTACTGTGCGTGCTCACTCCGTGTGAGCATGTTCAGTACAAGCTGAACAGGAAATTGGGGAGGAGAGGGAGACATGACCCCACATGCTCCTCTCCACCCCCCACCACGTTGCCTCTGGGTGGGAGCATATCCCTTGGTTCTTAGCACTGCGCTATTCCAAGCCACTCCTTCCCAACCCTCGCAGTAGGGTTGCCAACTTTGTAATATATAAAAACCGGACACACTAGCAGGAGTATCGGAACCTTCCCTGCTTCGCCCCTTCCCCCAGGCCTCACCCCTGCCCTGCCTCTTCCCCCACAGCTTCGCCCCTGCCCCGCTCCTTCCTCCTGAGGCCACATCACCTGTTCACTCCTCTTTCCCCGTCCCCTCCTTGCTCACTGCTCTTCCCCTTTTCCCCCTCCCTGAGTGGGTCGGGAGGGATTCGCCTGCAGCTGCCTGATGCAGGTAGGAGGCAGCTTCCGCTGAGTAGGGGCTGGTGTGGGTGATGACTCAGCACCTCCCCTGCCTGCAGTAACTGGACTTGAGGTGTCCAGTCAGTAGATCTGACCGGACACAGTCAGGTCCACTTTTTGGCTGGACTTTCCGGTCGAAAACCAGACACCTGGCCACTCTACCTCGTAGTGCATTTTGGGAAAACATTTTGGTCCTTTACGGTTACGTGGCAGGAAGTGGGGTTGCACATGGAGAATTTTGCAGCAGGCCATTTCTGGCTGCACTCTGTTGGGGAGTCACGGATTCTCCCCCCGCCATCTCTCCCCCCTCCTCCCGCGTGAACGAAGAAGGTTGCAAAATCCTGACATTAATGCCGCTGTGATTTCAGCGGAGGGAGTCATGTCCCAGGGATGAAACATGCTAAAGAGCCTTTTGCTGGTGTCATTCCAACAGGAGAAGGCGGGGTAGACTCTCATGAGGAGATTGGGCAACGGGTGGAACGAAGATATAAAATGCAGAGGTTGATTCTTATGCCATTCCTCTCTGGTTGGGCTGTTTTTCTTTTTCTAGTGAGAGGCTGCCAGCAACCGAGCAGCTCCTAGCGGATGAGAGATCCATTCTTCAATTCCTTAGGTGTGACCACTTCCATGAGGAAGTCCCAGGAGCTGGAGGGAGGGGTGCAGAGGTCTGACGGGGGCAGAGAGAACTCTCCATTTCAGTGGAGTTTACATCGCAACCCTGTCTCCGGTTCAGCTTCAAATGTATTTCTCCCATTACAGTAAGATGCAGTGGCTGGAACGCTGTATCCCCTTCCAGGTCCTGTAGCTAGCATCTCCAGCCAGGACCTGCTTCCCCACGGCAACTGCATTTCCTCTTCCAGGTGCAGTTTCACCAACCCCCCTAGAGCAATGGCTCTCAACCTTTCCAGACTACTGTACCCTTTTCAAGAGTCTGGTTTGTCCTGCCTACCTCCAAGCGTACCACTTAAAAACATACAAAATCAGATGTAAAAACACAAAAGTGTCACAGCCACACTGTTACTGAAAAAGTGCTGACATTTTCTCCTTTTTACTATATAATTATAAACTAAATCAATGGGGATATAAAATATTGTACTTACATTGCCGTGTATAGTCTATAGAGCAGTATAAACATGTCACTATTTGAAATTTTAGTTTGCACTGACTTTGCTAGTGCTTTTAATGTAGCCTGTTGTAAAACTAGGCAAATATCTAGAGGAGTTGATGTACCCCCTGGTACACACCCCTGATTGAGAACCACTGGGCTAAAGTACCAGAGAGATGTATTCTCCTCTCTAGGACTGAACGGGGCTGTCCACCAGCACAGTCACACAGCTCCCAGCACAGCCAGGGTTACCAGAGCAGAGCCCTCAGGGGCTGGGATTCTCAGATAGCTCAGCCAATGAGACGGATCCAGGAAATGAAACCTGCAGCTGGGCTGTACCAGAGAAGTGAAACTAACCTGGTCCCACACATCTGCAGTGCAGGGAGCGATGGCCGCTGTGCAAAAACTCCAGGATGAAGCCACTTGTTCCATCTGTCTGGAGTATTTCAAAGCCCCGGTGTCTATCCACTGCGGGCACAACTTCTGCCGGGCCTGCATCAACCAGTGCTGGGGGCAGTCGGAGCCCAACTTCTCCTGCCCCCAGTGCAGAGCAACCGCCCAGCGGAGAAACTTCAGGCCCAACAGGGAGCTGGCGAACATGGTGGAGCTAGTGAAACAGTTGAAGTTACAAGCGGGGAAAGAGCCAGAGGGGGAGCGAGTGTGTGAGAGGCACCAGGAGCCTCTGAAACTGTTCTGTGAGGAGGATCAGAGCCCCATCTGCGTGGTGTGTGACCGATCCAAGGCTCACCGAGACCACCCTGTGATTCCCATCGAGGAGGCTGCCCAGGAGTACAAGGTAGGAAAACACCATCAACGATCCCAAACCCAGATGGCAGGAATTGGATAAAATCTGACCTGGGAATTACTAATCTGTGTTCTTTACTTTAAAGGATTTATTTTTGGTGTACGGGGTCTGTTAGGGTGACCAGATGGCAAGTGTGAAAAAGCAGGGTGGAGGGTAATAGAGTCCTATGTAAGACAAAGCCCCTACTATCAGGACAGTCCCTATAAAATAGGGACATCTGGTCACCCTAGGGTCTGTGAATTAGACCTAAGTTGTGCTGCCTTTTGCCTGTTTAACAGCTCTCTTTGTAACCAGGTTCTGTAGGAACAGGACGGATTTAAAAATGTATTAAAGCTGATGTTAAAAAATTACATAGTACACAGGTTAAGAAAAGCGTGTCTGTTCATCTGGGTATAGTGCTTAGATTATCCACAAATACAGAGTTTGTTTTAAAAGTCATAAGATACAGATAGCACATAATCAGCAATAACCCAAATGTTGGTGAATAAAATTAACAATACAGTTTAGATATTAGCATCCCAGTATTTGGATACATCACTCATGAAAAGATATACAGAGAGTGGGTTGTGGAAAGCAAATATATCAATGAGTGAAGCTGGTCCCTCAGTAATTGAGAATTTGGGGTAGGTTGTCCATTGGAAAATACAACCATCAGGGAAGTATTTCAATCAACCCAAGGAAATGAAGAATTAATCTCTCATCTGCTAGTAGCTGCTCACTGGAAAAAGAAAAACAGCCCAACCAGAGAGGAATTTATTCTGCCTCCGTCTGTGCCAGTCATTTCAGGCTCCAAAGAGTAATAACCCAGTTCTTCCTTCCAAAACATCCTGGCCAATCATAAACCAGCACAGCGGACTATTCAGAGCCTCTGGGTTACATGGATTATCCAGACCAGGGTTATAATATTGCTAACCAGTAAAACAATCCAGTAAATTGTGAAATGCAAATCCGGTTACGTTCAAAAGCTCTAGGAAGTGAGTTTTCCTCCAAACAGCACCAGCAACTCCTGTAAAGTTGAATACACTGTGTAAATTCTTTCTAAAGTCTGAATCGGATCCATAGGTTTTATTTATTTAAATTATTTTCTGTGAAGAAGACACCCAGGATACCCTTCCCAGCAGAACAGATCACAAACCATGTTTCTTTGCTCAGGAACAAATCTGGACACAACTGCAGACCCTGAAGGACGAGAGAGAAAAACTCCTCAAATACAGACAGGCCGAGGAGGGGAAAAGCCAGGAATACCTGGTAGGTGCCTGTTATGACTTTGTAGATAGGAGGTGGTGGTATGCTGTGTGGTGGGGAAGGGTGGAATAACACAACTACTGCATACTGACTAGGGGTGTCTCTGAAGCCCCCCCCTCCATTTTTCCCTCTCTTCAGGGTCCTTTAAGAACTCACAGAGGCTTTCTCTGGTAAATGGTACCCCTAGTTTCATACCAGAACCAGTTTACAACAAGCCAGAGTCCCAAACTAAAGTCCATTAGAACAACGGGGGGAGGGATAGCTCAGTGGTTTGAGCATTGGCCTGCTAAACCCAGGGTTGTGAGTTCAATCCTTGAGGGGGCCACTTAAGGATCTGGGGCAAAATCAGTACTTGGTCCTGCTAGTGAAGGCAGGGGGCTGGACTCAATGACCTTTCAAGGTCCCTTCCAGTTCTAGGAGATGGGATATCTCCATTAATTTATTTATTTAATTTATTTATAACACAAAGAAAAAGTCCATACTTAGCTCTAGAGAGAGAGAGAAAGTGGATGAGGTAATATCTTTTATTGGACCAACTTCTGTTGGTGCAACATACAAGCTTTTGAGAAGCTGGTCCACTAAAAGGTGTCACCTCACCTACCGTGTCTGTCTAATATCCTGACCAACTATGGAAGATATTTAGCTCAGGCACTTTCTCTCACCCCCCCAGGGCTCTTCTTCCATTCTGGTCTGATCTCCCAGACATCCCCCTCACTGGAGCTCTGACACCCACTCCCAAACACAGTCAGGGTTTCTCAGTGCCCTGCTCACTGGGCTTTACCCTCCTAGCTTCCTGGTGTCATGGTCCTGCCAGAGCCTTCCTCTGCAGCTATGTCTATACTGCCACCTAGGCCAGCAAAACTTCTGTCGCTCAGGGGGGGTGAATGTTCCACCCCCCTGAGCGATGTCAGTTACACCGACATGTTCACAGCGCTTCTCCCGCCAACATAGCTTATGCTGCTCGCGGGACTGCTTTTCTTATGCTGACAGGAGAGCATAGAGGGCTGTACATGTAGACATGGCCTTTCTCTTTGCACTAGCCATTCCCTGAGCACAGCCACCTCTATCTGTTCTTTGTCGGCAATTGCCTGATTCCCCTCAGGTGGGGCTTCTTCCAAAATCTGAATTAGCTTAGCCCAGTGGTCCCCAAACTTTTGAGTGTTGCAACCCCCTTATCCTTGTCCATGCCTGCCCCTGCCGGGAGTGGGGCCGTGGCTCTGGGTGTGGGTGGAGAGAGGATGCGGATGGGGTAAGGGGGCGGAGGCTGGGGCCACAGCTGGGGCTGGAGCTGCAGCCAGGACCTGGGGGTGGGGCCGGAAGCAGAGCTGCGCTGAGGCTGGGGGCAGGGCCAGGTGTGGGGCTGTGAGCTGGGACTGCTGCTGCAGGTGGGACTGGAGCAGAGCTGGGGGCAGGGAGGGGCTGGGTGGCGCTCCCTCTCTGGCTCCCATGGGGGCTGGCCCAGGCCCCGCTGCACCCCCTGAAGGCTCCTCCGTGCCCCCCTGGGGGGAACGCCCCACAGTTTGGGGACCTCTGGCATAGCCCCACACTCTTCAGCTCATGGGGCAAGAGGCCCTGTTCCAGGGTGTGTCTCTTGGGTTTGCACAGCTGCTCTGTTCCTCTCTTTCTCTTTGCATGCATGTTTGCAGCTGTGTGTATGTCACAGTTGCCCACTTTCACGTGGTAAATAAGCACCCCGACTTTCACAATAAGTCAAAAATCAAGCTAATCCCGTTTCAAAACAAGGCCAAAAACAAGCCAATCCCTAAGAACCCCAACACTCTATGTGACTAGATCCCCCCGGTGTGCAGTCTGGGACTGTGGTGGGCCTGCTGTGCACCCCTGACTCTCTCTTCCCCTTGCCCCTGCTTGCCAAGAATTGATAAAAAAACAGAAGCAACAAGCTGCAACAAGTCAAACAAGCTACAAGCCAAAAACTAGCCAACAAGCAACTCACAAGACAATTAAGCCTAAAATAAGCCCAGTGTCTGCATTTTTTTCCGCAGGTTTGGCATGTCTGGTGTGTGTCTCTCTTTCGTCTCTGCATGAGCATCGTGATTCTCCTAAATTGTTTGTTTCGATCTGTCCCAATAAGCCGCTGCCCATGTAGCTCTGAAACCTGCTCTTGGAAGAATCTGGACTGTTGGAGCCCATTGATCAGATGATACATGAAGAGGCAGCAGAAAGACAAATTAGGGCCAAGACAACGTTAAGAGACATTACGAACAAAGCAGGAAGCTTTAGGGGAAAACACTGATCTAGTGGCATGGGGGGAGTTTCTGTCAAAAGGCCCTGTTGACATTTCACAAGTGGCAATGAAATTCTCCTGAATGCGCACACCTGGCCATAGGGGTCAATGGAAATATGTTCATTTTAGGGCTGTCAATTAATCGCACTTAACTCAAGCGATTAATTTGTTTTGAGTTCCCTCGATTAAAAAAATTAATCACGATTAATCGCAGTTTTAATCGCACTGTTGAACAATAATAGCAATAATACCAATTTAAAAGTAGTATAAATATTTTTTGGATGTTTCCTACATTTTCAAATATATTGATTTCAATTACAATGCAGAATACAAAGTGTACAATGCTCACTTTATATTATAATTTTTCATTACAAATATTTGCACTCTAAAAAAGATAAAGAAATAGTGTTTCAATTCACCTTATACAAACACCGTAGTGCAATCTCTTTATCATGAAAGTTCAACTTACAAATGTAGAATTTTTTTTTACATAACTGCACTCAAATATATAACAATGTAAAACTTTAGAGCCTACAAGTCCACTCAGTCCTACTTCTTGTTCAACCAATCGCTAAGACAAACAAATTTATTTATCTTTACGGGAGATAATGCCGCTTGCTTCTTATTTTGTAGCCAGCGTTGCAAGGTATTTATGTGTCAGATATGCTAAACGTTCATATGCCCCTTCATGCTTTGACTTCTAGATTGCACTATCTTTTGTTTATCTTTTTTTTAACAGTGCAAATATTTGTAATAAAAAATAACAATGTAAAGTGAGCCCTGTACACTTTGTATTCTGCGTGGTAACTGAAATAAACATCCAAAAATATTTATAATAGATTTAAATTGGTATTTTATTATTGTTTAAAACTGCAATTAATTTTTTTAATCGTTTGACAGCCCTAGTTAATTTACATCTGGTGCAAGGTATCCCATGACTGTTCCCTGCCCTACCTTTTCCTTATTTGTGTCTGTCCGTTTCAGGGGAAGACAGATGCTGAGAGACGGAAAATCATGTCTGAAATTCGGCAATTGCGCCAGCTCCTGGAGGAACAAGAGCGACTCCTGCTGGCTCAGTTGGGAGGCCTGGACAAGGAGATTGTGAAGATGCAGAATGAAAATGTCACCAAACTCTCAGTGGAAATTTCCCGTCTCAATGAGCTGATCAGTGAGATGGAGGGGAAGTGCCAGCAGCCCACGAGTGAATTCCTGCAGGTGAGAACCCCGATTCTTGCGAGGCATTTGGGGAAGGGGTACAGGATAAAACTCACGAGTCATGGAATGCAAAATTGAAACCTCAGTATAGAACTCATGGTGTGTATTTTTTAAACAATTTCTCTATGTTGCTATTAATGAATTTTCCTCCTCCTGTGAGTAGGGAACTGAGACCCAGAGAGATTAAGGGTATGTCTGTGCTGCAAGCAGGGGTGTGACTGAAGCTCATGTAGACATGCCTGGGGCAGCTTTGATCTAGCTAGCTCCAATAACAATCGCCGTGAAGCCAGGGCAGTGCAGGTGGAACCATGGACTCAGTGCTCAAGTACATACCCAGGGTCCTGGCTGGGTGTATAATCCGTGCTGCTGCAGCAGTTATTCTGATTGGAGCTAGTTCGATCGAAGCTAGCTCAAGTACGTCTCCACATGCTGCAGTCGCACCTCGGATTGCAGTGTAGCCGTCCCTTGCGAGTGCAGCTGTGTCTGTACCCAAGATGTGAATGGAGATTTCCTGCACCTCAGTCGAGTGCTTTGCCACAAGGCCAAATGTCCTCTCTTACAGACATCATTGCCTTCTGCTGGCTAGGTAAAGAATCCAGGAGAAGGGCTTAGAAGGCAGATATCCTAACCACTACAACACCAACTGAGCAGCATTGGGATGGTGTGTAGCCAGATACCCAGTCCTGTGTGGCTACTTCATTCAAACACAGATCTGGGCATGAGGATAATAATTATTAATTACTGTTACACATATTTGTGTTCCAAAGTGATTGTGACAGGGAAATGCAGTTAACTAAGCAGTTAGCTACAGAGGATATCCCTGAGATGACACTGTTAAATAGAATCATAGAAAGTAGGACTGGAAGGGACCTCGAGAGGTCATGTAGTCTTGTCCCCTGCGTGGAGGCAGGGCCAAGTATTATCTAGGCCATCCCTGACAGGTGTTAGTCTAAACTTCCTTAAAAACCTCCAATGATGGAGATTCCACAACCTAGGTAATTTGTTTCAGAGCTTAACCACCCTGCCAGTTAGGAAGTTTTTCCTAATGTCCAACCTAAACCTCCCATGCTGCAATTTAAGCCCATTGCTTCCTGTCCTGTCCTCGGTGGTTAAGAACAATTTATCACCACTCTCTTCATAACAACCTTTTACATACTTGAAGACGGTTATCATGTCCCCTCTCAGTCTTCTGTTCTGCAGACTAAACAAACCCAATTTTTGTCAATCTTCCCTCATAGGTCATGTTTTCTAGACCTTTAATCGTTTTTGTTGCTCTTCTCTGGACTTTCTCCAATTTGTCTACCTCTTTCCTGAAGTGTGTTGTCCAGAACTGGACACAGTACTCCAGTAGGGGCCTAATCAGCACGGAGTTGAGCAGAAGAATTACTTCTCATGTCTCGCTTACAACACTCCAGCTAATACATCCCAGAATGATGTTTGCGTTTTTTGCAACAGTGTTACACCGTTGACTCATATTTAGCTTGTGGTCCACTATGACCCCCAGATCCCTTTCCGCAGTACTCCTTCCTGGGCAGTCATTTCCAATTTTGTATGTGTGCAACAGATTGTTCCTTCCTAAATGGAGTACTTTGCATTTGTCCTTATTGAATTTCATCCTATTTAATTCAGTTTGTCCAGATCATTTTGAATTCTAATCCCGTCCTCCAAAGTACTTGCAACCCCTTCCAGCTTGGTATCGTCCACAAACTTTATAAGTGTACTCTTTCTGCCATTGTCTAAATAATTTATGAAGATATTGAATAGAACTGGGTCCAGGAGAGATCCTGTGGGTCCCGACTTGATATGCCCTTCCAGCTCGATTATGAACCATTGATAACTCCTCCCTGAGTACGGTTTTTCAGCCAGTTGTGCACGAACCTTAGAGTAGGTTTGTCTAGGCTCTGTTGCTCTAGTTTACTTATGAGATAAATAAAAAAATAAATGGGTACCAAGATAATTTATTAGCTCTGATTCATGTCACTCTGACACTGAGCTCCTTTTCTCTCTCTCTCTCTCCCCCCACTAGGATATCAGAAGCATCTTGAGCAGGTACATGGCTCCTCACTCCCTCTGATCCCTCGCGATGCTTGGAAAGAGCTTGCACATGCATCTTCCCAGCCACTAACCTTCCCTGCTTAAAAACGTGATGGGTAGAGTTGATTGGGAGACAGGGGATGGATCACTTGATGATTACCTGTTCTGTTAATTCCCTCTGAAGCACGTGGCGTTGGCCACTGTCGGAAGACTGGACACTGGGCTAGATGGACCTTTGGTCTGACCCTGTATGGCTATTCTTATGTTCTTATGATTTAAAAACAAAAACATGGGGAAAGAAATACAAACATGGTAAAGTCATTGTCATTCCACAAGCTTCAAAAAGCTTAATTTACCCATTTTCATTTATTTACTTAGGTTTCGAGAGTATTTTGCTTTTTTTCCCAATTGGCAAAAAAAATTGAAAACAAAAGATTGACGATACAGTTTTCAAAAGTGCCCAAGTGCCTTAGGAGCCTGAATAGCACCAGACTTAGACTCCTGGGGCCCGGAACCGCAAAGGTATTTAGGCCCCTAACTCCCATTAATTTCAGTGGAAGATAGGCACATAAATATGTTTGACAGTCTGGGCCTAACCATTTTCCCCCCTCAGTTGGAGGGAGTTCTTGAACTGGGGGTTTCCAATATCCCTGGTGACTACTGTAATCACTGGGCTAGAAGTTCTGAAGGAGTCTCTTCTCCCCACAGCCATTTTGTGTAAGTTCTCCAGTAGGCATGGGTGGGGCGTATAAGAGGCCAGGGAAGGCTGAGCCTCCCCCAAAAGGCCGGCCATGCATCCGGAGGCACGCTGGCCAGCCACTGCCTTTGGAGAACCAGAAGCAAAGCTCCATAGAAGTGTGGAGGGGTCCCCCACTGGTGCCTGGACTGTGGCCCTGCCTGCACTCCACCCCACCCCCACTCGGCCTCTTCTCCCATGGCCCTGCCCTCGCTCTGCCTCTTTCCACCACCCTGTGTCTCTCTTCCCCCGAGGCCTCTCCCTGCCCACTGCTTGCTCCTCTCTGCCCCTTCCCTCTCCCCCCTCCCCCTGGGTTGCTTGCCTAAGGCAGGAAAAAGTGATGGGGCCATGGTAGAGCCAGGGCGGGACCTCAGGGTGAAGAGGCCAAATACGGGCGGGGACTCAGGGGCATGGTCCAGCCATCAGTGGCCCCCGCCCCACTTCTAGACAGCTTCCGGCGGTCACATGTGAGCCTCCCCAAATGGAAGACTCACGTGCCACCTAAGCCAATAGGGACCCGATCCAGCAGAGGTGATGTCTGAGCATGATTACCAAACTGGGCCCCACGGGAGGCTTAGGCAGAGGAACGCCTCTCTTCCCCCAGTTAGTGGATCGCTCTGGGGCCTGGGCATCCGGGCACCTGATGAGAAGCAAGAACGTAGGCACCTACGAAAATGTCGGTGCTGAGCGAATTTAGGTGCCTGTAGGGTTTGGCAGCAGCTGGGGCTGGTGGATTGTGGCACCTAAAATCGGGACGTGGACACTAAAATCTGGGGTTTTGTTGCCCCAAGTAACTTTGTGGATCTGGGCCTACCTGCCCCAAGTAGAGCAAGTTATCCAGCAGGCTGCTCGACTCCACAGCTTTCACTTCCAAGATGATCAGAACATAACGAACTCGAAGGAGTCATGCCTAAAAGAAATAATTACACTGCAAACTGTGATTCCTTAGCAAATCCTGTTTCTTTCTAGGTGTGAGAAAGGGAAGGCCCAGGCGGTGGTGGAGAGTCCTTCCAAGCTGGAAAAGAGAATCAGTGATTTCTCCCAGAAAAGGATCGATCTGGAGAAGATTCTGAGGGAATTCAAAGGTATCAAGAAGAGCAAATCAAAATGTCACTGTGGGAGGACATGGGTTCTGGATAAACAGTGCTGATGTCAAGCCCAACTCAATAATAGTAAAAGAATAGGTTATACATTCCCAGGAAGGGCCAAGGGAAGAGAAAATACAATAGAGAACCAACAACAATAAGAGTGAAATTTATTATTCACGCTCTCTTCCTTTGTTTCTCTCTGGGTATCTGAGCTCCCTTCCCCTGTGTTTGTGTCACAGAAATAAAGCACGTCACTATGAAAACGCATCTCTTCTCCCCCTGTCTTCTCTCTAGACACGCTGGTATTTGGGCTGGTGATGGAAGGGAGTCAATTTTTGGCAAAGGAGATGGAAAACGTAGGTGAAAAGGGTAAGTTTTCCCGGGGATATTGTAACAATGAGAAGAACCAAAGAGGAGACGGGTTTGCAGATCTGGATTCACTTGCAGAAGAAAATTCTGGGATCAAATAGAGCCAGTTTTCCACCTCATGGCAGTTTCCCACCTCCAGAGACTTGTAGGAAAGGAGCTGGGTGGGGAGGCCATGGAGAGGCTCTAAACAGTAGGGGTGATGTACAGATGGGCTGGGAGTCAGTGGTGTGATGTCTCCACCCTCTTTTGGGATGGGGCGGGGGCTGGCCGTCCTGATCATCCCCCAGTGTCTCCTTGGGGCATGACTCCCATCATTCTCTCTCCTCCAGTCCCATTGCTTTCTTGTCTTTTCCTCCTGGACTCTGATGCCGTATTCCGACACTTCCCGCCGTTCCATGGGCTGCGTGCCCTTCCATGGGGTTCCCACTGTCTTCCTTCCCCATAGGCGGTGGGTCTCTCCTTCCACCCATTGTCACTTCCATTTCCTCATGCTGCCCCCTCCTCTCCCCTTCCCTCTGGGCTAGCAAGAGGGTTTCCCCAGTGGACAGCTGAAAACGCTTCCTCTTTCACTCAACTTTGCCCCCACTCCCGTCCTAGCTGTGGGGGTGCAGCAGCCCCGGTAGGAGCAGGAGCAGAAGCAGAGTCAGTTCTTACAGTGCCTCCTAGTGCCTGGCAGAAGGGAGCTGCCATGAAATGGCCGCTCAGCCCCCAGCAGGAGCAGTTCCCTGGGACCTGAGACAGGCAGGAAATCAGGGAGGGCCCCAGCCAGGACAGGGCTACTGGGGAGTGTGAGAAATGGTCCCAGCCTCCCCCAGGGCTGAGCTCTGGCCCTAACGCTCTGATTCTCTCTCTCCCCAGTGAATGTGACTCTGGATCCAGAGACGGCTCATCCCAAACTTGTCCTGTCTGAGGATTGGAAACATGTGAAATATGGAGACGCCCGGCAGGATCTGCCCCACAATCCCAAGAGATTTGATTCTTCTCTCTGCGTGCTGGGCTGTGAGGGATTCACCTCGGGGAGATGTTACTGGGAGCTGGAGGTGGGCGAAGGGGGAGGCTGGGCCGTGGGAGTAGCCAGAGAGTCGGTGAAGAGGAAGGAACCGGTCAAATATAGCCCTGAAGAAGGGATCTGCGCTGTAGCTCTGCGCAGAGGTGAGTACTGGGCACTCACCTCACCTGAAGAAATCCCCCTGTCTCTGAGCTGGGTCCCCCAGAGGATCCGGGTTTCTCTGGACTATGAAGGGGGGCAGGTGGCATTTTTTGATGCTGATCACAAGTCCCTCATCTTCTGCTATATGAGGGCCTCTTTCACTGGGGAGAGAGTCCTCCCTTTCTTCTGGGTGGTGGGAAAGGTGTCCTGGCTCAGACTGGCTCCTTCAGAAATGAGGTTTCCAAGCCACGTCTCCAACCGTCATTTTCCTCAAAAAGGTGACAGTCATGTCCGCGTTGCACCCCCAGGGTTTCTCCACATTCCAGCAAGAGTAAGCAGCACTGAATTAAACCTAGCTGCTGCCTCAGCAGAGCGCGCAACCCCTGTCTCAGGCAACTCTTGGCTCAGTGTCATGCAACAAATGAAACCGAGGCCACACTTGTCAACTGGTCAACCCCGCAGGCCGATCCATCACTATCCAGCCCGTGCCACCTACCCTGTAAGGGGAACACAGCCCCATTCGGCCCAGGCAGCCACCCCCCAGCCCACAAAAAGGGATAATGTTGTTTGTTCCTTGTCCGACTTCCTGAAAAGAGGTAAATAGTTTCCAGCTGCCGTGCTCTTCACTGCCCCTGTGCCCCCAGGTACGATCTTGAGTCCCCAGCCGCTCTGCTCCCCTTCACCTGCTAGAAACTCTCCCAGTGAGAGAGCCCAGAATGAGCCACTTTCTCTGTCCCTGGAGAGAAGCTGGGAGCTGCGGAGGGATCTAGGCCAGTGTGGGCCCTGGTGGCTAGGGATGGCCAGCCAGGGAGGAGCTGGAATTCTGTTCCTCGCCTTCCAGCTAAAGAACTAGCCTGTCCCCTGCTGCCCTAGTCACTCCTTGGGTTACAAGGATGGTCAATAGTGCTGGGCAGGCTGGGGAGCAGAGAGGGCAGAGCCCCTTGGAGCGGTAGGCTTTGGAGTATCAGTCACTTTGTGAATAGGGCTGAAGTTTCTGTACTGTACAGATTAATCTGTTTATTTTAGGGGCAAGGGGCCAGGCCGCGGCTGTGCAGTGGCTGCTTATTGTGCTAAACATGCTGATTCCTGAGTCCGTCCTACTTTGTTTGTGTCCGCCTGCTTTCTCTCCTCATCTACACAGATTGTGAACTCTTCAGGGCAGGGGATGTCTTGAAATACAGCACCAGGGGCCCCAGAGCCCAGACTTGTACTGGCACGTGCTAACACAGTTCCAATACTACGCAATAACATCAATGAATGACTTGCCACTTGAAGCATTTCTCTTTCTTTACAGCACCGTTTTGTATTTTACAGGATTTCCTGCCCTTTAGAAATTAAGAATCTGCAGCTACAAAGAGGGTTTGGTGGACATTAGGCAGGGTTATTTTAGCAAATTCTCTCTCTCTCTCTTTTTTTTTTTAAATGAGTCACATAATCTGGGACCAAAGAGTTTTTAGAACAGGGTCTCTAGAGGATGCTAAAGGGCTCTCTTGTCTGGGCCATGTAGCATTAAATACAGAAATAAACTCAGAAGTGATCAGAAAAAGAGTTGCTTCTTGTTTGTTTGCCTTTTTTTTTTTCTTCTTCATTGAAACGTTCTTTGCCCTCACGATGGGTTACAGGGAATGGTAGCTGCAGCCAGACAAACAGTGTCCCCCTTTGTCAATTTAGAAATGGGAGATGTGGATAAACCCTCTTTAGATGGAAAATGAGGCAAACACCTGTATGCGACTGGTTACCAGGCCCAAACGATAGAGCACGTCATAGCTGAATGTCCCCTTCGTTCTTTTGCCCGGAGGCCTGAAGGACATTCATCAGTTCACTGCTGCGGCAATGTGCAGGCTATCAAACTTAGATATACCTTTGTCGTTGTTGCTACCTACCCAAGCCGTATGAAAGAAGAAGTAGTAGTTCAGGAAGTATCCTGCCATGTTGTGCTCTGTTTAGCCTGCTAGATCCAAATCTCAAAGCCTTGATGGAGCATAGTCAAGGCCCTGTGTACAGGCCTCGGGACAGACAACATGATTATTAATAGGGAACCAAACTAGGTCCTTCAGCCCCCAAATGACTTGCTCCTACCCCTGGGGAAAAAGGAGTGAGTCCCAGATCCTCAAAGGTGCCTAACTCCCTTTGGTTTCAATGGGAGTTAGGTGCTTGAATACCTTGTGGGCCTTACTCTTTTATGGGCATGTGTCTCCCTTGCCCTAAATCTGAGCATGTGGAGGGGAGAGGAATATGTGTCGAGATTCTCCCCTCAAATTGCATCAGGGATAGAATCATAGATTATTAGGGTTGGAAGGGACCTCAGGAGATCATCTAGTCCAACCCCCTGCTCAAAGCAGGACCAATCCCCAACTAAATCCCCAAATGGCCCCCTCAAGGATTGAACTCACAACCCTGGGTTTAGCAGGCCAACGCTCAAACCACTGAGCTATCCCTCCCCAGATAGAGAGGAAAGGGGCTGGGGTCTCTCCCACAAGATACCTTCATCCTCTAAAGCTCTCCCATCTCCTCCATCGGGACCACAGGACTAGCTGGGAGCCTGCTGCAATCACTCAGGTTGTCTCTGAGCTCCTGCTCCAGCATCCTCAAGGTGCTTAGGTGCCTAAATCACATAGGAGTTAGGCACCCAAATATCACAGGCAGTTCTATACACTCAGCACCTCCTTCAAACTCCTCCGCCTGTCAACTCCCCTGTTGCTAGATACACGGCTTCAGCCTGCAGCAGCTGTCAGCACTGACTGGGAATCAATAAGACAGAAAATTTCATATTGCCCCTATATAAATCCATGGTACGCCCACATCTTGAGTACTGCGTGCAGATGTGGTCGCCCCATCTCAAAAAAAGATATAATGGAATTGGAAAATGAAATGAATAGGCAGCAGGTTTAAAACAAACAGAAGGAAGTATTTCTTCACACAACGCACAGTCAACCTGTGGAACTCCTTGCCAGAAGATGTTGTGAAGGCCAAGATTATAACAGGGTTCAAAAAAGAACTGGATATGTTCATGGAGGACAGGGCCATCAATGACTATTAGCCAGGATGGGCAGGGATGTTGTCCCTACCCTTTGTTTTCCAGAAGCTGGTAATGAGCGACAGGGGATGGATCACTGGATGATTACCTGTTCTGTTCATTCCCTCTGGGACTCCTGGCACTGGCCACTGTCAGAAGACAGGATACTGGGCTAGATGGACCTTTGGTCTGACCCAGTCTGGCCGTTCTTATGTTATGTTCTCCAGGAAAGCCCCCACCTATGCACTGACAAACACGACAGGAAGGCTTATAACATAGTTTATGGGCTCAGGAGCTCCCCAGCAGCAGCATGGTCTGGGAGGGTTGCTATTATTAGACCTCACCACCTTAGTCTGGTTATTTTATGAGCTGGTTCCCTTCCCTTTATATTAATGAGGTACCCTCTAAGATGTCAGTATGTTTGAGAATTTGGAGCTTACTGTTAGCTATTTAGTGAAATATTAAATATTGCCATGTCATAGGAGTGAGTGTTGAGCACTGCACCATGATTACCAATGTGCTTTCTAGCGAAAGCAGAATTTTCAGCTTTTTAAATTCCACATGCGCTGTCTGATTGTCTTGAAAATTGCTACATCTCACCACAGGCTGAAATAAGAGTTTTTGGTGCAAATGTGTGTGTGTGTGGGGGGGGGGTCAGTTGGCCAAGGGGTTCCTCAGCCGCAGCTGGCCACAAATGCCCTGCTTTTAAAATGATATTTATTTTTAGATATTTAACACTTATTTGCACAGAGCTAATGGAAGAACTATGGGCAGTAACCATGCAAAACTACCTGATAACTGGGGCCCAAGCAGGAAAGTGACTGGCTGTTGATGGATAGTTGACTTCTATATTATTCTTTGTTTCAATCAGCAACACGGGATCCAGAACTTTTGAACCCCTGGGGTGGAAGACAATAGAGGGTCAAGCTAAAAGCGGATCAATTCCACAAATTAGGTCTATATCCCTGTATTTTCTCACTTCCTTTCTCCCTTTTCTTGCCTCCCTTTGGCTCATTCAGTTTCCTTCAATCCATTACGCGAATGTATCAAAGAATAACAGATACACGGGAAGCATCCTTACTGACATATGAATCTATGCTTCACACGGTGGCTGAGGTGATGTCACTTAGTGGACAAACGTCTGTTGGCGGGAGAGACAAGCTTTCGAGCTTAGAACAGCGCTCTTCTTCAGGTCTGGAAAAGCTACCCAGGACATGCGTACACTGCAATAAAAGCCACGTGGCTGGCCCACTCAGCTGACTATGGGGCTCAGGCTGTGGGGCTATGAAATTGCAGTGTAGCCGTCCAGGCTTGGCCCGGATCCTGGATTTTGAGAACCCCTGGGAAAGAGGAGGGTCTCAGAGCCCAAGCCTGAGCCTTAATGTCTGCACTTCAGTAGCCACACAGCCTGAGCACTGCAACCCTGAATCAGCTGAGACTTGGTGCTGCAGGTTTTTTGTTGTAGTGTAGATGTAACCTCAGAGTAGGGTGACCAGACAGCAAATGTGAAAAATGGGGACGGGGTGGGGGGTAATAGGAGCCTATATAAGGAAAAGACCCCACAATCTGGACTGTCCCTATAAAATAGGGACATCTAGTCACCCTACCTCAGAGTTTTGTAGCTAAATACAAGGTGGAACAGATAAGGAGTTAACACATGTTGCAAGAGAGCATTCAAGGTGAAGTGAGCAGTTAACCCCTCTCCAGCTCAGGACAGAAGAAGATTATTGGGTTACAGATTGGTGTAATGAGCCATAAAATCAGTGTTTTTATTAAGTCCATCATTTTTGGTGTCTAGTAGAAGGCAAACTCAGAGATCCAAGCAGACATGACCTCAGTGACTCCTGCACAGGAAATTCAAGAGGAAACCAAATGCTCCATCTGCCTGGATTATATGGAAGAGCCGGTGAATGTAGAATGTGGCCACAACTTCTGCCGAGTCTGCATCACTAACTACTGCGAAGCCGGTGGAAAGGGGGATTACGAACCTTTGTGCTGCCCCAACTGCTGAGCTTGGATCCAGAAAAGGACTCTCCAGCCCAACTGAGAGCTGGCGAATATCATCGAAACCATCAAATGCCTGGAAAGGAAAGGACAGGAGAAGCTGTGCATGAGACACCAGGAGAAACTCAACCTGTTCTGCGAAGAGGATGGGGAAGTCGTGTGTGGCGTGCTGGCAATCGGCAGAGCACGGATCTCACAAGGTACGTTTCGTTGAGGAGGCTGCCCAGAAATACAAGGTACAGTAGGAAACACTCTACATCCTTCCCTTTTCAGACTAATATGTGCATGAGCGGTGGGTATAATAGGCCAGGGGAGGCTAAGCCTCCCTAACCCAGGCTGCGGCCCCTCCCATTCTCTGCCCTCGCTCCCCCTCTCCCCCGAAGCTGGTGGTGGCTCAGCGCCGTTGCTGTGACCATCAAGTCATGGAGGTCAAGAAGTGAATTACTCATTGGGACTAAACTCCCTTCCTATTCCTAGAGCTGTTCTCTCTGGGTATATCTACATTGCAATATAAGCCCAGAGTCAGTAGAACTCCAGTCAGCAGACCCTGGGTTTGTTAACCTAAGGCTTGAACATCTACACTCCTTTGTAACTCCAGGTTAGGAATTGCTGAACCCTGGACCCAACCTAGGGCTCCAGCATCTACATTGCATTGTGTGGGCCCAAGTCCAGACACCCATCTCCCAGACTTCCTAGCACCCCCCAAAATGTGGCTGCTCTAAGCCCTTTGTCATGGTGCAAGGTGGGAAAATTTGACTGTCCACCAAACTTGACTGTCCAGAGGACAAAGAAAGTTGGCCTGTGGGATACTTTTGGTGATCTCCCAGAGCATGAGTCCAGTGGGGATGCGTCTACACTGCAAATAGGGCTTGGACCCTAGATCCCAGCTTGACTCAGGTTTGTACCCTCCACTCCCGTGGGGTCCTGGGAGCCCTGGATTAACACAATTTGTGTGTAGACTGAAGGGGTGGAGGGTTGGATTTGCACCGGAGTTTGAACCCTGGGCTTACATTGCAGTGTAGACATACCGTCTGTGCGAGGATCATGGGGGCAGCTCACACCGCTGTTGCTTGATCCGTACCTGCTCTCAGGCTGGGATACACAGGGGAATTTAATCTCCAAACTGATCAGTCCAGCAATTTTCACTAGCATAACATTTACAGTAAAGGGTAATGACGATACAATAAATGTTGGCTAATTAGGAAAAGTCTGTTTATCTCTAGATGTGGACAAGGGACCGTCCGGCAGTCTATGGTGATTTCTCCTGAGCTGAGAATGAGACTCAGTATTTGCTCTCGACAAAACATTATTCTGAAGGAGATTCTGAGGAAGTTCATAGGCACCGAGAAAGGACTGAGGATGGGAAATGGAGATGCGTCTATGAGCGCGGGAGGTGACGGGCTGGTGACAGTGTTCATTTGAAACCCCTGCATGAAACAAGGGAGCTGGCCCAAGCTTTATGTGCACTAAGGCCTCTTTTCAACTTTACCCCTCTGGCAGTGTGAAGGGGCCTTAAAGTCGGCAGTCACTGACATAAAAACCCACCATTGGCACAGAGTTAAGGTTGCCTGGAGGTATTTTGTGCACTTCCAGAAAGTGGATTTCAGCAAAACCGAAACCTCTGAAAACCAGGAAATAGAGTTAAGGTACATGCCCACACAACCTTAACTCTGCCCTCCTGGGGTTGGCAGCAGCCACCTGGAATGATCCGCCTGCACTCCAGCAATCAGTGAATTTCCTGGTTCCTTGAACATAAAGAGAAATGGGGTATTTTTTAAAGGAGTCTTCCCCCAGACAACTGTAGTTAGCCGGTATGTTTGCAGCTGAGGTGGTAGTAGAAGTAGAAGTAAAGGATGCCCTGTGATTTCTAAATAGCCCTCCCTCTTCCTGAACATGGTGTTACAGTGGGAATGCTTATAATGGTCACGCTCAGAAATGTCTGGGTTGTGTAGCTGCTGGCGGGGCAGAGAGAGAGATCACAGACGTGGCCTATGTCCCAAAACTTTGACTGGTTTATTCTGTGTGATTACAGGAACTTTAGGCAGATGAGAGAAGACTGGTGTGTCTCTCTGCTTCTCTACCATCCCCTGCCACATACACCCCCCTCCCCTTTCCTCACTGCCACCAATTCCAGCTTACCCTCCTTTTCTGGTACCCACAGTAGCTTACTAGAGGGCCCCTCGTTTCCTTGCTTACGTTGCCCAAGCTGCATAGAGAGCTGGGTCCCCGGCCCCCACTTCCCCCTGCAATCAGGTCCCCCAGTTCCCAACCATGCCTCAGTCCTGTTGCACCTGGTCTGCCCCTCCCTTCCAAGCCAGCTTCCTCCCCGCACATTCTGGCTAGCCCTCAAAGTGGGTGGCATGTACCTTAAGTGTAATTCCTAGTTTCCATTAGCTTATGTTTCACAGATCTGTGTAATGTGCATTTCAGAGCACTTAGAAGAGCTGATATTAAACAGAAAGGGCTTCTCAACCTCAACTACTAGCTCCGTGATCCAGCTCTGTTATAAGAGTCTCTTTATATGGGCAGCAAGTTCTATGGGCCCGTGGTGCCCGGGCACCAGGAATATTCCTGGCCCGGGGGCCTGGTTCCAGCAAAGTTTCCCGCCTGCCCCCACCCCTGCACATCCCCCGGCCCCGCCTGCCACCCCTGGGTGATTTAAAACAGCCCAGGGGCTCCTGCCGCCACCTGGTAGCGCAGCGGGACTGAGCAGCCTCCTGCGCGCTCGTTCCATCTGGCTGCCGGCACGTCCTTGCAGCCTGTGTTGGGGGGGGCTGTGCCGCTGCGCGCTGCCCTGGCACCAAACACCCCTGCGCCCAATTGGAAGCTGCGGGGGCGGTGCCTGGGGACAGCAGTGTGCAGAGACCCCCCCGGCCTGGCCCACCTAGGAACCGCTGCCGGAGGGGTGCCCCAGGTAAGCACCGAATCCCCCATCCACTTCCAGAGCCTGCACCCACCCCAGCCCCCCAAACACACCCTCCGGCCCCCAAATTTCCTCCTGCACCCTGACCCCCCGCACCCTCTCACCCCCCAAACTCCCTCCCAGAGCTTGCACACCTCACTCCCTCCTCCACCCCCACCCGCTGTCCCAGTCCAGAGCCTGCACCCAGCACCCAAACTCCCTCCCAGAGCCTGCACCCCTCCCCCACCCAAACTCCCTCCCAGAGCCTGACCTCTCACCCCTTCTGCACCCAAACTCCCTCCCAGAGCCTGCACCCTGAACCCCTCCTGCATCCCAATCCCCTGCCCCAGCCCAGAGCCTGCACCCAAACTCCGTCCCAGACCCTGCACCCCCAGATCCCCTCCCCCACCCAAACTCCCTCCCAGAGCCTTAGGCAGGTGTGTGGGGCAGGGAGTTTGCGGGGGAGGGGGAGTCCTGGGTTTCTGGGCACCACCAAAATTTCCACAAACCTGCTGCCCCTGCCTCTTTACACTGCCATGGAAGTGTGAGGGGCCATAGTTCAAAGGAGAGACAGGGCCATAGTCATGCAAAGTGTGCACAGAATGTTCTGGATGCTTTGATCTAATGTTGGTTGTTGTGTTCAGTGTGGGGGTCAGACCTCTGCCCTTAAACCCTGTGACTCTGTGATTCAGCTTAATTACCTTTCGGTCTTCCTAGAAACTCTTCCCGTCTCTCTCTTTCTTTCTCCAGGGTTCCCCCAGTTTGTGTTTCAAATTTAAAGCACATTTACATCACTCAATAGCAGCAATCTTGCTCTGACCATTGTACCCTGAAATCTCCGCTCTTTATTCCTCTCTCCAGACACTCTCCCACATGAACTGGAGAAAGAATGGGGTACGGCTCTGGCAAAGGGTGTGAAAGAAACATATCAAAAGGGTGACTTGGCGCAGGGATTTTGTCCTCAAAAACTGGAAAAAGTTGGGCTGTCAATTAACTTGCACAAGAACCTTCTGGGAATAAAAAAACCTGAACTTGTCAAACCCAAACATACGCTCAACATGCGAGTGAGAAATTAGGCTGCCGTCTGTCTGTCTGTCTGTCTCTCTCTCACACACACACACACCTGAGGCCTTGGCTACACTTGCAGCTGTACAGCGCTCTGAGGTAAACCTGTCTTCATACAGCTGAGTAGGGAAAAGCGCTGCAGTCTGTCCACACTGACAGCTGCCAGCGCAGTGGTGTGGCCACACTTGCAACATTTGCAGCTGTGTTAGGAGCGGTGCATTATGGGCAGCTATCCCAGCATTCATGTGGCTGCAACGTGCTTTTCAAAACGGGGGGGTGGGGTGGATTGTGACAGAGAGTGTGGGGGGAGAGAGAATGCTTTTTGGAGCATGTCAGCTCTCTATTTTGCAAGTTCCGAACTCCCAGCCCCCTGCTCATTCATTCACTCACTCAAAGCAAGCTGCAAACTGTTTGCTTTTCTCTGTGGTACGAGCTTTGAAACTGGCACTTCCGCATTCCTGCAGCCGGTCACAACAATGGAGAGGATTGGCCACTTGACAAGGTGATTAGTACAGCGCTGCAAGCGTTTACACTCACACCCGTGAGTCGTAGCCACTCCCCTGCAGCTGTTATTCCTCTTGGGGACGTGGAGTACCTGCAGCGGTGTACCCAGGGAGATACAGCACTGTAAGTGCCCTGCCAGTGTGGACGGGGATTGAGTTACAGGGCTGGGGGAGGCTTTACAGGGCTGTAACTTGCAAGTGTAGCCAAGGCCTAAGAGAGCTGGTCTACACTGGGAACTTACATTGGCATACATTCCACACCCCTGAGAGCTGTAGCTATATTGACCTAACCCCTGGTGTACAATGTGAGAAATGGTCCCAGCCTCCCCCAGGGCTGAGCTCTGCCCCTAACGCTCTGATTCTCTCTCCCCCCAGTGAATGTGACTCTGGATCCAGCCACGGCTCATCCCCACCTTGTCCTGTCTAAGGCCTTGGCTACACTGGCAATTCACAGCGCTGCACTTGCTGCGCTCAGGGGTGTGAAAAAACACCCCTCTGAGCGCAGCGAGTGCAGCGCTGTAAAGCACCAGTGTAATCAACGCCTGCAGCGCTGCACGCTCGCTCGCAGTGCTGCAAGCTATTCCCCTCGGAGAGGTGGAGTACTTGCAGCGCTGCGAGAGAGCTCTCGCAGTGCTGGCAGCGCGACTACACTCGCGCTTCACAGTGCTGCCACGGCAGCGCTGTGAATCCGCGAGTGTAGCCAAGGCCTAAGAATTGGAAAACCGTATATGGGAAGACAAACGGCAGAGGCTGCCCAACTGTGCAGACAGATTCAGTGCTGAGCAATGCGTGCTGGGCTGCGAGGGCCTTCACCTCAGGGAGACATTACTGGGAGGTGGAGGTAGAGGGTGGCAGACTCCGGTGGGCTGTGAGGGTCACTAGAGAGATGGTGAGGAAGAAGAGAGAAATCTGCCTTAATCCATATGAGGGGATCTGAGCTGTACAGCTGTTGGGGGCCAGTACCAGGATCTCACCTCCACAAAAGTGACCCACCTCTGTGATTGGGAATCCCAGGAGGATCTGGGTTTCTCTGAACTACGAAGAAGGGCGGGTGTTGTTTTTTGATGCAGATAAGAAAGCCCCGATCTTCATGCTCCCGCTGGCTCCTTTCAACAGGGAGAGAATCCACCCTTTCTTCTGGCTGGGGATGGACTCCCAGCTCAGACTGTGTCCCTGAGACACCGGGGAAAATATCTCATAGGACTTGAGTAAATGAACTTCTTTAGCCTCTCATGTCCCAGTCTGTAGGATCCTGGTGGAAGGGGAATATTAATTATCTCCACATTTGAAGACTATTAAGCAGAACTTTACAGTGTTTTACCAAAGCAAAGTGATGATACTGAATTTTCCTGCCATCACGTTGAGCACAGGTCATCACTTCTCTCGTCCAATGACAAATCTCCCCCTTTGATGAGTGATGTATAGAACATTACAAGTTCATGTTTATTTACCCCAATGGATGCTGCATTGGTATGGTTCACACAATCACTGCCATTCACAGTGATTCGTTTTTTCAAACAATGGATTATGGAAATCTTCCCTTTCTTCTGGGCCTGTGGTTTAAATCCCAGCTCAGACTCTGACCCTGAGACATAGGGTAAAATATCCCAGTGAGGACTATTAAATGGGCTTTTCTAGGTTCCGACGTCCTCTTCTTTATGATCCCAGAGGCTAATGCATACTTCTGATCTGCCAAAAGAACAGAGGAAAATAACTGATCTGGTGATACAAAGAACTGATATGGACCAGCCTCTGTGTCAAAATACTCTATGGTTCTGAAAGAGTTGTAGCTGTTGGCAGCCAGTGAAGGGGAGAAGGGAACCAGAGAGGGAAGGAAGAATAGCAATTACATTCATGTTTAAAGAATTTAAATTAATGTGTACAGAATTTAACAGTAAGGGGCTGTTTGTTTATTTGTTTGTTTTCAGCCAATGGATTCTGCTCTACTTTTATCATGCACAAAATAATCATATTAAAGTATTTTTAGAGTTCTAAATGGCTCTCTTGTCTTGCTTAATGCTCACAGATGACTTTTTTAATTAGTTGTTTGCAGTGTTGTGGTAGCCATGTTGGTCCCAGGATATGGGGGAGACAAGGTGGGGGAGGTGATATTTTTTATTGGCCCAACTTCCGTGGGTGAGAGAGACAAGCTTTCCAGCTATACACAGAGGTCTTCTTCAGGGCTGGGAAAAGTAAGTAAGGTATTCAGAGTGTCCCAGTTAAATATAAGGTGAAACAGCTTGTTTAGCATAAACACATATTGTAAGAGACCATTCCAGGTAAAGTGGCCCGTTAACACCTCTGCAGTCATGGGACAAAAAAAGAGGGGGCAGGTTAGTGGGTTACAGTTTGTTGTAATAATCCATGAATCCAGTTTTTATCAAGACTGTGATTTTTAATGTCTAGCAAAATTATGAATTTAAGATTCCAGGATAGACACTAAAAATCATGGCCTTAATGAAGACACTGGATTCATGGATTATTACAACAATCTGTAACCCACTAACCTGCCCCCTCTTTTTTTGTCCCATGACTGCAGAGGTGTTAACGGGCCACTTTACCCTGAATTATCTCTTACAATATGTGTGAACTACTTATGCTAAATAATCTGTTCCACCTTGCATTTGGCTATGACACTCTACTGCAGGGGTTCTCAAACTTTGTTGCACTGCAACCCCCTTCTGACAAAACTTACTACAGGACCCCCGGGGGGGGGGGACCAAAGCCTGAGCCTGCCTAAGCCCCACCACTTTGGGGTCCCGACCCACAGTTTGAGAACCGCTGCTCTACTGTACTTTTCCCAGCCCTGAAGAAGAGCTCTAAAGCTTGCCTCTTTCACCTAGGGAAGTTGGTCCAATAAAAGATATTACCTCCCCCACCTTCTCTCTCTTTTTTTTAGTGAGGAAATTCTCAGATGATGACATCTAAGGGTATGTCTACCCTGCAATTACACACCTGGCTGGCCCATGACAGCTGACTTGGGTTCCTGGGGCGTGGGCTAAGGGGTTCATAGAATCATAGAACCTTAGGGTTGGAAGAGACCTCAGGAGGTCATCTAGTCCAACCCCCTGCTCAAAGCAGGACCAACATGAACTAAATCATCCCAGTCAGGGCTTTGTCAAGCCAGGCCTTAAAAACCTCTAATGATGGAGATTCCACCGCCTCCCTAGGTAACCCATTCCAGTGCTTCACCACCCTCCTCGTGAAATAGTGTTTCCTAATATCCAACCTGGACCTCCCCCACTGCAACTTGAGACCATTGCTCCTTGTTCTGTCATCTGCCACCACTGAGAACAGCCGAGCTCCACCCTCTTTGGAACCCCCCTTCAGGTGGTCAAAAGCAGCTATCAAATCCCCCCTCACTCTTCTCTTCTACAGACTAAATTACCCCAGTTTTCTCCTCATAAGTCATGTGCTCCAGCCCCCTAATTATTTTCGTTGCCCTCCACTGGACTCTCTCCAATTTGTCTACATCCTTTCTGTAGTGGGCCTCCCAAAACTGAACTCCAGATGTGGCCTCACCAGTGTCGAATAATCACTTCCCTCGATCTGCTGGCAATGCTCCTACTAATGCAGTCCAATATGCCGCTAGCCTTCTTGGCAACAAGGGCACACTGTTGTCTCATATCCAGCTTCTTGTCCATTGTAATCCTCAGGTCCTTTTCTGCAGAACTGCCACTTAGCCAGTTGGTCCCCAACCTGTAGCAGTGCATGGGATTCTTCCTTCCTAAGTGCAGGACTCTGCACTTATCCTTGTTGAACCTCATCAGATTTCTTTTCGCCCAATCCTCCAGTTTATCTTGGTCACTCTGGACCCTATTGCTACCCTCCAGCTTATCTACTTCTCCCCCCATCTTAGTGTCATCTGCAAACTTGCTGAGTGTGCAATCCATCCCATCATCCAGATAATTAATGAAGATGTTGAACAAAATCAGCCCCAGGAGAGACCCTTGGGGTACTCTGCTTGATACCAGCTGTCAGCTAGACATCGTGCCATTGATCATTACCCGTTGAGCCCAATGATCTAACCAGCTTTATATGGACCTTATAATCCATTCATCCAATCCATACTTTTGTAACTTGCTGGCAAGAAGACTGTGGGAGACCGTCTCAAAAGTTTTCCTAAAGTCAAGATATATCACGTCCACTTCTTTCCCCATATCCACAGAGCCAGTTATCTTGTCATAGAAGGCAATCAGGTTGGTCAGGCATGACTTGCCCTTGGTGAATCCATGTTGACTGTTCCTGATCACCTCTCTCTCTTCCAAGTGCTTCAAAATGGATTCCTTGAGGACCTGCTCCATGATTTTTCAAGGGGCTGAGGTGTGAGACTCACCGGTCTGTAGTTCCCCAGATTCTCCTTCTTCCCTTTCTTAAAGATGGGCACTATATTTGCCTTTTTCCAGTGGTGTTTTAACTGCAGTGTAGATTTCCAGGCTCTAGCTGCAGTCTGAGTTCTGGGACCCTCCCCTTTACAGACTCCAGTCCGAGCCTGCAAATCTACACTGCAGTTAAAAAGCTCCTTAGCCCAAGCCCCGGGACTGAAGTCGGCTGGCACAGGCCAGCCTCAGGTGTCTAATTGCAGTGTTGACATACTCTGAGTGCATGGGCGGCGCATGAACCGCTGGCTGTGGGAGGCTAGCCCCCCCAGCCCCATTCCTTCCACACAAGACCACGCCCCTTCCACACCCCCTGGAACCCAGAGCCTCAGCACCGCAGCTGTTGGCCCCCGCCCCAGGCTGGCTAGTGCCCACAGCCTCCCCAGTTCCAGAGCGCCGGGAGGGAGAGTGCACGGTGCCGTTGCAGGTCCCGCCCCCAGCCCTGGGAAGGAGGGCAGCGTGGCCCCCAGCCCCTGGAGCCCAGAGGCACAGCCGAAATGGGGGTCAGGGGATAGAGCGTGAGAGGGTTACACCTGGCTGTCTGCGGAGACACAACCTCCCCCAGCCACCGCCCTGGCCCAGGTGCTATAAAGTCTGCATGCTTCCTTGGATTGTCTTGAAATTTGCTGTGCCTCCTGTGTGTGAATGAGATGCCAGCGTCCAGCTTCCAGGGAACAGCAGGGGCAGGGAGGGAGCCACTTGGGAACGAAGTAGCCAGTTCATGTTACAGTCAATCCTTCCACAGTGTGGTTAAACAGCGGCAACATCCTCTTCAGTGACCCTCTGATCTCTGCTGTCATGAGATGTCCCCACTGACTTCAGTTACTCACAGGAGTAAAGTTAATCCCCTGTGGGCAAGCATCTGCAGGATCAGGGCCTTAGAGAGCTGCTGGCAAGGGGTTGTAAGGCCCAGAGCCCCAAAGGTATTTAGGCACCTAACCCATAGGAGTTACATGTCTAAATACTTAGGATAATCTGGGGCCTAAGTGTATCCTTTCCAAGGTAGCAGTAACTGCACTCCTTCCCCGCCCCCAAACTCCCATATACAATACCAGAGGGGAGCAGGGCAGGCATTGTTTCTCTCAGAGGGGCTGTTCCCACAATCACATCCCTCCCAGGCCTGCTCCAGATGTGGGACTGTAGAGGAGCGGACTCACCCCTGTGGCGCCTCCTGCTGGTCTCTTCCAGGAATTAGCTCTTCCGGCACATTGCCGGCACAGAGTGCCCGAGGAAAGCAATAGCGGGGTTTGTTGCCCGGTGTGCATCGCGCCAATGAGCACACCAGGGTGGAGAAGCAATCAAAGTTTATTTGAGATCTCAAAGCGGTGCAAGGAGACTTGGCACATCTCAGATCAAGCACACCAACATAAACAATTTTTTCTCTTTTTATACTTTACTGTAACTAAGCTCTTCCCTTCCCCCTCCCTCCTTCTATAATAATTATATTAAGCAGGTAACAATTACATTTAAGCAGTTAAGTCATCTTGGCGGCTATAAGTCTAGCTCGTTAGCAACTCTTTTTTGAACCGTTATTTCGTCCTTTTCCCTTTGATCTGTTATCTTGCCTCTCAGCCAGAAGCATGCAGGCCTTATTACTACCGCTTTATACTGGTTTGAGCGGTGTTGCAACTGATAACTGACTGTTACACATTCCATTCTCTGTTGCTGGCTTGTTAGGTCGATTAAAGTTCAAACATGGAGGAGCTTTGGTTCATTTAGGCCTAGTGCAGGAAGGCTTCATCGACACTCATGGTCTTCTACCCTCCCGAGTTACCTAGGGTTATGCCTAGTGACACCAACAAGTGTCCTGGAATGCCACCTGCAGGCCAGTGATCCACCTGTCCTCTGGCCCCCGTGTCCCTCCTAGACCCCAGTGCCCTTTTATCTGGGGTGCTGCGCCCTGGCAGTACACCCCTGAGTACTAGGGTCTCCCCTCCCCAGGGAACCCCCCCACCCACTATCCCTACCTTGCCTCAGAATAAGGTCACTGCCAGTCACCAACTAGCCCCCGCTCCCTGGGGCAGACTGCAGTATAGGCCACTCAACACAGGCAAGGTTGGGTTTGGACCTGCTGCCTTGGCCTACCCCTGGGCTGCCCTCTGCAACCCCCAGTACCCCTTGGCCTCCTACTAGGCCACAGCCTGGGGCTTTCCAGGCTGGAGCTTCCCAGCCTTTCCCCAGCCCTGCTCCACTCAGGTACTCTGTCTCTAGCTCACTGCAGCCAGGCCCTTCTCTCTCTGAAGGCAGAGAGAGACTACTTAGCCTCTGCCTCACAGCCTCTTATATAGAGCCAGCTGAGGCCTGATTGGGGTGTGGCCCAGCTGTAGCTGCTTCCCAATCAGCTCAGCTTAGCAGCTCCCAGCCACAACCTTCCCCCAGGGCTGTTTTAAGCCCTTCAGGGCAGGAGCGGGGTAACTACCCCGCTACAGGGACAGATCATGCACCAGATGACTCTTAGGCGGGAGAGACACAGCAGTGCAGAATTGGGGTTCCCACCTCTGAGATACAACCCAACGCCCCCCCTCCAGGGGTATCCATAACACTGGACAGCTGGCAGCATACAATGCGCCACCTTACGAAGTGCCCAGGGCAGCACGCTCAAAAGAGGAATGATCCTGGGAAAGCCTGGAGAACTGGCAACCCCGTTTGGAGCAGCCACATCCACAGTCTGGCAGCAGGAAGCGAGGACCTGGCAGCGCCTGTCCCTCTGCAGCTGCTGCAACTGGCTCTGCTCCCTCCTGCCCATCAGCCACTGGCACAGCAACTCCTCCATTGTCTCCCCAGCACTGAGATCCAGTGCACTTCTCCTTGGAGCTAGACCTGGCGGGGACCCCAGCTCCGACTCCCACCTTGCTTCCAGGGGCGGCGCTTGGCTCCTGCCAGCTGCCAGTGACTGCCCTGGGCCTGGCACAGCTGTGGCCAGGCTCCAGCCACGCCCACCTGTTTGGGGGTTGTTGCAGGAGTTGCCCTAGCTCCTGCATGGGGCTCACCCCCAGCTTCAGCCGCACTTTGACCAGGATCGGAATGTTGGGAATCATTAGGAAAGGGAGAGATAAGAAAATATCATATTGCCTCTATATAAATCCATGGCACACCCACATCTTGAATTGGGGGGTTGGACTAGATGACCTCTTGAGGTCCCTTCCAATCCTGGTATTCTATGATACTTCATGCAGATATGGTCACCCCATCTCAAAAAGGTTATATTAGAATTGGATAAGGTTCAGAGAAGGGCAACAAAAATTATTAGGGGGGAACAGCTTCCATAAGAGGAGAGATTAATGAGACTGGGACTTTTCAGCTTGGAAAAGAGACGACTAAGCAGGGGATATGATAGAGGTCTATAAAATCATGACTGGTGTGGAGAAAGTAAATAAGGAAGTGTTATTTACTCCTTCTCATAACACAAGAACTAGGGGTCACCAAATGAAATTAGTAGGCTACAGATTTAAAACACACAAAAAGAAGTATTTCTTCACACAACGCAGAGTCAACCTGTGGAACTCTTTGCCCGAGGATGTTGTGCAGGCCAAGATTATAACAGGGTTCAAAAAAGAACTAGATAAGTTCATGGAGGACAGGTCCATCAATGGCTATTAGCCAGAATGGGCAGGGATGGGGTCCCTAGCCTCTGTTTGCCAGAAGCTGGGAATGGGCGACAGGGGGTCGATCACTTGATGATTGCCTGTTCTGTTCATTCCCTCTGGGGCACCTGGCATTGGCCACTGTCGGAAGATAGGATACTGGGCTAGATGGACCTCTGGTATGACCCAGTATTGCCGTTCTTATGTTCTTACGAAACTCCTCCACTCTACCCCACTAAAACACCAGACAGAGATTGATTTGTTTCCCTGAGCATCACCGCTGGGCATTTGACATAGCCCCCTGCACACAGAAAGAGTCACATTTCTCCCCAGACTAGAGCCCTCCCCAGACTGAAACTCTCAGCCACAGCTCATAGGAACAGCAGCAAATCAGCCAGATCTAAGGGGAACGCCCCATTGGCTGAACAGAGGCAGAACACAGGGAAATGAAACTAACCCTGTCACGCAGCCATGGCCGCAGACAGCTCTGTACTAAGTCTCCAGGATGAACTCTCTTGTTCCATCTGCCTGGAGTATTTCCAAGAGCCGGTGTCTATCCACTGTGGGCACAACTACTGCCGAGCCTGCATCAGTCAGTGCTGGGAGGAGACAGATACAAACTTCACCTGCCCGCAGTGCAGAGAAACCGCCCAGCAGAAGCTTTTCAGGCCCAACAGGGAGCTGGGGAAAGTTGTGGAAATAGCCAGGCAGCTGAGTTTCCAGGTCAAAATAACCGCAGGAGGGGAACAAGGGTGTGAGCTACACCGGGAGGCCCTGAAACTCTTCTGTGACACGGATCACCAACTGATTTGTGTGATCTGCAGAGAGTCGCAAGTTCACAGAACTCACACTGTTTTCCCAGTAGAGGAGGCCGCCCAGCAGTACAAGGTAAGGCCTGGGTGTCTTGTGTTGTCATTTAAAATAGTTTTGTTTTGATGATAGTTATTTTCTATATTTTGGCTGGTGTAGCGCCCCAGTGAAAGTCCCCACCTGAGACTGTCCCCAGAGTGGGCAGCCGCTGGCCCGCGCCGGACGCTTGGAGAGAAGTGAAAAAAACAGTGGTATAGTGACTGAACCCTGACAGTGTCACTTTGGCTGCACTCTGGCTGCAGACAGGTTCTAGGTCAGAGGTGGGCAAACTACGGCCCGCGGGCCACATCCAGCCTGTCCAACCCCTGAGCTCCCAGCTCCTCCCCTGCTGTCCCCCTCCCCTGCAGTCTGTGTGCCGCCCTGCCAGTGGTCTGGCTCACCGCTCCTGCCAGGCAGCGCGGGTGGCGTGGCTGGCTCTGGCCGGGCGGTGGGGCTGCGAGCTCCTGCTGCTCTGAGCAGCATGGTAAGGGGGAAGGGGAAGGGGATTGGGGAAGGGGCAGGGGTCCCGGGGTGCAGGGAGCAGGGGGCAGTTGGATGGGGCGGAGGTTCTGGGGTGGGGGCAGTCAGGGGATGGGGAACAGGGGGCGTTGGATAGGCATGGGAGTCCCAGGGTGGCCTGTCGGGGAGTGGGGGTGTGGTTAGGGGTCGGGGCAGTCAGGGGATAGGGAGCGGGGGAGGGTCCCAGGGGGTGGTTGGGGCAGGGGTCCCAGGTGGGAGCGGTCAGGGGACAAGGAGCAGGGGGAATTGGATGGGTTGGGGGTTCTGAGAGGGGCAGTCAAGGGGTGGGAAGTGGGAGGGGATGGATAGGGGGCGGGAGCCAGGCTGTTTGGGGAGGCACAGCCTTCCCTACCCGGCCCTCCATACAGTTTCTCAATGCCGATGTGGCCTTTGGGCCAAAAGGTAATGCATGTTCATGTGTCCTGAGGACAACTATCAAAGGCCTTGGCTACACTGGCAATTCACAGCGCTGCACTTGCTGCGCTCAGGGGTGTGAAAAAACACCCCCCCCGAGCGCAGTGAGTGCAGCGCTGTAAAGCACCAGTGGGCACTTCGTAAGGTGGCAATACCGCGACCCCCTAAAATAACCTTGCAACCCCCCTGCAACTTCCTTTTGGGTCAGGACCCCCAATTTGAGAAACGCTGGTCTCCCCCGTGAAATCTGTATAGTATAGGGCAAAAGCACACAAAAGACCAGATTTCACAGGGGGAGACCAGATTTCACAGTTTTTCAGCTGTGATTTTGGTAGGGCCCTAGCAATAGTCAGCCACTTGAGTGCAGCCAAAGGGCTGAAAGGTGCGCCTGGCTACCAGTAGGTAGAAGCCTCTACCTGCATCTCCGCTGTGCAGGGAGATGTGTTTAACCTCCTAGAGAATTCAGGAAAAAATGGGAAGGAGAAAAAGAAACAAAAGCCTCTTCCAATGACTGAGGCCTGGTACAAGCCTTCTGCGGCTGCTCCTTTCCGGCCCATCTGAGTGCCCCCTTCTGGCCATACCAGGGTTGGGGCACTGCCACTGAGCGGTGGGCAGATGGGATCCAGCAATCCCTGACCTCACACAGAAGAGACAAATGTTTAAGCCTCTCCACTAACTTAGGTGTCGACTCTTAAGCCTCCCCACCTTGTGCTGCAGCCGCAGTATTTAGCCTTCTTGTGTGGGTTCTCCTGCTGGGGAGAACGGGCCCTCTTGGGCTCCATTTGAGGAAGAAACCTGGGCCGGAAAGAATTGCGGTCGCAGGTCAAGCTTGTGTGTCCAAAGGGCTGAGCTGGTGGCCCCAGCAGCTCAGGCCGGTGCTCCCACGAGTAGGGGAGGCAGCTGAGTAGGGTGGCAGGCCCATGGCCTTGGGCCTCAGGCCCATTCATCCATCTGCTCCTCCCAGGACCCCAGAGAGGAAGTGGCCAGACACTCGTCCTGGCAGGCTCGCCCTTCTCCCCTCAGAGTGGCCATGCCTGCCTCTGGCACCTTAATCCTCTCCCTGGGATCACTCTCCCCACATCCTGAGCAGGGAAGCCTCCTGCGCCAGGCGCTGCAGGGCCCTTTCCCAACTTGTTGGAGGGCTCCGCCCTGGAGCGCAGGTCTTGGGGGAAAAGGCAAAGTCTTGTCTCAAAGGCTGATTTTCCAGAGATGGCAGCCAGGGAGCTGCTCTGCTTGGCACCTAGTCTCTGCTTTCACCTTCTCTAGTGAGAGTGAAGATGAAGATTAAACCACCTTTAGCCGTTTGGCTCCACGGAAGATTTCTGTCCACCCTGAGCTGGCCGTAAGACACCTGGGTAGGATGTGGGTGGTGTAGCACCCAGTGAATGTCCCGACCTGAGACTGTTCCTGGAGCGGGCGGCAGCTGGTCTGTGCCAGACTTTTGGCGCTAGCCATCAGAGCCCCTCGGGGGGAGGGGAGGGCTTGCCCCCAGCCTCAGGAGGGAAATGAAAAAAACAGCAGTGTAGATGATTGAACCCCACCAGTGTCACTTTGGCTTCAGTCTGGCTGAAGACAGGTTCTAGGTAATGCATAGTCATGGGTCTTATGGGCTATTAGCAAGGCAGCATTGGTGGTGTAGTGGTTAGGATGGCTGACTTCTAAATCGTTGGTCTGGGTTTAATTCCCAGCCAACACAGTGTTTTCCTTATATCTTCCCCTGCTTTTACCACAGAAATTGCAGAGTTGCAAAGTAGAGAGAGCGGAGATGAGTACTCCACTTATCAAAGGGCTCTGTGGCACAATGGAAAGCATGTTGGACTTCTAAGGAGCAATGCATAGTAGTATTTGGGAGAGTTATTCAAAGGTTGTGGGTTCAAATCCCAGTACAGTCACTTTAGCTGGCTGCCAGTTTGGCTTTTACGGAATAGGCAGCCACTTGAGTGTGGCCAAAAGGAGGACAGAAAGGTGGACCAGTCTACCAGGGGGTAGAAGTCTTGGCAGTGCGGGGAGGTGTGCTTTCACCCCTAGCTCAGGGTGGACAAAACCTTTGGGGCTAAAGGTGGTTTGATCTTCATCTTCACTCTGAATAGATAGGGTGAAAGCAAGGCCTAGGTGCCAAGCAGAGACGCTCCCTGGCTGCCATCTCCAGAAAATCAGCCTTTGAGACAAGCCTTGGCCTTCTCCCACAAGACCTGCGCTTTAGGGGGGTCCTCCAGCAGGTTGGGAAAGGACCTCACAGCGCCTGGCGCAGGGGGCTTCCCTTCTCGGGAGGTGGGGATCCCAGCGGGAGGGTCCAGGTGCCAGAGGTGGGCTTGGCCACTCTGAGGGGAGAAGGGTCCAGTTCGGCCAGTGCCAGAGGGAGGCCCTGTCTTGTGTCCAAGGTTCTGTAGGGAGGACAGACTCCCCAATCCCTGCTAAGGAAACTGCCCACAAACAAACACTAAAAGTCAATTCCAGCCACGCTATTTTTCTTTGCTCAGAAACAAATCCAGACCCGGCTGCAGACTCTGAAGGAAGAGAGAGAAAAGCTCCTGGGGTTGAAAGTGTCAACAGAAGGGAGAAGCCGGGAGTATCTGGTACGTGTCCACTGTTATAAGCCTTCAGAGACATGGGGTGGGAGTCTGTCTCCCTGGATGTGTGTGGGGATGGGTGTGTGTGTGTCTCTGGGATCGCGGGGAACCAATACACAAGTCAGTTCCTGCCTGGGGATGGTCTCACATGGCTTAAACTGACCTTTGCCCTCCCTGAATTCTGGGCCCTCCATGCAAGTTAGAGCAGCCTCGGGGCTGCACAAGCTGACTCTGGCTCCCCAAAGGGTCCGAGTAGCAGAGACCAGCTGGGATGCAGTGGGCTTTTTCCACACTGCTGTTGTACCTCATATTCCACGGACTGGAAGCTGGACTATTGTAGAAGTTGAATGCCATTCTCCCCTGGTCGAGGCAACCCACAGCACAGGGTTATTCTCAGCACAGTTTAAAAAGGTCTGAGAATCGGGCTTCCCGTGTCTGTGCATGTCGCCCTCTGGGGATATCCCTGTCTCTCCATGGGCTGGATTGTGCCAGTGATTTCTGCCCTTCAGTAGGGCTGGACCAGATCCTCAGGATCTCAGAACAGCCCTGAGGGAGTGCAGCAGCTGCTACAGCCATGGGAGGGATGCGGTTGCTTCTCTGGCCAGTGTAGGCTGTGGGGCCATGGCCCTGCCTCCTCCCTTCCCAGACATCAGAGAAAGTACGACCAAGGTGGATGTTCTGGGCAAAATCTTTTCTCTGACAACTTGGAGAAAGTTTCTCTCTAAATGGCAAGTGCTGAAGTTTGGATCTGCAATGAAATTCACCCCACTGGACACTCAGGGCCCAGGGAAATATCCCCCAACCCTCTCCACGTCCCTGACCTGCCTTTTCCCTCTTTCTGTCTGTTCATGGCAGGAGAAGACAGACGCCCAGAGGCAGAAGATTGTGTCTGAATTTGAGCGGCTGCGCCAGTTCCTGGAGGAACAAGAGCGACTCCTGCTGGCCCGGCTGGCAGAGCTAGAGAAGGGAATGACAAAGATGCGGGATGAAAATGTCACCAAACTCTGCGAGGAGATTTCCCGTCTCAGCGAGCTGATCCGTGAGATGGAGGGGAAGTGCCGGCAGCCAGCAAGTGAATTCCTGCAGGTGAGATCTTGGCTCCTGGCACAGAATTTGGGAAAATAACATAGAAGTGAGACTTGTGAGGTGAGGGGTCCAGGATTCAAACCTCGCCCTGTAACTCACTGTACATCTTGCTTAAGTGGAAATCTTCTTTTTCACTTCCCTTTGGTCTTCATTTTATTCTGAATTTTATGACTAATAGTTTGTCAGGGGACCAAGATCAGGGAAAAGGCGCTGCTTAGTCGATAGAGATTTTATTTATTCATGCACATGTATCTAGAAATGTTTATGGCCCACATCGCTGCAGAGTCTAAGCACCTCAATAGTGAACAAGTTTATCCTCCGCTTGGAAGGCTGGGAAATATTATGTGAATCACACTATTGCACCCATTATAAAGCTGGAGGAACTGAGGCACAGCCAGATGGTGTAACTTCCCCTAGTCACTAAGGGACGGGTGTCTAGGGCATTTCAAGGAACAGAGCCCAGATCTCCTGCGTCCAAGTGCTGTGCTTTAACCACAAGGCTGCTGGCTGGAACAGGAGCCTGGGCTCTGTCTTTGCAATGCAGCGGTGCTAACCGTGACACCGTCGACACACGTCCCCGGGAACGTGGCGTGTGCCCCCTCCACCCGTGGGACATAGAAACAGGTGCAATGATTATGTGTTATTCATTCTCACTGTTATCACTGTGAGACTGAGCTTCCTTTCTTCTCTCTAGGATGTCAGAAGCACCCTGAGCAGGTACGTGGCATCTTCTCAGTCCCCTCTCACGCTTCACTGTGCTTGGGCCCTTGTCCAATCCTCATCTCCTTCACAGACAACAGCAAAGCATGCAGGGCAGGGTAGTCAGGCTTGGGCTGAAACTTGGGCTTGATGCTCTTTAATTATTAACCTGAATATAGGAACATGCTATAAAAACTCCATGGCCCACCTGTGCTACAACAACTGGCACTGTCTACACCAGGGGTTAGGTCAGGGGTATGGATTTTTCACACCCCTGAGTAATGGAGTTATACTCATGTAAATTTGTAGTGTAGACCTGGAATTAATCCAAAGAGTGACAGAGCTGTAGTGATCTGTCAACTCAGAGTGTCTGTCAGGGTGGACCCAAAGTGTGTTTCAGGATTCGGGCCCTGTCAGATATCAAACAGCAAAGAGATGGAAAATTTTCCTGTGACTTTGCTTTATTTCCATCATTCAGCTTCCAAGCCCACAGGACTGAGCTTTCTTGCAGGTAGCATTTGCAAGATGCAATTGGGCCGTTAACCAATCCTTTGTATTGTGATGTTTCTTGATGGCCCATCTGATTTTTTTTTGATAGTCCTTCTGGGTGGGTTGGGGGGACAATTCCCATGCCTGGGTTCCCAAATTCACAGCAAACATTCTCAAAGTTATAGAGCAAAACCTATATATTTTTATAGCATGGAATATCGACATTACAAGTGAGACTAATGCATGGAGCAATTTACAAGCATTTCACAGAATCTAGATACTAAATACATTCTTATAAGACTAATAGCTGTTCTGAGCAAAACTAACACACAAGTGAATTGGTCTGGTCTCAAGCTATGAGTTTGCCAGTTCTTAGCTAATGCCTGCAGCCTGGACAACAGCTGGCATCTGGCCTGCCAGCATCACAGGGGTCACTCTAAGAGAGCCTTGCTCTGCCATTGGTTGGGCTGGACCTGTTCTAAGGCTGGGTTACACAGAGAAATGTGCTCAACTTAACAGCTTTCACAGCCCATATGCTTCCACTGACATGCGACTGATATTAAATGATGAATGCCAAAATGATGATGAATAACGATTAAGTAATCAAATGATGAATCAGAACAGCCTGTCTCCTAGGTGCAAGAAGGGGCAATTCCAGCAGCCAGTGGAGATTTCTCCTGAGCTGGAGAAGAGACTCAGCGACTTCTCTTTGAAAATCCGTGTTCTAAAGGAGACGCTGAAGAAATTGAAAGGTACCACCAGGAAGGGATCTAGGAAGGGAAATAAAAAGTTGTCTCTAGAATTGTGGGATTTGCTGAGCGGTGACTAATCTACTGCTATTTAAAAAGAACAGAAAAGAGATAGATCAAAATTCTTGAATGAAGGGACTGGGCTGGAGAATTTTCTAGGGCAAAAGAAATTCCGATTTAGAAACAACCATAATATGAATGTGAATCGTTGTCACCTTATCTCGTTTGCCTGCATTATAGAGGAATGCAGTCTCTTTGGATGAAGCAAACCTTATAGCCATACAGAGTGCTCTGATCATATTCCTGCCTGGGTTGAATTTCAGTCTGGCCTCAGTAGAAATGCTCCGCGGATAAATAAAATTCATGACTGATCAGAGAGGACAAGTCTGATGCATGAAGTCCTCCTTACACCATATTAAGTGGATTTACGTCATGCATAGGTTGGTCATTCTACATGGGAGAGGGAGACATTTCACATTCGCTCTTAGGCCTTGTCTACACTGCCACTTTACAGCACTGCAACTTTCTTGCTCAGGGGTGTGAAAAAAGACCCCCCCCCGCGAGTGCTGCACGTTTCAGCGCTGTAAAGTGGCAGTGTAGACAGTGCTCCAGCGCTGGGAGTTACTCCCCTCGTGGAGGTGGTTTTTCTACTGCGCTGGGAGAGCTCACTCCCAGCGCTGACATACCTTTAATTTCTCTTTCTGTCTGGGTATCTCTGTCCCTTTCCTTCTGTGTTTGGCCCAGCCCTCAAGCACATGTATCCTGATTATTTGTAAAACCGTGCCTTCAGTATTAAAGCTGGTCAAAACATTTCATTCAAAACAAGTTTGGTGGAAAATCTGCCCCTGCTTAAAAAAACCCTTCCAAATCCACAAAGAAAACAAACAGAAATAAACAAACAACCCCCCCCTGATTTTGTTTGTTTTTATTTTTTCCCCAAAAAAATTCTTTAATTTTTGATTTTGCAGGTCCCCCCTCACCCTTTCTTTTTTGGGACCTAATACAGGGCGGGTATTTTTGTTTTGTTTTGTTTTTTGACTTTTACATTTTTCTTTCTCTTTTGCCACCGTGTAATATTTCAACAATTCTTCTCACTCTGCCCCCAAATTCATTCCAGCTCTGGTTATGGATGGCAGAAATCACACCATAACGTGACAGCATGACATCTCATCTTTCTCCTCTCTCTCTAGATACCCTGCCCTCGGAACTGGAGAGAGAATGGGGTGAGTCTCTGGGAAAGGTGGGGCCGGGAAAGAAGGGTGCAAATGGGAAGAGATCACGACAGTTTGTGTTGGTGACCCTGGATTCACTTGCAGAAGAAGCTTCTGAGATCAGAGAAAACAGAAGCTGTTATGGCTAGAGAATGGGCATTCCAGAGAGGGGGATGGCTTTAAACACTCCAGCATATTAACCCCTTCACTGGTCGGACCGAGCCCCTTCGTGTCTCCAGTCATCCTCTTCAATCTCTCTCCCTCTTGCTGGGTTGTGGGGTCACCCTTCACGCTGTCCTTGGGTCTGGGCATGCGTCTGACGAAGTGGGTAGTCACCCATGAAAGCTTATGCTCCAACACATCTGTTAGTCTTAAAGGTGCCACAGGACTTTCTGTTGCTTTTTACAGATCCAGACTAACACGGCTACCCCTCTGATACCTGTCCTTGGGGATTCTCTCCTGGGTGCTGCCCCATCTCGTCCACCCAGGTGGGGAGGAGACCCTCTCTGGCTGATGTCTCCTTCTCTCCCTCCCCTTGGGGCTGGGGGCCCTTTCTTGTTTTTGCCATCATCCCTCCTCCGCCTTCCACGTGCTGCTGACCCCTCCCTCTGCCCCACACCCAGTATCAATCCCCAGCCCCTTCCTTCTGGAGTGGGGTTTGCACACTGTCCCTCCCGTGTAGGGTCCAACCAAATTCACGGCCTTGAAAAACGCATCACAGACTGTGAAATCTGATCTCCCCCATGAAATCTGGCTATGACAGGGGAGGAGCAGGGCTGGGGGTGCCCCAGGCTTGGGCTGTAGGGTGACCAGATGTCCCAATTTTATAGGGACAGTCCCGATTTTGGGGTCTTTTTCTTATATAGGTTCCTATTACCCTCCACCCACTGTCCCGACTTTTCACACTTGCTGTCTGGTCACCCTATTGGGCTCCCACTGTGGGCCGGGCTCCAGCTGCTAGTCCCAGTCCAGGCTGGGGAGGGACAGGACTTCCTCTTCTCCTGCAGGGGCTGCCCTCAGAGGTGGGTCAGACCCATTTCTGGGAACCTCCCCCAGCTGCAGGAAGCTCTGCAGATGCTGGCTGGGACAGCTCCTGACCCAATCGGGAGGCTGCGGCTCCAGCTGTCAGCCCTGACCCAGGCAGGGAGGCTGCGGGGAAAACCCAGATGGATGACAACTCATCCCTCCCATACCCTGCGACTCTCCCTTGTGCGCTGCTACTGATGATGGTGGCACTGGATTTAGAGCCTGGTGCCCAGCCAGCAGCCGCTGCTCTCTCGCTGCCCAGCTCTGAAGGCAGCACCACTACCAGCAGCAGCACCGAAGTAAGGGTGGCAATCCCATGATCCCCCTACAATAGCCTTGTGATTCCCCCATGACCTCCTTTTGGGTCGGGACCCCCATGGTTACAACACTGTCAAATTTCATATGTAAACACCTGAAACCGTGAAAATCCCACGACTGTGACATTGACTGATTAGGGCCCTACCAAATTTATGGTCCATTTATGTGCCATCTCCTCCTTCCTCCCTCCTGGCTGGCAGGGCTGGGGAGGTGTCTCCTAGCAGCCCTCCCTATAGGCGCCAACTCCGTGGGTGCTCCGGGGCTGGAGCACCCACAGGGAAAAAATGGTGGATGCTGAGTACCCACCAACAGCCCCACATCAGCTCCCCTGTGCCCCCCATGTTTGCTGCCTGCTGGCAGGACCCACTAATCAGCACCTCCCCCAACCTCCCTGCACCTCCCACCCGCTGCAGTCAGCTGTTTCCCAGTGTTCAGGAGCTTTGGGAGGGAGGAGGAGGAGCGAGGGCACAACGTGCTGGGGGGGAGGGGACGGAACTGGGCGGGAAGATGCGGGGTGGGGTGGAGGGGGGGCGGGGAGAGGATGGATGGGGGTGGGACCTTGAAGGAAAGGGTGGAGTGGGGGAGGCGCCTGGGGCAGAGCACCCCCCCATGCACATTAGAAAGTCTGTGCCTGTGGTCTCCCTCCCCTGCTCTCTCCCTGCTGCCGGGAGTGGGGCAACCCCAGCAGGGGGACCAGGGAGATGCACCCGGGGAGGAGGCAGAATCTGCAGCCAAAAACCTCAGCTATACCAGCACTAGGAGGGCCTAGGAGGAAGGAGCCACGGAGATATCCTTGCTCAGCACCAACACAGAGGCAGCTCCCTGGGGGAGCAAGACAGAAAATTGGGGAGGGTCCCAGCTGGGATGGGGCTGCTGGGGAGTGTAAGAAATGGTCCCAGCCTCCCCCAGGGCTGAGCTCTGCCCCTAACACTCTGATTCTCTCTCCCCAGTGAATGTGACTCTTGATCCAGACACGGCTCATCCCGAACTCGTCCTGTCTGAGGATCGGAAAGGCGTGAGGCGGGGACACACGCGGCAGCATCTTCCCGACAATCCGGAGAGATTTGACGCTGAGCTGTGTGTGCTGGGCTGTGTGGGGTTCACCTCGGGGCGACATTGCTGGGAGGTGGAGGTGGGGGACGGAGGAGGCTGGGCTGTGGGAGTGGCCAGAGAGTCTGTGGAGAGGAAGGGAGAGTTCATCTTTGGACCTGAGAAGGGGATCTGGGCTGTGGGACTGTGGAGGAGTCGGTACTTGGTTATCACCTCTCCTGCGACACCCCTGTCCCTGAGCTGGGTGCCCAGGAGGATCCGGGTCTCTCTGGATTATACACAGGGGCAGGTGGCATTTTTTGACGCTGATAGTGAAGCCCCGATCTTCACTTTCCCACCGGCCTCATTTATGGGGCAGCGAGTCCGCCCCTGGCTCTGGGTGGAGATGGGATCCCAGCTCAGGCTGTGCCCCTGAGACGTGGGGTGAAATTCACCGCTGCACCTTTCCTCCAGGCAGAGGCTCCCCCGGCACCTGGACTCCCCGTCTCTGGGACTCTGGCCAAATGCAGGGAGCCTCTGAACTGACACAACCTTGGGTTGCTGGATGTGATTAGGGCAGAGAGCCCAATCCCATTGCCCAGTCTGGTCCTATCCACTCTGATTCTGGAGAGCTCTGGCAGTCTGCCGGGCAGATAGAGGGAGAGGAATCCAGAGGGTACGGACAAAGGTGGGGACTGGAGAGTAGTTTTACTCCAGTGACTTCACTCCTGATTTACACTAGGGTGGGTGAGAGGGGAGTCAGCCCCAGTGACTCCGGAGGGGTCACGCCTGATTCACATTGGAATGAGTGAGGCCAGGAGGGAATCACATCCAATGGGAGTGACTCCTGATTTACACTGGTGTGAATGAGAAGGGAATCAGCCCCAATTATTCCAATGGGAGACATGGCTAGAAAGGGTTAAACATCTGGTGTTTTTTTGTATTTACATATGTATGAGTAGCGTCTACAATATAATCAACAATCCCTGTCTATGCTGTATTCTGATCATTCAGAGGTCAAAAGAAGATCCTATCACTTAAATGAATTTTAAACACGGGATATTGTGTTATTCATCTCTCTTTGAAATGTACTGTGAATGGTGGAGGAACAAGCAAATGGCCTTTGTTAATTCGTATAGCTCCTTCAAAGTCATCCTAATTACCTTGTTTCTCCTGAGGAACTCCAACTTGTCAAAAGACATGAAATTGTACAAAAGATCCTTGGATCCGGATTCTGTCATCTCAGATCTGCTTAAGCTTCATCAGGGGAAGTTTGAGTCACAAGATTGAGGTCCCAGTTAGGCTGACACTCACTGAAGGTGATATTGGACATTGGACTATAATCTAGGAACTATTTCTGAAAGAACTCTTTGCAACCACAAAGCTCATCATCTCTGCTATGAATCTGCACCTCAATAAATTGAACTCATGTCTGTATGTATATTGATCTTTTAACCATACTCTCTTTTGATTTTTAATAAATTTTAGTTTAGTTAATAAGAATTGGCTGTAGCGTGTATTTGGGTAAGATCTGAAACAGGCATTAACCTGGGAGGTAATGTGTCCGATTCTTTGGGATTGGTAGAACTTTTTCTTTTATATCATGAAAAAAGATTTACAGAAATTTTTATCATATTTGATGTGGGTACCTGGATGGAAGCCTGAGGCTGTATCACTTTAAGGGAACTGTGTTGCTTGGACTTTTGAGTAACCAGTAAGGTAATAAAGAAGCTGTTTTATGCTGGCTTGGTAAATCTAAGTATTGGAATATCCACCAGGTTTATGGGGATTGTCTGCCCCGTTCTTTGCAGTTCACCTAATCGAGTGACCATAGCTGACTCCCCACTAGGACCCCAGTCACAGTACTCCTGATTGACACTGCTGTGAAAGGGGGGGGGAGGGGAATCAGCCCCAGTGACTCCAATGGGAGGTACTCCTGATTGACATTGGTGTGAGTGAGAGAGGAATCAGTTCCAGTGACTCCAATGGGAGTGACTCCTGATTGACACTGGTGTGAGTGAGAGAGGAATCAGTTCCAGTGACCCCAATGGGAGTGACTCCTGATTGACACTGGTGTGAGTGAGAGTGAAATCAGGCCATGTATCTTGTATCCCAAATTCTGCCATAAGTTATTGGGCATCACTTCATCCAAATAGATGCTAGTACCTGTGAGTTCAATGGCAGATGCACTCATTGTATGCCAGGGCTGCTCCTGGTCCAGTGTGTCTTGGCAAAGGTGACTAGAGCTGTGGAGTGGGAGAGACTGGCCCAGTTTGTCAAACGTTTAAGCATCTTCACTAACAGGGTCGGCTTTAGGAAGAGTGGGGCCCAATTCGAACATTTTTGGCGGGGCCCCGGCAGGGATGACTAAAAAAAAAAAAAAAAACATGTAAGAAAAAGCCTTTCATTTCTTCCATGTATTATTTACTTTCCATAACTATATAAATAATAAAATTATATATTATGTACATTGCGGCCTATTTGTTCAGTGGCAGATGCACTCGTATGCCAGGGCTGCTCCTGGTCCAGCATGTCTAGGCAGGGATGACTAGAGCTGTGGAGCGGGAGAGACTGGCCCGGTTTGTCTTGGCCGGGTTAGTGTGATCCGAGTCGAGGGCACTGAACAGGATTCCCCTTTATGTGCCTGTGTGTTTCCGTGGTGCTGGCTGCCACTGTCCCAAACCCACATGGGCCATAGCCGCATTGAACTCTGCAGCAGCTGCCATGATGATCTTTATTCGGTTATGTCTGCGCAAGGGCTGAGGCTGGCTCCAACTCTGCAGGTGGCCTGACTCCAATGTGATCCCACAGAGGTGCGGCACTGTGAGATGTCTAGAGCGAATGAAGGCATCCCAGCTCAGGGCAGGCTCCCCCAATGAGCAGGCTTCCAATCAGGGGCACTGGAACAGGAGGTCCAGGGGAGCATGGCCCCATCACTTTTATAAGTGGAGGGGGTCTGTGGGAACTAGAGCCACGAGCACTGGAACCTCCCTAGAAGTGGGGTGGCTACTGATGCCTGGACCGCCCCTACCCTTGGGGCCCTGCCTGCTCTCCGCCCTTCCCCCTGTGGCCCCACCCTCGGTCCTCCCCCATTTTGCCCCGAGTCCTCACCCCACCTCTTCCCCCAAGGCCCCACACTTGCTCCGCCTCCTCCTGCCCCAGTTCTGCCTCTTTCCCTGAGGCCTCGCCCTTGCTCCACCTCTTCCCGTCCCGCTCCTCCTGTTCCCCTGCCCCACCAGCGACTCACTCCTCTCTGTCCCCTCTCCCCGCATTGCTCACTCTTAAGGCAGGAAAAAAGGGTTGGGGCTCTGCCACCCCCTCCGGTCCCAGTGCCCCTGGCTAGAACCTGGGTCTGTGGGCTGGCCAGCCTCTCTGTACCTCTGCAATAGGACTGTGTGCGTTATGCCATGGACCTGTGGAGAGAAACAGCATAGGATGTACCACCTCGGAAAGTCAGACAGACAGCTTCCCTCGTGGCCCCTGGTGACCTATGTAAGTCCAGGAGGAGTTCCAGGAACTGTCAGCACAACAAGCAAGACTTCCCTGCCAGCTGTAGTGATGAACCTGTCTCTTGGCCCGCTCTTGGACGCTTGACCTTGGCTCTGACGTCTGGTCCCTGACTTTGGCTCTGACCCTTTGCTCTGACCTTCGGTGCTGTTCTTGGCTTCTGACCGCCACTGCTGGCACTGCTAGGCCTGACTGCCACTGCTCTGACCATTAGGCCCTGAGCAGGGCCGGCTTTAGGCCGATTCAGCCGATTCGGCTGAATTGGGCCCCGCGCTAAGAGGGCCCCGCGCCGCAGCTGTCCGCCCTGCCCCCAGCTCACTTCCCCCTCCTCCCCTCCCCTGAACGCTCCACCCCCTGCTCCTCCCCCATCCCTGCTTCCCGCGAATCAGAGGTTCGCAGGAAGTCTGAAAAGAAGCAGGGGCGGGCAGGCAGCACCAAGTAACCCGGGGTGGCGGGGGGCGCGAGAAGGGCTCCGGGGAGGCATGGCCTAATCCGGCTCCGGTTCCGGCCGAGCGCGCTGGCCCCCGCAGCTCCGGCCTGGCTCGGGCCCGGCTCAGCCCCCGTGGCGCGGCTTCGGCTCCAGCCCCCCGGCCCGGCCCCCACAGCGCGGCTTCGGCTCCAGCCCCCCGGCCCGGCCCGGCCCCCGCGGTGCGGCTTCGGTTCCGGCCCCCCGGCCCGGCCCGGCCCCCGCGGTGCGGCTTCGGGTCTGGCCGCCGAGGGGCTCTGGGCCGGACCCAAGCCCGTCGAACACGGCCGGAGTGCGGCTCGATTCCTGGGGGCGGGGCTTGCGGCAAGCCCCACCCCCAGGAATCGGGCCCCGGTCTTGCTAAAGCCGGCCCTGGCCCTGAGCACCCAGGCCCTGGTCATGAGACTAGCTCCTGCCTCTCAGAGAGGTGCCTAACCTACAGCGACAGAAAACCCCCTTCCATCGCTGTAGGAAGCATCTGCATGTCAATACTACAGGGACCCAGCTCAGTGCTGTAGCTGTGGCACTGTGATGCCCGCAGTGTAGATGTGGCCAGTCTCCTGGCGGATGGACCACTAGCAGCTACAGCAGTAAAACCCAGAGCAACTCAGTCAGATTGTTTCTGGAGGTGGGGCGGGGGAGGGGGCACTGGGGTCCAGCAGCATTTAGCTGGTTCTGCAGCCTGCCCACAACTAAGCTGCACCCCAGAGAGTGAGGCTGTACTTTTCTACCTTCTCCTGTTCTTCCCTGAGTGCCCCTCCCCTCCCCCTCCCTTTGTGGTCATTTGTCTTGCTTTGTGTGATGAGTGAGAGAAAAGGGGATGAAGCAACGGGGGAAGATGAGAGTTTCTTTAATTTTCCTCCTAGTTGGAAATGTCTGCTTGATGAACATTCCAGGCACACGGGCCTTTGGTTTGCGCAAGCAGAAGCCACGTCGTCACTACAAAATTAAGTCGACCTAATTCATGTTGGTGTACAGCCCCCGCAGCAAGTACACTGCACTTTGCTCGTGTCAGCAATGCGCGTCCTCACCAGGAGCAGTTGAACCGATTATACTGTCAGCGTGGGGCATTGTGGGACGGCTCCTGGAGGCCACTAGCAGTCGACAGAAGCAATGCAGTGTCTACACTGACACTGCATTGACCTAACTACCTCAGCCAAGGCTCTATGCTGCCCATGGAGATGGAGTTATTAAGTCGCCATAGCATGGCAGTTTAATCAGCGGGAGCGAAATTTTAGTGTAGACACTTTCATAGTTAGGTCAACATAAGCTTCCTTACGTAAACTGCCTAACTCTGTAGTGTAGACCAGACCAGAGAGAGACAGAGAGTGCATACTGCCAGCCTCCGGGTACCATGCTGGGGGCTGAAAGCAAAGAAACTACCATCTCCTTTTGTTTCTGGTTCCTCCTATGTTCAGAGAAACAGGATTTTGTACGTCCCTTGTCAATAAACAAAAATACATCAGGAAAAATACCAGACTCCATCATCAATGTCTACTCCCATCCGGAACCTCCCCAGGCCCTAAACTTCTACTGTGGCCAGTTACCAGCTATGTCCATCCAGACCCACAGGGCCCCAATCTGACCCTGATCTGTTCACATATTGCAAACCTTCCCCACTCTGGCCTAGGGTTACCACCTTTGAAATGGAAAAAACCCAGCACCCGCCCCCCCCCCCAAGGCAAGCTCATGGCAACCCCAACCCCTAACCTCGCACCCCCCCTTCAACAGGCACGTATAGTATCTAGAGAGAGAACACATATAGATAAGATTGGTAACATCACTGATAACAAACAGGTCTTTGTTTTATCAGCACGTTTTGCCAGCCAGTCTTTGTAGTCTGTTTCGTTTAGCCAGTTGTCATTGAATGTGCTATTTCTGATGCTAGCTTTTTTTCCGCCTGTCTCCTCGCTGTCGCGTGACTCAAACCCTCTCTCGCACACATGCGCGTGGTTCACTTGCGTGTTGGTGGGCAGACAGCTGCTGTGTTGATCTGTTGTCGCTTAAATTGTGGCAGTGGGAACACTGCAGAATCTTTAGCCGGGCATGGAAACTTTTAACATTAGACAGCCAGTGTATTATGAGAATAATGCAAAGCTTTAGACCCACATAAAACAAACCTGGCAGATTAGATTATTTTTTCTGGCAACAGGCATACGCATACAAAAAAAAATGCCCAGGCTGGCATAGCATGGGAACTAGAGGTGCGGGGGGTGCTGCAGCACCCCAAGGTTTTACATGGGGCTCTGCTCCCGGCCCTGCATGTGGGGTCCCAGCTGCCAGCCCTGCACCCGGGCTCTGCTCCCGGCCCCGCAAGTGGGGCCATGGCCCCGCACCCGAGGCTCCGCTTCTGGCCGCCCACGTGGGGTTCCGGCTCCTGGCCCTGCTCCTGGGGCTCTGCTGCCGACCCCGCGCCCAGAGTCCCGGCCCCATGCCCAAGGGTCCTGGCTGCCTTGCCGGCCCTGTGCTAGGGGTCCCAGCTGCCGGCCTCAGCCCCCTTACCCCTGCCAGGGTGCCTGCCTCCTGGAGACATTGCCCTGCTCTTGGACCCAGGTCAGGGGGCGGGGCGGTCGCAGACATGGGTAAGGGGGCTGGCTTTCAGCACCCCCACTATTAAATAGCGCCACTACAGGCCGGTCAAATACAGGCCAAGTGGTAACCCCACACTCCCACCCCCCAGGACTAAACACTAAACAGATTTATTCTCTTCCTCCCACAGTGTCCCCCCCCCCCACCCCGATTTAAGGTGTTAAGGTTCCCTGCATAGAGAGGGGTCACATGTCTCTCCACTGCCTCAGGGGCTGGAACTGCTATTCAGGACTCATTGCAGCCCAGCCAACCCAGGCTAGCCCAGGCATGGAAACACCCGTTTCCTGCAACAGGCAGAACATGTAAAAATGTCACAAACAATTCCCCCGGCTAGCTAGATTTGCTGGTGCCTGGAGAAGCCCTCAGCCATGGCCACTGTAGAGAATCTCCAAAGAGAGCTGACTTGTTCCATCTGTCTGGATTATTTCAAAGAGCCGGTGTCCATATTCTGCGGGCACAATTTCTGCTGACCCTGCATCAGCCAGTGCTGTGAGGGATCGGGTAGAAACTTCTCCTGCCCCCAGTGCAGAAAAACAGCCCAGAGAAGAAACTTCAGGCCCACCGGGGAGCTGGGGAATGTTATCGAAATAGCCAAAAGCCTGAATTTCCAGGCAGCCAGAAGCTCAGGACGGGAGGGAGGATATGAGCAACGCCAGGAGGCCCTAAAACTTTTCTGCGAGGAGGATCAAACCCCCATTTGTCTGGTTTGCAGAGAGTCCAAGGCTCCCTGAGCTCCTGCGTTGACTCCCATAGAGGAGGCTGCCCAGGGTTATAAGGTAAGAACTTAAGAATGGCCACACTGGGTTAGACCAAAGGTCCATCTAGTCCACTGGTTCCCAAACTGGGGTTCATGAAATGTTACAGGGGGTTCTCAGGAAAAAATTCCCTAATGGCAGACAGAATTGTCCCTAGAGACCCCGGGCAGCATGGGGTGGACTTCCAAGAGCTAAGCAGATCAAAGCAAACATATCTATCACACTGAGGAGAGTCAAACATCAAGACTCCTTATAAGAAAGGGAGGTGGGTATTTTTTTGCTGTTTTGAAAATTAAATAGGCAGCTAGTATTGTTTTGAAGAACAAGTTTAAGCTTTGTTGTAACGTGCTTGTTTGTCTGGACGGCTCAAGACCTGAATGCTTGTGTAGGAGGAACTCTTTGAGTTGGCTTCTTAAATACCCTCATGCTGTTTCACATCTGATACTCTTTGATGAAACATAGGAGCCTTGTCTTATAACAGGCTTATTCAAAGTGATACAAGCTACAAAAGTGAGATCTTGGAAGAGTGTTGCCATTTTCATAATGTTGTAAAAATACTGTAATGATAAATAATAATTAATAATAAATAGTGTGAATAAGCATGTCACAAAAACAAATTTTATATTTCCAAGATCACTGCTTTTATAATTAATACTCAGGTAAAGGAGAAAATCCCTGGAAATATTCATTTTTAGGAAGGGGTTCACGAGACTTGACATTTTAGTGAAAGGGGTTCACAGGTTGTTAAAGTTTGGGAACCACTGATCTAGCCCAATATCCTGTCTTCCGACAGTAGCCAACACCAGTTGCCCCAGAGTGAATGAACAGAACAGGTAATCATCACATGATCCATCCCCTGTTACCCATTCCTGTACCCCAAAAAGGTAAGACCCTTTTCTACGGCTGCCAGTTTAGGTTGATCACTATTGCTTTCTCTAGCATTTCAGAGGGCAGGAGTCATCCCTGGTGCACAGGTCTCACAAGAGAAAGAGACCAACTTCCTCCGCCCCAGGAAAAAATCTCCGAACTAAACTTGTGTGCATGTTGCACACCCATCAACTGAACACCCCCCCCCCCATCGCTTTCTCTTTGCTCAGGACCAAATGCAGGCCCATTTGGAGGCTCTGAAGGAAGAGAGGGACGAGCTGGAGGAATGTAAAGATATGGAAGAGGGTAGAAGCGAGGAATACCTGGTAGTTGCGCATTGTTATGACCCAACAGGGACATGGGTGCTGGGGGCTCTCTCCCTGGGTGAGTGTCAGGGGATCTCTGTGAGCACATGCGTGTGGGAGTATGGCCCTCTGTAGGGCTGCCCCTGCACTGGGACTAGGTCCGATCTCCAGCAGCCATGGGCAGCTAGCTACAGTCACCAAGTTGTGAACTCCCCTCTGGTCAGTGCAGGGTGTAGGGTCTATGTTTTACGAGTATTAGTCTGGACCAGTGGTTTTCAACCTTTCCAGACTACCGTACCCTTCTCAGGAGTCTGATTTGTCATGCCTACCCCCAAGTTTCACCTCCCTGAAAAACGACTCGCTTACAAAATCAGACATAAAAATACAAAAGTGTCACAGTGCGCTCTTACTGGAAAACTGCTTCCTTTCTCATGTTTACTATATAATTATGAAATAAATGGTGACCCTTGGTTGAGGAACACTGATGTAATATATAGAGCAGTATAAACAAGTCATTGTCGGTATGAACTTTTAATTTGTACTGATTTCACTAGTGCTTTTTATGTAGCCTGTTGTAAAACTAAGGCAAATATCTAGTTGAGTTGACCTACTCCCTGGAAGACCTCTGCGCACCCCTCAGGGGTACATGTACCCCTGACAGAGAACCATTGGTCTGGAGTCATTCTTGTATGTCTTGACCAGTCCCAGGATAATAAGCAATCAGTCAGCTGTACTATAGGCAACCTGGAGTCTGGAGAAGCTCATGCTCTTTTCTAAGGGCTCTGAAACCTGCCTGCTTCCTCAGACTGTGCTGAAATTTGGTGTCTCATTCAGGGTGGATTGATTCAAATCACCAATTGGGAAGCCTGGCTTTAAACCATCCGTTTGAATTAGGGTGACCAGATAACAAGTGTGAAAAATCGGGACAGAGGGTGGGGGGTAATAGGCACCTATGTAAGAGAAAGCCCCAAATATCTGGACTGTCCCTATAAAATTGGGACATCTGGTCACCCTAGTTTGAATCAACTTTTTCTTTTGTACTTCAGTTATTTTCTGAAGAAAGGGGCATTCTCACTGGTTGAGATCACCACTAAAACATGCAGATTTCCAACTCAATAGAGCCTTTACACTAGATTTGGTACCTCATTTTGCTACCTAAGAGGATGCACTCTCTGAACATTCATTTATGCAATTGCATAGCAAAATATTTTCAGATTCTTACAAATTGTACATTTTTAGTGTGTTAGAAAATGGGGACTGATATATTGCTTATTTACTAACTAATTCACTTTTTGTTCACTTGTTTGTCAAGCTGCATTAGGAAGCTAACTGGAATTTAATTAAACAGACAAAACAGCATATGCAATTTATTTCTATTAAAACAAAACCAATGTACATAAACATTTACAACTAAATTATAATCAGTTTAGGCCTTAATATATTTTGTATTAAATAAATATTTCATTTTAAACAGGTTTATTTTAAAAATGTATTATTAAAATAATAAAAAAATCCAGTTTAAATCAAAATCCATTTTTCCTCTTTATTAAAAAATTCCTCTTTATCATTGACTTTTATCCATTCTGGTCTCATGGGGCTGCAGGACAAAATGTGAGGTCACTTCTGTCGGGGGTTCCCCAGGTACAGCACCCCCAACAAAACAGCATTGCTTAGGGTTGACAGATTCTACCAGGCAATTATTATTTTATTTTACAGTACTCAGTCTGTGGCTTGGCAAACCTAATCTGCAAACAAGGGATATTGGAATTTAAGATTAAATGTATAATAACATTTTGTGGCTTCTGTCCGAAGCTCATGGTACACAGCGGAGGTTCCTTGCATCTCTTCAGCCCCCCATCCCTGAGGGCCACTCTCCTGTCTCCCTTTATTTCAGGGACTCCCTGCAACTCCCCCAATCTCCCCCATGCCAGCAGCTCTGGGTACACCCCCATTCACCCTTCCCCCAATGGCAGGGTCCCCTAACCCCCCCCTCCACCAGGGGTTCTGGCTGCACCCCTCCCCACACACCAGGGTCTCCATTCTCTCCACCATGTGCTCTTTCTTCCTCTGCCCCAAAGTACTTTTCTTCCCCTCCCCCTGCATGGGAAGGGAGGGAGATAGACAGGTCGTGCCACTCTCCCTCACCTGGGAGGAGGCTTAAAAAAGGAATTAAGGGAACCTTCAGTTATTTACAATCACAAATCCCATTGAGTTCTCACTACAAACCCTAATGAAGAAAGAACAGGAGTACTTGTGGCACCTTAGAGACTAACTGTGGGCTACAGCTTATGCTCAAATAAATTTGTTAGTCTCTAAAGTGCCACAAGTACTCCCATTCTTTTTGTGGATACAGACTAACAGAGCTGCTACTCTGAAACCCAGGGCCGGCTTTAGGCCGATTCAACCGATTAGGCTGAATTGGGCCCCACGCTAAGAGGGCCCCATGCCACAGCTCTCCAACCTGCCCACAGCTCACTTCTCCCTCCTCCCCTCCCCTGAAGGCTCCTCCCCCTGCTCCTCCCCCACCCCTGCTTCCCACAAATCAGAGGTTCGTGGGAAGTCTGAGAAGAAGCAGGGGTGCGCAGGCAGCACCAGGGAAGCTGGGGTAGTGAGGGGCGCGATAAGGGCTCCAGGGAGGCACGGCCAAGTCTGGCCCCGGTTCCAGCCTAGCTCGCTGGCTCCAGCGGCTCTGGCCTGGCTCGGCTCCAGCCCGGCCCCCACAGCACGGCTCGGGTCCGGCCTGGCCCCCTCGGCTTGGGTCCGGCCCAGCCCCCGCAGCACGGCACGGCCCTCTCGGCTCGGGTCCGGCTCTGCTCGGGCCTGGCCCCCGTGGCTTGGGTCCAGTCCGGCCCCTGCGGCGCGGCTTGGCTCCGGCCCCGGTGGCGCGGCTCGGCTCTGGCCACCGAGCAGCTCCGGGTCGGACCCAAGCCCGGCGACCCCAGCCGGAGCACGGCTCGATTCCAGGGGGCGGGGCTTGCTGCAAGCCCCGCCCCCAGGAATCGGGCCCCACTCTTTCTAAAGCCGACCCTGCTGAAACCTGTCCTAATGGAGAACTGTAGCATGGCCTGCTGGCTTCAGCTTTGTTGACTGTAGGCATTTCAATCCCTTGGAAGGTGGTGTTTGCTGGTTGTAAACTTGCTTATCCACTTTGTGTTTGAGTTTGTTGCTCTCCCAGTAAGGATGTTAAGGAGGCTCTGTGCTGCGTTAACTGTGAAATGTCCTTCTAGGAAAAACCTCTCTATAAAATCTGAAACTCTAGGAACAATTTGGAAGCTAAACAAACAGGCACAAAACATCATTGTTAGCAATTTAGCAGGTTTAAATGGGAAGAAAGGAAAGAACCAGCAACTGCAAAATAAAAAATCACATGAAATCTATGTTTTAATGATGATTTTCATCCACCCTGTCTTTCTGAACTATCCTTTTGCCTGTTTTTGCTCCTCTTTGCAGGCTGAGGCCGAGAGAGAGCTGATTTTGGCTCTGTTTCAGCACCTGCACCACTTTCTGGAGGAACAAGAGCGACCCCTGCTGGCCAGATGGCGGAATTAAAGGAGGAAATTATGAAGATACAGGAGGAAAATATCACCACACTCTCCGCGGAGATTTCCCGCGAGTTGATCGTGAGATGGAGGGGAAGTGCTGGCAGCCAGCGAGTGAGTTCCTGCAGGTGAGACCTCAGATCTTTGCAGGGAAATATAGAGAGAAGGGGTAGAAGGTTAGAGCCAGAAGCCACACAGGACTGAAACTTCATAGATCTCACTATAGGTGGTTAAGTATAAACTCTCCCTTGTTTTCCATGGCTTTATATGATCATTATTTTAATTCATTTTCCAGCTGTGATTTGTGAGGGTGGTGAGGTCCTAGGAGAGGGGTATGATTACAGATATTTTAAATTCTTTGCTTTGAAGCCTTCCTTTCCTGCTCCGTGTTGGACACAAAAAGAACTCAGGGCATGGGCGCCGACTCCATGGGTGCTCTGGGAGTGGAGCACCCATGGGAAAAAATTGTGGGTGCTCAGCAGGGGAAGAGGCAGGGCAGAGCCGTGGGTGAAGGGGTGGGGTGGGGATGGGGCCTGGGGCAGATTGGGGGTCGAGCATCCTTGGGGAAATGAGAAAGTCGGTGCCTGTGAGTCATAGAATCATAGAATCATAGAATATCAGGGTTGGAAGGGACCTCAAGAGGTCATCTAGTCCAACCCCCTGCTCAAAGCAGGACCAATTCCCAACTAAATCATCCCAGCCAGGGCTTTGTCAAGCCGGGCCTTAAAAATCTCCAAGGAAGGAGACTCCACCACCTCCCTAGGTAACGCATTCCAGTGCTTCACCACCCTCCTAGTGAAATAAAAGTCAGGGCATTGCTTGACGGCAGATGTGCTAACCCTGACGCCACCAGCCTACCTACACTGTCATTGTAGTACAGGCCAATCGCTCACCTCTTGTGGACATGCACCTCTGCAAAACAGAGGTGGTGTTACTGTATAGCCACTGAGTTGTGCTTCAAAGGGACGAGCTGGCTGCAGCTCAGTGAACGTCCCGGCAGTTGCGTGGTGCCACGTGTAAATGGTCACTGTTTGTTCACTTTTATGATTATTATCAGCTTGGGAATGAGCTTCCTTTTCTCTTTCTCCCTCTTAGGACATTGGAAGCGCCTGGAGCAGGCACGTGGCTCCTTCCGACTCCTTCCCCACCCCCGGCACCGTGCTGGGAAGGGGCCTGGGCATCAGCAAACTGCCTGGGGCAAAGGCATAGTTCACACCCTCATTGACCTCGGTGGCACAAAATCCTGTGAGCCATCCTCCTAAAGCAGTGGTCCCCAAACTTTTTCACTTGCGCCCCCCTTATCTGATCCGTGCCCCTCCATGGGAGCTGGGGGGGAGGGTGATGGGGCAGGACGGGGGAGGGGGAGCTCCATTCCAGGGGTAGGGGGGGTGACTGGGACAGGGAGGGGGAGCCATGCTCAGGGCAGGATGAGGGAGCCTCCAGCCATCTCTGTGTGCTCCTCCAGGATTCAGCAGCAGCTGTTGGTCTTCCCACCCCCTGGTGGTGGAGGCCGGTTAGTAACCAGACTTTTAGTGTTCGGGCGGCTTGGACTGGGGGGACTGGGCCGGAGCGGAACTGGGGGCAGAGCAGGGCTGGGTGGCTCTGGGCTCCCTGGGCTGGCCTCATGGGCTCCCTGTTGGCCCATACAGTGACCAGCCCCTGGGTCAGTGACTGCTCACTTTAAGGCCCCTTCACACTGCCAGAGGGGTAAAGTTGAAAAGAGGCCTTAGTGCACATAAAGCTCGGCCCATCTGGCTTGTTTCATGCAGGGGTTTCACAGGAACACTCTCACCAGCCCATCAGCTGACACAAGAATCCGCCTCCACGCTGGAGTGCAGAAAGACCAAGAAGCACCGAGGAACAGAGCACAGACCTGAAGCTCTACAGTGAATCAGCAGCGATGCCCTGAGGAGAGGCAAGCTGCGGGTGTGGGCAGCACACATAGACCTGATGCCCTCTCCCCCCAGGGCTGCAGAGACATGCCAGCCACTTCTGGGAGCGGCGTGGGGCCAGGGCAGGCAGGGAGCCTGCTTAGACCCGCTGTGCTGCCAGACTTTTAGCAGCCAGAGATCGCGATCGACTGGCAGAGGCTCCAGGATCGACCAGTCTATCGCGATCTACCGACTGGTGACCACTGCGTTAGATCAAGGGAATAGTTCCACTGTCTTCAGTCGGACAATTCACACTCTTAAAGTGCACGCCATCTGGGTGTCTGCGGGCAGCCGTAGCCAAAGGAGATCCCTATTGGTTCCAGCCTGGGGGGGTCTGATCCAGTGCAGGGGCCCCGGGACATTACATGGATAGCCCTGCTTTCCTGGGATCCCCTAGCATCCATGTGGTTTGCGGTGAGTCCCACAGCTCCTACTGTCTGGCCTCTGCCGTAATTCTTCAGGGCAGGAGATGTGGGGGGTGGGGGGGAATCTGGCTGGGGATCATTGGCTTTCCCCAAACGTCTGATATATTATTACTAAGGCTAAGATTCTGTCATGGATATTTTTAGTAAAAGTCATGAACGGGTCACGGGCAATAAAAAAAAATTCACGGAAGGTTGTAACCTGTCTGTGACTTTTACTAAAAATATCCCTGATGCGATGGGGAGCCCAGCTGCAGGTCCCCACACTGCCTGAAGAGGTTAGGCAGCTGCAGGGGCCGCTCCAAGCTCTGGGGGTCCCCACCGCCTGTGGGGGCTTGGAGCTCCAAGGTCCCCCCACTCGGAGCTCAGGGGTACCCCCACCACCTGCAGCGGTCGGGAGCTTTGAAGGACCCCCAGTGCCCATGGTGGCTTAGAGTTCCTGGGTCCCCTGCCCCCTGTGGAGGCTGGGAGCTGCAAGGGGGCCCACTGCCTGTGTCGGCCAGGAGCTGTGGCAGGGGTCCCACTGCCTGCAGCAGCTTGGAGCACCAAGGGGGCCCTTGCTGCCCAGTCCACGGGAGCTGTGGGAGCCCCCGCTGCCCACAACCTCTGAAAAAATCGTAGCCTTAATTATCACTGAATGTTTCACTACCACTTTGTGTGCCTCTGTGGGCACAGGTCACACTGACGCCGAGCCGTAACGCCCAAGGCAAACTTCGCAAATGCAGCGGATTGACTGAGCAGGTTTAAGATTTTGCTTTGAAGTCCCACTCAAAACTTCCTTCATTGGGGCCCTTCCTCACCTGACACAGAAAGGATGGCGGGAGAGGAGGTGGAAGGTGGTAGGAGAAGGGGCAGAGCTTATGTTATTTGCATGGCCTTAACTGTGCATTTCATCTTTGCCATGTTTTGGAAGGAGTTTGCCTTGGTATATAAACAGGATCAGGGCCTAACTTATGTTTGTCAGTTTCTTATATTAAACCATAAACAGTAACCTCCAATAGGCCTATATGTCATTAGCTTTAAATGGCTATTTTATGTATTTAATTTTGAAAAAGCTACAGTGTTCTCTCAGGGTTTTTCCTCCTAAAGAAACACAGAAAGATTTATCACCTTCCCCCCCAGTTCAGCACTGCTCTTTGCCTGGGGGAATATAATATCGGGTCCCTTCACAGAGAGCTTTGCATTTCTCTGCACAGTCTCCAGGGGCTGAAAATCAAACAGGCTTCTCCCCCAGCTCAGCCAATGAGAAAGACCCTAAGTGAACAAACACCCAATTGCGGCTGCAGTCTAAAGGCAGGAAAGTGAAATGAAACCTGTCACTTTCCCCCCGCTGGGAGCCATGGCTGCAGAGAGCCCTGTACAGAGTCTCCAGGATGAAGCTTCTTGTTCCATCTGTCTGGAGTATTTCAAAGACCCAGTGTCTATCCACTGCGGGCACAACTTCTGCCGGGCCTGCATCACTGACTACTGGGAAGAGTCAGATATCAACTTCTCCTGCCCTCAGTGCAGAGAAACCGCCCAGCAGAGAAACTTCAGACCCAACAGGGAGCTGGCAAAAATTATTGAAATAGCCAAGCGGCTGAGTTTACAGGCAGCCAAAGGCTCAGGAGGTGAGCGAGTGTGTGAGAAGCACCAGGAGACCCTGAAACTGTTCTGCGAGGAGGATCAAGCCCCCATCTGTGTGATCTGCCGAGAGTCCCAGGCTCACAGATCTCACACTGTGGTTCCCATAGAGGAGGCTGCCCAGGAGTACAAGGTAGGGAAGCCTAGTATATTGTAACAGGCAGGAGTTTAAATAAGTAAAGCATCAGATAAAATGGGATCTTCCACTGTGAATTTCTAGACATAGAAATTTCACATACAGTATTTAGGTTTCTCACTAGTTTAATCTGAATGCCTTATTTCCTGTGTGTGTATATATATATATACACACACACATACCATTAAGAAGACAGGAAATTACACTTACGTGAATGATCTCTGCTCTCAACCTCTTGCTGAATAATGTCTGGGAGTTGGCTCAAAGTGATGCTGAACTTTTGCTACCTAATAGTTCTGTTCAAAATGACATTTCTCAGGAGCTGAATAAAACTGACAGAGCTAATTCAGGGCCCGATTCAGCAAAACGCTTAGACGTGAGCTTAACTTTAAGAGTGTGAATTGTCCGACTGAAGACAGTGGAACTATTCCCTTGATCTAACACAGTGGTCACCAATCGGTAGATCGCGATAGACTGGTCGATCCTGGAGCCTCTGCTGGTCGATTGCGATCTCTGGCTGCTAAAAGTCTGGCAGCACAGCGGGTCTAAGCAGGCTCCCTGCCTGCCCTGGCCCCACGCCGCTCCCAGAAGTGGCTGGCATGTCTCTGCAGCCCTGGGGGGAGAGGGCATCAGGTCTATGTGTGCTGCCCGCACCCGCAAGCACTGCCCCCGCACTGGGGGGGCGGGGGGCGGGGCCAGCGGCAGCGCAAGGAGTTGCCTGCTACCCTCCCACACCCAGGGCCGCAGACATGCCAGCTGCTTCCTGGAATGGTATGGGGCCAGGGCAGGCAGGAAGCCTCCCTTATACCCGCTGCACCACCAACTGGGAGCCACCTTGCACCCCTTCCTGCACCCCACCCCGCTGCCCCAACCTGGAGCCCCCTCCTACACCCAAACTCTCTCCCAGACCCCACACTCCCTCCCAACCCCCTGCCCCAGCCCTGAGCCCTCACCCAAATTCCCTCCCAGAGCTTGCACCCCTCACCCCCTCCTGCATCCCAACCCCCTGTCCCAGCCTGGAGCCCCCTTCTGCACCCAAACTCCTTCCCAGAGCCTGCACCCCTCACCCCCTCCTGCACCTCAACACTCTGCCCCAGCCCAGAGCCCTGTCCTGCACCCCAACCGCCTGGTCCAGGCTCAACCTAGAGCCTCCTCCCACACTCCAAACCCCTCTTCCCTAGCCCAGAGCCTGCACCCCCTCCTGCACCCCAACCCTCTGCCCCAGCCCGGTAAAAGTGAGTAAGGGTGGGGGAGAGCAAGTAATAGAGGGAGGGGGAATGGAGTGAGCAGCACGGGGCCTCAGGGAAGGGGCGGGGTAGATCCTGGGTTGATAAATTCAAAAAGCAATCTTGTGCGTAGAAAGGTTGGAGACCACTGATCTAACAAAAGCATGTGTTTCAGTGTTTTGTTGAACAATGGCCATTCTTTTCCTTTGTCTGTGTCACTCATTTTATTCCTGACACAGGAATCACTCACTTCTTGGGTCCCAAACATGCAGATGTCTCAGAGGCCAGGGGGCTAGGGATTATACAGACCAAGATTGTAACATCAGTAACCAGTAAAACAATCCAGTGCATTGGAGGAGACAAACGTGGTGGCCAATTATGTATGGCTGTGGACTCATTTTCTCTTTTTGAGTTAAATCAGCTGCAAAGAGTTTAAACAAATGCAGTCATATCCGTGCAGCTGGTTTGTAGTTTGTAGGGACTGGATTCTCCCTATGCCGCTGTCCAAAGAAGGGGAAAAACGTTGAACACTCAACGTTATTTCTTTGCTCAGGAAAAAATCCAGATCCAATTACAGATTCTGAAGGAAGAGAGAGAAAAGCTGATGGGATTGAAACTGACCAAAGAGGCAAGAATCTGGGAGCATCTGGTAGGTACCAGTTGTTATTATCCAGCAAGGACATGTAGGTGCGTGTCCCTCCCAGGGTGGGTATCACTCTGGTAGTGTGGGGGTCCGGGGGATGGGAGAGTCAGGGGCTCATACTGTGACCACATGCCACTGAATGAGATCCTGTGTTTCTATGTTCCCCTTTGGGGATGTCCCGTCTCTGCCGGCTGGATTGTGTCTTGCACTCAGGCTGCTGAAAATGCCCCTGGACTCTGATATGTGAAGCGGGAGAGATGCAGTGCATGACCCTGGGCTGGCTAGCACCAGGCATGAGGTCATGGCCTGGCCGCCTCCTTTCCCTCTCCTGAGCAGCCAGAAGCATCACATCTGCTCCAGGGGCACAAGGCAACTCGTGTGGCCTTCCCCAGGAGATACAGAAAGAGCCTTTTCTCCCCCCATCCCTGCTGAGTCCAGGCTCAGTCTGGGCCCGTGTGTCTGTGTTTGGACGTGCTGGGAATTTCTGGGTGTTCCTGTTTGCACCCCTAGATGTCTTTGTGTTTGGGCATCTCTGGGAGCAGGCAACTATCCGGATTTCCTGAGTTAATGTATTAGAGGGTTAAGCTGTCTGTTGAGTTCTCTTTTGTTTAATTCTTTTTCATTTGTTTGCTTCCCCCAGCCTCTCTCACTCCCAATGTGATCCAGGACGTGTCTACACAGTAACTAGACACCCGTGGCTGGCCCATGCCAGCTGACGCAGGTTCGCTGGGCTCAGGCTGTGGGGGTCTAGGACCCTGAGAAGTGAAGGGTCCCAGAGCATGGGCTCCAGCCTGAGCCCAGAAGTCTACAAAGCAATGAAACAGCCCCGCAGCCCAGAGGCGCCGACTTTCTGGTTTCCCTGGGGGTGCTCGACCCCCGCTCTGCCCCACGCCTGCCCTGAACAATACTGGGAACTAGATTAGTTCCTGGAGAATTGGTCCATCAATGGCTATTAGCCAGGATGGGCAGGGATGGTGTCCCTAGCCTCTGTTTGCCAGAAGCTGGGAATGGGAGACAGGGGATGGATCACTTGATGATGATCTGTTCTGTTCATTCCCTCTGAAGCACCTGGCATTGGCCATTGTCGGAAGACAGGACACTGGGTTAGATGGACCTTTGGTCTGACCCAGTCTGGCCATTCTTACGTTTTTATGGGAAAGTTTCTCTCAAGTGCTATTTAAGGTTGCAATAAAATACCCCTTCCCCCTCCCCATTGAGTAGCCAGGGTCTCATCTGGAGCTGGCATGAATTGGTAGAGCTGCCTTGACGTTTGTGGAGTTAAACTAGCTGAAGATCTGGCCCCAGGTGACTCACTCTGTGGGCCCTGCCCTGCCCTTTCCCTTCCTCATTACAGGAGCAGGTAGAAACAGAGAGGCTGAAGATTCTGTCTGAATTTGAGCAGCTGCGGCAGTTCCTAGAGGAACAAGAGCAACTCCTGCTGGCCCGATTGGAAGAGCTGGACAAGGAGATTGAGAAGAGAAGGGATGAGAACATTGCCAAACTCTCGGAGGAGATTTCCCGTGTAAATGACATGATCAGCGAGCTAGAGAGGAAGTGCCAGCAGCCAGCGAGTGAATTCCTGCAGGTGAGATACTGGATCCTTGATACGCAAGAGCCTTGGAGTCCAGGAGTCAAACGCTAGAGTAGAACTCACAGGTTATGCAGCTGAAATATAATTTTTTACTGTTTCTAACCATTAGTATTGTTATTTGTTTCATTGTTCGGAGAACCTGGGTATTTTAAATCAAATATAATCTATCTCGGTACTCAAATGTCCCCCATGACCATCAGATCTGCATGCCTCCCCAAAATTAATGCATTGATCCTCTTCTTAGGGAAGGATTATTATCTGCATTTTACAGATGGGGTGGACTGAGGCAAAGAAGCCTGGATCCCAAAGGGACTTGTCATTGCAAGGCCTAACTTTCAGGTCCTTAGAAAATCACTGTGGGATCCACAACGTTAGGCCCCCAGGCTCCCTACACGATGCACAGGTGGAGCTAGGCACCGAAGAACGGGAGCCGCCGAAGCCGGCTGGTGGGGGATGCCAAGGAGAGGGGTGTGTCCCAAGCCCGCCACTCTTGCAAAGAGAGGTGCCCAAATGTGGACTGAAGGGGAGGCGCCTGGCTCTTGCTTGTGATCCACAAATGGGAACCCCTTACCTGGAGACTGGTGTCTTCTGGTGCTTAAATCGTTCTTGTGGGAAGAAGTCAGGCGGGTAACTAGTGCCGAACAAAGCCATGCTGGTGGCAGAGCCGGCTCATCCTTGTAACCTTTAACTCAGTAATTAGGGTACTCGGTCGGGAGGTAGGAAATTCTGGTTCAATCCCTGTCTGATGAGAAGAAGAGATGTGACAGGGGTTCCTCACCTTAGAGATACACACCCTAACCATTGGCATAAAGAGTGGATTTCAATTTACTTCTCTTCTGGCCTTCTTGAAGGAAGGAGCACAATGGACTAAGCAGTTAGGTACAAAGAATAGCCCTAAGGTTATACCCTGAAATCATCTAAATGGCTACCGAGATTGGTTTATGTTGCATCTCGTTGATTTCACTAAGGTTCCTTCTTTCCCTTCCCCTTCTAGGATGTCCAAAGCACCTTGAGCAGGTACGTGGCTCCTTCTCACTCCCCCTCACAAGTTTCTGTGCTGTTCTTGTTAGCGGTTTGTATTGTGGTAGTATTTAGGGGCCCCAAACCACAGACTAATAGGGCTCCATGGACAAAAACGTAACAGACACTCCATGCCATAGGCGCCGATTCTGTGGGTGGTCTGTGGCTGGAGCACCCACCGAAAAAAAATAGTGTGTAGTCAACATCCACTGGTGGCCCTGCCGATCAGCTCCTCTCCCTCCCTCCCAGCACCTCCTGCCCGCTGCATATCAGCTGTTCAGCGACGTGCAGGAGGCACTAGGGAGGAGGGGACAGAGCGAGGACAGGGCATGCTCCAGAGAGGGGACGGAACGGGGTGGGAAGAGGCAGGGCGGGGTGGGTCTTGTGGGAAGGGATGGAGTGGGGCGGGGTCTGGGGCAGAGCATGGGTTGAGCACCCCCAGGGAAATGAGGAAGCCAGTGCCTGTCCTGCCATACCCTTCATTGGGAAAGGATCCCTCCTTCCTTGCCCTTTTGACTAGGACAAGCGTAGGTGTCCGATGCCCCAGAAACCCTTACCTTGGAGGTCCCTCTGAATGAGGAGACCCGGGTGCTTTCCTCCTCCTAGAGGGAAGGCAGAGTGAATTTCCAAACACACAGTGGCTCTCGTAGTGAAACAAGATTTATGTGAACATAGAGCAAGAAGATCATTTTGAAAAAATTGATGATCTCCACTTATCTATGTTTATATCTCTATTGGCTGAGAGCAAAATTCTTGGCTACCTGATAACTTCTGGGTGATGCATGAGGCAAGCTGGAGCTGTGGCGTTCTCTCAGTCCACTTCCAAGCACTCAAATGGCCACATCACAAAGATGTACGGCACAGACGTCATATTTTTTGCCCACTTATTGGTAAATCGCAGCAGGAAAGCCAAGGACCGAATTGGCCGTGGGTTCAGATGGGATTTGTCTGGTCCATATATAAAGCACAGGAATAAAACTCTGTTAGGGAAGCTTCCACTGAGGGCTTGTCTACACTGCCACCTTACAACACTGAAACTTTCTCACTCAGGGGTGTGAAAAAACACACCCCATGAGTGATGCAAGCTTCAGTGCTCTAAAGTGGCAGTGTAGATAGTGCACCAGCGCTGGGAGCTACTTCCCTCATGGGGGTGGGTTTTTTACAGCTGGAGCTGGAGCCGCGACTACATAGCCACGTTAAAGCACTGCCACGGCAGTGCTTTAATGTTGGTAGAGAAGACATACCCTGAGGCTGGGCTACACAAAGACAGTCTAGGGGTGGAATCCTGGCCCTGGTGACGTCAAAAGAAATTTTGCTATGGACTTCACTGGGTCAGGGTTTTACCCCAGTCCTAGCAGGACAGCGGGGTTCCGTAGCATGAAAGTCATGGGGAAAGATTATTTAAAAAAAAAGCAAACAAACAATGGAGAATAAGGAATAAACTAAATAATGAATTAGACGAGTGTGTTTCTTTCCAGGTGTGAGCTGGGGAAGGTCCCGCAACTGGAGGAGGTTTCTCCTGAGCCAGAGAAAACCCCCAGCAGCATCTCTCATAAAACTATTGCTCTAAAGGAGACTCTGAGGAAATTCCAAGGTACGGAGAAGGGATTGGGGAAGAGGGGGACTTGACATTTGACAGTGGGAGGAGATGGGCCAATTAGCTGCTCATGTAAAGTCCGGACAATAACAGTAAACAATGATGTTATCATTACTGAACTCTGTAAGGGCCTAGAGCAGAGGTTCTCAGCCTTTTTTGGCTAGGACCCCCTTTGAAAATATTTCAGGCTGTGACGACCCCCTCAAAAAGTGACGACCCCCTCCACACCACGCTTTAATATACTTCTGTGCTGCTGCTGGCGGTGGCGCTGCCTTCAGAGCTGGGAGCCGCACCTGCCACTCTCGCGACCCCCCCCTACAATAGTCTTGCGATCCCCTTTTGGGTCGGACCCCCCAGTTTGGGAAATACTGGACCAGAGGAGATTCCTTGGGACTAGAACGTAGGAGGAGAGCTGGTTGGAAAGTGGGAGGTGTTTTCTTTCTCTCACACACCCACTTACTTTTGAAAATGTTTCTTTACAAATAATTCATAAGTATTATCTAAGTTTCTTTTCCCCATGGGCAGGTCTATCCTCCCCAATGCCCTCACCCACCATTCCTGATCCCTCCTTTCACCCTGCACCCCCCTGGGCTATCCTCTTCTCTACTTCTACCTCTTTGCTTTTCCCTCTTGGCTGAGGGACCCACCCAGGCTGCTGATGCTGGTGTCCCTCCACTCAGGGCCAGCCTTAGGGGAAATGGTGCCCTGGGCGCATGGGCGGCAGGTGAACCCCCCCTTTGGGGAGGCTAGCCCCTCGGCCCTGCCCTCCCTGTGCTGACAAAGCCCCGAGCGCTCCAGCTGCACCGGCCCAAACTGCCCCAGCCAGCCCAGCCCTTGGCTGCCAGTCCGAGCTAAGTCCCTGCCAGCTTTAGGGTAACGTGGGTAGGGCCTTGGGGTGGAGCATAGGTGGGGCCACAGCCTGGGTTAGGGGAGGCTTAGTCTTCCCTAGTCTTTGATATCCACCACCCATGCCTGGGCGAACTTGTATTTTGGTGCCCCTGGTCCCCATAGGCGCCCCACCACCCTATTGCCCTGACCCTCACTGGTCCCCCCCATCCAGGCCCTGCTGCCTTCCATCAGTGCTTAATTTGTATTGAAAGAGATGCCGGGGCTCAGCCCTAGCACAAATTAAGCACTGGCTGTCGTCAGGACAGTGGGTAGGAGGTAACAGCACGGCATCCCCTTAAATACCGCACCTTGGGTGGCGGCCCAGCCCGCCAACCTCGAAGGCTGGTCCTGCCTCCACTCTCCTCAGGAGTGGCTAGGAGTGGGGCAGCAGGGTGGGAAGCAGAAAGGCAGAATCTGCAGCCAAAACTGCAGCTGTAACAGCACCTCTAGTGCCTGGGAGAAGGGAACCGTGGCGAAATCCCTGCTCAGCCCCAGCAGAGGCAGCTCACTGCAATCCGGGACAGAGAAGCAGGAAATCAGGGAGGGTCCCAGCCAGGACGGGGCTGCGGGGGTGTGTGAGAAATGGTTCCAGCCGCCCGCAGGGCCGAGCTCTGCCCCTAACGCTCTGATTTTCTCTTGGTCCCCCCCAGCGGATGTGACTCTGGATCCAGACACGGCTCACCCCCGCCTTGTCCTGTCTGAGGATGGGAAAAGTGTGAGATGGGAAGACACGCGCCAGCACATGCCTGACAATCCCAAGAGATTTGATTCTTCTCGCTGCGTGCTGGGCCTGGAGGGCTTCTCCTCGGGGAGGCATTACTGGGAGGTGGAGGTGGAGGATGGGGGAGCCTGGGCTGTTGGGGTGGCCAGAGAGTCTGTGAGGAGGAAGGGACGGGTCAATGTTAACCCGGAGGAGGGCATCTGGGCTGTGGGTCAATGTGGGACTCAGTACCTGGCTCTCACCTCCCCCAAGATCCCCCTCTCCCTTGCTGAACGGCCCAGGACCATCGGGATTTATCTGGACTGCGAAGAGGGGCGGGTGGCATTTTTTGATGCTGATAACGAGGCCCCGATCTTCACTTTCCCACCGGCCTCTGTCCCTGGAGAAAAAATCCTCCCTTTACTGTGTTTGGGGAGAGGATCCCAGTTCAGACTGTGTCCCTGCCTCACAGGGTATAATATAGAGCCTTAGAAATACACATGGTTAGCCTCACACGGCCCAGTTTGTCCTGGAGGCCAAAGTGTATTTGTTCATGTCAAACTCAAGAGAAGGGGGAAAAGGTATAGACCTGTCTGTGTGTCCCAACACTGATTCTGCAGGATTCTAGCAGTTTGCAGGGACATAGACTGGGATGGAGGCAACTGGAACCAGAAATGGGGCATTGGAGAAGGGTAATTGGGGTAGGGGGGGAACGGGGAGGAGGTGGATACTGGAGAAATGAACCTGAAAGGGTGGGAGCCAATTAATAATCTCCAGCTTTGAATGGGGTTTTACGGATGCATTTTTTAAAAAAGCAAATGGATTCTACATTCTTATGATCCATGGAATAATTGTATTAAAGTGAATAAAGGACAAAAAGGGTCCTTTTGTCTCTTCTGGTGGGTTTAAAAAGAAAAAAAATGGATTAAGTGAAACTGCAATGAGCCATTCATAAGGGAGGCAGTGTGGCCTAGTGGATACAGCACCGGATTCAGGAGACCTGGGTTCTCTTTCCAGCATAGCCACTGGCCTGTTGGGGGAGTTTGGGCATGGCTCTGTACCTCTCTCTCCCCATCTGTGAAATGGGGCTGATACTGGCCTCCTTTGTAAAGTGATTTGAGATCCTTGGTTGTAAAGTGCTGTCCGAGAACTACACGGAGGCAACACCCCTTTAGTTGAGTCTGTGAAAAGCTGTGTGTAGACAAGGCCATCATGCTCGTTAGCAGAGACTGATACTGGGCCCTTGCACAAAAACAGCACTATCTTCACTGGGGGACAGGAGCTGGTTGTGTCTGATCTATTAAAACGGAGCTCCAGACCTGCCCCCCTCCCCTCCCAAGGTCTTTTCCATTGGATGCAAAACACAGACTCCCAAACGGGTGAAAGTTTGTGTCCCAGGGGCAATCAAGAACCTCCAGGATGAGGAAGCAGGAGATTGGAGATGCATGGCGTGTGGGAAAAAATATCCCTTGGATTTCAGTGTACTGCTATTCTAGCTCTGACAAAGGAAGGAAGAATGGCCTTGTAGTTCAGATGTTAGCTTTGGACTCAGGAGATGCAGGCTCCTTTCTTGGCGTTGCCTCAGGATTCCTGTGTAATTTGAAGTGAGTCATTAGACCGCTCCATGCCTCAGATTCTCCATCAGGGGTGTGAGGATTGCACACCTTCCCAAACTCGCAGAGGGCGTGTGAGGGTAAATTAGTTCGTGAATGTGAGCTACCAACACACTACAAGATGAGACAGCAAAATGGTCTAACACATGGTTTCAAAGTGTGAGTTCTCCACCTCTTCACAGCGAGATGGGGGTTATTGGAACAGGAAAAATGTCCGAAACTTCCAAACATGGGAGTGAAAGAAAAAGACAGAAGTTAGAAAAATTCCCATATACATGGTGGGGAAATGTAATTCACCTATTGGATGCATTTGGGTATTTAACCTGTATATATGGGATTGTGGGGTGTCTATGGCTAATTTGGAAATATGGGATTGTGCTTGTACATTGGCATCAAGAGTCTCACACACACACTATGCTGATGTCTCATTATGCATAGCTCTTAAATTTATAGTTATGTTCACAGGCGCCGACTTTCCCATTTCCCCAGGGGGTGCTTGACCCCTGCTCCGCCCCAGGACCCGCCCCCACTCCACACCGTCCCCCAAGGCCCCACCCACCTCTTCCCGCCCCTGCCCTGCCTCCACCTCTTCCTGACCCCACTCCTCCCCCTTCCACCCAGTGCCTCCTGCCCCCCCGCTGTACAGCTGATCAATGGCAGGCAGGAGGCGCTGAGTGGGAGGATCTGATCGGTGGGGCCTGGGTGGGAGGAGGGGGAGGAGTTGATTGACAGGGCTGCCAGTGGGTGCTGAGCACCCACTATTTTTTCCTAGTGGGTGCTCCAGCCGCAGAGCACCCATGGAGTTGGCGCCTATGGTTATGTTGGGTTTTGGGTGAAACCTCATTATAGCTGGTGGGTATAACAGGCCATCCTTCATGCAGGAGAGATGTAAAGAACATGAAGCTCCTTCATGGAATAAGAGAGCTGAAACAATAGGAGCCTCTATCCAAAGCACAGGCTACAGATAGGGATCTGAATTATGTGGGTGGACGTGTTTCACTGGGGGAAGGAACGCAAATGCAGAAGAACTGGTAATGGTTGGATGAACGTGTGTGTGAGAGAGACATGCAGCAGAAACACCACAGAAACACTCAACGAAAGCAGCAAAGGAGCCTTGGACACAGCCAAGGATACACATGTAGTGTTGTGTCCCTGAGGGAAAAAACGGAGAGAGAGATTTTGAGCAGAGTGCTGGCTAGAAAGAGGTATGGAATTGTGAGACAAGAAAATATCTCCCGTTGTTTGATTCCTGCTCTGTTCAGGGAAACAGGACTTTGTACCTGTTTTGTAAATAAACAGGGTGCATGACTGAAAACAAACAAAGAACTGACTCCATTGTCAATTTCTCCTCCAATTGGCATCAACCCCTAACACCCCAAACATTGGCTAAATGCTTGGGTCAAAAGGGATATCAGTATAGAATGGACTTCCCCAAAAGTAGAAACAATTTCAGTGGTGGTCATGAGACCTCAAAAAGGACCTTTTTGCTGGTATAACTGCATCTACATTAGGGCTTTTGCTGACACGGCCATGTTAATTAGGAGTGTGATTTTTTTCCCCTCCAAATTTTTAACTGACATAGGAAAACCTTTTAAGTGTAGACCAGCCACAAAAAAAAGTTTGCTGTTTCTTGTCTACACTTGGGCTTCCAACGATGCTGCCATTCATAGAGCCGAACCATTGATAGCGGTGCTGTTTTTCCTTCTGTGTATTATATAGACCAGAATTATAGCACCGCTGACTGATAAAAGACTCCAGCTGAATTTTGGGGGAGAAATCTGGTCCCATGCAAGACTTTTGGAGAATAAGCGTTCACAGCAATGGCGTCCGTCACTTTCTTCTGTAAAGTTCAGTGAGTTGGGAAAAGATTTTTTTTTAAATGGCTCCATACAGCAATATTAATAGGGGGAATAGAAACCCTGCACTTCCTTCCTCGCCCCAAAACAAACAGAAAATGAAATACACAAAACCCTACCCTTTTTCTTTACTTGGGACTCAATTCAGGCTCAACTGAAAATTTTCAAGAGAGAAAAGAGCTTCTAGATTTTAAAGTGAATTGAAAGGAGAAAACTTGGGAGTATCTTGCAGGGGCTCATTGTCATTAACTTACATGTGTGTAAAAAGAAGAACAGGAGTACTTGTGGCACCTTAGAGACTAACAAATTTATTAGAGCATAAGCTTTCGTGGACTACAGCCCACTTCTTCGGATACATATAGAATGGAACATATATTGAGGAGATATATATACACACATACAGAGAGCCCTCGGCATGCAAGCTAATTGTCAGTGGCACTCACACTGCCCGGGTCCTGGCCACCAGTCCGGTGGCTCTGCATTTTAATTTAATTTTAAATGAAGCTTCTTAAACATTTTAAAAACCTTATTTACTTTACATACAACAATAGTTTACTTATATATTATAGACTTGTAGAAAGAGACCTTCTAAAAACGTTAAAATGTATTACTGGCACGTGAAACCATAAATTCGAGTGAATAAATGAAGACTCGGCACACCACTTAAGAAAGGTTGCCGGCCCCTGGCCTAATGAATGAGCTGCAGGTGAAGTGCCAGCAGCCCGGGAGTGAATTCCTGCAGGTGAGAGCTCAAGTTTCTGCACAGAAAAGGGAAAAAAATCTGAATCATGAGTATAGGCTAAATATGCATTGGTATGTGTGTGTGTGTGTGTGTGTGTGTGTGTGTACACTGAACTTTCAGGATGGAATCAGACTGTATGTGTGTGTATGGTGTGTGTGTGTGCACGCATGTGCGCGCATGTGTGTGTGTACACCATACTTTCAGGTTGGAATCAGATTCTGTGTGTGTGTGTGTGTGTGTGTGTGTTTGTGTACACTGAACTTTCAGGATGGAATCAGACTATGTGTGTGTGTGTAAATGTTGCCCCTAAAGAATGGAATCAGACGTATTCTGTGTCTATGTGTATTATTAAAACCAGTTCCTCACAAGATCAAACTTCACAGCCCAACATGTGGGGAGAAAAGGAGTAATGTCATGGTTGCCTGTGTGTATGTTGGGAAGGGGTAGGAATTAGTGCTGGTTAAGAAGAAGCAAAAGTATCTGCATCTACCAGCCTTTTATAGCTGCACAAGAATCTGGCACAATACAGAGGTACCCATCTCCAAGTGCCAAATGGTTGGATTGGCTAATGCAACCTGTAGAAGTCCATGGCACACTGGGATATAAAGTCAGGTGTACATCATCATCATTTCATAGGGATAAGGATAGGAAGGTTCACAATTGACTAAGTAGTTACATACAAAGCTCATTGGCTATTCGTTCTCATGAGTGTCACTGTGGACTGAGCTTTTTCCTTCTCTGTCTCCCTTTTAGAACACCAGACGTACCTTGAGCAGGTAGGTGGCTCCTTCAGAGATTTTGGGATGCTGAGAAGGTGTTTGGAGACTGTGTGAAAATCAAAGCTCTCTCCAGTGACTAATAGCAAAATGTGGGCATGTTCCCACTGTGCACCTTAAATCCCAGGCTCAATACCCTTTTATACAAATAGACCTGTGCAAGTAATTTAATTTGTTGCTTGCTACCTAGGCAAATCAAAACTATAATAAAAATAATACTTCAGGTTGACCCAAGATGAATTTTTAGAGAAAGTTGCCTGAAAAACCCTAATAGTATCAGTGATAAAACTCAGAGTACACCACCTCCCAAATAGTCTAGTGGTTAGGATTTGGTGCTCTTACTGTCCCAGCATAGGGTTCAATTCCTGATCAGGGAAACAAGCTTTCCATCAACTTATATTGAACAAATCAAACTTTTCTAGAGCCTCAGAGCAGATATTAGGCATGTTCCCTCTGTGGATGGTTTATACAAATAGAGCTGTGCAAATCATTTGTTGTTTTGCTTGCTACCTTGCCAAACCAATAATAATAAATAATAATAATAATAAGAAGAATTCAGGTTGACCCAAGATTATTTTTTTTTTAGTTTTCTTGTTGAAACAAAATAAAAAAAAATCATTTTTGGTCAAACCAAAATATTTCAGTAAATAAAATATTCATCCAAAAACCCTTTCACCCAGGTCTATATACAAGTCTTTGGAATTGTGGGTTAGTGGCAGATCTATTTCTAGCCCTCTGTCCAAATGCCCATCTAGGTGTGTTTGTTTCACATTGCATATAAAACAAAAATACATTAAGTTGAAACATAAACATGTGATCACGATGCAACATTGTGATTGTAACTAAAGGAGAAAATTTCTACTTAGTTCAATAGAAGGAAGGTTTTCTCATCAGGTTCTAGCAAATGCTCAAAGTTCTGATGGTTCTTGGAGCTTCCAGACATATTGGCCAGAATTTTCAGAAGATCTGGCATTGGCACCCATCTCTAGAGCCAGATTTTCAGAAGGTCTCAACACACTGTGAGCTGAGCTATTTTGAAAAAAAGCTGGTCCAGATTGTGGGTGCTTCACTACATGGTTCACAGTGGAGGAGTTTGAGGTTCACCATTACTTTCTCATAAAGCTGAATGTCTGGTGTACATCTTTTATTTACATAAGTCAGCAGTGAGACTACAACACCTCACTAAAGGGACTCCAGGAAATCTGCAAATTTTCCTCAGGGCGATTGTGTATAAAAATGAACTATGCTATAGAAGGGCCCTAGAATTTGAAAGAAATATGGCATTGTCAAGGTTCCTTCCCCACTCTGAACTTTAGGGTACAGATGTGGGGGACCTGCATGAGAAGCTCTAAGCTCAATTAACAGCTTAGATCTGGTCTGGCTGACACCACTCCCAAGCACTAATTCCCTTCCCTGGGTAGCCTTGAGAGACTCTTCACCAATTCCCTGGTGAACACTGATCCAAACCCCCTTGGATCTTAAAACAAGGAGAAATTAACCATCCCCCCTCCTCTCTCCCACCAACTCCTGGTGGATCCAGATCCAACCCCTTGGATCTAAAAACAAGGCAAAAATCAATCAGGTATATATTAAAAAAAAAGGCTTTTAATTAAAGAAAAGAAAGGTAAAAGAAAACCTTCTGGGAGAGATTAGCATACCAGCTACTCTCACAGACAACAGATTCCAAACACAGAGGATGTTCCCCTAGGCGAAAACTTAGTTACACAAAAAATACCCAAATACCCAATTTGAGGTTACAAAGAAATAAACATAAACCTATTTCCTTCACTAATACTCACTACTTGATAAGAGGCTGAATTCTGGAGCTTTTCCCTCCGGTCAAAAGTGAAACTAACCCAGACAAAGGGAACTTCCCTCCTTCCTTTTGAACCATCTTGTCCTCCCATTGGTTCCTCTGGTCAGGTGTCAGCTAGGCTAGGTGAACTTCTTAACCCTTTACAGGTAAAAGAGGCATTAACCCTTAACTATCTGTTTATGACAGGCATCTTGGCCTCCTGGAACAGTTCATAACCCTAAAGAAAACAAGGAGTAGAAAAGGTACTTTTTTGTGGTGCTTTTGAGTGGTCTACGGCACCAGACACAGAGCTTTATTTTCTCCTCACTTGGGTGTTCTGGTCTCTGGATAGGAACATAAGTTCAAATCCCACTGCTGACACAACCCTTTTCTTTTAGTTGAAGGAATGGGCTCATTCTAATCACTCTTATAACATTACAACACCTATTGCTTAGCAGTTCTAGTAGAGTAGTTGCAAGAGAAATTGGAGGGAATTTAAATAGCTTCAGAAGCTGGGTGTTCAGGGTAAATTCCAAACCCTTTCTCCAGCAGAGACTTGCCATTGCTTGAGGGGAGACAGTTTTGTGGGGGAAAAGGGGAGCAGTTGAGTGACTATTGGGCGTTAGAATAACCCCGGTTGGGGCTCTATCTACTACCCAAGATCCACAAACCTGGAAATCCTAGACGCCCCATCATCTCTGGAATTGGCACTCTCACTGAAGGACTATCCAGATATGTGGACTCTCTGCTCAGACCCTATGCCACCAGCACTCCCAGCTATCTCCGTGACACCACTGATTTCCTGAGAAAACTACAATGCATTGGTGACCTCCCAGAAAACACCATCCTAGCCACCATAGATGTGGAGGCTCTCTACACAAACATCCCCCACACAGATGGAATACAAGCTGTCAGGAACAGTATCCCTGATGATGACACAGCACAACTTATTGCTGAGCTCTGTGACTTTATCCTCACATACAATTATTTCAAATTTGGTAACAATATATACCTCCAGTCCCGTGGCACCGCCATGGGCACCTGCATAGCCCCAAAATATGCCAACATTTTTATGGCTGACCTGGAACAACGTTCCTCAGCTCTCGCCCACTCTCGCCCCTTCTCTACCTACGCTACATTGATGACATCTTCATCATCTGGACCCATGGGAACGAGACCCTGGAAGAATCCCACCATGATTTCAACAGCTTCCACCCCACCATTAACCTCAGCCTGGACCAATCTACACAGGAAGTCCACTTCCTAGACACCACAGTACAAATAAGCGATGGCCACATTAACACCACCCTATAGCGAAAACCCACCGACTGCTATGCCTACCTTCATGCCTCCAGCTTCCACCCTGGACACACCACACGATCCATCGCCAAGCGCTGAGGTACAACCGCATCTGCTCCAACCCCTCAGACAGAGACCAACACCTACAAGATCTTCACCAAGCATTCTCAAAACTACGATACCCACACAAGGAAATAAGGAAACAAATCAACAGAGCCAGACATGTACCCAGAAGCCTCCTGCTACAAGACAAGCCCCAAAAAGAAACCAACAGAACTCCACTGGCCATCACCTACAGTCCTCAGCTTAAACCTCTCCAATGCCTCATCAGTGATCTACAACCCATCCTGGACAATGATCCCTCACTTTCACAGACCCTGGGAGGCAGGCCAGTCCTCGCCCACAGACAACCTGCCAACCTTAAGCATATTCTCACCAGCAACCACGCACCGCACCATAACAACTCTAACTCAGGAACCAATCCATGCAACAAACCTTGATGCCAACTCTGCCCACATATCTATCTACACCAGCAACACCATCACAGGACCTAACCAGATAAGCTACAATATCACTGGTTCATTCACCTGCACGTCCACCAACGTTATATATGCCATCATGGGCCAGCAATGCCCCTCTACTATGTACATTGGCCAAACTGGACAGTCACTACGTAAGCGGATAAATGGACACAAGTCAGATATCAGGAATGGCAATATACAAAAATCTGTAGGAGAACACTTCAACCTCCCTGGCCACACAATAGCAGATGTAAGGGTAGCCATCTTACAGCAAAAAAACCTTCAGGACCAGACTCCAAAGAGAAACTACTGAGCTTCAGTTCATTTGCAAATTTGACACTATCAGATCAGGATTAAACAAAGACTGCGAATGGCTATCCAACTACAGAAGCAGTTTCTCCTCCCTTGGTGTTCACACCTCAACTGCTAGCAGAGGACCTCACCTTCCCTGATTAAACTAACCTCATTATCTCCATACTGATTCTTGCCTGCATATTTATACCTGCCTCTGGAAATTTCCATTACATGCATCTGATGAAGTGGGCATTCACCCATGAAAACTTATGCTCCAATACATCTGTTAGTCTTAAAGGTGCCACAGGACTCTCTGTTGCTATTGGGAGTTTGATTCACAGTGGCATTTTAAAACGATCTTGGTTTTTAGAAAGGAAAAACAAACTGGAAAGTAAATCATTTGCTCTCAGGCCTGAAATCGTAACCTGTCCCAGTACAGTGGCAGAGGCAGTTTACCAAGTTAGTCACACATTTATTTAATGAATTAGTTATGATATTGCAGTCTATATGATTTTATAAAAACATGCTAATGAGTAAATATAATGTAACTGGAATATGCTTCATGCAATAGGTCTCTTATAAGATATCATTACAAAGATTATAATCTACTGAGTGTAATCATCCTATTTGTATAACTGTACCACTCTTGTATCTGAAACTAGAAATATGAAATATCACTCTGAGGGCCTATTGTAATTATTCAAAGTGTGGGCCATTAATGGTGGTTTGGAATCTTGATGACTCCCATTAACCAGGACAATTGACTGCAGATGGCTGTGTTTTACCTGTAAGTCTTCCTGTATACATGTGTGTGCTGGCAAATGGGTAATGAAGTCTTACAGTGACTTGTGATCATGTCACCTGAACTGGAATCCATCTTTAACCTAGTGCTTTTCCACTGGGGGGGACCCAGAGGGACAAAGGATTTCCGCCTTATGCAAAAGATATATAAATGGGTGGAACAGAACACAGGGAGAGAGCCATCATGAGAAATCCCCTAGCTACCATCTGAACTGGAACAAGGGCTGTACCAGGGGAAAGGACTGTGCCCAGACTAGGAAGGCATCCAGTCTGCGAAAGAAAATGTATTGAAACATCTCTGAGGGTGAGATCTTATCTGTATTCAGTTTCTTACTGTATTAGACATAGACTTGCGTGTTTTATTTTATTTTACTTGGTAATTCACTTTGTTCTGTCTGTTACTACTTGAAACCACTTAAATCCTACTTTCTGTATTTAATAAAATCACTTTTTACTTACTAATTAACCCAGAGTATGTGTTAATACCTGGGTGGGCAATCAGCTGTGCATATCTCTCTATCAGTGTTATAGAGGGCCAACAATTTATGAGTTTACCCCGTATAAGCTTTATACAGGGTAAAATGGATTTATTTGGGTTTAGACCCCATTGGGAGTTGGGCATCTGAATGTTAAAGACAAGAACACTTCTGTAAGCTGCTTTCAGTTAAGCCTGCAGCTGTTTGGGGCAAGAAATTCAGACCCTGGGTCTGTGTTGGAGCAGATGGGCGTGTCTGGCTCAGCAAGACAGGGTGCTGGGGTCCCAGGCTGGCAGGGAAAGCAGGGGCAGAAGTAGTCTTGGCACATCAGTTGGGAGTTCCCAAGGGGGTTTCTGTGATTCAACCCGTCACAAGTTTGTCTTTTGAGAATAAAGTGACTGACAGATGGCTACGGAAAAGAAATGTTTCAGAGTAGCAGCCGTGTTAGTCCGTATCTGCAAAAAGAACAGGAATACTTGTGGCACCTTAGAGACTAACAAATTTATTAGAGCATAAGCTTTCGTGGGCTACAGACCACTTCTTTGGATGCATGCGAAGAAGTGGGCTATAGCCCACGAAAGCTTATGCTCAAATAAATTTGTTAGTCTTTAAGGTGCCACAAGTACTCCTGTTCTTTTTACAGAAAAGAAAGTTGTTGGGAGTGTGATAAATATGGAAGTGAAAAAGAGGCTGGAAACAGAAGATTATTGTATACAAAATCTAGCATCCTTGTTCTTTCCAGCTTGGTTTGACAGTGAGGCCTATCCCTGTAGTTGCTGTAGCTAAGGAGAAATATCAAAGCCATTTCTGTAGTCTAGGGGTTATGATGTTCACTTATTGCACAGAAGTGTCTGGGTTAAAACTGGGCAGAAACCCTTCAAAGTTTTCATTTCCTTCCTGTTTTAACAAGAACATAGACCAGATCCCCAAAGGTGCTGGGTATTTCAATGGCATTTAGGCACCTAAATACTATTGCTGATCTGAGACATAGCATTTAAATTTATCCCAACTAATCAGACACTAAAGTAAATATTATTTTCCACATTTGAGCATCAAATACAAAGAAAGGGTCAAAATACAAAGAAACAACAGCAAAAAAATGTTGCCTTTATATATAGATAGATATAGATATATTGCGAATAGCAACAAGAATCAACGTAGAGCTGGATCTAAAAAACGGAAAGATTAATCTTTCTATACAAATAATAATTAGTGATAATTAATAATATAATAAAGGACCTTGAATTCCTTCATAATTTTATGGTTCTCGGAACTTCCAGACATATTGGCCAGAATTTTCTAGAGCCAGATTTTCAGAAAAACTCAACACACCACCTGCTCCACCTGAAACAACAGCAAAAAACTGTTGCCTTTAGATAGATAGAGGGAGGGGGTGTAGGGGGATAGATAGATAGATAGAGGGAGTTTAGGGGGGATAGATAGCCCTACGTCTCTTGAGGAGGTGGAGTTACTATGTGGGTGTAGTAGGGCACTTACATAGGTGGGACATGGCCCTAGTGTGTACAGTGAGGTAATTAGGACAATCTAAGATGCTATTGGTTGGCCTAACTGTGTAGTGTAGCCCAGGTTTTAATCTCATGGTGATGGGTTAGAGCCCCATGTTGGATGTCTTGTTTCCTTTGCTTAGGAGTGCTTGTTCGCACACCTATCTCCTTGCTGTCCAGTTCAGGGAAGGAGAGAATAACCAAGTCTTCTGGTATTAAATGGCATAACTTTTCTAAACGACCCTTCCCAGTCAGTGAAACCTATGGTGAGAAACTTGCCCTTGATTTTACTACATTTTGGTTTCTTTTCTTGTTGGTGGCTCCCTAGGAGCTGGCAGGGAAATGTCCATGGAAAAGTGGAGCGGATGTGAGCTTTCTTGGTTCCGAGATTTGCCTGCGTTTTGGCCTCATTGTGTTTGGATTGGATGAGACATTGCAGCATTTCTGATGACTGTTTGAGTTTGGAAAGTAAGCTCTTTGTTTTTCTGTTCTTCAAAGGGAAAGTGAGTGAGTGGATATACACTGGCAGCTGAGAAAGCCTTAGAAGGGGACATCCAAAGCTGGGCACAATCAGTTTCTGTACTGGAGTGGTTATCATGTTTGCTTCACACGCAAAATATCCCTGGCTTAAAACTAGGCAGAAACAGTGCCTTTTCTCTCTACTGATCAGTTTTGGTCTTCCTTCATTCCAAGCCCTTTTCTGAAAAACACCCGTATTGCCCACACTTTTTATTCATTATTCTTTCCTTTTATGAAACTTTAGGGTCTTAATTTAATTGCCACACAACTTTGCTCATGAATTAAAATTTAACACAACATTTTACAGCCCTTTCCTAGGCCCTCCTTTCTGTCACTTACACGATCTTACTTATGGGAATATTCACTGATTCATTGCACCTAGCATTTCAAAGGAAAGGTCAGAATCATTTATGTTGGATTCACTTTCTTTATTTCTTTCTAATTCTTTCTTTCACATAGATGGGGAAATCTGTGTTTGAGTAAGTTAGCTTACCGCTCTCTCTGTCTAGATTGAAGTTGCCACAATTAAGACCTTCCCTATATGCAAATATCTATGTGAAAATATTTTCTAAACCAATGCAGAGATGCTGGGCAGGGCTAGGAGTGGGGCAGATCAATAATAGGCTGTTCTTTAGGTTGGTGCTTGCTAATTGGCCATTTGGAATTTTAATCAGTGATGGCATTACACCCAAAAGATAATCTCAAAATGTGGAGAAGAAATGGTATGCAGGCTAGTAAACGGTTCTTGGTGTAACACCAAAAGTGATGCATTCTAGTGTGAAAGAACAACCCTTTCATGTCTTAGGAGGGTTTGCTATGTAGTTGTAGCCATACAGGTCCCAGGAAAGCTTGTCTTTCTCACCAACAGAATCTGGCCAAGTGAAAGATATTATCTCACCCACCTGAGCATTTGCTAGCCACACTACCTGAGAAATGAGGAAACAGACTCAAAGCAGAAAAAAATGGAACAAAGAAGTTTAATTCGTAGCAGAAAAATAGGCAATGCCCCGTTGTCAGCTAGAATCAATCTCCGACGATTCTGTGACCTCTTGTGAATATTGCTGTTTTTGAAAAAAAGCCAGGTATTATTTAGACAATATCGCTTCTAGTATATCCATTGAATCAGATTTATGCTGCAGTATTGCTGTGTATCCACAGAGATTCATTCAGTTATGCACACAAGTGAATTGAGATGGGCAGTTGGAGTCAGCCAGTTCTCTGCCATCTCAAAATCTTTGCTTTTTAAAAAATGCTCTTTTTAGTGTTGTTTATAAGGGATAGGGCAAAAAATGGCCAGGTAATAAGCTATTGCGGGGAAAGTGCTGCATTTCTTTTAATTCGCAGTGAAGTATGAATGGAAAATTGTGTTGAAAAGTTTCTTTCCCTGATTGAGGATGGAGCCAAGGCAGCAGCAAAGAGAATCCTAAAGTTTTGTAAATGAGTTCCAATAGTTCATGGATTAGGGACCCAATCTTATGGGGTTCCACAGGCTTCTGTAGAGATTATTAAGGTCAGGGCCGGCTCCAGGCACCAGCTTACCAAGCAGGTGCTTGGGGCGGCCAATTCGGAGAGGGGCGGCACGTCCAGCTGTTCGGCGGCAATTCGGCGGACAGTCCCTCACTCCTGCTCGGAGCGAAGGACCTCCCGCTGAATTGCCGCCGCAGATCGCGATCGCGGCTTGTTTTGTTTTGTTTTGTTTGGCTGCTTGGGGCGGCCAAAACCCTGGAGCCGGCCCTGATTGAGGTTAATCTTTCTATCTACCCAATGGGACTCAGTGCTCAGTCTAGAAGATACCATCATAGATGCTTAGTTTTGCAGTTCTCAAACTGTGGATTTGTGTCTCCAGAGGTAACTTGCTTGTTAACAGCAAAAATGTTTTAAAATAAATAATATATAGAGGTGAGAAATAACAGACCTCAACTCTATTGTCCCTCTGCAAATTTGTGTACACCGAGTCAATCCCTTACCTCTCTCTAAAAGTGAAAAGTTTTTAAAAGTTCAATGAATAGAAGATTGTTGGGGTGGAATAGATCTGGACAAGGAGAAGAAATCTGGAGATAAATGTGAGAAACGAGGGACGTATGCTGGTTTTGTTAAAATATTATATGTTTGCTGTTGAAGAAAAAAATCCAGAATACTTAACATTGTTTTTTAGTTAAATAAAACAATTTAAATGTCTGACTGGTGATGTTCTCCTCCTAATACAGCATGGCAAGAAAATCCTCTAAATATTAATGATTAACCTGTTGAATTGGAGATAGTTCACCTCCCAATAGCTTCATAAACATCTGCTTTAATTACCTTTGGTAAATGAAATAACCAAACAATCATTCATTTTCTGACATAGCTGTAAAACTAATCTGAAAAGTTTTCAAAATAAATCACTGTTTAAAATGTATAGTGTGTACCTTCTAAAAATGAAACCTACATCTATCTCTGAATTGTGAAGAATACGTATTAAGGTTGTAACAACCAGCAAGAATGCACTTTGATGTAGAAAACCATGATTAAATCGAGTCTTCCTGACTAGTGATTTAAATCATGATTTAAATCAATTAGATTTAAATCAAATCCACCGGCTACTTTCTCTCCAATTTAGGAAATGGTCCATTCCCCATTTCAGAGGGGACAAGAACAGAGAGTGAAGGAACCCCTGTGCTCATAACCTGAGCCCAAGCAAAAGCATTAAAACAAGCTCAAATTATGCTTTATGATTCCAATGGGGGAACATAAGAGTGACACAAAGAGGAACAATCCTCCTTCGCTTTCATTTACCCCATCACAACCCTCTCCGCTTCTTCTGCTGTCTACCTAGTGGCTTGTCCAGGAAAACCACTCTGCTGATTAGAATTTTGGCATAGAAACCCAGGAAGGGGATTTGCTCCCACATGATGTGAGTGGATAGCATTCTGACTCAGTATATCAGGGCTCTCAGCTTTGGCTGCCCTGTTTGTCAACTCTGTGCAGAGGCAGGAAGCAGCCAAAGTGCTGACCCTCGCCCCACCCGGGCTCCGGGCTCATGATATTTTGCACAGCATCGGCAAGTCCATGTTTCATCTCCTTGTCCTCTTCGGTAAGCCAGACCCTTTCCCACAAATGGTTTCATCCGAAGCTGGAGGGATCTAAATATCTGCAGGTTTCCCTCCCTCATCTTTATTTTACTGCATTTCGGAATGTTGTATTGTTATGCCTGGGAGCTGTCAGGGAATGTCCATGGGAAAGTGAAGTGAAAATGAGCTTTCTTGGTTTGGAGATTTCCTGTGTTTTGTCTCCTTGTGAGAAGGGGAAATTGGAGGAGCTATTGCATTGTTTCTGATGATTGTTTGAGTTAAAAAAGAAGCCACTGGTGTACTTTGTTTTCCAATTCTTCAAAGGGAAACAGAGCTGATGCTGTGGCTACTAAGAAAGTTCTATTCAGTGGGCCAAAGCCCAGCAGCTATTGGTTTCTGTAGTGTAGTGGTTATCACGTTCACCTCACACGCGAAAGGTCCCTGGTTCGAAACCAGGCAGAAACAATGTCCTGCTTCTTTTTTTTTTCAGATTATTTGTGTTTTCTTTCATTCCAAGTCCCTTATCGAGCTTTCTTCCTCATTATTTTTTGCTTTCATGACACTTTAAGGTCTGACAGGAGGGATTACCCTGCATTTTGAAGGAATGAATAGACCATGATTTGGGAGATTGCCAGCTACTTAACAAATATGAGCCCTGAAGAATCCCAACCCTTGGTTCTGCAGATTTAGCTCCCGGCCAGCAGCTTTCCCCTCTTTCATTTCTTTGGAGCTAACTACAAACCACCTCATGTCCCCTTTTCAAGTCACAAACATCTATTTACTGATGATCACATTTCCCATCCTTTCCTGTCTAGGCAGGGTCGGGGTGTGAGGAATCAGAAAATAACAATTGGAAATTTCTAAGCCAGCCTTTTAACACACACCACCACTTTCCCCTTTTGAAATAACATCATCTCCTTTATCCTTTAAAAAACTCAACCTCTTGTTCTTCTTCAAATGAGGTTAACACAAACTCTGAGCTCTTCATTTCCTTGATATTTTTAGCACAGTAAATTGATATAAAAGAGAAACAGGAAACAAATTAAAACATTTTCCAGTATTATACGTCGAGGCCACGTCTTTTTTAGAAACAAAACATAGTTTATTGTCATCTTGTTTTCCTCTCCAACCAGTTATTGTAAATCATCACAAATTCAGTAAGGAGGGAGTCAAGGTTTCTTCCCCACTCTGAACTTTAGGGTACAGATGTGGGGGACCTGCATGAGAAACTCTAAGCTCAATTAACAGCTTAGATCTGGTCTGCCTGACACCACTCCCAAGCACTAATTCCCTTCCCTGGGTGCCTTGAGAGACTTCACCAATTTCCTGGTGAACACAAGGAAAAATTAACCATCCCCCCTCCTTTCTCCCACCAACTCCTGGTGGATCCAGATCCAACCCCTTGGATCTAAAAACAAGGAAAAAAATCAATCAGGTTATTAAAAAAGGCTTTTAATTAAAGAAAAGAAAGGTAAAAGAAAACCCTCTGGGAGAGATTAGCATACCAGCTACTCTTACAGACAATAGATTCCAAACACAGAGGATGTTCCCCTGGGCAAAAACTTAGTTACACACACACACAAAAAAACCCCAAATATCCAATTTGACTATTCCTCTAATTGCACAAGACAGGTTACAAAGAAATAAACATAAACCTACTTATTTCCTTCACTAATACTCTCTACTTAATAAGAGGCTGAATTCTGGAGCTTTCCCACCCGGATCCAAAGTGAAACTCAACAGACAAAGGGAACTTCCCTCCTTGCCTTTGAATCATCTTGCCCTCCCATTGGTTCCTCTGGTCAGGTGTCAGCTAGGCTAGGTGAACTTCTTAACCCTTTACAGGTAAAAGAGGCATTAACCCTTAGCTATCTGTTTCTGACAGAGGGGTTACAGAAATGTACAAGGGATGAATAAAATGTGGTTGGAATCTGAAGCCTGAAACAATCTCCATGAAAATGAAGAGCACTGGCGGGGGTGGGGGAGGGGGGAGATTTGAGAAAGAAGCAGTTATCTGAACTACGCAGTGCTGGACACTATGTAGAAAGAAATAGAGAAGCTACAGAGCACTGAAGGGGACAATCAGCTCCAGAAGGATTATTTTTTCCCCTCTCTTGGCTGGAGTAGAATAGAAGAGCAGGAAATCCTCTCTCAACTCTCACTCTCATAGGAAGATGGAAATGTCAATTTGTTTTTTCTTTATGTTCTACTAAAGCTCTGAGAAAGGAAGAGGCATTTCCTGCCTAAGATGGTAGAGAGGACAGAGAGTGGATTTCATTCTGGCCTGAGAATATAAGGAAAAGAGTGATATCTAAAAAACTGCAAAATCAAATGCCAAACAGGGCGCTTGAACCCACAACCTTGCAATTATTAGGCTTACTCTTTACCAAGTGAGCTAGTCAGGCTCTGTTTAAAAATGAGTCAAAGGCACAGACAGTGTAGAAGGAACCCTAAGGCAGTTTCTTTGTGAGATGAGGTTCCTTTTCTGACATTTCCCTTCTTTCCTGGTTTCTTCGCTCTCCAGCCAGGGAAATTAATTTCACAACAACAATTCTTAGTTTGTTCTTCACTTGCAATTTAAACAAATTCACATTTTTTTCCTGATTCCCCCTTCTTCTACATGATGTTGGGAAGGGCATTGAAGACCATATAAAAATCAAGGCTTCCCACTGACTAGTAGCAGAATGTGGGCATGTTTCCACTGTGCACCTCAAAGTCAAGGCTGCATGCCCTTTCACACAAATAGATGTGCAAATTATTTTTTTCCTTGCTAGCTAGCCTAACCAAAATTATAATGACAATAATAGACATTCAGGTTGACCCAAGATTAATATTTTTTCCAATTTTCTTGTTGAAACAAACCCAAAAAATCATTTTGGGTCAATCAAAATATTTCAGTAAATAAAATATTCATCCAAAAAACTTTCATCCCACTCTATATACCAGTCTTTGGAAGTAACCAAGCCGGAGAAACTGACCACTAGCCTCTTCCATTCCTGAGGTCTAGCTGCTGAAGTGTTCTAAGCATAGACGATGGGCCTTTCACCTGTTGGCCACTGGTTACTACCTTGCTCAGGTAGCTACTGATGAAAGGCAATGTGGTGTAGTGGCAGACCTACTTCTATCCCTCTGCCCAAATAGGGATGTTTGTTTCACATTGCATATAAAAATACAATAAATGCATTTTGTTGATACCTAAACCTGGGATCAAGATGAAACATTGTCAGTGAGAAAATCTGTACTGAGTTCTACAGAAGGAAGGTTTTCTCATCAGGTTCTAGCACACGCTAAAAGTTCCAAAGGTTCTTAGAGCTTCCAGACACATGGGCCAGAATTTTCAGAAGGTCTCATACCCACTACTAGAGCCAGATTTTCAGAAGAACTCAGCTCCCAGGTTTTCAGAAAGGCTCAACACACTGAGGGCTGAGCTATTTTGAAAACAAAAGGTGGTAGAGGTTGTGGATGCTGGTTGGTTGGCTGTCTGGCCCACGGTGCAGGAGTCTGAGGTTCACCATTACTTTCTCAGAATGCTAGCAACCATCTTTTATTCACTTGAAAAGTGAGCAGGGAGACTACATATAAAAATTAGCTGTGCATTAGAAGGTCTCTAGAAGTTGAAAGAGATGTGCCATCTCTGCCTTCCTGAAAAGTTCATAACAAGTTAAAGAAAAATAAGGTTGATAACTTCCTTGACTAGCAGTATCAGGGTCGCTGAGTGGTGTAGCACATCAGACTCATGGCTGTGTCTTTCCCTCATTTGGTGTTCTGGGCTCCATATAGACTGTGCGTTCAAATCCCCTGCCTGACACAAGCATTCCTTTCTACCTGAAGAAATGACCTTCTTTCAACATCTCTTGTAACATTACAACACCAGCTGCTTAGCATTTCTATGAGAGAAGTGGAGGGACTTCAAACATCTTCAAAAGCAGTGTGTTAAGGGTACCTAGTTGGGTAAATTCCAAGCCTGTTATCCAGAAGAGACTTGGCATGGCTTGAGGGGAGGCAGGCTTGACTGTTCAATATACAGATGGAGGGAGAAAAGGGCAGTACATGTAGAATGTAAGACTCAATCTATGGCTTGGTGCCCTACCTACTCTGGTTGTGTGTTCTGAGAGTTATCACACTGCTTTCCATGTAAGGCCAGGGAGGGATATTATAACCAAGTGTTCTGGCAAAACCTTTCCCCCTGCCTGGTCAATGAACCCTATGGTGAGAAACTTTCCTTGTATTTCACTGCATTTCGGTTTTTTGTATTGCTGGATGGGGCCTGAGGCACTGGAAGGAATTTGTCCATGGAAAACTCGGACATTGCTGTTCTCCAAAAAAAAAAAAAAAAAGGGCAAGTATTAATGGTTCTCAATTTTTTGTACTGGTGACCTCCTTTCACATAGCAAGCCTCTGAGTGCGACCCCCTCCCTTATAAATTAAGAACACTTTTAAAATATATTTAACATCATTATAAATGCTGGATGCAAAGTGACTGGACTTACCATGAGGCGAACTGAGGTGGCCACCTCAGGTGCCAGACTGTGTGTGTGTGTGGGGGGGCACCACTAGGAACCAGAGTGTAGAAAATTGTGTCTGCTGCTGGTACATATGTATTGTCTCTGCTCTAGATGCACAGAGATGGTGGAGTGCTGTGCTGGAGGAAGGAGGGCACAAGAGACATAACAGGCAGGCAGGAGAAAAGGTGAGGGGGTGTCATAACTATAAAGGGAAGGGTAACAGCTCTCCTGTGTACAGTACTATAAAATCCCTCCTGGCCAGAGACTCCAAAATCCTTTTCCCTGTAAAGGGTTAAGAAGCTCAGGTAACCTGGCTGACACCTGACCCAAAGGACCAATAAGGGGACAAGATACTTTCAAATCTTGGCGGGGGGGAGGTTTTTGTTTGTGCTCTTTGTTTTGGGGGTTGTTCGCTCTTGGGACTAAGAGGGACCAGACATCAATCCAGGCTCTCCACATCTTTCTGAACAAGTCTCTCATATTTCAAACTTGTAAGTAAAAAGCCAGGCAAGGCGTGTTAGTTTACCTTTGTTTTCTCAACTTGTAAATGTACCTTTTACTAGGGTGTTTACCTCTGTTTGCTGTAAGTTTGAACCTAAGGCTAGAGGGGGGTCCTCTGGGCTCTTTAAGTTTGATTACCCTGTAAAGTTAGTTATTTTCCATCCTGATTTTACAGAGACGATTTTTACCTTTTTCTGTAATTAAAAGCCTTCTTTTTAAGAACCTGATTGATTTTCCTTGTTTTAAGATCCAAGGGGTTTGGATCTGTATTCACCAGGGAATTGGTGAAGAGTCTCTCAAGGCTACCCAGGGAAGGGAATTAGCATCGAGAGTGGTGGCAGCAGACCAGATCTAAGCTGGTAGTTAAGCTTAGAATTTTTCATGCAGGCCCCCACATCTGTACCCTAAAGTTCAGAGTGGGGAAGCAACTTTGACAGGGGGAATAACAGAAAGCAGCAGGAGCTGCACTGAGAGAGAGGAGGAGCCTCTTATGTACCTCTCTAGCACCCCCAGGAGCCTGGACTGATTAACACCAGCTTCTCAGGGAGCTTCCTGTTTCCTGCTGCTTCCCTGAACCCACTTGAGGAGAACAGGCAGTCAACTGACGTAGTAGGAGCCAGCTAGACCCTTAAGATGCTGATATCTTTCCTCACTCAGGCCCTGCTACCAGCCTGCTTATTTGTCCCCTTCAATTGAGTGTTGAGAGCCACTATAGCTGGCACAGAACAGCAGTCATGAGTGAAAGAAGAAAACGCCCCTCTGGGGCAGCATTCGGAAAAAGAAAGAAAGCAAAGGAAGCTTTTCTATCTAAGCAGGAAGGCGCTCTCCTGAGATACATAGACACAAATGTTCCCGGTGAGCCTTCCGGCCCCAGTGAGGATGTGAGTGGTGAGGAGATGCCTGATCTTCCAGTTAGTCAGAGTGCAGGTGACCTGGCAGCTTCTGCAGCATCCATATCTCCATCTCAAATGGATGTAACCATGCACATTCCTGAAGAAAAGTGTATCTCAGAGAAGAGTGTGATGGAGGCGCAAGAAACAGCTGCTGCTGAGTTTAGTTCCTTAAGTCTAGATGATCCAGGACTGTGGACCCACTTGAGCAGTAGCCTGAGAGACTTCCTTGTACTGCATGGGCCACAGCAAGTGAAAAACTTCATGTTCCCCAAAGACAATGAAAATAGAAGTTTCCATCCAATTCATTACTGGCGTGAAATCCCCAATGGTGACAAAGTGGAGAGGCCATGGCTTATGTACTCAAACACCCAGAATGCTGCATATAGTTTTTGTTGCAAACTCTTCCAGTCTAATGTTCCAGCCACATTGGGTTCTATAGGAACAAAGGACTGGAAAAAGCTGGCTAGAAATCTGGCATGCTGTAAGGATGCTGGTTCTGGCGGGACCCAACTGAGAGTGCCAATTCAGGACAAATTGCTTAAAACAGGGCAGTTATAACCCAAGGCTGAGGTTTTTCCACCTCTAAGGCAAACCAAACCAGCCAGACAAAGAGGACTTTGGTTTTGCCCCACTGGCTAACCACAAGTCACACAAGCAATTCCCTTAGACACTCCAAACTGGGAGAAGCCAAAGCTGAGAAACCCTTTAGACAAAGTCAGAATGCTATCCGCTCACATCGAGGGGGAGCACAAGCCCTCCCTGGGTTTCTATGCCAAAATTATAATCAGCTGAGTGGTTTTACTGGAAAAGCCTCTAGGTAGGCAGAAGTAGAAGTGAAGAGGGTTGCGATGGGGTAAATGAAAGCAGAGGACTGTTCCTCCTGAGATTTCTTTGTCTTGCTCTTGGGATTCTAATGGAGGAACCTAAAGCGTAATTTGAGCTTGTTTCAATGTTTTTGGTTGGGCTCAGGTTGTGATACTGAGCACAGGGGTTCCTTCACTCTCTCTTCTTGTACCCTCTGTACTGGGGACTGGACCAGTTTCCGAAACAGCCTCGTGGAGCTGACCGAAAACAGCAATCTACATTCAGGTTCACCCTAGATTAATATTTTAATATAAATCTAGGGTGGGGAACTGTCTTGACTGCCCCCTGTTTGGGCGCTGAGAAGCTTTTTCTGAGAAACAGCACCTCCTCCTGGTGGGAGAATCCTAAATTCCACCCTCCCACACAGGTTTCTCTGAGCAGCTGCTAGATGAACCCCACTTCTCTGGTCTAGACGCCAGCATCTAACCAGCTTTGTAACAGGCCCTATTTGCTAGCTGCAGAGCGAAGGCACCAGGAAAGAAGGCAAATGTCAGAAAACGAATCTCAGCGTGCAAAGAAACTTCCTTAGGGCTCCTTCGGTACCCTCTGTGCCTTTGAGAAGCCTTCAGGCATCGCCCGACTAGCTCAGTCGGTAGAGCATGAGACTCTTAATCTCAGGGTCGTGGATTCAAGCCCCACGTTGCGCGTTTGATCTTGCAGTCTTAGATTATGGCTCTTTCCCTTATATTCTCAGGCCAGAATGGAATCCACTTTCTCTCCTCAGACCTTTAGTAGAAGATGAAGAGAAGACAAATTGACAATTCCATGGTCCTAGGAGAGTTGAGTCTCTTCTAGCGCAGGGAAGAGAGGGAAAAAATAAGGTGACAGAAGCTGATTGCCCCCCATCAGTGATCTGTAGCTTCTCTACTTCTTGCTACATCGTTGCCAGCACTCAGTAGTTGAGATAAATGCTCCTTTCTCAAATCCTCCACCAGCCCTCTTCATTGTGATGGAGATTGCTTGAGGCTGAAGATTCCAACCATATATTATTCATCCCTTGTACATTTCTGTAAGCGCATGGAGAGTAAAACAAGATAGCCATAAAACTATTATAACAACAACAAAAAAGATGTGGCCTCAATATATAATAATACTGGAAATTGTTTTAATATGTTTTCTGTTTCTCTTTTATATCAATTTACTGTGCTAAAACTATGAAGGGAACCGTAAGGAAATGAGGAGCTCAGAGCTTGTGTTAACATCTTTTGAAGAGGAAGGAAGTTAATCAGTTGGACAGAAAGTAGGTCTAGAAAGCCAAGCCCAACCCATCAAAAGCACTGTCCCTGGTGGTCTAGTGGTTAGGATTTGGCGCTTTCACCGCCACGGCCCGGGTTCAATTCCCGGTCAGGGAATGACACTTTTCAACAAAAAGCTTCCTTCCCTTCCTAACTTGCGATTCAACAGAAAAAAGGTAACTTCCCATGCTCCTTTAGAACGCTGGAAAACTGTTTGCAGTGCAGGTGAAAACCAAAACTTCACTCTACCTATGAATAAAATATGGACAGCTTCCCACTCTGCCCCTTAAAGCCCAGGCTCTATGGACTTTTAGACCAATACACTTGTGCAAACAATTGATTTTTTTCCTTGCTACCTAGCCTAACCCAAATTATAACAACATTGCAATTTGACCCAAGATCAATTCCCCGCCCCCATTTTCTTGGTGAAACAAAACAAAACAATCATTTTGGGTCCACCAAAATATTTCACCAAATATAATATTCACCCCCAAATCTTTCACCCAGCGCTATATACAAGTGTTTGGAAGTAACCACCCCGGAGACAGATGATTAAACTCTTCCATTCCTGAGATCTAGCTGCTGAAGGCTTCTGAGCATGGGCTATGGGCCTTTCACCTGTAGGCCAGTGGTTACCCTGTTGCTCAGGTGGCTACTGATGAAAGGCAATGTGGTTTAGTGGCAGGTCTATTTCTTTCTCCCTCTTCAAATGTCTAGAGAGGGGTGTTTGTTTGGCATTGCATCTAAACATAAAATCAAATTCTCTTGAAACCTAAACCTGGAATCAAGATGAAATATTGGGATTGTAGGTCAAGGAAGGAAGGTTTTTTCACCCTGTTCTAGTAAATGCTCAAAGTTGTGACGGTTCTTGGACCTTCCAGACACAATGGCCAGAATTTTCAGAAGGTCTCACACTCACCACTGGAGCCAGATTTTCAGAACTAGGCTCCCAGTTAGGCACTAAAATCTTTAGCCAGATTTTTAGAAGGGCTCAACACATTGTTCCTCACTCTCACTCATTTTGCTGATTTTCCTGCCTCAGTTTCCCTTAACCAAAATAAGCAAACAGAAAATAACAAAGCAGTAACCGCTTTGTCTGTTTTCCAGCCAGTACACTTAAAACTCACTTAAAATCATTACCAGTGTCTCAAAGCAATCAGCTGTGCACATATCCTGGTCGACTACACCACTGTGATGGTTTTGGTCACAGAGATCCCCTTGGGACTGTCACCTGATGTGCTGAAATTACCTCTGAGCCCGTTTTCCCTGCCAGCTTGGGACTCCAGAACCATGCCTTGTTGAGCCAGACACCCTAGCCTGCTGCAACACAGACCCAGGGTCTGGGCCACGCCCCCAAAGCTGCAGACTTTAACGCAAAACAGCTCAGCACCTGTCTCCAGCACCCAGACACTCAGCTCCCAATGGGATTCAAACCCCAAATAAATCCGTTGTACCCTGTATAAAGCTTATACAGGGTAAATTCGTCAATTGTCCCCCCTCGATATCACTGATAGAGAGATATGCACAGCTGTTTGCTCCCCCAGGTATTAACACTTACTCTGGGTTTATTAATAAAGAAAAGTGATTTTATTAAGTATAAAAAGGTAGGATTTAAGTGGTTTCGAGTAATAACAGACAGAACAAAGTAAGTCACAAAAGCAAAATAAAACAAAGCATGCAAGCCTAAGCCTAATATATTAAGAAACTGATCACAGGTAATATCTCACCCTCAGAGATGGTCCAATAAGCTTCTTTCACAGATTAGACTCCTTCCTAGTCTGAGCCCAAACCTTTCCCCTGGTACAGTCCTTGTTAGTTCCAGCAGACATCTTAGGTGCTAAGCAGGGGTTTTCTCATGACTGGCAGCCCCTTTGTCCTGTTTTGCCCCCTTTTATAGCTTTGGCACAAGGCGGGAATCTTTTGTCTCTCTGGGTCCCCGCCCTTCCTTCTAAATGGAAAAATACCAGATTTAAGATGGATTCCAGTATCATGTGACATGGTCACATGTCACTGTAAGACCCCCCTAGTCTCCATTCTTCCTGGGTTGGCCCACACGTACAAAGGACGGTTTGCAGGTAAATAAACCATTTACAACCAATTGTCTGGGTCAAGGGGAGTCATCAAGATTTTAAACCACCATTAGTGGCCCACGCTTTGCATAATTACAATAGGACCTCAAAGTTCTACTTCATAGTTCTAGCTTCAGGTACAAAAATGATACATGCATACAAATAGGAGGAATATATTCAGTAGCTTATAACCTTTGTTATGATACCTTACAAGAGACACGGGTAATGATTTTAAATGAGTTTTAAGTGTGCTGGCTGGAGAACAGACAAAGTGGTTACTTGTTTGTTATTTTTTGTTTTCTTATTTTGGTTAAGGGAAACAGAGGCAAGAAAATCAGCAAAATGAGTGAGGCCATGGGGGGCGGAGGTTAGCACTTTGCCTGCTTCCTGCCTGCACAGAGTTGACAAACTGGGAGAAGCCAAAGCTGAGAGACCCCTTAGACAAAGTCAGAATGCTATCCGCTGGGTTTCTATGCCAAAATTATAATCAGCTGAGTGGTTTTCCTGGACGAGCCTCTAGGTAGGCAGAAGAAGAAGTGAAGAGGGTTGCAATGGGGTAAATGAAAGCAGAGGACTGTTCCTCCTGAGATTTCTTTGTCTTGCTCTTGGGATTCTAATGGAGGAACCTAAAGCGTAATTTGAGCTTGTTTCAATGCTTTTGGTTGGGCTCATGTTGTGATACTGAGCACAGGGGTTCCTTCACTCTCTCTTCTTGTACCCTCTGTAATGGGGACTGGACCGGCTTCCGAAACAGCTTAGTGGAGCTGACCGAAAACAGCAATAAAGATTCAGGTTCACCCTAGATTAATATTTCCCCCTCAATTTTCTTGGTGAAACAAAACCAAAAACAAATCATTGTCATAAGAACTCAACTCCCATTCAGGCACCAAACTCTTTTGCAAGATTTCCAGAAGGGCTCAACATACTGAGTGCTGAGCTATTTTGGAGAAGAAGAAAAAAAAGCCGGATCCGATTGTGAGTGCTGGCTGCTTGACCATGTGGCTCACCGTGCGGGAGTCTGAGGTTCTTGTAAAGCTGAGTGTCTGTATTCTGCCTCTATCCTAGGGTCCATCTTTTATTCCCCTAATAAGCGAGCAGGGAGACTAGAACACCTCAGAAGTCCCAGGGTTCTAGGAAACCTGCAACTTTAGGTGAGGGTGATTGTGTCTAAAAACCAGCTGTGCTGTATAAAATATTTAAGAAAACTATGGTTGAGAGAGGGCTTTTTTTTCCAACAGCAGCAGGATGGCCAGGTGGTCTAAGGCACTAGACTCAAGGCTCTGTCTTTCCCACAATTGGGTGTTCTGGTCTCCCTCTGGAGATGTGGGTTCAAATCCCACTCCTACCATAACCTCTTTATGCTACCTGAAGAAATGGCCTTATTTCAATCTCTCTTGTAACATTTGAAGAGCACTTATTTAGTATTTTTGTTAGAGTAGCAGCAAGAGAAGTTACAGGGAATTTTACAGGGATTTTCAGAATCCATGCGTTCAAGGCACCTAGTTGGGTAAATTCCAGCTTATTCCCCAGGAGAAAGTTGGCATTGCTTGATGTTGGGCAGGTATGGATGTTAAACATACAGGTGGAGGAAGAGGGGAGCAGTACAGTAAACACTGATAAATGGAATGTAAGACTCTTAGTCTCAGGTTTTGGGCTTGAGTCCTAAACTGGGAGCTCTACCCACTCTGGTTTGGCTGCTTCATGAAGGTACAGAATTGACAACATAGGGAGCATAGATAGGAGGCAGCTAAAACCAAGAGCCCTGTTATATTGTGTCAACATCCTATCAGGAGCTCTCAAAGCCCCTCTCTCAGTTTGTATCTCAGAAATTCTATACGTTCAATGATGTATTTCCCTCAAAGAGCCGCTAGGTAGGCAGAAGAAGAGGAGGAGAGGATTGCGATAGAGGTAAATAAAGCAGCGAAGAATTGTTCCTCTTGGGGGGATTTTTTGTGTTTCTCTTTTGATCCTGATGGAGGAACCGGAAGCATAATTTGATTTTTTCAGTCTACTTCCTGTCCAACATATTAAGTTGCTCCATTGTCCATTCCCCTGAGGGGTTAAGAGCTGGAGTCCCTGTGCTCAGGGTCACAACCTTAGCCCAACCAAAGGCACTGAAACAAACTCAAATGATGCTTCAGGTTCCTCTCTCAGGATCACAAGAGCAACACAAAGAAAACTCAAGAGGAACAAGCCTCCGCTGCTTTCATTTACCCCAGCGCCACCCTCTCAGCAGCCTACCTGCACCCTCTTCCGGGAAGGACCCGCAGCTGATAGGAGATCTTGCATAGAAACTAAGGGAGGGGTGTTGCTCCCCCTCGCTGTGAGCTGATAGCATTCTGAATCCGTGTCATGGGGCTCTGAGCATTGCCGTGTTGTGAGTTCTCTGCCCTCAGGAAGCAGCCAAAGTGCTGAACCCCCCTGCTTCTCTCGGACCGCTGGGAACATGGTGTTTGCACAGGAGCTGCAAACCCTTCTTTCCTGTCTTTGTCTTCCTCGGCTACCCCTGCCCCTTCCCCAAAAATGGTTTCGTCAGATGCTGGAGGGACCTAAGGACCTGCAGGTTTCCCTCACCCACCTCCTAAGGCAAACAGTCATTGACTTCTCTGACATTCCTGGAGCTGCGCATCCTTGGAGGAGTTTTACCCCGTCCCCAGGGGGATCTGATTCCCTGTGAAAACATGTGTCTGGCGGCCGGTGGGGAACTGTCTTGTCTGCCCCCTGTTTGGGCGCTGAGAAGCGTTTTCTGAGAAACTGCACCTCCTCCTGGTGGGAGGATCCTAAATTCCACTCTCCCACACAGGTTTCTCTGACCTTTTGCATAACACATATTCCACTTATAAACATATTTCCATAAAACATATGGAGTGCAACGTCAGATGGTGTCCTAGGTACTCTGGTTTGGCTCCTTCCTGATGGCACAGAATTGACAACAAATGAGCCAGGATAGGAGGCATCTAAAACTGAGAGCCCTGTTCTATTATGTCAACATTCTATCAGGAGGTATCCTCTCTCAGTTTCTATCCCTGAAATATTATCAGCTCAATGATTTTTTTCCCTAGAAGAGTCTTGAGGTAGGCATAAGCAGCGGAGAGGATTGCGTTGGGGGTAAATAAAACAGAGAAGAATTGTTCCTCTTGGGATTTTTGTGTGTTTCCCTTGTGTTCCTGATGGAGGAATGGGAAGCATAATTCCATTTTTTTCAATGCCTCTGATTGGGTTCAGTTTGCGATTCTGAGCATAGGGGTTCCTTTACTCTCTGCTCTTGTTCTCACAGGGGAATGGAGACTGGACCAGTTCCCCAATTTGGACAGAAAGTGTCTGTATTCTGCCTCAGTTCTGGTGTCCATCTCTTATTCTCCTAATCAATCAGCCCAGGGACTAAAACACCATGGATCTCACAGGTTTCCCATGAACCTGCAAATTTGGCTCAGAGTGACAGTGTATACAAATCATCTGTGCTGTAGAAGTGCTCTGGGAGTTGAAAGAGTTGTGCCATCTTGGCCTGCTTGCACAGCCCATAACTTGTTAAAGAAAACTTAGGTGGCTAAGCCACTGTCTGGGCAGTTTCAGGGTGGGCGAGTGGATCAAACCCAGCATGATCCATGTTGGATCATCCCCACCTCTCTGCTTTAGACACTACAAGCCAACTCCAGCCTTAAATCCGGTATTAGCTTATAAAAAACATTCATTTTTCTTTCAAGAGCTTCTACTTTCATTCACAAACCGACCTAATGTGCCTAAAAGGCACATTTCTCTACCCCTCAATCCTTCTTTATTCAACCCCATAAGAATAGTAAGACGAAGAAGATCTCAGTTCATTCATTTAACTAGTACAATTTCCTTTTTGGCTATATTAATAGGAAAGATCTCTCAGTAGATTAATGTCACTGGTAGGTACGAAAAGAAACTGCACCATATGCTCCCTGAAGAAGCAGAGGAACAAATCTACACTGACACACCCCTAGAGCCCCGGCCAGGGGTATTCTGTCTGCTACCCAAGATCCATAAGCCTGGGAATCCTGGATGCCCCATCATCTCAGGCATTGGCACCCTGACAGCAGGATTGTCTGGGTAGGTGGAGTGTCTCCTCAGGCCCTATGCTAGCAGCACTCCCAGCTATCTTCGAGACACCACTGACTTCCTGAGGAAACTACAATCCATTGGTGATCTTCCAGAAAACACCATCCTAGCCACTATGGATTTAGAAGATCTCTACACCAACATTCCACACAAAGACGGACTACAAGCCGTCAGGAACAGTATCCCCGATAATGTCACAGCAAACCTGGTGGCTGAGCTTTGTGACTTTGTCCTCACCCACAACTATTTCATATTTGCGGATGATTTATTCCTTCAAGTCAGTGGCACTCCTACGGGTACCTACATGGCCCCACAGTTTGCCAACATTTTTATGGCTGACTTAGACCAATGCTTCCTCGGCTCTTGTCCCGTAGCACCCCTAATCTACTTGCGCTACATTGATGACATCTTCATCATCTGGACCCATGGGAAGGAGGCCCTTGAGGAATTCCATGAGGATTTCAACAATATCCACCACCCCGTCAACCTCAGCCTGGACCAGTCCACACAAGAGATCCACTTCCTGGACAGTGCAAATAAGCGATGGTCACATAAACACCACCCTGTACCGGAAACCTACTGACCGCTATACTTACCTACATGCCCCCAGCTTTCATCCAGAACACATCACACAATCCATTGTCTACAGCCAAGCCCTAAGACACAACCGCATTTGCTGCAATCCCTCAGACAGAGACACACCTACAGGATCTCTATCAAGCATTCTTAAAACTACAATACCCACCTGGGGAATTGAAGAAAGAGTTTGACAGAGCCAAAAGGGTACCCAGATGTCACCTACTACAGGACAGGCCCAACAAAGAAAGTAACAGAACGCCACTAACCATCACCTACAGTCCCCATTAAAACCTCTCCGGCTCATCATGAAGGATCTACAACCATCCTGAAGGACAATCTCTCACTCTCACAGACCTTGTGAGACAGGCCATCCTTGTTTACAGACAGCCCCCCAACCTGAAGCAAATACTCACCAGCAACTACACACCACACAACAAAAACACTAACCCAGGAACCAATCCCTGCAAGAAACCCCATTGCCAAGTCTGTCCGCATATCTATTCAAGGGACACTATCATAGGACATAACCACATCAGCCACACCATCAGTGGCTCTTCCACCTGTACATCTACCAATGTGATATATGCCATCATGTGTCAGCAATGCCCCTCTGCCATGTACGTTGGCCAAACCAGACAGTCTCTATGCAAAAGAATAAATGGACACAAATCAGACATCAAGAATTGTAACTTTCAAAAACCAGTAGGAAAGCATTTCAATCTTCCTGGACACTCAATAACAGACTTAAAAGTGGCCATTCTTCAACAAAAAAACTTCAAAAGCAGACTTCAACGAGAAACTGCAGAACTGGAATTAATCTGAAAGTTTGACACCATCAGATTAGGCCTGAATAAAGACTGGGAGTGGCTGGGTCACTACAAAAAATAACTTTTCCTCCCTTGATATTCACACCTTCTTGTCAATTGTTGGGAATGGGCCACTTCCAGCATGATTGAATTGGCCTCGTTAGCACTGATCCCCCACTTGGTAAGGTGATTCCCATCTTTTCATGTGCTGTATATTTATACCTGCTTACTGTATTTTTCACTCCATGCATTTGATGAAGTGGGTTATAGCCCAAAAACGCTTATGCCCAAACAAATTTGTTAGTCTCAAAGGTGCCACAAGGACTCCTCATTGGTTAAGTCTGGACAAGTAATTTCTGATATAACTATTGTGAATATGTTTATAGTAAATGAGGGAGGCAGAAGCTAACTAAACTAACTATTGTGGGTATGTTAATAATAAATAAAGTAGGCAGGAACCCGCTGAACTGGGAAGATTACCTTAGACAATGTGCAGAGTGATTGGCGTGAACAAAATTTCCGAAGATCTTGGTCCTTATAGATGTTAATAGCTAGGAAAGATGTATATTAACTGTGTAGTGTGTGATATGAATTGGAATTGTGGTATCACCTTGTACCTAAGCCCCCTGCATCTGGGCCTGGCCAGCATGGGCAAAGAGCTGTTACATGCCTAATAAAAAAACCTTAGTGATGAGCTGGAGTTGAAATGAGGTGGGGTTTTTGGATCCCAGAGAACTGGATAAAGCGTTCTCCCAGAAATGAATGAGGTGTTCTAGATGAGCCAAGTGGAAAGGTCTTGGAGGGAATCCCAACAATGATGTCAAAGTCTCCCAACACAATGAAGTCTTCTGAATGTCATCACCATGTCAGACACAAATTAGAATCTTCCTCAACTTCTCCAACAAGGCTTTGATAGCTTGGGGTTGACAGATTAGCAGGTTGAATAGGAAAATCTTGAAAAAACTCCAGTTGACTTCAGTGAGGGTGTAACAATGGCCATTTTTCTACTTTTCATCTGAAAAATTTCCATCACATTCTCAGTCATGTCTGTAGGGGGTGAAGTCTTTCAGGTACAAGTCATTACCAAAACGTGGTAGACTGGGGCAATTCGCTCACTTCTTTGCCACACTGATGCTCTGAGTTGCTTTGGTTCTGTTCATAAATACTATACCCCCTGCAAAATTGCATCTAATTTGCTAAATCTGTTTTAACCCTTCATGGTCTAATATATATATAGAGAGAGATATACCTATCTCATAGAACTGGAAGGGACCCTGAAAAGTCATCAAGTCCAGCCCTCTGCCTTCACTAGCAGGACCATGTACTGATTTTGCCCCAGATCCCTAAGTACCCCCCTCAAGGATTGAACTCATAATCCTAAATTTAGCAAGCCAACGCTCAAGCCACTGAGCAATCCCTGCCCCCAACTAATAATTAATCACAGTGAACCAAATCAGAATCATGGTGGACCAATTCAATGGTTTTAGTATAAATAAATAAATAAATAAATAAACCCAGCAACAATATTTGCTAACTCTGGTTTAATTTTTTTAGGTTGGGATACTCAAATATATTGAATGGAAGTTGAATGCCTAACTCCCTTAGGATTTCTGCTTTATTTATTTATTTTCCCAGCAGCTCCTGCTTGCACAATAATGCTTGACTTTGTTCTCTGTAGGGAACTTTTGGCTTGTTATGAACAGACGAGTAACCCTTATGTGGTTCAGAGATTCTGCCCCAGAGGAGCCATCAAGAGAATGAAAATTGGTTTCCCCCTGTGATTCAGACTGCAAATGATAAAAAGGTTCATTTGTTCCACAGATTCAGCACACCATCCAGAAGTTTATTCAATAGGAGCTTGCTTCTCTCTTCTATTCTGAATAGACAGATATTCCTGCTATTTCTCTTCAGCGCCCGTTGACTCCAGTCACTGTTATTGTTTCCATTACAAGGAGGACCAAAGTGGCCCTTGGCTGAGCTTTGAGGGAACAGCATGAGAGAGTCACCAAGGGTAGGATTTTCAAACTCCCTCAGACTCCTTTTGAAAAGCTCCTGACTTCAGAAATGCAAGTAGCCCTAACAGCCAATGCTTCGGAAACTTGTGTATTACCCCGAAAATTAAGGTAGGCTTCTAGACTAGGAGTTTCAAAACACAGCATGTTTAAGAAGGTGGCAAAGGTTTCATAGATTCATGAATTTCAAGGCCAGAAGGGACCATTATTATGATCTAGTCTGACATTCTGTATAACTAGGCTTGAAAAAAATTCAAATTTTGGTTTATTTAAAATATATTTTTGATGGATAATATCAACGTTTATTTGTAAACATTTTTATCAATGTAAATTTTCACAGCTGTGGGAAATTTATGCGGGGCGGGGAGGTCAGACAATAATTATGTAATGACAGTGGACATTGAGATTCGAAAAGTTTAAGCTTTATAACCCTTAAAACACAAATTGTCAATGTCACACGTCAAAATATATGAAGTAAATAGCCTTAAATTAAACTCTAATGAGTTCTCAAGCAACATTTTTCTTATGTTGTCGAGCTATACATTTCTATTATCAACAGAAATATGTTTTCATTCTTTTGTGTGTATGATGAAATTGACATTTACTGATAAAAAGCTGATACCTCCAAGCCCACTTATGCAGCATTCATTACAACTCATTTTATACACATTAAGGTGGGACTCTAATAAGTGCTCCAGCAACATTTTTCTAACTTTGCCTATGTCTACATTTCTATTATCAATGGAAATATTTTTCCATTGGTTTGTGTGTGTACATTGAAATTGATGTTCATTGACATTTACTGATAAAAAAACAAATGCTTCAAAGTATATGTATAACATATGCCAAAGAATCCCACCAAATGATTCCTGCATAACTTGTTTGTGAGATATAGCAGATAGCAATGCAGTTTTTTAAAAAACAGGCTAATTTAGTGGCTAGAACGACCAGCTAGGACTCAAGGGATCTACACTTTACCCCAGCTCAGCAGAAATCCTAAGGGAGTTAGGCATTCAACTTCCATTCAATATATTTGAGTATCCCAGCCTAAAAAAATTAAACCAGAGTTAGCAAATATTGTTGCTGGGTTTATTTATTTATTTATACTAAAACCATTGAATTGGTCCACCATGATTCTGATTTGGTTCACTGTGATTAATTATTAGTTGGGAGCAGGGATTGCTCAGTGACTTGAGCGTTGGCTTGCTAAATTTAGGATTATGAGTTCAATCCTTGAGGGGGGTACTTAGGGATCTGGGGCAAAATCAGTACGTGGCCCTGCTAGTGAAGGCAGAGGGCAGGACTTGATGACTTTTCAGCGTCCCTTCCACTTCTATGAGATAGGTAATCTCTCTCTATATATATATTAGACCATGAAGGGTTAAAACAGATTTAGCAAATTAGATGCAATTTTGCAGGGGGTAATAGTATTTATGAACAGAACCAAAGCAACTCAGAGCATCAGTGGCAAAGAAGTGAGTGAATTGCCCCAGTCTACCACGTTTTGGTAATGATTTGTACCTGAAAGACTTCACCCCCTACAGACATGACTGAGAATGTGATGGAAATTTTTCAGATGAAAAGTAGAAAAATGGCCATTGTTACACCCTCACTGAAGTCAACTGAAGTTTTTTCAAGATTTTCCTATTCAACCTGCTAATCTGTCAAGCTATCAAAGCTATCAAAGCCTTGTTGGAGAAGTTGAGGAAGATTCTAATATGTGTCCGACATGGTGATGACATTCAGAAGACTTCATTGTGTTGGGAGACTTTGACATCATTGTTGGGATTCCCTCCAAGACCTTTCCACTTGGCTCATCTAGAATACCTCATTCATTTCTGGGAGTGGGAGTGGTGGGTAATAGAAATAAAGTATTAATAATAATAATAATAATAATAAAACAGGAGTGTTAAACATTTCCCCCCTAAAAATCTCACAAAAGGGACAATGAAAACCAATGGGAAGTAAACTTTGAACAATATTTGATTTTTTTTTATGTTGGTTCAATTAAATTATCTGGATTGTTCTTGGCAAACTGGGCTAATAAAGGGAGAACAATAAGAGTTTGAAAATCACCACACTAAAATTTTCACTGGAGTCTCTCCTGTTTCTTTCAGGACCCCTTTTGCCAAAAATCGCAAACACTCTGATATCTGTGCTTTGCTGGAATGACTATTTTCCATGCTGCTATTGCCCCAGTATTAGATATGCATAGTGTTTATCTGTAAAGAGTTCTTCACCTTTTAGGAACTGCTGAAAATAAATTCATCAAGAACCATGGTCAGGTTTAATGAGTGAGAGTAAGGCACTTTGGAGTCCCACTTCAACATGGGATGGAAGATGCTTTTGCAACTGCAAAGTAGTATGATTAATATGTCTACTTTTATACATTACTCTTATAACTGCACTGATAGAAAATCTAATCTAATCTAATCTATCTATCTATCTATCTCAGCTTCACAAAGAAATGAAAAATCAGTAATTATTTTGCCTCTTTTTACTATACAATTATATCAGGTTACAGAATGTACCTATGGCTGCAGAAAGAAAACACTCTACCACAAAATGTCTGACTCCAATCCAGTGCATTGCATCAGGACCATGTTCTGCAACATAGAGGGGCGTGGAACCTTAAACTGCTTTCACTTTCTGCTGCTTTGTCCTCTTCCTCCTGCAGGGATGGAGAACCAGACAGAGGTGAGTGAGTTCATTTTCCTGGGCCTCACCAATGTGGGGGGGTCTACAGTGCTATCTCTTTGCCCTCTTCCTGCTGCTCTACATGGCCAGCATTTTGGGGAATGGAGCCATTGTGGCGGTGGTACTGGCTGAGCCCCGGCTTCACACCCCCATGTACTTCTTCCTGGGAAATCTCTCCAGCCTAGACATCTTCTACTCCACAGTCACTGTGCCCAAGATGTTGGCCGGCTTCCTCTGGGGGCACCAGACCATCTCCTTCACCAGCTGCCTGGCACAGCTCCATTTCTTCCATTTCCTGGGCAGCAGTGAGGCCATGCTGCTGGCTGTCATGGCCTATGACCGCTACGTGGCCATCTGCTACCCACTGCGCTACACACTGGTCATGAGCCCACAGGCCTGCCTGCTGCTGGCAGGAGTCACCTGGGCCAATGGCTTCCTGCACGCCCTGATGCACACGATCATGACCTCCCAGCTGCACTTCTGTGGCCCCAACCGTATCCACCACTTCTTCTGTGACATCAAGCCCCTGCTGAGCCTGGCCTGCAGCAGCACCCACCTCAACTTGAGCCTCCTCCACATCGTCACTGGGATTGTCAGTGTGAGTCCGTTCATCATCACGCTCCTCTCCTACCTCTACATCATCTCCTTCCTCTTCCTGAAGGTCCGGTCACAGGAAAGCAGGAGAAAGGCCTTCTCCACTTGCACCTCCCACCTCACCGTGATAGCACTGTACTATGGGACAGTGATCTTCGCCTACATGCGTCCTTCTTCAGGAAGCTCCAAGGGAGAAGAGATGATCATCACCCTAGTGTACAGTGTCATCACCCCAGCTCTGAATCCCCTCATCTACACCCTGCGGAACAGTGAGGTGAAATACGCCACTAGGAAATTCATCACTAGAAAACTCTTCCCTGAAAGGAATTGAATAAAATGACTGCTTCTTGTTTTGAAGTGAAAAGGAGAGATGTTGACCAAGGGAATTATAATGTAGGGGATCTATCTTCAATATCCCCTGGAAAAAATAGACTGTAGGAGACATTCTTGCAGTGACCAAGATGGGGATGGAAAAATGTCCTCCCGGGATTTCTTCATCTCTAATTGTTATGGGGGAAAATGTTTGGAGATTAATTTTAAATATTATTCCCAAACAAAATTGGTATAAAGGTTTATAATACATATGATTAATTGAAGTTAAACTACTTTGCAGAGATATTGCATAGATTCCAAAACCAAGCGCTACAAACCTTGGAAGTTGAAGGTTAAGATTTCACTTAAAAGAAATCCAGCCCTGTTAAGGTATACAAATGCACAGATCAGGCTTGCAAACCACCGTAACTCTGTCCTGTCACAGACTCTTCCAACTTCTCTTATTGTTAAAACACACTGAAATTTGGTACATAGGTCACATTTGAATATTTATTGATGTATTAGTTGTAATTCTCGTTTCCTCCCATTATTCGTCATAATTGAAATTTCTTACAGTAGAAATCTCTACTCTGGCTTGTATTCACAGCTGGCAACTAAACATACAATTGTGATCGAGGTATTTTAATGTCTGTGCAGCCAGCTTAAATGAACCTGATTTTTAAAGCCCCATTGATTTGTTTCTTTTCCCCACACCCCTCTTCTTGTCACAACAATGGAGAGTTAAGATTTTTTGGATGCCCCAACTATGCATGTAATAAACCTTGTGTGATTATTTGTGGTATCTGTCTTGGTACACTTAAGAATTGGGGATGATCTTATGAAATGTCTATATCTGTATGAAATTTCTGACAGTGGCTCAGCCCCAACTTTCCACCCCAATGTCCTTCTTTCTGGGCAAAACATCTTCTATTCCACAGTCACCAGACCCAAGATGCTGGCCGGCTTCCTCTCAGGGCACCAGGCCATCTCCTTTACCAGCTGCCTCACCCAGTTCCATTTCTTCCACTTCCTGGGCAGCAGGAATGCCATTCTGCTGGCTGTCATGGCCTGTGACTGGTACATGGCCCTCTTTAACCCGCTGCACTACACGCTGGGGTCAGGAACCCACAGGCCTGCCTGTGGCTGATAGCAGCCACCTGGGCCACTTCATCCCTGAACGTGCTGATGCGACAATCATGACCTCCTGGCTGTGTTTCTAGTGCCTCAGCTGCTTCTACGACTTCCTCTGTGACTCAAGCCCCTGCTGAGCTTGGCCTACTGCAGCACCCGCCTCAACCTGAGCCTCCTCCACATCGTCACTAGGAGCTTCACACTGGGTTCTTTTGTCCCCAACTTCCTGCTGTACCTCTACTTAAATTTCCTTCCTCCTGACAATCATGGGAAATCAGGACCAATATCTTTTCTACCTGCACCTCCCACCCCATGATGGTGTTTCCATGCTATGTACCAACTCCCCTGGGGTCTCCTCTGAAAGGAACATTATAGTCATCCACATGTACAATGTTGTCACCCCAATTCTGAACCCCATGATCTAGCTCTCAGGAACGAGGAGGTGAAATTTGCCCTGTAGAAATTGCTGAACAGAAAACTCTTCCATGGAAGGATATGAATAAAAAAAAGACACATAAAACCCTTTAAAATTATGATTAAAACCTTTTAGTCTTTTTGGACTCCAAGATTTTTAAGTACACAGATTCTCCCTCTCCCCTCATTTTTTCCCCTTCAAGGTGTCACTATAGGGCAGAGCTAAGTTTGTTTGGGTGCCCTAGTATCATTTCTTCCTTTAACATGTATGCATATTGTTTAACTTTAATTTTGAATTTCCTGTGGGCTTTTGGGGGGAAATTACACCTTTGTAATGTATTCTACCCTAAATTAAGGACATGTTCTCTAAACCTTGACTCTATCTTAATGACTGCTGATAGTGAAACTTTGAAGGATAATGGTGAGGAAATTGCCATGAACCATACAAAAAAGACTATTCATATATTTCCTATATGCAAAATTTCATTGTTTGAACTAGATGGGAAGTTGGAAAAAAATATGATAGGGCAGAGTTAAGGTTATTTTGGTGGCTTAACTGTGCATTTTCATTCCTTAATATGTTTGGATTTAAGTTTAATACTTTGATAAAATGTTAGTAGTATAAAATATATATGTTGAATTCTGATTTGGGGTCCATAGGAACAAAGCAACTCTTTTGATTGTCCAAGAGATACATTCCTAGGGGTTAAAGCAAAGAAACAGTGAAAGCATATGGAAATAGAGGTTGTCTCCTTTATGTCTTAAGGCAGGGCATTGGTCCCTTGGAAGAGAGGTGGAAGGATGCCATATCATTATAGTGACATGTGCCATTTTTTCATAAACTCAAGGTTGGATCTGTGGGAAGACTGTTTTCCCTTCAGGAGAAACACAATAGGAACAGGCATCCTTTGTTCAATTTGAAACATTGGATAAACATAATTATTCAGTTATTGCTTCAACATCTGGCATTTCTACTGACCAAGCATAACTTAGCAAATGCAATGTTATCTTGTTTATTCTGCTTTCTCTTAGCTAATCACTATTAGCTAGGCCTCTGGTCTCTTAACTAAACTTGGAAGTTCTTGGGTTTTAACACTTAATTTTGTATAATTACAAAATCCCTGCAATGCATTTTACCCAAATTTACTAAGGTAAAACATTTTCTCTGTTTTAACACAGATTTTGTGTGGTACTTGCAAAGGGAAGATGGCAATAGAATATATAACTGCAGCAGCCAGTCTGCATTGGATAATGAAAAAACAGGTTGTAGGGGACAATCCTGGCCCTTGAACATAACGAAAAGTTGGCAATGAACTATGTAAGGTGGGAGAACAATCTGTGTTAGCCACTGAAAGAATGATTCTACAGGAGAAATCACAATGGCAAAAATGGGTAGAAGGAGCTGAACAAATGTCATAGCAGGACTCTCTCATCTCTACTAACTGTGGGGCAACATTAGATGAATTATTATTCATTATTTATTATTATTACATGAACACCCTTAGGCATCAAATGAGATCAGAACCCCAACGACTTGGCAAAGTAAAAAAAACAATAGTGAGAGCCAGTCCCTGCTCCCTAGAGACCTTCCAAAGTAAAGTGTTTCAAAGGGAAATATGAGAATTAGGCAACCATGGGCTAGATTCACTAAAGAACTTAGGTACCTATCTGCTATGTTAGGTGCATAAACCCCAGAATCAGGCCCCACTGGGAATCACAAAACCCTGCTCAGCTGCCTCAACTCTCTTGGAACCTAATTTTTTTCAGGAAAAAGTTCCCTAGGCACCTATGATTCTGCCTCTGAGTATGAGTACTGAAGCCCCATGCCAGGTATCTGGACATCTGAGCCCCACAGTGATGCAGAAAATAGGGGAAGATAGTTGTTCCTTCATCTAACCAGCCTGAGGAGCCTGATCTGGTAAGCATGCTCAGAGTTCACGTACCAGATTAGGCTCCTATAGGCAAGTTTATACAAAACAAACAGGGGACGGGGGAAACACAAGGTGGAGGAGTTCCCTGATAAGTTTTAGACCAGTTGTCGTGGTATTCATCCAGCATGTGGGAGACCCCCAGTTGAAATCCCCCCTCTGCCTGAAAGGGAGAAAGGATTTGAACAGGGATCTGTCACCTCTGAGGGGTTATGATATATTGCGATGTTGGGCTTCCCCAGTCCCTCCTATTTAAGCTGTTCCACTGTGAATAAATAATGAAAGAATCCATAGGCCAGAGAGAGAGCAAGCATGAGGATGACTCTTTCGCCTGGTGATTAGAGCGCTCACCTAGGACGTAGCAAATCCCCTACTTTCCCTCAGGTAGAGAAGGAACTTGAAATGGGGGTCTCTCACATCCCATGTGAGCAGGAGCGGCTCTAGCTTTTTTGCCGCCCCAAGCATGGCAGGCAGGATGCCTTTAGTGGCTTGCCTGTGGGAGGTCCCCTGTCCTGCAGATTCGGTGTACCCGCCACCGAATTGCCGCCGAATCCGCGGGACTGGCAGACATCTGATAGGCAAGCCACCGAAGGCTGCCTGACAACTGCCCTCGCAAGGACCGGCAGGGTGCCCCCCCACGGCTTGCCGCCCCAGGCACATGCTTGGAGCGCTGGTGCCTGGAGCTGCCGCTTCACGTGAGCATCCTAACCACTGAGCTAAAAGTTATGCAGGAGCTCTTCCTTCCTCCGCCCCCGCCATCCCCCAGCTTCTTGGAATAGCACCATAGGCACCAAACATCAAGAGAGAGGTTGCAGCTGAGAATCCCAGCCAGAGGGAGGCACCTCCCCACATCCTGGACATAGGCACCTAACTCTAGGAGTGGGGCGGGGCTTAGGACACAACCCTCTTCTTGGAATCTCCCATTGGCTAGCTTAGGCGAGGAGCCACCTATCATGCTGATTTTTTTGAATCCCATTGTGAGGCACCATAGAATCATAAAATCATAGGACTGGAAGGGACTTTGAGAGGTCCTCTAGACCTCAAATTTTACAAGTGTACTCTCCATGCTATTATCTAAATCATTGATGAAGATATTGAACATCGAGGTGATGCAGTTGCACAAATCCCACTGAGTTTCAGTGGGATTTTGCTCCTATAAGTCACTTAAGACCTTTTGAAAAGTTTATCCCTAGTTACTGAAGAAGACGCTCCCATTGGCCTGCTGTGTGACCTTGGACAAGTCACATTCCCCATCCGTGCCTCAGTTTCCCTTTAGAAGAATTAAGGTAATGGTTCTGTCCCATCTTTCTAAAGTGCTTTATAAGATGTGCATGCAGCTGTGCAGATTTCCTTGCTAGCAGAGCTGTTGTCATTCCATGAATCCAGGGGTTCCCAAACTGTGAGCTGCGGCCCAAAGATGGGTTGTACCATAGTCTTGGGTGGTTTGCTGGCGCAGACATGGGGAGGATGAGGGGCATTGAGAAGAGGCCAGCAACGGCGTGGTGGCCAGCAATGGACTCTGCCCAGAGCCAGAGGAGCTCAGCACCCCCGGCGGGCAGCTGAGGGGAAGCGGTGACGCCAGGCGATGGGCGGTGGTTGAGGAGAAAGGGCCATCCCCATGTGGTGGCGACTCCCAGGGCAGCTGGAGGAGACTGGAGGGTTCACGGCCATTCCCGCTCTGAGTCACCACCCCCCGCAATCCAAGGCTGCCGGGCCTCCTGGATCATCAGCCCCACAGGCCTCCCAGGGACAATGCCGTGATTGGGTCCATCAGCAGCACAGGTGGGCCTCAGGGATAAAAAATTGTGAATCTCTGCATTAAGCAGTGGTGTAGGGCTGTTCTGAACAGAGATTCAGTGCTTTCTGTTAAAAATCATATTTCAAACACTGAATATTATTACCAAAGCCTGAAATGCTTTTGACCAACACATTTTCAGTTTTTGCAGAAAATAAAATTTTCCCGACATTGTTTCTGATAAAAAGTCATTTTTTGTCCAAATTGTGTTAGGTGGAAAATAGTGACCAGCTCTAGTGCTGAGGTTGAAACAGAGCCTGGGAGGAGCCAAAGAGCCTAAAAGAATTAGGCACCGAACTCCCAAAGTGTGGTAATGGGAGTTGGGCACTTGACTCCCTTTGCTGCTTTTGAAAAGTCCAGCCTACATTTCCAGCATAGAAAATAAATCTGCCCTGCAAAAAATTAGATTTAAATAGCAGGTTAGATGGTCTGGTATGGTCTAAGTATATTTACTCCTCCCTCAGCATGGGGGCATGGACAAAATGACCTCTTGGGGTCCCTTCCATCCCTACATTTCTATAACGCTATGTAAACAAAATCTTTGGAACATTTTCATACAAACAGGTCTCACTCCCAAAGGGTTACAGCACAGAGATGATTAAAAATTGGGATCATAGGCAAATTAATTTCAATGGGATTTGGCCACTCGACTCCCTTGGGCTCCACTGAAAATCCCAGACATAGACAATTACTCTCAGCCTGTTTACAAATTGGATGCAAATATCTTCCAAGAAACTGATGAACAAATGTGGAAGAACTTTTGTGTTTTAATATGGCTAAATGTAAATGTATACATCTCAGAATAAACAATGTAGGCCATGCTAACAGGCTGGGGGCTCTGTCCTGGGAAGCATTGACTTTGAAAAAGATTTTGGGGGCACCGGGAGGTTTGGGGGGGTAATGAGCTGAACATTAGCTCCCAGTGCAATGCTGTAGGCAAAAGGACTAATGTGATCCAGGGATGCACAAACAGGGGAATCTCGAGTAGGAGTAAAGAGGTTACATTACCTCTGTATATGGCATTGGTGCAACTGCTGCTGGAATACTGTGACCAGTTCTGGTGTCCACCATTCAAGAAGGATGGTGAGAAATGGGAGAGGGTTCAAAGAAGAGCCACAAGACTGGTTAAAGGATTAGAAAACATGCCTTATAGTGATAGACTCCAAGAGCTTAATCTATTTAGCTTAACAAAGAGAAGATTAAAGTGTGACACAGAGAAAGGTACAATGTGATCCACTGAGTGGAAGGTGAAACTAGACAAATTCAGACTGGAAATAAGATGCAAATTTTTAACATTGAGAGTAATTAACCATTGGAACAATTTACCTGGGGTGATGTATTTTCCATCACTGACAATTTTTAAATCAAGACTGGATGTTTTTCTAAAAGATCTACTCTAGGATTATTGTGGGGAAGTTCTATGGCCTGTGTTATACCGGAGATCAGACTAGATGATCACAATGGTCCCTTCTGGCCTTGGAATATATGTAGCTATGAACTCCCCTCCCTTTAAGTTTATCACTGCTTGCCTTTGTGATGCACTGTACCTTAAAATAGCACCCTGTAACCCCCATACTAATAATTTGTATATGATTATGATATTTTGTACAAAGGTTGTCATGTAAGATATCCAATGAAAGGTCATGATATATTGAAACTCATTGTTCTGTCAAAATATCTGTATCATCATTGTATATGGAATTATGATATTCTGCTATATGGTTGATGTGAAATATGTTGTGTGGCTGGGAGATGCCCACAGCTAGCTATCCGGTGGCAAGAAAGGAGGTGACCCACATCCAAACAGGCGTTAAGCCACCATCACAAGCCATTGACTAGCAGGGGAATTGTAAACAAGAGGTTTACAATTCTGTAAGAGACAGTTGCGCAAGCACCACACAATGGGGATTGCTCAACTCTATGACTCAGTTGCGCAACCGCCCACCAGGACATGCCTAGGCCAGTATCTTCTCTGGGACATGAGATGAATTGAGAGTTCAAAATAAGGGACAGTGGCATCCTGAGACCACCACTCTCCTCCCCCTCCTATGCTGAAGGTAACAAGAATGCTGGGAAGACAAAGACTTTGAACTGAGGAGATTGGTCCCAGGCTGAGAAGGAAATTCAATCTGTGGATTAAGAACTGTAGCCTGCCTGTGACATCCAGTGGGGTGAGAAAAGCTGTATAATCCAAATCTTGCTTAGTCTAATAGAGTTTAGGATTTACAATGTGTGTTTTCTTTTTATTTTCTTAGGTAACTATCTCTGACCTTTATGCCTTATGTCTTTCTGTAGTTAAACTTATTTGAATGTTTTATCTTTACCAGTGAGCTTGTCTAAAGTGCTTGGGGAATTTGCTCAGATTACAAAGGCTGGTGCATGTCCACTATCCTTTGACAAAGTGGCAAAGTAATTAATGAGCTTCAAGAGAAGGTCTTGAGCAGTGTAAGATGGTGCATTTCTGGGGTGCAAGACTGAGGCTTGGGGGTATTTGCTGGTGTCTCCCTCTATATAGTTCATGAGTGGCTTAGAGAGCATTCATGCAACTTACTTGGGTGAGTCTCTGTATGTTGGTGGCTGAGTGATAACAGCACCTGGAGTGATAACATCACCTGAGTGATAACAGCTGCTTGTCACTAGGAAAGCATCATGAGAGACAGCCCAGGCTGGAGAGTTAAGGTGGATGAAAATTTGCAGTTTTCCAGTTTTCAGATGGAAAATAAAACTTTTTTTGTAGGAAGGAGATTTTGGGGGGAAATTTTTGTTTTGTCGCAAACCCAGTTTTTGGCCAGTAAATTGTTCATCCTGAAACTCAATGGCGTTGCTATAAATGTCAAAGACATCAACTATTTTCCTGCTGATCAAATCAAGCAAGCAAGAAGAGGGACAGTCTCTTGTGAGTGACATTTTAGTTTGAATTGTGAATGGGTGGAGCTTCGGTTGTGGTCAGAGCAGGGAAGATTAACACCACTCTTTCTTTTGCAATATGGACTGGGGATGTTCAAACAAAATAACTTTGCAAGCAGGGGCGGCTCCAGGCACCAGCGCAGCAAGCACGTGCCTGGGGTGGCAAGCTGTGTGGGGCAGCATGCCGGTCGCCATGAGGGCGTCAGTCAGGCTGCTTTCGGCGGCATGCCTGCCGGAGGTCCGCTGGTCCCGCAACTTCGGCAGAAATTCAGCAGGGACGCCGATGCTGTGGCACCGGCAGATCTCCCGCAGGCATGCCACCAAATCCGCATGACCAGCGGACCGCCAGCAGGTGCGCCGCCGAATCCGTGTGACCAGCAGACCGCCCCTGTTTGCAAGGGGTGCCTTGATGTTCCTGAACCAGCTCTTCCAAAGCGTCCCCACCATGCTCCTCTGCTAATATGGGAAGGTGGGTAGAAAACACAATTCATCTCATAGTTCAATGATTTCCTCAGCGCTAAGGGTAACATTCAGAAATTCTCAAAACCACACTCTGTGTTGGCCAACTTTATGAGTTTGTTACAGTATAAAGTTCTCAAGTCAGACCCCCAGCTGGCATAAACCAATGGAGTCATTGGGACAGACCCCCAGCTGATATAAATCAGCATTGCTCTATCAGAGTCAATGGGGCCAGATCCCCAGCTGATATAAATCAGCATTGCTCTATCAGACTTAATGGGGCCATATCCCCATCTGATGTAAATCTGCACGTCTCTATTGGGATCAAACACCCAGCATTGCCCATTGGAGTCAATGGGGACAGATCCCCATCTGGCGTAGATCAGCAATAGTGACATTGATGCCTTATTCTTGGAAGAGGCATTGCGTCTGCTTTGAAATGAAACTCTTCTTCCCCTGAATCATACTTGGTTGGACAAGCTGGTTTTTCATTTGTTTAGCTGGGGCCCTACTGAATTTCAGTGAAGGTCAGATGCCCAAGTCCTTTAGGCTCCTTTGAGAGTCCCAGCCTGAGTAACTGAAAACACCATGATTGTCTAGGTCTTAATCTGACAAGGTGCTGGGAATTGCCTTTAAAGGCTCCCAACTCCCACTGAGAACTCTTAAGTTACTGAGATTTAAGGAGATTTCCTGTAGGAGTTAGGTGTCCAGTTCCCATTGAATTGACAAGGGAATCAGGTGCCTAACTCCCTCAGCTTCTTTTGAGAATCCCAGCCTCACTAGCATGCAGGATCAGGTCCTGGTGAGTGAAGGTGGTACATCATGCAAGTCACATGGCTGTGATACATCATGGAAAATGAAGTCCAGTTGGGGACCTGCTCAAAGAGGATAACTGGGACATGAGGCACCTGAACTATAACTCCCACAAGGCACAGCAGTGGCATTTCAGAATTAAAAGACCTCAATTTTTGGATGAAACATTGCACTTTTTGTCTGGAATATTTCACTTGTCAACATAAAATCAAAACAATTATGGTTTCAGGTGTTCAGTTTTTTCAAGACAAATTTTGTACAGAAAGGAGAAACTACTGAAAATTTTTATTTACTTGAAAAATCTTATTTTCTCTTCAAAAGAAGTTTTAGCAGAAATGTTTTGACCATCCCCACATATAACATAAGGAATCAGCCAGAGCTGTCCAACTTTCCCAAGAGCAAGAAATAGCAAAATAATAAAACAGAAAACAAGTTTAAATGGGGAGTAAGTGAAATCCACTTCACCTCAGTACATCCTTAACTGAGGATGTTATACAGGTCAATGGCTTATCGAGATGGTAAGAAATATATTGGGAGGTGGGAATAGCACCTGAACTGAACCAAGCTAGTGTATTTAGGAGCTATCAATCAACATGTTTTAGAGCACAAGTTGATTAGCAAATGATGAACAGGAATATTTTTTTCCTTTCTGATATATAGCAGAGATGGAACGGATGTAAAAAAAATAAAATAAAAAAAGAGATGGAACGGATGCCTTAAAGCCTAAGGGTCACACCTTCAGCTGGTGTACACTGGTAGAGCTCTCTTCTCTTCCCCAATTTGCAACTGCTGGTCCCATTAATCTATGAGGCACAACTGGAGCTGAACTGGGAGTAGAACCCAGGATTCCTGACTGGGACTCCCAGCTCCAGATATACTAGACAGAACTCCCGTGCTTAGACCAGCTCTGCTCCAGAATAGGGTGATGTGCACCCCCACTGTGAGCCCACTGGACCCAGGACTCTATTCAGTTAATTGAAAAAAGCTTCTTTTTCCCCATCATACTCCCGAGAGCCTCTTTCACATCCTTGTTCCTGAGGCTGTAGATGAGAGGGTTTAGCATGGGGATCACCAGTGTATAGAACATGGACACCATTCTGCTCTAGTTGGGAATGGATATAGTGACAGGTTGGGCATAGATGAAGAAGGCTGTCCCATAGAACAGACTCATGGCCATCATGTGGGAGGCACAGGTGAAGAAGGCTTTATACCTACCTACTGCAGAGCAGGTCTTGAAAATGGTGGAGGGGATGAAGGCATAGGAGGTGAATATCACCACCATGGTGACAGCTATGATGACATTGCAGAGGGTGAACATCATGACCTCATTAACATATGTGTGACAAGTTTCAGAGTAACAGCCGTGTTAGTCTGTATCCGCAAAAAGAAGAACAGGAGTACTTGTGGCACCTTAGAGACTAACAAATTTATTAGAGCATAAGCTTTCGTGGACTACAGCCCACTTCGGATATGCATCCGAAGAAGTGGGCTGTAGTCCACGAAAGCTTATGCTCTAATAAATTTGTTAGTCTCTAAGGTGCCACAAGTACTCCTGTTCTTCTATATGTGTGACATATATCATTCCTTTTTGTGTCACAATGTAACATTTTGCTTTTCAGTTTTTTTAACTTTTCCTCCCACTTTCTCCTTTCCTTTCCTTTTCTTTTCTTTTTTTCAGTGGCAAAAATGGAAAATGAAGCAAAGGCTGGGGGAGGGGTGGAAGTGAGGAAAAAGAGAGGAAACCAAAAAATGAAAAACTGAAAATAAAATTTTCAATAAACATTTTTCGTGAAAAATGGCGAATTAATGAAAAAGATTGCTTTCTGATACTTGTACATTATTTCACATTTTCAGGAGTTTTCATGAAAAATATTTACCAGTTTTCGATTAGTTCAAATGAGCGTGTGAGGCCTTAGTTATCACTTAGTTTAAAGGAGATTAGATTGAAATATAGAGTTGGCCAGCGGAGTTGCAGCCTAGACTTCCATGGAAGTTATCTCAATTTACACCATCTGAGTATCTGGTCCCAAATTGCAACAAAATCAAAATTTCCCACAAAGCAACTGTTTTGATAAAAACCTATTTTTGGGTCAATAAAAATATTCCATTGGGATAAAAATCTGCTTTTAACTTTTTTATTTTATATTGTATTTGCTAAAATACAATAAATTTTGAAACAGAAAGTTTCTTTTGAAATGAAAAATCGCAACATCATGTTCCAATAAGGTTGAAATGGAACTTTTACAAATGTTCCTCACTCTCACTGATTTCAATGGAAATAAGGCACCTAAGTGCTTGTAAAACCAGGAGATGGGGCTTCCATTCCCCCAGAACTTCCCACTTTGCTGCCTGGCAGGTTCCTGGGCCTCTGAGCAGTTTGTGAAGAGACAGAAACATTTTGAAAAGTCAAAACCAAATATTCTAAACAAAATTTGGGAATTCCCAATCTGTGGGAAATTTAAAAAAAATTCTCCATCACTTTTTTCTTTTTGAAATTTCAGAATTTCCCACAGAATGGGAATTTGAGTTTCCAGCCAGTTCCACTACTGACAAAACTAATTCAGCGGTGTGCATTCACACTTGGCCAGTTGTGCTGGTGCATTGTGTCCACATAGCATCAAGTATTATTGGCAAAAGATGTGTGCCAATCTGGGTAGGGATAGGCATCCCATTGTCCTTTTCCCCATCTTCTGGCATGCTATCTTGGAGGACATTTTCACAATGCATTGTGGGATACACTCACACCTCTCAGGGAAATGTTAAACTGATAAGTACAGGTAGTCACACCCAACATCTGACTCTCAGAGTTAAATTAATAATTTCAGGGAGTAGACAAAAAATACCATTTGACCTGCTAGCCCAATCAAATCTAATCAGTCTAATTTCAAACACACTCAGAGAACTTTCCAGGGTCTGGCTACAGACTGAGGGTCTGATTTGCCTCTCACTCACCCTGGTATAAATCAGGAGTAACTCCACTGGAGTCAATGGAGCTGATTCTGACCATTATGTAAACCAGAAAACCACCCCCTTCCACTCCCAACATAGGTTACAATGCCTTATCTGTTACATATATACAAGAAAGACATATGTTTAAAGTATAACTCTTTACTTTAAGATACCTGAAGAAATCCTGTGGATTTCTTAGGGGGAAAATAAAAGCCACTTCTAATACATATCTCCTTGTTTGGAAATATACACTCAGCAATGTTCAATTATATAGTGCCAAGGCTGCTGGGTTTTCAGATGACTTCTCCAAAATTGAGATATCTTCCCCCACCATCCTGATTTTGATTATAATGTCTGAATCTATCTCTGTTGGTTGAAAGGCCAAGTAATTCTAGAGGGAGTGCTCTATTCTGATTTGTCCTGCGGCCCCTGGGTGGAGTTATGGGAGGGAGAGAAAAATAAAGCCATGAGACTTTAAGAAGCCTTGTCAGAGACGGGTCATCAGTTTATGCTATTGTATCTTTATCTCCAGAAGTCACAGGACTGGGTGAAAAGGCATTTCTTCATTTCCTGTGCTGGGGTGAAGGAACCCAACGGCATCCTCAACTTCAAATAATATTCACAGACTGGTGAGTCACCATTCTCCAACCGGCTAGCGAAAGAGGCAGCAGAGCTGAGACAATCACCATCAATGGCAAACAATACTGAAGAACTGCTATAAGAGTCACAAAGTTCAAAGGACTTTCTTAAATATGCAGTCTTTATCCTTTTAGTTTTCCATTTTTTGCCAGCAGGGATATATGCTAATATGCAAACATGCTAATAAGCATTTTGTAACAGCAAAGTATTGGGCGGAGGCAGTATGTGTGTGAATATGTTTCAGTGTGTCTGGTTGAATCCACATGAGAATGGCCCCTACACAAGTAATTTATCAGATTTTAAAATCAGACCTAAATTAAATAATTTCTGCATTAAGGAGACCACACAGATTTGTAGATTCATAGATTTGTTCTGAGGTCCAGAAGGAGGTGAGAGGCAGACCAGTTGAATGTCTCTGGGTGAAGATAAAAGGGTGAAAAAAGAGGGGTGATGTCATGGTAGAGGTCTGCTATAGATCACGAAATCAGGAAGAGGAGATGGATGAGGAATTTCTAGAACAAATAACAAAAATATCTAAAACATAAGACCTGATAATAATGGGGGACTTTAACTACCAAGACATCAGTTGGAAAAGTAATATGGCAAAACACGAAATAGTCAACATGTTCTTGGAATGTTTGGGGGACCACTTTTGTTTCAGAAGGTGGAGGAAGTAACCAGGTGGAAAGCCATTTCAGACTTGATTAGGACTAACAAGAAGGAATTGGTTGAGAATCTGAAGGCTGAAGGTAATTTGAGTGAAAGTGATCATGAAATGATAAACGTAATAATTTTAAGGAAAGGAAGGACTGAGAGCAGCAGAATAAGGGCAATGTACTTCAAAACTCAGCGAATGGGTAGGTAAGGTCCCATGAGAAGAAAATGTAAGGGAAAAAGGAGTTCATGAGAGTTGGCAGTTTCTCAAAGATACAGTCTTAAAGGTGCTACAGCAAACTATCCTGATGTGAAAGAAAGGTAGGAAGAATAGTAAGAGGCCAATATAGCTCCATCAGGAGCTTTTAATGTTGTGACAATGAAAAAGGAATAAAAAAAGTGGAAACATACGATGCTAAGGATGAGCACAAAAGGACAGCACAAACATGAGGGACAAAATCCGAAAAGCTAGGGCACAAAATGTGTTACACCTAGTAAGGGACATAAAAGGCACTGAGAAGAGGTTCTCTAATACTATACTAGGAGTAAGAGAAGGGCAAAGGAAAGTGTAGGTCGTCTACTTAATAGGATAGGAGAGCCAATAACTGATAATATTAAGAAGGTTGAGGTATTTAATGGTTATTTTGCTTCAGTCTTCACTAAAAAGCTTAATGGTGACCAGATGTTTAACACAATTAATACTAACAACAAGGGGGAAGGAACACAAGCCAAAATAAGGAAAGAACAGGTCAAAGAATATTTAGATAAGTTAAATATATTCAACTTAACAAGGCTTGATGAAATTCATCCTAGGGTACTTAAGGAACTAAATGAAGCAATCTTAGAACCATTAGCGATTATCTTTGAGAGCTCATGGAGGATGGATGAGGTCCCAGAGGACTGGAGAAGGGCACATATAGTTCCTGTCTTTAAAAAAGAGGATGAAAGAGGACCCAGGGAATTTTAGATCAGTCAGAACTTTGGTACCTGGAAAGCTACTGGAACAAATTATTAAACAATCAATGTGTAAGCCGCTGGAGAATAACAGGGTAATAAGTTACAGCCAACATGGATTTGTGAAGAACAAATCATGCCAATTCAAACTCATTTCCTTCTTTGACAGGGTAATTGACCTAGCGGATAGAGGCAAAGCTGTAGAAATTATATTTCTTGAATGTTCCATTGTCCTAAGCAAAGTAGGAAAATGTGGTCTAGATGAAATTACTATAAGTTGGTAAAATACTGAAAGACTGTGCTCAAAGAGTAGCTATCAGTGGTTTGCTGTCAAACAGGGGGGACATATCTAGTGGGATCCTGACTAGGTCTGTCCTGGGTTTGGCATTATTCAGTAAAGAAAAGTACAAAATACTATACCTTGGAGGAAAAAATCAATTGCACAATTAAAAAATGGGAAGCAATTGGCTGGTGGTAGTACTGCTGAAAAGGATCTGGGGGTTATAGTGGAAACAAATTGAATATGAGCCAACAATGAGATACAGCTGTGAAAAAGGCTAATATCATTCTGGGGTGTATTGACAGGAATGTTGTATGTAAGACACAGGAGATAAATGTCCCGCTCTACCAGGCATTGTTGAGGACTCAGCTGGAGTACTATGACAGTTCCGGGCACCACACTTTAAGAAAGATGTGGACAAATTGGAGAGAGTACAGAAGAGACCACAAAATTGATCAAAGGTTTAGAAAACCTGACCTATGAGGAAAGGTTAAAAAAAACTAGGCATGTTCAGTCTTGAGAAAAGAAGCCGGGGGGCGGGGAGGAGCCTGTTAACCATCTTCAAATATATTAAGGGCTATTATAAAGAAGACAGAGATCAATTGTTCTCCATGTCCCTTGAAGACAGGAAAAGAAGTAATGAGCTTAATCTGCAGCAAGGCAGATTTAGGTTAGATATTAGGAAAAACTTCTAACTATAAGGCTAGTTAAGCACTGCAACAGGCTTTGAAGGGAGGTTGTGGAATCTCTGTCATTGGAGGTTTTTTTAAGAACAGGTTAGACAAATACCTCTCAGGGATGGTCTACGTATACTTGGTCCTTTCTCTGTGCAGGGGAATGGACTAAATGACCTTTTGAGGTCCCTTCCAGCCTTACATTTCAATGCTTCTATGATCATCTCCTGATCTCTGTTTTGAGACGCTAAACTTATTGAGCTCTTTAATTCTCTCACTGTAAGGTATTTTCTCCGCCACTCAAATAATTTTTGTGGTTATTTTCTGCACCCACTCCAATTTTCCTACATGAATTGAGGGCAACTGTATGTTCATGAGCTCGAATTGTGATGTTGTGTCTAAAAAAACTAATATCTTCTACCATCAGGCATTTATAGACCATGATCAAATCATGTCTTAACCATCTCTTGAATAATTTAAATAGATTGATCTCCTTTATTAGTTCATTGTAAAACCTCAACTCATTTTTGTATCTCTTCTCTGGACCCTTTTCATTTTCTCAATGTCCTTTTAGAAGCGTGCACACCAAAAGTGGACAGTTCGTCTCTATCATGCCGTATGCAAAGGTAATTAACCTCCTGATTCAGAGGTAGCCATTTGATGTGACCTATCTACTGCTCTCACAACAGTGAATGCATGAATACAACTAACCTCTTTCAGGAATGGAGGGGCAGGTTGGGCTGGGGGGCTTAGGATAGTGCTGAAATGGAGGAATGAGAGAATTCAAGAAGACCATTGAAGGATTTCCCTCCAAAAATTAACCTGCAGTACTCAGAAGAGTCTGAAAATTGCTAGCTCGGTCAGTTCAATAGGAGACGCATACCCCTGAAAATCCCAACTTCAATAATCTAGCATGAGGCAGAATTAACACTTCATTGGAATCAGAGAAACACAGACATCTCTGCATCTGCAGAGGAGTCCCTGAACATCTTCAGGTGTTGCCCTAGATTCCAGTGTTGAGATCTCAGCTGTCTTTCATCTGACAGAAGAGAATCACATCTATGGTGACAGTTTGTGAATTCCCTTACAACTTTGACTAACCTGTTTTAAAAAAACTTCCAATGACAGGGATTCCACACCTTCCTTTTGAAGCCTATTCCAGAGCTCAGCTACCTTTACAGTTAGAAAAAATTTCCTGCTATCTAACCTAAGTCTTCCTTGCTGCAGATTGAACCCTTCACTTCTTGTCCTACATTCAGTGAACATGGAGAACAATTGCTCACAATTCTCTTTATAGAAGTCCTTAACATATTTGAAGACTCTCATCAGGTGCCCCTTGAGTCTTCTTTTCTCAAGACTAAACGTGCCTAGTTTTTTTAACCTTTCCTGGTAGGTCAGATTTTCTAAATCTCTCATCATTTTTGTTGTTCTCCTCTGGTCTCTCTCCAATTTGTCCACAAATTTCCTAAAGTGTGGCACCCAGAACTGGACACAGTACTCCAGCTGAGGCCTCACCAGTGCCAAGTAGAGTGGGATAATTACCTCCCATGTCTTACATACGACACTCCTGTTAATGCACCCCAGAATGGTAGACTTTCGCAACTGCATCACATTGTTGATTCTTATCCAATTTGTGATCCACTATAACCCCCAGATCCTTTTCATCAGTACCACCACCTAGCCAGTTGTTTCTCATTTTGTAGTTGTACAATTAATGTTTTTCTTCCTAGGTATAGTACTTTGCAGTTTTCTTTACTGAATTTCAGTTTGCTCATTTCAGAGCATTTCTCCAGTTTGTCAAGATCCTTTTGATTTCTAGTCCTGTCCTCTAAAGTGCTTGTGAACCCCAAGATAGGTGGCTATCCAGCTTGATGTCATCCAAGCTGGATAGACATCTGTCTTGGATGGTTTAGAAGCAACAAATCTGCCTCTTGGCAGGGGGATGGACTCAATGATCCTTGCGGTCCTTTTTAAACGTAAGATTCTATGATTCTATGATTCACAAATGTTAAAAGCATACTCCCCACTCTATTATCCAAGTTTTTAATTAAAATATTGAATAGTACCAGACCCAGGACCAACCCAGATTCACAGATTTTAAGGCCAGAAGGGACCATTGTGATCATCTAGTCTGACCTCCTGCACGTCGCAGTCCACAGAACCTTGTTTACCCACTCCTGTAATAGACCTGTAACCTTGAGTTGAGTTACTGAAGTCCTGAAATCATGATTTAATGACTTCAAGTTACAGAGAATCTGCCATTTACTCTAGTTCAACCCTGCTATTAATCCACACCTCATGCTCCAGAGGAAGGCGAAAACCCTCACGGTCTGCCAATCTGACCAGGGGAAAATTCCTTCCTGAAGCCAAATATGGAGATCAGTTAGACCTTGAGCATGTGGGAGAAATGCACCAGCCAGACACCTGGGAAAGAATTTTCTATAGTAACTTAGAGCCTTCCCCATCTAGTGTCCCTTCTCTGGCTATTGGAGATATTTGCTACTAGAAGTTGCATATGGGCCACATGCCATTGTAGGCAGTGTCATCATACAATCCCCTTCATAAGTTAGGTTTTTTGTCCCCACTCCTCCCCGTGGAAGGCTGTTCCAGAACGTCACTCCTCTGATGGTTAGAAACCTTCATCTAATTTCACGCCTGAACTTGTTGATGGTCAGTTTATATCCATTTGTTCTTATGCCAATATTGGCCCTTAACTTAAAGAACTCCTCTCCCTCCCTGATGTTTATCCCTCTGATGTATGTATAGAGAGCAATCATATTTCTCCTCAGCCTTCATTTGGTTAGGCTAAACAAGTCAAGCTTCTTAAGTCTCCTCTTGTAAGAAAGGTTCTCCATTCCTCTGATCATCCTAGTAGCCCTTCTCTGTACCTGTTCCAGGCTGAATTCATCTTTCTTAAACATGGGTGACCAGAATTGCACACTGTATTCCAGATGAGGTCTCATCTGTGCCTTGTATAATGGTAATTACACTTCCCTGTCTCTCCTGGAAATACTTGTCCTGATGCATCCTAGGATTGCATCCTAGGATTGCATTAGCCTTTTTCATGGCCACATCATATTGATGGGTCATAGTTATCCTGTGACTGACAAGTACACCCAGGTCTTTCTCCTACTCCGTCACTTCCAACTGATATGTCCACAGTTTATAGCAAAAATCCTGTTGTTAGTCCCTAAGTGCATGACTTTGCACTTATTCTATTAAATTTCATCCCCATTTCTATCACTCCAGTTTTCAAGGTCATCCAATCTTCTTGTATGATATTATTGATGTTAAAGTCTCATTCTCCCACCTTTTTATAAATCAATGGGATCACACATGAGTGGATAGAGTCTGCAATTGTCCAACTTGGCTGAAGAGATGTGCTTTGTATTACAACTGTAAGAAATAGCGGGTTAATTTGGCTGCTAGTCTAGAAAAGATGCCTTCCAAAAGAACAACTCAAATTTTATGAGGAATTTGTTTAACTTGGATTACCAGGGCCTTATCTACTTACAGTCAAGTCAAAGGCAGCTTTGCCATCAAATTCAATCTATCTATGATGAGATTTTCAATAGAACTTTGGTGAATTAAGGACACAAATATTATAAAAAGTCAATGGTGAGTTGGGTGGCTGATTTTGAAAACCACTCACAAGGTACTTTTTTATCCCTTGCCATGGTAGCATTTGAGCAATTCCAAAATATTAATGATTTTATTATCACAACACCCTCTGAGTTCTGGAAATAATATTATCTTCGTTTTCAGGACCGGGAACTAAGGGGCAGAAATATCAAAGCTGAGAGTTTTCACAAGAGCTTAATGGTTAGGCCCCTGATTTTTAAATATATTTAGGATCAATTTATGGTATTTAGGCATTTAGGATTAAAGGTATTGATCAGAATGGCCCCTTCTGGTCTTGGAATCTAGGAATCTAGGAGCCTAGTGAGATTTTGCAAAAGCATCTAGTTGTCTAACACTCATTGAAATCAATGGGATTTTGGACCCTTGGCGCTTGTGAAAATTCCACTAGACACAGAAACACCTTCAAAAATCTGGTCCTAGGTGACTAAATCCTATTGAAATTTAATGGATTTGAGTGCCCAATTCCCTTTGGCTGCTTTGGAAATCCCAGCCCAAGTGACTGGGCCAAGGCCTCATGGGGAGTCTGTGGCAGAGCTGGAAAATGAACAATGATCTGCTGAATCTCAGACCAGGGTCTATTCCACATGACCATCCTTCCTCTTTTCATGAAGCCCATCATTGCATCTTCTTCATTTGCCTTTTCTTTAATCCTTATCTCACGCCTTTTCCAAAGGATTTAACAGCCATGGCGCCAGTGAGAGAGCAGAACCGCACAACAGTCACGGAATTCATCCTGCTGGGGTTTGAAAACGGTCCAGGAAGTCAGATGATCCCCTCTGAATTGTTCCTGGTGATTTACACAGTAACCGTGCTAGGAAACACCATCCTGGTCCTCATCATTAGAGTCAGCTCTCGCCTTCACACCCCCATGTACTTCTTCCTCATGAACCTGTCACTCTTGGACCTCTGCTTCACCTCCACCATCGCCCCCAAAGCCATTGCGAGCTTCCTAGCAGAGAGCAAAGCCATTTCCTATAACGGATGTGCCACACAATTCTTCTTCTTCTGTCTCTTCCTCACCACCGAAGGGTTCCTCCTGGCAGCGATGGCATATGATCGATACACCGCCATCTGCAACCCGCTCCTATATCCTGTCACCATGTCCAAGTGGGTTTGCATTCAGATGGTGGTAGGGTCATATATCTGCGGCTGTGTGAACGCCATGGTGCAAACAGGCTTCACCTTTACTCTGCACTATTGTGGGCTTAATGAGATTGATTATTTCTTCTGTGATGGCCCTCCCTTGATTAGTCTCTCCTGCAGTGACACGTACATCAATAATCTTGTGATGTTTACCTTATGTGGATTCATTATAGCGAGCACTGCCCTGATTGTGCTCATCTCCTACACCTATATCATCTCCACCATCCTCAGGATTCGCTCTGCCGAGGGAAGGTGCAGAGCCTTCTCCACCTGCACCTCCCACATGTTGGTTGTGACTTTATTTTATGGGACCACTGCTTTCATGTACGCCCAACCCACTTGGTTATCTTCTCTGTACCCAAGGAAAGCGGTATCCGTGTTTTACACCTTTGTCATCCCCATGTTGAATCCCTTCATCTACAGCCTTAGGAACAAGGATGTGAAAGAAGCTTTGAGAAGGACTATGGGCCACAAAACCTTGACAAAATGAACCTTGCATTTCAACATAGAGACAGAACATAGCGTGTCAGTGTTCATTTTAATTTGCACAAAAAAATGGAGCAACAAAAAAAACCTACAAAATTATGACACACTGTTTCATTGTTTTTCTTTCTTATTTTTATCCAGCTATAAAACTATGAGTTTTTGAGACATCTGGGTGGAAATCTAGTACAATAGCTCGTCTGTCTGTTCATCTCTCTCTCTCTCTCTCTGACTGTCACTATCACCTCTCTCTCTCTGTCTAGTTAACACTATAATCACACTTGTGCATGTCGGTGAGTCAGGAGATCATTCAGACATGGAGACTAAGAGAATTCTAAAATGTCTTTATCATTTGTAGAGACCTTCATGCTTCAGGACATGAGTCAACCACTGACTGCCTGGGCTAGGATGAAATTTTCCTCACAGTTTAGCCTATAATTTTCCTTTCTCTGAAGCAGCTGATACTGGCTACCACTGGAGAAGGGTGCCTGGACTAGAAGAAACACCGGGCTGATGCTGCATGGCAATTTCTCTGTCAAGTGACAATACAGCATGTTAAAAACAATAAAGTATTTTCATAGACTTGAAATCTTTGGTAATGTTTTTACATTCCTATATCTGTAGAATAGGTAATAGCCATCTCCAAATCCGCGGGGAGCTGAAATTAGTGTGCTCTTCAAAAGGATTTAGGTATCTAACTGCTACTTTAGGTGCCTAAATCCAACATTTCAGTGCCACCGAGCTCCACAAAACCCCTGTCGCTTAACCCTGTAGGCCTTTAAAATCCCTAGGTGCCTGACTTTCCAACATTCAAGTCCCCAAGACACTTTAGTTTCTGCCATTCAGCATGTGCACAGCTACCTTGGTCTAAGTGCCTGGGTGCCTATCTGCTCCCTAAGCCCCAGTGGGTTCCTCAGAGCAGGTGTTGCACCACCTAACTAGCTGGTGGGGCTCAGAGCACACCTAAACAGACACAAAATTATGAGGGTGGGGACAGGTGAGGCCTCCTTTATAACTTTTATCTCATGGGTTGAAGCACTCACTTGGGATGCAGGAAACCTGAGTTCAGTTCCCCTCCCTGCGTGATGTGCGGTTGGTATTTGGACTTGGATTTCTAGCCTCCTAGGTGAGTGTCCTAACCCTGGGCTATGGGATATCATAGGCTGAATGTCTCTCAATATCTCCTGTAGAAGATGTTCCACTTTGTATGAAATAATTAAGTATACACCGAGCAACAAAGGGAGCGAGAATGAGTCTATTGTGCAGCGGTTTGGGCATCCGACAGAAAGATGCTGCTGGGCAAACCCTTCCTCTTATCAGGCAGAAGGCAGAACTGAACTGGATTCATCCACATCCTGGCTCACTACACTAACCACTTGACTGAAGGTTGAAAGGGAGGCCTCCCCAACCCACCCCCTGTTATTCATAAAACCCCTGCTCAGCTGCTGAATCCTTTAGGCCCCTAAACTCACCCAGTGCCTAAATTCTCAGTGTAAATGTTCCCTAGGTGTCTGTTTCTGCCTTTGGGCATGCACGCTGCAGCCTCACTTGGGGATCCGGACACCTATTGTCCACTTGAGCAATTCCCAAACTGGGAGAAGGTGGGTGTTCCTCTGCTTATCTCACTTGCAGGGTCTGATCTGGTAGGATGTGCTCAGAGCAGGCCTAGATCCCCATAAAAAAGCAGGGGAGGGGCAGGACCTCCCTTATAACCTTTAGCCTAGTGGTTAGGACACCCTTGGTTCTAGCCCCACGTGGGGGAGAAAGAAGCTGAACAGGAATCTGCTGTCTCTCAGGTGAGGGCCCGAACCACTGAGCTATCAAGTATTCAGATGTGGAACTCTCTCGATTTCTCCTGTTGAAATTATTCAACTTTGGAGGAATAGAAAGAATTATAAGTGGGGGAGGGGAGAGAAAGATTGCATGAGACTGACTCTATATCATGGTGGTTAGAGCCCTTAACCTAATGTAGAAGACCTTGGATCTGGTCCCCCACCTCCAGTGATGCTTTAATTATTTATTCAAAGTTGGACTCCACCAATCGGAGAGATTGAGGGGGCCCCACATGAGAATATCCTATAGCCCAGTGGTTAGAGCCTTAAATTGGAGGTGGCAGAGCCCCCTCTGGCAGATGGGGGATTTGAACCAATGGTCTCCTAGGTGAGCACCCGGACCGCTGGGCTAAAAGCAGTGATGGAGGGAATTCTTCCCCACCGCTTGAAAGAAATGCTTTAGGCACCAAACTCCAGGCGAGGGCTCACAGCTGAGAATCACAAGCAGAAGTAGGTGCAGAACTCCCTGAAAGGAGTGGGGCTTAACACACAGCCCTGTGCTTGGCACCTCCCATTGGCTAGTTCAGGCAAGGAGACACCCAGCATGCTGGCTTTGTGAATCCCATTCTCAGGCACCTGTCTCCCTGCATTCATTGTATGGGAAGCCTGAGCACCGAACTAAGGCTTTGTGAATCCCAGTGATTTTCAAGGCACCTAAAAGTTAGTACTTGTGACTCTGATCATCACAACACCTAAATCCCTTGGTGAATCTAGGCCTAGGTACCTAAATACCTTGATAAATCAGGGCCCAAATGCCTAAAAGTTAAATGTTGCAATACCTAAGTCCCTTCGTGGATCGAGCCCCAAATTACTTCCATGGAGCTACATTGATGTACACCAGCTGAGGATCAGGTTTTTGCAGTATCTCAGATGCCTTGGTAACTGCTGAAAAATGGTCAACAATGTGACACCTGTATCAGGTTGTGGCCACTGGGGGCTAGATCCACAAAGGGAACTTAGTCTTAGACTGGGCCAGAGGGAGATGTCTCTCTCTGCTCTGCTGTAAATCAAGAGTAACTCCACTAAAGTCAATGTAGTTGTACTTTTGTAAAGCTTGTGTCAGTGAAAGAAGAACAAGGCACATTCTCTGCATTTGCAAGAGGCCGTGAATTTAGTGACAGGAGCTTATGAAAACACTTGTGTTTTTTGATCTGGCCATGAAATGAAAACATTTTGGGCCCCGTTCTGTATGTTTCACTGAAGCAAAATTCCACTTACATTCAATGGGGATTTTGGTGGTATATGACTCGTAGATTTGGGTGCACTCTCAGCATTTAACAGGGAGGTCCCAGGACAGTGATTACTGAGTTTCTCTCCCTTGCAAACCTGGGTAATGAAACTCTGAACGCACCACATGTTTATATAAAGATCTAATTATGAAGGGACAGATATTCTCTCTGTTTCCAGAATGTGAAGATTTACGGCTAGAGCCTGGAACTCTTACTCATATTCAGAAGCAGTAAGGCCCAGATCCTCAAAAGTACCGAGGCATCAAACTCCCACTGATTTCAATGAGAGGTAGGCATGTAAATATGTTTGGCGGTCTGGACCTTTCCCCCTTGTTTAACCTTATTGGCTGCAGTGAGGCTACTCATTTAAGTGACTGCTGTCCATTCACCATCTGGCCTTTAGTTTAGTGGGCTCTTTTTATGTTTCTGTGGTTTTAATATTATGATCAGATTGAGAACAATCATGCTGCTGTTACAGTCGCTGTGAGGTTTACCATTGATTTCAATGGGAGAACATCTACTGCCTATTGAAAACAATATGTCGACATCCATGTATGTTCCACTTCCTGAACTTCACTCTCTCAACCAAGATAATCATCATTGAATGGGTGTGTTTCTAGTAGGGTCCTGCAGGGATCGGTTCTTGGCCCTATGCTATTTAACATTTTTATTAATGACCTGGAAGAAAACATCAAATCATCACTGATATAGTTTGCAGATAACACAGAAATTGGAGGAATGGTGAATAATGAAGAGGACAGATCACAGATACAAAGTGATCTGGATCGCTTCGTAAGGTGGGTGCAAACAAACAATATGTATTTTAATATGGCTAAATGTAAATGTATACATTTAGGAACAAAGAATGTAGGCCACTGTGACACTGGCAGTCCAGCAAACCTGTGTATGACAAGAGGCATTACAATCATATCAGGATAATTCACTTGTGTGTGAATTTCAAAGAGATGTACTAGACCAGCAATCATTAACTCATTCATTTGTAGTAATAGAAATCAAGGGTAGATGCTAAGTGCATTTGTCTGTGTTTATCTATATCCCATTAGAAGATTTATAATGTAACCAAATTAGCTTGTAGATGCTAATTCCCTTTCATGTCTTAATTGCTTTACATTATGTATGAAACTGCGTTCAATTAACCTTAAGATCAAAGATGTGAGATAACGCAGGAAACTAATAATATTATCTACATTTCTTCAGCTAATCTATCTCTCTTATAATAAAAGACCGGCTAATTGTTTTATGCAAATGAGTGAAACTAGATTAGCTGTGTATGCATAAGAAAAACAGGAGTACTTGTGGCACCTTAGAGACTAACAAATTTATTTGAGCATAAATAAATTTGTTAGTCTCTAAGGTGCCACAAGTACTCCTGTTCTTTTTGCGGTTACACACTAACACGGCTGCTACTCTGAAACCTGTGTATGCATACAAAATTGAATGTTCACTTCAAAGTGGTGGGTCAGTGTATGTTCAACAGAGAGGAATCCTCAGTCACATGCTGTGCTCAAAACACTTGACAGCCCATTTCAGCTATAAAAATGAAACCTCGGGCCTGATCCTGCATCTCTAGTCTGCTAAACTTTAAACAGGGAAAGTTTAAGCCATGGGACTGAGATCTTCCAAGTAGTTATTTGGAATACCTTGGAAAATGCATGGGAATCCTCTAACAGACTTTTCATGTAAACTGCCTTTGGATTCTGACCTATTGGGATAATTCTGAAGAGACTTTTGCAAACCAGCAGATATAATATCTCTGCTATGATTCTGACCTATGAACACTGAAAATCACCTGTATGTATATGATTCCTTAAAATTAATGGAGATACCCTAGCTCCTAGAACTGGAAGCTACCTTGAAAGGTCATTAAGTCCAACCCCATGTTTTCATTAGCAGAACCAAGTACTGATTTTGTCCTAATCCCTAAGTGGCCCCCTCAAAGATTGAACTCACAACCCTGAGTTTAGCAGGCCAATGCTCAAACCACTGAGCTCTCTTCTTTTTTTATAAATCTTTAGTTAATTTACTAAGGATTGGCTGACAGTATGATATTTGGGTAAGATCTGAAATATATATTGACCCGAGAGTACATTTCTGATCCTTTGGGATTGGTAGAACCTTAAGTATGGTGCATAGGGTTTTCAATAACCTCTCACTATGTTAGGCATCCGAAGAAGTGGGCTGTAGTCCATGAAAGCTTATGCTCTAATAAATTTGTTAGTCTCTAAGGTGCCACAAGTACTCCTGTTCTTCTTTTTGCGGATACAGACTAACACGGCTGTTACTCTGAAACTTATGTTAGGCCTGTTTGCCTAGATAGGAGCCAAGGACTGGAATGCTTAAAGGGGCTGTCTTTGGCTTCCTGTTACCCAGTATAGTACTATAGAAGCTCTTTTGATACTGGTTTGGTGACTTTAATTATAGGATAAATCACCAGTTTTAGGGGATTGCCTGCCTATTTCTTGCAGTCTGCCCTGAGTGTGGAATTCTCAGTGTGGTCCATCCAGGCAACCAGTCACAGCCACACTTACAAGATGGGGGACTCTATCCTGGGAAGCAGTGACTCTGAAAAAGATTAGGGGTCATGATGGATAATTAGCTGAACATGAATTCCTAGTGTGACACTGTGTAATGCAATCCTTGGATGCGTAAACAGGGGAATCTTGATTAGGAGTGGAGAGGTCAACCTCTTATCATGATGTTTATGCTCATTATGTTCAAATTCCAAACATGGAAATGATTCATTATCTATGCTACTTGAAACCGATCTAGGGAATCTCTGCCATTTACTCCATTGGAGGGATTACCCATAGTTTATTTCTCCATTCCACTAATATTGGTGGAGCTCTCCTCCAAACATGAGCTATCACAGATCTGGCTACTAGCAATAATTGAGTTATCAATGAGTCCTTCCCTGGATCAGTAACCAACTTTAGACTGTAACTATGGGTTCCATAAGTGACCTAACTTTAGTAATCTTGAAAAATATATTAATTTTTCTCCAAAATATTGGCTTCTTTCTGTCCTAATATCTTAGGGCATTCCCAGCATAAATGCAAGAAGGCAGCTATATCTCAGATATAGAAAAGTTTTTAGCCTTTCTCCACAGGTTTTCCCATTGTTCCAAGTGATATGTGGTTTTAGATTCTTTCCCCCATTTTCCCATAAAAGTGCTCTTGTCTTCTAGATACATGGGTAATAATTCATTGTATGGGGGGAGGGGTCGCACATTTCATGACTTCTCTACACCTACATAATTGCATACACCAGGGGCTCCTTGCATGCTTTCATTTCCTCACTAGCTCCTTGTTTGCCACCCTCCCATCCCCCTCAATTTCAGTGACTCCCTCCAATTGCCCCAATCCTCCTCCAACAGGTGTTTTTCCCTGCCATCCTCCGTTCCCCCCATTCTAGGGTCCCCCTTTTTCTCCTCCATTTCAACAATGTTCACAACCCCATTCCCACCTTTCCCCCACATTCCCCTTTAGCACTCCTAGTTGTTTGTGTTCTTTCTGTCTTGGTAGCAAGTCATGCAGGGTGTCAGGATGTTAAACTATAGTGGGAAGATGGGCAGAGATGAGATGGAGTATTGTCATGATGAAAGGCTTTAATGGCGCCATGTATGATCTATTGAGAATTGCAGAGGTGGTTGTCGCTGTGGCTGTGCTAATCATGGTGGCTGGAGCTCTATGTGTCCCACATTTTCCCCCTTTTGGTTTTCTGATTTCCCCCAAAATCAACAGGGCTCTGGCCACTGATGCCTAAAGCATTCCCTAATGTTTTAGAATTGGTCAGATAATGGAATATCAGGGTTAGAAGGGACCCCAGGAGGTCATCTAGTCCAACCCCCTGCTCAAAGCAGGACCAATCCCAGACAGATTTTTGTCACAGATCCCTAAATGGCCCCCTCAAGGATTGAACTCACAGCCCTGGGTTTAGCAGGTTAATGTTCAAACCACTGAGCTATCCCTCCCCCTGATAATGGCACCTAGAATGCCGAGGTGGGCACCCATCCAAGTACTAGCCAGGCCAAGGACAGTTTACCTTTCGAGATCGGACAGGATCTGGTATCCAAAAATTATTGCATTACAGACAGACAGAGAAATGCTGTTGAGTTGAGTGTGAGACCTTCAAAAACTTAGCCAACCATGGGGAAATAAGTCTCTTTGCGGTGTTCTTTCCCTTAACTAATGGATCTGTCATTGTTAACATTCTGCTAAAACTTGGGCTTCCTGCACTGGATTATGTAGGAATCCATGGCAACTTCCATGCCTATGAAGTCAAAAGACTTGGCTTGTGCTGGGCAAAATGGCAAGCAATTCCAAATGAAGGGATATTTGCTGGAATTGACCTGCCCCCCCAACCCAATGGAGCAGAATTCTTCTCTATTCTATAATAAACTAGAACAGATGGTTCTATAATATTCTATTCTAAACTAGTACTGGTGAGTCTACTCTATTCTATTGTTGTACAGGTGGGTTGTTCTATTCTATGCTAGGCCTAAAGGTAAGATTTTTAAAGGTATTTAGGGGGCTAGTGGCATTTTCAGAAGAATCAAGCTGCCCTAACCCCTTTGTAATCAATGGGTTTTAGTCACCCAGGGCTTTTGAAAATCTTACTAGGTGCATAAAATTCTTCAAAAATCTGCCTCTAATTCACTGACATTCCCTGCTGCTGTCTACGCACATCCAGGTGTCAGCTCAGTGCACTGCTCTCTGCAATTGGGTGGACAGCTCACCCTACACATGCAACAAGGTGTACAGACTCCTGGTAGCTATCCCATCACTGTTGCTCCTGACTTGGCTGGCAAAATCATGGAGAAAATCATTCTAATGGAGATGCTTATCCCAGGTCCCTCACTGACACCATACCTTTCCATCTTCCTGTTGAGGTGGAATGTAGAAATTTGTGGACTCTGATTATACATTGGCTGTGGAGTGTAAAATGAGACCGAATTTGAACTTTGACCTTTAAGCCAGAGCTCACCAAAAGAATATCAGAATATTCAGCTATCCTCTTGGCTCAAATATGTTAAAGTGAATGTGAGTGACTTGGCACGACCGTGCCTGCTTGTTCCAACCACTACACATTACTCCCCTCCTAGAACTGCATAAGCCCAACAAGTCCTGACTCCTATGTCCAGCGATAACCACTTGATCGGATTGATCTCTCAGTGCCAGGAAGAGCACCCAGGAGTCCTGGGATTTCCAATGTTTCTGAGGCTAGACGAATACCCAGTTCATCCTCTGTGTCCTGGATATCCCCCCTTGTGTCAGCCCCAGTCAACGCTGCAAACTTTTCCATCCTGTTGAGTTTGGGTGGCTAAAAACAAACATGAACCAAATGAAACATGCCGTGAACTTGTTAATGATTCCCCTTATGACGGGATCCCCAAAGCTCTGGGGAACCAACTTTTCATTTCTGGAACTAGGGCCAGTTCACCTGCCAGTCAGGAGGGCAATGAACATCTCTAAGATGTGACTTCCCCAGGCCATCCTCAATCATTAAGAGGCAGCCAAGTCTGAGATCACAGGCACAGCAGTTGTGTGAGGTAATGACTCTTATTGCACAAAATCTGCAACATGCTATTAGCGATAAGCATTGTAATTGCAGGGGGAGGAAGTGGGGGGGGCGGATTTTGGATATAGGCTTTTATTTTTAGAGGAGCTAAGGTGAGTGAGGAGGAGAACAGCAAACAAACATTTCCCCTGTCTGTGCCTCAGTTTCCCAATTCTAAAACAGGGATAATTAAAGTGACCTCCTTTGTAAAGTGTTTTGAGATCTACATATGAAAAACACTAAAAAGAGGTAAAATTATTAAAATTGAAACATATTATTTGTTTCCCAAAAAAGAAATCAAAATGACAATTCCATGCAGAATTTGAAATTTGAAAAAAAAAAGTTTAAAATTAGGAAATATCAGGGAAATACAATTTCTTTGCTTATTAAACCACATTTTGTTTTTTCCAAAAAAAACCAAATATTTCATTGACATGTTTTTTTTGGGACTATCTAGTGAGGATCTAGCTGGGACCTTCCTCCCATTTAGTATCTGAGACTCCCATGAGGAAGCGCTTTCCTTGTGATCCACAATCTTCCCTACACTGAACCTCTAGGACCCATAAGGAATCTGTGGACCGGCAGAGGTGTGCCCCATCAGGGCTGCAGGAAGATGAGTGGAGACAGTGGTTAGCAGAGGGCTTGTCTCAATGTGTAGACTGCTCCTCTTTACTCCCAAGGACCCCAGGACTGGAGATGACTACTGGTGGAGCTCACAAGTTCTGCTGAAACCGGGTTACTCACAACTGGGGCTGAGGAGAGTTTAGTAAACAAAGGAAATTTAGTAAACAAAGGAAATTCCCAAGCCAGTGTTTTTTGTTCAGGTGGAGTTAATATTAATTTAATATCAGTAATGCAGGGGATTACATCATAATCATTATCATCATTGTTCCTTCTGCAGCAGATTTTGCAATTAATAAATGGAGAAGAATCTCACCACCCCAGTAACGGAGTTTGTTCTCTTGGGCCTCACTAAGAATCCTGAGCTGCAGCAATTCCTCTTCGTGGTTTTCTTCATCATCTACGTGAACACCTGTCTGGGAAGCTTCACCATCATCACCACCATGATCACCGACCACCAGCTGCACACTCCCATGTACTTCCTGCTGGCCAACTTGGCTTTCTTGGATGTCAGTGAATCATCAGTAAATGCCCCAAAATTGCTCATAGGTCTCCTCACCCCTAGTAAAACCATCTCATTCAATGAATGCATCCTCCAGATGTTCTTCTTCCACTTAATTGGGGAAACTATGGGGTTTTGTCTTTTGGCAATGGTGATCGATGGGTACATGGCCATCTATAAACCACTGAGATAATTGACTATCATGAACCGGGGTGTGTGTGTGTGGTGTTAGTGCTAAATGCATGGCTGGGTGGATTGGCTCACTCTGCTGTTCAGCTTGGACTGCTCCTCCAGTTACTGTTCTGTGGTCCAAATGTCCTAGAAAATTTCTACTGTGATATCCCACAACTCATCAAACTGGCCTGCACTGACATTCACTTGGTTGAACTGCAGATGGTCTTCAATGCTGGAGTGTTGCTCATAATAGTATTCATCATTCTGCTGATTTCCTACACTGTCATCTTAGTCAAGATCATACCTAGCATCTTCATCTATGCTCGGCCCTTCAAGCAGTGCACGCTGGACAAGGTGATATCCGTCATTTACACTGTAATCACCCTAAATGCTGAACTTGATGATCTACACGCTGAGAAACGCCAAGATGAAGAATGCCATCAGGAGATTAATGAGGAGAATGCTCTTCTTGGGGAGGGAAAAAGAGACATAATTTATCTTCCAATGTACATTTGTGTTAAAAATCTAATTTTCTGCACTGAATCAGACAGCAGATATATGTGGCACATGAAATGTGTGTGTAGTCAAAAGAGATCAAATACTGCACAGTCATGAGAATCTGTGCTCATAAACACATTATAGACTGAGGGCAAGAACCTCCATGTAAGTAAAAAATGCCGTCCTTGTAAATAAGACATAGCTCCATGAAGGTAAATGGGTCAGTTCCCCAGCAGGAGGAAATGTGAGCATCTTCCTTATTGGCTTCCACCAGTTGGGGTTTTGACACTGAGAATTGCTGGATGAAATTCCTCTAAGAATGATTTCAATTAATGAGGAACTCATGAAAATCAATAGCTTCTCCGAAAAAAGATCTGTTCAGTAAATTGTGTATCAGAGCTAATGTACTGATTGTGGTGAGGAAATTACTATAGAATGTTCCAACAGGTGAATATGAACAATCTTTTGCTTTATGGCTTATTCTTTTCTCCCTTTTACATATATACACTTATCCGCACTTATCATGTGGCTTCATATCAGAGTGGTTTAATAACACTGAGATATTATTATAAGAATTAATTGGTTTTAATTTTGTTATATAATATTTCTATTTCTGTTATGACTTCACAGGTTAAACTAAATTAATCTTTGGTGGCCTTTTCTGCTAATCATGATATAAAAGTGCAGTTATAAATAGAGGAGGTAAACATTTTTTTCTTGGATTTGTTGTAGTGTCCTTTTCACTGGCAATCTATAAATAACATTACAAAATGCTTTCATATGTTTTCCAGATTTTTACTTTCAAGGAAAAAAACAAGTTTCTTTCCTAAATACATTTAATTTTTAAATTTTTCTACATTTCCTCCTTTTTTTCAAAGAAAGAAAGAAAGAAAGAAAGAAAGAAAGAAGCAGTTATGAGATTTTACAATACGAGGAAAACAAATAAAAATATTTGAATAACTTTTCAAAGAAATGTTGCTTTTTTTCTTTCCCAAGCAGTTCTATATTTTCAAAGTTGATGTACTAAAGAGAAAGTTGTATAGTGAAAAATAAAAGGGTCTCTCTTTCCTGAAAAGATGTACCCTCCATGTGTATCAAAATTGGATTTTCAGATCCAAGATGAATTATGACTATTTATACTCCTGTTATATCTCCCAACCAATGTGGCTCCAAGAGAATAGCTAGAAGCTACTTCTGGCAGTAACATCTTTAAAAAACACCGTTAATGAATTTCAAATCAATTACACCTGTATATAATAAATGAAGACAACAGGAATGTAAAAAAAAATAAAGGAATGGTTTTCAGCAGAGTTGAGTGGGGGCAGAAAATGAAAAGGACGGGGCTACACAGGAGTCACTGAGGCAGGGTGTGATGGGGAGAAAAACATTTTCAAATATGTTGAAAACATTATGTATCCTAAATATTTCTTTACTGGCATGAGGATTTTAAAATAAGGTGGCTTTTTACTGAAATTAGAAAATAAAGTGAAAATATTCTAATACATTTTTGAGAATTTTTGGAGCATAAAAATAAAAAGCATAAAATCAAAATATAATTAATTTACTCTCTGGGTTTTCTATTCTTCTCCCTTTTCTCTTCTTCTCTTTCATTTCTCGTTAGAAAAAGGGGAGAAAGTGAAAAAACGATAAAAAGGGGACAGTAGTAAAAAATCCAACAAAAGAAAACAAAACTGAAAAATCAAAACCTAATCATTTTAGTCAAATATTTGAAATGAAAATGTTATTGAAAATTTTTGTGAAATATTTTGTCTATAACTAGGTTCAAAAGAATTAGATAAATTCATAGAGGATAGGTCCATCAATGGCTATTAGTCAAGATGGCCAGGGATGCAACCTCATGCTCTGCGTGTCTCTAAGCTGCTGACTGCCAGATGCTGGGATTGGACGACAGGGAATGGAACACTTGGTAATTGCCCTATCCTGTTCATTTCCTTTGGGGCATCTGGCATTCGCCACTGTTGAAGGACAGGATACTGGGCTTGATGGACCATTGGTCTGACCCAGTATGGCTGATCTTATATTTATAACTTTTAAGGATTTAAATTGTTGTTTGACTGTGAAAATTAATTAAGCAAAGAAAGGCTTCTTCTTATTCAACCGATCTGTGATCCAGGTGTATCAGTGACTTTCAGTGGGACTTGTGCTCCTAAAATCTTAGAAGCATAGAATCACAGAATATCAGGGTTGGAAGGGACCTCAGGATATCATCTAGTCCAACCCCCTGCTCAAAGCAGGACCAATTCCCACTAAATCATCCCAGCAAGGGCTTTGTCAAGCCTGACCTTAAAAACCTCTGAGCAAGGAGAGTCCACCATCTCCCTAGGTAACCCATTCCAGTGCTTCATCCTTCTCCTAGTGAAAAAGTTTTTCCTAATATCCAACCTAAACATCCCCCCACTGCAACTTGAGGCCATTGCTCCTTCTGTCATCTGCTACCACCGAGAACAGTCTAGATCCATCTTCTTTGGAACCCCCTTTCAGGTAGTTGAAAGCAGCTATCAAATCCCCCCCCCTCATTCTTCTCTTCTGAAGACTAAACAATCCTAGTTCCCTCAGCCTCTCCTCATAAGTCATGTGCTCCAGCCCCCTAATCATTTTTGTTGCCCTCTGCTGGACTCTTTCTAATTTTTCAACATCCTTCTTGTAGTGTGGGGCCCAAAACTGGACACCAGTACTCCAGATGAGGTCTCACCAATGACAAACAGAGGGGAATGATCACGTCCCTCGATCTGCTATCAATGCTCCTACTTATACAGCCCAAAATGCCCTTCGCCTTCTTGGCAACAAGGGCACACTGTTGACTCATATCCAGCTTCTCATCTACTGTAACCCCTAGGTCCTTTTCTGCAGAACTGCTGCCTAGCCATTTGGTCCCTCATCTGTAGCAGTGCATGGGATTCTTCTGTCCTAAGTGCAGGACTCTGCACTTGTCCTTTTTGAACCTCATCAGATTTCTTTTGGCCCAATCCTCTAATTTTTCTAGGTCCCTCTGTATCCTATCTGTACCCTCCAGCATATCTACCACTCCTCTCAGTTTAGTGTTGTCTGCAAACTTGCTGAGGGTGCAATCCACACCATCCTCCAGATCATTAATGAAGATATTGAACAAAACCGGCCCCAGGACCGACCCTTGGGGCACTCTGCTTGAAACCGGCTGCCAACTAGACATGGAGCCATTGATCACTACCCATTGAGCCTGTTAAGTGCTTTTGAAATTCCACGTTTATCTGCTGTAGTGATGGAGACCATATAGTTAGCACCTACATAGATAATTAGATGGAGAACCTTGGAGAACAGCATAGCTGGTGTAAAGCCCAAGACATCAACCAATTTAGATTCTGTTGGGAAATATGGTAGGCAATTCTAAAGTGAAGGGAGCTTTACTGGAATTGGCCTGCCCACAACCTTACAAATTAGAAATCTTTTCTATTCTATCCTATTCCATTCAAAACTAGTACATGTATGTCTATTCTGTTCTATTATAAACTAGTAGAGATGGTTCTATTCTATTATATTCAAAGCACAAAAAAGGATGTTATCAGAAATGATACTGATCTATTCAGTAAAATTAGGAAATAGAATATTCCAATTGAGATGATTATACCAGGTCACACACAATAAATTACCATGTTTCTTTTGAGCTGGAATGTTTAAATTTGGGAACCCCGATTGGCTGCTGAGTCCAAAATGAGACCAAATTTGAATTTGACTGTTCAGTCAGAGGTCATTGAAAGGTCATCAGTATTTTCATCTTGCCCTTGTTCTCACCACTGCATCCAACTCACTTTCTGGAACTGGCCTAAACCCCAGAAATCCTGACTAATTTTCTACAGATCTAAGCCTTTGATCAGATTTATATCTCACAGCCAGGAAGAGAACCCAGGAGTCATGGGATTTACACTACTACAGGGTATAAACAGTAGGTGGGCAGCTTTTCTAATATTGGCTTGGGTTCTTAGAGGAGTCTAAGGGGAGGAAAATCTCTTATTCCATTTTTTAACAGAAAATTTGAACTAGACATTTCATTTCTTACATTTTCAAGTGTAAGAAAAGTAAGAGAAAGTGTTTCCCCGCTCCCTGCCACATACCATTTTCTCAGATATTTTTATTTTCCTCTCATTTTTACCTTTGGAGAAAATGAGTTAAAGGAAAAAAGAGGGAGAAAACTGGGTCATGGGGAGATTGAAAGTGGCATAGCCAAGCAGACAGTGCACTGGTGTGGAACTCAGAAAAGCTGTCTTCTAGTCCTGGCTCTGCAATTTGTCTGCCAGTTAATTGGACAACTCACTTTCCTCTTTCTCCTTCAGTTTCCCCATTTGTAAAACCAGGATAATGATAGTGTCCTCTCCTGTAATGTGCTTTGAGATCTATTGAGGAAAAGCACTATAAAGAGGTAAGTATTATTAAAATTGAAAAAGATTTCTTGTTGCTTCCCAGAAAAAGGAAACAAAGTGAAAATTTCAGTTAGAATTTGATATTTGAAAAAAAAATGGTTAAAATTGAAATGAAAACTTGGATTTGAATAGCAGTGAAATCCAAACTTTCATTTTCTTTGCTTTAGAAAATAAACCGTTTTTTTTAAAACAAAAACAAAACAAATATTTCATTGGTGTATTTTGTTTTAAAAAATGAGTCAATCAGCTCTAGAAATTTTCAAAAATGCTACTGGGAGTTCAGCATCCTTAATTCAAGGCAACTTTGAATATTTCACCCTAGATGCATACCTGGAAACCTTTATGTATTTTCCAATGCTGATGTTTAAAGTTCAGCCCCGGAACCCATTGGCACCGAAATATAGCAATTTGATTTTTCAGAGATATTGAGCACATGCTATTCCTGCTGAAGTCAATCAGACTAAATTCCTTCTCTTTTTGTAGCCCTGAGAAGATGCCAAAGGGGTCAAAGACCATCATTGTGTTAAAGTGGGTTACAGGTGTCAAGGCCATGAACTGGGCATCTGAATCCCCAAAATTGGTGGTTCTTAAATTTTCCATTCCATCTCCCCTCCATCTAGTGAGAATCTAGCTGGGACCTCCCTTCCATGTAGCATCTCTGACCTCTGTGTTGAGAACCCTTGGACTCTGAGAATCTCCACCTAAGCATGCTCTCTCCACATCCACATTCTTCCCAACCCTGAACTTCTAGGTCCCCATCAGGAATCTGTGGACCATGGGAGGTCTTCACCATCAGGGCTGCAGGAAGGTTAATGGAGACAATGGTTGGCTGAGGACTTGTTTGGGTGAGTAGTCCACTCCCTTTCACTCCCAAGGACCTCAGAACTGGAGACAATCACTGGTGGAACTCGTAAGTTTTGCTGAAGAAGAGTTATGCACTATTGGGCCTGAGGACACCGTGTGGAATTTAGCAAATAAAGGTAATTGCCAAACATGTATTGTTTAAAGGTGGAGTTTCATATTAATTTAATAACAGTAATGCACTGGGATTACATCATAATTATTATCATCATTCTTCCCTCTGCAGGCACATTTTGAAGCTAATCAATGGAGAAGATCCTCACCATCCCAATGACAGAATTTGTTCTCTGGGGCCTCACCCAGAGTCCTGAGCTGCAGCGATTACTCTTTATGTTTTTTTTTCATATTTTATGTGAGCGCCTGGCTGGGAAATTTCACCATCATCACAATCGTGATCACCGACCACTAGCTCCACACCCCCATGTGCTTCCTACAGGACAACTTGGCTTTCCTGGATGTCAATCATCAGTAAATACTCCAAAACTGTTGTCAGGTCTCCTCTCCAAGCGTAAAGCCATCTCATTCAATGAGTGCCTCCTCCAGATATTCTTCCTCCACTTCATCGCTGGTGCTATGTCATTATGCCTTGTGAGCATAGCGCTTGATCGGTACATGGTCATCTATAAACCACTGAGGAACATGACTATCATGAACGAGTGTGTGCACATGTTAGTGTTAGGCACGTGGCTGGCTTGATTAGCTTACTCTGCTATTCAATTTGGATTACTTCTCCAGTTACTGTTCTGTGGTCCAAATGTCCTGGACAATTTCTACTGTGATGTCCCACAGGTCATCAAACTGGCCTGCGCTGACACTCACTTGATAGAACTGCAGATGGTCTTCAGTAGTGGGTTAGGGGTTATAATAATATTCATCATTCTGCTTATTTCCTACTCTGTCATCTTAGTCAAGATCAGGACACACGTCGCAGACGGGAAGCACAAGGCTCTGTCCACCTGCGGGACCCAGATAATCGTGGTGTGTTTACAAGCCATACCCAGTGTCTTCATCTACACACAACCCTTGAAGCAGTTCACCCTGGACAAGGTGATATAAGTCATTTACACTGTAATCATCCCAATGGTGAACCCGATGATCTACATGCTAAGAAATGCCGAGATTGTGCTCAGGGAGGGAAACAGAGACATAATTTATCTTCCAGTGTACATTTGTGTTATAAATCTGATCTTAGTGATGCATCAGAGAGCAGGTGTTTAAGGCATGTGAAATGGGCGTGTAGTCAAAAGAGATCAAATACTGCATGCTCATGAGAATCTGTGCTCACAAATGGTCTGAGTACCAGAACCGCCATCTAAATTAAAAATAGCAGTCGGTGTAAATAAGACATGGTTCCATGCAGATAAATGGGCCAGATCCCCAGATGGAGGAAATGGGAGCATCTTCCTAATTGGCTTCCACCAGCTGGGGCTTTGACACTGAGAATTGCTGGCTGAAATTCTAAGAATTATTTCAACTGAAGAGGAATCCATAAAAATCAATATCTTCTCTGAAAAAAACCCGTTGAATAAATTATGGATCATCACCAGTGTAGTGATTGTGAAGATATTATTATACAATGTTCCAGTAGGTGGATACGTACATTCTTTTGCTTTATGGCTTGTTCTTTTCTCCATTATACATATATGCCATTAGGTGCATTTACAATATTACTTCTCATCAGAATGGCTTAATAACATTGAGACCTTACTTTCACAAGGAATTGGTTTTAATTTTCTTACATGATATTTCTATTTCTATCGCTAACTTCCCAGGTTAAACTAAACTTGTCTTTGGTTACCTTTTCTGCTAATCCTGATAAAAAGAGAGGTTGCAAAGATTTTTTTGCTTTTGTTTTTTCAAAACTGGCTTTTTTATTGATAATAGATCAATAACATTTTTTAAAAAAATCCCTTAGCACATTTCCCAGATCTTTAATTTCAAGAAAACTAAAAGAACAAGTAACTTTCCTAAATATATTTAGATTTTGGTTTTTTTACCATTTACTCCTTTTCTCTCCCTAAGAAAGAAAGAAAGGAATTTAGATAAAAAAGGAAAGATTTATGACATTTACAAGAGAAAAAAATTAAAAAAAAAAAATTGAGTAAATTTTCAAAGAATATTGTGATTCTTTTTTCTTTCCCAACAAGTTCTATATTTCCAAAGTTTAAGAACTAATGAGGGTGTTCTACACTGAAAAATATTTAGGTAAAAATGGGTATTTCTTCCTGAACAGATTTACACTCCCTATGTATCAGAATTCGGTTTTCAGATCCAAAAATGAATTATAACTATCTATAGTCCTGTAAGCAGTGCTTAATTTGTGCCAGGGCTTGCCAGGGCTGAGCCCCGGCACTCTATGCTTGTCAGTTCCTAGCCCCGGCACCTCTGGGATTGCTGTATCAGTTATGAATGTAAAAAAATGGCTTGAGCCCTGGCACCTAATTGCCAGAACACCGGCACCTCTTTCATTACAAATTAAGCACTGCCTGTAAGATATCCTGAACCAACACTGCTCTGAGAGAATAGTGACAAGCTAGGCCTGGTCCCCACTAAGCCCCCACTTCGGACTAAGGTACGCAAATTCAGCTACGTTAATAACGTAGCTGAATTCGAAGTACCTTAGTCCGAACTTACCGTGGGTCCAGATGCGGCAGGAAGGCTCCCCCGTCGATGCCGCGTACTCCTCTCGGCGAGCTGGAGTACTGGCGTCGACGGCAAGCACTTCCGGGATCGATCCCAGAACATCGATTGCCTGCCGCCGGACCCTCCGGTAAGTGAAGACGTACCCCTAGTTCTGACAGTAATATCTTTTAAAAAAGTCAATGAATTTCAGATGAATTACACCTATATATAATGAATGAAGTCAATGAGGAATATATATAAAAAAATAAAGGAATGGTATTCAACAGAGGTGAGTGGGGACAGAGAGTGATGAGGGCGGGGCTGCACTGGCGTCCGTGAGTGCAGGATATGATGGGTACAGGGTTGCACAGGGGTCACTGAAGGCAGAGTCTGAAAAGGACGTGGTTGTACAGGGCTCACTGAAGGGAGAGGTTGAAGGATAAGAGGATGCCCAGTGTTTAAGTTGGGCAGAGTGCTATAAGGAAGCCTCACTCTTTTTCCCTCGCCCAGTGACTATCCACTGTCATTATGAATGACTGTGAATTGCCAATATGAATAGCAATATATAGTCTTTGGCCTGGGTGATAGTGAGTATTGCTCTACCACTTGGTTGGTGATGTGGTCACCTGAGATGGGGGAGACACAAGGTCATATTCCTGCTCTATTGGCTGTTTAATTATTTATAAAAAAAAAAATTGAACAACTTCAATACGCGAGACTGAGAAGAACTCAGCCCAGACTATCCCATAGCCCAGTGTCAGGGTTGTTTTCCTGTAATGGGGGAGACCCTCATTCAATTCCTTTATCCTCATTAGATGAGGGTTGAGGGGGAATGAACCCAGGTTTCTTACATTTTTGGTGAATGCCCTGACCACTGGGTAAGGCTTATGAGGGAGCACCCTACCACTACCACCATGCTGTTTGCCTTCTGTGGTTTTGGAAATATTTTATTTGCTTTTGGCAAAATGCCTGAAAGTCTAAACAAAATTTCTCAGGTTGATACAGAATGAAATACTTTGCTTTGGCATTGCCAATGTGTCAGTTTGTTTTGAGGTCAAAACTTCTTGGACTTTTCAATCACCAAAAATGTTTTTTAAAAATGTTATTTTCTGTTTGATCTGAAACTGAAAATTAATTTCAAATGTTTAAACAGCCAGTGAACCAAAAAAGTCCGTTATTCATCCAACTCTACCCGTAATGACTTGGCATGGCAACAGGTTTGATTTCCATTCTATTCTATTCCATTCTACTCTAAGCACTAAAAAGGATCCCATCACTGTTGTTACTGAAGTGCCTGATAAAATTAGGTAGAGGGATGTTCTAATTGACAACTTTATACCTCGTTAACACAATAAGTCCCCAGGTGCCTGCTGAGCCTCATTATTGACATTTCAGGTCTCTGACAGTATATTGGCTGCTGAGTCCAAAAGCAGACCAACTTTGGACTTTGATCTTTTTGAATCATATCTCACCAAATGTTACCAGTCCTTCAGTAAAGCTCTTGGACAATATATGTCAAATGGGCCCATGAGGGATCCAGAAATACAATTACTCCCTGCTCTAATCGTTGAGATCACTCCCCATCTAGAATTGACATGGAACCGAGAAGCCCTGAATTTTTTCTCTCCCGCTCTAACTCCTTGTTTGGCTCTATCCTTCTCAGATAGAACAGGAACAAAATCCAGCGGTCATGGGATTTCCTCAGCTTCGGAGGCCAGTCAAATATCCAGTTCTTCCACTGTGTCCCAAATAGCTTCTCAGCACAGGAAGGAATTTTCAAAGCCCCTAATGTTTGCATGGCTAGAATAAACACATGAAGAGACTGAAGAATGCCATGAAGTTTTTAATGACTCCTCTTGTGAATGAATCCCCAAATCTCCAAAGGAGCAACTGTCTTGATTGTGCCTACCAAAGCTCAAGGGTATTTCAGACACTCTTTGCTCCTAGTATCAGCCTTAGTAGGGGTAAATAAGCATATAAGGGGAAGATTTCTGGGGCTATGTCCTCCTTGGAATCAGGTCTTCTTCCCCTGCTGGTCAGGACCTCAATCATCAGCTCTGAGGTTTGACTTCCCAGGCCATCTTCGATCGTTTGGAGGCAGCTGGCTCTGAGATCACAGATACGGCAGGTCATGTAAGGTATTGACTCTTGATTCAGAAAACGTGCCATGTGATATTAGGGATAGGTACTGTTATTATAAGGAGGACAGATGCTCAGAGACCCCCACTGATAAAGAAAGAATGACCTGGTTGGGAGATAACATGTAACACTCACAGAGTTGTCTGAGGTCTTCCTGTGCCTAAATCTCTCGAACTAGGTTTCTCTCATGGCAGGGCTGTAAGCTGCTCAGATCTGAGAGAGATGTCACTGGGACAGTGTGGAGGTGTGAATGACAATGAGAAAGAGCCCAGGGAAGTGTCCTGCTATGCAGATAAAACCACAGTGAGATTCCCATTGTGGGCTTCTTGCTTTTATAAAAGCTTACCTTTTTTTAGCTGTCTAATAGCTTTAGTCTGGGATTTCAAAGCTATCAGAATTTCGGTAAGAGCTTGGCACCTCAGTCCCTTAGTCTCCTTGAAAACTACCAGCCTAAAAGTGCCTGAAATGTTCAAAAGCCACGTGTCTAACAGGGATCAAGGTGCAGCCCATGCTAATGCAGTATGCCTCTCTGTTTGATTAGCATGAGTATGGACAGAGATTTATGGGTCTCCTACAGCAGCTGACCTAACAGTTTTGGTCACTTAATTCAGCTAGTAGACGCTCATGCTTTTACATCAAGATATCTTGAGTTCAGTCCTTGGACATGTCCCCTGTAAACCTCCAAACCTTAAAAGCTGCACCAAATTAGGGAGTCTCTGAGGTCTACAGGATGGTGGTGGACAATGCCTCCCCCCAACAATTTCACTGCCTTCCCCCCAAAGTTATCCACCTCATTGCCATTGTACCTTGAGTGCTTCATGGTCATTAGAGGATTGACCCTCACAGCCCTCCTGCCAAGCAGGGGAGTTGCAGAACTACTCCCCCTTCAGATAGAGAAACCGAGGCACAGAGTTTGTGTTTTTCAAAGGACCATGGAGAGGTTAGGAATCCACTTATCAAAGGGAAGATCAAGTGGAATTGGTCACTTAGCTCCCTTATTCTCTTTGGAAAATCCCACACCAGGAGGGGATGTGAGTTATCCATGAGCACAAAGGTTGTCTGTGGCAGGACAGAAATTGAACCTCACTCCTCAGAGCCCAAGGTCAGTGGTTTACCCACAAACCCATCCCCCCACATTGCTCACAGCAATATCTCACTGTCATTTAGAGCTGGTTGACATTCTTTTACAGAAACAGATGAATAAATAAGTAAATATATAATTCTGTCAACAAATTGTGGATGGGAAAATCTGTTTTAATAATTTTTTTAAAAAATCATCTGAATAGTTCAAAGACAAATATTTGTTTCATGAAACCTTGAACCAAAAATTCCAGTCTTTACATTTTCAAGTGGGCAAAAAGTGAAGTAAAGCCATTTTTCTCACCTTCTCACACCTTTTTCTTCCCTCCTTCCCTCCCCCTCATTTTTCCAAATGGCAAACTAAAAATGGGAGAGAAAATGCATGGGAAGATATGGAGAATACAAACACCAAAAAAAGAAAACTAGAATTTGTTTTTTTTAAATGCTGAATCAAAATTAAAATGTCAGTATGAAAGTGATCAAAATAAAATTGGGATTTGAATAGCAATGAAATGAACATTAACATTTTGTCACATTTTAAAAAAATCCCTGTGAAAAAGGTTTGAACCAAAAATATCATGTTTTTCCTTTGCAAGATTTTTATGGAAATAATATCTTTTTAAAGCAGCTCTAGAGATTTTCCAAAATTGTAATGGAAAACAGGTGTCCACATCTTCTGGGTGGGATTGAACATCTCAGGCTAAGCGCATACATGGAAATCATTGTGTTCACAATTTTTAAACACTGGTACTTAAAGTTCTGCAGCAGAATTCATAGGCACTGAAACACACCTGCTCACCTCAGAAAAGATCAGTCAGTAAGATGGAATCTCTTTGGTGGATGAGCTGCTGTAAAGGGAAAAAGTTAATATGCTCAGCACCTCTGGTATTGAGGCCATACATTCAGCATCTGAATCCCTTAATTTGGTGGCTCTCAAGTTTTTTCCATTCCAGCTCCCATCCCATCGGGACCTTACTCCCATTTAGCCATATATGTAGGTCAATCTGGTCATAGTGATCTTCTGACACCTGGTTGTGACCCTCAGGCTGAGAACCCCTGGACTCTGAGAATCTTTACCTAAGTGCAACCCTTTGCAACTCCTATCCTTCCCAACACCGAACCTCTAGGCTCCAAGAAGACTCTGTGGACCTTGGGAGCACTGCACCACCAGAGCTGTAGGAAGATGAATGCAGACTGGGGTTAGCTAGTGCTTCTTTGATGGACAAACCACTCCTCTTCACTCCCAAGTACCCCATGCAGATCCCCAATGGGGGAGCTCTTAGGGTTTGCTGAAGCAGAGTTCCCCTGCAGTGGAGCTGAGGAGATAGTGTTTAATTTAGGAAAATCAGGAACTACCCATTCCCAATGTCTTTCTTAAAGTGGAGTTAACATTGATTTAATATCAGTAATTTAAAGGTGGAAAAATATAAAAACATTTTATTAATTATTATCATTATTCAGATTCCAGGTATATTTTAAGGACACGAAATGGAGCAGAAGAACCTAACTGCCACAGTGACAGAATTTGTCCTCTTGGGCCTCACCCAAAGTCCTGAGCTGCAGCGATTCCTCTTCATCATCTTTTCCATAGTCTACCTGACAACCTGGCTGGGAAACTTCATCATCATCACCACCGTGATCTCCAACGACCGACTCCACACCCCGATGTACTTTCTGCTGGCCAACCTAGCTTTCATAGATATTAGTGATTCTACAGTCAGTGTGCCGAAGATGCTGTCGGGTCTCCTCTCCCAGCACAAAACCATCTCATTCAATGAGTGCATCCTCCAGATGTTCTTCTTCCACTTCATTGCTGGTGCTATGGTCTTTTTACTTGTGGTGATGGCTGCCGATAGGTACGTGGCCGTCCATAAACCATTGCGATACTTAACTATCATGAACCGGGGCGTGTGTGTGGGGTTAGTGGCAGGCACATGGATGGGTGGATTGGCTCACTCTACTATTCAGATTGGATTGGTCCTCCAGTTACCGTTCTGTGGGTCAAATGTCCTGGACAATTTCTACTGCGATATCCCACAAGTTGTCAAACTGGCCTGCACCGACACCTACCTGTTTGAGCTGCTGATGGTCTCCCAAAGTGGAGTACTTGCCATAATTATCTTCATCCTCCTGCTCATTTCATACACTGTCATCTTAGTCAAGATAAGGACACACCTCAAGGAAGGGAAGCGCAAGGCTTTCTCCACCTGCGGAACTCAGATCATGGTTTTGTGTTTAATATTCATACCCTTCATCTTCATCTACGCTCGACCCTTCCGGAAATTCCCCATGGACAAGGTGGTCTCTGTCCTTTACACTGTAATCACCCCAATGCTGAATCCAATAATCTATACACTGAGGAACACCGAGATGAAGAAGGCTATCAGGAGACTGATGAGCAGAATGCTCTTCTCAGGGAGGGAAATGAAGACGTAATTTTTTTTTAATGATCACTTTTTAAACATTTTGTTTTTATCAAGTTTCATGAACATGTTGCACAGTGTTAACAAATCTTATTCAGAATCTGTGTTTGTTCCCTGTATAAGAATGTCACCCATGTACTTTTAGTTCCATCATTAATAGAGTGGAAGTAGTACTTAATTTTTTATGGTAGTATGAGAGGCCAGGGCCCCATTGTGCTGGATACGGTAGAAAATCTCTGTTCCTTAAAGCTTACAATCCAAGGGCTAGACTATTCGCTACCTGAAAACTTTGTTAACACAAAGCTAAAGCTGACTGTCAGTGCCTCTAGTACCTGTCTAGAAAGTCAAACGTCCTTATACTTAAACCTCTGAGACTCAGGAAATACAGCCCCATAACCTTAACTCTGCCCCTGGAGCTGGCAAGAGACACTGGGGATATACTGTAAGCATGGTTCAGTCAGGAGCTGCTCTATAAGAAGCAACCACAAAGAATGACTAAGCAAATGTGCCCTTTTATCTGATGTGGGTTGTCCCACAGATTTAATCTACACTATTATCATTATTGTGCTAGTCCCAAATGGTATGTTTTCACTGTAGCTAAGAGTGAGCCTCTCAGCCCAGATAGACAGACTAGTGTGCTAGAAATAGCTGTGTGGACTTGTGACATCAACAGATGCTCGGGCTATCCACCTGAGCTCAGACCCAGGGGATCTCCTACTAATCTCCTTGCTTCCAGGCTATCTTGTGACTGTGAGTTCCACTGGCCAATTGCTAGTGGATGATGATCTGTGTTTTGTGTTATCATTACAGTATCTCAGTGATGCATTCAAGAGCTAAGGTTTAAATGAAAAGAAACCCAAGCATTTGAAAGTACGGAAAATAACTCAAAAGATCTATTTAGCTCTTTGCAGGATCAGGGCCTTAGATTGTCAGCTCTTCATGGCAGGCCACTGTTTTTTTCCCCCCGGTTTGTACAGCTCTTAGCACAATGGGTGCTACTGCAGTACAAATTATAAAGGGAAAAGAATGGACAGACAGACAGATGGGGAGGAAACTAAGAAAGAAAGAAAGAGAGAGGGGCTATGTGTCAAAATGTGTTTGTGTGTGAGAGAGAATGAGATGTCATTTTGTGTGCTCTGAAGATCTGCCTCACTCAGACAAGGGCTGTGTCCAACCAGTCTCATGTCCCACCAGTCACCCAACAGCTACTGCATTCTCAGATTTACAGATGTTTCTCACTGTGCACTATTGTGCATTTGTGAATGCACAAAATTGTGTTTATCAGTGAAAAATGTTGTACGAGTGCATTATGTTGTTATGTATTGTAAATGTGCATTATTGAGTGTGTTTCAATGTGTACATTAGTATGGGTATGAGTGTGTTTATCAGAGAACATTAACAATAACTTAAACTCTGATCCCAGTATTAAAGACAAAAACTGCTATGTTCCTGCAGCTCCTGGAGATTTTAGTGAGTTCAAAGTTGGTGTCTACAAGGCATCATTTCCTTATATGCCAAGTCCAGGTCATTTCTGAGATCCTTCAACATTTATATTTGCTGTCTTGGTACTATTAAGACAATATTTGCAATAATTATTTGAGCCACATTTTCAAATGCTGCTGTTTTTCTGCATCCTCCAAGGACTCCAGATTTGCACACAAACATTACATATTTTGACTTTTATTTTCAAGAGTCTAAGGCAGTTAGTGCACTAGATGGGAATTCAGAAACTTGGTTCAGGCCAAGGTTCTCAAAGGTATTTAGGCTCCTGCGTCCTCTGGGTCTTGGCTCCTGATTTTGCCACTGACCTTCTTAGTGGCTTTGGACAATAGCCAATACTTGGTGCTTCAGAGCAGGTCAGAAATCATCTTGCCCACTGCTGGACCTGGGATGTAATTTACTTGTATGCCCTTAGGCCAGAATTTTCAGAAGAAGTCAGTACCCTGGGTGGTGAATTGAGCTGTTTGTGAAATTATTTTCATGTTCGTCAATGTTTTTCCTGGAATTTTTTTGAGGTTTCTTTTCAAGAAAAATCTGACAAATTTCAATGACAACTGAATTTTTTAGAGACCCTGTCAATGGAATTTGGATTCCTAACTCCCTTTGGCTCAATAAAACCAGTCATAGTGACTGCAGCTGACAGGGACATTGGGAGGCACAAAGGTTGTGTAGCTTGTTTAAACTCACACCGTCAGTGGGAGACCTTAGAGCAGAATCTAGATCTCCTGATTTAAGAGGAGAGTTTCAAAAGAATTAAAGGAAGTTATGTGCCAACACCATTGAATTTCAATGAGTGTTGGACATCAAGCTCCTTTAGTCTCCTCTGAAATTTCCAGTCTACTTCCCCCTTTGAAGATTGCACAGGGATGAAATGAGCCTCATGATCCACTCTAATGTGGGAACTATCATAACTCAACTCTACAGCTGGTCACAAAACCAAGACCTATTAAATGGCTGCAGTGTCTGTGCCAGGAGTGGTTAAAAATGTTCCATTCAGACTGTTTTCAGTGCAAAATTGCAGGGGTGACAAAACAAAGTGCTCACAGAAAGTGCCTACAGTCCTTGAAAATTGTCAAGATTTCATTTGAAAAAAAGATGAAAACATAGAAAATGAACATTTTTGGCTGAAAATCCATTTTTTTAGAATTTAATTTACTTTAATAGTTTGTAAGTATCAGAGGGGTAGCCATGTTAGTCTGGATCTGTAAAAAGCAACAGAGAGTCCTGTGGCACCTTTAAGACTAACAGATGTATTGGAGCGTAAGCTTTCGTGGGTGAATGCCCACTTTGTCGGATGCATGCATGCAATCCCTCTTCAGGAACAGGGAGAGAAAGGATTTAAACAGGGTTCCCCCACCTTTCCAGAGCATGCATGCATCCGACGAAGTGGGCATTCACCCACAAAAGCTTATGGTCCAATACATCTTTTAGTCTTAAAGGTGTCACAGGACTCTCTGTTGCTTTTTAATAGTTTTTGTCAACTTTCAGATGTAAATGTTCAATTTTTGGAAATTTTGCTTTTTTGACAAAAAGTTAATTTTTTTCTGAAAGGAAAAAAAAATCCACTTTCCAGCCGGTTCTATTCTAGGCCAATCTTTAACACATTTATCCTCGCGATCCTGCTGCGAGGCAGGGAAGTGTTATTATCCCCATCTAGCAGATGGGGAACTGAGGCACAGAGGCCTAGTTTCACAAAGTCTGGGTTTAGTTTCCTGAGTCACAGTTTTAGGCACCACTGTGATTCACACAACTCCTGCTGAACCCCGTAGACCCCTAAACTCACTCGTCACCTCAATTTTCAGGGTAAATGTTCCCTCAGCATCTAAGTTTATGCCTTTGAGAATGGGCACTGCTGAATCCCCCCAGGCATCTGGATGCCAGTCTCCTAGAGAGATCCACAAATGAGGGAAGATACACACTTCGTCTAACTAATTAAAGAGTCGTTGGCCCAGAGGGGATAGACCAAAGGTCTCCCATCTTGTCACTCTAACCATCAGACTACTATAGAGTCATTCTCTCGCTCTCTCTCCTCCCCAATGTTTTTTTAAGTATTCAATCTGCACCGGAACAGCTTCAACAGGAGTCCCACATCAGAATATCCCATAGCCAGGTGATTAGAGCACTCTCTGGAAAGGTGGGGGAACCCTGTTTAAATCCTTTCTCCCCCTGTTCCTGAACAGGGATTGAACTTGGGTATCTCACAGGGGAGTGCTCTATGCCCTGGACTAAAAGTTACAAGATGGCCACCACTGCCGTTTCCTGTGCTTCTGACAAACAGGGTTTGAATGGGACCAGATCTGGTAGGTCTCCTTTAAGCATACCTACGAGACTGGGCCCCTCATGCATGCTAGGCGGGTGAATGCCTATCTTTCCTGGTTTGTGGATCACTCTGGGAGACAGGCATCCGAACACCTAGAGGGAGATGGCATTGCTTATGCTCAAAGTCAAAAACTTAGGTACTGAGAGCTGTTATCCTGGCCATTTAAGCATTGAGAGATGAACAGATCATCTGAAAAGAATAAATAAATTGGGTCAAGGAAAACATTTTGTTTTGATAATTTTCATAGGTTTATTGGAGGGCTTTGGGATGTTTGACCACATGGAGACATTCATGGACATTTTTATTAATGACCTTCGAACAAAAAGATAGATAGATAGATAGTATTTTCTCTGGTAAGCACACTCTTTCTATGACTCAATCACTTGGATTTTTTGTATTCCCACCGGTATGATTATAAGCACAAGTTTCTTGTGCCTCCTCAGGAGATATTAACAAAGTTCAAACAAGTCAACTGTGTTTCAAGTCAAGGTGTGACCTGTCTTACATCAGCTCCCTTGGACATCTCTTTAATTCTTTTGTCACTTTGGCCCTGCCTCTCAAAGGCTGGTGGAACCGTTAGAAGTAGTGCGGTCTCAGTTAGAGGAGACAGTGCAAACCTTGCTTTGTGCTGCTGCTGAGTTAGTTTAGCGAAGATCTGGAGTTTATGTTTGAGGTAGATGCAGCCATGTAGCCTACAATAGAACAAACTCCTCTCTGCTGAGTGCCCAGTGTGATCTCTTCATATACTGCTTTTGAGATTTACCATAACACCATGATAAAACAGGCACCAGTTCCCCAGACACTTGATATTCTGGTGACTTTACCTGGATTCCAAACAAGGTAAGGTATTGAGGCATTATGTATTTAAAGGTATATTTTCTTATTGATTTCCTGGTTATTCTTTCTTATTCTGTCTATATGCTCTCAATTGTAATCGATTTTAGGTCAATACTCCCACAGATTTCCTTAGTGCCAGGTCTGAATTATACCTTATTTTAGCCTAGCACTAAAAAGCCTTTTTGCCCATTTCTTCAGTTAAATATTGCCAGGCATAGCACTGAAGTCAATGGAAGAACGCACCATAGTAAAGACTATGCCTGAAGGGAAGTGCTTGAAGAACTGGGTCCAAAACTGCTACATGGTTAGCAAGAACTAGTTCTTCTCTTCCACCCACAAAAGTACTTGCTCTGGCCAATAAATAAATAAATAAATAAAGAAAGAAAGAGCCTGACCCTGGAAACACATAAAGAACATGAGGACAATTATTGATAGAAATAAGCCTATTGATTTCAGTGAGACTGCTACCAGAGAATGACAGAACTGTAGGGCTGGAAGGGACCTTGAGAGATCATCTAGTCGGGCTCCCTTTCCTGAGGCAGGATTAAGTATGCCTAGACAATCCCTGAGAGGTGTTTGAGACAAGTTCTTCACAGGCATAAGTATTTGTTTGCAGCATCAGGATCTTGTTACGGACATTGTCAACCAGCAATCTACTCAGTTGATCGATACATAGTTAGATAGATAGATTGTAAAGAATTGCAGATGTGGCATATGATTCTGAATGCTCCTGCCATCTGCTGGGGATTTATGATTTATTTTAAAATGCTTTCTTTCCCTGCTGAAGCGTTAAACTGTAACACAAATGACAGAGACAACTGACCAGTTAAGGGTGGAAACACAGAAAATGACTCTACACAGATAGTTTATGTCTAAAACATGCAGTGATCTCGCTGGATAACCTGGAATAATATTTGCTCTCTAAGCTCTTTTACTAACAGTTATCTCAGGAGGTGATTGTGATAATAGTAGGCAAAAGAAATTCCAGAGAGAAGTTTGATTTGTAAGATGTTGCAGTCCCTTGAAGAAAAATCTCTTTAAAAAATCCTATATAATATCCAACAGGGAAAGTCTCTCTCTTTCTCTCTATCTCTATCTCTATCTCTATCTCTATCTCTATCTCTATCTCTATCTCTATCTGTAAGTAGAAATAAGGGAGCTCAGAACTGTCACCTGTGGATGAAATGAGGGAAGAGGGGCTGTCATAAATATAAAGGGTAACAACCTTTATGTATGCAGTAAAATAAAATCCCTCCTGGCCAGAGGTAAAGAATCACTTTACCTGTAAGGAGTTAAGAAGCTCAAATAATCTGGTTGGCACCTGACCAAAAGGACCAATAAGGAAAGAAGATACTTTCAAATCTGGGACAGGGGGAGAGGCTTTGTTTGTGCTCTCTTTGGATAGAGAACAAACAAAGAGAGCACAAACAAAGCCTCTCCCCCTGGATAGAGAGAGAGAGACCAAGCAGGTAAACCATCTCTTGAAAAGATACCTGAAATGATACATATAAAATTACAGAAATTATAAGTAAAGGCAAGGAAATGCATTTGATTATCTTTTGTTTTAGCTTGTGAATTTTCCCTATGCTAAGAGGGAGTGTTATTCCTGTTTTTTGTAACTTTGAAGCTAAGCCTAGAGGGGAATCCTCTGTATTTTATATCTTTTTATTTACCCTGTAAAGTTTCCTTCCATCCTGATTTTGCAGATATGATTCTTTTACTTTTTTTTGTTTTAAATAAAATTCTTCTTTTAAGAACCTGATTGATTTTCAGTGTTCTAAAAACCCATGGGTTTGGTTTGTGCTCACTTTGTAACTAATTGGTTAGTATATTATTCTCAAGCCTCCCTAGGAAAGGGGGTGAAGGGGTTTGGGGGAATATTGTGGGGAAACAGGTACTCCAAGTGGCCCTTTTTCCTGAATTTTTGTCTTAATCACTTGGTGGTGGCAGTGCCTTGGGGAAGTTTTAACCTAAGCTGGTAGAAATAAGCTTAGGCGGTCTTTCATGCGGGTCCCCACATCTGTACCCCAGAGTTCAGAGTGGGGAGGGAACCCTGACAGGAGCCCAGAACAACTTAAGAACTGCAGTTGTGGAAGGACTCCATCATTGAAGGAGCTCTCTGCTGCTGTCTATTGGAGAGCAAATGGAATTGACTGGATGAGCCCGTCCTCTTTTGCATTGCATTTACATGACAGTGTGGAGCATTTTGGTTAATGTGTGTTAAATTTTGAGTTTGGGAGTGTGATAAACCCAGGCCAGTTTGGCACAGCAGAGTAGCAGAAGACAGATATACTGGCCACTGGATTAACAATTTTCTCTTCCCTGACTGACCAGAGCAGGGGCTGCTCCAGGCTGATGAGAACACCTGACTTCAATTAACCTGCAAAGAGTCAGGTGAGGACATTAAGCTAATGTGACCACCTGACTCTAATTAAGGCCCCTCTGATACTATAAAAGGTTTCACTCCAGTCAGGCAGAGAAGAGCCAGGGAGCCAGAGGAGAGGAAGTGTGGCTGAAGGGCTGGTTAATGAAGACACCCTCAAGTCATTGGTAAGGGTGAAGAAGGGAGAAGCAGGAGAGCTGTGGGGAAGTGGCCCAGGGAAATGTAGCAGTGAAAGGTTGGCTGCCAACAGCTGCTACCATTAGGGTCCCTGGGCCGGAACTCGGAGTAGAGGGCGGGCCCAGGTTCCCCCCAACCCACCACTACAGAAACACCTCCTGGGAGGGGAAGACAGGCCCCTGTCAGGACAGGAGGCTAAACTTTTTTGGTACAAGGCTGTAGGAGCAACAGAGACTGTGGGAGTTCTCTCACCAACCTCCTTGCTGGCTTATGATGACAAGGGCTCAGTAGACTGTATCCCTGGCCCTAGAGAGAGAAGGGCTACGTTGAGGATTGCAATGAGCCTCTGAAGCTAGCATAAACTGTCTGGAAGCGCAGGACCCACAGGGAGAAGGTCAGAGCTCTGCCACAGGAGGCATAAAGTGCAATAGACTTTATTGGGAGATAGAAGGACAAGACATCAACACTGAATGTGCCTGGGTCACCCTGACAAAGCCGTCTGTTAGACACAGTGGGGAAAGGGAGCCTGAATACACATACTTGTAAGGTTAATTATAAAACAACTGAAATGAACAATCCATTGTTATCAAGGAGGCTTCACTGGCAGGAAGGTACTACTCAGTATGAATAAGGGTGGCAGAATCAGACACTTAACACAAAATCCAGCCACAGTTGAAGGAACTTGTAGTTAAAAGCAAATACCAAGTCCTTACATTCGTACTCAGACTTTACTCTGTCAATACTCAGGCAAAACTCCCACTGAATGTCCCTGAGTAAGGATATTCTGTACAAAGGTTAAAGCTCTCAGCTAGAACTATTGCAATCTCTCAGGAGCAGAAATGATTATTAATTAAATCATATATATTAATATATTAAATTTAATTAATGATTAATTAAATCATATAGTCATATATATACTGATTTACAGACTGAAAGTAATAGAATAATTAAAGTAAAAGGCTTTGTTTCTATAACCCTTTTATAAATCAATGGCATTTCTCATGAAGGATTTACCCACGTCTTAATCAGCCAAGAAGAGGAGTCCTGAATCATGATTGTAGGGGAAAGTTGGTTAATTTGGGCTTCATAGCAAAATTTTCCAAAACCCCCCAAAAAACTGAGGCCAGATTTTTAAAGGTATTTAGGCACCTAGTGGGATTTTCCAAAGTATCTAGGTGACTAACCCCAATTGAGATGAAGAACACTTAGGAGAAGCTTCAATGTATCATCTGTATTTGACCTTTTTTAAAATTTTTATCTTGTTCTATTTTCTAAAGGAAATGTCAGCTACTGAAGCAGTTAGAGGGGGAAACCACACAGCAGTGACAGAACTCATCTCGCTTGGGTTTGGAAGAAGTCTGTGGTTCCAGATTGTCCCCTTTGTGATGTTCCTGGTGATTTACATGATAACCGTGCTGGGAAACACCATCCTGGTCCTCCTTATTAGAGCCTAGTCTCACCTTCACACCCCCATGTACTTCTTCCTCATGAACCTGTCGCTCTTAGACCTACTTCTCCACCATTGTCCCCAGAGCCATGGCGAGCTTCCTAGCAGGGAGCAAAGCCATTTCCTACAACAGATGTGACACACAATTCTGCTTCATCACTGTATTCCTCACCACTGAAGGGTACCTCCTGGCAGTGATGGCATATGATCGATACACCGCTATCTGCAACCCGCTCCTGTATTCTGTCACCATGTCCAAGTGGGTTTGCATTCAGAGGGTGGCAGTGTCGTATATCTGCGGCTATGTGAATGCCATGGTGCCAGCGGCGGCTCCAGGCACCAGCGCTCCAAGCGCGTGCCTGGGGAGGCAAGCCCCGGGGGGCACCCTGTCGGTCCCTGTGGGGGCGGCAGTCAGGCAGCCTTTGGTGGCTTGCCTGTGGGAGGTCCGCCGGTCCCCTGGATTCGGCGGCAATTCGGTGGCAGGTACACTGAAGCTGCAGGAGCAGTGGACCTCCCGCAGGCATACCGCCAAAGGCAGCCTGCCTCCCGTGCTTGGGGCAGCAAAAAAGCTAGAGCCACCCCTGCATGGTGCGAACAGGCTTTACCTTTATGCTGCACTATTGTAGGCCTAATGAGATCAATCATTTCTTCTGTGATGGCCCTCCCTTGATCAGTCTCTCCTGAAGTGACATGTATGTCAATAATCTTGTGATGTTTACCTTATGTGGCCTCATCATAGTGAGCACTGCCCTGATTGTGCTCATCTCCTACATCTATATCATCTCCACCATCCTCAGGATTTGCTCTGCTGAGGGGAGTCACAGAGCCTTCTCCACGTGTACCTCCCACATGTTGATTGTGACTTTATTTTATGGGACCACTTTGATGTACACCCAAGCCCATTAGGCTAGCTTCTCTGTTCCCAACAAAAGTGATATCTGTGTTTTATATCCTTTTCGTTCCCATGTTGAATCCCTTCATCTACAGCCTGAGAAACAAGGAAGTGAAAAGAAGAACAGGAGTACTTGTGGCACCTTAGAGACTAACAAATTTATTAGAGCATAAGCTTTCGTGGACTACAGCCCACTTCTGAAGAAGTGGGCTGTAGTCCACGAAAGCTTATGCTCTAATAAATTTGTTAGTCTCTAAGGTGCCACAAGTACTCCTGTTCTTCTTTTTGCGGATACAGACTAACACGGCTGTTACTCTGAAAGGAAGTGAAAGATTCTTTAAAAGGACTGTGGGCAAGAAATGTTTGAAAAAATGAACAGTATCTTTGAAAATAGAGCTGAAACTCGGTGGGTCAAGGTATCGTGCAATACAACATCACATTCTGAGCAAATGTTTATTTTCTTGTTGGGCGTAGCTTTTGTGCAAGTACAAGCAAATCATTCTGATTCACAGTATCATCTATCTATCAATCTATCTATTTTTTTTTTCTGTGCGTGTGTGTGTCTGTCTCTCGCTCTCTTTCTGTCTTTCCTCTTACCTGACTAGCCGACCGGTGGAACTCATTGCACTGGATATTATTTAGTCAAATGTATTCTCATAATTCTAAAATGGCTTTGATATGTATAGTGACTTCATGCTTCAGGATAATAGTCAGCAACTGCCTGTCTGAGTTAGGAATACATTTTCTCCATGATTTATCATAGAATTCTCCTGCCTTTGAAACAGCTGATACTTGCCACCATTGGAGACAGGATGCTGCTGCATGGCAATTCCTTTGTTCTTCTCACCTTCCGGAACACTGACCATAACCATAAAACATATTTAAAATAATAAAGACTTTCTATATATTTTTGCATATTTACATATACTTTGAATAGGAATGACCTCAGTCAAAATCCTTAGGTAATGTAAATTGGTGTAGCCAATTTTACTTCTGTGTATCTACATTGATTTACACCACCTCAAGATCTGGTCCTTGAATTATCACTGATGCCTGGGGAGGTAGCTGTTTGGAAATGGTGAACAATGTGACACCTGTATCAGGTACTGGCAACTGATAGAGTCCATGTTAAACTGGATCATCTATGTACAATACTCCTATGTCATGTCTGCAACCCAGCTCAATAAAGTAAGTGGTCTTGTTTCAAATCTCACACATATTTATTTATGTAAATCAGGAGCATTCACTCATCCAGGTGTAATCACTAGTAGCCACATTCAAATCAGTGGGTCTGATTCTCCTCTCACTAATCCTGATGTAAATCAGGAATAACACCACTGGAGTCAATGGGCTTGATTCCTCTCTCATTCATCCCTGTGTAAATCTAGAGTAACTCTATTGGCATCAATGGGCCTGATTCCCCTCTCATTCACCTTAGGAGTCACTCCACTAAAGTAAATGCAGTTGCACTGTTCTAAAGTATGTATAAATGTATGGAGAATCAGGCCCATTTACTCTACCTTTTAAGATGCAATACATTTAGTGAAACAAACAACTTAAAATCATTTCCCTTTTGATTTGGTCATGAAATGAAAAACACACTTTGAGCCCAGTTCTGCAGCATTTTTTGAGGGTAACATCACGTTGACTTCAGGGGAGGTTTTTGGTGCGTTATGTTTTGCCAGATCAAATTTACTATGAGCATTTACCATGGAAATCCCAGACTATTAACCTGCAAACTTAATTAATGAAATTCAGAATGTACCATTTGAAAAAAAAATATCTAAGTATGAAGAGAGATGAATTCTGTCTGTTTTCATTATGTGAATTTCTATCTTCACTGTGGTTTGGCAAAGCATAATCTAAGAATCTTTCTTTCTTTCTTTCTTTCTTTCAAAAGATCAAAGGTGTCAGCTTGCGGCACTCCTACTCTCATTCATAAGCAGTGATTTCAGTGAGAGTTAGGTGCCTAAATATCTTTTTAAAATCTTGACCTTACTCACTTGAGGAGTCTTAGGCTATGTTTACACTAGCACTTTTATCGGTATAACTTATGTCGCTCAGGGGTGTGAAAAAACACCCCTCTGAGTGACATAAGTTACACCGACAGACACGCCGGTGTGGACAGCACCATGTCCAAGGACACAATAGCAAACTATCCCAACTGCATAGAAAAGATAGGAAGTATAGTGAGAAATCACCCTGGCATAACCAGGAGATCTTCAATGATCTAAAACTCAAAAAAGAGTCCTACAAAAAGTGGAAACCAGGTCAAATTACAAAGGATGAATATAAGCAAATAACACAAGTATGTAGGGACAAAATTAGAAAGGCCAAGGCACAAAACAAGATTAAATTAGCAAAAGACATAAAGGGTAACAAGAAAACATTATGTAAATACATTAGGAGCAAGAGGATGACCAAGGACACGGTAGGCCTGTTACTTCAATGAGGGGAGAAAAACAATACCAGAAAATGTGGAAATGGCAGAGGTGCTTACTGTATTCTTTGTTTCGGTTTTCACCAAGAAGGTTGGTGGCGATTGGTCATCTAACATAATGAATGCCAGTGAAAATGAGGTAGAATTAGAGGCTAAAATAGGAAAAGGATAAGTCAAAAATTACTTAGACAAGTTAGATGTCTTCAAGTCACAAAGGCCAGATGAAATGCATCTTAAAATATTCAGGGACCTGACTGAGGAGATATCTGAGCCATTAGTGATTATCTTTGAAAAGTCATGGAAGATGGGAGAGATTCCAGAAGACTGGAAAAGGGAAAATATAGTGCCAATCTATAAAAAGGGAGATAAGAACAACCTGGGAATTACAGACCAGTCATTTTAACTTCTGTACCCAAAAAGATAATGGAAGAAATAATTAAGTAATCAATTTGCAAATATCTAGAAGACAATAAGGTGATAAGTAACAGTCAGCATGGATTTGTCAAGAACAAATCATGTCAAACCAACCTGATAGCTTTCTTTGACAGGGTAACAAGCCTTGTGGATAGGAGGGAAGCAGAAGATTTGTTATAACTTGACTTTAGTAAGGCTTTAGATACTGTCTCACATGACCTCACAAACAAACTAGAGAAATACAACCTAGATGGACCTACTATAATGTGGATGCATAACTGGTTGGCAAACCATTCCCAGAGAGTAGTTATCAGTAGTTCACAGTCATGCTGGAAGGGCATATCAACAGGGATCAGTTCTGGGTCCAGTTCTGTTCAATATCTTCATCAGTGATTTAGATAATGACATAAAGAGTACACTTATCAAGTTTGTGGACAATGCCAAGCTGGGAGGGATTGCGAGTGCTTTGGAGGATAGGATTATAATTCAAAATGATGTGGACAAACTGGAGAAATGGTCTGAAGTAAATAAGATGAAATTCAATAAAGACAAATGCAAAGTACTCCACTTAGGAAGGAACAATCAGTTGCACACGTACAAAATGGGAAATGACTGCCTAGAAAGGAGTTCCACGGAAAGAGATGAGCCCCACAAGACCGAGTCAGCTGACACTGGCCAGGTGGGGGTGTTTAATTGCAGTGTAGACATATCCATAGATCCGTGCCTAACACTGGCCAGCCCTTTGTAGGTCCATTGCCTCCAAAATTCTCAGCCTCTTTGGCTGGAGTTGGCCTCAGAGGTTATGTCTACACTGTAGTGTAAACTCGGGGTTCAAACGCAGGCTCAAGCCTAATCCCCCTTCCATCTACATGCAAACTGTGCTAACCCAGGGCTCAGATCAAGGATCCCACAGGGGTGGAGGATCCAAGCCTGAGTCAAGCCAGGACCAGGGTTCAAACCCTACTGCTTTGCAGTGTAGACACAGCCCCACTGGATTTGTGCTTTGGGGGTATGTCTACTGTGCAATTAAACACCTCACAGGGAGGGAGGGTCCAAGAACCTGGCATCCAGCCTGAACCCGAACATCTCCACCACAATTTTACAGCCCCACAGCCTGAGCCCCTCAAGCCCAAGTCAGCTATCACTGGCCAGCTGTGGGTGTTTAATTGCAATGTAGAGATACAATGGTCATCCATCAGAAGCATTCCACAATCCCATGGGCCGGCTTCCTTTGTCCTCTAGACAGTCAAGTTTGGTAGACAGTTAAGTTTTCCCGTGCTGCCCTATGAACAAATGGCTAGAGCATTTGGGGAGGATGCTAGGAAGTCAGGGATTGGACTCAGGCCCACATAATACAGTGTAGATGCTGGAGCCCCAGGTTGGAACACAGGGATCAAAAATTCCTAAACTGGGTTTACAAATGAGTGTAGACTCTCAAGCCCTAGGTTACCAAACACAGGTTCTGCCAACTCTAGTTCTACTAACCTTGGCCTTACATTGCAGTGTTGACATACCGAATGGGACCAGTTCATGTCAGAGGCGCTGGTCAATTTCAGGATGTGTGTGTTGACAAGGGCCCAGTCTGCATGGACAGAGTCGGCTCCAATTTACTGCAGATTTCCCTTATTCAGATGGGCCCCAAATGCTGATCATTCACTGAGAGTCCATGAACCGGGCCTTTCACTGGCAGGTGCCTTTTGTCCACTGGGAAGGCTGGTGTTGCTAGCACTGATCCGACTTGGCTGGCCCCGATCCTGGCTTCCAGCTCAAAGAAAGTAAAGACCTTTTCCTTCAACAAGTGGTCTCTGGCACTGTGTTGCAGCTATTGGGTGTGTCTGGTTCTTTATAATGCTGATAAAAACAAAAAGCTAGTTTTGCAAAATATTCCAATTTCTAAGTCACCCCCACTCCCTCCAATAAAGGTTCAAAACAGACCAGGTCTGTCTTTGGATCAGGCTAATGGGTTTGCAATATGAGGACTTAATCTTGATTCACATGGGTGTAACTTAGGCTAACATCTACACTTGGAGCTAGGAATGTGACTTCCAGCTGGTATAAACATACTTGTGCTAGCTCTCATTGAGCCAGTGTGCTAAAATTAGGAGTGTGGCCACAGTAGCACAGGCAGCGGGAAGCGACAGTACCGTGTGCTAGTCACCCTGAGTGCAAACCTGCTCGGACCACGTGGGTGTATACTTGAGGCAGCCAACCTGTACTGCCACTCCCCCAGCTCCCAGTGTAGATGTAGCCTTAGAGTAGAATTTGGCTTAGTTGTTCCGAATCTCATTGATATGGAGGCTGCTTTGTACGACTCTAGCAGTGTAAAAAGTGCCTGAAAATGGACATAAATTACATTTACTCCCACCACAAGGCTCTGTTACATTGCCAGAGCCACGTGAAGTGGTTTTAATGTGAATGAGAATTAGACCTAGGGACTCTCAAGCCAAAAAAGGGAAAAGTTTACACTGAAAATCCTAATGCTGCAGTCTTTTTACAGCCCAATCAGAGAGAAGCAATGGGAATATGTGTGTAAAATCCCCCAGTGTGTTGCGTGTAAACTCTGGCACAATACCGCCCCAAAGGTCATCTAAGGGGGCTGAAATAGAGCATAGAAACCAGCACATTCATCCTGCAGAGAGGTGAGAAGAAGGAGCTGGCGGTAGGAGGAACTTATTTTGAGTCTAACTCAATTTTAGTTAATGTTCACTTTTACATAGATTGAAAACATAGCTGAGGGCATGTTGCTTTTGGGCCTGTGACTTGAACTATCTCAGCATAGAAACCTGGGACAGATTTTCAGCTAGCGTCGTTTGTAACAAAGAATTTTCACCACCTGAGAGTCAGCCCCTTAGTATTTCTTTTTCTTGCTTTTCTCAAGAAATTTAAAACTACAATTAAATAGGTGCCCATCTTCGGAAGTTCCTGGCATTAGCCATCTCAGGGATCCATATAGAAATGTAAAATCTTCCAAAAGGTATACAGAGTGTGAAATGAAGGAATTAGGGTGTATGTTCTTTGGGGGCCTAGGGCTGTCTTTTTGTTCTGGGTTCGTCCAGCGCATAGGTCAATGGGGTCCTAATCAATGCCTGGGGCTCCTAGTTATTAAGGTAATTGAAAGAAAGAAAGAAAGAAAGAAAGAAAGAAAGAAAGAAAGAAAGAAAATGTGTCCAACAAGCGATGCAGACCCAAACATACTACTAAACCAGACAGAGATGGTTCCTTATCTGGCAGATTCTGGCAATTGCAAAGAGATAAATCAGTATCTTATAATTTAGTTGAAGGCAAATGGGAGTTTGCATCATGTTTGATTACTATTTTCATCGAAAGAGATTGTGTAAAATTAACACTAATGATGAAGTATTTGTTCTGCTTTTATTTACTTGTTTTTAAATTCCCTTTTAACTGAGCTGTCTGTGATTTCCAGAAATCTCAGACTCTGAATGTGGCCATTGCCAATTACATTTTAATTTTGCCTGGTCATATGATAAACACAGAACTTCCTAATTCTGTAACATTAGAGGTGTTTAGCAACCAGATAGGACTGTGTGCTTTATCACACATTTATCCGGGGCTCAGTTTCACAAATACACACGAATGACACTCTTTATGTGGCAAAGTTTGCTAGATCAGAGCCTTTGGCTATAGGCGACCCCTAACCATGGGAGTAGTTTGGAGGGAGGGCAGGAGGGGTGTTGCCCTCCCCAAAACTTCAAGCATCAGGCAGGCATGGAATTTGCCCCTCCTCCCCCACATGCGGGCCCTCCATTGGCCTGATGGAGTTGCCCCCCCCCAAATATAGACATCAAACTACGCCTATGCAGTGACAGATATTATTATTCCCCAAATCCAAGCTGTCAAGGCTGTGGTCTCTGCAGCCTCTGTATTCATGCAGCCTTTACTGGTGTCTTTAGAATGGAGCAGCTTGAGAGCCAAACAATGGGACTGTGTTGATGGTTGGTGGATGCATGAAATGAACTGTTTGTCTGTCTGTCGCTCTGTATATATATATATATGACCCCCATCTCTATAGTTTGATTAATTATATATTTGATTTTCTGCAGAGATGTATACTCTCACATGTATAGGGAATATTCAGGGGAAGTTCTATGCTTAGACCAGGGTGACTTATGAGATCTGGAATCTCTTCCTGCCCTGCACAGATTAGCTGTTCAGCCTTGGAAGAGAATCATGTCTTGCTGCTCTGTGGCTCAGTTTCCCCATCTGCAGAAATGAGGTAAATACTGACCTGTCTCAGCCAGTGGTAGTGAGGCTGACACAACTGATGTTAGTTGTTTAGAGGTCCTCAGATGGAAGGTGCTATATAAATGATAGGTGACAGACTGTGATACCTTCATATTGAATGGGACCTTGTTCTGTAAATTATCACAATGGTTTCTGTAGAATTGCTCATGGAACAATTGAAATGATAATCAGTAAGTCTAGCATAACGGGCTCAAAGAATTGGCTTATTAATTATTATTATTATTTATTTATTACAAATAAGAATAAGAGCAATGCCTTACCTCTTTTTCAGAGCTGGTCAAAAAATGGAATTTCTGTCCTGCAAGAAATACATAGATTTCAAAATTTGTCTTAATTCCAAATAAGGCCAAAAAGTCAAAATCTCAAACTTTTTCATGAAACAAAATATTCTGAAATATTGCATATCAATAAGGAACAATGTTTTTTTTTAATAAGGTTGAAACATTTCATTTGAACTTTATCATTTTATTATATTATCTTTCATTTGGACTTTATGATTATATTATATTATATTATATTATATTATATTATATTATATTATATTAACAAAACAAAATATTTCAACCTTATCAATTTCCCATGGAAAATTTTGACAAAATCAATGCATTCCAGCTAAACATTTAGATTTTGTTGAATTCGCATTTTCTTATGGGGAAAACATTTATCTAAATTTTTTAAACCAACTCTACTTTTTATTACATTTTTCTACATGTCATATACAGTTGTTACATTTCCTTGTAGACCTATAGTCACATACTCCTGGTCTCTGGTAATGTCTTCATACTTCAGATTCACCGAGCAGGGCAGAAAACTCTGTGCTGATTACATGGAATTCTAGGGGTAAAATGCTGGTGCAAATCAGAGTAGCTCCATTTACTTCAAAGCAGCTTTGCTGATCTGCACAACCTGGGGATCTGCATGGTATACCATTTAGAACACAGTGTAGTTAATCTGTTACTTATGAATTACCAAGTCAGAAACTGGTTTCAGAGTGGTAGCCGTGTTAGTCTGTATCAGCAAAAAAACAAACAAACAAACAAACAAAAAAACCGAGGCGTACTTGTGGCACCTTAGAGACTAATAAATTTATTTGGGCATTAGCTTTCGTGGGCTAAAACCCACTTCATCAGATGCAGGCAGTGGAAAATAGAGTAGGAAGATATACAGGCAAGTCGCATCTTAGGTGCATTTAACATGCGCGAATTCAGCTTTGCGCAGTAGGCAAAAATGGGAAAAAAAGAAAAACAACAATATAAAAACTGCATTTGTAGTGCGGGCGATTCTGCCAGCCATTGAACTCAATGAGTGTTTCACTATACGCGGTTTTCTCTTTACACGCTAACTGCAGAACGGAACCCCCGCGTAAGATGAGACTTGCCTGTATATACACAGAGAACATGAAAAAATGGGTGTTGCCATATCAGTATCATGGCAACTCCCATTTTTTCATGTTCTCTGTGTGTATATATCTTCCTACCGTATTTTCCACTGCATGCATCCGATGAAGTGGGTTTTAGTCCATGAAAGCTTATGCCCAAACAAATTTGTTAGTCTCTCAGGTGCCACAAGTACAAACTGTGTATCCTTATTGGAGAAGGAGGGAAGGTGGGATGGTTAAAGGAATGTGAAAGAGGATAGAATTTAAACAAGTAACTTGGGTCCAAGTGAAATCTATCCATTGGTATACTGGTCTATTTATTTATTGGTCTATCTGTATTTCTATTGGTCTGCCTGTGTGTCTGTCTGTCTTTCTATTGGTCTATCTGTGAGTCTATCTGTCTAACTGAGGCGCCTTTTCCAGGCAGTCCTGACTGCTCACACAGAAATTATGAACTTTTGGGGGTGATTCTTTTCCTTGAGACATTTTCTCCTGTTTTCTGGCCATATCTAGAGTATGGAAATGCCAATTAACCCACACAGGGATTTTGGAAGGAGCGTCAATGAGATTTGAACTGGGTGACACGAAGAGAGAATATGCCCGTGTGGCTTTTGGGGAAGATTTTCAAAGGCACATGTGGCAGTCAGGCTCCCAGACACTTTGAAGTATTTAGGTGCCTAACTCCCCTAGAAGTCAATGGGAAGTAGCCACTCACATACCTTTGGGGAGGTTGGCCACAACTCCTATTGAATGTCCATGGGAATTGGGTCCATAAATTCCATATGTGCCTTTGAACATCCCCCCCTTAGTTTCTGCAGTGGGTCATTCCTTCACATGTTATCTAGATATTTATTGTCCCCCACAGATGAAATATGCAGAAGAACCAAGAAGGGGGAACCTCACTGTGGTGACTGAATTCATTTTACTGGGACTGTACAACCACCGTGAGCTGGAAGTGCCTCTGTTCTCCATTTATCTGTTATTTTATGCCATTACCCTGACTGGGAACATCCTTCTCATCACAATCACCATGGACCCAGCCCTTCACACCCCCATGTATTTCTTTCTCCGGGTCTTATCCTTCCTGGAGATCTGCTATACTTCAGTCACTGTCCCCAAGATGCTGGTGAACTTCCTCTCAGAGGACAAGAGCATTTCCTACATGGGCTGCTTTGTACAAATGTATTTCCTGCTCTTTCTTGGGGCCTCCGAGTGCTTCCTTCTGGCCGCCATGGCGTATGACCGCTATGTGGCCATATGCAACCCACTGAGATACAGACTCATCATGAACAGGATGGTGTGCCTTTCTTTGGCAGTTCTCTCATGGTTCAGTGGTAATGTGGTGTCCCTAGTACAAACAGTCTGGGTTTTCACCTTGCCATTTTGTGGATCCAATAAGATTAACTATTTTTTCTGTGACATTCCCCCATTGATTAAGCTTTCTTGCATTGACACCTCTCAGTATGAAATGCAGTTGTTTACAGCTGCTATACTGGTCATCTTCACTCCATTTACTCTCATCCTTGTGTCCTACATCTTTATTATCTCCACCATCTTAAAGATGGCATCAGCTGAAGGCAGACACAAAGCCTTCTCCACCTGCTCCTCACACCTCATTGTGGTGACATTGTATTATGGGTGCAGCAGTCTGATCTATTTAAGACCCAACTCCATTAACTTGCCAGACAGCAACAAAGTGCTATCTCTGATATACACAACTGTTACCCCCACTTTGAACCCCTTTATCTACAGCCTGAGGAACAAGGAGGTAAAAGAGGCTCTGAGGAGAATATTGGGGGACATGATGAAGAGAAACATATTTTCTCATAGAAAGTAATTTGGGTACACCTCTTTTTTCTGGTGTCAGTTATACAACTGTGCAAATCTGGAGTAGCTCCTTTGAACTCAATGACATTCAATGCTATGGTTGAACTAGTGTCCAAAAACTGCAAAAAAGAAACACATAAAATGTTAATGTTCTGTCCAATTTTTGTGTGCATTGGAATTAGAAATGTTGGCCAAAAAACATCATCAAAGTTTCAGAAATAATTATCATCTCCATAGCTGATTGAAACACTGAAAAAAATCACAAAAAATCATCTGCATTTAATATAAATAGGCTTTCATTGTTTTCATTTCAACTCAAAATTGCAATGAAGTTGTTGTTGAAATATCTAATTTTGGAAAATAATGGTAATGTTCTCTATGTAATATCGTTGTATTGGAGACTACATGTGTATATGATTGTCTTCTAGATACCAGTATTTATTGGGAAAGGCTTGCATGGATCTGGGAAGGGGATATGGACAGAATCACGTCTAGGTTCATTTCACCATTAAGGTTAATGTTGACCAAATGCTATTAATTTAATTATGAATGTTTGGTTGACTGTGACAAGGTAAGCTGGTGGTTCAGTCATTCCTTCATGTTACAGGTGTCTATGCGTGAGGAAAATTCCTCTGTATTTTCATTTATCCCTGCCCTGTTTGGCCAAGGTTTGAAAGAAACCATGGAGTATGATGCCATGAATCTCCATGGCCTTGTATCTTCTCTAGTCAATTACACTTGTACAAAGCAATTACAGAGCTGATGTAAAATGCTACCAGAGCAGAATGATAGCGCCTGATTCTTCTCTGATTGACACCAGTGTAAATCAGAAGCGACTGCACTGCGATCAGAGGCCTAAGTCAGAGGAGAAATAGGTTCTGAGCATTTATATTCTCATTCAGAAGTGTGAATGATTGCACAAGTTGCAAGGCAGTGGACATTCATAGTTCCCTCCCCTTCCTAGAATTTGTCCATATAAAGTAGGCCAGAGGACTGGTTGTTCTCCAATTTCTCCACTCCAGGTACACTACAAAAAAGAATTTTTCTCCACAGACCCTTCGGCCAACTCCTGAGTCTCTCAATCCTATTAGGGAATCATAGAATCATAGAATATCAAGTTTGGAAAAGACCTCAGGAGGTCATCTAGTACAACCCCCTGCTCAAGCAAGACCAACCCCCAACTAAATCATCCCAGTAAGGGCTTTGTCAAGCCTGACCTTAAAAACCTCCAATGAAGGAGATTCCACCACCTCCCCAGGTAACCCATTCCAGTGCTTCACTACCCTCCTAGTGAAATAGTGTTTCCTAATATCCAACCTAAACCTCCCCCCATTGCAACTTGAGACCATTACTCCTTATTCTGTCATCTGGTACCACTGAGAACAGTCTAGATCCATCCTCTTTGGAACCCCCTTATATAAGTAGGCTATATAAGTAGGAACACTGCCAGCAGATTGAACCAGCAGTCCTTCTCCGTGGGGTACTGGGCGTATAGCTGATGGAATGTTTGGATAATGCACAGTCCACTTTTTCTTCTTTGACACACCTTTCCCAACTGGAGGCACCATACAGAAGTAACAATTGCTGGTATGATCTGTTGGCTCTCTCCAAATCATTGGCACTGCAAAAGGCATAGATCTCCTTTTCCTGTTCAACCACTGGCGAAGATTTGTTGCACAAGTGTTGCAGCATATGTGTGGGGCCCACCTCTTGTCCTGATCTCCAATTTTGCAGCCTTAATAAAGGTGATAGGCTTTCTTAACCATAGTGGTTATACTGAGCTTTTGTGATGCAAAAGTCACTTCACCACAAACATAGCAGAAGTTATCTGCACTGTTCACACAAGTATGAGGCATCTCTGCTCACTTTGGCTAAACAGAAATGTGTCCCTTTGCAAAATCAAACACTGACAAATAAGAGAGCATGACTCTGTATGATTTCTAGAGCTGATATAGGGCAATTTGTTCAGCAGAGTGATGTAAGCTTCGTTATGATTGCATCATCCATGACTTCTAGGAATAACCTGATGCAATTCATATCATGTATGACGCAATACCAGCTTCAGATTGCATCATTCATTGTTTTGCCTAAAAAGCAAGTACTGTCCAAACCCAGTCATAGATTTATTCATAGATCCAGTCAAAGATGTATTTTAGTCATTTCTGGTTTAAATTGAGATCCCTTCCCTTTATAACTCACTTATCCTCCGCCATTCCCAAGTCAAGGGTTGTATATACTGACCCAATAGCATATCTTGAAAACTAGAGCCAATCAACAATTTTAAGCATCATTTTCATTCTCAGTGACCCAGAATTAGTAAAGTTTGACTACATTTATTTCAGAAGCATTTTGGCTGTAGAGCAGTGTAATGGCCAATGGCTTTTGAATCACATTCAGCAACTCCTTTAGCACCCTCGGATGCAGCGCATCCAGCCCCATGGACCTGTGCTCATCCAGCTTTTCTAAACAGTCTTGAGCCACTTCTTTCTCCACAGAGGGCTGGTCACCTCCTCCCCATGATGTGCAGTCTAGTGCAGTAGTCTGGGAGCTGACCTTGTTCGTGAAGGCAGAGGCAAAAAAAAAAAAAAGCATTGAGTACATTAGCTTTTTCCAAATCCTCTGTCACTAGGTTGCCTCCCTCATTCAGTAAGGGGCCCACACGTTCCTTGACCTTCTTGTTGTTGCTAACATACCTGAAGAAACCCTTCTTATTACTTTTAACATCCGTTGCTAGCTGCAACTCCTAGTGTGATTTAGCCTTCCTGAGTTCACTCCTGCATGCCTGAGCAATATTTTCATACTCCTCCCTGGTCATTTGTCCAGTCTTCCACTTCTTGTAAGCTTTTTTGTGTTTAACATCAGCAAGGATTTCACTGTTAAGCCAAGCTGGTTGCCTGCCATATTTACTATTCTTTCTACACATTGGGGTGGTTTGTTCCTGCAACCTCAATAAGGATTCTTTAAAATACAGCCAGCTCTCCTAGACTCCTTTCCCCTTCATGTTATTCTCTCAAGGGACTCTGCCCATCAGTTCCCTGAGAGAGTCAAAGTCTGCTTTTCTGAAGTCCAGGGTCCATATTCTGCTGCTCTCCTTTCTTCCTTGTGTCAGGATCCTGAACTCGACCATCTCATGGTCACTGCCTCCCAGGTACCCATTCACTTTTGCTTCCCCTACTAATTCTTCCCTGTTCGTGAGCAGCAGGTCAAGAAGATCTCTGCCCCTAGTTGGTTCCTCCAGCACTTGCTCCAGGAAATTGTCCCTTACACATTCCAAAAACTTCCTGGATTGTCTGTGCACTGCTGTATTGCTCTCCCAGCAGCTATTGGGGTGATTGAAGTCCCCCATAAGAACCAGGGCCTGTGATCTAGTAACTTTTGTTAGTTGCCTGAAGAAAGTCTCGTCCACCTCATCCTCCTGGTCTGGTGGTCTATAGCCATGACATCACCCTTGTTGCTCACACTTCTAAACTTAATGCAGAGACTCTCAGGTTTTTCTGCAGTTTCATATCGGAGCTCTGAGAAGTCATACTGCTTTCTTACATACAATGCAACTCCCCCACCTGTCCTTCCTGAACAGTTTAGAGCCATCCATGACAGTACTCCAGTCATGTGAGTTATCCCACCAAGTCTCTGTTATTCCAATCACATTATAATTCCTTGACTGTGCCAGGTCTTCCTGTTCTCCCTGCTTGTTTCCCCGGCTTCTTGCATTTGTGTATAGTCACTTACGATAACTTGCTGATCATCCTGCTTTCTCAGTATGAGGCAGGAGTCCTCCCCCTTGTGCATTCCTGCTCATGCTTCTTACTGGTATTCCACTTACCTCAGGGCTTTGGTCTTCTTCCCCCGGTGAACCTAATTTAAAGCCCTCCTCAGTAGGTTAGCCAGCCTGCTTGCGAAGATGCTCTTCCCTCTTTTCGTTAGGTGGAGCCCGTCTTTGCTTAGCAGTCCTTTTTCTTGGAACATCATCCCATTCTTTGGTCAAAGAATCCAAAGCCTTCTCTCCAACACCACCTGCATAGCCATTCATTGACTTACATGATTCGACGGTCTCTACCAGTGCCTTTTCCTTCTACAGGGAGGATGGACGAGAACACCATTTGTGCCTCAGACTGCTTTATCTTTCTTCCCAGATCCATGTAGTCTTCAGTAATCTACTCAAAGTCATTCTTGGCAGTATCATTGGTGCCCACATGGAGAAGCAGGAAGCGGTAGCGATCCGAGGGCTTGATGAGTCTCGACCGTCTCTCCATCACATTGTGAATCCTAGCTCCTGGCAAGCAGCACATTTCTTGGTTTTCCTGGTCGGGAAGGAACCAAAGCCCAATGAAGTCAATGGAGAGACTCCCATTGAAGTCAGTGAGCTTTGGACCAGGCCCAAATTCTTAAAGGGTGAAACTCACTTCTGTTCAGAAGATCAATACAAGACCTGTGAACTACTTGACTCCCAGTTAAATCCTCAAAATATGGCTGAAGTGTTGTGTAGGCCTAATGCTGGCACTCTGGGGAGGGTAATATTGTTGAGTAGAGCTGGTGGGAAAATCAGCATTTTTCCTGTGAAAAATTTAATGGGAAATATCCCCATTAGAAAGATTCCTGTCTGGAAATTCCAATTTTCCTAAAAGAAATTTTGAAAACATAGGAAAGTATTATAGGAAAGTATTGTTTTTTTCATACTTTCTTACTGATTCCAAACTATTTCCACTTAACACTGAATATTGTTAAGTGTTAAAAGCATTTTCATTAAAAGTGAAGATATTGCTTTATCTCTGACAGTAATATTTTCAGCGCTTAATTATTATTTTCCAAATGGCAAAAGTTAGAGGGAGGTCAAATAGTAGGGCCTTCCCCCCCCAACTTTCTTATCCTTTTCCAAATTTTGCCATTTGGAAAATATCCTGCTAGGGGGAGGCTCCTGGGCTGGGAGTTTCCCAGGAGACCAAGAGAGCTGGGTGCCCAATGGACATTGGGAGATATGTGCCATTCAGTGGGTGACATTGAGACTGGGGTCTATCTATATATATATGGCTGGCTTGTAATTTTATGTATTGTCATGTTTTTAAACTACCATCATGATTAAAACAAAATAAAATATTATTATATGAATTAAAAATAAAAAACAACAACAGTAACAACAACAATAATATTAATCAATCATACAAAATCAGATTAGTTAGCACAACATGATTTTGAGGCAAAACATTTTTTTCTTTATTTGTATGTTAAATCCCCATGCAACCATTTGTGGTGTTCTAGAAATGCTAAATAAGAATAATTTGCTGTTTGATCTTCCTGATTACAAAATGGGGAAAATGATAATTATCTACCCAGGTGAAGATTAACACTTTGATATTCTGGCTGAACTTTCAACATACTATCCGTGATTCAGCACCCTGCTTTATGTCAACACAACAGCTTTGATTTCAGGAGTTTCAATCAATGTATAACTGGAGTAACACATGAATATCTCAGAGCCATTCTGTAAAGGTCTCAATAAATAGATCTGGTAGCAGCAGACCAGGTGAAAATGAGCTAAAATTCATAGAATATGAATGGCTTCCTGCTTCAATGAATGAAGAAGACTCCGGTGACCTCTGGTTACACAGGCTCAGCTCCACAAAGGGACTTAGGCATCTGAAGACTAGATTTAGGCAGTTTTAGGCACCACTGCAATCCACAAACACTCGCTCTGCTGCCACTTAACTCTGTAGGCACCTAAACTTACTTCTGGCCAGATTCTTGAAGGTATTTAGTTGCTTAGTGAGATTTTCAAAAGCATCTAAGCACCTAACACCCATTGAAATCCGAACCTTTAAAAATACCTTTAAAAATCTGGCCCTAGGCACCTAAATTTGCACTGTAAACATTCCCCAAGTGTCTTACTTTTTGCCTCTGGGCATGTGCCTCTGGGCATGCATCTCGGGAAGCCCCAGCATGATCCACAAACTTGTAAAGATAGGTGTCGCCCAGCATATCTCACCTGCGAAACCTCATCCAGTAGGCAGGCTCTGAACACACATAACTCTACACAAAATGGCCAGAGGGACACAGGGGTGCTGGAATAGGGGGGACCAGGGGACCCATCATTTTTTACTGGAGTTAAGGGCAAGTGAGAGGGGGATGGGGGCAGAGAAGAATGAGCAATGTGCAGGGCCTTCGGGGGAAGAGGTTGTGTGGGAAGGTGCGGCATGAGGGTGGGGTCTCGGGTGAAAGGGTGGTGTAGAGGCGGGGCCTTGGGGTAAGAGGCAGTGTAGGGGTGGGGCCTCAGGAAAGAGGCAGTGTGGGGGCGGGGCTTGGGCAGAAGGGGCAGGGCCATGGTTCCAGAAATGGTAGCACCCCAACTTCTAGGGAGCTTCTGGTGGTCTTTTAGGGACATGGGAGGAAAAGGAAGCAACAGCAGCATCTTCCCTTATAAAAATTATTCCAGTGGTTAGGGCACCCACCTGGGCTGTTGGAGACCCCAGGTCAATTCCCTCCTCTGGTTGATCAGGAGAAGGAATTTGAACAGGGATCTTCCATCTCTCAGATGACTGACCTGATGACTGGGATACAGAGTCACTTCCGCTCAGTATGGGCCCAGTGCATATTTAATTGGTTATACACAGGGAAACAGCTTCAACAGGAGAGACTGGAAGAGCACCATATTAAGATATCCTTTAGTTAGTCTTGGCAGAATTCAATTTTTTTTAAATAATTTCAACGTATAATATCAGTGTGTACTTTTAACCATTTTTTTTTATTTTTATCAATTTTCATTTTCACGGTTGCACAAAATTATGCGTTTTAAGGATTTTTTTTCTGATTTTTATTGATTTATACAATCACAGGTGTGGGAAATTGTGACGGTGAGTTACACAACAGAGTTGGTCAGACAATAATTATTTAATGACAGGAGATGTTGATTTTTAAAAGTTAAAGCTTTACAACCGTTACAACACACGTTGACAACATCACGTGTCAACATATACAAGGAAATATACATAAATCAAACACTAATAAATTCTCAAGCAGCATTTTTCTTACTTTGCCTATCTGTAAATTTCTATTTTTATCAATGGAAATTTGTTTTCATTATTTTGTGTGTGTGCGGTAAAATTGATGTGTACGGGTCATTTACAGATAAAAATCTAATTCTTCAAGCCTATCTCTTGCCCTGGGGTTAGAGCATGTATCTAAAATGTAGAAAACCAATGTTTAAAATTAAACTGGGGGTCTCCAATATTCTTAGTGAGTGCCCTAAGCAGTGGGCTAAAGTTTATAAGAGAGGTCTTCTCCACTCCCCGCCATTTGGTAGGGCTTGCTCTGAGAAAGCCTACCAGCTGAGGTATGCCACATGTTGTGATAGCCATGTGTATGTCCCATGGATCTGGAAACATGTGTTGTGGTAGGTGTTGATCATCATGGCAGTGGAGATATGTCAGCAGGTTTCACATCTGTTGTTATAGCAGGGGCTGGTGCCTCTTTGAGTTGGTGGCTCCTGGTCTGTGGGGAACTTGCTTCTGATAATGAGGTTGTAGAGGTTGCAGGGGTGTGTTTGAAGCCCAAAGGAAGGAGTTCGGAAAGATGTCATTCAGGATGTGGTCCCCAGTGAGTATGGGTTGTAATTGTTTAATGATACTTAAATTCATAAATCTGCTACACAGCAAAAATCATGGCCTTAATAAAGACACTAGATTTATGGCTCATTCCAGCAATCTGTAACTCACTAACCCTCTTTGTCCTGTGACTGGAGAGGTGTTAACTGCCCACTTCACCTTGAATATCCTCTTGCAACATGTGTTAATGCCTTATCTGTTCCACATTTGTATGTAGCTGTGACATGCCGAGTACCTGTCCCTGATCTGAAGAAGAGCTCTGTGTAAACTCAGAAGCTTGTCTCTTTCACCAGCAGAAGCTGGACAAATAAAAGATATTACCTCACCCACCTTGTCTCTTTAATATCCTGGGGGAAAACACGGCTACAACAATAGTGCAAACATCGTATACTTCATGTAGACCCTCTGCACTGTAGGGAACTTCATCATGAATAAATCCTTTAATTCCCCACTGACATTGGTGGAGTTCAGTTCAGGGTGGGCTGGACATGCTCTGCCCATCTCACAGTCCAACTCTTTTAGCTCACATTACCCCAGTCAGATCCAGGGTCCATCCAGAATGTGCCTTATGTGTTAGCGAATACCTGGCCCTGCAGTCATTACTTATAAACTGGCCCTTCCGCACACCAGGGGTCTCACTGTAGGTAATAGAACAGCTCGAATAATTCAGGGCTCTCACATGCACAGTGGTTTGCTACATTACACTGCTTGATGAGCTCCCATTATATATATTTTATTGCAATTTCACAATAAATGTCGAGAAAAAAGTTTTTGATTGGTTATAAAAGTCACAGTCTTACTTAAAGCTTTTCTCAGGGCCTCCTTGACCTCCTTGTTTCTCAGGCTGTAGATGAGGGGATTGACCATGGGAGTCAGCATGGTGTAGAAGACAGAGGACACTTTGTTCAGGTCTTGCAGTGCAGCAGTGTCTGGGAGCAAGTAGACAATGAATAGGGTCCCATAGAATATTGTCACCACGATGAGGTGAGAGGAGCAGGTGGAAAAAGCCTTTTGCCTCCCAGTGCTGGAAGAGATTCTCAGGACAGTGCTGATGATATAAATGTAAGATGTCAGGGTTAATAGAAATGGGGGAAGAATGAATATGAAGGAGAGAGGGAAAATCACAAGAACCATCAAGCTGGTGTCACTGCAGGACAGTTTTATCAAGGTGGTGTAATAACAAAGGAAATGGTCAATTTCATTGGGGCCACAGAAAATCAATTGTGATAGCCAACATGCTGTAATGGTGCTGACTGCAGACCCACTTAGCCAAGACCCAGCTGCTAGCTGGAAGGAAAATCTACTATTCATGCGGACTGCATATTGCAGTGGTTTGCATATGGCTAAATACCGATTGTAAGACATCACTGATAAGAGACAACTTTCTGTAGCTAAGAGAGAACCAAAGATATCAAATTGTATGAGGCAGCCACTAACAGAAATGGATTTGTTCCCAGTCAGGAGACTTGCAAGCATCCTGGGCAGGATGGTGGAGGTGTAGCAGGTCTCCAAGCAGGACAAGTTCCCCAGGAAGAAGTACATGGGGGTGTGAAGGTGCTGATCAGTTACAACTAGTGCAACAATGAGGATGTTCCCAGCCACTGTCACAATGTAGATCACCAGAAACAGCGGGAAGAGAAGAATTTCCAGTTCATGGAGATTCCTAAAGCCCAGGAGGATAAATCCTGTGATGGATGTTTGATTTCTCTCTTTTGTGTCTGCCATGGGTTCTAGCAAGAAAAATAATATTTAAGAAGTAGTAATAATAGCTTGTGAAAAATGACATGAAACAGATACCTTTGTTTTAATTGTTGTTTAAATCTGGTTATAGAGGGAGGGACAGGTTGTCTTGGATTTCTGCTCTTGAACCTTTGCTCTGCAAATATCATCAATGTCCCTGTACATGCTCTAACCCCAAACCTGTTTGCTGGGTTGGTACCTCAGTTATCCCCAGTAACACTGTTCACTTTAGCATTGTGCAATGTAATGGGCAAGACTGGGAGTCAGGAGATCAAGGCTTCAATCCTGACCCGCATGACCTTGAGCAAATCATATCATTCTGTGCCTCACTTTCTCCAGCTGTAAAAGATCAGAATAATATTTTATGCCCTTTATTAACTGACTCGCCATCTGCTGAGAAACATAGTTACTGAACATTGTGCGATGAGACCTCTCACAGCTTTCTGTACACACTAACAAGCAAAGCCAAACACATCTGTTGTGTTGTATGTAAGACACAGGAGGTAATTGTTCTCCTCTACTCAGCACCGAGAAGGTCTCAGCTGGAGGACTATGTTCAGTTTTGACCATCACACAATAAGAAATACATGGACAAATTGGGGAGAATCTAGAAGTGAGCAACAAAATGATGAAAGGTTTAGAAAACTCAATGTATCTTTACATATTAATTAATGGAGATATCCTATCTCCTAGAACTGGAAGGGACCTTGAAAGGTCATCAAGTCCAACCCCCTACCTTCACTAGTAAGACCAAGTACTGATTTTGCCCCAGATCCTAAAGTGGCCCCCTCCAGGATTGAGCTCATAACCCTGGGTTTAGCAGGCCAGTGCTCAAACCATTGAGCTATCCCTCCCCTCTATGAGGAAAGGTGGAAAGAATTGGGCATGTTTAGTCTAGAGAAGAGAAAACTGGGGGGAACCTGATGAGTCTTCAAACATGTAAAAGGTTGTTATAAAGAGTACAATGATCAATTGTTCTTTATGTCCACTGATGGTCGCACAAGAAGGAATCAACTTTATCTTCAGCAAGGGAGATTTAGTTTAGACAGTAGATAAACTTTCTAACTCTAAGAATAGGGAAGCCCCAGAACAGGTTACAAGGCAGGTTGTGGAATCCCCATTATTTGATTTTTTAAAAGCAGCTTTGACAAACACCTGTCAAAGATGGCCTAGATGGTCAGCACAGGGGGATGAACTAGGTGACCTCTCAAGATACTTTCCAGCCCTTCAGTTCTATGATTTATTATTCTACATCCTTGTCACAAGCAGATCTGAATTTTTTCCTGATGCCTTAGTTACTGATGAATTTGTATGCGAATTTTGAGTTAAGCAGTACAATATTAGTTGTTTGTTTGTTATTCTATGTCTTTGTTCAGGGAGTTTTAACAGGATTACAAATACTAGCCATGCAAATATCAGACACAATACAATATTCATTTTAATACTTGCCTATTTCTTCTTCATATCTTCTAGACATTGCATTTTTTGCAGTCATATTGAACTGTAAACTTGTGTGTTTTAGGGTTGCTTTTATCTTTTGTAACTTAGAAATCACTCTGATAGCAAGTAAATGAAGTTAGATAGATAGATAGAGAGATAGATAGATAGATAGATAGATAGATGAAGGGGACGGAGAGACACACTGCCAGATAGACAGGCAGAAATAAAGCTAGATAGTGGAGGGAAGGATAGATAGCGACAGATGGGCAGACAGACAGTTAGCTAGCTAGATACCTCATTTAAGATTTCCTATTCTAAGGATTGTTCCTCCTACTGAATTTGTTACATTTGTTTTTGTCTACATTCATTAACTATGTTACCCTCAGAATAAGTTTATTTTTTGAGTTTCTACCTTCTCTCCCTCCATCTGGGGTCTCACTGCCGAAGGGCTTTAACCAGAATTGATCATGGAGGTTGGCTTTTATGCAGTGAATGACTGGGGAGGCACAATTCTCATAAATCCTCACAATTTCCTGCCATCTAGCTCTGGCTAGGGCTGACTTTGAGTAAATCGAGGGTGTTCTATATACATCTAAAACTGTCTGTTCAGGGCGTGTCTCACAGAAACACAGGATCTCTGTTACACATTATTCATGACAATATACATCATTCTTTACCTTCTGTGAATCTGATGAGAAAGGTTGTGCTTCCACAAAAACAGATATAATAAAAGCTGGAGTCTCTGATGTCACCCCTTCATACAGCCTTTCCGAGATGAGGATCCAGGATCCAGAGTCTATCACCATTTTTTCATGGACCTCAGTAAAGAGACCTAAGAGTTGTACAGAGGATCGCCTGTTCTATTCTCCTGCTTGGCAAAACTGGCTTTTATCTGATCCCAAAAAGTGAATGCCTTCTCTGATTCGTTATATGAGAGTGAAACGATTCCCTGGAAATTTATGCTAATGGGAATTTACAACTACCGCAAAGGCAGCGTTAATGCTACATTTTATTTTTAGAACTTTCAAACAAGTTTAATACATGAACTCCTAACCTCAGTGAGAAAGTTTTGGAGGTAGGACAACTTCTAGCTTCAAAGGAATAGTTATGGAGACAGGAAAATGTCTAACATCAAAGGAGGTGTTTCTCTTGACCAGTTCTCAGGAACATAGGAATTGTTATTCTAGAGGAGGCCAGTCATCCACCTTGTCCACTCTCCTGTCTCTGAATTATCTAGTACCAACTGCTTTAGCAGAGGGTTCATAGATTCACCAATCTTAGGCCAGCAGGGACATTGTATTATCTTCTCTGAGCTCCTGTACATAGCAGGACATTACATTTCACCCAGTTAGCCCAGTATTTAGCCCAATAACTTGTGCTTGGTTAAAGCAACTTTCAGAAAAGCATCTGGTCTTGATCTGGAGATACCAAGAGATGGAGAATTCACCACTTCCCTTGGTAGCTTGTTCCAATGGTTAATCAACTTTTCTAGAAGTGTGTCTCCCTGGCTGGCGTGCCTCCTCATGGCTGGGCATGGCATAGCAAGGTCGTCTTCTTCTTTGGCACTCCATGCTGACTGTCACTCTGGCCATGCTGTGGTCTACTTTTCGTAACTCAGCCCTCCTTCCAAGTCAGCTGAAGTCAGTCTAGCTCCTCAGTAGTCCAGTGGTTTCACACCAGGTCTTCATCCTGACTCGAGGCTTTATTGGCCTTCCAGTTCATCTCTGGGGGGTCTTCGTGGCACCATCCTCGGGAGCCTGGTCGGGGAACCCAGGCCTCTGAGTGCTTCCTTCTGGCTGCCATGGAGTATGACCGCTTGTCAGGGTTCCTTCCCCCCCCAATCTGAACTCTGGGGTATAGATGTGGGAACCTGCATGAAAGACCCCCTAAGCTAATATTTTACTAGCTTAGGTTAAAACTTCCCAAAGGCACAAATTCCTTTCCCTGTCCTTGGACGGTATTGCTGCCACCACCAAGTGATTTATACAAAAATCCAGGGAAGGGTCACTTGGAATCCCTATCCCCCCAAAATATCCCCCCAAGGCCATTCACTCCCCTTTCCTGAGGAGGCTTGAGAATAATATACCAACCAGTTGGTTAGCAATGTGAGCACAGACCAGACCCTTTGTATTTAGGACACTGAAAATCAATCAGGTTCTTAAAAGAAGAACTTTATTTATAAGGAAATAAGTAAAATAATCACACCTGCAAAATCAGGATGGAAGGTAAATTTACAGGGTAATAAAAAGATTTAAAACACAAAGGATTCCCCACTGGGCTCAGCTTCACAGTTACAAAAACAAGAATAAAACTACCTCCGTAGCATAGGAAAATTCACAAGCCAAAACAAAAGATAACCTAACGCAATTCCTTGCCTTACTTACAATTTATGTAATTTTAGATGGATTATTCCAGGTATTTTTTCAGGAGATTCATAGATTCATAGATTATAGGACTGGAAGGGACCTCGAGAGGTCATCGAGTCCAGTCCCCTGCCTGCATGGCAGGAGTTGTACCTGCTTGGTCTCTCCCTCTGTCCGGAGAGGGAACAAAACAAAGAGAGCCACAAACAGTCTTCCCCCCTCCCCTCAGATTTGAAAGTATCTTCTTTTCGCATTGGTCCCTCTGGTCAGGCGCCAGCAGGTGATTTGAGCTACTTAACCCCTTACAGGTAAAGCGATTCAGTACATCTTCCAAGGAGGGATTTTATGCTACCCTTTCTTTATATTTATGACACCGCTATGTGGTCGTATTCAACCCACAGGCTCATCATGAACAGGATGGTCTGCCTTTCATTGGCAGTTCTCTCATGGTTCAATGGTAATGTGGTGTCCCTCATACAGATAGTCTGGGTTTTCACCTTGCCATTTTGTGTATCCAATAAGATTAACTATTTCTTCTGTGACATTCCTCCATTGATGAAGCTTTCTTGCATTGACACCTCTCAGCTGCTATACTGGTCATCTTCACTCCATTTACTCTCATCCTTTTGTCCTATATCTTTATTATCTCCATCGTCTTAAAGATGGCATCGGCTGAAGACAGACACAAAGCCTTCTCCACCTGCTTCTCAGACCTCATTGTGGTGACATTGTATTATGGGTGCAGCAGTCTGATCTATTTAAGACCCAACTCCATTAACTTACCAGACAGCAACAAGGTGCTATCTCTGATATACACAACTGTCACCCCCACCTTGAACCCCTTTATCTACAGCCTGAGGAACAAGGAGGTGAAAGAGGCTCTGAGGGGACATGATGAAGAGAAAAATATTTTCTCATAGAAAGTAATTTGGATACGTGTCTTTTTTCTGATATCAGTTACACAACTGTGCAAATCTGGAGTAGCTCCTTTGAAGTCAATGGCATTCAATGCTATGGTTGAACTAGTGTCCAAAAACTGCACAAAGAAACACATAAAATGTTACTGTTTGGTCAAATTTTTGTGTGCCTTGGAATTAGAAATGTTGGCCAAAAAAAGTCATCAAAGTTTCAGAACTAATGATCATCTCTGTAGCTGATTGAAACACTGGAAAAAAAATCACAAAAATCATCTGCATTTAATATAAATAGGCTTTCATTGTTTTCATTTCAACTCAAAACTGCAATGAAGAATGTTATTGAAATATCTAATTTTGGAAAATAATGTTAATGTTCTCTATGTAAAATCACTGTATTGGAGACCACATGTGTATATGATTGTCTTCTAGATACCAGTATTTATTGGGAAAGGCTTGCATGGATCTGGGAAGGGGATATGGACAGAATCACGTCTAGGTTCATTTCACCATTAAGGTTAATGTTGACCAAATGCTATTAATTTAATTATGAATGTTTGGTTGACTGTGACAAGGTAAGCTGGTGGTTCAGTCATTCCTTCATGTTACAGGTGTCTATGCGTGAGGAAAATTCCTCTGTATTTTCATTTATCCCTGCCCTGTTTGGCCAAGGTTTGAAAGAAACCATGGAGTATGATGCCATGAATCTCCATGGCCTTGTATCTTCTCTAGTCAATTACACTTGTACAAAGCAATTACAGAGCTGATGTAAAATGCTACCAGAGCAGAATGATAGCGCCTGATTCTTCTCTGATTGACACCAGTGTAAATCAGAAGCGACTGCACTGCCATCAGAGGCCTAAGTCAGAGGAGAAATAGGTTCTGAGCATTTATATTCTCATTCAGAGGTGTGAATGATTGCACAAGTTGGGCAAGCCAATGGACATTCATACTTCCCTCTCCTTCCTAGAATTGGTCCATATAAAGTAGGCCAGTTGGATGGTTGTTCTCCAATTTCTCCATTCTAGGTACAGTACAAAAAAGAATTTTTCTCACGGATCCTTTGGCCAACTCCTGAGTCTATCAATCCTATTAGGGAAAGAGCCAAAGCCCAATGAAGTCAATGGAGAGACTCCCATTGAAGTCAGTGAGCTTTGGACCAGGCCAAATTCATAAAGGGTAAAACTCACTGCTGTTCAGAAGATCAATACAACACCTGTGCACCCCTTGACTCCCAGTTAAGTCCTCAAAATATGGCTGAAGTGTTGTGTAGGCCTAATGCTGGCACTCTGGGGAGGGTAATATTTCACCCCAAATGATGCATTCTGAACCTATCACTGAGAGCTCGGTGTAGAACACGTGGCTCACAAACAACTCTTTGATTATCACTGCACATGGGTCATGTTTAACTGACAAGATGCGGATCAGTAGTGGGTGGAGCATTGCTGAAGTGAACACTTGACCTGTTCTGTGAATGGAGAGAGATTCCCTGTTCTTTCTGGTGGTAATGTGAAAACTCTTGATGTTGAGTAGAGCTGGTGGGAAAATCAGCATTTTTCCTGTGAAATATTTTATGAGAAAAATGCCCATTAGAAAGATTCCTGTCTGGAAATTCCAATTTTCCTAAAAGAAATTTTGAAAATATAAGAAAGTATTATAGGAAAGTATTTTTTTTTTCATACTTGCTTACTGTTTCCAAACTATTTCCACCAAACACTGAATATTGTTAAGTGTTGAAAGCATTTTCTTTAAAAGTGAAATTATTGCTTTATCTCTGACAGTAATATTTTCAGCACTTTATTATTATTTTCCAAATGGCAAAAGTTAGAGGAAGGTCAGAAAGTAGCCTCCCCCCACTTTCTTACTGTTTTCCAAATTTTGCCATTTGGAAAGTATCCTGCTGGGGGAGGGTCCTGGGCTGGGAGTTTCCCAGGATACCAAGGTTGCTGGGTGCCCAATGGACACTGGGAGATGCATACCATTCAGTGGGTGACATTGAGACTGGGGTCTATCTATCTATATGGTTGGCTGGTAATTTTATGTATTGTTATGTTTTTAAGCTACCATGGTGATAAAAACAAAATAAAATTATTATATGAATTGAAAATAAAAAGAAGCAACAGTAATGACAACAATAATAATAATTTATCACACAAAATCAGAGTAGTTAGCACAACATGATTTTGGGGCAACATACATTTTTCTTTAATTGTACGTTAAATCCCCATGCAACCATTTGTGGTGTTCTAAAAATGATAAATAAGAATAAATTTCTGTTTGATCTTCCTGATTACAAAATGGGGGGGAATGATAGCTAACTACCTATGTGAAGATTAACAATTTGATATTCTTGCTGAACTTTCAACATACTAGCCTTGATTCAACACCCTGCTTTATGTCAACACAATAGCTTTGATTTCAGGAGTTTCAATCAATGTATAACTGGAGTAACAACAAATATCTCAGAGCTATTCTGTAAAGGTCTCAATAAATAGATCTGGTAGCAGCAGAGCAGGTGAAAATGAGCTAAAATTCAGAGTATTTGAGTGGCTTCCTGCTTCAATGAATGAAGAAGACTCCAGTGACCTCTGGTTACCCAGGCTCAGCTCCACAAAGGGACTTAGGCATCTGAAGACTAGATTTAGGCAGTTTTAGGCACCACTGCAATCCACAAACACTCACTTTGCTGCCACTTAACTCTGTAGGCACCTAAACTTACTTCTGGCCAGATTCTTGAAGGTATTTAGTTGCTTAGTGAGATTTTCAAAAGCATCTAAGCACCTAACACCCATTGAAATCCCGACCTTTAAAAATACCTTTAAAAATCTGGCCCTAGGCACCTAAATTTGCACTGTAAACATTCCCCAAGTGTCTTACTTTTTGCCTCTGGGCATGTGCCTCTGGGCATGCATCTCGGGAAGCCCCCGCATGATCCACAAACTTGTAAAGATAGGTGTCGCCCAGCATATCTCACCTGCGAAACCTCATCCAGTAGGCAGGCTCTGAACACACATAACTCTACACAAAATGGCCAGAGGGACACAGGGGTGCTGGAATGGGGGGGTCAGGGGGCCATGGCCCCATCACTTTTTACCAGCCTTAAGGGCAAGCGACAGGAGGAGGGGGGTGGATACGAGCTAGCAAGGTGCGGGGCCTTCGTGGGAAGAAGTGGCATGAGGGCGGGGGCTCAGGGAAGGGGTGGTGTGGGGCTGGAGCCTCAGGAGAAGAGGCAGTGTGGGGTTGGGGCCTCAGAGAAGAAGCGGGATGGGGGCGTGGTCTTGGGGGGGAAGAGGAGGTGTGGTGTGGGGCCTTGGCAGAAGGGGCAGGGCCATGGTTCGGGCACTGGTAGCCTCCCCACACTTCTAGGGAGCTTCTGGCACTCCTGAACAGACATGGGATGAAAAGGAAGCAACAGCAGCATCTTCCCTTATAAAATTTAGCCCAGTGGTTAGGGCACCCACCTGGGCTGTGGGAGACCCCAGGTCAATTCCCTCCTCTGGTTGATCAGGAGAAGGAATTTGAACAGGGATCTTCCATCTCTCAAATGACTGACCTGACCACTGGGATAGAAAGTCACTTGTGCTCACTATGGGCCCAGTGCATATTTAATTGTTTATACACAGTGAAACAGGTTCAACAGGAGAGACTGGAAGAGCACCATATTAGCATATCTTTTAGTTAGGCTTGGCAGAATTCAATTATTATTTTTTTATAATTTCAATGTATAATATCAGTGTGTACTTTTAAGCATTTTTTTCAATTTTTATCAATTTTCATTTTCACAGTTGTGCAAAATTATGAGTTTTAAGGATCTTTTTCTGATTTTTATTGATTTAAACTATCACAGATGTGGGAAATTGTGAGGGTGAGTCACACAACAGATTTGGTCAGGCAATAATTATTTAATGACAGGAAATGTTGATTTTTAAAAGTTAAAGCTTTACAACCGTTACAACACACGTTGACAACATCATGTGTCAAAATATATAAAACAAATATGCTTAAATTAAACTTTAATAAATTCTCAAGCAGCATTTTTCTTACTTTGCCTGTAAGAAACTTACTCTGTAAATTTCTATTCTTAGCAATGGAAATATTTTTTTCAATATGTTGTGTGTGCGCGGTAAAATTGATGTGTACGGGTCATTTATAGATAAAACTCTAATCCTTCAAGCCTACCATTTGCCCAGGGGTTAGAGCATGTATCTAAAATGTAGAAAACCAATGTTCAAATCCCTTCTTCCTCCGAGGCAGAGAGGGAAATTGAACTGGGGGTCTCCAATATTCTTGGTGACTGCCCTAAGCAGTGGGCTAAAGTTTATAAGAGAGGCCGTCCCCTCTTCCCGCCATTTGGTAGGGCTTGCTCTGAGAAAGCCTACCGGCTGAGATACACCACATGTTGTGATAGGCATGTGTAGGGCCCATGGATCTGGAAATGTGTATTGTGGGGGGTGTTTACCATCGTGCACTGGAGATATGTCGGCAGATTTTGCAACTGTTGTTATGGCAGGGGCTGGTGCCTCTTTGACTTGGCAGCTACTGGACTGTGGGAGCGTTTTTCTGATAATGAGGTTGGAGAGGTTGCAGGGGTGTGTTTGAAGGCCAAAGGAAGGGTTTTGGAAAGATGTCATTCAGAATGTGGTCCCCAGTGAGTATGGATTGTAATTGTTTAATGATACTTAAATTCATAAATCTGCTACACAGCAAAAATCATGGCCTTAATAAAGACACTGGATTTATGGCTCATTCCAGCAATCTGTAACTCACTAACCCTCTTTGTCCTATGACTGGAGAGGAGTTAACTGCCCACTTCACCTTAAATAGTCTCTTGCAACATGTGTTAATGCCTTATCTTTTCAAAATTTGTATGTAGCTGTGACATGCCGAGTACCTGTCCCTGATCTGAAGAAGACCTTTGTGTAAACTCAAAAACTTGTCTCTTTCACAAGCAGAAGCTGGACCAATGAAAGATATTACCTCACCCACCTTGTCTCTTTAATATCCTGGGGAAAAACATGGCTATAACAACACTGCAAACAACGTATACCTCGCGTAGACCCTGTGCACTGTAGGGAACTTCATCATGAATAAACCCCTTAAGTCCCCACTGACATCAGTGGAATTCAGTTCAGGGTGGGCTGGACATGCTCTGCTCATCTCGCAGTGCAGCTCTTTCAGCTCACATTACCCCAGGCAGATCCAGGGTCCATCAGACTGGCCCTGCAATCACTACTTATAAACTGGCCCTTCTGCACACCAGGGGTCTCATTGTAGGTAATAGAACAGCTCAAATAATTCAGGGCTCTCATGTGCGCTGTGGTTTGCTACATTACACCACATGATGAGCTCCCATTATATACATTTTATTACAATAAATGTTGAGAAAAAAGTTTGTGATTGGTTATAAAAGTCATAGTCTTACTTAGAGCTTTTCTCAGGGCCTCCTTGACCTCCTTGTTTCTCAGACTGTAGATGAAGGGATTGACCATTGGAGTCAGGATGGTGTAGAAGACGAAGGACACTTTGTTCAGGGCTCGCAGTGCAGCAGCGTCTGGGAGCAAGTAGACAACGAATAGGGTCCCATAGAATATTGTCACCACGATGAGGTGAGAGGAGCAGGTGGAAAAAGCCTTTTGCCTCCCAGTGCTGGAAGAGATTCTCAGGACAGTGCTGATGATATAAATGTAAGATGTCAGGGTTAATAGAAATGGGGGAAGAATGAATATGAAGGAGAGAGGGAAAATCACAAGAACCATCAAGCTGGTGTCACTGCAGGACAGTTTTATCAAGGTGGTGTACTCACAAAGGAAATGGTCAATTTCATTGGGGCCACAGAAAATCAATTGTGATAGCCAACATGCTGTGATCGTGCTGACTGCAGACCCACTTAGCCAAGACCCAGCTGCTAGCTGGAAGGAAAATCTACTATTCATGCATGCTGCATAGTGCAGCGGTTTGCATATGGCTAAATACCGATCGTAAGACATCACTGATAAGAGACAACTTTCTGTAGCTAAGAGAGAACCAAAGATATCATATTGTATGAGGCAGCCACTAACAGAAATGGATTTGTTCCCAGTCAGGAGACTTGCAAGCATCCTGGGCAGGATGGTGGAGGTGTAGCAGGTCTCCAAGCAGGACAAGTTCCCCAGGAAGAAGTACATGGGGGTGTGAAGGTGCTGATCAGCCACAACTAGTGCAACAATGAGGATGTTCCCAGCCACTGTCACAATGTAGATCACCAGAAACAGCGGGAAGAGAAGAATTTCCAGTTCATGGAGATTCCTAAAGCCCAGGAGGATAAATCCTGCGATGGACGTTTGATTTATCTCTTTTGTGTCTGCCATGGGTTCTAGGAAGAAAAATAATATTTAAAAAGTAGTAATAATAGCTTGTGAAATATGACATGAAATAGATACCTTTGGGGGGAAGGGGTTACTTTGTTTTTGTTGATGTTTAAATCTGGTTATAGAGGGAGAGACAGGTTGTCTTGGATTTCTGCTCTTGAACCTTTGCTCTGCAAATATCATCACTGTCCCCGTACATGCTCTAACCCCAAACCCTTTTGCTGGGTTAGTACCTCAGTTATCCCCAGTAACACTGTTCACTTTAGCATTGTGCAGTGTAATGGGCAAGACTGGGAGTCAGGAGATCAAGGCTTCAATCCTGACCCAGCATGACCTTGAGTAAATCATATCATTCCGTGCCTCACTTTCTCCAGCTGTAAAAGATCAGAATAATATTTTATGCCCTTTATAAACTGGCTTGCCATCTGCTGAGAAACATAGTTACTTAACGTCTTCATGGTGCTATGAGATCACTCACAGCTTTCTGTACACACTAACAAGCAAAGCCAAACACATCTGTTGTGTTGCATGTAAGACACAGGAGGTAATTGTTCTGCTCTACTCAGCACCGAGAAGGTCTCAGCTGGAGGACTATGTTCAGTTTTGGCCATCACACAATAAGAAATATGTGGGCAAATTGGAGAGAATTTAGAAGTGAGCAACAAAATGATAAAAGGTTTAGAAAACCTGACCTATGAAGAAAGGTGGAAAGAATTGGGCATGTTTAGTCTAGAGAAGAGAAAACTGAGGGGAACGTGATGAGTCTTCAAACATGTAAAAGGTTTTTATAAATAGGACAGTGATCAATTGTTCTTTATGTCTCACAGAAACACAGGATCTCTGTTACACATTATTCATGACAATATACATCATTCTTTACCTTCTGTGAATCTGATGAGAAAGGTTGTGCTTCCTCAAAAACAGGTATAATAAAAGCTGGAGTCTCTGATGTCACCTCTTCATGCAGCGTTTCAGAGACCAGGATCCAGAGTCTATCACCACGGACCTCAGTAAAGAGACCTAAGAGTTCTACAGAGGATCCCCTGTTCTAGTCTCCTGATTCGCACAGATGGCTTTTATCTGATCCCCAACAGTTAATGCCTTTACTGATTCATTATATGATAGTGAAACAACTCCCTGGAAACTTACGCTAATGGGAATTTACAACTGCCGCAAAGGCAGCGTTAATGCAACATTTTATTTTTAGAACTTTCAAACAAGTTTAATACATGAACTCCTAACCTCAGTGAGAAAGTTGTGGAGATAGAACAACTTCTAGCTTCAAGGGAATAGTTATGGAGATAGGAAAATGTCTAATATCAAAGGAGGTGTTTCTCTTTACCAGTTCTCAGGAACATAGGAATTGCCATTCTAGAGGAGGCCAGTCATCCACCTTGTCCACTCTCCTGTCTCTGAATTATCTAGTACCAACTGCTTTAGAAGAGGGTTCATAGACTCACTAATCTTAGGCCAGCAGGGACATTGAATCATCTTCTCTGAGCTCCTGTACATAGCAGGACATTACATTTCACCCAGTTAGCCCAGTATTTAGCCCAATAACTTATGCTTGGTTAAAGCAACTTTCAGAAAAGCATCTGGTCTTGATCTGAAGATATCAAGAGATGGAGAATTCGCCACTTCTCTTGGTAGCTTGTTCCAATGGTTAATCAACTTCTCTAGAAGTGTGTCTCCCTGGCTGGCGTGTCTCCTCATGACTGGGCATGGCATAGCAAGGTCGTCTTCTTCTTTGGCACTCCATGCTGACTGTCACTCTGGCCATGTTGTGGTCTACTTCTCATAACTCAGCCCTCCAGCCAAGTCGCATATATTCCCACCCAATCTGAGGTAAACCCAGTCTAGCTATTCAATAGTCCAGTGGCTTCATGCCAGATCTTCATCCTGACTTGAGGCTTTATTGACCTTCCAGCACATGTCTGGGGTCTTCGTGCCACCGTCCTCGAGGGGCTGGTAGGGGAACCCAGGCTTACTATCTACTCTGGGTACCCTGTAGTAAGCAGTTCAGGTCTGTCTATTCACACCCATTGCCTCCTCCTCGGCTACTTTCTAACTGAGCCTGTCATAGAATCATAGAAGAATAGGGTTGGAAGAGACCTCAGGAGGTCACCAATCCAACCCCCTGCTCAAAGCAGGACCAACACGAACTAAATCATCCCAGTCAGAGCTTTGTCAAGCCGAGCCTTAAAAACCTCTAATAATGAATATTCCACCACTTCCCTAGGTAACCCATTCCAGTGCTTCACCACCCTCCTAGTGAAATAGTGTTTCCTAATATCCAATCTAGACCTCCCCCACTGCAACTTGAGACCATTGCTTCTTGTTCTGTCATCTGCCAACACTGAGAACAGCCTAACTCCACCCTCTTTGGAACACCCCATCAGGTAGTTGAAGGCTGCTATCAAGTCCCCCCTCACTCTTCTGTTCTGCAGACTAAATAACCCCAGTTCCCTCAGCCTCTCCTCGTAAATTATGTGCCTCAGACCCCTAATAATTTCTGTTGCCCTCTGCTGGACTGTCTCCAATTTGTCCACATCCTTTCTGTAGTCGGGGGACCAAAACTGGACACAATACTTGAGGTGTGGCCTCAACAGTGCCGAAAAGAGGGGAATAATCACTTCTCTTGATCTGCTGGCAATGCTTCTACTGATACAGCCCAATATGCCATTGGCCTTCCTGGCAACAAGTGCACACTGCTGACTTATATCCAGCTTCTCGTGCACTGTAATCCCCAGGTCCTTTTCTGCAGAAAAACCTCAAGAAGGCTCATTTGGGATTTGAACCCAGGCCCACTTGCACCCAAAACGAGAATCATACCCCTAGACCAACAAGCTCATCCCACAGCTTTCCTTACAGCCTCTTCTTAGGCTCACTCCTCCACAGATTCCCAGAAGGAAAGAGGGTTCATTATGGTGAACAATGCCAATGTACAGGTCCCACACTGGGTCTATCTGCCCCAAAGAGGATCTGACACGTAGCAGGCTCAAGACAGTCCCTGGCTCCAGACCAGCCTGCCTCCACACAATCTATAGGTTTTCTCTGACCCCAGTCAGGCCTTCCTTCAAGGTGCTAGCACAAGAGGTCCACTCCTTCTCCTGCTGAGCCCCTACTGAATTGGGCTTTCCCTTTTTCAATGGCTCCCTCCAGGCTTTGACCCCTCTCATAGGTGTAACAGGGTAGGGCTGACTGAGCGCCCAGGCCCTCATTAGCCTCTTTCCAGACAGTGCGGGGTCACTGTACCCCTTCAAACCCTCACTATTAAACATTTGTGCCCTAATTCTAATTTGCATTTGTCTGGCTTCAGCTTCCAGCCATTGGTTCTTATCCTGTTAATTTGAAAGTGCCCTTTAGTACCAGGTGCTTTCTCTCCATGAAGGAGCATATACGCTTTAATCAAGTCACCTCTCAGTCTTCTTTTTGATAAAACTGAAAGGTGGAATACCATGGCTCCATGGAAAGTCCCCATGTATCCTAATCAGTTAGCAGTTGGCTTAATAGAGGATAAGTGCTCTGGTAAATCTGAAGCAATAAATAATTTATCACTACAAGCAGTGAAGTCCCGGAGTCCTAACCCTGCTTTCCTTGCTTATCCAAATTTCCCATTGATCCTTGCTGGTAAGGAACTGGGCACTATAGCTTGGTACGCAATGTTGTACCCAAAGTCTTACTCACATAATGGGCTGAGCAGAGAAGTTGACGATCTCTGAGTCGGAGTCCCGTTTCTTCTTCTGAGTGGCCTTGATAATAACTTGCACATCACCCCTGTCAGTGGGATAAATATGTTAAAATATAATGATTAGAGCTGGTAAAAAATTATCCTATTGAACAATTTTCCACTGGAATATGCTGTTTTGACAGAATAGGAACTTTTCATTGGAATGTGTTGAATCCATTAAAACTTTTAGTTGAAATCAGGCAGGCTCCTGGTTGACTTCAGCTTGACTGCTGCCCAATTCCTCGTATGCCCAGATGCCCAGATGCCCATGCTGTCTGGCTTCCCAGCTGCTCAGCTCCCAGCTGTCCAGCAGGAAACGTAAATTTTGATGAAATCACATTTTTCAAGGGAAAAATCTTTCATGTGAAAAATCCCAAACAGTCCTTGAAAGAAGTTAAGGGAAAAACTAAAGGCAGATTTCCTCTAGCAACCTTAACTCTGCTCCTCTGGGAATGCCAGTCTTCTGTCTCCACCATGGATCAAACTAACCCCTCCCTGCACAAAACTCTACTACATCAATATCCACAAATTATGTGGATAGGATAGGAAAGGGTAGTTTGGTAAAGGGATGTGTAAATAGTGTGGCCACCTCTGGAATGCCACCTCATGACATGGGATGACTCTGCAGTGCCTGGCCTCCATTTCCTTCCTCGGCGCTCCTCAATAACTCCACAAAGGCGCATGTGTCCCTTCTTAGGGTTTGGCTTATTAACATAAAATTCAAAGTTAGCACGAAAGAGTCTTCCAGCCTTGGGCTCAAGCTGGACCCAGCCCCTCCTCCCTGAGGTCTCTCTGTCTATCTTCAAGTTTCCAAGTTGGGAACAGCTTTTCATCCCTTCCCAGGATCTGCTTCTGCTCTCCCCTCAGTCAAAGGTCTGTCTCCTGTAGGTGCCTCCTGAGCTCTGCAGCCTCTGCCACAGCTTCCTCTCCTATTTCCTGTTCCTCTCCGGCTCTCTAGAAAGACCAGCTGCTCTCTATCAGTCCCCATTGAGAGACTGTTAATAAGGCACAGATAGGTTGGATCCATTCCCTCATAAAGGCCCAGCTCACCCAGTGACAGGGTGTGTGAAGAAAGGGATGTTGGGAAGGTAGAGTTCGGGTTATGGTGTATGGTCTGACGTTTATGGGAGCTGATGAAGTCAATGAGCTGTCTCCTTAGTTCTTGTAAATCAACATAGATCCATTGACTTCAACTACATTGCTTTCCATCAGCTGAGGACATGGCTTAATAGTGGATTTTTAATGGTGTGTTTGCCATGGTGTGAAGCAAGCTGAGGTTTCTGTACACCAAGTTCCAGACCTTCTTTAACACTGTTTAATGTTGGACAGTGACTGGATTACGTTAACACCTTTAGCCCATTTATTCCATCTAAATGAATACATGAGAGTGTGGCTGTATTAGGTTTAAAATGATGAAGACGCCTGTCCAAGGTTCGAGGTCCCCTAACATGTCATTACTAATACAATACAATCCCAGCACCATCAAAATAATCCTTTCAACAAGAACTCAGCCATCCAGAGAGCTACAGCAACTCCTTTCCACCCCTTGATCATCGTGGAAAACAAACCTTAAGCTCACTCAGAAAACAACATCGAAGTGATGGCACGTTGGCTGCCCAAACACAAGACAGAATATCGATGCCCCCCATGTAATAAACATTTCCCTCCCCTCCCCAAGATAGAAAAAAGAACTAAAGCCAAATTGACAAACTGATAAAATAAAACAAAAGCCAGATAAGCAAGGTGTTACAACCTGGCCCTTTATCCAGCAGTACAGTCACCTGTCTCTTGCAAGAGAGCCCAATCAATTGGAGCCATGTATTCCAAGATAACTGCCTCTGGGAAGAGTCTCATCTTTGTTTCTAGCTCTGGGGCTGTAGGAAACACTCTCCAGCTCAGACCCCCTTTCTGATACTCTTCCTTTGTCCATGGGATGCCACTGTCCAGCTGCCTTAGAACTCGGCCAGAGCTTCACCTAGGCTGTGCTCATTCTGGGCTTCTAGCTGAATCCCTTTAAGAAGAATGTGGCAGGGAGGCAAGGAATACAGGTTTAGCAAAGGGTTTAGCAAAGGGAAACTTTATGTAGTAAGCCCTTGACAGATATAGATCTGTAAAACAAGACAGTTATGTCCTGCCTGTGGATGACAGGAGAAAGGCAATGATCAAGATTAGATTGAGAGAGAAAATGACCTAATTCTCTCTCCATAATATCTCATGATGGGAACATCAAGGGCGAACAGCTCTCATCACTTCCACTGACTAGGATTTGGCAGTGCTCCTCACCCCTGTCAGTCAGAGCACTAATGAAATGCATTATCACATTAGTGAATATTTCATTATCTCCTTTAAAGTTAAGGGAGCTGGGTCAGTTTACACCATCTGAGGATCTGACCCAAGATGTGGCTTGATAAGATTCAGTATGAAGGCCGGAACAAAGTACAACCCAAATCCAACAATTCTAGCCAATATGGTACCCAATTATGACAAACGGCAGGCTCTAAATTTGGGCATGAAATTTAAATACTAACATGGCTAATACTATTGATAACGCTAAAATATTGATTCCCACTTTCTAGAGAAATACAACATTGATTCACCCAGCCTCCTACATGGCAGCTTGTCTGTAATGATTCCACCCCAACACCACATAAATGGCCAGCTCCCTGTTTACACATTGATTTGTGGCAGGACAAGTGTAAAAGTACAATTAGGCAGGCCAGAAAAGAATATGAAAAGCAACTAACAAAACACACAAAAACTAAGAGCAATTTTTCTTAAGTACTGCAGAAGCAGGAAGCTTGCCAAACAACTAGTGGTATCGCTGGATGGTCAAGATGCTAAAGGAGCACTCGGGGAAGGCAAGGCTTTTGCAGAGAAGCTAAATGAATTCTTTGCATCAGTCTTCATTGCAGAGGATGTGAGGGAGATTCCCGCACCTGAGACTTTTTTTAGGTGACAAATCTGAGGAACTGTCCCAGATTGAGGCGTCAATAGGGGAGGTTTTGAAACAAATTGATAAATTAAACAGTAATAGGTCTTCAGGACCAAATGATATTCACCCAAGAGTTCTGAAAGAACTCAAATATGAAATTGCAGAACAACTAACTGTGGTATGTGACCCATCACTTAAATCAGCCTCTGGACAAATGACTGCAGGGTAGCTAATGTAATGCTGATTTTTAAAAAAGGGCTCTAGAGGCAATCCTGACAATTACAGGCTGGTGAGCCTAACCTCAGTACCATGTAGATTGGTTGAAGCTATTTTAAAGAACAGAATTATCAGACACATAGATAAACAAGATATGTTGGGGAGGAGTCAGTATGGCTTTTGTAAAAGGAAATCGTGCCTCACCAATCTATCAGAATTCTTTCAGAGAGTCAACAAGCATGTGGACAAGGGTGATCCAGTTGATATGGAGCATTTGGACTTTCAGAAAGCTTTTGACAAAGTCCCACACCAACAGCTCTTAAGCAAAGTAAGCAGTCATGGGATAAGAGGGAATGTTCTCTCATGGATTAGTATCTTGTTAAAAGATAGGAAACACAGGGTAGGAATAAATGGTCAGTTTTCAGAATGGAGAGAGGTAAATAGCTGCATTCCCCAAGGATCTGTACTGAGACCTGTGCTGTTCAACATATTCACAAATGATCTTGGAGCAACAGTGAGGTGGCAAAATTTGCAGACAATACAAAATGACTCAGGACCTTTTAAGTCCAAAGCTGACAGTGAAGAGTCAAAAAGGGATCTCACAAAACTGGATGAATGGGCAACAAAATGGCAGATGTAATTCAATATTGATAAATGCATAGTAATGCACATTGAAAAACATAATCCCAACTATACATACAAAATAATGGGTTCTAAATTAGCTATTACTACTCAAGAAAGAGAGCTTGGTGTCATCGTGGATAGTTCTCTGAAAACATCTGTTGAATGTGCAGTAGCAGCGAAAAAAGCTAACAGGATGTTAGGAACCATTAGGAAAGGGATAGATAATAAAACAGAAAATATCATAATGCCACTATATAAATCCATGGTACATGCACACCTTGAAAACTGCATGCTGTTCTGGTTGCCCCATCTCAAAAAAAGATATATTAGATTTGGAAAAGGTACAGAGAAGAGCAACAAAATGATTAGGGGTATGGAACAGCTTCCATATGAGGAGAGATAAAAAGACTGGTATTGTTCAGCTTAGAGAAGAGACAACTAAAGCGGGATATGATAAACGTCTATAAAATCATGATTGTTGTGGAGAGAGTGAATAAGGAAGTGTTATTTACCCCTTCACATAACAGAAGGACCAGGGGTCACCCAATGAAATTAATAGGCAGCAGATTCAGAACAAACAAAAGTAATTACTTCTTCCCACAATGCACCGTCAACTTGTTGAACTCATTGCCAGGGGATTTTGTGAAGGCCAAAAGTATAACTAGGTTAAAAAAAGAATTAGATAAGCTCATGGAGGATAGGTCCATCAATGGCTATTAGCCAAGATGGTCAGTGACCCAACCCCATGCTTTGGATGTTCCTAAACCTCTGATTGCCAGAAGCTGGGATTGGACAACAGGGGATGGATCATTTGATAATTGCCCTGCTCTGTTCATTCCCTCTGAAGCAGGATTCTGACTATTTTGTCATTATTTTGTAAGCAGTCAGAATGAGCTCTCCCCTGACATCTGGTGGTGAGCTGTGGAAAAGGACTTCAGGGGCTGATCTCGTTTGCATGGGTACACCCATCCTGCGTAGCATGATGGTACTGCTTGCTCAAATGGCCACTTTGGCTGCTGTGGGATCCCCAGTCTCTTTGTTATTGGGGCATGAGTAATAAAGGGTTGTTATCCTGGTTAAGTGCATCAAGGACAGTAGAACTGTACTGTACATAGCATTTTATGACTGAGGGACTCACCTTCAACTGAGTAGCATTTGCTAGGTAAGGGACATGGGTTCCAAAGCCCAGGGACTTGTGAAATGGGGGAGACAGGGATTTGTATCTGGTGGTGTGGGACCTGTCTGAGGGTCCTGAACACCAATTTGACTCTGCTGTGTAATAGCAGAGTTAATTTAGACTCAACCAAGAGTCTTGTTACATGTTGCAGAACTGAAGTCACTTATGCCTAGGTCTCAGCATTAGACCTACTTTTGGCTAGTGGTTCTGGTACAAGAAGACTATGCATGTGCCCCAGCAGTGAGGCTCCCCTACTAACAGCTGAAATCACTGACAGCTGTTTTAAGGGTGGGGGCCCTGAAGACATATTGGTGAATGACTAATGGAGAGGCGTGGTGGCTGGTAGAGAGGTGCAGCTAGCAGAATGGCTAGTGGAGAGACCTGGGCACCTGGGGGTGAAGACTAGGGCAGAACCCCACAGAGAGGCGTGGCAATCGGCTGTTGAGGGCCTGAGCAGTGGAGTGTGTAAGGCAGGGGTCTCAAATTCCTGGGCCACGGGACATCTGCGGCCCGAGAACCTCCCCACTGTGGCCCATGGAAACTTTTTAAAAAGTTCTTTCATCTGGCCCTCATGGCTGCCAGCTGAGGGGAGGGGGTGGCAGGAGGGGAGTGCACAGGAGAGATTCACATGCCCTCCCCAAAATGTTGCTTGATCTTGCTGCTCTTGGGACCCTCCAGGGACTGCACTCGGCAACCTGTCATTGACCTCGGGCAGCTCCGCTCCCTGCAAGTGTTTCCCTATCCTTGCTGTTACCAGCGGAGCTGCAGAGGAGAGACCCATGCAGCCACTCTGCCAGCTGTCTGCTACAGGTGCCCCCCCTCCCCGCAGCTCCCATTGGCTGGGGGAGAGGGACAGAGATACCATCACTAGTTGCTGAGCAGAGTCAGCCATAGAGGCAGTATCATTAGTTGCTGGGCCGAGTCAGCCATGGAGGCAGCATCAGTAGTCACCAGACAGAGTCAGCTGCGGCGGCATGAGGCCAAGGGAGTGAGGGAAAAGGGTGGGAAACGGGCTGGGAGGTGATGTGAACACCATCTTCAGTGACATTATTGGCCCACTGAGAGGATTTGAGGACTGGCCCTGGCCCTAAGGTAAATTGAGTTTGAGACCCCTGGTGTAAGGTGCCTCTGTACCTCCCCCCCTTCCACCCAGGCTGGGAGGTAAACTCTGCAGATGAACTTCTGGGGCTGCACTGACCAAGGACAGCAACTGTGAGTGGGGTGACTTTTAGATTTCTGGACTCAAGAACCCAAAGGGAAAGGACATGGCCCAACCTACTTGGGGATGGGTCTTCTGGTTCATGCCTTGTGTTTATGAACCCTAGTTGTGGTGTTTTCCCAATTTAATGCTAAGTTGTTTACCTCCTGTTATTAAAGATTTTTTGCTGCACCTAGACTCTGTGCTTGTGAGAGGGAAAGTATTGCCTCTTTGAGGCACCCAGGGGTGTGTGTGTAATTTTCCCAGATCACTGGGTGGAGGCTCGAGCCAGTTCTGCATTGTATTGTTGAAATGGAACCTTTGTGTACTGAACCCGAACTCTGCCTGGCAGAAGGATTACAATTTATCTGTCTGTCTCTCATGCCTCCATCGCTGTATTAGCCCACAGCCGTTTCCATGCCCTTTTGCTGAAATTGCTGGGTCTTGGCAGTTCCCAGCAAACAGGGAACCATTCCACAGATGGACGCTTCCTGCTCCCCTCCTTGGGCAGGCTTAGCTGAGAGGTGAAGGACTAAACAGGATGAGACTGAAAGCCCCTCCCAGCTCTAGAGCTGACCCCGCCTTGTGCAGGCTTCAGACACAGTCACAGCCCAGGATGTCCCTGTTCTGGGGCTAAATAGCTGAATCTGGTCTCCAGCTCTGATCTCACCTCTGGAGCAAACCACCCTGACAACCTGCCCTAGCTGACCCTAAACCGACAGAGGGAAAACAGCACCTGCCCTACATCTCACACAATGGCAGCATCCCTGGAAGGACCCTTAGTTAAAACAAGGCAGGACTGAAGCACAAAGGGTGTCCCAAGGGGTTTGCAGAATAAAATACATACTTATAGTACCAACATGTTATCTGGAATAGCGAAGAGCCTAGTGGTGCCAGAAACTCATCTGTCCTGGAAAAGCCTGTTCCTCCATTAACTCCACATAATCACTTCTGGATGAGCAGGGATTTCCCCCCGCATCACATTAACCCTTCTAGGGATGCAGCCACCAGAGGAACCCACAGCTCAGGCTGCCCTGGCTGGTTGAAATAGGTCATTAAGTGGAACCCGAAAGCAAACAGTAAAAACTAAAGACCAGGTCCTCTGCTGATGTATATTGATACAGTTCCACTGTCTTCATAGTACCTAGGGCTATTTTCACCAGCTGGGGATCTGGCCTGTTACGCCGTTTTAAATCTATATTCTTTGCCTGTGAGCTTAAACCAAAGATGAGAAAAAAATTCCGAACCCATTTGTGTGTTCTTAGCTCTTTGTCCCAGGGGATTAATTACAAGAGTGGGACTTTTAATGGTTGCAGTGTGATTCATTCCCACTAGGGCTAGAACTTTGGAGGAATTCAGTGTTGCTAAGATTTTCTCTATCTGATCTTCAATTTGTATTGGGATGAATGGCCCAACTTCTTTCTTTCTTTCTTTCTTTCTAATTCACCCTGGTTGTAGGTATGTCAGAGAGGCTGAACAAATATGAAGGGCCAGATCCCTACTGGTGTAAATTGGCATAGTGCTATGGAGCTAAGCCCAGTTTACACACTAGCTGAATATCTGTACGGTGATGCCTACTTTTATGTTTATTACTCCATCTGAGTTCTCATTGTTTAACACCGTCATCCTGTTTTAATATTCCAAGATTATGGTTAATAGACAGAAGTCTGTGAGTTGTGTACCCAGCTCGTAAATGAACTGATTAATATTATAGTAGCGCAGCTGCACCAGTATAACTAAAGTTGCATTGTGGTTACTGTTTAAAAGTTAACCTTTCTAAGCACTGTAATATAGACATGCTTAGGCAGATTCCTTTGAAATTTGGTGGTCTTCAACAGGGTTCAAGGTAGGGTTAGTGACCCAAATTTAGGGTCATTTGAGCTAGGAATTGTGGAGATAAAAGCCCTGGAAAAAATAGCATTTTTTTCAAAAGTTATTTGAGCTAAGAGTTGCAGAGATAAAAAGTTTCAGGTGTGGTTTTTTTGTACAGTGCTAGAGCTCAGACCATTAATGTGATATGGGTCAAAATGGTTTCAATCTGCCAAGTTTATTCTCTCAGTCTTTGGGGGACTCTCTCTGTATTTAAGGAAGGGTACACTTTTGACAGTCCGCATGCACCAATACAAAGAAGTGGCCAGAAGTTTTCCATTCCAGCCATTTTATATGCTTTAAAGCTTAACTCTTGTAAGTGCTTTAAAATCTGAACAGTCACTCAGATTGCTTTGAAGTTTGGTGTGCCTCATGGGGGCATAGGGTAGTGTTCGTTATCCAAATCTGGGGTCATTGGACCCTGGGATTCATGAGTTATAGCGCTCCTGAAGTTTCCTTTTACTTCCGTGTACCATTAAACGGGGAGGTACTAATTAGTGGATGAATCACAGAGCTTGCTGAGAATGACGGCTGTGAATTCTCCCTTCAGTTAACATAACTAAGGATAAATGAATCAGAAGCTCCCCCTAAGACGAACAGAGTGCTAGAGCTCATGGAAGGATGACAGCTGGCTCTTCAATCCTTGCCCTTAGCAGTTCCCTGCAAAGGGCCTGGTGCACAGCAAGCTGCTCTGGAGAGTAGCTGGACTGCTGGTCAGAGTCTGCAGATTTATTACCTGTGACCCCTGCACAGTCCCTGTCCCCTTCCCACCCTGCCCTCAGTGACCCCTCTGCACCCCCAACCCCTTCTCTCTATGCTTCCAGGCACTTCAGCTGAATACCAGTGCTTTTTAAGGTATTACTGCCAGAAATAGCATGTAGCTGTTCTCTCAGTGCAGTAAAAACAAATTAGGAGTCCTTTTGGCATGTTAGAGACTAACAAATTTATTTGGGCATAAGCTTTTGTGGGCTAGAACAAACTTCATCAGATGCCTCAGTGCAGTGTTGGTTCAGGAGGTCTTACAGGAGGTCAAATAGTTTTAATTCATTTTTGGATATGAAAATCCAATTCTTATACACATTTACTGAAGATCTGTTCAGGAAGAATTGCCCATTTTTAAACTTTGAAGACATAGAACTTGTTCGGAAAGAAAACAAGGAATCACAATATCTTTTGGAAATTCACAAAAATATATTTTTTAATTTTGAAATTTTTGTAAAGAACTGTGTTTTTTCTCTTATAATAAAATTTCAAACATTTTTTCCCTTTTTACATAAATTTCAACTTCTTTCTTTCTTTCTTTCTTTCTTTCTTTCTTTCTTAAAAAAGGAGTAAATGTGGAAAAATCAAAATGTGTATATTATGAATGAAAAGGATAATTATAAAAAAATCCATCAAAAATGTTTCCCATTCTACTCCCATTCTGTATCAAGATTAGCAGAAAAAGGAAGCAAAGAAAACTGCAGTTTAACCTGTGAAGATAGGGATAGAAATAGAAACAGCATGTAGATAACTAAAACCAATTATTTTTTAAAGTAAGTTGTGAAGATTATTAAAAGATTTTGATGAGACTTCACATGATAAATGCAGAGAAGTGCTGTGTATATATATAAGGGATAACAGAATTAGCCATAAAGTAAAAAAAATGACCTTATTCATTATTGGAACATCTGATAGTAATTTCTTCATCGCAATCAGTCCATTAGTTATGATACAAAATTTATTCAACAGATTTTTTTAGAAGATATTTATTTTCATGGATTCCTCATTAGTTGAAATCATTCTTAGAATAATTTTGACCAGCAGTTTCAGTGTCAAAGCCCCAGCTGGTGGAAACCATTTAGTGAGATGCACCCATTTCCTCCAGCTGGGGATCTGGACTATTTACCGATATGGAGCTACGTCTTATTTCCTCTGACTGCTTTTCTTCCTTATATGGAGGTTCTGGCTCTCCATCTATTATGCATTTGTGAACTGAGATTCTCATGAGTGTGCAGGATTTGATCTTATTTGACCAGACACACATTTCACGTGCCACATATATCTGATCTCTGATATATGAGTGAGATCAGGTTTTTAACACAAATGGACATTGAGAGATAAACTATGTCTGTCTTTCCCTCCGTGAGAACAGCATTCTGTTCAATAGTCTCCTGATGGCCTTCTTCATCTCGGCGTTTCTCAGGGTGTAGACCATCGGGTTCAGCATTGGGGTGATTACAGAGTAAATGACTGAGACCACCTTATGCAGGGTGAACTGCTTGACGGGCCAAGCATAGATGAAGATGCTGGGTATGAATTGCAAACACATCACAGTGATCTGGGTTCCACAGGTGGACAGAGCCTTGCGTTTCCCTTCCGTGACATGTGTCCTGATCTTGATTAAGATGGCGGTGTAAGAAATAAGCAGAATGATGAACATTATTATGATCAGTACCCCACTGTTGAAGTTCATCTGCATTTCAGCCAAGTGAGTGTCGGTGCAGGCCAGTTTGATGACTTGTGGGACATCACAGTAGAAATTGTCCAGGATGTTTGGACCACAGAACGGTAACTGGAGGAGCAGTCCAGTCTGAAGAGCAGAGTGAGCCAATCCAACCAGCCATGCCAATGCCACTATCCTCATGCATACACCCTGGTTCATGATAGTCAAGTACTGCAGTGGTTTATAGATGGCCATGTACCGATCGACCGCCATCCCCACAAGGCAAAACCCCATAGCGCCAGCAAAGAAGTGGAAGAAAAACATCTGAAGGATGCACTCATTGAATGAGATGGTTTTATGCTGTGAGAGGAGATCTGAGAGTAATTTTGGAGTACTGACTGATGATTCGCTGATGTCTAGGAAAGCCAAGTTGGCCAGCAGGATATACATGGAGGTGTGGAGCTGGTAGTCAGAGATCACAGTGGTGATGATGATGAAGTTTCCCAGCCAGGTGTTTATGTAGACTATGAAGAAAGTCACATAAAGGAACGGCTGCAGCTCAGGTCTCTGAGTGAGGCCCATGAGGACAAATTCTGTCACTGGGGTGGTGAAGTTCTTCTTCTCCATTTATTAACCTCAAAATATGCCTGAAGAAGGAACAGTGATGATAATAAATGTCACTTGCATCTGAAGAAGTGAGGTTCTTACCCACGAAAGCTTATGCTCCCAGTACTTCTGTTAGTCTCAAAGGTGCCACAGGACCCTCTGTTGCTTTTTAATAAATGTGATGTGATCCCAGTACATTACTGTTATTAAAAGAATATTAACTCCATGTTAACTGATACACTTGCTTGGAAATTTTCTTTGTTTACCAAATTCCAGACTGCGTACTCAGCCCCAACGGTGAGTACCCCTGCTTCAGCAGAACTTCTGAGCTCCACCAGTGATCATATCCAATTTGGGGTCTTTGGGAGTGAACAGGAGCAACCTACACACTCAAAATGCCCCCTGCTAACAACTGTCTCCATTCATCTTCCTGAAGCCCTGATAGTGCACAACTCACACGGGTCCCAGATTCTTCATGTGGCCTAGAGGCTCAGGGTTGGGAAGAAGGCAGATTCACAAAGTGGATGTATTCACAGACCAGAGGTTCTCATCAGGGATGTCTGTCAACAACATACCAGTCACACCCTGGCTTCCACCAGCCTTGATTACTATTTGCAGGTAACCACAGCATTCTCCCAGTCCTGAATTTTACCAAAAACCTGTGTTCTGCGCTCTCCTCAACAGTTCAGCTATTAAAATTTCATTGCTTCTGTACAGAGTCAATATTCAATAGTTTGCTAGTTTAATTGGAGTTACCAAACAGTTCAGTTGAAATACAGCATTGGATTGGTTTAGATTACAAAGTGAAACCAATTTATAAAAAAAAGAAGACAGGACTTTGAGTGAATTCAAGTATAAGAGACAAAGTTAGAAATGGTTACCAGCAAATAAAAGTGCAAACACGCAGCTAAAAGTCTTAAGATTTATCCAGCAAGTTTTGGTTCAAAGCTTTGCTTGAGTTGGCCTTTCTCACCCAGTGTCTTCCAGCAAGATGGTGACTGACTCTTACCGTGGTTAGGATCTTTCCCAGAGGCCCAAAGGTGCTGGCCTTTTTAGGTGAAAGAGAGAGAGAGACAGATAGCTTGGGGTTCTCTACCCCATCAGAGGTACTGAATTCCTCTATCCTGCCTTAACAAAACAATGGTCTTTGACCCCTTAGAGTGGTTACATAAAGAGAAGGAATTAAGTCTGATTGGCTTTAGTAGGAATAGCTTTTGCTCAACATCTCTGAAAAATCACGTCACCGTAGTTTGGTACACATGTATTCTAGTGCTAAACTTTAGACATCTCCATTGGAAAACTGTGAACACGTAAAGATTTGCAGGTATTCATCTACAATGAAATATTCAAAGCTGCCATGGCATTATGGATGCTCAACTCACATTAGTATTTTTGAAAATCCCTAGAGCAGATTGAAAAACTAATTTTATTAAACAAACAACATCAGTGAAATGTTTGATTTTTAGTTTTGTTTTTAAAAAGTCATGGTTACATTTCTAAAGCAAAGAAAATGAAATTCAAATCCAACTTTTCATAGCAATTTTAAACACATTATTTTCAAATATAAAATTCTATGCGAAAATTTTACTTTGTTTCCTTTTTGGGAAAATAAAACTAATGCTTTTCAATTTTAATAGCACTTACCTCTTTATAGCACATTTTATCCATAGATTTCAAAGCACCTTACAGCAGAGTTCATTATCCTGATTTCAGTTTTACAGATGGGAAAACTTAACTTCCAGAGCCAGAATGAGAACAGCTTTTCTGAGTTCCAGTTTGGTGCTCTTTCTCCTAGGCCATGCAACTTTCAATCTCCCTCTATTTTTTACTTTACCTCACTTTCTCCAAAGGCTGAAAGGAGAGGAAAATGTGTGAAAAAAAGGGTGTGCGTGGGCTGAGGAACACTTTCTCTCACTTTTCTTGCACATGAAAAAGAAAGAAATGAAATGTCCATTTCCAATATTCTGATAAAAAAATGGGAAACTTGATTTTCCTCCCCAAAATTTAGGTTTTGAGGAAACCTCTTTTTTTATGGCAAAAAATATCAACTAGCCCTAAATATCTCATTCTTAAATGACAGTGCTCTGTGCTGGGCGGAGAGGGGGAGAATGGCTTTATGGGCAAATCACTGGCTGTGGATTCTGGGGAGTTGGGTTCAATTTCTGCCCTACCATGGACACCTTCTGGGACCTTCCATAACTCATATCACTTCTCAGTTTAGGATTGTCAAAGTAGAATAAGGGAGTTAGGTGCAGGGAATCTCACTTAGGTTTCATAAGCAGATATGGGCACTTCCCTTGGCTTTTTCAGGTTTTAACTTCTGAGCTCCAGCCAACCCCAGAGATAATGGCTTTCAGATCAGACCAGCATAGAACTGTTGCCTAAGGAGAAGCCTTGTCAGACAGAGCTAGTCTTACAAAGGTCTCAGATAGCTTTGGTAGTAAAGGCTCAGTGGGCTGATCTCCTCCTAACTCACTTAGACTTCTCTAAAACCCAAGCCTATTTTGAAAAGCCTCCCACCGACTTCTTCCCCCCTGCAGTAACAAAGCCTATGGCTAGTAATACTTTGCAGATTATGTACAAAAACAGTCACTACCTCATGCAACCTGCTGTGTTGGTGATATCAGATCCGGCTGCCTCTTAATGATTGAGGATGGCTGGGGAAGTCACATTTCAAGGCTGATCATTGCTCTCCGAACAGGTAGGGGAAGGGAATCTTATTCCTAAGAGGAGACAGCCCGAGAAATTTTCCCCTTATACCATATCTGACCCATGCGCTAAGGCTGCCACTAACATCAAACACTCCCTGAAATCCCCCTGAGCTTCATCCGGGCCTGATCAAGAAGATGCTACTTCACAGCTTTGGGGATTCTGTCACAAGGGCAATCATTAATAAGTTCATGCAGTGTTTCATTTGCTTCATGTTTATCATTAGCCAACCAAACTCAATAGTCTTTGGAAATTTACAGAGTTTACTGGAGTTCAGAGACTCCTAGATTCCAAGGCCAGAGGATACCATTGTGATCATCTAGCCTGACTTCCTGTATAACACAGCCCAGACAATGTCCCCAAAATAATTCTTACAGCACGTAAATTATCCCAAGGATTAATAACGCTCACAGTTAAAATTTTACACCTTATTTTCAGTCTGAATTTGTCTAGCTTCAACTTTCAGACACTTAATCATATAAGACCTTTTACAGCTGCATTGAAGAGCCCATTATTAAATATTTGTTCCCTATGTAGATACTTACGTAGCCTGTAATCAAGTCACCCCTTCTCCTTCTCCTTCTTAAACGGAATGGACAGAGCTCTTTGGGTTATCACTATGAGGTACATTTTAAAATCCTTTAATCATTCTAGTGGCTCTTCTCTGAACCATCTCCAAATTTTTTAACATCTTCCCTCAATTATAGCACCAAAACTGGACTCTCTATTCCAGCAGTGGTTGCATAAGTACTTTAGGTTCCCCTGTTTATCCATCCCAGGATCGCATTAGCTATTTTGGCCAGAGTGTCACACTAGTCTCTTATGTTCTGCTCATTATCCACCATGACCCCCAAATCCTTTTCAGAGTCCCTGCTTCCCAGGATAGACTCCCTCATCCTTTAAGTGCAGCCTACATTCTTTATTCCTTGATATATAAATTTACATTTTGCCTGTGCTAAAATGCATATTATTTGCTTGTGCCCAGTTTACCAAGCAATCCAGATTGCTCTGAATCAGTGACCTGTCCCCTTCATTATTTACCACTCCCCAAAATTTTGGGTCATCTGCAAATTTTATCAGTGATGATTTTATCTTTCCTTTCAGGGCATTAATAAAAATATTAAATAGTGTCGACCCCAGAATTGTTCCCTGTGGGACTCCAATGGAAACACACCTGCTCAATGACAATTCCCCATTTACAGTTACAATTTGAGGCCTTTCACTTAGCCAGTTTTTAATCCATTTACCATGTGCCATGCTAATTTTATATCGTACTTGTTTTTTAATCAAAATGTTGTGAGGTACCAAGTCAAACACCTTAGAGAAGACTAAGTATATTAGGTCAACATTATTACCTGTATCAACCAAACTTGTAATCACTTTAGAAAAAGATATCAAGTTAGTTTGATGGGATTTCTTTTCCATAAACCCAGGTTGATTTGCATTAATTATATTACCCTCCTTTAATTCGTTATGAATTGAGTCCAGTATCAGCCACTCAATTATCTTGCCCAGGATCAATGGCAGGCTGACAGGCCTATAATTTCCCAGATCATCCCATTTACCCTTTATAAAAATTGGCACCACATTAGCTTTCTTTCAGTCTTCTGGAATTTCCCCAGAGCTCCAAGACTTATTGGGTCAACATGAGGAGGATACCTGGGAAACGGGATGACTTGGGTATTTGTCTGGCCTCCAAAGAAAGGAAATCCCAAGTCTCCTGGTGTCAGCCCACCAGGACAAGGGTGTTCTAGCATAGTGGTCTGAGCAGGCCAGACACCTAGTGATCGGGGCGAGCATCAGTAGTTCGGCGCCAAAGCCAGGGGGCAAAGCAGAGGGCAGGAACTGGAGTGAGCAGACAACGAGGGGTTCAAGGCCGGGGTAGGACACAGGCAACTCTGGGTGTGAGGCAGGAGCAGCAGGAACACGTTAACACATAAGCAGGCTCAGTGATGAGCATGAGCATGGCAAGGCTGGTGAGTTGCTCTAGCTGCTGGCTTAGGAGCCAGCCTGCTGGCCTCTGCAGCCAATCAGGTGGGGTGGCTAATCAGGCACCCTGCTGCAGGCCAGCTGTACTGATGAGGCTGCCTGGAGACTCGATCTGCTGCAGGCCCTGATTCCTGACCCCTGGGTTCTCTTCTTGGATCTGGGAGATAAACCTGACCATAGGGTTAGAGCTGGAGACGAGTAGTCAAGATTTCTTGGGGTTATGCCAGGTCCAGGAAGTGAGTTGGATGTAGTGGAGAGAACAAGGGCGAGATGAAAATACTGATGAGCTTTTGATGACCTCTGACTGAAAAGTCCAATTCAAATTTGATCTCATTTTGGCCTCAGCAGCCAATTAATGTCCTCAAATTTCAGCATTCTAACTCAACAGAAATATGGTAATTGACTATGTCAGTGGTATAAAGATCTCAATTAAAATATTCTATTTCCTAATTTCACTGGGTAGTTCAGTACCAACTGTGATGAGATCCTTATTTGTGCTTTGAATAGAATAGACCCACTTGTACTGGTTTAGAATAGAATGGAATAGATTAGAATAGACCATCCTGTACTAGTTCAGAATACAGTAGAATAGACCCAACTCTACTAGTAGAATAGATCCATCTGTACAACTTGGAGTAGATAGAATAGAGAAAAATAGAGTTCTAACTTGTAAGGCTGCGGGCTTGCCAATTCCAGAAAAACTCCTTCACTTTAGAGTTGCCCACCATGTTTCCAAAGGGAATCTAAATTGGTTGACCTTGTGGACTTGACACCAGCTATGCTTTTTTACCAGGCTCTCTATCTATTATTTTTTTGTTTTGGTGCTTACTATATGGTCTTCATCACTACAGCAGATAAATATGGACTTTCAAAAACACTTAAGGTTTTAGGAGTGCAAGTTCCTTTGAAAGTCTCTGATACACATGGATTGCTGATCTCTTGAGCAAGAAGAGGCCTTTTCTTGATTAATTAGTTTTCACTATGGAACAGCAATTTAACTCCTAACAAGTTATAAACATAAAGCTGATTGGGAAAATCAAAACATTTCACAAAACTATTGAAAAATTTCGAAAACATTTTCATGTCAAAGGTTTTGAATATAAATTGTTTTTTAAAAAGACAAATAAATATTCATTACATTTTGAACTACAATGATTAGATTTTTCTTTTTCAGATTTGTTTCCTTTTGTTGTTGTTTTTTTACTACTTCTGTACCATTTTTCTCTTTTTTTTACTTTCCCCCTTTTTCTAACTAAAAAAGAAAGAGAGAAGGAGAACAGGGAAGAAAAGGAAAGCCCAAAGACTAAATTAATTCTATTTTTATTTTATACTTTTTATTTTTATCTCCACAAAGTTCTGGAATATGTATGATAATATTTTTCACTTTATATTCTAACTTCAATAAAAAAGATACCTTATATGTTTTTCATGATAAAAAGGGTAGAGGAGCTCAGTTTAAAAGTTCATTTTTATGTCAGGTTTCTGAGAAAATGCAACCAAAAAGAATTTAAGTGTCACTTGTGAAGCTAAAAATAGAAATAGAAACATAAAGATTGAATTAATTAACTCATATTGCTAACTAATCTTATGAGAAATGCAACTAACAAGAAAATGTGGATGAGTAAAAAGACGGAGCTGTATGATACTAGAATACTATATTCATCTGTTGGACTGTTCTATGATAAAACCCTCATGCCAATTAAGAAAAATTTATAATACATAATTTTTTCAACATATATGAAAAAGTTGTTTCCTTCTCCTGAGGAGACTATGATCTGTATGATTTTGTTTTCAGTATTCATAGATTTAAAATAAAAACCAAAATAGCTGAGGTTCCAATCCTCAGCTGTTAGAAAACATTTCAGTGAGTTGAACTGTTTTTCATAAGCTGAGGCACCTGGCACATTGGCTCCAATGGATTTATGCAGCTTTACATCTGCTGGAGATTTGGCCTATTGACTCCAATGCAACTATATTGATTTACAGCAGGTGGGCTTCGCTGGCTCCAGTGGAGGTATTGGTGCTTTTAACACGTTGCCCCATAGATGTCAATGGAGGTTGTGGCCCTTGATCTGTAATTTATTCTTGAACACAGTTTTTCAGGTGTGTGCAGTTTGTGATCTCTTGGATGGGATACGCATTTCACATGGTGAATATATTTGCCATCTGATGTACTGGGGTCTGGTTTCTAACAGAAATATTCATTCAAAGGTAAACGATGTCTTCAGTTTCCTCCATGAGAACAGGATTCTGCTCATCAGTCTCCTGATGGCCTTTTTCATCTCAGCGTTTCTCAGCGTGTAGATCATCGGGTTCAGCACTTGGGTGACTACAGTGAAAAAGACTGAGGCCACCTTGTCCAGGGTGAACTGCTTGAAGGGAGAAGTGTAGCTGAAGATGCTGGGTATAAATATTACACACACCACAGCAATTTGGGTTCCACAGGTGGACAGAGTCTTGCGTTTCCCTTCCGTGACATGTGTCCTGATCTTGACTAAAATGATGGTGTAGGAAATTATCAGACAAATGAATAATATGATGAGGATCACTCCACTGTTGAAGACCATCTGCAGTTTGACTACATGGGTGTCAGTGCAGGCCAGTTTGATGACCTGTGGGACATCACAGTAGAAGTTGTCCAGGATGTTCGGCCCACAGAACGGAAACTGGAGGAGAAGTCCAAGTTGAACAGCAGAGTGAGCCAATCCACCCAACCATGCCAGTGCCACTAGCCCCCCACACACTCCCTGGTTCATAATAGTCAGGTATCTCAGTGGTTTATAGATGGCCACATACCGATCGATAGCCATTCCCACAAGAAAAAACACTATTGCGTCCCCGATCAAATGGAAAAAGAATATCTGGAGGATGCATTGATTGAGACAGTTTTACGCTTGGAGAGGATACCCGACAACAAGTTGGGAGCATTGACCGATGATACACTGACATCCATGAAAGCCAAGTTGGCCAGCAGGAAGTACATAGGGGTGTGGAGCCTGTGGTCAGTGATCACCATGATGATGAAGTTTCCCAGCCATGAAAAGAAAATATTTCAGTTGATGATTCTGAGTGAGGCCCAAGAGAACAAATTCAGTCACTGTGGTGGTGAGGTTCTGCTCATCCATTTAATATCCATAAAATATACCTTGAAACTGAACAGAAAAAACAATAATTATGAATTGTATTATTCCCGTCCCCTTTAAGTTACTTATATTAAATCTATTTTTAATCCGCATTACAAAACACACTTTGTTTTGGACTTGTTTTAGACCCTGATTCAGCAAACCCATTGTGATCTTCCATCCTGTAGTCCTGGGAATGAAGTAAAGTAGTCTACTCACCAAAATAACCCCCTGTTCATCACAGCACCCTTTCACCTTTCTACAGCCCTAGTTTAACAGAACTGCCAAATTATGGTGCTTAGTGTCAGGTTTTGGATTTTCAGTTTCTTTTCTCCTTGTCTCTCACTGCTGTACTTTACTCCACATTTTTCACTGTAAAATTCTAGAAGTGAAAGTTTAAAAGTGTGAGAAAGTGAAAAAAACACTTTCTCTCACAATTTGCCATATGAAGATTAAGAAAGGAAACCAAGTGAAATGAGAATGTTAAGGTGGGTGATGTCATATTTTTTTAGTTGACCAACTTCTGTTGGTGAAAGCGTCAAGCTCCAAGTTCCACAGTGCTTGTCTCTTTCACCAGCAGAAGTTGGTCTAGTCAGATATTACCTCTCCCAACTTACCTCTCTCATATCCTGGGACCAACACAGCTACAACAACACTACAAACATGCAAATGAAAGAAAAAGTTTAATTTTAGTTTGATTTTTTTTGGTCTTGGAAATCCACACATTTTCATCAAAAAAAGCCATTTTCCCATCGGCTATTTTGATTCCATCAAAACCTCTTTTTTTACAGTGACATTTCTTTTGACAGAAGAAAATTTTGAATCAAAATTAAAGAAAAAATCATTTTGATTGACATTTTCTGATGAAAAATTGAAAAAGAAGTAAAAATAAAAAACCCAACAGATTTCCCCCATCCCCAATTTGCCGACATTTTTTGCCAAAGACTGTGGGGTGATGGTTTCCATTTCTGCCCTGACGTGGAAATTGTCTGTGACCATGGGTAACTCAAACCCCTTCTTAGACTGGGATTTTCAAGTGAGAGCAAGATAAGTGCCCAATTCCTATAGAACTTCAAAGGGTGTTTGATGTCTGAACCCCTCAGATGCTTTGAATATCCCAGCCTTCCTGCCTCAATTCCCCATTTCTAAAGCAGGGATAACAAGAATTTCCCTACTTTGCAGGTGTGTGGTGAGGTTAAGTGTTTTCAGGACTGTGGGGCACTCAGGGGCAATGATGTTGGGTGTCATATCAGTGCTTATGCAGACCTCTTTGAATGAAGACAATGGAGATGGAGGCATTGCCCACCAGCATATCTTTCAGCCCACCTCAGAGATTCCCTAGGCTTGTGGAGAGCATAAGTTGAGGAAATTTTAGTAGAACATCCATGAGGATTGAACTAATGACCTCATCATGTAAAAGCTGGTCACGCTGAAGGAACAGAGCCCTTAGATCCAAGCCCTGTAGCAGACCCATAAAAATCTCTATGGAGTACAACCAATAGAATCAAAGAAACAGACACATTAGATTAGCCTGGACTGCACTTTGATCTGTGTGAAGTAAGCCACTTTTAACCACTTGAGGACCTTAGGGCTAGATTCACAATGGGACTTTGGCTTTCAGACACTTAAAAAACGCCCTGGGATTCACAATGCCTGAGTTCAGTGCCCAGTGACCACTCCAGTCCACAGCTGCTGGAGAGCTACAGAACCTGGACTATACTAAGAGAAAGAAATAACAAAACCCATGGTGGGAATCTCACTATGGTTTTATCCATCGATCTGGGCACTTCCCTGTGATCTGTTTTCCAGCTCTAACCTACCCTGGAGATCTGAGCTCCACAGATTCTCTGCTGTGGGAGAACCTGGGGACACAGCTAGTCACGGGAAGGTTTCAGAGAGTCATAGCAAGTATGGCAGGGCTGCTGAGAGTGGGTTTGGGCCCCAGTGAAGAAGAATGGGTCTGTGGGCTATTATCCTCCAAACTCTTTTTAACTGACAGCTTAGCAAATAGCTGTAAAACCCTTTCGAACAGAAAACAGTACAAGTCCTCAGTGTGATCTCCCCAACCAGATCTCTCCTTCCTTCTCACTATGGGCTCTGAGCATCCCCCTATCCGGCAATAACAATGCCTATCCCTAATATCACATTGCACAGTTTAGGAATCAAGAGTCAATACCTCGCATAACCTGCCGTGTGCATGGCCTCATACCCAGCTGCCTTCAAATGAGCAAGAAAGGCCTGGGGAAGTCACATCTCAGAGTTGATCACTGCTGTACTGAGAGGCTGGGGAAGTGGACCTGGTTCCAAAAATGAGACAGCCCCCAAAATCTTCCTCTAATATAATATCTGATACATGAGGTAAGGCTGGCTCTAGGATGAAAGATTCTCTGAAATCTCCCTCAGCTTTCCTGGCAGGATGAAGGGACCTGACTCTTTGGAGATTTAGGGAGTCTGCCACAAGGGGAATCATTAAGAAATCCCTGGAGTGGTTCAGTTTGGTTACATGTTTATTTTAGCCACCCAAACTCAGCCTGCTCTGGAGTTCCCCTGCCAGGCAGGGTGGACACAAGGGACGTATTTGAGATGCAGGGAAAGAAATGAACATTTGAGTGGCCTCAGTCTGAGGGAATTCCAGTAAGTTTTATCGCTGGCACTGGGAGAGAAATGTGATCAAGGGGTTAGAGCAAGAGGAAAGGAGTCAATGCTACTGGGTCCTAAGCTAGTTCCAGAAGGGCATGGAGTTAAGCTCCTTGGGGCTGAGATGGTCTTTTTGTTCTGTGTTTATACAGCACCTTGCACAATGTAGTCCTGGTCCAGGACTGGGGCTCATAGGCACTAAAGCACCAACACAACAAAACAACAACAAAAATCATGAGTGTCTATTGAAGGGAAAATATTCAGATCCATCAGACTCCTTTGACATCCCACCCTCTGCTCACTGAGGACAGCTTCTAGGTTCTATTGTACAACTTTCTGAAATGTGCTTGTAAAATGACTTTATCCGGGCCATTTGGACACTGCATCAGTTTACAAATTAAACTTTAATTCCCTACGTACATGTTCCATGAGTTCAGCTTGGGACCTGAGTGTGAAGCTGTGTCTCAACTTCTCTGTCATCACCACCAGCAACAAACGTTCTACAGGAAATACCAAGCTTTAAGCTGTGCAGCCCCCTCTCCTTCACACCCTGCCTACATGTACCCCTGTGCACTCCTGCTGCTTTCTGTCATTTCACAAAGGAGTCACTGATGAAAAATCAGTTCACAATTGTGTTGCCAATATGCCAGTCAGGAATAGCCACCAGCCAGTTTCCCAGATCTGTGCTGTCTTTGAAGGGCTGACAGAAGTAACAGTATTTACAATTTATTTATTTATATTTGTTGCTGAAAATCTGACTCGGCTACACATGGTTAGTAAATCTGTGTATTGAGTAAGAAGAGGCCATTTTTACTGAATCACTTTTCAGAGCTTTCAACTATTACAAATATAGAGTTGTTCAGGAATGAAAACACTTGTTATAATTATTTTGAAATATTTCAAAAACATTTTAATATTTAAGTATATAAAGAACTGATTTTCCAATTTTTGAAAAAATTAATGAATATTTTAACTGAAAATGTTCTGGTTTTGGTATTTCAATCCTTTTATTATTATTATTATTATTTGTTTATTTTCCTTATTAAAAAGAGCTGAACGTAGAGAAACAGGGGTAGTGTCGGAGGAAACACAAAAAATGTGCTTTTCCCCAGTTTTTTGTTGTCCTTTGAAAAAAAATTGCACAATTTCTGAAAATACTTTTTCATATTTTAACTTTAATTAAAATGCAGTTTTTCAAAGAAAAATAATCCCTCAAAATATTCGACCAGCTAAACACATTTTTTGAGAGAGACGAGGTAGGTGATATCTTTTATTGGACCAGCTAATATTGATGGATGGGGCAAATTTTCAAGTTCATCAACCTTTCCTCTGCCTCTGACAGACAGGGTCTGAATGGGACCAGATCCGGTAGGTGTCCTCTAAGCACACCTACCAGACTGGGCCCCTCGTGAACACTATGCAGGTGAATATGTAACTTCTCTGGTTTGTGGATCACTCTGGGAGATAGACGTCTGAACACCTAGAAGGAGATGGCATTGCTTATGCTCAAAGTCAAAAACTTAGGTGATGAGGGAACTGTTACCCTGGACATTTAAGCATTGAGTGATTAACAGATAATCTTAAAATAAATAAATACATTCAGTCAATGGAAACACTTTGTTTTGATAATTTTCATAGTTTCATAGAGTTTAAGGCCAGAAGGGGCCATTCAATCATCTCTCCTGACCTTGTGTGTATCTCAGGCCATTTAACTTCACCCAGTTACCCCCATCTTGAGCCCAAAGACTTTAGTTAAATTAAAGCAGTTCAGTCCTCAGCAGACTACGCTGTCGCCACAGGCAAAGACCGGGAGAGACGGAGATGCCACCAGTATCCAAGGCAGGGAACTGATCAGCTGAGGCATGCCCAGATCTCCAACCAGCCACTAACTCACAGGGAACCTCCCTTATGGTTCCTCCAGGATTCACTTCCCTGAGCAGGGCTGTTCCATGAGCCTGTGGAAAGAGGCACACTTAGTCACATAAAGCTCTGCTGACTCTCAGGGCTGGGTTCAGACACTCCAGGGCCATGCATAGGGCTTGGTCCCCTTGATCCTGTGCCCACGTGGAGTGTCAGTGGTGGGTGGGACAGTGGCATGGGACCCCTGCTCCATCCCAGAAGAGACAGTGGGTGACTGTCCTCCACTCCTTGGGATCAGCAAGGTGCCCACAGACAGGCAGAGGCAATCATGATCTCCCCAGTCTTTACATTCCCAGCCAGGGTGTATCTGCTTGGGTGGTGGGGTCAGGACTTCTGTGCTCTTCCCCTCCCCCTGCACACTGGGCCCCCTGATGGGGTGGGGTTGTTGGGGTCCTCAGAGAAGTGGGGCTGAGAGTTCAAACTCCATGGAGATGTCTGGGGCAGTTCCCCTCTACTAGAGCCATTGTCTCAGGCTCTCTGCAGACTCAGGCAGACAATGCTGCAGCTGCTGCACTGGGGGCAGATCTCCCCACTCTCCAAACCTTTGCTCCAGGCTGTGGGTGGCACATCCTCTGGGGCTGGCCCCAGTCAGACCCAGGGCACTGGTCTCTGGAAATTCCTATGTTCCTGTGGAAAACAAGGAAAATCTGCTTGAAAAAAATAACTTGACAAATATTTCACCCAGATCTGTGAAAATTAATTAAAGCTCAAACAAAACGGAATCATGGATCAGCTCTAAATAAATGATTCTTTATGAATGGTTCTTCCTGTATCAGTTAATATCCCTCAGATTAAGTGTTTTGGTAAACTGAGGCATAGAGAGTTGAGATAATATAGTGCATAGTCAGACTTAGATCACAGGAGCTCCTGGTGTCTTGATCTCCTTTCCCTAGCCACTGCTGACTGCTCTACTTGCTATCATTTGAGGTCGCAATTCTTAAGGGAGTCTTAGGGAGTTAGAAGCCCAAGATGTACATGCATTACTTCCTTAGGCTCTTTTGCAAATCCCTGCCATCATTTTCTGGAATTGCAGAGAAGCCCAGGCCTTGGAAGTCAACAAAATAGATGTAGAGCCAGGATTACAAAGGGGTTTAGGCACCTAAAGAAGCTGATAGGTGCCTACTGGGATTTACAATAGCACCAACAGTTTAGGCATCCAACTCTCATTGAATGTCCATGGGATTTAGCCACTTAGCTCACATAGGAGTTTTGATAAATCCCAGTCAGTGCCTGTCTGCATCTAATTAGATGGATAAATCCATTTGTAATCCTGGCCAACAGATAACACAGAAGCTGGGCTGGAATGAGGGAACCCTGGGGGAGATTGTAGGCCCTGTGCTAGGCAGGGGATCAGATTAGAGGATAAGAAGGACCCTTTTGGCTTTATCACCAAGGCATCTATGCACTTGCCTCTGGGCCTTTGCTGCTGAGCTGTGCAGGGCTACAGGGAGTGAGTCCTGCTAGCCCTTAGGAAATAACATGAATAAATACCTTCCTCCAGCATGGGTCCTCTAATGCCAGTGCAAAGCAAAGCCAGCTACACACAGATCGCCTGCAGAGAGCAGCAGGTCTGAGTCTAGTTCAGTCACAGAGTGAGGGGTGAAAGAACACTCAGATACTTGTTCCTTTAGCTTCTAGGTGGTATATAGATAGATATTGACCAAAGAATCCTGGTGCTGGATGACTGAATGCATCATATGTTGGGGAAAAAATCCACAAAGATCAGCACAGTAAGTTTGTTATTTCAATTAAATATGTTTGGGGATCAACATACAGGGGGAAATTCAGATGATAAATATGAATTATAATATGAAAACGTTAAGACTTTACTCTCAGTTTAATCAATTATCTACTGCTGATAGGAATTTTTCCGCCTCTCAGGAAAAGGTTGACTTTTCACTGAAAACGCAAAATCTATTTTTTAAAAAAAATTTTGGCAAATGAAAACTTTCTACTGAAAACTGGATTTTTTTTATCACACCAAAAATGTTTCTTTTTTGAGTTTCCAGATTCTTTACGCATTAAACCCAAAATGTTTCAGAAAAGCAGACAGACACTGAGATTTGTTGTTGTTTAGCTGAAAAAGCAATCTCCATTATAAAAGACACAGCTAAAAATTTCCAAGCAGCTTTAAACTTTAAATAAGTTGGGGAACATTAATATTCTCTGGTAAAGTATTAATTTCAAGTCCATTTATTCTATTGCATCTGTGTGATTTCTCTTTCAAAGGGATAGTTGTGAGAAGGTAACAACTCAATAACCGGTAAAGTCGATAGTGCAGAGACTGTGTTTTATACAGACTAGCCCCTTTAAACCCTGGGTTAGAGTTGAACGAAGCTGCCAAAGCCTGTCTATCCTGACCCCGTTCAAAGACATACGGGAGCTCACTGGGAGTAGAGCTCTGAACTCCTGGATTAGCTCCACACTGCTGCCGGCTGAGTATATATGGTGTAAATGGGTGTGCAGAATATACACATACCAAGATATAGGGCCATGTTTCTAAAAGTATTATGGTGCCTACTGGGATTTTCAGAAGCACCTAGGAGTTTATAACTCGTTAATTTCAAGTGCTGTTGGGGGCCTAGATGTTTTGAGAATCCCACTAGGTGCCTCAATGCCTTTGAAAATCTGCCCCACAGCCCCTTTCCGAAAGCCCTTACAGTCCTAGCAGACACAGCAGAGAAACGGGTGGGGAACAGAGGCAGAAAGAGGGGTAATGAGTTGTCCAAGATCACACAGCAGGTCACTGGCAGAGACAAGAACAGAGCCCAGGCATCCTGACAGCAACTGCACTGCACTGCACAGAGTAAACGATACAACACAGCGATGATGGAGGGATGCTGCTAGTCCATTATTACACGCAGACAAAAGTGCAGCTGGGAGTTGGTGCCATAAATCAGTTTGGAAGCAGGCAGCCAGCTGTCTAGGCATAGAGCTTGAGGTAGAAAAATTACAGATGAGCTGCTACTTACGATGCTGGAGGAGTCTACCTCATATTGCTCTGCAAAGTGGGAATCAGGCTGTTATGGCATTTTAATCTATTAATTTCATGACCAAACTGTGAGGTTGGTGATGGTTGCAATAGAGGGACCTTCTTTGAAAGAACTGTTGGGTTTGGAGTGTGATTTGTTCCATCCTTCACACTGCAATTTATCAAACCACACCTCGGGCCAAATCCTGTGATGGGGTAAAGTGATAAAGCTCCATTGACTTTAAAGGAGCTGATCCAATTTACACTAGTGTGATAATATGACTGATTAATTGTCAGAGGCAAGGAGCACTAACAATACCTAATCATTGCAAGTGACGAGTTCTGTGTACATTTGACATTCACATAATGAGATATTGGGGTAAGGAGAAACAGGGCCATTCTCTCTGTCACCTTAATCCTGATCACTGTCCTTCTCATTTCCTACACAGACATTACACAGCGTACTGAGGAAAAAAATGTCCAACCAGACCGCCGTGACCGAGTTCCTTCTCCTGGGATTCTCTGACATTCAGGAACTGCAGATTTTACACTTTGTGGTGTTTCTACTGCTTTACCTGATATCCCTGCTGGGGAATCTTCTCATCATCACAGCCATAGCCCTCAACCACCACCTTCACACCCCCATGTACTTCTTCCTCATGAATCTGTCCATCCTAGACCTCGGCTCAATCTCTGTCACCATCCCCAATTCCATGGCCAATTCCCTCATGAATACCAGATCGATTTCTTATTCTGGATGTGTTGCCCAAGTCTTTCTCTTTGCCTTCTTTGCTTCAGCAGATTATGCCATACTGACCGTCATGGCGTATGATCGATATGTTGCCATCTGCCAACCACTGCACTATGAGACAGTGATGAACAAGAGAGCTTGTGTCCAAATGGCAGCCAGTGCCTGGATTAGTGTTATTCTCTACTCTGCAGTGCACACTGGAAACACGTTTGCAATATCCTTCTGTGGTGTCAATGTTGTGGATCAGTTCTTCTGTGAAATCCCCCAGCTCCTCAAGCTCGCCTGCTCTGACTCAGACCTCAGTGAAGTTGGGTTTCTCATTTTTAGTTTATTCTTATGGTTAAGTTGCTTTGTTTTCATAATTGTGTCATATGTTCAGATCTTCACCACAGTGGTGAGAATCCCCTCTGAGCAGGGCCGACATAAAGCCTTCTCCACCTGCCTTCCTCACCTCATTGTGGTCTCCTTGTTCCTTTGTACTGCCACTTTTGCATACCTGAAACCTGTCTCCAGCTCTCCATCAGTTCAGAATCTCTTGGTGGCTGTTCTCTATTCTGTGTTGCCACCAATGATGAATCCAATCATCTACAGCATGAGGAACAAGGAGCTCAAAGGTGCACTGAGTAAACTGATAGGTTGGGGGTTAATCATTAAGAATTAAATGTCCATATTTATCCCTTGATCATGATTTCATTCTGTTTTTCTTTATAAATATAACTATCTGACAATATTATTGTCTTCATGAAAATGTAACATGCTGTTTATACAGAATTGGGTATTTATACTAGTAAAAATCCAGAGAAACTTGACTGAAGAAAAAAAAAGAGTTAGTATATGTTTACACGAATGTAAATAAGATTAGAATCTATCTATCTATCTATCTATCTAGTATATGCTGTTACCCATCACCATACTATATGAGCACCTTGCACGTAATATCAGTAGCCATAGCAAAAGTCCCTAGTGGGGTCTCTGGCTTTTCTTATTTTGAGTGATAAAAAGTCTGATTGAGATATCACTTCATATGTTGTTTGTTTCTCTGTTTTGTAATTTCTTTTTGTTTATCTGGTTGGTTGGTGGTTTGATTTGTTTCTTTGTTCCAGGTGGTTTTGGAGGTGGAACAGCCCAAGGAGACAGTGAGTGTTTGGTTCCACAGGTTTTTGAATGTTTGTCCTCTCTCAGGAGTGCCCATATGTCATCTCTTTGATGGGGTTTTTCTGAGCGCAGTGGAGTTTTGCTCCCCACAGTGATAAAAGGGTGCAAAAGAGGTTTCTGCATGGTTGAATTCCTGCTTAAATGATTATGTTTATACTATTGGGGTATTATCGTATTATTAATGATGTGTTGGGGAACAAAGAGCCAATTTATGAACATTATTATGTTTTTTTACTGTTAAAGATTGTCTATGTCCAGAGCATGATTGTCCTATAAGTCATCCTTATTAAATGTTATTTAGTAAAGATTTTAATTACTATTTTACACCATCGCTCATTTACAAACAACTTATCAGAAGTACTCATTGTTTGAACTTTTAGCAGTTTTGATTGTATACATTTTTAATATGATCTCTTTCGCTTCTGTGAATAAATGGAGTTAGTCCTCAGCATGGTTCTAGCTCTACTGAAGTCAATAGAAATCTGAGAATTTTCATCAGCTGAGGATCTGCACTGAACAAAACTCACTTCCTTTGAAAATTCTGTACAAAGGCCTTGATTCCACAATCTGCTTCAGCACATTCTTAACATTAAACACTTGAGTAGGCCTGTAGCGGGGTGGTTACCCTGCTCCTGCCCTGAAGGGTTAAAAGCAGCCCTGCAGAGGGCTGCAGCTCTAAAAACTTGGCTGATTGGGGAAGCCGCCGCAGCTGGGCCATGCCCCAATCAGGCCATAGCTGGCCTGTATAAAAAGGCTGGGAGCCAGAGGCCAAATAGTCTCTCTCTGCACTTAGAGAGAGAAGGGCCTGGCTGCAGGGGGCTGAGACAGGGTACCTGAGTGGAGCAGGGCTGGGGAAAGGCTGGGGAGCCCCAGCCTGGAAAGCCCCAGCCTGGAAGGCCCCAGGCTGTGGCCTAGGAGAAGGCCAAGGGGTACTGGGGGTTCAGAGGGCAGCCCAGGGCTAGGCCAAGGCAGCAGGTCCAAACCCGGAGAGGAGGAGAAGATGAGCTGGGGTGAGGCCTTGGGGAAGGGGCTGAAATGGGAGTATACCCCCTCCAGCCCCCTGCGTGAGCACCCCCTGACCCCAGCCCACCCCCCAGCCCTCTGCCCACCCTAACCCCTGCACCACCCCAGTCCCCTGGCCCTGTCCTAACCCTGACCCTGCACTCCCCTCACACCTCCTCAGCACCCGCTCACACACGGATTGTCTGTGGTGCCTGGGAGCAGGGGGGGCAGTGACAGCGGGACTTGTCAGTGCCAGCTGCCATGCCCCCGGCCAGTGGGAATGCTCAGAAACTACCTCCCTGCATTCCGGGGAGGGGAGGGGGCACAGCCCAATTTTGGGGGAAAGGGGCAGTTGTGGGGCAAGTCTGTGTGGGATGGGGGAGCTGGCGGTGACTCCGTGTGGGTGGTGTAGGAGAAGCAGGGTGTTAAGGTGGGGGTTGGTGTGGCAGGGGGCGGAGGGAGGGAGGGGAAAGTCTGGGTTGAAGGTGGGGGTTGGCTCAGTGTGTGTGTGTGTAGAAGGGGGTAGTATAAGAGAGGGAGGTGACAGCCCTGGGATGAAAGTGTGTAGGGAGTGGGCAGTCACAGGGAGATTGAGGAGAGCCTTTGTTAGGGGGTTAGTTGTGTGGGATGGGGACAGTAGGAGGGATGGGAGGAGAGCCCAGGTGTGAAGATTGGGGTAGGAACTTGAGGCTGGATTGTGGTAGCCTTTGTGGTAAAGTGTGTGTGTTTCAGTAACCCTTTCTCCCTGCAAAAGATGGGCACCAGGAATTTTCCTCCCCACACCCCGCCCCAAAGTTTTGTAAACATTATTGTATCAAAGTAGAAAATGCAGCTTTCAAAAAATGTATTTAGGAAACATAACTTTGGGTGGAGGAGGTGGTGGTGATGGGGAGATGCAGGTGCGACACCACTGTCTGCTGCATCCGGGCTTAATATGCCTCATAAGTGAGCTAATTAAGCACTTGTGTTCAGAGTCCTAAGCCAGCCCTGAGTGCTTAAAGAAAAACAACAAAACTAACAAACAACCCCCCTCCCACACAAACCAAATTCAGTGGTGTTCTGAGTACATTGATGTTAGCTCAGTTTGTTCTCTATGGGCTGAGTGAAGGTCTCAGTTTGGCTTCAAATATCTTATTTTGTTTTTGAATAAATGTTTTCATTCCCATCCCGGCAATACCACATTTACTATGGCATCAATGGTGCTGTCATGCTAGGACCATATCTGGAAGGGGTTCATCACAACCACATGGGGGCCCACCAATATGTTTGGTGCTGGGCCCACAAAAAGTTAATCCGGCCCTGGTGCTCAGGGTCACAAACTGAGCCCAACCGAAGGCACTGAAGCAAACTCAATTGGTGTTTCAGCTTCCTCCCTCAGAATCACAAGACCAACACAAAGAAAACTCAAGAGCAACAGGCCTCCGCTGCTTTCATTTACCCCACCACCCTCTCAGCAGCCTACCTGCACCCTCTTCCGGGAAGGACACACAACTGGTAGGAGCGCTGGCATAGAACTAAGGGAGAGGTGTTTCTCCCCCTCGCTGTGAGCTGATAGCATTCTGACTCTGTGTAATGAGGCTCTGAGCATTGCCGTGTTGTGAGTTCTGTGCCCTTGGGAAGCAGGCAAAGTGCTGAACCTCTGTGCTTCTCTTGGGCCTCTGGGAACATAGTGTTTGCACAGCAGCTGCAAGCCCTTCTTTCCTGTCTTTGTCTTCCTCGGTTATGCTGGCCCGTTCCCCAAAAATGGTTTCATCAGACACTGGAGGGACCTAAGAATCTGCAGGTTTCCCTCACCCACCTCCTAAGACAAAGAGTCATTCTCTTCTCTGACATTCCTGGAGCTGCACATCCTTGGAGGAGTTTTACCACGGGGGGATCTGATTCCCTGCAAAAATAGGCATCTGGCAGTCTGCGGGGAACTGTCTTGTCTGGCTCCTGTTTGGGAGCTGAGAAGCTTTTTCAGACTCTCCTTCACTGGATGAGTGCAACAGAAACTCCTCCTGGTGGGAAAATCCTAAATTCCAACCTTCCACAAAGGTTTCTCTGAGCAGCTGCTAGATGAACCCCACTTCTCTGGTCTAGATGCCAGCATTTAACTAGCCTTGTAACAGGCCCTATTTGCTAGCTGGAGAGGGAAGGAACCAGGAAAGAAGCCAAATGTCAGAAAATGAATCTCGGCATGCAAAGAAACTGCCTTAGGGCTCCTTCTGCACTATCTGTGCCTTTGAGAAGCCTTCAAGCCCACCCTGTCTAGCTCAGTTGGTAGAGCATGTGACTCTTAGTTTTAGGGTTGTGGGTTCCAGCCCCATGTTGGGCATTTGAACTTGCAGCCTTAGGGTATGTCTATACTATGAAATTAGGTTAATTTAATAGAAGTCAATCTTTAGAAAGCAATTTTATACAGTCCATCGTGTATGTCCCCACTAAGCGAAGTAGATCTGCAGAGTGTGTCCTCAATACCATGGTTAGCATCGACTCACGGAGTGGTGTACTGTGGGTAGTTATCCCACAGTCCCTGCTGCCCATTGGAATTCTGAGTTAAGCTCCCAATGCCTGATGGAGCAAAAACATTGTCACGGGTGGTTTTCGGTACATGTGGTCAGATTCCCCTCCCTCCCTCCTTGAAAGGAATGGCAAAAATAGTTTTGCACCTTTTTTCCTGGGTTATCTGTGCAGACACCATAGCACAGCAAGCATAGAGCCCGCTCAGCTGAGCACTGCTCTTATGAGCATTGTAAACACCTCGCACATTATCCTGCAGTATGCGCATAGCCTGGCTAGGAGCCACCAGCACTAGGATGATTGTGAGGAGAACATGGACACAAACGTGGAACAGGTTGATACAGTGGAAGGCTGATTCTGGGCCAGGCAAACAAGCACAGATTGGTGGGTCCGCATAGTGTTGCAGGTATGGAATGATTCCCAGTGGCTGAGAAACTTTTGTATGTGTATGGCCACTTTCCTGGAACTTTGTGAGTTAGAATCAAAGAATCATAGAATATCAGGGTTGGAAGGGACCTCAAGAGGTCATCTAGTCCAACCCCTGCTCAAAGCAGGATCAATTCCCAACTAAATCATCCCAGCCAGGGCTTTGTCAAGCCGGGCCTTAAAAACCTCCAAGGAAGGAGACTCCACCACCTCCCTAGGTAACGCATTCCAGTGCTTCACCATCCTGAAGCACAGGAATACCAAGATGAGACTTGCCCTGACAGTTGAGAAGCGAGTGGCGATAGCCCTGTGGAAGCTTGCAACACCTGACTGCTACCGGTCAGTCGGGAATCAATTTGGAGTGGGCAAATCTACTGTGGGGGCTGCTGTGGTCCAAGTAGCCAAAGCAATCAGTAACCTTCTTCTAACAAGGGTAGTGACTCTGGGAAATGTGCCTGTCATAGTGGATGGTTTGCTGCAATGGGATTCCCTAACTGTGGTGGGGCAATAGACAGAACACATATCCCTATCTTGGTACTGGATCACCTTGCTTATAAAATAGACCTAATGCAGCTAAATTCAACCTAACCTCGTAGTGTAGACCAGCCCCTAGTCCCATAAAGCTCTGCTGACTCTCAGGGCTGGGGTTCAGACGCTCCAGGGCCATGCATGGGGCTTGGTCCCCTTGACCCTGTGCCCACATGAAATGTCAGTGGTGGGTGGGATGGTGGCATGGGACCTCTGCTCCCTCCCAGAAGAGGCAGTGGGTGACTCTTCCCCACCCCTTGGGATCAGCAAGGTGCCCACAGACAGGCTGAGGGCAATTGTGGTCCCCCCAGTCCTTACATTCCTAGTCAGGGTGTATCTGCTTTGGTGATTGGGTCAGGACTGCTGTGCTCTTCCCCTTCCTCTCCACACTGAGCCCCCTGATGGGGTGGGGTTGTTGGGGTCCTCAGAGAAGTGGGGCTGAGAGTTCAAACCCCATGGAGATTTGTGGGGCAGTTCCCCTCTTCCAGAGCCATTGTCTCAGGCTCTCAGCAGACTCAGGCAGTGAATGCTGCAGCTGATGCACTGGGGGCAGATCTCCCCACTTTCCAAACCTTTGTCCAGGCTGTGGGTGGTGCATCATCTGGGGCTGGCCCCAGTCAGACCCAAGGCACTGGTCTCTGGAAATTCCTATGTTCCTGTGGAAAACAAGGAAAATCTGCTTGAAAAAAATAACATGACAAATATTTCACCCAGATCTGTGAAAATTTATTCAAAGCTCAAACAAAACGGAATCATGGATCAGCTCTAAATAAATGAGTCTTTATGAATTGTTCTTCCCATATCAGTTAATATCCCTCAGATTAATTGTTTTGGTAAACTGAGGCACAGAGAGTTGAGGTAACATAGTGCATAGTCAGGCTTAGATCAAAGGAGCTCCCGGTGTCTTGACCTCCTTTCCCTAGCCACTGCTGACTGCTCTACTTGCTATCATTTGAGGTCGCAATTCTTAAGGGAGTCTTAGGGAGTTAGAAGCCCAAGATGTACATGTGTTACTCCCTTAGGCTCTTTTGCAAATCCCTGCCGTCATTTTCTGGAATTGCAGAGAAGCCCAGGCCTTGGAAGTCAACAAAATAGATGCAGTGCCAGGATTACAAAGGGGTTTAGGCACCTAAAGAAGCTGATAGGTTCCTATTGGGATTTACAATAGCACCAACAGTTTAGGCACCTAACTCCGATTGAATGCCCATGGGATTTAGCCACTTAGCTCACATAGGAGCTTTGATAAATCCCAGTCAGTGCCTTTCTCCGTCTAATTAGATGCTTAAATCATTTGTAATCCTGGCCAACAGATAACACAAAAGCTGGGCTGGAATGAGGGAACCCTGGGGGAGGTTGTAAGCCCTATGCTAGGCAGGGGATCAGATTAGATAAGAAGGACCCTTTTGGCTTTATCACCAAGGCATCTATGCACTTGCCTCTGGGCCTTTGCTGCTGAGCTGTGCAGGGCTACAGGGAGTGAGTCCTGCCAGCCCTTAGGAAATAGACATGAATAAATCACCTTCCTGCAGCATGGGTCCTTTAATGCCAGTGCAAATCAAAGCCAGCTACACACAGATCGCCTGCAGAGAGCAGCAGGTCTGAGTCTAGTTCAATCACAGAGTGAGGGGTGAAAGACGCTCAGATACTTGTTTCTTTAGCTTCTAGGTGGTATATAGATAGATATTGACCAAAGAATCCTGGTGCTGGATGATTGAATGCGTCATATGTTGGGGAAAAAAATCCACAAAGATCAGCACAGTAAGTTTGTTATTTCAATTAAATATGTTTGGGGATCAACATACAGGGGGAAATTCAGATGATAAATATGAATTACAATATGAACACGTTAAGACTTTACTCTCAGTTTAATCAATTATCTACTGCTGATAGGAATTTTTCCGCCTCTCAGGAAAAGGTTGACTTTTCACTGAAACCGCAAAATCTATTTTTTTTTTAAATTTTTGGCAAATGAAAACTTTCTACTGAAAACTGGATGTTTTTTTATCACAGCAAAAATGTTTGTTTTTTGAGTGTTCAGATTGTGTACACAATAAACCCAAAATGTTTGAGAAAAGCAGACAGATTCTAAAATTTGTTGTTTAGCTGAAAAAATGATCTCCATTATAAAAGACACAGCTAAAAATTTCCAAGCAGCCTTAAACTTTAAATAAGTTGGGAAACATTAATATTCTCTGGTGAAGTTTTAATTTCAAGTCCATTTATTCTATTGCATCTGTGTGATTTCTCTTTCAAAGGGATAGTTGCAAGAAGGTAACAATTGAATAACTGGTAAAGTTGATAGCACACAGAGTGCATTTAATACAAACTAGCCCCTTTTAACCCTGGGTTAGAGTTGAACCAAGCTGCCAAAGCCTGTCTATCCTGACCCCGTTCAAGGACATACGGGAGCTAACTGGGAGTAGAACCCTGAACTCCTGGCCTAGCTCCACACTGCTGCTGGCTGAGTATATATGGTGTAAATGGGTGTGCAGAACTTACACATAACAAGGCCTGGGGCTATGTTTCCAAAGATATTTCGGCCCATAGTGGGATTTTCAGAAGCACCTAGGAGCTCACAATTCATCGATTTCAATGGATGTTGGGGGCCTAGATGCTTTAAGAATCTCACTAGGTGCCTCAATACCTTTGAAAATCTGCCCCACAGCCCCTTTCCAAAAGCCCTTACAGTCCTAGCAGACACAGCAGAGAAGGGGGTGGGGAACAGAGGCAGAAAGAGGGGAAATGACTTGTCCAAGGTCACACAGCAGTTCACTGGCAGAAACAAGAACAGAGCCCAGGCGTCCTGACAGCAACTGCAGCATGCTGCACAGAGTAAACAATACAACATGATGATGATGGAGGGCTGCTGCTAGTCCATTGTTACACGCAGGCAGAAGTGCTGCCATAAATCAGTTTGGAAGCAGGCAGCCGGCCGTCTAGGCACAGAGCTTGGGGTAGAAAAATTACAGATGAGCTGCTACTTGCGATGCTGAAGGAGTCTATGTCATATTGCTCTGCAAAGTAGGAATCAGGTTGTGTTGGCATTTTAATCTATTAATTTCATAACCAAACTCTGAGCTTGGTGATGGCTGCAATAGAGGGACCTTCTTTGAGAAAACTGTTGGGTTTGGAGTGTGCTTTGTTCCATCTTTAACACTGCATTTTATCAAACCACACCTTGGGCCAAATCCTCAGATGGGGTAAAGTGACAAAGCTTCATTGACTTTAAAGGAGCTGATCCAATTTACATTAGTGTGGTAATATGACTGATTAATTGTCAAAAGCAAGGAGCACTAGCAATACATAATCATTGCAAGTGACGAGTTCTGTGTACCTTTGACATTCATATAATGAGATATTAGGGTAAGGAGAAACAGGGTCAGTCTCTCTGTCACTCTAATCCTGATCATTGTCCTTCTCATTTCCTCCACAGACATCACACAGTGTACTGAGGAAGAAAATGTCCAACCAAACAGCTGTGACCGAGTTCCTTCTCCTGGGATTCTCTGACATTCGGGAGCTGCAGATTTTACACTTTGTGGTGTTTCTACTGCTTTACCTGATATCCCTGCTGGGGAACCTTCTCATCATCACAGCCATAACCCTCGACCGCCACCTTCACACCCCTATGTACTTCTTCCTGATGAATCTGTCCATCCTAGACCTTGGCTCCATCTCTGTCACCATCCCCAAATCCATGGCCAATTCCCTCATGAACACCAGATTGATTTCTTATTCTGGATGCGTTGCCCAAGTCTTTCTCTTTGCCTTCTTTGCTGCAGCAGATTATGCCATACTGACCGTCATGGCGTATGATCGATATGTTGCCATCTGCCAACCACTGCACTATGAGACGGTGATGAACAGAAGAGCTTGTGTCCAAATGGCAGCCAGTGCCTGGATTAGTGTTATTCCCTACTCTGCAGTGCACACTGGAAAAACATTTGCAATATCCTTTTGTCAAGGCAACATGGTGGATCAGTTCTTCTGTGAAATCCCCCAGCTCCTCAAGCTCGCCTGCTCAGACTCAGACCTCAGTGAAGTCGGGTTTCTCATATTTAGTGTGTGCTTAGGCTCAAGCTGCTTTGTTTTCATAATTGTGTCATATGTTCAGATCTTCACCACAGTGGTGAGAATTCCCTCTGAGCAGGGACGCCATAAAGCCTTCTCCACCTGCCTCCCTCACCTCATTGTGGTCTCCTTATTCCTTTGTACTGCCACTTTTGCATACCTGAAACCCAACTCCAGCTCTCCATCAGTTCAGAATCTCTTGGTGGCTGTTCTCTATTCTGTGTTGCCACCAATGATGAATCCGATCATCTACAGCATGAGGAACAAGGAGCTCAAAGGTGCACTGAGTAAACTGATAGGTTGGGGGTTAATCATTAAGAATTAAATGTCCATATTTATCCTTTGATCATGATTTCATTCTGTGTTTCTTTATAAATATAACTATCTGACAATATTATTGTCTTCATGAAAACATAACATGCTGTTTATACAGAATTGGGTATTTACACTAGTAAAAATTCAGAGAAAATTGACTGAAGAAAAAAAAAGAGTTATTATATGTTTACATGAATGTAAATAAGATCAGAATCTCTCTTTCTCTCTATCTATCTAGTATTTATAGACTGTTACCCATCACCATACTATATGAGCACCTTGCAGATAATATCAGTAGCCATAGCAAAAGTCCCTAGTGGGGTCTATGGCTCTTCTTATTTTGGGTGATGATAAATCTGATTGAGGTATCAAGGCATTTGTTGTTTGTTTCTCTGTTTTGTAATTTCTTTTTGTTTAGCTGGTTGGTTGGTGGTTTGATTTGTTTCTTTGTTCCAGGTGGTTTTGGAGGTGGAACAGCCCAGGGACACAGTAAGTGTTTGGTTTGACAGGTTTTTCAATGTTTGTCCTCTCTCAGGAGTGCCCATATGTCATCTCTTTGATGGGGTTTTTCTGAGCGCGCTGAAGGTTTGCTTCCCACAATGATAAAAGGGTGCAAAAGAGGTTTCTGCATGGTGGAGCTCCTGCTGAAATGATTATGTTTATACTGTTGGGGTATTATTATATTATTAATGATGTGTTGGGGAACAAAGAGCCTCGGGGAGGCATGTTTTTATCATTTTAACTTAAATGATTATTTGACAGCTGTGTCATTGGTGCTGTGGTGGAAAGGCTTTTCTGAAGACAAACTTTTTCCAGTGTCTCCTAAAGAAAATCTCACTCGGAATAATGAGGCCAAAATTGGATCCCATTCAAGTCACTGGGGTCTAGCCCTCACTTCAAAGAGATCAGGATTTGGCCAATGGCCAGTGCACACAAGGATCCAGATTTGGCTGACAGCACCCTGGTAAAAGTGAGGGTGACGGAGATGTAAGGGTCACATTTTCCAACTCAGCTAGACCAGCACCAATGCAGATTAGATCCACTGACATCACCAATATAATACTGATGATGTTCTGGCCCAAAGTCTCTGGGCTACACTCAATAGTAATATAAACACTAGTGTAAGTTACTTGTCTGGGGTCATTTTTTCGAACCTTGGTGTAAGTGGAAAAGTGCCATCACATGCACACATCTGGTGTTCCATATGCCATCCAGTGTAGATCTACTCACATCCAAGCTGAGAAAGGATTTCAGAAGTTATTAGTTTTAGAATACCATCTTTGTGCATGGCTGTGAACACTACATATATGATAGTCAAAGGCAGAGAGAAGAAGAAGAAGTGGGCTGTAGTCCACGAAAGCTTATGCTCTAATAAATTTGTTAGTCTCTAAGGTGCCACAAGTACTCCTGTTCTTCTTTTTGCGGATACAGACTAACACGGCTGTTACTCTGAAACTTGTCAAAGGCAGAGGTTGACTGTGTTGTGTGAAAAAATACTTTCTTGTGTTTGTTTTAAACCTGCTACCTATTAATTTCATTTGGTGGCCCCATGTTCTTGTATTATGAGAAGGAGTAAATATCACTTCCTTATTTACTTTCGCTATATCATTCATGATTTTATAGACCTCAATCACATTTCCCCTTAGCCGTCTCTTTTCCAAGCTGAAAAGTCCTAGTCTTATTAATCTCTCCTCATATGGAAGCTGTTCCATACCCCTAATCATTTTTGTTGCCCTTTTCTGAACATTTTCCAATTCCAATATATCTTTTTTGAGATGGTGTGACCACATCTGCACTCAGTATTCAAGGTGTGGTTGTACCATGGATTTATATAGAGGCAATATGATATTTTCTGTCTTATTATCTATCCCTTTCTTGATGATTCCCAACATTCTCTTCACTTTTTTGACTGCCACTGCACATTGAGTGGATGATTTCAGAGAACTATCCACAATGACTCCAAGATCTCTTTCTTGAATGGTAACAGCTAATTTAGACCCCATCATTGTATATATATATATAGTTAGGATTATGTTTCCCAATGAATTCTTTGCATTTATCAGCATTAAATTTCATCTGCCATTTTGTTGCCCAGTCACCAAGTTTTGTGATAATCCTTTTGTAGCTCTTCATAGTCTGCCAGGGACTTACAATAATAATAATAATTAATGAAGATATCCCATCTCCTAGAAGTGGAAGGGACCTTGAAAGGTCATTGAGTTTAACCCCCTGCCTTCACTAGGAGGACTGAGTACTGATTTTGTTGCAGATCCCCAAGTGGCCCCCTCAAGGATTGAACTCACAATGCTGACTTTAGCAGGCCAATGCACAAACCACTGAGCTATCCCTCCCCCCCTTAACTATTTTGAGTAGTTTTGTATCCGCTGAAAATGTTGCCACCTCACTGTTTACCCCTTTTTCCAGATTGTTTATGAGTATGTTAAATAGGACTGGGCTCAGTACAGATCCCTGGGGACACCACTATTTACCTCTCTCCATTCTGAAAAATGACCATTTATTCCTACCCTTTGTTTCCTATCTTTTAACCGGTTACCAATCCATGAGAGAACCTTCCCTCTTATCCCATGACTGCTTATTTTGCTTAAGAGCCTTTGGTGAGGGACCTTGTCAAAGGCTTTCTGAAAATCAAAATACACTATATCCACTGGGTATCCTTTGTTTGCATGCTTGTTAACCCCCTCAAAGAATTCTAGTAGATTGGTGAGGCATGATTTCCCTTTACAAAACATGTTGACTATTTCCCAACAAATTTTGTTCATCTATGTATCTGACAATTTTGTTCTTTACGATAGTTTCAACCAATTTGCCCGGTACTGAAGTGAGGCTTACCGGCCTGTAGTTGCCAGGGTCACCTCTGGAGCCCTTTTTAAAAATTGGTGTTACATTAGTTATCCTGCAGTCATTTGGTATAGAAGCTGATTTAAATGATAGATTACAGATGACAGTTAGAAGTCCTGCAATTTCACATGTGAGTGCCTTCAGAACTATTGGGTGAATACCATCAAGTCCTGGAGACTTATTACTGTTTAGTTTATCCATTTGTTCCAAAACCTCCTCTAATGACTCTTCGATTTGGGACAGTTCCTCAGATCTGTCACCCAAAAAGAATGGCTCAGGTTTGGGAATCTCCCTCACATTCCCTAGAGACCATTCCCGTTCCTAACACACAACCTCCTTTTTTCATAAGGATGGATTTTTATTTGATTGTGAATTATGTTAGCTAGCGAGATAGCTAGATAGATAATTTATGAACATTATTGTGTTTCTTTTCCTGTTAATGATTGTCTGTGTCCAGAGCATGATTGTCCTATAAGTAGTCCTTATTAAATGTTATTTAGAAAATATTTTTATGACTATCTTACACCATCGCTCATTTACAAACAATTTATCAGAAGTACTCGTTTAAACTTTTAGCAGTTTTGATTGGATACATTTTAAACGTGATCTCTTTCGTTTTTCTGAATAAATGGAAGTATCACACTTGGGATCCTTAAAAATAAAGGAATCAGTCCTCTGCAGGTATACATGGTTCTAGCTCCACTGAAGTCAATAGAAATCTGAGAATTTACATCAGCTAAGGATCTGCACTGAACAAAACTCACTTCCTTTGAATATTCTATACAAAGGCCTTGATTCCACAAGCCACTTCAGCACATTCTTAACATTAAACACATGAGTAGGCCCACTGAAGATTTAAAGATAAAGCCCTGTTGTATATGGGCTAGGATTATGGATAGGATTTAAGGCTAATACCAAACGGGTGTCAGACTCGGACACTTCCCCAGTTTCTATCCTTTCTCAAACAAAGCCCTACAATTGATGCATTGAAATTATTCTCCCCTTCTGAAGTCTGGAGTATTAACGTAAAATAACAAGTTAATCTCAAACCCAGAATCTCTGGGCCTTCTTCTCCAGACTCACCAGTCCATTATGTCCCTTCATCACCAACTTCTCCCTCCTGGAGGGCCTGCTCACCAGCATACTCATCTCCAAGATATTGACCAGTATGGTGAATGAGAGGAAGACCATTTCCTTCTCTAGCTGCCATGCCCAGGCCTACTTCCTCTTCCTGGGAGACTCCATAGAGTTTTTCCTCCTTGCTGTGATGTCCTTTGACCACTATGTGCAGATACCCACTGCAATATGCCACCATTGAGAGCACTCATGTCTCCCTCTTGCTGGTGGCTGTGTCATGGACATGGGGGTTCATGGCCTTGATTTTGCCCACTCTCTTGGTGGCCTGGCTGCGACATTGTGGCCTCAACCTCATTGACCATTTTTTCTGCTATGTGGCGCCACTTTCAAGCTCTCCTGCTCTAACACAGCCCTTTCCTGGACAGTCCAAATATATTAAATCCATTGTTCCTTTAAGAGAATAATATATCATCTTATTATTTTAAATAGTTATGCAATTTAAACACACTGGATTAGATAAAACAATAAAATAAATTTATTAACTACAAAGAGATAGATTTGAAGTGAGTACCAGTAATGAGATATAAAAGTCAGAAATGGATACAAGAAAAATAAAGATAATATGCTGCCTACCTTAACAAACTTTATTAGATTCAATGCAAAGTTTTCTCATCACATGCTTCCAGCAGTCTGACTGACCAAACCCCTTAAGTCAGGATCCCTCCCCCAGAGTCCAACCACAGCTTCCTTTGTTTCCTTAGGTGCAGTGAATGCTATGGACAGGGAGTGAGAGAGCGAGCAGTGTCTTGGAGTGTCTGACCTTTCTTTTTATAGTCCTGTCCCCTTTTTGAGAAGCATTTGCAGCCAGGAGCAAGGCAACAGGCAGTCTATGTGGAAGGGAAGTCCTTACTGTTTCTTTGCTAAAATGTAGAATTTTGCCCTGTCCCCTTTCCTGCCAAAGCATGTCCACTTAGCAGATAATGGCCCGTCAACCTTGTTGACACTTGGCTGAGGCATTGGCTTATTCTTTGTCTTTGAGGAACTCGTTTGTCCACTCCTCAGGCTTATCTGGAAAACATACTTTAAGTCATGAGCTAATCTTATGTTTATAACTTCACATATAACACTGCTACATGCATTTTGCTCTGTTATTATTGGTCAAAAAATTATGAGTTTTTAAATGATACATCTACTGTGCTTGCAATTTTTCAGTTTTTCTTTAAAAAATGAAATATGAAAAAAGAAACATTTTGGCTGAAATTTAATTTAATGGTTTTGGGCAATTTTCACACAAAAATCTTCAGCTTTAGAATTTTTTTTGGAGAAAAAGTCAACATTTTCATAAAGAACAAATATTTCCAAACACCTCTGTTTTAACCCCTACCTCTTTACTGTATTTATCCTCACCCCACCCCTATAAGGCAGGGCCATGCTATTATAATCATGTTACAGATGGGAACTGAGGCCCAGAGAGTGATGTGCCCAAGATCACACAGGAAATCTATGACAAAGCCGGGAAATGAGCTGGGTCTCCCAGATTCCAGGTTAGCATCCGAATGAATGGGCCATCCTTCCTCAGTCGTTCCAACATGACTAAAGGATTGGGACTCAGTACACCTGAGTTCTGTTCCTCTGAGCAGCTGTGTGACCTCAGGCCAGTCATTTCCCCTCTCTGTGCAATCTGAAAAGTGTGACTGATGATACCGACGCTGCTTGATAAATCACTTTGAGATCGACAGCTAAATTTTATTGTTGTCTACATGTACATGGTGACCAGACACAGACCACAGAAGAATATTTGATTAGTAAATTTGGGTGGGAAATGGGTTTCCTGTCCTGCAACACTTGTCAAGATTTTGAGAGAGACAAGGTAGGTGAGGTAACATCTTTTATTGAAGCAACTTCTGTTGGTGGAAGGCGCAAACTTTCATACTTCTCAGAGCTCTTCCTTGGGTCTGGAGAAGAGAACCAGAGTATCTAAGCTAAATACAAGAGGGACAGATTGTTACACTAAGGAGATCACACATGTTGTATAAGACCAATAAAAATGCAGTGGACAATTAACATGAAGTACGCGATTAACACCTCTGCAGAGTAGGCATCATGGACGCAGACTCCAAAGGAGCTACAACCAATTTACACGTGCTGGGTAACTAATATGAATTATGGGTTTTTAAATTGTCATGCAGTATTGCATCTGCAGCACAATGAGCCTTTTCGTTTAGTGCTGTCTGCAGTAAGAGGAAAAACAATGTAAATGTTGAGAAAGAAAGAACGAAAGAAAGAAAGATTGATTCTGGGCCATTCATCCCACAGAAGTTGAAGATCAAGATACAGAAAATCTTAGCAACACTGAATTCTCCAAAGTTCTATCCAGGAGTGGCTCTATGTATTTTGCTGCCCAAGCATGGCAGGCAGGCTGCCTTTGGCAGCATGCCTGCGGGAGGTCTGCTGGTCCCACGCCTTCGGCGTACCCGCTGCCTAATTGCCTCCGAAACCACGGGACCAGTGGACCTCACGCAGGCATGCCGCCAAAGGCAGCCTTGCTGCCGCCCTCACAGCAACCGGCAGGCCACCCCCTGCGGCTTGCCACCCCAGGCACACACTTGGTGCACTGGTGCCTGGAGCCGCCCCTTGTTCGATCCCAAGTGGAAATGAATCTCTCCATCACCATTAAAAGTTTCACTTGTAATTCATCCCAGAGGGCAAAGAGCTAAGAAAGTGCAGGCAGGTTAGGAACTTTGGAATCAGCTTCAGATCAGTTTCACATACAAAGAATATGGTTTTGAAACTGTGTAGCGGGCCAGATCCCCAGCCGGTGTAAACCAACATACCTCCATTCAAATCACAGGACCAGATTCCCAGTTGGAGTAAATAATCCTAACTACTCTGAAGTCAATGGAACTGTACCAATTTCCACTGGCTTTGTACCTGGCCCTTAGTTTTAGTCTTTGCCTCTGGGTACCTCCTAGTGACCGGCTTCAAGCAACCAGGTCAGCCTGAGAAACAGGTACCTCTGGTGGCTGCATCCCAAGAGCTGCTGGTGCAATGCAAGAGAAAAAAAAATCTCTGTTCTCCCAGAGGTAATTGTATAGGTTTAATGAAGAAACAGGCTATTCTAGGCCAACTGAGGCTCTGGTGCCACTGGGCTCTTAGCTATTGCAAGTCACATGTCTGTGCTATATATTTTATTTCTGCAAACACTTTGGGGTACCCCTTCAGATTCTGCCCTGCCTTGTTTTTAGCCAAGGGTTCTTCCAGGGATGCTGTCATCATGAGAGATCCAGGGTGGATGCTCTTTCACCTTTGTGGGTTAGGATCAGGTAGGGCAGGTTGTCAGGATGGTTTGTTCCTGTGCTGAGATCAGAGCTGGGCTCACAGCTCCGGAGACTGGATTCAGCTCTTTAACCCCAGAGCAGGAACATCCTGGGCTGTGACCATGTCTGAAGCCTGCACAAGCTGGGATCAGCTCTATAGCTGCAGGGGGGGGGGAGGGGGCTTTCAGTCCCTGATTCCATTTAGTCCATCACCTCTTAGCCAAGCCTGTTCTAGGAGGGGCGCAAGGAGCGCCCAAGTGTGGAATAGATGCTGGTCTGCTAGGAACTGCGGAGAGAGCCAGCAACTCAGGACATCCATCAAGGGGACAGCAAAGGGCTGCTGGATAACACAATGATAGATAGATAGATAGATAGATAGATGATAATGTCCAAACAATTCTGATGCCTGAGAATCAAGTGCATCACAAGCTGAGACAAATTCCACAAATACTAGTAACTTTGCTATTTCAGTTACACATTTTGGGCTATTAATATTTAAGAACATAAATGTGAAATTAGAATCTGAACTGTTTTCAGGCTGGTCTACACTACCAAGTCGATCCGCGATACACTACTTATGTTACATAGAGAACATAACTGAAATCAACATAGCTTAGATCCACTTACCACCGTGTCCACACTACGCTGTATTGAAGGGAGACACTCTCCTGTCGAGACAGCTTCTGCCTCTCGTTGAGGTGGATTACCGACCACGACTGGAAAGCGCTCTCTCATTGACTTAGTGCTTCTTCACGAAACCTGCTAAATTGCATCACTTAGTAGCTTTGATCAATCCTTTTGGGTGCCTGTCTTCATCTTTAGGTGCCTAGATCCCTTTGTAATTGTGGCCCACAGAAATGACAGAAGCTGGGCTCCTGCAGTAGATCCTAAGCCCTGTGCTATGCAGATATCAGACTAGAGGATCATACTGGCCCGTTTTGGCTAGAAAATCCATGAATTCTTGACATTTTACCTCTGGGCCTCTGCTTCTGAGCTGTTTAGGCCCCAGGGAGTGAGTCCGTGCAAGCCCTTAGAAAATAGACATGGATAGACAGCCTTCTACAGCATCAGTCCTCTAGTGTCAGGGAGGCTCAAAGTCAGCACCACACAGCTCATCTACAGAGAGCAACAGGTTTCAGTCTAGTTCTGTCAGTTCATTCTCAAAGTGAGGAGTGAAAGGGCTCTTACATAGCTGTGTCTGTGGCTACTAGATATTAGAGTGGTAGGGAAATGGAGATAAAGAAATAATGGTCAAAGAATCCTGGTGCTGGAGGATCGAATGCATCACAAGTTGGGGAAAAATGCACATTGACCAGCACAGTAAGTTCACTATTTCAATTAAATATGGTCGTGGTTTAAAATACAGAGCAAATGTAAGACTCTAAACGTGAATTATCATTTGGACTCTTTAAGGCTTTAGCTGTCAATTAAGTCAGAGAGCTAGAGCCAGTCAGAGAAAAAAAAAAAACAATGCAAAGCTTTGACTTTGCATCAGATACCCAAAATCAGGGGGAAAAAATCAGGATTTAGCAACCAAACATGTCTTTGTTTTTAGCAAAATACTATTGTTAAGTGAAAATGTTACATTGCCAACAAAAAAATGTGAGGTTTTCAGTTAAAAAAAAATTGTTTCAAGTATAGCAGAAACTTTCCCTGGACATTTTTCTTTAGTTTTAAATCCCATTTTAAAAACAAAAATGGGCAGAAAATCTCCAACTGCCCCTAACTGGAAATTGAGCTTCAAACAAAGGTAGGAAACATTATTCTTATATTTCATGATAGAGCCATTTCAAACCTCTTTCTTCTATTGCAACCGTGTTTATTTCTGTCTCAATGAAATAGATATGGGAAGGTAAAAAAAACATGATAGCAGCAAAGCCTGCAGATTGTGTTTTATACACACTGACACCTGTAAACTCAGAGTCAGCTTTGCACCAGCCACCTGAAGCCTGTCTAACTCAACCATGCCCAAGGACAAAGAGGAAATGAAGGGGGGTGGAATCAAAATCTCCTGCTCTAGCCCCATATCCTCTGTCCCACACTGGTGCCAGCTGAACACCAATGCTGTAAACAGGTGCACAGAACATACACATAGTAAAACACAGCCGCTCCCTATCCGAGATCATAGTCCTAGTAGAGAAGGCAAGAAAGTGGGGGAGAGGAAACAGAGGCACAGAAACGGGAAGCAACTTGCCCAAGATTATCCAGAAGGTCAGTGGCAGAGACAAGAACATAACCCAGGTCTCCTGATTGCCACTGACCTGCATAGCGCAGACATGAAGGTAGAGAGGGAAACTATAAACCATAGCAGTAACAGAGGGATGTTCCTAGCCCATTATAAACAGAGATACAAGTGCCGAAGGTATCAGGGGCCATGAATCTATCTGTTAGCAGGTAGCAGGCCATCTCTGCACAGAACTCGGTGTGGAATCCTCACAGATGAGCTAGTGCTCGGGGCACAGGGTATGTCCATGTCATGTTTCCTTGGGAAGAGGGGATCAGGCTGTGCCGCTGGTTTAGAAGTTTAGTTTCCTGTCCAAGTTGTTTGTCCAAAGGAGAATGACTGGAAGGGACCTGGGTCACCGAGTCCAATCCCCTGCTCTCACTGGCAACCCAGTCATATAATCCCCATCCTAAACCTACACAGCTCCATGTTAACACCAGTTAGGTTGTTTGTCCACAACGGATCCTATTGGGATCTAAATCGTCTAAATCGATCTAAATCTAAATCGTCCCTCCTCTGATGGGGACAAACTTTCTTCTCATTTCCAAGCTGAATTTACTTCTGGCCAATTTATCCCCATTCCTTCCTCTGCTGACATTGTCCTTTCGCATCAATAGCTCTTCTCCATCCCTGGTGTTAACCCCCTCGTTGTATTTAGACAGAGTGATCATAACCCCTCTCAGCCAGCATTTTGCTAGGTTAAATTAGCCAAACTCTTTTAGGCTACATCCACTCAGCAAGTTAGGGCTGTGATTCACCAGCTTGCATAGACATACTCATGTGTTAGCTTGGTGAGCATAAATAGCAGTGTACCTGCAGTAGCCATGCTGAGTATAAACCCACCTGAACCCTGGGGCTATATACTCAGCACAGTTTACCTTTTTGCCATGGCTATACTACTTTTCAGACTGTGCTAGCCATACTAGAGGTATTGCAAGTAGTGTATGTGATCTGGGAATCACTCCCCTAGCTCGTAGTGTAGATGTAGCCTTCCTCTTCTTTCCTAAAGTAGCTCTCCATTGTAGCAATAGGATACCATCATTCCTAAGATTGTTGGGTTTGGGTTGTAACTTGTTTCATATTTACACTGCGTTTTATCAAGCCTCATCTTGGACCAGATCCTCAGATGGAGGAAACGGACGCCATCCATTAACTGTAAGGGAACTGTGGCAATTTACACTAGTGTGACAATGCTCCTCACTAGTGGTGTGATTGTCAGAGGTGAGGACGTAGGAGGACTCTAGCCTGACCATTGCCTTTCTTCCACCGGCAGTCCATGATTACTGACAAAGAAAATGTCCAACCGAACCACTGTGACAGAGTTCTTTCTCCTGGGATTCTCCGAGGTTCGGGAGCTGCAGATTTTACACTCTGTGGTGTTTCTAGGGATTTACCTGGCAGCCCTGATGGGAAATCTCCTTGTTATCATCCTTGTAGTGGTCGACCACCACCTTCACACCCCCATGTACTTCTTCCTGATGAATTTGTCCATACTAGACCTCGGATCCATCTCCATCACTGTCCCCAAGTCCAGGGTCAACTCCCTATTGAACACCAGGTCGATTTCTTATCCTGGGGGCGTTGTCCAAGTCTTTCTCTTCATTTTCTTCACTGTGGTTGACTTTGCTTTTCTCACCATCATGGCGTACGACTGCTACATCGCCATCTGCCAACCACTGCACTATGAGACTATAATGAACAGGGGAGCTTGTGTCCAAATGGCAGCCAGTGCCTGGATCACTGGAATTCCCATTTCTACTATGCAGACTGGGAACATATTTGCATTACCTTTTTCTGGCGGCAACAAGGTGGATCAGTTTTTCTGTAAAATCCCCCAGCTGCCCAAGATCACCTGCTCTGACTCATACCTCAGTGAAGTTATTACTTCTTTTCTCTTATTCTTAGGCTTAAGATGCTTTGCTTTTATAATTCTGTCATATGTCCAGATCTTCAAATCAGTGCTCAGAATCCCCTCTGAGCAGGGCCGGCATAAAGCCTTCTCCACTTGCCTTCCTCACCTCACTGTGGTCTCCTTATTAGTTTGCACTGCCTCCTTTGCCTACCTGAAACCCACCTCCAGCTCAACATCAGGTCTGAATGTCATGGTGGCTATTTTTTATTCCGTGATGCCTCCGGTGATTAATCCAGCCATCTATAGCATGAGGAACAAGGAGATCAAGGGTGCCCTGAGGAAACTGACTGAGGGGAAGTTATTCAAAAAGAATAACATTTCCAGATTTCTCACATGACCATGTTTTTATTCTGTGCTTCTTTACAGATATAATCAACTGATGACATTATTGTCTCCACGGGAATGTGATGTACAGGCTTTTATGCAAAAACGTTGTGTTCACAGTAGCAGTAAGGCAGACTAAGTTCACTGAAGCGAGTGGAGTAACTCTACTGTGAATTAGATAAGAATCTATCTAATCTAATCTATCTATCTAAATTATGAGGGCATTTAATTCAATTCTGCATTTCCTTGTTAGAAGTGAGTTTAGCTGAACTTGACCTTCTGGACAGGCACAAGCTGTCACTGGGAATCCTTAACTCTGTGTTAATTAAGTTTTTTGCCATTTTATTTCCTAGTTTTTTAACAGAAAGAAAGCTTGTTGGTCAGAGTTAGTGGTCATTGTGGCGGCTATAGGTGGCCATGGATACGGATGATGAGTGAAGTAAAAGGCTCTTTTAAGGAGATGATAGAGCCTGAAACAATCACTCAGAGAGGTTTGAACTGCTCCACTCATATCAGTCACCCAGGTGCCAGCAGGCTGTCCTGTGTGTTTGGGTTCATGTCCCCCTTTGCCTCTTCTCGGCTTCACACCCTGATGGACGGCGCTTCCGGAGACCCTGGCACACATTGGGAGGGGTGATTAGGGAGACAGGCTCAATTCCCCTTCCTGCCACAAGGCAAGGAGAAAGCCCCCAAGATCACAAAAGCTGGAGACGGAGGGGTATCAGACACCCATAGATTCATTGAGAGCCCCCTGATATTGGCACACACAAGGGAGATGAATGTGGGGCTGTTGGGTGCCCTGCCTCTTGTTCTAGTTCTGGGTCCATCAGAGAAGGAGTGGGTGCTGTGCTTGCTTTATTGTTCCCGTTGCAAAACTGAAGCTAACAGGAAAGTGAGGCTTTGCATTGGGGAGTGGAGAGAGCTTAGAGCCCTCTGAACATTGAAAGAGACAGGATATCACACCCCTCTGTTCTCCCAGTCCCCTGTCACTAACCTTCATGTCCCCTCTTCCCAGTGTGCCACCGCTCCTCATCTTCTGACCCCCAACTCATCTCCTAGCCACCCACGCTATTCATCCCCTTCCCCATAACCCCCCTCCCCTTGCTGCCCCCCAAACCCCACTCCCGCAATTCCCACCACGTCTTCCACCCTCATCATCCTTCCCTCCCAGCAGGCAACTGCATTTCAAAATTTGTTTTATCACCTTCTAAATATCCTGCAGTGCCCAGGTGACATTTCCCCATAGTTCGAAACCCTCAGACAGAGCCAGGTGCCTCCTTATTCTGAGGTTCAGATTTTGGCTCAGGGTTAGATCTGAACTCAAAGTGCCCAGATGGCATGTGGGTTTGTCAGCCAGTACTGGACATTCCCCCTTTAAGGACTCACAGCCTTGAGCCAGAGGTAGCTTTCAACCAGCTCATCCTCTCTCCATGCACGTGTACAGCATAATCCATTCGGCGCGACTCCAAACACTTCGAAGGCTGACGGGCCTAACTTGAGAGCTAGACCCTTTGGCTCATAACACTGTCTCTTTATTTCCTCCAAAGAGCTGGTGAGTGGCCCTTGAGCACTGGAAACACTCCCTGCTGTTACGATCTGAACCCTACTGTATTCTCAATAAATGCGGTATGTTGCCTTCTCCCCTAAAAATGATCTTGTGTGCTTTGTACAAGCATAACACTTCAATCCCAAATCCTCTTGGGGCACAGCCCTTCTTTATGAGGTGTTGGGACCCTCAAACCCAGAATCCCCTGGGGCATGGCCCTTCTCTATGGGGTGCTCTGCCCCCCTTCCCCTACTGTCCATAGCACCTCCTACCCCATTTCGCTATCCTTCTGCCTCCCTCTGCAAACCCCGCATCCGGCAAAACTCAACAAAAACTCCCTGATATCAGAGTGCCTGCGGTACCCCATCAAGGACGGCATGACCAAGCACCAGGACTGGGGCATGCTGGGGTTCTATGGGTGAGGATGTTCAGTGACCTGGGTCTGATTGGGGCTAGCAACAGATTCTGCACTATCCACAGCCTGGAACAATAGGGGTGGGATCCGGAGATCTGCCCCCACTGCCGCAGCTGCAGCATAAGAACATAAAAATGGCCCTACTGGCTCAGACCAAAGGTTCATCTAGCCCAATATCCTGTCTTCCAACAGAGGCCAATGCCAGGTGCCCCAGAGGGAATGAACAGAACAGGTAATCATCAAGTGATCCGTCCCCAGTCACCCATTCCCAGCTTCTGGCAAACAGAGGGTAGGGACACCATTCCTGCCCATCCTGGCTAATAGCCATTGATGGACCTATCCTCCATTAATTTATCTACTTCTTTTTTGAACCCTGTTGTGGTCTCACACTTCACAACATCCTCCAACAAGGAGTTCCACAGGTTTACCGTGCACTGTATGAAGAAATACTTCCTTTTATTTGTTTTAAACCTGCTGCCAATTAATTTCATTTGGTGACCCCTAGTTCTTGTGTTATGAGAAGTAGTAAACAACACTTCCTTATCTACTTTCTCTACACCAGTCATGATTTTATAGACCTCAATCACATTTCCCCTTAGCCGTCTCTTTTCCAAGCTGAAAAGTCCCAATCTTATTAATCTCTCCTCATATGGAAGCCGTTCCATACCCCTTATCATTTTTGTTGCCTTTTCTGAACCTTTTCCAATTCCAATATATATTTTGAGATGGGGCGACCACATCTGCACACAATATTCAAGATGCTGGTGTACCATGGATTTATATAGAGGCAACATGATATTTTCTGTCCTATTATCTATCCCTTTCTTAATTATTCCCATCATTCTGTAAATTTTTTTGACTGCCGCTGCACATTGAGTGTATGTTTTCACAGAACTATCCACAATGACTACAAGATCTTTTTCTTGAGTGGTAACAGCTAATTTAGACCCCATCATTTTATATGTATAGTTGGAATTATGCTTTCCAACATGCATCACTTTGTATTTATCAACATTAAATTTCATCTGCCATTTTGTTGCCCAGTCACCCAGTTTTGAGAGATCCTTTTGTAGCTCTTCGCAGTCTGCCCGGGTCTTAACTATCTTTAGTAATTATGTATCATCTGCAAATTTTGCCACCACACTGTTTACCCCTTTCCCCAGATCATTTATGAATATGTTGAATAGTTCAGGTCCCAGAACAGACGACTGGCGGACACCACTATTTACCTCTTTCTCCATTCAGTTTCCTATCTTTTAGCCAGTTACCAACCGATGAAAGGTTTCAGTATGGTAGCTGTCTTAGTCTGTATCAGCAGAAAGAATGAGTACTTGTGGCACCTTAGAGACTAACAAATTTATTTGGGCATAAGCCTTTGTGAGCTAAACCACACTTCCTTAATTGATTAGTCTCGTTATAGTTGGTATGGCAACACCCATTTTTTCATGTTCTCTGTGTGTATATATCTTCCTATGGTATTTTCCACTGCATGCATCCAATGAAGTGGGTTTTAGCCCATGAAAGCTTATGCCCAAATAAATTTGTTAGTCTCTAAGGTGCCACAAGTACTCCTTGTTCTTTTTTTCAATCAATGAGAGCTTTTTCCCTCTTATCCTGTGACAGCTTACTTTGCCTAAGAGCCTTTGGTGAGGGACCTTGTCAAAGGCTTTCTGGAAATCTAAGTATACTATATCCACTGGATCCCCTTGGTCCACATGCTTGTTGATGCCCTCAAAGAATTCTAGTAGATTGGTGAGGCATGATTTCCCTTTACTAAAACCATGTTGACTCTTCCTCAACAAGTTATGTTCATCTATATGTCTGACAGTATTGTTTTTTATTATAGTTTCGACCAGTTTGTCCAGTACCGAAGTCAGGCTTACAGGCCTGTAATTGTTGGAATCACCTCTGGAGCCCTTTTAAAAATTGGCGTCACATTAGCTATCCTCGTCATCTGGTACAGAAGCTGATTTAAATGATAGGTTATAGACTACAGTTAGTAGTTCTTCAATTTCACATTTGAGTTCCTTGAGAACTCTAGGGTGAATACCATCTGGTCCTGGTGACTTATTGCTGTTTAATTTATCAATTTGTTCCAAAAACTCCTTTAATGAAACCTCAATTTGGGACAGTTCCTCAGATCTGTCACCTATAAAGAATGGTTCAGGTTTGGGAATCTCCCTCACATCCTCAGCTGTGAAGACCGATGCTGTCATAAATATAAAGGGAAGGGTGACAACCTTTATGTATGCAGTAACATAAAATCCCTCCTGGCCAGAGGTACAGACTCATTTATGTGTAAGGGGTTAATCAGTTCAATTAACCTAGTTGGCACCTGACCAGAAGGACCAATGGGGAAAGAAGATACTTTCAAATCTGCAGAGGGGGGGAGGTTTTGTTTGTGCTGTCTTTGGCCTTGGCTACATTTGCGAGTTACAGTGCTGTAAAGCCGCCCCCAGCGCTGTAATTCACTCCCCATCCACACTGGCAAGGCATTTGCAGCGCTGTATCTTGGTGGTTGCAGTGCTGCATGTACTCCACACCCCCGAGAGGAATAGCGAGTATTGCGCTGCCGTTGCAGCGCTGTGGCGCCAGAGTGGCCGCCCAATGCGCTGTGGATGGCCTCCAGAGTTATTCGTCAGTATCCCACAATGCCTGTTCTAGCCACTCTGGTCATCAGTTCAAACTCTACTGCCCTGGCCTCAGGTAACCAACCATGTGACCCACCCTTTACATTCCCTGGGAATTTTAAAAATCCCCTTCCTGTTTGCTCAGCCCTGCGTGGCGTGATGTGCTATCAGTGAATCTTTCCAGGTGACCATGCCTCCACGCGCCAAGCGAGCCCCAGCATGGAGCAATGGTGAGTTGCTGGACCTCATGAGTGTTTGGGGGAGGAAGCTGTCCAGTCCCAGCTGTGCTCCAGCTGTAGGAATTACGATACCTTCGGGAAGGTATCAAAGGACATGATGGAAAGGGGCCATGACCGGGATGCCCTGCAGTGCAGGATTAAAGTGAAGGAGCTGCGGAGTGCCTACCGCAAAACCCGCGATGCAAAAGGCCGCTCGGGTGCTCCCCCCACGATCTGCCAATTCTACAAAGAGCTGGATGCGATACTTGGGGTTAACCCCACCTCCACTCCGAGCACCACCATGGACACTTCAGAACCAGTGGGGGGGGGGGAAGAAGAGGAGGAGGAGGAGGAAAACGGGAGTGATGGTGGTGGGCCGGATGGAGACACCCCGGAATCCGTGGAGCCATTCAGCCAGGAGCTCTTCTTTAGCCAGGAGGAAGGTAGCCAGTCACAGTGGCCGGTACTTGGTGGAGGACAAACAGAAGAGCAGGTTCCCGGTAAGCGTTTTTTTTTTTCGGGAAGGAATTTTTTCGGTGCGGGCTCTTTGGGAGAAGAGGGTTAGGCATGCATGCCTAGATGCGGAATAGTGCATTGATGTGATTTACCACATCGCGGTAATCGGCCTTGGTAATCTCCTCGAATGTCTCATCCAGAACGTGTGCAATGCGCTTGCGCAGGTTTATCGGGAGAGCCACCGTGGTCCTTGTCCCAGACAGGCTAACATGTCCGCGCCATTGTGCCACGAGGGGTTGGGGGACCATTGCTGCACACAGGCAAGCTGCATATGGGCCAGGGCGGAAGTCGCATTGCAGTAGAAGACCCTCCCTTGCTTCCCAGGTCACCCTCAGCAGCGAGATATCGTCCAGGATGAACTCCTGTGGAAAATGTTGGGAAAGTGTTCAGTGTAGGTGCTCCCTGAAGCTGTTGGCTCTCCCCAAGGCACAGAAACCCAGAGGACAGTGCAGCCCTGAAACAATCAGTCCCCCTTACCATTTTGAGGCTCCCGTGGGATATGTTTGCTGTTTCGGACGGGAAAATTATGCTATGGTGTAGACCCTGTGTGTTTTCTACTCCTTAAGTGCGGGGGGGGGGGGGGGCGGGGAATCATTACTCTGTCTGGTATAAACAATGCTGCCTCTGTTAAATGTTGCATTTTGCCTATACATCTGCATCAACCTTGAGACCTCAGCCGTCCCTCTTATCGCCTGCTCAGAGACTGCAAAGACTGAGGAAGAGTCCGTGAAAAAGCAAAGAAGACATGCTGCAAGAAGTGATGCAGCAATCTATTAAAGAGAATGAGAAAGCACAGAACTGGAGGGAGAGAGAAAGCAGGATCTGCCAGGAAAACGCTGTGCATCGGCGGCAAAGCACGGAGCACCAGCAGCAAAGCACGGATCGGCTCATAAGCATCCTGGAGTGCCAAGCAGACGCTATCCAGGAGCTCGTAGCCATGCAGAAAGAGGAGCAGTACCGCAAATGCAAACGCCACCCCCCCCTACAGCCCTTGTCCCAAAACTCTTTCCGTTGTGCCCCACTGTCACCTCCAACCCATTTTCCCCAACTTCCATGTTCTTCACGCCACTCACTGCCTCCAACACCAGTATTTTCACCACCCAGCCCTGAAAACCATTACCCTTACCCTCTGCACTCAACCCCCATCACCATGCAGTATAGCTGTCCTGAAGTGCAGCACTCGCTGCACAGCACACCAGACAGGACATACCTGAATCTGTGATTGTACCGTTCCCCACTCCACCCCCTTGTTTCTTTTCAATAAATATTTTTTTTCTTTTCACTAAATGGATTCTTTGGCTTTGAAAACATTCTTTATTATTGCATAAAGTAAAAGACTCCTTAGCCCAGGAAATAAATAGGCACTGCAAGTCTGCTTGTCTGCTTAGCAGACACTGATTCCTAAAGATTGGAACTACTGCACTTCACTCCCGTGCAAGGCACCAGATATCACTGCTGGTTTTCAGCCTCAAATTGCTCCCTCAAGGCATCCCTAATCCTTGCAGCCCCGCATTGGCCCCCTGTAATAGCCCTGCTCTCTGGCTGTGCAAATTCAGCCTCCAGGTGTTGAAACTCGGAGGTCCATGCCTGAGTGAAGCTCTCACCCTTCTCTTCACAAATATTATGGAGGGCACAGCACGCGGATATAACCACAGGGATGCTGTTTTCGGCCAAGTCCAGCTTCCCATAAGGAGATCGCCAACGGCCCTTTAAACGGCCAAAGGCACACTCCACAGTCATTCAGCACCAGCTCAGCCTGTAGTTGAACCGTTCCTTGCTGCTGTCAAGGCTTCCTATGTAGGGTTTCATGAGCCATGGCATTAATGGGTAAGCGGGATCTCCAAGGATCACAATGGGCATTTCAACTTCCCCTACCATGATCTTCTGCTCTGGGAAAAAAGTCCCGGCCTGCATCTTCCTGAACAGCCAAGTGTTCCGAAAGATGCGTGCGTCATGCACCTTTCCAGGCCAGCCTGTGTTAATGTCAATGAAACACCCATGGTGATCCACAAGCACCTGGAGAACCATAGAGAAATACCCCTTCTGATTAACATACTCAGATCCTAGGTGGGGTGGTGCCAGAATAGGAATGTGCATCCCATCTATCACCCCTCCACAGTTAGGGAACCCCATTTGTGCAAAGCCATCCACTATTTCCTGCACGTTACCCAGACTCATGGTACTTCTGAGTAGGATGCGATTAATGGCCTTGCAAACTTGCATGAACACAATTCCAACGGTCGACTTTCCCACTTCAAACTGGTTTGTGACCAACCGGTACCTGTCTGGAGTTGCCAGCTTCCAGATTGTAATAGCCACCCGCTTCTCCACTGGCAGGGCAGCTCTCAATCTCATGTCCTTGCGCTGCAGGGTGGGGGCAAACTCCTCACACAGTCCCATGAAAGTGGCTTTTCTCATCCGAAAGTTCTGCAGCCACTGCTCGTCATCCCAGACTTCCATGACGATGTGATCCCACCACTCAGTGCTTGTTTCCCGAGCCCCAAAGCAGCATTCCACGGTGCTGAGCATGTCTATGAATGCCACAAGCAATTTCGTGTCGTACGCGTGACGCGGCTCGATAGCATCATCGGACTCCTCACTCTCACTGTCACTTTGGATCTTAAGGAATAGTTCGACAACCAAACGTGACGTGCTGGCGAGATAAGTCATCATACGTCACAGCAGTTCAGGCCCCATTTCCTGCAGACAGATCACACTGCACAGAAACCGTTGAAAGATGGCGCCAAAGGTGAATGGAAACAAATGGATTTCTGGGATGCGAAGCGATGCATCACGGGGTGTTGGGACAGGACACAGAATGCCCCGCACCCATGCCCCCTTCCCACCACCCATGGCGCCAGAATGGGAAAAGGTGCTCTGTGGGATAGCTGCCCATAATGCACCACTCCCAATAGCGTAATAAATAAATAAATAAATGTAAACTGGTAAGGCAATGTTACCTACATTACGGCTGTGCCCTCTGACACCAGGGCTGGATTTGGCTCACTGAGTGTTACAGCACCAGTAGTATCCCATTTCAATAGATGGGGAGTCATTCTTCCACTCTTGCTGGCTTCTTTCAATAATTAGGATTCCGGGACCTGGTGTGTCAGTGACTTTAGACAGCACACTGATGAATGGAGGAGAGAGAGATCGAGATCATCATTGACAAGTGCTTGCATAGAGAAAGGATCCAGTGCCCCGTCCATGTCATCTGTGTTAGGGGTATTCTGGTGTGAGGCGCCCACAATCACTCCATTTGAAGCTGTTCAACTCTGGATAAATAATTGTTAGTTTTTTCTGATTTCTTTAGGGTGGCCTGGGGATCTTTGTCCAGTTCCCAGAGGATGTCTCCCCATTACACTAATATCAACATTACTGGCCATAATTTGCACCCTTGTGGTCCATTACTAAGGAAGCATGCAGGGATATGTAAAAGGGAATCTCCTTTTATGTACAGAAAGGGTCCTTCCAGGGCAGGGTAGAGGCACATTTCCAGAGGCTGTTGAGTGGGAGAAGATTGCAGAGCTGCCACTTGGGCTTCTGTGTGCTTTGTTTTGTTCTACGACTGGAGGAATGTTAATGTGACACTTCATCTTGAATGGTCCCTTGGAATATGCGCTAACTACTTATGCTAAACTATCTACCTCATATTTAGCTGTGACCTTGTCTACATTACACAGTTTTGTCGACAAAAGGGAGCTTCTGTCAACGAAACAGTGGTGATGTACACACTGCAATTCTCAGCCCACTGATGTAACTCTCCTGCTACGCCTGCATAATAAAACCACCTTGGCGAGAGGCATAGAGTTTTTTGTGACATAGATAGAGAAACATAGCGTCAGTGTAGACACTACATTCCTTACATCACTGTAACTGGCCTCCAGGAGGTACCCCACAGTGCCCACCGTGACTGCTCTAGTCACTGTTTTGAACTCTGCTGCCTTGCATCAAGCTACACTGGCGTGCGTCCCTTCCGTTTCAAAGCCCCAGGAAGTTTTGAAATTGCTCTTCCTGTTTGCTCAGTGAGGAGAGTTCACATAGCTACTGGCCAGCTGAGCATGCTGGCTCCCTGCAACAAACACACTCCTGCCTGGACTGCACAGAGGGGGTGGATCTCCTGGGTTTGTGGGGAGAGGAGGCTGTGGGTCTGTGGGGATAAATCACTGTAGGGAGGCAGTTGAAGATAATCACATGGACCTCCCTACACTCCCCCCACCATTCTTTTCCCCAGTAATTGAAATTACAGGGAGGTGTTGGCATATTCAGGGGGGTGAGGGCAAACAAAGGTTGAGACTGTGAGTGCAAAGGTGAGCTGTATGGCAACATAGTAAAAACTGAAAAAAATTCCATTTTATTAGATTTAACTCATGTTTTAAAATCATCATAAATATTAAAGTTGGCTACTCAAGCCTTCTAGGAAGCACAACATCTACATCCGTTTTGACTTCTTGCACTCTTTGGTGTCTTCTTGTGTGTCCGTTACTTCTAGTCCTTCATGACATGCTGATGATTAGGCAGAAGGCAATTTCTTTTAGAACACAAAATTCTATTTAATGAGGAAAAAAAACCACTCAACTGTAGCTGTTGTGACTTGGAATAGAAAGAGATGAATTCCTACATCTTTCATCCCAGGAACCACTAGTGATGATAAAGAAGTTTAAGTTAACTCTTCATTCATTCGTCATATGATATTGGACTCTGTGTTCAAATTTTCTATTCTATCCTCATCACATGGCAACCACATTGCTGTTAGTGCCTCACTCTACTCAACTGTTAGTGTTTTATAAGACAGGCATCTCTAAAAATGACATGGAGGTTGATAGAATCCAGAAATCGCTATTGTAGATTTGTAAGAATCAAGTCTGTGTACTTTTTCAGCTGGCTTAACAAACACTTCTTGTCCCCTTCACTTAAGGAGTCAGTATAAGTACCTTCATTAGTCAACTTCTGAACTGAACGCTTTGCTTCTTCTAGTATCAGAGGGGTAGCCGTGTTAGTCTGAATCTGTAAAAAGCAACAGAGGGTCCTGTGGCACCTTTGAGACTAACAGAAGTACTGGGAGCATAAGCTTTTGTGGGTAAGAACCTCACTTCTTCAGATGCAAGACTTGCATCTGAAGAAGTGAGGTTCTTACCCACGAAAGCTTATGCTCCCAGTACTTCTGTTAGTCTCAAAGGTGCCACAGGACCCTCTGTTGCTTGCTTCTTCTAGTACATTTTCAGTGGATATCTCTGATTGAACCAAGGGTAGCTTCTATTGCTGGACAAAGATCTACTACTGTTGTAGCAGATGCTTGGATGACATTGTATAATGACCCAAGTGGTTTTAACAGGAGACTTACAAGAGAGAGAATGGCAATAGTCTTCTCTGAACATAGTAGCAAAAGTAATCCACCATCTTCACTACTTAGATCCGTCCTATCTCAGTGGATACTTTTCCAAAGCCATTAGTAACAGTTGCAGTAATTTTAAGACAAGAATCGCTCATGAGAAAGCCAGCAGGTTTTCCCAGGTTGGACTAATTTGAACTTCAATCCCAGTGTATCTTCTATTTGTTTCCAAGATGTTCAGTCCTTTTGGACTCCTGCTGAAAAAAAAGAAGAGTATAAAAACCATCATATTTATGGCTTTTTAATGTCTTTTGAAGATTCTGCAGCTTGTACTAGCACTTGCTGGAGTAGATGGCCTCTGCAGTGTGTATAGGAGAGATTAGAGTTACACATTTCTCTAAGCAAAGCTTATACTCCACTATGTCTTTCAGCCATGTTTGTAGCTCCATCAAATGCACAAGCAGCCATCTGTTTGGGGTTCAATTTACATGCATTTAACTCTTCTAAGATGTCACAGATGCAGCTGATGTGTCTTCTATAACCTGAACATCTAGAATGCGTCTACTGGCCTACCACAGACATCAATGACATACGCGATGACTTAATACTTGATACTTAATACTTGATGTCTATTTGCACTGGTGCAATCATCAGCCATGTATGAACATATTTGGAATATGAAGAGAGAGTTCTTCACTTTTTCAACTGCTGAGTCTTTCACTGTTGCACCACATGCTTCTAGAGAGTCAGTTGAGTTTTTTCAGAAAGATAATGAGCATTTGCCAGTCTTGTTCGAAACCAGTCTCCAAGTTCAGGATTAACAAGTGACAATGCACTTAATATTGGCCTCCGGTTTGTAATGTGTGGTAAGATGCAACAGCCATGTTGGTTCACATAAACTGAGTTGTGTCTCCAGCATTCTTAACAGCCTCATTAAGTTCTTATAAAATTGGATTGGACAGTGACTGCCTTATAAGGCTTTCTGCATGCTGATGCAGTCCAGAGGCCTGGTGTTTTGCAGACTTTTCATACAGGTTGCCAGTATTAGTTTATCTGATCAATCTGGCAAACCAAGCTCCTCCACTTTTACTATATAAATCCATGATATGCCCACATCTTGAATACTAAATGCAGTTCTCATCACCCCATCTCAAAAAAGATATATTAAAATTGGAAAAGGTATAGAGAAGGGCAACAAAAATGATTAGGGGTATGGAACAGATTTCATATGAAGAGAGATTAATAAGACTGGGACTTTTCAGCTTGGAAAAGAGACGACTAAGAGGGGATATGATAGAGGCTTATAAAATCTTGACCGGTGTGGAGAAAATGAATAAGGAAGTGTTATTTACCCCTTCACTTAACACAAGAACCAGGGGTCACCCAATGAAATTAATAGGCAGCAGGTTTATAACAAATTAAAGGAAATATTTTTTCACACAACTCACAGTCACCCATGGAACTAATTCCCAGGGACATTGTGGAGGCCAAAATTATAACAGGGTTCAAAAAAGAACTAGATAAGTTCATGGAGGTTAAGTCCTTCAGTGGCTTTTAGCCAGGATTGCAAATCCATGCTCTGAGTGCTTGTAGAGGGTTGGACTCACCCCTGCTGCGCCTCCTGCTGGTTGCTTCGGGGAACCAGCTCTTCTAGCATCCTGGAGTGCCCCCTGCAGGCCGGTGATCCGCCTTGTCCTCTACTGGCTCCATGTCCCTCCCAGGACCCCGGTGCCCCTTGCTCTGGGTGCTGCCCTCTGGTAGTACCCACCCAGTATTAGGGTCTCCCCTCCCCAGGGAACCCTCACCCACTGTCCCTACCTCGCCTCAGAATAAGGCCACTGTCAGTCACCAACTAGCCCTCACTCCCTGGGGCAGACTGCAGTATAGGCCATTCATCACAGGCAAGGTTGGGTTTGGACCTGCTGCCTTGGCCTACCCCTGGACTGCCCTCTGCAACCCCCAGTATCCCTTGGCCTTCTACTAGGTCACAACCTGGGGCTTTCCAGGCTGGAGCTCCCCAGCTCCTTAGCCTGTCCCCAGCCCTGCTCCACTCAGTTACCCTGTGTCTAGTTTCCTGCAGCCAGGCCCTTCTCTCTCTAAGTGCAGAGAGAGACTGTTTGGGCTCCTGGCTCCCAGCCTTCTTATACAGGCCAGCTGTGGCCTGATTGGGGCATGGACCAGCTGCAGCCGCTTCCCCCAATCAGCCAGGGTTTTACCTTGCCCAGCCCCAGCACTCTGCAGGGATTTTCCAATCCCTCCAGGGCCGGAGCGGGTATTCACCCCGCTACAGTGCTCCTAGTCTCTGTTTGCCATAAGCTAGGAGTGGACAACAGGGGATGGATCACTCCATGATTCCCTATTCTGTTCATTCCCTCTGAAGCACCTGGAATAGTCACTGTGATCTCTGCAAGTTGGTTCTCGAGGTTCCACGCACCTCTCAGTGATTTCAGCTCTCAGTAGGGGAACCTTGCTGCCAGATCTAATGCATCCAAGGGTGCTGAGGGAATTGGCTGATGTGATTGCAGAGGCATTAGCCATTATCTTTGAAAATTTGTGAAAATCAGGGGAAGTCCAGGATGATTGGAAAAAGGCAATTATAGTGCCCATATTTTAAAAAGGGAAGAAAGAGAATGCGGGGAACTACAGACCAGTCACCCTCACTTCACTAGGCTGTTCTCAGTGGTGGCAGATGACAGAACAAGGAGCAATGGTCTGAAGTTGCAATGAGGGAGGTCTAGGTTCGATATTCGGAAAAACTAGGAGGGTGGTGAAGCACTGGAATGGGTTACCTAGGGAGGTGGTGGAATCTCCATCCTTAGAGGTTTGTAAGGCCTGGCTTGACAAAACTTTGGCTGGGATGATTTAGTTGGTGTTGTTCCTGCTTTGAGAAGGAGATTGAACTAGATGACCTCCTGAGGTCTCTTCCAATCCTAATATTCTATGATTCAGTGCAGGCTGGGCTGTCTTTTCCACAGACACACTGTCCCAAAGCAGGACTAAGCACTTAGACCTAATTATCAGTGGTTTCAGCTCTAGCGGTCACATAACAAACCAAAAGACTCTCTATGGAGCCTAATCAGCTCTATCTCTAAACAGGAGAGATGGGCAGGACAAATAGTGCTTGTGACTCTTAGGCAGAGCCAACAACACCAAGCAAAACATCTGTGCCTCACCCTCTCTCTCTTCACTAGAATATGGCATGCAAACCTCCTCCTTAGAGAGTGCAGTTCAGTTGAGGGTGACCAATGCTTAATTTGTAATGAAATAGGTGCTGGGGCATAAGCAAGTTTGTTACTTTCATAACTGGTGTGACAAGCCCAGAGGTCCCAGGGCTATGAACTGCTGAGCATAGAGGTGTTGGGGCAAAGCCCTGGCAAGACCTAGCACAAATTAAGCACCGAGGGAGACTCCCTCATTCAGGCAGGCTAAGAACAGTTATGCTGCCATTTACTCAATAAGGATAATAACATTTCATGATCCCCACATTTAATACTTATGTGATTTGTGATCCAACACTAGCCAAAATTGATCACTTGGACCACACAGCTGTCTGCTGGATACCTAGGCAGAGTAGGTGTGTTCATGTAAATAAGGTCCGGTCCTGAAGCCTTTACATCCATCCCTAATTTATCACTAGATGTCAGGGGAGAGTTCATTCAGACCTGGCTCATAAATAATAATTTGAAATTATTAGGTAGGCCAATATAGCTGAAACAAATGTGCCAACATTGTCATAAATAACAGCTGTATGAGGAGGAGTCTTTCTTCAGACTTTTCAAACCCATTATGCTTTCTCAGGTACAAGCTGTGATTTTTTTTCAACAGCCGTCAGACTTCCTCGGCTCATTGGATCCTCGTGAGTGCCTGGTCCTGGGCGGGGACTTTAACACCACCCTTGAGGAGTGGGACTGCTCGGGGACTGAGCGGTGTCCAGCCACCGTGGACATCCTCCAGGAGATTGTTGACCATCACTCCCTGGTGGACATCTGGCATGTCCACCATCCAGACGAAGTGTCAACATTCACCTTTGTCCAGGTGGAGACTCATTGGTCGTGTCACTCCTGTTTGGACCGCATTTACTATCACACTGTCAACTTCCATGAGTCCACACCTCCAGCATCCGGCTGGCCCCATTGTCAGATCACCACCTGGCAACCGTGACAGCCGCTCTCAGCGTGGAGAGGCCAGGGCCAGCCTATTGGCACTTTAATTACAGCTAGCTGGAGGATCTGGGCTTCGTGGTGTCCTTCCTGGACTTCTGGGATTTTTGAAAGGCCATCTAATTCCCTTAAGCACCTTTGACAACACCAACTCGTATCACTGTCTTATTGCAACTTAAAGACATAGTTTGGGAGAGTCAGATTTCCATTGGTGGTAGCCCATTTGCTGATGGATTTCCTCATGGTCTCATTCACGTCTTTGTTTCTCAGAGTATATATAAGGGGTTTAACCATTGGAATTAGACCAAGTAAAAGAGAGAAAATAATTTGTTGACCTCTATTGAAAGGTTGTTTGATGGCACCATGTAGACAATGATTTATGCTGTGTAGAACCATTAGGAACAATGGCAGTACAGGACAGATTTTTCAAAAACACCTCCAGGATATGTCAACACAGCTAGCTGCAGTGAGCCTCCCAGCCTGTGTTGACAATTTGCCCTTCTCACAACAAGCCAAAACATCTAAGAACCAAGAAAGCTCACATCCACTCCCCTTTTCTCACCTATGCTTATCTTTCTTAGGCTACTTTCTGTCCAACATATGAAGTTGGTCCATTATCCATTCCCCTGAGAGGTTAAGAGCAGAGAGTGCAGGAACCCTTGTGCTCAGGGTCACAAACTGAGCCCAATCGAAGGCACTGAAGCAAACTCAAATGGTGTTTCAGCTTCCTCCCTCAGAATCACAAGAGCAACACAAAGAAAACTTAAGAGGAACAAGCCTCCGCTGCTTTCATTTACCCCAGTGCCACCCTCTCAGCAGCCTACCGGCACCCTTTCCCAGGAAGGACACGAAGTTGGTAGGAGCTCTGGCATAGAAACTAAGGGAGAGGTGTTGCTCCTCCTCGCTGTGATCTGATACCATTCTGACTCCATGTAATGGGGCTTTGAGCATTGCCATGTTCTGAGTTCTGTGCCCTCAGGAAGCGGCCAAAGTGCTGACCACCCCCCTCCCCTGCTTCTCTTGGGCCCCTGGAAGCATGGTGTTTGCACAGGAGTTGGAAACCATTCTTTCCTATCTTTGTCTTCCTCGGCTACCCTGGCCCCTTCCCCCAAAATAGTTTCATCAGATGCTGGAGGGGCCTAAGGACCTGCAGGTTTCTCTCACCCACCTCCTAAGGCAAACAGTCATTCCCTTCTCTGACATTCCTGGAGCCTCGCACTCTTGGAGGAGTTTTACCCCAGGGGGATCTGATTCCCTGTGATAACTGGCGTCTGGTGGGGGACTGTCTTGTCTGCTCCCTGTTTGGGAGCTGAGATGCTTTTTCAGACTCTCCCTCACTGGATGAGTGCAACAGCACCTCCTCCTGGTGGGAGAATCCTAAATTCCACCCTCCTGCAAAGATTTCTCTGAGCAGCTGCTAGATGAACCCTACTTCTCTGGTCTAGACACCAGCATCTAACTAGCCTTGTAACAGGCCCTGTTTGCTAGCTGGAGAGGGAAGGAACTAGGAAAGAAGGCAAATGTCAGAAAATGAATCTCAACATGCAAAGAAACTTCCTTAGGGCTCCTTGTGCACTGTCTGTGCCTTTGAGGAATCTTCAGGCACTCCCTGACTAGCTCAGTTGGTAGTGCATGGGACTCTTAATTTTAGGGTTGTGGGTTCAAGCCCCAGGTTGGGCATTTGATCTTGCAGCCTTAGGGTATGTCTGTACTATGAATGTGGTTGATTTAATAGAAGTCAGTCTTAGAAAACAATTGTATACAGTCCATCGTGTATGTCCCCACTAAGACAATAGACCTGCGGAATGTGTCCTCAATACCATGGTTGGCATCGACTCAAGGAGTGGTGCACTGTGGATAATTATCCCACAGTCCCTGCTGCCCATTGGAATTCTGGGTTAAGCTCCCAATGCCTGATGGAGAAAAAACATTGTTGCGGGTGGTTTAGGGTACATGTCGTCAGTTTCCCCTCCTCCCCCCCTCCCTCCCTCCTTGAAAGCAACAGCAAAGAAGAGTTTGCCCCTTTTTTCCTGGGTTATCTGTGCAGACACCATAGCACGGCAAGCATGGAGCCCACTCAGCTGAGCACTGCTCTTGTGAGCATTGTAAACAACTCGCACATTATCCTGCAGTATGTACATAGCCTGGCTAGGAGTGCCAGCACTAGGATGATTGTGAGGAGGACATGAACACAAACGTGGAGCAGGTTGATACAGTGGAATGCCCATTCTGGGCCCGGCAAACAAGCACAGACTGGTGGGACCGCATAGTGTGGCAGGTATGGGATGATTCCCAGTGGCTGAGAAACTTTCGCATGCGTAAGGCCACTTTCCTGGAACTTTGTGAGTTGCTTTTTCCCACACTGAAGTGCAGGAATACCAAGATGAGACCTGCCCTGACAGCTGAGAAGCGAGTGGCAATAACCCCATGGAAGCTTGCAACGTCTGACTGCTACCGGTCAGTCAGGAATCAATTTTTAATGGGCAAATTACTACGAGGGCTGCTGTGATCCAAGTAGCCAATGCAATCACTGAGCTGCTGCTAACAAGGGTAGTGACTCTGGGAAATGTGCAGGTCATAGTGGATGGTTTGCTGCAATGGGGTTCCCTAACTGTGGTGGGGCAATAGACAGAATGTATATACCTATCTTGGTACCGGACCACCTTGCTTATAAAATATACCTAATGTGGCTAAATTCAACCTAACCTCATAGTGTAGACCAGCCCCTAGTCCCATAAAGCTCTGCTGACTCTCAGGGCTGGGATCAGACACTCCAGGGCCATGCATGGGGATCGATCCCCTTGACCCTGTGCCCATGTGAAATATCAGTGGTGGGTAGGATGGTGGCATGGGACCCCTGCTCCCTCCCAGAAGAGGCAGTGGGTGACTCTCCCCCATCCCTTGGGATCAGCAAGGTGCCCACAGACAGGCAGAGGGCAATTGTGGTCCCCTGAGTCCTTACATTCCTAGTCAGGGTTTATCTGCTTGGGTGAGGGGGTCAGGACTGCTGTGCTCCTCCCCTTCCTCTGCACACTGAGCCCGCTGATGGGGTGGGGTTGTTGGGGTCCTCAGAGAAGTGGGGCTGAGAGTTCAAACCCCATGGAGATGTGTGGGACAGTTCCCCTCTCCCAGAGCCATTGTCTCAAGCTCTCTGCAGACTCAGGCAGTCAATGCTGCAGCTGCTGCACTGGGGACAGATCTCCCCACTTTCCAAAACTTTGCTCCAGGCTGTGGATGGTGCATCCTCTGGGGCTGGCCCTAGTCAGACCCATGGCACTGGTCTCTGGCAATTCCTATGTTCCTGTGGAAAACAAGGAAAATCTGCTTGAAAAAAATAATTTGACAAACATTTCACCCAGATCTCTGAACATTCATTAAAAGCTCAAACAAAACGGAATCATGGATCAGCTCTAAATAAATGATTCTTTATGAATTGTTCTTCCTGTTTCAGTTAATATTCCTCAGATTAATTGTTTTGGTAAACTGAGGCACAGAGAGTTGAGGTTATATAGTGCCTAGCCAGGTTTAGATCACAGGAGCTCCCGGCGTCTTGACCTCCTTTCTCTAGTCACTTCTGACTGCTCTACGGGCTATGATTTGAGGTTGCGATTCCTAAGGGAGTCTTAGGGAGTTAGAAGCCCAAGATGTACATGCCTTACTCCCTTAGGCTCCTTTTCAAATCCCTACTGTCATTTTCTGGAATTGCAGAGAAGCCCAGGCCTTGGAAGTCAACAAAATAGATGCAGAGCTAGGATTACAAAGGGGTTGAGGCACCTAAAGAAGCTGAGGTCTACTGGGATTTGCAATAACACCAACAGTTTAGGCACCCAACTTCCATTGAATGCCCGTGGGATTTAGCCACTTAGCTCACATAGGAGCTTTGATAAATCCCAGTCAGTGCCTGTCTCCATCTAATTAGATGCCTAATCCATTTGTAATCCTGGCCTACAGATAACACAGAAGCTGGGCTGGAATGAGGGAACCCTGGGGGAGATCATAGGCCCTGCGCTAGGCAGTGGATCAGATTAGAGGATCAGAAGGAATCTTTTGGCTTTATCACCATGGCATCTATGCACTTGCCTCTGGGCCTTTGCTGCTGAGCTGTGAAGGGCTCCTGGGAGTGCGTCCCACTAGCCCTTAGGAAATAGAAGTGGATAAATTACGTTCCTGTAGCATGGGTCCTTTAATGCCAGTGCAAATCAGATCCAGCTACATACAGCTCACATGCAGAAAGCAACAGATCAGAGTCTAGTTCAGTTACAAAGTGAGGGGTGAAAGGACGCTCAGATACCTGGGCCTTTAGCTTCTCGATTGTGATATATAGATAGATATTGACCAAAGAATCCTGGTGCTGGATGACTGAATGCATCATATGTTGGGGGAAAAAATCCACAAAGATCATCATAGTAAGTTTATTTCAATTAAATATGTTTGGGGATCAACATACAGTGGGAAATTATGATGATGAATATGAATTAAAATATGAACTTGTTAAGACTTTACTTTCAGTTTAATCAATTACCTATTGCTGATAGGAATTTTTCCGCCTCTCAGGGAACGGTTGACTTTTCACTGAAAACGCAAAATCAATTTATTTACTTTTTAATTTTTGGCAAAGAAAATTTTCTACTGAAAACTCGATTTTATCACAAAACCAAAAATGTTTTTTTTTTTTTGAGATTTCAGATTCTTTACACAATAATCCCAAAATGTTTGAGAAAAGCAGACAGATTCTGAAATATGTTGTTGTTTAGCTAAAAAACCAACATCCATTATAAAAGATACAGCTAAAAATTTCCAACCAGCCTTAAACTTTAAATAAGTTGGGGAACATTAATATTATCTGATAAAGCATTAATTTCAAGTCCATTTGTTCTATTGCATATGTGTGATTTCTCTTTCAAAGTGATATTTGCAAGAAGGTAACAATGGAATAACAAGTAAAGTTGATAGAAAACAGAGTGCATTTAATACAGACTAGCCCCTTTTAACCCTGGTTTAGAGTTGAATCAAGCAGCCAAAGCCTGTCTATCCTGACCCTGTTCAAGGACATCATAGAATCTCATGGCTCAAAGGGACCTCAGGAGGCCATCTTGTTTAACCCCATGCTCAAAGCAGTGCCAGTCCCCAGACAGATTTTTGCCCCATATCCCTAAATGGTCCCCTCAAGAATTGAACTCACATCCCTGGGTTTAGTAGGCCAATGCCCAAACCACTGCGCAGCTCACTGGGAGTAGAGCACAGAACTTCTGGTCTAGCTTCACACTCCTGCTGGCTGAGTATAAATGGTGTAAATGGCTGTGCAGAACTTACACATACCAAGACATGGGGCCATGTTTCCAGAGGTATTTTGCTGCCTACTGGAATTTTCAGGAGCAACTAGGAGTTTATAACTCGTTAATTTCAAGGGGTGTTGAGGCCCTAGATGTTTTGAGAATCCCACTAGGTGCCTCTATACCTTTAAAAATCTGTCCCACAGCCTCTCTCCAAAGGACCTTACAGTCCCAGTAGACAGAGCAGAGAAAGGGAGGGAGGGGAAACAGAGGCAGAAAGAGGGGAAATGACTGGCCTAAGGTCAGACAGCAGGTCACTGGCAGAGAAAAGAGTAGAGCCCATGTGTCTTGACAACCCCTGCACCACACAGCACAGAGTAAACAATACAACATAGCAGTGATGCAGGGATGCTGCTAGTCTATGCTTTCACACATTTAAAATGTGTTGGCATTTTAGTCTATCCGTTCCATGGCCAAGCTGTGAGCTTGGTGATGGTCGCAACACAAGGACGTCCTCTGGAAGAATTGTTGGATTTGTATTGTACTTTGTTCCATCCTTCATACTGCATTTTAACAGGCCACATCTTGGGCCAAATCCTCAGATGATGGAAAGTAATGAAGCTCCATTTACTTTAAAGAAGCTAACCGAATTACAATAGTGTGATAACGTGACTGAGTGATTGTCAGAGGCGAGGAGTGCTAACAACACCTAATCATTGTAAGTGACAAGTGCTGTGCACCTTTAACATTCATATAATGAGATATTAGACAAAGGGGAATCAGGGCTATTCCCTCTGTCACTCTAATCCTGACCATTGTCTTTCTCATTACTTCCACAGCCATCACACAGTGTAACGAGGAGGAAAATGTCCAACCAAACCACCGTGACCGAGTTCCTTCTCCTGGGATTCTCTGACATTCAGGAACTGCAGATTTTTCACTTTGTGGTGTTTCTAGTTTTTTACCTGATATCCCTGCTGGGGAACCTTCTCATCATCACAGCCATAGCCCTCGACCGCCACCTTCACACCCCCATGTACTTCTTCCTGATGAATCTGTCCATCCTAGATCTCGGATCCATCTCTGTCACCATCCCCAAATCCATGGCCAATTCCCTCATGAATACCAAATCGATTTCTTATTCTGGATGTGTTGCCCAAGTCTTTCTCCTCGTCTTCTTTGCTTCAACAGATTATGCCATACTGACCGTCATGGCGTATGATCGATACGTCGCCATCTGCCAACCACTGCACTATGAGACAGTGATGAACAGAAGAGCTTGTGTCCAAATGGCAGCCAGTGCCTGGATCAGTGTCATTCTCTACTCTGCAGTGCACACTGGAAACACGTTTGCAATATCCTTCTGTGGAGGCAACATGGTGGATCAGTTCTTCTGTGAAATCCCCCAGCTCCTCAAGCTCGCCTGCTCTGACTCAGACCTCAGTGAAGTTGGGTTTCTCATCTTTAGTTTATTCTTATGCTTAAGCTGCTTTGTTTTCATAATTGTGTCATATGTTCAGATCTTCACCACAGTGGTGAGAATTCCCTCTGAGCAGGGCCGGCATAAAGCCTTCTCCACCTGCCTCCCTCACCTCAGTGTGGTCTCCTTGTTTGTTGGCACTGCCACTTTTGCATACCTGGAACCCATCTTCAGCTCTCCATCAGTTCGGAATCTTTTGGTGGCCCTTCTCTATTCTGTGTTGCCACCAATGATGAATCCAATTATCTACAGCATGAGGAACAAGGAGCTCAAAGGTGCACTGAGTAAAATGATAGGTTGGAGGTTATTTATTAAGAATTAAATGTCAATAGTTATCTTTTGATCAAGATTTCATTCTGTGTTTCTTTAGAAATATAATTATCTGATGGAATTATTGTCTTCATGAGAACATAAAATGCTATCTCTTCATGCCCAATTGGGTATTTACACTAGTAAAAATCCAGACAAACTTGACTGAAAAAAACAAAAAAGTGTTATTAAAGGTTTACACCAATGTAAATAAGATCAGAATCTATCTATCTATCTATCTATCTATCTATCTATCTATCTATCTATCTAGTAATTATAAAGGATTACCCATCACCATACTATATGAGCACCTTGCACATAATATCAGTAGCCATACCAAAAGTCTCTAGTGGGGTCTCTGGCTCTTCTTATTTTGGGGGATGAGAATTCTGACTGAGATATCAATGCATTTGTTGTTTGTTTCTCTGTTTTTTTAATTTATTTTTGTTTAGCTGGTTGGTTGGTGGTTGATTTGTTTCTTTGTTCCAGGTGGCTTTGGAGGTGGAAAGGCGTGGGGAGATGGTGAGTGTTTGGTTCGACCTGATTTTCAATATTTGTCCTCTCTTGGGAGTGCCCATATGTCATCTCTTTGATGAGGTTTTTCTGAGCGTGCTGAAAATTTGCTCCCCACACTGATAAAAGGGTGCAAAAGAGGTTTCTTCGTGGTTGAATTCCTGCTGAAATGATTATGTTTATACTATTGGGGTATTATTGTATTATTAATGATGTGTTGGGGAACAAAGAGCCTCAGGGAGGCATCTTTTTATCTTTTTAACTTAAATGATTATGTAAATGCTGTGTCATTGGTGCTCTGGTGGAAAGGCTTTTCTGAAGAGAAACTTTTTCAAGGGTTTCCTAAAGAAAATCTGATTTTGAATAATGAGGCCAAAAACTGGATCCCATTGAAGTCACTAGGGTCTAACCCCTCACTTCTAAGATATCATGATTTGGACAATAGCCAGTGCACATAAGGATCAAGATTTGGCTCACAACACCCTGGAAAAAGTGAAGGTGACAGCGATGTAAGGGTCACATTTTCGAACACAGGTAGACCAGCACCAGTGCAGAGTAGACTCACTGACTGAACCAGTATAATACTGATGTTGTTTTGGCCCAAAGTCCCTGGGATACACTTAGTAGTAATATAAACACTGATGTAAATTAGTTGTCTGGGGTCATTTTGTTCTAACCGTGGTGTATTTCACTAGGGGGGTGGTGAAGCACCGGAATGGATTACCTAGGGAGATGGTGGAATCTCCATCCTTAGAGGTTTTTAAGGCCCGGCTTAACAAAGTCCTGGCTGGGATGATTTAGTTGGTGTTGGTCCTGCTTTGAGCAGGGGATTGGACTAGATGACCTCCTGAGGTCTATTCCAACCCTCATATTTTATGATTCTATGAAAAATGCCATCTGTTGTTCCATATGCAATCCAGTGTAGATCTACCCACATTCAAGCTGAGAAAGAATCTCAGAAATTATTAGTTTTAGAATACCATCTTTGTGCATGGCTGTGAACACTACATATGTGATAGTCAAAGGCAGAGCATGTGATTAGATAGACAGACGTAGAGATAGGACCATTCCCTGTCCTAACACACAACCTCTTTTAGTCATAAAGATGGATTTTTTTTATTGTGAATTATGTTAGATAGATTAGATTAGATAATTTATGAACATTATTGTGTTTCTTTTCCTGTTAATGATTGTCTATGTCCAGAGCATGATTGTCCTATAAGTAGTCCTTATTAAATGTTATTTAGTAAAGATTTTTATGACTACATCTTACACCATCGCTCATTTACAAACAACTCCTCATATGTACTCTGTGTTTGAACTTTTAGCAGTTTTGATTGGATACATTTTTAACATGATCTCCTTCGTTTCTCTGAGTAAATAGAAGTATCACACTCAGGTTCCTTAAGAACGAAGGAGCCAGTTCTCAGCAGGTGTACATGGTTCTAGCTCCTCTGAAGCCAATAGAAATCTGAGAATTTACATCAGCTAAGGATCTGCTCTGAACAAAACTCACTTCCTTTGAAAATTCTGTACAAAGGCCCTGATTCCACAAGCCGCTTCAGCACATTCTTAACATTAAACACATGAGTACGCCCACTGAAGGTTTAAAAATAAAGCCATGTTTAAGTCCCTGTTGTATATGGGTTAGTATTATGGATAGGACTTAAGGCTAATACCAAACGGGTGTCAGACTCTGAGACTTCCTCAGTTTCTCTCCTTTCCAAGTCAAACAAAGCCCTACAATTGATGCACTGAAATTACTCTCCTCTTCTGGAGTCTAGATTATTAATGTAAAATAATAAGTTTATCTCAAAGCCAGAATCTCTGGGTCTTCTTCTCCAGACTCACCAGTCCATTATGTCCTTCATCACCAACCTTTCCCTCCTGGAGGGCCTGCTCACCAGCATACTCATCCCCAAGATGTTGACCAATATGGTGAGTGAGAAGAAGACCATTTCCTTCTCTAGCTGCCATGCCCAGGCCTAGTTCCTCTTCCTGGTGGGCTCCATGGAGTTTTTCCTCCTTGCTGTCATGTCCTTTGACCACTATGTGGTTATCAGATAACCACTGCAATATGCCACCATTGAGAGCACTCATGTCTCCCTCGTGCAGGTGGCTGTTGCATGGAAATGGGGGTTCCTGGCCTTGATTCTGCCCACTCTCTTGGTGGCTTGGCTTCCACACTATGGTCTCAACCTCACTGACCATTTTTTCTGCTACGTGGAGACACTCTCAAGCTCTCCTGCTTCAACACAGCTCTCTCCTGGACAGTCCAAATATATTAAGTCCGTTGTTTCTTTAAGGGAATAATATATCAGCTTATTATTTTAAATAGTTTTGCAGACACTTCAATTTAAATACACTGGATTAGATAAAAAATAAAACAAATTTATTAACTACAAGGAGATAGAGTTGAAATGAGTACCAGTAACGAGGTATAAAAGTTGGAAATGGATACAAGAAAAATAAACATAAAATGCTGCCCAACTTCACAAACTTTATTAAATTTGAAGCAAAGTTTTCTCCTCACATGCTTCCAGCAGTCTGACTGACCAACCCCCTTAAGTCAGGATCCATCCCCCAGAGTCCAACAGCAGCTTCCTTTGTTTCCTTAGGTGCTTTGAATGCTATGAACAGGGAGAGAGAGGTGTCTTGGGGTGTCTGATCCTTCTTTTTATAGTCCTGTCCCCTTTTTGAGAAGCATTTCCAGTCAGGAGCAAGGCAACACGCAGTCTATGTGGAAGGGAACTCCATATTGTTTCTTTGCTAAAATGTAGAATTTTGCCACTGTCTACTTTCCTGCCAAAGCATGGCCACATTTCAGATAATGGCACATCAGCTTTGTTGACACCTGGCTGAGGCATTGGCTTGTTCTTTGTCTTTGAGAAACTGGTTTGGCCACTCCCCAGTCTTATATGGAAAACATCCTTTAAGACATGAGAGATAAAAAGCCATTTTTTAAAAAGTAGTAAATAGAAAGGAGCATAAACACTACCAAATTAAGTGTAAACATGTAATAAGAAAAGACAAAGAGGAGTTTGAAGAATGGCTAGCTAAAAACTCAAAAGGTAATAACAAAATGTTTTTTAAGTATATCGGAAGCAGGAAGCCTGCTAAACATCCAGGGGGGCCACTGGACGATTGAGACACAAAAGGAGCACTTAAAGATGATAAAGTTATTGAGGAGAAACTAAATAAATTCTTTGCTTCAGTCTTCATGGCTGAGGAAGTTATGGAGATTCCCAAATCTGAGCTGACTTTTGTAGGTGACAAATCTGAGGAATTGTCACAGATTAAGGAGTCACAAGAGGAGGTTTTGGAATTAATTGATAAACTTAACGGTAGCAAGTCACTGGGACCAGATGGCATTCACCCAAGACTTCTGAAAGAACTCAAATGTGAAGTTGCAGAACTATTAACTATGGTTTGTAACCTGTCCTTTAAATTGGCTTCTGTACCCAATGACTGGAAGATAGCTAATGTAATGCTAATATTTAAAAAGGGCTCTAGAGGTGATCCCAGCAATTACAAACCGGTAAGTCTAACGTCAGTACCGGGCAAATTAGTTGAAACAACAGTAAAGAATAAAATTGTCAGACACATAGAACATAAATTGTTGGGCAAAAGTCAACATGGTTTCTGTAAAGGGAAATCATGTCTTAGAGTTCATTGAAGGGGTCAACAAACATATGGACAAGGGGGATCCAGTGGACAAAGTGTACTTAGATTTCCAGAAAGCCTTTGACAAGGTCCCTCACCAAAGGCTCTTACGTAAATTAAGTTGTCCTGGGATAAGAGGGAAGGTCCTTTCATGGATTGAGAACTTGTTAAAAGACAGAGAACAAAGAGTAGGAATAAATGGTAAATTCCCAGAATGGAGAGGGGTAACTAGTGGTGTACCCCAAGTGTCAGTCCTAGGACCAATCCTATTCAACTTATTCATAAATGATCTGGAGAAAGAGGTAAAAAGTGAGGTGGCAAAGTTTGCAGCTGATACTAAACTGCTCAAGATAGTTAAGACCAAAAGCAGACTGTGAAGGAACTTCAAAAAGATCTCACAAAACTAAGTGATTGGGCAACAAAATGGCAAATGAAATTTAATGTGGATAAATGTAAAGTAATGCACATTGGAAAAAATAACCCCAACTATACATACAGTATGATGGGGGCAAATTTAGCTACAAGTAATCAGGAAAAAGATCTTGGAGTTCTCTGACGACGTCCACGCAGTGTTCAGCAGCAGTCCAAAAAGAAAACAGGATGTTAGGAATCATTAAAAAGGGGATAGAGAATAAGACTGAGAACATCTTATTGTCCTTATATAAATCCATGGTACGCTCATATCTTGAATACTGCATACAGATGTGGTCTCCTCATCTCAAAAAAGTTATACTGGCATTAGAAAAGGTTCAGAGAAGGGCAACTAAAATGATTAGGGGTTTGGAATGGGTCCCATATGAGGAGAGATTAAAGAGCCTAGGACTTTTCAGCTTGGAAAAGAGGAGACTAAGGGGGGATATGATAGGGGTATATAAAATCATGAGTGGTGTGGAGAAAGTGAATAAGGCAAAGTTATTTACTTGTTCCCATAATATAAGGACTAGGGGCCACCAAATGAAATTAATGGGCAGCAGATTTAAAACAAATAAAAGGAAGTTCTTCTTCACACGGCGCACAGTCAATCTGTGGAACTCCTTGCCTGAGGCTAGTTTAAAAGAGAACTGGATACATTCATGGAAGTTAAGTCCATTAATGGCTAGTAGCCAGGATGGGTAAGAAATGGTGTCCTTAGCCTCTGTTTGTCAGAGGGTGGAGATGGATGGCAGAAGAGAGATCACTTGCTCATTACCTGTTAGGTTCACTCCCTCTGGGGCACCTGGCATTGGCCACTGTCAGTAGACAGGATACTGTGCTAGTTGGACCTTTGGTCTGACCCAGTACAGCCATTCTTATGTTCTTATGAGCTCATCTTATGTTTATAACTTCACATATTACGCTGCTACGTGCATTTTGCCATTATATTATTGGCCATCAGATTATGAGTTTGTAAATGATAACTCTCAAGGCATAACTTGTATGGACTTTATCACAATAGTGTGTAGAGTGTGAACAAAGGGATATATTAAGAACATAATAACAGCCACCCTGGGTCAGACCAAAGGTCCATCAAGCCCAGTATCCTATCCTCTGACAGTGGCCAATGGGAATGAATAGACAGGTTATCATCAAGTGATCCATGCCCTATCACCCAAACCCAGCTCCTGGCAAGCAGAGGCTAGGGACACCATTTCTACCCACCCCGGCTAATAGCCATTGATGGACTTATCTTCCATGAATCTATCTAGCTCCCTTTTCAACCCTGTTATAGTATTGGCCTTCACAACACCCTCTTGCAAGGAGTTCCAGAGGTTGACAGTGCGTTGCGTGAAAAAATACTTTCCTGAAGGAGTAAATAACACTTCCTTATTTACTTTCTCTATACCACTCATGATTTTATAGACTTCTATCATATCACCAATTAGTCACCTCTTTTCCAAGCAGAAAAGTCCCAGTCTTATTAATCTCTCCTCATACGGAAGCCATTCTACACCCCTAATAATTTTTGTTGCCCTTTTCTGAAACTTTTACAATTTCAGTATATCTTTTTTGAGATGAGGTGAACACATTTGCAAACAGTATTCAAGGTGTGGGCGTACTATGGATTTATATAGAGGCAATATGATATTTTCTGTCTTATTATCTATTCCTTACTTAATGATTCCCAAGATTCTGCTCACTTTTTTGACTGCCACTGCACATTGAGTGGATGATTTCAGAGAACTATCCACAATGACCCTTTACGGCTTTAGCTGTCAATTAAGTCAGAGAGCTAGAGCAAATGAGAAAAAAAATCAGTGCAAAACTTTGACTTTGCCTTTGCATCAGATACCCAAAATTAGAAAAAGATTCGGGATTTGGCAATGAAACGTATTTGTTTTTAGCAAAATACTAGTGTTAATTGAAAATGTTACATTCCAACAAAAGAAAATTGAGGTTTTCAGTTTAAAAAAAAATTGTTTCAAGTATAGCAGAAACTTTTCTTGGACATTTTTGCTTAATTTTAAATCCCATTTTGAAAACAAAAATGGGCAGAAAATCTCCAACCGCTTCTAATTGGAAATTGAGCTTTAAACAAAGTTGGGAAACATTATTCTTATATTTAATAATACAGCCATTTCAAACGTGTTTCTTCCATTGCAACCGTGTTTATTTCTGTTTCAAAGAAATAGTTATGGAAAGGTAAAAAAACAGCATAGCAGCAAATCCTGCAGATTGTGTTTTGTACACACTAGCACCTGTAAACTCAGAGTCAGCATTGCACCAGCCACCTGAAGCCTGTCTATCTCAAACCTGCCCAAGAACACAGAGGGGGGACAGAATCAAGATCTCCTGTTCCAGCCCCATATCCTCTGTCCCACACTGGTGCCAGCTGAACACCAATGCTGTAAACAGGTGCACAAAACATACACATAGTAAAACACAGGCCCTCCCTAACTGAGATCACAGTCCTAGTAGACAAGGCAGAGAAAGGGGGAGAAAGGAAACAGAGGCAACTTGCCCAAGATTATCCAGAAGGTCAGTGGCAGAGACAAGAACATAACCCAGGTCTCCTGATTGCCACTGACCTGCACAGCGCAGACATGAAGGTAGAGAGGGAAACGATAAACCATAGCAGTAACAGAGGGATGCTCCTAGCCCATCATTACACAGAGACACAAGTGCAGCAAGTATCAGGGGCCATGAATCTATCTGTAAGCAGGTAGCAGGCCATCTCTGCACAGAACTCAGTGTGGAATCATCATAGACGAGCTGGTGCTAGGGGCGCTGGGTATGTCCATGTCATGTTTCCCTGGGAAAAGGGGATCAGGCTGTGCTGCTGGTTTAGAAGTTTAGTTTCCTGTCCAAGTTGTTTGTCCAAAGGAGAAGTGAGTGGAAGGGACCTGGGTCACCGAGTCCAATCCCCTGCTCTCACTGGCAACCCAGTCATATAATCCCCACCCTAAACCTACACAGCTCCATGTTAACACCAGTTAGGTTGTTTGTCAATGGCTCCTATTGGGAGGCTGCTCTATATCATCCCTGCTCTGATGGGGACAAACTTTCTTCTCATTTCCAAGCTAAATTTACTCCTAAATTTATCCCCATTCTTTCTTGTGCCGACATTCTTCTTTAGCATCAATAGCTCTTCTTCCTCTCTGGTGTTTACCCCCTCGATGTATTTATAGAGAGGGATCATATCCCCTCTCAGCTGACATTTTGCGAAGTTAATTAGCCAAACTCTTTTAGGCTACGACAACTCAGCAAGCTAGGCTGTGATTCACCAGCTTCCATATATGTACTCGTATGCTAGCTTGGTGAGCATAAATAGCAGTATACCTGCAGTAGCCATGCTGAGTATAAACCCACCTGAACCCTGGGGCTATCTATTCAGCACAGTTTCCCCTTATCAAGCCTCATCTTGGACCAGATCCTCAGATGGCAGATACAGACGCCATCTATTGACTGTAAGGGAGCTGTGGCAATTTCCACTGGTGTGACAATGCTTTTCACTAATGGTGTGATTGTCAGAGGTGAGGAGGCAGAAGTGCTCTACCTGACCATTGCCCTTTCCCTTCCTTCCACAGGCAGTCCATGATGTACTAAGAACCACCGTGACCATGTTCCTTCTCCTGGGATTCTCTGAGGTTCGGGAGCTGCAGATTTTACACTCTGTGGTGTTTCTAAGGATTTACCTGGCAGCCCTGGTGGGAAATCTCCTTGTTACCATCCTTTTAGTGCTTGACCACCACCTTCACATCCCCATGTACTTCTTCCTGATGAATCTGTCCATACCAAACCCTGGCATCCATCTCGGTCACCGTCCCCCAGTTCATGGCCAACTCCCTATTGAACACTAGGTTGATTTCTTATGCTGGATGTGTTGCCCAAGTCTTTCTCTTCATTTTCTTCACTGCGGTTGACTTTGCTTTTCTCACCATCATGGCGTACGACCGATATGTCGCCATCTGTCAACCACTGCACTATGAGACTATAATGAACAGGGGAGCTTGTGTTCAAATGGCAGCCAGTGCCTGGATCAGTGGAATTCCCATTTCTACTATGCAGACTGGGAACATATTTGCATTACCTTTTTGTGGTGGTAACAAGGTGGATCAGTTCTTCTGTGAAATCCCCCAGCTTCTCAAGATCACCTGCTCTGACTTATACCTCGGTGAAGTTGTTATTATTTCTTTTCTCTTGTTCTTAGGCTTAAGCTGCTTTGCTTTTATAATTGTGTCATATGTTCAGATCTTCAAAACAGTGCTGAGAATTCCCTCTGAGCAGGGCCGCCATAAAGCCTTCTCCACTTGCCTCCCTCACCTCAGTGTGGTCTCCTTGCTCTTTTGCACTGCACCTTTTCCTACCTGAAACCCACCTCCAGCTCAACATCAGGTCTGGATGTCATGGTGGCTGTTCTTTATTCCGTGATGTCTCCAGTGATTAATCCAGCCATCTACAGCATGAGGAACAAAGAGATCAAAGGTGCCCTGAGGAAACTGACTGAGGGGAAGTTATTCAAAAAGAATAAAATTTCTCCCATAACCATGTTTTCATTCTATGCTTCTTTACAGATATAATCAACTGATGACATTATTGTCTCCATGGGAATGTGAGTTGAGGGTCTTAATGCAAAAATGTTGTGTTCACAATAGTAATAACCCCGACTAAGTTCACTGAAGTCAGTGGAGTTATTCAACTGTGAATTAGATAAGAATCTATCTATCTAAATTTTAGGACATTTCGTTCAATTCTGCATTTCCATGCTAGAAGCATCAGTTTAGCTGAACTTGACCTTCTGGACAGGCACGAGCTGTCACTGGGAAACCTTAACTCTGGGTTAATGAAGTTTTTTGCCATTTTATTTCCTAGTTTTTTAACAGAAAGAAAGCTTGTTGCTCAGGGTTAGTGGTCATTGTGGTGGCTGTAGGTGGCCATGGATATGAAGGATGAGTGAAGTAAAAGGCTCTTTTAACAATCATCACATTTTTCTGAAAAGCAGCTGTATTCTGTTCACTGCTTGGCCAATCTGGGTTCCCCTCACTTCGACCCCTCATCCCCAAATCTCTCAGTAAGTGCAGCACAAAGCTGGACACAGCCATCTGCCACAATACAGGCTCAGAAAGATGTGAAATGGCCTGTTCATCTCATTGAGCTGTTCTCAGCGGAGTGAGAAACACCTGCAGGAGATGGTACAACCTGAAACAATCGCTCGGAGAGGTGTGAACTGCTCCACTCATATCAGTCACCCATGTGCCAGCAGGCTGTTCAGTGTGTTGTGGGTTCATGTCCCCCTTTGCCTCTTCTCAGCTTCACACCCTGATGGATGGCGCTTCCCCAGACCTTGGCATACATTGGGAGGGGTGATTAGGGAGACAGACTCAATTCCCTCTCCTGCCAAAAGGCAAGGAGAAAGCCCCCATAAAGCTGGAGAGGGAGGGGTATCAGACACCCATAGATGCATCGAGAGCCCCCTGATATTGGCACCCATAAGGGAGGGGAATGTGGGACTGTTGGGCACCCTGCCCATTGTTCTAGTTCTGGGTCCAGCAGAGAAGGAGCTAGATACACAGGCACAGAGAGTGCTGATGGAAACGCAGTGGGTGCTGTGCTTGCTTTATTGTTCCTGTTGCAAAACTGAAGCTAACAGGAAAGTGAGGCTTTGCACTGGGGAGCGGAGAGAGCTTAGAGCCCTCTGAACATTGAAAGAGACAGGATATCACACCCCTCTGTTCTCCTAGTCCCACATCACTCACCTTCATGTCCCCTCTTCCCAGTGTGCCACCGCTCCTCATCTTCTGACCCCCAACTCATCTCCTATCTACCCACCCTATTCGTCCCCTTCCCCATAATCCCCCTCTCCTTGCTGCCCCCCAAACCCCACTCCCGCAGTTCCCACCAGGTCTTCCACCCTCATCATCCTTCCCTCCCAGCAGGTAACTGCATTTCAAAATTTGTTTCATCACCTTCTAAATATCCTGCAGTGCCCAGGTGACATTTTCCCACAATTTGAAACCCTCAGACAGAGCCAGGTGCCTCCTTATTCTGAGGTTCAGATTTCGACTCAGGGTTAGATCTGAACTTAAAGTGCCCAGAGGGCATGTGGGTCTGTCAGCCACTACTGGACATTCCCCCTTCAAGGACTAACAGCCTGTGAGCCAGAGGTAGCTTTCAACCAACTCATCCTCTCTCCATGCATGTGTACAGCATAATCCATTTGATGCGACTCCAAGCACTTCGAAAGCTGACGGGCCTAACTGAGAGCTAGACCCTTTGGCTAATAACTGTCTCTTTATTTCCTCCAAAGAGCTGGTGAGTGGCCCTTGAGCACTGGAAAGCTCCCTGCTATGAGGATCTGAGCCCTGGTTTGATCTCTGTCTGTGCACAATAAATCAGCACCAAAACACACCAACATTAAGAAAAGTTAGAAGTAACTCCTTTGGAGTCAATGGGGCTGCTTCCCTCTCACTCACCCTAGTGTAATCATTGGACTCAGTGGGGCTGATTTCCCCCTCACTCACCCCAGGGTAAGTCCATGGTGTGATAATGGAGTATGTCAGGTCTAAGGAAGAGGAGATTCAGGTCCTTTGACTTCAGCCCCTGCTGAGGTGTGGCCCTTCTCTGTGTGGTCCTGAGCCCTTCTGTAGTAGTAGGATTTTATGTTTGTATTAATATAATTTAGAATGAAGGATAACGAATAATAAAGTAGCACATATTAAATGTATTGGTGTATGATTTGATCATATCCTGCCAGCCACCCTTTTGGAATAACAGAAAGGAATGGACTAATGGGCCATTGGTAGAGATACATCAGCCAGAATCTGATTTCAAGGTAGTGACAGACTTTGAGGGTCACTAATTTGTTGTAGGTTTAGCATTTTAAAATAAGTAAAAGAATGCAATAATTGTTTTTCTTTTGTGTTGCAATTTGATGCTCCTGTTCAAAATGTTCTGTGTAAATTAATTCTGTTTTGTGTGTGAATGAAGAATGTATGTGTTAAGAGATAAGTGTGAAGGCCATCACTGAACCAGATGTAATAGGGAGGAACTAGAGACAGATGCAAGGGCGCTAGGAGGCTGCAACACACTCCTATTGAAATGTCAGAGGAGGGCATATTGATGACACTAAAGATGAGACAGGCTCTTATCTATGGGGATGAAATAGCTGTGATAAAGAATGAGAAGGACCATTTAAGAAAACAAGCACTCAACAACCAACAATTGATTACAGCATGATGGAGCAAAACTCATTAGTCCCAATGAAGGAAAATCACAATATAAACAGGTTGCCTTGCCAGGAAACTTTGGGTTTGTCCTGCCAAGACTTCTCCGGAGCATCGTGTCTTGACCGACAGAAACTGGCTCCTCCCTACCCGTGATCAACCTAGCTGGTCATTAGGTTGATCCGGTCTGGTAACTATAACATCGACTGGCAAAACAGTGTGCATGGTATGTGTATGTGTGACTGAAAAGCATATGCTAACTGTTGTATTCTCAATAAATGCGGTATGTTGCCTTCTCCCCTAAAAACGATCTTGTGTGCTTTGTACAAGCATAACACTTCAATCCCAAATCCTCTTGGGGCACAGCCCTTCTTTATGAGTTGTTGGGACCCTCAACCCAGAATCCCCTGGGGCATGGCCCTTCTCTATGGGGTGCTCTGCCCCCCGTCCCTACTGTCCATAGCATCTCCTACCCCATTTTGCTATCCTTCTGCCCCCCCTCTGTAAAACCCACATCTGGCAAAGCTTAACGAAACCCCCCTGATATCAGAGTGCCTACGGTACCACATCAAAGACGGCATGACCAAGCACCAGGAGTGGGGCATGCTGGGTTTCTATGGGTGGGGGAGTTCAGTGACCTGGGTCTGACTGGGGCTAGCAACAGATTCTGCACTAGCCACAGCCTGGAACAATAGGGATGGGATCCGGAGATCTGCCCCCACTGCCGCAGCTGCAGCATAAGAACATAAAAATGGCCCTACTGGCTCTGACCAAAGGTTCATGTAGCCCAATATCCTGTCTTCCGACAGAGGCCAATGCCAGGTGCCCCAGAGGGAATGAACAGAACAGGTAATCATCAAGTGACCCGTCCCCTGTCACTCATTCCCAGCTTCTGGCAAACAGAGGCTAGGGACACCATTCCTGCCCATCCTGGCTAATAGCCATTGATGAACCTATCCTCCATTAATTTATCTACTTCTTTTTTGAACCCTGTTATGGTCTCAGACTTCACAACATCCTCCAGCAAGGAGTTCCACAGTTTGATTGTGCACTGTATGAAGAAATACTTCCTTTTATTTGTTTTAAACCTGCTCCTGATTAATTTCATTTGGTGACTCCTAATTCTTGTGTTATGAGAAGTAGTAAACAACACTTCCTTATCTAATTTCTCTACACCACTCATGATTTTATAGACCTCAAACTTATTCCCCCTTAGCCATCTCTTTTCCAAGCTGAAAAATCCCAATCTTATTAATCTCTCCTCATATGGAAGTTGTTCTATACCCTTAATCATTTTTGTTGCTCTTATCTGAACCTTTTCCAATTCCAATATATATTTTTTTGAGATGGGGTGACCACATGTGCACACAGTATTCAAGATGCTAGCGTATCATGGATTTATATAGAGGCAACATGATATTTTCTGTCTTATTATCTATCCCTTCTTAATTATTCCCATCATTCTGTTCATTTTTTTGACTGCCGCTGCACATTGAGTGTATGTTTTCAGAGAACTATCCACAATGACTCCAAGATCTCTTTCTTGAGTGGTAACAGCTAATTTAGACCCCATCATTTTATATGTATAGTTGTAATTATGCTTTCCAACATTCATCACTTTCTATTTATCAACATTAAATTTCATTTGCCATTTTGTTGCCCAGTCACCCAGTTTTGAGAGATCCTTTTGTAGCTCTTTGCAGTCTGCCTGGGTCTTAACTATCTTTAGTAATTATGTATCATCTGCAAATTTTGCCACCTCACTGTTTATCCATTTTCCCAGCTCATGTATGAATATGTTGAATAGGACAGGTTCCAGAACAGACCACTGGGGGACACTACTATTTTATGCTCTAATAAATTTGTTAGTCTCTAAGGTGCCACAAGTACTCCTGTTCTTTTTGCGGATACAGACTAACACGGCTGCTACTCTGAAAACTACTATTTATCTCTTTCTCCATTCAGTTTTCTATCTTTTAACCAGTTTCCTACCTTTTAACCAGTTACCAATCGATGAGAGGTTTCAGAGTGGTAGCCATGTTAGTCTACCACTTATGCCCAAATTTATTTGGGCATAAGCTTTCATGGGCTAAAACACACTTCCTTAATTTATTAGTCTCGTTTTAGTTGGTATGGCAACACCCATTTTTTCATGTTCTCTGTGTGTATATATCTTCCTATTGTATTTTCCACTGCATGCATCCAATGAAGTGGGTTTTAGCCCATGAAAGCTTATGCCCAAATAAATTTGTTAGTCTCTAATGTGCCACAAATACTCCTCGTTCTTTTTTTCAATCAATGAGAGCACCTTTCCTCTTATCCCATAACAGCTTACTTTGCCTAAGAGCCTTTGGTGAGGGACCTTGTCAAAGGCTTCCTGGAAATCTAAGTATACTATATCCACTGGATCCCCTTGGTCCACATGCTTGTTGACGCCCTCAATGAATTTTAGTAGATTGATGAGGCATGATTTCCCTTTACTAAAACCATGTTGACTTTTCCTCAATAAATTATGTTCATCTATATGTCTGACAATATTGTTCTTTATTACAATTTCAACCAGTTTGCCCAGTACTGAAGTCAGGCTTACAGGCCTGTAATTGTTGGAATCACCTCTGGAGCCCTTTTAAAAATTGGCGTCACATTAGTTATCCTCCAGTCATCTGGTACAGAAGCTGATTTAAATGATAAGTTATAGACTACAGTTAGTAGTTCTTCAATTTCACATTTGAGTTCCTTCAGAACTCTAGGGTGAATACCATCTGGTCCTGGTGACTTATTGCTGTTTAATTTATCAATTTGTTCCAAAAACTCCTCTAATGAAACCTCAATTTGGGACAGTTCCTCAGATCTGTCACCTAAAAAGAATGGCTCAGGTTTGGGAATCTCCCTCACATCCTCATCTGTGAAGACTGATGCTGTCATAAATATAAAGGAAGGGCGAGAACCTTTATGTATGCAGTAACATAAAATCCCTCCTGGCCAGAGTACAGAATCACTTATGTTTAAGGGGTTAATCAGTTCAATTAACCTAGTTGGCACCTGACCAGAAGGACCAATGGGGAAAGAAGATATTTTCAAATCTGCGGGGGTGTGGGCGGTTTTGTTTGTGCTCTCTTTGTTTGTTCTCACTTGGGACACAGAGAGAGAGACAAAGCAGGTAAATCAGCTCCTAAAAAGATACCTGAAATGATGCATGTAAAATTTCAGAAATTGTAAGTAAAGGCAAGGAAATGCATTAGATTATCTTTTGTTTTAGCTTGTGAATTTTCCCTATGCTAAGAGGTAGTTTTATTCCTGTTTTTTGTAACTGTGAAGTTGAGTCCAGAGGGAGTCCTCTGTGTTTTAAATCTTTTATTACCCTCTAAAGTTACTCTCTATCCTGATTTTGCAGGTGTGATTCTTTTACTTTTTTCTTTATAATAAAGCTATTCTTTTAAGAACCTGATTGATTTTTAGTGTCCTAAAAAACAAAGGGTTTGGTCTGTGCTCACTTTGTTAACCTATTGGTTAGTATATTATTCTCAAGCCTCCCCAGGAAAGGGGATCAAGGGGCTTTGGGGGATATTTTGGGAAAATAGAGACTCCAAGTGGTCCTTTTCCAGAATCTTTGTCTAAATCACTTGGTCGTGGAAGCAATACCATCCAAGGACAAGGAAAGGATTTGTGCCTTGGGGAAGTTTTTAATCTAAGCTGGTATTTATAAGCTTAGGGGATCTTTCATGTGGGTCCTCAGATCTGTACCCCAGAGTTCAGAGTGGGGAGGAAACCCTGGCAGATGCAAAGAAAACATTTAGTTTCTCTGCAATGGGCTTAACGTCCTTGAGTGCTCCTTTATTGTCTGCCTGAGTCTGAAGAGAGCCTGAGACAATGGCTCTGGGAGCAGGGAGTGAATTCCCAGCCCCACTGCTCTGGCCGACTCCACCAACCCCACCCCAGCAGGCTGCTCTGTGTGCTGGGGGACAGGAAGAGCACAGCAGTCCCAACCCCCTCACCCAAGCAGAAACACCCTGGCTGGGGAAGTAAGGACTGGGGGGACCATGACTGCCCCCTGGCTTTCTGTGGGCACCTACCTAATCCCAAGGAGTTGGAGGACAGTCACCTGCTCCTCTTCTGGTACTGACCAGGTGTCCCATGCCATTGTTCCAGCCTCTCTTTGAAGCCCCCCAACCCCATGCGTGGCCCTGGAATGTCTGAATCCAGCCCTGAGAGTCAGCAGAGCTTTATGGGACAAAATGTGCCTCTTTCCACAGGCTCCTGGGAACAGCCCAGTTCAGAGCTCTGACTCCTGGAGGGACCAGCACCAACTGCTGAAGAGGAAGGGACAGGGACCCCCCCGCCCCCGCCAGTGGACAATTCTGCACTGACCTCCATGTCAGCGAGGTTTCCTGTGAGTTAATGGCTAGCTGGAGACCTGCACCATGCAGTTTAAAACATTCTCTGATCGAATGTAACCATGAAGGCTATTGTGATCCATGCCAATGTCTCACCCTGCTGGTCATTTTGCCTCTGTAATACCTTGTTGAAGTGAGTTCCCCAGGTTAGCTGTGTGCTGGTTGGCAGTGGGCAGAGGCCACCCTGTAAATACTGTTCAGAAAAGGGGCTGGGCCAGGCAGAGGAAGGAGGAGAGCAGGGATGGAAGGAAGTGGTGGCCAGGGCTTGCCTATGGGGAGAAGGAGAGAATGGACAGGTGTTGGGAGCCTGTGGCTGTTCCCTGGAGCTCAGGCCATGTCAGGGGACTGGGGCTGAGCAGAGGAGAGGATTGGTGGTCAGAAGAGGGGACTGGTGGGCAGAGGGGATAAGCAGGGATCTCTGAGGAAGCTGAGTCAGGAACTCTGGGTGAGGAATTGACTCTCAGCCATGGGAGGGGGAATCTCAAAGAACAGGGGCTGAGAGGGTCTGTGGGGTAGGGATTGTGAGAGGGGTGGGAGAAGATTAAGCGCTGTGGGTGTTTGCTTGGGGGTCTGAGCTAGGTGAGGGAGAGGGAGGGAAACACTCAGGGTCTAGAGTAAGATGGGTTCAGTGAGTGAATCATGGATCATCTCTAAATAAACATTTCTTTATAAATTTTTCATCCAGTCTCAATTATTATCCCTCAGATTTTGGTAAAGAGAGGCACAGAGAGTTGAGGTAACATAGCTGCATATCTGGGCTTAGATCACAGGAGTTCTTAGCATCTTGATCTCCTTTCTCTAGATGCCTGGCTGTACTAGTTATCTTTACAGGCTGGGAATCTCAAGGGCATCTAAGGGAGTTAGGATCCCAAGTTGTGCATGCCTTACTGCCATAGGCTCCTTTGCAAATCCCAGGCACCATTTTCTGAAATTCAGCAGAAGCCCAGGCCTTGGAAGTTAACAAGAGACACAGGGCCAGGATAACAAAGGAGTTTAGGCACCTAAAGAAGGAGATAGAGGCCTATTGGGATTTACAATAGCATCGAAGCAGGTTAAGCTCCTCACTCCCACTGAATGACCATGGGACTTAGCCACCTACCTCATTTAGGAGCATTGATAAATCCCCGTAGGTGCCTGTCTCCATCTTTGTGATCCTGGCCCACAATAATACAGAATCAGGGCTGGAATCAGGGAACGCTGGGGGAGATTGTAGGCCCCGTGCTATGTGAGAGTCAGACTTGAGGGACAGAATGGCTCTTTTGGCTTTATCACCTAGGCATCTATGCACCTGCCTCTGGGCCTATGCTGCTGAGCTGTGCAGGGCTCCAGGGAGTGAGTCCCGCTAGCCCTTATGAAATAGACATGAATAAATCACCTTCCTGCAGCATTAGTCCTTTAATGCCAGCGATGCTCAAGGCCAGCTACACACAGCTCATCTGCAGAGAGCAACAGGTTTGAGACTAGTTCTGGTTGTGCAGTCTCAAAATGAAGGGGGAAAGGATTCTCAGATGCATGTGCCTTTAGCTTCTAGATTCTGGTACATAGATAGATACTGACAAAGGATCCTGTTGCTGGACCAAATGTATCATCGGTTGGGAAAAAATCCACAAAGATCAGTACAGTAAGTTTGCTATTTCAATTAAATATGTTTGGGAATCAATATACAGGGGGAAATTAAGATGAGAAATATGAATTATGGTATGAACTCATTAAGACTTTTACTCTCAATTTTATTGGATACCTGCTGCTGATAGGAATGTTTCCACCCTTCAGGAAAAATTTGACTTTTCACTGAAAACCAAAAATCCATCCCAACCGCCCCCGCCCTGCCCAATTTTTGGCAAATGAAAACTTTCTGCTGAAAAGTGGTGGGTTTTTTAAATCACAAAACCAAAAATGTTTTGTTTTTGAGTTTTCGATTACTTTACAAACCAATCACAAAATGTTTGGAGAAAAGCAGACAGACTCTGAGATTTGTTGTGGTTTAGCTGAAAACCCACTCGCCATTAAAAAGAACACAGCTGAAAATTTCCAACCAGCCTTAAACTTTAAATGAATTGGGGAACATTAATATTGCCTGATAAGACCTTAATTTCAAACCATTTATTCTATTGCATCTGTGTGATTTCTCTTTCAAAGTGATAGTCATGAGGAGGTAACAACTGAATGACCAGTAAAGTTGACAGGGCACAGACTATGTTTTATACAGACTAGCCCCTTTGAACCCTGGGATAGAGTTGAACCAAGCAGCCAAACCCTGTCTATCCTGACACCATTCAAGGACATACAGGAGATCACTAGGAGCAGAACTGAGAGCTCCTCTCCTAGCTCCACACTGCTGCCGACTGAGTGTAAATGGCTGTGTAGAACTTACACGTACCAAGACATGGGGCCATGTTTCCAAATGTATTTAGGTGCCTAGTTGGATTTTCAGAAGCACCTAGGAGCTCACAACTCGTTGATTTGAAGGGGTGTTGACGGCCCTGATGCTATTGAGAATCCCAATGGGTACATCAATACCTTTAAAAATCTGCCCCACAGCCCCTCTCAGAAAGCCCTTACGGTCTTAGTAGACAGAGCAGAGGAAGGGAGGGGAAACAGAGGCAGAAAGAGGGGAAATGTCTCTGCCAGTGACCTGCTGTGTGACCTTAGGCTAGTCAAGAATAGAGTAAAAGTGTCCTGACAACCCCTCCACCGCACAGCACAGAGTAAATGATACAACATAGTGTGACAGAGGGATGCTGCTAGTCCATTGTTACACACAGGCTGAAGTGCAGCTGGGAGTTGGTGCCATAAATCAGTTTGGAAGCAGGCAGCAGGCCATCTAGGCAAAGAGATTAGGGTAGAAAAATCGAAGATGATCTGCTACTTATGATGCTGGGTGAGTCCACATTATATTGCACTGGAAAGTGGGAATCAGGCAGTGTTGGCATTTTAGTCTATCTGTTTCATAGCTGAACTGTGAGCATGGTGATGGTCAAATTATTTGGAAGAATTGTTGGGTTTGGATTGTACTTTGTTCCATCCTTCATATCGCATTTTAACAAGCCACATCTTGGGCCAAATCCTCAGATGGGGTAATTGACTTTAAAGGAGTCTGACTGATTGTCATAACGGGACTGATTGATTGTCAGATGCGAGGAGCACTAACAACACCTAATCACTGGAAGTGATAAGTGCTGTGCACCTTTGACATTCATATAATAAGATATTAGAGAAAGGGGAAACAGGGCCATTCCCTCTGTTGCTCTAATTCTGACTATTGTATCCCTACAGCCAGCACACCGTGTACTGAGGAAGAAAATGTCCAACCGAACCGCGGTGACTGAATTCCTTCTCCTGGGATTCTCTGATGTTGCAGAACTGCAGATTTTACACTTTCTGGTGTTTCTAGTCCTTTACCTGATATCCCTGCTGGGGAACCTTCTCATCATCACAGCCATAACCCTCGACCACCAACTTCACACCCCCATGTACTTCTTCCTGATGAATCTGTCCATCCTAGACCTCGGCTCCATCTCTGTCACCATCCCCAAATCCATGGCCAACTCCCTCATGAACACAAGAGTGATTTCTTACTCTGGATGTGTCACCCAAGTCTTTCTTTTCCTCTTCTTCGCTACAGCAGATTTTGCCATACTGACCATCATGGCGTACGACCGATACGTCGCCATCTGCCAACCACTGCACTATGAGACTATAATGAACAGGAGAGCTTGTGTCCAAATGGCAGCCAGTGCCTGGATCGGTGTTATTCTCTACTCTGCAGTGCACACTGGAAAAACGTTTGCAATATCCTTCTGTGGCGGTAACGTGGTGGATCAGTTCTTCTGTGAAGTCCCCCAGCTACTCAAGCTCGCCTGCTCTGACTCAGACCTCAGTGAAGTTGGGTTTCTCATATTTAGTGTGTGCTTAGGCACAAGCTGCTTTGTTTTCATAATTGTTTCATATGTTCAGATCTTCACCACAGTGCTGAGAATCCCCTCTGAGCAGGGACGCCATAAAGCCTTCTCCACCTGCCTCCCTCACCTCATTGTGGTCTCTGTGTTTATTTGCACTGGGACCTTTGCCTACTTAAAACCCACCTCCAGCTCTCCATCAATTCTAAATCTCTTTGTGGCTGTTCTCTATTCTGTGTTTCCACCAATGATAAATCCAATCATCTACAGCATGAGAAACAAGGAGCTCAAAGGTGCACTGAGTAAACTGATACGTTGGAGGTTATTCTCTAAGAATAAAATGTCCATATTTCTCCTTCAGTAACAATGTCATTCTGTGTTTCTTTATAAATATAATCAGCTGATGACATTATTGCCTCCATGAGAAAATACTGTGCAATTTGTTTATGCAGAATTGGGTATTTACACTAGAAAACTCCAGACAAACGTGACTCAAGAAAAAATAAGTTACTATAGGTTTACACCAATGTAAATAAAATCGGAATCTGTCTATCATATATTGCTACCCATCACCATACTATCTGAGCACCTTGGCCATAAAATCAGTAGCCATAGCAAAGTCTGTAGTGAAATCTCTGGCTCTTCTTATTTTTTTGGGATAAAAAATCTGATTGAGGTATCAATGCATTTTGCTTAACTGGTTGGTTTGTTTCTTTGTTTCAGGAGGTTGTGGAGGTGGGAAGGAATGGGGAGATGGTGAGTATTCGGTTAGACGGGATTTTCAATGTTTGTCCTCTCTTGGAAGTGGCAATATGTCATCTCTCTGATGGGGTTTTCTAAGTGAGCTGAAGGTTTGCTCCCCCTCAATAATAAAAGGGTACAAAAGAGGTTTCTGCGTGTCTGAGTTCCTCCAGAAATGATTATGTGTATACTGTTGGGGTAATATTGCATTATTAATGATATGTTAGAAAAATAACAATCTCAGGTATCTTTTCCATTATTTTTACGTAAATGAATATGTAAACCTGTCATTCTTGCTATGGTGGAAGGGGTATTTTAAAGAGAAACTTTCCCCTGACTTTCCTAAAGAAAATCTGACTCAGGATAATGAGGTCAAATCTGTATTTAGTGGAAGCCACTAGGATTTAGCCCATTATTTCAAGGAGATCAGGATTTGTCCAATAGCCTCTATACACAAGGATTCAGATTTGGCTGACAGCACCCTGGAGAAAGTAAGAGTGACAGAGAGGTAAAGGTCAGATTTCCCAACTCAGCTAGACCAGTAACAATGCAGAGTAGACCCAATAACATCATAAGTTTACTACTAATGAGGTTCTGGCCCAAAGTCATTGGGCAGCACTCAGTAGGGACATGAACACTGGTGTAAGTTTTTTGTCTGGGGTTGTTTTGTTCTAACCTTGTTGTAAGTGGAAAAGTGCCATCCTTGCACTGATCTGGTGTTCCATACACCATCCCGTGTAGATCTATTCACATCCAAACTGAGAAAGCATCTCTGAAGTTGGCCTGTTATTAGTATTAGAATATCATCTTTGTGCATGGTTGAGTACACTACGTATGATAGATAAAAGCAGAGTATGTGACTAGATAGAGAGACAGACAGACAGGACATTTCCTCGTCCTAACACACAACATCATTTAGTCATAATGATAGATTTCTATTTGATTGTGAATTATGTTAACTAGCTCGCTAAATAATGAAATTATTGTGCAAATTATTGTGTTTCTTTTCCTGTTAATGATTGTCTATGTCCAGATCATGATTTTCTTATAAGTACTCCTTATTAAAGATTATTTAACAAAGATTTTTATGGCTATATTTTACTGTGTCATTTACAAACAGTTCATCCTAAAATACTCGGTGTTTGAAATTTGAGCTGTTTTGACTGGATACATTTTTAACATGCTCTCTTCTGCTTCTCTGAACAAATGGAAGTATCATACTTTGGATCCTTAAAAATGGGGAATGATCTCCTGCTCAGTGAAAAGGGAAGAAGTCTAATTTGGTTAAGGCAAATTGTATGGATTGTGAATAGGGAATAAGGAGGAGGGAAGGTCTGTGATTGTTGTCAAGTGCAGAAGACAGGTGGGTGTTGAAGGGCAAAGAGGTCTATGGTTGGTTCTGCTGGAGAATGTTTTGGTGGGTGAATGGAGGATAATCTTATCATTAGTAGAGGGCAGAGGAGTCTATGGGTGGTGAAGGACAGATTTGTCTGGTTAGTGGAGGGCAGAAAAGTCTACAGCTGGTTGAAGGAGGAGAATGGTCTAGTTGAATGATGGGGGAAATTCTGCCATTGGTTAATGGTGAAAAATTATAATGTGTTAATGGGAGAGTTTTATGCTGAAGGAAGGAGAATGTTTCCCAGGATGAATGGGAGAGGATTTGGTGGATGAAGTCAGTGTATTTTGCATATATTCTTACAATACTGGGCAGAGTTCTAGTGTTTGGACTTTCTTACCAGACCAAATGAACAAATAATACAAATATTGCTGTCACTTGAGTTTATAGCATTTCGCATCTGAGAAGTTGCAAGGAGTCTCCAGACTTGAAGCTGTGGGTCTCGCCAGGAACAGCACAAATTCAGATCTTATGTAAACTGGCAGAGCAATGTTACCTACATTAAAGTTGTGCCGTCTGACATCAGTACTGGATTGGAATCCCTGAGTGTTACAGCACCGGTAGTTCCCATTTCAATAGAAGGGGGAATCGTTCTGCCACTCTTGCTGGCTTCTTTCAATAATTAGGATTCTGGGACCTGGTGTGTCAGTGACTTTAGACACCTCACTGATGAATGGAGGAGAGAGAGAGATCATCCTTGATACGGGCTTGCATAGAGAAAGGATCCAGTGCCCCTGTTCATATTGTCAGTGTTAGGGCTGATGTGAGGCTACCACAGTCACTCCATTTGAAGCTGTTCCACTCTGGATAAATAATTATTAGTTTTTTCTGATTTCTTTATGGTGGCCTGTATGAAATACACTGGGGATCTTTGTCCAGTTCCTAGAGGATGTCTCCCCATCGCACTAATATCAACATTACTGGCAATAATTTGCACCCTTGTGGTCCATTACTAAGGAAGCATGCAGGGATATGGAGAAGGGAATCTCCTTTTATGTACAGAAAGGGTCCTTCCAGGGCAGAGTAGAGGCACCTTTCCAGAGACTGTTGAGTGGGGGAAGATTGCAGAGCTGCCACTTCGGCTTCTGTGTGCTTTGTTTTGTTCTATGACCAGAGGAGTGTTAATGTGACACTTCATCTTGAATGGTACCTGGAATATGCGCTAACTACTTATGCTAAACTATCTGTTCTACCTCATATTTAGCTCGACACTGTGGCCTTGTCAACATTACACAGTTTTGTCGACAAAAGGCAGCTTCTGTCAATGAAACAGTGGTGATGTGCACACTGCAATTCTCAGCCCACTGAGTTAACTCTCCTGCTACGCCAGCATAATAAAACCATCTCGGCGAGAGGCGTGGAGTTTTTTGCGACATAGATAGAGCGACACAGCGTCAGTGTAGATCCTACATTCCTTACATCAGCATAAATGGCTTTCAGGAGGTACTCCACAATGCCCACCGTGACTGCTCTATTCACCGTTTTGAACCCTGCTACTCTGCATCCAGCTACACTGGCGTGCGCCTCTTCCTTTTCAAAGCCCCAGGAAGTTTTGAAATTGCTCTTGCTGTTTGCTCGATGTGGAGAGCTCACATAGCTACTGCCCAGCTGAGCATGCTGGCTCCCTGCAGCAAACGCACTCCTGCCTGGACTGCATGGGAGGGGGTGGATCTCCTGGGTTTGTGGGGAGAGAGGGCTGTGGCTGGGTCTGTGGGGATAAATCACTGTAGGGAGGCAGTGGGAGATAATCACATGGACCTCCCTACATTCCCCCACCATTGTTTTCCCCAGGAATTGGGGGTAGGGAGGTTGGAATGTTCGGGGGAGGTGAGGGCAAACAAAGGTTGAGGCTGTGAGTGCACAGGTGGGCTGTATGACAACATAATAAAAACAGAAAAATGTTTCATGACCATTTTATTAGATTTAACTCATGTTTTAAAATCATCATAAACATTAAAGTTGGCTACTCAAGTCTACTAGGAAGCACAGCATCTACATCCATCTTAGTTTTTTGCACTCTTTGGTGTCTTCTTGTGTGTCTGTTACTTCCAGTCCTTCATGACATGCTCATGATCAGGCAGAAGGCGACTTATTTTAGTAAACAAAATTCTATTTAATGAGGAAAAAGAACACTCAACTGTAGCTGTTGTGACTGGGAGTAGAAAGAGATGAATTACTACATCTTTCATCCCAGGAAACATAGCACAAAAATTGGGTCAAACGACTAGTGATGATAAAGAAGTTGAAGTTAAATCTTCATTCATTCGTCGTATCATATTACACTCTGTTTTCAAGTTCTCTATTCTGTCCTGACCACATAGCAACTCCATTGCTGGTAGTGCCTCACTCCACTCAACTGTTGGTGTTTTATAAGACAGGCATCTGCAAAAATGACATGGAGGATGATAGAATCCAGAAATCGCTACTGTAGATTTGTAAGAATCAAGTCTGTGTACTTTTTCAACTGGTTTAACAAAGACTTCTTGTCTCTTCATTTAAGGAGTCAATATAAGTACCTCATTCTTCTTCCAGTACATTTTCAGTGGATATCTGTGACTGATCCAAGCGTAGCTTCTATTGCTGGACAAAGATCTACTACTGTTGCAGCAGATGCCTGGATGTCATTGTATAATGGTGGTTACCAAGTGGTTTTAACAGGAGACTTACAAGAGAGTGAATTGCAATAGTCTTCTCTGAACATAGTAGCAAAAGTAATCCACCAGCCTCACTACTTAGATCCGTCCTATCTTGGTGGATACTTTCCAAAGCCATTAATAACAGTTGCAGTAATTTTAAGACAACAGCCGAGGATCGCTCATGAGAAAGCCAGTAGGTTTTCCCAGGTTGGACTAATTTGAACTTCAATCCCAGTGTATCTTCTCTCTGTTTCCAAGAGGTTCAGTCCTTTTGGACTCTTGCTGAAAAAAAAAGAGTATAAAAAGCCAGCATATTTATTGCTTTTTAATGTCTTTTGAAGATTCTGCAGCTTGTACTAGCACTTGCTGGAGTAGATCGCCTCTGCATTGTGTATAGGAGAGATTAGGGTTACACTTTTCTCTGAGAAAAGCTTGTACTCCACCATGTCTTCCAGAGCTGTTTGTAGCTCCATCAAATGCACAAGCAACCATCTGTTTGAGGTTCAATTTACATGCATTTAACTCTTCTAAGATGTCCCAAATGTAGCTGATGTGTCTTCTATAACCTGAACATCTAGAATGCATCTACTGGCCTACCACAGACATCAATGACATACGCGATGACTTAATACTTCATACATAATACTTGATGCCTATTTGCACTGGTGCATTCATCAACCATGTATTCACATATTTTGAATATGGTGAGAGAGTTCTTCACTTTTTCGACTGCTGAGACTTTCACTGTTGCACCACATGCTTCTAGAGAGTCAGATGAGTTTTTTCAGAAAGATAGTGAGCATTTGCCAGTTTTGTTTGAAACCAGTGTCCAAATTCAGATTAACAAGTGATAATGCACTTAACATTGGCCTCTGATTTGCAGTGTGTGGTATGATGCAACAGCCATGTTGGTTCACATAAACTGAGTTGTGTCTCCAGCATTCTTAACAGCATCAATAAGTTTTTATAAAATTGGCTTTGACAGTGACTGACTTATAAGGCTTTCTGCATGTTGATGCAGTCCAGAGGCATGGTGTTTTGCAGCCTTTTCATACAGATTGCCAGTATTAGTTTATCTGATCAATCTGGCAAACCAAGCTCCTCCACTTGTACTATATAAATCCATGATATGCCCACATCTTGAATATTGTGTGCAGTTCTCGTCACCCCATCTCAAAAAAGATATATTAGAATTGGAAAAGGTATAGAGAAGGGCAACAAAAATGATTAGGGGTATGGAACAGATTCCATATGAAGAGAGATTAATAAGACTGGGACTTTTCAGCTTGGAAAAGAGACGACTAAGAGGGGATATGATAGAGGCTTATAAAATCTTGACTGATGTTGAGAATATGAAAAAGGAAGTGTTATTTAGCACTTCACTTAACACAAGAACCAGGGGTCACCCAATGAAATTAATAGGCAGCAGGTTTAAAATAAACAAAAGGAAGTATTTTTTCACAGAACACACAGTCACCCATGTAACTAATTGCCAGGGATGTTGTGGAGGTCAATATTATAACAGGGTTCAAAAAAGAACTAGATACGTTCATGGAGGTTAAGTCCTTCAATGGCTATTAGCCAGGATGGGCAGGGATGCAAAACCATGCTCTCAGTGCCCCTAGTCTCTGTTTGCCAGAAGCTGGGAATGGACAACAGGGGATGAATCACTCCATGATTCCCTATTCTGTTCATTCCCTCTGAAGCACCTGGAATAGTCACTGTCGGAAGACAGGATACTGGGATAGATGGACCATTGGTCTGACCCAGTATGGCCGTTCTTACATAAAAATAATTATAATAATAAATAATATAATAATAATAAAAAAGTTTAGTACAGAAACACCCCAAGATAATGACCTCTTGAGATAGCGATGTTTTTTAAAAATCTTGGCCTATACTATATATATATATATATATACACACACACACAGAAAGAGAGAGAGAGAGAGAGAGAGAGAGAGAAGTTTCCCAGTCACAAATCCAGCATTCTGGAGTGAAGTCACTAAAACATAGTCCAATGCTCTAGCCGCTGTTGTTTGTCATGCCACCATTCTTTGTACCACTGTGTCCCCAATTGCCCTGCACTGTCACCTTCTGCTGCCACCTGCCTCTGTGATATCTGCAGGTTTCTCGAGGTTCCACCCACCTCTCAGCGTTTTCAGCTCTTAGTGGGGGAACCTTGCTGCCAGATGTAATGGATCCATGGGTGCGGAAGGAATTGGCTGATGTGATTGCAGAGCCATTGGCCAGGGCCTCCCAGAGGATTCAGGGGGCCTGGGGTCTTCGGCGGTGGGGGTCCTTCCACTCTGGGTCTTTGGGGCACTTTGGCGGTGGGTCCCGGAGCGAGTGAATGACCCGCTGCCAAACTACCACGGAAAACCCAGAGCGGAAGGAACCCTCGCTGCCAAATTGCTGCCGAAGTTCTAGAGTGGAAGAAGCCCTCCCTGCTGAATTGCCGCTGAAGACCTGGAGCCGTACAAGCTCCGGGTCTTTGCTCCGGGTGTGCTTGGCGGCACTGAAAGACCTGCCGCCGAAGTCCCGCCGAAAACTCTTGTGAGAGCCCCTGAAAACTCTTGTGGGGGCCCCTACGGGGCCCAGGGCCTGGGGCAAATTGCCCCACTTGCCCCCACCCTGGGCGTTCCTGCCATTGGCCATTATTTTTGAAAATTCATGCTGATTCGGGGAGGTCGAGGACGATTGGCAAAAGGCAAATATAGTGCCCATATTTTAAAAAGGGAAGAAAGAGAACCCAGGGAACTACAGATTGGTCAGCCTCACTTCACTCCCCAGAAAAATCATGGAGCAGGTCCTCAAGGAATCCATTTTGAAGCACTTGGAGGAGCGGAAGGTGATCAGGAACAGTCAACATGGATTCACCAAGGGCAAGTCATGCTTGACCAACCTGATTGCCTTTTATGATGAGATAACTGTCTCTGTGGATATGGGGAAAGCAGTGGACATGATATATCTTGACTTTAGCAAAGCTTTTGATATGGAATCCCACAGTATTCTTGCCATCAAGTTAAAAAAGTATGGATTGGATGAATGGACTCTAAGGTGCATAGAAAGCTGACTAGATTGTTGGGTTCAATGGGCAGTGATCAATGGCTCGATGTCTTGTTGGCAGCCGGTATCAAGCAGAGTTCCCCAGGGGTCAGTCCTGGGGCCGGTTTTCTTTAACATCTTTATTAATGATCTGGATGGTGGGATGAATTGCACCCTCAGCAAGTTTGCAGATGACACTAAGCTGGCGGGGAGAGGTAGATATGCTGGAGGATAGGGATAGGGTCCAGAGTGACCTAGACAAATTGAAGGATTGGGCCAAAACAAATCTGATGAGGTTCAACAAGGACAAGTTCAGAGTTCTGCACTTAGGAAGGAAGAATCCCATGCACCGCTACATGGCTGGGCACCAACTGGCTAAGCAGCAGTTCTGCAGAAAAGGACCTGGGGATTACAGTGGACGAGAAGCTGGATATGAATCCGCAGTGTGCCCTTGTTGCCAAGAAGACCAATGACCTATTGGGCTTTATTTGTAGGAGCATTGCCAACAGATTGAGGGAAGTGATTAGTTCCCTCTATTTGGCACTGGTGAGGCCACATCTGGAGTACTGCATCCAGTTTTGGTCTCCCCACTACAGAAGGTATGTGGAGAAATTGGAGAGAGTCCAGCAGAGGGCAATGAAAATGATTAGGGGGCTGGGGCACATGACTTACTAGGAGAGGCTGAGGGAACTGGGATAATTTAGTCTGCAGAACAGAAGAGTAAGGGGGGATTTGATAGCAGCCTTCAGTTACCTGAAGGGGGGGTTCCATAGAGGATGGAGCTAGGCTGTTCTCAGTGTTGGCAGATAACAGAACAAGAAGCAATGGTCTCAAGTTGCAGTGGGGGAGGTCTAGGTTGGATATTAGGAAAAACTAGGAGGATGGTGAAGCACTGGAATGCGTTATCTAGGGAGGTGGTGGAATCTCCATCCTTAGAGGTTTTTAAGGCCTGGCTTGACAAAGCCTTGGCTGGGATGATTTAGTTGGTGTTGGTCCTGATTTGAGCAGGGGATTGGTCTAAATGACCTCCTGAGGTCTCTTCCAACCCTAATCTTCTATTATTCTAGTGCAGGCTGGGCTGTCTTTTCCACAGAAACACTGTCCCACAGCAGGTCTAAGCTGTCAACTTTCATGGCCCCACTCCTCCAGCATCCGTCTGGCCCCGTTCTCAGATCACCATCTGGTGACCATGACAGCCGCTTTCAGCACGGAGAGGCCAGGGCTGGCCTATTGGCACTTTAATAACAGCTTGCTGGAAGATGTGGGCTTTGTGGCATCCTTCCGAGAGTTCTGGGATTTTCAAAATAAGGCCATCTAACTCCCTTAAGCAGCTTTGAGAACGGCAACTCCCATCACTGTCTTATTGCAACTTAAGATATAGTTTGGGAGAGTCAGATTTCCATTGGTGGTAGCCCATTTGCTGATGGATTTCCTTATGGCCTCATTCACCTCTTTGTTTCTCAGAGGATATATAAGGGATTTAACCATTGGAATTCGGACCAAGTAAAAGAGAGAAAATAATTTGTTGACCTTTATTGAAGGGTTGTCTGATGGCACCATGTAGACTATGATTTATGCTGTGTAGAACCATTGGGAACAATGGCAGTACAGGACAGATTTTTCAAAAACACCTCTGAGGATATGTCTACACAGCTAGCCGCAGTAAGCCTCCCAGCCTGTGTTGACAATTTGCCCTTCTCACAACCAGCCAAAACATCTAAGAACCAAGAAAGCTCACATCCACTCCTCTTTTCTCACCTATGCTAATCTTTCCTAGGCAACTTTCTGCCCAACATATGAAGTTGGTCCATTGTCCATTCTCCTGAAGGGTTAAGAGCTGAGAGTGCAGGAACCCCTGTGGTCAGGGTCACAAACTGAGCCCAACTGAAAGCACTGAAGCAAACTCAAATTGTTCTTCAGCTTCCTCCCACAGAATCACAAGAGCAACACAAAGAAAACTTAAGAGGAACAAGCCTCCGCTGCTTTCATGTACCCCAGCGCCACCCTCTTAGCAGCCTACCTGCATCCTCTTCTGGGAAGGACACTCAGGTGGTAGGAGCTCTGGCATAGAAACTAAAGGAGGGGTGTTGCTCCCCCTTGCTGTGAGCTGATAGCATTCTGACTCCGTGTAATGAGGCTCTGAGCTTTGCCATGTTGTTAGTTCTGTGCCCTCAGGAAGCAGCCAAAGTGCTGAACCCCCACTGCTTCTCTTGGTCTCCTGGGAACATGGTGTTTGCACAGCAGCTGTAAGCCCTTCTTTCCTGTCTTTGTCTTCCTTGGCTACCCAGGCCCCTTCCCCTAAAATGGTTTCATCAGATGCTGGAGGGGCCTGCAGGTTTCCCTCACCCACCTCCTAAGGCAAACAGTCATTTCCTTCTCTGCCATTCCTGGAGCCGCACATCCTTGGAGGAGTTTTACCCCTGGGAGATCTGAATCCCTGCAAAAATATGTGTCTGGCGGTTGGTGGGGGACTGTCTTGTCTGCCCCCTGTTTGGGAGCTGGGATGCTTTTTTGGAATCTCCCTCACTGGATGAGTGCAACAGCACCTCCTCCTGGTGGGAGAATCCTAAATTCCACCCTCCCGCAAAGGTTTTACTGAGCACCTGCTAGATGAACCCCACATCTCTGGTCTAGACACCAGCAGCTAACCAGCCTTGTAACAGCCCTGTTTGCTAGCTGGAGAGCGAAGGAACCAGGAAAGAAGGCAAATGTCAGAAAATTAATCTCAGCTCGCAAAGAAACTCCCTTAGGGCTCCTGCTGCACCATCTGTGCCTTTGCAAAGGCTTTAGGGATGACCTGACTAGCTCAGTTGGTAGAGCATGGGATTCTTAATTTCACAGTTGTTGGTTCAAGCCTCATCCTGGGTGCTTGATCTTGCAGCCTTAGGGTATGTCTACATTACAAAATTAGGTCAAATTAATAGAAGCTGATCTTTAGAAAATGATTTTATACCATCCATTGTGTATGTCCCCACTAAGCACAGTAGGCAGAGGTGAAAGTAAGCTGGTATGGTACGATACGGCGTACCAGGAAGAGCCAGTACGCCGTGCCAGACTGGACCAGCTTCCGTGGAGGTGATTTAAAGGGCCCAGGGCTCCAGCCACTGCGGGGAGCCCCGGGCGCTTTAAAGCACTGCTGGAGCTGAGGCGCTGATTTAAAGGGCCCGGAGCTTCGCGGTGACCGGAGTCCCGGGGCTCAGGGGCGAATTAAAGGGCCCCGGGCTCCCAGCCGCCTCTGCAGCTGGGAGCTCCGGGTGATTTAAAGGCCTGGGGCTCCCAGCCACAGCCAGAGCCCCAGGGTCTTTAAATCTTGAAAGGCCCCACCTCTTCCGGTTGAGGCCATGCCCCAGCGCAGGACTCTGGCATACCGGTAAGTCCTTTAAGTTACTTTCACCCCTGGCAGTAGGTCTGTGGAGTATGTCCTCAATACCATGGTTAGCATCGACTCACGGAGTGGTACACTGTGGGTAGTTATCCCACAGTCCCCGCTGCCCATTGGAATTCTGGGTTAAGCTCCCAATGCCTGATGGAGCAAAAACATTGTTGCGGGTGTTTTGGAGTACATGTCGTCAGGCCACTTTCCTGGAACTTTGTGAGTTGCTTTTCCCCATCCTGAAGTGCAGGAATACCAAGATGAGACCTGCCCTGACAGTTGAGAAGTGAGTGGCGATAGCCCTGTGGAAGCTTGCAAGGTCAGTCGGGAATCAATTCACAGTGGGCAAATCTACTGTGGGGGCTGCTCTGATCCACGTAGCCAAAGCAACCAGTAACCTTCTTCTAACAAGCGTAGTGACTCTGGGAAATGTGCAGGTCATAGTGGATGGCTTTGCTGCAATGGGGTTCCGTAACTGTGATGGGGCAATAGACGGAACACATATCCCTATCTTGGCACCGGACCACCTTGCTTATAAAATCGACCTAACGCAGCTAAATTCAACATAGCTTCATAGTGTAGATTAGCCCCTAGTCCCTTAGAGCTCTGCTTACTCTCAGGGCTGGGTTCAGACACTCCAGGGCCATGCATGGGGCTCAGCACCCTTGACCCTCTGCCCATGTGAAATGTCAGTGGTGGGTGGGATGGTGGAATGGGACCCCTGCTCCTTCCCAGAAGAGGCAGTGGGTGACTCTCCCCCACCCCTTGGGATCAGCGAGGTGCCCACAGACAGGCAGGGGGCAGTCATGGTCCCCCTAGTCCTTACCTTCCCAGCCAGCATGTATCTGCTTGGGTGAGTGGGTCAGAACTACTGTGCTCTTCCCCTCCCCCTGCACACTGAGCTCCCGATGGGGCGGGGTTGTTGGGGTCCTCAGAGACGTGAGGCTGGGAATTCAAACTCCATGGAGATGTGTGGACCAGTTCTGCTCTCCAAGAGCCATTCTCTCAGGCTCTCTGCAGACTCAGGCAGACAATGCTGCAGCTGGTGCCCTGGGGGCAGATCTCCTCACTACCCAAACCTTTGCTCCAGACTGTGGGTGGTGCATGATCTGGGGCTGGCCCCAGTCAGACCCAGGGCACTGGTCTCTGACAATTCCTATGTTCCTGTGGAAAATCAGGAAAATCTGCTTGAAAAAAATAACCTGACAAATATTTCACCCCAGATCTGTGAAAATTCTTTAAAAGCTCAAACAAAACTGAATCATGGATCAGCTCTAAATAAATGATTCTTTATGAATTGTTCTTCCCATCTCAGATAATATTCCCCAGATTAATTGTTTTGGTAAACTGAGGCACAGAGAGTTAAGGTAATATTGTGCATAGCCAGGTTTAGATCACAGAAGCTTCCAGTGTCTTGACCTCCTTTCTCTAGTCACTACTAACTGCTCTACTTGCTATCATTTAAGGTCACGATTCTTAAGGGAGTCTTAGGGAGTTAGAAGCCCAAGATGTACATGTGTTACTCCCTTTCAGGGCCGGCTCTAGGCACCAGCAAAACAAGCTGGTGCTTGAGGCGGCACATTTTTAGGGGCGGCATGGCCGGCGCCAGAATGCCACCCCTAAAAATGTGCCCCGGCCGCCCTAGCTCACCTCCGCTGCTGCCGCTCGCGCGCCGTTACACAAGAAACAGGTGATTCGCGCGCCGCTGCTCACCCTCCCTCCCAAGTTTGAGATCCTGGGAGGGAGGGGGAGACTCTCAATGGCCGCGGCGCGCGCGCCGCTTCTCCCCCTCCCTCCTAGGCTTGAGAGCCTGGGGGGAGGAGGCAGGGCTGGGGATTTGGGGAAGGGGCGGTGCTGAGGTGGGGCCGGGGATGGGGTAAGAAAAAACAGGGGGGGGAGGGGGCGGCGGCCAAAATTGTTTCTGCTTGGGGCGGCAAAAACCCTAGAGCCGGCCCTGCTCCCTTAGGCTCCTTTGCAAATCCCTGCCTTCATTTTCTGAAATTGCAAAGAAGCGCAGGCCTTGGAAGTCAACAGAAAAGTTGCAGTGCTAGGATTACAAAGGGGCTAAGGCACCTAAAGAAGCTGATAGGTGCCTACCGGGATTAACAATAGCACCAACAGTTTAGGCACCGAACTCCCATTGAATGCCCATGGGATTTAGCCACTTAGCTCACATAGGAGCTTTGATAAATCCCAGTCAGTGCCTGTCTCCATCTAATTACATGCCTAAATCCATTTGTAATCCTGGCCTACAGACAACACAGAAGCTGGGTAGGAATCAGGGAACCTGGGGAGATCGTAGGCCCTGTGCTAGGCAGGGGATCAGATTAGAGGATCAGAAGGACACTCTTGGCTTTATCACCTAGGCATCTATGCACTTGCCTCTGGGCCTTTGCTGCTGAGCTGTGAAGGGCTCCTGGGAGTGAGTCCCACTAGCCCTTAGGAAATAGAAGTGGATAAATCACCTTCCTGCAGCATGGGTCCTTTAATGCCAGTGCAAATCAGAGCCAGCTACACACAGATCGCCTGCAAAGAGCAACAGGTCTGAGTCTAGTTCAGTCACAGAGTGAGTGGTGAAATGGCGCTCAGATACCTGGGCCTTTAGCTTCTAGTTTGTGTTATATAGATAGATATTGACCAAAGAATCCTGGTGCTGTATGACTGAATGCGTCATATGTTGGGAAAAAAATCCACAAAGATCAGCACAGTAAGTTTGTTATTTCAATTAACAATATACAGGGGAAATCATACAGGAGGAAATTCAGATGATAAATACGAATTACAATATGAACTCGTTAAGACTTTACTCTCATTTTAATCAATTATCTACTGCTGAGAGGAATTTTTCTGCCTCAGGAAAAAGTTGACATTTCACTGAAAATGCAAAATCAATTTATTTATTTTTTAATTTTTGGCAAATGAAAACTTTCTACTGAAAACTCGATTTTTTTATCACAAAACCAAAAATATTTGTTTTTTCTGAAATTTATTTTTGTTTAGCTAAAAAACCAATGTCTATTATAAAAGATACAACTAAAAATTTCCAACCTGCCTTAAACTTTATATTAATTAGGGAACATTAATATTCTCTGATAAAGCATTAATTTCAAGTCCATTTATTCTATTACATCTGTGTGATTTCTCTTTCAAAGTGATAATTGTAAGAAGGTAACAATTGAATAACTGTGTTTTATACAGACTAGCCCCTTTTAACCCTGGGTTAGAGTTGAACCAAGCAGCCAAACCCTGTCTATCCTGACACCATTCAAGAACATACGGGAAATGACTGGGAGTAGAACTCAGAGCTCCTGACCTAGCTCCACACTGCTGCTGGCTAAGTATAAATGGTGTAAATGGGTGTGCAGAACTTACATATAACAAACATGGGGCCATGTTTCCAAAGTTATTTTGGCACCTAGTGGGATTTTCAAAAGCACCTAGGAGCTTATAACTTGTTAATTTCAAGGGGTGTTGGGGGCCTATATGTTTTGAGAACCTCACTAGGTGCCTCAATACCTTTAAAAATCCAAAAGCCCTTACAGTTCTAGTTGACACTGCAGAGAAAGGCAGAGAGGGGAAACAGAGGCAGAAAGATGGGAAATGACTGGTCAAAGGTCACTGGCAGAGACAAAGTATAGCCCAAGTGTCCTGACAACCCCTGCACTGCACAGCACAGAATAAATGATACAACATAGCGGTGCTGGAGGGATGCTGCTAGTCCATTGTTACACGCATTTAAAATGTGTTGGCATTTTAGTCTATCTGTTTCATAGCCAAGCTGTGAGCTTGGTGATGGTGGCAACAGAGGGACCTCCTTTGGACAATTTTTTGGGTTTGGACTGTACTCTGTTCCAATCTTCAGACTGCATTTTAACAAGCCACATCTTGGGCCAAATCCTCAGATGGGGTACAGTAATGAAGCTCCATTGACTTTAAAGGAGCTGACCCAATTACACTAGTTTGATAACAGGATTGATTGCTTGTCAGAGTTGAGGATCACTAACAACACCTAAACATTGTAAGTGACGAGTGCTGTGCATCTTTGACATTCATATAATGAGATATTAGAGAAAGGGGAATCAGAGCTATTCCCTGTATCACTCTAATCCTGACCATTGTCTTTCTCATTCCTTCCACAGCCGTCACACAGCGTACTGAGGAAGAAAATGTCCAACCAAACCGCCGTGACCGAATTCCTTCTCCTGGAATTCTCTGATGTTCGGGAACTGCAGATTTTACACTTTGTGGTATTTCTAGCGCTTTACCTTTTATCGCTGGTTGGGAATCTTCTCATCTTCATAGCCATAGCCCTCGACCACCACCTTCACACCCCCATGTACTTCTTCCTGATGAATCTGTCCATCCTAGACCTCGGCTCCATCTCTGCAACCATCCCCAAATCCATGGCCAATTCCCTCATGAACACCAGATCGATTTCTTATTCTGCATGTGTTGCCCAAGTCTTTCTCTTTGCCTTCTTTGTTTCAGCAGATTTTGCCATACTGACCATCATGGCGTACGACCGATATGTCGCCATCTGCCAACCACTGCACTATGAGACAGTGATGAACAGAAAAGCTTGTGTCCAAATGGCCGCCAGTGCCTGGATCAGTGTTTTTCTCTACTCTGCAGTGCACACTGGAAACACGTTTGCAATATCCTTCTGTGGAGGCAACGTGGTGGATCAGTTCTTCTGTGAAATCCCCCAGCTCCTCAAGCTCGCCTGCTCTGACTCAGACCTCAGTGAAGTCGGGATTCTCGTCGTTAGTGTGTGCTTAACCTCAAGCTGCTTTGTTTTCATAATTGTGTCATATGTTCAGATCTTCACCACAGTGGTGAGAATCCCCTCTGAGCAGGGCCGGCATAAAGCCTTCTCCACCTGCCTCCCTCACCTCATTTTGGTCTCCTTGTTTATTTGCACAGGGACCTTTGCCTACTTGAAACCCAGCTTCAGCTCAACTTCAGGTCTGGATCTAGTGGTGGCTGTTCTCTATTCTGTGTTGCCTCCAATGATGAATCCGATCATCTACAGCATGAGAAACAAGGAGCTCAAAGGTGCACTGAATAAACTGATAGGTTGGAGGTTATTCTCTAAGAATAAAATGTCCATATTTCTCCTTCATTAACAATTTCATTCTTTGTTTCTTTATATAATCAACTGATGACATTATTGCCTCCATGAGAAAATACTGTTCAATCTGTTTATGCAGAATTGGGTATTTATACTAGTAAAACTCCAGACAAACATGACTCAAGAAAAAAGAAGTTATTATAGGTTTACACCAATGTAAATAAGATCAGAATCTATCTATCATATACTTATACCCAACACCATACTATCTCAACACCTTTCCCATAGAATCAGTAGCCATAGCAAAGTCCCTAGTGAGGATTCTGTCTCTTCTTATTTTTGGGGATAATTTCTGATTGAGGTATCAATGCATTTGTTCTTTGTATTTCTTGTTTACCTGTTTGTCAGATTTTTATCTTTCTTTTTTCTTTGCTTAACTGGTTGGCTGGTGGTTTGGTTTGTTTCTTCGGAGGTGGGAAAGCCTGGAGAGATTGTGAGTGTTTGGTTAAACAGGATTTTCGATGTTTGTCCTCTCTTGGAAGTGCCAATATATCATCACTTTGATGGGGTTTTCTGAGTGAGCTGAAGGCTTGCTCCCCACAATGACAACCTCGTTTACTCATAATGATAGATTTCTATTTGATTGTGAATTATGTTAGCTAGCTAGGTAAATAATGAATAATCTATGGAGATTATTGTGCAAATTATTGTGCTTCTTTTCCTGTTAATGATTGTCTATGTCCAGATCATGATTTTCTTATAAATACTCCTTATTAAACATTATTTAACAACGATTTTTATGGCTATATCTTACTCTATCTGTCATTTACAAACAGTTCATCCTAAAATACTTGGTGTTTGAACTTTGAGCTGTTTTGACAGGATACATTTTTGACATGCTCTCTTTCGTTTCTCTGAACAAATGGAAGTACCACACTCAGGATCCTTAAAAATCAAGGAGCCAGTCCTCAGCTGGTTTAAATTGTCATAGCTCCATTGAAGTCAATAGAATTTTCACCAGCTGAGGATCTACTCAAAACACTCATGATTATGAATTTAAAACTCACTCCCTTTGAATGATTCCACAGCCACTTCAGCACAGTCTTTACTTTAATCGCATGAGTGGCCCCATTGAAGGTTTAAAGGTAAACTCATGCTTAAGTCCCTGTTGGATATGGGTTAGGTTTATGCATAGGGCTTAAGGCTAACAACAAACTGGTGTCAGACCCTGACACTGTCTCCATTTCTCGCCTTTCCCAGTCAAATAAAGCCTTACAATTGGTGCATTGGAATTACTGTCCCCTTCTTGGGTCTGAATTATTAACATAAAATAATTTTTTTATCTCAAAGCCTGAATCTCTGGGCCTTCTTCTCCAGACTTACCAGTCCTTTACGACTTTTCATCATCAACCTCTCCCTCCTGGAAATCCTGCTCACCAGCATGCTCATCACCAAGATGTTGACCAACATGGTGTACAATTGGAAGACTAGTTTCTCCCCTAGCTTCCATGCAAGTGCCATTGCGTGCACTGACCAAAACCCCATCCCATTTGCCAGAACATCACTGTTTCCAGAAACGTTCCTGTTTGCACGGCTGGAATGTTCACACAGGGGCCATCAACTCAGCTGAATCATATTCCCTGAAAAAGCAAAGTTATTATTCACACAAAAAGATTTATCTGTATTCATTCAGTTTTTCCAGTGACACAGAGTAGAAGCTCACTCCAGCTTCTGGCAGAGATATATCACAGGGTAGCTCACAAGTAGAGCTGGATGGAAAATTTCTGATGAAACAGAGATTTGTCCAAAAATTCTGATTCATAGAACCCAAAATGATTCACAGAAAAATCTCAGGTTTGATGGACTTTCAGGGAAGCAAGGTCAGATTGGCAATGGATTGCCTGCCTGCCAAGCTGAGCTGCTAAGGAGCTGGAAGTTTGAAGACCCTGGTATGGGCTCCCAGAGGCCGTGGCTCTAGGGAAATCTCAGCATGCAAACAGCCCTGGCCCAGAAACACCAGGACTTCCAGACTTCCAGGGCAGCTGGATTCCTAAAATGGCCACTGAGTCACATAGTCTGGGCAACCAGCTGGCCTGGGAACCTGGAATCAGCTGTTGAGTGAGAGAAACTCAGATTCTGCTCCTATTAGCAGCCATGAAACTCACAAGAATGTCAATTTCACTCAGCAGATGCCGGGGTCCTGTGGAGCAAATTTTGTTTCTGAAGCACCATGTGTTGGTGTTTGTAAAACATCCCCCCCGACCCCCAGAGTTTTCAGTTAGAGGGAAATTTTGAAATAGGAACATTTCCCACAAAGCGGAAATCCCATGTTTTGGCCAGCTCTACTTTCAAGCTTTGTTTGTTGTTATGGACTCATTGGAAAACATCAAGGTACAGTGTCCCTCCTCTCATCCTAATGTAGACACCAAGGCAACAGTAATCTGCTGAGTCACATGAACAAACCAATGATGCTTCATTGAGAGTGGAATTGTCTTCTGAAGTTGCAAACCAAGTCTGTTGACCTTCAAGATGTGCTGCTGGCCTACCTATTCTCCCAAGCTTTCCTTGAGGGCTTGGCTGGGTTGATGGGAAAATTATATGGAAGTTTCATTGGTTGAGGAGGGAGAATGTTAAAGTCAATGAATGGGGAATGATCTACTGGTCAGTGAAAAGGGAAGAAGTCTTGTTTGGTTAGGTCGAATTGTATGGATGGTGAATAGGGAATAAGGAGGAGGTAAGGTCTGTGATTGTTGTCAAGTGCAGAAGACTATGGGTGATGAAGGGCAAAGAGGTCTATGGTTGGTTCTGCTGGAGAATGTTTTGGTGGGTGAATGGAGGATAATCTCATAATTGGTAGGGGGCAGAGGAGTCTATGGGTGGTGAAGGACAGATTTGTCTGGTTAGTGGAGGGCAGAGAAGTCTACTGCTGGTTGAAGGAGGAAAATATTCTAGTTGACTGATGGGGGAAATTTTGCCATTGGTTAATGGTGAAAAATTACAGTCAGTTAATGGGAGAGTTTTATGCTGAAGGAAGGAGAATGTTTCCCAGGATGAATGGGTGAGGATTTGGTGGACCAAGTCAGTGTATTTTACATATATTCTTACAATACTGGGCAGAGGTCTAGCGTTTGGGCTTTCTTATGAGTCCAAAAGAACAAATGACACAGATATTGCTGTCACTTGATTTTACGGAATTTCTGAGAATTTGCAAGGAGTCTCCAGACTTGAAGCTGTGGGTCTCATGAGGGACAGCACAAATTCAACTCTTATGTAACCTGGCAGGGCAATGTTAACTACATTAAGGTCATGCCCTCTGACACCAGTACTGGATTTGAATCACTGAGGCCTGATCTACACTAACCCCCCAATTCGAACTAAGGTACGCAACTTCAGCTACATGAATAACGTAGCTGAAGTTCGAAGTACCTTAATTCGAACTTACCTCGGTCCAGACGCGGCAGGCAGGCTCCCCCGTCAACTTCGCGGTACTCCTCTCGCCGAGCTGGAGTACCGAAGTCGATGGCGAGCACTTCCGGGTTCGACTTATCTCGTACACACAAGACACGATAAGTCGAACCCAGAAGTTCGATTTGCTTGCCGCCATACTACTGGGTAGTGTAGACCTAACCTTATTGTTCCAGCACCGGTAGTACTCCATTTCAGTAGAAGGGGGAATCGTTCTGCCACTCTTGCTGGCTTCTTTCAATAATTAGGTTTCCAGGACCTGGTGTGTCAGTGACTTTAGACACCTCACTGATGAATGGAGGAGAGAGAGAGATCATCCTTGATACGGGCTTGCATAGAGAAAGGATTCACTGTCCCTGTTCACATTGTCAGTGTTAGGGGTGTTCTGATGTGAGGCTCCCACAGTCACTCCATTTGAAGCTGTTCCACTCTGGATAAATAATGGTTAGTTCTTCCCAATTTCTTTATGGTGGCCTGTACAAAATGCACTGGGCATCTTTATCCAGTTCCTAGAAGATGTCTCCCTATCACACTAATATCAACATTACTGGCCATAATTTGCACCCTTGTGGTCCATTACTAAGGAAGCATACAAGGATATGGAGAAGGGAATCTCTTTTTATGTAAAGAAAGGGTCCTTCCAGGGCAGAGTAGAGGCACATTTCCAAAGACTGTTGAGTGGGGGAAGATTGCAGAGCTGCCACTTGGGCTTCTGTGTGCTTTGTTTTGTTCTACTACTGGAGGAGTGTTAACGGGACACTTCATCTTGAATGGTTCCTTGGAATATGTGCTAACTATTTATGCTAAACTATCTGTTCTACCTCATATGTAGCCGTGACACTGTGGCCTTGTCTACATTGCACAGTTTGTTGAGTAAAGGCAGCTTCTGTCAACAAAACAGTGGTGGTGTACCCACTGCAATTCTCAGCCCACTGATTTAACTCTCCTGCTACACCAACATAATAAAACCACCTCGATGAGAGGCGTAGAGTTTTTTGCAACATAGATAGAGCGACACAGTTATTGTAGATTTGTAAGAATCAAGTCTGTGTACTTTTTCAGCTGGCTTAACAAACACTTCTTGTCCTCTTCACTTAAGGAGTCAATATATTAAGTTACCTTCATTAGTCAACTTCTGAACTGGTGTCTTTGCTTCTTCCAGTACATTTTCAATGGACATCTCTGACTAATCCAAGTCTAGCTTCTATTTCTGGACAAAGATCTTCTACTGTTCCAGCAGATGCCTGGATGACATTGTACAATGACCCAAGTGGTTTCATCCTAGACCTCGGCTCCATCAGTGCTATTCTCTACTGTGCAGTGCATACTGGAAACACGTTTGCAATACCTTTCTGTGGAGGTAACATGGTGGATCAGTTTTTCTGTGAAATTCCCCAGCTCCTCAAAATCACCTGCTCTGACTCAGACCTCAGTGAAGATGGTGTCAGATGGGTAGCCGTGTTAGTCTGAATCTGTAAAAAGCAACAGAGGGTCCTGTGGCACCTTTGTTAGTCTCAAAGGTGCCACAGGACCCTCTGTTGCTTTTTACAGTGAAGATGGGTTTCTCATCTTTAGTTTATTCTTATGCTTAAGCTGCTTTGTTTTCATAATTGTGTCATATGTTCAGATCTTCACCACACTGGTGAGAATCCCCTCTGAGCAGGGCTGGCATAAAGCCTTCTCCACCTGCCTTCCTCACCTCATTGTGGTCTCCTTGTTACTTTTCACTACCACTTTTGCGTATCTGAAACCCATCTCCAGCCCTCCATCGGTTCTGAATCTCTTGGTGGCCGTTCTCTATTCTGTGTTGCCACCAATGATGAATCCAATCATCTACAGCATGAGGAACAAGGAGCTCAAATGTGCACTGAGGAAACTGAGAGGTTGGAGGTACCCTATTATAGGTTTACATCAATGTAAATAAAATTAGAATCTATCTATCTATCTATCAAGCAATTATATAACGTTACCCATCACCATGCTATATGAGCATCTTGCACATAATATCAGTAGCCGTAGCAAAAGTTCCTTGTGGGGTTTATGGCTCTTCTTATTTTGGGGGATGATAAATCTGATTGAGGTATTAATGCATTTGTTATTTGTTTCTCTGTTTTTTAATGTATTTTTGTTTAGCTGGTTGGTTGGTGGTTTGATTTGTTTCTTTGTTCCAGGTGGTTTTGGAGGTGGAAAGGCCCGGGGAGATGGTGAGTGTTTGGTTTAACAGGATTTTCAATGTTTATCCTCTCTCGAGAGTGCACATACATCATCTCTTTGATGAGGTTTTTCTGAGCGCACTGAAGGTTTGCTCCCCACAATGATAAAAAGGTGCAAAAGAAGTTTCTGCATGGCTGAGTACCTGCTGAAATGATTATGTATATACTGTTGGGGTATTATTGTATTATTAATGATGTGTTGGGGAACAAAGAGCCTCAGGGAGGCATCTTTTTATGATTTTAACTTAAATGATTATGTAAAAGCTGTGTCATTGGTGCTGTGGTGGAAAGGCTGTTCTGAAGAGAAACTTTTTCCAGGGTTTCCTAAAGAAAATCTGATTTGGGATAATAAGGCCAAAACTGGATCCCATTGAAGTCACTGGGTCTAGCCCCTCACTTCTAAGAGATCAGGATTTGGCCAATGGCCACTGCACACAAGGATCCAGATTTGGCTGACAGCACCCTGCTAAAAGTGAGGGTGACAGAGATGTAAGGGTCACATTTTCCAACTCAGCTAGACCAGCACCAATGCAGAGTAGATCCACTGACATCACCAGTATAATACTGATGTTGTTCTGGCCCAAAGTCTCTGGGTTACACTCAGTAGTAATATAAACACTGATGTAAGTTACTTGTCTGGGGTCCTTTTGTTCTAACCTTTCACTAGGAGGGTGGTGAAGCATTGGAATGGGTTACCTAGGGAGGTGGACAAAGCCTTGGTTGGGATGATTTATTCTTCTACGTAAAAGAATAAATGGACACAAATTGGACATCACCAATGGTAACATACAAAAGCCAGTAGGGGAACACTTCAATCTTCCTGAATATTCTATAACAGATTTAGAAGTAGGCACAGTTGAACAAAAGAACTTCAGAAACAGACTTCAAAGAGAAACTGCAGAACTAAAATTCATTTGCAAATTTAACACCATTAATTTGAGCTTGAATAGGGACTGGGAGTGGCTGGCTCACTACAAAAGCAGCTTTGCCTCTCCTGGAATGGACACCTCCTCATCAATTATTGGGAATGGACTACATCAACCCTGATCGAATTAGCCCTATCAACACTGGTTCTCCACTTGTGAGGTAACTCCCTTCTCTTCATGTGACAGTATAATAATGCCTGCATCTGTAACTTTCTCTCCAGCTATCTGAAGAAGTGGGTTTTTTTACGCATAAAAGCTATGCCCAAATAAATCTGTTAGTCTTTAAGTTGCCACCAGAATCCTTGTTGTTTTTGTGGATGCAGACTAACACGGCTTCCCCCTGATACTTGACACTACATCCACTCGATCTCCTTTGTTCGCATGCTTGTTGACCCCCTCAAAGTATTCTAGTAGATTGGTGAGGCATGATTTCCCTTTACAAAAACCATTTTGACTATTTCCAAACAAATTATGTTCATCTATGTGTTTGACAATTTTGTTCTTTACGATACTTTCACCCAATTTGCCCGGTACTGAAGTGAGGCTTACTGGCCTGCAGTTGCCAGGGTCACCTCTGGAGCCCTTTTTAAAAATTGGCGGCATATTAGCCATCCTCCAGTAATTTGGTACAGAAGCTGATTTAAATGATAGGCTACAGATGACAGTTAGTAGTCTTGCAATTTCACATTTGAGTTTCTTCAGAACTCTTGGGTGAATACCATCAGGTCCTGGAGATTTATTACTGTTTAGTTTATCAATTTGTTCCAAAACCTTCTCTAATAACACCTTAGTTTGGGACATTTCCTCAGATCTGTCACCCAGAAAGAATGGCTTAGGTCTGGGAATCTCCCTCACATCCTCAACAGTGAAGACCGATGCAAAGAATTCATTTAGTTTCTCTGCAATGGCCATATCGTCTTTGAGTGCTCTTTTAGATTCTTGATCGGTCAGTGGCCCCCATGTTTGTTTAGCAGGCTTTCTGCTTCTGATGTATTTGAAATTGTTTTTGCTATTGCTTTTGGAGTCTTTGGCTAGCTGTTCTTGAAATTCTTTTTTGGTCTTTTTAATTATATTTGTAAACTTCATTTGCCAGAGTTTATGCTCTTTTCTATTTTCCTGGTGCTGGAAGATCGAATATATCACAAGTTGGGGAAAAATCCACAGTGTCCAGCACAGTAAATTCACTATTTCAATTAAATATAGCAGTGGCTTAATATACAGAACAAATGTAAGCCCCTAAACATAAATGATCATTTGGACCCTTTAAGGCTTTTGCTTAAGTCAGAGAGCTAGAGCCGGTCAGAGAAAAAATCAGTGCAAAACTTTGACTTTGCATCAGATACCCCAAATCAGAAAAAAATCAGGATGTGGCAACCAAACATGTATTTGTTTTTAGCAAAATACCAGTGTTAAGTGAAAATATTATGTTGCCAACAAAAGAAAATTGAGGTTTTCAGTTAAAAAAAACCATTTCATGTATAGCAGAAATTTTACCCAGACATTTTTTTTAGTTTTAAATCCCTTTTTAAAAACAAAAATGGGCAGAAAATCTCCGACCGCCCCTAACTGGAAATTGAACTTTAAACAAAGTTGGGAAACATTATTTTTATATTTAATAATACAGCCATTCCAAACCTATTTGTTCTATTGCAACCGTGTTTATTTTTGTTTCAAAGGAATACTGATGGAAAGGTAAAAAAACAATATAGCAGCAAAGCCTGCAGATTGTGTTTTGTACACACTAACACCTGTAAACTCAGAGTCAGTGTTGCACCAGCCACCTGAAAGCGGTCTATTTCAATCCTGCCCAAACAGAATCAAAATCTCCTGCTCTAGCCCCATATCCTCTGTCCCACACTGCTGCCAACAGAACACCAATGCTGTAAACAGGTGCACAGAACATACACATAGTAAAACACAGCCCCTCCCTAACCAAGATCATAGTCCTAGTAGACAAGGCAGAGAAAGTGGGGGAGAGGAAACAGAGGCACAGAAAGGGGAAGCGACTTGCCCAAGGTCACCCAGAAGGTCAGTGGCAGAGACAAGAACATAACCCAGGTCTCCTCATTGCCACTGACCTGCACAGCACAGACATGAAGGTAGAGAAGGAAACGATAAACAATTGCAGTAACAGAGGGATGCTCCTAGCCCATCATTACACAGAGACACAAGTGCAGCAGGTATCAGGGGCCATGAATCAATCTGCAATCAGGTAGCAGGCCGTTTCTGCACAGAACTCAGTGTGGAATCATCACAGACGAGCTGGCGCTCGGGGCACTGGGTATGTCCTTGTTGTGTTTCCCTGGGTAGAGGGGATCAGGCTGTGCCGCTGGTTTAGAAGTTTAGTTACCTGTCCAAGTTGTTAGCCTGCTGTTTGTCCTAAGAAGAAATGAGTGGAAGGGACCTGGGTCACCGAGTCCAATCCCCTGCTCTCACTGCCAACCCAATCATATAATCCCCACCCTAAACCTACACAGCTCCATGTTAACACCAGTTAGGTTGTTTGTCAATGGCTCCTATTGGGAGGCTGCTCTATATCGTCCCTCCTCTGATGGGGACAAACTTTCTTCTCATTTCCAAGCAAAATTTATTCCTGGACAATTTATCCCCATTCCTTCTTGTGCCGACATTGTCCTTTCGCATCAATAGCTCTTCTTCCTCTCTGGTGTTTACCCCCTGGATGTGTTTATAGAGAGTGATCATATCCCCTCTAAGCTGACATTTTGCAAAGTTAATTAGCCAAACGCTTTTAGGCTACATCCACTCAGCAAGCTAGTTCTGTGATTCACCAGCTTGCATAGACATACTCATGTGCTAGCTTCATGAGCATAAATAGCAGTGTACCTGCACTAGCCATGCTGAATTCAAACCCACCTGAACCCTGGGGCTATGTATTCAGTAGAGTTTCCCCTTCTGCTATGGCTATACTACTTTTTAGACTTGTGCTAGCCATGCTCGAGCTATTGCAAGTAGTGTATGTGATCTGGGAATCACTCCCCTGGCTAGTAGTGTAGATGTAGCCTTCCTCTTCTTTCCTAAACTAGCTCTCCATTGTTGCAATAGGATGACCATTATTCCTAAGATTGTTGGGTTTGGGTTTTAACTTGTTTCATATTTACACTGCATTTTATCAAGCCTCATCTTGGACCAGATCCTCAGATGGAGGAAACAGAGGCCATCCATTAACTGTAAGGGAACTGTGGCAATTTACAGTGGTGTGACAATGCTCCTCACTAGTGCTGTGCTTGTCAGAGGTGAGGAGATGGAAGGACTCTAACCTGACCACTGCCCTTGCCCTTCCTTCCACAGACAGTTCATGATGTATTGAGAAAGAAAATGTCCAACTGGACCACTGTGACTGAGTTCCTTCTCCTGGGATTCTCTGAGGTTCGGAAACTGCAGATTTTACACTCTGTGGTGTTTCTAGGGATTTATCTGGCAGCCCTGGTGGGAAATAACCTTGTTATCATCCTTGTAGTGGTCGACCACCACCTTCACAACCCCATGTACTTCTTCCTGATGAATTTGTCCATACTAGACCTCGGCTCCATCTCCGTCACTGTCCCCAAGTCCATGGCCAACTCCCTATTGAACACAAGGTCGATTTCTTATTCTTTCTTTTCATTTTCCTCACTACGGTTGACTTTGCTTTTCTCACCATCATGGCGTACGACCGATAAGTCGACATTTGCCAACCACTGCACTATGAGACTATAATGAACAGGGAAGCTTCTGTCCAAATGGCAGCCAGTGCCTGGATCAGTGGAATTCCGGTTTCTACTATGCAGACTGGGAATATATTTCCATTACCTTTTTGTGGTGGTAACAAGCTGGATCAGTTCTTCTGTGAAATCCCCCAGCTGCTCAAGATCACCTGCAATGACTCATACCTCAGTGAAGATGTTATTACTTCTTTTTTCTTCTTCTTAGGCTTAAGCTGCTTTGCTTTTATAATTGTGTCATATGTTTATATATTCAAATCAGTGCTGAGAATCCCCTCTGAGCAGGGCCGGCATAAAACTTTCTCTACCTGCCTCCCTCACCTCAGTGTGGTCTCCTTGTTTGTTTTGTGATGGGGCAAGGCCAGATGGCTACAGCAAAATAGTGAGGAACAGGTATGTTAGCCCCAGGCTAAACAAATCCCTGGTACCATGGTAACCAAATGGCAGTTGCTCCATACCAATCAAGACACCTGGGGCCAATTAAGATCCTTCTAGAAGGCAGGAGAGACAGCTAGATTGTTTGGAACACCTGAAGCCAATCAAGGACTGGCTGGAACTAGTTAAAAGCCTCCCAGTTAGTCAGTGTGGTGTGGGTGTCAGGAGCTATAGGAGGGATCTGTGCTGTTGGAGGAATGAAGTAGTACGAATCCATATCAGGTGCAAGCAAGGAGGCCGTGAGGTAATTGTGAAGAAGATATTGAGTGGGGGCTGCTGTGGGGAAGTAGCCCAGGGAATTGTACACGCCCTATTTCCAAAAAGTCAGCTTTCATAGCTGCTAAGTTTAGTGTCCCTGGGCTGGAGCCCGGAGTAGAGGACGGGCTCGGGCTCCACCCTCCCCTCCCTGATTAATCACTGATACTGGGAGACAACAGACATGGTGTGAGGGAGGGTTGTTTCTCCTCACCTCCCTTGCTGGCTTATGATGAATATGGCTCAGAAGACTGTGACCCTTGCCTCTAGAGAGAGAAGGGCTATGTGGAAGGGTCACAGTGAGCCTCTGAGGCTAGCAAAAATCCGTCAGGAAACGTTAGACCCTCAGAGTCAAGGACAGAACTTTGTCACAGTTTGCACTGCCACCTTTGCCTACCTGAAACCCATCTCCAGCTCAATATCAGGTCTTGATTTAACGGTGGCTGTTCTTTATTCCGTGGTGCCTCCAGTGATGAATCCAGCCATCTACAGCATGAGGAACAAGGAGATCAAAGGTGCCCTAGGAAACTGACTGAGGGGAAGTTATTCAAAAAGAATAAAATTTCCAGATTTCTCCCATGACCATGTTTTCATTCTGTGCTTCTTTACAGATATAATCAACTGATGACATTATTGATTCCATGGGAATGTGATGTTCAGGCTCTTTAGGCAAAAATGTTGTGTTCACAGTAGGAATAATCCAGACTAAGTTCACTGAAGTCAGTGGGGTTACTCTACTGTGAATTAGATAAGAAACTATCTATCTATCTATCAGCCTGAAACAATCGCTCAGAGACGTTTGAACTGCTTCACTCATATCAGTCACCCAGGTGCCAGCAGGCTGTTGTGTGTGTTGTGGGATCATGTGCCCCTTTGCCTCTTTTCAGTTTCACAACCTGAGGGGCAGCGCGTCCCCAGACCTTGGCAAACATCGGGAGAGGTGATTAGGAAGACAGGCTCAGTCCCCCCTCCCACCAAAAGCCAAGGCGAAAGCCCCCAAGATCACAAAAGGGGGAGAAGGAGGGGTATCGGACACCCATAGATACATCAAGAGCCCTCTGATATTGGGACACACAAGGGAGGGGAATGTGGGGCTGTCAGGCATCCTGCCCCTTGTTCTAGTTCTGGATCCATCAGAGAAGGAGATAGACACACAGGCACAGAGAGCACTGATGGAAAAACAGCTGGGTGCTGTGCTCACTTTATTGTTACCGCTGCAAAACTGAAACTAACAGGAAAGTGAGGCTTTGAACTTGGGAGGGGAGAGAGCAGAGAGTCCTCTGAACATTGAAAGAGACAGGACATCACAACCCTCTGTTCTCCCAGCCCCCTGTCACTCACCCTCATGTCCTCACTTCCCAGTGTCCCACCCCTCCTCATCTCCTGACCCAAACTCATCTCCTACCCACACACCCTATTCATCCCCTTCCCCATAACCCTCCTCCCCTCGCTGCCCTTCAAACCCACTCCCACAATTCCCACCAGCTCTTCCACCCTCATCATCCTCCCCTCCCAGCGGGTAAGTGTATTTCAAAAATTGTTTCATCACCTTCTAAATATCCTGCAGTGCCCAGGTGACATTTCCCCACACTTCGAAACCCTTAGACAGAGCCAGGTGCCTCCTTATTCTTAGGCTCAGATTTTGGCTCAGGGTTAGATCTGAACTCAGAGTGCCCAGATGGCATGTGGGTTTGTCAGCCACTACTGGACATTCCCCCTTCACGGACACACAGCCTGTGAGCCAGAGGTAGCTTTCAACCAGCTCATCCTCCCTCCATGCACGTGCTCAGCGTAATCCATTTCGTGCGACTCCAAGCAGTTCGAAGGCTGACGGGCCTAACTGAGAGCTAGACCCTTTGGCTAATAACGCTGTCACTTTATTTCCTTCAAAAAGCTGGTGAGTGGCCCTTGAGCACTGGAAACGCTCCCTGCTGTGAGGATCTGAGCCCTGGTTTGATTTCTGTCTGTGCACAATAAATCAGCACCAAAATACACCAATGTTAAGAAAAGTTAGAAGTAACTTCTTTGGAGTCAATGGGGCTGATTCCCTCTCACTCACCCTGGTGTAAATCAGGAGAAACTTCTTTGGAGTCAATGGGGCTGATTTCCCCCTCACTCACCCCAGGGTAAGTCCATGGTGTTACAATGGAGTATCTCTGGTGTAAGGAAGAGGAGATTCAAGTCCCTTGACTCCAGCCCCTGCTGAGGTGTGGCCCTTCTGTGTGTGGTCCTGGGCCCTTCAATCCTAAATCCCCTATGGCACAGCCCTTCTCTATGAGGTGTTGGGACCCTCAATCCCAGAATCCCCTGGAGCAAGGCCCTTCTCTATGGGCTGCTCTGCCCCCCAGCCCCTCACTGACCATAGCATCTCCTACTCCATTTCTCAATCTCTCTGCCCCCCTCTGCAAACCCCCCACCTGGTGAATCTCAATGAGAACATCCTGATATAAGAGCACCTGCTGTACCACATCAAAAATGGCATGACTAGACACCAGGAATGGGGCATGATGGGGTACTATGGGTGGGGGTATCCACTAACCTGTGTCTGAGTGGGGCCAGCAACAGATGCTGCACTACCCACAGTAATGGAACAATAGGGGTAGGATGGGGAGATCTGCTCCCACTGCAACAGGTGCAGCATTGCCTGCCTGAGTCTGAAGAGGGCCTGAAACAATGGCTCTGGGAGAAGGGAAGTGCCCCAGGCATCTGCATGGGGTTTGAACTCGCAGCACCACTGCTCTGGAGCTCCCCACCAACCCCACCCCAGCAGGGGGCTCTCTGTGCAGGGGAGGGGAAGAGCACAGCAGTCCCGACCCCCTCACCCAAGTAGACACACCCTGTCTGGGGAGGTAAGGACTGGGGGGACCATGACTGCCCTCTGCCTGTCTGTGGGCACCTACCTGTTCCCAAGGGGTTGGGCGAGAGTCACCTGCTCCTCTTCTGGGACAGAGCAGGGGTCCCATGCCACTGTCCCAGCCTACCTTTGGAGCCCCCACCGCCCACTCCATGCATGGCCCTGGAGTGTCTGAATCCAGCCCTGAGAGTCAGCAGAGATTTATGGGACTAAATGTTCCTCTTTCCACAGGCTCCTGAGAACAGCCCAGCTCAGAGCTGTGACTCTTGGAGGGACCACCACCAGCTGCTGAAGTTAGAGGGACAGCGACCCCGGCCCCCAATGGACAATTCTGCACTGACCTCCATTTCAGGGAGGTTCTCTGTGCATTAATGGCTCACTGGAGTCCTGCACCATGGCAGTTTAATTCAATCTCTTAATAATACCTTGTGGAAGTGAGTTCCCCAGGTTAGCTGTGTGCTGGTTGGCAGAGGGGTTAAGCAGGGATCTCTGAGGAAGCTGAGTCAGGAACTCTGGGTGAGGAATTGACTCTCGGCCATGGGAGGGGAACTCTCAAAGAACAGGGGCTGAGAGGGTCTGTGGGGTGGGGACTGTGAGAGGGGTGGGAGAAGATTAGGGGCTGTGGGTGTTTGCTTGGGGGTCTGGGTTAGGTGAGGGAGAGGAAGGGAAACACTCAAGGTCTAGAGTAAGATGGGTTCAGTAGGTGAATCATGGATCATCTCTAAATAAACGTTTCATTATAAGATTTTCATTCACTCTCAATTATTATCCCTCAGATTTTGGTAAACAGAGGCACAGATAGTTGAGGTAACATAGTTGTATAGCTGGGCTTAGGTAACAGGGGTTCTTAACATCTCTACTTTTTTTCTCTAGATGCCTGGCTGTACTAGTTATCATTTCAGGCTGGGATTCTCAAGGGCATCTAAGGGATTTAGGAGCTCAGGATGTACATGCCTTACTGCCACAGGCACCTTTGCAAATCCCAGGCACCATTTTCTGAAATTCAGGAGAAGCCCAGGCCTTGGAAGTTAAAGAGAGACACAGGGCCAGGATTACAAAAGGGTTTAGGTACCTAAAGCAGGAGATGGCTGCCTATTGGGGTTTACAGTAGCATTTAAGCAGGTTAAGCTCCTCACTCCCACTGAATGACCATGGGACTTAGCCACCTAGCTCATTTAGGAGCATTGATAAATCGTCTTAGGTGCCTGACTCCATCTTTGTGATCCTGGCCCACAGATAACACAGAAGCTGGGCTGCAATGAGGGAATGCTGGGGGAGATTGTAGGCCCCGTGCTATGTGAGGGCAGGTCTACTCTACCCGCCTGAATCGGCGGGTAGAAATCGATCTCTCCGGGATCGAATTATCGCGTCTCGTCGGGACGTGACAATCAATCCCCGAATCGACGCTTGTACTGCAGCAGTGGAGGTAGGAGTAAGCGCCGTCAACGGGGGAGCCGCAGAGCTTGATTTGCCGCCGTCCTAACAGTGGGGTAAGTCGGCTCCAATATGTCAAATTCAGCTACGCTTTTCGTATAGATGAATTTGCGTATCTTAAATCGAACCCTCCTCCCCCGTAGTGAGGAAGGAGCCTGAGAGTCAAACTAGAGCATCAGAATGGCACTTTTGGCTTTATCATCTAGGCATCTATGCACTTGCCTCTGGGCCTCTGCTGCTGAGCGGTGCAGGGCTCCAGGGAGTGAGTCCCGCTAGCCCTTATTAAATAGACATGAATAAATCACGTTCCCGCAGCATTAGTCCTTTAATGCCAGTGATGCTCAACGCCAGCTACACGCAGCTCATCTGCAGAGAGCAACAGGTTTGAGTCTAGTTCTGGCACTGCACTCTCAAAATAAAGGGGGATTGTCAGATGCCTGTGCCTTTAGCTTCTAGATTCTGGTACATAGATAGATATTGACCAAAGAATCCTGGTGCTGATGACTGAATGGATCATACGTTGGGAAAAAATCCACAAAGATCAGTACAGTAAGTTTCTATTTCAATTAAATATGTTTGGGGATCAACATACAGGGAAAAATTAAGATGATAAATATGAATTACAATATGAACTTGTTAAGACTTTTACTCTCAATTTATTCAGATATCTACTGCTGATTGTAATCTTTCCACCCTTCAGGAAAATTTTGACTTTTCACTGAAAATCCCAAATCCATTTTTTCCCCCCGTTTTTGGCAAATGAAAACGTTGATTTCAAGGGGTGTTGAGGTCCCTGATACTTTTGAGAATCCCACTAGTTTCAGCAATACCTTTAAAAATCTGCCTCACAGCACCGCTCCGAAAGACTTTACAGTCCTAGTAGACATGGCAGAGAAAGGAAGGGAGGGGAAAAGGGCAGAAACAAGGGAAATGACTGGCCTAAGGTCACACAGCTGGTCACTGGCAGAGACAAGAGTAGAGCCCAAGTGGCCTGACAACCCCTGCACCACACAGCACAGAGTAAACGATACAACATAGCGGTGATGGAGGGATGCTGCTAGTCCACTGTTAAACGCAGGCCGAAGTGCTGCTGGGAGTTGGTGCCATAAATCAATTTGGAAGCAGGCAGCAGGTCATCTAGGCACAGAGCTTGGGGTAGAAAAATCACAGATGAGCTGCTACTTAGATGCTGGGTGAGTCTACATGGGAATCAGGCTGTGTTGGCATTTTAGTCTATCCGTTTCATGGACAAGCTGTGAGCTTGGTGATGGTCGCAAGAGAGGGACTTGCTTTGGAAGAATTGTTGGGTTTGGATTGTAGTTTGTTCCATCCTTCATACTGCATTTTAACAAGCCGCATCTTGGGCCAAATCCTCAGATGGGGTAAAGTAACAAACGTCTATTGACTTTAAATGAGCCAACCCAATTTACACTACTGTGATAATGTGACTGATTGATTGTCAGAGTTGAGGAGCACTAACAAAACCTCGTCATTGCAAGTGACGAGTGCTGTGCACCTTTGACTTTTAAATAATGAGATATTAGAGAAAAGGGAATCAGGGCCATCCCCACTGTCGCTCTAATCCTGACCATTGTCTTTCTCATTCCCCCTACAGCCATCACAGAAAGGACTGAGGAAGAAAATGTCCAACCAAACCACCATGACTGAATTCCTTCTCCTGGGATTCTCTGATGTTCCGGAACTGCAGATTTTACACTTTGTGGTGTTTCTACTGCTTTACCTGGCATCCCTGCTGGGGAACCTTCTCATCATCACAGCCATAACCCTCGACCACCAACTTCACACCCCCATGTACTTCTTCCTGATGAATCTTTCCATCCTAGACCTCGGGTCCATCTCTGTCACCATCCCCAAATCCATGGCCAACTCCCTCATGAACACAAGAGTGATTTCTTACTCTGGATGTGTCACCCAAGTCTTTCTTTTCCTCTTCTTCGCTACAGCAGATTTTGCCATACTGACCATCATGGCGTACGACCGATATGTCGCCATCTGCCAACCACTGCACTATGAGACTATAATGAACAGGAGAGCTTGTGTCCAAATGGCAGCCAGTGCCTGGATCGGTGTTATTCTCTACTGTGCAGTGCACACTGGAAACACATTTGCAATATCCTTCTGTGGCGGTAACGTGGTGGATCAGTTCTTCTGTGAAATCCCCCAGCTCCTCAAGCTCGCCTGCTCTGACTCAGACCTCAGTGAAGTCGGGTTTCTCATCTTTAGTGTGTGCTTAGCCTCAAGCTTCTTTGTTTTCATAATTGTGTCATATGTTCAGATCTTCACCACAGTGGTGAGAATCCCCTCTGAGCATGGCCGACATAAAGCCTTCTCCACGTGCCTCCCTCACCTCATTGTTGTCTCATTGTTTATTTGCACTGCGATCTTTGCCTATTTGAAACCCACCTCCAGCTCTACCTCAGGTCTGGATCTAGTAGTGGCTGTTCTCTATTCTGTGTTGCCACCAATGATGAATCCGATCATCTACAGCATGAGAAACAAGGAGCTCAAAGGTGCACTGAGTAAACTGATAGGTTGGAGGTTATTCTCTAAGAATAAAATGTCCATATTTCTCCTTCAGTAACAATTTCATTCTGTGTTTCTTTATATAATCAGCTGATGACATTATTGCCTCAATGAGAAAATACTGTTCAATCTGTTTATGCACAATTGGGTATTTATACTAGTAAAACTCCAGACAAACATGACTCAAGAAAAAGGAAGTTATTATAGGTTTACACCAGTGTAAATAAGATCAGAATCTATCTATCATACACTGCTACCCATCACCATACTATCTGAGCACCTTGCCCATAGAATCAGTTGCCATAGCAAAGTCCCTAGTGAGGTCTCTGGCTCTTCTTATTTTTGGGGATAATTTCTGATTGAGGTATCAATGCATTTGTTCTTTGTATTTCTTGTTTACTTGTTTGTCAGATTTTTATCTTTATTTTTTCTTTGTTTAACTGGTTGGCTGGTGGTTTGGTTTGTTTCTGTGGAGGTGGGAAAGCCTGGGGAGATGGTGAGTGTTTGGTTAGACAGGATTTTTGATGTTTGTTCTCTCTTGGAAGTGCCAATATGTCATCATTTTGATGGGGTTTTCTGAGTGAGCTGAAGGTTTGCTCCCCACAATGAGAACCTCATTTAGTCATAATGATAGATTTCTATTTGACTGTGAATTATGTTAGCTAGCAAGGTAAATAATGAATAATCTATGGAGATTTTTGTGCAAATTATTGTGCTTCTTTTCCTGTTAATGATTGTCTATGTCCAGATCATGATTTTCTTATAAATACTCCTTATTAAACATTATTTAACAATGATTTTTATGGCTATATCTTACTCTATCTGTCATTTACAAACAGTTCATCCTAAAATACTTGTTGGGTCTGAATTATTAACATAAAATAATTTTTTTATCTCAAAGCCTGAATCTCTGGGCCTTCTTCTCCAGACTTACCAGTCCTTTACGACTTTTCATCATCAACCTCTCCCTCCTGGAAATCCTGCTCACCAGCATGCTCATCACCAAGATGTTGACCAACATGGTGTACAATTGGAAGACTAGTTTCTCCCCTAGCTTCCATGCAAGTGCCATTGCGTGCACTGACCAAAACCCCATCCCATTTGCCAGAACATCACTGTTTCCAGAAACGTTCCTGTTTGCACGGCTGGAATGTTCACACAGGGGCCATCAACTCAGCTGAATCATATTCCCTGAAAAAGCAAAGTTATTATTCACACAAAAAGATTTATCTGTATTCATTCAGTTTTTCCAGTGACACAGAGTAGGAGCTCACTCCAGCTTCTGGCAGAGATATATCACAGGGTAGCTCACAAGTAGAGCTGGATGGAAAATTTCTGATGAAACAGAGATTTGTCCAAAAATTCTGATTCATAGAACCCAAAATGATTCACAGAAAAATCTCAGGTTTGATGGACTTTCAGGGAAGCAAGGTCAGATTGGCAATGGATTGCCTGCCTGCCAAGCTGAGCTGCTAAGGAGCTGGAAGTTTGAAGACCCTGGTATGGGCTCCCAGAGGCCGTGGCTCTAGGGAAATCTCAGCATGCAAACAGCCCTGGCCCAGAAACACCAGGACTTCCAGACTTCCAGGGCAGCTGGATTCCTAAAATGGCCACTGAGTCACATAGTCTGGGCAACCAGCTGGCCTGGGAACCTGGAATCAGCTGTTGAGTGAGAGAAACTCAGATTCTGCTCCTATTAGCAGCCATGAAACTCACAAGAATGTCAATTTCACTCAGCAGATGCCGGGGTCCTGTGGAGCAAATTTTGTTTCTGAAGCACCATGTGTTGGTGTTTGTAAAACATCCCCCCCGACCCCCAGAGTTTTCAGTTAGAGGGAAATTTTGAAATAGGAACATTTCCCACAAAGCGGAAATCCCATGTTTTGGCCAGCTCTACTTTCAAGCTTTGTTTGTTGTTATGGACTCATTGGAAAACATCAAGGTACAGTGTCCCTCCTCTCATCCTAATGTAGACACCAGGGCAACAGTAATCTGCTGAGTCACATGAACAAACCAATGATGCTTCATTGAGAGTGGAATTGTCTTCTGAAGTTGCAAACCAAGTCTGTTGACCTTCAAGATGTGCTGCTGGCCTACCTATTCTCCCAAGCTTTCCTTGAGGGCTTGGCTGGGTTGATGGGAAAATTATATGGAAGTTTCATTGGTTGAGGAGGGAGAATGTTAAAGTCAATGAATGGGGAATGATCTACTGGTCAGTGAAAAGGGAAGAAGTCTTGTTTGGTTAGGTCGAATTGTATGGATGGTGAATAGGGAATAAGGAGGAGGTAAGGTCTGTGATTGTTGTCAAGTGCAGAAGACTATGGGTGATGAAGGGCAAAGAGGTCTATGGTTGGTTCTGCTGGAGAATGTTTTGGTGGGTGAATGGAGGATAATCTCATAATTGGTAGGGGGCAGAGGAGTCTATGGGTGGTGAAGGACAGATTTGTCTGGTTAGTGGAGGGCAGAGAAGTCTACTGCTGGTTGAAGGAGGAAAATATTCTAGTTGACGAACATGGTGTGCAACTGGAAGGAGGAAAATATTCTATGTTGACGAACATGGTGTGCAACTGGAAGACCAGTTTCTTTGCTAGCTTCCATACACGTGCCATTGTGTGCACTGACCAAAACCCCATCCCATTTGCCTAAATGTCACTGTTTCCATAAACGATCCTGTTTGCATGGCTGGAATGTTCACACAGGGGCCATCAACTCAGCTGAATCACATTTCCTGAAAAAGCAAAGTTATTATTCATACAAAAAGATTTATCTGTATTCATTCAGATTTTCCAGTGACACAGAGTAGGAGCTTCTGTCAGAGGTAAATCACAGGGTAGCTAACAAGTAGAGCTGGATGGAAAATTTCTGCTGAAACAGAGTTTTGTCCAAAAATGCTGATTCATAGAACCCAAAATGATTCACAGAAACATCTCAAGTTTGATGAACTTTCAGGGAAGCAAGGTCAGATTGGCAATGGATTGCCTGCCTGCCAAGCTGAGCTGCTAAGGAGCAGGAAGTTTGAAGACCCTGCTATGGGTTCCAAGAGGCCGTGGCTCTAGGGAAATCTCAGCATGCAAACAGCCCTGGCCCAGGAACACCAGGGCTTCCAGTCTTCCGGGCCAGCTGGCTTCCCAAAATGGCCACAGAGTCACATAGTCTGGGCAACCAGCTGGCCTGGGAACCTGTAATCAGCTGTTGAGTGAAACTCACATTCTGCTCCTATTAGCAGCCATGAAACTCACAAGAATGTCAATTTCACTCAGCAGATGCCGGGGTCCTGTGGAGCAAATTTTGTTTCTGAAGCACCATGTGTTGGTGTTTGTAAAACATTCCCCCCCCCTCCCGACCCCCAGAGTTTTCATTTAGAGGGAAATTTTGAAATAGCAACATTTCCCACAAAGCGGAAATCCCATGTTTTGGCCAGCTCTGCTTTCAAGCTTTGTTTGTTGTTATGGCCTCATTGGAAAACATCAAGGTACAGTGTCCCTCCTCTCATCCTAATGTAGACACCAGGGCAACAGTAATCTGCTGAGGCACCTGAACAAACCAATGACTCTTCATTGAGAGTGGAATTGTCTTCTGAAGTTGCAAACCAAGTCTGTTGACCTTCAAGATGTGCTGCTGACCTACGTATTCTCCCAATGAACCTTGAGGGCTTGGCTGGGTTGATGGGAAAATTATATGGAAGTTTCATTGGTTGAGGAGGGAGAATGTTAAAGTCAATGAATGGGGAATGATCCCCTGGTCAGTGAAAAGGGAAGAAGTCTAGTTTGGTTAAGTCGAATTGTATGGATTGTGAATAGGGAATAAGGAGGAGGGAAGGTCTGTGATTGTTGTCAAGTGTAGAAGACTATGGGTGATGAAGGGAAAAGAGGTCTATGGCTGGTTCTGCTGAAGAATGTTTTGGTTGGTGAATGGAGGATAATCTAATAATTGGTAGGGCGCAGAGGAGTCTATGGGTGGTGAAGGACAGATTTGTCTGGTTAGTGGAGGGCAGAGAAGTCTACTGCTGGTTGAAGAAGGAAAATATTCTCGTTGACTGATGGGGGAAATTTTGCCATTGGTTAATGGTGAAAAAAGAGTTTTATGCTGAAGGAAGGAGAATGTTTCCCAGGATGAATGGGTGAGGATTTGGTGGACCAAGTCAGTGTATTTTACATATATTCTTACAATACTGGGCAGAGGTCTAGCGTTTGGGCTTTCTTATGAGTCCAAAAGAACAAATAACACAAATATTGCTGTCACTTGATTTTATGGCATTTCACATCTGAGAACTTGCAAGGAGTCTCCAGACTTGAAACTGTGGGTCTCGTGAGAAACAGCACAAATTCAGATCTTATGTAATCTGGCAGGGCAATGTTAACTACATTAAGGTCATGCCCTCTGACACCAGTACTGGATTTGAATCCCTGAGTGTTACAGCACCGGTAGTACCCCATTTCAATAGAAGGGGGAATTGTTCTGTCACTCTTGCTGGCTTCTTTCAATAATTAGGATTCTGGGACCTGGTGTGTCAGTGACTTTAGACACCTCACTGATGAATGGAGGAGAGAGAGAGATCATCCCTGATACGGGCTTGCATAGAGAAAGGAGCTAGTGCCCCTGTTCACGTTGTCAGTGTTAGGGGTATTCTGATGTGAGGCTCCCACAGTCACTCCATTTGAAGCTGTTCCCCTCTGGATAAATAATGGTTAGTTCTTCCCAATTTCTTTATGTTGACCTGTACAAAATGCACTGGGGATCCTTGTCCAGTTCCTAGAAGATGTCTCCCCATCACACTAATATCAACATTACTGGCCATTATTTGCACTCATGTGGTCCATTAGTAAGGAAGCATACAAGGATATGGAGAAGGGAATCTCTTTTTATGTACAGAAAGGGTCCTTCCAGGGCAGAGTAGAGGCACATTTCCAAAGTCTGTTGAGTGGGGGAAGATTGCAGAGCTGCCACTTGGGCTTCTGTGTGCTTTGTTTTGTTCTACTACTGGAGGAGTGTTAACGGGACACTTCATCTTGAATGGTCCCTTGGAATATGCGCTAACTACTTATGCTAAACTATCTGTTCTACCTCGTATTTAGCTGTGACACTGTGGCCTTGTCAACATTACACAGTTTTGTCGACTAAAGGCAGCTTCTGTCAACAAAACAGTGGTGGTGTACACACTGCAATTCTCAGTTAACTCTCCTGCTACACCAACATAATAACACCACCTCGATGAGAGGCGTAGAGTTTTTTGCAACATAGATAGAGCGACACAGCGTCAGTGTTGACACTGAGTTACTTACATCACCCCACAATGCCTACTGTGACCGCTCTGGTCACCGTTTTGAACTCTGCTGCCCTGCATCCAGCTACACAGGCATGCTCCCCTCCTCTTTCAAAGCCCCAGGAAGTTTTGAAATTGCTCTTCCTGTTTGCTCGGTGTGGAGAGTTCACATAGCTACTCTCCAGCTGAGCATGCTGGCTCACTGCAGCAAACACATTCCTGCCTGGACTGCATGGGAGGGGGTGGATCTCCTGGGTTTGTGGGGAGAGGAGGCTGTGGGTCTGTGGCTGGGTCTGTGGGGAGAAATCACTGTAGGGAGGCAGTGGGAGATAATCACATGGACCTTCCTACACTGTGTTTTCCCGAGGAATTGAAATTAGGGAGGGTGTTGGAATATTTGGGGCGGGGGGAGAGGGCAAAAAAAGGTTGAGACTGTGAGTGCACAGGTGGCAACATAGTAAGAACTGAAAAATGTTTCATGACCATTTTATTAAATTGAACTCATGCTTTAAAATCATCATAAAAATTAAAGTTGGCTACTCAAGCCTACTAGGAAGCACAGCATCTACATCCGTCTTGGTTTCTTGCACTCTTTGGTGTCTTCTTGTGTGTCTGTTACTTCTAGTCCTTCATGACATGCTGATGATTCTTTTAGAAAATAAAATGAGGAGAAGGAACACTCAACTATAGCTGTTGTGACTGGGAATAGAAAGAGATGAATTCCTGTATCTTTCATCCCAGGAAACATAGCACAAAAATTGGGTCAAACCACTAGTGATGATAAAGAAGTTGAAGTTAAATCTTCATTCGTTCATTGTATGATATTACACTATGTGTTCAAATTCTCTTTTCTGTCCTGATCACATGGCCACCCCATTGCTGGTAGTGCCTTATTCCACTCATGTCTCAGTGTTTTATAAGACAGGAATCTCTAAACATGGTGTGGACATTGATAGAATCCAGAAATCGCTATTGTAGATTTGTAAGAATCAAGTCTGAGTAGTTTTTCAGCTGGCTTAACAAACACTTCTTGTGCTCTTCACTTAAGGAGTCAATATATTAAGTTACCTTCATTAGTCAACTTCTGAACTGGTGTCTTTGCTTCTTCCAGTACATTTTCAATGGATATCTCTGACTAATCCAAGGCTAGCTTCTATTGCTGGACAAAGATCTTCTACTGTTCCAGCAGATGCCTGGATGACATTGTATAATGACCCAAGTGGTTTCAACAGGAGAGTTACGAGAGAGAGAATGGCAATAGTCTTCTCTGAACATAGTAGCAAAAGTAATCCACCAGCCTCACTACTTAGATCTGTCCTATCTTGGTGGATACTTTCCAAAGCCAGTAATAACAGGTGCAGTAATTTTAAGACAAGAGCCAAGGATCATTCATGAGAAAGCCAGCAGGATTTCCCAGGTTGGATTAATTTAATCTTCAATCCCTGTGTATATTTTATTTGTTTCCAAGAGGTTCAGTCCTTTTGGACTCTTGCTGGAAAAAGAGTATAAAAACCATTACATGTTTGCCTTTTTAATGTCTTTTGAAGATTCTGCAGCTTGTACTAGCACTTGCTGGAGTAGATCGCCTCTGCAGTGTGTATAGGAGAGATTAGGGTTACACTTTTCTCTGAGCAAAGCTTGTACTCCACTATGTCTTACAGAGATGTTTGTAGCTCCATCAAATGCACAAGCAGCCATCTGTTTGGGGTTCAATTTATGTGCATTTAACTCTTCTAAGATGTCACAGATACAGCTGATGTGTCTTCTATAAACTGAACGCCTGAAATGAGTCTACTGGCCTACCACAAACATCAGTGACATACACAATGACTTAATACTTGATACTTAATACTTGATGCCTATTTGCACTGGTGCATTCATCAGCCATGTATGAACATGTTTTGAATATGGTGAGAGAGTTCTTCACTTTTCCAACTGCTGAGTCTTTCACTGTTGCACCACATGCTTCTGGAGAGTCAGTTGAGTTTTTTCAGAAAGATAGTGAGCATTTGCCAGTCTTGTTCAAAACCAGTCTCCAAGTTCAGGATTAACAAGTGACAATGCACTTAACATTGGCCTCTTGTTTGTTGTGTGTTGTATGATGCAACAGCCATGTTGGTTCACATAAACTGAGTTGTGTCTCCAGCATTCTTAACAGCCTCAGTAAGTTCCTATAAAATTGGATTTGACAGTGACTGCCTTATAAGGCTTTCTGCATGTTGATGCAGTCCAGAGGCATGGTGTTTTGCAGGCTTTTCATACAGGTTGCCAGTATTAGTTTAGCTGATCAATCTGGCAAACCAGGCTCCTCCACTTGTACTATATAAATCCATGATATGCCCACATCTGGAATACTGCATGCAGTTCTGGTCACCCGATCTCAAAAAAAGATATATTAGAATTGGAAAAGATATAGAGAAGGGCAGCAAAAATGATTAGGGGTACGGAACAGATTCCATGTAAGGAGAGATTAATAAGACTGGGAGTTTTCAGTTTGGAAAAGAGACGACTAAGAGGGTATATGATAGAGGCTTATAAAATCTTGACTGATCTTGAGAAAATGAATAAGGAAGGGTTATTTACCTCTTCACTTAACACAAGAACCAGGGGTCACCAATGAAATTAATAGGCAGCAGGTTTAAAATAAAGAAAAGGAAGTATTTTTTCACACAACACACAGGCACCCATGTAACTAATTGCCAGGGATGTTGTGGAGGCCAAATTTATAACAGGATTCAAAAAAGAACTAGATACGTTCATGGAGGTTAAGTCCTTCAATGGCCATTAGCCAGGATGGCCACGGATGCAAAACAATGCTCTGAGTGCCCCTAGCCTCTGTTTGCCAGAAGCTGGGAATGGGCAACAGGGGATGAATCACTCCATGATTCCCTATTCTGTTCATTCCCTCTGAAGCACCTGGAATAGTCACTGTTGGAAGACAGGATACTGGGATAGATGGACCATTGGTCTGATCCAGTATAGCAGATCTTACATAAAAAATAATTATAATAATAAAAAAGTTTAGTACAGAAACTCTCCAAAATAATGACCTCTTGAGATAGCGATGTTGTGAGATAATGACGTTGGCAAATAATGCATTTTAAAAATCTTGGCCTATACTATATATATACAGAGAGAGAGAGAGAGAGAGAAAGAGAAACAGAGAGCGAGAGAAGTTTCCTAGTCACAAATCCAGCATTCTGGAGTGAAGTCACTAAAACATAGTCCAATGCTCTAGACGCTGTTATTTGTCATGCCATCATTCTGTCTACCACTCCGTCCCAAATAGCCCTGCACTGTCACCTTCTGCTGCCACCTGCCTCTGTGATTTCTCAGGCTCTCTGCAGACTCAGGCAGACAATGCTGCAGCTGCTGCCCTGGGGGCAGATCACCTCACTACCCAAACCTTTGCTCCAGACTGTGGGTGGTGCATGATCTGGGGCTGGCCCCAGTCAGACCCAGGGCACTGGTCTCTGACAATTCCTATGTTCCTGTGGAAAATAAAGAAAATCTGCTTGAAAAAAATAACTTGACAAATATTTCACCCCAGATCTGTGAAAATTCATTAAAAGCTCAAACAAAACTGAATCATGGATCAGCTCTAAATAAATGATTCTTCATGAATTGTTCTTCCCATCTCAGATAATATTTCACAGATTAATTGTTTTGGTAAACGGAGGCACAGAGAATTGAGGTAATATAGTGCATAGCCAGGCTTAGATCACAGAAACTTCCAGTGTCTTGACCTCATTTCTCTAGCCACTGCTGACTGCTGTACTTGCTATCATTTAAGGTCACGATTCTTAAGGGAGTCTTAGGGAGTTAGAAGCCCAAGATGCACATGCCTTATTCTCTTAGGCTCCTTGGCAAATCCTGCCATCATTTTCTGGAATTGCAGAGAAGCCCAGGCCTTGGAAGTCAACAGAAAAGTTGCAGCGCCAGGATTACAAAGGGGCTTAGGCACCTAAAGAAGCTGATAGGTGACTACTGGGATTAACAATAGAACCAACAGTCTAGGCACCCAACTCCCATTGAATGCCCATGGGATTTAGCCACTTAGCTCACATAGGAGCTTTGATAAATCCCAGTCAGTGCCTGTCTCCATCTAATTACATGCCTAAATCCATTTGTAATCCTGGCCTACAGACAACACAGAAACTGGGCAGGAATCAGGGAACCTGGGGAGATTGTAGACCCTGTGCTAGGCAGGGGATCAGATTAGAGGATCAGAAGGACACTTTTGGCTTTATCACCTAGGCATCTATGCGCTTGCCTCTGGGCCTTTGCTGCTGAGCTGTGCAGGGCTCCTGGGAGTGAGTCCCACTAACCTTTAGGAAATAGAAGTGGATAAATCACCTTCCTGCAGCATGGGTCCTTTAATGCCAGTGCAAATCAAAGCCAGCTACACACAGATCGCCTGCAAAGAGCAACACGTCTGAGTCTAGTTCAGTCACAGAGTGAGTGATGAAATGGCGCACAGATCCCAGTGCCTTTAGCTTCTAGTTTGTGTTATATAGATAGATATTGACCAAAGAAACCTGGTGCTGGATGACTGAATGTGTCATATGTTGGGAAAAAAATCCACAAAGATCAGCACAGTAAGTTTGTTATTTTAATTAACAATATACAGGGGAAATCATACAGGGGGAAATTCAGATGATAAATATGAATTACAATATGAACTCGTTAAGACTTTGCTCTCAGTTTAATCAATTATCTACTGCTGATAGGAATTTTCCGCCTCTCAGGAAAAGGTTGACTTTTCACTGAAAATGCAAAATCAATTTATTTATTTTTTAATTTTTGGCAAATGAAAACTTTCTACTGAAAACTTGATTTTATCACAAAACCAAAAAATGTTTCTTTTTGAGTTTTCATATTCTTTACACAATAATCCCCAAATGTTCGAGAAAAGCAGACAGATTCTGAAATTTGTTGTTGTTTAGCTAAAAAACCAACATCCATTATAAAAGATACAGCTAAAAATTTCCAACCTGCCTTAAACTTTACATAAGTTGGGGAACATTAATATTCTCTGATAAAGCATTAATTTCAAGTCCATTTATTCTGTTACATCTGTGTGATATCTCTTTCAAAGTGATAGTTGTAAGAAGGTAACAATTGAATAACTGTGTTTTATACAGACTAGCCCCTTTTAACCCTGGGTTAGAGTTGAACCAAGCAGCCAAACCCTGTGTATCCTGACACCGTTCAAGAACATACGGGAAATGACTGGGAGTAGAACTCAGAGCTCCTGACCTAGCTCCACACTGCTGCTGGCTAAGTATAAATGGTGTAAATGGGTTTGCAGAACGTACACATAACAACACATGGGGCCATGTTTCCAGAGGTCTTCTGGCACCTAGTGGGATTTTCACAAGCACCTAGGAGCTTATAACTTGTTAATTTCAAGGGGTGTTGGGGGCCTATATGTTTTGAGAACCTCACTAGGTGCCTCAATGCCTTTAAAAATCTGCCCCACAGCCTCTCTCCAAAAGCCCTTACAGTTCTAGTTGACACTGCAGAGAAAGACAGAGAGGGGAAACAGAGGCAGAAAGATGGGAAATGACTGGCCAAAGGTCACTGGCAGTGACCAAAGTATAGCCCAAGTGTCCTGACAACCCCTGCACTGCACAGCACAGAATAAATGATACAAAATAGAGATGATGGAGGGATGCTGCTAGTCCATTGTTACACGCATTTAAAATGTGTTGGCATTTTAGTCTATCTGTTTCATAGCCAAGCTGTGAGCTTGGTGATGGTCGCAACAGAGGGACCTCCTTTGGATGATTTTTTGGGTTTGGACTGTACTCTGTTCCATTCTTCATACTGCATTTTAACAAGCCACATCTTGGGCCAAATCCTCAGATGGGGTAAAGTAATGAAGCTCCATTGACTTTAAAGGAGCTGACCCAATTACACTAGTTTGATAACAGGACTGATTGCTTGTCAGATGCGAGAGCACTAACAACACCTAAACATTGTATGTGACGAGTGCTGTGCATCTTTGACATTCATATAATGAGATAATAGAGAAAGGGGAATCAGGGCTATTCCCTGTATCACTGTAATCCTGACCATTGTCCTTCTCACTCCTTCCACAGCTATCACACAGCGTACTGAGGAAGAAAATGTCCAACCAAACCGCTGGAAACACGTTTGCAATACCTTTCTGTGGAGTTAACATGGTGGATCAGTTTTTCTGTGAAATTCCCCAGCTCCTCAAAATCACCTGCTCTGACTCAGACCTCAGTGAAGTTGGGTTTCTCATCTTTAGTTTATTCTTATGCTTAAGCTGCTTTGTTTTCATAACTGTGTCATATGTTCAGATCTTCACCAAAGTGGTGAGAATCCCCTCTGAGCAGGGCTGGCATAAAGCCTTCTCCACGTGCCTTCCTCACCTCATTTTGGTCTCCTTGTTACTTTTCACTACCACTTTTGCATATCTGAAACCCATCTCCAGCCCTCCATCGGTTCTGAATCTCTTGGTGGCCATTCTCTATTCTGTGTTGCCACCAATGATGAATCCAATCATCTACAGCATGAGGAACAAGGAGCTCAAATGTGCACTGAGGAAACTGATAGGTTGGAGGTTATTCATGAAGAATGAGAAGTCCATATTTATTCTTGAGCATGATTTCATTCTGTGTTTCTTTAGAAATATAATTAATTTATCATATTATTGTCTCCATGAGAATATTCCGTGATATCTGTTTATGCAGAATTGGGTATTTACACTAGTAATAATCCAGATAAACTTGACTGAAGGAAAAAAAAGAGTTATTATAAGAATATAAGAACATAAGAATATGGCCATTCTTATGTTCTTATAAGAATGGCCATACTGGGTCAGACCAAAGGTCCATCCAGCCCAGTATCCTGTCTATTGGCAGTGGCCCATGCCAGGTGCCCCAGAGGGCATGAAGCTAACAGATAGTGATCAAGTGATTAATGGATAATCAGGCCAAAACTGGATCCCATTGAAGTCACTGGGTCTAGCCCCTCACTTCTAAGAGATCAGGATTTGGCCTATGGCCAGTGCACACAAGGATCCAGATTTGTCTGACAGCACCCTGGAAAAAGTGAGGGTGACGGAGATGTAAGGGTCACATTTTCCAACTCCGCTAAACCAACACCAATGCAGAGTAGATCCACTGACATCACCAGTATAATACTGATGTTGTTCTAGCCCAAAGTCTCTGGGTTACACTCAGTAGTAATAAACACTGATGTAAGTTACTTGTCTGGGGTCCTTTTGTTCTAACCTTGGTGTATTTCACTAGGAGGGTGGTGAAGCATTGGAATGGGTTACCTAGGGAGGTGGACAAAGCCTTGGTTGGGATGATTTATTCTTCTACTTAAAAGAATAAATGGATACAAACTGGACATCAGCAATGGTAACATACAAAAGCCAGTAGGGGAACACTTCAATCTTCCTGAATATTCTATAACAGATTTAGAAGTAGGCATAGTTGAACAAAAGAACTTCAGAAACAGACTTCAAAGAGAAACTGCAGAACTAAAATTCATTTGCAAATTTAACACCATTAATTTGGGCTTGAATAGGGACTGGGAGTGGCTGGCTCACTACAAAAGCAGCTTTGCCTCTCCTGGAATGGACACCTCCTCATCAATTATTGGGAATGGACTACATCAACCCTGATCGAATTAGCCCTATCAACACTGGTTCTCCACTTGTGAGGTAACTCCCTTCTCTTCATGTGACAGTATAATAATGCCTGCATCTGTAACTTTCTCTCCATGCATCTGAAGAAGTGGGTTTTTTACGCATAAAAGCTTATGCCCAATTAAATCTGTTAGTCTTTAAGTTGCCACCAGACTCCTTGTTGTTTTTGTGGATGCAGACTAACACGGCTTCCCCCTGATACTTGACACTACATCTACTGGATCTCCTTTGTTTGCATGCTTGTTGACCCCCCTCAAAGAATTCTAGTAGATTGGTGAGGCATGATTTCCCTTTACAAAAACCATGATGACTATTTCCAAACAAATTATGTTCATCTATGTGTTTGACAATTTTGTTCTTTACGATACTTTCACCCAATTTGCCCGGTACTGAAGTGAGGCTTACCGGCCTGTAATTGCCAGGGTCACCACTGGAGCCCTTTTTAAAAATTGGCGGCATAGTAGCCATCCTTCAGTAATTTGGTACAGAACCTGATTTAAATGATAGGTTACAGATGACAGTTAGTAGTCTGGCAATTTCACAGTTGAGTTCCTTCAGAACTCTTGGGTGAATACCATCAGGTCCTGGAGATTTATTACTGTTTAGTTTATCAATTTGTTCCAAAACCTCCTCTAATGACACCTCAGTTTGGGACAGTTCCTCAGATCTGTCACCCAGAAAGAATGGCTCAGGTCTGGGAATCTCCCTCACATCCTCAACAGTGAAGACCGATGCAAAGAATTCATTTAGTTTCTCTGCAATAGCCATATCGTCTTTGAGTGCTCTTTTAGCTTCTCGATCGGTCAGTGGCCCCCATGTTTGTTTAGCAGGCTTTCTGCTTCTGATATATTTGAAATTTTTTTTTGCTATTGCTTTTGGAGCCTTTGGCTAGCTGTTCTTGAAATTCTTTTTTGGTCTTTTTAATTATATTTGTAAACTTAATTTGCCAGAGTTTATTCTCTTTTCTATTTTCCTCATTAGGATTTATCTTCCACTTTTTAAAGGATTTATTTTTGCCTCTCACTGCTTCTTTTACTTTGTTGTTTAATTTCGGTGGATCTTTTTCGGTTCTCTTACTATGTTTTTTAAATTGGGGTATACATTTAAGTTGAGCCTGTATTATGGTGTCTTTAAAAAGTTTCCACACAGTTTGCAGAGATTTTATGTTTGGTACTGTATCTTTTAATTTCTGTTTCACTAACCTCCTCATTTTTGTGTAGTTCCCCTTTCTGAAATTAACGGCTACAGTGTATTCTGTCACACTTACCCCTTAGGCCAGAATTTTCAGAATAACTCAGTTCCCATTCAGGCACCAAATTAACTGGTGCCCAGGAATGAATTTCTAACTGAGGGAACCATCATAACTCAATGCTAAAGCTGACCAGGAAAAAAAGTCCCATTATTCACCATTCCATCTATCTAGAGTATGTCTACCTGCCTGCCATGACAGCAGTATCTGCGCCAGGAGTGCTCAAAAATGTTCCATCAAAACCTTTTCCAATAGAAAATTGCAGGGTTCACTGAAAAAAAAATCACACAAAGTCTCTACTGTACTTGCAATTTTTCAGTTTTTCTTCAAAAAAAAAAAAAAGAAATCTGGAAAAAGAAACATTTTGGCTGAAAATTGAATTTTTTAAGTTTAATTTAATAGTTTCTAGCAATTTTCAGAAAAAAATGTTCAGTTTTAGAATTATTTTGAGAAAAAGTCAAAATTACCATAAAGTACAAATATTTCCAACCACCTCTGTTTTAACCCCTACCTCTTTACTGTATTTATCCTCACCCCATCCCTATAAGGCAGGGCCGTGTTATTATACCTATGTTACAGAGGGGAACTGAGGCCCAGAGAGAGAGCAATGTCCCAAAGATCATACAGGAAATCTGTTGCTGTCATAACTATAAAGGGAAGGGTAACAGCCCTCCTGTGTACAATACTATAAAATCCCTCCTGGCCAGAGACTCCAAAATCCTTTTACCTGTAAAGGGTTAAGAAGCTTAACCTGGCTGGCATCTGACCCAAAGGACCAATAAGGGGACAAGATACTTTCAAATCTTGAGGGGGGGGAAAGGCTTTTGTTTGTGCTCTTTTTTGGGGGAGTTGGTTCGCTCTTGGGACTGAGAGGGACCAGACATCAATCCAGGTTCTGCCCATCTTTCTAAACAAGTCTCTCCTATTTCAAACTTGTAAGTAAATAGCCAGGCAAGGGGTGTTAGTTTTCCTTTGTTATCTCAACTTTGTAAATGTACCTTTTACTAGAATGTTTATCTTTGTTTGCTGTACTTTGAACCTAAGACTAGAGGGGAGTCCTCTGAGCTCTTTAAGTTTGATTACCCTGTAAAGTTATTTTCCATACTGATTTTACAGAGATGATTTTTACCTTTTTCTTTAATTAAAAACCTTCTTTTTAAGAACCTGATTGATTTTTTCCTTGTTTTAGATCCAAGGGGGTTGGATCTGTATTCACCAAGAGTTGGTGGGAGGAAGGAGGGGAATGGTTAATTTCTCCTTGTTTTAAGATCCAAGGGGTTTGGATCTGTATTCACCAGGGAATTGGTGAAAGGTTTCTCAAGGCTTCCCAGGGAGGGAATCCATTGGGACGGTGGCAGCGGACCAGAGCTAAGCTGGTAGTTAAGCTTAGAAGTTTTCATGCAGGCCCCTACATTTGTACCCTAAAGTTCAAAGTGGGGATACAGCCTTGACAGTGGCAAAGCAGGAATCTGAGCTGGGTCTTCTAGGTTAGTATCATAGAATATCATGGTTGGAAGGGACCTCAGGAGGTCATCTAATCCAACCCCCTGCTCAAAGCAGGACCACTCCACAACTAAATCATCCCAGCCCGAGCTTTGTCAAGCCTGACCTTAAAAACTTCTAAGGAAGGAGCTTCCACCACCTCCTTAGGTAACCCATTCCAGTGCTTCACCACCCTCATAGTGAAAAAGTTTTTCCTAGTATCCAATCTAAACCTCCCCCACTGCAACTTGAGACCATTACTCCTTGTGTTGTCATCTGCTACCATTGAGAACCATCTAGATCCATCCTCTTTGGAACCCTCTTTCAAGTAGTTGAAGGCAGCTATCAAATCCCCCCCCCACCATTCTTCTCTTTGGCAGACTAAACAATCCCAGTTCCCTCAGCCTCTCCTCATAAGTCATGTGCTCCAGCCCCCTAATTATTTTTGTTGCCCTCTCCTGGACTCTTTCCAATTTTTCCACATCCTTCTTGTAGTGTGGAGGCCAAAACTGTACATATGAGGTCTCACCAATGTTGAATAGAGGGGAATGATCACGTCCCTTGATCTGCTGGCAATGCCCCTACTTATACAGCCCAAAATGCCATTAGCCTTCTTGGCAACAAGGGCACACTGTCGATTCACATCCAGCTTCTCATCCACTGTAACCCTTTCGTCCTTTTCTGCAGAATTGCTGCCTAGCCATTCAGATCACTTTCACATGCAAAGAATATAGATTTGATACTCTGTGGTGGGCCAGATCCCCAGCCTATGTAAACCAGCATATCTCCATTCAAATCATAGGACCAAATTCCCAGTTGGAGTAAATCATCCTAACTACTGTGAAGTCAATGGAACTGTATCAATTTCCATTGGCTTTGTACCTGGTCCTTAGTTGTTAGTCTTTGCCTCAGGGTACCTCCTAGTGACCTGCTTCAAGCAACTGGGTCAGCCTGAGCAGGAGGTACCTCTGATGGCTGCATCCCAGGAGATGCTGGTGCAATGCAAGAGAAAAAATGTCTCTGTTCTCCCAGAGGTAATTATGTGGGGTTAATGAGGGAACAGGCTATTCTAGGCCAACTGAGGCTCTGGTGCCACTGGGCTCTTAGCTATTGCAAGTTACATGTCTGTGCTATATACTTTATTTCTGCAAACACCTTGGGGTACCCTTTCAGACTCTGCCCTGCCTTCTTTTTAGCCAAGGGTTCTTCCAGGGATGCTGTCATCATGAGGGATCCAGGACGGATGCTGTTTCACCTCTGTGGTGTTAGGATCAGGTAGGGAAGGTTGTCAGGTTGGTTTATTCCTGTGGTGAGATCACAGCTGGGCTCACAGCCCTGGAGACCGGATTCAGTTCTTTAACCCCTGAGCAGGGATATCCTGGGCTCTGACCATGTCTGAAGCCTGCACAAGCTGGGATCAGCTCTAGAGCTGGGAGGGTCTTTCAGTCCCTGATCCCATTTAGTCCATTGCCTCTGAGCCAAGCCTGCCCTAGGAGGGGAGCAGGGAGATCCCACCTGTGGAGTAGATCCCGGTCTGCTAGGAACTGCAGAGGGAGACAGCAGTTCAGGACATACAGCAAGGGGACAGCAAATAACTGGATAACACAGTGACGGTGATAGATAGATAGATAGATAGATAGATAGATAGATAGATAGATAATGTCCAAACAATTCTGATGCCTGAGAATCGACTGCATCACAAGCTGAGACAAATTCCACAAAGACCAGCACAGTAAGTTTGGTATTTCAATTATATATTTTGGGCTATTAATATTTAAGAACATAAATGTGAAATTACATTCTGAACTGTTTTTGGGCTGGTCTACCATGCTAAATTGATCCGAGATACACTACTTATGTTACGTAAACAACGTAACTGACGTCGACATAGCTTAGATCCACTTAGCACGGTGTCCACACTATGCTATGTCGAAGGGAGGCGCTCTCCCCTCGACATATCTTCCACCTCTCGTTGAGATGGATTAACGACATCGACGGGAAAGCGCTCTCCCATGGATGTAGTGTGTCTTAACCAGACCCGGTAAATCAATGCTACTGCATCACTTAAGAACTCCGATTAATCCTACCGGGTGCCTGTGTCCATCTTTAGGTGCCTAAATCCTTTTGTAATCCTGGTCCACAGAAATTACAGAAGCTGGGCTGGAGTCAAGGTAACCAGCAGGAGATCCTGGGGCCTGTGCCATGCAGATATCAGACTAGAGGATTATAGATATATTTTGGCTTGAAAATCCATGACTTCATGACTTTTTGCCTCTGGGCCTCTGCTTCTGAGCTGTTGAGGCCCCAGGGAGTGAGACCCTGCAAGCCCTTAGAAAATAGACATGGATAGACAGCCTTCTACAGCATCAGCCCTTTAGTACCAGGGAAGCTCAAAGTCAGCTTATCTACAAACAGCAACAGGTTTCCGTCTAGTTCTATCAGTTCATTCTCAGAGTGAGGGGTGAAAGGGCTCTTACATAGCTGTGTCTTTGGCTTCTAGATACTACAGCGGTAGGGAAATGGAGATAGAGAAATAATGACCAAAGAATCTTGGTGCTGGAAGATCGAATATATCACAAGTTGGGGAAAAATCCACAGTGTCCAGCACAGTAAATTCACTATTTCAATTAAATATAGCAGGGGATTAATATACAGAACAAATGTAAGACCCTAAACATAAATGATCATTTGGACCCTTTAAGGCTTTTGCTGTCAGTTAAGTCAGAGAGCTAGAGCCAGTCAGAGAAAAAATCAGTGCAAAACTTTGACTTTGCATCAGATACCCAAAATCAGAAAAAAATCAGGATTTGGCAACCAAACATGTATTTGTTTTTAGCAAAATACCAGTGTTAAGTGAAAATATTATGTTGCCAACAAAAGAAAATTGAGGTTTTCAGTTAAAAAAAAAAACATTTCAAGTATAGCAGAAATTTTACCTGGACATTTTTTTTAGTTTTAAATCCCTTTTTAAAAACAAAAATGGGCAGAAAATATCCGACCGCCCCTAACTGGAAATTGAGCTTTAAACAAAGTTGGGAAACATTATTTTTATATTTAATAATACAGCTATTCCAAACCTGTTTGTTCTATTGCAACCGTGTTTATTTTTGTTTCAAAGGAATACTGATGGAAAGGTAAAAAAACAATATAGCAGCAAAGCCTGCAGATTGTGTTTTGTACACACTAACACCTGTAAACACAGAGTCAGTGTTGCACCAGCCACCTGAAACCGGTCTATTTCAATCCTGCCCAAACAGAATCAAAATCTCCTGCTCTAGCCCCATATCCTCTGTCCCACACTGCTGCCAGCAGAACACCAATGCTGTAAACAGGTGCACAGAACATACAGATAGTAAAACACAGCCGCTCCCTAACCAAGATCATAGTCCTAGTAGACAAGGCAGAGAAAGTGGGGGACAAGAAACAGAGGCACAGAAAGGGGAAGCGACTTGCCCAAGGTCACCCAGAAGGGCAGTGGCAGAGACAAGAACATAACCCAGCTCTCCTCATTGCCACTGACCTGTACAGTGCAGACATGAAGGTAGAGAAGGAAACGATAAACAATAGCAGTAACAGAGGGATGCTCCTAGCCCATCATTACACAGAGACGCATGTACAGCAGGTATCAGGGGCCATGAATCAATCTGCAATCAGGTAGCAGGCCGTTTCTGCACAGAACTCAGTGTGGAATCATCACAGACGAGCTGGCGCTCGGGGCACTGGGTATGTCCTTGTTGTGTTTCCCTGGAAAGAGGGGATCAGGCTGTGCCGCTGGTTTAGAAGTTTAGTTACCTGTCCAAGTTGTTAGCCTGCTGTTTGTCCTAAGAAGAAATGAGTGGAAGGGACCTGGGTCACCGAGTCCAATCCCCTGCTCTCTCTGGCAACCCAATCATATAATCCCTACCCTGAACTGACACAGCTCCATGTTAACACCAGTTAGGTTGTTTGTCAATGGCTCCTATTGGGAGGCTGCTCTATAGCGTCCCTCCTCTGATGGGGACAAACTTTCTTCTCATTTCCAAGCTAAATTTACACCTGGATAATTTATCCCCATTCCTTCTTGTGCCGACATTGTCCTTTCGCATCAATAGCTCTTCTTCCTCTCTGGTGTTTACTCCAACGATGTATTTATAGAGTGATCATATCCCCTCTCAGCTGACATTTTGCAAAGTTAATTAGCCAAACGCTTTTAGGCTACATCCACTCAGCAAGCTAGTTCTATGATTCACCAGCTTGCATACATGTACTCATGTGCTAGCTTCATGAGCATAAATAGCAGTGTACCTGCACTAGCCATGCTGAATTCAAACCCACCTGAACCCTGGGGCTATGTATTCAGCACAGTTTCCCCTTCTGCTATGGCTATACTACTTTTTAGACTTGTGCTAGCCATCCTTGAGCTATTGCAAGTAGTGCATGTGATCTGGGAATCACTCCCCTGGCTCGTGGTGTAGATGTAGCCTTCCTCTTCTTTCCTAAACTAGCTCTCCATTGTTGCAATAGGATGACCATTATTCCTAAGATTGTTGGGTTTGGGTTGTAACTTGTTTCATATTTACACTGCATTTTATCAAGCCTCATCTTGGACCAGATCCTCAGATTGAGGAAACAGAGGCCATCCATTAACTGTAAGGGAACTGTGGCAATTTACAGTGGTGTGACAATGCTCCTCACTAGTGCTGTGCTTGTCAGAGGTGAGGAGATGGAAGGACTCTAACCTGACCACTGCCCTTGCCCTTCCTTCCACAGACAGTCCATGATGTATTGAGAAAGAAAATGTCCCACTGTACCACTGTGACCGATTTCCTTCTCCTGGGATTCTCTGAGGTTCGGGAACTGCAAATTTAACAGTTTCTAGGTTTTTCTAGGGATTTACCTGGCAGCCCTGGTGGGAAATAACCTTGTTATCATCCTTTTAGTGGTTAACCACCACCTTCACACCCCCATGTACTTCTTCCTGATGAATTTGTCCATATTAGAGCTCGGCTCCATCTCTGTCACTGTCCCCAAGTCCATGGCCAACTCCCTATTGAACACCAGGTCGATTTCTTATTCTGGGTGCGTTGCCCAAGTCTTTCTTTTCATTTTCTTCAGTACGGTTGACTTTGCTTTTCTCACCATCATGGCGTACGACCGATACATCGACATTTGCCAACCACTGCACTATGAGACTATAATGAACAGGGGAGCTTGTGTCCAAATGGCAGCCAGTGCCTGGATCAGTGGAATTCTGGTTTCTACTATGCAGACCGGGAATATATTTCCATTACCTTTTTGTGGTGGTAACAAGGTGGATCAGTTCTTCTGTGAAATCCCCCAGCTGCTCAAGATCACCTGCAATGACTCATACCTCAGTGAAGATGTTATTATTTTGTTTTTTCTTCTTCTTAGGCTTAAGCTGCTTTGCTTTTATAATTGTGTTGTGTTCAGATCTTCAAAGCAGTGCTGAGAATCCCCTCTGAGCAGGGCCGGTATAAAGCCTTCGCCACCTGTCTCCCTCACCTCACTGTGGTCTCCTTGTTAGTTTTGTGATGGGGCAAGGCCAGATGGCTACTGTAAAATAGTGAGGAACAGGTATGTTAGCCCCAGGCTAAACAAATTCCTGGTACCATGGTAACCAAATGGCAGTTACTCCATACTAATCAAGACACCTGGGGCCAATTAAGATCCTTCTAGAAGGCAGGAGAGACAGCTAGATTGTTTGGGACACCTGAAGCCAATCAAGGACTGGCTGAAACTAGTTAAAAGCCTCCCAGTTAGTCAGTGTGGTATGGGTCTCAGGAGGTATAGGAGGGAGCTGTGCTGTTGGCGGAAAGAAGTAGTATGAATCCATATCAGGTGCAAGGAAGGAGGCCCTGAGGTAATTGTGAAGAAGATATTGAGTGGGGGCTGCTGTGGGGAAGTAGCCCAGGGAATTGTACATGCCCTATTTCCAAAAAGTCAGCTTTCATAGCTGCTAAGTTTAGGTTCCCTGGGCTGGAACCTGGAGTAGAGGATGGGCCCGGGCTCCTCCCTACCCTCCCTGATTAATCACTGATACTGGGAGACAACAAAGACTCTGTGAGGGAGGGTTGTTTCTCCTCACCTCCCTTGCTGGCTTATGATGAAAATGGCTCAATAGACTGTGACCCTTGCCTCTAGAGAGAGAAGGGCTATGTGGAGGGTCACAGTGAGCCTCTGAGGCTAGCAAAAATCCATCAGGAAACGTTAGACCCTCAGAGTCAAGGACAGAACTTTGTCACAGTTTGCACTGCCACCTTTGCCTACCTGAAACCCACCTCCAGCTCAACATCAGATCTTGATTTAGCGGTGGCTGTTCTTTATTCCATGGTGCCTCCAGTGATGAATCCAGCCATCTACAGCATGAGGAACAAGGAGATCAAAGGTGCCCTAGGAAACTGATTGAGGGGAAGTTATTCAAAAAGAATAAAATTTCTAGATTTCTCCCATGACCATGTTTTCATTCTGTGCTTCTTTACAGATATAATCAACTGATGACATTATTGATTCCATGGGAATGTGATATTCAGGCTCTTTATGCAAAAATGTTGTGTTCACAGTAGGAATAATAAGTTCACTGAAGTCAGGGGAGTTACTCTACTGTGAATCAGATAAGAAACTATGTATCTATCTATCAGCCTGAAACAATCGCTCAGAGAGGTTTGAACTGCTCCACTCATATCAGTCACCCAGGGGCCAGCAGGCTGTTCTCTGTGTTGTGGGATCATGTCCCCCTTTTCCTCTTTTCAGTTTCCCAACCTGAGGGGTGGCGCTTCCCCAGACCTTGGCACACATCGGGAGAGGTGATTAGGAAGACAGGCTCAGACCTCCACTCCCACCAAAAGCCAAGGAGAAAGCCCCCAGATCACAAAAGGGGGAGAAGGAGGGGTATCGGACACCCATAGATACATCGAGAGCCCTCTGATATTGGCACACACAAGAGAGGGGAATGTGGGGTTGTCAGGCATCCTGCCCCTTGTTCTAGTTCTGGAACCATCAGAGAAGGAGATAGACACAGAAAGCACTGATGGAAATACAACTGGGTGCTGTGCTCGCTTTATTGTTCCCGCTGCAAAACAGAAACTAACAGGAATGTGAGGGTTCGAACTTGGTAGGGGAGAGAGCATAGAGCCCTCTGAACATTGAAAGAGACAGGACATCATACCCCTCTGTTCTCCCAGCCCCGTGTCACTCACCCTCATGTCCTCTCTTCCCAGTGTCCTACCCCTTCTCATCTCCTGACCCAAATTCATCTCCTACACACCCACCCTATTCATCCCCTTCCCAATAACCCCTGTCCCCTCGCTGCCCCCCAAACCTCACTCCCACAATTCCCACCAGCTCTTCCACCCTCATCATCCTCCCCTCCCAGCGGGTAAGTGTATTTCAAAAATTGTTTCATCACCTTCTAAATATCCTGCAGTGCCCAGGTGACATTTCCCCATAGTTGGAAACACTCAGACAGAGCCAGGTGCCTTGTTATTCTTAGGTTCAGATTTTTGCTCAGGGTTAGATCTGAACTCAAAGTGCCCAGATGGCATGTGGGTTTGTCAGCCACTACTGGATATTCCCCCTTCACGGACTCACAGCCTTAAGCCAGAGGTAGCTTTCAACCAGCTCATCCTCTCTCCATGCACGTGCTCAGCGTAATCCATTTGGTGCCACTCCAAGCAGTTTGTAGGCTGATGGGCCTAACTGAGAGCTAGACCCTTTGGCTAATAACGCTGTCACTTTATTTCCTCCAAAGAGCCGGAGAGTGGCCCTTGAGCACTGGAAACGCTCCATGCTGTGAGGATCTGAGCCCTGGTTTGATCTCTGTCTGTGCACAATAAATCAGCACCAAAATACGCCAATGTTAAGAAAAGTTAGAAGTAATTTCTTTGGCGTCAATGGGGCTGATTCCATCTCACTCACCCTGGTGTAAATCAGGAGTAACTTCTTTTAAGTCAATGGGGCTGATTTCCCCCTCACTCACCCCAGGGTAAGTTCATGGTGTTACAATGGAGAATGTCTGGTCTAAGGAAGAGGAGATTCAGTTCCTTTGACTCCAGCCCGTGCTGAGGTGTGGCCCTTCTGTGTGTGGTCCTGGGCTCTTCAATCCCAAATCCCCTAGGGCACAGCCCTTCTCTATGAGGTGTTCGGACCCTTAATCCCAGAATCCCCTGGAGCAAGGCCCTTCTCTATGGGGTGCTCTGCTCCCCAACCCCTCACTGACCATAGCATCTCCTACCCCTTTTCTCAATCTCTCTGCCCCCCTCTGCAAACCCCCCACCTGATGAATCTCAATGAGAACATCCTGATATAAGAGTGCCTGCTGTACCACATCAAGGATGGCATGACTAGATACCAGGAGTGGGGCATGATGGGGTACTATGGGTGGGGGTGTCCACTCACCTGGGTCTGACTGGGGCCAGCAACAGATGCTGCACTACCCATAGCAATGGAACAATACGGGTAGGATGGGGAGATCTGCCCCCACTGCAACAGGTGCAGCATTGTCTGCCTGAGTCTGAAGAGGGCCTGAGACAATGGCTCTGGGAGAAGGGAAGTGCCCCAGGCATCTCCATAGAGTTTGAACTTCCAGCACCACTGCTCTGGAGCACCCCACCAATCCCACCCCAGCAGGGGGCTCTCTGTGCAGGGGAGGGGAAGAGCACAGCAGTCCCGACCCCCTCACCCAAGCAGACACACCCTGTCTGGGGAGGTAAGGACTGCGGGGAGCATGACTGCTCTCTGCCTGTCTGTTGGCACCTACCTGTTCCCAAGGGGTTGGGCAAGAGTCACCTGCTCCTCATCTGGGACAGACCAGGGGTCACATGCCATTGTCCCAGCCTACCTTTGGAGCCCTCCCCCCACTCCATGCATGGCACTGGAGTCTCTGAATCCAGCCCTGAGAGTCAACAGAGATTTATGGGACTAAATGTTCCTCTTTCCACAGGCTCCTGAGAACAGACTCTTGGAGGGACCACCACCAGCTGCTAAAGATAGAGGGACAGGGACCACCCCCCAATGGACAATTCTGCACTGACCTCCATTTCAGGGAGGTTCTCTGTGCATTAATGGCTCACTGGAGACCTGCACCATGCAAGTGTAATTCAATCTCTGATCTAATCTAAACATGAAGGCTCTCATCATCCATGACAGTGTCTCACCCCGCTGACCATTTTGTTTCAGCAAAACCTTGTGGAAGTGAGTTCCCCAGGTTAGCTGTGTGCTGGTTGGCACTGGGCAGAGGCCACCTTGGAAATACTGTTCAGAAAAGGGGCTTGACCAGGAGGAGGAAGGAGGAGAGTGGGAAAGGAAGGAAGTGGTGGCCCTGACTTGCCAATGGGTTCAAGGAGGAGAGAACGTGCAGGTTTTTGGAGCCAGGGGTCAGTGGCTGTTCCCTGAGGCTGGGACCATGTCAGAGGAGTGGGGCTGAGCAGAGGAGAGGACTGGTGGTCTGCAGAGGGGACTGGTGGGCAGAGGGGTTAAGCAGGGATCTCTGAGGAAGCTGAGTCAGGAACTCTGGGTGAGGAATTGACTCTCGGCCATGGGAGGGGGACTCTCAAAGAACAGGTTCTAGAGGGTCTGTGGGGTGGGGATTGTGAGAGGGATGGGAGAAGATTAAGGTCTGTGGGTGTTTGCTTGGGGGTCTGGGTTAATTGAGGGAGAGGGAGGGAAACACTCAGGGTCTAGAATAAGATGGGTTCAGTAGGTGAATCATGGATCATCTCTAAATAAATGTTTCATTATAAAATTTTCATCCAGTCTCAATTATTATCCCTCAGACTTTGGTAAAGAGAGGCACAGATAGTTGAGGTAACATAGCTGCATAGCTGGGCTTAGATTACAGGAGTTCTTAGCATCTCTACTTTCTTTCTCTAGATGCCTGGCTGTCCTAGTTATCATTACAGGCTGGGATTCTCAAGGGCATCTAAGGGAGTTAGGAGCTAAGGATGTACATGCCTTACTGCCACAGGCACTTTTGCAAATCCCAGGCACCATTTTCTGAAATTCAGGAGAATCCCAGGCCTTGGAAGTTAACGAGAGACACAGGGCCAGGATTACAAAGGGGTTTAGGTACCTAAAGCAGGAGACAGCTTCCTATTGCGATTTACAATAGCATCTAAGTAGGTTAAGCTCCTCACTCCCACTGAATGACCATGGGACTTAGCCACCTAGCTCATTTAGGAGCATTGATAAATCCCCGTAGGTGCCTGCCTCCATCTTTGTGATCCTGGCCCACAGATAACACAGAAGCTGGTCTGCAATCAGGGAATGCTGGGGGAGACTGTAGGCCCCGTGCTATGTGAGAGTCAGACTTGAGGGACAGAATGGCTCTTTTGGCTTTATCATCTAGGCATCTATGCACTTGCCTCTGGGCCTGTGCTGCTGAGCTGTGCAGGGCTCCAGGGAGTGAGTCCCGCTAGCCCTGAGGAAATAGACATGAATAAATCACCTTCCCGCAGCATTAGTCCTTTAGTGCCAGTGATACTCAACGCCAGCTACACACAGCTCATCTGCAGAGAGCAACAGGTTTGAGTCTAGTTCTGGCACTGCACTGTCAGAATGAAGGGGGATTGTCAGATGCCTGTGCCTTTAGCTTCTAGATTCTGGTACATAGATAGATATTGACCAAAGAATCCTGGTGCTGGATGACTGAATGGATCATATGTTGGGAAAAAATCCACAAAGATCAGTACAGTAAGTTTCTATTTCCATTAAATATGTTTGGGGATCAACATACAGGGAAAAATTAAGATGATAAATATGAATTACAATATGAACTTGTTAAGACTTTTACTCTCAATTTAATCAGATATCTACTGCTGATTCCACCCTTCAGGAAAATTTTGACTTTTCAATGAAAACCCCAAATCCATTTTTTTTCCAGTTTTTGGCAAATGAAAACTTTTTGCTGAAAAATGGATTTTTTTAATCACAAAACCAAAAATGTTTGGGTTTTGAGTTTTCAATTCCTTTACAAACCAATTGCACAATTTTTGGAGAAAAGCAGAAAGATTCTGAAATTTGTTGTTGTTTAGCTGAAAACCCACTCGCCATTAAAAAGAAAACAGCTGAAAATTTTCAACCAGCTTAAACTTCAAATAAATTGGGGAAAATTAATATTGCCTGATAAGACCTTAATTTCAAACCATTTATTCTATTGCATCTGTGTGATTTCTCTTCCAAAAGGATAGTTGTAAGAAGGTAACAACTGAATAACAGGTTAAGTTGGCAGCACACAGACTATGTTTTATATAGACTAGCCCCTTTAAACCCTGGGTTAGAGTTGAACCAAGCAGCCAAACCCTGTCTACCCTGACACCATTCAAGGACATACAAGAGATAACTGTGAGTAGCTCCACACTGCTGCTGGATGATTATAAACGGTGTAAATGGATGTGCAGAACTTACACATAACAAGACATGGGGTCATGTTTCCAAAGGTATTACAGCGCCGAGTAGGATTTTCAGAAGCACCTAGGAGCTTATAACTCCTTGATTTCAAGGGGTGTTGAGGTCCCTGATGCTTTTGAGAATCCCACTAGGTGCATCAATACCTTTAAAAATCTGCCCCACAGCGCCGCTCCGTAAGCCTTTAGAGTCCTAGTAGACATGGCAGAGAAAGGGAGGGAGGGGAAACGGGGCAGAAATGACTGGCCTAAGGTCACACAGCAGGTCACTGGCAGAGACGAGAGTAGAGCCTAAGTGTCCTGACAACCCCTGCACCAACAGCACAGAGTAAATGATACAACATAGCGGGGACGGAGGGATGCTGCTAGTCCACTGTTAAATGGAAGCCAAAGTGCAGTTGGGAGTTGGTGCCATAAATCAATTGGGAAGCAGGAGGCAGGCCATCTAGGCACAGAGCTTGGGGTAGAAAAATCACACATGAGCTGCTACTTACGATGCTGGGTGAGTCTACATGGGAATCAGGCTGTGTTGGCATTTTAGTCTATCCGTTTCATGGACAAGCTGTGAGCTTCGTGATAGTCGCAAGAGAGGGACTTCCTTTGGAAGAATTGTTGAGTTTGGATTGTAGTTTGTTCCATCCTTCATACTGCATTTTAACAAGCCACATCTTGGGCCAAATCCTCAGATGGGGTAAAGTAATGAAGCTCCATTGACTTTAAATGAGTCAACCCAATTTACATTAGTGTGATAATGTGACTGATTGATTGTCAGAGGTGAGGAGCACTAACAAAACCTCGTCATTACAAGTGACGAGTGCTGTTCATCTTTGACTTTTATATAATGAGATATTAGAGAAAAGGGAATCAGGGCCAACACCACTGTCGCTCTAATCCTGACCATTGTCTTTCTCATTCCCCCTACAGCCATCACAGAATAGACTGAGGAAAAAAATGTCCAACCAAACCACCATGACCGAATTCCTTCTCCTGGGATTCTCTGATGTTCCAGAACTGCAGATTTTACACTTTGTAGTGTTTCTAGTGCTTTACCTGGCATCCCTGCTGGGGAACCTTCTCATCATCACAGCCATAGCCCTTGACCACCACCTTCACACCCCCATGTACTTCTTCCTGATGAATTTGTCCATCCTAGACCTCGGCTCCATCTCTGTCACCATCCCCAAATCCATGGCCAACTCCCTCATGAACACAAGGGTTATTTCTTATTCTGGATGTTTCGCCCAAGTCTTTCTTTTCTTCTTCTTTGCTACAACAGATTTTGCCATACTGACCATCATGGCGTACGACCGATATGTCGCCATCTGCCAACCACTGTACTATGAGACAGTGATGAACAGAAAAGTTTGTTTCCAAATGGCCGCCAGTGCCTGGATCAGTGTTTTTCTCTACTCTGCAGTGCACACTGGAAACACATTTGCAATATCCTTCTGTGGCAGTAACGTGGTGGATCAGTTCTTCTGTGAAATCCCTCATCTCCTCAAGCTCGCCTGCTCTGACTCAGACCTCAGTGAAGTCGGGTTTCTCATATTTAGTGTGTGCTTAACCTCAATCTGCTTTGTTTTCATAATTATGTCATATGTTCAGATCTTCACCACAGTGGTGAGAATCCCCTCTGAGCAGGGCCGGCATAAAGCCTTCTCCACCTGCCTCCCTCACCTCATTGTGGTCTCATTGTTTATTTGCACAGGGACCTTTGCCTACTTGAAACCCACCTCCAGGTCAACCTCAGGTCTGGATCTAGTGGTGGCTGTTCTCTATTCTGTGTTGCCACCAATGATGAATCCGATCATCTACAGCATGAGAAACAAGGAGCTCAAAGGTGCACTGAGTAAACTGATAGGTTGGAGGTTATTCTCTAAGAATAAAATGTCCATATTTCTCTTTCAGTAACAATTTAATTCTGTGTTTCTTTATATAATCAGCTGATGACATTATTGCCTCCATGAGAAAATACTGTTCAATCTGTTTATGCAGAATTGGGTATTTATACTAGTAAAACTCCAGACAAACATGACTCAAGAAAAAAAAAAAGAAGTTATTATAGGTTTACACCAGTGTAAATAAGATCAGAATCTATCTATCATATACTGCTACCCATCACCATACTCTCTGAGCATCTTGCCCATAGACTCAGTTGCCATAGCAAAGTCCCTAGTGAGGACTCTGGCTCTTCTTATTTCTGGGGATAATCTCTCATTGAAGTATCCATGCATTTGTTCTTTGTATTTCTTGTTTACTTGTTTGTCAGATTTTTTTTTTCTTAACTGGTTGGCTGGTGGTTTGGTTTGTTTCTCTGGAGGTGGGAAAGCCTGGGGAGATAGTGAGTGTTTGGTTAGACAGAATTTTCGATGTTTGTTCTCTCTTGGAAGTTCAAATATGTCATCACTTTGATGGGGTTTTCTGAGTGAGCTGAAGGTTTGCTCCCCACAATGACAACCTCATTGAGTCATAATGATAGATTTCTATTTGATTGTGAATTATGTTAGCTAGCTAGGTAAATAATGAATAATCTATGGAGATTATTGTGCAAATTATTGTGCTTCTTTTCCTGTTAATGATTGTCTATGTCCAGATCATGATTTGCTTATAAATACTCCTTATTAAACATTATTTAACAATGATTTTTATGGCTATATCTTACTCTATCTGTCATTTACAAACAGTTCATCCTAAAATACTTGGTGTTTGAACTTTGAGCTGTTTTGACAGGATACATTTTTGACATGCTCTCTTTCGTTTCTCTGAACAAATGGAAGTACCACACTCGGGATCCTTAAAAATCACGGAGCCAATCCTCAGCTGGTTTAAATTGTCATAGCTCCATTGAGGTCAATAGGTCTCTGAGAATTTTCACCAGCTGAGGATCTGCTCCAAACACTCATGATTATGAATTTAAAACTCACACCCTTGGAATGTTCTGTACAAAGGCCCTGATTCCACAGCCACTTCAGCACAGTCTGTACTTTAATCGCATGAGTGGCTCCATTGAAGGTTTAAAGGTAAACTCATACTTAAGTCCCTGTTGGATATGGAAGAACAGGAGTACTTGTGGCACCTTAGAGACGGTGCCACAAGTACTCCTGTTCTTCTTTTTGCGGATACAGACTAACACGGCTGTTACTCTGAAACTTGTTGGATATGGGTTAGGGTTATGCATAGGGCTTAAGGCTAACAACAAACCGGTGTCAGACCCTGACACTGTCTCCATTTCTCTCCTTTCCCAGTCAAATAAAGCCTTACAATTGGTGCATTCGAATTACTCTCCCCTTCTTGCGTCTGAATTATTACCATAAAATAATTTTTTTTTATCTCAAAGCCAGAATCTCTGCTCCTTCTTCTCCAGACTTACCAGTTGTCAAGGCTGGATCCCCACTTTGAACTTTAGGGTACAAATGTAGGGGCCTGCATGAAAAACTTCTAAGCTTAACTACCAGCTTAGCTCTGGTTCGGCTGCCACCATTTCAATGGATTCCCTTCCTGGAAAGCCTTGAAAAACCTTCACCAAATCCCTGGTGAAAACAAATCCAAACCCCTTGGATCTTAAAACAAGGAGAAATTAACCATTCCCCCTCCTTCCTCCCACCAACTCCTGGTAAATCAAGATCCAAAACCCTTGGATCTTAAAACAAGGAAAAATCAATCAGGTTCTTATAAAGAAGGTTTTTAATTAAAGAAAAAGGTAAAAATCATCTCTGTAAAATCAGTATGGAAATTAACCTTACAGGGTAATCAAACTTAAAGAGCTCAGAGGACTCCCCTCTAGTCTCAGGTTCAAAGTACAGCAAACAAAGATAAACACTCTAGTAAAAGGTACATTTACAAGTTGAGAAAAACAAAGGAAAACTAACACGCCTTGCCTGGCTATTTACTTACAAGTTTGAAATAGGAGAGACTTGTTTAGAAAGATGTGGAGAACCTGGATTGATGTCTGGTCCCTCTCAGTCCCGAGAGCGAACACACTCCCAAACAAAGAACACAAACAAAAGCCTTCCCCCCCCCAAGATTTGAAAGTATCTTGTCCCCTTATTGGTCCTTTAGGTCAGATGCCAGCCAGGTTACCTGAGCTTCTTAACCCTTTACAGGGAAAAGGATTTTGGAGTCTCTGGCCAGGAGGGGTTTTATAGTACTGTACACAGGACAGCTATTACCCTTCCCTTTATAGTTATGACACGCCCCCCAAATCACAGATAGTGTTGGACGTTCGGTTCCACACTGGCTGTGATTTCTTCCTGGAGTTCTAGGAGAAAACAGAGTTAATAAGACACATGTACCTTTAGACATACTACTGATTATATAAAAACTAACAATATGTTTCATTCCAAGAACAATTGTTAATCAGTTAACTCTGGGAAACTTTCCCGGGAGAGTGCATCAGCCACTTTGTTAGAAGCTCCCGAAATGTGTTGTATTTCAAAATCAAAATCTTGGAGAGCTAAACTCCACTGAAGAAGTTTTTTGTTATTTCCCTTGGCGGTATGAAGCCACTGTAGCGCAGCATGGTCTGTTTGTAGTTGGAAACGCCGTCCCCAAACATATGGGCGTAGCTTTTCCAGCGCGTACACAATGGCGTAGCATTCCTTTTCGCTGATTGACCAATGGCTTTCCCTCTCAGACAGTTTCTTACTGAGAAACACGACAGGATGGAATTCTTGATCCGGTCCTTCCTGCATTAAAACTGCTCCCACGCCTCGCTCGGACGCATCTGTGGTTACTTGGAACGGTTTGTCAAAGTCTGGGGCCCTTAGCACAGGGTCAGACATGAGTGTTGCCTTAAGCTGGTTAAAGGCCTTTTGACACTCATCAGTGCATTTGGCTGTTTCTTTCTGGTTAGGTCTGTCAGCGGGGCGGCGATTTGGCTGTAGTGGGGTACAAATCGCCTATAATATCCAGCCAAGCCTAAGAAGGATTGGACCTGTTTCTTAGACTTTGGAACCGGCCACTTTTGGAGAGCATCCACTTTGGCCTGTAGGGGATTTATAGTTCCTTGACCCACCTGGTGCCCCAGGTAAGTCACTCTGTTTTGGCCTATTTGACACTTTTTAGCCTTAACAGTTAGTCCTGCCTGCTGGATGCGCTCGAAAACTTTTTCCAGGTGCTCCATGTGCTCTGCCCATGAATCAGAAAAAATGGCCACATCATCGAGGTAGGCAACTGCAGATTCTCCCAATCCTGCTAGGAGACCATCTACAAGTCTTTGGAAGGTGGTGGGTGCATTTCGCAACCCGAAAGGGAGTACATTGAATTCATACACCCCTGCCTGGGTGACGAAGGCTGACCTTTCCTTAGCGGGTTCATCTAGTGGTACTTGCCAGTACCCCTTGGTTAAGTCTAAAGTAGAGATGAATTGGGTATGTCCCAATTTCTCCAATAGCTCATCTGTGCGTGGCATTGGATAGTTGTCAGGACGAGTTACAGCATTTAGCTTACGGTAGTCCACGCAAAAGCGTATTTCCCCATCTGGTTTGGGAACTAGAACCACTGGAGATGCCCATGCACTCTTAGAGGGGCGGATTATACCCATCTGTAGCATGTCCTGGATCACCCTTTGTATAGCAGTTTTGGCATGAGGTGACTCCCGGTAGGGTGGGGTTCTAATAGGGTGAGCATTACCTGTGTCAATGGAGTGGTATGCCCGTTCGGTCCATCCTGGAGTGGCTGAGAAAATTGGTGCAAAGCTTGTGCACAGCTCCTTGATCTGCTGTCGCTGCAGACATCCAAGGGTCGTGGAGAGGTTCACCTCTTCCACGCCACCATCCTTTTTTCCTTCGTAGTAGACACCTTCAGGCCACTCCGCGTCATCTGTTTCCTGGGCTGTAAACTGGCAAACGTTTAATTCTCTGGAATAAAAGGGCTTAAGAGAATTAACATGGTATACCTTAGGCTTTATGTTGGAGGTGGGGGAGGCTATGAGATAGTTAACAGCTCCTAGGCGCTCCTGGACCGTGAATGGTCCTTCCCACGACGCTTCCATTTTATGGGCCTGGAGCGCCTTTAAGACCATGACTTGGTCTCCTACTTTGAAGGACCGTTCTCTGGAATGTTTATCATACCAGGCCTTTTGCTCTTCCTGAGCATCCTTTAGGTTTTCTTTAGCAAGGGCCAAAGAATGTCGGAAGGTGTTTTGTAGGTTGCTTACAAAGTCTAGAATGTTAGTTCCTGGAGAAGGCGTAAACCCCTCCCATTGCTGCTTCACCAACTGTAATGGCCCCTTAACCTCACGGCCATACACAAGTTCAAATGGTGAAAACCCTAAACTGGGATGTGGTACAGCCCTGTAGGCAAAAAGCAACTGCTGCAACACGAGGTCCCAATCATTGGAGTGTTCATTTACAAATTTACGTATCATGGCCCCCAAAGTTCCATTAAACCTCTCCACCAGGCCATTGGTTTCATGGTGGTAAGGGGTGGCAACCAAGTGATTCACCCCATGAGCTTCCCACAGGTTTTCCATGGTTCCTGCCAGGAAGTTAGTTCCCGAATCTGTAAGGATGTCGGAGGGCCAACCTACCCTGGCAAAAATGTCTGTTAATGCCTGGCACACACTTTTAGCCCTGGTGTTGCTTAAGGGTACTGCTTCCGGCCATCGGGTAGCAAAATCCATGAAAGTCAGTACGTACTGCTTTCCTCTGGGTGTCTTCTTTGGGAAAGGACCCAGAATATCCACAGCTACGCGCTGAAATGGGACCTCAATTATGGGTAGTGGCTGGAGAGGGGCTTTAACCTGGTCTTGGGGCTTTCCCACTCGTTGGCACACCTCACAAGACCGGACATAATTAGCAACGTCCTTGCCCATTCCCTCCCAGTGGAAGGACTTCCCCAACCGGTCCTTGGTTCTGTTCACCCCAGAATGGCCACTGGGATGATCATGGGCTAAGCTCAAGAGCTTTACCCGATACTTAGTGGGAACTACCAACTGTCTTTGAGGATGCCAGTCTTCCTGGTGCCCACCAGAAAGAGTCTCCTTGTATAAAAGTCCTTGTTCTACAACAAACCGGGATCGGTTAGAAGAGCTGAGAGGCGGTGGGGTGCTCCGCGCCGCCGCCCAAGCTTTCTGAAGGCTGTCATCTGCTTACTGCTTGGCCTGGAACTGTTCCCTTGATGCTGGAGACATCAGTTCCTCCTTGGACTGTGGACTGGGGCTTGGTACCTCTGGAAGCGATGCAGGTGCTGGGGCTGTTTCCATTGACTGTGAACCGCTGTCCGCTGGTGCACTATGTGGTATTTCAGGCTCTGGCTGAGCCTCTTGGGTAGGGTTATCTGCTGCTTCTGCCAGTTCAGGCTCGCTGGTGCCCTCTGGCGTTGGAGTTGTAGACGGGTTTGCAAGCGCTGGACTCAGGGCTGGCAATGGTTCTGGTGCTGGTTGCATTGCCAGTTCCGGTTCTGGGACTGGCTTTGGCTGGGTCTCTGGGATTGGATCCACTACGGCTGTTGCAGTCGTTGGCAGGGGATTCAGTTCCACCACCTTTGTCTGGGTCTCCTGTAACACAGACGGGGCCCTGGTGGACGGCTCAGGAACAGGGATGGGGGTGAAAGCTTGCTTAGCCTGGCTGCGGGTGACTATTCCCACCCTCTTGGCTAGCTTCACATGGTTGGCCAAATCTTCCCCCAGCAGCATGGGAATGGGATAATTGTCATAGACTGCAAAAGTCCACATTCCTGACCAGCCCTTGTACTGGACATGCAACGTGGCTGTAGGCAAGGTTACAGACTGTGACACGAAGGGTTGAATTGTCACTGTAGCCTCCGGGTTGATGAGTTTGGGGTCCACTAGGGATTGGTGGATAGTTGACACTTGAGCCCCAGTGTCCCTCCAAGCGGTAACCTTCTTTCCGCCCACTCTCAAGGTTTCCCTTCGCTCCGAGGGTATGAGAGAGGCATCTGGGTTTGGGGATCTTTGGTGTGATTGGGGTGTAATGAACTGTAATCGGTTGGGGTTCTTGGGGCAGTGAGCCTTTATATGTCCCAGTTCATTACATTTAAAACATCGCCCTGCTAAGGTATCACCGGGACGATGTTGGTTGGTGGAGACTGGTGTGGTGGGGTGAGAAGGCGTCTGGGGTTTCCCTTGGGATGTGGGTGGGGCCTTGGGTTGTCCCCGGTGGTAAGGTTTTGTTTCGGCTTGCCCCTTCTGATATTCGCTCCAACTGCTACTAGTTTTTTTCTTTTCTGCCACCTCCACCCATTGGGCTCCAATCTTCCCCGCCTCAGTTACAGTTTTGGGCTTCCTATCTAGGATGTACCTTTCTATTTCCTCAGGAACACCTTCTAAAAACTGCTCCATTTTTACTAGGGAAAGCAGATTTTCCAGAGATTGAACATTTGCTCCTGATACCGAGGCATCACAATTTTTGTCAATGTGGTAGGCATGACGGGTAAATGACACATCGGGTTTCCACTTTAGGGCTCTGAACCGCCGACGGGCATGCTCGGGTGTTAGCCCCATTCTGAGTCTGGCCTTGTTTTTAAAAAGTTCATAACTGTTCATGTGTTCCTTAGGCATTTCAGCCGCCACCTTTGCTAAGGGTCCACTGAGCTGCGGCCTCAGCTCTACCATGTACTGGTCTGCAGCGATGCTGTATCCAAGGCAGGCCCTTTCAAAATTTTCTAAGAAGGCCTCAGTATCATCGCCTGCCTTGTAGGTGGGGAATTTTCTGGGATGGGAAGTGGTACCTGGAGGGGGGTTGTTAGCATTGGCTGGTGCATCCTGCCTAGCCTTTGCTACTTCCAGTTCATGCTTCCTTTCTTTTTCTCTCTCCTCCATCTCTTTTTCTTTCATCTTCATCTCTTTTTCTTTCAGCTCCATCTCTCTCTTGTGGGCCTGCTCTTTGGCTTTTTCTTCTCTTTCTCTCTGCTCTGTCTCGAGTTTTGTTAATTGAAGCAGTCTCTGATGTTTTCTTTCATTTTCTTCTGCTTCCAGTTTGGCCAGTTCTATTTTGTTAGCTACTTCTTTGGTAGTCATTTTCCTGTTTTCTTGTGCTGGGTCACCCCCTCTGCAGTTGGCTGAAACTGGGAAGCTCTCAGCTCTGGCTGCTGTTGAGTTAACGGAGACTTTCTAACTAGCTACTCCCAAGGATATAAAAAGAAAAAAAAAAAACAATTCAGCTTGTAAAGTCCTTTTACCAGTCAAGTTTGCTAATTGAACCCTTCTCTTAACAAAGGACCTGTTAAAAAAACTTAACACCTCTGCCTTCAGGCAAGGAGAGATAAGATATGCATCTACCTACTTCCAGCTCGGCTTTCCAAGCAGCTAGAAGGAAAAAAAAAATCTCACTGGCTTTTGGGTTTAAAATGATCCCACCGCTATCCACCATGTCAAGGCTGGATCCCCACTTTGAACTTTAGGGTACAAATGTAGGGGCCTGCATGAAAAACTTCTAAGCTTAACTACCAGCTTAGCTCTGGTTCGGCTGCCACCATTTCAATGGATTCCCTTCCTGGGAAGCCTTGAAAAACCTTCACCAAATCCCTGGTGAAAACAAATCGAAACCCCTTGGATCTTAAAACAAGGAGAAATTAACCATTCCCCTCCTTCCTCCCACCAACTCCTGGTGAATCAAGTTCCAACCCCCCTGGGATCTACAACAGGGAGAAATTAACCATCCCCCCTCCTTCCTCCCACCAACTCCTGGTAAATCAAGATCCAAAACCCTTGGATCTTAAAACAAGGAAAAATCAATCAGGTTCTTAAAAAGAAGGTTTTTAATTAAAGAAAAAGGTAAAAATCATCTCTGTAAAATCAGTATGGAAATTAACCTTACAGGGTAATCAAACTTAAAGAGCTCAGAGGACTCCCCTCTAGTCTCAGGTTCAAAGTACAGCAAACAAAGATAAACACTCTAGTAAAAGGTACATTTACAAGTTGAGAAAAACAAAGGAAAACTAACACGCCTTGCCTGGCTATTTACTTACAAGTTTGAAATAGGAGAGACTTGTTTAGAAAGATGTGGAGAACCTGGATTGATGTCTGGTCCCTCTCAGTCCCGAGAACGAACACACTCCCAAACAAAGAACACAAACAAAAGCCTTCCCCCCCCCCCAAGATTTGAAAATATCTTGTCCCCTTATTGGTCCTTTAGGTCACATGCCAGCCAGGTTACCTGAGCTTCTTAACCCTTTACAGGGAAAAGGATTTTGGAGTCTCTGGCCAGGAGGGGTTTTATAGTACCGTACACAGGACAGCTATTACCCTCCCCTTTATAGTTATGACACCAGTCCTTTACGATTTTTCATCATCAACCTCTCCCTCCTGGAAATCCTGCTCACCAGCATGCTCATCACCAAGATGTTGACCAACATGGTGTACAATTGGAAGACCAGTTTCTTCCCTAGCTTCCATGCAAGTGCCATTGCGTGCACTGACCAAAACCCCGTCCAATTTGCCAAAATGTCACTGTTTCCATAAACGTTCCAGTTTGCATGGCTGGAATGTTCACACAGGGGCCATCAACTCAGCTGAATTACATTTCCTGAAAAAGCAAAGTTATTATTCATACAAAAAGATTTATCTGTATTCATTCAGATTTTCCAGTGACACGGAGTAGGAGCTCACTCCAGCTTCTGTCAGAAGTAAATCACAGGGTAGCTCACAAGTAGAGCTGGCTGGAAAATTTCTGCTGAAACAGAGTTTTGTCCAAAAATGCTGATTCATAGAACCCAAAATGATTCACAGAAACATCTTAGGTTTGATGAACTTTCAGGGAAGCAAGGTCAGATTGGGAATGGACTGCCTGCCTGCCAAGCTGAGCTGCTAAGGAGCAGGAAGTTTGAAGACCCTGGTATGAGCTCCCAGAGGCCATGGCTCAAGGGTAATCTCAGCATACAGACCGCCCTGGCCCAGGAACACCAGGGCTTCCAGACTTCCGGGCCAGCTGGCTTCCCAAAATGGCCATTGAGTCACATAGTCTGGGCAACCAGCTGGCCTGGAAACCTGGAATCAGCTGTTGAGTGAAACTCACATTCTGCTCCTATTAGCAGCCATGAAACTAACAAGAATGTCAATTTCACTCAGCAGATGCCGGGGTCCTGTGGAGCAAATTTTGTTTCTGAAGCACCATGTGTTGGTGTTTGAAAACATTCCCCCCGACCCCCAGAGTTTTCAGTTAGAGGGAAATTTTGAAATAGCAACATTTAGAACAAAGCGGAAATCCCATGTTTTGGCCAGCTCTGCTTTCAAGCTTTGTTTGTTGTTATGGCCTCATTGGAAAACATCAAGGTACAGTGTCCCTCCTCTCATCCTAATGTAGACACCAGGGCAACAGTAATCTGCTGAGGCACCTGAACAAACCAATGATGCTTCATTGAGAGTGGAATTGTCTTCTGAAGTTGCAAACCAAGTCTATTGACCTTCAAGATGTGCTGCTGGCCTACCTATTCTCCCAATCTTTCCTTGAGGGCTTGGTTGGGTTGATGGGAAAATTATATGGAAGTTTCATTGGTTGAGGAGGAAGAATGTTAAAGTCAATGAATGGGGAATGATCTACTGGTCAGTGAAAAGGGAAGAAGTCTAGTTTGGTTAAGTCAAATTGTATGGATTGTGAATAGGGAATAAGGAGGAGGGAAGGTCTGTAATTGCTGTCAAGTGTAGAATACTATGGGTGATGAAGGGCAAACAGGTTTATGGCTGGTTCTGCTGGAGAATGTTTTGGTGGGTGAATGGAGGATAATCTTATAATTGGTAGAGGGGAGAGGAGTCTATGGATGGTGAAGGACAGATTTGTCTGGTTAGTGGAGGGCAGAGAGGTCTACAGCTGGTTGAAGGAGGAAAATATTCTCGTTGACTGATGGGGGAAATTTTGCCATTGGTTAATGGTGAAAAATTACAGTCAGTTAATGGGAGAGTTTTATGCTGAAGGAAGGAGAATGTTTCCCAGCATGAATGGATGAGGATTTGGTGGACCAAGTCAGTGTATTTTACATATATTCTTACAATGCTGAGCAGAGGTCTAGCGTTTGGGCTTTCTTATGAGTCCAAAAGAACAAATAACACAAATATTGCTGTCAATTGATTTTACGGCATTTCTGAGAACTTGCAAGGAGTCTCCAGACTTGAAGCTGTGGGTCTCGCGACCAACAGCACAAATTCAGATCTTATGTAATCTGGCAGGGCAATGTTAACTACATTAAGGTCATGCCCTCTGACACCAGTACTGGATTTGAATCCCTGAGTGTTACAGCACCGGTAGTACCCCATTTCAATAGAAGGGGGAATTGTTCTGTCACTCTTGCTGGCTTCTTTCAATAATTAGGATTCTGGGACCTGGTGTGTCAGTGACTTTAGACACCTCACTGATGAATGGAGGAGAGAGCGAGATCATCCTTGTTACGGACCTGCATAGAGAAAGGATCCAGTGTCCCTGTTGACATTGTCAGTGTTAGGGGTGTTCTGATGTGAGGCTCCCACAGTCACTCCATTTGAAGCTGTTCCACTCTGGATAAATAATCGTTAGTTCTTCCCAATTTCTTTAGGGTGGCCTGTACAAAATGCAATGGGGTTGTTTGTCCAGTTCCCAGAGGATGTCTCCCCATCACACTAATATCAACATTACTGGCCATAATTTGCACCCTTGTGGTAAATTACTAAGGAAGCATACAAGGATATGGAGAAGGGAATCTCTTTTTATGTACAGAAAGGGTCCTTCCAGGGCAGAGTAGAGGCACCTTTCCAGAGACTGTTGAGTGGGGGAAGATTGCAGAGCTGTCACTTGGGCTTCTGTGTGCTTTGTTTTGTTCTACAACTGGAGGAGTGTTAACGGGACACCTCATCTTGAATGGTTCCTTGGAATATGTTCTAACTACTTATGCTAAACTATCTGTTCTACCTCATATTTAGCCGTGACACTGTGTCCTTGTCTACATTACACAGTTTTGTCGACAAAAGGCAGCTTCTGTCAACAAAACAGTGGTGATGTACACACTGCAATTCTCAGCCCACTGATTTAACTCTGCTGCTACACCAACATAATAAAACCACCTTGATGAGAGGCGTGGAGTTTTTTCCAACATAGATAGAGCAACACAGCATCAGTGTAGACACTGAGTTACTTACATCACCGTAACTGGCCTCCAGGAGGTACCCCACAATACCTACTGTGACTGCTCTGGTCACCGTTTTGAACTCTGCTGTCCTGCATCCAGCTACACAGTCATCCTCCCCTCCTCTTTCAAAGCCCCAGGAAGTTTTGAAATTGCTCTTCCTTTTTGCTCGGTGTGGAGAGTTCACATAGCTACTCTCCAGCTGAGCATGCTAGCTCCCTGCAGCAAACACACTCCTGCCTGGACTGCATGGGAGGGGGTGGATCTCCTGGGTTTGTGGGGAGAGGAGGCTGTGGGTCTGTGGGGAGAAATCACTGCAGGGAGGCAGTGGGAGATAATCACATGGACCTCCCTACACTGTGTTTTCCCCAGGAATTGAAATTAGGAAGGGTGTTGGAATATTCGGGGGGGTGAGGGGGGCGGAGGGCAAACAAAGGTTGAGACTGTGAGTGCACAGGTGGGCTGTATGGCAACATAGTAAAAACTGAAAAATGTTTCATGACCATTTTATTAAATTGAACTCATGTTTTAAAATCATCATAAAAATTAAAGTTGGCTACTCAAGCCTACTAGGAAGCACAGCAACTACATCCGTCTTGGTTTCTTGCACTCTTTGGTGTCTTCTTGTGTGTCTGTTACTTCTAGTCCTTCATGACATGCTAATGATCTGGCAGAAGGTGACTTCTTTTAGAAAATAAAATGAGGAGAAGGAACACTCAACTATAGCTGTTCTGACTGGGAATAGAAAGAGATGAATTCCTATATCTTTCATCCCAGGAAACATAGCACAAAAATTGGGTCAAACCACTAGTGATGATAAAGAAGTTGAAGTTAAATCTTCATTCGTTCATTGTATGATATTACACTATGTGTTCAAATTCTCTTTTCTGTCCTGATCACATGGCAACCCCATTGCTTGTAGTGCCTTATTCCACTCATCTCTCAGTGTTTTATAAGACAGGCATCTCTAAAAATGACGTGGAGGTTGATAGAATCCAGAAATCGTTATTGTAGATTTGTAAGAAACAAGTCTGTGTACTTTTTCAGCTGGCTTAACAAACACTTCTTGTGCTCTTCACTTAAGGAGTCAATATATTAAGTTACCTTCATTAGTCAATTTCTGAACTGGTGTCTTTGCTTCTTCCAGTACATGTTCAATGGACATCTCTGACTAATCCAAGGCTAGTTTCTACTGCTGGACAAATATCTTCTACTGTTCCAGCAGATGCCTGGATGACATTGTATAATGACCCAAGTGGTTTCAACAGGAGACTTACAAGAGAGAGAATGGCAATAGTCTTCTCTGAACATAGTAGCAAAAGTAATCCACCAGCCTCACTACTTAGATCTGAACATGTTTTGAATATGGTGAGAGAGTTCTTCACTTTTTCAACTGCTGAGTCTTTCACTGTTGCACCACATGCTTCTGGAGAGTCAGTTGAGTTTTTTTCAGAAAGATAATGAGCATTTGCCAGTCTTGTTCAAAACCAGTCTCCTAGTTCAGGATTAACAAGTGACAGTGCACTTAACATTGGCCTCCAGTTTGTAGTGTGTGATATGATGCAACAGCCATGTTGGTTCACATAAACTGAGTTATGTCTCCAGTATTCTTAATAGCCTCCGTAAGTTCTTATAAAATTAGATTTGACAGTGACTGCCTTATAAGGCTTTCTGCATGTTGATGCAGTCCAGAGGCATGGTGTTTTGCAAACTCTTCATACAGGTTGCCAGTATTATTTTAGCTGATCAATCTGGCAAACCAGGCTCCTCCACTTTTACTATATAAATCCATGGTATGCCCACATCTGGAATACTGCATGCAGATCTGGTCACCCGATCTCAAAAAAAGATATATTAGAATTGGAAAAGCTATAGAGAAGGGCAGCAAAAATGATTAGGGGTATGGAACAGATTCCATGTAAGGAGAGATTAATAAAACTGGGACTTTTCAGCTTGGAAAAGAGACAACTAAGAGGGGATATGATAGAGGCTTATAAAATCTTGACTGATATTGAGAAAATGAATAAGGAAGTGTTATTAACCTTTTCACTTAACACAAGAACCAGGGCTCACCAATGAAATTAATAGGCAGCAGTTTTAAAATAAACAAAAGGAAGTATTTTTTTCACATCACACACAGGCACCCATGTAACTAATTGCCAGGGATGTTGTGGAGGCCAATATTATAACAGGGTTCAAAAAAGAACTAGATACATTCATGGAGGTTAAGTCCTTCAATGGCTATTAGCCAGGATGGGCACGGATGCAAAACCATGCTCTGAGTGCCCCTAGCCTCTGTTTGCCAGAGAAGCTGGGAATGGACAACAGGGGATGAATCACTCCATGAGTCCCTATTCCATTCATTCCTTCTCAAGCACCTGGAATAGTCACTGTTGGAAGACAGAATACTGGGATAGATGGAGCATTGGTCTGATCCAGTATGGCAGTTCTTACATAAAAATAATTATAATAATAAAAAAGTTTAGTACAGAAACTCCCCAAAATAATGACCTCTTGAGATAGCGATGTTGTGAGATAACGACCTTGGCAAATAATGCATTTTAAAAATTTTGGCCTATACTATATATATACAGAGAGAGAGAGAGAAAGAGAAACAAAGAGCGAGAGAAGTTTCCCAGTCACAAATCCAGCATTCTGCAGTGAAATTACTAAAACATAGTCCAATGCTCTAGCCGCTGTTATTTGTTATGCCATCATTCTCTCTACCGTTCCGTCCCAAATTGACCTGCACTGTCACCTTCTGCTGCCACCTGGCTCTGTGATTTCTCCACCCACCTCTCAGTGATTTCAGCTCTCAGTGGGGGAACCTTGCTGCCAGATCTAATGCATCCAAGGGTGCTGAAGGAATTGGCTGATATGATTGCAGAGTCATTGGCCATTGTCTTTGAAAATTCATGGTTATTCGGGGAGGTCGAGGACAATTGGAAAAAGGCAAATATAGTGCCCATATTTTAAAAAGGGAAGAAAGAGATCCCAGGGAACTACAGACTGGTCAGCCTCACTTCACTCCCCAGAAAAATCATGGAGCAGGTCCTGAGGGAATCCATTTTGAAGCACTTGGAGGAGAGGAAGGTGATCAGGAACAGTCAACATGGATTCACCAAGGGGAAGTCAGGCTTGACCAACCTGATTGCCTTTTATGATGAGATAACTGTCTCTGTGGATATGGGGAAAGCAGTGGACATGATATATCTTGACTTTAGCGAAGCTTTTGATATGGAATCCCACAGTATTCTTGCCATCAAGTTAAAAAATTATGGATTGGATGAATGGACTATAAGATGCATAGAAAGCTGGCTAGATTGCTGGGCTCAATGGGTAGTGATTAATGGCTCGATGTCTTGTTGGCAGCCGGTATCAAGCACAGTGCCACAGGGGTCAGTCCTGGGACTGGTTTTCTTTAACATCTTTATTAATGATCTGGATGATGGGATGAATTGCACCCTCAGCAAGTTTGCAGATGACACTAAGCTGGGGAGAGAGATAGATATGCTGGAGGATAGGGAGAGGGTCCAGAGTGACCTAGACAAATTGGAGGATTGGGTCAAAAGAAATCTGATGAGATTCAACAAGGACAAGTGCATTGTTCTGCACTTAGGAAGGAAGAATCCCATGCACCGCAACAGATTGGGCACCAACTCGCTAAACAGCAGTTCTGCAGAAAAGGACCTGGGGATTACAGTGGACGAGAAGCTAGATATGAGTCCGCGGTATGCCCTTGTTGTCAAAAAGGCCAACATAGGAGCATTGACAGCAGATCGAGGGAAGTGATTTATGTTGTGTAGGTCCATTAGGAACAATGGCCGTACAGGACAGATTTTTCAAAAACACCTCCAAGGATATGTCAACACAGCTGGCCGCAGTGAGCCTTCCAGCCCAGTTTGACAATTTGCCCTTCTCACAACCAGCCAAATCATCTAAGAACCAAGAAAGCTCACATCCACTCCCCTTTTTTCACCTATGCTTATCTTTCTTAGGCTACTTTCTGCCCAACGTATGAAGTTGGTCCATTGTCCACTCCCCTGAGGGTGTTAAGAGCAGAGAATGCAGGAACCCCCGTGCTCAGGGTCACAAACTGAGCCCAACCAAAGGCACTGAAGCAAACTCAAATTGTGCTCCAGCTTCCTCCCTCAGAACCACAAGAGCAACACAAAGAAAACTTAAGAGGAACAAGCCTCCGCTGCTTTCATTTACCCAACCACCCTCTCAGCAGCCTATCTGCACCCTCTCCCGGGAAGGACACGCAGATGGTAGGAGCTCTGGCATAGAAACTTTGAGAGGGATGTTGCTGCTGTGAGCTGATAGCATTCTGTCTCTGTGTAATGGGTCTCTGATCTTTGCCATGTTCTGAGTTCTGTGCCCTCAGGAAGCAGCCAAAGTGACACCAGCCACCACTTCTTTTGGGCCCCTGGGAACATGGTGTTTGCACAGCAGCTGCAAGCCCTTCTTTCCTGTCTTTGTCTGCCTTGGCTACCCAGGCCCCTTCCCCCAAAATGGTTTCATCAGATGCTGGAGGGGCCTAAGGCCCTGCAGGTTTCCCTCACCCACCTCCTAAGGCAAACAGTCATTCCCTTCTATGACATTCCTGGAGCTGCGCATCCTTGGAGGAGTTCTACCCAAGGGAGATTTGATTCCCTGCAAAAATATGTGTCTGGTGGCTGGAGGGGGAATGTCTTGTCTGCCCCCTGTTTGGGAGCTGAGATGCTTTTTCAGACTCTCCTTCACTGGATGAGTGCAACAGCACCTCCTCCTGGTGGGAGAATCCTAAATTCCACCCTCCCACAAAGGTTTTTCTGAGTAGCTGCTAGATGAACCCCACTTCTCTGGTCTAGACACCAGCATCAAACTAGCCTTGTAACAGGCCCTGTTTGCTAGCTGGAGAGCGGAGCCAGGAAAGAAGGCAAATGTCAGAAAACGAAGCTCAGCTCATAAAGAAACTTCCTTAGAGCTCCTTCTGCACTGTCTGTGCCTTTGGAAAGGCTTCAGGCAGAGCCCAACTAGCTCAATTGGTAGCACATGAGACTCTTATTCTCAGGGTTGGAGGTTCAACCCCATGGTGAGCATTTCATCTTGCAGCCTTGGGTATGTCTCCATTACAGAATTAGGTCAGTGTAATAGAAGTTAATCTTTAGAAAATGATTTTATACTGTCCATCGTGTATGTCCCCACTAAGGGCAGTAGGCAAAGGTGAAAGTAAGCCGGTACGGTCCAGTACCATGTATCGGCAAGAGCCTGTATGCCGTGCCGGACTTGACTGGCTTCTGCGGCGGTGATTTAAAGGGCCCAGGGCTCCAGCTGCTGTGGGGAGCCCCGGGCCCTTTAAAACGCCGCTGGAGGTCCAGCATCCGGATTTAAAGGGCCCGGAGCTCCGCGGTGACCAGAGCCCTGGGGCTCCCAGATGCCTCTGTAGCTGGTAGCTCTGGGGTGATTTAAAGGCCCTGGGGCTCCCACAGCTGGAGCCCCAGGGCCCTTAAATCTTGAAAGGCCCCGCCTCTTCCTGGTGAGGCCACGCTTCTTCTGGTTGACTCCACGCCCACACTCAGGACTCCGGTGTACCGGTAAGTCCTTTAAGTTACTTTCACCCCGGCAGTAGGTCTGTGGAGTGTCTCCTCAATACCGTGGCTAGAATTGACTCACGGAGTGGTGCACTGTGGGTAGCTATCCCACAGTCCCTGCTGCCCATTGGAATTCTGACTTAAGCTCCAAATGCCTGATGGAGCAAAAACATTGTTGCGGGTGTTTTGGGTACATGTCATCAGTCTCCCCTCCCTTACTCCCTCCTTGAAAGCAATGGCAAAGAATCGTTTCAAACCTTTTTTCCTGGGTTATCTGTGGAGACACCATAGCACGGCAAGCATGGAGCCCGCTCAGCTGCACACTGCTTTTGTGAGCATTGTAAACACCTCGCGCATTATCCTGCAGTATGTGCAGAGCCTGGCTAGGAGCTACCAGCACGAGGACGATTGTGAGGAGGACATGGACACAAACATCAGAGGGGTAGCCGTGTTAGTCTGGATCTGTAAAAGCGTCAAAGAGTTCAGTGGCACCTTATAGACTAACAAACGTATTGGAGCATGAGCTTTCAACGAAGTGCATCCGATGAAGTGGGTATTCACCCATGAAAGCTCATGCTCCAATACGTTTGTTAGTCTATAAGGTGTCAAAGAACTCTTTGCCGCATGGACACAAACGTTTCTGAAAGCATGGGATGTGGCAATTGGGACATCATGGTGGCAGTGGTGTTGTACTTAAAGTACTGCACAGGATCTTTTCAGGGGGAATAAGACAAAATGCCACATTTATTAGTAATACATGTATTTATGAACACTGTATCATATGCATATAATAAATTACACTTACACTCACACAAACACACTCCGTCTTGTTGTTACCAATTAGTTGCTCCCCTTAACTTCACTGGCCAGGTGAGTTAGATGGGGGAGGGGATGGAGCCGGGCTTCTGCCGATCCGGATCGATGCTCCCATGTTGACAAGACGAGACCCGGGGTCCTCTGCAAGACACCTCACTTTTATAGCAGCTTTCCTCCTATGCAAATCTATACCAGATTCAATCTCTGTGTCTGTGTCCATTGGTCCTTTGTGCTGCTTTCTTTTGAGTGTTGTCCTAACGCTGCAAAGAGGGTGTTTCCAAAAGAAGGTGCTTGCTTCTAACCCCCGAGGCCATTGGTATGTCTGCTTGTTTTTAATGAGCCACTTGACAGGTTTTATTGTCCTTGGGTCTGGCTCCCAGCCCCTCTCCAACAGTTGAGGCTGTCTGGAGGTGCTGCCTTCCATGCCTTGCTCATCCACACCTCATTCATTCAACAGGGCAAGTGATTAAGAGTTGGGGGGTGGGGGGGAGAGCTCTTGTTCTACTGCTAGCAAAAAGAAATTTTTCTTCTATCTTATTCTATCCTTAGGGGCTATAATATTATACCAAGGTCAATGCAAAGTTTCTAAATGAGGCTTTGATACAAAGTCCCATGAAAACAGAGGTCACACGTGGGTAGACCCACCACAAGGTTATATGAAGAGGCACAATGTAAAATCATATGAAAATTATCAGAGATTTATCTACAGTGGGGCAGGTTGATACAGTGGAATGCCGATTCTGGGCCCGGCAAACAAGCACAGACTGGTTGAACCGAATAGTGTTGCAGGTATGGGATGATTCCCAGTGGCTGCAAAACTTTCGCATGCGTAAGGCCACTTTCCTGGAACTTTTTGAGTTGCTTTTCCCCACCCTGAAGCATAGGAATGCCAAGATGAGACCTGCCCTGACAGTTGAGAAGCGAGTGTCAATAGTCCTGTGGAAGTTTGCAATGTCTGACTGCTACCGGTCAGTTGGGAATCAATTTGGAGTGGGCAAATCTACTGTGGAGGCTGCTGTGGTCCAAGTAGCCAAAGCAATCAGTAACCTTCTTCTAACAAGGGTAGTGACTCTGGGAAATGTGCAGGTCATAGTGGATGGCTTTGCTGCAATGGGGTTCCTTAACTGTGATGGGGCAATAGACAGAACACATATCCCTATCTTGGCACCGGATCACCTTGCTTATAAAATCGACCGAATGCAGCTAATTTCAACCTACCCTCATAGCGTAGACCAGCCTCTAGTCCCATAAAGCTCTTCAGACTCTCAGGGCTGGGTTCAGACACTCCAGGGCCATGCATGGGGTCGGCCCCATTGACCCTGTGCCAATGTGAAATGTCAGTGGTGGGTGGGATGGTGGCATAGGAACCCTGCTCCTTGCCCGAAGAGGCAGTGGGTAACTCTCCCCCACCCCTTGAGATCAGCGAGGTGCCCACAGACAAGCAGGGGGCAGTCATAGTCGCCACGGTCGTTACCTTCCCAGCCAGCGTGCATCTGTTTGGGTGAGGGGGTCAGGACTGCTGTGGTCTTCCCCTCCCCCTGCACACTAAGCCGCCTGATAGGGCAGGGTTGTTGGGATCCTCAGAGAAGTTGGGCTGGGAATTCAAACCCCATGGAGATGTGTGGGGCAGTTCTGCTCTCCCAGAGCGATTGTCTCAGGCTCTCTGCAGACTCAGGCAGACAATGCTGCAGCTGCTGCCCTGGGGGCAGATCCCCACACTACCCAAACCTTTGCTCCAGACTGTGGGTGGTGCATGATCTGGGGCTGGCCCCAGTCAGACCCAGGGCACTGGTCTCTGACAAATCCTATGTTCCTGTGGAAAATAAGAAAAATCTGCTTGAAAAAAATGACAAAGATTTCACCCAGATCTGTGAAAATTCATTAAAAGCTCAAACAAAACTGAATCATGGAGCAGCTCTAAATAAATGATTCTTTATGAATTGTTCTTCCCATCCCAGATAATATTCCCCGGATTAATTGTTTTGGTAAACTGAGGCACAGAGAGTTGAGGTAATATAGTGCATAGCCAGGCTTAGATCACAGAAACTTCCAGTGTCTTGACTCCTTTCTCTAGCCACTGCTGTCTGCTCTACTTGCTATAATTTAAGGTCGCAATTCTTAAGGGAGTCTTAGGGAGTTAGAACCCCAAGATGCACATGCCTTATTCTCTTAGGCTCCTTTGCAAATCCTGCCATCATTTTCTTGAATAGCAGAGAAGCCCAGGCCTTGGAAGTCAAAAGAAAAGTTGCAATGCCAGGATTACAAAGGGGCTTAGGCACCTAAAGAAACTGATAGGTGCCTACTGGGATTAACAATAGCACCAACAGTTTAGGCACCCAACTCCCATTGAATGCCCATGGGATTTAGCCACTTAGCTCACATAGGAGCTTTGATAAATCCCAGTCAGTGCCTGTCTGCATCTAATTACATGCCTAAATCCATTTGTAATCCTGGCCTACAGACAACGCAGAAGCTGGGCAGGAATCAGGGAACCTGGGGAGATCGTAGGCCCTGTGCTAGGCAGGGTATCAGATTAGAGGATCAGAAGGACACTTTTGGCTTTATCACCTAGGCATCTATGCACTTCCCTCTGGGCCTTTGCTGCTGAGCTGTGCAGGGCTCCAGGGAGTGAGTCCCACTAGCCCTTAGGAAATAGAAGTGGATAAATCACCTTCCTGCAGCATGGGTCCTTTAATGCCAGTGCAAATCAAAGCCAGCTACACACAGATCTCCTGCAAAGAGCAACAGGTCTGAGTCAAGTTCAGTCACACAGTGAGTGGTGAAATGGTGCTCAGATACCTGTGCCTTTAGCTTCTAGTTTGTGTTATATAGATAGATATTGACCAAAGAATCCTGGTGCTGGATGACTGAATGCGTCATATGTTGGAAAAAAAATCCACAAAGATCAGCACAGTAAGTTTGTTATGTTAATTAACAATATACAGGGGAAATCATACAGGAGGAAATTTAGATGATAAATATGAATTACAATATGAACTCGTTAAGATTTTACTCTCAGTTTAATCAATTATCTACTGCTGAGAGGAATTTTCCGCCTCTAGGAAAAGGTTGACTTTTAACTGAAAATGCAAAATCAATTTATTTATATTTTAATTTTTGGCAAATGAAAACTTTCTACTGAAAACTCAATTTTTTTAATCACAAAACCAAAAATGTTTATTTTTTTGCACAATAATCCAAAAATGTTTGAGAAAAGCAGACAGATTCTGAAATTTGTTGTCGTTTAGCTAAAAAACCAATGTCCATTATAAAAGATACAGCTAAAAATTTCCAACCTGCCTTAAACTTTAAATTAATTGGGGAACATTAATATTCTCTGATAAAGCATTAATTTCAAGTCCATTTATTCTATTACATCTGTGTGATTTCTCTTTCAAAGTGATAATTGTAAGAAGGTAACAATTGAATAACTGTGTTTTATACAGACTAGCCCCTTTTAACCCTGGGTTAGAGTTGAACCAAGCAGCCAAACCCTGTCTATCCTGACACCGTTCAAGACCATACGGGAAATGACTGGGAGTAGAACTCAGAGCTCCTGTCCTAGCTCCACACTGCTGCTGGCTGAGTATAAATGGTGTAAATGGGTGTGCAGAACATACACATAACGAGACATGGGGCCATGTTTCCAGAGGTATTTTGGCACCTAGTGGGATTTTCACAAGCACCTAGGAGCTTATAACTTGTTAATTTCAAGGGGTGTTGGGGGCCTATATGTTTTGAGAACCTCACTAGGTGCCTCAATACCTTTAAAAATCTGCCCCACAGCCTCTCTCCAAAAGCCCTTACAGTTCTAGTTGACACTGCAGAGAAAGGCAGAGGGGGAAACAGAGGCAGAAAGAGGGGAAATGACTGGCCAAAGGTCACTGGCAGAGACCAAAGTATAGCCCAAGTGTCCTGACAACCCCTGCACTGCACAGCACAGAATAAACGATACAACATAGAGGTGCTGGAGGGATGCTGCTAGTCCATTATTACACGCATTTAAAATGTGTTGGCATTTTAGTCTATCTGTTTCATAACCAAGCTGTGAGCTTGGTGATGGTCGCAACAGAGGGACCTCCTTTGGACGATTTTTTGGGTTGGGACTGTACTCTGTTCCATTCTTCATACTGCATTTTAACAAACCACATCTTGGGCCAAATCCTCAGATGGGGTAAAGTAATGAAGCTCCATTGACTTTAAAGGAGCTGACCCAATTACACTAGTTTGATAACAGGACTGATTGCTTGTCAGATGCGAGAGCACTAACAGCACCTAAACATTGTAAGTGACGAGTGCTGTGCATCTTTGACATTCATATAATGAGATATTAGAGAAAGGGGAATCAGGGCTATTCCCTGTATCACTCTAATCCTGACCATTGTCTTTCTCATTCCTTCCACAGCCGTCACACAGCATATTGAGGAAGAAAATGTCCAACCAAACCGCCGTGACCGAATTCCTTCTCCTGGGATTCTCTGATGTTCGGGAACTGCAGATTTTACACTTTGTAGTGTTTCTAGCGCTTTACCTTTTATCGCTGGTTGGGAATCTTCTCATCTTCATAGCCATAGCGCTCAACCACCAACTTCACACCCCCATGTACTTCTTCCTGATGAATCTGTCCATCCTAGACCTTGGCTCCATCTCTGTCACTGTCCCCAAATCCATGGCCAATTCCCTCATGAACACCAGATCGATTTCATATTCTGCATGTGTTGCCCAAGTCTTTCTCTTTGCCTTCTTTGCTTCAGCGGATTTTGCCATACTGACCGTCATGGCGTACGACCGATATGTCGCCATCTGCCAACCACTGCACTATGAGACAGTGATGAACAGAAGAGCTTGTGTCCAAATGGCCGCCAGTGCCTGGATCAGTGTTTTTCTCTACTCTGCAGTGCACACTGGAAACACGTTTGCAATATCCTTCTGTGGAGGCAACATGGTGGATCAGTTCTTCTGTGAAATCCCCCAGCTCCTCAAGCTCGCCTGCTCTGACTCAGACCTCAGTGAAGTCGGGATTCTCGTCTTTAGTGTGTGCTTAACCTCAAGCTGCTTTGTTTTCATAATTGTGTCATATGTTCAGATCTTCACCATAGTGGTGAGAATCCCCTCTGAGCAGGGCCGGCATAAAGCCTTCTCCACCTGCCTCCCTCACCTCATTGTGGTCTCATTGTTTATTTGCACAGGGACCTTTGCCTACTTGAAACTCACCTTCAGCTCAACTTCAGGTCTGGATCTAGTGGTGGATGTTCTCTATTCTGTGTTGCCACCAATGATGAATCCGATCATCTACAGCATGAGAAACAAGGAGCTCAAAGGTGCACTGAGTAAACTGATAGGTCAGAGGTTATTCTCTAAGAATAAAATGTCCATATTTCTCCTTCAGTAACAATTTCATTCTTTGTTTCTTAATATAATCAGCTTATGACATTATTGCCTCCATGAGAAAATACTGTTCAATCTGTTTATGCAGAATTGGGTATTTATACTAGTAAAACTCCAGACAAACATGACTCAAGAAAAAAGAAGTTATTAAAAGTTTACACCAATGTAAATAAGATCAGAATCTATCTATCATACACTGCTACCCATCACCATACTATCTCAACACCTTGCCCATAGACTCAGTAGCCATAGCAAAGTCCCTAGTGAGGTCTCTGGCTCTTCTTATTTTGGGGGGTAATTTCTGATTGAGATATCAATGCATTTGTTCTTTGTATTTCTTGTTTACTTGTTTGTCAGATTTTTTTTTCTTTTTTTTCTTAACTGGTTGGCTGGTGGTTTGGTTCGTTTGTTTGGAGGTGGGAAAGCCTGGGGAGATGGTGAGTGTTTGGTTAGACAGGATTTTCTATGTTTGTTCTCTCTTGAAAGTGCCAATATGTCATCACTTTCATGGGGTTTTCTGAGTGAGCTGAAGGTTTGCTCCCCACAATGACAACCTCATTGAGTCATAATGATAGATTTCTATTTGATTGTGAATTATGTTAGCTAGTTAGGTAAATAATGAATAATCTATGGAGATTATTGTGCAAATTATTGTGCTTCTTTTCCTGTTAATGATTGTCTATGTCCAGATCATGATTTTCTTATAAATACTCCTTATTAAACATTATTTAACAATGATTTTTATGGCTATATCTTACTCTATCTGTCATTTACAAACAGTTCATCCTAAAATACTTGGTGTTTGAACTTTGAGCAGTTTTGACAGGATACATTTTTAACATGCTCTCTTTCGTTTCTCTGAACAAATGGAAGTATCACACTCGGGATCCTTAAAAATCAAGGAGCCAGTCCTCAGCTGGTTTAAATTGTCATAGCGCCATTGAGGTCAATAGATCTCTGAGAATTTTCACCAGCTGAGGATCTGCTCCAAACACTCATGATTATCAATTTAAAACTCACTCCCTTTGAATACTCTGTACAAAGGCCCTGATTCCACAGCCACTTCAACACAGTCTTTACTTTAATCGTATGAGTGGCCCCATTGAAGGTTTACAGGTAAACTCATGCTTAAGTCCCTTTGGATATGGGTTAGGGTTATGCATAGGGCTTAAGGCTAACAAGAAACTGGTGTCAGACCCTGACACTGTCTCCATTTCTCTCCTTTCCCAGTCAAATAAAGCCTTACAATTGGTGCATTGGAATTACTCTCCCCTTCTTGGGTCTGAATTATTAACATAAACTAATTTTTTATATCAAAGCCAGAATCTCTGGGCCTTCTTCTCCAGACTTACCAGTCCTTTACGACTCTTCATCATCAACCTCTCCCTCCTGGAAATCCTGCTCACCAGCATGCTCATCACCAAGATGTTGACCAACATGGTGTGTTTCTTCCCTAGCTTCCATGCAAGTGCCATTGCGTGCACTGACCAAAACCCGTCCAATTTGCCAAAATGTCACTGTTTCCAGAAACGTTCCTGTTTGCACGGCTGGAATGTTCGCACTGGGGCCATCAACTCAGCTGAATCACATTTCCTGAAAAAGCAAAGTTATTATTCATACAAAAAGATTTTTCTGTATTCCTTCAGTTTTTCCAGTGATACAGAGTAGGAGCTCACTTCAGCTTCTGTCAGAAGTAAATCACAGGGTAGCTCACAATTAGAGCTGGATGGAAAATTTCTGCTGAAACAGAGTTTTGTCCAAAAATGCTGATTCATAGAACCCAAAATGATTCACAGAAACATCTCAGGTTTGATGGATTTTCAGGGAAGAAAGGTCAGATTGGCAATGGATTGCCTGCCTGCCAAGCTGAGCTGCTAAGGAGCTGGAAGTTTGAAGACCCTGGTATGGGCTCCCAGAGGCTGTGGCTCGAGGGTAATCTCAGCATGCCGAAGGCCCTGGCCCAGGAACACCAGGGCTTCCAGACTTCCAGGGCAGCTGGCTTCCTTAAATGGCCACTGAGACACATAGTCTGGGCAACCAGCTGGCCTGGGAACCTGGAATCAGTTGTTGAGTGAAACTCACATTCTGCCCCTATTAGCAGCCATGAAACTGACAAGAATGTCAATTTCACTCAGCAGATGCCTGTGGAGCAAATTTTGTTTCTGAAGCACCATGTGTTGGTGTTTGTAAAACATCCCCCCCCCCCCCTCCGACCTTCAGAGTTTTCAGTTAGAGGGAAATTTTGAAATAGCAACATTTCCCACAAAGCGGAAATCCCATGTTTTGGCCAGCTCTGCTTTCAAGCTTTGTTTGTTGTTATGGCCTCACTGGAAAACATCAAGGTACAGTGTCCCTCCTCACATCCTAAAGTAGAGACCAGGGCAACAGTAATCTGCTGAGGCACCTGAGCAAACCAATGATGCTTCATTGAGAGTGGAATTGTCTTCTGAAGTTGCAAACCAAGTCTGTTGACCTTCAAGATGTGCTGCTGGCCTACCTATTCTCCCAATCTTTCCTTAGGGCTTAGCTGGCTTGATGGGAAAATTATATGGAAGTTTCATTGGTGGAGTAGGGAGAATGTTAAAGTCAATGAATGGGGAATGATCCCCTGGTCAGTGAAAAGGGAAGAAGTCTAGTTTGGTTAAGTCGAATTGTATGGATGGTGAATAGGGAATAAGGAGGAGGGAAGGTCTGTGATTGTTGTCAAATGCAGGTCTATGGCTGTTTCTGCTGGAGAATGTTTTGGTGGGTGAATGGAGGATAATCTAATAATTGGTAGAGGGGAGAGGAGTCTATGGATGGTGAAGGACAGATTTGTCTGGTTAGTGGAGGGCAGAGAAGTCTACAGCTGGTTGAAGGAGGAAAATATTCTCGTTGACTGATGGGGGAAATTTTGCCATTGGTTAATGGTGAAAAATTACAGTCAGTTAATGGGAGAGTTTTATGCTGAAGGAAGGAGAATGTTTCCCAGCATGAATGGATGAGGATTTTGTGGACCAAGTCAGTGTATTTTACATATATTCTTACAATACTGGGCGGAGGTCTAGCGTTTGGGCTTTCTTATGAGTCCAAAAGAACAAATAACACAAATATTGCTGTCACTTGATTTTACGGCATTTCTGAGAAGTTGCAAGGAGTCTCCAGACTTGAAGCTGTGGGTCTCGCGAGGAACAGCACAAATTCAGCTCTTATGTAAACTGGCAGAGCAATGTTACCTACATTAAAGTTGTGCCGTCTGACATCAATACTGGATTGGAATCACTGAGTTTTACAGCACCGGTAGTACCCCATTTCAATAGAGGGGGGAGTCATTCTTCCACTCTTGCTGGCTTCTTTCAATAATTAGGATTCTGGGACCTGGTGTGTCAGTGACTTTAGACACCTCACTGATGAATGGAGGAGAGAGCGACATCATCCTTGATACGGGCTTGCATAGAGAAAGGATCCAGTGCCCCTGTTGACATTGTCAGTGTTAGGGGTGTTCTGATGTGAGGCTCCCACAGTCACTCCATTTGAAGCTGTTCCACTCTGGATAAATAATGGTTAGTTCTTCCCAATTTCTTTAGGGTGGCCTGTACAAAATGCACTGGGGTTCTTTGTCCAGTTCCCAGAGGATGTCTCCCCATCACTCTATTATCAACATTACTGGCCATAATTTGCACCCTTGTGGTCCATTACTAAGGAAGCATACAAGGATATGGAGAAGGGAATTTCTTTTTATGTACAGAAAGGGTCCTTCCAGGGCAGAGTAGAGGCACATTTCCTGAGAGTGTAGAGTGGGGGAAGATTGCAGAGCTGCCACTTGGGCTTCTGTGTGCTCTGTTTTGTTCTATGACCAGAGGAGTGTTAACGTGACACTTCATCTTGAATGGTTCCTTGGAATATGCGCTAACTACTTATGCTAAACTATCTGTTCTACCTCATATTTAGCCATGACACTGAGGCCTTGTCTACATTGCACAGTTTTGTTGACTAAAGGCAGCTTCTTTCAACAAAACAGTGGTGCTGTGCACACTGCAATTCTCAGCCCACTGATTTAATTCTCCTGTTACACCAACATTATAAAACCACTTCAATGAGAGGCGTAGAGTTTTTTGCAACATAGATAGAGCGACACAGCGTCAGTGTAGACACTACATTCCTTACATCACCGTAACTTGCCTCTGGGAGGTACCCCAGAATGCCCACCGTGACCGCTCTGGTCACCGTTTTGAACTCTGCTGCCCTGCATCCAGCTACACAGGCATGCTCCCCTCCTCTTTCAAAGCACCAGGAAGTTTTGACATTGCTCTTCCTGTTCGCTCGGTGTGGAGAGTTCACATAGCTACTCTCCAGCTGAGCATGCTAGCTCCCTGCAGCAAACACATTCCTGCCTGGACTGCATGGGAGGGGGTGGATCTCCTGGGTTTGTGGGGAGAGGAGGCTGTGGGACTGTGGCTGGGTCTTTGGGGAGAAATCACTGTAGGGAGGCAGTGGGAGATAATCACATGGACCTCCCTACACTGTGTTTTCCCCAGGAACTGAAATTAAGGAGGGTGTTGGAATATTCGGGGTGGGAGGGGGAGGGGAGGGCAAACAAAGGTTGAGACTGTGAGTGCACAGGTGGGCTGTATGGCAACGTAGTAAAAACTGAAAAATGTTTCACGACCATTTTTTTAAATTGAACTCATGTTTTAAAATCATCATAAAAAATTAAAGTTGGCTACTCAAGCTTACTAGGAAGCACAGTATCTACATCTGTCTTGGTTTCTTGCACTCTTTGGTGTCTTCTTGTGTGTCTGTTACTTCTAGTCCTTCACGACATGCTGATGATCCGGCAGAAGGTGACTTCTTTTAGAAAATAAAATGAGGAGAAGGAACACTCAACGATAGCTGTTGTGACTGGGAATAGAAAGAGATGAATTCCTATATCTTTCATCCCAGGAAACATAGCACAAAATTTGGGTCGAACCACTAGTGATGATAAAGAAGTTGAAGTTAAATCTTCACTCGTTCATTGTATGATATTACACTCTATGTTCAAATTCTCTTTTCTGTCCTGATCACATGGCCACCCCATTGCTGGTAGTGCCTTATTCCACTCATCTCTCAGTGTTTTATAAGACAGGCATCTCTAAAAATGACTATCTGTTAGTCTTTAAGGTGCCACCAGACTCCTTGTTGTTTTTCTAAAAATGACGTGGAGGTTGATAGAATCTAGAAATCGCTATTGTAGATTTGTAAGAAACAAGTCTGTGTACTTTTTCAGCTGGCTTAACAAACACTTCTTGTCCTTTTCACTTAAGGAGTCAATATATTAAGTTATCTTCATTAGTCAACTTCTGAACTGGTGTCTTTGCTTCTTCCAGTACATTTTCAATGGATATATCTGACTAATCCAAGGCTAGCTTCTATTGCTGGACAAAGATCTTCTACTGTTCCAGCAGATGCCTGGATGACATTGTATAATGACCCAAGTGGTTTCAACAGGAGACTTACAAGAGAGAGAGAATGGCAATAGTCTTCTCTGAACATAGTAGCAAAAGTAATCCACCAGCCTCACTACTTAGATCTGTCCTATTTGGTGGATACTTTCCAAAGCCAGTAATAACAGGTGCAGTAATTTTAAGACAACAGCCAAGGATCATTCATGAGAAAGCCAGCAGGTTTTCCCAGGTTGGATTAATTTGAACTTCAATCCCAGTGTATATTTTATTTGTTTCCAAGAGTTTCAGCCCTTTTGGACTCTTGCTGGAAAAAAAGAGTAGAAAAAGCCATTACATGTATGCCTTTTCAATGTCTTTTGAAGATTCTGCAGTTTGTACTAGCACTTGCTGGAGTAGATGGCCTCTGCAGTGTGTATAGGAGAGATTAGGGTTACACTTTTCTCTGAGCAAATCTTGTACTCCACTATGTCTTCCCGAGATGTTTGTAGCTTCATCAGATGCACAAGCAGCTATCTGTTTGGGGTTCAATTTACACGCATTTAACTCTTCTAAGATGTCACAGATGCAGCTGATGTGTCTTCTATAACCAGAACACCAGAAATGCGTCTACTGGCCTACCACAAACATCAGTGACATACACAATGACTTAATACTTGATACTTGATGCCTATTTGCACTGGTGCATTCATCAGCCATGTATTCACATATTTTGAATATGGTGAGAGAGTTCTTCACTTTTTCAACTGCTGAGTCTTTCACTGTTGCACCACATACTTCTGGAGAGTCAGTTGAGTTTTTTTTTTCAGAAAGATAGTGAGCATTTGCCAGTCTTGTTCAAAACCAGTCCCCAAGTTCAGGATTAACAAGTGACAATGAACTTAACATTGGCCTCTTGTTTATAGTGTGTGATATGATGCAACAGCCATGTTGGTTCACATAAACTGAGTTGTGTCTCCAGCATTCTTAACAGCCTCAGTAAGTTCTTATAAAATTGGATTTGACAGTGACTGCCTTATAAGGCTTTCTGCATGTTGATGCAGTCTAGAGGCAAGGTGGTTTGCAGGCTTTTCATACCGTGCTATCTGTTTATGCATAATTTACACTAGTAAAAATCCAGACAAACTTTGTCTCTTCGTTTCTTTGTTCCAGGTGGTTTTGGAGGTGGAAAGGCCCGGAAAGATGGTGAGTGTTTGGTTCAACAGGATTTTCAATGTTTATCCTCTCTCGGGAGTGCCCATAAATCATCTCTTTGATGAGGTTTTTCTGAGCGCACTGAAGGTTTGCTCCCCACAATGATAAAAGGGTGCAAAAGAAGTTTCTGCATGGCTGAGTACCTGCTGAAATGATTATTTATATACTGTTGGGGTATTATTGTATTATTAATGCTGTGTTGGGGAACAAAGAGCCTCAGGGAGGCATCTTTTTATGATTTTAACTTAAATGATTATGTAAAAGCTGTGTCATTGGTGCTGTGGTGGAAAGGCTGTTCTGAAGAGAAACTTTTTCCAGGGTTTCCTAAAGAAAATCTGATTTGGGATAATGAGGCCAAAACTGGATCCCATTGAAGTCACTGGTTCTAGCCCCTGACTTCTAAGAGATCAGGATTTGGCCAATGGCCAGTGCACACAAGGATCCAGATTTGGCTGACAGCACTCTGGAAAAAGTGAGGGTGACAGAGATGTAAGGGTCACATTTTCCACCTCAGCTAGACCAGCACCAATGCCGAGTAGATCCACTGACATCACCAGTATAATACTGATGTTGTTCTGGCCCAAAGTCTCTGGGCTACACTCAGTAGTAATATAAACACTGATGTAAGTTACTTGTCTGGGGTCCTTTTGTTCTAACCTTGGTGTATTTCACTAGGAGGGTGGTGAAGCATTGGAACGGGTTACCTAGGGAGGTGGACAAAGCCTTGGCTGGGATGATTTATTCTTCTAAATAAAGGAATAAATGGACACAAATTGGACATCAGCAATGGTAACATACAAAAGCCAGTAGGGGAACACTTCAATCTTCCTGAACATTCTATGACAGATTTAAAAGTAGCCATACTTGAACAAAAGAACTTCAGAAACAGACTTCAAAGAGAAACTGCAGAACTAAAATTAATTTGCAAAATTAACACCATTAATTTGGGCTTGATTAGGGACTGGGAGTAGCTGGCTCACTACAAAATCAGGTTTGCCTCTCCTGGAATTGACACCTCCTCATCAATTATTGGGAATGGACTACATCAACCCTGATCGAATTAGCCCTACCAACACTGGTTCTCCACTTGTGAGGTAACTCTCTTCTCTTCATGTGACAGTATAATAATGCCTGCATCTGTAACTTTCACTCCATGCATCTAAAGAAGTGGGGTCCCAATGTTTGTTTAGTAGGCTTTCTGCTTCTGATATATTTGAAATTTTTGTTGCCATTGCTTTTGGAGTCTTTGGCTAGCTGTTCTTGAAAATAATTTTTGGTCTTTTTAATTATATTTGTAAACTTCATTTGCTAGAGTTTATGCTCTTTTCTATTTTTCTCATTAGGATTTATCTTCCACTTTTTAAAGGATTCCTTTTTGCCTCTCACTGATTCTTTTACTTTGTTGTTTAACCGCGGTGGTTCTTTTTCAGTTCTCTTACTATGTTTTTTTAAATTGGGGTATACATTTAAGTTGAGGGTGTCTTTAAAAAGTATATTATGGTGTCTTTAAAAAGTTTCCACTCAGCTTGCAGGGATTTTACTTTTGGTACTGTATCTTTTAATTTCTGTTTCACTAACCTCCTCATTTTTGTGTAGTTCCCCTTTTTGAAATTAACAGCTACAGTGTATTCTGTCACACTTACCCCTTAGGCCAGAATTTTCAGAATAACTCAGTTCCCATTCAAGCACCAAATTAAATGGTGCCCAGGAATGAATTTCATCTGATAATAAAAATAGCCTCATGATTCCCTCTGAGGGAACCATCATAACTGAACGCTAAAGCTGACCAGGAAAAACGGTCCCATTATTCACCATTCCATCTATCTAGAGTATGTCTACCTGCCTGCCATGACTGCAGTATCTGCGCCAGGAGTGCTCAAAAATGTTCCATCAAACCTTTTCCAATAGAAAATTACAGGGTTCACTGAAAAAAAAATCACACAAAGTGTCTACTATGCTTGCAATTTTTCAGTTTTTCTTTAAAAAAAAAAATGAAATCTGGAAAAGGAAACATTTTGGCTGAAAATTGAATTTTTAAATTTAATTTAATAGTTTCTGGCAATTTTCACACAAAAATGTTCAGTTTTAGAATTTTTTTTGAGAAAAAGTCAAAATTTTCATAAAGTACAAATATTTCCAACCACCTCTGTTTTAACCCATACCTCTTTAATGTATTTATCCTCACCCCATCCCTATTAGGCAGGGCTGTGTTATTATACCCATGTTACAGATGGGAACTGAGGCCCAAAGAGAGTGATGTGCCCAAGATCACACAGGAAATCTGTGGCAAAGCAGGGATCTGAGCTGGGTCTTCCAGGTTAGAATCATAGCATATCAGGGTTGGAAGGAACCTCAGGAGGTCATCTAGTCCAACCTCCTGCTCAAAGCAGGACCACTCCACAACTAAATCATCCCAGCCAGAGCTTTGTCAAGCCTGACCTTAAAAACCTCTAAGGAAGGAGATTCCACCACCTCCTTAGGTAACCCATTCCAGTGCTTCACCACCGTCCTAGTGAAAAAGTTTTTCCTAGAATCCAACCTAAACCTCCCCCACTGCACTTGAGACCATTACTACTTGTTTTGTCATCTGCTACCACTGAGAACCGTCTAGATCCATCCTCTTTGGAACCCCCTTTCAGGTAGTTGAAAGCAGCTATGAAAATCCCCCTCATTCTTCTCTTTGGCAGACTAAACAATCCCAGTTCCCTCAGCCTCTCCTCATAAGTCATGTATCCAGCCACCTAATCATTTTTGTTACCCTCCACTGGACTCTTTCCAATTTTTCCACATCCTTCTTGTAGTGTGGAGCCCAAAACTGGACATAGTACTCAAGATGAGGTCTCACCAATGTTGAATAGAGGGGAATGATCATGTCCCTGGATCTGCTGGCAATGCCCCTACTTATACAGCCCAAAATGCCATTAGCCTTCTTGGCAACAAGGGCACACTGTCGATTCATATCCAGCTTCTCGTCCACTGTAACCCCTTTGTCCTTTTCTGCAGAACTGCTGCCAAGCCATTCAGTCACTAGTCTGTAGCAGTGCATGGGGTTCAACTGAATGGCACATCCTTCCTCAGTCATTGCAACATGACTAAGGGACTGGGACTGAGTACACTTGAGTTCTGTTCCTCTGAGCAGCTGTGTGATCTCAGGTCAGTCATTTCCCCTCTCTGTACAATCTGGAAAATGTGGCTGATGATACCGACCCTGCTTGATAAATCACTTTGAGATCAACAGCTAAATTTTATTGTTGTCTACATGTACATGGTGACCAGACACAGACCACAGAAGAATACTTGAAGAGTAATTTTGGGTGGGAAATGGGTTTACTGTCCTGCAAGACTTGTCAAGATTTTGAGAGAGACAAGGTAGGTGAGGTAACATCTTTTATTGGAGCAACTTCTGCTGGTGGAAGGCGTAAGCTTTCACACTTCTCAGAGCTCTTCCTTGGGTCTTGGAGAAGAGAACCAGAGTGTCCAAGCTAAATACAAGAGGGCACATATTGTGACACTAAGAAGATCACACGTTGTAGGAGACCACTTAAAATGAAGTGGATAATTAACATGAAGTAGGTGATTAACACTCTGCAGAGTAGGCATCATGGACTTGGACTCCAAAGGAGCTACAGCCAATTTACACATGCTGGGCAACTAATATGAATTACAGGTTTTTAAAATGTCATGCAGCATTGCATCTGCATCCCAATGAGCCTTTTAGTTTAGTGCTGTCTGCAGTAAGAGGAAAAACAATGTAAATGTTGAGAAAGAAAGAAAGAAAGAAAGAAAGAAAGAAAGAAAGAAAGAAAGAAAGAAAGACTGATTCTGGGCCATTCAGAAGTTGAAGAACAGATACAGAAAATCTTAGCAACACTGAATTCCTCCCAAGTTCTATCCCGAGTAGAAATGAATCTCTCCATCACCATTAAAAGTTTCACTTGTAATTAATCCCAAGGGGCAAAGACCTAAGAAAGTGCAGACAGGTTAGAAGCTTTGGAATCAGCTTCACATCACTTTCACATGCAAAGAATATAGATCTGAAACTCTGTGGTGGGCCGATCCCCAGCTGGTGTAAACCAGCATATCTCCTTTCAAATCACAGGACCAGTTGGAGTAAATCATCCAACTACTGTGAAGTCAATGGAACTGTATCAATTTCCACTGGCTTTGTACCTGGCCCTTAGTTTTTAGTCTCTGCCTCAGGGTACCTCCTAGTGACCTGCTTCAAGCAATTGGCTCAGCCTGAGCAGGAGATACCTCTGGTGGCTGCATCCCAGAAGATGCTGGTGCAATGCAAGAGAAAAAAAAAATCTCTATTCTCCCAGAGGTAATTATGTGGGGTTAATGAGGGAACAGGCTATTCTAGGCCAACTGAGGCTCTGGTGCCACTAGGCTCTTAGCTATTGCAAGTTACATGTCTGTGCTATATATTTTATTTCTGCAAACACCTTGGGGTACCCTTTCAGACTCTGCCCTGCCTTGTTTTTAGCCAAGGGTTCTTCCAGGGATGCTGTCATCATGAGAGATCCAGGATGGATGCTGTTTCACCTCTGTGCGTTTAGGATCAGCTAGGCAAGCTTGTCAGGATGGTTTGTTCCTGTGTTGAAATCAAAGCTGGGCTCACAGCCCTGGAGACTGGATTCAGCTGTTTAACCCCAGAGCAAGGACATGCTGGGCTGTGAACATGCCTGAAGCCTGCACAAGCTGGGATCAGCTCTAGAGCTGGGAGGGGCTTTCAGTCCCTGATTCCATTTAGTCCATTGCCTTTCAGCCAAGCTCCCATCTGTGGAGTAGATCCTGGTCTGCTAGGAACTTCAGAGAGAGCCAGCAGTTCAGGACATACAGCAAGGGGACAGCAAAGGGTTGCTGGATAACACAGTGATGGGTGCTAGATAGATAGATAGACAGATAATGTCCAAACAATTCTGATGCCTGAGAATTGACTGCATCACAAGCTGAGACAAATTCCACAAAGACCAGCACAGTAAGTTTGGTATTTCAATTACATATTTTGGGCTATTAATATTTAAGAACATAAATGTGAAACTACATTCTGAACTGTTTTAGGGCTGGTCTATCATGCTAAGTTGATCCGAGATACACTACTTACGTTACGTAAACAACGTAACTGAAGTCAACGTAGCTTAGATCCACTTACCACGGTGTCCACACTATGCTATGTCGAAGGGAGACGCTCTCCCCTCGACATATCTTCCACCTCTCTTTGAGATGGATTAATGATATCAATGGGAAAGCGCTCTCCCATTGATGTAATGTGTCTTCACCAGACCCGGTAAATCAATGCTGCTGCATCATTTAAGAACTTTGATAAATCTTACTGGGTGCCTGTGTCCATCTTTAGGTGCCTAAATCCTTTTGTAATCCTGGTCCAAGGAAATTACAGAAGCTGTGGGAGATCCTAGGTCCTGTGCCATGCAGATATCAGACTAAAGGATTATATTTATATTTTAGCTTGAAAATCCATGAATTCATAACATTTTGCCTCTGGGCCTCTGCTTCTGAGTTGTTTAGGCCCCAGGGAGTGAGTCCCTGCAAGCCCTTAGAAAATAGATATGGATAGACAGCCTTCTACAGCATCAGCCCTCTAGTGTCAGGGAAGCTCAAAATCAGCACCAGACAGCTCTTAAACAGACCGCAACAGGTTTCAGTCTAGTTCTGTCCATTCATTCTCAGAGTGAGGGTTGAAAGGGCTCTTACATAGATGGGTCTTTGGCTTCTAGATACTAGAGTGGTAGGGAAATGGAAATAGAGAAATAATGACCAAAACATCCTGGTGCTGGAAGATCGAATACATCACAATTTGGGGAAAAATCCACAGTGACTAGCACAGTAAATTCAGTATTTCAATTAAATATAGTCATGGATTAATATACAGAGCAAATGTAAGACCCTAAACATAAATGATCATTTGGACCCTTTAAGGCTTTTGCTGCCAATTACGTCAGAGAGTTAGAGCCAGTCAGAGAAAAAAATCAGTGCAAAACTTTGACTTTGCCTGAGATACCCAATTTCAGAAAAATTTCAGGATTTGGCAACCAAACGTATTTGTTTTTAGCAAAATACCAGTGTTAAATGAAAATGTTATGTTGCCAACAAAAGAAAATTGAGGTTTTCAGTTAAAAAAAATGTTTCAAGTATAGCAGAAATTTTACCTGGATATTTTTTTTTAGTTTGAAATTCCATTTTAAAAACAAAAATGGGCAGAAAATCTCCGACCGCCCCTAATTGGAAATTGAGCTTTAAACACAGGTGGGAAACATTATTCTTATATTTAATAATACAGCCATTCCAAACCTGTTTGTTCTATTGCAACCGTGTTTATTTCTGTTTCAAAGAAATAGTTATGGAAAGGTAAAAAAAACAGGATAGCAGCAAAGCCTGCAGATTGTGTTTTGTACACACTAGCACCTGTAAACATGGAGTCAGTGTTGCACCAGCCACATGAAGCCTGTCTATCTCAACCCTGCCCAAACAGAATCAAGATCTCCTTGCTCTAGCCCCATATTCTCTGTCCCATACTGCTGCCAGCTGAACACCAATGGGGTAAACAGGTGCACAGAACATACAGATAGTAAAACACAGCCCCTCCCTAACCAAGATCGTAGTCCTAGTAGACAAGGCAGACAAAGTGGGGGAGAGAAAACAGAGGCACAGAAAGGGAAAGCGACTTGCCCATGGTCACCCAGAAGGTCAGTGACAGAGACAAGAACATAACCCAGGTCTCCTGATTGCCACTGACCTGCACAGCACAGACATGAAGGTAGAGAAGGAAACGATAAACCATAGCAGTAACAGAGGGATGCTCCTAGCCCATCATTACACAGAGATGCAAGTGCAGCTGGTATCAGGGGCCATGAATCAATCTGTAAGCAGGTAGCAGGCCATCTCTGCACAGACTCAGTGTGGAATCATCACAGACGTGCTGGGGACAAATTTCCTTCTCATTTCCAAGATAAATTTACTCATGGACAATTTATCCCCATTCCTTCTTGTGCTGACATTCTCCTTTAGCGTCAATAGCTCTGCTCTTTCCCTGGTGTTTACCCCCTTGATGTGTTTATAGAGAGTGAACACTCTCAGCTGGCATTTTGTTGGTTAAATTAGCCAAAGTCTTTTAGGTTACATCCACTCAGCAAGTTAGGGCTGCGATTCACCAGCTTGCATACATGTACTCGTGTACGAGCTTGGTGAGATTAATTGGTGAGCAGTGTAGCTGCACTAGCCATGCTGAATTCAAACCCACCTGAACCCTGGGGCAATGTACTCAGCACAGTTTCCCCTTCTGCTATGGCTATACTAAGTTTTAGACTTGTGCTAGCCATCCTCGAGCTATTGCAAGTAGTGTATGTGATCTGGGAATCACTCCCCTGGCTCGTAGTGTAGATGTAGCCTTATTCTTCTTCCCTGACCTGGCTCTCCATTGTTGCAATAGCATGACCATCATTCTTAAGATTGTTGGGTTTGGGTTGTAATTTGTTCCATATTTACACTGCGTTCTGTGAAGCCTCAACTTGGACCAGATCCTCAGATTGAGGAAACAGACGCCATCCGTTGACTGTAAGGGAACTGTGGCAATTTACAGTGGTGTGACAATGCTCCTCACTAGTGCTGTGATTGTCGGAGGTGAGAAGGTAGGAGGACTCTAGCCTGACCACTGCCCTTGCCCTTCCTTCCACAGACAGTCCATGATGTACTGAGAAACAAAATGTCCAACCGCACCACCGTGACGGATTTCCTTCTCCTGGGATTCTCTGAGGTTCGGGAGCTGCAGATTTTACACTCTGTGGTGTTTCTAGGGATTTACCTGGCAGCCCTGGTAGGAAATCTCCTTGTTACCATCCTTGTAGTGGTCGACCACCACCTTCACACCCCCATGTACTTCTTCCTGATGAATTTGTCCATACTAGACCTTGGATCCATCTCCGTCACTGTCCCCAAGTCCATGGCCAACTCCCTATTGAACACCAGGTCGATTTCTTATTCTGGGTGTGTTGCCCAAGTCTTTCTTTTCATTTTCTTCATTGTGGCTGACTTTGCTTTTCTCACCATCATGGCGTACGACCGATATGTCGCCATTTGCCAACCACTCCACTATGAGACTATAATGAACAGGGGAGCTTGTGTCCAAATGGCAGCCAGTGCCTGGATCAGTGGAATTCCTGTTTCTACTATGCAGACTGGGAACATATTTGCATTACCTTTTTGTGGTGGTAACAAGGTGGATCAGTTCTTCTGTGAAATTCCCCAGCTGCTCAAGATCACCTGCAATGACTCGTACGTCAGTGAAATTGTTATTACTTCTTTTCTCTTGTTCTTAGGTTTAAGCTGTTTTGCTTTTATAATTGTGTCATATGTTCAGATATTCAAAGCAGTGCTGAGAATCCCCTCTGAGCAGGGCCGGCATAAAGCCTTCTCCACCTGCCTCCCTCACCTCATTGTGGTCTCATTGTTAGTTTGCACTGCCACCTTCGCCTACCTGAAACCCACCTCCAGCTCAACATCGGGTTTTGATTTCATGGTGGCTGTTCTTTATTCCATGGTGCCTCCAGTGATGAATCCAGCCATCTACAGCATGAGAAACAAGGAAATCAAAGGTGCCCTAAGGAAACTGACTGCGGGGAAGTTATTCAAAAAGAATAAAATTTCCAGATTTCTCCCATGACCATGTTTTCATTCTGTGCTTCTTTACAGATATAATCAACTGATGACATTATTGTCTCCATGGGAATGTGATGTGCAGGCTTTTATGCAAAAATGTTGTGTTCATAGTAGTAATAATCCAGATTAAATTCACTGAAGTCAGTGGAGTTACTCTTCTGTGAATTAGATAAGAATCTATCTAATCTAATCTATCTATCTATCTAAATTATGAGGGCATTTAATTCAATTCTGCATTTCCTTGTTAAAAGCGTGAGTTTAGCTGAACTTGACCTTCTGGACAGGCACGAGCTGTCACTGGGAAACCTTAACTCTGTGCTAATGATGTTTTTTGCTATTTTATTTCCTAGTTTTTCAACAGAAAGAAAACTTGTTGGTCGGAGTTAGTGGTCATTGTGGCGTCTGTAGGTCGCCATGGATATGGATGATGAGTGAAGGAAAAGGCTCTTTTAAGAATCATCACATTTTTCTAGAAAGGAGCTGCATTCTGTGCACAGCTTGGCCATTCTGGGTTCCCGTCACATCAACCCCTCACCCCCAAATCTCTCAGTAAGTGCAGCACAAAGCTGGACACAGCCATCTCCAGCAATACAGGTTCAGTGAGGTGTGAAATGGCCTGTCCATCTCAATGAGCTGTTCTCAACGGAGTGAGAAACACCTGCAGGAGATGGTACAACCTGAAACAATCACTCAGAGATGTGTGAACTGCTCCACTCGTATCAGTCACCCAGGTGCCAGCAGGCTGTTCTGTGTGTTGTGGGTTCATGGGCCCCTTTGCCTCTTCTCAGCTTCCCCCCCCCGAGGGGCGGCGCTTCCCCAGACCCTGGCACTCATTGGAAGGGGTGATTAGGGACACAGGTTCAGTCCCCCCCTCCCACCACAAGCCAAGGAAAAAGCCCCCAAGATCACAAAAGCTAGAGAGGGAGGGGCATCAGACCGTCATAGATGCATCAAGAGCCCCCTGATATTGGCACACACAAGGGAGGGGAATGTGCAGCTGTCAGGCGCCCTGCCTCTTGTTCTAGTTCTGGATCCATCAGAGAAGGAGATAGACACACAGGCAAAGAGAGCGCTGATGGAAACGCAGTGGGTGCTGTGCTTGCTTTATTGTTCCCGTTGCAAAACTGGACCTAACAGGAAAGTGAGGCTTTGCACTTGGTAGGGGAGAGAGCATAGGGCCCTCTGAACATTGAAAGAGACAGAACATCACAACCCTCTGTTCTCCCAGTCCCCTGTCACTCACCTTCATGTCCTCACTTCCCAGTGTCTCATCCCTCCTCATCTCTTGACCCCCAACTCATCTCCGACCCACCCACCCTATTCGTCCCCTTCCCCATAACCTCCCTCCCCTTGCTCCCCCCAAACCTCACTCCCGCAATTCCCACCAGCTCTTCCACCCTCATCATCCTCCCCTCCCAGCGGGTAAGTGTATTTCAAAAATTGTAACATCAACTTCTAAATATCCTGCAGTGTCCAGGTGACATTTCCCCACAGTTGGAAACACTCAGACAGAGCCAGGTGCTTTATTATTCTTAGGTTCAGATTTTGGCTCAGGGTTAGATCTGAACTCAAAGTGCCCAGATGGCATGTGGGTTTGTCAGCCACTACTGGACATTCCCCCTTCACGGACTCACAGCCTTAAGCCAGAGGTAGCTTTCAACCAGCTCATCCTCTCTCCATGCACGTGCTCAGCATAATCCATTTGGTGCGACTCCAAGCACTTCGAAGGCTGATGGGCCTAACTGAGAGCTAGACCCTTTGGCTAATAACGCTGTCACTTTATTTCCTTGAAAGAGCTGGTGAGTGGCCCTTGAGCATTGGAAACACTCCCTGCTGTGAGGATCTGAGCCCTGGTTTGATCTCTTTCTGTGCACAATAAATCAGTACCAAAACACACCAACGTTAAGAAAAGTTAGAAGTAACTACTTTGGACTCAATGGAGCTGATTTCCCCCTCACTCACCCCAAGGTAAGTCCATGGTGTTACAATGGAGTAAGTCTGGTCTAAGGAAGAGGAGATTCAGGTCCTTTGACAGCAGCGCCTGTTGAGGTGTGGCCCTTCTGTGTGTGGTCCTGGGCCCTTCAATCCTAAATCCCCTAGGGCACAGCCCTTCTCTATGAGGTGTTGGGACCCTCAATCCCAGAATCCCCTGGAGCAAGGCCCTTCTCTAGGGGTGCTCTGCCCCCCAGCCCCTCACTGACCATAGCATCTCCTACCCCATTTCTCAATCTCTCTGCCCCCCTCTGCAACCCTCTCCCCACCTGGCGAATCCCAGTGAGAACCTCCTGATATAAGAGTGTCTGCTGTACCGCATCAAGAATGGCATGACTAGATACCAGGATTGGGACATGATGGGGTACTATGGATGGGGTGTCCACTGCCCTGGGTCTGACTGGAGCCAGCAACAGATGCTGCACTACCCACAGCCTGGAACAATAGGGATAGGATGGGGAGATCTGCCCCCACTGCAGCAGCTGCAGCATTGTCTGCCTGAGTCTGAAGAGGGCCTAAAACAATGGCTCTGGGAGAAGGGAAGTGCCCCAAGCATCTCCATGGGGTTTGAACTCCCAGCACCACTGCTCTGGAGCACACCACCAACCCCACCCCATCAGGGGGCTCTCTGTGCAGGGGAGGGGAAGAGCACAGCAGTCCCGACCCCCTCACCCAAGCAGACACACCCTGTCTGGGGAGGTAAGGACTGGGGGGACCATGACTGCCCTCGGCCTGTCTGTGGGCACCTACCTGTTCCCAAGGGGTTGAGCGAGAGTCACCTGCTCCTCTTCTGGGACAGACCAGGGGTTCCATGCCATTGTCCCAGCCTCTCTTTGAAGCGCCCCCCCCCCACTCCATGCATGGCCCTGGAGTTTCTGAATCCAGCCCTGAGAGTCAGAAAAGATTTATGGGACTAAATGTGCCTCTTTCCATAGGCTCCTGGGAACAGCCCAGTTCAGAGCTATGACTCTTGGAGGGACCAGCACCAGCTGCTGAAGAAAGAGGGACAGGGACCCCCACCCCAGTGGACAATTCTGCACTGACCTCCATTTCAGGGAGGTTCCCTGTGAGTTAATGGCTGGCTGGAGACCTGCACCATGGCAGTTTAATTCATTCTCTGATCTAATGTAACCATGAAGGCTCTCGTGATCCATGCCAATGTCTCACCCACTGACCATTTTATCTCAGCAATACCTTGTGGAGGTGAGTTCCCCAGGTTAGCGGTGTGCTGGTTGGCACTGGGCAGAGGCCACACTGGAAATACTGTTCAGAAAAAGGGCTTGGCCAGGAAGAGAAAGGAGGAGAGCGGGGAAGAAAGGAAGTGATGGCCATGGCTTGCCAATGGGGAGAATGAGGAGAGAATGGGTAGGTGTTGGGAGCCAGGGGTCGGTGGCTGTTTCCTGGTGTTGGGGCCATATCAGAGGAGTGGGGCTGAGCAGAGGAGAGGACTGGTGGACAGAAGAGGAGACTGGTGGGCAGAGGGGTTAAGCAGGGATCTCTGAGGAAGCTGAGTCAGGAACTCTGGGTGAGGAATTGACTCTCAGCCATGGGAGGGGGACTCTCAAAGAACAGGGGCTGAGAGGGTCTGTGGGGTGGGGGTTGTGAGAGGGGTGGGAGAAGATTAAGGGCTGTGGGTGTTTGCTTGGTGGTCTGGGTTAGGTGAGGGAGAGGGAGGGAAACACTCAGGGTTTAAGGTAAGATGGGTTCAGTAGGTGAATCATGGATCATGTCTAAATAAATGTTTCATTATAAAATTTTCATCCAGTCTCAATTATTATCCCCCAGATTTTGGTAAAGAGAGGCACAGAGAGTTGAGGTAACATAGCTGCATAGCTGGACTTAGATCACAGGAGTTCTTAGCATCTTGATCTGCTTTCTATAGATGCCTGGCTGTCCTAGTTATCATTACAGGCTGGGATTCTCAACGGCATCGAAGGGTGTTAGGAGCCCAAGATGTACATGCCTTACTGCCATAGGCTCCTTTTTCGAATCCTAGGCATCATTTTCTGAAATTCAGGAGAAGCCCAGGCCTTGGAAGTTAACAAGAGACACAGGGCCAGGATTACGAAGGGGTTTACAAAAACAACAACGGGTCTGGTGGCACCTTAAAGACTAACAGATTTATTTGGTCATAAGCTTTCGTGGGTAAAAACCTCACTTCTTCAGATGCATAGAGTGAAAGTTACAGATGCAGGCATTATATACTGACACATGGAGAGCAGGGAGTTACTTCGCAAGTGGAGAACCAGTGTTGATAGGGCCAATTCAATCAGGGTGGATGTAGTCCACTCTCAATAAGAGATGATGAGGTGTCAATTCCAGGAGAGGAAAAGCTGCTTCTGTAATGAGCCAGCCACTCCCAGTCCCTATTCAAGCCCAGATTAATGGTGTTGAATTTGCAAATGAATTTTAGTTCTGCTGTTTCTCTTTGAAGTCTGTTTCTGAAGTTTTTTTGTTCAATAATAGTGACTTTTAAATCTGTAATAGAATGACCAGGGAGATTGAAGTGTTCACTTACGGGCTTATGTATGTTATCATTCCTGATGCCCGATTTGTGTCCATTCATTCTTTTGCGGAGGGACTGTCCGGTTTGGCCAATGTACATGGCAGAGGGGCATTGCTGGCACATGATGGCATATATAACATTAGTGGATGTGCAGATGAATGAGCCCTTGATGGTGTGGCTGATGTGCTTGGGTCCTCTGATGGTGTCACCAGAGTAGATATGGGGACAGAGTAGGCAACGAGGTTTGCTACAGGGATCGGTTCCTGTGTTGGTGTTTCTGTGGTGTGGTGTGTAGTTGCTGGTGAGTATTTGCTTCAGGTTGGGGGGCTGTCTGTAAGCGAGGACTGGCCTGCCTCCCAAGATCTGTGAGAGTGAGGGATCGTTATCAAGATAGGTTGTAGATCGTGGATAATGCGCTGGAGAGGTTTTAGCTGGGGGCTGTATGTGATGGACAGTGGTCTGTTATTGTCCTTGTTGGGCCTGTCCTGTAATAGGTGATTTCTGGGTACCTGTCTTGCTCTGTCAATCTGTTTCCTCACTTCCGCAGGTGGGTATTGTAGTTTTACGAATGCTTGATAAAGATCTTGTAGGTGTTTGTCTCTGTCTGAGGGATTGGAGCAAATTCGGTTGTATCTTAGGGCTTGGCTGTAGAGAATGGATCATGTGATGTGTCTTGGATGGAAGCTGGAGGCATGTAGGTACGTATAGCAGTCAGTACGTTTCCGGTATAGGGTGGTGTTTATGTGGCCATCACTTATTTGCACTGTAGTGTCCAGGAAGTGGATCTCTTGTGTGGACTGGTCCAGGCTGAGGTTGATGGTGGGGTGGAAATTGTTGAAGTCCAGGTGGAATTCTTCAAGGACCTCCTTTCCATGGGTCCATATGATGAAGATATCATCAATCTAGCGCAAGTAGAGGAGGGGCACTAGGGGACAAGAGCTGAGGAAGCATTGTTCTAAGTCAGCCATAAAAATGTTGGCATACTGTGGGGCCATGCGGGTACCCATAGCAGTGCCACTGACTTGAAGGTATAGGTTGTCCCCAAATCTGAAGTGGTTGTGGGTGAGGACAAAGTCACAAAGCTCAGCCACCAGGCTTGCTGTGGCCTCATCAGGGATACTGTTCCTGACAGCTTGTAGTCCATCCTCATGTGGAATATTGGTGTAAAGTGCTTCTTCATCCATGGTGGCCAGGATGGTGTTTTCAGGAAGAACACTAATGTATTGTAGTTTCCTCAGGAAGTCGGTGGTGTCTCGAAGATAGCTGGGAGTGCTGGTAGTGTAGGGTCTGAGGAGAGAGTCCAAATAGCCAGATAATCCTGCTGTAAGTGTGCCCAGGCCTGAGATGATGAGGCGTCCACGGTTTCCTGGTCTATGGATCTTGGGTAGCAGATAGAATACCCCTGGTCGGGGTTCTGGGGGTGTGTTCATGTAGATTTGTTCCCGTAGTGTAGCTGGGAATTTCTTGAGCAGATGGTGTAGTTTCTTTTGGTATTCCTCAGTGGGATCAGAGGAAGTGGCCTGTAGAATGTGGTCTTGGAGAGTTGCCTGGCAGCCTCCTGTTCAGAATCCGAACTGTTCATTATGACTACAGCACCTCCTTTGTCAGCCCCTTTGATGATAATGTCAGAGTTGTTTCTGAGGCTGTGTATGGCGGGGTTTAGGTATCTAAAGAAGGAAATAGCTGCCTATTGGGATTTACAATAGCATCTAAGCAGGTTAAGCTCCTCACTCCCACTGAATGACCATGTGACTTAGCCACCTAGCTCATCTGGGAGCATTGATCAATCCCCGTAGGTGCCTGTCTCCATCTTTGTGATCCTGGCCCACAGATAACACAGAAGCTGGGCTGCAATCAGGGAACATATGCCCCATCCTATGTGAGGGTCATACTAGAGGATCTGAATGGTTCTTTTGACTTTATCATCTTGGCATCTATGCACTTGCCTCTGGGACTCTGCTCCTGAGCTGTGCAGGGCTCCAGGGAGTGAGTATCACTAGTCCTTAGGAAATAGACATGAATAAATCACCCTCCTGCAGCATTAGTCCTTTAATGCCAGTGATGCTCAAGGCCAGCTACACACAGCTCATCTGCAGAGAGCAACAGGTTTGAGTCTAGTTCTGGCAGTGCACTCTCAGAATGAAGGGGGAAAGGATTGTCAGATGCCTGTGCCTTTAGCTTCTAGATTCTGGTACATAGATAGATATTGACCAAAGAAACCTGGTGCTGGATGACTGAATGGATCATACGTTGGGAAAAAAATCCACAAAGATCAGCACAGTAAGTTTCTATTTCAATTAAATATGTTTGAGGATAAACATACAGGGGAAAATTAAGATGATAAATATGAATTACAATATGAACTTGTTAAGACTTTTACTCTCAATTTAATCGGCTAGCTACTGCTGATTGGAATTTTTCCACCCTTCAGGAAAATTTTGACTTTTCACTGAAAACTCCAAATCCATTTTCCCCCCAGTTTTTGGCAAATGAAAACTTTTTGCTGAAAACTGGATTTTTTTTTATCACAAAACCAAAAATGTTTGTTTTTTGAGTTTTCAATTTCTTTCCAACCAATCACAAAATGTTTGGAGAAAAGGAGACAGAGTCTGAGATTTGTTGTTGTTTAGCTGAAAACCCACTCGCCATTAAAATGAACACAGCTGAAAATTTCCAACCAGCCTTAAACTTCAAATAAATTGGGGAACATTAATATTGCTTGATAAGACCTTAATTTCAAACCATTTATACTATTGCATCTGTGTGATTTCTCTTCCAAAGAGATAGTTGTGAGAAGGTAACAACTGAATAACCAGTTAAGCTGACAGCACACAGACTATGTTTTATACAGACTAGCGACTTTAAACCCTGGGTTAGAGTTGAACCAAGCAGCCAAACCCTGTCTATCCTGACACCATTCAAGGATATACAGGTGATCACTGGAAGTAGAACTCAGAGCTCCTGTCCTAGCTCCACACCGCTGCTGGCTGAGTATAAACTGTGTAAATGGATGTGCAGAACTTACACATAACAAGACATGGGACAATGTTTCCAAAGGTATTTCAGCACCGAGTGGGATTTTCAGAAGCACCTAGAAGCTTATAACTCGTTGATTTCAAGGGGTGTTGAGGGCCCTGATGCTTTTGAGAATCCCACTAGGTGCATCAATACCTTTAAAAATCTGCCCCACAGCGTCTCTCCGAAAGCCCTTACAGTCCTAGTAGACATGGCATAGAAAGGGAGGGAGGGGAAACAGAGGCAGAAAGAGGGGAAATGACTGGCCGACGGTCACACAGCAGGTCACTGACAGAGACAAAAGTATAGCCCAAGTGTCCTGACAACCCCTGCACTGCACAGCACAGAATAAACGATACAACATAGCGGTGATGGAGGGATGCTGCTAGTCCATTGTTACACACATTTAAAATGTGTTGGCATTTTAGTCTATCTGTTTCATAGCCAAGCTGTGAGCTTGGTGATGGTCGCAACAGAGGGACCTCATTTGGACGATTTTTTGGGTTGGACTGTACTCTGTTCCATTCTTCATATTGCATTTTAACAAGCCACATCTTGGGCCAAATCCTCAGATGGGGTAAAGTAATGAAGCTCCATTGACTTTAAAGGAGCTGACCCAATTACACTAGTTTGATAACAGGACTGATTGCTTGTCAGATGCGAGAGCACTAACAGCACCTAAACATTGTAAGTGATGAGTGCTGTGCATCTTTGACATTCATATAATGAGATATTAGAGAAAAGGGAATCAGGGCCATTCGCACTGTCGCTCTAATCCTGACCATTGTCTTTCTCATTCCCCCTACAGCCATCACAGAAAGGACTGAGGAAGAAAATGTCCAACCAAAGCACCATGACTGAGTTCCTTCTCCTGGGATTCTCTGATGTTCCGGAACTGCAGATTTTACACTTTGTGGTGTTTCTAGTGGTTTACATGGCATCCCTACTAGGGAACCTTCTCATCATCACAGCCATAGTCCTCGACCACCACCTTCACACCCCCATGTACTTCTTCCTGATGAATCTGTCCATCCTAGACCTCGGCTCCATCTCTGTCACCATCCCCAAATCCATGGCCAACTCCCTCATGAATACAAGAGTGATTTCTTATTCTGGATGTGTCGCCCAAGTCTTTCTTTTCTTCTTCTTCGCTTCAGCAGATTTTGCCATACTGACCATCATGGCGTACGACCGATATGTCGCCATCTGCCAACCACTGCACTATGAGACAGTGATGAACAGAAAAGCTTGTGTCCAAATGGCTGCCAGTGCCTGGATTAGTGTTATTCTCTACTCTGCAGTACACACTGGAAACACGTTTGCAATATCCTTCTGTGGAGGTAACATGGTGGATCAGTTCTTCTGTGAAATCCCCCGTCTCCTCAAGCTCGCCTGCTCTGACTCAGACCTCAGTGAAGTTGGGTTTCTCATCTTTAGTATGTTCTTAGGCTCAAGCTGCTTTGTTTTCATAATTGTGTCATATGTTCAGATTTTCACCACAGTGGTAAGAATCCCCTCTGAGCACGGCAGGCATAAAGCCTTCTCCACCTGCCTCCCTCACCTCATTGTGGTCTCATTGTTTATTTGCACAGGGACCTTTGCCTACTTGAAACCCACCTCCAGCTCAACTTCAGGTCTGGATCTAGTGGTGGCTGTTCTCTATTCTGTGTTGCCACCAATGATGAATCCGATCATCTACAGCATGAGAAACAAGGAGCTCAAAGATGCACTGAGTAAACTGATAGGTTGGAGGTTATTCTCTAAGAATAAAATGTCCATATTTCTCCTTCAGTAACAATTTCATTCTGTGTTTCTTTATATAATCAGCTGATGACATTATTGCCTCCATGAGAAAATACTGTTCAATCTGTTTATGCAGAATTGGGTATTTATACTAGTAAAACTCCAGACAAACATGACTCAAGAAAAAAGAAGTTATTATAGGTTTACACCAATGTAAATAAGCTCAGAATCTATCTATCATATACTGCTACCCATCACCATACTATCTCAACACCTTGCCCATAGACTCAGTAGACATAGCAAAGTCCCTAGTGAGATCTCTGGCTCTTCTTATTTTTGGGGATAATCTCTCATTGAAGTATCCATGCATTTGTTCTTTGTATTTCTTGTTTACTTGTTTGTCAGATTTTTATCTTTTTTTTTTTTCTTAACTGGTTGGCTGGTGAGTGTTTGGTTAGACAGGATTTTCAATGTTTATTCTCGCTTGGAACTGCCAATAAGTCATCACTTTGATGGGGTTTTCTGAGTGAGCTGAAGGTTTGCTCCCCACAATGACAACCTCATTGAGTCATAATGATAGATTTCTATATGATTGTGAATTATGTTAGCTAGCTAGGTAGATAATGAATAATCTATGGAGATTATTGTGCAAATTATTGTGCTTCTTTTCCTGTTAATGATTGTCTGTGTCCAAATCATGATTTTCTTATAAATACTCCTTATTAAACATCATTTAACAATGATTTTTATGGCTATATCTTAGTCTATCTGTCATTTACAAACAGTTCATCCTAAAATACTTGGTGTTTGAACTTTGAGCTGTTATGACAGGATACATTTTTAACATGCTCTCTTTCGTTTCTCTGAACAAATGGAAGTATCACACTCGGGATCCTTAAAAATCAAGGAGCCAATCCTCAGCTGGTGTAAATTGTCATAGCTCCATTGAAGTCAATAGATCTCTGAGAATTTTCATCAGCTGAGGATCTGCTCCAAACACTCATAATTATGAATTTAAACCTCACGCCCTTTGAATACTCCGTACAAAGGCCCTGATTCCACAGCCACTTCAACACAGTCTTTACTTTAATCGTATGAGTGGCCCCATTGAAGTTTTAAAGGTAAACTCATGCTTTAGTCCCTTTGGATATGGGTTAGGGTTATGCATAGGACTTAAGGCTAACAACAAACTGGTGTCAGACCCTGACACGGCCTCCATTTCTCTCCTTTCCCAGTCAAATAAAGCCTTACAATTGGTGCATTGGAATTACTCTCCCCTTCTTGGGTCTGAATTATTAACATAAACTAATTTTTTTTATCTCAAAGCCAGAATCTCTGGGCCTTCTTCTCCAGACTTACCAGTCCTTTACGACTCTTCATCATCAACCTCTCCCTCCTGGAAATCCTGCTCACCAGCATGCTCATCACCAAGATGTTGACCAACATGGTGTACAATTGGAAGACCAATTTCTTCCCTAGCTTCCATGCAAGTGCCATTGCGTGCACTGACCAAAACCCCGTCCAATTTGCCAAAATGTCACTGTTTCCAGAAACGTTCCAGTTTGCATGGCTGGAATGTTCGCACAGGGGCCATCAACTCAGCTGAATCACATTCCCTGAAAAAGCAAAGTTATTATTCATGCAAAAGTATTATCTGTATTCATTCAATTTTTCCAGTGATATGGACCTAGGAGCTCACTCCAGCTTCTGTCAGAAGTAAATCACAGGGTAGCTCACAAGTAGAGCTGGATGGAAAATTTCTGCTGAAACAGAGTTTTGTCCAAAAATGCTGATTCATAGAACCCAAAATGATTCACAGAAACATCTCAGGTTTGATGAACTTTCAGGGAAGCAAGGTCAGATTGGCAATGGACTGCCTGCCTGCCATGCTGAGCTGCTAAGGAGCAGGAAGTTTGAACACCCTGGTATGGGCTCCCAGAGGCCGTGGCTCTAGGGAAATCTCAGCATGCAGACAGCCCTGGCCCAGGAACACCAGGGCTTCCAGCCTTCCAGAGCAGCTGGCTTCCTAAAATGGCCTCTGAATCACATAGTCTGGGCAACCAGCTGGCCTGGGAACCTGGAATCAGTTGTTGAGTGAAACTCACATTCTGCTCCTATTAGCAGCCATGAAACTGACAAGAATGTCAATTTCACTCAGCAGATGCCTGGGTCCTGTGGAGCAAATTTTGTTTCTGAAGCACCATGTGTTGGTGATTGTAAAACATCCCCCCCGACCCCCAGAGTTTTCAGTTAGAGGGAAATTTTGAAATAGCAACATTTCCCACAAAGCGGAAATCCCATGTTTTGGCCAGCTCTGCTTTCAAGCTTTGTTTGTTGTTATGGCCTCATTGGAAAACATCAAGGTACAGTGTCCCTCCTCTCATCCTAATGTAGACAGCAGGGCAACAGTAATCTGCTGAGGCACCTGAACAAACCAAAGATCCTTCATTGAGAGTGGAATTGTCTTCTGAAGTTGCAAACCAAGTCTGTTGACCTTCAAGATGTGCTGCTGGCCTACCTATTCTCCCAAGCTTTCCTTGAGGGCTTGGCTGGGTTGATGGGAAAATTATATGGAAGGATCCAGTGCCCCTGTTGACATTGTCAGTGTTAGGGGTGTTCTGATGTGAGGCTCCCACAGTCACTCCAGTTGAAGCTGTTGCACTCTGGACAAATAATTGTTAGTTTTTCCCAATTTCTTTATGGTGGACTGAACAAAATGCACTGGGGATCTTTGTCCAGGTCCTAGAGGATGTCTTCCCATCACACTAATATCAACATTACTGGCCATAATTTGCACCCTTTAATAAGGAAGCATACAAGGATATGGAGAAGGGAATCTCTTTTTATGTACAGAAAGGGTCCTTCCAGGGCAGAGTAGAGGCACATTTCCAGAGACTGTTGAATGGGGGAAGATTGCAGAGCTGCCACTTGGGCTTCTGTGTGCTTTGTTTTGTTCTACAACTGGAGGAGTGTTAATGGGACACTTCATCTTGAATGGTTCCTTGGAATATGTGCTAACTACTTATGCGAAACTATCTGTTCTACCTCATATATAGCCATGACACTGTGGCCTTGTCAACATTACACAGTTTTGTATACTAAAGGCAGCTTCTGACAACAAAACAATGGTGGTGAACACCCTGCAATTCTCAGCCCACTGATTTAACTCTCCTGCTACACCAACATAATAACACCACCTCGATGAGAGGGGTAGAGTTTTTTGCAACATAGATAGAATGACACAGCATCAGTGTAGACACTGAGTTCCTTACATCACCGTAACTGGCCTCCAGGATGTACCCCACAATGCCCACTGTGACCGCTCTGGTCACCGTTTTGAACTCTGCTGCCCTGCATCCAGCTACACAGGCATGCTCCCCTCCTCTTTCAAAGCACCAGGAAGTTTTGAAATTGCTCTTCCTGTTTGCTCGGTGTGGAGAGTTCACATAGCTACTCTCCAGCTGAGCATGCTGGCTCCCTGCAGCAAACACATTCCTGCCTGGACTGCATGGGAGAGGGTGGATCTCCTGGGTTTGTGGGGAGAGGAGGCTGTGGGTCTGTAGCTGGGTCTGTGGGGAGAAATCACTGTAGGGAGGCAGTGGGAGATAATCACATGGACCTCCCTACACTGTGTTTTCCCCAGGAATTGAAATTAGGGAGGGTGTTGGAATATTCGGTGGGTGAGGGGTGAGGGCAAACAAAGGTTGAGACTGTGAGTGCACAGGTGGGCTGTATGGCAACATAATAAAAACTGAAAAATGTTTCATGACCATTTTATTAAATTGAACTCATGTTTTAAAATCATCATAAAAATTAAAGTTGGCTACTCAAGCCTACTAGGAAGCACACCATCAACATCCGTCTTGGTTTCTTGCACTCTTTGGTGTCTTCTTGTGTGTCTGTTACTTCTAGTCCTTCATGACATGCTGATGATCCGGCAGAAGGTGCCTTCTTTTAGAAAATAAAATGAGGAGAAGGAACACTCAACTATAGCTGTTGTGACTGGTAATAGGAAGAGATGAATTCCTATATCTTTCATTCCAGGAAACATAGCACAAAAATTGGGTCGAACCACTAGTGATGATAAAGAAGTTGATGTTAAATCTTCATTCGTTCATTGTATGATATTACACTCTGTTCAAATTCACTTTTCTGTCCTGATCACATGGCAACCCCATTGCTGGTGGTGCCTTATTCCACTCATCTGTCAGTGTTTTATAAGACAGGCATCTCTGAAAATGACGTGGAGGTTGATAGAATCCAGAAATCACTATTGTAGATTTGTAAGAAACAAGTCTTTGTACTTTTTCAGCTGGCTTAACAAACACTTCTTGTCCTCTTCACTTAAGGAGTCAATATATTAAGTTACCTTCATTAGTCAACTTCTGAACTGGTGTCTTTGCTTCTTCCAGTACATTTTCAATGGATATCTCTGACTAATCCAAGGCTAGCTTCTATTGCTGGACAAAGATCTTCTACTGTTCCAGCAGATGCCTGGATGACATTGTATAATGACCCAAGTGGTTTCAACAGGAGAGTTACGAGAGAGAGAATGGCAATAGTCTTCTCTGAACATAGTAGCAAAAGTAATCCACCAGCCTCACTACTTAGATCTGTCCTATTTGGTGGATACTTTCCAAAGCCAGTAATAACAGGTGCAGTAATTTTAAGACAACAGCCAAGGATCATTCATGGGAAAGCCAGCAGGTTTTCCAGGTTGGATTAATTTGAACTTCAATCCCTGTGTATATTTTATTTGTTTCCTAGAGGTTCAGTCCTTCTGGACTCTTGCTGGAAAAAAAGAGTATAAAAAGCCATTACATGTAATTTTTAATGTCCTTTGAAGATTCTGCAGCTTGTACTTGCACTTGCTGGAGTAGATGGCCTCTGCAGTGTGCATAGGAGAGATTAGGGTTACACTTTTCTCTGAGCAAATCTTGTATTCCACTATGTCTTACAGAGATGTTTATAGCTCCATCAAATGTACAAGCAGCCATCTGTTTGGGGTTCAATTTACATGCATTTAACTCTTCTAAGATGTCACAGATGCAGCTGATGTGTCTTCTACAACCTGAACGCCTGAAATGCTTCTACTGGCCTACCACAAACATCAGCGACATACACAATGACTTAATACTTGATACTTAATACTTGATGCCTATTTGCACTGGTGCATTCATCAGCCATGTATGAACATATTTTGAATATGGTGAGAGAGTTCTTCACTTTTTCAACTGCTGAGTCTTTCACTGTTGCACCACATGCTTTTGGAGAGTCAGTTGAGTCTTTTCAGAAAGATAGTGAGCATTTGCCAGTCTTGTTCAAAACCAGTCTCCAAGTTCAGGATTAACAAGTGACAATGCACTTAACATTGGCCTCTTGTTTGTTGTGTGTTGTATGATGCAACAGCCATGTTGGTTCACATAAACTGAGTTGTGTCTCCAGCATTCTTAACAGCCTCAGTAAGTTCTTATAACATTCAATTTGACAGTGTCTGCCTTATAAGGCTTTCTGCATGTTGATGCAGTCCAGAGGCCTGGTGTTTTGCAGGCTTTTCATACAGGTTGCCAGTATTAGTTTAGCTGATCAATCTGGCAAACCAGGCTCCTCACTTTTACTATATAAATCCATGATATGCCCACATCTGGAATACTGCATGCAGTTCTGGTCACCCGATCTCAACAAAAGATATATTAGAATTGGAAAAGGTATAGAGAAGGGCAGCAAAAATGATTAGGGGTATGGAACAGATTCCATGTAAGGAGAGATTAATAAGACTGGGACTTTTCAGCTTTGAAAAGAGATAACTAAGAGGGGATATGATAGAGGCTTATAAAATCTTGACTGATGTTGAGAAAATGAATAAGGAAGTGTTATTAACCTCTTCACTTAACACAAGAACCAGGGGTCACCAATAAAATTAATAGGTAGCAGGTTTAAAATAAGGAAGTATTTTTTCACGCAACACACAGGCACCCATGTAACTAGTTGCCAGGGATGTTGTGGAGGCAAAATTTATAACAGGGTTCAAAAAAGAACTAGATAAGTTCATGGAGGTTAAGTCCTTCAATGGCTATTAGCCAGGATGGGCACGGATGCAAAACAATGCTCTGAGTGCCCCTAGCCTCTGTTTGCCAGAAGCTGGGAATGGACAACAGGGGTTGAATCACTACATGATTCCCTATTCTGTTCATTGCCTCTGAAGCACCTGGAATAGTCACTGTTGGAAGACAGGATACTGTGATAGATGGACCATTGGTCTGATCCAGTATGGCAGTTCTTACATGAAAAATAATTATAATAATAAAAAAGTTTAGAATAGAAACTCTAAAAAATAATGACCTCTTGAGATAGCGATGTTGTGAGATAACGACCTTGGCAAATAATGCATTTTAAAAATCTTGGCCTATACTATATATATTCAGAGAGAGAAAGAGAAAGAGAGAGCGAGAGAAGTTTCCCAGTCACAAATCCAGCATTCTGGAGTGAAGTCACTAAAACATAGTCCAATGCTCTAGCCGCTGTTATTTGTCATGCCATCATTCTGTCTACCGTTCCGTCCCAAATTGACCTGCACTGTCACCTGGCTCTGTGATTTCTCCACCCACCTCTCAGCGATTTCAGCTCTCAGTGGGCGAACCTTGCTGCCAGATCTAATACATCCAAGGGTGCTGAAGGAATTGGCTGATATGATTGCAGAGCCATTTGCCATTATCTTTGAAAATTCATGGTGATTAGGGGTGGTCGAGGATGATTGGAAAAAGGCAAATAGAGTGCCCGTATTTTAAAAAAGGAAGAAAGAGAACCCAGGGAACTACAGACTGGTCAGCCTCACTTCACTCTCCAGAAAAATCATGGAGCAGGTCCTCAAGGAATCCATTTTGAAGCACTTGGAGGAGAGGAAGGTGATCAGGAACAGTCAACAGGGATTCACCAAGGGCAAGTCAGGCTTGACCAACCTGATTGCCTTTTATGATGAGATAACTGTCTCTGTGGATATGGGGAAAGCAGTGGACATGATATATCTTGACTTTAACAAGGCTTTTGATATGAAATCCCACAGTATTCTTGCCATCAAGTTAAAAAATTATGGATTGGATGAATGGACTATAAGATGCATAGAAAGCTGGCTAGATTGCTGGGCTCAATGGGTAGTGATTAATGGCTCAATGTCTTGTTGGCAGCCGGTATCAAGCACAGTGCCACAGGGGTCAGTCCTGGGACTGGTTTTCTTTAACATCTTTATTAATGATCTGGATGATGGGATGAATTGCACCCTCAGCAAGTTTGCAGATGACACTAAGCTGGGGAGAGAGGTAGATATGCTGGAGGATAGGGAGAGGGTCCAGAGTGACCTAGACAAATTGGAGGATTGGGTCAAAAGAAATCTGATGAGATTCAACAAGGACAAGTGCATTGTTCTGCACTTAGGAAGGAAGAATCCCATGCACCGCAACAGACTGGGCACCAACTCGCTAAACAGCAGTTCTGCAGAAAAGGACCTGGGGATTACAGTGGACGAGAAGCTAGATATGAGTCCGCAGTATGCCCTTGTTGTCAAGAAGGCCAATGACATATTGGGCTGTATTTGTAGGAGCATTGACAGCAGATGGAGGGAAGTGATTTATGCTGTGTAGGTCCATTAGGAACAATGGCCGTACAGGACAGATTTTTCAAAAACACCGCCGAGGATATGTCAACTCAGCTGGCCGCAGTGAGCCTTCCAGCCCAGATTGACAATTTGCCCTTCTCACAACCAGCCAAATCATCTAAGAACCAAGAAAGCTCACATCCACTCCCCTTTTTTCACCTATGCTTATCTTTCTTAGGCTACTTTCTGCCCAACGTATGAAGTTGGTCCATTGTCCATTCCCCTGAGGGGTTAAGAGCAGAGAATGCAGGAAGCCCGTGCTCAGGGTCACAAACTGAGCCCAACCAAAGGCACTGAAGCAAAATCAAATTCTGCTCCAGCTTCCTCCCTCAGAACCACAAGAGCAACACAAAGAAAACTTAAGAGGAACAAGCCTCCGCTGCTTTCATTTACCCAACCACCCCCTCAGCAGCCTATCTGCACCCTCTTCCGGGAAGGACACGCAGCTGATAGGAGCTCTGGCATAGAAACTTTGAGAGGGATGTTGCTGCTGTGAGCTGATAGCATTCTGTCTCTGTGTAACGGGGCTCTGAGCTTTGCCATGTTCTGAGTTCTGTGCCCTCAGGAAGCAGTCAAAGTGCTGACACCCGCCACCGCTTCTTTTGGGCTCCTGGGAACATGGTGTTTGCACAGGAGTTGGAAGCCCTTCTTTCCTGTCTTTGTCTTCCTTGGCTACCCAGGCCCCTTCCCCCAAAATGGTTTCATCAGATGCTGGAGGGGCCTAAGGCCCTGCAGGTTTCCCTTACCCACTTCCTAAGGCAAACAGTCATTCCCTTCTATGAGATTCCTGGAACTGCGCATCCTTGGAGGAGTTCTACCCAAGGGAGATTTGATTCCCTGAAAAAATATTTGTCTGGTGGCCAGAGGGGGAATGTCTTGTCTACCCCCTGTTTGGGAGCTGCGGCGGTGATTTAAAAGGCCCAGGGCTCCAGCTGCTGTGGGGAGCCCCAGGCCCTTTAAAGCGCCGCTGGAGGTCCAGCACCCGGGCTCCTGTGGTGATTTAAAGGGCCCGGAGCTCCGCGGTGACCAGAGCCCTGGGGCTCCCAGATGCCTTTGCAGCTGGTAGCTCCGGGGTGATTTAAAGGCCCTGGGGCTCCCAGCCACAGCCGGAGCCCCAGGGCCTTTAAATCTTGAAAGGCCCCACCTCTTCTGGGTGAGGCCACACTTCTTCCGGTTGAGGCCACGCCCATGCTCAGGACTCCGGTGTACCGGTAAGTCCTTTAAATTACTTTCACCCCGGCAGTAGGTCTGTGGAGTGTGTCCTCAATACCATGGCTAGCATTGACTCACGGAGTGGTGCACTGTGGGTAGCTATCCCACAGTCCCTGCTGCCCACTGGAATTCTGACTTAAGCTCCAAATGCCTGATGGAGCAAAAACATTGTTGCGGGTGTTTTGGGTACATGTCATCAGTCTCCGCTCCCTTACTCCCTCCTTGAAAGCAATGGCAAAGAATCGTTTCAAACCTTTTTTCCTGGGTTATCTGTGGAGACACCATAGCACGGCAAGCATGGAGCCCGCTCAGCTGCACACTGCTTTTGTGAGCATTGTAAACACCTCGCGCATTAACCTGCAGTATGTGCAGAGCCTGGCTAGGAGCTACCAGCACGAGGACGATTGTGAGGAGGACATGGACACAAACATCAGAGGGGTAGCCGTGTTAGTCTGGATCTGTAAAAGCATCAAAGAGTTCAGTGGCACCTTATAGACTAACAAACGTATTGGAGCATGAGCTTTCAACAAAGTGCATCCGACGAAGTGGGTATTCACCCACGAAAGCTCATGCTCCAATACGTTTGTTAGTCTATAAGGTGCCAAAGAACTCTTTGCTGCATGGACACAAACTTTTCTGAAAGCATGGGATGTGGCAATTGGGAGATCATGGTGGCAGTGGGGCAGGTTGATACAGTGGAATGCCGATTCTGGGCCCGGCAAACAAGCACAGACTGGTTGAACCGAATAGTGTTGCAGGTATGGGATGATTCCCAGTGGCTGCAAAACTTTCGCATGCGTAAGGCCACTTTCCTGGAACTTTTTGAGTTGCTTTTCCCCACCCTGAAGCATAGGAATGCCAAGATGAGACCTGCCCTGACAGTTGAGAAGCAAGTGTCAATAGTCAGGTGGAAGCTTGCAATGTCTGACTGCTACCCGTCAGCTGGGAATCAATTTGGAGTGGACAAATCTACCGTGCGGGCTGCTGTGGTCCAAGTAGCCAAAGCAATCAGTAACCTTCTTCTAACAAGGGTAGTGATTCTGGGAAATGTGCAGGTCATAGTGGATGGCTTTGCTGCAATGGGGTTCCCTAACTGTGATGGGGCAATAGACAGAACACATATCTCTATCTTGGCACCGGATCACCTTGCTTATAAAATTGACCTAATGCAGCTAATTTCAACCTAGCCTCATAGCGTAGGCCAGCCTCTAGTCCCATAAAGCTCTGCAGACTCTCAGGGCTGGGTTCAGACACTCCAGGGCCATGCATGGGGCTCGGCCCCCTTGACCCTGTGCCCATGTGAAATGTCAGTGGTGGGTGGGATGGTGGCATGGGAACTCTGCTCCTTCCCAGAAGAGGCAGTGGGTGACTCTCCCACACCCCTTGAGATCAGCGAGGTGCCTACAGACAGCCAGGGGGCAGTCATGGTTGCCCCGGTCGTTACCTTCCCAGCCACCGTGTATCTGCTTGGTTGAGCTGGTCAGGACTGCTGTGCTCTTCCCCTCCCTCTGCACACTGAGCCCCCCAATGGGGCGGGGTTGTTGGGGTCCTCAGAGAAGTTGGGCTGGGAATTCAAACCCCATGGAGATGTGTGGGGCAGTTCTGCTCTCCAAGAGCCATTGTCTCAGGCTCTCTGCAGAGTCAGGCAGACAATGCTGCAACTGCTGCCCTGGAGGCAGATCTCCTCACTACCCAAAGCTTTGCTCCAGACTGTGGGTGGTGCATGATCTGGGGCTGGCCCCAGTCAGACCCACGGCACTGGTCTCTGACAATTCCTATGTTCCTGTGGAAAATAAGGAAAATCTGCTTGAAAAAAATAACTTGACAAATATTTCACCCAGATCTGTGAAAATTCATTAAAAGCTCAAACAAAACTGAATCATGGATCAGCTCTAAATAAATGATTCTTTATGAATTGTTCTTCCCATCTCAGATAATATTTCGCAGTTTAATTGTTTTGGTAAACTGAGGCACAGAGAGTTAAGGTAATATAGTGCATAGCCAGGCTTAGATCACAGAAACTTCCAGTGTCTTGACCTCATTTCTCTAGCCACTGCTGACTGCTCTACTTGCTATCATTGAAGGTCACGATTCTTAAGGGAGTCTTAGGGAGTTAGAAGCCCAAGATGCACATGCCTTATTCTCTTAGGCTCCTTTGCAAATCCTGCCATCATTTTCTGAAACTGCAGAGAAGCGCAGGCCTTGGAAGTCAACAGAAAAGTTGCAGTGCTAGGATTACAAAGGGGTTTAGGCACCTAAAGAAGCTGATAGGTGCCTACTGGGATTAACAATAGCACCAACAGTTTAGGCACCCAACTCCCATTGAATGCCCATGGGATTTAGCCACTTAGCTCACATAGGAGCTTTGATAAATCCCAGTCAGTGCCTGTCTCCATCTAATTACATGCCTAAATCCATTTGTAATCCTGGCCTACAGACAACACAGAAGCTGGGCAGGAATCAGGGAACCGGGGGAGATCGTAGGCCCTGTGCTAGGCAGGGGATCAGATTAGAGGATCAGAAGGACACTTTTGGCTTTATCACCTAGGCATCTATGCACTTCCCTCAGGGCCTTTGCTGCTGAGCTGTGCAGGACTCCCAGGAGTGAGTCCCACTAGCCCTTAGGAAATAGAAGTGGATAAATTACCTTCCTGCAGCATGGGTCCTTTAATGCCAGTGCAAATCAAAGCCAGATACACACAGATCGCCTGCAAAGAGCAACAGGACAGAGTCTAGTTCAGTCACAGAGTGAGTGGTGAAATGGCGCTCAGATACCTGTGCCTTTAGCTTCTAGTTTGTGTTATATAGATAGATATTGACCAAAGAATCCTGGTGCTGGATGACTGAATGCGTCATATGTTGGGAAAAAAATCCACAAAGATCAGCACAGTAAGTTTGTTATTTCAATTAACAATATACAGGGGAAATAATACAGGGGGAAATTCAGATGATAAATATGAATTACAATATGAACTTGTTAAGACTTTACTCTCAGTTTAATTAATTATCTACTGCTGATAGGAATTTTCCACCTCTCAGGAAAAGGTTGACTTTTCACAGAAAATGCAAAATCAATTTATTTATATTTTAATTTTTGGCAAATGAAAACTTTCTACTGAAAACTCGATTTTTTTTATCACAAAACCAAAAATGTTTGTTTTTTTGAGTTTTTTGATTCTTTACACAATAATGCCAAAATGTCCATTTATTCTGTTACATCTGTGTGATTTCTCTTTCAAAGTGATAGTTGTAAGAAGGTAACAATTGAATAACTGTGTTTTATACAGACTAGGCCCTTTTAACCCTGGGTTAGAGTTGAACCAAGCAGCCAAACCCTGTCTATCCTGACACCGTTCAAGAACATACGGGAAATGACTGGGAGTAGAACTCAGAGCTCCTGTCCTAGCTCCACACTGCTGCTGGCTGAGTATATATGGTGTAAATGGGTGTGCAGAACTTACACATAACAAGACATAGGGCCATGTTTCCAGAGGTATTTTGGCACCTAGTGGGATTTTCAAAAGCACTTAGGAGCTTATAACTTGGATTGTTCTCTGTTCCATTCTTCATACTGCATTTTAACAAGCCACATCTTGGGCCAAATCCTCAGATGGGGTAAAGTAATGAAGCTCCATTGACTTTAAAGGAGCTGACCCAATTACACTAGTTTGATAACAGGACTGATTGCTTGTCAGATGCGAGAGCACTAACAACTCCTAAATATTGGGAGTGATGAGTGCTGTGCATCTTTGACATTCATATAATGAGATATTAGAGAAAGACGAATCAGGGGTATTCCCTGTATCACTGTAATGCTCACCATTGTCTTTCTCATTCCTTCCACAGCCATCACACAGCGTACTGAGGAAGAAAATGTCCAACCAAACCGCCGTGACCGAATTCCTTCTCCTGGGATTCTCTGATGTTCGGGATTTTACACTTTGTGGTGTTTCTAGCGCTTTACCTTTTATTGCTGGTGGGGAATCTTCTCATCTTCATAGCCATAGCCCTCGACCACCACCTTCACACCCCCATGTACTTCTTCTTGATGAATCTGTCCATCCTAGACCTCGGCTCCATCTCTGTCACCATCCCCAAATCCATGGCCAATTCCCTCATGAACAGCAGATCGATTTCTTATTCTGCATGTGTTGCCCAAGTCTTTCTCTTTGCCTTCTTTGCTTCAGCAGATTATGCCATACTGACTGTCATGGCGTATGATCGATACGTCGCCATCTGCCAACCACTGCACTATGAGACACTGATGAACAGAAGAGCTTGTGTCCAAATGGCAGCCAGTGCCTGGATCAGTGTTATTCTCTACTGTGCAGTGCACACTGGAAACACGTTTGCAATATCCTTCTGTGGAGGTAACATGGTGGATCAGTTCTTCTGTGAAATCCCCCAGCTCCTCAAGCTCGCCTGCTCTGACTCAGACCTCAGTGAAGTTGGGTTTCTCATCTTTAGTTTATTCTTATGCTTAAGCTGCTTTGTTTTCATAATTGTGTCATATGTTCAGATCTTCACCACAATGGTGAGAATCCCCTCTGAGCAGGGCCGACATAAAGCCTTCTCCACCTGCCTTCCTCACCTCATTGTGGTCTCCTTGTTACTTTTCACTACCACTTTTGCGTATCTGAAACCCATCTCCAGCCCTCTATAGTTTCAGAATCTCTTGGTGGCCGTTTTATATTCTGTGTTGCCACCAATGATGAATCCCATCATCTACAGCATGAAGAGCAAGGAGCTCAAAGGTGCACTGAGGAAACTGATAGGTTGGAGGTTATTCATGAAGAATGAGAAGTCCATATTTATTCTTTGAACATGATTTCATTCTGTGTTTCTTTAGAAATATAATTATCTGATCATATTATTGTCTCCATGAGAACATACAGTGCTATCTGTTTATGCAGAATTGGGTATTTACACTAGTAAAAATCCAGACAAACTTGACTGAAGGAAAAAAAAAGAGTTATTATAAGAGTATAAGAACATAAGAATGTGGCCATTCTTACGTTCTTATAATGAAGATACTGGGTCAGACCAAAGGTCCATCCAGCCCAGTATCCTGTCTATCGACAGTGGCCCATGCCAGGTGCCCCAGAAGGCATGAAGCTAAGAGGTAGTGATCAAGTGATTTCTCTCCTGCCATCCATCTCCACCCTCTGACAAACAGACGTCACCCAGAAGGTCAGTGGTAGAGACAAGAACATAACCCAGGTCTCCTGGTTGCCACTGACCTGCACAGTGGAGGCATAAACGTAGAGAAGGAAACAATAAACCATAGCAGTAACAGAGGGATGCTCCTAGCCCATCATTACACAGAGACACAAGTGCAGCTGGTATCAGGGGCCATGAATCTATCTGTAAGCAGGTAGCAGGCCATCTCTGCACAGAACTCAGTGTGGAATCATCACAGTCGAGCTGGAGACAAACTTTCTTCTCATTTCCAAGCTGAATTTACTCATGGACAATTTATCCCCATTCCTTCTTGTGCTGACATTCTCCTTTAGCGTCAATAGCTCTGCTCTTTCCCTGGTTTTTACCCCCTGGATGTGTTTATAGAGAGTGATCATATCCCCTCTCAGCCGGCATTTTGCAAAGTTAATTAGCCAAACTCTTTTAGGCTACGTCGACTCAGCAGGCTAGGCCTGTGATTCACCAGCTTGCATGCTTGTACTCATGTGCTAGCTTTGTATGAATAAATAGCAGTGTACCTCCACTAGCCATGCTGAATTCAAACCCACCTGAACCCTGGGGCTAAGTATTCAGCACACTTTCCCCTTCTGCTATGGCTATACTAAGTTTTAGACTTGTACTAGCCATCCTCGAGCTATTGCAAGTAGTGTATGTGATCTGGGAATCACTCCCCTAGCTCGTAGTGTAGATGTAGCCTTACTCTTCTTTCCTAAACTAGCTCTCAGTTGTTGCAATAGGACGACCATCATTCCTAAGATTGTTGGGTTTGGGTTGTAATTTGTTCCATATTTACACTGCATTTTATCAAGCCTCATCTTGGACCATCTCCTCAGATGGAGGAAACAGATGCCATCCGTTGACTGTAAGGGAACTGTGGCAATTTACAGTGGTGTGACAATGCTCCTCACTAGTGCTGTGATTGACAGAGGTGAGGAGAAGGAAGGACTCTAGCCTGACCACTGCCCTCCCCGTTCTTCCACAGACAGTTCATGATGGACTGAGAAAGAAAATGTCTAATTGCACCACTGTGACCGATTTCCTTCTCCTGGGATTCTCTGAGGTTCAGAAACTGCAGATTTTACACTCCGTGGTGTTTCTAGGGATTTATCTGTCAGCTCTGGTGCGAAATCTCCTTGTTATCATCATTGTAGTGGTCGACCACCACCTTCACACCCCCATGTACTTCTTTCTGATGAATTTGTCCATACTAGACCTTGGATCCATCTCCGTCACTGTCCCCAAGTCCATGGCCAACTCCCTATCGAACACCAAGTCGATTTCTTATTCTGGGTGCATTGCCCAAGTCTTTCTTTTCATTTTCTTCGCTGCGGTTGACTTTGCTTTTCTCACCATCATGGCGTACGACCGATACGTCGCCATCTGCCAACCACTGCACTATGAGACTATAATGAACAGGGGAGCTTGTGTCCAAATGGCAGCCAGTGCCTGGATCAGTGGAATTATTTACTTATTCCCATAATACAAGAACTAGGGGTCATAAAATGAAATTGATAGGCAGCAGGTTTAAAACAAATAAAAGGAAGTTCTTCTTCATGCAGCGCACAGTCAACTTGTGGAACTCCTTGCCTGAGAAGGTTGTGAAGGCTAGGACTATGACAGGCTTTAAGAGAGAACTGGATAAATTCATGGTGGTTAAGTCCATTAGTGGCTATTAGCCGGGACGGGTAAGGAATGGTGTCCCTAGCCTCTGTCTGTCAGAGGATGGAGATGGATGGCAGGGGAGAGATCACCTGATCATTGCCTCTTAGGTTCACTCCCTCTGGGGCACCTGACATTGACCACTGTCGGTAGACAGGATATTGGGCTAGATGGACCTTGGGTCTGACCCGGTACGGCCTTTCTTATGTTCTTATGTTCTTATGTTGTTCCCATTTCTACTATGCAAATTGGGAAAATATTTGCATTAACTTTCTGTGGTGGTAACAAGGTGAATCAGTTCTTCTGTGAAATTCCCCAGCTGCTCAAGATCACCTGCAATGACTCGTACCTCAGTGAAATTGTTATTACTTCTTTTCTCTTCTTCTTAGGTTTAAGCTGTTTTGCTTTTATAATTGTGTCATATGTTCAGATCTTCAAAGCAGTGCTGAGAATCCCCTCTGAGCGGGGTCGGCATAAAGCCTTCTCCAACTGCCTCCCTCACCTCATTGTGGTCTCATTGTTAGTTTGCACTGCCACCTTTGCCTACCTGAAACCCACCTCCAGCTCAACATCAGGACTTGATTTAGCGGTGGCTGTTCTTTATTCTGTGGTGCCTCCAGTGATAAATCCAGCCATCTACAGCATGAGGAACAAGGAGATCAAAGGTGCCCTAAGGAAACTGACTGCGGGGAAGTTATTCAAAAAGAATAAAATTTCCAGATTTCTCCCATGACCATGTTTTCATTCTGTGCTTCTTTACAGATATAATCTGTATAAACTGATGACATTATTGTCTCCATGGGAATGTGATGTGCAGGCTTTTATGCAAAAATGTTGTGTTCATAGTAGTAATAATCCAGACTAAATTCACTGAACTCAGTGGAGTTACTCTTCTGTGAATTAGATAAGAATCTATATATCTATCTATCTAAATTATGAGGGCATTTACTTCAATTCTGCATTTCCTTGTTAGAAGCATGAGTTTAGCTGAATTTGACCTTCTGGACTGGCATGAGCTGTCACTGGGAAACCTTATTAACTCTGTGGTAATAAAGTTTTTTGCCATTTTATTTCCTAGTTTTTCAACAGAAAAAAAACTTGTTGGTCGGAATTAGTGGTCATTGTGGTGGCTGTAGGTCACCATGGATATGGATGATGAGTGAAGGAAAAGGCTCTTTTAAGAATCATCACATTTTTCTAGAAAGGAGCTGCATTCTGTGCACAGCTTGGCCATTCTGGGTTCCCTTCACATCAACCCCTCACCCCCAAATCTCTCAATAAGTGCAGCACAAAGCTGGACACAGCCATCTGCAGCAATACAGGTTCAGTGAGGTGTGAAATGGCCTGTTCATCTCAATGAGCTATTCTCAGCGGAGTGAGAAACACCTGCAGGAGATGGTACAACCTGAAACAATAACTCAGAGATGTATGAACTGCTTCACTCATATCAGTCACCCAGGTGCCAGCAGGCTGTCCTGTGCATTGTGGGTTCATGTCCCCCTTTGCCTCTTCTCAGCTTCACACCCCGAGGGGCGGCGCTTCCCCAGATCCTGGCACTCATTGGAAGGGGTGATTAGGGACACAGGCTCAGTCCCCCCTCCCACCACAAGCCAAAGAATAAACCCCAAGATCACAAAAGCTGGAAAGGGAGGGGCATCGGACAGGCATAGATACATCGAGAGCCCCCTGATATTGGCACACACAAGAGAGGGGAATGTGGGCTGTCAGGCGCCCTGCCCTTTGTTCTAGTTCTGGATCCATCAGAGAAGAAGATAGACGCACAGGCAAAGAGAGCGCTGATGGAAACGCAGTGGGTGCTGTGCTTGCTTTATTGTTCCCATTGCAAAACTGGACCTAACAGGAAAGTGAGGCTCTGCATTCGGTAGGGGAGAGAGCATAGAGGCCTCTGAACATTGAAAGAGACAGAACATCACAACCCTCTGTTCTCCCAGTCCCCTGTCACTAACATTCAGGTCTCCTCTTCCCAGTGTCCCACCCAGCCTCATCTCCTGACCCCCAACTCATCTCCTACCCACCCACCCTATTCGTCCCCTTCCCCATACCCCCCCTCCCCTCGCTGCCCCCCAAACCTCACTCCCACAATTCCCACCAGCTCTTCCACCCTCATCATCCTCCCCTCCCAGCTGGTAAGTGTATTTCAAAAATTGTAACATCAACTTCTAAATATCCTGCAGTGCCCAGGTGATATTTCCACACAATTTGAAACCCTCAGACAGAGCCAGGTGTCTCCTTATTCTTAGGTTCAGATTTTGGCTCAGAGTTAGATCTGAACTCAAAGTGCCCAGATGGCATGTGGGTTTGTCAGCCATTACTGGACATTCCCCCTTCACGGACTCGCAGCCTGTGAGCCAGAGGTAGTTTTCAACCAGCTCATCCTCTCTCCATGCACGTGCTCAGCGTAATCCATTTGGCGCGACTCCATGCACTTTGAAGGCTGACGGGCCTAACTGAGAGCTAAACCCTTTGGCTAATAACGCTGTCACTTTATTTCCTCGAAAGAGCCGGTGAGTGGCCCTTGAGCACTGTAAACACTCCCTGCTGTGAGGATCTGAGCCCTGGTTTGATCTCTGTCTGTGCACAATAAATCAGCATCAAAACACACCAACGTTAAGAAAAGTTAGAAGTAACTCCATTGGACTCAGTGGGGCAGATTTCCCCCTCACTCACCCCAGGGTAAGTCCATGGTTGTCAAGGCTGCTTCCCCACTTTGAACTTTAGGGTACAAATGTGGGGGCCTGCATGAAAACTTCTAAACTTAACTACCAGCTTAGATTTGGTCTGCTGCCACCACTTCCAAAATGCTAATTCCCTTCCCTGGGTAGCCTTGAGAGACTCTTCACCAATTCCCTGGTGAATACAGATCCAAACCCCTTGGATCTTAAAACAAGGAGAAATTAACCACCCCCCTCCTTTCTCCCACCAACTCCTGGTGGATCAAGATCCAACCGCCTTGGATCTTAAAAACAAGGAAAAATCAATCAGGTTCTTAAAAGGACGACTTTTAATTAAATAAAAAGGTAAAAATTATTTTTTGTAAAATCAGGATGGAAACCAACTTTACATGGTAATTAAACTTAAAGAGCCCAGAGGAATCCCCTGTAGCCTTAGGTTCAAAGTTACAGCAAACAGAGATAAACACTTTAGCAAAAAGGTACATTTACAAGTTGAGAAAACAAAGATAAAAACTAACACACCTTGCCTGGCTGTTTACTTACAAGTTTGAAAAATGAGAGGCTTGTTTAGAAAGATTTGGAGAACCTGGATTGATGTCTGGTCCCTCTCAGTCCCAAGAGCGAACAACCCCCAAAACAAAGAGCACAAACAAAAGACTTCCCCCACCAAGATTTGAAAGTATCTTGTCCCCTTATTGGTCCTTTGGGTCAGGTGTCATCCAGGTTACCTGAGCTTCTTAACCCTTTACAGGTAAAAGGATTTTGGAGTCTTTGGCCAGGAGGGATTTTATAGTACTGTACACAGGAGGGCTGTTACCTTTCCCTTTATAGTTATGACAGTGGTGTTACAATGGAGTATGTCTGGTCTAAGGAAGAGGAGATTCAGGTCCTTTGACTCCAGCCCTGCTGAGGTGTGACACTTTTGTGTGTGGTCCTGGGCCCTTCAATCCCAAATCCCCTAGGGCACAGCCCTTCTCTATGAGGTGTTGGGATCCTCAATCCCAGAATCCCCTGGAACAAGGCTCTTCTCTATGGGCTGCTCTGCCCCCCAGCCCCTCACTGACCACAGCATCTCCTACCCCATTTCTCAATCTCTCTGCCCTCCTCTGCAACCCTCCCCCCAACCTGGCAAATCCCAACGAGAACCTCCTGATATAAGAATGCCTGCTGTACCACATCAAGGATGGCATGACTAGTAACCAAGAGTGGGGCATGATGGGGTACTATGGGTGGGGGTGTCCACTTCCCTGGGTCTGACTGGGGCCAGCAACAGATGCTGCACTACCCACAGACTGGAACAATAGGGATAGGATGGTGAGATCTGCCCCCACTGCAGCAGCTGCAGCATTGTCTGCCTGAGTCTGAAGAGGGCCTGAGACAACGGTTCTGGAAGAAGGGAAGTGCCTCAGGCATCTCCATGGGGTCTGAACTCCCAGCACCACTGCTCTGGAGCACCCCACCAACCCCATCCCAGCAGGGGGTTCTCTGTGCAGGGGAGGGGAAGAGCACAGCAATCCCGACCCCCTCACACAAGCAGACACACCCTGTCTGGGGAGGTTAGCACTGGGGGGACTCTGACTGCACTCTGCCTGTCTGTGGGCACCTACCTGTTCCCAAGGGGTGGGCGAGAGTCACCTGCTCCTCTTCTGGGACATACCAGGGGTCCCATGCCATTGTCCCAGCCTCTCTTTGAAGCCACCCCCCCTCCATGCATGGCCCTGGAGTGTCTGAATCCAGCCCTGAGAGTCAGAAAAGATTTATGGGACTAAATGTGCCTCTTTCCATAGGCTCCGGGGAACAGCCCAGTTCAGAGCTGTGACTCTTGGAGGGACCAGCCCCAGCTGCTGAAGATAGAGGGACAGGGACCCCCACCCCAGTGGACAATTCTGCATTTCAGGGAGGTTCCCTGTGAGTTAATGGCTGGCTGGAGAGCTGCACCATGGCAGTTTAATTCATTCTCTGATCTAATGTAACCATGAAGGCTATTGTGATCCATGCCAATGTCTCATCCGCTGACCATTTTATCTCAGCAATATCTTGTGGAAGTGAGTTCCCCAGGTTAGCTGTGTGCTGGTTGGCACTGGGCAGAGGCCACACTGGAAATACTGTTCAGAAAAAGGGCTTGTCCAGGAAGAGAAAGGAGGAGAGCGGGGAAGGAAGGAAGTGGTGGCCATGGCTTGCCAATGGAGAGAAGGAGGAGAGAATGGGCAGGTGTTGGGAGCCAGGGGTCGGTGGCTGTTTCCTGGGGCTGGGGCCATGTCAGAGGAGTGGGGCTGAGCAGAGGAGAGGACTGGTGGACAGAAGAGGGGACTGGTGGGCAGAGGGGTTAAGCAGGGATCTCTGAGGAAGCTGAGTCAGAAACTCTGGGTGAGGAATTGACTCTCGGCCATGGGAGGGGGAATCTCAAAGAACAGGGGCTGAGAAGGTCTGTGGAGTGAGGGTTGTGAGAGGGGTGGGAGAAGATTAAGGGCTGTGGGTGTTTGCTTGGTGGTCTGGGTTAGGTGAGGGAGAGGGAGGGAAACACTCAGGGTCTAAGGTAAGATGGGTTCAGTAGGTGAATCATGGATCATCTCTAAATAAATGTTTCTTTATAAGCTTTTCATCCAGTCTCAATTATTTTGGTAAAAAGAGGCACAGAGAGTTGATGTAACATAGCTGCATAGCTGGACTTAGATCACAGGAGTTCTTAGCATCTTGATCTCCTTTCTGTAGATGCCTGACTGTCCTAGTTATCATTACAGAATGGGATTCTCAATGGCATCTAAGGGCATTAGGAGCCCAAGATGTACATGCCTTACTGCCATAGGCTCCTTTGTGAATCCCAGGCATCATTTTCTGAAATTCAGGAGAAGTCCAGGCCTTGGAAGTTAACAAGAGACACAGGGCCAGGATTACAAAGGAGTTTAGGTATCTAAAGAAGGAAATAGCTGTCTATTGGGGTTTACAAAAGCATCTAAGCAGGTTAAGCTCCTCACTCCCACTGAATGACCATGGGACTTAGACACCTAGCTCATCTGGGAGCATTGATAAACCCTGTAGGTGCCTGTCTCCATCTTTGTGATCCTGGCCCACAGATGACACAGAAACTGGGCTGCAATCAGGGAACGTAGGCCCGATGCTATGTGAAGGTCATACTAGAGGATCTGAATGGTTCTTTTGGCTTTATCATCTAGACATCTATGCACGTGCCTCTGGGCCTCTGCTGCTGAGCTGTGCAGGGCTCCAGGGAGTGAGTATCACTTGTCCTTAGGAAATAGACATGAATAAATCACCTTCCCGCAGCATTAGTCCTTTAATGCCAGTGATTCTCAAGGCCAGCTACACACAGCTCATCTGCAGAGAGCAACAGGTTTGAGTCTAGTTCTGGCACTGCACTCTCAGAATGAAGGGGGAAAGGATTGTCAGATGCCTGTGCCTTTAGTTTCTAGATTCTGGTACATAGATAGATATTGACCAAAGAATCCTGGTGCTGGATGACTGAATGGATCATACATTGGGAAAAAAATCCATAAAGATCAGTACAGTAAGTTTTCTATTTCAATTAAATATGTTTGGGGATCAACATACAGGGGAAAATTAAGATGATAAATATGAATTACAATATGAACTTGTTAAGACATTTATTCACAATTTAATCGGCTAGCTACTGCTGATTGGAATTTTTCCACCCTTCAGGAAAATTTTGACTTTTCACTGAAAACTCCAAATCCATTTTCTCCCCCAGTTTTTGGCAAATGAAAACTTTTTGCTGAAAACTGGATTTTTTTTATCACAAACCCAAAAATGTTTGTTTTTTGAGTTTTCAATTTCTTTACAAACCAATCACAAAATGTTTGTAGAAAAGGAGACAGAGTCTGAGATTTGTTGTTGTTTAGCTGAAAACCCATTCGCCATTAAAATGAAAACAGCTGAAAATTTCTAACCAGCCTTAAACTTCAAATAAATTGGGGAACATTAATATTGCCTGATAAGACCTTAATTTCAAACCATTTATTCTATTGCATCTGTGTGATTTCTCTTCCAAAGGGATAGTTGTGAGAAGGTAACAACTGAATAACCAGTTAAATTGACAGCACACAGATTATGTTTTATACAGACTAGCCCTTTAAACCCTGGGTTAGAGTTGAACCAAGCAACCAAACCCTGTCTATCCTGACACCATTCAAGGACATACAGGAGATCACTGGGAGTAGAACTCAGAGCTCCTGTCCTAGCTCCACACTGCTGATGGCTGAGTATAAACGGTGTAAATGGTTTTGCAGAATTTACAGAGAACAAGACATGGGGCCATATTTCCAAAGGTATTTCAGCACCGATTTGGATTTTCAAAAGCACCTAGGAGGTTATAACTCGTTGATTTCAGGGGGTGTTGAGGTCCCTGATGATTTTGAGAATCCCACTAGTGTATCAATACCTTTAAAAATCTGCCCCACAACCCTGCTCCGAAAGTCTTTACAGTCCTAGTAGACATGGCATAGAAAGGGTGAGGAGGAAACAGAGGCAGAAAAAGGGGAAATGACTGGCCTAAGGTCACAGAGCAGGTCACTGGCAGAGACAAGAGTAGAGCCCAAGTGTCCTGACAACCCCTGCACTGCACAGTGCAGAGTAAATGATACAACATAGCGATGATGGAGGGATGCTGCTAGTCCATTGTTACATGGAGGCCGAAGTGTAGCTGGGAGTTGGTGCCATAAATCAATTTGGAAGCAGGCAGCAAGCCATCTAGTCACAGAACTTGGGGGAGAAAAATCAGAGATGAGCTGCTACTTACGATGCTGGTTGAGTCTACATGGGAATCAGGCTGTGCTGGGATTTTAGTCTATCCGTTTCATAGCCAAGATGTGAGCTTTGTGATGGATGCAACAGAGGGACTTTCTTTGGAAGAATTGTTGGGTTTGGATTGTACTTTTTTCCATCCTTCATATTGCATTTTAACAGTTCACATCTTGGGCCAAATCCTCATATAGGGTAAAATAACAAAGCTCCACTGACTTTAAATGAGCCAACCCAGTTTACACTAGTGTGATAACGTGACTGATTGATTGTCAGAGGTGAGGAGCTCTAACAACACGTGGTCATTGCAAGTGACAAGTGCTGTGCGCCTTTGACATTTATATAATAAGATATTAGAGAAAATGGAATCAGGGCCATTCCCACTGTCGCTCTAATCCTGACCATTGTCTTTCTCATTCCCCCCAAAAGCCATCACAGAATGGACTGAGGAAGAAAATGTCCAACCAAACCACCATGACCGAATTCCTTCTCCTGGGATTCTCTGATGTTCCGGAACTGCAGATTTTACACTTTGTGGTGTTTCTAGTGCTTTACCTGGCATCCCTGATGGGGAACCTTCTAATCATCACAGCCATAGTCCTTAACCACCAACTTCACACCCCCATGTACTTCTTCCTGATGAATCTGTCCATCCTAGACCTCGGGTCCATCTCTGTCACCATCCCCAAATCCATGGCCAACTCCCTCATGAACACAAGAGTTATTTCTTATTCTGGATGTGTCGCCCAAGTCTTTCTTGTCTTCTTCTTCGCTTCAGCAGATTTTGCCATACTGACCATCATGGCGTACGACCGATATGTCGCCATCTGCCAACCACTGCACTATCAGACAGTGATGAACAGGAGAGCTTGTGTTCAAATGGCAGCCAGTGCCTGGATCAGTGTTATTCTCTACTCTGCAGTGCACACTGGAAACACGTTTGCAATATCCTTCTGTGGAGGTAACATGGTGGATCAGTTCTTCTGTGAAGTCCCCCAGCTCCTCAAGCTCGCCTGCTCTGACTCAGACCTCAGTGAAGTCGGGTTTCTCATCTTTAGTGTTTGCTTAGCCTCAAGCTGCTTTGTTTTCATAATTGTGTCATATGTTCAGATCTTCACCACAGTGGTGAGAATCCCCTCTGAGCAGGGCCGGCATAAAGCCTTCTCCACCTGCCTTCCTCACCTCATTGTGGTCTCCTTGTTTATTTGCACAGGGACCTTTGCCTACTTGAAACCCACCTCCAGCTCAACCTCAGGTCTGGATTTAGTGGTGGCTGTTCTCTATTCTGTGTTGCCACCAATGATGAATCCGATCATCTACAGCATGAGAAACAAGGAGCTCAAAGGTGCACTGAATAAATTGATAGGTTGGAGGTTATTCTCTAAGAATAAAATGTCCATATTTCTCCTTCAGTAACAATTTCATTCTTTGTTTCTTTACATAATCCGCTGATGACATTATTGCCTGCATGAGAAAATGCTGTGCATCTGTCTATGCAGAATTGGGATTTACAATAGTAAAACTCCAGTCAAACATGACTCAAGAAAAAAGAAGTTATTATAGGTTTACACCAATGTAAATAAGATCAGAATCTATCTATCATATACTGCTACCCATCACCATACACTCTGAGCACCTTGCCCATAGAATCAGTAGCCATAGCAAAGCCCCGAATGATGTCTCTGGCTCTTCTTATTTTTGGGGATATCCATGCATTTTTTTTTGCTTAACTGGTTGGCTTGTGGTTTGGTTTGTTTCTTTAGAGGTGGGAAAGCCTGGGGAAATGGTGAGTGTTTGGTTAGACAGGATTTTCGATGTTTGTCCTCTCTTGGAAGTGCCAATATGTCCTCTCTTTGATGCGGTTTTCTGAGTGAGCTGAAGGCTTGCTCCCCACAATGACAACCTCGTTTACTCATAATGATAGATTTCTATTTGATTGTGAATTATGTTAGCTAGCTTGATGATGAATAATCTATGGAAATTATTGTGCAATTTATTGTGCTTCTTTTCCTGTTAATGATTGTCTATGTTCAGATCATGATTTTCTTATAAATACTCCTTATTAAACATTATTTAACAACGATTTTTATGGCTATATCTTACTCTATCTGTCATTTACAAACAGTTCATCCTAAAATACTTGGTGTTTGAACTTTGAGCTGTTATGACAGGATACATTTTTAACATGCTCTCATTTGCTTCTCTGAACAAATGGAAGTATCACACTCGGGATCGTTAAAAATCAAGAAGGCAATCCTCAGCTGGTGTAAATTGTCATAGCTCCATTGAAGTCAATAGATCTCTGAGAATTTACACCAGCTGAGGATCTGCTCCAAACTCACTCCCTTTGAATGTTCTGTACAAAGACCCTGATTCCACAGCCACTTCAACACATTATTTACTTTAATCGCATGAGTGGCCCCATTGAAGGTTTAAAGGTAAACTCATGCTTAAGTCCCTGTTGGATATGGGTTAGGTTTATGCATAGGGCTTAAGGCTAACAACAAATTGTTGTCAGACCCTGACACTGTCTCCATTTCTCTCCTTTCCCAGTCAAATAAACCTTAAAATTGGTGCATGGGAATTATTCTCTCCTTCTTGGGTCTGAATTAGTAACATAAAATACATTTTTTATCTCCAAGCCAGAATCTCTGGGCCTTCTTCTCCAGACTTACCAGTCCTTTACGACTCTTCATCATCAACCTCTCCCTCCTGGAAATCCTGCTCACCAGCATGCTCATCACCAAGATGTTGACCAACATGGTGTGCAACTGGAAGACCAGTTTCTTCCCTAGCTTCCATGCAAGTGCCATTGCGTGAACTGATCAAAACCCCGTCCCATCAACTCAGCTGAATCACATTCCCTGGAAAAGTAAAGTTATTATTCACACAAAAAGATTTATCTGTATTCATCCAGTTTTTCCAGTGACACAGAGTAGGAACGAACTCCAGCTTCTGGCAGAGATATATCTCAGGGTAGCTCACACGTACAGCTGGATGGAAAATGTATGATGAAACAGAGCTTTGTCCAAAAATGCTCATTCATAGAACCCAAAATGATTCACAGAAACATCTCAGGTTTGATGGACTTTCAGGGAAGCAAGGTCAGATTGGCAATGGATTGCCTGCCTGCCAAGCTGAGCTGCTAAGGAGCAGTAAGTTTGAAGACCCTGGTATGGGCTCCGAGGGGCCATGGCTCGAGGGTAATCTCAGCATGCAGACAGCCCTAGCCCAGGAACACCAGGGCTTCCAGACTTCCAGGGCAGCTGGCTTCCTAAAATGGCCACTGAGTCACATAGTCTGGGCAACCAGCTGGCCTGGGAGCCTAGAATCAGGTGTTGAGTGAAACTCACATTCTGCTCCTATTAGCAGCCATGAAACTGACCATAATGTCAGTTTTACTCAGTAGATGCCTGGGTCCTGTGGAGGAAATTTTGTTTCTAAAGCCCCCCCACCCCCGAGTTTTCAGTTAGAGTGAAATTTTGAAATAGCAACATTTCCCAAAAAGTGGAAATCCCATGTTTTGGCCAGCTCTGCTTTCAAGCTTTGTTTGTTGTTATGGCATCATTGGAAAACATCAAGGTACAGTGTCCTCCTCTCATCCTAATGTAGACACCAGGGCAACAGTAATCTACTGAGACACCTGAACAAACCAATGGTGCTTCATTGACAGTGGAATTGTCTTCTGAAGCTGCCAACCAAGTCTGTTAACCTTCAGGATGGGCTGCTGGCCTACCTATTCTCCCAGTCTTTTCTTGAGGGCTTGGCTGGGTTGATGGGAAAATTATATGGAAGTTTCATTGGTTGAGGAGGGAGAATGTTACAGTCAATGAATGGCGTATGATCCCCTGGTCAATGAAAAGGGAAGAAGTCTAATTTGGTTAAGGCAAATTGGATGGATTCTGATTAGGGAATAAGGAGGAGGGAAAGTCTATGATTGTTGTCAAGTGCAGAAGACTCTGGGTGGTGAAGAGCAAAGAGGTCTATGGCTGGTTCTCCTGCAGAATGTTTTGGTGGGTGCATGGAGGATAATGGAGGATAATGTTATTATTAGTAGAGAGCAGACGAGTCTATGGGTGGTACAGGACAGATTTGTCTGGTTAGTGGAGGTCAGAGGAGTCTATAGGTGGTTGAAGGAGGATAATGTTCTAGTTGACTGATGGGGGAAATTTTGCCATTGGTTAATGGTGAAAAATTACAGTCGGTTAATGGGAGAGTTTTATGCTGAAGGAAGGAGAATGTTTCCCAAGATGAATGGGTGAGGATTTGGTGGACCATTCAGTGTATTTTGCATATATTCTTACAATACTGGGCAGAGGTCTAGCGTTTGGGCTTTATTCCCAGTCCAAATGAAGAAATAATACAAATATTGCTGTCACTTGATTTTACGGCATTTCTGAGAACTTGCAAGGAGTCTCCAGACTTCAAGCTGTGGGTCTCGCGAGGAACAGCACAAATTCAGATCTTATGTAATCTGGCAGGGCAATGTTAACTACATTAAGGTCATGCCCTCTGACACCAGTACTGGATTTGAATCACTGAGTGTTACAGCACCGGTAATACCCCATTTCAATAGAACGGGAATCGTTCTGCCACTCTTGCTGGCTTCTTTCAATAATTAGGATTCCGGGACCTGGTGTGTCAGTGACTTTAGACACCTCACTGATGAATGGAGCAGAGAGAGAGATCATCCTTGATACGGGCTTGCATAGAGAAAGGATCCAGTGCCCCTGTTCACGTTGTCAGTGTTAGGGGTGTTCTGATGTGAGGCTCCCACAGTCACTCCATTTGAAGCTGTTCCACTCTGGATAAATAATTGTTAGTTTTTTCTGATTTCTCTATGGTGGCCTGTGTGAAATTCACTGGGGATCTTTGTCTAGTTCCCAGAGGATGACTCCCCATAACCCTAATATCAACATTAGTGGCAATAATTTGCATCCTTCTGGTCGATCACTAAGGAAGCATGCAGGGATATGGAGAAGGGAATATCCTTTCATGTACAGAAAGGGTCCTTCCAGGGCAGAGTAGAGGCATATTTCCAGAGACTGTTGAGTGGGGGAAGATTGCAGAGCTGCCACTTGGGCTTCTGTGTGCTCTGTTTTGTTCTATGACCGGAGGAGTGTTAACGGGACACTTCATCTTGAATGGTTCCTTGGAATATGTGTGAACTACTTATGCTAAACTATCTTTTCTACCTTATATTTCGCTGTGACACTTTTGTCGACAAAAGGCAGCTTCTGTTGACAGAACAGTGGCGGTGTACACACTGCAATGCTCCACCTGCCGATTTAATAGGGTTACCATATTTGCACAATCGAAAAAGAGGACACGGGGGGGGAGGAGGCCCGCTCTAGCCCCGCCCCTGCCCTGCCCCGCCCCCATCCACTCCCTCCCACTTCCCACCCCCTCACTGCCCCCCTCAGAATCCCCAACCCCCCCTGCTCCTTGTCCCCTTACTGCCCCCTCCTGGGACCCCTGCCACTAACTGCCCCCTAGCATCCCAACCCCTATCTAATCCTCCCTGCTTCTTGTCCCCTGACTGCCCCCTCCTGCGAACCCCCCACCCTAACTGCCCCCTAGGACCCTACCTGTCCCCTGACTGCCGCGACCCTTATCCACACCCCTACCCCATAGTCACATCCCCGCCCCCAGACAGACCCCCGGGACTCCCATGTCCTATCCAACTGCTCCCCACCCATTGACAGGACCCCCAGAACTCCTGACCCATCCAACCCCCTCTGCTCCCTGCCTGCCTCGCCTCCTCTCCACACCCCTGCCCCCTGACAACTCCCCAGAACCCCCGACCCATCTAACCCCCCCTGCTCCCTGTCCCTGACTGTCCCAACCCCTCTCCACACCCTTGCCCCCCTGATAGACCCCCGAACTCTCGACCCATGCAACCCCCCTTCCCTGTCCCCCGACCAGGGCCGGCTTTAACAAGAGCCCAGGAATCAGTCTGCGCTCCGGCCAGAGTCGCGGGGCTTGGGGCCAGGCTGGAGGTGCTCGGCCGGGGCCAGGCCGGCCACCCTGGGGCCCAAGCCTTGCCGGAGCTGCTGGGGTTGGGGCCAGCACACTCGGCCAGAACCGGAGCGCTGGGGCCGGGGCCAGGGGTGCTCAGCCGGTGCCGCTCGGCTGGGGCCGGGCCAGTGCCCTCTGCCGAAACTGGGGCCGGTGCCCCGGGGCCCGAGCCGGGCCGGGCCGGAGCCGCTGGGACCGACTGAGGCCGGAGGTGCACAGCTGGGGCTGGACTGGGATGTGCTGCGCCTCCCCGGAGCCCTCTTCCTCGTGTCCCCCCTGCCCCAGCTTATCTGCTGCTGCTCGTCTGACCCTGCTTGTTTTCAGACTTCCCGCGAAGATTTGATTCGCAGGAAGCCAGGGAGGGGGAGGAGCAGGGGGTGGAGCGTTCAGGGGAGGGGAGGAGGGGGAAGACATCTGCAGGGCCGGGGGCGTGCTAAGGCTGCAGGGGATGGGGGGAGCCGGGAAGGGGCGTTGGCTGCCCAGTGGCACCGCTTTTCAATCTATAAATAGCCAACCGGGGGAAATCCTGGACATTTTTAGATTTTTAGAAATCCCCCCTGGATGGCTATTTATAGATTGAAAAGCTGGACATGTCCGGGGAAATCCGGACATATGGTAGCCCTAGATTTAACTCTCCCGCTATGCCGACATAATAAAACCACCTCGGAAAGAGGCTTAGAGCTTTTTGTGACATAGATAGCGTGACACAGTGTCAGTGTAGACACTGCGTTCCGCACATCGCTGTAACTGTCCTCCAGGAGGTACCCCACAATGCCCACTGTGACCACTCTCGTCACCGTTTTGAACTCTGCTGCCCTGCATCCAGCTACACAGGCATGCACCCCTTCCCTTTCAAATCCCCAGGACGTTTTAAATTGTTCTTCCTGTTTGTTTGGTGTGGAGAGCTCACATAGCTACTGCCCAGCTGAGCATGCTGGCTCCCTGCAGCAAACAGGCTCCTGCCTGGACTACATGGGAGGGGGTGGATCTCCTAGGTCTGTGGGGAGAGGAGGCTGTGGGTCTGTGGCTGTGTCTGTGAGGAGAAATCACTGTAGGGAGGCAGTGGGAGATAAGCACATGCAGCGGCGGCTCCAGGCACCAGTGCACCAAGTGCATGCCTGGGGCGGTAAGCCGCGGGGGGCACCCTGCCGGTCCCTGCGAGGGCAGCAGTCAGGGAGCTTTCGGCGGCATGCCTGTGGGAGGTCCACCGGTCCCGTGGCTTCAGCGGCAATTTGGCGGTGGGTACACCGAAGCTGCAGGACCGGCGTACCTCCCACAGGCATGCTGCCAAATCTGCGGGACCGGGGACCTCCCACAGGCATGCCGCCAAAGGCGGCCTGCCTGCCGTGATTGGGGTGGCAAAAAAGCTAGAGCCGCCCCCGTCAGATGAACCTCCCTACACTCTCCCCACCATTCCATGTATCTTCCGGGGGCCGCAGCGGTACCCAAGGTACTCCACCCCGTGGCAGATTACACGTAATGACAGTCGCATGTACATAGGGCCCTATGATATCTGGGCTAATGAGAACACGGACAGAATCGTGGAATCAAAACATTAACGTGGAATCCAGCTCTCCCCAGCACTAGAACCGCAGCGGCAGCCAGGCAGGCCGGGCAGCAGGGCTGAGCTCCCTGCAGCCACACTTAGGCCTGGTCTACACTACGACTTTAATTCGGATTTATCAGCTTTAATTCGAATTAACCCTGTAACCGTCCACACAACGACGCCATTTAATTCGATGTAAAGGGCCCTTTAAATCGATTTCTGTACTCCACCCCAACGAGCGGAGTAGCGCCAAAATCGATTTTAGCAATTCGAATTAGGGTTAGTGTGGCCGCAATTCGATGGTATTGGCCTCCGGGAGCTATCCCACAGTGCATCATTGTGACCGCTCTGGACAGCAATCCGAACTCGGATGCACTGGCCAGGTAGACAGGAAAAGCCCCGCGAACATTTGAACTTCATTTCCTGTTTGCCCAGCATGGAGAGCACAGGTGACCACAGATACCTCATCAGCACAGGTAACCATGCAGGCTGATAATCGAAAAAGAGCACCAGCATGGACCGTGAGGGAGGTACTGGATCTGATCGCTGTATGGGGAGAGGATTCAGTGCTTGCAGAACTTCGTTCTAAAAGACGAAATGCAAAAACTTTTGAAAAAATTTCCAAGGGCATGATGGAGAGAGGCCACAATAGGGACTCTGAGCAGTGCCGCGTGAAGGTCAAGGAGCTCAGACAAGCCTATCAAAAAACAAAGGAGGCAAACGGTCGCTCCGGGTCAGAGCCGCGGACATGCCGCTACTACGCCGAGCTGCATGCAATTCTAGGGGGGGCTGCCACCACTACCCCACCTTTGTTCGTGGATTCTGGGTCGGGGATAGTCTCGACGCCTGAGGATTCTGCCGATGGGGTAGAGGAGGAGGAGGAGGAGGATGAGCTTGCAGAGAGCACACAGCACTCCATTCTCCCCAACAGCCAGGATCTTTTTCTCACCCTGACTGAAGTACCCTCCCAAGCCTCCCAAGCCAGTACCCAAGACTCTGACCCCATGGAAGGGACCTCAGGTGAGTTTACCTTTTAAAATATAAAACTTGTTTTAAAAGCAAACGGTTTTTAATGATTACTTTGCCTGACTTTGCATTCGCGGTCAGTTCAGCTACTGGAAAAGTCTGTAGCTACTGGAAAAGTCTGTTAACGTGTCTGGGGATGGAGCGGAAATCCTCCAGGGACATCTCCATGAAGCTCTCCTGGAGGTACTCCGAAAGCCTTGCCAGAAGGTTTCTGGGCAGTGCATCCTTATTCCCTCCTCCATGGTAGGACACTTGACCACGCCATGCTTGCAGCAAGTAATCTGGTATCATTGCCTGACAAAGCCTAGCAGCGTATGGTCCCGGTGTTTGCTGGCATTCAAGCAACATCCGTTCTTTATCTTGTTGTGTAATCCTCAGGAGAGTGATATCACTCCTGGTAACCTGGTTGAAATACGGGAACTTAATTAAGGGGACAGAGGTGGCCGTTCCTACTGGGCTGTTTGCCTGTGGCGGAAAATAAATCCTTCCCTGCAGTTAGCCAAGCGCAGATGGGAAATTGGCCCTGAAGTTTTCCGCGTTTGGCTAGCAGGGTTCTTCCCTGTTACCAGCCACGCGGTGGGGGGAGGGTACCGTGATCATCCCAGAGAATTCATGGCGAGGGGGGGCGGCGGCGGCGGGGGGGGGTAGTTTGGTGCCTGCAGGGATCTTCCCTGATACCAGCCATGCGGTGGGGGGAGGGGTACCGTGATCATCCCAGAGAATTCATGGCGGGGGGGGGGGGGTTAGTTTGTTTTCTGGTGCTGCTGAATGTTAACAGAAAAACCGCAGCACTCTACTTGCCTGAAGGGGCCCAGACAAGCCCCCCCACACTGCCCCCCCCCCAACTGGCTGAGATTGGCCTGGCTTCTGCAGCACTCTACAGGCTATGCTTGGTATGTGGGAAAGGAGGGTGCAGAAGCTGTAAAACAATGGCTTACCATGGCCGCATGCAAGCCGAATTCTGTTGCCCAGACCTGTGATCTCTAGCAGCAAAGCCACAAGCACTCAGCATTAAGAGGCAAAATGCGACCTTGCACAGAAATCACATGTGCTATGTAATGTGAACAGTGTTGGTCACCGTGAAAGAGTATAAGCATTGTTCTGCAAAATGTAGCTTTTAAAACAATTCTCTCTTTTTTCCCCTCCCTACAGCAGCTGCAAATTCCTCAAGCCTCCCTCCTCCATCCCGAAGGTTATCACAGATAAGGCGTCGTAAGAAGAAGACGCGGGAGGACATGTTTTCTGAAATTATGCAATCCAGCAGGAGTGACAGAGCTCATCTGAATGAGTGGAAGGAAACAGTTTCAAAGTATAGGAAAGAAGTCAGTGAACGTGAGGAGAGGAGGGACCAACGTGAGGAGAGGAGGGACCAACGTGAGGAGAGGAGAGACGATCGAGATGAGAGATGGCGGCAGGAAGACCAGAGGATGAAGGATGCAATGCTGGGGCTGCTCCGGCGTCTGGTGGAGGTTCAGGAACGGCTGCTGGAAAACAGACTGCCGCTTCAGCCCCTGTTCCACCCTCCCCCCTCCCCATGTTCCGTATCCTCCTCACCCAGACGTGTAAGAACGCGGGGGGGGGAGGCTCCGTACACCTTCCCATTCCACCCCAGTAGACAGCCCAAGCAAAAGGCTGTCATTTTTTTAACCTTTTCTTTGTGGCTTTTTCCTTCCCAGCAATCCTCCTCCCAAATACCACCCGGATTCCCTCCCTCTTTTTCTAATCTATTAATAAAGAATAAATGATTTTTAAATGATAGTGACTTTATTTGGTTTGAAAGAAAGCTGGGGGAAGGGGCATGGTGGGTTCCTTACAGAAAATCAGTCAGTAAAGGGGGAGGGTTTTCATGAAGGAGAAACAAACAGATATTTCACACGGTAGCCTGGCCAGCCATGAAACTGGTTTTCAAAGCTTCTCTGATGCACAGCGCTTCATGGTGTGATCTTCTAATCGCCCTGGTGTCTGGCTGCGCGTAATCAGCAGCCAGGCGATTTGCCTCAGCCTCCCACCCCGCCATAAAGGTCTCCCCCTTACTTTCACAGAGATTGTGGAGCACACAGCAAGCAGAAATAACAATGGGGAGATTTCTTTGGCTGAGGTCAGAGCGAGTCAATAATGAACGCCAGCGACCTTTTAAACGGCCAAATGCACATTCTACCACCATTCTGCACTTGCTTAGCCTGTAGTTAAACAGCTCCTGACTCCTGTCCAGGCTGCCTGTGTATGGCTTCATAAGCCATGGCATTAAGGGGTAGGCTGGGTCCCCAAGAATAACTATGGGCATTTCAACATCCCCAACGGTTATTTTCTGGTCCGGAAAGTAAGTCCCTTGCTGCAGCCCTTTAAACAGAGTAGTGTTCCTGAAGACGCGAGCGTCATGAACCCTTCCCGCCCAGCCCGCGTTGATGTTGGTGAAACGTCCTTTGTGATCCACAAGTGCTTGCAGCACCATTGAAAAGTACCCCTTGCGGTTTATGTACTCGGTGGCTTGGTGCTCCGGTGCCAAGATAGGGATATGGGTTCCGTCTAGTGCCCCACCACAGTTAGGGAATCCCATTGCAGCAAAACCATCCACTATAGCCTGCACATTTCCCAGAGTCACTAACTTTCGTAGCAGCACCTGAGTGATTGCTTTGGCTACTTGCATCACAGCAGCCCCCACCGTAGATTTGCCCACTCCAAATTGATTCCCGACTGACCGGTAGCTGTCTGGCGTTGCAAGCTTCCACAGGGCTATCGCCACGCGCTTCTCAACTGTGAGGGCTGCTCTCATCTTGGTATTCTGGCATTTCAGGGCAGGGGAAAGCAAGTCACAAAGTTCCATGAAAGTGCCCTTACGCATGCGAAAGTTCCGCAGCCACTGGGAATCGTCCCAGACCTGCAACACTATGCGGTCCCACCAGTCTGTGCTTGTTTCCCTTGCCCAGAATCGGCGTTCCATGGATAGAATCTGCCCCATTAACAACATGATCTCCAAAGCACCGGGGCCTGTGGTTTCACTGAATTCTGTGTCCGTGTCCGTGTCCATGTCCTCATCATGCTTGTCGCTGCGCTGCCGCCGCCGCTGCCTCCTCGCCTCGTTTTTCTGGTCCTGGCTGAGCATAAACTCCACAAGAACGCGCGAGGTGTTTGCAATATTCATGAGTGCTGTCTTGACCTCAGCGGGCTCCATGCTTGCCGTGGTATGGAGTCTGCAGTGTTCACCCACCCAGGAAAAAAGGCGCGAAAATGGTTGTCTGCCGTCCGTTGCTTTCATGCAGGGAGGGAGGGAGGGAGGGAGTGAGGCTGTACCCAGAACCACCTGTGACGATGTTTTTTGTCCCATCAGGCACTGGGATCTTAACCCACAATCCCAATGGGCGCAGGAGACTGCGGGAACTATGGGATAGCTATGGAATTGCTACCCACAGTGCAACGGTGCAGAAATCGACGCTAGCCCCGGTACTTGGACGCACACCACCGAATTACTGTGCTAGTGTGGCCGCACTCATTTCGACTTTATACAACCTGTTTCTCAAATCCGAATTATCTAAATTCGGATTAATCCCGTAGTGTAGACATACCCTTAAGAGAGCCAAGCTGCTTTAGATTGGGAGCCTCCTGATCTGCTGTGCTGCGCAGGGCAAGGGAGGCGGGGTGAGCTGGGGTTGGGGTGTCCCTCTCTGGTGTACCCGATCTCTGCTGAGCTGGAATGGGGGCATAGGGGGATGCCTGTCTACGCACCAGCCTCTGGCTCAGAAGTGGTTGATGCTGTCTGCCGTTCAGGCAGGTGAGTGCTCTGCTTAAAGAGACAGCATGCCGACACACTCACTAAGGCACAGACACACACTCCCCCAACACACAATCTGTCTCTCTTTCTCACACACACTCCCCCCCCACACACACACTTCTGTGGGCTTCTTGTGTTACTGTTCAACAATGTCAGTTTGGTCATATTACTGAGTGCTACTTTAAAAAGTGATTAAAATGTGTGGGATTTTTTGGGCACACACAGCAATCATTACAAGTTTCAGAGCACGGTGCAAACAAACAAAGCCAGGCTCAGCACACTACAGCCACACATATTACTGTGGCTCAGTGTTAAAATGCTCCTTCAAGGCCTCCCTCAGCTGAATAGCCCCCTCGCTGAGCTCCTCTTATAGACTTGTGCTGATAATGCACAGCACAATACTGAACAGCAGTGCAGGATCCTGCTTTCTGACGGAGATGGCTGGCTCACAGGTTACCAGAGCAGTTGAAAAGTGTCTGGAAAGCTAGAAGGATTCCCATGGAATGTTGGGATAGAGAAACCTGTATCATGTAATGCTGAATCTACCCCCATGAGGCTTTGCAAACCTTTCCCAAAACACCCAGGGGCCAGTTGCACAGTGGGATACCTACCCATGGTGCACTGCTCTCTGTGTTGTTGCAAGAGCTGTTGTTGTGGATGTGCTCCACCAACACAAGAAGCGTAGTGTGGACGTGCAACAGCGGTTTAATTACAGTGGTGGCTGTATATCAACGTAACTTAAGTTGACTTAACTTTCAGCGCTAATACCCTCGTCGGGGAGGAGTACAGAAATCAATTTTAAGAGCCCTTTAAGTCGACAAAAATGGCTTCATCGTGTGGACAGGTGCAGGGTTAAATCGATCTAACTCTGCTAAATTCAACCTAAACTCGTAGTGTAGACCAGGGCTCACCAACAGAAGTTGGTCCAATAAAATATATTAACTCAACCACCTTGTCTCTCTGTTCCCCGATAAGGCATCTTTAGAGAGCAGGACAGTCCCTGGTCTTAGCTTCCAGCACTGGACATATGAAAGGAGAGGAGGTCTCAGTTCACACCCCTAGGGTATGTCTACACTACGAAATTATGTCAATCTTATAGAAGTCGATTTTTAGAAATCAATTTTATACAGTCGATTGCATATGTCCGCACTAAGCGCATTAAGTCAGCGGAGTGCATCCTCACTACCGTGGCTAGCATCGACTTTCGGAGCGTTGCACTGTGAGTAGCTATCCCTCAGTTCGCACAGTCTTTGCTGCCCATTGGAATTCTGGGTTGAGCTCCCAATGCTTGATGGGGCAAAAACATTGTCGCAGGTGGTTTTGGGTACATGTCATCAGTCACCCCTCCCTCTGTGAAAGCAACGGCAGACAATCGTTTCACACCTTTTTTCCGTGCAGATGCCATACTGCTGTCAGCAGATGGTGCAGTAGGACTGCTAACCATCATCATCCACCTTTTCCACTGCAACTTTGCTCTCCTGGTGCCATAAATCCACCTTGCATGTCCACTCATTGTTCTGTATAAATATCTATTCTCATGGCATCCGTCGTCATCCACCGCTTCCGCTGCCAAATCTGCTCTCCTGCAGATGCCATACCACGGCAGGCCTGGAGCCCACTCAGCTCACCGCTGCTGTTGTGAGCATTGCAAACACCTCACGCATTTTCCTGCAGTATGTGCAGAACCTGCAACAGCAGGCGAGGAGGTGATGACAGCGCGATCACGATAGTGATGAGGACATGGACACAGACTTTTCTCAAAGCACAGGCCCTGGCAATTTGGACATCATAGTGGTAATGGGACAGGTTCATTCCATGGAACGGCAATTCTGGGCCCGAGAAACAAGCACAGACTGGTGGGACCACATAGTGTTGCAGGTATGGGATGATTCCCAGTGGCTGCGAAACTTTCGCATGCGTAAGGGCACTTTCATGGAACTTTGTGACTTGCTTTCCCCTGCCCTGAAGCGCAAGAATACCAAGATGAGAGCAATCCTCACAGTTCACAAGTGAGTGGTGATAGCCCTGTGGAAGCTTGCAATGCCAGACAGCTACCGGTCAGTCAGGAATCAATTTGGAGTGGGCAAATCTACTGTGGGGGCCGCTGTGATTCAAGTAGCCAAAGCAATCACTGAGCTGCTGCTATCAAGGGTAGTGACTCTGGGAAATGTGCAGGTCATAGTGGATGGCTTTGCTGCAATGGGTTTCCCTAACCGTGGTGGGGTGATAGACGGAACCCATATCCCTATCCTGGCACCGGACCACCTTGGCAGCCAGTACGTAAACCGCAAGGGGTACTTTTCAATGGTGCTGCAAGCATTGGGGGATAACAAGGGACGTTTCACCGACATCAATGTGGGATGGCCGGGAAAGGTGCATGATGCACGCATCTTCAGGAACTCTGGTCTGTTTGAACAGCTGCAGGAAGGAACTTACTTCCCAGACCAGAAAATTACTGTTGGGGATGTTGAAATGTTTATAGTTATCCTTGGGGACCCAGCCTACACCTTAATGCCATGGCTCATGAAGCCATACTCAGGCATCCTGGACAGTAGTAAGGAGCAGCTCAACTATAGACTGAACAAGTGCCAAATGGTGGTAGAATGTGCATTTGGACGTTTAAAAGCTCACTGGTGCAGTTTACTGACTCAGTTAGACCTCAGCGAAACCAATATTCCCATTGTTATTGCAGCTTGCTGTGTGCTCCACAATATCTGTGAGAGTAAGGGGGAGACGTTTATGGTAGGGTGGGAGGTTGAGGCAAATTGCCTGGCCACTGATTACACGCAGCCAGACACCAGGGCGATTAGAAGAGCACAGCTGGGCATGCTGCACATCAGAGAAGCTTTGAAAACCAGTTTCGTGACTAGCCAGGCTACAGTGTGACAGTTCTGTTTGTTTCTCCTTGATGAAAACCCATGCCCCCTTGGTTGACTCTACTTCCCTGTAAGCAAACAGACCTCCCCGCTTCAATCACCGCTTTCAGAGGGAATAAAGTCATTATTGTTTAAAAATCATGCATTCTTTATTAATTCATCACACAAATAGGGGGAAAACTCGCAAGGTAGCCCGGAAGGGGTGGGTGAGGAGGGAAGCACCGGGTGCGGTGTTGGATGAGGGGAGGAGGGAAGGACAAGGCCACACTGCACTTCAAAATGTATTGAATGCCAGCCTTCTGTTGCTTGGGCAATCCTCTGGGGTGGAGTGGTTGGGTGCCCAGAGCCCCACCCCCCCGTGTTCTTGGGCATCTGGGTGAGGAGGCTATGGAACTTGGGGAGGAGGGTGGGCGGTTACACAGGGGCTGCAGCGGTGGTCTCTGCTCCTGCTGCCTTTCCTGCAGCTCCACCAGATGCCAGAGCATGTCAGTTTGATTCCCCAGTAGCCTCAGCATTGGATCCTGCCTCCTTTCATCTTGCTCCTGCCACCTCTCATCTCGCTCGTCCCTCCTGTCCTCGCGTTCATTATCTGCTTTTCTGCATTCTCATCGTCTGCCTCCACGCATTCTGCTGAGCTCTGTCAGTGTGGGAGGACTGCATGAGCTCAGAGAACATTTAACGGGGGCCATGCACTACACTGGGTAAAACTCAACAGCTTGAGACCATTTTGACCCGCATCACATCAGTAGTTTGATCTCTAGCTATGAGCAAAATAAACAAACCTAGAAACTTTTAACTGGGCTTATATCTACACAACCCTTAGCTCAAATGACCCCAAATTTAGGTCACTCACCCTACTCTGCACCTTCCTAAGGCAAATTAAATGTCAAAGAAATTTGACTAAGCATGTCATTTTTGTAAAAAAAGGTAGAAATTTAAACAGAAGTCATGGCGCAACCTTCACTATCAGGGTGTTGCTGTGTAGTTATAATATTAATCGGTTCATTTACTGGGTGGGTACCCATCTCACAGGTTTCTGTTAACCATGTTATTGGAATAGTTCATGATCCTTAAAATGGGATTGTGATGTCCAGCAATGAGAATCTCAGATAAAGGAATAAACAAAAAACTAGACATCACGGTACAGATATTCAGCTCATGTCACCTGGTCTAGTTCCATAGCACTATGCCAATTTACATCCACTGAGGAACTGGTCTAATTGACTTCAGTGGGGCTGTGGCTGATTTACACAACAGTTGTTTGGGGATCTGGACCCTTTGACTCCAAGGCAGTTAGAGGTGATTTACAAAAACTGGGGCTCTGACTCATTCACTCCACTGGTGCTACCCTGATTTGAACTAGCTGAGGATCTGAACCATTGATTCCAATAGATCTAGGGCTGATTTATACCCATTGGGGATCTGGCCCTTCATACTTCATTCTCTGACATGAATGTCTAGTGTGAATGTAACACTTTTAAACAGTGCATCTGCAGCCAAAGGAGCCTTTTATTTTAGTGTTGTCTGCAGAAAGGAAAAAATGTAACTACTGAGAAAGAAAGAAAGAAAGAAAGAAAGAAAGAAAGAAAGAAAGAAAGAAAGAAAGAAAGAAAGAAAGAAAGAAAGAAAGAAAGAAAGAAAGAAAGAAAAGCTGGGCCATTCATCCCAGTAGAAGTTGAAGATCAGATACAGAAAATCTCCACAACATGGAATTTCTCCAAAGTTCTGTCCCCAGTGGGAATGAATCGCTCTGTCACCCTTACAAATTACACTTGTAACTAATCTCAGTGACAAAGCACTAGGAAAGAGCAGATTGATTACGAACTTTTGACTCTTCTTTGGTTCAGTTTCACAGGCAAAGAATATGGATCGGAAACTGCATCATGGGCCAGATCCCCGGATGGTGTAAATGGATGTAGCTCCATGGAAGTCAATGAGCCAGATCCCAACTGGTGTAAACAGCCCTCGCTACTCTGAAGTCAATGGAATTTTACACCAACAATTTACACCAGCTCAGGACTTGATACTTAGTTTTTAGTGTTTGCCTCTGGGTACCTCTTAATGACCAACTTCAAGCAGCCAGGACAGCTTGACCTGTGGGTTCCTCTGGTGGCTGCATCCCAAGAGTTACTGGTGCAATGTAGGAGAAAAACATCTCTGCTCACTCAGGGGTAATTATGTGGCGTTAATGAAGGAACAGGCCATTCCAGGCCAGCTTAGACTCTGATGCCACTAGGCTCTTAGCTATTGTAGGTCATATGTCTGTGCTACAAATGTATATTTTATTTTGCCATCCTGTGGGGACCCCCTTTGTGATTCAGCCCTGCCTTGTTTTTAGCCAACGGTCCTTCCAGGGATGCTGCCATCATGTGAGATCCAGGGCAGGTGCTGTTCCCCCTCTGGAGGGTTAGGATCAGCTAGTGCAGGTTGTCAGGGTGGTTTGCTCCAGAGGTGAGATCAGAGCTGGGTTCAGAACCCTGGAGACTGGATTCAGCTATTTAGCCCAAGAACATGAACATCCTGGGCTGTGACTGTGTCTGAAGTATACACAAGCTGGCATCAGCTCTAGAGCTGGGAGGGGCTTTCAGTCCCTGATCCCTTTTACTCCATCACCTCTCACCCAAGCCTGCCCTAGGAGGGAAGCAGGGAGCACCCGTCTGTGCTAGGAACTGCAGAGAGACGCTGCAACTCAGAACATGCAATGAAGGGGAACGACAACAGTTGCTGGATAATACAGTGATGGGGGCATGGGAGAGAGAGAGAACCAAACAAGCCTGGCAGTGGATGCATAGATAGATAGATAGATAGATAGATAATGACCAATGATTCGTAACACTGCAAAATAAAATGCACTGCAATTTGGGATAAAGAAGAAGGGGAAGAGCATATTTGGATACAGACTGGCTAGCCTAGTGAAGAGGGCTTTAAACTAGGTTCAACAGAGGCAGGTGACCAAAGCCCACAGGTAAGTCAAAAGCATGGAGAGCTGGGAGAAGGATTGTAATCTGTGGGGAGCATGGACTGCTATAGCAGGAATAAGGGAGAGACAAGACAGAACTGTGGGGGCAGGAGGGGAACCAAATCAGTATCTTAGATGTCTGTATACTAATGTGAGAAGTATGGGGAATAATCAGGAAGAACTCAAAATACTAGTAAATAAACACAACATAGTTGGCATCATGGAGACTTGGTGGGATGATATGCATGACTGGAATATTGGTATAGAAGGGTACAGTTTAGTCAGGAAGGACAGGCAGGGAAAAAATGAAGGAGGTGTTGCCTTATATATAAAAAATGTAAACACTTGGACTGAGGTTGAGATAGAGATAGGAGGCAGACTTGTTGAAAGTCTCTGGGTAAGGATAAAAGGGATAAAAAAACAAGGGTGATGTCATGGTAGGGGTTTACTGCAGACCACCTAACCAGGTAGAAGAGGCAGATGAGGCTTTTTTTTAACAACTAACAAAATCATCCAAAGCGCAGGACTTGGTGGTGATGGGGGACTTCAACCACCCAGACATCTATTGGGAAAAATAACACAGCAGAGCGCAGATTATCCAACAAATTCTTGGAATGCATTGGAAACAATTTTTTATTTCAGAAGGTGGAGAAAGCTACTAGGGGGGAGGCTGTTCTAGATTTGATTGTCACAAATAGGGAGGAACTGGTTGAGAATTTGAAAGTGGAAGGTGGCTTGGGTGAAAGTGATCACAAAATGATAGAGTTCATGATTCTAAGCAATGGTAGGAGGGAAAACAGCGCAATAAAGACAATGGATTTCAGGAAGGCAGACTTTTTAGCAAACTCTGGGAGTTGGTAGGCAAAATCCCATGTGAAGCAAGTCTAAGGGGAAAAACAACTGAAGACAGTTGGCAGTTTTTCAAAGAACCATTACTAAGGGCACAAGAGCAAACTATCCCACTGAGTAAGAAAGATAGGAAGTATGGCAAGAGACCACCTTGGCTTAACCAGGAGATCGTCAATGATTTAAAACTCAAAAAAAAAAGAGTCCTACAAAAAGTGGAAACTAGGTCAAATTCCAAAGGATGAATATGAACAAATATCACAAGTGTGTAGGGACAAAATTAGAAAGGCCAAGGCACAAAATGAGATCAAACTAACTGGGGACATAAAGGGTAGCAAGAAAACATTCTACAAATACATTAGAAGCAAGAGGAAGACTAAGGACAGGGTAGGCCCATTACTCAATGGGAAGGGGGGAACAATAACAGAAAATGTGGAAATGGAAGAGGTGCTTAATAACTTATTTGTTTCGGTTTTCAACAAGAAGATAGGTGGCAGTTGAACGTCTAACAGAGTGAATGTCAGTGAAAATGAGATAGGATCAGAGGCTAAGATAGGGAAAGAACAAGTTACAAATTACTTAAACATGTTAGATATCTTCAAGTGACCAGGGCCTGAGGAAATGCATTCTAGAATACCCAAGGAGCTGACTGAGGAGATATCTGAGCCATTACCGATTATCTTTGAAAAGTCATGGAAGATGGGAGAGATTACAGAAGACTGGAAAAGAGCAAATATAGTGCCAATCTATAAAAAGGGAAATAAGGACAACCCAGGGAATTACAGACCAGTCAGCTTAACTTCTGTACCCAGAAAGATAATGGAGCAAATAATTAAGCAATCAATTAGCAAACACCTAGAAGATAATGAGGTGATAAGTAACAGTCAGCATGGATTTGTCAAGAACAAATCATGTCAAACCAACCTGATAGCTTTTTTTGACAGGGTAAAAAGCCTTGTGGATAGGAAAGAAGCAATAGATGTGGTATGTCTTGACTTTAATAAGGCTTTTGATACTGTCTGGCATGACCTTCTCATAAACAAACTAGGGAAATACAAACTAGATGGAGCTACTATAAGGTGGGTGCATAACTGGTTGGAAAACTGTTCCCAGAGAGTAGTTATCAGTGGTTCACAGTCATGCTGGAGGGGCGTAATGAGTGGGGTCCCACAGGGATCGGTTCTGGGTCTGGTTCTGTTCAATATCTTCATCAATGATTTAGATAATGGTACAGAGAGTACACTTATCAAGTTTGCAGATGATACCAAGCTGGGAGGGGTTGCAAGTGCTTTGGAGGATAGGATTATAATTCAAAATGATCTGGACAAACTGGAGAAATGGTCAGATGTAAATAGGATGAAATTCAATGAGGACAAATGCAAAGTACTCCACTTAGGAAGGAACAATCAGTTGCACACATACAAAATGGGAAATGACAGCGTAGGAAAGTTTACTGTGGAAAGGGATCTGGGTGTTATAGTGGATCACAAGCTAAATATTAGTCAACAGTGGAACACTGTTTCAAAAAAAGCAAACCTCATACTGGGATGTATTAGCAGAAGTGTTGTAAGCAAGAAACGAGAAGTAATTCCGCTCTACTCCACGCTGATTAGGCCTCAACTGGGTATTCTGTCCAGTTCTGGGCCCCACATTTCAGGAAAGATATGGACGAATTGGAGACAGTCCAGAGAAAAGCTACAAAAATGATTAAAGGTCTAGAAAACATGACCTATGAGGGAAGATTGAAAAAAATTGGTTTGTTTAGTCTGGAGAAGGGAAGACTGAGAGGGGACATGATAACAGTTTTCAAGTACATAAAGGGTTGTTACAAGGAGGAGGGAGAAAAACTGTTCTTATCCTCTGAGGATAGGACAAGAAGCAATGGGTTTAAATTGCAACAAGGAAGGTTTAGGTTGGACATTAGAAAAAACCTCCTAACTGTCAGACCGGTTAAACACTGGAATAAATTGCCTAGGGAGGTTGTGGAATCTCCTTCATTGGAGATTTTAAAGAGCAGATTAGACAAACACCTGTCAGGGATGGTCTAGATAATACTTAGTCCTGCCAGGAGTGCAGGGGACTGGACTAGATGACCTACCGATGTCCCTTCCAGTTCTGTGATTCTATGAGTCTATGAAAGTAAGTTTTCTATTTCAATTAAATATGTTAGAGTATTAATGTACAGGGAAAATTTAATATCAGAAATATGAATTGCCATTAGAACTCTTTAAGACTTTAACTATCAAATTATGCAGACATCTAGAGATGATCAGATTTTTTTTAAAAAAATTTCATCAGAAAAAATTGACTTTTCATTGAGGTTGTGAGAACCAAACAATTTCATCCTAAAATTGTTGGAATTTGAAATTTTTTAGTCATAATAAAAAAAGTTTTAATTTTTATGGCTAGCAGAGACTTTCCATGAAAATGTATTCAACTGAAAATTCAATTTTCCTTTGAAATAAAGCAGAAATTGTCTGACTACTCCTAACTGGAAACTTAGCTTTAAGCCAGGGTGGGGAACATGAATATTGTCCAATGACACCACAATTCCCAACCCATTCCCTCTATTGCAACCGTGTTTATGGTAAAACTAAGTAAGTAGCGAAGTTGGTAGTCCACAGAATATGTTTTAAACACACTAACCTCTCTAAACTGAAGCCCAGAGAGTCGAAGCCCCCAGACAAAGCCTGTCTATCTTGATCCTACCCAAGGACACGCAGGAGGCTGATGGAACTAGAACCCAGCTTTCCTCTTCTACCATCATTGCCTGTGTCCCACACGGCTGCCCGCTAAACAAAAATACTGTCCACACATGCACAGAACATACACATAGGAAGAAACAGTCCATCCCCAAAAGAGTTTACATTCAAAGTAGACAAGACAGACAAATGGAGGGAGGGGAAAGAGAGGCAGAAGTGACTGCCTCAAGGTCACAGTAAAGGTCAGTGGCAGAGCCAAGAGTAGAACCCAAGTCTCCTGACTGCCACTGACCTGCACAGCACAGAAGTAAAGTCACAGAGGGAAACAATACAACCTAGCAGTAACTGTACAATGCTACTAGCCCATCATCGCCCAGAGATGGGAATGCAGCTACGATTTGGTGCCATAAATCAATGTGTAAAAAGGCAGCAAGCCATCTGTGAGGTGTTGGGATGGAATTATCACAGATAAACTGCCATGTGGGACTCCAGATAAGTCTATGCTGCATTTCCCAGGAAAGTGGGAATCAGGCTGTGTGGGCATTTGAATTTCATGGCCAAGTTATGAGCCTGGTGTCTGTAGCAATAGGGGCAAAACCTTGGCTAACATTGTTGGATTTGGGTTGTACTTTGTTCTATCCTTCATACTGCATTTGATCAAGCCACATATTGGGCCAGATCCTCAGATGGTGTAAACTGACCGAGCTACATTGACTTTAAGGGAGCGATGCCAATTTACACACCTGTGATAACACACTAGAGTAGTACTCTGTTTGTGAGCGGTGAGAAACACTTGCTACTCCAGTCAACAGAAGTGATGAATGCTGTGCACCTTTGACATTCACATCATGAGATATTATGTAGAGAGGAATCAGGGTCACTCCCTCTCTCACTATAATCCTGACCATTGTCCTTGTCTTTCCCTCCACAGGCAGGGCACGATGAACTAAGAAAGAAAATGTCCAACCAAACCAACATAACTGAGTTCCTTCTCCTGGGATTCTCTGACGTTCTGGAGCTGCAGATTTTGCACTTTGTGGTGTTTCTAGTGATTTACCTGGCAGCCCTGATGGGGAATCTTCTCATCATCATGGTTGTAACCCTAGACCACCACCTTCATAGCCCCATGTACTTCTTCCTGATGAATTTGTCTATCCTAGACCTCGGTACCATCTCAGTTACCGTACCCAAATCCATGGCTAATTCCCTCATGAACACCAGGTCCATTTCCTATTCTGGATGTGTCGCCCAAGTCTTTTTCCTCGTCTTCTTTGCTGTATCTGACTTCGCCTTACTCACCGTCATGGCCTATGATCGATATGTTGCCATCTGCAAACCCCTGCACTATGAGACTATAATGAACAGGAGAGCTTGTGTCCAAATGGCAGCCAGTGCCTGGATCAGTGTAATGGTCTATTCTTCATTGCACACCAGGAACACATTTGCAATCTCCTTCTGTGGCGGCAATAAGGTGGATCAGTTCTTCTGTGAAATTCCCCAGCTACTCAAGCTCGCCTGCTCTGACACATACCTTGGTGAAGTTGAGGTACTCATCTTGGGTGCATGCTTAGCCTTAAGCTGTTTTGTTTTTATAATTGTGTCATACACTCGGATATTCCAAACAGTGCTGAGAATTCCCACTGAGCAGGGTCGGCATAAAGCCCTATCCACCTGCCTCCCTCACCTCATTGTGGTCTCCTTGTTTGTTTCCACTGGCATCTTTGCATACCTGAAACCCACCTCCAGCTCTCCATCAGGCCTGGATCTCATGGTGGCTGTTCTTTATTCCGTGCTGCCACCAGTGATGAATCCGATCATCTACAGCATGCGGAACAAGGAAATCAAAGCTTCCCTGAGGAAACTCACTGGGTGGAGGTTATTCAGCAAGAATAAAATGTCTATATTTCTCTTATGAACATGGTTTTTATCTGTGTTTCTTTACAAACACAATCTATTGATGATACTTTGTTATTGTCCTCATAAGAATATGCTGTGTGATTTTTTTATGCAAAATGCTGTATTTATAGTGGTAAATCCAGACTCGCTCCACTAAGTCAATGGAGTTATTCTAGATTTATACCAGTGTAAGTAAGATCTCCATTAACATGCCTCCAGTCATAGGGAAGGAGGCAGGGGGTGGGGTGGTTAGTGGATTATGGATTGTTGTAATAAGCCATAAATCCAGTGTCTCTATTCAGTCCATGGTTTTTGGCGTCTAGCAAAGTTATGAATTTAAGCTCCCAGGCTCATCCCTTGAAGGTGTTGTGCAAGTTTCCTTTGGGAGAAGGACTGTGAGATCAGATATAGAATATTTTTGCAGTTATAGAATGATCACTTTATGAAAAGTGTTCACTCACAGGTGATAGGATGTTTTTGTCTTTTATCATTTTCTGTGTGAGTTCATTCAAGAGCGTAGTGATTGTTTGGTTTCATCCACATAATTGTTACTGGGGCATTTAGTGCACTGGATGAGGCACACCACATGTTGTGATAGGCATGTGTAGGACCCATGGATCATGACAGGTGTTTTGTGGGGGGTGCTGATCATCATAGCAGTGGAGATAGGTCTGCAGGTTTTATATCTGTTGTTCTGGCAGGGTTTGGTGTTGCTTTGCGTTGGTGTGTCCTGTTCTGTGGGGAGCTTGCTTCAGAAGATGAGCTTGGAGACGTTGGAAGGTTTTCTGAAGGCCAGAAGAGGGAGTTCTGGAAAGATTTCTTTCAGGATGTGGTCCCCATTGAGTATGGATTGTAATTGTTTGATGATACCCTGTGTCGTCAACAGGCCAATTCACCTTGAATGGTCCCTTGAAATATGTGTTAACAATTTACACTAAACAATCTGTTCCAATTTGTATTTAGCTGTAACACTCTGAGTACATTTCCTAGACCTGAAGAAGAGTTCTGTGTAAGCTTTAACACTTGTGTCTCTCACCAACAGAAGTTGAGGAATAAAAGATTTTACCTCATTCACCTTGTCTTTCTAATATCCTGGGACCAACATGGCTACAACATCACTGCATAAATCAGTGTTGTGTTATTCTTGATGTTGTTGAAAGGCTTATTTAAAAGGAAGGTTTTGCAATGTTTTCTAAAGACAATCAGACTCTGGACAATGAGGCCAAATTTTGATCCCATTGAAGTAACTGGAATGTAGCCACTCACTTCAAAGGAATCATGATTTGGTCAGTGGCCAATACACACAAGGATCCACATGTGGCTCAAGACAGCCTGGAGAAAGTGAATGCTACAGAGATGTAAGGGTGAGATTCCCATCTCAGCTAAACCACAGCTGAGCAAAGTAGACAAATGCAGAGTCTGAAATTAGATAGACAGAGAGAGAGGACCATTCTTTGTCCTAACACACGACCTAATTGTGTCATGATAGATTTCTATTTGATTGTGAATTGTTAAATAGATAGATAATGAATAGCTTATGCAAATTATTGACACTCATTTCCTATTCAAGACTATGCCCAGATCATGATTTTCTTGTAAACATTAATTATTAAACATTATTTACCAAATAATTTATCTGACAATATCTTACTCCACAACTCATCTACTTGGTGTTTGAACTTTAAGCTGTTTCAACTGGATCCATTTTTAACATGCTCTGTTTCCCTTCCCTGAGTGGATCAGTTCATAGAATCATAGAATATCAGGGTTGGAAGGACTTCAGGAGATCATCTAGTCCAACCCCCTGCTCAAAGCAGGACCAATCCCCAACTGAATGGTCCCAGTCAGGGCTTTGTCAAGTCTGACCTTAAAAACCTCTAAGGAAGGAGATTCCACCACCTCCCTAGGTAACCCATTCCAGTGCTTCACCGCCCTCCTAGTGAAAATGTTTTTCCTAATATCCAACCTAAACCTCTCCCACTGCAACTTGAGATCATTACTCCTTGTTCTGTCATCTGGTACCACTGAGAACAGTCTAGATCCATTTTCTATGGAACCCCCTTTAAGGTAGTTGAAAGCAGCTATCAAATCCCCCCTCATTCTTCTCTTCTGCAGACTAAATAATCCCAGTTCCCTCAGACTCTCCTCATAAGTCATGTGCTCCAGCCATCTACCAATGTGATATATGCCATCATGTGCCACCAATGCCCCTCTGCCATGTACATTGGCCAAACAGGACAGTCTCTATGCAAAAGAATAAATGGACACAAATCTAATATCAGGAATCATAACATTCAAAAACCAGTAGGAGAATACTTCATCCTCTCTTGTGACTCAGTAACAGACTTAAAGGTGGCAATTTTGCAACAGAAAAACTTCAAAAACAGATTTTAATGAGTAACTGCTGAACTTGAATTAATATTCAAACTTGATATGATCAACTTAGGTTTAAATAGAAACTGGGAATGGCTGAGCCATTATACACATTGAATCTATTTCCCTGTGTTAAGTATCCTCACACCTTCTTGTCAAACTGTCTCAAATGGGCTATCTTGATTATCACTACAAATGTTTTTTTTCTCTCCTGCTGATAATTGCTCATCTTAATTAATTAGCCTCTTCGAGTGAGTAGGGCAACTCCCACCTTTTCATGTTCTCTGTATATATATATATCTCCTCACTATATATTCCATTCTATGCATCCGATGAAGTGGGCTGTAGCCCACGAAAGCTTATGCTCAAATAAATTTGTTAGTCTCTAAGGTGCAACAAGTACTCCTGTTCTTTTTGCAGATACAGACTAACACAGCTGCTACTCTGAAACTAATCATTTTTTTTTTTTTGCTCTTTGCTGGACTCTTTCCAATTTTTCCACAGCCTTCTTGTAGTGTGGGGCCCAAAACTGGGCACAGTACTCCAGATGAGGCCTCACCAATGCTGAATAGAGGGGAATGATCACATCCCTCGATCTGCTGGCAATGCTCCTACTTATACGAAAGGATGTGTCAGGAGTGGGATTTGAATGCATGCCTCCATAGAGAGATCAAAACACCCAATTGTGGGAAAGACAAAGTCTTGCACCTTAGACCAGTTGGCCATCCTGACATTAACCATCACACTCAGGTTCCTTAAAAAGGAAGGGACCAATCCTTAGCTGGTGTAAATTGTTATATCTCCATTGAAGTCAACAGAGCTCTGAGAATTTACACAACCTGAGGATCTGTTCCGAACACTCGTGGTTGTGAATTCGAAACTCCCTTCCATTGAATATTCTTCACTAAGGCCCTAATTCAGCAAACCACTTCAGGACATGCTTAACTTTAAATACATGTGTAGTCCCATTGAAAACTGGAAGTTAATCTCATGCTTAAGTGTTTTTTTGGATTAGGGATAGGGACAACTGGTGTCAGACTTGCCACTGCCTCAGTTTCTCCCCTTTCTCAATTAAACAAACTGCTAGAATTAATGCATTTAAATTTATCTCTGCTTCTGGTATCATAAAATAAAAGTTTATTGCAAAGCCATTCTCTCAAGGCTGTCTTCTTCAGGCTCACTAGGCCATTACACTCCTCCTAGATTCCTAATTCCCTCTCCGGGTTCTGTTCCTGCCCTGCAGGACAGGTTACTCCAGCCAGTCCTCCCTTCTGGTTGCTATGGAGAGCTTCTTCCCAAGTCCTCTCTGACCTTGGGTTCCCTCTGGATCCCCTTCAGGAGACTCCCTGTGACCTGAAATTCTTCTAGTCTTTACCCTTGGATCAGAGCATCAGGTCCAGCTCTCTCTGCTCCTCAGGCCCATTCCAGACTCTGGGCTTCTCCAGAGAGACCTCCGCTGGGCCTGTCCTACACACTGATCCCCCTTGCTCTGATGGATCAGGTTCTCTCCTGTGATTCCTGGTCACCTGACCCACCCACAGCCCCAAACTCAAACTTGTCCCCTGGGATTGAATAATAGGGCAAAGGTGTAGATGAGCAGAGAGAGAAAAACACGGACAAAGGCTTGCTCTGAGAAAGGATGTAGTGCCACTGTCCACATCATCAGTGCTATGGGGTATTATCAGGAGGGGCTCCCTGTCAATAAATAACTACAGAGACATTGGAGCAGGGGACTGGACCCTGGGTCTGCTACCTCCCAGGGGAGGGCTCTAACCACCAGGCTAGAGAGTCACTCTGGTACTTGCTTTCTCTCTGTTCCAATGACGTCTTTCTCCAAAATAGAACAGATCAAATTGAGGGCACCCATTTCAGAACATCCTACAGCTCAGCGGTTAGAGGACTCACCTGAGAGATCGAGATCCAGATCCCTCTTCCTCATCAGGTAGAGAAGGGATGTGAACCAGGGCTCTCCCACATCCCAAGTGAGTATCCTAACTACTGGTCTGACAGTTATGAGCTAGGGGCTTCTCCACATTGCAAAAAAATATCATATGAGCCTGATCCTAGGACAGGGTTCCCAATTGTGGCTCACAAGCCAAGATAGATGCTTCCCACTGGTGTGGACCGAGGTACCTAACACTGCGACAGGGGTATGGCTTAGCACACACCATAAGGGGAGGGATAGCTCAGTGGTTTAAGCATTGGTCTGCTAAACCTAGGGTTCAATCCTTGAGGGAGCCATTTATAGGGATCTGGGGCAAAAATTGGGGATTGGTCCTGCTTTGAGTAGGGGGTTGGACTAGATGATCTCCTGAGATCCTTTTCAACCCTGATATTCTATGATTCTAATCAGCATCTCCCATTGCTTGGCTTAGGCACCTCCCTACCCAGTATGCTGGCACTTCTTTCTCCCCATTCATTGAATAGGGAGCCTGGTCTGCTAACTCAGGCTTTGTTAATGTCAGTGATTTTAGAACACCGAAGAGCCAGATTTTTAAAGGTATGTAGGTGCCTGGTGGGAATTTCAAAAGCAGGAGTTTAGGGGTTTGAAAGTGTAGGGCTGCTCCCATCTCAGCTGAGACAGGGACCTTCTTACCTCTAGCTCCCGCAGATCAATTTGCTCCTAGCTGGGTATCAGTTAAAGGTTATTCCATTTGCTGGTTATCTGACAGTCCATGGTAGCTGAGCCCTTTTGAAAATGCCAGCTGAAGGCTTTGGGAAGTGGAAATTTACCCAGCCTCAAATTTTACAGTTGGCCTATCTTTCATCATTGGCCGAGCAAAAACAACAGAAAGAACCAGGCCTGAGCTTTGGAGTGTTCAACGCCTGGCCTTGCATTCATCTCTGCCTGCACAGGGACCATTCACCCCTCTAGGCCATCAGTGGCAATGTTGGCACAAGCATCTAAGCTATATGTACTGGATTGGGGATCTGTGTACAGTTCATAAGAACGGTCATACTGGGTCAGATCAATGGTCCATCTAGCCCAGTATCCTGTCTCTCCCAGTAGCCAATGCCAGATGCTTCAGAGGGAATGAACAGAACAGGCAATCACTGAGTGATCCATCCCCTGACGTCCAGTCCCAGCTTTTGGCAGTCAGAGGTTTATGGAAACCAAGAGCATGGGGTTGCATCCCTTACAATCTTGGCTAATAGCTATTGATAGACCTGTCCTCCATGAACTTATCTAATTCTTTTTTGAACCCCATTATAGTTTTGGCCTTCACAACATCCCCTTGCAACAAGTTCCACAGGTAGACTGTGCGTTGTGTGAAGTACTTTCTTTTGTTTGTCTTAAACCTGCTGCCTATTCATTTCATTGGGTGACCCCCTGGTCCTTCTGTTATGTGAAAGAGTAAATAACACTTCCCCACTCACTTTCTCCATACCATACATGATTTTATAGACCTCTATCATATTCTCCCTTTCTTGTCTCTTTTCTAAATTGAATAGGTCCTTTTAAAATAGTCTTTTAAATCTCTCCTCATAAGGAAGCTTTTCCATACCCCTAATCATTTTTGTTGCCTTTCTCTGTACTTTTTCTAACTCGACTATATCTTTTTTTGAGATGGGGTGACCAAAACTGCATGCAGTTTTCAAGGTGTAAGCATAGCATGGATTTATATAGAAGCATTATGATATTTTCTATCTTATTAGCTATCCCTTTTCTAATAGTTCCTAACATTCTGTTAGCTTTTTTGACTTCCACTGAACGTTGAGCACATGTTTTCAGAAAAATATCTACAATGACTCCAAGATCTCTTTCTTGAGTGGTAACAGCTAATTTAGACCACATAATTTTGTATCTATAATTGGGATTATGTTTTCCAGAGTGCATTACTTTGCATTTATCAAACACTAAATTTCATCTGCTGTTTTGTTGCCCAGTCACCCAATTTTGTGAGATCTCTTTGTAACTCCTTCACCGTCAGCTTTGGACTTAACTATCTTGAGTAAATTTGTATCATCTGCAAACTTTGTCATGCCAGTATTTACCCCTTTTTCCAGATCATTTATGAATATGTTGAACAGCTCTGGTCCCAGCACAGATCCTTGGGGGACCCCGCTATTTATCACTTTCGAATAGGAAAACTCACCATTTATTCCTACTCTTTGTTTACTATCTTTTAACCAGTTACTGGTCCATGATAGGACCTTCCCTCTTATCCCATGACAGCTTACTTTGCTTAACAGCCTTTGGTGAGGGACCTTGTGAAGGCTTTCTGAAAGTCCAAGTACACTGTGTCGAGTGTATCACCCTTGTCCCCATGTTTGTTGATCCCCTCAAAGAATTATAATAGATTGGTGAGGCATGATTTTTCTTTGCAAAAGCCATGTTGACTCTTCCTCCAACATATTATGTTCATCTATGTGCCTGATAATTCTATTCTTTACTTATTTTCAACCAATTTTCCTGGTATTGAAGTTATGCTTACCGGACTGTAATTGCCAGAATTGCCTCTGGAACCTTTTTTAAAAAATCAGTGTTACAGTAACTATCCTCTAGTCATCTGATCCAGAGTCTGATTTAAGTGATAGGTTACACACCTCAGTTAGTAATTCTGCAATTTCATATTTGAGTTCCTTCAGAACTCTTGGGTGAATACCATCTGGTCCTGGTGACTTATTATTGTTTAATTTATCAATTTGTTCCAAAACCTCCTCTATTGACATGTCAATCTGGGACAGTTCCTCAGATTTGTCACCTAAAAAGAATGATTCAGGTGTGGGGATCTCCTTCACATTCTCTGAAATGAAGACTGATGGAAAGAATTCATTTAGATTCTCTGCAATGGCCTTGTCTTCCTTGCATGCTCCTTTAGCACCTCAATCGTCCAGTTGGCCCACTAACTGTTTGACAGGCTTCCTGCTTCTGTTATGATTTTTTTTTTGCTGTTAATTTTTGTTTCTTTTGCAAGTTCTTCAAAATCTCAACTCAGGCAAAACAGCAGAGCTCCTTAGCACTATGCCAGTTTACACAAACCAGGGATCAGGTCCCATTGACTTCAATAAAATTACGGCCGATATATACCAGCTGAGGGTCTGGGTCTTTATATCTTTTCAATCTCTCTGACATACCTATAACCCATGTGAATTAAACATTTTTAAAATGGCATGCATCATTGCACCTGCTGCTTGATGAGCTGTTGTCTGAGGTTAGAAAAAAATGGAATTGCTAAGAAAGAAAGAAAGAAAGAAAAGTTGGGCCATTCATCCCAATAGAAGTTGAAGACTAGATACAGAAAATCTTTGCAACACTGAATTCCTCCAAGTTCTGTCCCCAGGTTTGAATGAATCAATCCTTAACCATTAACAGTTACACTTCTAAGGCCTGGTCTACACTACAAGTTCAGTTCGAATTTAGCAACGTTAAATCTAATTAACCCTGCACCCGTCCACACAACGAAGCCATTTACTTTGACATAAAAGGCTCTTAAAATTGATTTCTGTACTCCTCCGCGATGAGGGGAGTAGTGCCAAAATCGACATTGCCATTTCGAATTAGGGTTAGTGTGGCCGCAACTCGACAGTATTGGCCTCCGGGAGCTATCCCACAGTGCACCATTGTGGCCGCTCTGGACAGCAATCTGAACTCGGATGCATTGGCCAGGTAGACAGGAAAAGCCCTGCGAACTTTTGAATTTCATTTCCTGTTTGCCCAGCGTGGAGCGCTGATCAGCACAGGTGACCATGCAGTCCAGGAATCAAAAAAAAGCTCCAGCATGGACGCAACAGGAAATACTGAATCTGATCTCCGTATGGGGAGATGAATCTGTTCTATCAGAACTCGGTTCTAAAAGACGAAATGCCAAAACATTTGAAAAAATCTCCAACGCCATGATGGACGGAGGCCACAACAGGGACTCAACACAATGCTGTGTGAAACTTAAGGAACTGAGACAAGTGTACCAGAAAGCCAAAGAATCGAATGGACGCTCACGGAGGGAGGGGCGACTGACGACTGTAGCTATTCCACAGTTCCCGCACTCTCCGAAAACCATTTGAATTTTTGGGTTGAGCTCCCAATGCCTGAAGGGTCAAAAACATTGTTGCGGGTGGTTCAGGGCATATGTCGTCAGCCTCCCCCACTCTGTGAAAGCAAAGGGGAAAAAATAGTTTCTCACCTTTTTTCACTGTCACCGTATGTCTACTGGATGCTGCTGGCAGACGCGGTGCTGCAGTGCTACACAGCAGCATCCCCTTGCCTTGCCTTGCAGACGGCAGATGGTGCAGTATGACTGGTAACCGTCATTGTCGTCCTGTGGGTGCTCCTGGCTGGCCTCAATGAGGTCGGTCGGGGGCACATGGACAAAATAGGGAATGACTCCAGGTCATTCTCTTCTTTAAGTTTTGTGTAATGGAGATTCAGTCCTGCCTGGAATATCATGCCAGCTGAGGGCTGCTACCTCAGGCTGCTCTCCCAGTCGGCAGCACCGCGTGGTCGCACCTACCCCAGCCTACCCTTTGCTCCCAGGGCTCACAATCAGATACTTTTTGCTGCAAACAAAAAAATAAAGCTGCCATTTAGAACTGTCCCCCAGCATACATATCCTGGGACATTTTGTATTTTACCAGTGTCAACCAAAGGCCCACACGCAAATGGAGATTCAGTCCTGCCTGTGCTTTTATCCTAGTGCTTATCACAGATTCCCATTTTCAGCTATAGGCTGAGCAAGTGCAGAATGGTGGTTCACTCGACTTCACTGTAAGCCAACCGCCCTCCCCTCCCCCCTTTGATCTCTGCTTGCAGAGGCAATAAAGTCAGTGTTGTTTCAAATTCATGCATTCTTTATTACTTCATCACACAAAAGGGGGGATAACTGCCAAGGTAGCCCAGGATGGCTGGGGAAGGAGGGAAGCAACAGGTGGGCTTGTCTTAGGGGCACCCCCTAGAATGGCACGCAGCTCATCATTTCTACGGGATGTCTGGGGCTCTGACCTGGAGCGGCCGTTTGCCTCTCTGGTTCTTTAGTAGGCTTGCCTGATATTCTAGGCAGGACTGACTCTCCATTAGACAAAACTTAAAGAAGAGAATGACCTGGGGAGTCATTCCCATTTTTGTCCAGGTGCCCCCGACCGATCTCACCAAGGCTGGCCAGGAGCACCCATGACAGCAGCAGGTGGTACAGTATGGCTGGTAACCATCTTTGCTGACTTACAAAGGCAAGGGGATGCTGCTGTGTAGCGATGCAGTACCGCGTCTGTCAGCAGCATCCAGTAGACATACAGTGACAGTGAAAAAAGGATGAACAGTCTCCATGGTTGCCATGCTATGGTGTCTGCCTGGGCAATCCAGGGAAAAGGGAGCGAAATGATTGTCTGCTGTTGCTTTCACGGAGAGAGGATTGACTGACAACATTTATCCATAACCACCCGCGACAAATTTTTGGCCCCATCAGGCATTGGGATCTCAACCCAGAATTCCAATGGGTGGGGGAGACTGCGGGAACTATGGGATAGCTATGGGATAGCTACACACAGTGCAACGCTCCGGAAGTCGACGTTAGCCTCGGTATATGGATGCACACCGCCAAATTAATGTGCTTAGTGTGACCACATGCACTCGACTTTATACAATCGGTTGCCAAAAATCGAATTCTGTAAATTCGGAGTAATCCTGTAGTGTAGACATACTCTAAATAATCTCAAAGGCAAAGACTTAAGGAAGTGCAGAATGGTTAGGAACTTGTGACTTGTCTTCAGTTCAGATTCACAGGCACAGAATATGGATTTGAAACTGTGTAACGGGACAGATCCCCAGCTGGTGTAAATTGACATAGCTCCATGGGAGAGAATGGGCCAGATCCCAGCCTGTGTAAATCAGCATAACTCGACTGAACATATGGAAACAACTATGGGCTAATACAATGATGGGTGAATGACAGGGAGATAGATTAAACAATCCTGATGGTTGAGAATTGAAGGAATCACAAGCTGAGACAAACTCCACAAAGACCATCACAGTAAATTTGCTATTTCAAATAAATATATTTTGGGGATTAATATACAGGGGAAATTTAAGAATATGAATGTGAATTTACAGTCTGAACTGTTTTTGACTTTTGGTATCAATGTAATGAAATATCTACTGCTGGTCAGAATTTTTATTCCCCTCTGCAAAATTTTGAATTTTCATTGAAACCCCAAAATATGACTTTTATTTATGTATTTATTTTTCACTTTTTGTCAGTCAAAAAAGTTCAGCTGAAAAATGCACATTTTAAGATGAAAACCATTTTTTTAGTTGTCAGTTTGCCAAGAATAATCAATATTTCCAAGAAAATATTCTGAGAAAAAATGTGTTTAGCTGAAAACTCAATTTTCCATAAAACAAACAAACAAACAAACAAACAAACAAACAAACAAACAAACAAACACTATATCAACACATAGCTTAACAAAGAGAAGGTTCACAACACCTACCTAGAGAAAAAAAATTGTGGGTCAGGCCCTAATTAAGGAATCACTATAAGTTCCATGTTATGCCTGGAGACACTGAGGCACAAAGAATTCAGCTAACGTAGTGTCTTGATCACCTCTCTAGCCAGTGGTACCTGGCTGTACTTGTTATCATAGGCTGGGTTGTTAAAGGGAGTCTAAGGGAGTTCATGTCTTAGTCCCTTAGTCTCCTTTGCAAAACTCAGGCTTAATGTTTCTGAAATTCAAGAGAAGCCCAGGCCTCGGAAGTTAATGAGATAGACCCAGGACCAGGATTGCAAAGGGGTTTAAGCACCTAAGAATGGAGATACAGACCTATTGAGATTTACAATAGCACCTAAGCACTATAGGCTCCTAACTCCCATTGAATGTCAATAGGACTTAGCCACCTGGCTCACTTAGGAGCTTTGATAGATCCCACTAGGCACCTGTCTCCATATTTAGGTGCCTAAATGCCTTTGTAATCCTGACCCACAGATAACATAGAACTGGGCTGGAGTTAGGGAACTTTGGAGGAGATCATAGGGCCTGTGCTACACAGAGGGTCATACTATAGGATCATAATGGCTCCTTTTGGCTTTCTCTCTGACTCGTTGAACTTTTGCCTCTGGGCCTCTGCTTTTGAGCTGTGCAGAGCTCCGGGGAGTGAGTCCCATAAGCCTGAAAATAGACATGGATAAGTCACCTTCCACATCATCAGTCCTTTAATGTCAGAGAAGCTCAAAGCCAGCTGCACACAGCTCATCTACGGAGGGCAACAGGTCTGTGCCTAGCTCTGTCAGATCAGTCTAAGAGTGAGAGGAGAAATTACTCTTACATAGCTTAGCTTTTGGATTCTAGATACTGCAGTGGTGTTAACAATGGAGTTAGATAGATAATGACCAAAGAATTCTGGCACTGGAGGATCAAATGCATCACAAGTTTGGGAAAAATCCACAGTGACCTGCACAGTAAGTTCACGATTTCAATAAAATATATTTGGGGATTAATATACAGAGCATACGTAAGACCCTACATGTAAATTACATTTTGAACTCTGTAAGGCTTTTGCTATCCATTTAGTCATACATCTAGATCCAGTCAGAAAAAAGTCAGTGGAAAATTTTGACTTTGCACCAGAAACGAGAAAAGTTTTGGAGACTTGGCAGCCAAAAACTTCTTTTTTTAGCTGAAAACTGTTGAAAACTAAAAATTTTAATTTGAAAACAAAAGAAAAACGGGGTTTCCAATTTTTTTTAAAAAATAGTATCACAGACACTTTCCCTGACCATTTTTGTTTAGTTTAAAATTCCATTTTTGAAAACAAAAATTAGAAAGAAAATTTCCAACTGCCCCTTATTGGAAATGGAGCTGTTAGCAAGGGTGGGAAACATAAATAGTTTTGAATAATACCATGATTTCCAACCCATTTGTGCTATTGCAAGTGTGTTTATTTCTGTTTCAAAGGAATAGCGAGTAGACGATAAAAATTGAGTAACGAGCAAAGCTGGCAGCCACAGAATGTGTTTTACACTCACTAGCACTTTTCAACTTAGAGTGAGAGTTGAACTGGCCAGCTAAGGTCTGGCTATCCTGACACAACCAAGAACAGAAAGGAGGTCAACAGGACTAGAACCCAGCTTTCCTATTCTACCATCAGAGCCTCTGCCCTGCACTGCTGCCAGCTAAACACCAAAGCACTTGACTGGGGTACAGAAGATAGACATAGTAAGACACAGCCCCTCCCCACATGAGCTCACAGTGCAACTAGACAAGGCAGGGAAAGGGAGAGAGGAATTATTAGAGATGAGCTGGTGCTCAGTGTGCTGGACATGTCTGTGTCGTGTTTTCCTGGGACAAGGGAATCAGGCTGTGCTGGGGGTTTAGAAGTTTAGTTTCTTGTCCAAGTGGTGAGCCTGCTGAGTGTCATAAGACCATATGATTGGAAGGTACCTGGGTCATCAAGTCTAATCCTCTGCTACCACTGGCAACCCCATCACATAATCTCCATCATAAAACTGACCCATCCCCATGTTAACTCTAATTGGGTTGTTTGCTCCCAGGGCTGTTCCTGGCCCTCCCTCCTCTGACAGGGACATACCTTCTGTGCATTTCCAGTCTAAATTTACTCATGGCCAGTTTATCCCCATTTGTTCTTGTGCCAACATTCTCCTTTAGCATCAACAGCTCTTCTCCATCCCTGGTGTTTACCTCCCTGATCTATTTACAGAGAGTGATCATATCCCCTCTCAGCTGGCGTTTTGCTAGGCTAAACAAGCCAAACTCTTCTAGGCTATGTCTAAACTAAGGCTAGGGGTGTAATTCCCAGCTCACATACTTGCAGTAGTTTGATGAGTGCTAGCACGAGTACAAATAGCAGTGTATCTGTGGGGCCATGGGCAGTGGCAGTGGGGGCACAGCTATAAACCCACCTGTACCCTGTGGGAACGTACTCATCAGGGCTCAGCTGTATCTCCACTGCCACTGCCCATGCTATGGTGGCTCCACTGCAATTTATACTCATACCAGCTCTCATTGAGCTACTGCGAGTGTGTGTATGCAAGCTGGGAATCACACCCCTAGCTCATAGTGCAGACAGAGCCGCATTCTCCTCTCCTAAAATAGCTCTCCATTGTCGCAATAGCAGGACCATCATTCCTAAGATTGTTGGATTTGTGTTGTGATTGTTCCATATTTACACTGCTTTTTATCAAGCCACATCTTGGATGGACAGTCAGATGGTGGAAACGGAGCCATCCTTTGACTGTAAGGGAGCTATACCAATTTACACTGGTGTGATAATGCACCTGACTAGTGGTGCAATTGACTGAGATGAGGAGGAAGGAGCGCTCTATCCTGACATTGCCCTTGTCCTTCCCTCCACAGGCAGCACATGATGTCCTGAGAAGGAAAATGTCCAACCAAACCACCGAGACTGAGTTCCTTCTCCTGAGCTTCTCTCAGGCGCGAGAGCTGCAGATTTTACACTTTGTGGTGTTTCTAGCGATTTTCCTGGCAGCCCTGATGGGGAACCTCCTCATTATTACAGCTGTAACCCTGGACCACCATCTTCATACCCCCATGTACTTCTTCCTGATGAATTTGTCCATAATAGACCTCGGATCCATATCCGTCACTGTCCCCAAGTCCATGGCCAATTCCCTACTGAACACCAGGTCGATTTCTTATTCTGGGTGCGTTGCCCAAGTCTTTCTCTTCATTTTCTTCACTGCGGTTGACTTTGCTTTTCTCACCATCATGGCGTATGACCGCTACATCGCCATCTGCAAACCACTGCACTATGAGTCTCTGATGAACAGGAGAGCTTGTATTGAAATGGCAGCCAGTGCTTGGATCAGTGGTATTTTCTGCTCTGCATTGCACACTGGGAACACATTTGCGTTAACCTTCTGTGGAGGCAACATGGTGGATCAGTTCTTCTGTGAAATCCCCCAGCTACTCAAGCTCGCTTGCTCTGACTCATATCTCAATGAAGTTGGGGTTATTGCCTTTTTTGCATGTTTAACTATAAGTTGCTTTGTTTTAATAATTGTATCATATGTTCAGATCTTCACCACGGTGCTGAGAATCCCCTCTGAGCGGGGCGGGCATAAAGCCTTCTCCACCTGCCTCCCTCACCTCATTGTGGTCTCCTTGTTTGTTTGCACTGGCATCTTTGCCTATGTGAAGCCACCCTCCAGCTGTCTATCAGGTCTGGATCTTGTGGTGGGTGTGCTCTATTCTGTGGTGCCACCAATCATGAATCCAATCATCTACAGCATGAGGAACAAGGAAATTAAAGGTGCTCTGAGGAAACTTATTCTTGGTTAATAATGTTCACCGAGTCAAATTTCCAGATTTCTCCCATGACCATGACTTCATTCTGTGTGTCTTTACAGATAGAATCAACTGAAGACATTATTGTCTCCACAGGAATGTGATGTGCAATCTCTTTATGTAAAATGCTGTATTCAGAGTGGTAATGATCCAAACTAAGTTCACTAAAGTTAATGGAGTTACTTTAGACTTACACCAGTGTAAATTATATAAGAATCTATCTATCTATCTATCTATCACAACAAACCAAACCAAAACCTTAATTAACACAGAGTTAAGGTTGTCCCCCAGAGCTGGCAATAGCCAGTGGCAATTATCTGCTTGCATTCTAGCAGCATTCACTGTGTCCGCTGCATCTGTATTGAATGGTAAAGGCAGATATTGGCACACACAGAGGAGGGAAATATGGGGCTGTCAGGCTTATCTGTTCTGCCCCTGCCCCTATTTTCCCCCAGTCCCCTGTCATTCACTATCACATCCCCCTTCGCAGTGCCACACCCTTCCCCTCCACTCCACTCCACTCAGCTCCCACTCCTCTCCAACTGACCCACCCACCCCATTTATCCCCCCTTTAATCACCCCTCTGTCGCTACCCCCAAAACCCCTTGTTAGGGGAGCTTTTGACAACTAGCAAAATGCCTAGGCCACTGCAAGTAGCTGGAATCCTGATTATCTTGCTCATTGCTAAAAGCGGCTCTAAGACCTTTGTAGTAACCTTAGCATAACTAGGCAAGCCAGAGGGGAGGGGGTTGAGCGACCACAAGACGTGAGCATGAGCCTGTGTCCTTCCTGGTAAGCTCTCATTTGAAATTGCTGAAGTATGCGTCTTAGAAAAACAGGAAGTCTGGCTATAGTTTTGACTGCTGTTATGTGGAAATACATCTGCAAGGCTAACAGCTCAAAATTGCTTGCTAACTTTTTTTTTAAGTGACATGTTTTGTAACACCTGCTTCTTGTTTAATGGTTGGTTTTGATTGGTAAGCTATGTAACACTGGTAAGGATAATAAGGAGATGAGATCTGGGTTAAGTGAACTCTGCTGTAAACTCATCTTGAGTTCCCCAGTGGCAGACGAAAGGCTGGCCACAGGAAATCTGTCACTGGACACTCGAGCACCACTCCAGACCTTGGGGTAACTATAGGTTGGGATGCTCTAACGTAACCTATTGCTTGTGTGTGTATGTGCTGGAGACTAAATAAAGTAAAAGCTTCAAGTGAAAGCACTCTTGTTTGCACTGTTTATATCAACCACTTATCAGATGGACGCACTGTGTCCCCATTGATTTATTTCCTGACACTGCCTCGCAAGGAGTAAAGTTACTGAGAGCTTCGGGTTCAGAAAAACCCCGGGTAACACCCTCTCCTGCTATTCCCCACTAATCCTCTCCGCCCAGCAGGAATGTGCAGGTGTAACTTATTTTCATTCCAAAAATAGTTTCAGCACCTTCTCAATTTTCTGCTGTGCTCAGGTGATGTTTCCAAAAATTAAAAACCCTAGGACAGAGGCAGATGCCGCCTGCTTTTAGCTTCAGATTTTGGCCCACCATTAGAGTCAAACTCAGTGCCTTTGTGGGGCTCAGGTTTGATAGCCAGACCATTCCGCCTTCAGAATCTTAGGTCCCGTGATCCAGAGGTAGCGTTCAACCAGCTCATGCTATCTCCATGCATATGCACTGTGTAATCTGTTTAGCGCCACACCAACCACTTCAAAGGCTGACGTGCCTAACTGGAGAGCTACACACTATGGCTAATAGCATTGTAACTTGATTTCCCTCAAAGGGCTGGTATCTGGCCTGCACTCTGGTGGGGTAACCATCATGCACTGGAGACCTTGCTGTTAGGATCCGAGCCCCAGTTGACCTCTCTGTGTGCGAAAAAAAATCAGCACCAAAATACCTTAACTTGAAGAAAAGTTAGAAGTAACTCCATTGCAGTCAATGGAGCTGACACGACCAACACTTAGTCAGGAGTAATTCAATGGGGCTGACTCCCCTCTCACCCCAGGGTAACTCAGTGGAGTTATGATGCAGTGCAGCTAGTCTAAGGAAGAGGAGATTCAGGCCTTTTGACTCCAGCCCCCACCATGTCCTCCATCCACTGAACCCATCTTATCCTAGTCCCTGAGTATCTCCCTCCCTCTGTCTCACAAAGCCCAGACCCCCCAAACAAACACCCACAGCCCCTAATCCCCTCATTCCCCACTCACAACCTTCCACCCCACAGACACTTCCAGCCCTTGTCTTTTGAGATTCCCCCTCCCATGGGCCTGAGCCAATTTCCCCACCCAGAGTTTGTGACTCAGCTTCCTCAGAGATCCCTACTTAACCCCTCTGCACACCAGTCCCCTCCTCTGCTCAGCCCCTGTCAAGGCTGGATCCCCACTTTGAACTTTAGGGTACAAATGTAGGGGCCTGCATAAAAACTTCTAAGCTTAACTACCAGCTTAGCTTTGGTTCCGCTGCCACCATTTCAATGGATTCCATTCCTGGGAAGCCTTGAAAAACCTTCACCAATTCCCTGGAGAATACAGATCCAAACCCCTTGGATCTAAAACAAGGAGAAATTAACCATCCCCTCTCCTTCCTCCCACCAAGTCCTGGTGAATACAGATCCAATCCCCTTGGATCTAAAACAAGGAGAAATTAACCATTCCCCTCCTTCCTCTCACGAACTCCTGGTGAATCAAGATCCAAACCCCTTGGATCTTAAAAACAAGGAAAAATCAATCAGGTTCTAAAAAGAAAGCTTTTAATTAAAGAAAAAGGTAAAAATCATCCCTGTAAAATCAGTATGGAAATTAACCTTACAGGGTAATCAAACTTAAAGAGCTCAGAGGACTCCCCTCTAGTCTTAGGTTCAAAGTACAGCAAACAAAGATAAACACTCTAGTAAAAGGTACATTTACAAGTTGAGAAAAACAAAGGAAAACTAAAACGCCTTGCCTGGCTATTTACTTACACGTTTGAAATAGGAGAGACTTGTTTAGAAAGATGTGGAGAACCTGGATTGATGTCTGGTCCCTCTCAGTCCCGAGAACCAACACACTCCCAAACAAAGAACACAAACAACAACCTTCCCCCCCCCCCCAAGATTTGAAAGTATCTTGTCCCCTTATTGGTCCTTTAGGTCAGATGCCAGCCGGGTTACCTGAGCTTCTTAACCCTTTACAGGGAAAAGGATTTTGGAGTCTCTGGCCAGGAGGGATTTATAGTACTGTACACAGGACAGCTGTTACCCTTCCCTTTATAGTTATGACATGCCCCCCAAATCACAGATAGTGTTGGACGTTCAGTTCCACACTGGCTGTGATTTCTTCCTGGAGTTCTAGGAGAAAACAGAGTTAATAAGACACATGTACCTTTATACATACTACTGATTATATAAAAACTAACAATATGTTTCATTCCAAGAACAATTGTTAACCAGTTAACTCTGGGAAACTTTCCCGGGAGAGTGCATCAGCCACTTTGTTAGAAGCTCCCGAAATGTGTTGTATTTCAAAATCAAAATCTTGGAGAGCTAAACTCCACCGAAGAAGTTTTTTGTTATTTCCCTTGGCGGTATGAAGCCACTGTAGCGCAGCATGGTCTGTTTGTAGTTGGAAACGCCGTCCCCAAACATATGGGCGTAGCTTTTCCAGCGTGTACACAATGGCATAGCATTCCTTTTCGCTGATTGACCAATGGCTTTCCCTCTCAGACAGTTTCTTACTGAGAAACACGACAGGATGGAATTCTTGATCCGGTCCTTCCTGCATTAAAACTGCTCCCACTCCTCGCTCGGACGCATCTGTGGTTACTAGGAACGGTTTGTCTAAGTCTGGGGCCCTTAGCACAGGGTCAGACATGAGTGTTGCCTTAAGCTGCATAAAGGCCTTTTGACACTCATCAGTCCACCGAACTGCATTTGGCTGTTTCTTTCTGGTTAGGTCTGTCAGCGGGGCGGCGATTTGGCTGTAGTGGGGTACAAATCGCCTATAATATCCAGCCAAGCCTAAGAAGGATTGGACCTGTTTCTTAGTCTTTGGAACCGGCCACTTTTGGATAGCATCCACTTTGGCCTGTAGGGGATTTATAGTTCCTTGACCCACCTGGTGCCCCAGGTAAGTCACTCTGTTTTGGCCTATTTGACACTTTTTAGCCTTAACAGTTAGTCCTGCCTGCTGGATGCGCTCGAAAACTTTTTCCAGGTGCTCCATGTGCTCTGCCCATGAATCAGAAAAAATGGCCACATCATCGAGGTAGGCAACTGCAGATTCTCCCAATCCTGCTAGGAGACCATCTACAAGTCTTTGGAAGGTGGCGGGTGCATTTCGCAACCCAAAAGGGAGTACATTGAATTCATACACCCCTGCCTGGGTGACGAAGGCTGACCTTTCCTTAGCGGGTTCATCCAGTGGTACTTGCCAGTACCCCTTGGTTAAGTCCAAAGTAGAGATGAATTGGGCATGTCCCAATTTCTCGAATAGCTCATCTGTGCATGGCATTGGATAGTTGTCAGGACGAGTTACAGCATTTAGCTTATGGTAGTCCACGCAAAAGCGTATTTCCCCATCTGGTTTGGGAACTAGAACCACTGGAGATGCCCATGCACTCTTAGAGGGACGGATTATACCCATCTGTAGCATGTCCTGGATCTCCCTTTGTATAGCAGTTTTGGCATGAGGTGACTCCCGGTAGGGTGAGGTTCTAATAGGGTGAGCATTACCTGTGTCAATGGAGTGGTATGCCCGTTCGGTCCATCCTGGAGTGGCTGAGAAAATTGGTGTAAAGCTTGTGCACAGCTCCTTGATCTGCTGTCGCTGCAGACGTCCAAGGGTCGTGGAGAGGTTCACCTCTTCCACGCCACCATCCTTTTTTCCTTCGTAGTAGACACCTTCAGGCCACTCCGCGTCATCTGTTTCCTGGGCTGTAAACTGGCAAACGTTTAATTCTCTGGAATAAAAGGGCTTAAGAGAATTAACATGATATACCTTAGGCTTTATGTTGGAGGTGGGGGAGGCTATGAGATAGTTAACAGCTCCTAGGCGCTCCTGGACCGTGAATGGTCCTTCCCACGATGCTTCCATTTTGTGGGCCTGGAGCGCCTTTAAGACCATGACTTGGTCTCCTACTTTGAAGGACCGTTCTCTGGAATAGGAGTACTTGTGGCACCTTAGAGACTAACAAATTTATTAGAGCATAAGCTTTCGTGGACTACAGCCCACTTCTTCGGATGCATATAGAATGGAACATATAATGAGGAGATATATATACACACATACAGAGAGCATATGTGTGTATATATATCTCCTCATTATATGTTCCATTCTATATGCATCCGAAGAAGTGGGCTGTAGTCCACGAAAGCTTATGCTCTAATAAATTTGTTAGTCTCTAAGGTGCCACAAGTACTCCTGTTCTTCTTTTTGCGGATACAGACTAACACGGCTGTTACTCTGAAACTTGTCGTTCTCTGGAATGTTTATCATACCAGGCCTTTTGCTCTTCCTGAGCATCCTTTAGGTTTTCTTTAGCAAGGGCTAAAGAGTGTCGGAGGGTGCTTTGTAGGTTGCTTACAAAGTCTAGAATGTTAGTTCCTGGAGAAGGCGTAAACCCCTCCCATTGCTGCTTCACCAACTGTAATGGCCCCTTAACCTTGCGGCCATACACAAGTTCAAATGGTGAAAACCCTAAACTGGGATGTGGTACAGCCCTGTAGGCAAAAAGCAACTGTTGCAACACTAGGTCCCAATCATTGGAGTGTTCATTTACAAATTTACGTATCATGGCCCCCAAAGTTCCATTAAACCTCTCCACCAGGCCATTGGTTTCATGGTGGTAAGGGGTGGCAACCAAGTGATTCACCCCATGAGCTTCCCACAGGTTTTCCATGGTCCCTGCCAGGAAATTAGTTCCTGAATCTGTAAGGATGTCGGAGGGCCAACCTACCCTGGCAAAAATGTCTGTTAATGCCTGGCACACACTTTTAGCCCTGGTGTTGCTTAAGGGTACTGCTTCCGGCCATCGGGTAGCAAAATCCATGAAAGTCAGTACGTACTGCTTTCCTCTGGGTGTCTTCTTTGGGAAAGGACCCAGAATATCCACAGCTACGCGCTGAAATGGGACCTCCATTATGGGTAGTGGCTGGAGAGGGGCTTTAACCTGGCCTTGGGGCTTTCCCACTCGTTGGCACACCTCACAAGACCGGACATATTTAGCAACGTCCTTGCCCATTCCCTCCCAGTGGAAGGACTTCCCCAACCGGTCTTTGGTTCTGTTCACCCCAGAATGGCCACTGGGATGATCATGGGCTAAGCTCAAGAGCTTTACCCGATACTTAGTGGGAACTACCAACTGTCTTTGAGGATGCCAGTCTTCCTGGTGCCCACCAGAAAGAGTCTCCTTGTATAAAAGTCCTTGTTCTACAACAAACCGGGATCGGTTCGAAGAGCTGAGAGGTGGTGGGGTGCTCCGCGCCGCCACCCAAGCTTTCTGAAGGTTGTCATCTGCTTTCTGCTCGGCCTGGAACTGTTCCCTTGATGCTGGAGACATCAGTTCCTCCTTGGACTGTGGACTGGGGCTTGGTCCCTCTGGAAGCGATGCAGGTGCTGGGGCTGTTTCCATTGACTGTGAACCGCTGTCTGCTGGTGCACTATGTGGTATCTCAGGCTCTGGCTGAGCCTCTTGGGTAGGGTTATCTGCTGCTTCCGCCAGGTCAGGCTCGCTGGTGCCCTCTGGCATTGGAGTTGTAGACGGCTTTGCAAGCACTGGACTCAGTGCTGGCAATGATTCTGGCGCTGGTTGCGTTGCCAGTTCCGGTTCTGGGACTGGCTTTGTCTGGGTCTCTGGGATTGGATCCACTACGGCTGTTGCAGTCGTTGGCAGGGGATCCGGTTCCACCACCGTTGTTTGGGTCTCTGGTAACACAGACGGGGCCCTGGTGGAAGGCTCAGGAACAGGGATGGGGGTGAAAGCTTGCTTAGCCTGGCTGCGGGTGACTATTCCCACCCTCTTGGCTAGCTTCACATGGTTGGCCAAATCTTCCCCCAGCAGCATGGGAATGGGATAATTGTCATAGACTGCAAAAGTCCACATTCCTGACCAGCCCTTGTACTGGACATGCAACGTGGCTGTAGGCAAGGTTACAGACTGTGACCCGAAGGGTTGAATTGTCACTGGAGCCTCCGGGTTGATGAGTTTGGGGTCCACTAGGGATTGGTGGATAGTTGACACTTGAGCCCCAGTGTCCCTCCAAGCGGTAACCTTCTTTCCTCCCACTCTCAAGGTTTCCCTTTGCTCCGAGGGTATGAGAGAGGCATCTGGGTTTGGGGATCTTTGGTGTGATTGGGGTGTAATGAACTGTAATCGGTTGGGATTCTTGGGGCAGTGAGCCTTTATATGTCCCAGTTCATTACATTTAAAACATCGCCCTGCTAAGGTATCACCGGGACGATGTTGGTTGGTGGAGACTGGTGTGGTGGGGTGAGAAGGCGTCTGGGGTTTCCCTTGGGATGTGGGTGGGGCCTTGGGTTGTCCCCGGTGGTAAGGTTTTGTTTCGGCTTGCCCCTTCTGATATTCGCTCCAACTGCTACTAGTTTTTTTCTTTTCTGCCACCTCCACCCATTTGGCTCCAATCTCCCCTGCCTCAGTTACAGTTTTGGGCTTCCTATCTAGGATGTACCTTTCTATTTCCTCAGGAACACCCTCTAAAAACTGCTCCATTTTTACTAGGGAAAGCAGATCTTCCAGAGATTTAACATTTGCTCCTGATACCCAGGCATCACAATTTTTGTCAATGTGGTAGGCATGACGGGTAAATGACACATCGGGTTTCCACTTTAGGGCTCTGAACCGCCGACGGGCATGCTCGGGTGTTAGCCCCATTCTGAGTCTGGCCTTGTTTTTAAAAAGTTCATAACTGTTCATGTGTTCCTTAGGCATTTCAGCCGCCACCTCTGCTAAGGGTCCACTGAGCTGCGGCCTCAGCTCTACCATGTACTGGTCTGCAGCGATGCTGTATCCAAGGCAGGCCCTTTCAAAATGTTCTAAGAAGGCCTCAGTATCATCGCCTGCCTTGTAGGTGGGGAATTTTCTGGGATGGGAAGTGGTACCTGGAGGGGGGTTGTTAGGATTGCCTGGTGCATCCTGCTTAGCCTTTGCTACTTCCAGTTCATGCTTCCTTTCTTTTTCTCTCTCCTCCATCTCTTCTTCTTTCAGCTCCATCTCTCTCTTGTGGGCCTCCTCTTTGGCTTTTTCTTCTCTTTCTTTTAGCTCCATCTCTCTCTTGTGGGCCCCCTCTTTGGCTTTTTCTTCTCTGTCTCTCAGCTCTATCTCTTTTTCTTTCAGCTCCATAGCTCTCTTGTGAGCCTCCTCTTTGGCTTTTTCTTCTTTTGTAGTCATTTTCCTGTTTTCTTGTGCTGGGTCACCCCCTCTGCAGTTGACTGAAACTGGGAAGCTCTCAGCTCTGGCTGCTGCTGAGTTAACAGAGACTTTCTAACTAGCTACTCCCGAGGATGTAAAAAGAAAAAAAAACAATTCAGCTTGTAAATTCCTTTTACCAGTCAAGTTTGCTCATTTGAACACTTCTCTTAACAAAGGACCTGTTAAAAAAACTTAACACCTCTGCCTTCAGGCAAGGAGAGATAAGATATGCATCTATCTACCTCCAGCTCGGCTTTCCAAGCAGCTAGAAGGAAAAAAAAATCTCACTGGCTTTTGGGTTTAAAATGATCCCACCGCTCTACCACCATGTCAAGGCTGGATCCCCACTTTGAACTTTAGGGTACAAATGTAGGGGCCTGCATGAAAACTTCTAAGCTTAACTACCAACTTAGCTCTGGTTCTGCTGCCACCATTTCAATGGATTCCATTCCTGGGAAGCCTTGAAAAACCTTCACCAATTCCCTGGTGAATACAGATCCAATCCCCTTGGATCTAAAACAAGGAGAAATTAATCATTCCCCTCCTTCCTCTCACCAACTCCTGGTGAATCAAGATCCAAACCCCTTGGATCTTAAAAACAAGGAAAAATCAATCAGGTTCTAAAAAGAAAGCTTTTAATTAAAGAAAAAGGTAAATTCATCCCTGTAAAATCAGTATGGAAATTAACCTTACAGGGTAATCAAACTTAAAGAGCTGAGAGGACTCCCCTCTAGTCTTAGGTTCAAAGTACAGCAAACAAAGATAAACACTCTAGTAAAAGGTACATTTACAAGTTGAGAAAAACAAAGGAAAACTAACACGCCTTGCCTGGCTATTTACTTACAAGTTTGAAATAGGAGAGACTTGTTTAGAAAGATGTGGAGAACCTGGATTGATGTCTGGTCCCTCTCAGTCCCGAGAACCAACACACTCCCAAACAAAGAACACAAACAACAACCTTCCCCCCCCCCCCAAGATTTGAAAGTATCTTGTCCCCTTATTGGTTCTTTAGGTCAGATGCCAGCCAGGTTACCTGAGCTTCTTAACCCTTTACAGGGAAAAGGATTTTGGAGTCTCTGGCCAGGAGGGATTTATAGTACTGTACACAGGACAGCTGTTACCCTTCCCTTTATAGTTATGACAGCCCCATTCCCCTGACATGGCCCCAGACACAGGGAACAGCCCAAACCCCTCCTTCCTTCCACCCCACCTCCAAACACTAGCCCATTCTCTTCTCCATCTTTCCATTGGCAAACCCAGGCCACCACTTTCTTCCATCCCCACTCTCCTCCTTCCCCTGCCTGGCCCAGCTCCGCTCTTCTAAACAGTGACTCCAGGGTGGGCTCCGCCCAACCCTGCCCAATACTCACTTAAGCTGGGGAACAAGGTATCACTCAGACAAAGAGCCCAGAAAGATGAATCGTTGGCAGGGATCACAAGAGCCTTCATATTTACATTTGATCAGAGAATGAATTAAACCGCCATGATGCAGGTCTCCAGCCAGCCACTAACTCACAGGGAAACTCCCTGACATAGAGGTCAGTGAAGAATTGTTCACTGGGGGGGCACTGCCCCTCCCTCTACAGCAACTGATGCTGGTCCCTCCAGGAGTCACTGCTCTGAGCAGGGCTGTTCCCAGGAGAATGTGGAAAGAGGCACTTTTAGTCCCATAAAGCTCTGCTGACTCTCAGGGCTAGATTCATACAATTCAGGGCCATTCATAGGACTCGCTCCCTTGACCCTGTACCCCACATGGAGTGGCAGCAGTGGGGGCCCCTCAAAGAGAGGCTGAGACAGTGGCATGGGACCCCCTGCTCCCTCACAGAAGATCAGTAGGTCAGCCAGGGTCTGCAGCATTTGGATTTACTGCCTGAGAAGGCCCATTGTGTCCTGGAGCATCTCCCTCTCCTTTTCCTGCTGGGATTCCTGGGCCATTCTCCTGATCACTCCGCTTTTCTCCATGCCATCTGCCATGTCGGCACTCCAGACCCTCTGTTTGTGGTCCAGTGCAGCACTGGCTTGCAGGATCTCACTGAACATGTCCTCCCTTGTCCTCTTCTTCCTCCTCCTTATCAGGGTCAGGACTTCTGTGGCTGCAGAGGGGGCACTCCTCAAAGGCCACCGTGCTGGAAGCTGCTGATAAAAGAGACAGATGTATCATTTACAGTCACTGTGGAAAGGGAAAGGTACGTTTCAAAACTACCTTCCCTTATTCCCAACATCACTTTTAAGAAGACATGCTTAGTGACACTGGCAGCTTTGGAGCACCTTGGTACAACACTGCTTTCCAGCTCCAGCCATGTGGAGTATGGCCTTCCGGGGTGGTGGTGGGAAGGATTTTCCTTTGCCTGAAGCTATAATATTTTAGGCTCTATTCCAGGGATATGATTATAGGGCAATGGCACTGATTACTGGCACTATTTGCCACAGGCAGTGGTAGGGTGATCACCTTCTCAAAAGGCAAAAGTGGGACACATCCACAAGCCTGGCCCCCTCAATGGCTGCACCCCCTCTCTTCCCATGAGCCCCCACCCCCTGTTCCTCCTCTTCCTCCGAGGCCCCGCAGCTGCACATAACAAGGGAGAGCTCCTAGGTGGGCAATCAGGAAAAGGGATTTCAAAAAATATGCAGGGATTTTAAAAGGGTGTGTGGCTTCTGGTCTCCACGATCCCGAGGCAGTTGAGTTCACCATTGTGACCAGCAGTCATTGTTGCATGGAATGGGGCATTGTGGGACAGCTGCTGGAGGATTGTTAGGGTTGACACAGGTCATGCACTGTCTACACTCATGCAGTATCAATCTCTGTAAGTCGATCATGGCTCAATGCCACTCAGGGAGGTGGTTTTACTGCATCACCTTAACGGTGTGCTTACATCAGCCAGAGACAAAAGTGTAGACATGTGCACAAATAGATCGATGCAAGTTGACTTATGTTGACCTAACTTTCTAGTGTAGACCAGGCCTTACACGCACCCATGATCCACAGAACCCTCCACTCCATAACCCTGTCGGCACCTAAGTTTCTGCCTCAGGCAGGCACCCAGATGCCTAGCTCACCGCTAAGCCCCAGAGGGAACCTCAAAGCAGGTGAAGTTGGACGTTCCCCCACTGAGCTCCCATGCAGGGCCTGATCCTGTAGGTGTCCTGAGAGCACGTCACTCCACCCAACACAGCTGGTGGGGTGGGGAGGCAAATGTCGCCTTCAAGCCATTGGTTAAGGCACTCAGCTGGGAGATGAGAGTAGCCACATAAAGTCCCCCCTCTGCCTGAGGAGAAGGGGCCTGAACAGGGATCTGCCCCCGCCCTCAGGGGAGCGCCCAAACCACTGGGTTATGGGATATTCTGACATGGGGCTCCTTCCAGCTATCCTGCTGCAGCCATTTGACTCTGCATCCATAATTAAACATGTCTTGGTCCAGAGAGAATGTGGGACCCGCTCCGTAGCCCAATGGTGGGGGCACCCCGCTAAGGGGGGAACACCTGTTCAAACCCTGCTCCCTACCAGGCAGAGGGGGGAGCTGAGTTGGGGTCTCCATAGGATATCTCAAACTCCTGGGCTAGTCCATGGGTGCAGTCCTTTCTCCCCGCACCCCACTCCTGGTTAAGTATGTGCCACCACCAATCTTGCAAGAATCAACTTTAACACCTGACTCCAGAAGGGCTCCCGGCAGTGAATTGCTAGAAGAGCTAGGCACCTCCTTTCTGCCTGGACTTAAGCGCAAAATTCTCTGCTAGAACACATCCCTCTCCTTGGCATCTGCTACTGGCTGGCTTAGGCAGCTCCCCACCTAGTGTGCTGGCTTTGTGCATCCCCCCTCAGGCATCTACCTCTCCCCAGGCATTGTATGGAGATCTGGGGCACCAAAGAGAGGCTCTGTGGTTTCCCCTGGGTGGCAGGTCACCTAAAAGTTAGGCACTGCAATACAGGGCATTGCAATGGCTAAGTGGCTCCCGCACCCACTAGGCAATCCTTCCACCCCATGTGGTTATAAATCCTCTCCATTCTCATTCATGACCCTCCTATGAGTACTGCTGCTCCTGATAATATGGAAGCTGCAAGCAACGGGTAAGGCTTGACAAGGGGGTATTTATTTCCTATGATAGCCATTGGCTGGCAAAAAAAGACACCTGATGACAAAGACCTATGATAACTTTACTGTTAATGGGCAATAGAGGCAGCAGAGGGTGGGCTAGGAAGGAGTTGCTATATCTGATGAACAGGGCTCCAGGGAGTGACTCACCAACCGCCCTTAGAGAACAGACATGGATAAATCTTCTACACGCAGCACCAACTCTTTGCTGCCAGAGAAACCCAGAGTCAGCCACACAGCTCATAGGCAGTGAGCAAGAGGTCTGAGTTTATTGATATTCAGTCTCACTGAGAACAGTGAAAGGGTCCTTTGGTTACCTAACATTTGGCATCCAGATCCTACTGTGATAGGAGCATCAGCGGTACATAGATAGATAGATAGATAGATAGATAGATAGATAGATAGATAGATGAACTTCAGTGATTCCTTTTTTGGCCAGCAGTACCTTGACGTTGAGAAAGAAACAGTTTCAGCTGGGTTAAAGCCACACTTCTCAGCACAGTAAGTTGACTGTTGTCATTAAATCCCTGGGATTTTTAAGGGGTTGAATTTAGCCATATAAATGTGAGTGACAATGTCCACATTTTACTGTGAATTGAATCAGCCTGGTATAGCTAATCCCATGGTACCCACGGGCAAACTCATTTCGCTTAATTTTTATCTTTTTTACATAATGGGGAACATGGGATCTGAATGGAGACCTTGAGTCCAGTTTCTGTACTGCCAGTGTCTTGCCCTGTAATTTTGGGCAAGGGACTGAACATCCATGGCTTTCTGGTTTCCAGTTTGTAGAAGGGGTGTAAATCAGGAACAAATTCACTAAATTCAGTGGGATTGGGCTGTCGTCCATGAGGTCAGATTCAAGGCTTTTAGACTCTCTTAGACACTTGGGGCCAGATTTTTAAAGACGCCTAGCGGGATACTGAGATGAACCTAGGCACGTACAACTCATTAAAATCAATGGATGTTAGGCATCTAGATGCTTTTGAAAATCCCACTGGGCACCTAAACACCTTTAAAAACCTGGCCCTTCATTCTTGATCCACTGTGATATCCAGTGGCAGGAAGAACTTAGCTCCAATTAGAGCTGGTCAGGAATTTTTCAATGAAAGTTTTTTTTTGTCAGAAAACACCGATTATTAAAACCAAACCGTTTTGCTAAAATGTACCAGTTTCAATGAGACGTCCATCAGGAAGGCATCTTTATACTATTGAAAATCCCACCCGATGCCTAAATACCTTTAACAATCCGGCCATCTATGGGGTAAGGCAGCAGCTGAGCGGGGGTTTTGTGACTGTCTGTGGGGCATAAATGTTGGACTGAGGTGCCTAAAATGGCATTTAGGGGCCTAAGCCCCTTTGCGAATCAAGAACTTAGTCAGCAAAGTGACCAGACAGGGCTTAAAATAAACACCTGCAGCAGGTCTGTTGAATAGGAAGATGCCATTAAAGTAGCACCTCATGAACCAGTATTGTAAACCTTGTAATTACATGGTCATCGGCGGCGAGTTCTATGGGCCTGTGGTGTCTGGACACCAGGAATATTCCTGGCCCAGGCACCAAAGGCCCGGCTCCAGCTCTGCCTGAGGCCAGGTCTCTCCCTCAGCCCTGCCTCCCGCCCCCGGGCATCCCCTCCCTGCACATCCCCCGGGCAATTTAAAACAGCCTGGGACCACCACTCACCACCGGCAGCGCAGCGGAGCTGAGTGGCTTCCTGCCTGCTCCCTCCACATGGCTGCTGGCCCCTCTCTGCAGCCACTGGACAGGAGGGGTCTGTGTCCTGCCCCAAGCTCCCCTGCGGCCAATGGGAAGCGGTGGGGGCAGTGCCTGGGGATAGCAGTGTGAGGAGACTCACGGCTTACCCTGCCTAGGAGCCCCAGGTAAGCACCGCAACTCCTCACCCCCTCCCAGAACCTGCACCTCCTCTTCAGTCCCCAAACTTCCTCCTAGAGCCTGCACTCCCTCCCTCTGCACCCCCTCCTGCCCCCCAAATTCCCTCCCAGAGCCTGCACCCAAACTCAGTCCCGGAGCCTGCACCCCTCATCCCCTCCTGCACCTTCAGCCCCATCCCAGCCTACACACAGCACCCAAACTCCCTCCCAGAGCCTTCACCCCCACCCCCTTCCCACACACCCCCTTCTGGCCCCCAAACTCCCTCCCAGATCCTGCAGCTCTCACACCCCCACCCCTTGCCCCAGCCCAGAGCCTACAGCCAAACTTTGTTCCAGAGCCTGCACCCCCTCCCTCTGCATCCCCTCCCATCCCCAAACTCCTTCCCAGAGCCTGCACCCAAACTCAGTCCCAGAGCTTGCACCCCTCATCCCCTCCTGCACCCCCAGCCCCTGTCCCAGCCCAGAGCCTGCACACAGCACCCAAACTCCCTCCTAGAGCCTGCACCCCAGCCCTCCGCACTCCCTCCCAGAGCCTGCACCCCTCACCCCTCTTACACTCCCACCCCTTGCCCCAGTCCAGAGCCTACACCCAAACTCCCTCCCAGAGCCTGCACCCCTCACCCCTCCTGCATATCCACCCCCTGCCCTAGCCTGGAACCTGCACCGACCACCCAAACTCTGTCCCAAAGCCTGCACCCCCACCCCCTTCCCACCCTCTCCTGCCCCCAGACACGCTCCCAGAGCCTGCACCCCTGCCTTCCGCACTCCCTCCCAGAGCCTCCACCCCTCATCCCTCCTCCACCCCATTCCTTGCCCCAGCCCAGAGCCAGCACTCAAACTCTATTCCACAGCCTGCATCCCTCACCCCCTCCTGCACCCCCACCCTCTGCCACAGCCCAGCGCCTGCACCCAGCACCCAAACTCCATCTCAGAATCTGCACCCCAGACCCCCTCCTCCACCCAAACTTCCTCTCAGAGTCCAACCTTTCACCCATCCTTCACACCACTCTCCTGCCCCAGCCCAAGGCGTGCACCGCAGACTTCCTGCCCCCACCCAAACTCCCTCCCAGAGCCTTAAGCAGGTGGGGGGGTGGAGTTTGGGGGGGCAGAGCTTGGGGGGCGGGTTCTGGGTACCACCAAAATTTCTACAAACCTGCCGCCGCTGTACATGGTGATAGAGAAGAAAAGGGAGAGTCTTGTTATTTTCCTGAGCTGCAATATATGTCCTGCAGCATAATATGTAAAACCAGTCTCTATCTACCTTCTGTTTCTCGTTCCATGACCATTTCTCATCGGCCTTCCCTCTGCAGTGTATATCTACACAAGAAATGTCTAACAGAACTACCGTGACTGAGTTCTTTCTCCTGGGATTCTCTGATGTGCGGGAACAGCAGATTTTACACTTCCTGATGTTTCTAGTGATTTATCTGGCAGCCCTGATGGGGAATCTTCTCATCATCACAGTCGTAGCCCTCGACCAGCATCTTCACACCCCCATGTACTTTTTCCTGGGTAACTTATCCTTTCTAGACCTCTGCTACATCTCAGTCACCATTCCCAAGTCCATGGCTGACTCCCTAACCAACAACAGACTCATCTCTTTCTCTGGATGTGTCACCCAAGTCTTTTTGATTGTAACTTTTGCAGTAGCAGAGCTGGCCTTTCTCACGGTGATGGCATATGACCGCTACATTGCAATCTGCCGCCCTCTGCATTACAGGGTGACTATGAACAGAGGAGCATGTGCCCAGATGGCAGCTACCTCATGGATTAGCAGCATGATCTGCTCTGTATTACACACAGCTAATACTTTTAGGTTACATTTCTGTGGGTCCAATGTTATCGCTCAGTTTTTCTGTGATATCCCACAGTTGCTAAAGCTCTCTTGCTCTGATATACATGCTAATGTAATAGTCATGATTGCCCTTGGATCACTTCTAGATGTGGTCTGCTTTGTACTGATAATTGTGTCCTACTTTCACATCTTCTCCACGGTGATGAGAATCCCCTCTGAGCAGGGCAGGTACAAAGCCTTCTCCACCTGCATCCCTCACCTGGTTGTTTTTTGTTTATTTATCAGTACAGCATCATTTACGTACATGAGGCCCAGGTCAATGTCTTCAAAATCTCTGAACCTGACGGCTGCTGTGTTGTATTGTGTGGTGCCACCACTAATGAATCCAATCATTTACAGTCTAAGAAACAAAGAGATAAAAAGTTCTCTGTGGAAAATGATAGGCAGGATATTTTTTCCCCAGAAAAACAAATTCCTCACACTGAACTCTTAACGTCTGACTGGAATAAAGTATTCCCATGCTCTACCTTATGTAATGGTCCAGGCTGACTTTGTATGAGGACCAGCCTATGTTCATGTTAGGGTTAGAACTTGATGTTTTGCATTTTCTGATTTTGGCTGAAAGGTTTTAAAATTTGAAAGAAATATGGGGAAAAATATTTAAAGCATCTAAGTGTCCCAGGATCCAAAGTCCCATTTTCAAGTAAGGCTCAGGCACTTCTGAAAATTTTACTCTTGGGTGCTCAAATCCCGATGAGTTTTTGATAGAATGTGTGAGTCTAATTTATCTTTTGGCACCTTTGAAGAGCTAATTGAAATTTTTCCATTTCCTATTTTGGAATATCTACTTAAAAAGAACTTTTTTTTAATGTTAAAATGTCATTTCCAAATAAAAACAATGATTTTTTTCATTTCAAAATGCTAATTCCAATTTTTTAAAAAAAAATTAAATGTTTTGAATGGGCATTTTGACTTAAAATGTCATTTTAATGTCATTTTAAGTCAAACTGACAATTCATAATGATTATTTTCAGTGTTGTTTTGTAGCCGTGTTGGTCCCAGGATATGAGAGAGACAATGTGGGTGAGGTAGTATCTTTTATTGTACCAACTTCTGTTGGTGGAAGAGACAATTTTCTGAGCAACCTGAAGAAGAACTGTGTAGCTTGAAAGCTTGTCTTTTGCACCAACAGAAATTGGTCTAATTCATAATGACATTTTTCATTTGCAGTTAACATTTCTAAATGAAAGAATTTTCATTGGAATGTCAAAGCATTTCATTCTGGTTAAAAAAAAATCAGCGTTTTTGGTTTTGACATTTCCCAATCAAGTTTTTGAGAACTTTTCATTCTGTGAAAATGTTTGATATTTCTACTCTTCAACACTATCTAAGATGAAAACAAATATCAAAATGCCAGAATTTCTCACAGAAGTTTCTGTTTTCCAACCAGCTGTAAACCCCAGGCTTTTACACTAACAACATTCTCACTTTGACTTTACAAGGAGCAGGCTGTTGACCTGAAAGACTGGGGAGGGAAAAGGGGCCTTTGGGGAGAACCTGGCTTTGGCCTGCAGATGGCCTTATTTACAACCCAGCTCCATCTCCTCATCACCTTCCATACGGGAGGTACGTGCACTTCCATCCATTTCTCCATTCTGTCCATTGAGCAATGAGTCCCTTTTGACTAGGGCTGGGCAGAAAATATGTTTTTTTCTGTGGAAAATGTTAACTTTATGACAAACAACCCCTCCCTCCAACTTTCAGCTGAAAATGTAAATTTCTATTTGGAAATACCACTGCCGTGTCTCATGGGAGTTGCAGTTCATATGCTTCAAACCCCTGTTCTCCTCTATGGACAGGCTGTCTGGCTGGACAACATCTGCAACATAGGATTCCTTCTTCCTGAGCCACTGTGGTGCATCATGAGAGTTCCATGGATGCAAGAGTGGCAGGTGGAGGGGTCTTGCAGGGGAGAGGGGTGAAGGAGAGGAGGGATGCACATGGCGAGCAGGGACCTCCAGAGAAGGGGATTGGAGGGGAGGGAAGGATCACTGCAGCCAGGCAGTGGCTGGCAGTGGGGGCTTCCGGGAAGAGGCCGAGCAGAGACAGGGAGAGGCCCACCATGGCCCAGGTGTCCGGCGGCAGGTAGTCGGCGGCTGCACCAGAGGAGATTTAGCCTCCCCTGGTCTATTATATCCACTGCCCATGGGGACATGGAATGGGAAGAGATTGTGCCTGATAAAGTGTCCTGAGGAATGATGACATGTTCTGATATAAACCTCTGCTGGGCAACAGAGGAGATGAGGAGTGAAATGTTGAAAACTGCCTAAAAGACAAAAGTTAAAACTATTTAGGCACCTAAATATTCAGATAGGTGCCTAGTGGAATCCTCAAATGTGCCTAATTCCCATTGATTTCATGATTTCCACCCATATGAGCTGTCGCTAACGGTCTCCAACCTGGCAGTCTTCTGAAGGACCAATAGACCAGCTCCGACCTATGATGCCCATCTGAACAGTGCAAAGGAGAGTTCATTCTCCATGACCCATTCATGACCTGCATCTCCACAGAGATTGTGCCAACCAGCAATGGGGACATTGTCTGCCCATCCAGCTAGGGGTGAGTTTTGTAGTGATAGGGCAAATCCAGGATCTCAGATCTCAAAGCTCCTCTCTTGAACTTTGAGGAATCTGGGATTCCAACATGGTTTAGAGTCTTGGTTTTGGTCCATCTCTGCTTTTCTGTCATGTGGAAACATTCCTGTTAAGGGGAATGCTGCTTCTTTCAGCCTGAGTAAGCCTAAATGCTATATCCCAGCAGTGTCCCAGTCTTGTTCCCACTGGAGTCCATAGGCTCTCCAAGTCTTCTCGGGAGAGCTGGTTGGGAATTTTCCACTGGAATGATTTTCCAATGTAAAATTCTGGCTCACAAAATCAAAAAAATCCATAAGATTATTGTGGTGTTCAGTGATTCCTCTGTGCTGAAGGAGCTTGCAAGAGCTCAATGCGTAGGAAAAAAATGTGTGTCCTCTCTGCATGAATGGGGTTAGCACCTAGGGATTCCTGCCTCCAGCCACTGAGTTCAGCCCACTCGGCCTTGCTGCTTTTGCAGCTTGGCTCTCCCTTTAGTTTGCCGATACTGCAGAAACGCACATGGCAGGGAATCCTGGGTCTGAGCTGGGCAGGGCTCCAGGGGGTGAGTCTTGGAAGCCCTCAGAGAACAGATGTTGTCCCATCTTCTTCTCCCTGGCAGTGAAATGCAAAGTCAGCTGCACACAGCCCTGCTGCAGAGACCAATGTGTCAGAGTCACCCCTCATCCCGTGGTTAAGCCACCCAGCTAAGGGGTGGCAGAGCCCTGTTCAAATCCCGTCTCCTCATCAGGAAGAGGGAAATTGAACTGGGTTGTTCCACAACCCAGGGAGTGCTCTAACCACTGGCTAAAGGTGAAAAGGGAGGTTTCCCCTGGCCTGATTCCTTCTGCCAGGAAATGGCTTAGGGGCCTAAGCCAGCTGAGTCCAGGAGAGGGGTTCCCAGCTGTGGATCTCAAACAGAGATAAGGGCATCCCTGCAGCCTGGACTTAGGTTGTGAGGTGCCTTAGAAGGGCAGGGATTAGCACACACCCTTCTTGTCAGCATCTCCTGTTGGCTAGTTTAGGCATCTCTCTGCCTAGCATGCTCGCTTTTGTGGGTCCTATTCTTAGGGGCCTGTCTCTCCCAGTTCATTGTGTGAGCCAGGGGTCCTAACTCAGGCTTTTTGGATCCCATTATTCCTCAGTGATTTTCTAGGCACCTGAAAGTTAGTCGCTGTGATGCTCAGCATTGCAGCTTGTGAGTCCCCTTATAGATCTGGGGCTGCACTCCTCTCTCATCCCTTAGAAGGCTCCTCCCGGTCACGTCCCCCTGCCTTGCCCACACTGTATATATTAACTACATGACTCAGGACTTGATCATGCTCCCATTCAAACTAATGGGACTTATGCCATTCACTTATTTTATTTGGGGCATGAGAAGACAATAGACCCCTTTCTAGTGTGTGATCTTACCCATCTTCGAAATCACAGGGGCAGGAGAGAACCTCCTATTCTCCCCCACCAAAGATGTGAGGGGTTCACAGTCCAGGCTATGCAGTGGCCACACTGACTCCATGGGCAGGAGGAGGAGAAATGGCCCCATAGGCAGAAGGTGGCAGCAGCACTGTCTTTGGTTTGGGGGGAAGGGAGGTCTTGGGTTTGAAAATGTCTCGACCGGGTTGGGTCTGGTGGGTTTGGGTCGGGTCCTGGTCAGGACTAAAAATCAGCCCTGAGCACACTTCTAGTCCAATCACCATTACATGCCTATCTTGGAGCCAATCATCTAGACAGCATGTGTTCCGTTATGCCCTAATACACCTCCCAATCTCCAGAGGACAAAAGGTCACAGCAGCTTTGGCCAGTGGAGACAATAACAATTATTTTGCCCTTTGCGGTTGGAACATTCTATGCTTCGGCAAGACTCATTCCTTTGGTTTTGATTATAATTTCCTAACTTGTTAGTCACATAGTGCAGCCAATCATAAAGCACAAAACAGCTTCAAAAATAGGTCATGACTTTTGGATATATTTTCCACTCTATAAGCCATGTAAAATCTACTTGCTAACAATTCTTTATTGTCTCTCTTATCCTAACATCGCAAAAATTCATGGGAGTCTTGTTTGTCAATTGTTTAGCACAGACATGAGAAATGCTTAGCCTTTAGGTCCATGTGGCAATATTCCCCCCATTTGCCCTTATCTGATTAACCTCCATTGGAAACATTCATATATGTAGCTGCAGATAGTGCTTCAAGAGGGGATTTATAGCTGTGCATTAAAAACTGCAAGTGACAAAACAGAACTAATACACCTAATATCATTAATTGAAAAACCTTAAATCCTGCCTCTAACCTCGTATGAGTTATTGATTGTCATCGTGAATTAGATCATCCTGTTAGCTGTTCCTCAGACTGGGTCATACTGTTACTGATTTGGATCACATGAATATCCTTTCTATTTAGTAGCTTCTTAAGGTTTGGAGTTAAAGGATTTATGTGGACCCTGAACTTGGGTATATATTTGTCAAGGTCCATCTCTTCAGGAGCACTGTTAATGGTGGTCTCATTAGCCCAGACTGGGCCAGGAGTAATAACTGTGTGCCCTATGACAGTTTTTTTTCTAGGGGTGTAAAACAGAAGTTGCAGTCAGTAACGGGACACATTAATGAGCCATACTGATAGGTTTTATGGTACTGCCTCTTCACAGTATAAGTCACCCTCACAGCCTGTTTATGTCATTTGGTGAGGTGTACCAGACAAGACACAGTAGAAGCTAATTCACAGGTCTTGCTGGACTTTTCTTCTAGTCCAGCATACCCGCAGATTGGAATTGTGATGTCAAATACATCGCACCTGCATATGTACAAATATCCCTCAGTGGAACAATGTGCCATATGATGGGATCTGCAAGCGCTGGATTTATCATGATATACCAAAATCTCTGGTATCTTCAGGCATTCCTTATAAATATTTTCTTCCGGGTAACCTCTTGAATGGACAGTTGCCAATTTATCAAATACTTGGCCAGAAGGATTAAACACAGGAAAAGACAAAGTAAAAGAAACATATAGGAGACTGGCCATTGAGATACAATTAATTTTACAGGTATCCTCATTGGGATGAGGCATTACTGACCCAAAGTTCCTGATGGTATTAAACAGAATTAGTTCATGTGTCCAAAAACATGCCCAATTTATAGTCTGATTTTCCTGGGTATATTTAGGACAATACCACTTGGGCATATATTTGTCTTTAATTAATTTAGGGATTCTGTATTCCTTAAGATCCTTTAGGACCTTGTCCACAGCTTGTAATATATACCTGCTATAAGCAGTAGAAAATATTTCCTTACCCCTGTATTTATCTTTCCACTTTGCACTATTAACATTAATTATTTCCTGGGCTAGCCCATCTGTTCCATCGGTATTGAGTTTAGTACTATATCAGCCTCTTTATAACTGAAATAGCTGATCTGTCTTTTGATATTCTCTTAGGGCGCCCCGTTCCAAATTGACTTACATGATTTGAAAAGGCCCAAAATAGATCTTATAATTTTGTTTAGGCTTTGTAACCCTCATGTTCTGAATGCCAGAGGAGCTTTCTGACTCCCTATAGTACCTCATATTTTACTATGATATGCAGTTAATCTCTGAAATCAAACCAACATGTATAACCTGGACACACTAGTATCATTACAAAGACCAATCTCTGCCATATTCTAATGTAACAAATTTTAAATCCCAGATATATGCATAACCTATACATTATTAATCAAAGGCCCAGGTATCGGAGTAGCAGTGAGTCCATCTTTGGTCCTGCTTCAGATTCTGTACAGGAAATGGGTTCTGCAGTTGTCACTGTGGTGGTCACTGTGAGTGGATCTACACCCCACAGAGTAATTTTTTCTTTGTTTCTGGTACACGGTTCCCTTTGGGTCTCTCTTTCTTTGGGGGAGGAGATCAATACTTATTTATAAAACACCTGATCTTCCTTTGTTAAGTTCTAAATTAACAAGGAAATGCTGTTGGCAAAACCATACACCTGATTGCTATTTGTACTTTCAATTGCATTGTGTATCACATTATTAGTTGTTCCATTACTATCAAGTTTCCATACAAAAAAATATACAGAAGATTTTGTTCAGATAAAATATATCACAAAGAAATTGCAGATTCTGGTGAGGTCATATGTTACTGGTTGCAACGTGTTGTTTCAGAAGGTCCCCACTACTGCAGTTTTATGGATGTTGAGATGTGAACCTCCTTCACTACCTACTGGGAAGTAGATCCATAGGAGTGGCCCTGGTAACATGTTGCCTTCTGTGACGTCTCCTTCTGCCGGGAAGAGAATTCTCTTTTGAACAGTTTGAAGTTGTTAGCATAATGAATTTTATTAATATAACTCTTATTTCCAGTAACCCACTTTTATGCATAGGTGATCTTTATGCAAAAAAGTTTACTTTCCCCCTTTGACTTGCTGTCTTGTGAGAGGGATAGTTACAGGACTTTACCCAAGTTTTTGAATTAATTTGCTTGTTATAAGAATTAAACTTCCATTACAGGTTATTAACAGTTTTGGACAAAACATCAATTCCAATAACCAATACAGTTAAAAAAAATAATTTTGCAGAATAATTTAATTGCTGTTATGATAATTTGTGAAACTGATGATTAAAAATAGTATGGTACCACTAGTGAAAAGCAACATTGTTTTTTTTTTCTTTTGTATAATTATGCACACAAAATAAATGTTTGCTCTTACAACAAAACCAAATAAGATAAAAATAGTCACGTGACACACAAACATATAGAGTATATATAAGACATCTTACAATTAAGATGAATGTGGCACCACAATTTTTATATTTGGTCATAACAGATAAGACATTGAAACATAAATCCCTTAGGACAATACTTGCCAGGAAACAAAAGTTAAACAAAAAGGATTAAATGATTGATTAGGCAGGTTATCTGTTACCTTTCCATTTAAATACTCCCCCCCAAAATAATTAGAATTCATAGTAATTTATTTGACCCCTTAATTGTATTAATTTAATTAACTTAGGCAATATACTTCACTTTCCCCTAATGATTACTGCTATATATAGAAGGGCAAGAGTCGAGGATTAAAAACAAAGTTAACATTTTGTTGTGTTAAAAAAATCATATTACAAATTTGACATTTGGATTCCTAAAGGGTTAAATTATTAATTTAACTGAACTTATTCAATGGTTTGGTTTGTGAGGGTTTAAAAGGAAAGTTTTGTAACCTTATTTTTCCTCTTTGTCTACACCTGCTTTTATAAATTAAGTATTTTGTTTTTCTGTTTTTTTTTTTTTTTTTCCAGTGTTGACTTCCAGACAGCAGATCTTACCATTTATGCTAAAGGGTTCACTCTCTCTCCCCACACCTCCCCTCCATCTTCCACATCGGGATTTGCAAAGAGTTAAATTTATTTAAAAAAAAAAGAAAAAAAAAGAGGATGGGTGGAGAAAAGTGTAACTTTTAGCTACAAGGAAATGCACGGGTATCTTTTGTCTTTTCAAATGTCCAGTAGGGGCTAATGCCAGGGACTGTCCTGCTCTCTAAAGATGCTGATTGAGGCACAATCTATTCCCAGGCCTTGCCACACCATTACGCTTCTACATGGTGTGCAAGGGGTATAACATAAGCCCAGGGATTCAGGTACTGATAGCAACCAAAGCGATCAGACCGAGTGGGGAATCCCCTAGGAAAACCTCATAACGGTCACAGATCTGTGATTATCCCCAGTGGCCATTACCAGAGGAGTGAGTGGAAAACAGCTCAACAGCATGGGCCAAGTATCTCCTGGGTACAAATCTGATTTCTATGGAAAGGCACTAGAATGGTCTTGGCCCTACGGAGGGACCTGTACCTGACTCGGCAGCATCCTGTGCAATTAGAGCAGGAACAAGGGACAGTTTGTACTGCAGAATCTGCAACAATACAGGGGACTCTTGCTCCAGACTGTGAGCTAGGACAGGGATTTTCAGAATGACTTAAGAGAATTAGGTGCCCAACTCCCATTGACTGTACAAAGGGAGAGAGGCACCTAACTCCTTTGACCCCTTTGATTCTAGCAGCCTTAATGTACAGAAATTTGTCTTGTCCCCTTATCTCCTTTTTTTTTTTTTTTTTTTTGGTGTCACCCTAATCCTAAATGGTCAGATCATTAGCACAACGGTCTGAAGTCTGACACTGTTCAATAGAACACATAGAAGTCCAGGTAGCATCTGTGCAATCTTCCCCCACTCACCATTCCCTGGACATGTGCCTCTACCCTGTGCAGGAGCGACCCCTTCTGTAGATGTCAGGATATCCTCTTCTCCATGCCCCTGGACCTTGCTAGAGTAATAGAGCACAAAGGTGCAAATATATAGCCAGTAATATTGATGTTTGTGTGGTGGAGACACATATCCTGGGTACAAATCCATCAAGGAGACTGGAAGCCCTGGCAACGAAGGCTGCCCCGGAGCCATGTACCATGGGAGGCAGGGCTTCATTGCCAGTCTGCCTTTCCTTCATTGAAAGTTCATGGAACCTGAGATGTTTCCGTGAATCTCTGGGTTCTATGAATCAGCAATATTGGACAAAACTTTGTTTCCTCAGAAAATTTCTAACCAGCTCTACTTGTGAGCTACCCTGTTATTTATCTCTGCCATAAGCTGGAATGAGCGCCACCTTGTATCATTGGAACTGAGTGAATATAGCAAAATCATCCCTGTATGAATAGTAATGTACTTTTGCAGGGAATTCGATTCAGCTGAGGTCTTGGCCCCTGTGTGAATATTCCAGCACTGAAGACAGGAATGTGCATGGACATTTAAGCAACAGGGATGGGATTTTCAAAGGTGCCAAAGGGAGTTAGGTGCAGAATTCCCAGTGAACGTCAATAGAAATCAGGTGTCTCAATACCGTAGGCCCCATTGAAAATCACAGTGTCTCAGGGTGGACTGGCCCTTTAAGGGAAGATGGGCTCATTCATACCTGTGTCCTGTTATCTGATCCCAGGTGATGGGTTTGGGCTTGGGGCTGGGTTGGGTCAGTGACCAGGCATGAGAGGGGGCAAAGGGTAGAAGAATTTTAGGGATCAGGAGCCTCCTGAAGGGGAATCAGAGAGGACCCAGGGTCAGAGTTGACTTGGGAAGCAGCTCTCCACAGCAGCCAGAGGGGAGGCCTGGCTTGAGCAACCTGCACTGCTGGGCAGGAACAGAACCTGCCAGAGGGAATTAGGAGCCCACAAGGGACATAATGGCCTTGTAAGCCTGGAGAAGGCAGCCTGGAGATTCTGGCTTTCAACTGTTCTTCTCTGTTAATAACCAAATCTTAGAGGGAACAGTAATTCCAACACACCAATTGCAGTGGGACGTTTGGATGGGGAAGGAGAGGAACTGAAGCAGTGGCTGGATGTGACAGCAGTTCGGGTAAGACCCTTTTATATGTAGCCTTTGACTTTACCGCTAACCCTAACCCAGACCCTAATCCAGAAAAGTGCCTAAGCATGAGTTTAACTTTAAGCTTTTAAGAGACTACTCATGTGATTAAAGTTAAGCATATAGCAAAGTGGTTTCCTGAACCAGGGCCTTTGTAGAGAATATTCAAGGGTAGTGGGGTTTGAAATCATAATCGTGAGTGTTCACAGTGGATCCTCTCATGATCTGAATTCTCATAGTGCTATTGACTTCAATGGAGCTATAACAATTTACACCAGCTGAGGATTGGCCCCTTCATTTTTACAGTAATACTTCAATTTATCCAGTCAAAGAAAACAGAGTGTTGAAAATATATCCACTTGAAAGAGTTTTAAGTTCATACACCGAGTAAATATGATGAGCTGATTGTAATGGAGTTATGGGATAAGAAATATTCATAGACATGCTTTGGAAAATAATGTTTAACAATGAATACTTATAAGAAAATTATGATCTGGACATAGACAGTCATGGCAGGAAAAGAGGATCAATAATTTGCGTAATCTATCTATCTATTACTGTAGTTCACAATCAAACAGAAATCTATCATTATGACACAATTAGGTTGTGTGTTAGGACAAGGCATGGTCTACCTAATCTCATACCCAGCTTTTATCGACCCTATATGCAGCAGTGTACACAACGATGCACAGAGAAGGAATAATAAATTAAAAAAAAAGAATCAACCCAATTCTGAAATCCTTTTTCAGCCTTGATGTGAGTAGATTGACACGGGATGCCGCATGGAATGCCAGATCAGTACAAGTGATGGCACTTTTCCATTTACACCAAGGTCAGAACAAAATGACCCCAGACAAGTAACTTACACCAGTGTTCATGTTAGCACTGAATTGAGCCCAGAGGCATTGGGCCAGAACCTCATCAGTATTAAACCCTGGATGTCAATGGAGCTACTCTGCATTGGCACAGGTGTAGCTGAGATGGGAATGGGAGGAGCAGGGGGAAGGGGAGGAGCAGGGGGTAGGGCCCTGTGGCAAGGGGTGGGCTGGGGGCCCCTAATGGTCTTTGTGCCCAGGGCCCCAATAAATCTTAATTTGCCTGTGCCATGAGTGGGCAGCAATAGAAGGAACTCTGCAAGGTGACTCTCATGCCACTATTTCCTTGGCCACACGGACACAAAGAGGATAAGTGCCTACAACTGCTACCACCTGAGGAATCTGTTTGGTTGAGCTCAAGTGGCAGAACTGTGTGCTTGGATATTGTTTCTGAGACTTCAGTTTCCTGCAGTGACCAATTACGTTTGCAGACACATCCTGAAATTATAGAAGGATATTTTAAAGTTTAGTTTGAATGTAAAGAGGCATGTTTTATTAACTTCATCACACAGGAAAAAAAGCCTTTTTATTAATTTCATATGTATTGCTAATGATCTAAGCTGATGTGCTGTGGGAGAAGGAGGCAGGTCATGGTCCATTGGCATGTGAATGTTCTGCAAAAATGAGCCCCTTCCCCTCCCCATGGGGCTGAGACTCAGAGACCAGGGGGAGTATGGGGCTCCCTGATTTTAGAGCTGTAGAAGGACTTTTGCTGCTCTCAGGATTCTGTCCAGGTCCTTTGGGTTATGTCCCGTAATTGTCTCACTAGATCAGAGGTTGTCGTGATAGATGGTCAGTCATGGCTGACCTTTCTCCTTCCTGACATGCTGTTCATCATTCAAGGGTTCAGAATCCCTGCCCACGTCTGCAGTTCCCTGGGGTGAAGAGAGGGTTCAGGACAATTCCCTCCCTCTCTCCAATAATCTGTGCACATGGGAGAGAAGGGTTGATTCCCCAAGGGTCCTCCTTTATCTCTGGGTCTCCCTAGGGAGGAGCCAGTGGCTCTTCTCAGGGCCATCTCCTGGGTCTCACAGGGGTTAGAGGTTCTCGCTCCCCAAGGCAGTCTGGTGCCCTGTGGTTGGTGCTTAACAGAACGTGAGGGGCCTGCGTTGGAGCCTCACTAATGGCCATGGCTTGTGTGTGTTACAGGGATCCATCGCTACATGGCACAAAGGGGATCCCCTGGGTGGGTGAGTCAATGCAGGATTGTGCCTCAAGGGATCCGGCCACTGTTTCCCTGGCTGATCTCCGAGTGTCTGAGAAGGGAGCTGCTGGGTCAGTGAGCGGGGAAGAACATTCCCAGCTATTGCCTGACCAGATACCAGCTGGAGTCCCAGCCCCCTGTGGGATCACAGAAAGGGTGTGGGGGTTTCCCAGCACCATCGGGAGTTAGGAAGCAGAACAGCCCTGTCTTGGGCATTGGATCGGGGATACAGTGAGATCCTACCCTGGGGTGCATTACTGCACCCTGCAAAAGGCTGGGGGTAACATCAATGGGGCAGAGAGTGGGACCTGAGAACTCCACCGGGGCCACTATAGGGTGATACCATTCCAGCCCCAGGATTTGGAGTCTGTCTCTGTGCAATCTGCCAAAGGCTCATGCCCTGTTGCTTTTAGGCCTTTGGAGAGATACTCTCTGAGGGGCAGAGAAGATCCTTCCTGCAGGTGGTGCTGCTGGCCATCTACAGCCCCCTGCTGTCCGTCAGCCAGGCTGGGCTGGTCCCAGCCTTCTCCATTCTGGGGGAAGCTGCCTAGCTGATGGGGACAAGGTGAGAGGCTGGATTAGGCTCAGGAGATTGGGGGTGGGACCTAGGGCCTCTCACCTCTAATGACCCCCGGAAAGTCATTCCTGTACCATCGCCATTCAGTGTCCAGGAAGCCGCAAGGCAAATGAGTCAGAGCAGGTGCCGTGGCTAGAAGTGAATTCAACTCCATGAGCAGGATGGACTAAGGGCCTGAATTGCAGAGATGCCACAGCCACCAAAACTCCAGTTCCAGTCAGTGCTGTCTGCGCTCCCTCAACACCTCTGTAAACCTGGCCTTCAGTGAGGAGCCAAAACCTCAACCTGCTAAGAGAAGGAAGGGGAACAGCTATAGTCAGGTATATCACCATGCGACTGCTCAGTGCCTCTGGCCAGCTCCCTTGGCTTGACAGAGCTGCAGAGATCAGGGTGCAGTGAGAAGAGATGAGAATAAGCTGGGGACATAGTAGAATGGCAGGGAGGGCCCCTTCCTCCCAGAGGACAGTCCATGGCCCCTCCATGGGAGAGCCCTTCCTTAGCTCCATACTGTGTGCTTTGGTGCGTGGACACTGCCCAGCCATCAATCTCAATGAGGTCTGTGATTCATCCACTCCTTAGAACCTCTCCCTTTCTTACGGATAAGGAAGCAACAGGAAACTGTTTTGGGGGGCTGTAACTCAGAAAACCCTTTGCCCAATGACCCCAGATTTGGATCACTATCACTATCCCGTGCCCCCTGGAGGCACATCAAACTTCAAAGCAATCTGAGTGACCGGATTTTAGAGCACTTACAAGGTGTAAGCTTCAAAGCATATAAAATGGCTGGAATGGGAAGTTTCCGGCTGTTTCTCTGTACTGGTGCATGTAGACTGTAAAAAGTGAACATTGTGTTAAATACAGTTTGGGTCCCCCAAAGATAGAGTGAATAAACTCGACAAACTGAGACATTTTTGACCCTCATCACATCAATAGTTTGAGCTCTAGCACTCAAAAACCTACAACAAAAACCCACAAAAAGCCCACTTAGAAAAACCCTTTTTATCTCCACAACCCCTAGCTCAAATGACTTTTTGAAAAGAAAATTCTATTTTTTCCTGGCCTATATCTCCATAACCCTTAGCTCAAATGACTCCTAATTCAGTTTACTAATCCTACCCTGCACCTTCCCGAAGCACACCAATTTTCAAAGGAATCTGACTAAGCATGTCAATGTTAGAGGCCTTACAATGCCGACTTTTAAATGGTAGTCACAACACAACTTTAACTATAGTATAATATTTCTTAGTTCGTTTACTGGCTGAGTACCCATCTCTCAGATTTCTGTTTATTAACTATGATCTCAGAACCTTCCATGAGCATTAAAATGGGATTGTGCTGTTAAACAATGAGAACACTGATAGAGGAATAAGCATCAAAGTAGGCACCACAGTATAGATATTCAACTCACATAAACTGGCACAGCTCCATAGCACTATGCCAATTTACACCAGCTGGGGATCTGGCCCTTCATATTTCTTCAGTCTCCCTGACATACCCACAACGAGTGTGAATTAAACATTATCAAAATGCCATGCAGCATTTCACCTACAGCCTAATGAGCCTTCTATTATAGTCTTGCCTGCAGTAAGAAAAAAATGTAATTGCTAAGAAAGAAAGAAAGAAAGAAAGAAAGAAAGAAGGTTGGGCCATTCATCCCAATAGAAGTGAAAGCTCAGACATAGAAAATCTTAGCACCAGTGATTTCCTCCAAAGTTCTGTCCCTAGTGGGAATGAATCGCTCCTTACCATTAAAAGTTACACACTTGCAATTAATCCCATGGAACAAAGAACTAAGGAAGTGCAAATGGGTTCAGAATTGTTCTCTCATTTTTGGTTTAAATTCACAGGCAAAGAATATGGATTGGAAACTATGTAACAGGCCAGATCCCCAGCTGGTGTAAATCAGCCATTGCTCCATTGAAATCAAAGAGCCAGATCCCCAGTTGGCAAAAATAGCCCTAGCTACAGGAGTGTGGACGTGGTTCTTAGTTTTTAGTGTTTGCTTTTGGTACCTCTTAATGACCTAATTCAATCAGCCCAGCCAGACTGAGCTGTGGGTTCCCCTAGGGCTGTACTCCAAGAGCTGCTGATACAATGCAGGAGAAAGGGGAGTGGGGAAATCTCTGCTCACCCAGAGGTAACTATGTGGAGTTAATGAAGGAACAGGCTATTTCAGGCCTGCTGAGCTTCTGGTGCCACTAGTCTCTTAGCGATTGTAGGTCACATGTCTGTGCTATAAATATATATTTGATTCTGCAACCCCTTTGGGACACCTTTTGAGTCCCAGCCCTCCCTTATTTTTAGCCCAGGGTCCTTCCAGGGATGCTGCCATTGTGTGAGATCCAGGGAGGGTGCTGTTCCCTGACGTTAGGTTCAGCTAGTGCAGGTTGTCAGGGTGGTTTGCTTCAGAGGTGAGGTCAGAGCTGGGTTAAGAACCCTGGAGACCGGATTCAGCTATTTAGCCCCAGAACAAGGACATCCTAGGTTGTGACCATGTCTGGTGCCTACACAAACCAGGATCAGCTCTAGAGCTGGGAGGGGCTTTCAGTCTCCGATCCCATTTAGTCCATCACCTCTCAGACAACCCTGCCCAAAGAGCGCAGCAGAGAGCACATATCCGTGGAGTGGATCCCTGTTTGCTAGCAACTGCAGAGGGACCCAGCAAGTCAGGAAACAGTTTCTGGATAATATAGTGATGGGGGCATGATAGATAGGATTATTTGGACATTATCTCTCTAGCAGAAGAAGATCAAATGCATCACAAGTTGGGAAGAATTCTACAAAGACCAGCACAGTAAGTTTCCTATTTCAATTAAATATGTTAGGGTATTGATATACAGGGCACATGTGAGAACATAAATATGCATGACAATTGGAACTCATGAAGACTTTTACTATCAATTTAATCAAATACCTAGCACCAGTCAGACTTATTTTTTGGTTTATATTTCAGCTGCAAAAATGGATTGTTCATAGAAATTGTGAAAATCCAATCATGTTCCATTGTGGCAACTGAGAAGAAAACAATTTTAACTAAAAGCTGTTGAAAATTGAAAAAAAATAGCCTCTGCTGTCCTTGAAAAAACAAAATATATATCGAGGATAGCAGAGACTTTCCATGAAAAAGTGTTCAATTGAAAACCCAATTTGCCTTTAAAATAATTAAAGCAGAAAATGTCTGTCTACCTAGAATTGGAAACTTAGCTTTGTACCAGGGTAGGGAACCTTAATTTTTTCCACTAATACCACAATTTCAAACCCATTCCCTCTATTACAACTGTTTCAAAGGGATAGCTCCAGGATGGTTAAACTGAGTAAAGCAAAGTTGATAGCCCACAGAATATATTTTAAGCATCATGATGCTAAAAGACAGAGTTGAAGCCCCCAGAAAAACCTTTCTATCTTGACACTGCCCAAGGACAGACAGAAGGTCAATAGGATTAGAACCCAGATCGCCTGCTCTAGCACCATTTCCTCTGTTCTATATTGCTGCCAGTTAAATGGCAGTGCTGTTGAGAGGTGCACAGAACATACACATAATACGACACACCACCCTAAAAGCTTCCAGTCCTAATGGACAAGGCAGAGAAAGGGAGGGAGGGGAAACAGAGGCATGGGGGTGGCGAGGAAGTGACTGGCCCAAGGTCACCCGGCAGGTCAGTGGCAGAAACAAGAACATAATCTAAGTCTCCTGACTGCCACTGACCTGCACAGCACAGACATAAAGTCACAGAGGGAAACAACACAACCTAGCAGAAACTGAGCAACGCTCCTAGCCCATCAGCACACAGAGATGGAAGGGCAGCTAGAATTGGTGCCATGAATCAATCTCTAAATAGGTAGAAAGCCATCTATATGGAGGAATCATCACAGATGAGCTGCCACGTAGGAAGCTGGGTGAGTCAATGTCGTATTTCTCTGGAAAGTGGGAATCAGGTTAGGTTGTCATTTTAGTATGTTCGTTTCATGTCCAAGTTGGGGGGTTGCTGTTTGTCACAATGGGGAACCATCTTTGCTGGAATTGTTGGATTTGGATTGTACTTTTTTCCATCCTTCATACTGCATTTTATCTAGGGCCAGATCCTCAGATGGTGTAAACTGACCCAGCTCTATTGACTTTAAGTGAAATATTCCAGTTTTCACAAATGTGATAATGCACCTGATTAGTGCTCTGGCTGATGGGTGAGGAGCACTCATGACTCCTCGTCAATGGAAGTGATGAGTGCTGTGCACCTTTGATATTCACATTTTGAGATATTACAGAGAGAGAATCAGGATCAATTTCTCTGTCATTCTAATCCTTACCATTGCCCTTCTCCTTCCCTCCACAGCCATCACATGATATACTGAGGAAGAAAATGTCCAACCGAACCACCATGACCGAGTTCCTTCTCCTGGAATTCTCTGACATTCGGGAGCTGCAGATTTTACACTTCATGGTGTTTCTAGTGATTTACCTGGCAGCCCTGGTGGGGAATCTTCTCATCATCACAGTTGTTCTCCTCCACCACCATCTTCACACCCCCATGTACTTCTTCCTGATGAATTTGTCCATCCTAGACATCGGCTCCATCTCTGTCACTGTCCCCAAATCCATGGCCAATTCCCTCATGAACATCAGGTCAATTTCTTACTCTGGATGTGTCGCCCAAGTTTTTCTCTTTGTCTTTTTTGTTTCAGCAGATCTTGCTTTATTGACCGTCATGGCGTATGACCGATACGTCGCCATCTGCCAACCCCTGCACTATGAGAGAGTGATGAACAGAAGAGCTTGTATCCAAATGGCAGCTGGTGTCTGGATCAGTGTTTTTCTCTACTCTGCACTCCACACTGGGAACACATTTGCAATAACCTTCTGTGGAGGCAATATGGTGGATCAGTTCTTCTGTGAAATCCCCCAGCTCCTCAAGCTCGCCTGCTCGGACACATACCTCAGTGAAACTGGGGCTATTGCCTTTAGTGTGTGCTTAGCCTTAAGCTGCTTTGTTTTAATAATTGTGTCATATGTTCACATCTTTACCATGGTGCTGAGAATCCCTGCTGAGCAGGGCCGGCATAAAGCCTTCTCCACCTGCCTCCCTCACCTCACAGTGGTGTCGTTGTTCTTTTGCACTGCTAACTTTGCCTACATTCATCCCACTTCCAGCTCAACTTCAGGTCTGGATCTCGTGGTGGCTGTTCTCTATTCCGTTCTGCCAGCAGTGATGAATCCGATCATCTACAGCATAAGGAACAAGGAGATCAAAGCTGCATTGAGGAAACTGATAGCGTGGAGGTTATTCACCAAAAATAAACTGTCCATGTTTTCCCTTTGATTGTGATTTCATCCTGTTGCTTTATAAATGTAACCCTCTGATGACATTATTGTCTCTATGAGAACATGCTTTGCCATTTGCTTATGCAGAAAGGTGTATTTAGACAGGTAAACATGCAGACAAACACCACTTAATTCAGTGGAGTTACTGTAGATTTACCCCAGTGTAAATAAGACGAGACTCTACCTATCTATCATGTTTTTTCTACTGCCACCCATCACCACACTATCTGAGCACCTTCCACCTCAAATGAATATCCATAATCAAGTTCCCAGTGGACCTCATGAAGTCTCTGTGTCTTTGGGGGGGGAAGGGCATAAACTCTTCTTGGGGTGCCATAGCTTTTGGTTAATTGTTTGCTTGTGTAACAGAGTGGGTATGATGGTGTCAAACTGTGAACTCTGTTGTATTATGTGTAGAAATATTGGCACGGTGACAGCACAAGTCTGGCCTGGCTCAATGGCAGCCTGTTGTGCCGCTTTCCAGACAGCTGCCCTGCTGGGAAAGGTGTTTGATACCTCCTTGGAGGACCTCATTGAGAGCCATCAAGTCTAGAGTCTGGGGCCATCGAGTTTTCTTGTCCTTCGACTACTTGCCCACCACCAGAGAAAAAAAACAATTTTTCTATACAGGGGGCCCACAGGCATGAATGTCGGAGATGGAAGTTCACAGTTTGAACCCCTGGCACAGAGACGGAGGTCTACTGAACAGTGCTGTTCTGTTCTGTGCAGAGAGGGGCCGACCATGCCCACACATAGGAAAGACTAAACCTGTGTTTCTCGCCTTCCTGTCACATTCTTCTTAAAGGGGTTCAACCAGGATCCCAGCGTGATCATAGTGTAGGTGAAGTTCTGGCAGAGTGTGTGTAAGTGACCTGGGGGCTTGGGGAAACTCAGATACGGTTTTGAGCTCTAAGGCAGCTGGACAGTGGCCTCCCACTGCCAAAGGAAGGGCATCAGACCAGAGGTCTGAGCTGGGGAATGGTTCCTAGAGCCCCAGAGCTAGAAACAATGATGAGACTCTACCCATATGCAGTTACCTTGGAAGTACTGGCACCCAGTGATTGGGTCCACTTTCCTGAGATGAGTGACTGTACAACTGGGTACCGGGCCAGATTGTAACGGCTAGCTCGTCTGGCTATTGTTTTGTTTTATCAGTTGGTCAATTTGGTTTTAGGATTTTGGTTTGTTTTCTTTGGGTGGGGGGGAATGATTGGGGGTTTCAGTAATTTGTCATGTATTCGGGAGGGCAATGTGTTATCTCTTTCTCTGGGTTTTCGGAGAGAGCTGAAGGTTTGCTTCCCACAAAGATGAAGGGGTGGAAAAGAGTTTCTGTAGCTGTCTGGATGATTGAGTTCCTGTTAAAATGACTAATTTTAACATGCCTAGAGCCTGAGACAGGCTTCTTTTTTATTAATGTACATGTAAATAAATAAATAACATCTGTGTCATTCTTGCTATGGTGGGAAGGCCCTTTTGAAGAGAAACTTATTCCAGTGTCTCCTACAGAAGAACTGACTCTGGATAATGAGGCCATATTTGGAGCCCATTGAAGTCACTGGGCTAAAGCCACTCACTTCAAAGGGGTCAGGACTTGGCCAGCAGCCAGTATACACAGGGATCCAAATGTTGCTAAAGGCAGCCTGGAGAAAGCGAATGGGACAGAGATGTAAGGGTGAGATTCCCATCTCAGCTACACCTGTGCCAGTGAAGAGTAGCTCCATTGACATCAAGGGTTTAATACTGATGAGGTTCTGGCTCAGTGTCTCTGGGCTCAATTCAGTGGTAACATAAACACTGGTGTAAGTTACTTGTCTGGGGTCATTTTGTTCTAACCTTGATGTAAATGGGAAAGTGCCATCACTTGCACTGATCTGGCATTCCATGCAGCATCCCATGTCGATCTGCTCACAAGCTGAGAAAGGAGCTCAGAATTTGGTTGATTTATTTATTATTCCTTCTCTGTAGATTGTTGTGTAGACTATGTATATGATAGATAAAAGAGGAGTATGTGATTAGACAGACAGAGTGATGGGACTGTTCCTTGTCCTAATACACAAGCTAATTATGTCATAATGATAGATTTCTGTTTATGAATTAGTTTATGCTAATTATTGATCCTCTTTTCCTGCCATGACTGTCTATGTCCAGATCATGATTTTCTTGTAAGTATTCTTTATTAAACATTATTCACCAAATCATGTCTATGAATATTTCTCTTACTCCACAGCTCATTAACAAGCACCTCATCGGATGTACTCGGTGTGTGAACTTAGAGCTCTTTCATGTGGATACATTTTCAACACGCTGTTTCTTTTCTTTGACTGGATAAACTGAAGAATTAGAAAGCTTAAAAATGAAGAGGTCAATCGTCAGCTGATGTAAATTGTTACAGTGCCATTGAAGCCAATAGCGCAATGAGAATTTATATCATCGGAGGATCCATGTTGAACACAAATGATTATGAATTCAACCCCTCCCGCCCCCTTGAATATCCTGTACAAAGGCCCTGGTTCAGGAAACCACTTTCACATGTGCTTAACTTTAACCAGATGAGTAGTCCCTTGAAAGCTTAAACTCATGCCTAAGCACTTTGCTGGATTAGGGTCCGGGTTAGAGCCAAAGGCTGCATGTAACAGAGTCTTACCCAAACTGCTTTCACACCCAGTCACTGCCTCAATTCCTCTCCTTCCCCAGTCAAACATCCCACTGCAATTGGTGCATTAGAACATAACATAAGAACATAAGAACAGCCGTACCGGGTCAAACCAAAGGTCCATCTAGCCCAATATCCTGTCTACTGACAGTGGCCAATGCCAGGTGCCCCATAGGGAGTGAACCTAACAGGCAATGATCAAGTGATCTCTCCTGCCATCCATCTCCACCCTCTGACAAACAGAGCCTAGGGACACCATTCCTTACCCATCGTGGCTAACAGCCATTAATGGACTTAACCACCATGAATTTATCCAGTTCTCTTTTAAACACTGTTATAGTCCTAGCCTTCACAACCTCCTCAGGTAAGGAGTTCCACAAGTTGACTGTGCGCTGTGTGAAGAAGAACTTCCTTGTACTGGTTTTAAACCTGCTGCCTATTAATTTCATTTGGTGACCCCTAGTTCTTGTATTATGGGAATAAGTAAATAACTTTTCCTTATCCACTATCTCCACATCACTCATGATTTTATATACCTGTATCATATCCCCCCTTAGTCTCCTCTTTTCCAAGCTGAAGAGTCCTAGCCTCTTTAATCTCTCCTCATATGGGACCCATTCCAAACCCCTAATCATTTTAGTTGCCCTTTTCTGAACCTTTTCTAGTGCCAGTATAAATGGAATTATTCTCTCCTCTGCGCTTTGGTTTATTAACACCGAATAACAGTTAAAAGCTGGAATCTCCGGGCTGCCTTCTCCAGGCTCACCAGGCCATTATGACCCTCCTGGGCTCCTAAGTCCCTCTGATGGGTTCTGTTCCTGTCCAGGGGTGCAGGTCCCTCCAGCCGGGCCTCCCCTCCGGCTGCCTTGGAGATCTTCTTCCCAAGTCCTCCCTGACCCTGGGTCCCCTTTGTATCCCCTGCAGGAGTCTCCTGATCCCTGAAATTCTTCTAACCTTTACTCTTGAATCAGGGCATCAGGCCCAGCCCTCTCTGCTCCTCAGATGTCTGAGCAGTGGAGCTCTGCCAGACCCATCCCAGACACATGGCCCCTCCAGACAGACCTCCCCTAGGTCTGTTCTACCAACTGGTGCCCCTCACTGTGATGGATCAGGCTCCCTCCCATGCCTGGTCACTGACCTAACCCAGCCCCAATCCAAACCCTCACCTGGGATCAGATGACAAGGCACAGATGTGGATGAGCCCATCTCTCCTTAAAGGGCCAGCCCACCATGAGGCACCGAGATTTTCAACTGGACCTAAGGTATTTAGACACCTTCACTTTCACTGGGAGATCAGCACCTAACTCCCTTTTGTGCCTTTGAAAATCCCATCTCCGTTCCTTAAATGTCCATGAACATTCCTGTCTGCATTGGTGGAATATTCACACAGGGGCCATGCACTCAGCTGAATCAAATTCCCTGAAAAAGTAACATTCCTATTCACACGGACGACTTTGCTGTATTCACTCAGCTGTTCCAATGACGCAGGCTGGAGCTCACTCCAGCTTCCGGCAGAGATAAATAACAGGGTAGCTCACCCAAGACCCCGCCCCGCTGAGCACCATGCTGCCTGAAGCCCCGCCCCCCCTCCGAGAACCATGCCGCCTGAAGCCCCGCACCCTGAGCACTGCCCGAAGCCCCGCCCCCCCAAGCACCACGCCGCCCGAAGCCCCCGCCCCCCTCTGAGCGCAACGCCACCCCACCCAAAGCCCCGCCCCCCCGAGCACCACGCCGCCCGAAGCCCCCGCCCCCCTCTGAGTGCCACGCCACCGAATCAAAAATAAATAAATAAATAAATAAATAAATAAAAAATCGAGCACCGCCCTGCCCCAAGGTGCCGCCCCAAGCACGTGCTTGGTCGGCTGGTGCCTGGAGCTGGCCCTGTTGAGATCCACAGCCAGGAGCCCCTCTCCTGGACTCAGCTGGCCTAGGCACCTTAAGCCATTTCCTGCCAGAAGGAATCAGGCCAGGGGAAGCCTCCCTTTTCACCTATAGCCAGTGGTTAGGGCACTCCCTGGGATGTGGGAGAGCCCAGTTCAATTCCCCTCTGCCTGATGAGGAGATGGGATTTGAACAGGGCTCTGCCACCCCTTAGCTGGGGGGCTTAACCAGGGGACGAGGGGCAACTCTGACACACTGGTCTCTGCAGCTGGTCTGTGTGCAGCTGACTTTGCATTTCACTGCCAGGGAGAAGAAGATGTGACAACGTCCGTACTCTGAGGGCTTCCAGGACTCACTCCCTGGAGCCCTGCCCAGTTCAGACCCAGGCTTCTCTGCCCTGTGCGTTTCTGCAGTGTCAGCAAACTGAAGGGAGAGCAAAGATGCAGAAGCACCAAGGCCGAGTGGGCTGAACTCAGTGGTTGGAGGCAGGATCCCTAGGTGCTAACCCCATTCATGTGGAGAAGACGCACATTTTTCCTACACATTGAGCATGTGTCCCCGTCGTTTTCTGTAGCTCTCCCCTGTGCATGTGGCCTGTACTCCATATTCACACACAATCTCTGGTGTATCTACCACACAGCAAGCTCCAGACCCGCAGCTGTCTCACCCACAAGTGTGCAACATAACAGAGGGGTAAAGGCAGGGAATGAACGTGTCTGAGGACACATTGGCTTAAACCTGATCCTGGCCTGGACAGTGCTCTGGAGACTCTTAGCTCTTCTATCTCTCTCGTGCTGCTGGTCAGGTGTAGCTATGGGGCTGCAGCCTTCCATTAATATTGGATCAGGGCTCCTCGCATTCCCTATGCTGCTCCTGTCCTCGTGACTTGTGCTGATCCTTGTGACCGCTCACACCTGCCTTGGACAGGGGAGGTCCTGCTGCCTGAGCTGAAGTCACCTGCCTGACCCACAACAGGGACTGGAACATCTGCGGCAGAACAGCTGAATACACTGCACTGTAGCCTGTTCTCTATACAGCCCCATTGGCTCTCCTCACTCCCACACACACAGCCACATGGCCATTCAGTGCAACACACACACTGAGCGTGTGCCAAGGAGCTCAGGCTCCAGCAGCCCACCTGGAAGGCTCTTGCCAATTTCACTTTCTGTTTACAAATCAACTGTATTTTTCAAGTTTTAAATTTTGGGGGCGGGGGTATTGGAGAATGTGCCTTTAAGGGCTGAACTTCCCAGACAGAGAGTCGGGGGGAGCGGGAGAATTGGGACTCTCTGTTGCTATGTGCAGCCAGCTGGAACTGGACACAGACTAAAGCAGAGCTCTTGCAGGATATTTCAGCACTGAGGGATCACTGAACACCACAATATTCTCATGGAAAATTTTGATTTTGTGAGTGAGAATTTTACATTGGAAAATTGTTCCAGTGGCAAATTCCCGACCAGCTCTCCCCAGAAGACATGGAGAGCCTATGGACTCCAATGGGAACAAGACTGGGACACTGCTGGGATATAGCATCTAGGCTTACTCAGGCTGAAAGAAGAAACATTCCCCTTAGCAGGAATGTGTCCACATGACAGAAAAGCAGAGATGGACCAAAACCAAGACTCTAATCCACACTGGGATCCCAAATTCCTCAACATTTGAGAGTCGAGCTTTGGGATCTGAGGTCCTGGATCTACCCTGTTACTACAAAACCCACCACTAGCTGGATGGGCAGACAATGTCCCCATTGCTGGTTGGCACAATCTCTGTGGAGAGGTAGGTCATGAATGGGTCCTGGAGACTGAACTCCCCTTTGCACCATCCAGATGGCTTACTGGTCCTTCAGAAGACTGCCCAGTTGGAGATCATTAGTGACAGCTCAGATGGGTGGAAATCATGAAATCAGTGGGAGTTAGGCACATTTGAGGATCCCACTAGGTACCTATCTGAATATTTAGGCACCTAATACCTTTAACACTTGGCCTTTAGGCACCTTTCAACATTTCACTCCTCATCTCCTCTGTTGCCCAGCGGAGGTTTATATCAGAACGTGTCATCATTTGTCAGCACACTTTATCAGGCACAATCTCTTCCCATTTGTGTCTCCATGTTTAAATTCTGCAAAGTGTGTAAAGGCCGTAATGACACCCCAGGGATTCACGTGTCAATAGGAAGTAAAGCACAGAGGCCACGAGAAGAATTGCCTGGGCACACCACCCACTGGGAGCAAAGAGCTGTGATTATCCCCTGTGGGAATTGCAGGGGATTCAGTAGAAAACCACTTGAGACTTGGCCAAATTCATCTGGTGTGAGGCCACTGAATTCCAGAGAGTTACACCAGGGATGGATTTGGCCCTGTGGGCTTATGGAGGAAATTGTATGCAGCATGATGTACTCTCAGGACTGAAACAAGATGTTTTATTGGCTGCAGACTATACACTGATAACACTGCTTTTTAGGACAAAGGACTTTCTTCCATGCCCCACCCCTGCCTGTTCTGTTTTCCTTCTTTGTCAAACAGCCAGATCAGCAGCCCAAGAGGCAGAAAACTATAATTTTTAATGGTGCCTAAAGGAGTCAGGAATGCACAACTCCCACTGAAACACCATGGGAGTTGGGTGACTAAATCCCTTAGGCTCATTTGGTAAACCCAACCTCAAGTCGATTTTTCAAAAGAACATGTAGAAGCAGAGATTGTGGATAAATACACTTCTTCCACATCCCGCTTCTTGACAAAATGTGCCAGCCATGCCCAGCAGGAACCCCTTGTGTGGGTGACAGGAGAATCCATTCTCCAAATCCATGGCTCCTGTCTGATTATCAGTAAAAGAAGAAACTATGGAGGTTTTTTTTGCACAATCCCCAATCTCCTCTGGCTGCATGGATAAGGGAGGGGATCAATGCCTTCCCATGGTTATTCTTGCTGAGGGCAGAAAATGGAGCACCAAACCTTCTGGTCAATGTGGTGCTTAATTTGTAATGAAAGAGGTGTCGGGGCTCAAGCAAGTAGGTGCCGGGGCTCAAGCAATTTTCGTACATTCATAACTGATACAGCAAGTCCAGAGGTGCCGAGGCTCAGCGCTGGCAAGCCCTGGCACAAATTAAGCACCGGGTCAATGTCTCTCTGTTCTGCAGTCAAAAATATAACTGGCTGAAAATTTGATGTCAAATCTGTTTTTTGATGGAAAATTCAATTTTCAACCACATGGATCTTTTTGCAAAAAATGTCTCTTATCTCTGGAAAACAAATACCCCAACCCCCAACTTTTGTAGCCTAAAAACTTACAACTTTCAGATGAAAAGTGAATCTCTCTATTTGGAAATGCCTCCTTAGTTTCTCATGGGAGCTGTAGTTTGGTTGCCTCATGGTCACATTCTCCTTTATGGGCTGGACTCCTTACTACATCCCCCATGATAGATTGCAGCCATGGGACTCTCATGATGCACCACAGTGGTTTAAGAAGAAGGAATCCCATGGTGCAAATGTTGTCCAGACAGGGAGCATGTCTCATAGAGAAAGGGGGTCCGAGTCATATGGGAGTTTCAGTTCATGAGACACGGCAGTGGTATTTCCAAATAAAAATTTATATTTTTAGCTGAAAGTTGGGGGGAGGTGTTGTTTGTCTTAAAGTAAAAATTTTCTACAGAAAAAAAAATCTATTTTCTGCCCAGCCCTAGTCAAAAGGGAGTCATTGCTCAATGGATAGATTGGGGAGATCAGTAAATGAGCACCTACCTCCCCTGTGGGAGGTGAGGAGGAGCTGGAGCAGCAGCCGTCAGGCTCAGAGATGTTGAAGACATCGACCTGGGCCTCATATATGTAAATGATGCTGTACTGATAAATTAACAAAAAACAATCAGGTGTGGGATGTAGGTGGAGAACGCTTGTACCTGCCCTGCTCAGAGGGGATTCTCATCACCGTGGAGAAGATGTAAATGTAGGACTGGAGGACATAAATCCACACCGTGTAGAGGTCAAGCATAGGCGTTTATTACACACAGTGCTGTCAGAGTGTCACCTCACTTATTAGGCTCAGAGACACTGTCAATCAACTGATTACAATAGAATATATAGATTTTCCATGGGCGGGGGAAAGTGACAGGATAGGCAGTTCCACACCCCTGGATAGGTTTTGCAACAAGACAAGATAGCACAGTAGCCAATGGTTAACAGGTTACATAATGTCTCTGCCCATGGTCTTAAGTTAGCAAGTTAACAATTAATTAATACTTTGATAAAATGTTATTAGTATAAAATATTGTGACAAAGTTCCTCTTCTACCTTGGTGGGTCCTGTGCTTACTGGTGGATTTTCTTGCCTCAGAGATTCACCATGTGGGTTGGGGAACAGCCCAGAGACCTTCCCCTCTGGAAGAACCCACAGTCCAGATCAATTGGGAGGTTTGGGGGGATCCCTGGCTCGCCCTCTACTCCAGGTTCTAGCCCAGGGCCCTGTGGACTGCAGCTGTCTATAGTGCCTCCTGTAACAGCTGCATGACAGCTACAACTCCCTGGGCTACTTTCTCATGGCCTCCTCCAAACACCTTCCTTATTCTCACCACAGGACCTTCCTCCTAGTGTCTGATAACACTTGTGCTCCTCAGTCCTCCAGCCCAGCCTCCTTGCACCTCTTGCTCCTAGCTCCTCACACTCACACCACAAACTGAAATGAGCTCCTTTTTAAAACCCAGGTGCCCTGATTAGCCTGCCTTAATTGACTCTATCAGCTTCTTCTTAATTAGCTCCAGATGTTCTAATTAGCCTGCCTGCCTTAACTGGTTCTAGCAGGTTCCTGATTACTCTAGTGCAGCCCCTGCTCTGGTCACTCAGGGAACAGAAACCCTCTCTGACCTGGGACTCATAGATCACTCTCCTGTAGCCCTCTGCCCTGGAGGGAGGGGGCTGCTCCTTCTCTTTCTCTGCTACCTGCTTGCTGGCTGGCTGCTAGACCCACCCACACCCTTGGGTGCTACTGCTCCAGCTACAGCCCCTTGGGGGGGTCTACTGGCCCACTCCCCAGAGGTGCTCCTGCTGCTGGGGATGCCACCACCATCTCCACCTGAGAAGGGTCCTTCCTGCTGGCCACCAGACTGCCGCCTGGAGCTGCTGCGTTCGCTGCTGGAGAGCTGCTGGAGCCCTGAGGAGAAGAAGAGGACCATCTGCCAGTGGGGGAGCACGTAGAATTCTACAGACCACCGTGGAGGGGGCCCTCCCGGACTAAGTAACTTTTGAACTGTGCTCTTGTGGTGGGGATCTAGACTGTGTTTGTGGAGACACAGGGGGTGTGGCATGGAGCCTGCCCCCTGGTCCATCTGTGTCCCGTCCCCACCACCATCATCATCATTGCCCCCTCCATCACCCCCACTGGCTACTTATCATCTACCTTGAGCTCCTGCCTCTGGGATTTCAGCTGCACCCCAAGGCTTGCCACACCCTGTTGCCACCATTGGGCCTGACGCAACAGCCAGCTTGCAAGGACCTTCTTTTTTGTTGCAAGCGCACGTGGGTGCATGTGCCCCCCACCCCCTTTTGGACTGACCCTTTCCCCCTGCAACAAGCCCCCAGCTTTGCCCCTGCTGCCTACCCATTTGCCCCTTGCTGCTTTTTGCCCCTCCCCCTTGCCCCAGCCCCTCGCTAGCTCCAGTTTGTTTGCCTGCCCCGCCCTTTCCCTCTGCAGCCTTTGTTTGACCCGCCCCAGCCTCCGAAGCTAGCCCTGTGGTATTTCTGCCCCATTTCCCACCTGGTTGCTCCCTTCCCCCTGCGGTCCCCTTGCCCTGATTAGCGCCTCCCCTCGTACGCCCATGTCCCCTCCTATGCGCTTGTGCCCCTCCCTGTTTTAGTTTGATTCTATTTCACTGCACCCCCCCCCCCCAATGCTGTTATCTCCTCCCTTCCTTGGTGCAACAAGAGGAGCCAGAAACCTTCCCTGAGTCGGTGACTGACCCCTAGCCCTTGATAGCCCCCCATCCACCCCCCCTTTTTTTGGCGCCCTCCTCCCCTGCCTACAGCCTAGCGGGGAGGAGTGGTCGACCTGCTTCCCCTTTCCCTCCCCTCCCCTCCAGTGTTTGCTCTCCCCCCCCCCCATCCTCATTATGGCAGGGGACGAGGAGAGTGAGACCCCTCGGGCAGACCCTGCTGCCCCTCCTCCACCTGCCCCACCATCATCCCCCCCTAGCCTCTACCTCAACCGCCGCTGCCGAGCCACCTACTACCACCCCTGCTGGAGCGCCAGCAGCGGTGGGTAACAAGGTGACCTCCTCTGCTGCCAGTCCCCCGCCCCCTCTGACTCTGGGGGAGTCCCCCCAGCCGGCAAGAAGGGCCAGGGCACGAAGAAGGGTAAAGGCCCCGCTAAAAAAGCCAGGCCCTCCATGGCAGGGGGTGCCCCCACTGCGATGGCCCCGCAACAAGCTGCGGCGTCCCTCCCTGCTGTTCCCTCCACCAGCTCTATGGGTGTCCCACCCCCAGCTCCCAGGGCATATGGCCAGGTGGCGGCGGCCCCCCCACCTGCCACTACGTCATCTCCCCCATCCGTCATCTCTGCTACCGTCTATAGCGGCCGGGGCCCCTTCCCCACCTTGACCAGGAAGCATGGTGTCCGTTGCCTCCTGGTACCCACCTCGCCCCACGTGGAGACCTACGTGCGGGCGTTGGCGAGGGTGGTGGGGCCCACAGCCATTGTGGCAGCCTCCAAGATGTACGGAAAGGTCGTCTTCTTCCTAGCATCGGAGGCCGCCGCCCAGGAGGCAGTGGAGAAGGGCCTGGCAGTGGGGGGCGTGTATGTCCCCCTGGAGCCGCTAGAAGACCTGGGCGCCCGACTGGTCCTGACTTCTGTCCCTCCCTTCCTTCCACCCACCCTCTCTACCCTGGGGAAGCCGATCTCTGTGGTCAGCCCTCTCCCATTGGTCTGCAAAGACCCCGCCCTCCATCACGTCCTCTCGTTCCGTCAGCAGGTACAGTTACAACTGCCGCCGGCGGCACGTGACGGTGAGGCGCTCGAGGGGTCCTTCTTGGTCCCCTACCAGGGGGCCCGCTACCAGGTACATTATTCAACGGGGGAGGCCCGGTGCTACCTCTGCCAGGCGATGGGACACGTCTGGAGGGACTGCCCTTTGGCCCGGCACGGAGGGACATCCGGGACCCCCGAGCCCCGGCAGGGTGCCAGCCCCGTCATCGCCGGTGCCCCTAGGTGCCCGGCGCCCGAAGCTGCCCCTCCTCCTTTCCAGCCCACCAATGCTCCCGCTCGGGCCCAAGGGGTATCTCCCACAGTGTGCCTAGACGAGCGAGAGGGCCCTGCCTCTGTCGCCTGCGATCTGGCGGGGCCTGTGGAGGAGGGTGAGGTACGGATATCGCTGGGCATAGAAGAGGGCATGCCTCAGAGAGAATCCTCCCTCCTACATGCTGCCCCACCATTGCCTCCCCGAGTCCCTAAGCCTTCGCTCTTGCTCCCTGACCCAACTCCTGTTAGCCAGCCCCTGGATGATGCCATGGAGGGCTGGCCCTTAGTACAGGGGAAGCGGGGTAAGCGGAAGGCTCGAGCTCCGCTCCTTCCATCTGATGCAGTAGTGCCCCGGAAGACCAGGAAGGGGGGAACTGATGCTGAGCCTTCCGCTTTGCCCCGGGATGGGTTTTGTCCACCATTGCCGGCTAGGGAAGACGTGGCAGCATCGGAGGAAATCACTACCCCTCCTCCTGTGTCCCTTTCTATGGAAACCCCTGATGGAGCCCCTCTCGCCCCCTTACAATCTGAAGCCCCTGCACGCACCAAGGCGAGCGTCGCTTCGGGTGCAGGAGGGGAGAGTCCTGGGGTGGTGGAAGGTGATCTCCCTTCCATTTATGAGGGGATCGAGGCCCTGGGTCTGACCCCAGTTACCCAGGGGGAGGACGACCCTCTGCCAGCGGGCCTCGATCTGAGCGACCTCGCCTCGGCCCTCCTTTCCCCGTATTCCATCCCCTTACCCACTGCTTCCACTCCCGCCTCCGAGGAGCCCCTGGACTCTTCCACCATCCCAGCTGCAGATGGCACCCCACTAGCGGCCGCCGAACCTCTTGAGGCAACGGCCAGTGCCACGCAACCTCATGGCTGAGGGACAGCCGACCTCCTTTCCGGGTGGGGGCCCCATCATTGATTCTCCACCTACGGATGCCGTGGCCTTACCATCTGCCTTGGAGCACGAGTCTGGCATCGCCGAGGGCCCACCTCCCTCCGTGCAAATCCCTGAGCCCCTTTGTGGGGTGCCACCCCCCCACCCAGTGGCCTGGCTGCTGAGGCCCCCGATCCCACTATCGCCCCTTCCCCTGTCCCTATTCCTGACTCCGACCCTGCCCCTGTCACCGACCCCGTCCCTGTCCCCTCCACTTCCTATGATGCTATTGCCGCCCCTGGGGTTGTCTCCTTCCATATCCCAGAGGATGACCCCCAAGGAGCGGCCTTTGTTTTTCCCTGTCCCGACCCACCAGGGGCTGCTATTTTCCCTTCGCCGCCCCCCATTGAGCCAGGGTCTGAGGCGGGCCACGTGGCGCCAGCCCATCGGACGCCATGTCGAGGGTCTGCCCCCTGCTTGCCCGTCTCGGTGGGCCACGGGTCTGTGACAGGGGCCCCGCTGGGGGATAACCAGAGATCAATAACCCCACCCCCCCATACGCTGAGAGAGGAGCTACGGGACTTCCTTGAAGACATCCGTGGCTCCCGCAACAAGGTACAGCTTGCACTCCAGCGATGGGGGGGATTTCCATCAGATCCTCCGGGCCGCGCGGGCCCTCATGGGGGAGGGTAAGAGGACCGGGAGGCAGGCCGTCGCGGCCTACCAACGGGTCCGCCTCTTGCGTGACTCCTTAATCGCTTATGGGGTAGGTCACAAATTGTTGCGCAGCCCGACGGAGGCCGTGGGTGTCTCTGCTAGCGAGGATCCCCCCCCAGCCCTCCTCAAGGCACCGATCAACTTTGCAACATTAAACACCCGGGGCTGTAGGATGGGTCTCCACAAGAGCCAGGTGCTCTCCTTCCTTCGGGAGGGGGGGTACTCTGTGATTTTCCTGCAGGAGACCCATACGGATCCGGCCGCTGAAGCTAGCTGGCGGCTGGAGTGGGGGGACAGGGTCTATTTTAGCCACCTCACAGTTCATACGGCTGGAGTGGCGACCCTGTTCTCCCCCGACCTACGGCCCGAGGTGCTGGGGGTCACCGAGGCTGTGCCGGGCCGCCTGCTGCACCTCCGGGTCCGCATGGAGGGGCTTGTGGTTAATCTCCTCAACGTTTACGCCCCGACATTGGGCCCAGAGAGGTTGTGTTTTTATCAGCAGGTGTCCGCCTTCCTCGGCACCTTGGATCCTCACGAGTGCCTGGTCCTGGGCGGGGACTTTAACGCCACCCTTGAGGAACAGGACTGCTCGGGGACCGAGCAGCACCAGGCCACCGCGGACGTCCTCCGGGAGATCGTCGAACATCACTCCCTGGTGGACGTCTGGCGCGACCACCACCCGGATGACGTTTCGACATTCACTTTTGTCCGGGTGGAGGTCCATCGGTCGTACCACTCCCAGTTAGACCGCATCTATATGTCACGCTTCCATCTTTCCCGGGCCCACTCCTCCAGCATCCGGCCAGCCCCTTTTTCAGATCACCATCTAGCCACCGTGACAGCCTCTCTCTGTGCGGAGAGGCCAGGGCCGGCCTATTGGAACTTTAATAATAGCTTGTTGGAGGATGTGGGCTTCGTGGCGTCCTTCCGGGAGTTCTGGCTGGCCTGGCGAGGGCAGCGGCATGCATTTCCCTCGGCGCGACGGTGGTGGGACCTGGGGAAGGTGCGTGCCCACCTCTTCTGCCGTGACTACACCTGGGGTGCCAGCCGACGGAGGGATGCAGCGATAGGGCAGTTGGAACGGGAGGTCTTAGAGCTGGAGAGGCGTCTGGCCGCCAGCCCCGGTGATCCATCCCTCTGCGGAGCGTGCCAGGAGAAGCGGGAAGAGCTGCGGACCCTCGAGGACCATCGGGCCCGAGGTGCTTTTGTTCGATCCCGCATCCGCCTCCTTCAGGAGATGGTTCCCGCTTCTTCTATGCCCTGGAGAAAAAGAGGGGGGCTAAAAAGCACGTCACCTGCCTTCTAGCAGAGGACGGCACCCCCCTCACGGATCCAGCGGAAATGTGCGGGAGGGCCAGGGCCTTCTACGCAGGCCTTTTCTCCCCGGATCCGACCGATCCTAACGCTTGCAGAATGCTCTGGGATGAACTCCCGACAGTCAGCACGGGCGACCGAGACCGGCTGGAGCTGCCTCTCACTCTGGCCGAGTTCTCGGAAGCCCTCCGCCGCATGCCCACCAATAAATCTCCGGGCATGGACAGGCTGACCGTGGAGTTCTACCGCGTGTTTTGGGACGTCCTCGGCCCGGACCTTGTCACCGTCTGGGCCGAGTCCTTGCAGGGCGGGGTCCTCCCTCTTTCGTGCAGGCGAGCCGTGCTGACCTTATTGCCGAAGAAGGGGGACCTCCGCGATTTACGGAATTGGCGTCCCATCTCCTATAAAATCGTAGCGAAGGCCATCTTGCTGCGGCTAGGGTGCGTGTTGGTGAACGTGATCCACCCAGACCAGACCTACACCGTCCCGGGCTGCACCATCTTTGACAACTTGTATCTGATCCGGGACCTCTTGGAACTCGGGTGTAGGGATGGTCTGTCGTTCGCGCTCCTGTCCCTGGATCAGGAGAAGGCGTTTGACAGGGTGGACCACGGGTATCTCCTGGGCACTCTGTGAGCGTTTGGCTTCGGGCCCCAGTTTGTGGGTTTTCTCCAGGTGCTGTACGCCTCCGCAGAGTGTTTGGTCAGGCTCAACTGGACCCTGACCGAACCGGTCAGCTTCGGGCGAGGAGTACGTCAAGGGTGCCCTCTCTCGGGCCAGCTGTATGCTCTGGCGATTGAGCCCTTCCTCTGTCTCCTCCGTAGGAGGTTGACAGGGTTGGCGCTGCGGGAGCCGGAGCTGCGGCTGGTCCTGTTGGCATACGCCGACGACGTGCTCCTCGTGGTCCAGGACCCGGGCGACTTGGTGCGGGTGGAGGCTTGCCAGACTATCTATTCGGCGGCCTCCTCCATCCAGGTTAACTGGGTCAAGAGCTCTGGCCTGGTGGTAGGGGACGGGTGGCAGGCGAGCTCCCTCCCACCCGCGCTTCAGGCCATCCAGTGGAGCACGGGTCCGCTGCTCTATCTCGGCGTTTACCTTTCTGCCACGCATCCGTCTCCGCCGGAGAACTGGCTAGGTTTAGAGGGCAGAGTGTCGGAGCGGCTCCGGAAATGGACAGGACTACTCCGGTGTCTCTCCCTTCGAGGGAGAGCACTGGTGCTCAATCAACTAGTCCTGTCCATGCTCTGGTACTGGCTCAACACCCTGGTCCCGGCCCCGGGCTTCCTGACCACCCTCCAAACGTTTATTCTGGAGTTCTTTTGGTCAGGACTGCACTGGGTCTCTGCGGGGGTTCTCCATTTACCCCTGGAAGAGGGAGGGCAGGGCCTGAAGTGTCTGCACGCTCAGGTCCATGTCTTCCGCCTCCAGGCCCTGCAGAGGCTCCTTTATGGTGCAGGTAGTCCGGCCTGGAGCGTATTGGCACACGCCTTCCCGCGCCGCTTCCGAGGGCTCCGATATGACCGGCAGCTCCTTTATCTCCATCCAAAAGGTCTTCCGTAAGGCCTCTCCGAGCTGCCGGTCTTCTACCAGGACCTCCTCCAGACCTGGAAACTGTTTTCAGTGACCAGGTCCGTGGCGGCCACCGTGGGGGCAGATCTCCTCGGGGAGCCCCTGCTATACAACCCCCAGCTTCGTGTGCAGGTGGCGGAGTCCCCCATGGTGCACCAGAGGTTGGTCCTAGCAGAAGTCACCAAAGTCGGAGACCTCCTGGACTACGACCGGGGAGACTGGCTGGATCCCCTGACGCTCGCTCAGCGCATGGGGCTCTCCAGACCTCGTACTCCCCGGCACGTACTTCAAGAGGTGAGGGCCGCTTTGCCACCCGCTGCTCGGGACTATCTCGACCGGGTCCTGCGAGAGGGCACGCCCCGCTCACCCTCCACTCCGAGCCCTCCAGACTTTTTCATCGGGCCCCTGCCCCGTGGACCCAACCGGCCCCCTCCCCGTCCATTCGCCATGAGCCGGCTGCACCATCTACAGCCGGTTCCGTTCCGTACACGCTCGTGCGCCATGTTCTTCATGTCCTCACCCTCGCGTCCCGTCCCGATATGAAGTGGCGGGACCTTCTGCCACCTCTGGAGGGTGAGGAGCCCCGGTGGGCAAGCCTTTATTCTGCTCTGATCCTGAAGCCCACCGGGGACATCAGTTGGCGGCTCCTTCACGGAGCCATGAGCACGGGCGTGTACTTGGCGCGGTTTAGCCCTATCCCAGACACCTGCCCATTTTGCAGCATGAGGGAGACCCTGGCGCATGTTTACCTGGAGTGCGCCAGGCTGCAGCCCCTATTCCGGCTCCTTACGGATATTTTGTTAAGGTTTTGGTTGCACTTTTCTCCTCACCTTTTTATTTATGCACTCCCTATCCGTCGCCCCACAAAGTCGCGGGACCTCCTGGTCAACCTCCTTCTGGCCCTAGCAAAACTGGCCATCTATAAAACCAGAGTGAGGAGGTTGGCCGATGGAGTTTCCTGTGACTGTGGAGCGTATTTCAGGTCCTCCATTCTTTCACGTATCCGGGCAGAGTTCCTCTGGGCTGCGTCCACTGGCTCCCTTGCGCCTTCGAGGAGCAGTGGGCACTGTCCGGGGTTCTCTGCTCGGTGTCCCTGTCTGGTTCGCTTCGTTTGACCCTTTGACCTCACTCCTGTCCCTGTTTTTTTATTAGTTGTCCCCCATAATTTTTTGGTCTCCAGATCCTGTGGACCCCCCCCCCTTAGGCTGGGGGGGATCCTTTAGCAGTGGGCGGGCTTTGCCCGCCCACTTCCTGGATCCCAATAGGTCTGGTCACTCAGAGAACAGAAAACTACTCATCCAGTGACCAGTATATTTGCCCTTAACCAGACTCCTGTACCCCACTGGTCTGGGTCTGTTACAACAGGTACAAACAGGTTACACATCATTGAACACAATGAGGTACAGCCCCTCTACACATTAGGATGCTGCCTTTCTCCTGGTACAGGTTGGTTCAAACAAACAAGTCTATCCATCGTATTGTCTATCCATCATATTGTCCTTTTGACCCTGTCTTTAGGCTGGGTCTGCTTGTTCCTTGTTATCTCTGTGCAGGGGCGACTCCAGGTACCAGCACACCAAGCGCGTGCCTGGGGCAGCAAGCCGCGGGGGCGGCCTGCCGGTCGCAGTGAGGGTGGCAGTCAGGCTGCCTTCAGCGGCATGCATGCAGGAGGTCCGCCAGTCCCATGGCTTCGGCGGCAATTCGGTGGCGGGTACACCGAATCAGTGTTACCATCGGACCTCCTGCAGGCAGGCCGCCAAAGCCTGCCTCACTGCCGTGCTTGGGGCGGCAAAATACATAGAGCCGCCACTGTCTTTGTGGGATGTGTTCCTACCAGGCTGTTGTGGTACCATCCTGGCATATGTTCTCTTAGCAGCCTTCCTCTTGCCAACTTCTGTGAGCAGGCTGTGAGCCAGAGGCAGGCCCTAACTTTGCTTTATGTTAGCAACGTCTTGACCATTATTTCAGTTCAGGCCTCAGGCCTCTGATACCAAGGGTTTATGTCTCCGGGCCTCATCTTACTACATCTATCATTGGTCTGTCTAACTGCCTGCCTATACATCTGTGAATCTGCCTTGCAAGCTATTCATCTGCCGAATCATCTCTCTATTTACCTGGCTAATTTTTTTTTACATTTCCCCCATCTATCTATCTATCATCACTAATAGACCCCCCTGTGGAAAGTGGACTTCACTGGGAAGTGGCTATTGAGTGAGTACATGTTACAGTCATAGGCACTAATTTCACTTTAAAGCTATATTCTGATTTTTGCAAACTAAGGAATATTCCTTCTCATTCTGTGTGCTGCTAATTTCACAGGCAAAGCAGGTGGGAATTGGAGCTGACAAGAGGCTCACAGTGTGAATGTAACACTCTGACAAGGGCAGTATTGGCAAGGGGATAAACTTTAACAAGAGCTATCTCAGTCCCTGGTAGCTGATCAGAGAAGTGGCAATGAAAATTCTGCCCATAGCGTATAAGGTGCTTGACCTTAAGGATGCAGCCATTTCTATATGTCTGATCACAGAACTGGAGTGATGGTTCCCTAGCCTGAAGGAACGCTGATCAATTTCATTTGGAACATGTTAATTTCACCAATGTTTTGCTTAGGATAAACATACTAATTCAGAAAACAAAACAAAACCCCTGCTTCATTATGTACTCATTAAAAACATCCCTGTTAGCAACACAGCTACTGAAACAGTCTCTCCAATTAGCCATGCAGCACCTGTGACTCTGTAGAGATTTAGAGGAGGACACATGGGTCATTATAACTTCACATGCCTTAATCAGGATTCTGAGAAATCCCATCTTAGAGCTGGACACTGCCTGGGGATCTGACAAATCTCTCAAGGAATCAAGGGCCAGCGGCAGAAACAAAAAGTTACTCTCATTTTAATAAGTCCCACTGAGGGCCATTAGAATGGAAATGTTGGGAAATGCAAGTCTCAGTGGCAATCTCATCAAGGCTGATTAGAAAAGAAAGTCAGAGGCATTGATTAAAGTTAGACAAAAGAAGGGAAGGGTTTGTTCCTATGTCAAATAGCCCACAATGGGTAAAGTGAATGGGGTCAAGCCCTTGTGAAAGGTGATCTCTTCCTTCATCAATTACATTCCCTCACTACCTTGGAGTCTGATGGAAGCGGAGGTAGGGGGGAGTTTGCAGTGAAACTAATATGTAAACAAACCTCAGATTCCCACTAGGTTAGCAAAGGCAGCCTAGCCCAGAGGCAGTGAGCAAAAGGCAATTCCAGGTTTCTAGGCCTCAGTGACAGAGATCAGCCAATGCTCCGGGGTTGTGACAGGCATTATGACAACCCCCAGTTCTGCCAATGCCCTCAGTTCTAACCCACACCTCCCCCTCTACTCCCCACCCCCAATATTCCATCTCTGGGTTCCCACACACACTGAGCTCTGTGCATGCACACCAATCCTGACCTGCAATCCCCCTTACTATATCTGAGCCCTGGGCTCCCCACAACACACATGTTCATGTGTTCAACCCTGATCTGCAGCACCCTGGGCTCCCCCTGTGATGGAATGCTAAACTGCATTGTACTGCTCAGCCATGACATTGCCATGTGTGTGAAATAACTTGTTTAAGCTGACCTGAGCCATGCCTGGCAGAGCATTGAAGGATCTTACAGTGAGCACTGAAGGAAGCTCTGTAGCCAGCCCATACCTGATGACCCATATTTGCCCTGCCAATTTTGTGGCATGTTGTCTTAGCCATCTAATGGCTATACCCATAGTTTGTAATATTCTACATTTCTTACTCTTCTTACTCTTCTTCTTCTTCATAGCTACAGTCTCTGCCCTAGTCTTACAGATTCCAGGCCACATTTCCCCACTTACCAAATGAGTGGTTGGGGTCACCAGTGTTGTTAGTGCTGCAGACTGTCGTTAAGGCTGCTAAGTTGTTCATGCTGCTAGTGTCATGTTCTTGGAGCTCCGGTGTTAGCTGCACGAGCAAAGAGTGCAGCATACTGATTCAGCAGACCTCCATATCATTCATAAGAAAGACCGCAGGATCAGTTTGGTGGTGAAGGCGCTCGGCCAGGCATATTGTCGATGAAGCATGGTACTAGCACCCCATAGCAGCTACAGGTGCACTAACACATGTATGCCTGTGACAATGGTACCGGTTCAATCACGAAACCAGGACCCTGTCCCCTAGACCAGCACAAAGATGTCCCTCCTATGACATCTCCTTTTATACATTGATACACACAAGTTAGGTATTACACTCCAGATGTTGTAATTACCGCCCGTATACTTAAAAAGAAGAACAGGAGTACTTGTGGCACCTTAGAGACTAACAAATTTATTAGAGCATAAGCTTTCGTGGACTACAGCCCACTTCTTCGGATGCATATAGAATGGAACATATAATGAGGAGATATATATACACACATACAGAGAGCATAAACAGGTGGGAGTTGTCTTACTAACTCTGAGAGGCCAATTAATTAAGAGAAAAAAAAAAAAACTTTTGAAGTGATAATCAAGCTAGCCGAGTACAGACAGTGTGATAAGAAGTGTGAGAGTACTTACAAGGGGAGATAGTCAACGTTTGTAATGGCTCAGCCATTCCCAGTCCTTATTCAAACCGGAGTTAATTGTGTCTAGTTTGCATACACAACAGCCTTATCCATTATCCTGTCACCCCGTCCTTATCTTTACGAGGGATCAGTGCGCTCTTGTACCATCTCTTAGGAATGCATTTACATAGTTACTTGAGAGATCTGTGTGGTTTTGTACCATCCTCTCTGATCAGGAATGTACTTACTTGGTTAGCTGAGTTACTATTCTGCCAAGGCCAGACCTACTCTGGTTCCCAGCCTTTTGTTCGCACTGCTAGTTATGCCTAGGGCTCCATCAAGGACTACAATCCGAAGCAGAATTTTTATCCCAAAGGAGAAGAAGAGGCAGAGACTCTATGAAGTCCACTCAGGATTTAACTATGGCTATTGATTATGTGTGATATGCTCAGATAGTGTGCTGATGTTGGCAGTATAAATCCCTAAGGAAGATAGGTGAGCTCTGTTCAGCGAGTCCAGCTGAGACAGGCTCCTGGTAGAGACTTGTCCACTCTTCAGGGATTAATGCACCTCACCCAGCATTTGCAGAGTCACTCAAACAGTGTTGTCAATAAAGTAGGGTCTGGAATGCAGCATAGAAAGTCCTTAGATTAGCACAGAGAACTGAAGGTTAAAACATGGTCCAAGTCCCTTCTAGTTAGCCCAGAGCCCTGCCAAGCTATAGTGAACATCGTTGTTCAAGCTCTTTGTCTCTCTCCACCTCTTGTCGGTCAGGTCCCAGGTGAGAGCCCTGACTCCTTCCAGCATCCAACTCTTAACCTCCCACTAGATAACAATGCAGCATACAGGGGAAACTGAGGCACACAGGATTTATAGAAAACATTGCAAAAATTCCTACATTATCACAGGCTCACAACAGGTCTGTCTGCTGAGGACTGAAATAATTTAGCCTTACCCATGTTATCGGACTCAATACAGGGATAGCCAAGTGAAATTTTATGTCCTGTGTTGTACAGGAGGTAAGACCAGATGATCTAATGGTCCCTTCTGGCCTTAAACTCTATGGAACTATGACACTATATTTAGTCCCATCTAAACGTACCCTTCTTCGCAAGCTGACTGTGATAGGTCCCTCCTGAGTTACAGGAGAAGACATGAACCAACTCACATGCTCTTAGGAAGCCAAGAAACTTCTAAGACCCAGCCTGGGCTCATATTCTCACTGTGATTCTGTCTCCCTTTTCCAGAGAAAAGTGGGGGAATTGAAAGCTCCCACCCTCCCTGTGCATCTGGACCCACATACGGTATTGCTCAGTGGTGTGAAATCTTCCTTCTGCCTCAGAAGGCTGGAGTATCTAGCCAGGCCATTTATGCCCCATCTTGCATGCTCCATTTTCTGGGTGGCTGGACCCATTCAGCTTTAAGTCTTGCAGTAATTGGTTTGCATGACTGTATCTGGTTTGTGGGGGAAAGTGTTGGAACTGTCTGATCCCTCCTCTTAGACCAACCCACACAGCTCCTAAATCACATGTAGGGATACAGATTAACAAAGATGTCTTTCTAAATCTCTCTCTCTCAACCACAAAATGTTGGCTAGCAGGAATCACTGGGGGAAATTCTCTGTCCTGTGTTACTCAACAGGTGAGGTTAGATGATTATAATAGTCTCTTACAGTTTTGTAATCTATGAGGGTCTGAATTGGTTACTCAGTCATGGTAAAACATGGGAATGGCTTTATTTCATTATGTGTGTTATCTGGACAATCTCTAAGAGACAGAGGAGAGGGATTAATTTTTCTTCATGACAAATGTCCTTCCTATTATTTCCCTCAAAGCATGTTTTATTTCCTTGTTTCTGAGGCTGTAAATCATGGGATTCAATAGGGGCATTACAGCAGCCAACAGGTCCAGATACAGACAGGACACTGATTTTGGCCTTATGTAGGTCAACATGGTGGTGCTCATAAATAAAGAAAACACAATCTGGTGGGGAGGCAGGTGGAGAGCGCTGTGTACCTGCCGTGTGCAGAGGGGATTCTCAGCACAGTGGAGAAAATGTGAATGTAGGTCACAAATATGGAAATAATAACCATGAAGTCAAAGACTGAGCAAGAGACAAGAAGCAAAAGTTCATGGTCATGTATATTAGTACAGGAGACCTTTAGCAGCTGTGGGATGTCACAGAAGAACTGGACTGATCACACTGGACTCACAGAAGTGCAGCCTGAAGGTATCAACAGTAAGAAACAATGAATAGATTGTGCTGCTGACCCAGCAACCAGCTGCCATCTGGACACATGTACTTCTGTTCATGATTTCTCTGTCATGCAGACGAAGGCAGATGGCTAGATAGCAGTCATATGCCATCACCGTGAGGAAGGCCATCTCTGTAACAGTGACTGCCTCAAAGATGGAGTCCCTGAACATGGTCCACTTGGACTCAATGTCCAAGACCTCACCCGGAATGCAGGATGAAGTTCTTCCAGAGGTGGGAATTAAAGTCTTTCCTCACAGGGTCCTCCCCCAGACAATCCCAGATGACCTGCACTGATCGCTTGGGCCTCCCATGACTATCTGGACGGTGTCCCATGTGTTGGATCCAAGTCACCACCAAGTGGTGATCAGTTGACAGGTCTGCCCCTCTCTTCACCCTGGTGTCCAGAACATACAGCCTTAGATCTGATAAGATGACTATGAAGTGGGTCATCAATCTTCAGCCCAGGGTGCTCTGGTACCAAGTACATTTATGAGCAACCTTGTTTTTGAACATTCTGTTTGTTCTGGACAGTTCATGATTAGCACCGAAGTCCAATAACAACTCACTTTTCAGGTCCAAATCAGGGAGGCTGTTCCACCCCATCACTCCCCTTCAGGTATCTCCATCATTCCCTATGTGGGCATTGAAGTCCCCCAGTAGATCGACAGAGTCGGTAGGTGGTAGTCTATCAAGCAGCAATCCCACCGTATCCAAAAAAGCTGAGTACTCTGGACTGCTGTTAGGCTCATGGGCATAAACAACAGTCAAGGTTTTCCTCTTTGAGACCCAAAATCTCATCAAGGCAACCCTCTCGCCTATCAGGACAAACTCCAACTGCGCAGCATCCAGCCGGGCAATTGTGAGTATCCCCACACCTGCCCATGCGGGGCCACTCCAGAGTAGGAAAGAGACCACCCTCGGTCGAGAAGTTTGATTCCAGAGCCAGTGCTATGTGTGGAGGTGAGGCCAACTCTATCTAGCCAGTACCTTTCCACCTCTTCCAAAAGTTCTGGCTCTTTCTCTGCCAATAAAGTGATGTTCCACATCCCTAGACCCAATTTCTATTGCAGAGGCCAGTCCATCGTGGCCCATCCCTCCTGCTGCCATTCTGGCATCACACCTGACCCTCACCCTTCACCTTGCGGGTGGTGAGCCCGCGGGGCATGTCCACATTGCCTTTTCGGGCTGGGCCCAGCTGGGTTACATGGGTGGCCTGACCACCAGACGGTCGCCTAACACCACCCCCAGGCCTGGCTCCAGGGGTGAGTCCCCTCCGAGAATTGTTACCTTCTTGTGGTGGAGGGCCTTGCGTGTTCCGATGAATCCCAGGGTTATGTCACCTGGAGCTTAGGGCTCCTGGTAGGGTCACCCTAGGTGAACAGGTCTGGGGGAAGGTTTCAGAATAAAAACGATCCACCCCAAGACCCTCATGAAATCCCAAAAATGACCACACGAACCTCGCCGGGATTAGGGTTACAACTCCCATCTTCTTAGTCAGTAAAATGATCAGACATGGCTTAAAATAAATACAAGCAGTAGGTCTGTTGAATAATAAGATGCCTATAAAGTGAGGCCCATGAACCTATATTGTAAACCTTGTAGTTACATAGTGATGGAGAAGAAAAGGGAGAGTCTTGTTATTTTCCTGAGCTGCAATATATGTCCTGCAGAGTAATAAATAAAACCAGTCTCCATCTATCTTCTGTTTCTCCTTTGATGCACATTGGCCTTCCCTCTGCAGTGTACGTCTACAGAAGAAATGTCCAACCAAAGTACTGTGACTGAGTTCCTTCTCCTGGGATTCTCTGATGTGCGGGAAAAGCAGATTTTACACTATCTGGTGTTTCTCGTGATTTACCTGGCAGCCCTAGGGGGGAATCTTCTCATCATCACCGTCATATCCCTTAACCACCACCTTCACACCCCCATGTACTTTTTCCTGGGCAATTTATCCTTCCTAGACCTCTGCTACATCTCAGTCACTGTCCTCAAGTCCATGGCTGACTCCCTAACCAACAACAGACTCATCTCTTTCTCTGGATGTGTCACCCAAGCAGAGGTGAAAGTAAGCCGGGCCGCCCCAGTACGGCATACCGGCAAGAGCATGATGCAGGCCACAAAAGCTGACCCACCCCCTTTCCCTTGTCTCAGCTGTTGAAGTCCCCAAATCCTGTGATTTAAAGACTTCAAGTCGCAGAGAATCCTACAGCTAGTGACTCCCGCCCCATGCTGCGGAGGAAGGCGAAAAACCTCCAGGGCCTCTGCCAATCTACCCTGGAGGAAAATTCCTTCCCGACCCCAAATATGGCTATCAGTAGAACCCCGAGCATGTAGGCAAGATTCTCCAGCCAGACCCTCATTGACCATCGATACTATTTACCAGCGATGGCACGCTGTTGTTTGACTAAAATCACATTATCCCATCAAACCATGCCCTCCATAAACTTATCTAGCTTAATCTTAAAGCCAGAGAGGTCTTTCACCCCCACTGTTTCCCTTGGAAGGCTGTTCCAATATTTCACCCCTCTGATGGTTAGAAACCTTCGTCTAATTTCAAGCCTAAACTTCCCCACAGCCAGTTTATATCCATTCATTCTCGTGTCCACATTAGTACTGAGCTGAAATAATTCCTCTCCCTCCCTGGTATTTATCCCTCTGATATATTTAAAGAGAGCAATCATATCCCCCCTCAGCCTTCTTTTGGTTAAGGTAAACAAAACAAGCTCCTCGAGTCTCCTTTCATCCAACAGATTTTCCCTTCCTCAGATCATCGTAGTGGCCCTTCTCTGTATCCCTTCCAGTTTGAATTCATCCTTTTTAAACATGGGAGACCAGAACTGCACACAGTACTCCAAATGAGGTCTCACCAGTGCCTTGTATAACGGAACCAGCACCTCCTTATCCCTACTAGAAATACCTCGCCTAATGCATCCCAAGACCGCATTAGCTTTTTTCACGGCCACGTCACATTGCCGACTCATAGTCATCCTGCGATCAACCAGGACTCCGAGGTCCTTCTCTTCTTCCATTACTTCCAACTGATGCGTCCCCAGCTTATAACTAAAATTCTTGTTAGTCATCCCTAAATGCATAACCTTACACTTCTCACTATTAAATTTCATCCTATTATTATTACTCCAGTTTACAAGGTCATCCAAATCTCCCTGCAGGATATCCCAATCCTTCTCCGAATTGGCAATACCTCCCAACTTTGTGTCATCCGCAAACTTTATTAGCCCACTCCTACATTTGGTTTCGAGGTCAGTAATAAATAGATTAAATAAATTTGGACCAAAAACCGAACCTTGAGGAACTCCACTGGTAACCTCCCTCCAACCTGACTGTTCACCTTTCAGTACGACCCGCTGCAGTCTCCCCTTTAACCAGTTCTTTATCCACCTCTGGATTTTCATATCGATCCCCATCTTTTCCAATTTAACCAATAATTCCTCATGCGGTACCGTATCAAACGCTTTACTGAAATCGAGGTATATTAGATCCACCGCATTTCCTTTATCTAAAAAAACTGTTACTTTCTCAGAGAAGGAGATCAGATTGGTTTGGCACGATCTTCCTTTCGTAAAACCGTGTTGTAATTTGTCCCAATTGGCATTGACCTCAAGGTCCTTAACTACTTTCTCCTTCAAAAATTTTTCCAAGACCTTGCATATTACAGATGTTAAACTAACAGGCCTGTAGTTACCCGAGTCACTTTTTTCCCCCTTCTTGAAAATAGGAACCACATTAGTTATTCTCCAGTCAAACGGTACCACCCCGAGTTTACAGATTCATTAAAAATTATCGCTAACGGGCTTGCAATTTCTCACGCCAGTTCCTTTAATATTCTCGGATGAAGATCATCCAGTCCGCCCGATTTAGTCCCATTAAGCTGTTCGAGTTTGGCTTCTACCTCGGATACGGTAATGTCAACCCCCCCCCCTCCTTTGTTCCCATCCATCACACTGCCAGTTCATATGCCTCAGACCCCCTTTCTCTATGGGACATGCTCCCTCTCTGGACAACATCTGCACCATGGGATTCCTCTTCTTAAACCACTGTGGTGCATCATGAGAGTCTCATGGCTGCAATCTATCATGGGGGATGTAGTCTGGCTAAGGAGTCCAGCCCATAAAGGAGAATGTGACCACAAGCCTACCAAACTACAGCTCCCATGAGAAACTGAGGAGGCATTTCCAAGTAGAGAGTTTCACTTTTCATCTGAAAGTTTTAAGTTTTTAGGCTACAAAAGTTGGGGGTTGGGGTGTTTGTTTTCCAGAGATAGCAGACATTTTTTGCAAAAAGATCCATGTGGTGGAAAACCGACTTTTCCATCAAAAAACAGATTTGACAACAAATTTTCAGCCAGTTATATTTTTGACTGCAGAACAGAGAGACATTGACCCGGTGCTTAATTTGTGTCAGGGCTTGCCAGCTCTGGACTTGCTGCATCAGTTATGAATGTACAAAAATTGCTTGAGCCCCGGCACCTACTTGCTTGAGCTCTGACACCTCTTTCATTACAAATTAAGCACCACATTGACCAGAAGGTTTGGTGCTCCATTTTCTGCCCTCAGCAAGAATAACCATGGGAAGGCATTGGTCCCCTCCCTTATCCATGCAGCCAGAGGAGATTGGGAATTGTGCAAAAAATCCTCCATAGTTTCTTCTTTTACTGATAATCAGACAGGAGCCATGGACTTGGAGAATGGATTCTCCTGTCACCCACACAAGGGGTTCCTGCTGGGCATGGCTGGCACATTTTGTCAAGGAGCGGGATGTGGAGGAAGTGTATTTATCCACAATCTCTGTTTCTACATGTTCTTTTGAACAATAGGCTTTGGGTTGGGTTTACCAAATAAGCCTATGGGATTTAGTCACCCAACTCCCATGGTGTTTCAGTGGGTGTTGTGCACTCCTGACTCCTTTAGGCACCATTAAATATTACAGCTTTCTGCCTCTTGGGCTGCTGATCTGGCTGTTTGGCAAAGAAGGAAAACAGAACAGGCAGGGGAGGGGGCATGGAAGAAAGTCCTTTGTCCTAAAAAGCAGGTCATTCAGTGTTATCAGTGTATAGTCTGCAGCCAATAGAACATCTTGTTTCAGTCCTGAGCGTACAACACGCTGCATATAATTTCCTCCATAAGCCCACAGGGCCAAATCCATCTCTGGTGTAACTCCCTGGAATTCAGTGGCCCCACACCAGATGAATTTGGCCAAGTCTGAAGTGGTTTTCTACTGAATCCCCTGCAATGCCCACTGGGGATAATCACAGCTCTGTGCTCCCAGTGGGTGATGTGCCCAGGGAATTCTTCACGTGGCTTCTGTGCTTTCCTACCTGTTGACACATGAATCCCTGGAGTGTCATTACAGCCTTTACACACTTTGCAGAATTTAAACACGGAGACACGAATGGGAAGAGATTGTGCCTGATAAAATGTGCTGACAAATGATGACACGTTCTGATATAAACCTCCGCTGGGCAAGAGAGGAGATGAGGAGTGAAATGTTGAAAAGTGCCTAAATGCCAAGTGTTAAAGGTATTTAGGTGCCTAAATATTCAGATAGGTGCCTAGTGGGATCCTCAAATGTGCCTAACTCCCATTGATTTCATGATTTCCACCCATCTGAGCTGTTAGTAATTATCTCTAACTGGGCAGTCTTCTGAAGGACCACTAAGCCTGGACATTGCAAAAGGGGAGTCCCGTCTCCAGGACCCATTCATGACCTGCATCTCCACAGAGATTGTGCCAACCAGCAATAGGGACATTGTCTGCCCATCCAGCTAATGGTGGGTTTTGTAGTGACAGGGCAAATCCAGAACCTCAGATCCCAAAGATCCTCTCTCAAAATCGGAGGCATTTGGGATCCCAGGGTAGATTAGAGTCTTCGTTTGGGATCCCAAGGTGGATTAGAGTCTCTGCTTTTATGTCATGTGGACAAATTCATGCTAAGGGGAATGTTTCTTCTCTCAGCCTGAGTTAGCCTAGATGCTATATCCGAGCAGTGTGCCAGTTTTGTTCCCATTGGAGTCCAAAGGTGCGCCATGTCTTCTGGGGAGAGCTGGTCAGAAATTTTCCACTGGAACAATTTTCCAATGTAAAATTCTCACTCACAAAATCAAAATTTTCCATGAGAATATTGTGGTGTTCTGTAATCCCTTGGTGCTGAAGGATCCTGCAAGAGCTCTGCTTTATTCTGTGTCCAGTTCCAGCTGGCTGCACATAGCAACAGAGAATCTCAATTTCCCCCTCCCCCCCGACTCTTGTCTGGGAAGCTCAGCCCTTAAAGGCACAGTCTTCAATCCCACCCCCCCAAAAAATTTAAACCTTGAAAAATACAATTGATTTGTAGGCAGAAAGTGAAATGGCAAGAGCCTTCCAGGTGGGCTGCTGGAAGCTGAGCTTCCTGGCTCTCTGCCTTCACCCAGCCAGGCAGCCGGGGAGTGTGTGTGTGCCACTGAATGGCCATATGGCTGTGTGTGTGGGAGTGAGGAGAGCCAATGGGGTTGTATAGAGAACAGGCTACAGTGCAGTGTATTCAGCTGTTCTGCCGCAGATGTTCCAGTCTCTGTTGTGGGTCAGGCAGGTGACTTCAGCTCAGGCAGCAGGACCTCCCCTGTCCAAGGCAGGTGTGAGCAGTCACAGGGATCAGCACAAGGCATGAGGACAGGAGCAGCATAGAGAATGTGAGTAGCCCTGATCCAATATTAATGGAAGGCTGCAGCCCCATAGCTACTCCTGACCAGCAGCATGAGAGAGAGAGAAGAGCTAAGAGTCTCCAGATCACGGTCCAGGCCAGGGTCAGGTTTAAGCCACTGTGTCCTCAGACATGTCCGTTCCCTGCTTTTACCCCTCTGTATGTTGCATACTTGTGGTGAGGCTGCTGCGGGACTGGTGCTTGCTGTGTGGTAGATATACCAGAGATCGTGAATATAGGGTACAGGCCACATGCACAGGAGAGATCTACAGATAACAACGGGGACACTCGCTCAATGTGTAGGAAAAATGTGTGTCTTCTCCCCATGCCTGGGGTTAGCACCTAGGGATCCTGCCTCCAACCACCGAGTTCAGCCCACTCAGCCTTGGTGCTTCTGCATCTTTGCTCTCCCTTCAGTTTGCTGACACTGCGGAAATGCACAGGGCAGGGAAGCCTGGGTCTGAGCTGGGCAGGGCTCCATCGGGTGAGTCCTGGAAGCCCTCAGAGAGTGAACCTTGTCCCATCTTCTTCTCCCTGGCAGTGAAATACCAAGTCAGCTGCACACAGACCAGCTGCAGAGACCAGTGTATCAGAGTCGCCCCTCGTCCAGTGGTTAAGCCACCCAGCTAAGGGGTGTCAGAGCCCTGTTCAAATCCCGTCTCCTCATCAGGCAGAGGGGAATTGAACTGGGCTCTCCCACATCCCAAGGAGTGCCCTAACCACTGGCTATAGGTGAAAAGGGAGGCTTCCCCTGGCCTGATTCCTTCTGGCAGGAAATGGCTTAAGGTGCCTAAGCCAGCTGACTCCAGGAGAGGGGCTCCCAGCTGTGGATCTCAAACAAGGATGGGGCATCCCTGCAGCCTGGACTTAGGTGCTGAGCTGCCTGACGACATGGACGCTGGCACTACATCCTTTCTCAGTCAATGTTGTCACTGCTGATCTTTCCCTCCACTCCATTCATCAGTGGGGGAGTCTAAAGTATCTGACACACCAGGTCCCAGAATCCCAGCTGCAGTCCACAAGCTGAAATTGCCCTAGAGCCACGGACCCTGGGAGCTCATCCCAGGAATCCCAGGCTCCCAGCTTCAAGGTAGGGAGCTTGGAAGCCCTGACAGCCCTGCCTCGAGCCAGGGTTCTCAGGGCTCCCAGGCTCCCTGCTGCAGAGCCGGAGCTGAACCCCGGTTACAGACAGGGCTCCCAGGGATTTCAGTCTCCCGGCTCCATGGCAGGGAGCCTGGAAGCCCTGACAAGGTAGCTGCCCCAGAGCCACATACTCTGGGATACCTGGGTCCCCAGCAGCCTATCTTCATTGCCAGCCTGCCTTTCCTTCTCTGGAAGTTCATGGAACCCAAGATGTTTCTGTGAATCTCTGGTTTCTATGAATTGGAAATATTGGACAAAACTCTGTGTCATCGGAAAATTTCTAACCAGCTCTTCCTGTGAGCTACCCTGTTATTTATCTCTGCCGGGAGCTGGAGTGAGCTCCAGCCTGCGTCATTGGAACAGCTGAGTGAATACAGCAAAGTCGTCCCTGTGTGAATAGCAATGTTACTTTTTCAGGGAATTTGATTCAGCTGAATGCATGGGCCCTGTGTGAATATTCCACCAATGCAGACAGGAATGTTCACAGACATTTAAGGAATGGAGATGGGATTTTCAAAGGCACAAAAGGGAGTTAGGTGCTGATCTCCCAGTGAAAGTCAATAGAAGTCAGGTGCCTAAATACCTTAGGTCCAGTTGAAAATTTCAGTGCCTCATGGTGGGCTGGCCCTTTAAGGGAAGATGGGCTCATCCACATCTGTGCCTTGTCATCTGATCCCAGGTGAGGGTTTATGTTGGGGCTGGGTTAGGTCAGTGACCAGGCATGGGAGGGAGCCTGATCCATCAGAGTGAGGGGCACCAGTTGGTAGAACAGACTTAGGGGAGGTCTCTCTGGAGGCGCCATGTGTCTGGGATGGGTCCGGCAGAGCTCCACTGCTCAGACATCTGAGGAGCAGAGAGGGCTGGGCCTGATGCCCTGATTCAAGAGTAAAGGTTAGAAGAATGTCAGGGATCAGGAGACTCCTGCAGGGGATACAAAGGGGACCCAGGGTCAGGGAGGACTTGGGAAGAAGATCTCCAAGGCAGCTGGAGGGGAGGCCTGGCTGGAGGGACCTGCACCCCTGGACAGGAACAGAACCCATCAGAGGGACTTAGGAGCCCAGGAGGGTCATAATGGCCTGGTGAGGCTGGAGAAGGCAGTCCCGAGATTCCAGCTTTTAACTGTTATTCAGTGTTAAACCAAAGCGCAGAGGAGAGAATAATTCCATTTATACTGGCACTAGAAAAGGTTCAGAAAAGGGCAACTAAAATGATTAGGGGTTTGGAACAGGTCCCATATGAGGAGAGATTAAAGAGACTAGGACTCTTCAGCTTGGAAAAGAGGAGACTAAGGGGGGATATGATAGAGGTATATAAAATCATGAGTGATGTGGAGAAAGTGGATAAGGAAAAGTTATTTATTTATTCCCATAATACAAGAAGTAGGGGTCACCAAATGAAATTAATAGGCAGCAGGTTTAAAACACATACAAGAAAGTTCTTCTTCACGCAGCACACAGTCAACTTGTGGAACTCCTTACCCTGAGGTGGCTGTAAAGGCTAGGACTATAACAGTGTTTAAAAGAGAACTGGATAAATTCATGGTGGTTAAGTCCATTAATGGCTGTTAGCCAGGATGGGTAAGGAATGGTGTCCCTAGCCTCTGTTTGTCAGAGGGTGGAGATGGGTGGCAGGAGAGAGATCACTTGATCATTGCCTGTTAGGTTCACTCCCTCTGGGGCACCTGGCATTGGCCGCTGTCCGTAGACAGGATACTGGGCTAGATGGACCTTTGGTCTGACCCGGTACAGCCGTTCTTATGTTCTTATGTTATATTCCAACGCACCAATTGCAGTGGGATGTTTGACTGGGGAAGGAGAGGAATTGAGGCAGTGACTGGGTGTGAAAGCAGTTTGGGTAAGACTCTGTTACATGCAGCCTTTGGCTCTAACCCGGACCCTAATCCAGCAAAGTGCTTAGGCATGAGTTTAAGCTTTCAAGGGACTACTCATCTGGTTAAAGTTAAGCACATGTGAAAGTGGTTTCCTGAACCAGGGCCTTTGTACAGGATATTCAAGGGGGCGGGAGGGGTTGAATTCATAATCATTAGTGTTCAGCATGGATCCTCCAATGATATAAATTCTCATAGCATTATTGGCTTCAATGACACTATAACAATTTACACCAGCTGAGAATTGGCCTCTTCATTTTTAAGCTTTCTAATTCTTCAATTTATCCAGTCAAAGAAAAGAAACAGCGTGTTGAAAATGTATCCACATGAAAGAGCTCTAAGTTCACACACCGAGTACATCCGATGAGGTGCTTGTTAATGAGCTGTGGAGTAAGAGAAATATTCATAGACATGATTTGGTGAATAATGTTTAATAAAGAATACTTACAAGAAAATCATGATCTGGACATAGACAGTCATGGCAGGAAAAGAGGCACAATAATTAGCATAAACTAATTCATAAACAGAAATCTATCATTATGACATAATTAGCTTGTGTATTAGGACAAGGAACAGTCCCATCACTCTGTCTGTCTAATCACATACTCCTCTTTTATCTATCATATACATAGTCTACACAACAATCTACAGAGAAGTAATAATAAATAAATCAACCAAATTCTGTTCTCTTTTCTCAGCTTGTGAGCAGATCGACATGGGATGCTGCATGGAATGCCAGATCAGTGCAAGTGATGGCACTTTTCCGTTTACATCAAGGTTAGAACAAAATGACCCCAGACAAGTAACTTGCACCAGTGTTTATGTTACCACTGAATTGAGCCCAGAGACATTGAGCCAGAACCTCATCAGTATTAGGGTTACCATATTCTGTGCCTCCAAATGGAGGACACTCCACGGCCCCCGGCCCCGCCCCCAGCCCCACCCATACCCCCGCCCCAACCCCGCCCCCTCCCCAAAGTCTCCGCCCCCTCCCCTGCTTCCCGCGAACATTTGATTCGCGGGAAGCCTGAAGCAGGTAAGGGGGGTGTGGGGGGAGGAGGCGCGGCCCAGGCTGGCCCCCCGGCGGCTCCAGCCTGGGTCGGCTCGGGCCCTGGGGTGCCGGCCCCGGCCGACCACCCCCGGCCCGCCCAGCACTGCCGGCCCCCGGCGGCCCGGCGCACCCCCGGGCTCCCCGCGGGCCCGCCGGCCCGGCTCCCCGCGGGCCCGGCTGACCGGCTCCCCGCGGGCCCGGCTCCCCGGCTCCCTGCCGGCCTGGCTCCCCGCCAGCCCGGCTCCCCGGGTCCCCGCGGGCCCGGCTCCCCGGCTCCCCGCCGGCCCGGCTCCCCGCGGGCCTGGCTCCCCGCGGGCCTGGCTCCCCGGCTCCCCGCCGGCCCGGCTCCCCGCGGGCCCGGCTCCCCGGGTCCCCGCCGGCCCGGCTCCCCGCCGGCCCGGCTGACCGGCTCCCCGCGGGCCCGGCTGACCGGCTCCCAGCCCGGACCCCGGCCCGGCACCGCGCCCCCGGCTCCCCGTCCGGCCCCGCGCCCGGCCCGGCACTGTGCCCCTGGTTCCCGGCCCGGCACCATGCCCCCGGCCCCGCACCGGCCCCGCACCGCCGGCCCCGGCCGAGCACCACCCAGCCCTCCCGATTTTCCCGGACATGCCCGGCTTTTGGGGATTTCCCCCCGGACGGGGCTTTGAGCCCCCAAAAGCCGGACATGTCCGGGAAAATCCGGACGTATGGTAACCCTAATCAGTATTAAACCCTTGATGTCAATGGAGCTACTCTTCACTGGCACAGGTGTAGCTGAGATGGGAATCTCACCCTTACATCTCTGTCCCATTCGCTTTCTCCAGGCTGCCTTTAGCAACATTTGGATCCCTGTGTATACTGGCTGCTGGCCAAGTCCTGACCCCTTTGAAGTGAGTGGCTTTAGCCCAGTGACTTCAATGGGATCCAAATATGGCCTCATTATCCAGAGTCAGTTCTTCTGTAGGAGACACTGGAATAAGCTTCTCTTCAAAAGGGCCTTCGCACCATAGCAAGAATGACACAGATGTTATTTATTTATTTACATGTACATTAATAAAAAAGAAGCCTGTCTCAGGCTCTAGGCATGTTAAAATTAGTCATTTTAACAGGAACTCAATCATCCAGACAGCTACAGAAACTCTTTTCCATCCCTTCATCTTTGTGGGAAGCAAACCTTCAGCTCTCTCCGAAAACCCAGAGAAAGAGATAACACATTGCCCTCCCGAATACATGACAAATTACTGAAACCCCCAATCATTTCCCCCACGAAAGAAAACAAAACAAAATCCTAAAACCAAATTGACCTACTGCTAAAACAAAGCAATAGCCAGACGAGCTAGCCGTTACAATCTGGCCCGGTACCCAGTTGTACAGTCACTCATCTCATGAAAGTGGACCCAATCACTGGATGCCATGTACTTCCAAGGTACCTGCATATGGGTAGAGTCTCGTCATTGTTTCTAGCTCTGGGGCTCTAGGAACCATTCCCCAGTTCAGACCTCTGGTCTGATGCCCTTCCTTTGGCAGTGGGAGGCCACTGTCCAGCTGCCTTAGAGCTCAAAACCGTATCTGAGTTTCCCCAAGGCCCCAGGTCACTTACACACACTCTGCCAGAGCTTCACCTAGACTATAATCACTCTGGGATCCTGGTTGAACCCCTTTAAGAAGAATGTGACAGGAAGGCGAGAAACACAGGTTTAGTCTTTCCTATGTGTGGGCATGGTCGGCCCCTCTCTGCACAGAACAGAACAGCACTGTTCAGTAGGCCCCCGTCTCTGCGCCAGGGGTTCAAACTGTGAACTTCCATCTCCGACATTCATGCCTGTGGGTCCCCTGTATAGAAAAATTGTTTTTCCCTGGTGGTGGGCAAGTAGTCGAAGGACAAGAAAACTTGATGGCCCCAGACTCTAGACTTGATGGCTCTCAATGAGGTCCTCCAAGGAGGTATCAAACACCTTTCCCAGGCAGGACAGCTGTCTGGAAAGCAGCACAACAGGCTGCCATTGAGCCAGGCCAGACTTGTGCTGTCACCGTTCCAATATTTCTACACATAATACAACAGAGTTCACAGTTTGATACCATCATACCCCACTCTGTTACACAAGCAAACAATTAGTCAAAAGCTATGGCACCCCAAGAAAAGTTTATGCCCTTCCCCCCACAAAGACACAGAGAATTCATGAAGTCCACTGGGGACTTGATTATGGCTATTCATTTGAGGTGGAAGGTGCTCGGATAGTGTGGTGATGGGTGGCAGTACAAAAAACATGATAGATAGATAGGTAGAATCTCATCTTATTTACACTGGGGTAATTCTACAGTAACTCCACTGACTGAAGTGGTGTTTGTCTGCATGTTTACCTGTCTAAATACACCTTTCTGCATAAGCAAATGGCAAAGCATGTTCTCATAGAGACAATAATGTCATCAGAGGGTTACATTTATAAAGCAACAGGATGAAATCACAATCAAAGGGAAAACATGGACAGTTTATTTTTAGTGAATAACCTCCACGCTATCAGTTTCCTCAATGAAGCTTTGATCTCCTTGTTCCTTATGCTGTAGATGATCGGATTCATCACTGCTGGCAGAACGGAATAGAGAACAGGCACCACGAGATCCAGACCTGAAGTTGAGCTGGAGGTGGGATGACTGTAGGCAAAGTTAGCAGTGCAAAAGAACAACGACACCACGGTGAGGTGAGGGAGGCAGGTGGAGAAGGCTTTATGCCGGCCCTGCTCAGCGGGGATTCTCAGCACCATGGTAAAGATGTGAACATATGACACAATTATTAAAACAAAGCAGCTTGAGGCTAAGCGCACACTAAAGGCAATAGCCCCAGTTTCACTGAGGTATGTGTCCGAGCAGGCGAGCTTGAGGAGCTGGGGGATTTCACAGAAGAACTGATCTACCATATTTCCTCCACAGAAGGTTATTGCAAATGCGTTCCCAGTGTGGAGTGCACAGTAGAGAAAAACACTGATCCAGACACCAGCTGCCACTTGGATACAAGCTCTTCTGTTCATCACTCTCTCATAGTGCAGGGGTTGGCAGATGGAGACCTATCAGTCATACGCCATGGTGGTCAATAAAGCAAGATCTGCTGAAACAAAAAAGACAAAGAGAAAAACTTGGGCGACACATCCAGAATAAGAAATTGACCTGATGTTCATGAGGGAATTGGCCATGGATGTGGGGACAGTGTCTAGGATGGAGCCAATGTCTAGGATGGACAAATTCATCAGGAAGAAGTACATGGGGGTGTGAAGATGGTGGTCGAGGAGAACAACTGTGATGATGAGAAGATTCCCCACCAGGGCTGCCAGGTAAATCACTAGAAACACCATGAAGTGTAAAATCTGCAGCTCCCGAATGTCAGAGAATTCCAGGAGAAGGAACTCCGTCATGGTGGTTCGGTTGGACATTTTCTTCCTCAGTATATCATGTGATGGCTGTGGAGGGAAGGAGAAGGGCAATGGTCAGGATTAGAGTGACAGAGAAATTGATCCTGATTCTCTCTCTGTAATATCTCATAATGTGAATGTCAAGGGTGCACAGCACTCGTCACTTCCATTGTTGAGGAGTCATGAGTGCTCCTCACCCATCACCCAGAGCACTAATCAGATGCATTATCACATTAGTGAAAACTGGATTATTTCACTTAAAGTCAGTGGAGCTGGTTCAGTTTACTCCATCTGAGGATCTGGCCCTAGATAAAATGCAGTATGAAGGATGGAAAAAAGTACAATCCAAATCCAACAATTCTAGCCAAGATGGTTCCCTAATGTGACAAACAGCAACCCCCCAATTTGGGCATGAAACTAACATACTAAAATGACAACACAGCCTATTCCCACTTTCCAGAGAAATACAACATTGACTCACCCAGCTTCCTACATGGCAGCTCATCTGTGATGATTCCTCCACATAGACGGCCTTCTACCTATTTAGAGATTGATCCAAGGCACCAATCCTAGCTTCACTTCCATCTCTGCGTGACTCTGGGCTAGGAGCATCGCTCAGTTTCTGCTAGGTTGTATTGTTTCCCTCTGGTCAGTGGCAGTCAGGAGACTTAGATTATGTGCTTGGTTCTGCCACTGACCTGCCGGGTGACCTTCGACCAGTCACTTCCCCTCCCTGTGCCTCTGTTTCCCCTCCCTCCCTCCCTTTCTCTGCCTTGTCCATTAGATCTGGAAGCTCTTAAGGGGGTGGACTGTGTCGTACTATGTGTATGTTCTGTGCACATCTCAACAGCACTGCCATTTAACTGGCAGCAATATAGAACAGAGGAAATGGTTCTAGAGCAGGCAAACTGGGTTCTAATCCTATTGACCTTCTGTCTGTCCTTAAGATAGAAAGGTTTTTCTGGGGGCTTCAACTCTGTCTTTTAGCATCATGATGCTTAAAATATATTCTGTGGGCTATCAACTTTGCTTTTCTCAGTTTAACCATCCCGGAGCTATCCCTTTGAAACAGTTGTAATAGAGGGAATGGGTTTGAAATTGTGGTATTAGTGGAAAAAATTAAGGTTCCCTACCCCGGTACAAAGCTAAGTTTCCAATTCTAGGTAGACAGACATTTTCTGCTTTAATTAATTTAAAGGCAAATTGGGTTTTCAATTGAACGCTTTTTCATGGAAAGTCTCTGCTATCCTCAATATATATTTCGTTTTTTCAAGGACAGCAGAGGCTATTTTTTTTCAGTTTTCAACAGCTTTTAGTTAAAATTGTTTTCTTCTCAGTTGCCACAATGGAACATGATTGGATTTTCACAATTTCTATGAACAATCCATTTTTGCTGCTGAAATATAATCCAAAAAATAAGTCTGACTGGTGCTAGGTATTTGATTAAATTGGTAGTAAAACTCTTCATGAGTTCCAATTGTCATGCATATTTATGTTCTCACATGTGCCCTGTATATCAATACCCTAACGTATTTAATTGAAATAGGAAACTTACTGTGCTGGTCTTTGTAGAATTTTTCCCACTTGTGATGCATTTGATCTTCCTCTGCTAGAGAGATAATGTCCAAATAATCCTTTCTGTCTATCATGCCCCCATCACTATATTATCCAGAAACTGTTTCCTGACTTGCTGGGTCCCTCTGCAGTTCCTAGCAAATAAGGATCCACTCCACGGATATGTGCTCTCTGCTGCCCTCTTTGGGCAGGGTTGTCTGAGAGGTGATGGACTAAATGGGATCGGAGACTGAAAGCCCCTCCCAGCTCTAGAGCTGATCCTGGTTTGTGTAGGCACCAGACATGGTCATAACCTAGGATGTCCCTGTTCTGGGGCTAAATAGCTGAATCCGGTCTCCAGGGTTCTGAACCCAGCTCTGATCTCACCTCTGAAGCAAACCACCCTGACAACCTGCACAAGCTGAACCTAACCTCAGGGAACAGCACCCTCCCTGGATCTCACACAATGGCTGCATCCCTGGAAGGACCCTGGGCTAAAAATAAGGGAGGGCTGAGACTCAAAGGGTGTCCCAAAGGGGTTGCAGAATCAATATATATTTATAGCACAGACATGTGATCTAAAGTCGCTAAGAGCCTAGTGGCACTGGAAGCTCAGCAGGCCTGAAATAGCCTGTTCCTTCATTAACTCCACATAGTTACCTCTGGGTGAGCAGAGATTTCCCCCCTCCCCTTTCTCCTCCATTGCAGCAGCAGCTCTTGGAGTACAGCCACTAAGGGAACCCACAGCTCAGTCTGGCTGGGTTGATCTAATTAGGGCATTAAGAGGTACCCAAAGCAAACACTAAAAACTAAAAACCACGTCCACACTCCTGTAGCTAGGGCTATTTTTGCCAACTGGGGATCTGGCTCTTTGATTTCCATGGAGCAATGGCTGATTTACACCAGCTGGGGAACTAGCCTGTTACACAGTTTCACTAAACTAGGAGGGGGTGGTAGATACACTAGAGGTAGGGATCGGATACAGAAGGACCTAGACAAATTAGAGGATTGGTCCAAAAAAAACCTGATGAGGTTCCACAAGGACAAGTGCAGAGTCCTGCACTTAGGACGGAAGAATCCCATGCACTGCGACAGACTAGGGACCAAATGGCTCGGTAGCAGTTCTGCAGAAAAGGACCTAGGGGTCATAGTGGATGAGAAGCTGGATATGAGTCAACAGTGTGCTCTTGTTGCCAGGAAGGCTAACAGCATTTTTGGCTGTATAAGTAGGGGCATTGCCAGCAGATCGAGGAACATGATCGTTCCCCTTTATTCGACATTGGTGAGGCATCATCTGGAGTATTGCGTCCAGTTTTGGGCCCCACACTACAAGAAGGATGTGGAAAAATTGGAAAGAGTCCATCGAAGGGCAACAAAAATGATTAGGGGTCTTGAGCACATGATTTATGAGGAGAGGCTGAGGGAACTGGGATTGTTTAGTCTCCAGAAGAGAAGAATGAGGGGGGATGTGATAGCTGCTTTCAACTACCTGAGGGGGGGTTCCAAAGAGGATGGAGCTCTACTGTTCTCAGTGGTGGTAGATGACAGAACAAGGAGCAATGGTCTCAAGTTGCAGTGGGGGAGGTCTAGGTTGGATATTAGGAAACACTATTTCACTAGGAGGGTGGTGAAGCACTGGAATTCGTTACCTATGGAGGTCGTGGAATCTCCTTCCTTAGAGGTTTTTAAGGACCGGCTTGACAAAGCCCTGGCCGGGATGATTTAGTTGGGAATTGGTCCTGCTTTGAGCAGGGGGTTGGACTAGATGACCTCCTGAGGTCCCTTCCAACCCTGATATTCTATGATTCTATGCCAATGGACCATGACCTGTCTCCTTCTCCCACAGCACATCAGCTTAGATCATTAGCAATACATGTGAAATTAATAAAAAGGCTTTTTTTACTGTGTGATGAAGTGAATAAAACATGCCTCTTTACATTCAAACTAAACTTTAAAATATCCTTCTATAATTTCAGGATGTGTCTGCAAACGTAATTGGTCACTGCAGGAAACTGAAGTCTCAGAAACAATATCCAAGCACACAGTTCTGTCACTTGAGCTCAACCAAACAGATTCCTCAGGTGGTAGCAGTTGTAGGCACTTATCCTCTTTGTGTCCATGTGGCCAAGGAAATAGTGGCATGAGAGTCACCTTGCAGAGTTCCTTCTATTGCTGCCCACTCATGGCACAGTCAAATTAAGATTTATTGGGGCCCTGGGCACAAAGACCATTAGGGGCCCCCAGCCCACTCCTTGCCACAGGGCCCTACACCCTGCTCCTCCCCTTCCCCCTGCTCCTCCCACTCCCATCTCAGCCACACCTGTGCCAATGCAGAGTAGTTCCATTGACATCCAGGGTTTAATACTGATGAGGTTCTGGCCCAATGCCTCTGGGCTCAATTCAGTGCTAACATGAACACTGGTGTAAGTTACTTGTCTGGGGTCATTTTGTTCTGACCTTGGTGTAAATGGAAAAGTGCCATCACTTGTACTGATCTGGCATTCCATGCGGCATCCCGTGTCAATCTACTCACATCAAGGCTGAAAAAGGATTTCAGAATTTGGTTGATGCTTTTTTTTATTTATTCCTTCTCTGTGCATCGTTGTGTACACTGCTGCATATAGGGTCGATAAAAGCTGGGTATGAGATTAGGTAGACCATGCCTTGTCCTAACACACAACCTAATTGTGTCATAATGATAGATTTCTGTTTGATTGTGAACTACAGTAATAGATAGATAGATTACGCAAATTATTGATCCTCTTTTCCTGCCATGACTGTCTATGTCCAGATCATAATTTTCTTATAAGTATTCATTGTTAAACAATATTTTCCAAAGCATGTCTATGAATATTTCTTATCCCATAACTCCATTACAATCAGCTCATTATATTTACTCGGTGTATGAACTTAAAACTCTTTCAAGTGGATATATTTTCAACACTCTGTTTTCTTTGACTGGATAAATTGAAGTATTACTGTAAAAATGAAGGGGCCAATCCTCAGCTGGTGTAAATTGTTATAGCTCCATTGAAGTCAATAGCACTATGAGAATTCAGATCATGAGAGGATCCACTGTGAACACTCATGATTATGATTTCAAACCCCACTACCCTTGAATATTCTCTACAAAGGCCCTGGTTCAGGAAACCACTTTGCTATATGCTTAACTTTAATCACATGAGTAGTCTCTTAAAAGCTTAAAGTTAAACTCATGCTGTAGTGAGGTGGCCTGGCTCCCACTCGCTTCTGTGAGGGACAAGCCAGAACAGCTGCCGGAATGGGCAGAGTCACCGCTGCCTGTCCCTGCCCCCCAGAAGTCAAGGGGCGGGACAGGAAGTATAAAGGCCTGGCCCCAGCGCTCAGTTGCGGCCCGACCGCGGGAGAGGGCAGACGCTGGTGCCCGAGCTCCTGCTGGACCGAGCCTGCCCCCAGCCTGGTAATCTGAGGAGGACTGGCCGCGCCTGCCCCGAGCCCAGTATCCTGAGGAGGACTGGCCACGCCTGTCTCAAGCCCGGTAACCTGAGGAGGACTGGTCGCGCCTGTCCCGAGCCTGGTAACCTGAGGAGGACTAGCCGCGCCTGCCCCGAACCCGGTATCCTGAAGAAGACTGGCCGAGCCTCCCCCGAGTCTGGTATCCGGAGGAGTGGACTGAACTTCCCCTCACTGAGGGTCCAGAGGAACCGCCCAATCTACCCAGCGCTCGCTGCCCTGAGGAGCCCATGAACTGGGACACAGCGGACAAGGCTAAGGATGTGCAGGTACCCGTGGAGGAGGAGATGGGAAGTGGCCCGGGGATAGCAGACCCCAAGCCTATGTCAGTGTGTTGCGGTCAGGATCCCCACTGACCCAGCAGCAGACGGATTGCTGCTGATACGGCCCCGGGCTGGGACACAGTGGAGTGGGTGGGCCTGTGTCCCCCCCTGCCACCCCACCCTGGGTGGCAGTCTCTCCTCCTACCCTACCCTCATGCCAATGCTCAGCCCCTGCCTGAGGGCCTGAGCCCTGAACTACTGTTTATTTGCTCAGCCCCTGCCTGAGGGCCTGAGCCCTGAACTACTATTTGTTTGCTTATTTGTTTCCTCAGCCCCTGCCTGAGGGACTGAGCCCTGAACTACTGGTTATTTGCTCAGCCCCTGCCTGAGGGCCTGAGCCCTGAACTGTTTGTTTGCTCAGACCCTGCCTGAGGGCCTGAGCCCGGGACTACTGATTGCTCGCGACCCCACCCCAGCTTAGGGCTTGGACCTATGAGATTGATCTGTTCCCCAGCCTTGTGGAGTGAGGCGGCCTGGCTCCCACTCGTCCCTGCGAAGGACGAGCCCCACCCCAGACGTCTACACATGGTGCATTGTCTGAGGAGTTCCGCCCAGGATGTGGGCGCAAACTCTCGACCCAGGGAGAAGGGGGCGGCAGGAGAAAGGTCCCCCTCCCGAGAGATGGATCTGTCCCAGCTACTGGTTCTAATAATGGAAAGCCAGGAGCGACAGCAGGCAGTCCAGTCGCAACAGCAACAGGAGCAACAGGCCGCCCAGCAGCAACAGCAGCAGCAGCTCTTTGATCAGCTAGGAGCCCAACAGAATCAGCTCATGCAAGAGCTGGTTACCCAGCACCAGGACTTCCAGTGGCAATGTCTCCAGCAGCTCGCAGCGGCGCTGGCCCAATCTGGGGAGGCCCAGCCGAGAGGCCCGGCCAGGACCCCATGGCTCAGCTCCCCGATCCAGCTAACAAAGATGGTACCCAGCGACGACCCCAAAGCCTTTCTCGTCACCTTTGAGCGAGTGGCGGTTGTCGCGGGGTGGGCTCAGGACCAAAGGGCTTCCCTCTTGGCCCCATACCTGACTGGGACTGCGCAGACGGTCTACCGAGGCCTGTCTGTGGAGGCCGCCCAGGACTACAGCCAAGTAAAGGCCGTGATTCCGGATGTGAATCCAGAAACTTTCTGACAGTGGTTTAGGAGTCTGACCTATCCCACCGGGGCCCGGCCTCAGAGGGTGGCCCAGGAACTCCGGGAGACCTGTAAGCGGTGGTTGCAGCCCGAACGCCGGACCTCAGAGGAGCTAATGGAACAGGTGGTACTAGAACAGTTCACCCAGGTTCTCCCTTCATGAGGAAGAGCCTGGGTCCTCCGCCGCAGGCCGGCGACCCTGGCCGCCGCCGTTACCCTAATGGAGGACTTCCTGGCAGCTGAAATGCCAATAGGCGCAGCGGTCCGTGCAGCCCCACCAGCGACTGAGCGACCTAACCCCGAGAAAAGGGGGGCGCCAGCCCTAGTGAACCTACGGGGCTCCGCCCAGGAGGCTGAGTCCGGGACTCATCCCCCGGGGGCACCCGGGTGATCCGTTCAGACCCCAGCTCCCGCGGCGTGCCGAGACCACCGGGGTCCTCCTGGGGGCAACCCCAGGACGCGGCTACAGGCGGGACAAGCAGCCCTGGGCCCCTGTTTCTCCTGCGGGGAGTATGGCCATTTCCAGCGGGATTGCCCGGGGCTGGAATGTACCTTTGGCCAGGTCTGCTCAGGGGAAGCTCATGCCCACCCTTCACAAGCAGCTAAGATCACCATACCCGTGGTTATTGAAGGATACCCGACGGTGTCCCTCCTTGACTCAGGCTGCGGACAGACGCTAGTCCGCCAACACTTTGGTCCCCAGGCTGACGCCCGGCTAGGAGAGATTCGGCTGCAGTGCATCCATGGGGACGTACGGCCCTACTGGAGTGCCCGGGCCCAATTGACTATTGAGGGAGTCACCTGGCCGATAGTGGTTGGCCTCGCTCCGCAACTGGCATACCCCATAATCCTGGGTCGAGACTGGCCCGAGTTTCCACGAGAGGAATGGTCGGCCTGCACCCACGCCCAATGACAGGGACGCTCGTAGACTTGACTCTTTCAGATGAAAGTCTTACTTGTCGATGAGTTTCCAACTCCACGTGGCCAACCATCAGGCGCTTCTAGGCCGCTACGAGTTTAAACTTTGGGGATCGCTCCCCAAGTTTGACCGCTTCCTCCCTGATACCAAGGTGAAGGAGTTTTGGGTGCTCATCCAAGAAGGGGCGACCGCGGCCAAGGCGGCTTTCCAGGCTGCTTCGGATGCGGCGGACATGGCCGCTCGTTCCTTGGCTACAGCCATCTCCATGCGGCGAGCATCGTGGCTTTCCCTCTCGGGGCTCTCCTCTGAATCGCAGTCGGTAATGCGGGACCTGCCGTTTGATGGCAAGGCCGTTTGCTGATCAGACTGATACCCGTCTGTACGGCAATACTTCATCCACCCTGCAGATGCTGGGCCTGTAAGTCCCACCTGCAAAGGACAAACCCAGGCCTCAACCCTCCGCTCCACAAGCTAGGGGTAGATATGAACCCCCACCTAAGCGGCAGAGGGGTCACAGCGCCAATCCCATTCGGCCCAGCGACCTGGTGCCTCGAAGGGCAAGCGCTCCGGGAAACAGCGTTTTTGACTTCTTGAGGGGGGTCACCCGGGCCTGTTGCCAGTGCTCCCCCCACCCAGTTAATAAAGTTGCCTTTTTTCAACCATTTATCGGCTTTCCGACTCCAATGGTCCAGTATAACGACAGATCAATGGGTCCTCAGCACCATCTCCCAAGGGTACAGGCTCCAGTTTGTGGCAACCCCTCCCAACTGCCCCCTATCAGGATGCCAGACCACGATTCCGGAGCATGCCCTCCTTTTTCATCAGGAGGTACAATGCCTTCTTTCCTTGGGAGCGGTGGAAAGGGGGCCAACATATCGACTGCCCTGTGGCAGACCCCAGCTTTCTTGGTGCCCATCTCCAAGAAAGCAGAAAAAAAGTACTTTGTTCTGGCTAAGGGACACGAGTACCTGTACTCCCACCCGACATCTAACTCCCTGGTGGTGGAGTCAGTCAACCATCGGGAACATCACGGCCAGCCTGCACTCCCAAGGACAAAGACACCAAGAGACTTGATTCTTTTGGCAGGAAAGTTCATTCTTCTGCAAGCTTTCAACTTCGGGTGGCCAAGAAAGATGTGGAGAAATTGGAGAGGGTCCAGAGAAGAGCAACAAGAATGATTAAAGGTCTTGAGAATATGACCTATGAAGGAAGGCTGAAAGAATTGGATTTGTTTAGTTTGGAAAAGAGAAGACTAAGAGGGGACATGATAGAAGTTTTCAGGTATCTAAAAGGGTGTCATAAGGAAGAGGGAGAAAACTTGTTCATCTTAGACTCTAAGGATAGTACAAAAAGCAATGGGCTTAAACTGCAGCAAGGGAGGTCTAGGTTGGAAATTAGGAAAAAGTTCCTAACTGTCAGGGTGGTTAAACACTGGGATAAATTGCCTAGGGAGGTTGTGGAGATGTTTAAGAGTAGGTTAGATAAATGTCTATCAGCGATGGTCTAGATGGTATTTGGTCCTGCCATGTGGGCAGGGGACTGGACTCGATGACCTCTCGAGGTCCCTTCCAGTCCTAGAATCTATGAATCTATGAATCACCAAGCCCTGTTGAGCCACTACGATTTTAACTTCTGGGGGTCTCTACCGAAGTTCGAGCCTCTTCTCCCGGAGTGGGACAAAAAAGAATTCAAGGCTCTGGTGGAGGAAGGGGCAGCAGTGGCGAAAGCAGCCCTCCAAGCCGCCTCGGACGTGACGGACACGGCAGCCCGTTCTATGGTGTCTGCCGTATTCATGCGAAGGGCATAGTGGCTTCTTCTGTCTGGTCTGTCTGCAGAGTCTCAGTCTCTGAAGCAGGACCTTCCCTTCAATGGGAAAGCACTGTTTGCGGACCAAACTGATGTTCGCCTGCATGGGATGAAAGACTCCCATACCACCCTGCAAACTCTGGGCCTATATGTCCCTCCAGTGAAGGACAAACCTGAGCTGCAGACCTCTGCTCCCCCAGCTAGGGGTAGATATGAACCCTCTCCTAAGTGACCAAGGGAGCAGAGACACAGGTCTCAGCATCAGTGCCGTTCAGCTCCACTACCAGGCCCCTCGAAGGGCAAGAGGCGGGGGAAGAGGCCGTTTTGACTCTTTGTGGGGTGCCACCAGGCCTGTTGTCACAGATGCCCCCCAGTTAATAAAGTTTGTGTTCTGCAACCATTTATCTGCCTTCCCAGTGCAGCGGTGCCGTAAAATGTCAGACCAGTGGGTCCTCAGCATGATTTCCAGGGGCTACACGTTGCAGTTCACCTCACCCCCCATCCACTACCCCCCATCCAGGGAGGACCTCGGGGACCGGGAACATGCCGCCCTCCTAAACCAAGTGGTGGCGCACCTTCTCAGCCTGGGTGCGGTGGGGAGGGTACCAGCGGAATTTCAGGGCAAAGGATTTTACTCCCGGTACTTCCTGATCCCAAAGGTAAAAGGCGGGCTCAGGCCTATCCTCGACCTGCGGAACCTCAACAGGTTTATGGTCCGCTACAAGTTCCGCATGGTTTCTCTGACCTCCATCATCCCCTCCTTAGACCCTGGGGATTGGTTTGCGTCCCTGGACCTCCAGGATGCCTATTTACACACCCATATTTTCGAGGGTCACAGGTGCTTCCTCCACTTCCTGGTAGGGTGGGACCATTATCAGTTTGTGGTCCTCCCCTTCGGCCTTTCCACGGCCCCCAGGGTTTTTACCAAATACATGGCAGTGGTGGCAGCCCACCTCCGGAGGAACGGGCTGCAAATTTTCCCTTACCTGGATGATTGGCTCCTCAAGGGCAGCTCTCAGTCCCCGGTGCAGGCCCAGATGCAATTCCTGCTGTCCGTGTGCACGGGTCTGGGCCTTGTGGTGAATGAGGCCAAGTCCACGTTGGTACCGGTCCAGCGCGTACACTTGATAGGGCTCTGCTAGACTCCGTAGAGGCCACAGCCTCTCTTCCCCAGGACAGATTCGAGACACTCAAAAGTTTTGTAGCCTCAGTCATGACCTTCCCCATGACGACAGCAAGGGTGTACCTTCAACTCCTGGGTCACATGACAGCATGCACGTCCATGGTGCGACATGCCAGACTCAGAATGAGGACCTTCCAACTCTGGTTGGCCTCCCAGTATTCCCAGTCCAGGGACAGCATGGACAAGGTAGTCACGATGCCACCCAACGTGGTGGCCGTGCTGCAATGGTGGTACCTCCCGAGCAATATGATAAATGGGATCCCCTTCCAGGACACCCATCCCTCACTAGACTTGGTGTCGGATGCCTCGGACCTGAGCTGGGGAGCCCATATAGGGCACATTCAAACCCAAGGCAGGTGGTAGACCTTGGAATTGTCTCTGCACATAAACCTCAGGGAGCTCAGGGCAGTATGCCTGGTGTGCATAGCGTTCAGTTTGCACCTTCACGGGAAGGCGGTCAGAATCCTCACGGACAACATGTCCATGATGTATTACAACAACAGGCAGGGGGACACTGCTCCTCGGCCCTGTGCCAGGAAGCCCTGGACCTCTGGGAGTTTTGTATAGCCCACGATATCTTCCTATGGGCCTTCCACCTACCCGGTGCACATAATGTGTGAGCCGATCTCCTCAGCAGGGTGTTTTCCCACCAATGCGAGTGGTCACTCCACTGGAAGGTCACCCATCAGCTCTTCCAAGAGTGGGGAGCTCCTTGGGTCGACCTCTTCGCTACCTCCCAGAACAGGTGCTGCCCCCAGTTCTGCTCCAGGGCAGGGGCAGAAAGGGAGGCGATCTCGGACTCATTCCTCCTCTGGTGGTCAGGACAACTGTTCTATGCCTTTCCACCCTTCCCCCAGATAGGAAAGGTTCTGCAGAAAGTAAGGGCAGACAGGTCTAGGGTTATCCTCATAGCTCCGGATTGGGCCCATCAACATTGGTACGGGACCCTTCTGCAGCTTTTAGCGCCCCCCCCCCCACGAAGGCTGCCGCTTCGTCCGGACCTCCTCTCCCAGGACAGGGGATGCCTTCTCCATGCCAACCTGGCCGCGCTCCACCTGACAGCGTGGCTGCTCCATGGTTAAACTAAGAGGAGGGAAGGTGTTTGGAGGATGTGCGACAAATCCTGCTGGAGAGCAGAAAGCCGTCCACACGGTGGACGTACCTTGCCAAATGGTCCAGGTTCTCCAGGTGGGCGGGGAAGCGGGGCACCTCCCTGTCATCCGCATCCCTCCAGCTTATTTTCAATTACCTCCTGTTCCTTAGGACCCAAGGACTAGCTCCTGCCTCCATCAGGGTTCATTTATCGGCCATTTCAGCCTTCCACCCTCCGGTGCAAGATCAATCAGTGTTCTCCCACCAGATGACCTCCCGTTTTTTAAAGGGCCTAGATCGTGCATTCCCGTACGCCAGGCCCCGGTCCCACAATGGGATCTGAACCTAGTGTTATCCTGCCTCCCTTTGAACCCTTGGCCACATGTTCCTGGTCCCACCTATCCTGGAAAGTGTCTTTCTTGGTGGCTATCACCTCAGCCCATCAGGTCTCGGAGCTTAGGGCCTTGACCTCGGAACCCCCATATACTGTTTCCCACAAAGATAAGGTCCAGCTTCGCCCACACCCTGCTTTTCTCCCGAAGGTGGTCTCCGCCTTCCATATGGATCAGGACATTTTCCTACCAGTACTCTGTCCTAAGCCCCATTCCTCCAACAAGGAATGCCGCCTACACATGCTAGACGTATGTAGAGCGCTGGCTTTCTACCTGGACCAAACCAGGCCATTCAGGAAGTCCTCGCAACTATTCCTTGCGTCGGCCAAGTGGATGAGGGGGCAACCAGTTTCCACCCAGCGCATTTCCCGCTGGATCACCTCGTGCATACGCACGTGTTACGACTTGGCAGGGGTTCCCCCACCGCCTATAGTGAAAGCGCATTCTACAAGAGTGCAAGCCTCGTCGGCTGCCTATGTAGCCCACGTCCCTTTCCAGGACATATGTAGGGCCACGTGGTCCTCTGTCCACACCTTTTCCTCGCACTATGTGATCGTCTCCCAAGCACGGGATGACGCCGGGTTTGGTAGGTTGGTATTCTGTCCCGATAACCCTTAAACTCCTACCCACCTCCATCAAATATAGCTTGGAGTCATCTACTGTGGAATATACAAGAGCAATCACTCGAAGAAGAAAGGACAGTTACCTTTCCGTAACCGGCGTTCTTCAAGATGTGTTGCTCCTGTCTATTCCACATCCTGCCCTCCTTCCCCTCTGTCAGAGTTGTCTGGCAAGAAGAAACTGAGGGTCGGGGGAGTGCGCAGCTCCCCTTATAGCGCGCTATAGAGGCGCCACTCCAGGGGTCGCAGCAGTGCTTCCTCACTATGGGTACTGCTAAGGGAAAAACTTCCGGCACTGGTGCACGTGGCGAGCACGCACACCTACTGTGGAATACACAGGAGCAACACATCTTGAAGAATGCCAGTTATGAAACAGGTAACTGTCCTTTTTAAAGGATGTCTAGATTTCATTCCTGTAGTAACAGAACTGGTGATAGGAAAGCAGGAAGATGGAGAGAGAGAGTGTGCGTGTCTTAAATTGGTTACATAGCTTAGCTGTCAGTGTTCAGTGTTTCAAAAATGTTATACTGCCAACCTGTGTCACAGAGATGTCTTCTGTTTTTTAAAAAAACCATGAATAAAGCTACTTTAAGGGAAATTACTGCTTTGTCCAACCCCGAAGAGCTATGAGATCTTTGCTCACCAATTCTCATAAAACTTGTATTTGTTATGCCTTTTTGGTGACTTTAGTATTACGATCTATTATAAATAAAATGCATTTCATTGATTGATTTTAAAATGAAATTAGTAACTAGAAAAAATGGCCAGTATTTTTTTAAAGCTGTGACAATTATAAATTACTGTATTCTGTCATTTACTTTCTAGAATCAAAAGTATATCTAAGTATAATCTAAAGTTCTCCTGCAAAATGCCGGCTGTGCAAACCCTTCTGTGGCTGGATCATTCTTGTGTTTTTATTTTAAGTACAAAATAAATATGTATAACGAATTTTAAAGTATGTAATTAGTAATTTGATATGTCGGGTGGTGCCTTGTTTTATGAGTTCGCTCCCCTGATGTTAGAACCTCGCTACACCACTGCTGTAGGGGGCTCATCGCCCAGCAGCTGGGGGCCACCATGCAGGCTCAGCAGGGCTGCTGGCCACGAGGCCAATGGGTGTGGGTGGGCTGGGTGGAATCTCAGGAGTCACGTCTCAGGGATCTGCCCCGCTCCCCAGCACTGCTCCAGCTCTGAGCTGTCTCCCCTGCCTGGGACCTATGGGGCCCCATCTGCCTCCCTGGGGGAAGAGCCACCTGGGACTGGTGCAGAGGCTGGGCCAGTCTCAGCCAGTCACAGGGGACAGTGGCAGGGGTGTGGGAGGCTCAGCTGGGTCCTGAGGGAGCCTGGCCTGGGTAGGCTTTGCTCCTGCTCCAGCCTGGCTGATTGCACCACTCCCGAGGGGCCGGAATTATCCTGCCCCAGAACCAGCTCTGGCTGCGCTGCTGGCTCAGCCTGGCAGACACAATCACCTCCCATCAGGGCCGGCTATTGTGGCTGGGGGTTAGGGTGTGGGAGAGTAGGTCTCTAGTGGGTCTGGGGGGGGGTGCTGGGCAGTGCGGGGTGGGAAGATCTGTGTGTTTTGGGGGCTGTGCAGTGGGGGAGATCTGTGTGTGTTGGGGTGCTGGGAAGTGGGGGGGGGGTCTGAGCGCGGCACTGTGCAGTTGTGGCGGTGGCGCAGTGGGAGGAACTGGGCAGTGAGGGAATCTGTGTGGGGGGCTCTGGGCGGGGAGGTGCAGGGCACTGTGCAGTTGTGGGAGGGCTGTGGGGGTCTTCAGCTAGGGGGGCACTAGGCAGTGAGGGGATCTGTGGGGGGGGTTCTGAGTGGGTGGGGGAGTGGTCTGGGAGGGCACTGGGCATGGGGATTTGTGGGGGTCTGTGGGTGGTGTGGCACTGGGCGTAGGGAGTCAGAGGGGTGCTGGGCAGGGGGGTAGCATGGTGCAGCATGGGCCCACCCCGAAGGGGAAGATGCATGATGGCAGCGCAGGGCCAGGCTGGACAGTGTGGGTCTGGCAGGTCCCGGTCTGTAAACAGTGCCCTTGTACTGGGCTGGGTGGAGCGGGGCTGTCCCTGCCATGCAATGACCCATCTCCTATTGCCCCCAGCCAGCCCCTCGCTCTGAGGACTCTGCCCCCCTGCCCCATGTCCCCATTTCCCCCATGGGGGCACACAAAATATGTTTAGCACCGGACCCACAAAAGGTTAATCGGGCTCTTTTTGGGGTGCAGGCTCTGGGATGGAGTTGGGGTGCAGGAGGGTTGCAGGCTATGGGGAGTTTGAGTGAGGGTGCAGGATCTGCCCTGGGGCAGGGGATTGGTGTATAGGAAGGGGTGTGGACATGTGGGCTCTGGGCGGGAGTTAGGAACTCAGCACCTTGTATTAGAGAGAGGAGCTGCAGTGATTTCATACAGACATAGAAACTGATAGAAGAGATTTTTACATATTCAAAATGTGTGATGTAGAGTTTGAGGGAGGGAGTGTCTGTACAATATTTCACAGCATTCAGTCTCCTGGCTGGATCAGTAACGTAGCCCTGCAACACTTGTATAGGATAGAGAGGAGCTGCGGTGTCTATAGCTTTGGCAGTCTAGGAATTGGGAGGCCTGTGCCTTTAAGACCCCAGCCCCAGGAACCTGCCCTCTGCTCCTGGGCTGACATGCAATGTCCTGTGAGCAGAATGAAAACAGCCTCTGCACCCCGCCACCCTTAGATTAGCGAGCACAGCGGGTGCCTCATTCCACTGGGTCACTGTTCCGCCCTCTCGCCCTCCCTAAACGGGGGTTTTGTCCCCACACGGGGTCTGGCAGCGTCTCCCCGCCAGGCTTAACCCCGGCTCCTACCCCGGACCCTGGATTTTTCCCCTCCAGCCTCTCTTCTGCCACTACCTACAGTAGCTTGATCACCCCTGGCCAGTAAATTTCTGCCCCCTGCTCAGACCCTGACAGCCCCACCACTGTGATTTCCCCCCCCTTAATCCTTTTAAACCCCTCCAAAGAGGAGGCAGCAAATCATAAGTAGAAGTAAGGGCAGAGAGAGGGCAGTGGCTACAGCGAAGGTTACTGGGCATGCTCAGTACACCCAAAGTAGGGAATTGGGAGTGAGAGCTGTTTGCATCATGTATGACCACACGGTGTGACTACACTTATAGCATCCCTCCCGTTTTTCAACTGGGTCCGGTTTCTGCCATGCAACGTGACCATCTGGGCTACTTGCTTCCGCCTGGTCCATGGGGTTGCGAATCAGGAGGGATGGGTTTTGTGGTCGAAAACACTCATGATCTGCTTCCTCCTGGCTAATGTGCCAAATTGATCTATTGGACGATTGAGGCGCACTGTTTCACTTTTTGTGTGTGACTCCGTGAAAAGGGAGGTAAGGTTTGGGGGTATGGAGCATACCCCTGAGCCCAAGGTGATACCCGAGTGGCCCCTTTGATCGATCTGCTTCCTCCTGGCTAGCATGCCCCTGAGCCCAAGGTGATACCTGAACGGCCACTTTCATTTTTTTCACTGGCTTCCTCCTTGTTTATTTCCAACGACTTGGCTGGTCATGCACCTGTCACTGGTCCATGGGGTTGTGAATCAGGAGGGATGGGATTTGTGGTAAAAAACACTCACGATCTGCTTCCTCCTGGCTAATGTACCAAAACGCCGGCCCTGCTCTCCCGGCCAGAGCGCCAGACCCCGCTCTCCCAGTTGCAGCACCGGACGGAACACAGCGAAACCCCTGGCCCCGCTATCCCAATCAGCGCCCCGGAACCTGCTCCCCGCTCCAGTTGCAGCACCCCCCGGAGCACCGTGAGACCTCCGTTCGCTCTCCAGGCCAGAGCGCCGGGCAGAGTGCTGCAAGCCCCATTCCCAGCTCTCCCGGCTGGAGCGCCAGACCCCACTCCCTCAGTTGCAGCGATGGTCGGAGCACGGGCAGACCCCGGCCCTGCTCCCCCGCCACAGCCCCAGGCAGAGAGCAGCAAAACTGACGGACCCGCTCCCGCAGCCGAAGCGCCGGGCCCCGCTACTCTGGTTGCAGTGCCGGCCGGAGTGCGCCAGACCCCCGGATCCGCTCTCCCGTCTGGATTCCTGGGCGGAACGTGTCCAAAACCCCAGCCGCGCTCCCCCGGCCGGAGCGCCGGGAGACGCGTGGCCAGACCGTCGGCTCCACACCCCCAGCCGGAGCGCGGGATGGAGCGCGGCCAGACCCGCAGCCCAGCTCCCACAGCGGAGCGCGGCCAGACCCCCACCCCCTTTCGCCGACCGGATAAAAACGGGGATGTGAGGGCCCTAGTTGGCCCACCCCTGATCAAGATAGTTGCTGCTTTGGAGATTTGGGAATTCTTTCACAAGAGGAGTCATTAAAAACTTCATAGAGTGTTTCAGTCTCTTTATGTATTTATTCTAGCCATGCAAACATTAGAGGCTTTGAAAATTCCTTCCTGTGCTGAGATGGCGCAAGGAGACTATTTGGGACAGAGAGGAAGAACTGGACATTTGACTGGCCTCCAAAGCAGATGAAATCCCATGACCGCTGGATTTTGGTTCTGGCACTGAGATGGAAGAGCTAAGCCAGGAGTTAGAGCAGGAGAGAAATATTCAGGGCTTCTTTGTTCCATGTCAATTCTAGGTGGGAAGCGAACAGAAGGATTAAAATGGGATAATTGTATTTTTGGATCCCTCATGCGCATCTTTGACATATATTGTCTATGAATTCTACTGAAAGACTTCAACTTTTTGGTGAGATATGATTAAAAGATCAAAGTTGGTTTGCTTTAGGAGTCAGCAGCCAATATACAATCAGAGACCTGAAACTTCAACACTGACACTCAGCAGGCACCTGGGGACATAATGTGTCAACGAAGTATAAACATCTCATTTAGAACATCCTTCTTCCTCATTTTATCAGGCACTTCAGCAACAACAGAGATGGGATCTTTTTTTAGTGCTTAGAATAGAATAGAATAGAATAGAATAGAATAGAGATCTAATCTGTTAGGCTCTGACTGGCTAAGTCATTATGGGTAGAGTTGGCTGAATAATAGACTTTTTTTGGTTCACTGGCTATTTAAAAAAATTGAAACTAATGTTTAGTTTCAGGTCAAATTGAAAATAACATTTTTAAAAACAATTTTTGGTGATTGAAAAGTCAAAGAAGTTTTGACCTCGAAATGAGCCATTGCATTTGTAATGTCAAGGCAAAGTGTTTTATTCTGTATCATCCTGAAAAATTTTGTTTAGACTTTCAGGTAGTTTGCAAAGAGCCAATTAAAGATTCCCAAAGCCACAGAAGGCGAACTCCATGATGGTAGTGGTAGGGTTCTCCCTCATAAGCCTTACCCAGTGGTCAGGGCATTCACCAAAGATGTAAGAAACCTGGATTAATTCACCGCAGCTGCCATCTGATTAGGATAAAGAAATTGAATGTTGGTCTTCCCCGTTACAGGAAAACGTCCCTGACATTGGACTGTGCGTTAGTCTGAGTTGAGTTCTTCTCAGTCTCTCCTCTTGAAGATGTTCAACTTTTAAATAAATAATTAAACAGTCAATAGAGAAGAAATTTGAGCTTGAGTCTCCAACATCTCAGGTGACCCCCTGGCCAACACGCAGTAGAGCAATACTTCCTATCACCCAGGCCGAAGACTATACATTGCAATTCATAGTGGCATAAAGATTTCCATCCATGCACTCAAGCTGAGATGTTTACTGCCACTGAGTGATTATCGGTGGTTCACAGTCATGCTGGAAGGGCATAACGAGTGGGGGTCCCACAGGGATCATTTCTGTGTCCGGTTCTGTTCAATATCTTCATCAATAATTTAGATAATTGCATAGAAAGTATAGTTATAAACTTTGCAGACAATACCAAGCTGGGATGGGTTGCAAATGCTTTGAAGGATAGGATTATAATTCAAAATGATCTTGACAAACTGGAGAAATAAATAGTATGAAAGTAAATAGTATAAAATTCAATAAGGACAAATGCAACGTACTCCACTTAAGAAGAAACAATCAGTTGCACACATAGAAAATGGGAAAGGACTGCCTAGGAAGGAGTACTGCGGAAAGGGATTTGGGGGTCATAGTGTATCACAAGCTAAATATGAGTCAACAGTGTAATGCTGTTGGAAAAAAAGCAAACATAAATCTGGGATGTATTAGCAGGACTGTAGTAAGCAAGACACGAGAAGTAATTCTCTTCCACTCTACTCTACACTGATTAGGCCTCAATTGGAATACTGTGTCCAGTTCTGGTTGCCAAATTTCAGAAAAGATGTGGACAAATTGGAGAAAGTCCAGAGAAGAGCAACAAAAATGATGAAAGATCTATAAAACATGATCTATGAGGGAAGATTGAAAAAAAGTTGGATATGTTTAGTCTGGAGAAGAGAAGACTGAGAGGGGACGTGATAACAGTTTTCAAGTACATAAAATCTGGTGCTAAGTCACTGTGTGGTAGAGCAGAGAATGCAGCCTGGGTCTGCTCAGCACCCCGCTAGCTCCCTCCCTGTTGGACCAGGTTGTACTAATGTAGATGGAATAAATAGACCAAAGGTGCTAACAGACCCCAGTCACTGTCGAGCATTAGACATGTTAAGCGACGTACAGGTTTGGTATCCAGAGACCTCAGCCTGCTCAGTGCCATGGCAAACACACCATGAAACATGCCTTTAACCTGTTATCAAAGACAAGGAAAAGGAGGAAAAGCACTAAAGCATTTGAAATGTAAAGCATTCAAAAAGGCTTCATTTGAACAACATCCCTCATTCCTCTGGCCTTGAGCTGGGAGAGTTTTAGAAGGAAAATCCTCCTCATCAGACAGTCTTTTAGATGATATCAGAGATGGTAATAACTGTCCTTGTGGGAGAAAGAGAAGTTAGCTGAGATGGGCTGGAGCTGCTCTTGTCGTAGATGCTGCTATTGAAGTTCGATCCCATTTAATCTCGGGTGGGGTTTGGGATTCATCTGAAGTAGGTGGGGGGTGACGATGTCCTCTGGGTCCCTCTCTCTGGCCCGGTCTGGCCAGGACATCTCTCAGGATCAGGAGGATGAAGAGCTGGAGTCGTAGGGATGGGGTGTGCGGCAGATCTGATGGTGAATCTGGCTCCAGTAGCCTCTGTTGTTCTTCCTCATTTCCCCCCCAAAGTCTTTTTCTTGAAGGACCCCAAAGGGAGTGATGGGAGGAATAGCCCATCCCCTCGCTATTTCGTCCACTAATTAGGCCTAGTTTCCAACACACAATTTTGGTTCACTGATTTCCGGCCCCACACTTCTCTTGTTTACCAGGCATGATCTTAACATAGACCTTGAGTGATATCAGGAGGATATTAGTCCTGTTGGGCTAATTCAGTCTTTCTGTCTCTCTTTCCCACCTTTTCCCATCAACCTTTGTTACTGTAGGTTGTTGTGACAACTTAGGAACTTTCATATGCTTTTTACAGTTGAGCTCACAAAGAGGGTGAATTTGTCAATCCACTTATCACACCACTGCCCTTCCTCTGCTTGTAGGAGATGGACCTCCTGGAGCCGATGAGGGGGGAGAACAGCACCTCGGTGACCAAATTCATCCTCCTAGATCTCTCCAGCAACCTGCAGGAGCAGCTCATCCTCTTTGGGGTCTTCACAGCCATCTACCTGGTGGCCCTGATGGGCAACGTGCTCATTTTACCGCTGATCGGTCTGGACTCCAGGCTCCACACACTCATGTATTTCCTCCTGGGCAACCTTTCAGTGGTGGACATTGGCTACATCAGCTCCACCATGCCCAAGATGTTGGCCAATTACCTGTCACAGGACAAGTCCATCTCATGGGCTTTCTGCCTCACTCAAATGCTCTTCTTCATCTCCTTCGGGGGGATCGAGTGCCTACTGCTGGGGATCATGGCCTATGACCGCTACGTTGTCATCTGTCATCCTCTACACTACGGCACGTTCATGCTGGGGGTCTGGTGCCACTGGGCTCTTAGGTATTGTAGGTCACATGTCTGTGCCACAAACACATATTTATTTCAACAAAGCCCTGGGGACGCCCATTGGGCATCAGCTGTAGATAGCAGTGGATATGGATGACAAGAGAAGCAAAAGGATCTGTTCAGAACCACCATGTTTTTTCTGGACAGGAGCTGTATTCTGTGCCTGTCTGGGTTCCCCTCACATTCACCCCTAGAACCTCTCCATAAGTGCAGCACAAAGATGGACGCATCAATTTGCCACATAGGAGGCTCAGTGAAATGGCCTCTTCATCTTAATGAGCTATTCTGAGCTGAGTGAGAATCCCTCCGGGAGGTGGTACAGCCTGAAACAATCATTCAGAGAGGTGTGAACTGTTTCACTCGTACCAGCCACGCCAGTGCCAGCAGGGTTTCATGGTGTTGTCGGTGCACGCTCCACATGTGCCTCTTCTCAGCTTCACACCTCAACGGGTGCTGCTTCCCTAGACCCGGCACACAAGGGGAAGGGTTTAAGGAGACGGGTTCAGCCCCCCAGAAGGGCAAGGACAAAGCCTCTGAGATCACGTGAGGGGTGCAGGGAGGGTAGGACCCCCATAGATGGGTTGGGAACCCCCAGATATTGGTACAGACATGGGAGGGGAATGTGGGATTGTCAGGTGCCCCGTCCCCATTTTCCCCCAGGCTGCTGTCACTCACCCTCATGTTCCCCTTCCCAGTGCCCCACCCCTCCTCATCTCCTCACACCCAACCCGTCTCCTATACTCCCTCCTCATTTATCCTCCTCCCCATAATCACCCCTCCTTTCACGGCCCCCAAAACACCTCTCTCCCTTTCCCACCAACTCTTCCACCCCCAATAATCCCACCTCCCAGTAAACGTGTGCATGGGTTATTTATTTTCATTTCAAAAATAGTTTCATCACCTTCTCAATATTCGGCTGTGCTCAAGGGACAGTTCCCCAAGATTAGAAACCCTTCAACAGAGGCAGATGTCACCTGCTTTTAGTCACAGATTTCTGCCCAGGGTTAGATTTTAACTCACAGGGCCTAGGTTTGTTGGCCAGAACATTCTCCTTTCAGCAGCTATGGGGCTGTGAGTCAGAAACAGTTTGCAACCAGCTCCTCCTTTCGCCAGGCACATGCACAGTGCAATTTGTTTGGCGCGACTCCAACCACTTCAAAGGCTGACACGCCTAACTGAGAACTAAACACTGTGGCTGATAATGCTGTCACATTCAGTCGTTTGCCTCCCACAACTCCTATTGGGAGGCTGCTCGAGAACATCACCCCGCTGATGGTTAGAAACCTCCTGTAATTTCTAGCCAATCTCTTCATCTCTCACAAGCCCAAATGTACAACTGAGCCAGGCTAACACAGTCTGGCTCCTTGTCCCCCGCTAGTGCTTCGGCCACAAATGGTGGTTTATAAGACAATGGGCCCAGTCCCCAGCCTGTGGCAATGAATATACAGCTCCACTGGAGGCAGTAGTTCAGATGCACAGATGCTGAAAATTGCTTTAGCGCCACCAGAGTCAATGGAACTACACTGATGTGTTGCAGATCTACCCGAAATCTCTTCTCACCTACCCCAGTCTTACACCAGTCTGACTCCTTTGGTTCCAACAAAGCCACTCCTGATTTATGCACACAAGCAAGACAACTCCCATCATTGTTTTCAGTGGCCATGGAATGGGTGCATGTGGCCAAGCAGTGTAACGGATATTGTTTTGGCACAGAATGAAAGTCTGATTCCTCTTGTGCACACACTTTACACTCATTTACTCCACAACTGGACTAGATTTTCTCCTGGTGTAAATCACTGCAGTGGCAGTGACATCAACGGAGTTAATCTGGATTTGCATTGGTGCAACTGAGATCAGAATCAGACCTGTTTGTGTTCAAGCTGTGTGGTCATGGAAATAACTGACATTAATGAACAGATACTATGTGAGCAAACTTTAATTAGATAAAGACATAAAAATTAATTCTTGGTGAATTACCTACACCCAGTCAGTCTCCTCAGGGCAGCTTTGATCTCCTTGTTCCTCAGGCTGTAGACAATTGGATTCATGATTGGTGGCAATACGGAATACAGAACTGCCACCACAAGATCTAGAGCAGATGGGGAGCTGGAGGTGGGTTTTAGGTAGGCAAAGGCCCCAGTGAAAACAACCAAGGAGACCACAGTGAGGTGAGGAAGGCAGGTGGAGAAGGCTTTATGTCGTCCCTGCTCAGAAGGGATTCTGAGCACTGATTTGAAGATCTGAATATACGACACAATGATAAAAATAAAGCAGCCTAAGAGTAAACATGCACTGAATGCAAGAACCCCAAATTCACTCAGATATGAGTCAGAGCAGGAGAGCTTGAGTAGCTGGGGGATTTCACAGAAGAACTGATCCACCATGTTGCCTCCACAGAAGGTCAATGCAAACGAGTTCCCGGTGTGTAGTGCAGAGAAGAGAATCCCGGTGATCCAGGCACTAGCTGCCATTTGGACACAAGCTCTGCTGTTCATCATTGTGTCATAGTGCAGTGGTTGGCAGATGGCAACATATCGGTCGTACGCCATGATGGTGAGAAGGGAAAAATCTGCTCTCAACAAGAAGAAGACGAAAAAGACTTGGGCAACACATCCAGCATAGGATATGGACTTGGTGTTCATGAGGGAGTTTGCCATGGATTTGGGGACGGTGACAGAGATGGAGCCAATGTCTAGGATGGACAGATTCATCAGGAAGAAGTACATGGGGGTGTGAAGGTGGTGGTCAAAGGCTATGGCCATGAAGATAAGAAGATTCCCCACCAGGGCTACAAGGTAAATCACAAGAAACACCACAAAGTGCAAAATCTGCAGCTCCCGAACATCAGAGAATCCGAGGAGAAGGAACTCGGTCACGGTGGTTCGGTTGGACATTTTCTTTATCAGGAGATCATGTGATGGTTGCAGAGAGAGGGACAAGAGCAATGGACAGGATTAGATCATTAAAATAATTCTCCTTTTGTGAAAACCACCTTAATTTCCTTGAGTCAGACCCTTAGCTTGTGAAGATTGGTGTAATATGGGAATGAAGATGGAGAAAACAGCTCCACTGACTCCAATGGAGTTACTCCTGTTTTACACTGGGGTGAGAGAAAATAGAATCAGCTCAATGGACTCCACAGCGGTTACTCATAATTTGCACCAGGGTGATAAAGTGGAGAAATTGGAACAATTGCTTTTGAGAAATTTGTATACCTCTATTACCCAGAGGTGGGTGAACTCTGGATAACGGTGTATAAGTGTTACTATCCTCAGTTTTCCAAGCGAAATTGGGGGCCTGTCTGGTCAGATTCTGCTGTCAGGGACATGCTGCGAATGTGGGATAATTTCACTGCACGCCATGGAATTACTCCCCATTTATACTACTCTAAACGGGAGCAGCTTTTCACATGGAGGTGACCAAACCCAGCCATAAATACACAGAAAACTCGAGTCCTGAATACGGCTCCCTTCCTGCTTCTCTAACCACTCAACTAAACACCCTCCCAGAGCTTGGAAGAGAACCCAGGATTCCTGACTGCCAGTTCGCTCCCTGCTCTAACCCACTAAGGGTACATCTACACTACAGGGGGGAGTCGATTTAAGATACGCAAATTCAGCTACGTGAATAGCGTAGCTGAATTCAACGTATCTCAGCCGACTTACCCCGCTGTGAGGACGGCGGCAAAATCGACCTCTGCAGCTTCCTGTCAACGGCGCTTACTCCCACCTCCGCTGGTGGAGTAAGAGCGTCAATTCGGGGATCGATTGTCGCGTCCCCACGGGCCGAGAGGTCGATTTCTACCCGCCGATTCAGGCGGGTAGTGTAGACCAAGCCATAATCCAACACCCCTCCCAGAGCTTAAAACACAAATGAGGTGTCATGACTGCCAGTCCCCTCCTCTAACGACTACATCAGACTGCATCTCAGCTTCTGTGCCAGTGACTCTCCATTGCCATCAGGAACAACTGTTGCGACTGACAACGAAGAGTCATTGGTCCAGGGTAGGTGCGTGAGAGTGATTCTCCAGGGGTCAGCGGCCAGATCTGGGGTTTCGGCCGCCGGCTCCTGCCAGCCGGGGTCTCACCCTGCTGCCAGCCTGGGGTTCCTTCTCCCAGGCCAGCAGCGGGTGCTGAGTTGCGCCATCAGCAGCACCCCGCTGGCAAGGGGCCAGCAGCCGGAACCCCAGAGCATCGACTGAGCAGCTCAGCACACCTGCTACTCTAGCGTTTCCGCCGCAGGCTCCTGCCAGATGGGGTCTCAGCCCACTGCCAGCCTAGGGTTTCTTCTCCCAGTCCAGTATAGGGCGGCTGGACCCCGGCTGACAAGGGTCTAGCAGCGGGAACCCCAGAGCGGGGGCAGGCTGAGCGGTTCAGCCAGTGCCATGGGCCACCAAAAATTGGCTTGCGTGCCACCTTTGGCACGCATGCCATAGGTTGTCCACCCCTGCTCTACACACTGGAATCAACTCCCTCCCAGAGCTGGGAACACAAATGAGGTGTCATGACTGCCAGTCCCCTCCTCTAACGACTACATCAGACTGCATCTCAGCTTCTGTCCCAGTGACTCTCTCCATTGCCATCAGGAACAACTGTTGCGTGTGACAGTGGAGAGTCATTGGGCCAGCGGAGGGACGTGAGAGTGCTTCTCCAGCGTGGTCCTTGGGGCACTCACCTGGTGTCTGGAAGAGCCACGTTCAAGTCCCTGCTCAAATGACTATATAATTCTTGATACAAAGTGGAGCATCTTAAACAGGAGAGATTGAGACAGTCTCATTTCAGAACAGCCCGTAGCCCAGCAGCGCAGGCACTGTCCTGTAAAGTGGGAATTCAAATCCCTTCTCATCATCAGTCAGAGGGAGATATTGAACCTGAGTCTGTCACAGGCCAGCCAAGTGCCCTAACCACTCAGCTTCAACTTATGAGGAGTGCCTGTCCCACAAGTACCCTTTCAGCAATTTAATAGAAGAAACAAAAATCTGAGAACTAGACACAAACTGATAGATAGATAGATAGATCTAATAACAAACTAACAGAGAGATACAAGATTCAGAGAGTCAGACAGAAACACAGAACTAACACAAACTAAAAGGTAGATAGAGAAGTAAAAACAAACTAATAGAGAAAAGTAAAAACCGACAGACAACAGTAACAACAAACTAATGTATACAGACAGAAAAGTAACAATGAGCTGATAGTGTTTGTCACAATTTTTGGATAACTTTAATGTAAACTCTTCAATCCTTTCTAAAAAATATGTGTGTCAATTTGATCAATTCCCCCACTCCCAATAGAAGGAAACTGAGGCACGAATATTCTGCCCCCTTTTTCCAAAGATAACTCTTTGGACTGCCTCAGTTTCCCATGTCCAAATTGAGCTAAGACTGAAAGTATGAAAAAGAATCTAATGTCACTTACAATTTCATCCTTAAAGAGCCTCTCTGTCACCCCGAAATATATTTCATTGCAAGAGCAAACTTACAATGCCAGTCTCTGAGATGTCTTTTCTCCTCCAGCTACAGATTGCAATTGGTTACCCCTCTCTCTCTAGCCCCATGCACATCCCTCTATCGATCTCTCTCTCTATCTAATGCTCCGATCACTGTATTATGAAGCCTTTCCCCCACCACACTGAGGCTGAGCTTCTGGAAATACACTGAGATCTGTGCTGTCTGCAGATGAGCTGTGTGTCAAAAACTTTGGTGCTGAGGGGAGGTTATTTATCCATGTCTGTTTTCTACGGGCTTGAGGGACTCACTCCCTGGAGCCCTCAACAGTCCAGAGCCAACAATATTTTATCTTGCCTTCTACTTCCCTGAAGAGTTTTCAGAAACTAAAATAATCACAATTACAACGAGGTAGCAGGGTCTAAAGCAAAGATTGTGAGGCGCACACTGAGGGCACACAGGACTGTACTCCAGAGATCTGACATCAATTCCTAGCCCTGCCACTGACCTGCTGTGTTACCTTGGGAAAATCATTCCCTAGGGCTATCTTTCCCCTCGCACCCTTTGCCTGTCTTTTCTACTGTAAGCTCCTTGGGGTGGAGATTGCCTCTTACCTAATAAAATGGACCTCTCATATCAGATGCAACTATCAGATAACTAATTAATTATTATTTAAAAGCTAAGGTCCAAGGTGTCCTGAGATCTGATCCCAACTATTCCTCCGGCTTTGTTCCGTCTCTTCGCCACTCCATTCCTCAGTTTGTCATCCATCCAATTGGGATACTACTTACAACTTGGAGGATAATTCATAATGAGTGGAGATGCTCAAAAAATCTTCCTGGCAAAACAACTTTTTGAAGAAAAATTGGTTGTCATTGAAAATATTTTAGCATGGAAAAAAATCATTTTGAACTCTTTTTTCTACGGGTATTTTTTTTTTTTTTTAGTGGTGGGAAGTTGTTTTTAGTTTTGTTTTTCTGAAAACCTGGAGATGGAAAAGATTTTTGTATATTTTTTTCAGGTTTTGGGGGGGAAAGTGTTCAATATCAGAAATCTTTTTTTCCAAAACTAGAAAATATTTACCATAAACGTGCTGTTTTACAAGAGAAGTTTATTGAAAACCAAACGCTTTTCAGTCTTCAGTTTCATTGTTTTGCCCATCCAAAAGCAATATTATGCGATGTTTCTATGAAAACAAAAAAAATTGACATTTCCCACAAAAATACAATTTTCATTTTTGACCAGTTTTAATAATGATTAATTAAACGCAATTAAATGCATATGAGTTCATGTGGGTGCAACATTCATTGCAATTTTATTTGACAACATCTGCTTGTTATAGATCATAGGAAGTGTCTAACTGACCCTTGGATCATGCAGTCCAGTATTCTGTTCCTGACAGTGGCCAGTACTACCTGAGTCAGAGGAAAGTCTAAGAGGCCCTATAGAGGACAATTCTAGAATAACCTGTCCATGGTGGACTCTCATCATCATCATCAGCTAGTGTATAGTCTATGGCGTGAGGAAGGTGAGTTTCTACCCCTCATAGAGTTTTATCTGCTACAAAGTAACTGCATGCTCTCATTATCCAGATAGGCTGCAGTGCTCAAAGGAACCAACTGGATTTGTGTGTCTAAATCCCATTGGCTTTCAACTGGAGAGGAGTGCCCGGCTCCATTAACCCTCTTTGAATATCTCACTTAGTTTATTATTAATTACTTATTTTGTAGATTCCAACACTGACAACTTTCAAATCAAGATTGGATGTTTTTCTAAAGAATCTGCTCTAGGTATTATTTTGGGGATGTTCTATGGGTCGGGTTATACAGGAGGTCAGAATAGACAGTCACTATGGTCCCTTCTGGCCTTGGAATCTATTAATCTAATTTGAACTCCACCAAAAATGAGAACAAATTTTCTCCAAAAACCTCACAAAATGGTAGATTTAAAAAAGAAATTCTAAATTTCTATGAATTTTTTAATGAAAATTTTATATTTTTAAAGTGTGTAAGATGATCCTGATCATCTCCCCTGTTTTTTTTACCAGATCTATTCAAATTAATTCCAGGAGCTTTTAGCTGGAACACCTCAGAGTCATACAACTCTACCCAGATCTGAGTTTGGCAATGAGAACAAACACTTTCTGGGCCAAGGCGTCAGTTCCCACGCTTGGGAATATGGGCTGAGATTTGGCAATGCACAGAGTGGAGGGGGTGTCTACAAACCCCTCCCACAACCAGCTCCTGATAACTGAAATGGAAACATGGGAACCCATTGGAAATCTGCTGACTTCTTGGTGCTGAGGATGTGAGGTTCTGAAGATGTGAACATTTAAACTGATCAAAATAAAGAATGCTTATTTATAAACATCAATATTATCAGTCAAAATTATATATATAAAAATTAAATACTGCCAAGCCAATGTATAAGATAGTATTGTCTATGGTCAGGAGTCCTATTTGCATTTTATTTTGAAAAGTAGTATCTAAAGTTGCTTTTTTTAAGGAATAAATGTCAGCCCTAGTTCAGCAAAGTGCTTAAACACAAACCCACCTTTAAGCTTTTGAGTAATGCACCTTCTTGCTTTATTCCAATTTGCCCCATTACATGGGAAGAGCCATGTGTAAACATCCACAAAGTTACCTCTTTCAAATCCCTCTTTAAAACTCCCCTTTGCCATGATACCTACAAAATACTCACCCGCAGTCAGGGAGCAGGTGTGCTGGAAAAACTGCCCATCATACTGACCAGCATTGTCTCATTGCTTCCTTGTCCTACCATGTCTGTCTGTCTCCATCAGCTGTCGCAAACCTTTTAATTAGACTCTAAGCTGTTTGAAGCAGGGACCATCTTTTTGTTTTGTGTTTGTACAGAACTTGGTGCAATAGATTCCTGATCCATAACTGGTGTTACCAATGTTAATAATAATACCATATAAATTAAATATTTTGCTGCATCAGAGCCTAAATGGAACAAATTCATCCTGATGTTTATCCAGTGTAGCTAAAAAAAGACACTGGGGATGAATTTAGTACCAAATATTAAAAATAATAAGGTATAATACACACAAACAAGAAAAGAGATAAAGAACTAATTACATAGAGTTCAAGTCAGAGATGCCACTCACTTGCATTCGGTTAAAACTAGAGAACCTCCATTGACTTCAATGGACTTACTCCACAGTTATTCAGTGATATAAATTAGACTAGAACTTGGGACAGAGAGACAGCGTGAAATTCAACTTCCTTAGCTGGCAGAAGAAGTTTAAGTATCATTTTTCAGAACTACAAAGAAATAAGTAAAATTTACATTGAAATAAGCCCTAAACCAGGGACTTTCAAAAATGGGCTGCAGGCAATAAGGCCTTGCTTAGACCTGGACTACGCTGGTGTGGGGGTTCGAACTCAGATACACAACTTTTGCTATGCTATTCATGTAGCTGAAGTCGAAATATCTTAATTCAACTTTCCTGGACATCCTCACGGCGGCGAGTCAACCACGGCAGCTCCCCCGTCAACTCCACTTACTCCTCTTGCGGAACTGGAGTTCCGGAGTCAACGGGGAGCGTGTTCGGGCATTGATTTATCACGTCTAGACAAGACGCAATAAATCAATCCCCGATACAGCAAACACTACCCGCCAATCTGGAGGGTAGTATCGATATACACTTAGGGCAGGTTTTCATTACCGAGGGGGGTCGATTTAAGATACGAAAATTCAGCTACGTGAATAGCGTAGCTGAATTCAACGTATCGGAGCCGACTTACCCCGCTGTGAGGACGGCGGCAAAATCGACCTCTGCGGCTTCCCGTCGACGGCGCTTACTCCCACCTCCGCTGGTGGAGTAAGAGCGTCGATTCGGGGACCGATTGTTGCGTCCCGATGAGACGCGATAATTCGATCCCCGAGAGATCGATTTATACCCGTTGATTCAGGGGGGTAGTGTAAACCTAGCCTTAGATGGGGAGTTATTATGGATGCTCTGACTCCAACTGCAAATCAAGTGTGGTGCCGAAGACCCTTAGGACTCTGAAACTCACAAAGTAAACCTTCACCTTCCATCTTCTGCCTGACAAGAGCATCTAACTTCCCACAGGTGTATCCTGTTATACTGACCTCTCAAGGAATTATAGGCCAGTGGAAGAAACAAAGTTACTTATTATTTTAATGTGTCCCATCGAGGGCCATTAGAATGCAAAAGTGCTGGGAAATACAGGTCTCAGTTGCAGTCCCATCACGTCAGATTAGAAAATAAAGTCAGAGGCATTGATTAAAGTTAGACAAAGGAAGGGGTGGGCCTGTTCCTATGTCAAGTAGCCCCCAATGGTTAAAGTGAAAGGGGTCAAGCCATTCATTCCCTGTCCTTTTAATGGTGATCCCTTCCTTTGTGAATTCCATCAGACCCTCAGGTAGGCTATTACAAGCCAGCTAAGGTTCTGGTATCACTGGGCTCTTAGCTATTGTAGGTCACATGTCTGTGCTACAAATACATATTTATTTCTGCAAACCCCTGTGGACGCCCTTTGGGCCTCAGCCATGCCTTATTTTTAGCCAAACTCCTTTGACTCCTTTGAAAATCACCAGCATTAGTGGTTGAATGAATTTATAAGCCAACAATGGACAAGTGTGTTTAATAGAGCAGTTAAAATGTTTTGTGTCCCAATTTTTGCCAATGCTCCTGAGTCTTGGTGACTGTATATAAGGGTCTTCCCAGGAATTTGAGCATGACGTTTCCAAAGACATTGTTAGTTTTTGGTGCTCAACTTGAGGCAGCCTGAATCTATTCATGGATGCGCTTTCAGCAAAGCTCCTGAGTTCAGAGGCCAAACCCCCTATCCTCCCATGGGGACAGGGATGGAGATTGGGGCAGCCTGTCTTCCTGGCAAAAAGCTCTGGAGAAAACTCTTGTGCCTGTGTCATTTCCCAAGGGGTTTTTTTTTATAAGAAAGGAATGGATCTGAGCCCACATTATGAAATGCTAACACCAAGCTTGTCTCAAGTCGGGTGCCGAAAAATGGAGATACCCCAAATCTCTGGTCTCTTCTGGAAATGTTGGCCCTAATGCAATGAGCCATGGAGCCATGGAGCGCCGGCTGGAGCTCGGCCAGACCCCCGGACCCGCTCCCATGGCCAGAGCCACGGGCGGAGGGCAGCAAAACCCCCGGAACCCGCTCTCCCTTTCCAGCACCCGCCAGAGCGCAGCCAGACCCCCGACCCCGCTCCCCTGGACTGAGCGCCTGGAGTAGCGTGGCCAGACCATCGGCACCAGACCCACGGCCGGAGCTCCGGGCAGAGTGCGGCCAGACCCCTGGCACACCTTCCCCGGCGGAGCGAGGCCAGACCCCCGTCCCCCTTCGCTGACCGGATAAAAACGGAGGGGTGGGAATCCTAGTTTGCCCACCCCTGATCAATATAGTTGCTGCTTTGGAGATTTGGGGATTCTTTCGCAAGAGGAGTCATTAAAAACTTCATAGAGTGTTTCAGGGTATGTCTACACTATGAAATTAGGTCAAATTTATAGAAGCCGGTTTTATAGAAATTGGTTATCTACAGCCGATTGTGTGTGTCCCCACATAAAATACTCTAAGTGCATAAAGTCGGCGGACCGCGTCTACAGTACCGAGGCTAGCATCGACTTCCGGAGCGTTGCACTCTGGATAGCTATCCCACAGTTCCCGCAGTCTCCGCCGCCCATTGGAATTCTGGGTTGAGATCCCAATGCCTGAATGATGCAAAACATTGTCATGGGGGGTTCTGGGTACATGTCGTCAGGCCCCTCCCCTTCCGTCAGAGCAACAGCAGACAATCAATTTGTGCCTTTTTACCTGGGTTACCTGTGCAGACAACATACCACACCGAGCACGGAGCCCGCTCAGCTCAGCTCACCGTCACCATATGTCCTCTGGGTGCCGGCAGACGTGGTACTACATTGCTACACAGCAGCAGCTAATTTCCTTTTGGCAGTAGATGGTGCAGTTTGACTAGCAGCCTTCATCGGCGATCTGGGTGCTGGCAGACGTGGGACTGGCAAACGCGGGGCTGCATTGCTACACAGCAGCAGCCCCTTGCCTTTTGGTAGAAGATTGATTGATATCCGTCGTCGTCGTACTGCAGTGGCTGTCAATCATGGTCACCTGGGCAGACATGCTCAGTCCTATTGAACAGTCTCAACGATGATGGCTCTCAGTTGTAGTATGCTATTTTCTGTCAAGCACCCAGTATTTTCTGCCAAGCACCCAGAAGATGCCGAGGGCTATTAGTCATGCTGCACCGTCGTCTGCCAGCTTAATATGTAAAAAATAGATTTGTTCTGTATTCATTTGCATCCCCCTCCCTCTGTGAAATCAACGGCCTGCTAAACCCAGGGTTTTGAGTTCAATCTTTGTGAGGGGCCATTCTGTGTGACAGTTGTTTGTGCTTCTCCCTGATGCACAGCCACCTTTGTTGATTTTAATTCCCTTTACCTATACGCCATGTCGTCACACGCCCCTCCCTCCCTGCCTCCCTACATCAGATACTAGTTTCGTGTCTTTTTTCAGACCAGATGCCATAGCACTGGGATCATGGAGCCCGCTCAGATCACCGCGGCAATTATGAGCACTATGAACACCACGCGCATTGTCCTGGAATATATGCACAGCCAGGACATGCCAAAGCAAAACCAGGACCAGCCGATGAGGCGATTGCAGTGCGGCAACGAGAGTGATTAGGAAATTGATATGGACATAGACCTCTCACAAAGAACAGGCCCCACAAATGTGCAAATCATGGTGTTACTGGGGCAGGTTCATGCTGTGGAACGCCAATTATGGGCCCGGGAAACTAGTACAGACTTGTGGGAGGCATTGTGCTGCAGGTGTGGGACGATTCCCAGTGGCTGCGAAACTTTTCTATGTGTAAGGGCACTTTCATGGAACTTTGTGACTTGCTTTCCCCTGTCCTGAAGTGCAAGAATACCAGGATGAGAGCAGCCCTCACAGTTGAGAAGCGAGTGGCAATAGCCCTGTGGAAGCTTCCAATGCCAGACAGCTACCGGTCAGTCGGGAATCAATTTGGAGTGGGCAAATCTACTGTGGGGGCTGCTGTGATCCAAGTTGCCAGGGCAATGAAAGACCTGCTATCAAGGGTAGTAACTCTGGGAAACGTGCAGGCCATAGTGGATGTCTTTGCTGCAATGGGATTGCCAAACTGTGGTGGGGCGATAGATGGAACCCATATCCCTATCTTGTCACCGGAGCACCAAGCCACCGAGTACATAAACCACAAGGGGTACTTTTCAATGCTGCTGCAAGCCCTGGTGGATCACAAGGGACGTTTCACCATCATCAACTTGCAATGGCTGGGAAAGATGCATGACGCTCGCGTCTTCAGGCACTCTGGTCTGTTCGAAAGCTGGAGGAAGTGACTTTCTTCCCGGACCAGAAAATAACCATTGGGGATGTTGAAATGCCTATAGTTATCCTTGGGGACCCAGCCTACCCCTTAATGCCATGGCTCATGAAGCCGTACACAGGCAGCCTGGACAGTAGTCAGGACCTGTTCAACTACAGGCTGAGCAAGTGCCGAATGGTGGTGGAATGTTCATTTGGACGTTTAAAAGCGCGCTGGCGCAACTTACTGACTCGCTCAGACCTCAGCAAAAAGAATATCCCCATTGTTATTGCTGCTTGCTGTGCGCTCCACAATATCTGTGAGAGTAAGGGGGAGACAACAATGGTGGGGTGGGAGGTTGAGGCCCATTGCCTGGCCACTGATTATGCGCAGCCAGACACCAGGGCGGTTAGAAGAGCACAGCAGGACATGGTGAACATCAGAGAAGCTTTGAAAATGAGTTTTGTGACTGGCCAGGCTACAGTGTGTAACTTCTGTTTGTTTCTCCTTGATGAAACCTCCACCCCACCCCACCACGCGGTTCACTCTACTTCCCTGTAAACCAACCACCTTCCCCTCCTCTCCACCTTCGAGCACCGCTTGCAGAGGCAATAAAGTCATTGTTGCTTCACATTGATGCATTCTTTATTAATTCATCACACAACTAGGGGCATAATTGCCAAGGTAACCCGGGATGGGTGGGGGAGGAGGGAAGGAAAAGACACACTGCAGTTTAAAACTTTAACTCTTATTGAAGGCCAGCCTTCTGATGCTCGGGCAATGATCTGGGGTGGAGTGACTGGGTGGCCGGAGGCGTCAGGGTGAGGAGGCTATGGAACTTGGGGAGGAGGGCTGTTGGTTACACAGGGGCTGTAGCGGTGGTCTCTGCTCCTGCTGCCTTTTGTGCAGCTCAACCATATGCTGGAGCATATCAATTTGATGCTCCAGCAGCCAGAGCATCGACTCTTGCCTTCTGTCTGCAAGCTGATGCCACCTATCCTCTTCAGCCCGCCACTTTCTCTGTTCATCCCGCGATTCAGCCCACCACCTCTCCTCTCGTTCTTACTGTGCTTTTCTGTAGTCTTACATTGACTGCCTCCACGCATTCTTCTGTGCTCTTTCAGCGTGGGAGGAAATCTGGAGCTCCGTGAACATGTCATCCCGAGTCCACCGTTTTCTCCTTTTAATCTTCACTAGCCTCTGTGAAGGAGAGACATTTGCAGCTGGTGGAAGAGAAGGGAGAGATGGTTAAAAAAGACACATTTTAGAGAACAATGGGTACACTCTTTCACGTTAAATTTTGCTGTTGACATTACACAGCACATGTGCTTTCGTTACAAGATCGCATTTTTCCTCTTATATTGATGGCCTGCCAGTTTGGTGTGAGAGATCACTCACGCAGTGCCAGGCAACAGATTTCGGCTTGCAGGCAGCCATGGTAAGCCACAGTCTTTTGGCTTTTTTAACCTTCTTAACATATGGGAATGGTTTCAAACAGTAGTGCCCTCATTTCCCATACCAACCACCCATTGGGTTGGCCATTTAAAATGGGTTTTCAATGTAAAAGGAGGGGCTGCGGTTCCTGGGTTAACATGCAGCACAAACCCAACTAACCTCCCTCCCCCCCACACCCAATTCTCTGGGATGATCACTTCACCCCTCCCCCCCACTGCATGGCTAACAGTGGGGAACATTTCTTTTCAGCCAAGCAGGAATGGGCACCTCTGAATGTCCCCTTAATAAAATCACCCCATTTCAACCAGGTGACCGTGAATGATATCACTCTCCTGAGGATAACAAAGAGCGATAAGGAATGGATGTTGTCTGCATGCCAGAAAACACCAGGACCATACGCTGCCATGCTTTGTTATGCAATGATTCCAGACTATGTGCTACTGGCCTGGCGTGGTAAAGTGTGCTACCGTGGCGGACGGGATAAGGCAGCCCTCACCAGAAACTTTTTTCAAAGGCTTTGGGAGTACATGAAGGAGAGTTTTCTGGAGATGTCCCTGGAGGATTTCTGCTCCATCCCCATACACGTTAACAGACTTTTCCAGTAGCTGTACTGGCTGCCATTTGCAGGGCAAATTAATCATTAATCATTAAACATGCTTGCTTTTAAACCATGTGTAATATTTACAAAGGTACACTCACCAGAGGTTCCCTGTGTGCCCTCAGGGTCTGGGAGCATGCCTTGGGTGAGTCCAAGGGTTACTGGCTCCAGGTCCAGAGTGATAAACATATCCTGGCTGTTGGGGAAACCGGTTTGTCTGCTTCCTTGCTGCTGTGAGCTATTTACATTATCTTCATCCTCCTCTTCCTCGTACCCTGAACCCTCTTCCCTGTGTGTTTCTCCAGTGAGGGAGTCATAGCACATGGTTGGGATAGTGGTGGCTGCACCCCCTAGCATGGCATGCAGATCCGCGTAGAAGCAGCATGTTTGCGGCTCTGCCCCGGACCTTCCGTTTGCCTCTCTGGCTTGTGGTAGGCTTGCCTTAGCTCCTTAATTTTCACGCGGAACTGCTGTGCATCCCTGTTATGGCCTCTGTCCTTCATGGCCTTGGGGACCTTTTCTAATATTTTGCCATTTCGTTTACTGCTACGGTGTTCAGCTAGAACTGATTCATCTCCCCATATGGTGAGCAGATCCCGTACCTCCCGTTCGGTCCATGCTGGAGCTCTTTTGAGATCCTGGGACTCCATCACGGTTACCTGTGCTGATGAGCTCTGCGTGGTCACCTGTGCTGTCCACGCTGGAAAACAGGAAATGAAATATAAACGTTCGCGGGGCTTTTCCTGTCTATCTGGTCAGTGCATCTGAGTTGAGAGTGCTGTCCAGAGCGGTCACAAGGAAGCACGTGGGATAGCTCTCGGAGGCCAATAACGTTGAATTCCATCCACACTACCCCAATTCCGACCCGCTAAGGCCGATTTTATCGCTAATCCCTTCGTCGGAGGAGGAGTAAAGAAACCGGTTTAAAGGGCCCCTTAAGTCGAAAGAAAAGGCTTCGTCGTGTGAACGTGTCCAGGCTTAATTCGATTTAATGCTGCTAAAGTTGACTTAAACTCATAGTGTAGACCAGGCCTCAGTCTCTTTGTGTTTATTCTAGCCATGCAAACATTAGAGGCTTTGAAAATTCCTTCCTGTGATGAGATGGCTCAAGGAGACTATTTGGGAAAGAGAGGAAGATGTGGACATTTGACTCATCTCCAAAGCAGATGAAATCCCATGACTGCTGGATTTTGGTTCTGGCACTAAGATGGAGGAGCTAAGCTGGAGTTAGAGCAGGAGAGAAATAGTCAGGGCTTCTTGGTTCCATTTCAATTCTAGGTGGAGAACAAACACAACGATTAAAATGGGATAATTGTATTTTTGGATCCCTCATGCGCATCTTTGACATATATTGTCTATGAATTCTACTGAAAGACTTCAACTTTTTGGTGAGATATGATTAAAAGATCAAGGTTGGTTTGCTTTAGGAGTCAACAGCCAATATACAATCAGAGACCTGAAACTTCAACACTGACACTCAGCAGGCACCTGGGGACTTAATGTATCAACAACGTAAAACATCTCATTTAGAAAATCCTTCTTCCTAATTTTATCAGGCACTTCAGCAACAACAGGGATGGGATCTTTTTTAGTGCTTAGAATAGAATAGAATAGAATAGAATAGAATAAAATAGAGATCTAATCTGTTAGGTTCTGACTGGCCAAGTCATTATGGGTAGAGTTGGCTGAATAATGGACTTTTTCTGGTTCAATGGCTATTTAAAAAAAATTGAAACTAATGTTTAGTTTCAGGTCAAATTGAAAATAACAATTTTTTTTTAAAACAATTTTTAGTGATTAAAAAGTCAAAGAAATGTTGACCTTGAAATGAGCCAATACATTGGTAATGTCAAGGCTAAGTGTTTCATTCTGTATCATCCTGAAAAAAATTGTTTAGATTTTCAGGCAGTTTGCAAAAAGCCAAGTAAAGATTCCCAAAGCCACAGAAGGTGAACTCCATGATGGTAGTGGTAGGGTACTCCCACATGAGCCTTAACCAGTGGTCAGGGCATTCACCAAAGATGTAAGAAACCTGGATTCATTCCCCGCAGCTGCCATCTGATGAGGATAAAGAAATTGAATGTTGGTCTCCCCCATTACAGGAGAACATCCCTGACATTGGACTATGGGATAGTCTGGGTTGAGTTCTTCTCAGTCTCTCCTCTTGAAGATGTTAAACTTTATATAAATAATTAAACAGGCAATAGAGAAGGAACTTGAGCTTGGGTCTCCAACATCTCAGGTGACACCCTGGCAGACACACAGTAGAGCAATATCACTATCACCCAGGCCGAAGACTATATATTGCAATTCATAGTGGCAATTCACAGTCTTTCATGATGACACTGGATAGTCATTGGGCAAGGGAAAGAGAGTGAGGTGTCCTTATAGCTCTCTGCCATTTTAAACACTGGGCATCCTCTTACCCTTCAACCTCTGCCCTCAGTGACCCCTCTACAACCACGTGCCTTTCAGACTCTGTCTTCAGTGACCCCTGTGCAGTCATGTACCCTTCATATCCTGCCCTCACTGACCCCAGTGCAGCTCCTCCCCTTCATTCTCTGTCCCCACTCACCTCTGTTGATTACCATTCCTTTTATTTTTTATATTCCTGTTGACTTCATTCATTATACATAGGTTTAACTGATCTGAAATTCATTGAGAATATTATTTTTTTTTAAATATTACTGTCAGAACTAGCTTTTCACTCTTCTGTCAAAGTAGTGTTGGTTCAGGAGATCTTACAGGACTATAGAGAGTTATAGTTTATTTTTGGATCTGAAAATCCAATTCTGATACACAGGGAGTGTAGATCTGTTCAGGAAGACGTATCCATTTTTATTGAAATATTTGTCAGTGTAGAAGAACCTCATTAGTACTTAAACTTTGGAAATATAGAACTTGTTGGAAAAGAAAAAAGAATCACAGTATTTACAAATATATTTCTATTTTCAAATTTTTGAAAAGAACTTTCACTTATAGTAAAATTTCATAAACATTTTTTCTTTTTATCTAATTTTTTTTCTTATGGAGAAAAAAGGAGTAAGTCTGAAAAATACAAAATCAAAATCTATTTAGGAAAGTTATTTGTTCTTTTATTTTTCTTGAAATTTAAGATCTGGAAAATATACTAAGGAATTTTTTAGAAGATGTTATTTATCTATTATCAATAAAAAAGCCAGTTTAGAAAGAAATCTTTGCAACCTCTATTTATAATTGTATATTTTATCCTCATTAGTTGAAATCATTCTTAGAATAATTTTGACTAGCAATTCTTGGTGCCAAAGCCCCAACTGATGGAAGCCGTGAAGTAAGATGCAACCACTTCTGCCAGCTGGGGAACTGGCCCATTTACCCTCAGGATTTTCAAGAGTGAGGAAGATAGGTGCCCAATTCCCATAGAACTTCACTGGGAGTTTGATGTCTGAGCCCCCCCGGATCCTTTGAATATCACAGCCTCCCTGTTTTGGTTCCCCATCTCTGAAATAGGGTAACATAGTTTCCCTACTTTGCAGGAGTGTGGTGAGGTTAAATGCTTTAAGGATCGTGAGGTGCTCAAGTACAATGGTGACAGATGTGGTATCAGCACTTATGCAGAGAGCTTGGAGGAAAGCCATTGCAGATGCCCCCCATGGCCTCATTGAGACCACCTCAGAGATTCCCTAGACTTGTGGAGTGCTTAAGTTGCAGAAGTTCTAGCAGGACATCTGTGAGGATTGAACTCGTCATTTAAAAGGTAGTTGCACTAATGGAACAGAGGCCTTAGCTTAAAGGCATGGAGCAGCCCCTTAAATGGCTATCTGAGGTACAGCCAATAGAAGGGAACAAAGAGACACATTAGGTTTTGCTACACGTCGATCTGTGTGACGGAAGCTGATTTTAAAGAGATACGGCTCTTAGGGCTAGATTCACAATGGACTTTGGCTTTTAGACACTTAAAAATCACTCAGCGTAGATGAAGATGCTGGGTATGAAGTGTAAACATACCATGGAAATCTGGGCTCTTCATTTGGACAGAACCTTGCATTTCCCTTCTGTGATGTGTGTCCTGATCTTCACTAAGATGATGGTGTAGGAAATAAGCAGAACAATTAATACTATTATGAGCAGCACTCCACCATTGAAGACCATCTGCAGTTCTACCATGTGGGTGTCAGTGCAGGCCAGTTTGATGACCTGTGGGACATCACAGTAGAAATTGTCCAGGACATTTGGACGACAGAACGGTAGCTGGAGGAGCAGTCCAAGCTGAACAGCAGAGTGAGCCAATCCACCCAGCTTTGCCAGCGAAACTAGCCCCATGCACACATCCTGGTTCATGATACTCAAGTACCTCCGTGGTTTATAGATGGCCACATTCCGAGCGATCACCATTCCCACAAAACAAATTAAGTGGTAGAAGAACATCTGCAGGATGCACTCACTGAACAAGATGCTTTTACACTGGGAAAGTCGACATCCATATTTGGAGCATTTTCTGATGATTCACTGACACCCAGGAAAGCCAAGTTCAAAACGTACATGGGGGTATGGAACCTGTGGTTGGTGATCACGGTGGTGATGATGATGAAGTTTCCCAGCTAACTATGAGGAAAACCACAAAGAGGAAGCGCTGCAACTCAGGATTCTGGGTGAGCCCCAAGAGGACAAATTCCATCACTGGGGTGGTGACGTTCTGCTCTTACATTTTGTGTTCTTAAAATCTACAAAGAAAAAAAAAAACAGAAATTTACTGATATTAAATCAGTGTTAACTCCACCTTCACAAAGACATTGGATTTCAAAATTTCTTTAGTTTTCTAAATTCAACACTGTGTTTTCAGTTCTGCTACAGGAAACCCTGCTTCAGCTGACCCTAGGAACTCCACCAGTGGGGAGCTGCAACCATTGGGTGCTTGTGAGAGAAGAGGAGTGGTCTGCTCACCAAAAGGGGCCCTTGCTAGTCACAGTCTGCATTCATCTACATGCAGGCTGGATGGTGCAGTCTTCCAAAAGTCCATAGAGTCCTCTTGGGACCTAGAGATTCTGGGATGGGAAGGATGTGGGTTGCAGGGGTACATATAGCCAGAGATTCTCAGAGTCCAGGAGTTCTCAACAAGGGGCTGCTAGGAAGTCACGACGACTAAACCTACCTACCGACATTGCTGAATGGGAGGGAGGTCCCAGTTAGATCCTTGGTAGAAGGGAGGGGAATTGGAATGGAAAAGCTTGAGAACCACTGATTTAATGGATTGGAATTCTTGGACTGGCTATCAGAGATGTGTAGCACCTGTAACCCCCATGAACACTTTGAGGAACATTGTCCCTTTGTAGTGGCTCATCCAGTGAAGAAGGTGACTCTGACTGACTGATCAGGGAGGAGTTGGTGCTCAGAACCACTGGAACCAATTTGCTGTAGTTTGGTGCCGACAGATTCTGGTATTTACATATAAGCACCAGCACTGGAAAACTGACCACATAAAGATTTCCATCCATGCACTCAAGTTGAGATGTTCACTGCCACTGAGTGATTATCAGTGGTTCACAGTCATGCTGGAAGGGTATAATGAGTGGGGTCCCACAGGGATCATTTCTGTGTCCGGTTCTGTTCAATATCTTCATCAATAATATAGATAATGGCAGAGAAAGTACATTTATAAACTTTGCAGAGGATACCAAGCTAGGAGAGGTTGCAAGTGCTTTGAAGGATAGGATTATAATTCAAAATGATCTTGACAAACTGGAGAAATGGTTTGAAGTAAATAGTATAAAATTCAATAAGGACAAATGCAAAGTACTCCACTTAGGAAGGAACAATCAGTTGCACACATAGAAAATGGGAAAGGACTGCCTAGAAGGAGTACTGCGGAAAGGGATTTTGGGGTTATAGTGTATCACAAGCTAAATATGAGTCAACCTGAATCTGGGATGTATTAGCAGGAGTGTAGTAAGCAAGACACGAGAAGTAATTCTTCCACTCTACTCCAAACTGATTAGGCCTCAATTGGAATACCGTGTCCAGTTCTGGGTGCCAAATTTCAGAAAAGATGTGGACAAATTGGAGAAAGTCCAGAGAAGAGCAACAAAAATGATGAAAGCTCTAGAAAACATGACCTATGTGGGAAGATTGCAAAAAAAATGGATTTGTTTAGTCTGGAGAAGAGAAGACCGAGTGGGGACCTGATAACAGTTTTCAAGTACATAAAAGGTTGTTATAAGGAGGAGGGAGAAAAATTGTTCTTCTTAACCTTTGAGGATAGGACACGAAGCAAAGGGCTTAAACTGCAGCAAGGGAGGTTTAGGTTGGACATTAGGAAAAACTTCCTATTGTCAAAGTGGCTAAGCACTGGAATAAGTTGCTTAGGGAGGTTGTGGAATCTCCATCATTGGAGATTTTTAAGAGCAGGTTGGCAAACACTTGTCAGGGATGGTCCAGATAATACTTAGTCCTGCCTTGAGTACAGGGAACTGGACTAGATAACCTCTCGAGGTCCCTTCCATTTCTATGATTCTATGATTAGAGTTTTGACAGTAAACGCTGATTTCACTATATGCACACACATTGAGGAATTTTTTTTCCATCAATGATAATCACATTATTGTGGTGATGCTCTTTTACGGGAGCTCCATCTTCATCTGTGTTCGACCCAGGATAAGCCGCTCCTTGGACCTCAACAATGTGGCCAGCACCTGAACGCAGTGGTGACACCCTTGCTGAACCCTTTCATCTACAACCTGAGGAACTAGTAGGTCAAAAAGACCCTGAGAGACACACTCGAGAGGAAGCTGTATTCCTTCAAGGAACCCCAGTGAGTTTCTAAGAGGGGAAATTGTGTAAAAGGTGAGAGGTACAATTTTCAAAATCAGCTAAGTGACTTAGAAGCCAAAGTCCCATTTTCAAAAGTTTTTTAGGCCAGATTTTTAGAGGTATCTAGACACCTAACACTCTTTGATTTCAATGGGTGTTAAGCACCTAGGTTGTTTAGAAAACACCATTAAGGGCTAGTCTACACTGGGAGGGGTGGGAATCGATCCAATTACCTCGGGTCCACATGGCGTGGGATCGACAGCTGCAGCTCCCCCATCGACTGCGCTACCGCCACTCGCTCTGGAGTTCTGGAGTCGACGCTGAGCGCGTTCGGGGATCGATATATCGCGTCTTAACGAGACGCGATATATTGGTCCTGGATTAATTGATTGCTACCCGCTGATACGGCAGGTAGTGAAGACGTACCCTAAGTTTCTAAATACCCTTAAACATGATGCTATTAGACTCATAAGGGCTTAGGTCACTTTTGAAAATGAGACTTAAGCTCCTAAATCACTTAGAAAATTTGAGAAGTTTTCCCAATGGCAGTAAATGGAGGAGACTGGCTGTGTGTGTGTGTGTGTGTGTATGCACGTGCACATGCATGTATGCTTACACTTGTTTACATGAGAGAGAGAGAGACAATGTACTGCCAACACTCTACAGCCAGGTCTACACTAGAAAAAGCTTTGCCAATAGAGCTATAGCAGCGAACTCTCCTAGTGTGAATGTCCTAGTGCTTTTGCTGGTATAACTTCCACCAGCCCATTCGAGTTCACATAACATCCCAGCATAAGCTACTGCAATTGTGCATATGGCAATATGAGAGTAGGAAAACATTTGGAGCTGGATTAAGGTTTGAGCACTACAGGCCAGTGTGCAGGGCCCTAGCTGCAGGAGTCATGACATTACAGCAGAATCTCAGCTTTCATTTTTTAAATAAAACTAATTTTCTAGTCCTTATGGGTGGGAAGCATTTTGTGAATCATTTCAGGTTCTATCAATCAGTATTTTTGGACAAAATTGTTTCATCAGAACTTTGCATCCAGTTCTACTTATGAGCTACCTTGTCATTTATCTTGGCCAGAAGGTAGAGTGAGCTCCTTCCCTGTATCATTTGACGAATTGAGTAAATACAGCAAAATCATCCCTGTGTGAATAGCAATGTTACTTTTTCTATTAATTTGATTCATCCAAGTCCATGGCCCCTGTGTGAATAGTCCATCAACAAAGATATAAAAGATGATGGGATGAAATGAATAAGCAATTGGGATAAAATTTTCAATGGAGCCAAAGGGAATTAGGTGCTGAACTCCCATTGCAAGTCAATAGGAGTTGGGTGCCCAAATACCTTAGGCCCATTTGAATTTCCCTTTCCTCAGGGTGTGCTGGCCCTTTAAGGGGAGATGGGCTCATCCACACCTGTGCCTTGTCATCTCTTCCCAGGTGATGGGCTTGGGCTTGGGGCTGGGCTAGGTCAGTGACCAGGCTCAGGAGGGAGCCTGATCCATCACAGTGAGGGGAACCAATGGGTTGGAAAGACCTAGGGGAGGTCTCTGTGGACAGGCCCAGGACTGGGGTGGGCCTGGGAGAGTGCCATTGCTCAGAGATCTAAGAGCACAGAGAACTGGGCCTGACGCCCTGATCCAAGAGTAAAGGCTAGAAGAATTTCAGGGATCAGGAGACTCCAGCGGGGGATCCAAACGGGACCCAGGTTCAGGGATGACGTGGGAAGAAGCTCATCACAGCAGCCAGAGGGGATTAGGATCCCAGGAGGGGCACGATGGCCTGGTGAGCCTGGGGAATGGAGCCCAGAGATTCTGGCTTTTAAGTGTTATTCTCTGTTAATAAACCAAACCCCAGAGGGGAGTGTAATTCCAACTCACCAATTGCAGTGGGACGTTTAACTGGGGAAGGAGAGGAATTGAGGAAGTATCTGGGTGTGACAGCAGTTCAAGTAAGACCCTGTTATATGCATCCTTTGGCACTAACCCTGACTTTGCCCCTAATTCAACAAAGAACTTAAGCATGAGTTTGACTTTAACCAGTTGAGTACTCCCATTGAAAACTTAAAGTTTAGCACATGATAAAGTGGTTTCCTGAATCAGGGCCCTGGTACAGAATATTCAAGGGAGGAAGGGAGAGGATTGAGTCATACTCATGTGTGTTCAGGGTGGTTCCCTGGTGGTGTGAATTATCAGAGCAGTATTGACTTTAATGGAGCTATGACAATCCACACCAGCTGAGCTTTGACCCCTTCACTTTAAACTTTCTAACACGTCAATGTATCCAATCAGAGAAAAGAAACAGAGTGTCTTACAAAAAATGTATCCAGTCAGAAGAGCTAAAATTTCAAACACCGAGTGCTTATGATGAGCTGATTGTAAAGGAGTTGTGGAATAAGGAATATTCATAGACATGCTTTGGTGAATAATGTTTCATAATGAATACTTATAAGAAAATCATGATCTGGACATAGACAGCTTTGACCAGGAAAAAGATCACAATAGTTGCATACATTCTGTATCTATCTCTCTATCTCTCACCATTTCTATCTCTCTATCTCTCTATCTATCTCTCTATCTATCTATCTATGTTCAGCATCATCATCATAACCTTCTATCTAGCTCTCTGTCTATCAACATATTAACAATCAATCAGAAATGTATCATTATGGCAAAATGAGCTTATGTATTCAGAGAAGGATTGGTCCTATCTGTCTGTCCGTTTAATCACATAATCTCCTTTTATCTGTTATATATGTACTGTACACAACCATGCACAGAGAGGGAAGAATAAGAGTAATCAGCCAAATTCTGAGATTCATTTTCAGCTGGGATGTGACCAGATTTACACTGGATGGTGTATGGAATGCCAGGTCAGTGCCCCTAAAGGCACTTTTACACCAAGGTTAGACCAGCTGGGCTGTGCTTCTCAGCTAGGCACAGAGCAGGGGCCGGGGTGTTGGTGGGAGACGGGCAGGGAGACGCTTGCTTTCCATAGCTTTCCTCAGGACAGGACGTCAGAAGTGCTCTGGAGGGAGACAGCGAGGCAGGCACCAGGTGACAAGAAGGCAATCTCTACAGCGAATGGGCTGAGGATTTCAAGCTCATATCTCAGATTGATTTCCTTCAGTAGGAACGTACATACCAGGCTGGCTCATCGGCCCCTCTAGCCACTCCTTTCTGCCCCGTTCACACTTCTGGGTCCATCAAGCCTGCTGTCTCCCCCCATTTCCCTTCCACCCCAGATCAGACCTCTGGGCCCATCCAGCCCACTAATGGCCCATCTGCAGCTAGGGATGCCCCGAACTACACTGATGTGTTGCAGATCTACCCAAAATCTCTTCTCACCTACCCCAGTCTTACACCAGTCTGACTCCTTTGGTTCCAACAAAGCCACTCCCGATTTATGCACACAAGCAAGACAACGCCCATCATTGTTTTCAGTGGCCATGGAATGGGTGCATGTGGCTAAGCACTGTAACGGATATTGTTTTGGCACAGAATGAAAGTCTGATTCCTCTTGTGAACACAATTTACACCCATTTAACTCCACAACTGGACCAGATTTTCCTCTGGTGTAAATCACTGCAGTGGCAGTGACATCAATGGAGTTAATCTGGATTTGCATTGGTGCAACTGAGATCAGAATCAGACCTGTTTGTGTGCAAGCTGTGTGGTCATGGAAATAACTGACATTAATGAACAGATACTATGTGAGCAAACTTTAATTAGATAAAGACATAAAAATTAATTCTTGGTGAATTACCTACATCCAGTCAGTCTTCTCAGGGCAGCGTTCATCTCCTTGTTCCTCAGGCTGTAGACAATTGGATTCATGATTTGTGGCAATACGGAATAGAGAACTGCCACCACAAGATCCAGAGCAGATGGGGAGCTGGAGGTGGGTTTTAGGTAGGCAAAGGCCCCAGTGAAAACAACCAAGGAGACCACAGTGAGGTGAGGAAGGCAGGTGGAGAAGGCTTTATGCCGGCCCTGCTCAGAGGGGATTCTGAGCACTGATTTGAAGATCTGAACATATGACACAATGATAAAAACAAAGCAGCCTAAGACTAAACACGCACTAAAGGCAAGACCCCCAAATTCATTCAGATATGAGTCAGAGCAGGAGAGTTTGAGTAGCTGCGGGATCTCACAGAAGAACTGATCCACCATGTTGCCTTCACAGAAGGTCAATGCAAACGTGTTCCTGGTGTGTAGTACAGAGTTGAGAATCCCAGTGATCCAGGCACTGGCTGCCATTTGGACACAAGCCCTGCTGTTCATCATTCTCTCATAGTGCAGTGGTTGGCAGATGGCAACATATCGGTCGTACGCCATGATGGTGAGAAGGGAAATATCTGCTCCCAACAAGAATAAGAGGAAAAAGACTTGGGCAACACATCCAGCATAGGAAATGGACTTGCTGTTCATGAGGGAGTTTGCCATGGATTTGGGAACTGTGACAGAGATGGAGCCAAGGTCTAGGATGGACAGATTCATCAGGAAGAAGTACATGGGGGTGTGAAGGTGGTGGTCAAAGGCTATGGCCATGAAGATAAGAAGATTCCCCACCAGGGCTACCAGGTAAATCACAAGAAACACCACAAAGTGCAAAATCTGCAGCTCCTGAACATCAGAGAATCCGAGGAGAAGGAACTCGGTCATGGTGGTTCGGTTGGACATTTTCTTTCTCAGGAGATCGTGTGATGGTTGCAGAGAGAGAGACAAGAGCAAAGGACAGGATTAGATCATTAAAATAACTCTCCTTTTGTGAAAACCACCTTAATTTCCTTGAGTCAGACCCTTAGCTTGTGAAGATTGGTTTAATATGGGAATGAGGACGGAGAAAACAGCCCCAGTGACTCCAATGGAGTTACTCCTGATTTACACTGGGGTGAGAGAAAATAGAATCAGCTCAATGGACTCCACAGCGGTTACTCATAATTTACACCAGGGTGATGAAGTGGAGAATTCCTGCTTCCCTAACCACTCAACTAAACACCCTCCCAGAGCTTGGAAGAGAACCCAGGAGTCCTGACTCCCAGTTCGCTCCATCATTTAACCCACTAAATCCAACACCCCTCCCAGAGCTGGAAATACAGGGCAGGAGTTCTGGCTCTACACACTGGACTCACCTCCCTCCCACAGCTGAGAACACAAATGAGGTGTCATGACTGCCAGTCCCCTCCTCTAACGACTATATCAGACTGAATCTCAGCTTTTGTCCCAGTGACTCTCCATTGCCATCAGGAACAACTGTTGCGAGTGACAATGGAGAGTCATTGGGCTAGGGTAGGTGCGTGAGAGTGATTCTCTAGGGGCCAGCGGCCAGATCTGGGGTTTTGGCCACCGGCTCCTGCCAGCCGGGGTCTCAGCCCGCTGCCAGCCTGGGGTTCCTTCTCCCAGGCTGGCAGAGGGTGCTGAGTTGCACTGGCGGTGGGACCCCGGCTGACAGGAGCTGGCAGCGGGAATCCCAGAGCAGGGGCGGGCTGAGCGGCTCAGACAGTGCCGCGGGCCACCAAATATCGTCTCGCGTGCCACCTTCGCACGCGTGCTGTAGGTTCCTAACCCCTGCTCTATACACTGGACTCAACTCCCTCCCAGAGCTGGGAACACAAATGAGGTGTCATGACTGCCAGTCCCCTCCTCTAACGACTACATCAGACTGCATCTCAGCTTCTGTGCCAGTGACTCTCCATTGCCATCAGGAACGACTGTTGCAAGTGACAATGGAGAGTCATTGTGCCAGGGTAGGGGCAGGAGAGTGATTCTCCAGCGTGGTACTTGGGGCACTCACCTGGTGTCTGGAAGATCCAAGTTCAAGTCCCTGCTCAAATGACTATATAATTCTTGATACAAAGTGGAGCAGCTTCAACAGGAGAGACTGAGACTCATTTCAGAACAACCCATAGCCTAGCTGCTCAGGCACTCTCCTGTATGTTGGAAATTCAAATCCCTTCTCATCATCAGTCAGAGGGAGAGATTGAACCTGAGTTTGTCACAGGCCAGCCAAGTGCCCTAACCACTCAGCTTCAACTTATGAGGAGTGTCTGTCCCACAAGTCCCCTTTCAGCAATTTAATAGACAGAAGAAACAAAAAACTGAGAACTAGACACAAACTGATAGATAGATACAAGATTCAGAGAGTGAGAGAGAAACACAGAACTAACAAAAACTAACAGGTAGATAGAGAAGTAAAAACAAACTAATAGAGAAAAGTAAAAACAAACAGAGAGCAGTAACAACAAACTAATGTATACAGAGAGAAAAGTAACAACGAGCTGATAGTGTTTGTCACAATATTTGGACAACTTTAATGTGAACTCTTCAATCCATTCTAAAAAATATGTGTGTCAATTTGATCAATTCCCCCACTCCCAATAGAAGGAAACTGAGGCATGAATATTCTGCCCCCTCTTTCCTAAGATAACTGCTTTGGACTGCCTCAGTTTTCCATGCCCAAATTGAGCTAAGACTGAAAGTATGAAAAAAAAATCTAATGTCACTTACAATTTCATCCTTAAAGTGCCTCTCTGTCACCCCCAAATATATTTAATTGTAAGAGCAAACTTACGATGCCGGTCTCTGAGATGTCTTTTCTCCTCCAGCTACAGACTGCAATTGGTTACCCCTCTCTCTCTAGCCCCATGCACACCCCTCTATCGATCTATCTCTCTATCTAATGCCCCGATCACTGTATTATGAGGCCTTTCCCCCACCACACTGAGGCTGAGCTGCTGGAAATACACTGAGATCTGTGCTGTCTGCAGATGAGCTGCCTGTCAAAAACTTTGGTGCTGAGGGGAGGTGATTTATCCATGTCTGTTTTCTACAGGCTTGAGGGACTCACTCCCTGGAGCCCTCAACGGTCCAGAGCCAACAATATTTTATCTTGCCTTCTACTTCCCTGAAGAGTTTTCAGAAACTAAAATAATCACAATTACAACGAGGCAGCAGGGTCTAAAGCAAAGATTGTGAGGCAAACACTGAGGGCACACAGGACTGTACTCCAGAGATCTGACATCAATTCCTAGCCCTGCTGCTGACCTGCTGTGTTACCTTTGGAAAAGACAGCCCTCACACCCTTTGCCTGTCTTTTCTACTGTAAGCTCCTTGGGGTGGAGACTGCCTCTTATCTAATAAAATGAACCTCTCATATGAGATGCAACTATCAGATAATTAATTAATTATTATTTAAAAGCTAAGGTCCAAGGTGTCCTGAGATCTGATCCCAACTATTCCTCTGGCTTTGTTCCGTCTCTTCGCCACTCCATTCCTCAGTTTGTCATCCATCCAATTGGGATACTACTTACAACTTGGAGGATAATTCATAATGAGTGGAGATGCTCAAAAAATCTTCCTGGCAAAACAACTTTTTGAAGAAAAATTGGTTGTCATTGAAAATATTTTAGAGTGGAAAAGACTCATTTTGAACTCTTTTTTCTATGGGTTTTTGTTTTTTCAGTGGTGGGAAGTTGTTTTTCTTTTTGTTTTTCTGAAAACCTGGAGATGTAAAAGGTTTTTGTATATTTTTTTCAGGTTTTGGGGGGGAAAGTTTTCAATATCAGAAATCTTTTTTTCCAAAACTAGAAAATATTTACCATAAACGTGCTGTTTTACAAGAGAAGTTTATTGAAAACCAAACGCTTTTCAGTCTTCAGTTTCATTGTTTTGCCCATCCAAAAGCAATATTATGCGATGTTTCTATGAAAACAAAAAAAATTGACATTTCCCACAAAAATACAATTTTCATTTTTGACCAGTTTTAATAATGAGTAATTATACTCAATTAAATGCATATGAGTTCATGTGGGTGCAACATTCATTGCAATTTTATTTGACAACATCTGCTTGTTATAGATCATAGGAAGTGTCTAACTGAGTCAGACCTTTCGATCATGCAGTCCAGTATTCTGTCCCTGACAGTGGCCAGTACAACCTGAGTCAGAGGAAAGTCTAAGAGGCCCTATAGAGGACAATTCTAGAATAACCTGTCCATGGTGGACTCTCATCATCATCATCAGCTAGTGAATAGTCTATGCCGTGAGGAAGGTGAGTTTCTACCCCTCATAGAGTTTTATCTGCTACAAAGTAACTGCATGCTCTCATTATCCAGATAGGCTGCAGTGCTCAAAGGAACCAAGTGGATTTGTGTTTTTAAATCCCATTCACTTTCAACAGGAGAGGAGTGCCCGGCTCCATTAACCCTCTTTGAATATCTCACTTAGTTTATTATTAATTACTTTTTTGTAGATTCCAACACTGACAACTTTCAAATCAAGATTGGATGTTTTTCTAAAGGATCTGCTCTAGGTATTATTTTGGGGATGTTCTATGGGCCGGGTTATACAGGAGGTCAGAATAGACAGTCACTATGGTCCCTTCTGGCCTTGGAATCTATTAAACTAATTTGAACTCCACCAAAAATGAGAACAAATTTTCTCCAAAAACCTCACAAAATGGTAGATTTAAAAAAGAAATTCTAAATTTCTATGAATTTTTTAAATGAAAAATTTATTTTTTTAAAGTGTGTAAGATGATCCTGATCATCTCTCCTGTTTTTTTACCAGATCTATTAAAATTAATTCCAGGAGCTTTTAGCTGGAACACCTCAGAGTCATACAACTCTACCTGTCTCTTGGCGATGTAGGCTATTTGTGTTCATGGACGGGCCAACATGACCAATGATGGGATTTTCAAGGTCACCCATACATATTTGGTCACCAAAGTAGTTTTAAAGGAAATTGGTCATCCCAGTCCCCTAGGTGAAAATCCACCCATAGTTTTATGATCAAAACCTGCAACTCTTTTCTGATGTCATTTTTAAGGCCATTATTCAATAATGCCTTGGATAACGGAGGAGAGAATATGCTTATAAAACTTGCAGATGACACCAAGCTGGGAGGGGTTGCAAACACTCTGGAGGACAGGATCAGAATTCAAAATGACCTTGACAAATTGGAGAACAGGTCTAAAATCAATAAGAGGAAATTCAATAAAGACAAGTGCAAAGTTCTTCTCTTACCAAGGAAAAATGAAATGTACAAAATGGGGAATCACTGGCTAGGTCATGGCATTGCTGAAAAGGATCTTGGGGCTAGAGTGGATCACAAATTGAATATGAGTCAACAATGTGATGTGGTTGCAAAAAAGGTTAATATCATTTGGGGTGTATTAAAAAGAGTGTTGTATGTAAGACACGGGAGCTAATTGTCTCCCTCTACTTGGCACTGGTGAGGCCTCAGCTGGAGTACTGTGTCCGGTTCTGGGTGTCACACTTTAAGAAAGATGTGGACAGATTGGAGAGAATTCAGAGAAGACCAATAAAAATAATCAAAGTTTTAGATAATCTGACCTATGAGGAACAGTCAAAAAAACAGGCATGCAGAGGAATGGGGTTTGATCTGGAAAAGAGGACCAGCAACTTCAGTCTGTAGCACAATACAAGAAAGAGGAGATTTGATGCATTGGACATGTCTAGTCATTAGAGAGTATTGGAAGCAATCTGTAACAAAATGACCCAATTGTTGGATATTTATTATCTAATAACCTTCTGGTGATCCTTCTGGGCCTTCCTGGTGGAAATGGTCACACAAAAGGAAATGAAAAATTAACCTCTGATCTGCTAGTAACTGCTCAGCTATTAATAACCTCTCAATGGGAAAAGAAAAATAGTCCAACCATGGAGGAATGATTAAAAAGAATATGGGAGGTTGGTTATGGAAAAATTAATACTACAATTATGTGTTCAGTAAAATAGCCAGAGGATAGATAGATACTTAGATATTTGGTTACCTCTTATTCAATGCTCAAAGTATATTCACCTGCAAAAAAAAAAATCCCACCACACCTGTCCAATTGCTTTGCATATTAACATTTGATAGACATAACTGGTCTGTTAATATGTGAATACAGAGATTTCACTCACTTTAATAAAATCACCAGAAATGACATAGGAGTTGTAATGATCCTCACTCTGTACTATGCTAACACCCTGTTAAACAGAAAGATCTGGTGACTATATTCCTGTCTGATGTCTCTTTAAACCAAAGTTCACTGTTGTAATGATTGTCTTGTTTCTGATATTTATATGGCAAGGATTTGTAAACTTGCTAAAACATCCTAAATAAACAGTTAAAAAAACTGGGTATGTTGATCAAGCTGCCAGAGAAAAGTTCAGCTCCTCGTTTAGACTGATATAAGTTTGCAGTAAATCCACTGACACTAAAGTGGATTCAATTGAAATAATCAGGATTTATATCGGTGTGAGAGAAAAATTAAGCCCATTCTTAAAATGGACAACAAAATTTGCACTGGTCAGAGGTTACAAAAGTGACATTGTCAGTTGAAGTGTTAAACAATTGACCTTTTTAGAATGAAACATTTTGATTTTCCAGTAACAAACAACTTTTTTTTTTAATTTGTCCTTAATTTTACTTTAAAGGTGGTCTACATTGAAACACAATGTTTAGATTTTGTCAAAATGAAACCTGATACAAAATTGTTTTTGACTTTTTGATTCACCTGAAATTTGGAAAAAAATACCATTTTCAGTTTGACCCACAATTATTTTTTCCATTTTTTTTCAAAATTGCCAGTGAAAAGAAAAATCTATTATTCGCCCAGCTGTATTTGAATTTTGCCTCCCGCATATCATGGGGAATTTGATTTGCTAGAGCAATAATGAAGGCGGAAGATAACTTTTATTGTGTTCAATTGTTGCTATTTAAACACACAGGCAAACACTCACACAAACATCCATGCAGTATCTTCCATAGTCTGATGCACACACACACACCATGATGCTCACTCAGTCTTCACAGAAGCAGGCACACGTACACTATCCAACATGCAAACAATCACTCTAACACAACAGCCTAAATACACCAAACACACTCTTTCCCCCAGCACAAAAACTATCATAGACACACACTCACTGGCTCTCACACACAAACACAACACCTTTATGTCCCAGTTTAGATGGTATACTGTTTATAGTGATGTTACAAAACAAGGAACCAGATCTGAGTTTGGCAATGAGAGCAAAACACTTTCTGGGCCAAGACATCAGTTCCCACACTTGGGAATATGGGCTGAGAATTGGCAATACACAGAGTGGAGGGAGTGTCTACAAACCCCTCCCACAACCAGCTCCTGATCACTGAAATGGAAACATGGGAACCCATCAGAAATCTGCTGACTTCTTGGTGCTGAGGCACTTGCATGATCTATCTCTTTATTCCCGTACATAATCTGTTCCCCCTCTGTCTTGAACCTTCTGTTTGAACTTTATCCATCACTGTGACATTTGAGGAATGTGTAGGGCTGCTGCCATTTCTCCTACATGAGAGTATTTATTTATATTGCCCTTGGAACACACCCAATATTATTATTCTCTATCTTTGGTGAAAAAGTGGCAGCTCTTCGAAATCTGCACAGGGTCTGCTTCTCCTAGAGTGAGGCCAAAGCACTGTGGTGGCTTATTTTTCTTACCAACTTTGAGATGCTTTGGGGTCAGATGCATGTTGTGAATGAGAGGAATATTCACATCATGTATTGTCTCCAGGTCCTTATTTCTGGGTAGCATTTTTGCCTTTCTCCAAGGTATGTGAGAGAAGACAAAAGGGTTTGGAATAGATGCAGCTGATGTATTGATCCATCATTATAAATTGCTGAAAAAGCCTATTTAGAAGCCAAATTTTCAGATACTTATAAGTGTTTATTGAAGCAAGACTCTGTTTGAACCAGACTGGAATCTCAATAGCACCAGAGTAAAGCTGAAGTCATTGGAGTTATTTTGGCTTCATCCCCGAGATCAGAATTTTCTCCACTGTGAGTTAAGCCTGACTAAAGACAGAGTAAAAACTGTCCATCCCATTGTACCATGTTTGCAGTGGTGTAACCTCACTGAAATCAGTGGAGTTATGGTGGCATAAAACTGGTATAATAGAGAGGACAGTATAGCTCAAGGACTTCAAGATTAAAAAAAAACACTCTGGTTATTTTTTCTTATTCACATGCAACATTTGAATGAGAATTATACACAATGTAGACCGCTGCTTCAATCTTTTAGGAAAACTAAACTAATAGTTCATTTTTATGGTCTTGTCTTGCCTATGCAATGCTCTTTCCATTGCAAACTCTATAAGCAGTCTTGGAAGGATTAGATTTTATCTGTAAATATTGGCAAATGTTGATTTCACCATGCACACACAAACCAATGAAAAAATATTTCCATCAACAATCAACATTTCCAACTAGACAAAGTAAAAAAATGCTGCTTGAGAACTTATGAGTGTTTAATTTAAGGATATTGACTTTGTATATCTTCACGTCATGTTGAAACATTGTGCTTTCACAGTTCTCAAGTTAAACTTTTTGAATCTCAACATGCACTCTCAACTATTGTCTAACCCTTCCATAATTTTCTGCATCTGTGAACATTTAAACTGATAAAAATAAAAAAATGCTTATTTATAAACATCAATATTATAAGTCAAAATTATATATATAAAAATTAAATAGTGCCAAGCCAATGTATAAGATAGTATTGTCTATGGTCAGGAGTCCTATTTGTATTTTATTTTGAAAAGTAGTATCTAAAGTTGCTTTTTTAAAGGAATAAATGTCAGCCCTAGTTCAGCAAAGTGCTTAAACACAAACCCACCTTTAAGTTTTTGAGTAATGCACCTTCTTGCTTTCTTCCAATTTGCCCCATTACATGGGAAGAGCCATGTGTAAACATCCACAGAGTTACCTCTTTGAAATCACTCTTTAAAACTCCCCTTTGCCATGATACCTACAAAATACTCACCCGCAGTCAGGGAGCAGGTGTGCTGGAAAAACTGCCCATCATGCTGACCAGCATTGTCTCATTGCTTCCTTGTCCTACCATGTCTGTCTGTCTCCATCAGCTGTCGTAAAACTTTTAATTAGACTCTAAGCTGTTTGAAGCAGGGACCATCTTTTTGTTTTGTGTTTGTACAGAACTTGGTGCAATAGATTCCTGATCCATAACTGGTGTTACCAATATTAATAATAATACCATATAAATTAAATATTTTGCTGTATCAGAGCCTAAATGGAACAAATTCATCCTGATGTTTATCCAGTGTAGCTAAAAAGAGACACTGGGGATGAATTTAGTACCAAATATTAAAAATAATAAGGTATAATACACACAAACAAGAAAAGAGATAAAGAATTAATTACATAGAGTTCAAGTCAGAGATGCCACTCACTTGCATTTGGTTAAAACTAGAGAACCTCCATTGACTTCAATGGACTTACTCCACAGTTATTCAGTGATATAAATTAGACTAGAACTTGGCACAGAGAGACAGCGTGAAATTCAACTTCCTTAGCTGGCAGAAGAAGTTTTAAGTATCAATTTTCAGAACTTCAAAGAAATAAGTAAAATTTACATTGCAATAAGCCCTAAACCAGGGACTTTCAAAAATGGGCTGCAGGCAATAAGGCCTTGCTTAGACTACACTGGTGTGGGGGTTCGAACTCAGATACACAACTTTTGCTATGCTATTCATGTAGCTGAAGTCAAAATACCTTAGTTCAACTTTCCTGGACGTCCTCACGGCGGCGAGTCAATCACGGTGGCTCCCCCGTCGACTCTGCTTAATCCTCTTGCGGAGCTGGAGTTCCGGAGTCGACGGGGAGCGTGTTCGGGCATCGATTTATCACGTCTAGACAAGATGCGATAAATCAATCCCCGATACCCCTGGAGGGTAGTATAGATATACCCTTAGGGCAGGTCTTCACTACGGGGGGGGGGTGGGTGTCGATTTAAGTTACGCAAATTCAGCTACGTGAATAGCATAGCTGAATTCGACGTATCGGAGCCGACTTACCCTGCTGTGAGGACGGCGGCAAAATCGACCTCCGCGGCTCCCGTCGACGGCGCTTACTCCCACCTCCGCTGGTGGAGTAAGAGCGTCGATTCGGGGACCAATTGTTGCGTCCCGATGAGACGCGATAATTCGATCCCCGAGAGATCGATTTATACCCGTCGATTCAGGTGGGTAGTGTAGACCTAGCCTTAGATGGGGAGTTATTATGGATGCTCTGACTCCAACTGCAAGTCAAGTGTGGTGCCGAAGACCCTTAGGACTCTGAAACTCATAAAGTAAACCTTCACCTTCCATCTTCTGCCTGACAAGAGCATCTAACTTCCCACAGGTGTATCCTGTTATACTGACCTCTCAAGGAATTATAGGCCAGTGGAAGAAACAAAGTTACTTATTATTTTAATGTGTCCCATCGAGGGCCATTACAATGCAAAAGTGCTGGGAAATACAGGTCTCAGTGGCAGTGCCATCACGTCTGATTAGAAAATAAAGTCAGAGGCATTGATTAAAGTTAGACAAAGGAAGGGGTGGGCCTGTTCCTATGTCAAGTAGCCCCAGATGGTTAAAGTGAAAGGGGTCAAGCCATTCATTCCCTGCCCTTTTAATGGTGATCCCTTCCTTCGTGAATTCCATCAGACCCTCAGGTAGGCTATTACAGGCCAGCTGAGGTTCTGGCCACTGGGCTCTTAGCTATTGTATGTCACATGTCTGTGCTACAAATACATATTTATTTCTGCAAACCCCTTTGGACCCCCTTTGGGCCTCAGCCATGCCTTATTTTTAGCCAAACTCCTTTGACTCCTTTGAAAATCACCAGCCTTAGTGGTTGAATGAATTTGTAAGCCAGCAATGGACAAGTGTGTTTAATAGAGCAGTTAAAATATTTTGTGTCCCAATTTTTGCCAATGCTCCTGAGTCTTGGTGTCTGTATATAAGGGTCTTCCCAGGAATTTGAGCATGACGTTTCCAAAGACAATGTTAGTTTTTGGTGCTCAACTTGAGGCAGCCTGAATCTATTCATGGATGCGCTTTCAGCAAAGCTCCTGAGTTCAGAGGCCAAACCCCCTATCCTCCCATGGGGACAGGGATGGAGATTGGGGCAGCATGTCTTCCTGGCAAAAAGCTCTAGAGAAAACTCTTGTAACTGTGTCATTTCCCAAGTTTTTTTTTCCATAAGAGAGGAAGGGATCTGAGCCCACATTATGAACTGCTAACACCAGGCTTGTCTCAAGTTGGGTGCTGAAAAATGGAGATACTCCAAATCTCTGGTCACTTCTGGAAAGTTGGCCCTAATGCAATAAGCCATGGAGCCATGGAGCGCCGGCTGGAGCACAGCCAGACCCCCGGACCCACTCCCATGGCCAGAGCTCCGGGCGGAGGGCAGCAAAACCCCCGGAACCCGCTCCCCATTTCCAGCGCATGCCAGAGCGCAGCCAGACCCCTGACCCCCCTCCCCTGGCCAGAGCGCCTGGAGGAGCACGGCCAGACCGTCGGCCCCAGACCCACGGCCAGAGCGCCGGGCAGAGCGCGGCCAGACCCCAAGCACACCTTCCCCGGTGGAGGGAGGCCAGACTCCCGTCCCCCTTCGCCGACCAGATAAAAATGGAGGGGTGGGGGGCCAAGTTTGCCCACCCCTGATCAATATAGTTGCTACTTTGGAGATTTGGGGATTCTTTCGCAAGAGGAGTCATTAAAAACTTCATAGAGTGTTTCAGTCTTTTTGTGTTTATTCTAGCCATGCAAACATTAGAGGCTTTGAAAATTCCTTCCTGTGCTGAGATGACACAAGGAGACTATTTGGGAAAGAGAGGAAGATGTGGACATTTGACTCGTCTCCAAAGCAGATTAAACCCCATGACTGCTGGATTTTTGGTTCTGGCACTGAGATGGAAGAGCTAAGCCAGGAGTTAGAGCAGGAGAGAAATACTCAGGGCTTCTTGGTTCCATGTCAATTCTAGGTGAGGAGCAAACACAATGATTAAAACAGTGGATAATTGTATTTTTGGATCCCTCATGCGCACCTTTGACATATATTGTCCAAGAACTCTGCTGAAAGACTTCAACTTTTTGGCGCAATATGATTAAAAGATCAACGTTGGTTTGCTTTAGGAGTCAGCAGCCAATATACAATCAGAGACCTGAAACTTCAACACTGACACTCAGCAGGCACCTGGGGACTTAATATATCAACGACGTATAACATCTCATTTAGAACATCCTTCTTCCTAATTTTATCAGGCACTTCAGCAACAACAGGGATGGGATCTTTTTTAGTGCTTAGAATAGAATAGAATAGAATAGAATAGAATAGAATAGAGATCTAATCTGTTAGGTTCTGACTGGCCTAGTCATTATGGGTAGAGTTGTCTGAATAATGGACTTTTTCTGGTTCAATGGCTATTTAAAAAAAAATTGAAACTAATGTTTAGTTTCAGGTCAAATTGAAAATAACATTTTTTAAAACAATTTTTAGTGATTAAAAAGTCAAAGAAATGTTGACCTTGAAATGAGCCAATACATTGGTAATGTCAAGGCTAAGTGTTTCATTCTGTATCATCCTGAAAAAAATTGTTTAGATTTTCAGGCAGTTTGCAAAAAGCCAAGTAAAGATTCCCAAAGCCACAGAAGGCGAACTCCATGATGGTAGTGGTAGGGTGCTCCCTCATGAACCTTACCCAGTGGTAAGGGCATTCACCAAAAATGTAAGAAACCTGGATTCATTCCCCTCAGCTGCCATCTGATGAGGATAAAGAAATTGAATGTTGGTCTCCCCCATTACAGGAAAACATCCCTGACATTGGACTATGGGATAGTCTGGGTTGAGTTCTTCTCAGTCTCTCCTCTTGAAGATGTTAAACTTTTAAATAAATAATTGAACAGTCAATAGAGAAGGAACTTGAGCTTGGGTCTCAGAAATCTCAGGTGACCCCCTGGCAGAAACGCAGTAGAGCAATACTCACTATCACCCAGGCCAAAGACTATATATTGCAATTCATAGTGGCAATTCACAGTCTTTCATGATGACACTGGATAGTCATTGGGGAAGGGAAAGAGAGTGAGGCGTCCTTATAGCTCTCTGCCCATTTTAAACACTGGGCATCCTCTTACCCTTCAACCTCTGCCCTCAGTGACCCCTCTACAACCACGTGCCTTTCAGACTCTGCCTTCAGTTATCCCTGTGCAGTCATGTACCCTTCATATCCTGCCCTCGCTGACCCAAGTCCAGCCCCTCCGCATCACTCTCTGTCCCCACTTATGTCTGTTGAATACCATTCCTTTTATTTTTTATATATATATTCATTCATTATATATAGGTGTAACTGATCTGAAATTCATTGATAATATTATTAAAAAATACTGTCAGACCTAGCTTTTCACTCTTCTGTCAAAGTAGTGTTGGTTCAGGAGATCTTACAGGACTATAGAGAGTTATAGTTTATTTTTGGATCTGAAAATCCAATTCTGATACACAGGGAGTATAGATCTGTTCAGGAAGACGTATCCATTTTTATTGACATATTTTGTCAGTGTAGAAGAGCCTCATTAGTACTTAAACTTTGGAAATATAGAACTTCTTGGGAAAGAAAAAAGAATCACAATATTTTTGAATATTTACCAAAATATTTCTATTTTCAAATTTTTGAAAAGAACTTTTTTTACTCTTGTAGTAAAATTTCATAAACATTTTTTCTTTTTATCTAATTTTTTTTCTTATGGAGAAAAAAGGAGTAAGTCTAAAAAAAACAAAATCAAAATCTATTTAGGAAAGTTATTTGTTCTTTTATTTTTCTGGAAATTTAAGATCTGGAAAATATGCTAAGGGATTTTTTAGAAGATGTTATTTATCTATTACCAATAAAAAAGCCAGTTTAGAAAAAAAATCTTTGCAACCTCTATTTATAATTGTATATTTTATCCTCATTAGTTGAAATCATTCTTAGAATAATTTTGACTAGCGATTCTTGGTGCCAAAGTCCCAACTGATGGGAGCCATGTAGTAAAATGCAACCACTTCTGCCAGCTGGGGAACTGGCCCATTTACCCTCAGGATTTTCAAGAGAGAGGAAGATAGGTGCCCAATTCCCATAGAACTTCACTGGGAGTTTGATGTCTGAGCCCCCCCGGATCCTTTGAATATCACAGCCTCCCTGTTTTGATTCCCCATCTCTGAAATAGGGTAACATAGTTTCCCTACTTTGCAGGAGTGTGGTGAGGTTAAATGCTTTAAGGATCGTAAGGTGCTCAAGTACAATGGTGACAGATGTGGTATCAGCACTTATGCAGAGAGCTTGGAGGAAAGCCATTGCAGATGCCCCCCATGGGAGAGCAATACAGCGGTGCACAGGCAATCCAGGAAATTTTTGGAAAGTGTAGGGGACAATTTCCTGGTGCAAGTGCTGGAGGAACCAACTAGGGGCAAAGCTTTTCTTGACCTGCTGCTCACAAACAGGGAAGAACTAGTAGGGGAAGCAAAAGTGGATGGGAACCTGGGAGGCAGTGACCATGAGATAGTCGAGTTCAGGATCCTGACACAAGGAAGAAAGGAGAGCAGCAGAATACGGACCCTGGACTTCAGAAAAGCAGACTTTGACTCCCTCAGGGAACAGATGGGCAGGATCCCCTGGGAGAATAACATGAAGGGCAAAGGGGTCCAGGAGACCTGGCTGTATTTTAAAGAATCCTTATTGAGGTTGCAGGAACAAACCATCCCGATGTGTAGAAAGAATAGTAAATATGGCAGGCGACCAGCTTGGCTAAACAGTGAAACCCTTGCTGATCTTAAACGCAAAAAAGAGGCTTATAAGGAGTGGAAGATTGGACAAATGACCAGGGAGGAGTATAAAAATATTGCTCAGGCGTGCAGGAGTGAAATCAGGAAGGCCAAATCACACTTGGAGTTGCAGTTAGCAAGAGATGTTAAGAATAACAAGAAGGGTTTCTTCAGGTATGTTAGCAACAAGAAGAAAATCAAGGAAAGTGTGGGCCCCTTACTGAATGAGGGAGGCAACCTAGTGACCGAGGATGTGGAAAAAGCTAATGTACTCAATGATTTTTTTGCCTCTGTCTTCACGCACAAGGTCAGCTCCCAGATTGCTGCACTGGGCAGTACAGCATGGGGAGAAGGTGACCAACCCTCTGTGGAGAAAGAAGTGGTTTGGGACTATTTAGAAAAACTGGACGTGCACAAGTCCATGGGGCCGGATGCGCTGCATCCGAGGGTGCTAAAGGAGTTGGCGGGTGAGATTGCAGAGCCATTAGCCATTATTTTTGAAAACTCATGGCGATCGGGGGAGGTCCCAGATGACTGGAAAAAGGCTAATGTAGTGCCCATCTTTAAAAAAGGGAAGAAGGAGGATCCGGGGAACTACAGGCCAGTCAGCCTCACCTCAGTCCCTGGAAAAATCATGGAGCAGGTCCTCAAGGAATCAATTATGAAACATTTAGAGGAGAGGAAAGTGATCAGGAACAGTCAGCATGGATTCACGAAGGGGAAGTCGTGCCTGACTAACCTAATTGCCTTCTATGATGAGATAACTGGCTCTGTGGATGAGGGGAAAGCAGTGGATGTGTTATTTCTTGACTTTAGCAAAGCTTTTGATACTGTCTCCCACAGTATTCTTGCCACCAAGTTAAAGAAGTATGGGCTGGATGAATGGACTGTAAGGTGGATAGAAAGCTGGCTAGATCGTCGGGCTCAACGGGTAGTGATCAATGGCTCCATGTCTAGTTGGCAGCCGGTTTCAAGTGGAGTGCCCCAAGGGTCGGTCCTGGGGCCGGTTTTGTTTAATATCTTTATTAATGATCTGGAGGATGGTGTGGACTGCACTCTCAGCAAGTTTGCAGATGACACTAAACTAGGAGGCGTGGTAGATACACTAGAGGGTAGGGATCGGATACAGAGGGACCTAGACAAATTAGAGGATTGGGCCGAAAAAAACCTGGTGAGGTTCAACAAGGACAAATGCAGAGTCCTGCACTTAGGACGGAAGAATCCCATGCACTGCTACAGACTAGGGACCGAATGGCTAGGTAGCAGTTCTGCTGAAAAGGACCTAGGGGTCACAGTGGATATGAAGCTGGATATGAGTCAACAGTGTGCTCTTGTTGCCAAGAAGGCTAACGGCATTTTGGGCTGTATAAGTAGGGGCATTGCCAGCAGATCGAGGAACGTGATCGTTCCCCTTTATTCGACATTGGTGAGGCCTCATCTGGAATACTGTGTCCAGTTTTGGTCCCCACACTACAAGAAGGATGTGGAAAAATTGGAAAGAGTCCAGCGGAGGGCAACAAAAATGATTAGGGGTCTGGAGCACATGACTTATGAGGAGAGGCTGAGAGAACTGGGATTGTTTAGTCTCCAGAAGAGAAGAATGAGGGGGGATTTGATAGCAGCCTTCAACTACCTGAAGGGGGGTTCCAAAGAGGATGGAGCTCGGCTGTTCTCAGTGGTGGCAGATGACAGAACAAGGAGCAATGGTCTCAAGTTGCAGTGGGGGAGGTCCAGGTTGGATATCAGGAAAAACTATTTCACTAGGAGGGTGGTGAAACACTGGAATGCGTTACCTAGGGAGGTGGTGGAGTCTCCTTCCTTGGAGGTTTTTAAGGCCCAGCTTGACAAAGCCCTGGCTGGGATGATTTAGCTGGGAATTGGTCCTGCTTTGAGCAGGGGGTTGGACTAGATGACCTCTTGAGGTCCCTTCCAACTCTGATATTCTATGATTCTATGATTCTATGATTCATGGCCTCATTGAGACCACCTCAGAGATTCCCCAGACTTGTGGAGTGCTTAAGTTGCAGAAGTTCTACCAGGACATCTGTGAGCATTGAACTTGTCATTTAAAAGGTAGTTGCACTAATGGAAAAGAGGCCTTAGCTTAAAGGCCTGGAGCAGCCCCATAAATGGCTATCTGAGGTACAGCCAATAGAAGGGAACAAAGAGACACATTATGTTTTGCTACACGTCGATCTGCGTGACAGAAGCTGATTTGTGGATCTTAGGGCTAGATTCACAATGGACTTTGGCTTTTAGACACTTAAAAATCACTCAGCATAGATGAAGATGCTGGGTATGAAGTGTAAACATACCATGAAAATCTGGGCTCTTCATTTGGACAGAGCCTTGTATTTCCCTTTTGTAATGTGTGTCCTGATCTTCACTAAGATGATGGTATAGGAAATAAGCAGAACAATTAATACTATTATGAGCAGCACTCCACCATTGAAGACCATCTGCAGTTCTACCATGTGGGTGTCAGTGCAGGCCAGTTTGATGACCTGTGGGACATCACAGTAGAAATTGTCCAGGATATTTGGACGACAGAAGGGTAGCTGGAGGAGCAGTCCAAGCTGAACAGAAGAGTGAGACAATCCACCCAGCTATGCCAGTGCCACTAGCCCCATTCACATATCCTGGTTCATGATACTCAAGTACCACAGTGGTTTATAGATGGCCACATACCGAGCCTTCGCCATTCCCACAAAATAAATTAAGTGGTAGAAGAACATCTGGAGGATGCACTCACTGAACAAGATGCTTTTACACTGGGAAAGTCGACCTGCATATTTGGAGCATTTCCTGATGATTCACTGACATCCAGGAAAGCCAAGTTCAAGACGTACATGGGGGTATGGAACCTGTGGTTGGTGATCATGGTGGTGATGATGATGAAGTTTCCGAGCCAACTATGAGGAAAACCACAAAGAGGAAGCGCTGCAACTCAGGATTCTGGGTGAGCCCCCAGAGGACAAATTCCATCACTGGGGTGGTGACGTTCTGCTCTTACATTTTGTGTTCTTAAAATCTACAAAGAAAAAAAAACGGAAATTTATTGATATTAAATCAGTGTTAACTCCACCTTCACAAAAACATTGGATTTCGAAATGTCTTTAGTTTTCTAAATTCAACACTGTGTTTTCAGTTCTGCTACAGGAAACCCTGCTTCAGCTGACCCTAGGAACTCCACCAGTGGGGAGCTGCAACCATTGGGTGCTTGTGAGAGAAGAGGAGTGGTCTGCTCACCAAAAGGGGCCCTTGCTAGTCACAGTCTGCATTCATGTACATGCAGCCCGGATGTTGCAGTCTTCCAAAGGTCCATAGAGTCCTCTTGGGGCCTAGAGATTCTGGGATGGGAAGGATGTGGGTTACAGGGGGTACATATAGCCAGAGATTCTCAGAGTCCAGGAGTTCTCAACAATTGGCTGCTAGGAAGTCACGATGACTAAACCTACCTACCGACATTGCTGAATGGGAGGGAGGTCTCAGTTAGATCCTTGCTAGAAGGGAGGGGAATTGGAATGGAAAAGCTTGAGAACCACTGATTTCATGGATTTGAATTCTTGGACTGGCTATCAGAGATGTGTAGCACCTGTAACCCCCATGAACACATAGAGGAAAATTGGCCCTTTGTAGTGGCTCATCCAGTGAAGAGGGTGACTCTGACTGACTGATCAGGGAGGAGTCGGTGCTCAGAACCACTGGAACCAATTTGCTGTAGTTTGGTGCCTACAGATTCTGGTATTTACATATAAGCACCAGCACTGGAAAACTGACCACATAAAGATTTCCATCCATGCACTCAAATTGAGATGTTCACTGCCACTGAGTGATTATGAGTGGTTCACAGTCATGCTGGAAGGGCATAATGAGTGGGATCCCACAGGGATCATTTCTTTGATAACAAACATAAATCTGGTATGTATTAGCAGGAGTGTAGTAAGCAAGACACGAGAAGTAATTCTTCCACTCTACTCCAAACTGATTAGGCCTCAATTGGAATACCGTGTCCAGTTCTGGGTGCCAAATTTCAGAAAAGATGTGTACAAATTGGAGAAAGTCCAGAGAAAAAGTTTATTTTTGCTGGATGGGTTTTAAAAAAGCTGGTTGAGGTTTTTCAGAGGTGCCCAGTGGCTTTAGACACCCAATTCCCACCGGTTTAATTGAAATGACCCCAATCCCCACCAGCAGAAGGTCGGACCATAAAAATTGTGACATGCCCTACAGCTTGACTAAGGCAGAGCTCAGGGTGCCCACTGCTGCCTTGTGACCCTCTGCAATGTGGAAAGTGATTAAATGGAAACCTCTGAAATCTCAATTCCCACCAGCTGAGGAGCCAACCGAGTGAGTTAGTTAGGGGCTGATAGAAGCTCACTGCTTAGCAGCCAAGTTTTCTAGGTGCTCTAAAATCCATGTACTGAATCACATTGTCTTGAAAATTGCTGTGTCTCTTTGATGTCTGAGGTAGTGTAAGTGGGGCAAATTTGGAGTCACTTGGTCTAGGAGTTCCTGGTCCCCAAAATAGAGGACTTGAGAGTGAAACACCGCAGTTCTCCATGGCTTGGCTCCTGTTTTGGTTTCAGACGGGTGTTGATCCTATATCTCCCTCTTCCTCCGCAAAGGATGCGGGTTGTACAAGGCAAATTGGTACCCCCGGGCTGGCTTAAGGTGATGTCTGTAAGGCACAAATGATGATTCCCCTAGGAGACGAGTCTACATTATTTGCCCAGCCTGGCACCCTCAGCTGGCTTGTGCCTCTCAGCTAGGCACAGATCAGGGGCCGGGGTGTTGGTGGGAGAGGGACAGGGAGACACTTGCTTTCCACAGCTTTCCTCAGGACAGGACGGCTGAAGTGCTCTGGAGGGAGACAGCGAGGCAGGCACCAGATGACAAGAAGGCAATTCCTACAGCGAATGGGCTGAGGATTTCAAGCTCATATCTCAGATTGAATTCCTTCAGTAGGAACGTACATACCAGGCTGGCTCATCGGCCCCTCTAGCCACTCCTTGCTGCCCCAGTCACACCTCTGGGTCCATCAAGCCTGCTATCTCCCACCCTTTCCCTTCCACCCCAGATCAGACCTCTGGGCCCATCCAGCCCACTAAACCCGGCTAATCTGGTAACCCCCAGGTATCTGTTGCACCAGAACAGAACCGTAGTCTGGATATTGCAGCCACCTATCGGGCCTGTGTTAGACATGCATCCCTGGAGCACCATTTCACACTGGCTGCCATGGAGGCTCAGGAGGGGCTGCGAGTCAGGACTGAGGGGTACCGGCAGAGCTGTTGGTGTTGGGAGCCCAGGGCTCATGGCCTGTGTTATCCCATCCATTCAGGTGCCCAACTCCCTTTGTTTTCAATGGGTGTTGGTGCCTAGATGATATTGAAAATCCCACTAGATGCCTAAATACCTTTGAAATCTGCCCCTTAAACATCTCGGAAAATCTGGTGCTAAGTCACCGTGTGGTAGAGCAGAGAATGCAGCCTGGGTCTGCTCAGCACCCCGCTAGCTCCCTCCCTATTGGACCAGGTTGTACTAATGTAGATGGAATAAATGGGCTAAAGGTGCTAACAGACCCCAGTCACTGTCTAGCATTAGACATGTTAAGCAACGTACAGGTTTGGTATCCAGAGATCTCAGCCTGCTCAGTGCCATGGCAAACACACCATGAAACATGCCTTTAACCTGTTATCAAAGACAAGGAAAAGGAGGAAAAGCAGCTAAAGCATTTGAAATGTAAAGCATTCAATAAGGCTTCATTTGAACAACATCCCTCATTCCTCTGGCCTTGAGCTGGGAGAGTTTTAGAAGGAAAATCCCCCTCATCAGACAGTCTTTTAGATGGTATCAGAGATGGTAATAACTGTCCTTGTGGGGGAAAGAGACGTTAGCTGAGATGGGCTGGAGCTGCTGTCGTCGTAGATGCTGCTATTGAAGTTCGATCCCATTTAATCTCGGGTGGGGTTTGGGATTCATCTGGAGTAGGTGGGGGGTGACGATGTCCTCTGGGTCCCTCTCTCTGGCCCGGTCTGGCCAGGACATCTCTCAGGATCAGGAGGACGAATAGCTGGAATTGCAGGGATGGGATGTGTGGCAGATCTGATGGTGAATCTGGCTCCAGTAGCCTCTGTTGTTCTTCCTCATTTCCCCCCCAAAGTCTTTTTCTTGAAGGACCCCAAAGGGAGTGATGGGCAGAATAGCCCATCCGCTCGCTATTTTGTCCACCAATTAGGCCTAGTTTCCAACACACAATTTGGGTTCACTGATTTCCGGCCCCACACTTCTCTTGTTTACCAGGCATGATCTTAACATAGACCTTGAGTGATATCAGGAGGATATTAGTCCTGTTGGACTAATTCAGTCTTTCTGTCTCTCTTTCCCACCTTTTCCCATCAACCTTTGTTATTGTAGGTTGTTGTGACAACTTAGGAACTTGCAAATGCTTTTTACAATTGAGCTCACAAAGAGGGTGAATTTGTCGATCCACTTATCACACCACTGCCCTTCCTCTGCTTGTAGGAGATGGACCTCCTGGAGCCGATGAGGGGGGAGAACAGCACCTCGGTGACTAAATTCATCCTCCTTGGTCTCTCCAGCAACCTGCAGGAGCAACTCATCCTCTTTGGGGTCTTCACAGCCATCTACATGGTGGCCCTGATGGACAACGTGCTCATCTTACCACTGATCAGTCTGGACTCCAGGCTCCACACACTCATGTATTTCCTCCTGGGCAACCTTTCAGTGGTGGACATTGGCTACATCAGCTCCACCATGCCCAAGATGTTGGCCAATTACCTGTTGCAGGACAAGTCCATCTCATGGGCTTTCTGCCTCACTCAGATGTTCTTCTTCATCTCCTTCGGGGGGATCGAGTGCCTGCTGCTGGGGGTCATGGCCTATGACCGCTACGTTGTCATCTGTCATCCTCTGCACTATGGCACGTTCATGCTGGGGGTCTGGTGCCACTGGGCTCTTAGCTATTCTAGGTCACATGTCTGTGCCACAAACAAATATTTATTTCAACAAAACCCTGGGGACGCCCATGGGCATCAGCTGTAGATAGCAGTGGATATGGATGATGAGAGAAGCAAACGGATCTTTTCAGAACCACCATGTTTTTTTTAGGACAGGAGCTGTATTCTGTGCCTGTCTGGGTTCCCCTCACATTCACCCCCAGAACCTCTCCATAAATGCAGCACAAAGACGGACGCATCCATCTGGCACATAGGAGGCTCAGTGAAATGGCCTGTTCAGCTTAATGAGCTATTGTGAGCTGAGTGAGAATTGCTCCGGGAGATGGTACAGCCTGAAACAAGTGCTCAGAGAGGTGGGAACTGTTTCACTCGTGCCAGCCTCGCCAGTGCCAGGAGGGTTTCATGGTGTTGTTGGTGCACGCTCCACATGTGCCTCTTCTCAGCTTCACAACTCAAGGGGTGGTGCTTCCCTAGACCCAGCACACATGGTAAAGGGTTAAAGGAGACGGGTTCAGCCCCCCAGAAGGGCAAGGACAAAGCCTCCGAGATCACATGAAGGGAGCAGGGAGGGTAGGGCCCCCTTCCCAGTGCCCCACCCCTCCCCATCTCCTCACACCCAACCCATCTCCTATACACCCTCCTCATTTATCCTCCTCCCCGAAATCACCCCTCCTCTCACGGCCCCTCAAAATACCTCTTTCCCTTTCCCACCAACTCTTCCTTCCCCAATAATCCCATCTCCCAGTGAGCGTGTGCATGGGTTATTTATTTTCATTTCAAAAATAGTTTCAGCACCTTCTAAATATTTGACTGTGCTCAAGGGACAATTCCCCAAGATTAGAAACCCTTCAACAGAGGCAGATGTCACCTGCTTTTAGTCACAGATTTCTGCCCAGGGTTAGATTTTAATTCACAGGGCCTAGGTTTGTTGGCCAGAACATTCTCCTTTCAGCAGCTATGTGGCTGCGAGTCAGAAACAGCTTTCAACCAGCTCCTCCTTTCGCCAGGCATATGCACAGTGCAATTTGTTTGGCGTGACTCCAACCACTTCAAAGGCTGACGCGCCTAACTGAGAACTAAACACTGTGGTGATAATGCTGTCACTTTATTTCCCCATGAGGGCCAGTGGGTGGATTGCACTCTGCTGAGCTTTGGGGTCCCTGGTGTGAGGATCTGAACCCCGGTTTGATCTCTAGCTGTGCACAATAAAATCAGCACCAAAATGTACCAACTTCAAGAAAAGTTAGAAATACTCCACTGCAGTCAACTGATTTCCCTCTCACTCATCCTGGTGTAAATCAGGAGTAAACCCACTGGAATCAATAGGGCTGATTTCCCAGTCACTCATCTCAGGGTAAGTCCATGGTGTTACAGTGGAGTGTGTCTGGTTTCAGGGAGAGGAGATTCAGGCCCTTTGACTCCAGCCTCTGCCACATTCTCCATCCCCTGAATGCTCTTACACTAGTCCCCAGGTGTCTCCTTCCCTCTGCCTTACACAGCCCAGAACCCCAAACATCCCCCTCCCGTCTCACAGCCCTCCACCTCACAAATGCTCCCGGGCCCCGTTCTCTGAGATTCCTCCTCCCATGGCCCAGAGGCAATTCCCCACCCAGACTTCCTGACTCAGCTTCCTCAGAAATCCCTGCTGAACCCCTCTGCTCACCAGTCCCCTCCTCTGCTCAGCCCTACTCCTCTGATATGACCCCAGCCTCAGGGAACCCTCCACTACTTCCTTCAGTCCCACCTCCAAACACCAGACATTCTCCCCTGAGGCCAACCCTGGCCACCACTTCCTTCCCACACCATTCTCCTCCTTCCTCTGCCTGGCCCTCTCTAAAGCTGGGGGAAGGGAGCTTTCAGTCCCTCATCCCATTTAGTCCATCACCTCTCAGCCAAGCCTGCCCAAGGAGGGGAGTAGGGAGCTCTCATCTGTGGAGTAGATCTCTGTCTGCTAGGAACTGCAGAGAGACCCAGTAACTCAAGACATCCAGCAAAGGGACACGACAATGGCTGTTGGAGAATACAGTGATGGGGGCATCAGAGAGAGGGATAACCAAACAATCCTAGCAGTGGGTGGATAGATAGATAGATAGATAGATAGATAGATAGATAGATAGATAGATAGATAGATAGATAGATAGATATCACCAATGATTGCAGATATTGGAGGCTGGAATGCATTGCAAGCTGGGAAAATTCCTGAAAGAACAGCACAGTAAGTTTGCCATTTCAATTAAATATGTTAGAGTATTAATATACAGGGCTAATTTAAGAACATAAATTTGAATTATGTTTGGAACTCTTTAAGACCTTTGCTATCAGGTCAATCAAACATCTAGAGCCTATCAGATTTTTTTTTATCAAAAAAAAATTTGGGCTTTCATAGAATTCCCCAAAATCTGTGATTGTTCATGTTTTGGCAAGTGAGAAAACAAACATTTTCAGCTAAAAATTGCAGAAAACTGCTTTTTTTCTGCCTATATCCACCCAAAAAACCCATGGGTTTTCAGTTTTACTATGTATTTATATGAAGTAGCAGTGAAATATATTTGAGGATGCCTGAGACATTCTGTGAAAATTTGATTAATTGAAAACACAATTTTCCTTTGAAAATAATTTAAGCAGAAAATTTCTGACCAACCTTAATTGGAAACTGAGCTTTAAGAAAGACTGGGGAACGCAAATATTGTCCAATAATACGATCATTTCAAACCCATACACTCTATTGCATCCCTTTTTATTTTTGTTTCAGAGGGGTAGCTGCCAGATAGTAAAACTGAGTAAGTAGGAAAGGTGATAGCCCACTGAATTTGTCTTGTAGACTAGTGCCTTTAAATTCAGGTTGAGAGTTGAACCAAGCAGCCAAAACCTATCCTGACATGGAGGACAGGTGGACTTCAAGGATATGAAGAACAGGAGACCTTGTGTCCAAATGGAAGCCAGTACCTGGATGAGTGGGGTTTTCAATTCTGCACTGCACACTGGAAACATCTTATGTGGAGACAATGAGATGGACCAGTTCTTCTGTGAAATCCCCCAGCTCCAGAAAATAACTTTCTATGACTCATATCTCAGTGAAACTGGGACTATTGCCGTTAGCGTTTACTTTGCCTTAAACTGCTTTGTTTTTATAATTGTGTCCAAATCCCTAAGTCCTTCTTTTCACCTATCAAGTAAGTGCACTTGTCCAAGGCAATGTGTCTGACATGTAACCTGGAAGTGACATGTCTAGAAAAAAGACAGGAGGTTGGTCTAATACCAGAGATGCGGTTTTGTAAGAGTCCTGAGGTGCTAAACGCAAGTTCCCAAGGACTCCTTTAATTCCATTAGGCCCTACTCCAGAAGGGAGCCACAATGTTCCCTGTTGGACAATATACCCGCCACCAGTGTCTCTGGGTCAGAATGCGAGAGATTTGGTTAGTTGGAAAATATTTCTGGTAGAGGAGGTATCTACGAAACCGTGCAGAAGCTGTTCGGGAGGGGTGAGCATGGTGGGTTGAGGTAGCTGGCCATTGATTTGGTTTTAAGACGGATAATACCCTTTTGGTGTGGCTTGTCCCGTCTGGTATTGAGAGAAAACCAGACATGGTTTTGTCCAGTATCACGAACTAGGGAGGCATGCAAGGTCACAATGGTGGGTGAGGCCACAGCTTTCCCAGAAGTACCAGAATGTCCAGTATTCTGCGAATGCGTCAGTGGCCAACCAAGTTCAGGGAGGAGCGGAGCAAGATTTTTCCAAGCCATTGGCAGATTGTATAACTCAGCTAAAAACATAGGAGCATTTGTCATGAATAGCCTCAGGAAACCATTTCCAAATGACAAGTTACTTTGATCAACTCTACCAACCTGAGCTGAGAGCAACACAAACACCCCTTCCCATGCCATGCACCTTTGGTCTCCAGGGTTCAGAGGGACTAGGAATGAGCATGTCTGAGATGATCCGGGAATAAACCTGCCACTGCTCTCACTAAGGAGATACTCCCTTCTTAGGTCTGACTCCCACTGCTGTTCTCCAGTAGCTTGGTAGGCAACATCAGCCTCTGATGAGTGCAGGAATAAGGTCCCCTGAAGTTCTCAGGCCACTTGCACATATGCGAGGATCACCATCTAATCTATGCTGGCACCAGGGGGACTCAACCAGAGACGTCTAGGGCCCAAAGTATGAGTTTCAACAGCTTGAGCTGAACAGCCAGGCTGCCCGACAGCCACTGGAATAGCCCCCTATCCTCTAGGTGGGGCACAGAGGGGTCTTATAACATGCACTGCCCATCGGTGGTGTTTATACAGTGACACTGCACAGCTGCAGGGGTCAAAGGCTTCATCTGCGCTTGAGTCACCTCCTTCAGCCAGGAGGACAGGGCGTCACAGACAGTTGTACTAATGCAAAACCATGGACTCTACCGGAGTTTATTCTCTGTGTGGCCCCTTCTCCTCTTCCCCTCTATGAACATCCATAAAGTCATAGAGTTAAAGGCCAGAAGGAATGACCAGATCATCCAGTCTGACTTGCTCTATGCCAACACCACCTGGCACCCGCAGACCAAACCCAACAACTGAAATTAGACTAAAGTGCCACAGCCCTCAGGAGACTAGACAGTTCTGTGCCACTGGCAAACAATAGGAGAGACCGAAGGCCACCAGTGCCCAAGACCCCTGCAATGGCAAGGAAATAATTGTGATACACCCAGAAAATCCTGGCAAGTGACCCACACCACACGCTGCAGAAGAATGCGAAACCTTTACTCCCACTCCCCTCAGGGTATCTGCCAATCTAACTGGGGGGAAAATTCCTTCCTGACCCCCACATGGCAATCAGTTAGAGCATGTGGGCAAGACCAAGCCAGCCAAGCTCCCGAGTGAGAGAGAATGGCTCAGTGCCATGTCAGAGCCCTGGCACATCCCACCCAATGGCCCATCTGCAGCTAGGGCCACCCCGATGTTAGAGATAAAAAAAAAATCTCTCAGAATACACTTGGGTCGCGGGGGGGGAGAAATCCCTTCCTGACCCATGTCAGTGGCCAGATGAAACCCTGAAGCTTTTAGGACCAAAAGACATATGCAGCAAATGAGCCCCAGGGCTGTTGAGCCCGGCCCCCCACCATCACAAGCAGACCCATCATACAATCCCATTCAGCTATGTGTCCATCTCGCTCTTCAAACTAATTCAGTCGTTTGCCTCCCACAACTCCTATTGGGAGGCTGCTCCAGAACATCACTCCACTGACTGTTAGAAACCTCCTGTAATTTGTAACCTGTCTCTCCATCTCTCACAATCCCAAATGTACACCTGAGCCAGGCTAACACAGTCTGGCTCCTTGTCCACCGCTAGTGGTTAGGCCACAAATGGTGGTTTATAAGACAATAGGCCTAGTCCCCAGCTTGTGGCAATGGATATACAGCCCCATTGGAGGCAGTAGTTCAGATGTACAGATGCTGAAAATTGCTTTAGCGCCACCAGAGTCAATGGAACTACACTGATGTGTTACAGATCTACCCGAAATCTCTTCTCACCTACCCCAGTCTTACACCAGTCTGACTCCTTTGGTTCCAACAAAGCCTCTCCTGATTTATGCACACAAGCAAGACAACTCCCATCATTGTTTTCAGTGGCCATGGAATGGGTGCATGTGGCCAAGCAGTGTAACGGATATTGTTTTGGCACAGAATGAAAGTTTGATTCCTCGCATGCACACACTTTACACTCATTTACTCCACAACTGGACCAGATTTTCTCCTGGTGTAAATCACTGCAGTGGCAGTGACATCAACGGAGTTAATCTGGATTTGCATTGGTGCAACTGAGATCAGAATCAGACCTGTTTGTGTTCAAGCTCTGTGGTCATGGAAATAACTGACATTAATGAACAGATACTATGTGAGCAAACTTTAATTAGATAAAGACATAAAAATTAATTCTTGGTGAATTACCTACACCCAGTCAGTCTTCTCAGGGAAGCTTTCATCTCCTTGTTCCTCAGGCTGTAGATAACTGGATTCATGATTTGTGGCAATACGGAATAGAGAACTGCCACCGCAAGATCCAGAGCAGATGGGGAGCTGGAGGTGGGTTTCAGGTAGGCAAAGGACCCAGTGAAGACAAACAAGGAGACCACAGTGAGGTGAGGAAGGCAGGTGGAGAAGGCTTTATGCCGTCCCTGCTCAGAGGGGATTCTGAGCACTGATTTGAAGATCTGAATATACGACACAATGATAAATACAAAGCAGCCTAAGAGTAAACACACACTGAATGCAAAAACCCCAAATTCACTCAGATAAGACTCAGAGCAGGAGAGCTTGAGTAGCTGGGGGATCTCACAGAAGAACTGATCCACCATGTTGCCTCCACAGAAGGTCAATGCAAACGTGTTCCCTGTGTGTAGTACAGAGTTGAGAATCCCACTGATCCAGGCACTAGCTGCCATTTGGACACAAGCTTTGCTGTTCATCATTGTGTCATAGTGCAGTGGTTGGCAGATAGCGACATATCGGTCGTACGCCATGATGGTGAGAAGGGAAAAATCTGCTCCCAACAAGAAGAAGAGGAAAAAGACTTGGGCAACACATCCAGCATAGGAAATGGACTTGGTGTTCATGAGGGCGTTTGCCATGGATTTCGGGACAGTGACAGAGATGGAGCCAAGGTCTATGATGGACAGATTCATCAGGAAGAAGTACATGGGGGTGTGAAGGTGGTGGTCAAAGGCTATGGCCATGAAGATAAGAAGATTCCCCACCAGGGCTACCAGGTAAATCACAAGAAACACCACAAAGTGCAAAATCTGCAGCTTCCGAACATCAGAGAATCCGAGGAGAAGGAACTCGGTCAGGGTGGTTCGGTTGGACATTTTCTTTCTCAGGACATCGTTAGATGGTTACAGAGAGAGGGACAAGAGCAAGGGCCAGGATTAGATCAGTAAAAATAACTCTCCTTTTGTGAAAACCACCTTAATTTCCTTGAGTCAGACCCTTAGCTTGTGAAGATTGGTGTAATATGGGAATGAGGATGGAGAAAACAGCCCCAGTGACTCCAATGGAGTTACTCCTGTTTTACACTGGGGTGAGAGAAAATAGAATCAGCTCAATGGACTCCACAGCGGTTACTCATAATTTACACCAGGGTTATAAAGTGGAGAAATTGGAACAATTGCTTTTGAGAAATTTGTATACCTCTATTACCCAGAGGTGGGTGAACTCTGGATAATGGTGTTTAAATGTTGCTATCCTCAGTTTTCTGAGCAGAATAGGGGGTCTGTCTGGCCAAATTCTGCTGTAAGGGACATGCTGCAAATGTGGGATAATTTCACAGCATGCCATGGAATTACTCCCCATTTACACTGCTCTAAACGGGAGCAGCATCTCAAATGGAGGTGACCAAACAGAGCCATAAATAAACAGAAAACTCAAGTCATGAATACGGCTCCCTTCCTGCTTCTCTAACCACTCAACTAAACACCCTCCCAGAGGTTGGAAGAGAACCCAGGAGTCCTGAGTCCCAGTTCACCCCCTGCGCTAACCTACTAAATCCAGTACCCCTCCCAGAGCTGGAAATACAGGCCAGGAGTTCTGACTCTACACACTGGACTCAACTCCCTCCCAGAGCTTAGAACACAGATGAGGTGTCATGACTGCCAGTCCCCTCCTCTAACGACTACATCAGACTGCATCTCAGCTTTTGTCCCAGTGACTCTCCATTGCCATCAGGAACGACTGTTGCGAGTGACAATGGAGAGTCATTGTGCCAGGGTAGGGGCAGGAGAGTGATTCTCCAGCGTGGTCCTTGGGGCACTCACCTGGTGTCTGGAAGATCCAAGTTCAAGTCCCTGCTCAAATGACTATATAATTCTTGATACAAAGTGGAGCAGCTTCAACAGGAGAGACTGAGACTCATTTCAGAACAACCCATAGCCTAGCTGCTCAGGCACTCTCCTGTATGTTGGAAATTCAAATCCCTTCTCATCATCAGTCAGAGGGAGAGATTGAACCTGAGTCTGTCACAGGCCAGCCAAGTGCCCTAACCACTCAGCTTCAACTTATGAGGAGTGCCTGTTCCACAAGTCCCCTTTCAGCAATTTAATAGACAGAAGAAACAAAAAACTGAGAACTAGACACAAACTGATAGATAGATACAAGATTCAGAGAGTGAGAGAGAAACACAGAACTAACAAAAACTAACAGGTAGATAGAGAAGTAAAAACAAACTAATAGAGAAAAGTAAAAACAAACAGAGAGCAGTAACAACAAACTAATGTATACAGACAGAAAAGTAACAACGAGCTGATAGTGTTTGTCACAATATTTGGACAACTTTAATGTGAACTCTTCAATCCATTCTAAAAAATATGTGTGTCAATTTGATCAATTCCCCCACTCCCAATAGAAGGAAACTGAGGCATGAATATTCTGCCCCCTCTTTCCTAAGATAACTGCTTTGGACTGCCTCAGTTTTCCATGCCCAAATTGAGCTAAGACTGAAAGTATGAAAAAAAATCTAATGTCACTTACAATTTCATCCTTAAAGTGCCTCTCTGTCACCCCCAAATATATTTAATTGCAAGAGCAAACTTACGATGCCGGTCTCTGAGATGTCTTTTCTCCTCCAGCTACAGACTGCAATTGGTTACCCCTCTCTCTCTAGCCCCATGCACACCCCTCTATCGATCTATCTCTCTATCTAATGCCCCGATCACTGTATTATGAGGCCTTTCCCCCACCACACTGAGGCTGAGCTGCTGGAAATACACTGAGATCTGTGCTGTCTGCAGATGAGCTGCCTGTCAAAAACTTTGGTGCTGAGGGGAGGTGATTTATCCATGTCTGTTTTCTACGGGCTTGAGGGACTCACTCCCTGGAGCCCTCAACGGTCCAGAGCCAACAATATTTTATCTTGCCTTCTACTTCCCTGAAGAGTTTTCAGAAACTAAAATAATCACAATTACAACGAGGCAGCAGGGTCTAAAGCAAAGATTGTGAGGCGAACACTGAGGGCACACAGGACTGTACTCCAGAGATCTGACAGCAATTCCTAGCCCTGCCACTGACCTGCTGTGTTACCTTGGGAAAATCATTCCCTAGGGCTGTCTTTGCCCTCCCACCCTTTGCAGGTCTTTTCTACTGTAAGCTCCTTGGGGTGGAGACTGCCTCTTATCTAATAAAATGGACCTCTCGTATCAGATGCAACTATCAGATAATTAATTAATTATTATGTAAAAGCTAAGGTCCAAGGTGTCCTGAGATCTGATCCCAACTATTCCTCTGGCTTTGTTCCGTCTCTTCGCCACTCCATTCCTCAGTTTGTCATCCATCCAATTGGGATACTACTTACAACTTGGAGGATAATTCATAATGAGTGGAGATGCTCAAAAAATCTTCCTGGCAAAACAACTTTTTGAAGAAAAATTGGTTGTCATTGAAAATATTTTAGCGTGGAAAAAACTCATTTTGAACTCTTTTTTTCTATGGGTTTTTGTTTTTTCAGTGGTGGGAAGTTGTTTTTCTTTTTGTTTTTCTGAAAACCTGGAGATGGAAAAGGTTTTTGTATATTTTTTTCAGGTTTTGGGGGGGAAAGTGTTCAATATCAGAAATCTTTTTTTCCAAAACTAGAAAATATTTACCATAAACGTGCTGTGTTACAAGAGAAGTTTATTGAAAACCAAACGCTTTTCAGTCTTCAGTTTCATTCTTTTGTCCATCCAAAAGCAATATTATGCGATGTTTCTATGAAAACAAAAAAAATTGACATTTCCCACAAAAATACAATTTTCATTTTTGACCAGTTTTAATAATGAGTAATTATACTCAATTAAATGCATATGAGTTCATGTGGGTGCAACATTCATTGCAATTTTATTTGACAACATCTACTTGTTATAGATCATAGGAACTGTCTAACTGAGTCAGACCTTTCGATCATGTAATTCAGTATTCTGTCCCTGACAGTGGCCAGTACTACCTGAGTCAGAGGAAAGTCTAAGAGGCCTTATAGAGGACAATTCCAGAATAACCTGTCCATGGTGGACTCTCATCATCATGATCAGCTAGTGTATAGTCTATGCCGTCAGGAAGGTGAGTTTCTACCCCTCATAGAGTTTTATCTGCTACAAAGTAACTGCATGCTCTCATTATCCAGATAGGCTGCAGTGCTCAAAGGAACCAAGTGGATTTGTGTTTTTAAATCCCATTCACTTTCAACAGGAGAGGAGTGCCCGGCTCCATTAACCCTCTTTGAATATCTCACTTAGTTTATTATTAATTACTTTTTTGTAGATTCCAACACTGACAACTTTCAAATCAAGATTGGATGTTTTTCTAAAGGATCTGCTCTAGGTATTATTTTGGGGATGTTCTATGGGCCGGGTTATACAGGAGGTCAGAATAGACAGTCACTATGGTCCCTTCTGGCCTTGGAATCTATTAATCTAATTTGAACTCCACCAAAAATGAGAACAAATTTTCTCCAAAAACCTCACAAAATGGTAGATTTAAAAAAGAAATTCTAAATTTCTATGAATTTTTTAATGAAAAATTTATTTTTTTAAAGTGTGTAAGATGATCCTGATCATCTCCCCTGTTTTTTTTACCAGATCTATTCAAATTAATTCCAGGAGCTTTTAGCTGGAACACCTCAGAGTCATACAACTCTACCTGTCTCTTGGCGATGTAGGCTATTTGTTTTCATGGACAGGCAAACATGACCAATGATGGGATTTTCAAGGTCGCCCATACATATTTGGTCACCAAAATAGTTTTAAAGTGAATTGGTCATCCCAGTCCCCTAGGTGAAAATCCATGCATAGTTTTATGATCAAAACCTGCAACTCTTTTCTGATGTCATTTTTAAGGCCATTATTCAATAATGACTTGGATAACGGAGGAGAGAATATGCTTATAAAACTTGCAGATGACACCAAGCTGGGAGGGGTTGCAAACACTCTGGAGGACAGGATCAGAATTCAAAATGACCTTGACAAATTGGAGAACAGGTCTAAAATCAATAAGAGGAAATTCAATAAAGACAAGTGCAAAGTTCTTCTCTTACCAAGGAAAAATGAAATGTACAAAATGGGGAATCACTGGCTAGGTCATGGCATTGCTGAAAAGGATCTTGGGGCTAGAGTGGATCACAAATTGAATATGAGTCAACAATGTGATGTGGTTGCAAAAAAGGTTAATATCATTTGGGGTGTATTAAAAAGAGTGTTGTATGTAAGACACGGGAGATAATTGTCTCACTCTACTTGGCATGGTGAGGCCTCAGCTGGAGTACTGTGTCCGGTTCTGGGTGTCACACTTTAAGAAAGATGTGGACAGATTGGAGAGAATTCAGAGAAGACCAACAAAAATAATCAAAGTTTTAGATAATCTGACCTATGAGGAACAGTCAAAAAAACAGGCATGCAGAGGAAAGGGGTTTGATCTGGAAAAGAGGACCAGCAACTTCAGTCTGTAGCACAATACAAGAAAGAGGAGATTTGATGCATTGGACCTCTCTAGTCATTAGAGAGTATTGGAAGCAATCGGTAACAAAATGACCCAATTGTTGGCTATTTATTATCTAATAACCTTCTGGTGATCCTTGTGGGCCTTCCTGGTGGAAATGGTAACGCAAAAGGAAATGAAAAATTAACCTCTGATCTGCTAGTAACTGCTCAGCTATTAACAACCTCTCAGTGGGAAAAGAAAAATAGTCCAACCATGGAGGAATGATTAAAAAGAATATGGGAGGTTGGGGTTATGGAAAAATTAATACTACAATTATGTTTTCAGCAAAATAGATAGAGGATAGATAGATACTTAGAGATTTGTTGGTTACCTCTTATTCAGTGCTCAAAGTATAATCACCTGTCCAATTGCTTTGCATATTAACATTTGATAGACATAACTAGTCTGTTAATATGTGAATACAGAGATTTCACTCACTTTAATAAAATCACCAGAAATGACATAGGAGTTGTAATGATCCTCACTCTGTACTATGCTAACACCCTGTTAAACAGAAAGATCTGGTGACTATATTCCTGTCTGATGTCTCTTTAAACCAAAGTTCACTGTTGTAATGATTGTTTTGTTTCTGATATTTATATGGCAAGGATTTGTAAACTTGCTAAAACATCCTAAATAAACAGTTAAAAAAACTGGGCATGTTGATCAAGCTGCCAGAGAAAAGTTCAGCTGCTCGTTTAGACTGATATAAGTTTGCAGTAAATCCACTGACACTAAAGTGGATTCAATTGAAATAATCAGGATTTATATCAGTGTGAGAGAAAAATTAAGCCCATTCTTAAAATGGACCACAAAATTTGCACTGGTCAGAGGTTAAAAAAGTGACATTGTCAGCTGAAGTGTTAAACAATTGACCTTTTTGGAATGAAACATTTTGATTTTCCAGTACAAAACAACTTTTACTTTAAACATGATCTACATTGAAACAAAATGTATAGATTTTGTCAAAATGAAACCTGATACAAAATTGTTTTTCACTTTTTGATTCACCAGAAATTTGGGGAAAAAAAACATTTTCATTTTGACCCACAATTATTTTTTCCATTTTTTTTCAAAATGGCCAGTGAAAAGAAAAATCTATTATTCGCCCAGCTGTATTTGAATTTTGCCTCCCGCATATCAGGGGAATTTGATTTGCTAGAGCAATAAGGAAGGAGGAAGATAACTTTTATTGTGTTCAATTGTTGCTATTTAAACACACAGGCAAACACTCACACAAACATCCACGCAGTATCGTCCATAGACTGATGCACACACACACACCATGATGCTCACTCACTCTTCACACAAGGAGGCACACATACACCATCCAACATGCAAACACTCACTCTATCACATCAGCCTAAATGCACCAAACACACTCTTTCCCCCAGCACAAAAACAATCATAGACACACAGTCACTGGCTCTCACACACAAACACAACACCTTTATGTCCCAGTTTAGATGGTATACTGTGTATAGTCATGTTACAAAACAAGGAACCAGATCTGAGTTTGGCAATGAGAACAAAACACTTTCTGGGCCAAGGCATCAGTTCCCACACTTGGGAATATGGGCTGAGAATTGGCAATACACAGAGTGGAGGGGGACTTGGGAATATGGGCTGAGAATTGGCAATACACAGAGTGGAGGGGGTGTCTACAAACCCCTCCCACAACCAGCTCCTGATCACTGAAATGGAAACATGGGAACCCATCGGAAATCTGCTGACTTCTTGGTGCTGAGGCACTTGCATGATCTATCTCTTTATTGCCGTACATAATCTGTTCCCCCTCTGTCTTGAACCTTCTGTTTGAACTTTATCCATCACTGTGACATTTGAGGAATGTGTAGGGCTGCTGCCATTTCTCCTACATGAGAGTATTTATTTATATTGCCCTCGGAACACACCCAATATTATTATTACCTATCTTTGGTGAAAAAGTGGCAGCTCTTCAGAATCTGCACAGGGTCTGCTTCTCCGAGAGTGAGGCCAAAGCAGTGTGGTGGCTTATTTTTCTTACCACCTTTGAGATGCTTTGGGGTCAGATGCATGTTGTGAATGAGAGGAATATTCATATCATGTATTGTCTCCAGGTCCTTATTTCTGGGTAGCATTTTTGCCTTTCTGCAAGGTACGTGAGAGAAGACAATTGGGTTTGGAATAGATGCAGCTGATGTATTGATCTATCATTATAAATTGCTGAACAAGCCTATTTAGAAGCCAAATTTTGAGATACTAAGGCCTGGTCCCCACTAAGCCCCCACTTCGGACTAAGGTACGCAAATTCAGCTACGTTAATAACGTAGCTGAATTCGAAGTACCTTAGTCTGAACTTACCGCGGGTCCAGATGCAGCAGGGAGGCTCCCCCGTCGATGCAGCGTACTCCTCTCGCCGAGCTGGAGTACCGGCGTCGACCACGAGCACTTCCGGGATCGATCCGGGATCGATTTATCGCGTCTTAACCAGACGCGATAAATTGATCCCAGAACATCGATTGCCTGCCGCCGGACCCTCCGGTAAGTGTAGACATACCCTTATAAGTGTTTAATGAAGCAAGACTCTGTTTGAACCAGACTGGGATCTGAATAGCACCAGAGTAAAGCTGAAGTCATTGGAGTTATTTTGGCTTCATCCCCGAGATCAGAATTTCCTCCACTGTGAGTTATGCCTGACTAAAGACAGAGTAAAACCTGTCCATCCCATTGTACCATGTTTGCAGTTGTGTAACCCCACTGAAATCAGGGGGTTATGGTGGCATAAAACTGGTATAATAGAGAGGACAGTATAGCTCAAGGACTTCAAGATTAAAAAAAAAACACTCTGGTTATTTTTTCTTATTCACATGCAACATTTGAATGAGAATTATACACAAGGTAGACCGCTGCTTCAATCTTTTAGGAAAACTAAACTAATAGTTCATTGTTATGGTCTTGTCTTGCCTATGCAATGCTCTTTCCATTGCAACCTCTATAAGTAGTCTTGGAAGGATTAGATTTTATCTGTAAATATTGGCAAATGTTGATTTCACCATGCGCACACAAACCAATGTAAAAATATTTCCATCAACAATCAACATTTCCAACTAGACAAAGTAAGAAAAATGCTGCTTGAGAACTTATGAGTGTTTGATTTAAGGATATTGACTTTGTATATCTTCACGTCATGTTGAAACATTGTGCTTTCACAGTTCTCAAGTTAAACTTTTTGAATCTCAACATGTACTGTCATTAAATAACTATTGTCTGACCCTTCCAAAATTTTCTGCACATGTGAACATTTAAACTGATAAAAATAAAAACTGCTTATTTATAAACATCAATATTATCAGTCAAAATTATATATATAAAAATTAAATACTGCCAAGCCAATGTATAAGATAGTATTGTCTATGGTCAGGAGTCTTATTTACATTTTATTTTGAAAAGTAGTATCTAAAGTTGCTTTTTTTAAGGAATAAATGTCAGCCCTAGTTCAGCAAAGTGCTTAAACACAAACCCACCTTTAAGCTTTTGAGTAATGCACCTTCTTGCTTAATTCCAATTTGCCCCATTACATGGGAAGAGCCATGTGTAAACATCCACAGAGTTACCTCTTCCAAATCCCTCTTTAAAACTCCCCTTTGCCATGATACCTACAAAATACTCACCGGCAGTCAGGGAGCAGGTGTGCTGGAGAAACTGCCCATCATGCTGACCAGCATCGTCTCATTGCTTCCTTGTCCTACCATGTCTGTCTGTCTCCATCAGCTGTCGCAAACCTTTTAATTAGACTCTAAGCTGTTTGAAGCAGGGACCATCTTTTTGTTTTGTGTTTGTACAGAACTTGGTGCAATAGATTCCTGATCCATAACTGGTGTTACCAATATTAATAATAATACCATATAAATTAAATATTTTGCTGCAGAGCCTAAATGGAACAAATTCATCCTGATGTTTATCCAGTGTAGCTAAAAAGAGACACTGGGGATGAATTTAGTACCAAATATTAAAAATAATAAGGTATAATACACACAAACAAGAAAAGAGATAAAAAACTAATTACATAGAGTTCAAGTCAGAGATGCCACTCACTTGCATTCGGTTAAAACTAGAGAACCTCCATTGACTTCAATGGACTTACTCCACAGTTATTCAGTGATATAAATTAGACTAGAACTTGGCACAGAAAGACAGCGTGAAATTCAACTTCCTTAGCTGGCAGAAGAAGTTTTAAGTATCAATTTTCAGAACTTCAAAGAAATAAGTACAATTTACATTGCAATAAGTCCTAAACCAGGGACTTTCAAAAATGGGCTGCAGGCAATAAGGCCTTGCTTAGACTACACTGGTGTGGGGGTTCGAACTCAGATACACAACTTTTGCTATGCTATTCATGTAGCTGAAGTCGAAATATCTTAGTTCAACTTTCCTGGACGTCCTCACGGCGGCGAGTCAACCACGGTGGCTCCCCCGTCGACTCCGCTTACTCCTCTTGCGGAGCTGGAGTTCCGGAGTCGATGGGGAGCGTGTTCGGGCATCGATTTATCATGTCTAGACAAGACACGATAAATCAATCCCCGATACAGCAAACACTACCCGCCAATCTGGAGGGTAGTATAGATATACCCTTAGGGTAGGTCTTCACAACGGAGGGGGGTCGATTTAAGATACGCAAATTCAGCTACGTGAATAGCGTAGCTGAATTCGACGTATCGGAGCCAACTTACCCCGCTGTGAGGACGTCAGCAAAATCGACCTCCGCGGCTCCAGTTGATGGCACTTACTCCCACCTCCGCTGGTGGAGTAAGAGCGTCGATTCGGGGACCGATTGTTGCGTCCCGATGAGACGCGATAATTCGATCCCCGAGAGATCGATTTATACCCGTTGATTCAGGGGGGTAGTGTAAACCTAGCCTTAGATGGGGAGTTATTATGGATGCTCTGATTTCAACTGCAAGTCAAGTGTGGTTCCGAAGACTCTTAGGACTCTGAAACTCACAAAGTAAACCTTCATCTTCCATCTTCTGCCTGACAAGAGCATCTAACTTCCCACAGGTGTATCCTGTTATACTGACCTCTCAAGGAATTATAGGCCAGTGGAAGAAACAAAGTTACTTATTATTTTAATGTGTCCCATCGAGGGCCATTAGAATGCAAAAGTGCTGGGAAATACAGATCTTAGTGGCAGTCCCATCACGTCTGATTAGAAAATAAAGTCAGAAGCATTGATTAAAGTTAGACAAAGGAAGGGGTGGGCCTGTTCCTATGTCAAGTAGCCGCCGATGGTTAAAGTGAAAGGGGTCAAGCCATTCATTCCCTGTCCTTTTAATGGTGATCCCTTCCTTTGTGAATTCCATCAGACCCTCAGGTAGGCTATTACAGGCCAGCTGAGGTTCTGGTACCACTGGGCTCTTAGCTATTGTAGGTCACACGTCTGTGCTAAAAATACATATTTATTTCTGCAAACCCCTGTGGACGACCTTTGGGCCTCAGCCATGCCTTATTTTTAGCCAAACTCCTTTGACTCCTTTGAAAATCACCAGCCTTAGTGGTTGAATGAATTTATAAGCCAACAATGGACAAGTGTGTTTAATAGAGCAGTTAAAATGTTTTGTGTCCCAATTTTTGCCAATGCTCCTGAGTCTTGGTGTCTGTATATAAGGGTCTTCCCAGGAATTAGAGCATGACGTTCCCAAAGACATTGTTAGTTTTTGGTGCTCAACTTGAGGCAGCCTGAATCTATTCATGGATGCGCTTTCAGCAAAGCTCCTGAGTTCAGAGGCCAAACCCCCTATCCTCCCATGGGGACAGGGATGGAGATTGGGGCAGCCTGTCTTCCTGGCAAAAAGCTCTGGAGAAAACTCTTGTGCCTGTGTCATTTCTCAAGGTTTTTTTTCCATAAGAAAGGAAGGGATCTGAGCGCACATTATGAACTGCTAACACTAAGCTTGTCTCAAGTTGGGTGTCGAAAAATGGAGATACTCCAAATCTCTGGTCACTTCTGGAAATGTTGGCCCTAATGCAATGAGCCATGGAGCCATGGAGCGCCGGCTGGAGCACAGCCAGACCCCCGGACCCACTCCCATGGCCACAGCCCCAGGCGGAGGGCAGCAAAACCCCCAGAACCCGCTCCCCCTTTCCAGCGCACGCCAGAGCGCAGCCAGACCCCTGACCCCGCTCCCCTGGCCAGAGCGCCTGGATGAGCATGGCCAGACCGTCAGCCCCAGACCCACGGCCGGAGCGCCAGGCAGAGCGCGGCCAGACCCCAAGCACACCTTCCCCGGCGGAGCGAGGCCAGACCCCCGTCCCCCTTCCCCGACCGGATAAAAACAGAGGGGTGGGGGGCCTAGTTTGCCCACCCCTGATCAATATAGTTGCTGCTTTGGAGATTTGGGGATTCTATCACAAGAGGAGTCATTAAAAACTTCATAGAGTGTTTCAATCTCTTTGTCTTTATTATAGCCATGCAAACATTAGAGGCTTTGAAAATTCCTTCCTGTGCTGAGATGGCACAAGGAGACTATTTGGGAAAGAGAGGAAGATGTGGACATTTGACTCATCTCCAAAGCAGATTAAATCCCATGACTGCTGGATTTTTGGTTCTGGCACTGAAATGGAAGAGCTAAGCCAGGAGTTAGAGCAGGAGAGAAATATTCAGGGCTTCTTGGTTCCATGTCAATTCTAGGTGGGGAGCAAACACAATGATTAAAACAGGGGATAATTGTATTTTTGGATCCCTCATGCGCACCTTTGACATATATTGTCCAATAACTCTACTGAAAGACTTCAACTTTTTGGCGCGATATGATTAAAAGATAAATGTTGGTTTGCTTTAGGAGTCAGCAGCCAATATACAATCAGAGACCTGAAACTTCAACACTGACACTCAGCAGGCACCTGGGAACTTAATGTATCAACGACGTATAACATCTCATTTAGAACATCCTTCTTCCTAATTTTATCAGGCACTTCAGCAACAACAGGGATGGGATCTTTTTTAGTGCTAAGAATAGAATAGAATAGAATAGAATAGAATAGAATAGAATAGAGATCTAATCTGTTAGGGTCTGACTGGCCAAGTCATTATGGGTAGAGTTGGCTGAATAATGGACTTTTTCTGGTTCAATGGCTATTTAAAAAAAAATGAAACTAATGTTTAGTTTCAGGTCAAATTGAAAATAACATTTTTAAAACAATTTTTAGTGATTAAAAAGTCAAAGAAATGTTGACCTTGAAATGAGCCAATACATTGATAATGTCAAGGCTAAGTGTTTCATTCTGTATCATCCTGAAAAAAAATTGTTTAGACTTTCAGGCAGTTTGCAAAAAGCCAAGTAAAGATTCCCAAAGCCACAGAAGGCGAACTCCATGATGGTAGTGGTATGGTACTCCCAGATGAGCCTTTCCCAGTGGTCAGGGCATTCACCAAAGATGTAAGAAACCTGGATTCATTCCCCGCAGCTGCCATCTGATGAGGATAAAGAAATTGAATGTTGGTCTCCCCCATTACAGGAAAACATCCCTGACATTGGACTATGGGATAGTCTGGGTTGAGTTCTTCTCAGTCTCTCCTCTTGAAGATGTTAAACTTTTAAATAAATAATTGAACAGTCAATAGAGAAGGAACTTGAGCTTGGGTCTCAGAAATCTCAGGTGACCCCCTGGCAGAAACGCAGTAGAGCAATACTCACTATCACCCAGGCCAAAGACTATATATTGCAATTCATAGTGGCAATTCACAGTCTTTCATGATGACACTGGATAGTCATTGGGGAAGGGAAAGAGAGTGAGGCGTCCTTATAGCTCTCTGCCCATTTTAAACCCTGGGCATCCTCTTACCCTTCAACCTCTGCCCTCAGTGACCCCTCTACAACCACGTGCCTTTCAGACTCTGCCTTCAGTGACCTTTGTGCAGTCATGTACCCTTCATATCCTGCCCTCGCTGACCCAAGTCTAGCCCCTCCACATCACTCTCTGTCCCCACTCACGTCTGTTGAATACCATTCCTTTTATTTTTTATATTCCTGTTGACTTCATTCATTATATATAGGTGTAACTGATCTGAAATTCATTGAGAATATTATTAAAAAAATACTGTCAGAACTAGCTTTTCACTCTTCTGTCAAAGTAGTGTTGGTTCAGGAGATCTTACAGGACTATAGAGAGTTATAGTTTATTTTTGGATCTGAAAATCCAATTCTGATACACAGGGAGTATAGATCTGTTCAGGAAGACGTATCCATTTTTATTGACATATTTGTCAGTGTAGAAGAGCCTCATTAGTACTTAAACTTTGGAAATATAGAACTTGTTGGGAAAGAAAAAAGAATCACAATATTTTTGAATATTTACCAAAATATTTCTATTTTCAAATTTTTGAAAAGAACTTTTTTTTTTCTCTTGTAGTAAAATTTCATAAACATTTTTTCTTTTTATCTAATTTTTTTTCTTATGGAGAAAAAAGGAGTAACTCTAAAAAAAAACAAAATCAAAATCTATTTAGGAAAGTTATTTGTTCTTTTATTTTTCTGGAAATTTAAGATCTGGAAAATATGCTAAGGGATTTTTTAGAAGATGTTATTTATCTATTACCAATAAAAAAGCCAGTTTAGAAAAAAATCTTTGCAACCTCTATTTATAATTGTATATTTTATCCTCATTAGTTGAAATCATTCTTAGAATAATTTTGACTAGCGATTCTTGCTGCCAAAGACCCAACTGATGGAAGCCGTGTAATAAGATGCAACCACCTCTGCCAGCTGGGGAACTGGCCCATTTACCCTCAGGGTTTTCAAGAGAGAGGAAGATAGGTGCCCAATTCCCACAGAACTTCACTGGGAGTTTGATGTTTCATTTTAGTTTGAAATTTTTTCATGCAACATCCCACATTTTCATCAACAAAACCATTTTCCCATCAAACGTTTTGATTCCAGCAAAACCTCTTTTTTGACAATGACATTTCTTTTGACAGAAGAAAAAGTTGAGGGGAGATGAATTTCATTTCTGCCCTGCTGTGGACGTCCTCTGACCATGGGTAACTTATCCCCCACACCCCGCATTCTGGGATTTTGAAGAGAGAGGAAGATAGGTGCCCAATTCCCATAGAACTTCACTGGGAGTTTGATGTCTGAGCCCCCCCGGATCCTTTGAATATCCCAGCCTCCCTGTTTTGGTTCCCCATCTCTGAAATAGGGTAACATAGTTTCCCTACTTTGCAGGAGTGTGGTGAGGTTAAATGCTTTAAGGATCGTGAGGTGCTCAAGTACAATGGTGACAGATGTGGTATCAGCACATATGCAGAGAGCTTTGAGGAAAGCCAATGCAGATGCCCCCCATGGCCTCATTGAGACCACCTCAGAGATTCCCTAGACTTGTGGAGTGCTTAAGTTGCAGAAGTTCTAGCAGGACGTCTGTGAGGATTGAACTCGTCATCTAAAAGGTAGTTGCACTAATGGAACAGAGGCCTTAGCTTAAAGGCCTGGAGCAGCCCCATAAATGGCTATCTGAGGTACAGCCAATAGAAGGGAACAAAGAGACACATTAGGTTTTGCTACACGTTGATCTGTGTGAAGGAAGCTGATTTTAAAGAGTTACAGATCTTAGGGCTAGATTCACAATGGACTTTGGCTTTTAGACACTTAAAAATCACTCAGCATAGATGAAGCTGCTGGGTATGAAGTGTAAACATACCATGAAAATCTGGGATCTTCATTTGGACAGAGCCTTGCATTTCCCTTCTGTGATGTGTGTCCTGATCTTCACTAAGATGATGGTATAGGAAATAAGCAGAACAATTAATACTATTATGAGCAGCACTCCACCATTGAAGACCATCTGCAGTTCTACCATGTGGGTGTCAGTGCAGGCCAGTTTGATGACCTGTGGGACATCACAGTAGAAATTGTCCAGGACATTTGGATGACAGAATTGTAGCTGGAGGAGCAGTCCAAGCTGAACAGTAGAGTGAGCCAATGCACCCAGCCATGCCAGCGAAACTAGCCCCATGCACACATCCTGGTTCATGATACTAAAGTACCGCCGTGGTTTATAGATGGCCACATACCTTGCGATCGCCATTCCCACAAAACAAATTAAGTGGTAGAAGAACATCTGGAGGATGCACTCACTGAACAAGATGCTTTTACACTGAGAAAGTCAACCTGCATATTTGGAGCATTTCCTGATGATTCACTGACATCCAGGAAAGCCAAGTTCAGGACGTACATGCAGGTATGGAAACTGTGGTTGGTGATCACGGTGGTGATGATGATGAAGTTTCGCACCCAGGTGTTCACGTAAACTATGAGGAAAACCACAAAGAGGAAGCGCTGCAACTCAGGATTCTGGGTGAGCCCCAAGAGGAAAAATTCTGTCAGTGGGGTGGTGAGGTTCTGCTCTTCCATTTTGTGTTCTTAAAATCTACCAAGAAAAAAACCCAGAAATTTACTGATATTAAATCAGTGTTAACTCCACCTTCACAAAGACATTGGATTTGAAAATTTCTTTAGTTTTCTAAATTCAACACTGTGTTCTCAGATCTGCTACAGGAAACCGTGCTTCAGCTGACCCTAGGAACTTCACCAGTGGGGAGCTGCAATCATGTGATGCTTGTGAGAGAAGAGGAGTGGTCTGCTCACCAAAAGAGGCCCTTGCTAGTCACAGTCTGCATTCATGTACATGCAGCCTGGATGGTGCAGTCTTCCAAAGGTCCATAGAGTCTTCTTGGGGCCTAGAGATTCTGGGATGGGAAGGATGTGGGTTGCAGGGGTACATATAGCCAGAGAGTCTCAGAGTCCAGGAGTTCTCAACCAGGGGCTGCTAGGAAGTCACAATGACTAAACCTACCTACCGACATTGCTGAATGGGAGGGAGGTCCCAGTTAGATTCTTGCTAGAAGGGAGGGGAATTGGAATGGAAAAGCTTGAGAACCACTGATTTCATGGATTTTAATTCTTGGACTGGCTATCAGAGATTTGTAGCACCTGTAACCCCCATTGAGAACCCATTGAGGAACATTGTCCCTTTGTAGTGGCTCATCCAGTGAAGAAGGTGACTCTGACTGACTGATCAGGGAGGAGTCGGTGTTCAGAACCACTGGAACCAATTTGCTGTAGTTTGGTGCCTACAGATTCTGGTACTTACATTAAAGCACCAGCACTGGAAAACTGACCACATAAAGATTTCCATCCATGCACTCAAGCTGAGATGTTTACTGTCACTGAGTGATTATCAGTGGTTCACAGTCATGCTGGAAGGGCATAACAAGTGGGGGTCCCACAGGGATCATTTCTGTGTCTGGTTCTGTTCAATATCTTCATCAATAATTTAGATAATGGCATAGAAAGTACAGTTATAAACTTTGCAGACAATACCAAGCTGGGAGGGGTTGCAAGTGTTTTGAAGGATAGGATTATAATTCAAAATGATCTTGACAAACTGGAGAAATGGTCTGAAGTAAATAGTATAAAATTCAATAAGGACAAATGCAAAGTACTCCACTTAGGAAGGAACAATCAGTTGCACACATACAAAATGGGAAAGGACTGCCTAGAAGGAGTACTGCGGAAAGGGATTTGGGGGTCATAGTGTATCACAAGCTAAATATGAGTCAACAGTGTAATGCTGTTGCAAAAAAAGCAAACATAAATCTGGGATGTATTAGCAGGAGTGTAGTAAGCAAGACACGAGAAGTAATTCTTCCACTCTACTCCAAACTGATTAGGCCTCAACTGGAATATCGTGTCCAGTTCTGGGTGCCAAATTTCAGAAAAGATGTGGACAAATTGGAGAAAGTCCAGAGAAGAGCAACAAAAATGATAAAATATCTATAAAACATGATCTATGAGGGAAGATTGAAAAAAAATTGGATTTGTTTAGTCTGGAGAAGAGAAGACCGAGTGGTGACATGATAACAGTTTTCAAGTACATAAAAGGTTGTTATAAGGAGGAGGGAGAAAAATTGTTCTTCTTAACCTCTGAGGATAGGACAAGAAGCAATGGGCTTAAACTGCAGCAAGGGAGGTTTAGGTTGGACATTAGGAAAAACTTCCTAACTGTCAGAGTGGCTAAGCACTGGAATAAGTTGCCTAGGGAGGTTGTGGAATCTCCATCATTGGAGATTTTTAAGAGCAGGTTGGCAAACCCTTTTCAGGGATGGTCCAGATAATACTTAGTCCTACCTTGAGTACAGGGGACTGGACTAGATGACCTCTCGAGGTCCTTTCCAGTTCTATGATTCTATGATTAGAGTTTTGACAGTAAACGCTGATTTCATTATACGAACACAAATTGAGGAATTTTTTTTCCATCATTGATAATCACATTATCGTGGTGATGCTCTTTTATGGGAGCTCCATCTTCATCTATGTTCGACCCAGGATAAGCCACTCCTTGGACCTCAACAAAGTGGCCAGCACCTGAACACAGTGGTGACACACTTGCTGAACCCATTCATCTACAGCCTGAGGAACTAGAAGATTAAAGAGACCCTGAGAGACACCCTCGAGAGGAAGCTGTATTCCTTCAAGGAACCCCAGTGAGTTTCTAAGAGGGGAAATTGTGAAAAAGGTGAGAGGTAAAATTTTCAAAATCAGTTAAGTGACTTAGAAGCCAAAGTCCCATTTTCAAAAGTTTTTTAGTCACTCAGGCCAGATTTTTAGAAGTATTCAGGCACCTAATGGGATTTTCAAAGGTATCTAGGAACCTATTATGGTACCATAAAATGGTAAACAGTGAGGTGGCAAAATTTGCAGACCATACAAAATTACTCAAGATAAATAAGTCCAAAGATGACTGTGAAGAATTACAAAGGGATCTCACAAAACTGGGTGACTGGGCAAGAAAATGGAAGATGAAATTCAACATTGATAAAAGCAAAGTAAGGTACATTGGAAAAAGTAATCCCAACTACACATATATAATGATGGGTCTAAATTCGCTGTTACCACTCAAGAAAGAGATTTTGGAATCACAATGGATAGTTCTCTGAAAAATACAGCTCAGTGATCAGCAGTGGTCAAAAAGGCTAACAGAATGTTAGGACCTATTAGGAAAGGGATAGAATTAGACAGAAAATATCATAATGCCATTTTATAAACTTATGATACGCCCACACCTTGAATACTGTGTCCAGTTCTGGTCAACCCATCTCAAAAAAGGATATGTTACAATTGGAAAAGGTTAAGAGAAGGGAAACAAAGATGATCAAGTGTATGGAACAGCTTTCATATGAGAAGAGACTAAAAAAAATTAGGGCTGTTCAGCTTAGAAAAGAGAGAACAAAAGGGGGACAGGACGGAGGTGTGTAAATCATGAATGGTGTGGAAAAAGTCAATAGAGAAGTGTTATTTACCCTTTCCCACAATACAAAAACCAGGGGTCACCCAATGAAATTAATAGGCAAGAGGTTTAATACAAACATGAGGAAGTATTTTTTTTCATATAACACACAATTAACCTGTGGAACTCATTGCCACAGGCTGGTGAAAAGTATAACTGGGTTCAGAAAAGAATTAGATAGGTTCATGAAGCATAAGTCATTCAATGGCTATTAGCCAAGTTGGTCAGGGATGTAACCCCATGCTCGGGGTGACCCTAAACCTCTGACTGCCAGAAGCTGGAAGGGGAAGGTGGGGTGGATCACTCCAATTGCCCTGTTCTGTGCACTTCCCCTGAAGGTCTGGTACTGGCCACAGGATACTGGGTTAGGTGAACCGTGGGTCTGACACAGAATTGCAGTTCTTATGTACATTTATGAGTGCTGTGACCAGATTAATTAAAAGCATGACCAGCTGGAGAGCTCCCACCACTTACTTTGGATGACGTTAGAGCTAATTGTCAGGATTTTTAAAAATATTCATGGGATCCCATTGATCCTAACTTTCCTCCTTTTACTTTGCTAAATAGTTCCTTAGCACACCTTAGACTAGGCTGTGGAATAAAATCCAAGGGAAGTGCTGTAACTCCACCAAAACTACAGTAGGGTACAATTGTGAACTGGCAGAAAGATGGACTCCATATCAGGGTCCATTCTAGGCACCTTTGGTAGGACATTTCCCTGCTCTTTGCCTCCTTCTCCATATCTGTACAAAAGGCAATACTAAAAACTGGCTGACATTTCTTGGAGAATGTGAAGCTGAATTAATTAAAGGTCTATAAAACACCTTGATTCCCCTGGATGGAAGGTGTTATTTCAATGCAAAGCCAGAGTGTTGTGCGGGGATAAGGCTTACCTGAGACCAGGGTCTATTTCAGATTTGAAGCAAAGACTGCATATTTCTCAGGGGTTCTGTGAGCAGGATTCTGGCTGCATGCAGGGCCGGCTCCAGGCACCAGCTGAGCAAGCTGGTGCTTGGGCGGCCGATTGTTGGAGGCGGCATTCTGCCCAATCCTAGGGCGGTACGGCTGCTTTTTTTTTTTTGGTTCTTGTTCCGCTCCGGCCGCCCTGTAGGGGGCGGCAGCGCGGAGAACCAGAGCGCTCTGCAGTGCAGTTCTCTTCCTTCCCTCCCCGCCGACCAGAGCGGAGCCCTCGCGGCAGGCGGCATGAGGCGGCGCCGCGGGAGGGGCCGCGTGGCAGCGCCCCTGCTGTAGCCCTGGCCGCCCCCTTCTCTCTCTCTCCCGCCCGCTTCCCCCCCTCCCCTGGGCCCCCTGCACCCACGCTCTGGCCACGCCGCAGGGTTTTTTCGTTTTTTGTTTTGTTTCTTTTTGCTTGGGGTGGCCAAAAAACCAGAGCCGGCCCTGGCTGCATGGGTCAGGTCCTCCTGCTTTTTCTTCCAAAATAATTCATTAAAATATCAGCATGCCACTGAAGGGAAGCAGGCCACATCTCATGCAGAACATGTTATTTCTCCTCTTTGTATGATAGTGAAGATGTCACCACATATTTACATCCTTTATAGAGCATTGTGTCTCTCCTGGTGCCAATTCTGGGGAATTACTCAGTCTAGGGAGTTACAGCTGTGCCATTGTTTGGGGTTTTCTTTGTAAGGACAGTTCAGACATATGAAATCATGATGGACGTTTCATCACTCAGAGGAAATCTCTTTTCGTATCCCACTTGTGTGGAACGATTGCTCTTCAGGAATGAAATGCAATGCACTGCCCATCTACAATTGAACCTTCACCACCTGACTCACTTTGGCTCCCATCCTGGAAACACTTAGGGACAGATTTTTAAAGTATTTTATTTAGTGGGATTTTCAAAAGCACCTACGTGCCTAAAACTAATTGATTTCAGTGGGTATTAGGTGTCTGGATGCTTTTGAAAATCTGACTAGGCACCTAAATACCTTAAAAATCTGGCCCTTCCTCACTTGATTAAATATGGGACTAGTCTAATATGGGACTTATACTGGCACAGCAATATGAAAAATCCACACACCCCAGGAACATAGCTATGTAAAAACCTCTCAGTGTATATGCATCTATGTCAATGGAAGAGCGTTTCTGTGGACATAGCAAATGAGATTCAGGGAGGTGGTGTTCCTACACCAGCAGAAAAAACTCCTTCTCTCAGAGCATGTTGCGTCTATGCTCCAGGGCTATGCCAGTCTAGCTATACCAGCATAGGCTCTGTAGTACTGACCTAACCTAACATTTTTGCTGAACTGGGGCCAAAAACAGTGCCCTCCCCTTTGATATGCTAACTTTGCCTAGGTAAGATGTAGTCCAGAAAGTCAGGCTCGAAGGATTGGACTCTCAAATATTAGAGAGCTTAGTCAATATATAGTAAAACAAATGCAATGTTAAATGCAATCAATTGTTAGTTAATTAATACATTTACTAGAAGTCCATAGAAATCATTTCCCAAAGGAATTTCAAAGTAGATGCTATCTATCTATCAGACTCCATTTATTTAGGCCTTTCAGCAGCTATTTAGGTACCAATGCTTAGTAACCAAAGGTGTGGAAAAGTTGCTGTATAAGGTTCCTCATCAGAGAACTAGGGATAGCAATATTCCTGCTTCTGTTTGTAGAGCTGATGATGCTGTACAATGTTAGGCAAGTATTATACCCCTTCTGTAAAACCTTCGCCATTATAATTGAGGCCCTGACAGGAGTGAAAAATATTATTAAGACCATTCAAAAGAAGAGATGGGGATCCAACTCAGAGATTTCCTGCCTTCCAAACACTCTAGTAAGGCCACTGTGGCCAGATTTTTAAAGGTATTTAGGTGCCTAGTGAAATTTTCAAAAGCACCTAGACTCCTAAAACTCACTGATTTCAATGGGAGATGCCTTTGAAAATACCACTAGATGCCTAAATACCTTTAAACGTCTGGCCTTAGGCCTTCCAGCTCATGTGTAACATTGGGTACCAAAGTATAGTAAATAATTCCTCACCAGTCTTGGCCAATGGAAGATTAGGGTGAGCAAGGATATAGGAAATATCTTCTGATCCCTACTGTTCCAAATGATCAGTTAATAATGTTTCTGAGCACTCATCCCATATTAAACCAACTTCTTACAATACGGGGTGAATGGGGATTTTCTGCATGGCCATGTTATTCCACAATTACCTTCTGCAGTTTTGTTTGTAGAGCTGGTTGGAAATATTTTTTTCCTCAATGGAAAATTTTTACTTTTTCCTGAAAAATCAGAAACTGAAATATTTTGTTTGAAAACCAAAACAGTTCAGTTCAGAAATGTTGCCATAGTGCCTCATGGGAGTTGAGGCTCAGGTGCTTCATTCACCCATTCTACTGCATGGGTTACACTCTCTGGACAGACTACATCTCCCATGATTCACCACGGTCTCTCTCCTGTTTAGAGGAGCTGGTGCAGCATGGCAGCTGTAGTCCACCTATGGAGCCCAAAACTTAGAGAGGAATGGGGTCATAAGGCAACTAAACTACAGCTCCCATGAGGCACCCATAGTAGCATTTCCAAATTAAAATATTTTTGATTTTGGCCATTTTGGGGGGGCTGGGTAGGAAGGGGTTGGGTTAGATGTTTGACTCTATTTAACGCCATTGTTCATATGGTCTAAAACTAAATATGCTATTAACTTTCCCTTTTCATTAATTTACAATGCCAATCATCAGAGGTGACTAGAGAGATTCACTTTCTCCTCTAAATGATAAACAATGACATGGGATTGTGATTGAATAGACCCATGTGCTCTAATTTAGACTAGAATATAATCTGTTCTAGAATAGAATAGAATAGAATAGAATAGAATAGAATAGACCCATCTGTACCAGTTTGTAGAAATGAATAGAATAGACCCATCCATTCTAGTTTAGAATAGAATCGGTTCTAGTTCAGAACAGAATAGAATGAGAATAGAATAGATGACAGCACAAGGTGCAAGGTGATGGACTATCAACCACAATATTTCTATGAATCCTCTTTCTTGGATGTCCAGAGATTGAAGCAATGGAGTTATGCTTGGTAGGTGACGTTAATAGTCTATAGTATATATTGTAGAAGAACCTAGGGCAAATACTTCTCCAGGTTGTTGTGCTGTAAGAGGGAAATCTTTTCCATGATGTCAAGTACCAGAGGGGTAGCCGTGTTAGTCTGGATCTGTAAAAAGCAACAGAGAGTCCTGTGGCACCTTTAAGACTAACAGATGTACTGGAGCATAAGCTTTCGTGGGTGAATGCCCATTTCGACAGCATGCATCCGACGAAGTGGGAATTCACCCATGAAAGCTTATGCTCCAATACATCTGTTAGTTTTAAAGGTGTCACAGGACTCTCTGTTGCTTTTCCATGATGAATTCTGAGGAGATCTCTACAGCGTTCTACCCTGGAGATCAGAAAAGCATGGAAGACATTTGCAGTGGGAAAATCAATATTATCTGAGTACACAATTCTGAGTATGCAATTATTACAGGTATATACGGTCACATTTGGTCACACTCAGCAATGGCAAAAACAGAAAAAAACGTTTGAAATGATCTTCAAGTCAATATGCCCCTTTTGCTAATCAAAATTCTTTTCAGTGATGATTGCAACCTCACAAATCTCTATTGTGAGCTTTCTAAGGAAACTGGGACGCTAACTATCATACAATCATAGAATATTAGGATTGGAAGAGACCTCAGGAGGTCATCTAGTCCAACCGCCTGCTCAAAGCCGGACCAACACGAACTAAATCTGTCTATGTGTGTAGACAGTTTGCTGTTTTCAAATCGTTTTACCCTAATGCTTTGGTCCAACTGCTAAATAAAAGTAAGCATTTGGTCACTATATCACTGGTCACATATTTCCAGAGGGAGGAAACACAGGTGCCCCAAGCCCAAAAGTGTGGGGCAGTGTTCCCAGGTCCTCATATAAAAATGGAAAGATTGGGAAATTTCACCCCCAGAAAAGTAAGGCCAACAGACCAATCACCTGTGAGGGTGCTCTCAAAGAAAGTAGAAAGTGAACAGCTGTGCAGCTAGCCCTATAATTGTGACTTTTAATTTTAGCTCAAGTGCCCAAGTACACTGTGGAGGAACGCTCTCTCTGTTAAATATTCATAAACTTTCAAATAAGGGTTGAGAAAGCTCACAGTGCACATCTCTGCATCCAGTAAGGGAAGCCTCCAACAAAAAAAAGATGTGGCTTTACAGCTTGACATCATCAAATTTCTAAAGTATACATTAGTAGAATAAAATAAAATAAAACTTTTCTCAAAGGGAAAGCGACAACAATAAATCATTCAGGGTTTCTGTATATAACACATCCCCCTTCAACATCTTCCCCATCTTTCCCAACACACACATACACACAGAGAGAGAAAGGATTGAAACCCAATTTTATTTCTATTCCACCTTTAATATTAAAAATTCATATTAGCTATGTCTTGGGTCCCATTCTGGTAGGAAAAAATATGCATAAAATCAAATGTGCAAACATGGAAAATCAATGTGCAAATGTGGAAAACTTGCAATTTAATATTTTATTTTATTTTACTCCATTTTATTTTATTTGCACACCCATCAACCCCAACCGAAGAAAGGATGAGAATCCCGAAATTTAGACAAAATACTTATGAAAATATTGGGTGAAAGAACAGTTCATTGGGCAAAGTCTTGAGCCATGGTTCTGTGGGACCAAGAATATGTATCCCCTTTCTACATCACCGTTAACAAAGTTCCACTACAGCAGACCAGCTGGCAACCTCTGATTGGACCAGTGAAAGGTTTGCATAGGGGTGTTTCACTGAGTCCGTCCTTCTCCTCTGCCCAGGTCACAAGAGATGGAGAAGAAGAGTAGGTAACCATGGGAACAATTCTCCATCACTTGGAGTCTTTAAGTCAAGACTGGACATTTCTTCCTAGAAGATACAACTAGAAGCGATATGCTTAATGCAGGAATCATGGGGTGAGAATCTCTGGCCTGTGCTATGCATAGGGTTGGCAGAATTCATTTTTCTAAATAATTTTGATGGATAATATAAATGTTTATGTTAAAGCAATTTTAGGGTTTTATTGATTTAAATTTTCATGGTTCTGTAAAATTATGGGGGGGAAGTATTTAATGACAATAGACATTGAGATTCAAAAAGCTGAAGCTTTATAAACCATTAAAACACAAATTGTCAACATCCCATGTCAAAATATACAATGAATATCCTTAAATCAACAAATCATACCTGTTTTTACTATTTGTTTGCTTGTAATAAACCTAATTCACAAGTCTTAATCACTGGATTTTGACTCTAAACATTTTTAAGCAGCATTTTCCTTACTTTGCCTATCTATAATTGTTATCAATGGAAATATTTTCCCAGTTTGTATTTGTGTGGCAAAATTGATGTTTACTGATATTTATTGATAAAAATCAAATCCTCCCAAGTCTAGTTGCACAGGAGGTCAGACTGGATGATCAAAATGGACACTTCTTGTCTTAAAACCTATGAATCTCTGAAGTATTGGATTTGTAAAAACTCACAGCAGAGTTGTTGTAGCAGAGAAAGAAAAGCAAAAATGGATCCTCTGAACAACATATTCCCACCCAAACACACACAGATCCTTCTGAGTTTCCTGGGAGGGCTTCCCCTTTTCCTCTCCTTTGTGGTCCTTATGGAAAGATTTTCGGATGATGGACAGTTCTGCCTTCCAACTATAGCACTGGATGGCATCGTTAAGACACAGCCCCTAGTAAGAGGGCAGTGTAGACAATCATCATCATTAGACGTGGTTGAAATTTCTCCAGTTGAACAGGTTTCCATTTAAAAACCCTTATTCAATGCAACTGAAGTGTTTTATGGGAATGTATCGATTTACTTGAAATTTTTGAGGGAGAATTATTTAAATGTTTTGTTTTGACTTTATTATTTTTAACTATTAATTATATTATATTATATAAAAGTTGAAAAGTTTTGGCTGTTATATAATATAATCAGAACAAAAGTGAAAATGAGACTTCAGCAGTCAATGACACTATTCCTAGGCCAGACCAAAAAGGATGTGGCCAATATGGAGACAACTTATGATGGAGTCAAACATCTTTCTCTGCCAGACTGCAGTGAGGGGAAAGGGAAAGGGTTACCTCATGTGCTCAACACGCAGGGGCAGGAATAGAAGTGCTTGTGACAGTGTGGGGCAGGAATCGGCAGCCTTGAGGTTAACTTCCGGTTTATGTCTTATGTTCCTTAAAATTCATGTTTCAGGATTTCAGCTGGCCACCTGCAGGGGTCAGGAAGGGATTTTTTTTTTTTTTGTACCTTGAAGTATTTTTTTCTCATCTTCCTCTGAAGCATCAGGGATGGCCACAGCTGGAGATGGGACATTGGCATAAAGGTCCAGGGCTCTGAGGGGACACCAAGTATTTTCTTTCTCTCAGGTGCTGGACTGGCTGATTCTTGCTCACATGACCAGGGTCTAACTGATTGCCATATGTGGGGTTGGGAATAATTTTCCCCTGGTGAGACTGGCAGTGACCTTGGCGGGGGAGGAGGGGGTCACTTTCTTTTGCAGTGTGGGGGGTACGGGTCACTTGCCAGGATTATCTGAATGTATCTCACTTAATCATCTCCCTGCCATTGTGGGGGCCTGAGGCACTGGTGCCGCTTGGTCCCCCCTGTTCTTTGCCTGTGGCACATCCTAATCTCATCTCCTGAGGGCTGTGATAATTTGGTCTCATTTTGGTTGCTGGGTTTAGTTTGCGGGTGCGGGGTGGGGGGTGCTGGTGGTCTGTGCTATACAGGGAGAACATAAGAATGGCCGTACTGGATCAGACCAAAGGTCCTCCAGCCCAGTATCCTGTTTACCGACAGTGGCCAATGCCAGGTGCCCTGGAGTGAGTGAACCTAACAGGTAATGATCAAGTGATCTCTCTCCTGCCATCCATCACCCCCCTCTGACAAACAGAGTCTAGAGACACAATTCCTTACCCATCTTGGCTAATAGTCATTAATGAATTTATCCAGTTCTCTTTTAAACCCTGTTATAGTCCTAGCATCAACAACCTCTTCAGGAAAGGAGTTCCACAGGTTGACTGTGTGCTGTTGGACTAGATGATCTGGCCATCCCTTCTGGCCTTAAACTGTATTAGTTCATCTACACTGCAATAAAAATCCCATGGCACCGAGTCTCAGAGCTTGGGTCATTTGACTCAAGCTCACAGGGCTTGGGCTGAGGGGCTAAATGTAGCCGTGTAGATGTCTGGGCTTCGACTGCAGCCGGGGCTCTGAGACCCACCTGCATCACAGGGTTTCAGAGCCCAGGATCCAGCCTGAGCCCAAATATCTACACTGCCACTTTTAGCCCTATGGCCCAAGCCCCACGAGCCCAAATCAGCTGACCTGGGCAAGCAACAGCCTTCCCGTGGGCCTTTTTATTTCAATGTAGACATGCTCCTTGCTCCCACCAGCCTGGGTGTCGATTCCACTGGCTAGCAAGGCACTAGAAGTTAGACCTTGCAATGCCTAAGTCCTTTTGTGGATCCAGCCCTAACTCATTATTTTACATTCTTACTTTGTTTTAGCCTATGGAATTCACCAAAACATTATCTACCCACATTCAACAAAGAAAATAAAGTTCAATTTTATTTTGAAGACAAAGATCCTGGTTCTGATTGATCTTAAAGTTTCAAATCTTTGCACATCCTCAAGCGTTACAAGTTCACACTACCAAAGACCTAGAATGAAGTAAGGGCTACGCAACCTCTGAGCTTTAAAGTGTAAATCAGCTGCACTCATCATTATATTGTCTTTCAAAAAATTCAGTAGCATTTCTGAATTCTTTTAAAATCTACACATTTACTGACAATTTTTTTCAGAGCCTCTTTCACCTCTTTGTTTCTCAGGCTGTATATGAAGGGATTGGCCATAGGAGTCAGAATTGTGTAGAAGACAGAGAACACTTTGTTGAGGTCTCTGAGTGTGTTGGTTTTTGGTAGCAGATACAGAATGATCAGGGTCCCATAGAAAATTGTCACCACGATGAGGTGAGAAGAGCAAGTAGAAAAGGCCTTTTGCCTCCCAGTGGTGGAAGGGATTCGCAGGATGGTGGAGATGATACAAATGTAGGATGTCCCAGTTAAAGCAAATGGGGGCAGGGTAATTGAAGCAGCCACAATGGTGATTACAAGCTCCACCTGGTAGATGTCATTGCAGTAGAGATTTATTATTTGTGTAGATTCACAGAAGAAATGATCAATTTCATTGGCGCCACAGAAAGTTAATTGTAACATAAGAGAAACTATGATGATAATACCAAGAAATCCACTTATCCAAGACCCTGCTGCTAGCTGGAGGCAGAAACTGCCATTCATAATGGCTGCATAATGCAGTGGTTTGCATATCGCTAGATACCGATCATAAGACATCGCTGCAAGGAGACAACACTCCGTGGCTGCAAGGAAACCAACAAAGTAAAATTGTGTGATGCAGCCACCAATAGAAATGGTTCTGTCCCGGTCAGCAAACTGGCCATCATCCTTGGCAGGACGGTCGAGGTGTAGCAGGTCTCCAAGCAGGACAAGTTCCCGAGGAAGAAGTACATGGGGGTGTGAAGGTGCTGATCAGTCACAACTAGCACAACAATGAGGATGTTCCCGGCCATGGTCACACTGTAAATCACAAGGATCAGTAGAAAGAGAAGGATCTTCAGTTCGGGGACAGACCCAAATCCCAGGAGGATGAATTCTGTGAGGGAGGTTTGATTTCCCTGTTCCGTGTCTGCCATGGGGGAAATGAACCAAACTCTACAATACAACAAGAACAGAATCTGTTAAATGTCAATATCACATTATCAATTTAAAAGCATTAATGTTCAAATGCTCCCTCTCCTTCATGTCACCCGCCCAAATACTGGGCTGAGCACATAGGCTGGTAGGCTGGGAGTGAGACAATGGAGGCTGATGATATCTGAGAGTGAGTGAGAAAAACTGACACACAAACATGCTGCTAAAGCAAGCTCAGTTTTGTGTAAAGACCCTGATTTATCTGACTAACAGCAGACTAAGCCTTGCTCCCTTGATTTTGCTCCAAAAATTGACACTAGTGGTGTGTAGTGAGGAAACCAGTTCACCAGGAGGAGTCTGGCAAATGAAGGTGAAGGCACTGGATTCCCTGAATTAATACTGACTTGTTTGGGCTGGTAAAACACCCCACAATTTTGCTGGCTGAGAATCGGCTTGTTTGGACTTCAGAAACTTCCTTTGTCCCCGACAGAAACCAACGCTCTATGAATGTGGTTGTGCTAGTCCAAGCCCTCACCTCCTAAGCCTTTGTAGGTAGTCAATGTTTGATTTCATTTATGCTGTACCATGTAGATCAGTGCTTATGCTGCTATGTGATCATCACATATTAACTTTAGGATTTCTCTACTAAGGAATATTGTTGATTCAAACTGCTTAGCAACATTCTGAAAATTGAATGATCAAAATCCCCATTGTCATCTACACTAGTAAAGCTGTACGTTTACAAGAGATATAAACTCACATGATTCAGAAAATATGCCATCCATCATGTCTGATGTATTTTATGTTTTGTTCACGATTCCTTTTTATCTTTTTTTTTTCCATTTCCCACTCTGAACTTCCACAACTTTGAAAAATTTACTGAGAGTTAAAAGGAAAAATTAAAGTCTGATACTTTGCCATTTGGTAATTTTTAAAGATTTGAGGATTTCTTTTTAAATGTATTGCATGGTAAAAAAAATAGCAGGGGAAGATTTGGGGGAAATGTCATTATTCATTTTATTACACCCAGTGGTAAACAGGAAAAAAAACGTTTAAATGTAGGTCCCCTGCAGCCCTACATTTCTATGATTCTATCTGGAGTTTAACAATAGTTCTGGAAGGGATCTTATACATTGGAGTTAACGGTTTAAGCCCATCTCTAACTATTAGAGATCAGGATGAGATCTGATGTGGGGGGCAGATCATTCCACAAGTGTTACTGCAGCGTTATTACACATTCCTCTGCAGTCTCTGGAGCTGCCATTGTCAGAGACAGGAGACTGGGATAAATGGACCTGGGATCTGGTCCAGTCTGGAAATCCCTATGTTCTTCACTGATTGGGTTATTTAAAAGTAAAGTGGAACAGACACTAATATATGTACTATTGGGGCCAGTCCTGGCAGAGAGATGGGCTGGAGGGGACAGAGTTTTCCTTTCTTGTCTCTAGATTCTATAATTCTGTTCCAGGTTCTGCCAATGGTGGTGAGCAATAGGAAGACATTTCCCCTCTCTCTGCCTCAGTCCCCCCCGTCGATTACATGGCAATATTAACACTGACTGGCATCTCTGGGGGAAGGCGAGACTGAATCACCACTGATTGCACAGCCCTTTGACTGCACGGCATGGCAGGTTCTATCTTAGTGTGTGGCAGCAGCAGTATGAGGGATAACACTCACCTTCAACCACAGCATATTCAGCCTACAGTCTAGCTTGGATCTCTCAGGATTTGGTGACCAGGATTCAGACTCTTCTCTCTCTCATATCTCCCTAGAAATGTGGTTCTCTCAGTAAAGAGATCTGGGTCCCCCTGATGGGATGAGCAGGTGCCGAGATCTCACTTGGACCATGTTCTCTTACCTCTGTTGATGGGGTGTGTTTGCCTCCTCATAGAAATGTAGGGCTGGAAGGGACCTCAAGAGGTCATCTAGTCCAGCCCCTGATGCTGAGGCAGGACCAAGTAAACCTAGATCATCCCTAACCTGTTCTTAAAAACCTCTGAAAATGAGTATTTCACAACCTCTCTTGGTAACCTGTTCCAGTGCTTAACTACCCTTAGAGTTAGAAAGTTTTTCCTAATATCTAACCTAAATCTGCCTTGATGCAATTTGAACCGATTCCTTCTTGTCCTACCTTCAATTTACTATTTGTATCCTTTGCAGGAGAAGGTTGTGTCTCCCCTGATGCCACTTCTGAGGGGGGGTTTCCATCGGCTGACTCTGGGGAGTTCCTGCTGTTTGCAACACACACAGCATGAAAACCGGTCCTGATGCAATCAGCCTGCTTAGCTCAAAAGATTTCTCTCCTCATAGACTCATAGACTTTAAGGTCAGAAGGGACCATTATGATCATCTAGTCTGACCTCCCGCATGATGCAGGCCACAAAGCTGTCCCAGCCCTTTCCCTTGACTCTGCTGTTGAAGTCCCCAAATCCTGTGGTTTAGAGACTTCAAGTAGCAGAGAATCCTCCAGCTAGTGACCCCTGCCCCATGCTGCAGAGGAAGGTGAAAAACCTCCAGGGCCTCTGCCAATCTACCCTGGAGGAAAATTCCTTCCCGACCCCAAATATGGCGATCAAGTAGAACCCCGAGCATGTAGGCAAGATTCTCCCAGCTAGACCCTCATTGGCCATTATACTATTTACCAGCGATGGCACACTGTTCATTTGACTAAAATCATGTTATCCCATTAAACCATTCCCTCCATAAACTTATCTAGCTTAATCTTAAAACCAGACAGGTCCTTCGCCCCCACCGTTTCCCTCGGAAGGTTGTTCCAATATTTCACCCCTCTGACGGTCAGAAACCTTTGTCTAATTTCAAGCCTAAACTTCCCCACGGCCAGTTTATATCCATTTGTTCTCGTGTCCACATTAGTACTGAGCTGAAATAATTCCTCTCCCTCCCTGGTATTTATTCCTCTAATATATTTAAATAGAGCAATCATATCCCCCCTCAGCCTTCGTTTGGTTAGGCTAAATAACCCGAGCTCCTTGAGTCTCCTTTCATACGACAGGTTTTCCATTCCTCTGATCATCCTAGTGGCCCTTCTCTGTACCCGTTCAAATTTGAGTTCATCTTTTTTAAACATCGGAGACAAGAACTGCACACAGTACTCCAAATGAGGTCTCACCAGTGCCTTGTACAACGGAAGCAGCACCTCCTTATCCCTACTAGATATACCTCGCCTAATGCATCCCAAGACCGCATTGGCTTTTTTCACCGCCACGTCACATTGTCGACTCATAGTCATCTTGCGGTCTACCAGGACTCCAAGGTCTTTCTCCTCCTCCGTTACTTCTAACTGATGCGTCCCCAGCTTGTAACTACAATTGTTGTTAGTCATCCCTAAGTGCATCACCTTACACTTTTCACTATTAAATTTCATCCTATTTCTGTTACTCCAATTTACAAGGTCATTCAAGTCTCCCTGCAGAATATCCCGATCCTCCTCCGAATTGGCAATACATCCCAACTTTGTGTCATCCGCAAACTTTATCAGCCCACTCCTACAATTGGTTCCGAGGTCAGTAATAAATAGATTAAATAAAATCGGTCCCAAAACCGAACCTTGAGGAACTCCACTGGTGACCTCCCTCCAACCTGACAGTTCACCTTTCAGTACGACCCGCTGCAGTCTCCCCATTAATCAGTTCCTTATCCACCTCTGGATTTTCATATCGATCCCCATCTTTTCCAATTTAACCAATAATTGCTCGTGCGGTACAGTATCAAACGCTTTACTGAAATCAAGGTATATTAGGTCCACCGCATTTCCCTTATCTAATAAGTCCGTTACTTTCTCAAAGAAGGAGATCAGATTGGTTTGGCACGATCTGCCCTTGGTAAAACCATGTTGTAATTTGTCGCAATTGCCATTGACCTCAAGGTCCTTAACTACTTTCTCCTTCAGAATTTTCTCCAGGACCTTGCACACTACAGATGTTAAACTGACAGGCCTGTAGTTACCCGGGTCACTTTTTTTCCCTTTTTTGAAAATAGGAACCACATTAGCTATTCTCCAGTCCAACGGTACCACCCCCGAGTTTAAAGATTCATTAAGAATTATCGCTAAGGGGCCTGCTATTTCTCGCGCCAGTTCCTTCAATATTCTTGGATGAAGATCATCCGGTCCACCCGACTTAGTCCCCTTAAGGTGTTCAAGTTTGGTTTCTACCTCGGATATGGTAATCCCCCCTCCTGTATCCCTGTCTGTCACGCTGCCAATATTCCTAATCCCTTCATTGGCCTCATTGAACACCGATGCAAAATATTCATTTAGATATTGTGCCATGCCTAGATTATCCTTAATCTTCACTCCAGCTATAGACTTCAGCGGTCCCACTTATTCTTTCTTTGCTTTCTTCCTATTTATATGGCTATAAAACCTCTTACTATTGCTTTTAATTCCCCTCGCAAGGTCCAACTCTACACGGCTTTTGGCCTTTCTCACTCCATCTCTACATGCTCTGACCTCAATAAGGTAAGTTTCCTTACTGTTCCCTCCCCTCTTCCACTCTTTGTACGCTTTCTGTTTTTTCCTAATCGCCCCTTTGAGATGGTCGGTCATCCAGCTCGGTCTAAATCTCTTGCTTACTAACCGTTTTCCCTGTTTTGGAATACAGGCCTCCGACAGCTCCTGCAGCTTTAACTTAAAATAATCCCAGGCACCTTCTGCCTTTAGATCCATTAATATGTTTGCCCAATCCACTTCTCTTACCAGTCCTCTTCTTTTAATAAATTAAGCCTTTTTAAAATTGTATACCCTAGTCTTTGATTTAATTCTGTTAATCCTTCCATTTAGTTTAAATCGAATTAGCTCATGATCACTGGAGCCAAGGTTGTCCCCTACAACCATTTCCTCAACGAGGTCCTCACTACTCACCAAAACCAAATCCAAAATGGCCTCCCCCCTCATCGGTTCAGCTACTACTTGATGAAGGAATTGATCAGCAAGCACATCTAGGAACATCTGAGCCCTATTATTGCTACTAGCATTTGTTCCCCAATCTATATCTGGGAAGTTAAAGTCCCCCATAATTACACAGTTCCTATTAGTATTTACTTCCCTAAACACATTACATAGTTCTTTATCCATATCCTGGGTAGATCCCGGCGGTCTATAGCACACCCCAAGCACTATCCCAGGGGAGGCTCTAGTAGTTCTTTTACCCAGTGTGAGTATTGCCCAGACGGACTCTGTCTTATCCATTCCATCAGTTATTATTTGTTTACAGCTTACCTCATTATTGACATACAATGCCACCCCCCCCACACCTTTACCTTTGTTCCGGTCGTTCCTAAACAGCACATACCCTTCCATACCTGTACTCCAGTCATGACTGCCGTTCCACCATGTTTCAGTTATTCCTACGATATCCGGTTTCATTTCTCGGACCAGGAGCTCCAATTCCTCCATTTTGTTACCTTGGCTTCTCGCATTGGTGTATAAACATCCTAATGTATGCCGTTTAGCCTGTCTCCCATTAGTTATGCAATTTGTTACGGACCCCTTACTGTTCATCCCCCCTCTCGTTCTTATGTCCAATCCCGTCCCCCCGGCTATATCTCTTCTTATCTCATCACTCACATTTTCAATGTTGGAATCTGGCGTGGAGATTAACTGTACATCTCCCAACCGTCTCCCCCAACTTCCTAGTTTAAAGCTCTTTTGATGAGATGAGCCAGCCTCCCTCCCAGAAGTCTATTTCCTTCTCTACTCAGGTGAAGTCCATCCCATGAGAACAGTTGTCTGTCCCCGAAAGCCTCCCAGTGGCCATACATCCCAAAGCCCTCCTTATAGCACCACTCCCTTAGCCAACTATTTATTCTCACAATCCTATCAGCCCTTTGCTGCCCTTCTCTAGGAACAGGCAGAATTCCACTAAAGATGATCTGAGCCTCGATTTCCTTGAGTGTCTTCCCCAGACTGGCATAATCTCCCTTGATTCTTTCTAACAAGAACCTAGCCGTGTCATTTGTTCCTACATGAAGGATTATCAAGGGTTCTTACCTGCTCCTTTTAGTATCCTTTTCAACCGCAGGTCCACATCCCGTATCTTTGCGCCCGGTAGACAGCACACCCTTCTGTTCTCTGGGTCCGCCCTGGTCACAGGCCTATCCAACCTCCTCAGTAAGGAGTCCCCAATCACATAAACCTCTGAGAGATGATTGAGTTGCATGACTGAGAGGTCCTGCTGTACCTAGCAAGGGCCTCCTCCTGCTGTCCCAAAGCAGATGAACAATCCTCTCTTATGTGAGCAGTCCCATCCCCTTCTGCGAGACAACATGCCCCCATAAGGGTTGTCCACATTGGTCAAGTATGATGGCTGGGCTCTCAAAGTGGGGAGCATAGTAATTGGACAGTAAGATTTCTGTGAAATATTGTCTACTTGCTCCCGAGTTTGCAAATTAGATATTTCAATCAGGATTTTCAAATCAGTCTCAAGGAATTAGGCACTTCACCACCATGAAAAGTAAAATGAATCTGGATGCCTAACTCCTTTAGGCTCTTTTGAGAACGCCAGTCTTCGTGGGGGTGGAGGGTGGACACAGGAAAGTACAAATAAAGCAGATGGAAACATTTTAACTATGAAACCTGCTTTGTAACTGAGCCAAATATGCCACTCTGGCAATTTGATTCACACAGTGAGGAAATATGACAACCAACAACACAGAGATGTTCCCCCTTTCGGTCCCTTCTCACACATGCACAGGTCTGAAGGTTGAGAGATGTAAACCACTAGAAAGGGAGGAGACACATTGTGCCAGTGAGTTACACAACTATTTGCTAGACATCAGAGGAATGTTGGGAGTCAGGACTCCTGGGTTCTATCCCAGGTCCTGGAGGGGTAAGAGCTGTAGTACTTGCAGACAATAGTACAACAATCCATATCGATTTGGCACAGGCTTGCTGAACGTTATTGTGGCTGAGAGGATGTGTTATCAGAGACTGGCTAAATAGAAAGACAAAATTAGTGAGGGGCTACGTTGAAGGGAGGAGTTGTGAGGACTAGTAGGAAGCTGGAAGGAATGTAGGGGGAAGAGCGGATGGATGGTGTAGCACTTAGGGAGGTATTCCAGCCCTTGGGAGCCCTGTATTCCAGTTCTGGCTCCACCAAAGACTGCCTGTTTGACCAAGGTGATCTCTGGGCCTCAGTTCCCCAGCTGTATAATGGAGATAACAGATGTTCCCCACCCCCTGGGGGTATTGTGAGGAGAAATACACTAAAGACTGTGGGTCACCCACATACTACACAGATGGCGCACAGGTAAGTACCTTAGGGAGAGGCAGGCCTGTCTCATGAATGAGAGCCTGCACACACTGAGAGGAGGTGAAATTGCCCATGCAGCAAACCTAGTGTCTGACACTGGAATTATACCTGCAAAGAGGCTATGATCTGAACTGACCACTGGGTGGAAAGGGAGCAGAAATGTGAGTGTGGGAATGCAGCAGTGATGGCGATGGAGGGGCTGTCTGACAATGACTAAGGAGCACCCTGCCCTGCCTGTTCAGGACTCTCTCAGCCGAGTAGGGGAAGTGATCAGATTTAGATAAGCCCAGGGGCCGTGCCAGCCTCTTCCCGGTGGGAGGCTGAGGTGGGCAAAACAGAAAATTGTAAGGGGGGCTGTGCCCCCTCGTCATGAGGCCCTGCCCCTCTTTGTGGCACCACCCTGTGCTCCTCCTCAGGTAAGTGCCAGTCCTGCCTCCTCCTCCCCCCAGGCCCCACCCCCTGGCCAGAGGCTGGAAGCCAAATCTGGGCAGTGCAGGTTGGCTGGTGCCATGGTGCAGGCTGCCATAACACTCCCCTGTCTCCTCCTGCTGTTTGTGCCCATGCCCCCTGGGCCAGGGGAAGCTTGCAGGGGCTATTTTCCTTACCCCCGCCCCATAGCCACCACCGTTCTCCAGATACCCAGCTCTGAAGGCAGAGTGGAGAGAACGGGGGCCCCAAAGCATTCCCCAGTCCATGTCTCCACCCACCAGCGCTGCCCAGGCCAGGGGGAGGGTCCAGGGCTCCCACAGCAGCCCAGACTGACCCACTTCTGGGCCCTGCACCCCCCATGTTCGCTGCTCCTCAAGAGCTCTGCTGGCCTGAGTGCCGGGTCCCCCCACCCGGGCGGCTGTTATGGGATGCAAAAGTCGAAGGATGGCAAGGAGCTGAGCAGCAGTCAGTGCCCTGGGGCCCCGGGCACCAGCAGGAGGAGGAGACGGGAGAGCGCCGCTGTCACCCGCACCGTGACACCAACCAGTACAGCATCGTCCCCGCACTGCCTGGCTTCGGTTTCCGGCCTCCAACCTGGCCAGCAGGCTGTAGGCTCGACGTGGGGAGAGGAGGAAACAGGGCCAGAATTTACCTGAGGAGAAGCAGGGGAAGGGGCCACAGAGAGGGGCGGGGCCTTGTGGCAAGGGGGAGATACAGGCCCCGCTATTTTCTGTTTAACCCACCCCTGTCCAGGGATGTGGCTGCTCTTCAGCTCCCCTTCAACTGTTGCAGCCTGTAACAGCTGCCCAGGCGGGGGGACCCAGATCTAAGGCCGTCAGAGCCCTCAGGGAGCAGTGACCATGGGGGGCAGGAAACAGGAGCCCATGCTGGTCAGTCCAACCCACTGTGGGGAGCCCTGGTCACTCCATCTGCCCTGGGTAGTGCACCCTGGCCAGCAGGAACATGGACTGGGGGCTGCTCTGATGCCCCCCCCCGGCCCTCTGCCTGGGCTTACTCCTGCACAGCCACAGCTGCCTTCAGAGCTGGGCGTCTGGCCAGCAGCCACCACTCTGCATTCAGAGCTGGGTGGTTGGCGAGTGGCAGCTGCTACGGGGTGGCTACTGCAAAATTGGGGGTGGCTATAGCTCTCGCAACCCCCCTCCCCGGGCCACTCCTGCCCCCTAACTTTACCTGCATGGCATTGCTCCCAAAAAGTTAGAACACTCAGGTATACAACTTTGTGCATGACGAATTATTCAAGGCTTCAGGGAGAGTAAAGCAGCTGTGAAGAATTGTTTTCTTCTCAATCCTAAATATCATGGGACTGCATAGTTGAGGAGCTAATATCAAAACTAATCCTTGACCAAATATGAACTTTGACTGGGATTCTTGAAGGAGCCTAAGGGATCTAGGCACCCATATCCAAATGTGATATGGGTGCTTCATTCCCTTAGCTTCCTTTGCAAATCCCAGCCTTCCTGGTTGCCACACACCAAGGTTATCATGGATTTATAAGTACTGGCCATTAACTGAGCTCAAGAAAATCAGTTCTACAAAGTGTAAAAAAGAGCAGACTTTAGAAGATCTAAAACCATGCAGAAGAGGACAGTGGTTTGTGTAGATGGGTACACAGGCAGATTGTTATTCCCAGTCCAGTTCAAAGTTTTTAAAAAGTACAATCAAGTCCCAATTTTTTTTAATACAGTCTTATGTCAACCCTTCACCATTAAGCTTTGTGTCTCCAAAGCTTTGTTTTTAACAATTACTGGTGCCATTTTACTTGTTTTTCCCAAATGTAATTGCATTTAGTGAAACAGCCTAATGAGTCTCTTGCAGGCGTGGGGCGGGGGGGGGGAGGGGAAGAAATCTTGCACATGGTGATGAAGCACTAGTTTACCTTTCGGAGCGATGACAGTGGACCAGATTGCCTGCTGATTTACATTGATGTAACTCCATTGGCATCAATAGGCCCGATCCCCAGCTGGTGTAAACCAGTGTAGCTCCATTGGAGTCAATGGACAACATGCTCATCTGATGTAAATTAATGTTGCCCCATTGGCGTCAATGGGCCAAATTCCCAGCTGATTCAAATTGGTGTAGCCCCATTAAAGTAAATAGGGCTATGAGTTTACTAGGACTCAGAATCTAGCCCTATAGCTGCCCCCTTTCTTATCCCTTATTTTCTGCAGCCATATAGAGGGGTTTATATAGTACAGCTGCCTTTTTCCGCCCCAAACTTTTTCCTGACATCTAGGCAGCATTATGCAATGTAGCTGCTCTTTTGTCATATCCTCTCTCAGATCAATCCTTCAGTACAGTACATGCTAAGTTCTCTTCAGTAACCATATGCAGTTGGCAGCAGAATTAAGCCAGCATGCTGCCCTTATCTATTTCCTTCCCAGGCTGAGGCACGAAGGTCTGGTGGATCAGGCACTGGAAAAATGGATTTGTTATCTAGCTCTGCCACCTACCTGCTGTGTGGCCTGATGACAGGAAAGAAGAGGAAGGGGTTATGTCCAGTGTTCTCCATCCTCATGCTAGTAGGCTTGGGATAATGGACAGCACCCCCTTGGGGTGAAATTCAATTTTTTCATCTCATGACTATGGTTATAGTTTGAAGTGTAAGAGATTTGAGTCTCTACACAAGTTTGTATTTATCTAAATACACCATGATGGAAAAACTTCTCTAGTCATTCCCCGCAACCTGTCTGTCTCCAGCTGAATCCCACTGAAGTCCACTGCAGGTTGTGACTTTCTCTGAAAATATGTTTTTAATGACACTAAGCAAGATTTTTATGCACAAACTCCATGAAAATGCAGCCTTTTGTGTAAACTAATTTTATTTTATTTTTGCATGAATTTCCTATCAAAGTAGCACTCTGTGACAGAGAGAAATTTTGGAATGCAACAGGTCAAAGAAAGAGGCCTTGTGTTTTATAGGAGTAGCAGATTGGTGAGAGGCAAGGAGAGGGGAATGGTGTCTCTTTCTCTCTCATTTCCAAGTACTGGCATCAGGGCCCCTGTCCCTGCATTTGCTCATGCTGTATGGTGCAGCTGGTCTCAGGATCCAGTGAAAAGCCAACAGAGAGGAAGATAGTGGGGCTGGAAAGAGAACGGAAACCAGAACAGGATCTCACATATATCAGTCTGTGGTCCTCAGTGGTCCAGCAGTGATGTCCAGGCATGCACACCGGTGACCTATGATTTGGGTGTATGATGAATCAATGATCCTCAGAGCTCATGAGCAAAGGACAGAGTCTCCAGAGCGAAGGGGAAGCCTGTCGAGTTTTCACCTGAGAATCTCACGAGAGTCTGCTCCCTGTTTGATCCTCTCCATCATTTTAAGTACCACAAAAGGGGGTGATGGGCGGACTAGCCCATCCGCTCATTATGTAAGCGGGGGAATGGTCCCGCTATTGTGGGGAACTTTCCTGGCTTCTGCACTACCCCGGTGAAATGGGCTAGTGAAAGGATTTGAGTCCTCGCTCCCACTTCCTTTACCCAGAGGCCTCCCTGCCCTTGAGGGCTCCCCTTCCACTTTCCTGTCTGGCAGAGTCCTCGTAACCCCAACAAGGCTGGGCCCAGGATTCCTGGGGGGCTCAGCCCCCAACCCTGCTGTGGTCACCTAGGACAGGGGCTAGGGTGTCACCACTTCGGGGTACTCTCTCTGCACTGGGCACCTCCCTGATCCACTGATTATTCCATACAATTTAAAACAAATACAAGTTGTTTAATTAACAATTCATCTAAAGAAAAGAATAAGGAAAAATGGGAGAGGTTAAAGGAAAACACATCACCCCGCTCTGTGGCAGGGAACATCACAAACGGTGTCTCTGGACATCAGGGCACTTTGCAGTGTGTTCCTTGTAGGTCCCAGATTTTCTTCTCAGGCCCTGGCTGTGCTGCAGGTATGCTGCGGGTTGGACACTTGCAATGGTGGTGGACACACACCTCCAGGCTTTGAGTGGTGGGACTCTTCTTCCCAGCGTCAGCCCCCCATCAGGTTATGGTCCCCCTCCCGGTCTGGCCTGCAAGGGCCCTTTGTCTGGGGGTGTCTTTCTGTGCTGGGACCTTTGCCCAAGGTCCCCCCTCGGCTGGCCCCACTTGCTCACCACACCTGGCTCTGTGGCTGCAGCTCTGCTCCCAGAACAGGATCTGCTCTCCCTGGGCTGCGTCTCTGGCTCTGTGGCTGCGTCTCTGGCCCCTCTGGATCTGGCACGGTTCTGCTCTCCAGCTCAGCTTGGGCCCCTGCTTTCTCCTTAGCTCGGCCCCACTCAGTCTGACCCAGGCAATTCCAACTCACACGGAGGACGGGATCCACCCTGGCCTCCTGTCATGCTGATTAGCCTGCCCGCCCTGTCAATCAGGCTGACCTGGAGCATTGGCCTCTCGCCATTGTTCCTGGGGACTGTGAGGGTATGTCTACACTACGAAATTAGGTCGAATTTATAGAAGCCGGTTTTATAGAAATTGGTTGTATACAGCCGATTGTGTGTGTCCCCACATAAAATGCTCTAAGTGCTCTAGTCGGCGGACCGCGTCCACAGTACCGAGGCTAGCGTCGACTTCCGGAGCATTGCACTATGGGTAGCTATCCCACAGTTCCCCCAGTCTCCGCAGCCCATTGGAATTCTGGGTTGAAATCCCAGTGCCTGAATGATGCAAAACAGTGTCGCGGGGGGTTCTGGGTACATGTCATCAAGCCCCTCCCCCTCCGTCAGAGCACCGGCAGACAATAGATTCGCGCCTTTTTACCTGGGTTACCTGTGCAGACAACATACCATGGCAAGCATGGAGCCCGCTCAGCTCAGCTCACCGTCACCATATGTCCTCTGGGTGCCGGCAGACGTGGGACTGCATTGCTACACTGCAGCAGCTGCTAACTGCCTTTTGGCGGTAGATGGTGTAGCATGACTAATAGCTGTGGTGCTGGCAGCCGTAGGGCTGCATTGCACCAGCCCCTTGCCTTTTGGTAGAAGATGGTATATTACGATGGGTATCCGTTGTCATCGTACTGCAGTGGCTGTCAATCATGGGCACCTGGGCAGACATGCTACTGTCTCGATGGTGATGGCTATCAGTCGTAGTATGCTATTTTCTGCCAATTGCCCAGTATTGTCTGCTAAGCACCCAGAGGCCGAGGGCGATCTGGGTGCTGGCAGACGTGGGGCTGGCAGACGTGGGGCTGCATTGCTACACAGCAGCAGCCCCTTGCCTTTTGGTAGAAGATGGTATATTACAAATGGTATCCATTGTTGTCGTACTGCAGAGGCTATCAGTCATGCTGCACCTTTGGCTGCCAGATTAAGATGTAAAAAATAGATTTGTTCTGTATTCGTTTGCTTCCCCTCCCTCCATGAAATCAATGGCCTACTAAACCCAGGGTTTTTAGTTTAATCTTTCGGGGGACCATTCTGTGTGACAGTTGTTTGTGTTTCTCCCTGAGGCACAGCCACCTTTCTTGATTTTAATTCCCTGTACCTGTACACCATGTCGTCACTTGGCCCTCCCTCCCTCCCGCCCTCCCTCCTTCTCCTGGTCCGTCAGATACTAGTTTCGCGCCTTTTTTCGGACCAGGCGCCATAGCTAGCACTGGGATCATGGAGCCCGCTCAGATCACCGCGGCAATTATGAGCACTATGAACACCACGCGCATTGTCCTGGAGTATATGCAGAGCCAGGACATGCCAAGGCGAAACCTGGACAAGCCAAGGAGGCGATTGCAGCGCGGTGAAGAGAGTGATGAGGAAATTGACATGGACATAGACCTCTCACAAGGCACAGGCCCCAGCAATGTGCAAATCATGGTGTTACTGGGGCAGGTTCATGGCGTGGAACGCCGATTCTGGGCCCGGGAAACAAGTACAGACTGGTGGGACCGCATCGTGCTGCAGGTGTGGGACGATTCCCAGTGGCTGCGAAACTTTCGCATGCGTAAGGGCACTTTCATGGAACTTTGTGACTTGCTTTCCCCTGCCCTGAAGCGCCGGAATACCAGGATGAGAGCAGCCCTCACAGTTGAGAAGCAAGTGGCGATAGCCCTGTGGAAGCTTGCAACGCCAGACAGCTACCGGTCAGTCGGGAATCAATTTGGAGTGGGCAAATTTACTGTGGGGGCTACTGTGATCCAAGTTGCCAGGGCAATGAAAGACCTGGTGATATCAAGGGTAGTGACTCTGGGCAACGTGCAGGCAATAGTGGATGGTTTTGCTGAAATGGGATTCCCAAACTGTGGTGGGGCCATAGACGGAACCCATATCCCTATCTTGGCACCGGAGCACCAAGCCACCGAGTACATAAACCGCAAGGGGTACTTTTCAATGCTGCTGCAAGCCCTGGTGGATCACAAGGGACGTTTCGCCAACATCAACGTGGGATGGCTGGGAAACGTACATGATGCTTGCGTCTTCAGGCACTCTGGTCTGTTTCGAAAGCTGGAGGAAGGGACTTTCTTCCCGGACCAGAAAGTAACCATTGGGGATGTTGAAATGCCTATCGTGATCCTTGGGGACCCAGCCTACCCCTTAATGCCATGGCTCATGAAGCCGTACACAGGCAGCCTGGACAGGAGTCAGGACCTGTTCAACTATAGGCTGAGCAAGTGCCGAATGGTGGTGGAATGTGCATTTGGATGTTTAAAAGTGCACTGGCGCAGCTTACTGACTCACTCAGACCTCAGCGAAAAGAATATCCCCATTGTTACTGCTGCTTGCTGTGCGCTCCACAATATCTGTGAGAGTAAGGGGGAGACATTTATGGCGGTGTGGGAGGTTGAGGCAACTCGCCTGGCCGCTGATTATACGCAGCCAGACACCAGGGCGGTTAGAGGAGCACAGCAGGGCGCGGTGCGCATCAGAGAAGCTTTGAAAATGAGTTTTGTGACTGGCCAGGCTACGGTGTGAAACTTCTGTTTGTTTCTCCTCGATGAACCCTCTGCCCCCTCCATCTGGTTCACTCTACTTTCCTGTAAACCAACCACCCTACCCTACCCTCCCCACTTCGAGCACCGCTTGCAGGGGCAATAAAGTCATTGTTATTTCACATTCATGCATTCTTTATTAATTCCTCGCACAAGTAGGGGGATAATTGCCAATGTAGCCTGGGATGGGTGGGGGAGGAGGGATGGAAAAGGACACACTGGCAATCATCTGGGGTGGAGTGACTGCGTGGCCAGAGGCCCCCCACCGTGTTCTTGGGCGTCTGGGTGAGGAGGCTATGGAACTTGGGGAGGAGGGCTGTTGGTTACACAGGGGCTGTAGCGGCAGTCTCTGCTCCTGCTGCCTTTCCTGCAGCTCAACCATACGCTGGAGCATATCAGTTTGATGCTTCAGCAGCCGGAGCATCGACTCTTGCCTTCTGGCTGCAAGCTGACGCCACCTATCATCTTCAGCCCGCCACTTGCTCTGTTCATCCCGCGATTCAGCCCGCCACCTCTCCTCTCGTTCATACTGCGCTTTTCTGTAGTCTGACATTGACTGCCTCCACACATTCTGCTGTGCTCTATCAGCATGGGAGGACATCTGGAGCTCCGTGAACATATCGTCCCACGTTCTCCTTTTTCTCTTTCTAATGTTCACTAGCCTCTGTGAAGGAGAAACATTTGCAGCTGGTGGAGGAGAAGGGAGAGGTGGTTAAAAATACACATTTTAGAGAACAATGGGTACACTCTTTTGTTACAAGGTCGCATTTTTCCTCTTATAGTGAGGGCCTGCCGGTTTGGTATGAGAGATCACTCACGCAGTGCCAGGCAACAGATTTCGGCTTGCAGGCAGCCATGGTAAGCCACAGTGTTTTGGCTTTTTTAACCTTCTTAACATGTGGGAATGGTTTCAAACAGCAGCGCCCTCATTTCCCATATCAAGGATGAATTGGGTTGGCCATTTAAAATGGGTTTTCAATGTAAAAGGAGGGGCTGCGGTTTCCGGGTTAACATGCAGCACAAACCCAAGTAAACCACCCCCCCCACACACGCCCGATTCTCTGGGATGATCACTTCACCCCTCCCCCCACTGCGTGGCTAACAGCGGGGAACATTTCTGTTCAGAAGAGCAGGAACGGGCACCTCTGAATGTCCCCTTAATAAAATCACCCCATTTCAACCAGGTGACCGTGAATGATATCACTTTCCTGAGGATAACAAAGAACGATAAGGAATGGATGTTGCCTGCAAGCCAGCAAACACCGGGACCATACGCTGCCATGCTTTGTTATGCAATTATTCCAGACTACGTGCTACTGGCCTGGCGTGATAAAGTGTCCTACCATGGCAGACGGGATAAGGCAGCCCTCCCCAGAAACCTTTTGCAAAGGCTTTGGGAGTACATGAAGGAGAGCTTTCTGGAGATGTCCCTGGAGGATTTCCGCTCCATCCCCATACACGTTAACAGACTTTTCCAGTAGCTGTGCTGGCCGCGATTGCCAGGGCAAATTAATCATTAATCATTAAACACGCTTGCTTTTAAACCATGTGTAATATTTACAAAGGTACACTCACCAGAGGTCTCCTGTGTGCCCTCAGGGTCTTGGGTGAGTTCGGGGGTTACTGGTTCCAGGTCCAGAGTGACAAACATATCCTGGCTGTTGGGGAAACCAGTTTCTCCGCTTCCTTGCTGCTGTGAGCTACCTACATTACCTCCATCCTCATCTTCCTCGTTCCCCGAACCCTCTTCCCTGTGTGTTTCTCCATTGACGGAGTCATAGCACACGGTTGGGGTAGTGGTGGCTGCACCCCCTAGAATGGCATGCAGCTCCACGTAGAAGCGGCAAGTTTGCGGCTCTGCCCCGGACCTTCCATTTGCTTCTCTGGCTTTGTGGTAGGCTTGCCGTAGCTCCTTAATTTTCACGTGGCACTGCTGTGTGTCCCTGTTATGGCCTCGGTCCTTCATGGCCTTGGAGACCTTTTCTAATACTTTGCCATTTCTTTTATTGCTACGGAGTTCAGCTAGCACTGATTCATCTCCCCATATGGCGAGCAGATCCCGTACCTCCCGTTCCATCCATGCTGGAGCTCTTTTGCGATCCTGGGACTCCATCATGGTTAGCTGTGCTGATGAGCTCTGCGTGGTTACCTGTGCTCTCCATGCTGGGCAAACAGGAAATGAAATTCAAACGTTCGCGGGGCTTTTCCTGTCTACCTTGTCAGTGCATCTGAGTTGAGAGTGCTGTCCAGAGCGGTCACAATGAAGCACTGTGGGATAGCTCCTGGAGGCCAATAACGTTGAATTCCGTCCACACTACCCCAATTCCAACCCGCTAAGGCCGATTTTATCGCTAATCCCCTCGTCGAAGGTGGTGTAAAGAAACCGGTTTAAAGGGCCCTTTAAGTCGAAAGAAAGGGCTTCGTCGTGTGAACGTGTTCAGGCTTAATTCGATTTAAAGCTGCTAAAGTTGACCTAAACCCGTAGTGTAGACCAGGCCTTAGTCTCAGTGTCCTGATTCCCCATCGACCCCTCTCCTTTTAGTCCTGGGAGCTAGCCAACCAAAACACCTCCACTGAATGTTAGTAAGGGCAACAGTCCCCTTACAATTATATTGTCCACCAATTAGATCTAGTTTGGTTTATCTTCAATGAAATTATAATGCAGTCTTTAATTACACAATCACATATTGCTTTTTCCATAGGACCCCTGGCTCATTCAGTGCACAGGATGGACTTAGTGAGCATCTCTTCAGTACTTTGTTTTCTCCTCATTTTTCACTGTGTGCTTCCAGGCCTTATTCACTGCACATTGTTCTACTCTGCTCTGAAGACAAAATAATCCATTGTATCTTGAAGGGCTTTTCTATGGTGCTCATCACTATAATATATGAGTGCTTCATGAACGGGCTCGGCAAGAACCCGCATGTCCATTTCATGGGATAGGCTGTGATTTCAAAATTTATTTTCATTTAAATTGTAATGAAAAATTGAATTTCAAAATTTCCCATGATTTTCTTTTTAATTTGGGGGTCAATTTGAACATTACATTTCAATAAAAATGAAGCATTTTGTTTCAATGTTGACTATATTTTTATGTTGTTTTAGATTATTTTATTTTAGTTCATATATTTTTGAAGAATAAATATTTCATTTTAGGAAATGACTCCTCATGCCAAATGTCATGTCTCTGCTCCAAAGCATAGTCTCACTGGAGCTTAACATGAGCAAAACAATATATTTTCCCCTGGTTCATTCTTGGAAATGTCTCAACTGTTTTGAGGCAGACACCTGGCATAGAAAATATCAGCCCCAATGATTGAAGTCTGGTAAAGTTATAAGCAACAGAAAATAGGGCCTTGTAATGGGAAGTGTCAGGTAACATTAATAAGAGGTAGCGTTATCAACCCACCTAGAATAACATCAATCAGTACCCAAATGCCAAATAATAACTTTGTGCACCCTAATGACTTTGACATGTATGCATTGGTTGACCCTAAATTTGAGTGTTCCAGAATGAGAAATCATAAATCCTTCTGCATGAGATCCAAATGTCATTTATCTTCTTCCTAGTCCCTGCAATCTTTAATTTCTTATAGAAAAAACCAATGATGCTAAATCCTGCAGTTCTTACTCAAGACAGACCATCATTGGGATCAATGGCAGTGAAATGCAGTACAAATAAAGAGAGCCCAGCTACATGGTATCCTGATCATCACTGGATCTTGATCTTGCAGCAGTTCTACTACAAATGCTCTTACTGCTAATGAAAATTCTGTCCAGTGTTGCCACATTTTTAAACAGACATACAGTATGGTGTAGTGATTATGGGGGTTGGAGTCAAGGTTCTTGGGTTCTATTCCCAACTCTCACCTGAGAGTGTGATCTAGTAATTAGGGAAGGGTTCAGCAGCAGGACTCCTGGGTTCTAGTCCCAGCTCTGGGAGAGGAGTGGGGTCTAGCAGGTTAGAGAAGTGGGAGACCAGTCAGAACTCTAGGGTTCTTTTATTTTGGTTTTGAGTGATGGGTCATGACTAGAACAGCCAACTGGGTTTCAGGACTCTTCCTGGCTTGTGCTCCTTGACTCTATAGCTGGGTCATCATGTGACCATGAGTGAGCCCTTTCACCTCTGAGGGAGATGCTACTCCCATTTATAGCAGTGAAAATGCAGAGTAATTCCACTGCTTTCAATGAAATTACTCCAGATTTACACTGCTGTGCTAACAGCAGAAGCTAGCTATCTGGTCTGCAGTTTCCCTTCTGTAAAATGAGGATAAGATTTACCTAACTTTATACATCTTTGAATGAAAAAGTTACACAAGGACCTAAAAAGTTATTGGTCTTGATTATAATCCCATTCAGTCAATGGGCCTGATTATGCTCTCACTCAGCCAGTGTAAATCAGGAGTAACTCCGTTGTAGTCAATGGGACTTATTCTCCTCTCTCTCATTCAGCATAATGTAAATCAAGAGTAACTACACTGGAGTCAATGGGGCTGATTCCCTCACCCCCATTCCCAGATTACATCAATCTTCACAAGATAAGGATGTGATCTTAACTCAAGGAAATTATGGTGGTTTACACGAAAGGAGAGATATTTTACTAGTCTAATCCTGACCATTGTCCTTCCCTCTACAGGCAGTTCATAATGTACTGAGAAAGAAAATGTCCAACCAAACCACCGTGACCGCATTCCTTCTCCTGGGATTCTCTGATGTTCCAGAGGTGCAGATTTTATACTTCATACTGTTCTTAGTAATTTACCTGGCAGCACTGATGGAGAATCTTCTTATCATCACAGCCATTGCAATTGACCACCACCTTCACACTCCCATATACTTCTTCTTGATGAATCTGTCTGTCATAGACCTTGGCTCCATCTCTGTCAACATCCCCAAATCAATGGCTAATTCCCTAACCCACACTAGGTCAATTTCCTATGCTGGATGTGTCACTTAGGAGCAAATTTTTTCCTTCTTACGGTCATGACATACTACCGATACGTTACCATCTGCCAACCACCGCACTATGAGAGAGTGATGAACAGCAGAGCTTGTGTCCAAATGGCAGCAAGTGCCTGGATCAATGGTAGTCTCAATTCTTCACTGCACACTGGGAACACGTTTGCATTAACCTTCTGTGGAGGCAACATGGTGGATCAGTTCTTCTGTGAAATCCCCAAGCTACTAAAGCTCGCCTGCTCTGACTCATACCTCAGTGAAGTTCAGGTTCTCACCTTTAGTGCATGCTTAGGCTTAAGCTGCTTTATTTTAATAACTTTTTCTTATGTTCAGATCTTCAAAACAGTGCTGAGAATCCCCTCTGAGCAGGGTTGCCATAAAGCCTTCTCCACCTGTCTTCCTCACCTCATTGTGGTCTCTTTATTTGTTTTCACTTGCCTACCTGAAACCAATCTCTAGTTAGGCAACTTAAAACTTTTAGCTTAAAAGTGCTCATTTTGAGAAGAAAACCAGGAGGTTTTTGATGAAAAGGTGTATTTTTCTGTAGGAGAAAATTTTTAATTTTTATTTTTTTGTTATATTCTGACTAACTGTAGATGAGTAAATTGATAGCAAAAATGTAAAAGAATTCTGATTGTGTTTCTTTGTTGTTTTCTTAAATTTCCCCTGGATGTTAAACCTTAAACATATTAAATTGAATTAGTAAATTTACTGTACCATTGTCTGAGGATTTTTTACAACACATAATGCACTCAGTCGTCCAGCCCCAGGATTCTTTGGTCAGACTCTATCTATCTATCGATCTAGTAGTATCTAGAAGACAAACACACAACTATTTAAGAGGCCTTTCACCCTCCATTCTGAGACTGAACTGACAGAACTAGATTCAAATATGTTCCTCTCTGCAGAGGAGCTGTGTGGAGCTGGCGTTGAGCATCGCTGGCACTAAAGGACCAATGCTGCGGGAAGGTTATTTATCCATGTCTATTTTCTAAGAGCTTGAGGGACTCACTCCCTGGATCCCTGAATAGCTCAAAAGCGGAGGCCCACAAGCTATAGTACATAGATTCATAGATTGTAGAGTCAAAAGAGGTCATTCTAATCCTCTAGGCTGACCTCCTGAATAGCACAGGCCCTAGACTCTCCCCCAGGGTTTACTGAATCTAGCCCAGCTTCTGTGTTATCTGTGGACCAGGATTACCAAGTGGTTTAGGCACCTAAAGATGGTAGCAGATGCCTAGGGGATTTATGAATGAACCTAAGTGAGCTAGGTGGCTAATTCCCATTGAATGTTAATGGGATTTAGGTGCCTAACCTGCTTAGGAGATATTGTGAATCCCAATAGGCACCTATTGCCATCTTTAGGTACATAAACCCCTTTCTAATCCTGGGCCTTGCTAATTTCCAAGCCCTGCACTTCTCTTGAATTTCAGAAGAAAAAAACAGAAGCCTGGGATTTGCAAAGGAGCCTCAGGGATTGCAGCATGGGTGCCTCACTCCCTTACACTCCCTTGAATATCCCAGACTAAACGATAATGAAGACAGCCAGGCAGCAGTGTCTAGAGAGAGGATGTCAGGAGCGCTATGCAACTAATTGTTCTCAACTGTCTGTGCCTCAGTTTCCACACCTGTAACCTAGGGGATAATAACTGAGACTGAATGGATAATTCATAAGGAATAATTTATTTAGGGCCTGATGGATGATTCAGTTTGTTCTAGCCCTTACATCTTTCACATTTTTTTTCAGGCCGAAATCGCCTATTTTCTACAGGAACGTAGGAATTGCCAGAGGCCAGTGCTCTTGACCTGACTGGGGCCAGCACCAGATGCTACACCACCCACAGACTGGAACAACAGTTTGGGTGTGAGGAGACCTGCACCCAGTGCAGCAGCTGCAGCATCATCTGTCTGAGTCTGCGGATGGCATAAGACAATGGCTCTGGGAGAGGGAAACTGCCCCAGGTAACTCCATGGGGTTTGAACTCCCGCCCACTGCTTTGGAGGACCCCACCAACTCTGCCCCAGCAGGGGGCTCTGTGTGCAGGGGGAGGGGAGGTAAGGACTGGGGGGACCACGACTGCCCCCTGCCTCTATGTGGGCACCATGCTGATCCCAAGAGGTAGGGGTGAGTCACCTACTGCATCTTCCGGGAGGGAGCAGGAGTCCCATGCCACTGTCCCATCCTCTCTTTGAGGGGTCCCCCCGCCACTGACACTCCACGTGGGGCACATGGTCAAGGGGGCAGAGCCCTATGCCTAATATATTTAAAAAACTCCATCTTAATGTCTTCACCTCTACTAGCCATAGATTTCTCCTTGTGTCCCTTCACTTCCCTTATCAATTTTCTGCAATTCCTAACTTCTGATATATATTCATTAATATCAACTTTCCTTTTCTTCCATTTGTTCTATATATAATGTTCCCCTTTTTCCATACCATTCATAATCTTATAGACATCTATCCTATCCCCCATTAGTCATCTCTTTTCTAAGCTGAACAGCCCTCAACTTTTTTTGTCTCTCCTCGTTTGGAAGCTGTTCCACAATCTGGATCATCTTGGTTGCCCTTCTCTCAACCTTTTTCAGTTCCTATTGAGCTGATCAAAGCTCCAAGGGTTAGAGTCTTGTGGCCTTCAGCAAGGCATCCTGCTTATTCAGGGGCCCATGAGTCAGCTACTCAACCTGCACACAGAGAACAAACAAACAGTCAACCAGCGAACCCAGAGAAAAGACCAAACACATCATTCTCCAAGTCCCGCTTCCTCCAAGCATGGAGTCTGCAGCTGCTCCCTCCAAAACGCCCTTGTTACAGCAGCTCTTCATGGCTCTCGAGTTCACCGAGGGAATGATATTTTATACTAAGTCTTCCCTGCATCCTGGCCACTATGTTATATTCTGCAGTGTCCCCAGTAATAAATCTGCTCATTTATAATCTGAGAAACAAGGAAATAAAAGAAGCTTTGAACAAAATTTTAGATAAGATAGTTTTCAGCAAGAGAAGATTTTCTTCTTAACATATGTGTATAGGTTAATATTCCCTCTCTGCTACAGGGGCACATGCTAATAAAATGAATGAAGGAGGGTGAGGGGGCGTAGGATCTGAGATTCTGGTTTTGGCCCACGGCCCATCCCTACAGAACACCCTATTATTTTGATTGATAACAATTGTCGACTTGGATGGCTATCACAATCTCCATGGAGAAGCCATGAAGTGAATAGTACTGGGAGAATGAACTACCCTTTCCCTCTGTAGAGGTGGTCTCTTCAGGTCAAGACTGGTCTTTGGTCTCTGCTGACGCTGCTTGTAGCGTGTAAAGTGGTTCCAGTTTGGATGGATGGGATGGTTGGTGGGTGCTGTCATGATATCTCCAAGCAGCTGAAGCACAAAACCAACCATTTCACAGAGGTCAGAAGCGGGAGGACATGGGGCCACTACTCACTGGGCCTGAGTTTGAACAGGTGACAGAGATGAAAGCAGCTACTTCATCTCTAATCTCCTCAGCCAGCCTTTCCTGTCCTGCTCTGAGATGTCTGTAGCATCCACATGGAACTGAGCCCTCCTCTTCTTTCAAACATCCAGTGGGAGCTAAGGCCAGGGACTGTCCTGCTGTCTCAGAAATCTTATTGGGACAAAATCTATTCCCAGACACTGCCACAATGTTAAGTTCAGCACGGTTTGCAAGAACATAAAATCAGCCCCTGGATTCATGTAGTGATAGGAACCACTACAATAAGAATGTGTGGGGAGTCTCCTAGGACACCCCCTTGAGAGCCACGGAGCTGTGATTATTCCCAGTGGGCATTAGCAGGGGAGTGAATAGAAAACAGCTCAACAGAATGGGTCCAATGTATTCTGGGTACAAATCCACTGATTTCCATGCGTTTGGCCCTGTGGAGGGACCTATAGCTGATTCTGCAGCATTCGGTGCAATTAGAGCAGGAGCAAGGGGTGTGTGCATGCTGCAGAATCTGGAACAATCCAGGCTATTTTTGATCCAGGATGTTAGCTATCACTGGGATTTTCAGAGCATCTGAAAGGAATTAGATGCTCCACTCCTCTGACTGAACAATGGGTGTTAGGCACTTTACTCCCTTAGACCTCTTTGAGTAACCCATCCATAATACCCAAGGCTTTTTATTGTGTTCCTTTGTTTCCTATTTTTATTTGCATCACCATAATCCTGTGTGACCAGATCATTAGCCCAAGGGTCTGTAGTCTTACATTTTTCAATAGAAGTCCAGGTGGCAGCTGTGCAATCTTCCCCTACTCACAACTCCCTGGGTATGAGTCTTTATCCTGCCCTGGAGGGACCCTTTCTGTAGATGAAAGGAACTCTCCTTCTCCATGCCCCGGGATCACTCGATAGCAACAGACCACAAGGGTGCAAATAATTTTCAGTCATGTGTAATTCAGAGCAGGGCTTTGAACCTGGCTCTCCCACATTTTAGGTGAGTATCCTAAAAAGCAACCTGTAAAGAGACAGTTCTCTCTTTCGGTTTGTCCTGTTGGAGCTGTTCCTTTTGATATAAATTATTAAATATACATTGGGCCAAAGTCAGTGACTCTGACCCAATGGGTAGGACACTCAACGAGACTGGGGGAGACACAGGTTCAAGTCCCTGCTCTGCCTAATTCAGAGAAACCCAGTTGAGTACCCTAACACCTAGGCTATTCGCTACTTGGGGGGTCATCTCTCTCTTTTTCTAATTTTGACCAGAAATTCTATCCTGCACCTGAGAAACATTCTCGATCAAAGTTTAATTGTTCCTGGGAAAAGGTACAGTTTCAATGAATCAGCATTTTTGGACAAAAAAAAGTTTATTTGAAAAATTGCTGATCAGCTTTTCCCAGGCAGCTGCCTCCCTGGGCTATCCAAATCCCAGCTAGCTGGACAGTTGGGCAGTCCGGGGAGGCAGCTGTGTGGTGATCTGTGGAGCCTGGAGGACCCATCTACCAAGCTCCCTAACAGGTGAGCTTCTGAGGAACCGTGAGCCTGGGAACCTGGCAGCCAGCCAGGTAGGCTGCTGTGGGGCCTGGGGAGCCCGCCTGATGGCTAGCTGGCTGGCAGATGGACTGGCAGGATGCCAGGGGGAGACATGCTGGCCAGGCAGTCTGCCTCCCAGCCTGGTTTCCATTTAGTGTTTTGACTGAATTGACACATTCCTACAGATAGCTTCAGCTCTGCTGTATCAGCATGATCTGACCACCTCTAATCTGGATATAGGCAATCATGAACAGAAAAATTGGAACAAAATTTTCATGGATTATCTATCTATCCCCATACATACTCATCTATCCAGCGACTGATCTGTTTCTCCACCTCCCCTCCCCGCACTCCACTTTTGTCTGTCTTGCATCTTTAGATTTTAAACCTTTGAGAACTGTAAGTGTCTCTTCCAGGGTGTCTGTACAGTGCCTAGCACAATGGGACACTAATCTTGGGGCCCTTCATCTTACGCTAATGTAAATCAGGAGCAAAGGAGTCAATTTACTGTTCTACAGTATGTTAAATAAGGCCCAAGAAAAGTCAAACAAACTTATCTTCAAATCCCCAAACTGACCAGCAATGGGGTTTTGGGTCTGTTCTTATCTCATCACTAGCACTTCCCAGAAAACTAACTGAGTTCTGATCTCGTTCATTTTGTGGCAATCAGCAAATCAGTAATAGTTAATGATTAATAAACAATTTGAATTAATAATATATAGTAGTATACACATGCTCTGTTGTGAGAGTTCCCTTGCATACTGAATCAAAGCATTAGGTTGTAAGGTCTTTGGGAAAGTGACTGTCTTTTTGTTATGTGTTTATACTACTGCATTACAAATCATTATCATCATCATGGAGCTATTCAGACTACGGAATGGTCGGGAGATCAGCTCCCAAAGGGGACAGTGCAGATAAATAATAAAAACTGCCATCGTGCCTGATGAAGCAATGCATCCTTTGGAGTGTGTGAAGAGATCACCACCCTCTGTTCCATGTGCATGAGGAAGTGGTCCTTGGTGTAGCTAGTTGGTGAGGACTGTACAGAAACGATCTGAATTTCAGTAAGTGCAAAACTCTCCAATTTTAAGTTCATGCTCTTCTTCCAACTGTTTAATGCCACTTACTTCTAGGAGCATTTAAGCAGCAAGTCCTGCGATCCCTTACTTCAGAGGGCAGTGCTTACTGGCACAAGAAACCTTCACTGGGATTATTCATTCACACACTCCCATAAAGATTTACACAGTTGTGTACGGAGAAGGTTATTCTGGAATAGTTTTTCCTGATTAACTCCTGGTGTGGATGCTCTTATTCTGGAATAAAAGTGTCTTTGTTTTTATCTAAATTTTCCACCGGGGGAAAAAAATCTTCATATTAGCTTTGATTTGGAGTATGATCCGCTGTGTCCCTTTCTCATAATCATCTGCTCCGGACCCACGGCTCCTTGGGTAGGTGGCATGATATTGTCTCTGCCTTTCTCCCAGAGTTCGGGAACACTTTTTCCACCTTGCTTTTGATAGGATGTCTTTTATAGTTCTTGATAATTTGCAGAATCTCTTGCTCTCTCTCATATTTGGTGCATTGGAGATGAAAGTGTCTCTCCATCACAATCTTTCCTCTGTCACATTGGCTGCATAATCACTGCCAGAGCTGGGTGAATTTTTTTCAGATGGAACTTCTTCCCACTAAAAACTGTGTATTCAGGTCAAGCAAAACTGTTAATGAATTCATATTGAGTTCAGCAAATTTTTGTAGCTGAAAAAAATCCTGAAAAATTGAAAACATTTTGTTTTGACATTTTCTAAATGAAAAATTTTGATTTTTCAATTTGGAATGACTTTTAATTTCAAATTTTACTTCCAATTTGTGTTTTTAAAACAGTAAAGAAGATTCCTCAAAAATGAAATGAAATGTTTCATTTTGGTTGAAACTAAATGTTTTGTTTGACCTAAAATGAATGTTTTTGACTTTTTCATTTCACTGAAAAAAAATTGTTTTTTTGTTTGTTTTCTGTCAATCCAATTGCCCCTCCCCCAATTTTCATCACTAATCTTTGTATTTAAACTTTTTTGTGCCTCCCAGTTTCCACTTCTAGTTTGTGATCCCCAATTCTGTATTTGGTGAGAAGTCTGCCTTAGCTTTGCACATGTCTCTATGGTGAGGAGTTTGCAAATGTGATCATTCCATGCAGAGGTCTGTAGGCATCTGGATTGTTGCTGTTTTTGAGTTGTTCTTCCAGTGATTCATATATCGGTAATTTAGTTGTGCACAGCACCAAGCATATTGTTGGTCCTTAACAAATACATATATAAATAATAAGAATGTCCATATTAGCAGGTCATTTTTCCATAACAAAATTGCTGCTTTTTCAGCCATTTGAAGATAGAGGGCAGTTGCAAAATTTTGAACTTAAGTTGGATTTGAATTTCAGACACCTCAAATATGGGGGTGGTAGGATCTTGGGTATAGACGGGGACAAAATGAATTAGAAATCATTTCAAACTCATCTTATCTTGGGCTTTTTGCAATCCAGGGTTTGATTCACATCCTTTTCTATTCAGGTCAGTGGTAATTTCCCTTTACTATATATTAGTTACTATGCATTGTGCAATCCATGCTTTATGAGCCCTGACCCAAATTACCACAGATTCATAGATTCATAGATTCTAGGACTGGAAGGGACCTCGAGAGGTCATCGAGTCCAGTCCCCTGCCCGCATGGCAGGACCAAATACTGTCTAGACCATCCCTGATAGACATTTATCTAACCTACTCTTAAATATCTCCAGAGATGGAGATTCCACAACCTCCCTAGGCAATCTATTCCAGTGTTTAACCACCCTGACAGTTAGGAACTTTTTCCTAATGTCCAACCTAGACCTCCCTTGCTGCAGTTTAAACCCATTGCTTCTTGTTCTATACTTAGAGGCTAAGGTGAACAAGTTTTCTCCCTCCTCCTTATGACACCCTTTTAAATACCTGAAAACTGCTATCATGTCCCCTCTCAGTCTTCTCTTTTCCAAACTAAACAAACCCAATTCTTTCAGCCTTCCTTCATAGGTCATGTTCTCAAGACCTTTAATCATTCTTGTTGCTCTTCTCTGGACCCTTTCCAATTTCTCCGCATCTTTTTTAAAATGCGGTGCCCAGAACTGGACACAATACTTCACCTGAGGCCTAACCAGAGCAGAGTAGAGCGGAAGAATGACTTCTCCTGTCTTGCTCACAACACACCTGTTAATACATCCCAGAATCATGTTTGCTTTTTTTGCAACAGCATCACACTGTTGACTCATATTTAGCTTGTGGTCCACTATAACCCCTAGATCCCTTTCTGCCGTACTCCTTCCTAGACAGTCTCTTCCCATTCTGCATGTGTGAAACTGATTTTTTCTTCCTAAGTGAAGCACTTTGCATTTGCCTTTGTTAAACTTCATCCTGTTTAACTCAGACCATTTCTCCAATTTGTCCAGACCATTTTGAATTATGACCCTGTCCTCCAAAGCAGTTGCAATCCCTCCCAGTTTGGTATCATCCGCAAACTTAATAAGCGTACTTTCTATGCCAATATCTAAGTCGTTGATGAAGATATTGAACAGAGCCGGTCCCAAAACAGACCCCTGCAGAACCCCACTCGTTATGCCTTTCCAGCAGGATTGGGAACCATTAATAACAACTCTCTGAGTACGGTTATCCAGCCAGTTATGCACCCACCTTATAGTAGCCCCATCTAAATTGTATTTGCCTAGTTTATCGATAAGAATATCATGCGAGACCGTATCAAATGCCTTACTAAATTCCAGGTATACCACATCCACAGCTTCACCCTTATCCACAAGGCTCGTTATCCTAGCAAAGAAAGCTATCAGATTGGTTTGACATGATTTGTTCTTTACAAATCCATGCTGGCTGTTCCCTATCACCTTACCACCTTCCAAGTGTTTGCAGATGATTTCCTTAATTACTTGCTCCATTATCTTCCCTGGCACAGAAGTTAAACTAACTGGTCTGTAGTTTCCTGGGTTGTTTTTATTTCCCTTTTTATAGATGGGCACTATATTTGCCCTTGTCCAGTCTTCTGGAATCTCTCCCGTCTCCCATGATTTTCCAAAGATAATAGCTAGAGGTTCAGATACCTCCTCTATTAGCTCCTTGAGTATTCTAGGATGCATTTCATCAGGCCCTGGTGACTTGCAGGTATCTAACTTTTCTAAGTGATTTTTAACTTGTTCTTTTTTTATTTTATCTGCTAAACCTAACCCCTTCCCATTAGCATTCACTATGGTAAGCATTCCTTCAGACTTCTCGGTGAAGACCAAAACAAAGAAGTCATTAAGCATCTCTGCCATTTCCAAGTTTCCTGTTACTGTTTCTCCCTCTTCACTAAGCAGTGGGCCTACCCTGTCTTTGGTCTTCCTCTTGCTTCTAATGTATTGATATTGAGTGCCTCCAATTTTGGATGACCAACTTGTGACAACTTAGCTTAATTTTCAGACATCCTATAGGTCTTGATTACTTGATTACTTTCCACTACACCAGTTTTAGGACCATTGTAGCTCCTTTGAAATTCAGGAGTGGTGTAAATCCACATAGCTCCATCAACTGATTTACACCAGATGATTCTGGCCCATTGGAGCTACATGGGCATAATGCTATAGAAACTCAGTGGTGAATCAGACCCAAAGCAATTACATTTGCATTGAGCTCGTGAGAAAGTGAAGAATCACACAAAATCACTGGTCACTTTTACAGTTTTGGCCTTATGGGACTGCGCCAAAGTTAACATTACATAGAGCTGTCTGTTTAAAAGGTGAGTTTTCAAAGTGCCCAAAGTCCACATGCATAGGCAGACCCACTTGAAAATTGGATGGACTAGGTTAGAAATAGTGTTCTAAAACTGGAGTCATTTGGTTAAAGGATTCATGAGATACATCCCCGCTCACTCCCAAATTAACCTTGTTTGAAAATTTGCTGCATCTCATAACACATTTTAGTCACAAAACTGGGGGGGGGGAGAGATCCATGGGTAAAAGCCACATAAAACATCCATCACTGAACTGCTCTAAGATCCAGCACAGAGTACCCAGAAATTCAAACTTTATGAGATATTCATTCAGGTTCCAAGAAATGTTGCACAGGACAGCTCTGAGCATTAAGTATCAGAGGGGTTGCTGTGTTAGTCTGAATCTGTAAAAAGAAACAGAGGGTCCTGTGGCACCTTTAAGACTAACAGAAGTATTGGGAGCATAAGCTTTCGTGGGTAAGAACCTCACTTCTTCAAGTAATGGAAATTTCCAGAGGCAGGTATAAATCAGTATGGAGATAAAGAGGTTAGTTCAATCAGGGAGGGTGAGGTGCTCTGCTAGCGGTTGAGGTGTGAACACCTAGGGAGGAGAAACTGCTTCTGTAGTTGGATAGCCATTCACAGTCTTTGTTTAATTCTGATCTGACGGTGTCAAATTTGCAAATGAACTGGAGCTCAGTAGTTTCTCTTTGGACTCTGGTCCTGAAGTTTTTTTTTCTGTAAGATGGCTACCTTTACATCTGCTCTTGTGTGTCCAGGGAGGTTGAAGTGTTCTCCTACAGGTTTTTGTATATTGCCATTCCTGATATCTGACTTGTGTCCATTTATCCTCTTGCGTAGTGACTGTCCAGTTTGGCCAATGTACATAGCAGAGTGGTATTGCTGGCACATAATGGCATATATAACATTGGTGGACGTGCAGGTGAATGAGCCGGTGATGTTGTAGCTGCTAAAACATCAACACAAGTCTTAAAGGTGCCACAGGACCCTCTGTTGCTCTGAGCATTAGTGAATTAGAGACACAGGTTGCAGCAAATTGTAAAAAAGACAAAATTCTTAGCTTCCTAAAATTCACTGGAAGACTCAGATTATCTGGAGAAATTGTTTGACAGTGGAGGGCGGCGGAGTGGGGGAAAGTATTTTGTGCCAACTTATTCTTTCCTTTTCTTTTTCAGGATGAAAAATAGCCAAGAAACAGTGGGAAGAAACAGCACGACAATCACTGGATTCATTCTCCTGGGCTTTTCTGACATTCCCAGCCTGCAGCATTTATTTTTTTCAGTGTTTCTGGTGACCTACATAGTCACCTTGGCTGGAAACCTTCTAATCATTGTCCTCACATTGGCTGACCCAGCCCTTCACATCCCCATGTACTTCTTCCTCAGGAACCTGTCCTTCTTGGAGATGTGCTACACATCAGTCAATGTCCCCAAGATGCTTGGGAATCTGTTCTCTGGGGATAAAGCCATATCTTTCATTGGCTGTGCTATGCAAACCTATTTCTCTTTTTTCCTTGGTGGGTCAGAGTGTCTTCTCTTGGCGTTCATGGCCTATGATCGCTATGTTGCAATATGCAAGCCTCTGCATTACCCCGTGGTTATGAACAGGAAGGTGTCCATTGGACTGGCTGCTGGATCCTGGCTCAGTGGTCTCCTCATGTCCTTCGGTCACACCAGCATGGTATTCACCCTACCCTTCTGCAGATCCCATGAGATTAATCATTTCTTCTGTGACATCCCTCCACTGCTGAAGCTGGCGTGTAGAGACATCTCCCGCTATGAAATGGCTGTCTTCATCATGGCTCTGTTCTTTGTCATCTTCCCCTTCATGCTAATCCTCATGTCCTACGTCTGCATCATCTCCACCATCCTGAGGATGCCATCGGGGGAGGGCAGGAGGAAGTCCTTCTCCACCTGCTCCTCACACCTCATGGTAGTGACACTGTTCTATGGCGCCGCTTGTATTATGTATCTGAAGCCTAATTCCTCCTACTCACCAGACACAGACAAGTTTCTCTCTCTGTTCTACACAGTCATCACGCCCATGCTAAACCCCATCATCTACAGCCTGAGGAACAAGGAGGTGAAGGGCGCATTTTGGAGAATGGTGCGGAGAAGAATGTTCCATTGAATAAAGGAATTTGATTGACTGTAACTGTCTCCAGCTCAATTCTTTTAAGGGCTTTATATCTATGTTAGGACCTTATCTGGCCCCATTACCATGGTAACTGAGCACCTCACAATCTTTAATGGACTTAACCTCATACTACCTCTGTGCAGTAGGAAAATGCTATAATTTAAGTTTTAAAGATGGAGCTGTGATGGGTTGGATCACAGAAACCCCCTTGGGGACTGCCACCACATGTGATGAGACTATCCCGTGCCTGTTTCCCCTGGCAGCTAAGAACTTCAGTGCGCTGCCTGGTTTGAGCCAGACACGCTTGCCTGCTGCAAACAGAGACCCAGATCTAAACAATATCCCCGAAAAGCAGGCTTAATTGAAAACAGCTTAAGAAGTGTTCCTGTCTCCAACACTCAGATGCCCAACTCCCAATGGGATCCAAACCCTAAATAAATCCATTTTACCCTGTAAAAGCTTATACATGGTAAAATCATAAATTGTTCGCCCTCTATAACACTGATAGAGAGATATGCACAGCTGTTTGCCTCCCCCGCCCCAGGTATTAATACATACTCTGGGTTAATTAATAAGTATAAAAATGATTTATTAAATACAAAAAGTAGGATTTACTTGGTTCCAAGTAATAACAGACAGAAAAAAGTGAATTACAAAGCAAAATAAAATAAAAAAGTCTATGCCTAATACAGTAAGAAAATGATTACAGATGAAATCTCACCCTCAGAGATGTCCCAGTAAGCTTCTTTTACAGACTAGCCTACTTCTAGTCTGGGTCCAGAAATCACTCACACCCCTTGTGGTTACTGTCCTTTGTTCCAGTTTCTTTCAGGTATCCTTTGGGGGTGGAGAGGCTATCTCTTGAGCCAGCTGAAGACAAAATGGAGGAGTTTCCAGGGGCTTAAATAGACTTTCTCTCATGGGTGGTCCCCCTCCTCTCTCCTATCCAGAATTCAGCTCCAAGATGGAATTTTAGAGACACATGGGCAAGTCACATGTCCATGCATGACTCAGGCCTTGGCTACACTTGCAGCTGTACAGCGCTGTGAGGTAAACCTGTGTTCGTACAGCTGAGTAGGGAAAAGTGCTGCAGTCTGTCCACACTGACAGCTGCCAGCGCAGTGGTGTGGCCACACTTGCAACATTTGCAGCTGTGTTGGGAGTGATGCATTATGGGCAGCTATCCCAGCATTCATGTGGCTGCAACGTGCTTTTCAAAAGGGGGGGTGGATTGTGACAGGGAGTGTGGGGGGAGAGAGAGTGCTTTTTGGAGCATGTCGGCTCTCTATTTTGAAAGTTCCGAACTCCTGGCCCCCTGCTCATTCATTCACTCACTCAAAGCAAGCTGCAAACTGTTTGCTTTTCTCTGTGGTACAAGCTTTGAAACCGGCACTTCTGCATTCCTGCAGCCGGTCACAACAATGGAGAGGATTGGCCACTTGTCAAGGTGATTAGTACAGTGCTGCAAGCGTTTACACTCACACCTGTGAGTCGTAGCCACTCCGCTGGAGTTGTTATTCCTCTTGGAGATGTGGAGTACCTGCAGCGGTGTACCCAGGGAGATATATCACTGTAAGTGCCCTGCCAGTGTGGACGGGGAGTGAGTTACAGCGCTGGGGGAGGCTTTACAGCGCTGTAACTTGCAAGTGTAGCCAAGGCCTCAGAACTTACAGGTAGCGGCCATTGTTAACATGCTACCTTGAACGTCTTCAGGTAGACTTCTTATGTGGATTGGAGCCTTCCAAAATCCATTGTCCATTAAGTGTTTCTTGATTGGGCTCTTAACTTGCAAATTCCTTTCTAAAGAAGCTGCCCAAATGCCTTACTAAGGGTACTTAAAATCAAACAAGTACACAGCCAATATTCATAACTTTGAATACAAATATGATACATGCATACAAATAGGATGGATGTATTCAGTAGATCATAAGCTTTGCAGAGATATGTTACATGGCATATGTAGCTTAAAACATATCCCAGTTATGTCATATATACATTCATAAGCATATTCCCATAAAGCATTATGGGGTGCAATGTCCCAGGAGCAATGAGGTACAATGGCCAGATTAGATGGCTTAATGGGACTTTCAGAAATGTTTAAGCAGTTTGGACACCTAACTCCCATTGACCTAGCTACATTTGTGAATCCCAGTAGGCATCTATCTGCATCCTTAGGTACCTAAATAAATACCTTTGAAAATCTGTCCCTAAGATTGTTAAAGGTATGGATGATGCTGTGGTCAGCCTAACTGATTTAGGAGTCTAAGTCTCATTTTCAAAATGGAGTAAGGCACTTAGGAGCCTAAATCCCTCTGACTGTAAATGAGATTTTGTCTCCTAAGTGCCTAAATCTCTTTTGAAAATGAGAGACTCCTAAATCAGTTAGGTGTTGCAATTCTGAGCATGCAACGCCTAAATACTTTTAAAAACCAGGGCCTGATATCCTTTTAAAATTTTTCTCAAGGGTCAAAATTTTTAAAGGTATTTAGGTGCCTAGTGGGATTTTCAAAAGCCCCTGGGCACGTAAAACCCATTGATTTCAATATCTGAATACCTTTCAAAACCTGTGCCTACAGTATTTGTCACACAAGATATCTGTGGCAGAACAGGGAGTTGAATGCATGTCTTCCGAGTCCCAGGCTAACACCATAACCCTTGCACCACACTTCCTTTCTGGTCCATCTTCTGAGCTTATGTAGACTTGTACAATTCTGGAGTAAGGCCACTGAAGTCAATTAGTGAAAGTGGGGTAAATCTGGTGTGACACCATAGCTGTTGATGTGAAAGCTGGATAGTGATGAAACCACATTAAAGATTAAGTTGGAGAGACAAAAAGAGGGAATCCATTAATTCTGGAGATGCAGCATTGTGCACACCACCAGAGGTCACTCCTTCCCATTAATATGTACTCCATCCCAAGATTCAAGGAGACCCTGTGGGGTGAAATTTGGCTGCACAGGTTTTGAGAGTTGGTCTGGGACCTAGAGAGACTTAGAGAACCACAGGATCCGTGTCCAGCAGACACACTTAATATTCAGTTTTATATCCATTACCCCTGATCCCTGTCTCTTCTCTACTTATCACTGTAGCAACATGAGTGCAGAGTTAAAGTTGCACATAGTGCCTTGCCTAAGTCAGAGTTAAGGCTACATATTCCTTATCACATAAGGGATCACATTCTATCACACAAGGGGGCAGAGTTAAGGTTATACATGATTTATCATAGAAAATTTCATCCAGTCCAGGTTTATATGTCTTTACCTTCTACCCAAACAAAGTACAAGCAACAGCAGAGTCTCGGAAAGAGTAAGTATCTCTCATAATTCCCCTTTCCCAAACTATTCTCTAGAACCAATTTTTATACATCAGGAGAACCACATGGTTCACACCTCAACTGCTAGAAGAGTGCCTCATCCTCCCTGATGGAACTAACCTCGTTATCTCTAGCCTGACTCACTCTTGCTTGCATATTTATACCTGCTTCTGGAAATTTCCACTACATGCATCCGACAAAGTGGGTATTCACCCACGAAAGCTCATGCTCCAATATGCCTATAAGGTGCCACAGGACTCTTTGCTGCTTTTACAGATCCAGAGTAACACAGCTACCCCTCTGATCACCGCAGAACTGTATCATGCATGTAAGCTTGACACCATGCAAGGCACTGCATTTAGCCGTATGGAGTGGAAATCCATCAACCTCATGAAGAAACTTGCACAAGTACAGACAGATATCAGCTTCCTTTCCAAATACAAATGGATGGACATCATACCAAATGGACAGAAGGTGAAAAATCCATTGCTATCTACATACTACACAGACCACAGTGAGAGATTATGCCATACTCTATCAAAGAAACTGAGGAACCATCTGATCAGCATCCTATACAACAAACAGGAAAACATCAAAAAAGAGCTCTCCAACTTTGAGAATCTCATAAATAACCAAACTTCCATACAAACGGACTTCACTAAAATAAGACAGGAGATCTACATTACACACTTCACCTCTCTACAAAGGAAAAAGGACTGTAAGGTGTCTAAAATCCTACCTGCCACATGGGGCCACAACAGTGGTACCCCAACCCATCCAGCAATATCGTCAATCTATCCAACTACACACTCAACCTGGCAGAAGAGTCTGTCCTATCTCAGGGACTTTTTCTGCCCTGCCACCCCCACAAACATGATACAGTTCTGCGGTGATCTGGAAGCCTACTGTTGCCGTCTCCGACTCAAAGAATACTTTCAAGATAACACTGAACAGCACACTGATACTGTGTCCTCCCACCAACAGCACAAGAAGAACTCCACATGAACTCCCCCTGAGGGTCGAAATGACAGTCTGGACCTATACATAGAATGCTTCTGCTGATGTGCACAGGCAGAAATTGTGGACAAACAACATCGCTTGCCTCATAACCTAAGTCGTGCAGAACGCAATGCCATCCACAGTCTCAGAAACCACTCTGACATTATAATCAAAGAGGCTGATAAAGGAGGTGCTGTTGTCATCATGAACAGGTCTGACTACCAAAAGGAGGCTGCCAGACATCTCTCCAATACCAAATTCTACAGGCCACTTCCCTCAGATCCCACTGAGGAATACACTAAGAAACTGCACCATCTACTCAGGACACTCCCTACACTAACACAGGAACAAATCAACATACCTTAAAGCCCCGACCGGGGTTATTCTATCTACTACCCAAGACCCACAAGCCCAGAAATCCTGGACGCCCCATCATCTAGGGCATTGGCACTCTCACTGAAGGACTGTCTGGATATGTGGACTCTCTACTCAGACCCTACACCACCAGCACTCCCAGCTATCTCTGTGACACCACTGATTTCCAGAGAAAACTACAATGAATTGGTGACCTTCCAGAAAACACCATCCTAGCCACCATGGATGTAGAGGCTCTCTACACAAACATCCCACACACAGATGGAATACAAGCTGTCAGGAACAGTATCCCTGATGATGCCACAGTACGACTGGTTGCTGAGTTCTGTGACTTTATTCTCACACACAACTATTTCAAATTTGATGACAATATATATCTCCAGACCAGTGGCACCGCTATGGGTACCCGGATGGCCCCACAATATGCCAACATTTTTATGACTGACCTGGAACAACGCTTCCTCAGCTCTCGTCCACTCTTGCCCCTTCTCTACCTACGCTACATTGATGACATCTTCATCATCTGGACCCATGGGAAGGAGACTCTGGAAAAATTCCACCACGATTTCAACAGCTTTCACCCCATCATCAACCTCAGCCTGGACCAATCTACATGGGAGGTCCACTTCCTAGACAACACGTTGCAAATAAGTGACGGTCACGTTAATACCACCCTATACCGAAAACCCACCGATCCGACTGCTATGCTTACCTCCATGCCTCCAGCTTCCATCCCGGACACACCACATGATCCATTGTCTACAACCAAGCACTGAGATACAATCGTATCTGCTCCAGCCCCTCAGACAGAGACCAACACCTACAAAATCTTCACATAGCATTCTCAAAACTACGATGCCCGCATGAGGAAATAAGGAAACAGATCAACAGAGTCAGATGTGTACCCAGAAGCCTCCTACTGCAAGACAAGCCCAAGAAAGAAACCAACAGAACTCCACTGGCCATCATATACAGTCCCCAGCTAAAACCTCTCCAATGCATCAGCAGTGATCTACAACCCATCCTGGACAATGATCCCTCACTTTCACAGGCCTTGGGTGGCAGGCCAGTCCTCGCCCACAGACAACCCACCAACCTGAAGCATATTCTCACCAGTAACTACACACCACACCATAATAACCCTAACTCAGGAACCAATCCATGCAACAAACCTTGATACCAACTCTGCCCACATATCTACACCAGCGACACCATCACAGGACCTAACCAGATCAGCCACACCATCACCGGGTCATTCACCTGCACGTCCACCAATGTAATATACACCATTATATGCCAGCAATTCCCCTCTGCTATGTACATCGGCCAAACTGGACAGTCACTACGTAAAAGGATAAATGGACACAAATCAGATAATAGGAATGGCAATATACAAAAACCTGTAGGAAAACACTTCAATCTCCCTGGACACACAATAGCAGACTTAAAGGTAGCCATCCTGCAGCAAAAAAACTTCAGGACCAGACTTCAAAGAGAAACTGATGAGCTTCAGTTCATCTGCAAATTTGACACCATCAACTCAGGATTAAACAAAGACTGTGAATGGCTAGCCAACTACAAAAGCAGTTTCTCCTCCCTTGGTGTTCACACCTCAACTGCTAGAAGAGAGCCTCATCCTCCCTGATTGAACTAACCTCGTTATCTCTAGCCTGACTCACTCTTGCTTGCATATTTATACCTGCCTCTGGAAATTTCCACTACATGCATCCAACAAAGTGGGTATTCACCCACGAAAGCTCATGCTCCAATATGTCTGTTAGTCTATAAGGTGTCACAGGACTCTTTGCTGCTTTTACAGATCCAGAATAACACGGCTACCCCTCTGATAATGGTCAAAGAAGGAAAAAGGAGCAGGAGTACTTGTGGCACCTCAGGGTATGTCTACACTACAGGATTAATCCGAATTTATATAATTCGAATTTGGGAAACAGATTGTATAAAGTCGAATGTATGCGGCCACGCTAAGCACATTAATTCGGCGGTGTGTGTCCATGTTCCGGGGCTAGTGTCGATTTCTGGAGCATTGCACTGTGGGTAGCTGTCCCATAGCTATCCCATAGTTCCCGCAGTCTCCCCCACCCATTGGAATTCTGGGTGAGATCCCAGTGCCTGATGGGACAAAAAACATTGTCGCAGGTGGTTCTGGGTACAGCCTCACCCCTCCCTCCCTCCCTGCATGAAAGCAACGGACGGCAGACAACCATTTTGTGCCTTTTTTCCTGCGTGAACACTGCAGACTCCATACCACGGCAAGCATGGAGCCCGCTCAGCTCAAGACAGCAGTCATGAACATTGAAAACACCTTGTGCATTCTCGTGGAGTTTATGCTGAGCCAGGACCAGAAAAACGAGGCGAGGAGACAGCAGTGGTGGCAGCGCAGCGACAAGCGTGATGAGGACATGGACATGGACATGGACACAGAATTGTGTTAAACCGCGTGCGCCGGTGCTTTGGAGATCATGTTGTTAATGGGGCAGGTTCTATCCATGGAACGCCGATTCTGGGCAAGGGAAACAAGCACAGACTGGTGGGACCGCATAGTGTTGCAGGTGTGGGATGATTCCCAGTGGCTGCGGAACTTTCGCCTGCGTAAGGGCACTTTCATGGAACTTTGTGACTTGCTGTCCCCTGCCCTGAAACGCCAGAATACCAAGATGAGAGCAGCCCTCACAGTTGAGAAGCGAGTGGCGATAGCCCTGTGGAAGCTTGCAACGCCAGACAGCTACCGGTCAGTCGGGAATCAATTTGGAGTGGGCAAATCTACTGTGGGGGCTGCTGTGATGCAAGTAGCCAAAGCAATCACTCAGGTGCTGCTAAGAAAGTTAGTGACTCTGGGAAATGTGCTGGCCATAGTGGATGGCTTTACTGCAATGGGATTCCCTAACTGTGGTGGGGCGATAGATGGAACCCATATCCCTATCTTGGCACTGGAGCACCAGGGTACCCAGTACATAAAGCACAAGGGGTACTTTTCAATGGTGCTGCAAGCACTTGTGGATCACAAGGGACGTTTCACCAACATCAACGTGGGCTGGCCGGGAAGGGTTCATGACGCTCGCATCTTCAGAAACACTGCTCTGTTTAAAGGGCTGCAGCAAGGGACTTACTTTCCGGACCAGAAAATAACCGTTGGGGATGTTGAAATGCCAATAGTTATTCTTGGGGACCCAGCCTACCCCTTAATGCCATGGCTCATGAAGCCATAAACAGGCAGCCTGGACAGGAGTCAGGAGCTGTTCAACTACAGGCTGAGCAAGTGCCGAATGGTGGTAGAATGTGCATTTGGCCATTTAAAAGGTCGCTGGCGATCGTTACTGACTCGCTCAGACCTCAGCCAAACCAATCTCCCCATTGTTATTTCTGCTTGCTGTGTGCTCCACAATCTCTGTGAAAGTAAGGGGGAGACCTTTATGGCGGGGTGGGAGGCTGAGGCAAATCGCCTGGCTGCTGATTACGCGCAGCCAGACACCAGGGCGAGTAGAAGAGCACACCAGGAAGCGCTGTGCATCAGAGAAGCTTTGAAAACTAGTTTCATGACTGGCCAGGCTACAGTGTGAAATATATGTTTGTTTCTCCTTCATGAAAACCCGCCCCCTTTATTGACTCATTCTCTGTAAGGAACCCACCCTCCCCCTTCCCCCACCTTGCTTTCAAACCAAATAAAGTCACTATCATTTAAAAATCATTTATTCTTTATTAATAGATTATAAAAAGAGGGAAGGAACCCGGGTGGGGTTTGGGAGGAGAATCGGTGGGAAGGAAAAGGCCACTTAAAAAAAGGTTAAAAAAATGACAGCCTTTTGCTTGGGCTGTTCACTGCGGTGGAATGGAAAGGTGTACGGAGCCTCCCTCCCCGCGTTCTTACACATCTGGATGAGGAGGCTATGGAACATGGTGAGGGGGGTTATACAGGGGCTGTAGCGGCACTCTGTTATCCTGCTGCCGTTCCTGAAGCTCCACCAGATGCCGGAGCATGTCTGTTTGCTCACGCAGCAGCCCCAGCATTGCATCCTGCCTCCTCTGATCTTCCTGCTGCCGCCTCTCATCTCGAGCATCTCTCCTCTCCTCATGTTGGTCCCTCCTGTCCTCATGTTCACTGGCTTCTTTCCTATACTTTGAAACTGTGTCCTTCCACTCATTCAGATGAGCTCTGTCACTGCGGGTGGATTCCATGATTTCTGCGAACATCTCGTCTCGCGTTTTCTTTTTCCAACGCCTTATCTGTGATAGCCTTCGGGATGGAGGAGGGAGGCTTGAAGAATTTGCAGCTGCTGGAGGGAGGGGAAAAAAGAGAGAATTTTTTAAAAAGATACATTTTGCAGAACAATGCTTATACTCTTTCACGGTGACCAACACTATTCACATTACATAGCACATGTGATTTCTGTGCAAGGTCGCATTTTGCCTCTTAATATTCAGTGCCTGTGGCTTTGCTGCTAGAGATCACAGACGCAGGTCCGGGCAACAGAATTCGGTTTGCATGCGGCCATGGTAAGCCATTGTCTTTCAGCTTCTGCGCCCTCCTTTCCCACATACCAAGCAAAGCCTGTTGAGTGCTGCGGTTTTCCTGTTAACATTCAGCAGCAGAAAACAAACTAACACCCCCCACCCCGCCATGAATTCTCTGGGATGATCGCTTTACATCTCCCCCCACCACGTGGCTGGTATCAGGGAAGATCCCTGCTAGCCAAATGCGAAAAGCTCTGGGCCAATTCCTCCCCCCCACCCCCCCGCACTTGGCTAACTGCAGGAAAGGATTTCTTTTCAGCCACAGGCAAACAGCCCAGTAGGAACTGCCACCTCTGTCCCCTTAATTAAATTCCTGTATTTCAACCAGGTTACCATGAGCGATATCACTCTCCTGAGGATTACACAGCAAGATAAAGAACGGATGTTGCTTGAATGCCAGCAAACACCGGGACCATACGCTGCCAGGCTTTGTCATGCAATGATACCAGATTACTTGCTGCAAGCTTGGCGCGGTCAAGTGTCCTGCCATGGATGACGGAATAAGGCTGCACTGCCCAGAAACCTTGTGGCAAGGCTTTTGGAGTACCTCCAGGAGAGCTTCATAGAGACGTCCCTGGAGGATTTCTGCTCCATCCCCAGATACGTTAACAGACTTTTCCAGTAGCTGTACTGGCTGCAAATGCATCCCAAGTCCTCAGGGCAAAGTAATCATTAAAAACCCTTGCTTTTAAAACAAGTTTTATATTTTAAAAGGTAAACTCACCTGAGGTCCCTTCCATGGGGTCGTGGTCTTGGATACTGGCTTGGGAGGGTTGGGAGGGTACTTCAATCAGGCTGAGAAAAAGATCCTGGCAGTTGGGGAGAACGGAGTGCTGGGTGCTCTCTGCAAGCTCGTCCTCCTCCTCTTCCCCGTCTGCAGAATCCTCAGGTGTAGCTGATGAGATTATCCCCACCTCGGAATCCACGGTCAGAGGTGGGGTAGTGGTGGCGGCCCCCCCTAGAATTGCATGCAGCTCGTCGTAGAAGCGGCATGTCCGTGGCTCTGACCCGGAGCGACCATTTGCCTCCTTTGTTTTTTGATAGGCTTGTCTGAGCTCCTTGACTTTCACGTGGCACTGATCTGAGTCCCTATTGTGGCCTCTTTCCATCATGGCCTTGGAGATTTTTTCAAAAGTTTTTGCATTTCGTCTTTTTGAAAGAAGTTCTGCTAGCACTGAATCCTCTCCCCATATAGCGATCAGATCCAGTACCTCCTGTACGGTCCATGCTGGTGCTCTTTTTCGATTATTGGCCTGCATGGTTACCTGTGCTGATGAGCTATCTGTGGTCACCTGTGCTCTCCATGCTGGGCAAACAGAAAATGAAATTCAAATGTTCACGGGGCTTTTCCTGTCTACCTGGCCAGTGCATCCGAGTTCAGATTGCTGTCCAGAGTGGTCACAATGGGATACCTCCCGGAGGCCAATACCATCGAATTGCGGCCACACTAACCCTAAAACGAAATGATAAAATCGATTTTGGCGCTATTCCACTCATCGGGGTGGAGTACAGAAATCAATTTAAAGATCCGTTTATTTCGAATTAAATGGCTTCATTGTGTGGACGGGTGCAGGGTTAATTCGATTTAATGCTGCTAAACCTGAATTAAAGTCGTAGTGTACACCAGGCCTTAGAGACTAACAAAATCTAAGGTGCCACAAGTACTCCTGTTCCTTTTTGCGGATACAGACTAACATGGCTGCTACTCTGAAAGAAGGAAAATGTAACCATCTGCATCCTAGCAAAGAGAAAAATTCTTCCACAGCTGCATACAAAGGTCCCAATACTGCAAGAAGCTGATTGTTCTGGCTTCCTATTGATCTAAGTAGTCTTGGCCTTAGGTAGGTTGACAAGATCCAAACCAAAACTCCAATATCTCGACATCCCTACACATTGTCTGCTTTGGAACCCTTTCCTGGGCTTAAAGTCACAACAAGTGAGGCAAGTGTTCTTCATGCGTTCCTCAGAGTGGAGCTGAGGATTTGGCCCCAGCAAAATCTGCATTGTAAACCAAGGAAACTCTGCAGGGATCAATGGAGCTAATTTCCCTCTCCTCATCCCAATGTGAATCAGGAGTAACTACAATGGAATCAGTGGACCTGATTCGTCTCACACTCAGTTGGGTGAGAATCAGGAATAACTTAATTAACGTCAAAAGGCGTGCTGCTATGCTCATTCATCCCAAAGTAAATCAGCTCAATAACTCAATCGAACGCAATGATCCTTATTCTTTTTTCAGGTTTCAGAGTAGCAGCCGTGTTAGTCTGTATCTGCAAAAAGAACAGGAGTACTTGTGGCACCTTAGATTTTGTGAACTACTACTACTAAATAATAATAAAAGTAAAATTGATTGTATTAGTTAAAACATTTCATTTTGATAAATTCAAAAAATATATATTTTGATTTTGACATTTTTATGTTTTTAACTGCTATTTTTGTATAAATTAACTAAAGTTTCTAAATAAAAAGAAGTATTTTTGAAGCAGAAAATGAAGGTTTCATTTAAAAAATGTCAAAATGGGACATTCTGACATTTTTAAAACTTTTCTTTCAAGTTTGTTTGAATCAGGAGTTCTGTCAAAACTACCCCTTCCCTGAAAACAGTTTTGGTTTTAATAAATAGGCATATTCTGACAGAAAGTTTTGTTGTCAGATTCCTGTCCATCTCTAGGAGATGCACTAGGGTAAATTTGGAGGGACAGTAGTAACAAGAATACACTCAAAAGTCTCCCCACAGGCTTTAGCTCTTTGGTGCAGATGGAAGTTCAACAGCTACAGGCTGTGGGGACACTTCAGGTGCAGTCTTGTAACTATGTCTTCTGAGTAATTAAGGGAGGGAATGTTTAATTGTTGGTGTTGCATTGGTTAGTTATTTAATTGATTATTAGAGCTGGGCAATTTTTGGGGGACAAATAGTTTATTTGTCAAAACATGAAGCTTCAGTCAACCTGAAACTAGTTGTGAATTTGACAAAATACTTGAATAGTCATTGGGTGAGGGGGATGCTATAGCCTGGTGGTTAAGCTTGGGAGCTGGGAAAGTCAACTCAAGTTCATGTCCCTGTTTCAAGGGCTCTTTATTTATTTATACATTTTGGAACAGCATCAACATGAGAGATTGAAAGGCCCTGTTTTATGGATATTGACCATAAAGGCATAAAGAGCTAACCATGTTTATAAATTCTTTCACTGTCCAACATTAAACAGTAATAGGCGGATTCAGGGTTATTTTTAAACAAAAGCCTTGGTTTTACTTCATTACTTGGCAAACTCCCAAAAGCATTCTTTCAAATTGAAAGTTTATTGATTAAATATGAGAAAGAACAAGAAATTAAAACTAGCCTTTATATTAAAACTGTGGTTGAGTGATTATGCAAAACAAACTTGGTCAAACCTGATCAAAGTCTCTCTCCTTTTGAAGTCAAAATACCAGAGTTCCTTATTTTCAGAACAACCTTTCTTTGATAAAAAGGAAAAGGTTAATTTTACTCTCAGTCCTGATGTGAAGAGCATTCCCTTATCCTATTCTTAACAAACAAACAGACAGAAGGTGGAGGAGACATGGGACAGAAAAGATGGGTAAAATATGGCTTTTGTTGATGTTTTTGGAACCCTGGACCTCTGGTTAGTTACTAGTGGGTGCTTTGACTGGCAAGCTGACCATGACACCTGATGCTTGGACCCTGGTTAGTTATGATCCAGTCCGGGCCATCATCTGGTTGGATCATTTCTCTTTAGACCAGGCAGGTTTGGATAGATGCAATATGATTGACTTCAGGATTCAATTACAAGCCAAGAGAATGAGACAAGATAGGAGGAAAGAAACAGTGGGCAGAAAAGAACTCAAGGGAAGGGAACACAGCTTGGAAATTCTCAACCTCCATTTCTGAAAGGTAATGGGGGTTATAAGATTGTTCTAAGATAGGTTTTACTCAGCATAACTTTAGTCTGGAAAATGTCCTACTGAAGCCAAGAGGCCGTTTCCCTGGGCCAGCTTGTGTCATGATTACACAGTGGTGTAAGGGAGAAAGGGGGAGGTACACTTCAGGTCATGGGGTAAAGGGAACACAACCTTAGTGGGGCTGCTACATTCAATATGTCCCCTGGGTAAGTGGTAGGATCTGGCTACCACAGCTATTCCATCACTCCAAGCGAAGTACATTGTATCAGGTATAGACTTGGCACAGGGATGGTCCCCCTTGGAACAAGGATCAACCCACAAGGAAGATTGTGACTAGGGCTGTCAAACGATTAAAAAAATTAATCGCAAGATTTAAAAAAATGAATTACGATTAATCGCAGTTTTAGTCGCACTGTTAAATAATGGAATACCAATTCAAATTTATTATAAATATTTTTGGATATTTTTCAACATTTTCAAATATATTGATTTCAATTACAATGCAGAATACAAAGTGTAGAGTGCTTGAGTTAACTGCGGTTAATTGACAGCCCTAACTGTGCCTCTTCATGTCATAAATTGAGCTGGTCAAAAAAATTTGAATAGATCTATTGAAATCAGTGGGACTAGTCACAGAGTAAGGTACTACTCCATAAAAGCAGCAAAGAGTCCTGTGGCACCTTATAGACTAACAGACGTCTGTTAGTCTATAAGGTGCCACAGGACTCTTTGCTGCTTTTACAGATCCAGACTAACACGGCTACCCCTCTGATATGTACTACTCCATGTGAGTGAGGAAGGAAGAATTGGCCCTTTAAATTCTCAGAGGTTTGAGTGCTAAGTAAAGGCAACATTGTGAATCCTTCACTCGTACTGGTAAACAATTAGTCACTCATAGATTTATTGACTTCAGTGGAACTATTCGTGTGTGCGATTATTCACTAATGTGACCAAGGGGTTCATAAAAGGATCCTCAGTTAGCACCCAGAACTGGTCACTAGGACCCGAGATGGCAGATTTTAACCAGTGTGACATAGACTTGAAAAATAATCTGCATCCCTGAGCTGTGCAGCACATAATTGTTCTGATGGTTCTGATAATAGCATGTAGACCATACTTACCCATGGTGTAATTCCACTGCCTAGAGTGGAGTTCGTCCAGGAACAAATCTGGCCCCCTGATGTTTACACAGAGCTAGCTGGATTGCCCTTGTTGCCCTTTGGAATTAATAGCTGTTTTGTTTCTACTGAGGAAGAATTGCCTTGGCCCCAAAGACATTTCCATTACTTGCCACTCTGGGACCCAAGGGGGATGAGTGTTGGAGGATATTCCTCTTGTGAGAATGAAGTCATGCATCAATTCTGCTGCACATAATGGGACCAGATCCCCAGCTGGTGAAAAATAAAATAGTTCTATTGATTTGCGTGAGTCAATGCCAATTTACACCAGCTGAGGATATGGCCCAGCAAGTTTTGTTCCTCCTGTTTGGTCCATCCTGCAAGGTCTCCTTTAGTTGTTATAATTTAACATTAATTTCATATTAGCCTTAACCACCACTGAGAAGTCCTTAAGCACCTCCCATCTCTAGGCATTGAATGAAATGGGCCAAATTCATCCTGAATGTAATGCTGTCAATTCCAATGGTGCTACACCAAATCTGCCCACTGAATTTTAACAATCCTCTCTGCAGCCTGTTTGAAGTTGAAACTCTTTTTCATGATCATGGCAAAGACTTTTTAATAATGCCCAGTGGGACCCATTAATAGTAACATCCTTTCATTATTCACTACTGAGCAGTGCTTAATTTTGAAGGGATAAATTGATAGAAGTTATAGCTCAATAACATTATTATAATAAAAGTTGTAGCAGATCGCTGACTCCCCACCACGAAGCCTCCTGCAGGTCAGTCGGGAATTAGCTCTTTTCCAGCCCCAGAGCGCCTCCTGCTGGCCGGTGTCTCATCTGCTACAGGCCTCTGTATCCCTCCCAGACCTCAGTGCCCCTTTCCCTCTGGGGCTCCCTTCCCAGGGGAACCTCCTCCCCCTATGCCCACCTTGCCTCAGTGGCTACTGCCAGTCATCATCTAGCCCCCTTTCTCTGGGGTAGACTGCAGTCTGTAATTGGCCACTCATCATCCGCAAGGGGATTGGACCAGCTGCCTCTGCCTATCCCCAGGCTGCACCTCTGCAGCCCCAGTGCCTGCTTAGGCCTTTACCAAGGCCTCAGCCTGGGGAGTTGCCAGGCTGGAGCTCCCCAGCACTGCTCTGCTTCTGGTACCCTGTGCTACCAGGGAGATAGGCCTTTCTCACTCCAGAGCTGGAATGAGTCTCCTTTCAGCTCCTGGCCTCCCAGCCCTCTTATCAGGGCCAGTTAGGCCATAACTGAGCTGGCCACACCTGTGGTCAGCTACTCCCTCAGCTGCTCTCACTCTTACTCCCTCTCCAGGGCTGCTTTTAACCCCTATTCTGCTGAAGTGGAGCAGCCACCAGTGGTGTAGCCAGGTTCTAAGAGCAGGGGGAGCAAACATTAAAAAGGCACCCCCCTTGGCTCCTCCTCTGGCCACGTCCCCTTGGCTCCTCCTCCAGCCACTCCACACTCCCCCCCTTGACTGGCTCCTCCGGCCGTGCCGCGATCCCTCCCCATGGCTGCTCCAGCCGTGCCCCCCCAGCTTCTCTTGCTGTACCACCCCCCCTTGCCTGCAGGAGCCCAGCGCCGGCCCAGCAGGCCAAGCTTCAGAGCGGAGCGTGGGGCCCACCTGTTGGCGGCATGGTAAACCCTAACTAAAGCCCCACTTTTGGAAAATGTGCTGAGGGGAAGCGGCTGCTTCCCCTGCACCCCCCTAGCTACACTACTGGCAGCCGGCCCACTACAAAATCCATATGGGCAGTAGATCAGGTAGCGATCAAGGTACTTAGATACCAAGGTGTTGGGCACCAGAGATACATCTAAGAGATACATTTTTCCCCACTATGTTGATCCCACTTTTAAGCTGACTGCAGAACTAAATTTGATATCTTTGATTGTTGCTTGCAGTGTTGTTGTAGCTGTTCCAGGATATTAGAAAGACAAGGTGGGTGAGGTAATATTTTGTAGTGGATGAACTTCTGTTGATGACCGACAAACTTTCGAGCTACACAGAGCACTTGTTCAGATCTGGAAAAGGTGCTCAGAGTGTCACAGCTAAATACAAGGTGCAACAGATTTTTTAGTTTAAGTAGATAACACACATTCAAAGGGGCTATTCAAGGTGAAGTGTCCCATTAACACGTCTGCAGTAATAGGACAAATGCGGGGGGCTAGTGTGTTGCAAATTGTCGTAATAAGCCATAAATCCAGTGTCTTTATTAAGACTATGATTTTTAGTGTCTAGCCAAGTAAAGAATTTAAGCTCCCAGGCTTCTCTTTTGAAGGTGCTGTGCAGCTTTCCTTTGAGGATGAGGACTGAAAGGTCAGATATGGAATGATTGTTTGTGAAAAGTGTTTGCCAATGGGCGATATGGTGTTCTTATTTTTAGTCATTTAATCTACAGTGAGATTGCAAAACTTGAAGATGATACAAAAGAACCCAAGATTGTTAAGTCCAAAGCTGACTGCAAAAGGATTTCATTAAACTGGGTGACTGGGAGACAAAGTGTCAAATGAAATTCAGTGTTGATAAATGCAAAGTAATGCACGCTGGAAAAAAATAATCCCACCTATATTTCCAAAATGATGGGGTCTACATTAGCTGTTTCCACTCAAGAAAGGGATCTTGAAGTCATTGTGGATAGTTCCAATAAAATATCCACTCAGTGTGCAGTATCAGTCAAAAAAGCCAACAGAATGTTAGAAACCATTAGGAAAAGGATAGATGATAAGACAGAAAATATCATAATGCTACTATATAAATCCATGGTATGCCCACATCTTGAATAGCTCAGAAAGTTCTGATTGCCTCATGTCAAAAAATATATATATTAGAATCAGAAAAGGTGCAGAGAAGGGCAACAAAAATGATTAGGGGTATGGAACAGTTTCCATACAAGGAGAGATTAAAAAGACTGGAACTGTTCAATTTAGAAAAGAGATGACTAAGGGGGGTATGATAGAGGTATATAAAATCATGAATGGCATGGAGAAAGTGAGTAAGGAAGTCTGATTTACTCCTTCACATAACACAAGAACTAGGGGTCACTCAATGAAGTTAGTAGGGTGTAAAAAGAACAGGAGTACTTGTGGTACCTTAGAGACTAACAAATTTATTTGAGCATAAGCTTTTGTGGCCCACAAAAGCTTATGCTCAAATAAATTTGTTAGTCTCTAAGGTGCCACAAGTACTCCTGTTCTTTTTGTAGATACAGACTAACACGGCTGCTACTCTGAAACCTGTCATTAATAGGCTGTGGATTTAAACAAACAAAAGGAAGTACTTTTCCACAGAACACAATCAGTCTGTGGAACTCAACCATGGGATGAGTTGTAAAGGCCAGTAATATAACTTGTTTAAAAAAAGAATTGGATAAGTTCATGGAAGATAGGTTCATCAAAGGCTATTAGCCAGATGGTCAGTGATGCAACCCCAAGCTCTGGCTGTCCCTAAACCTCCAACTGCCAAAAGTTGGGACTGGAAGACAGGGGATGGCTCACTCAAAATTGCCTTGTTCTCTTCATTCCCTCTGAAGAATCTGGCATTGACAGGATGTGTCTAAATGGACCATTGTTCTGACCCAGTATGGCCATTCTTATGTTCTTACTTCTACCATTCTAGTTCATAGATTCATAGATTCTAAGGCCAGAAGGGAACACTGTGATCATCTAGTCTGACCTCCTGTTTAACACAGACCAGAGAATGTCCCCAACATAATTCCTAGAGAAGATCTTTTAGAAAAAGTCCAACCTTGATTTCAAAATTGTCACTGATAGAAAATCCACCATGACCTTTGGCAAATTGTTCCAATGGTTAATTATGCTCATCGTTAACAATTTAGGCCTTATTTCCAGCTTGAATTTGTCTAGTTAAAGAAGTAGTGTCATTAACTGATAGCATTAGCAGACCTCCTGACCTCTCTAGAATTCTCTTTATAGCTCAGGGCTATAGAGGAAGATTGACACAGGCAGCCAATGTATTATAAGGGCTGCGAATAAAAAAAACAGAGTTATTCGTTTAGGATTTACCACATTGATTTTAATGGGAGTTTTGCCCGAGTAAATTCTGAGGCCCTGATATTGACCTCAATTACACTGGAATAGATTAGAAGTAATTCCATTGAAACCAATGGGGCTGATTATCTTCTCACTCATCCCAGTGTAAATCAGGGGTAATTCCATTGGTCAATGGGGTTGATTCACCTTTCAATTATTCTAGTGTGAAACTGAGTAATGACACTGTAAACAAATGAGGGTTATCTTCCTCTCATCTGCACTAGTGTGAATCAAGAGTACACAACTCTTTGGAGACAGATGGCGTAGCAATGGTTTAGAGCCAATGTAAGGGATCCACATTGAACAAACTACTGCTATTGACATGGATGAGAACTGCAAATTCCATGATGAACATTTGATTTCCCTGTTCTGTCTTTTCCATGGGAATTACCCAAATTAAGTAAAACAAATTCTGTAATATACTTTCAAAAACATAAATTTAACTGGCAATGCAGTGTAATTAACTGGATTTCATACCTTTCAAATTACACCTTTCCCAGGTGGTTATAGACCTAAAAAATTGTGTTGCCCTAACACATTCTTCACCCACTAAAGGGAAGTTTTGCCACTGATTTTAATGAGAGCAAGTTTTTACACTTAAGGCTTGGAATTTCAGTGCTGGCTAAGGGAGTTAGGTGCCCAGCTCCATGGGATTTGGACATCTAATTTTCTTTCTCTTTCATATATATGTGAAATAGGATAACAGGGAAGGTCCTCTCATGGATCAGTAATTGGTTAAAAGACAGGAAACAAAGGGTAGAAATAAATGGTCAATTTTCAGAATGGAGAGGTAAATAGCGGGGTCCCCCAAGGATCTGTGCTGGGATCTATGCTGTTCAACACATTCATAAATGATCTGGGAAAAGGGGTAAACAATGAGGTGGCAAAATTTACAGACTATACAAAATTACCAAAGATAAATAAGTCCAAAGATGACTGAAGAGATACAAAGGTATCTCACAAAACGCGGTGACTGGGCAAGAACACGGAAGATGAAATTCAACATTGATAAAAGCAAAGTAAGGCACATTGGAAAAGGTAATCCCAACTACACATATATAAATGATGGGTCTAAATTTGTTCTTACCACTCAAGAAAGAGATTTTGGAATCACAATGGATAGTTATCTGAAAAATTCAGCTCAATGATCAACAGTGGTCAAGAAGGCTAACAGAACGTTAGGACCTATTAGAAAAGAGAGAATTAGACAGAAAATATCATAATGCCATTTTATAAATCCATGATACACCCACACCTTGAATACTGGTGAACCCATCTCAAAAAAAAAAAAAGGATATGTTACAACTGGAAAAGTTAAGAGAAGGGCAACAAAGATGATCAAGGGTATGGAACAGCTTCCATATGAGGAGAGACTAAAAAGATTAGGGCTTTTCAGCTTAGAAAAGAGACAAAATGGGAAAAGGACAGATGTGTAAAATCATGAATGGTGTGGAAAAAGTGAATAAAGTGTTATTTATCCTTTCCCTCAATACAAATACCAGGGGTCACCCAATGAAATTAATAGGCAGCAGGAAATGGAAACGTGGGCCACGGGAAAGCAAGGTCAAAGAATCAGGGTGAGAGACTGCAAGAGGGAGAGGTCACTCAGCATGGAGCAGCCTCATGGGGAAGGGGGGGAGGGGTCGTGCCCACTTTGCTGAGCCCAGATGGCCCCAAGAGCTGTGGACAACCCAAGGGACTCCGACCCCAGCCCAAAGAATGGCCTGGAGTGGTGAGGAAACTGTGCATTTAGTGTTTATTGTTTTGTATGAGCTGTACTCACTGTGCTTTGACATGATTAAGTATAAAAGAGCATAAAGGTGTCAGACTCTATACCAAGTGTGTGAGCACTGACTGTTTCACCAATGCTGTGTGCCCCTAAGAGATCTAAAGTGTAAATCAGAAGCTTCACCCCTTTGGGAAGGTGTGCTGGGAGAGGGGTGTGTTTACGTAACTGAGGTATCTTGGGGATCAGCACTGGTCCTGGAGGCCTAGGGCAGGTGGGCTGAGGACCCCACTGAGAGTTGGCATCCAGGAAATATTCTAGAGAGGCCAAGGGAGGAACCAATGCTGCAGATTGCTGAGGATCTAGATGCTTAACACAGTCCAAGGGATCCGGCACAGCAGAGGCTCGGATGAGCCTAACAGCAGTCCTAGTGGCTGGCTGGCAGGAGCACTTACTAAGGTCTGTGACAGGTCCCCAGATCTGACCATCCCCGCGCTCATACATCTAATTTCTATATCTGAGATCTACACACCCACTGTTTTAAAAATCTGTATCTGACCTATGAAGCTCAGACTTACATCTTCCTGATACATACATGACACCTGCCATCTCATCTGTGAGAGACTGAGTCATGACAAATAATGAGACAGAGTGGACTTTGAGCTTACTGGCCATGAGTCAACACCTTGCTGCAAAGATTTTAGTGGGGTTACATCAGTATAAAATCACAAACAGTTATGATTTGTGCTCACTGTATGAAGGTGTGTAAAAGTAATATGATTGGTAGCAGCTGCATAGCTGGAAATAAATCTAGAGTTGGTATTATATGAGCATCTTCCTTTCCTCATGAATGGAGAATATTTCAACTACACCCACTGGAGTCCAGGGTAAGGACACTGAGTCAGTAGAATTACACTGGTGCTAATGTGGAGATAATCAATGCAACAGTAGAGTAAGTGGGAGGAGAATCAGACCATATAACAACATTATCCAGGTAATGAACCTTCATGGTGTAAGGAAATTGTTCACAGGAGTCAAGAAGAAGCAGTTTCCACCCCACACACCATGAGTGGGAGGGATAGCTCAGAGGTTTGAGCATTGGCCTGCTAAATCCTGTGTTGAGAGTTCAATCCTTGAGGGGGATCAGTACTTGGTACTGCTAGTGAAGGCAGGGGGCTGGACTCAATGACCTTTTAGGGTCCCTTCCAGTTCTATGAGATGGTCTGGTGCTCCTCTTACTTACAACAGTTTTACACAAGTGTAACTGAGGACTTCACTGGAGTTACTCAATTTACTCCAGCATAAGTGAGAAGTAGATTTGGCCCTTTGACTTCAATGGAGTTACTCCTGATTGATAGTTGGGTGAGCAAGAGGGGAATCAGCCCCACCGACACCAACGGAGTTATTCCTAATTTACACCATGATGAGTAAGAGGGGAATGAGCCCCACTGATTCCAGTTGTTTTACTCCTGATTTGCACCGAGGTGATGAGAAGGGAATGAGCCCACATGATTATAGAGCATTGCACGGTGAAGTTTATTATGTGGACTTCCCTATTGAGACTCAATGCCCCCAAGAGCTCAGTCCATATCAACCCCTACTGCTGCCTCTGTGTTATTACCAGAATTGGTCACTCCCGCTGAGATTTCCATAGGGTTCTATGTGAGTTATATGCCCAGTGCTCAGACTTCCAAAGGGAATTGGCACCTACCTCCCCTAAGCCCCTTCAAAAACTACAACCTCAGTGAGTATCAAATAGATAAATTCAGAGGTCATAGGGGGAAATAGTCATCGCATTACAGAAGTGGAGAACTAGGGCGTAAAGTTTATAGCCAAAATGTGCAGACTTCATAAATGAATGCTGAGGAGCTTGATACCTTTGAAAATCAGACTCTGTTTATTTAGGCCTTTCAGCAGCTATTTAAGTGCCAATGCTTAGCACCCAAAGGTGTGGAAAAGTTACTGTTTAAGGTTCCTCATCAGAGAACTAGGGATAGCAATATTCCTGCTTCTGTGTGTAGAGCTGTACAATGTTAGGCAAGTGTTATACCCCTTCTATAAAACTATCTCCATTATATTTGAGGCCCTGAGAGGAGTGAAAAATATTATTAAGGTAATTCAAAAGAAGAGATGGGAATCCAACTCAGACATTTCCTCCCTTCCAAACACTCTAGTGAGGCCACTGGGGCCAGATTTTTAAAGGTATTTAAGTGCCAAGTGAGATTTTCAAAAGCACCTGGACTCCTAAAACTCACTGATTTCAATGGGAGGTCCTTTTGAAAATACCACTAGATGCCTAAATGCCTTTAAAAATCTGGCCTTAGACCTTCCAGCTCATGAGTAACATTGGGTACCAAATTATAGTAAATAATTCCTCACCAGTCTTGGACAATGGACGATTTGGGTGAGAGGAATATAGCTAATATCTTCTGATCCCTACTGCTCCAAATGATCAGTTAATAATGTTTCTGAGCACTCATCCCATATTAAACCAACTTCTTACCATACGGGGTGAATGGGGATTTTCTGCATAGAATATCAGGGTTGGAAGGGAGCTCAGGAGGTCATCTAGTCCAACCCCCTGCTCAAAGCAGGACCAATCCCTAACTAAATCATCCCAGCCAGGGCTTTGTCAAGCCTGACCTTAAAAATCCCTAAGGAAGGAGATTCTGCAGACAAAATAATCCCAGTTCCCTCAACCTCTCCTCATAAATCATGTGCTCCAGCCCCCTAACCATTTTTGTTGCCCTCTGCAGGACTCTTTCCAATTTTTCCACATCCTTCTTGTAGTGTGGGGCTCAAAACTGGACTCAGTACTCCAGATGAGGCCTCACCAATGTCGAATAGAGAGGAATGATCATGTCCTTGATCTGCTGGCAATGTTCCTACTTATACAGCCCAAAATACCGTTAGCCTTCTTGACAACAAAGTCACACTGTTGACTCATATCACTGAATAGCTCATGTTATTCCACAATTGCCTTCTGCCATTTTGTTTGTAGAGCTGGTTGGAAATATATTTTTCCTCAATGGAAAATTTTGACTTTTTCGTGAAAAATCAGAAACTGAAACTTTTTGTCTGAAAACCAAAACAGTTCAGTTCAGAAATGTTGCCATAGTGCCTCATGGGAGTTGAGGCTCAGGTGCTTCATTCACCCATTCTACTGCATGGGTTACACTCTCTGGACAGACTACATCTCCCATGATTCACCACGGTCTCTCTCCTGTTTAGAGGAGCTGGTGCAGCATGGCAGCTGTAGTCCACCTATGGAGCCCAAAACTTAGAGAGGAATGGAGTCATAAGGCAACTAAACTACAGCTCCCATGAGGCATCCATGGTAGCATTTCCAAATTAAAATGTTTTTTGATTTTGGCCATTTGGGGGGGAGGGAGGGTTAGAAGTTTGACTCTATTTAACACCATTGTTCATATGGTCTAAAAATAAATATGCTATTAACTTTCCCCTCTCATTGATTTACAATGCCAATCATCAGAGGTGCCTAGGGAGGTTCACTTTCTCTTCTAAATGATAAACAATGACATGGGTTTGTGATTGAATAGATCCATGTGTTCTAGGTTAGAATAGAATATAATCTGTTCTAGACTAGACTAGACCTTTCTGTTCTAGTTAATAGACTAGAATGGACCCACCTATTCTAATTAGAATAGAAAAAAAAAAAAATAGAACAGACCCATATGGTCACACTCAGCAATGGCAAAAGCACAAAAAATGTTTGAAGTAGTCTTCAAGTCAATGTGCCCCTTTTGCTAATCAAAATTCTTTTCTGTTATGATTGCAACCTCACAAATCTTTGTGAGCTTTCTAAGAAAAATGGAAAATTAACTATGTATGTAGACAGTTTGCTGTTTTTAAATCCTTTTATCCTAATGCTTTGGTCCAACTGTTAAGTAAAAGTAAGCATTTGGTCACTATATCACTAGTTACAGATTTCAGAAGGGAGAAAACACAGGTACCCAAAACCCAAAAGTGTGGAGTAGTATTCCCAGGTTCTCATATAAAAATGGAAAAATTGGGAAATTTCACCCCCAGAAAAGTAAGGCCAACAGACCCATCACTTACAAGGGTGCTCTCAAAAAAACTGGAAAGTGGATAACTGTGCAGCTGGCCCTATAATCGTGACTCTTAGTTTTAGCTCAAATGCCCAAGCACACTGTGGAGGAAAGCTCTCTCTGTTAAGTATTCAAAAACTTTCAAATAAGGGTTGAGAAAGCTCACAGTGCACATCTCTGGATCCAGTAAGGGATCTCTAACAAAAAAAGAAAGATTTGCCTTTACACCTTGTTATCAAATTTCTAAAGTATATATTAATAAACTAAACTAAAACTTTTCTCAAAGGGAAAGCAACAATAAATCTTCCAGGGTTTCTGTATATAACACATCCCCCTTCAACATCTTCCCCATCTTTACTCACACACACACACACACACACACACACACACACACACACACACACACAGAAAGGATTCAAACCCAATTTTATTTCTATTCCACCTTTAATACTAATAATTAATATGAGCTATGTCTTGGTCCCCATTCTGGGAGGAAATAAATATGCATGAAATCAAATGTGCAAAAGTGGAAAACTTGCAATTGAATATTTTATTTATTTTATTTTATTTGCACACCCATCAACCTCCACCGAAGAAAGGATGAGCTTCCTGAAATTTAGACAATAAAATACTTATGAAAATATTGGGTGAAAGAAAAGTGCATCGGGAAAAATCTTGAGCCATGGTTCTGTGGGACCAAGAATATGTATCCCCTTTCTACATCACCATTAACAAAGTTCCACTACAGTAGGCCAGTTGGCAACCTTTGATTGGGCCAGGGTGAAAGGTTTGCATAGGAGTGTTTCACTGAGTCAGTCATTCTCCTCTGCCCAGGTCACAAGAGATGGAGAGGAAGAGTAGGTAACCATGGGAACAATTCTCCATCACTTGGAGTCTTTAAGTCAAGACTGGACATTTCTTCCTAGAAGATACAACTAGAAGCGATATGCTTAATGCAGGAATCATGGGGTGAGAATCTCTGGCCTGTGCTGTGCATAGGGTTGGCAAAATTCATTTTTCCAAATAATTTTGATGGATAATATCAATGCTTTTTTTAGCTTTATTGATTTAAATTTTCATGGTTGTGTGAAATTATGGGGGAAAGTATTTAATGACAATAGACATTGAGGTTCAAAGAGCTAAAGTTTATAAACCATTAAAACACAAATTGTCAACATCCCATGTCAAAATATATAATGAATATCCTTAAATCAACAAATCATACCTATTTTTACAATTTGTTTGCTTGTAATGAGCCTAATTCACAAGTCTCAATCACTGGATTTTGACTAAAAATTTTTAAGCAGCATTTTTCTTACTTTGCCTATATATAATTATCAATTAAAATGTTTTTTTCTCAGTTTGTATTTGTGTGGCAAAATTGATGTTTACTGATATTTATTGATAAAAATCAAATCCTCCCAAGTCTAGTTGCGCAGGAGGTCAGACTATGATCAAATGGCCCTGTAGTAGGTCCTAGCCGGGGCTCGACCCTTCCGGACAGGAGGGGAGCCACACCGACTCACTACTGTGGGAACAAGTAGTCAGTTAGTCCCGGAACTCCGGCTCTTTAGTGCAGAGTCGGAGCAACCACAGTTAAAGTTCAGGCCCTTTACTGCAGGGGCTGAGCGAGCAAATAGTTCAGAGCCCAGGCCCTGGATCAGGGCGGGGCAAACACAGTTAGGCTCAGGCCCTTGTTTGCAGGGGCTGAGCGAGCAAAGAGTTCAAAGCCCAGGCCCTGGATCAGGGCGGGGCAAACACAGTTAGGCTCAGGCCCTTGGTTGCAGGGGCTGAGCGAGCAGACAGTTCAGAGCCCAGGCCCTGGATCAGGGCGGGGCAAACACAGTTAGCTCAGGCCCTTGTTTGCAGGGAGCTGAGCGAGTGAATAGTTCAAAGCCCGGGCCCTGGATCAGGGCGGGGCAAACACAGTTAGCTCAGGCCCTGGTTGCAGGGGCTGAGCGAGCAAATAGTTCCAAGCCCAGGCCCTGGATCAGGGCGGGGCAAACACTGTTAGGCTCAGGCCCTTGTTGCAGGGGCTGAGCGAGCAAACAGTTCAAAGCCCAGGCCCTGGATCAGGGCGGGGCAAACACAGTTAAGCTCAGGCCCTTGTTTGCAGGGGCTGAGCGAGCAAATAGTTCAGAGGCCAGGCCCTGGATCAGGGCGGGGCAAACACAGTTAAGCTCAGGCCCTTGTTGCAGGGAGCTGAGCGAGCAAATAGTTCAGAGGCCAGGCCCTGGATCAGGGCGGGGCAAACACAGTTAAGCTCAGGCCCTTGTTGCAGGGAGCTGAGCGAGCAAATAGTTCAGAGCCCAGGCCCTGGATCAGGGCGGGGCAAACACAGTTAGCTCAGGCCCTTGTTGCAGGGGCTGAGCGAGCAAATAGTTCAGAGGCCAGGCCCTGGATCAGGGCGGGGCAAACACAGTTAGGCTCAGGCCCTTGTTGCAGGGGCTGAGCAGGCAAATAGTTCAAGGCCCAGGCTTCTGTAGCCGAGCGTTGGGTGAGGGGGAAGCCTGCCACCCGTACGGAGGGTGGCAGGGGGGAACGCAGGCCCACCCACTCCACTGCGTTCCAGCCCGGGGCCCTAACAGCGGTTGCTGCCGCTGCTGGTCAGTGGGGTATCCAGACCGCAACACACTGACATAGGCTCACACTCAGTTGCAGCCGGACCGGGGTCGGCTACCCCCGGGCTACTTCCGTGATCCCCCTCACAGCCTACCTCGGTCGTTGCGCCGGGATCGGGCCAGTCCACCTGCATGGGCTCCTCTCTGCCCGGGCTCGGCGGCAAGTCTGGTAGCTCTGCCGGGAAGTCCGGCCAATGGTCCTCAGGCGGCTCCTCTGGATAGCAGCAGGGGCTTAGGGGTTCGGGTCCAGTCTCACCCTCAGGGTTAGCGGGGTTCGGTTCCCAGGGGTTCTCCCAGTGGCGGGCGTGAACGGGCTCCGGCGGCTCCTCCTCGTAGCGGGCCCGGGGTAGCTCAGGCCAGCTAGGGTCTTCGACGGTCTCCTGGCCGGGAGCTCCCGGCCGCACGTCTGCTCCCTGTGGTGGCTGGCCGCCAACTGAGCTCTGGCGGCCGGCCTTTATACTTCCTGTCCCGCCCCTTGACTTCCGGGGGGCGGGGACAGGCGGTGGTGGTCCCACCCACTCTGGTGCCGGCACGTGGGCTCCCTCTTCTGGGCAGGAGGGGAGCCACACCGACTCACTACACACCCCCCCCCTTAAGACTGGCTCCCGCCTGTCGGGGCCAGGTCCTGCCATCTCCCCCATGCGGGATAGGAAGTCCGCATTCGTATGGTCCTTACCTGCTCGATGCTGGACCGTAAATGCGTAGGGTTGTAAGGCGAGGTACCACCGCATAATGCGGGCATTATTATCTTTCATCCGCATTAGCCACCGGAGGGGGGCGTGGTCTGTGACGAGGGTGAACGGGGCCCCGAGGAGGTAGAAGCGCAGGGCATCGCAGGCCCACTTCACCGCGAGGGCCTCTTTTTCCACCACGGCGTAATTCCTCTCCCGGGGGAACAGCTTCCGGCTGAGATATACTACGGGGTGGTCCTTTCCCTCCACTTCTTGGGACAGGACTGCCCCTAATCCTACGCCGGAGGCGTCGGTCTGCAGGATGAATGGGCGTTTAAAGTCTGGGCTATAGAGAACCGGCTCCTGGCAGAGGCACTTCTGCAGTGTCCGGAAGGCCGCTTCACATTCGGGGGACCATCGTACCTGCCGGGGGCTGTCCTTCGTCAGAAGCCCAGTTAAGGGTGCTGCGATGGTCGCGAACTGGGGGATGAACCGTCTGTAATACCCAACGAGGCCCAGGAACTGCCGAACGTGCCGTTTGGTTGATGGGGTGGGACAGTCCAGGAGGGCCTGGACTTTCCCGACGAGGGGCTTGACCTGCCCGCCCCCGACGGTATAGCCGAGATAGTTGGTCTCTTGCCAGGCAATCCGGCACTTTTTGGGGTTGGCGGTCAGGCCCGCCTGTCGTAGGGACCTTAGGACCGCCGCAACTCGGGGCAGATGATCCTCCCAGCTGCGGCTATAGATGACCACGTCGTCTATGTACGCCGCCGCATAGTCCTGATGGGGCTGCAGAAGTTGGTCCATCAGCCGCTGGAAGGTGGCTGGGGCTCCATGGAGACCGAATGGCATCCGTGTGAATTGGTACAGCCCCGTTGGAGTGGCAAAGGCGGTCTTCTCTTTTGAGGTCTCCTCGAGGGGGATCTGCCAGTAGCCTTTGCTAAGATCTAAGGTGGTGATATACTGGGCCTCCCCCAGGCGGCCCAGTAACTCGTCTACACGGGGCATCGGGTAGGCATCGAAGCGCGAGATGGCGTTTACCCTCCGAAAGTCGATGCAGAAGCGGCGGGTACCGTCCGGCTTGGGCACCAGGACCACCGGACTACGCCACTCGCTCTGGGACGGTTCGATGACGCCCAGAGCCAGCATGGCTCTTACTTCCTCCTCGACCGCACCCCGCATCCGATAGGGCAGGGGCCGGGTCGTCTCTCGAACCACCTTTCCCGGCTCGGTCTGGATGGAGTGTTTGACCAGGGACGTGTGGCCCGGTACGGCCGTGAAGGTTCGCTTGAAGGTTTGCAGCAGGCAGTTAGTCTGTTTACATTGCTCTTCCGTGAGCGATTGTCCTAATTGGGGTGCCGGGGGGTCATCCGTCGAGGGTACCTGGGGTCCCAATTCCGGCTCGGGCGGGCATGGGTTGATTAAGAGGCCCTCCCGGTCCTGCCACCGTTTCAGCAGGTTGACGTGATACCGCTGGGTTTCCTTCCGCTTGTCCGGTTGCCGCACCTCGTAGGTGACGGGACCGACCTTACGCACGACTTCGTAAGGTCCCTGCCACCGGGCTAACAATTTTGACTCACTAGACGGGAGGAGGAGTAGGACACGGTCTCCTGGTTGGAACTCCCGGACTTGGGCTCCCTGATCGTAGGTCCGTTTCTGCCGTTCCTGCGCCGTCTTTAAATTTTCGCGGGCCAGGGCTCCGGCCTGGGCAAGGTACTCCTGTAACTGGATGACATATTTCAGGAGGCCCTGGGCTGGGGACGCTGACTGTTCCCAGGTCTCTCTCATCAGGTCTAAGAGGCCCCGCGGTCTGCGTCCGTACAGCAGCTCGAAAGGGGAAAATTTTGTTGAGGTCTGCGGGACTTCTCGGATGGCTAGCAGCAAGGGTGGAAGGAATTGGTCCCAGTGGCGGAGGTCCTCTGCGGGGAATTTCCGCAACATGCTTTTCAAAGTGCGGTTAAACCGCTCCACCAACCCGTCCGTCTGTGGGTGGTACACGGACGTCCGGAGTTGTTTGATGCCTAAGAGGGCACAGACCTGTCGCAACAATTGGGACGTGAAGTTCGTTCCTTGGTCGGTCAGTATCTCTCTAGGCAATCCTACTCGGGCGAAGATTTTCAGCAATTCCCCCGCGATAGACCGGGCGGTAATACTTCGCAGGGGGATGGCTTCGGGGAACCGAGAGGCATAGTCCACCAAGACCAGGATGTATTGAAACCCCGCGGCACTTTTCGGGAGGGGGCCCACGAGGTCCATGGCGACCCGTTCAAAGGGCGTCTCCATCACTGGCATGGGGACCAGGGGTGCCTTGGGGATCCCGGGCGGGGCGACCCTCTGACACTCTGGGCAGGAGGCGCAATATTCTTTCACCTCCTGAGAGATTCCTGGCCAAAAGAAGCGCGCCAGGATTCGAGCGAGGGTCTTCTCTCGCCCCAGGTGCCCGGCGGCTGGCACATCGTGGGCCAACTTCATTACCGCCCGCCGGTGACACAGGGGCACTAACAGTTGGGTTTGTGGTTCCTGGGTGCGGGGGTCACGGTCCAGGCGGTAGAGCCGGTCCCGGCGTAGCTCAAAATGGGGCCACAGGGTGGCCCGCTGGGGGTCCACAACCTTCCCGTCTACTGCCGCGAGCTGCTCGTAGAAGCGGCTAAGGGTGGGATCCTCTCGCTGGTCCCGACAGAAATCGGTATCGAAGCGGGGCTGAGGGGCCGGCTCCGGCGGCGGTCCCGCTGCGTCCGTGTTGTCTATCTCGGTCGCTGGACCCTGCTCGGGGGTCTCGGAGGAGGACCCCAACCGATCAGCCTCCAGGGCCGGCGTGGACCGTAGGACTTCCTCAAAGGCCGGCCAGTCCCGACCGAGGATCACAGGGTATGCAAGATGGGGAGCTACCCCAACCACCAGGTGTCGGGTGATCCCCGCGATGGTTAGGGGGACCCGGGCGCTGGGGTATGGTCGGACATCCCCATGGATGCATTGTAGATGAATACATCCGAGGCGGTTATCACCCGGCGGTACCAGGTCCTTACGGACCAACGTCTGGCCACAACCCGAATCGATCAAGGCCCGCGTAGTCCGTCCTCCGACGGCTGCCGGGACGGTCAGCTTGGGGTTCATGGCTGGCCTGGCTCGAGTGTGGCCCGCCCACACTTGCCCATAGCTGCAATCCATCTCCGGACAGTCTCGCCGGAGGTGTCCCATCTTCCCACAACTGAAGCAGGGTCCAAGTTCAGGTTGTCTGCTCCGGGGGCCTTCCCGGCTTGGGCTCCGGGGGGGGCTTCGTCGAGCCCTTGGGGGCCCCTGGCCCGGGGCCACTGGTCCGGTCCGAGGAGCCGGGTCCGCGTGCCGGGTCCGGATCTCGCGGCGGGGGTCGGGCCTCGGTGCGGGGGGTCGTGGTCCGCTCAGGGGTTCCCCTTTCTTTTCGCCGCGGGCTGGTTCGGGCCCGGGGCGGCGGAAGGTGGGCCCTACTGCATCTTCGGCGGCCAGGAAGTCCTCCATTAGCGACACTGCCTGGGCCAGCGCCGTCGGCCGGTGGCGAAGCACCCAGGCGCGCCCTCGGGAGGGTAGGGTGTGCACGAACTGTTCCAACACCACCTGCTCGGTTACCTCCTCCGCCGTCCGGGTGCCGGGCTGTAGCCACCGTCGGCAAGCCTCTTTTAAGGTTTGGGCCACTACCCGCGGTCGGGCCCCGGTGGGGTAAGTCTGGCCCCGAAACCTTTGTCGGAAAGTCTCGGGACTGACGTCGAGGGCGTCCAATATCGCGGCCTTCACCAGGTCGTAGTCCCGTGCTTCCTCAGCCGCCAATCCCCGATAGGCCACCTGGGCCGCCCCCGTCAGGTAGGGGGCTAAGAGGGTAGCCCACTGGTCCCTGGGCCACCCGGCGACGAGGGCTACCCGCTCGAACGTGACCAGGAATGCCTCCGGGTCGTCGTCTGGGCTCATCTTAGTCAAGCGAAGGGGGGCAGCTAACCGCGGCATCTCTGCAGCCTCCCCTGCCGGCCCCGGTGCGGGGCGAGGGAGCGTGACCAGCAGCTGCTGCAGCTGGACTCCCAACTGCCGCACCAGCTGTTGCTGTTGCTCGAGCTGGGCTGTGTGCTGCTCCTGCTGCAACTGGAGCTGGGCGGCATCTCGCTGCTGTTGCTGTGCGAGCTGAGCGGCCTGCTGTTGCTGTTGCTGCTGCAGCTGGGCCGTCTGCTGCCGCTCCTGGCTCTCCGTGAGCAGCTGAAACAGCCGCTCCATATCCATTCCTTAGAACGGGGGGGGGGGGCAACTGCCACTCCCCCTCTAGCCCCTTCTCACAGGGGCAGGGGCTCGTGCCCCACGTTGGGCGCCAAATGTAGTAGGTCCTAGCCGGGGCTCGACCCTTCCGGACAGGAGGGGAGCCACACCGACTCACTACTGTGGGAACAAGTAGTCAGTTAGTCCCGGAACTCCGGCTCTTTAGTGCAGAGTCGGAGCAACCACAGTTAAAGTTCAGGCCCTTTACTGCAGGGGCTGAGCGAGCAAATAGTTCAGAGCCCAGGCCCTGGATCAGGGCGGGGCAAACACAGTTAGGCTCAGGCCCTTGTTTGCAGGGGCTGAGCGAGCAAAGAGTTCAAAGCCCAGGCCCTGGATCAGGGCGGGGCAAACACAGTTAGGCTCAGGCCCTTGGTTGCAGGGGCTGAGCGAGCAGACAGTTCAGAGCCCAGGCCCTGGATCAGGGCGGGGCAAACACAGTTAGCTCAGGCCCTTGTTTGCAGGGAGCTGAGCGAGTGAATAGTTCAAAGCCCGGGCCCTGGATCAGGGCGGGGCAAACACAGTTAGCTCAGGCCCTGGTTGCAGGGGCTGAGCGAGCAAATAGTTCCAAGCCCAGGCCCTGGATCAGGGCGGGGCAAACACTGTTAGGCTCAGGCCCTTGTTGCAGGGGCTGAGCGAGCAAACAGTTCAAAGCCCAGGCCCTGGATCAGGGCGGGGCAAACACAGTTAAGCTCAGGCCCTTGTTTGCAGGGGCTGAGCGAGCAAATAGTTCAGAGGCCAGGCCCTGGATCAGGGCGGGGCAAACACAGTTAAGCTCAGGCCCTTGTTGCAGGGAGCTGAGCGAGCAAATAGTTCAGAGCCCAGGCCCTGGATCAGGGCGGGGCAAACACAGTTAGCTCAGGCCCTTGTTGCAGGGGCTGAGCGAGCAAATAGTTCAGAGGCCAGGCCCTGGATCAGGGCGGGGCAAACACAGTTAGGCTCAGGCCCTTGTTGCAGGGGCTGAGCAGGCAAATAGTTCAAGGCCCAGGCTTCTGTAGCCGAGCGTTGGGTGAGGGGGAAGCCTGCCACCCGTACGGAGGGTGGCAGGGGGGAACGCAGGCCCACCCACTCCACTGCGTTCCAGCCCGGGGCCCTAACAGCGGTTGCTGCCGCTGCTGGTCAGTGGGGTATCCAGACCGCAACACACTGACATAGGCTCACACTCAGTTGCAGCCGGACCGGGGTCGGCTACCCCCGGGCTACTTCCGTGATCCCCCTCACAGCCTACCTCGGTCGTTGCGCCGGGATCGGGCCAGTCCACCTGCATGGGCTCCTCTCTGCCCGGGCTCGGCGGCAAGTCTGGTAGCTCTGCCGGGAAGTCCGGCCAATGGTCCTCAGGCGGCTCCTCTGGATAGCAGCAGGGGCTGAGGGGTTCGGGTCCAGTCTCACCCTCAGGGTTAGCGGGGTTCGGTTCCCAGGGGTTCTCCCAGTGGCGGGCGTGAACGGGCTCCGGCGGCTCCTCCTCGTAGCGGGCCCGGGGTAGCTCAGGCCAGCTAGGGTCTTCGACGGTCTCCTGGCCGGGAGCTCCCGGCCGCACGTCTGCTCCCTGTGGTGGCTGGCCGCCAACTGAGCTCTGGCGGCCGGCCTTTATACTTCCTGTCCCGCCCCTTGACTTCCGGGGGGCGGGGACAGGCGGTGGTGGTCCCACCCACTCTGGTGCCGGCACGTGGGCTCCCTCTTCTGGGCAGGAGGGGAGCCACACCGACTCACTACAGGCCCCTTCTTGTCTTAAAATCTATGAATCTCTGAATTATTGGATCTGTAAAAACTTGCAGCAGAGTTGCTGTAGCAGAGAGAGAAAAAACAAAAATGGATCTTCTGAACTACATACTCTCACCCAAACACACACAGATCCTTCTGAGTTTCCTGGGAGGACTTCCCCTTTGTTATCCTTATGGAAAGATTTTCAGATAATGGACAGTTCTGCTTTCCGACTATAGCACTGGATGGTGTCGTTAAGGCACAGCCAATAGTAAGGGGCAGTGTAGACAATCATCACCATTAGACCTGGCTGAAATTTCTCCAGTGGAACAGCTTTCCATTTAAAAACCCTGATTCAATGTAACTAAAGTGTTTTGTGGGAAGGTATTGATTTACTTGAAATTGTTGAGGGGGAATTATTGAAATGTTTTGTTTTGACTTTATTGTAATGACTATTAGTTTATTATATTAATTATATTATATAAAAGTTGAAAAGTTTTGGCTGCTATATAATATAATTGTAAGTATCCGGACTCACCCCTGCGGCACCTCCTGCTGGTCGTCCAGGGAATTAGCTCACCCGACTCTGGAGCGCCCTCTGCAGGCCAGTGATCCGCCTGTCCTCTTCCTCAGGCTCCTGTGTCCCTCCCAGGACCCTGGTGCCCCTTGCTCTGGGTGCTGCCCCCTGGCAGTACACACAAACGCTAGGTCTCCCCTCCCAGGGGAACCCCCACCTACTAACCCCACCTTGCCTCAGCACTAGGCCACTGCCAGTCACCAACTAGCCCCCACTCCCTGGGGCAGACTGCAGTATAGGCCACTCATCACTGGCAAGGAGGGTTTGGACCTGCTGCCTTGGCCTACTCCTGGGTTGCCCTCTGCTACCCCTAGTACCTCTTGGCCTATTACCAGGCCGCAGTCTGGGGCTATCCAGGCTAGAGCTCCCCAGCCTTTCCCCAGCCCTGCTCCACTCAGGTACTCTGTGGCTCACTCCTTGCAGCCAGGCCCATCTCTCTCTGGAGACAGAGAGAGACTCCTGAGCTCCTGGCTCCCAGCCTTCTTATACAGGCCAGCTAGGGCCTGATTGGGGCATGGCCCAGCTATGGCTACTTCCCCAATCAGCCCAGTAGCTTTTCCCTTTGCCCCAGTCCTCTGCCAGGGCTGTTTTAAACCCCTCAGGCAGGAGCAGGGTAGCCACCCCGTTACAATAATATAATATAATATAATATAATATAATATAATATAATATAATATAATATAATATAATATAATATAATCAGAACAAAAGTGAAAATGAGACCTGAGCAGTCAATGACACTATTCCTAGGCCAGATCAAAAAGGATGCTGCCATTATGGAGACAACTTATGATGGAGTCAAACATCTTGCTCTGCCAGACAGCAATGGGGGGAAAGGGTTACCTCATGTGCCACTAGGAGATTCTAAAGCTCAACACTCAGAGGCAGGAATAGAAGTGCTTGTGCTGGTGGGGGACAGGAATCGGGAGTCCTGAGGTTAACCTCTGGTTTATGTCTTATGTTCCTTAAAGTTCATGTTTCAGGATTTCAGCTGGCCACCTGCAGGGGTCAGGAAGGGATTTTTTTTGTACCCTGATGTATTATTTTTCTCTTCTTCCTCTGAAGCATATGGGATGGCCACGGCTGGAGATAGGACATTGGCGGAGAGGTCCAGCGCTCTAAGGGGGCACCAGGCATTCTCTCCCAGGTTGTGGGCTGGCTGATTCTTGCTCACATGACCAGGGTCTTACTGATCACCACATGTGGGATTGGGAAGAATTTTCCACTGGTGAGACTGGCAGTGACCTTGGCGGGGGAGGGGGTCACTTTCTTTTGCAGGGTGGGGGGTATGGGTCACTTGCCAGGATTATCTCGGTGTATCTCACTTAATCATCTTCCTGCCATTGTGGGGGCCTCAGGCACTGGTGCCCCTCGGTCTCTCCTGTTCTCTGCCTGTGCCACATCCTAGTCTTGTCTCCTGAGGGCTGTGATACTTTGGTCTCCTTTTGGTTGTTGGGTTTAGTGTGTGGGTGCTGGGGGGTGTCGGCACCCTGTGCTATACAGGGAGTTGGACTCGATGATCTGGCCATCCTTTCTGGCCTTAAACTGTATTAGTTCATCTACACTGCAATAAAAATCCCATGGCACCGAGTCTCAGAGCCTGGGTCATTTGACTCAAGCTCACAGGGCTTGGGCTGAGGGGCTAAATATAGCCATGTAGATGTCTGGGCTTTGACTGTAGCCGGGGCTCTGAAACCCACCCGCATCACAGGGTTTCAGAGCCCAGGCTCCAGCCTGAGCCCAAATGTCTACACTGCCATTTTTAGCCCTTCGGCCCAAGCACCACGAGTCCAAGTCAGATGAACTGGGCCAGCAACAGTCTTGTCGTGGGCCTTTTTATTTCAATGTAGACATGAGCCCTGATCCCACAAGCCAGGGTGTGGATTCCACTGGTTAGCAAGGCACTAGAAGTTAGGCCTTGCAATGCCTAAGTCCCTTTGTGGATCCAGCCCTAAGTCATTATTTTACATTCTTACTTTGTTTTAGTCTATGGAATTCACCAAAATATCTACTCACAATCAACAAGGAAAATAAAGTTCAATTTTATTTTGAACACAAAGATCCTGGTTCTGATTGATCTTACAGTTTCAAATCTTTGCACATCCTCAAGCGTTACAAGTTCACACTACCAAAGACCTAGAATGAAGTAAGGGCTATGCAACCTCTGAGTTTTAAAGTGTAAATTAGCTGCACTCAACATTATTTTCTCTTTCAAAAAATACAGTAGCATTTCTGAATTCTTATAAAATCTACACATTTACTGACAATTTTTCTCAGAGCCTCTTTCACCTCTTTGTTTCTCAGGCTGTATATGAAGGGATTGGCCATAGGAGTCAGAATTGTGTAGAAGACAGAGAACACTTTGTTGAGGTCTCTGAGTGTGTTGGTTTTTGGTAGCAGATACACAATGATCAGAGTCCCATAGAAAATTGTCACCACAATGAGGTGAGAGGAGCAAGTAGAAAATGCCTTTTGCCTCACGGTGGTGGAAGGGATTCGCAGGATGGTGGAGATGATACAAATGTAGGATGTCCCAGTTAAAGCAAATGGGGGTAGGGTAAATAAAGCAGCCACAATGGTGATTACAAGCTCCACCTGGTAGATGTCATTGCAGTAGAGATTTATTATTTGTGTAGATTCACAGAAGAAATGATCAATTTCATTGGCGCCACAGAAAGTTAATTGTAACATAAGAGAAACTATTATGATAATAGCTAGAAATCCATTTATCCAAGACCCAGCTGCTAGCTGGAGGCAGAAACTGCCATTCATAAGGGTTGCATAATGCAGTGGTTTGCATATCGCTAGATATCGATCATAAGACATCGCTGCTAGGAGATAACACTCCGTGGCTGCAAGGAAACCAACAAAGTAAAATTGTGTGATGCAGCTACCAATAGAAATGGTTCTGTCCCCAGTCAGGAAACTGGCCAGCATCCTGGGCACGATGGTGGAGGTATAGCAGGTCTCCAAGCAGGACAAGTTCCCCAGGAAGAAGTACATCGGGGTGTGAAGGTGCTGATCAGCCACAACTAGCACAACAATGAGGATGTTCCCGGCCATGGTCACAATGTAAATCACAAGGAACAGCAGAAAGAGAAGGATCTGCAGTTTGGGGACAGTCCCAAATCCCAGGAGGATGAATTCTGTGAGGGAGGTTTGATTTCTCTGTTCTGTGTCTGCCATGGCGGAAATGAAGCAAACACTACAATAAAACAAGAACAGAATTTGTTAAATGTCAGTATCACATTATTAATTTAAAAGCATTAATGTTCAAGTGCTCCTTCTCCTTCATGTCACCTGCCCAAGTACTGGGCTGTGCACATAGGCTGATAGGCTCGGAGTGAGACAATGGAGGCTGACGACATCTGAGAGTGAGTGAGAAAAACTGACACACAAACACGCTGCTAAGGCAAGCTCAGATTTGTGTAAAGACCCTAATTTGTCTGACTAACAATAGATTAAGCCTTGCTCCCTTCATTCTGCTCCAAAAAGCTGACACTAGTGGTGCGTAGTGAGGAAACCAGTTCATCAGGAGGAGTCTGGCAAATGAAGGTGTAGGCACCAGATTCCCTGAATTCAGACAGACTCATTTGGGCTCGTAACACACCCCACAATTTTGCTGGCTGAGAATCAGCTTGTTTGGACTTCAGAAACTTCCTTTGTCCCTGACAGAAACCAACGCTCCATGAATGTGGTTCTGGTGCCATTCCAAGCCCTCACCTGCTCAGCCTTTTTAGGTAGTCATTGTGAGAGTTCATTTATACTCTACCATGTAGATCAGTTTTTATGCTGCTTTGTGATCATCACATATTAACTTTTGGATTTCTTTACCAAGGAATATTGTTGATTCAAACTGCTTAGTGAGATTCTGAATATTGAATTATCAAAATCCCCATTGTCAGCTACACTAGCAAAGCTGTACATTTACAAGAGATATAAACTCACATGATTCAGAAAATATGCCATCCATCATGTCTGAGGTATTTTATTTTTTGTTCACGATTCCTTTTTATCTTTTTTTTTTCCATTTCCCTCTCTGAACTTCCACAACTTTGAAAAAGTTACTGAGAGTTAAAAGGAAAAATTAAAGTCTGATACTTTGCCATTCGGTAATTTTTAAAAATATGAGGATTTATTTTTAAATGTATTGCATGGCAAAAAGAAAAAAAAAGAATAAAAGCAGGGGAAGATTTGGGTGGGGTGGGGGGGAATGTCACTATTCATTTTATTGCACCCAGTGATAAATGGGAAAAAAAAGAGGAAAAAAACACAAAAAGTTTAAATGTTTTCTTGTATTGAAAAAAGAAGACTTACAGGGGATTTGATAGTCTTCAAATATGTAAAGGGCTGTTATAAAGAGGATGGTGATCAATTGTTCTCCACGTCCACTGAAGGTAGGATAAGAAGTCAGAGCTTACTCTGCAGCAAGAGAGATTTACGGTAGATATTTGGGGGGAAAAAACTATTTATAAGGATAGTTCAACATTGGAACAAGTTACCAAGGTGATCTGTGGAATCCCCATCACTGGAATTTTTTAGAACAGGTTGGACAAACAGCAGCCAGGGATGGTCTAGGTATAATTGGTACTGACTCAGCATTGGGGGATGGACTAGATGACCTCTTAAGGACCTTTGCAGCCCTACATTTCTATGATTCTATCTGGAGTTTAACAATAGTTCTGGAAGGGATCCTATACATTGGAGTTAACGGTTTAAGCCCATCTCTAACTATTAGAGATCAGGATGAGATCTGATGTGGGGGGCAGATCATTCCACAAGTGTTACTGCAGCGTTATTACACATTCCTCTGCAGTCTCTGGAGTTGCCATTGTCAGAGACAGGAGCCTGGGATAAATGGACCTGGGATCTGGTCCAGTCTGGAAATCCCTATGTTCTTCATTGATTGGGTTATTTAAAAGAAAAGTGGAGCAAACACTAATAAATGTACTATTGGGGCCAGTCCTGGTAGAGAGATGGCCTGGAGGGGACAGAGTTTTCCTTTCTTGTCTCTAGATTCTATAATTCTCTTCCAAGTTCCACCAGTGATGGTAAGCAACAGGAAGACATTTCCCGTCTCTATGCCTCAGTCCCCCTGTTGGTTACATGGCAATATTAATACTGACTGGCATCTCTGGGGGAAGGCAAGACTGAATCATCACTGATTGCTCAGTCCTTTGACAGCACCCGCATGTCAGGCTCTATCTTAGTGTGTGGCAGCAGCAGTATGAGGGATAACACTCACCTTCAACCACAGGATATTCAGCCTCCAGTCTTGCTTGGATCTCTCAGGATTTGGTGACCAGGATTCAGATTCTTCTTTCATTTCTCCCCATAAATTTGGTTCTCTCAGTAAAGAGATGGGATGAGCAGGTGCCGAGATCTCACTTGGACCATGTTCTCCTCCCTCTGTTGATGGGGTGTGGTTGCCTCCTCATAGAAATTTAGGGCTGGAAAGAACCTCAAGAGGTCATCTAGTCCATCCCCCGATGCTGAGGCAGGAACAAGTAAACCTAGATCATGCCTATCCTGTCCTTAAAAACCTCTGAAAATGAGGATTTCACAACCTCTCTTGGTAACCTGTTCCAGTGCTTAACTACCCTTAGAGTTAGAAAGTTTTTCCTAATATCTAACCTAAATCTGCCTTGATGCAATTAGAACTGATTCCTTCTTGTCCTACCTTCAGTTTAGTATTTGTATCCTTTGCAGGAGAAGGTTGTGTCTCCCCGGATGCCACTTCTGAGGGGGTTTTTCCATTGGCTGACTCTGGGGAGTTCCTGCTGTTTGCAACACAGACAGCACAAAAACCAGTCCTCATGCAATGAGCCTGCTTAGCTCATAGGAGTTCTCTCCTCTCTGAGAGATGATTGAGTTGCATGACTGAGAGGTCCTGCTGTACCCAGCAAGGGCCTCATCCTGCTGTCCCAAAGCAGATGAATAATCCTCTCTTATGTGAGCAGTCCCTCCCCCTTCCGTGAGACAACATGCCCCAGTAAGGGTTGTCCACATTGGTCAAGTGTGATGGGCTGGGCTCTCACAGTGGGGAGCATAGTAATTGGACAGTAAAATTTCTGTGAAATATTGTCTACTTGGTCCCGAGTTTGCAAATTAGACATTTCAATCAGGATTTTCAAATCAGCCTCAAGGAATTAGGCCCTTAACCACCATGAAAAGTAAGTTGAATCTGGATGCCTAACTCCTTGAGGCTCTTTGAGAACGCCAGTCTTGGTGGGGGTGGAGGTGGGGGGTGGACACAGGAAAGCCCAAATAAAAGCTGATGGAAACATTTTAACTATGAAACCTACTTTGTAACTGAGCCAAATATGCCACTCTGGCAATTTGATTCACACAGTGGGAGCTGGAGCACATGACTTATGAGGAGAGGCATAGGGAACTGGGATTGTTTAGTCTGCAGAAGAGAAGAATGATGGGGGATGTGATAGCTGCTTTCAACTACCTAAAAGGGTGTTCCAAAGAGGATGGATCTAGACTGTTCTCAGTGGTACCAGATGACAGAAGAAGGAGTAATGGTCTTAAGCTGCAGTGGTGGAGGTTTAGGTTGGATACTAGGAAAAGCTTTTTCACTAGAAGGGTGGTGAAGCACTGGAATGGGTTACCTAGGGAGGTGGTGGAATCTCCTTCCTTAGAGGTTTTAAGGTCAGGCTTGACAAAGCCCTCACTGGGATAATTTAGTTGGGAATTGGTCCTGCTCTGAGAAGGGGGTTGGACTAGATGACCTCCTGAGGTCCCTTCCAACCCTGATATTCTATGATTCTATGAAATATGACAACAAACAACACAGATCCCCCTTTTGATCTATTCTCACACATGCACAGGTCTGAAGAGAGATGTAAACCACTAGAAAGGGAGGAGACACATTGTGCCAGTGAGTTACACAACTATTTGCTAGACATCAGAGGAATGTTGGGAGTCAGGACTCCTGGGTTCTATCCCAGGTCCTGGAGCGGTATAAGCTGTAGTACTTGCTGACAATAGTACAACTATCCATATCAATTTGGCACAGGGTTGCTGAACGTTATTGTGGCTGAGAGAATGTGTTATCAGAGACTGGCTAAATAGAAAGACAAAATTAATGAGGGACTATGTTGAAGAGAGGAGTTGCGGGGACTAGTAGGAAGCTGGAAGGAATGTAGGGGGAAGAGCGGATGGATGGTGTAGTGCTTAGGGAGGTATTCCAGCCCTTGGGAGCCCTGTATTCCTGTTCTGTCTCCACCAAAGACTGCCTGTTTGACCAAGGTGATCTCTGGGCCTCAGTTCCCCAGCTGTATAATGGAGATAACAGATGTTCCCCACCCCCTGGGGGTATTGTGAGGAGAAATACACTAAAGACTGTGGGTTACCCACATACTACACAGATGGCGCACAGGTAAGTACCTTAGGGAGAGGCAGGGCTGTCTCATGAATGAGAGCCTGCACACACTGAGAGGAGGTGAAATTGCCCATGCAGCAAACCTAGTGTCTGACACTGGAATTACACCTGCCAGCCTCTTGCCGGTGGGAGGCTGAGGTGGGCAAAACACAAAATTGTGAGAGGGGGCTGTGCCCCCTCATCATTACTGGCCCCATCTCCTCCTCTCCCCACACTGAGCCTCTTGCCCGCTGGCCAGGTTGGAGGCCAGAAACCAGAGCCAGGCAGTGCGGGGAGGCTGCTGTACTGGCTGGTGTCACGGTGCCGGTGACCACGGCGCTCTCCCGTCTCCTCCTCCTGCTGGTGCCTGGGGCCCCAGGGCAGTGGCTGCTGCTCAGCTCCCCGCCGTCCTTCGACTGTTGCATCCCATAACAGCCGCCCGGGTGGGCGGACCCGGCACTCAGGCTGGCAGAGCCCTTGAGGAGCAGCGAACATGGGGGGTGCAGGGCCCAGGAGCGGGTCAGTCCAGGCCGCTGTGGGAGTCCTGGACCCTCCCCTTG